>NW_027256891.1:2400000-4800000 GCF_029215685.1 Pituophis catenifer annectens | reverse complement strand
CTGGCGGGGGAGGGGCGCCGCCTCAGGGCGCGCGGCGGGGCTGCTGCCCTTCCTTCTCCTCGTCGCCCCGCCGCCCGCCTGTTCGCCCGGCCAGCCGACCCAGGCAAGCCCCGCTCGCTCCGGCCCGGGCAACGTGGCCACCGCCGCCGCCGCCGCCGCTGGTGCCAGCGAGTTTCCGGGCAGCGGGAAAAGGAGCCGAGCCGCGAGCGCGTCGAAACCAGCAGAGGGCGGAGAAAGGGCGGAGGGGGAGGGGCTGCTGCGCCGCGCCTGAAGTGGCCCTGGTGGGCGGGGCCAGGGATTGGGTGGGTCCTCCTCCTGACTCCGCCCCCTCCATCCCTTCCTTCTCTTTCCTTCTTCTCTTTCTTTCCTTTTCTTTCCTTTTCCTTCCTTTTTCCTATTTCTTCCTTCCCTCTTTCTTTCCTTTTCCTTCCTTTCTTCTTTTTCTTCCTTCCCTCTTTCTTTCCTTTTCCTTCCTTTCTTCTATTTCTTCTTTCCCTCTTTCTTTCCTTTTCCTTCCTTTCTTCTATTTCTTCCTTCCCTTTCTTTCCTTTTCCTTCCTTTCTTCTTTTTCTTCCTTCCCTCTTCCTTTCCTTTTCCTTCCTTTTTTCTATTTCTTCCTTCCCTCTTTCTTTCCTTTTCCTTCCTTTCTTCTATTTCTTCTTTCCCTCTTTCTTTCCTTTTCCTTCCTTTTTTCTTTTCTTCCTTCCCTCTTTCTTTCTTTCCTTTTCCTGAAATATTTTTCTAAAGCACTTGTTGTACGAGAGCTCCACGCTCTTCAGCATCTCACAGATCCCATTTCCTAGCTGAAATACTGTTGCATTTATTTATTAAATTTAAATGCCGCCCATCTCACTGCCGAGCAACTCTCCTGTTGTCAGTCTTGGAAGTTAGGATTCCTTATGTCTTTCCATATTTGCTGACTTTTGGCCCACTGGGTTAGGATATGATTCAATGTACTGTGGAAATTCAGAAAAAGAGCCCATTTAATCATCAGGATGTCGTAAGTGGATGCCTATAAGTCTATAAAGTAAATTTGCCTTCTCTTAATTCTTGTTCCATGGTATCACATTTGTCCTGAGTATTATTTATGAAATAAATGGCTATGCCATATAGAACAAGGGTGTCAAACTCACGGCCCGGGGAACGGATCCGGCCCGCCCGGGGGCTTAGATCTGGCCTGCGGGGCCGCCCTGGAAACAGTGAAGACCTGGCCTGCAATGCCTCTGCCAGCGAAAACGGTGCTCGGGAGGACCGCACCCTGGCCGAGGGTTGCAGGAGGAGAGCCTGTTTTCTCTGGCAAAGCGATTGGGCCCCCACAGGCGCCCCCGACACAAGTGACGTTGAGCTGGCCACACCCGCTCCGGCCCCCTGAGGTCAAACAGAACCCTGATGCGTTGTGAATGAAATCGAGTTTGAAACCCCTGATATAGATTAGGCAGGAATTAATAGTAATATTTTAGCAGTAGAAGAATTTCCAGAATTTTTCCACAAAAGCATTCCAACCTAGGGGGGGTCCATATGAGGCACCCCAGTAATCAATTAAAGGAACTCTTAGAGTCTTCTCAACTTAAACTATATTGTACAACTTGTATATTCCGCAACTTAGAATAGAGCTTCTTCTATACAGGTTGTCCTTGACTTACAACCAGAATTCTATTGCTAAGTGAGACATTTGTTAAGTGAGATTTGCCTCATTTTATGATCTTTCTGCTACAGTTGTTAAGTGAATCATTACAGTTGTTAGTTAAATAACACAGTTGTTACGTGAATCTGGCTTCCCCATTGACTTTGCTTGTGAAAAGGTCACAAAACGGGATCGCATGACTCCAGGACACTGCAACCGTCACAAATACATACGAGTTGCTAAGTGTCTGGATTTTGATCACATGACCGTGGGGATGCTGCAAAGGTCATAACTCTGAAAAACAGTCATAAGTCACTTTTTTCAGTGCTGTGGTAACTTTGAACGGTCACTAAATGAACTGTTGGTCCCAGTTGTGGTTGTAAGTCAAAGGCTACCTGTAATTATCTTTAAAGGAAAGGCTCATTCTACAAAAGTCTACAAATGCAGACAAGGAAGAGTAGAAGAAAAGACAGAGTCACCAGTTATAAGGAATGCAAGAAATAAGACTAGTTATATCAGGAGAACATCTGAGGCTCCTCTCTAGAAAAATGCATAGAAGCCATCAACAGATTCTACGTATTTTTCCAGATTCCTCTTCTTCAGGACTCTCCACTGGTTCTACTTGCACAGAAGGGCCTCTCGTTGAGCATGACATGGTCTGATGCTCATCCCTGGCCCTTGTTAAAGGCAGCTGTTTGCTTTCCCTGTTTGCTTCCCCCCTGCCAGCATAAGCCATGACAACCAGTTGGATATCCATTCTGCTCCTTTGGCTCCTGATCAGTCGCGGGTTGCTGCCAGTTCGCACCGGATTGGGTGAACCGGTAGTGGCGGTGGCGGGAGGCTCCACCCAGACACACAAACACATGCGCATGAGTGAACCAGTAGTGACCGGATTTGGAACCCGCCCCTGCTTCTGATGTTACTATAGATCCATTCCCAACTACCCGTCCCAATCCTTGGCCATAGATTTGGAGGTCTTCCACTTTCTGGCCGAAATAGTTGGGTCTCACCCACTGGGCTAAAAGCTCACCTCTACTTTTATTGCCAATCCATGTTTGAAAGAGAGATCTTCTGCAGTCAGTTCTCCAACGGAAATCAAAGGAAAGCGATAAAGGGACTGCTTTGCTCCCTCTTCTCTTCACATCCCCTGGGAGTAAAAGAGTGGTAGGTGGAGAAAAACAGTCCCAGTTCCCCTGGTTCTGAAAAGACCCCTTCCCCTCCTCTCCAGAAGGACCACTTGAGACCACAAGGAAACCATCTCTGCTGGCCCTTTATTACAATTGTGGAACTGACAACCGAACCTTTGGTGAGGATGACTGAGACCCTTTCTTCATTTTTGTTCCACTTCAGGTTTGTTTTCTGTGCCATTTGAACAAATGACAGAGATGAAAAGGACCTTGGAGGTCCTCTAGTCCAAGGCCCTCTACCATTCCAGACAAATGATCTCTTCTGAAGAACCTCCAGTGTTGGAGCACCCACAGCTTCTGGAGGCAAGCAGTTCCACTGGTTAATTGTCCTCACTGTTAGGAAGTTTCTCCTCAATTCCATATGGCTTCTCTTCTTGACTAGTTTCCATCCATTGCTTCTTGTCCTGCCTTCAGGTTCTTTGGAGAACAGGTCAACCCCTCTTCTTTGTGGCAACCCCTCAAATATTGAAAGATGGCTATCATGTCAGCCTTAGTTCTTCTTTTCGTTAAACTAGATATACCCAGTTCCTGTAACCAGGTTTTACCCCTAATCATCTTTGTTGCTCTTCTCTGCACTCTTTCTAGAATCCCAACATCTTTTTTGTGTTGTGGGACCAAAATTGGATGCAGTATTCCAAGTGTGGTCTTACCAAAGCCTTATCAATTGGTACTCACGTGATCTTGATGCTATCCCTCTGTTAATGAAGCCTAGGACTGCCTTGTGCTGTTGTTTGGAGGGTTTTTTGGGTGGTGGTGGTTTGTTCTGAATTATTTTCAGAATTGTTTGTAATTGTTATCAATTATAAACCACCCAGATTTGCTGAAAGTCCAGCAGCATATAAATTTAATAAATTATTATTGTCGTTGTTGTGATTGTCGTTATTGTTATTATTAACCATCGCACACTCAGCCAGATGTTCAGACTGGGTTTGGCATTTTTGTCTACCTATCGAGTCCTTACCAAGGACCTGGGATAGGCAGATCTGGGGGTTTGACGGTGTTACAGATATCATTGCAGGATGGAAGCAGTTCCAAGTAAAGCCGCCTTCTGCAATTGACTGATGGCAAATTTGTCAATGCCTATGGTGTTCAAGTGGTGCTCCAGTTGTTTTGGAATTGCAAGGTGATGATGATGATGATGATGATGATGATGATGATGATGATGATAGATTTAATGTTCAGTTTGATTCACAGTCTGGGACTGGTAAGAGTTGTTAAAGTAACATCTGAGTATATAGGAGTAAATGATCATCATAATCATCATTCCCCCCTCCTTACTGTCAATAACTGGCTGCAGAAGAGATATTCTTTAGGCCAACTCTCTCCTTCCCCCAAGCCTTTCTTGGGAACAAAACATCTATTTTGCATCATTGCCTATGCAAAAGGAGAGTCCAAAGTCCAGACTTCGCTCCTTACCTTTGCACCAGCTTTCCACTCGTTAACAGCACTTCAGTGCTCACAATAGCAGAGTCCTCCCCTGCCAGCGACTGATGGAACGCAATGACAAATGGAGCACGGCACATAGATATGTGCACGTATGCAAGTGTGTCACATGTACGCCATTATCGAATATCCTGCATTGATTTTAACTAGAGCTGGCAGGGAAAATGGATATCAGGACAGCTATATGCTTATATGTTTTCTGTCTAATCCCTTTTTAGGTATTAGGTCACTCTTAGACAGTGGTGGGATTCAGCCAGTTTGCACCTATTCGGGAGAACCGGTTGTTACCTTTCTAAGCAATTCAGAGGGCCGGTTGTGGGAAGCAATCTTATTTTGTTTTTTTTTTTCACTTTACAGGGCTAATCCTGTAAGGAAGGTAGGAAGGAAACATTCTGTTGTTTCTAGCCTAAGCTTTATTGCCTTGCTTACAGAAACTGCCTCTCTGGTTAACCCTTATTACATTGTAACAGGTAAGGCGAAGCGCCCATCAGCGTGAGTGATGTTGAGTTGGCCACGCCCACACAACCACTGAGCCACGCCTACCCAGCTGGTCATTAGAGCAGAGAACCGGTTGTTAAATTATTTGAATCCCACTACTGCTCCTAGGTAATCCTTAAAATGAATTGTATGGCCAATTTGGATTTGATGGATAAACCCGATCTCCCACACGGAAGGGAGGTTGAAGAGATCGGTGTTTATCCACTTGTTTTTTATATGCCTCAGCGGCTTCCTTCTGTAGTGTTCCCCGGCCCTTCCTCAGCAATTCCATCCACTCAGTCAGGGTCATGGAGGAGGGGGGGTTCTCTGGGCAGTTCAGGCATGGGGACAAAGTCCATGGCCCTGGTGACCTGGAAAAGGGTTAATTCGGTGCTGCTGTGCACAGTGTTGTTGTAAGCCACTTCTGCAAATGGCAGCAGGTCCGCCCTTAAGAACAGTGACCATTCAAAGTTAGGACGACACTGAAAAAAGTGACTTATGACCATTTTTCACACTTACCATTGCAGCATCCACATGGTATGTAATCAAAATTCAGACTCTTGGCAACTGACTCATATTTATGACGGTTGCTTTGTCCCGGCGTCATTTGGTCCCCTTTTGTGATCTCCTGGCAAGAAAGGTCAATGGGGAAGAGGGATTCACTTAACTAACCATCTTAACTAACTTAATAACTACAGCGATAACAACTGTAACAAGTAATGTTGTAAAATGGAGCAAAATTCACTTACAAATGTCTCACTTAGCAACAGAAATGTTGGGCACAATTGTGGTTGTAAGTCGAGGATGACCTGTAGCACTATTAATAACTTGGAAACTGGGAGATAGCATTAACGGATTTTTACTTCGGTGTTTGTAGCCAACATAGATCTGAAGAGAGAAGTATCGCATGGACTGGATAAATATTTATGTGAAATAAGTGTGCGTGAGCTATAACAGAATGGAATCTTGAAAAGCGCTGAATCCAGATGGATTTTATGAGCAATTCCTATAAAATATAAATCCATTTCTCAGACTATTTGCTCAAACATTTTAAAGTTCCTGCTTTTTGCCACACCTTATTCTGAGTCATTCAGGTGTGTCAGCAAACTATTTTGAGACACTTTCAGTTTGTACTTACTCTATCAGGTATTCAAATAAAGAATTGTGTTCTCTGGACTAACACAGGTAGCCTGTTGCATTTTATCTTGCCAGTTGGAAAGGAGCAAACACTTTCAGGGCATGAACAGGTGTGCAAATCATTCTAGCTTATTGAGGTGGGGCACAGAGGATTATGAGAGGTACTGTATTTCTTCTTACAAACAATTTTGTCTCAAAGAAAATGATGTTTATTCATTTGAATAAGAAGGGAAGAGTTCAGTGGGCTTCCTGATGGCCGCACATTGTTATTTTCTACCACAGAGATAATAATTACAATTGTGTAATAAATTAAATATTAAATTGCGTAAATAAATCTTGTGTAATAAATTATCTTGGGAAGGGCTGAACTGAATCTGCCCTCCCAAACTACTCCCCAGGAGTATTTGATTATCAACAACCCAACTAATCTAATTAATTAATAACCTTTTGGTCAAATAATAACTTAAAAATAAATTGGGCTTTCTTCTGATAGGTAGCTATGATCCCATCATCAAAGCTAAAAATGCTATATACATTATCTTCATGCTGGTATTTATATTTTCCTAAATTGGAAAATATCTCTTCTAAGAATAATATCTCCACGAGACCCAAGAAACCATAATTCCTGTTCCAGTGCTGCAGGGTTAACTTCAGGATGCAAAGTAGAACATAGAACATGGAATAACAGGGTTCGAAGGGACCTTGGAGGTCCTATAGTCCAACCCCCTGCTCAAGCAGGAGGCCTCTGCCATTCCAGACAAGTGGCTGTCCAATCTCATCTTTAAAATTTCCAGTGATGGAGAACTACAACTTCTAGAGGCAAACTATTCCAATTAACCAATTAACAATTAACTAATTGTTCTCACAGTCAGGAAAGTTTGCCTTAGTTCCAGGTTGGATCTCCCTCTGATAAGCTTCCATCCATTACTTCTTGTCCTGCCCTCAGGTGCTTTGGAGAATAATTCCACCTTCTTCTCTGGGAGAAGTTCCACCCTCAAGTAAAAGAGGAGGACCCATCTTCAAAGCTGAGACTTGGTCTCACAGGGGAAGTGAAGTATAGTGGACATCGAGACCGAAACTCCTTTCTAGCTGTCATTGAAGTGAGTTGCTCATTCAGGGTTATCTATGAAACTGTGGCAAGGCTAGCCACAGTCAGGTAAAAGGGCCTGGTGGCTCAGCAGACTGATAGCATTGTGATTAACACCAGCTGCCTGCAATTACTGCAAGTTCAAATCTCACCAGGCTCAAGGTTGACTCAGCCTTCCGTCCTTTCTAAGGTAGGTAAAATGAGGACCCGGTTTGTGGGGGAAATAAGCTGACTTTATATAAATATACAAAAGTAAGAAGGCTATTGCTTAACGCATTGTAAGCCGCCCTGAGTCTCCGGAGAAGGGCGGCATATAAATCAAATTAAAAAAAAAATGTGGTGTCAAGGGGAAAACATCTCCTAAAACAGAATAGAAATTATGACCATATTATATTCATGTACTGCTATTTGGGCCTCTGTGATTAGTGCTTACATAGTACATTTTAAAACAATAATGTACTACAGGTAATCCTCAACTTACAACAGTTTGTTTAGTGACACTTCAAAGTTACAACGGCACTGAAAAGAATGACATGACCGTATTTCACACTTACGATCTTTGCGGCATCCCCATGGTCAAAATTAAGATGGTCGTAAGTCAAGGACTACCTGTATTGGTTTAAAACAAAAGAGACAAGAAGGGAATAAACTACGACCCAACTAAGTAATAATTCAACATAATATGCTTCGTTTATGTGATAATTATTTCCTTCTGTCAGATCCAATTATAATTTAATAGCATATTTTTCTGGGAATTGCAATCAATGCTCAGAGGCCACATCCCACTCTGGAGCCTCAGGTTGTGTAATCTTGATGTATGGTAAATTTAAATAATCATCCTTCTCCATGCCAATCTATGAAGTAGAAGCCTCTTGTGTAATAAAAGCTAAGTAGTAACGATATTCACATTATAACTTTCTAAAGGTGTTTGGCAAGCATTATTAAACCTCCTAAATACAGGTAGTCTTTGACTTACGACCATAACTGTGCCCCAAATTTCTGTTGCTAAGGAAGACATTTGTAAAGTGAGTTTTACCCCATTTTATGACTTTTCTTTTGTTGGTAAATTAATCACTGCAGTTAATAAGTTAGTAACCCCATTGTTAAGTGAATCTGCTTCCCCATCGACTTTGCTTGTGAGAAGGTCGCAAAAGGGATCACATGACCTTGGGACACACCAACTGTTATAAATATGAACCACTTGCATTTTGGTCACATGACCATGGGGATGCTGCAAATGTGTGAAAACATTCCACATAAATGTGAAAACTAGTCAAAAGTGACTTTTTTTAGTGCTTTGAACAGTCACTAAGTGAACTGCTGTAAGTTGAAGAGTACCTGTATTAGATTCTGAGATAAAAGTTGGAGAGCATCCTCAGGACACTATTCTGAATTTCAGAGTTTAAGGAATCTGTCAGAAGGGAAGATAGGAAATATTTTACTGACTGTGGGTGTTGCCACATCACAGTAACAACTGCATTTAAAAAAAAACTACAGCGCATTCATTTTTATTTTGAAATAACTTTAACCAAGTACTTACTTGTGTTTGTTTGTTTTTTAATTGAATAAATAATTTCCTCTCCAGGAGGGAGGATAAATCTGTCAACTAGAACAGCAACACAATATCTAATCCAAGGTTTCTTCAACACAAAGATATTGCCGTTTATAGCTACATTTTTATGGCTAGAGACCTGCTATTTCCTGTGTATAATTGAGGGAAGAAATAATCTTTGCTGCTAAACATCTGGTAGAAACCCTATCATTAAAGCCTTCAAAGGGTCTGTGCTAAATGCCTTTATTCTTAACTTTGATAACATCTGGAGGGCAGAGACAAACATAATTGCTTTGCGGTTTTGAAAAGTACTGCTAGGAGGAGGAAAATGAATTTACAAGGTGTTCCTTATGAAGGGCTTGTAATGAAAACATACAGAAAGTTTTCGTCTTGGGAAATTCATCTTCAGAATGTCAACTCACCATCAGTTCAAAGTTATCTCTTCTTTTACAGAACAAGCAGAAAGGATTGCTTAGTGAAACGGAGGAAGTCTTCCAGATGGGTGAATTCAAGCAGGCTTTTAATTACTGTTACCTGTAGCAGTTTTCTTCTGCCTGTGGTTCTCCAGGTATGTTGGCACTGCAGCTTGTGGTATTTCAAGCAGGGTGATTGTAGGGCAGGACCGACCAGGAATTCTAGAAGTTGGATTCCTGGCACAAAGCCTAGAAGACAACACAGGTAGCTCCTTTAGTGACCATTTGAAGTTAAAACGGCACTGAAAAAGTGACCCATGACCATTTTTCACACTTATGACGGTTGCAGTATCCCCATGGTCATTCATGATTTACATTCAGATGCTTGACAACTGTTCATATTTATGACGGTTGCAATGTTCCGGGGTCACGTGATCCCTTTTGCGATCTTCTGATAAGCAAAGTCAATGGGGGAAGCCAGATTCACTTAAACAAGTAACTTATCAACTGCAGTGATTCACTTAGCAACTGTGGCAAAAAAGGTCGTACAGTGGGGCAAAACTCACTTAACAAATGTCTCACTTAGCAACATAAATTCTGGGCTCAGTTGTGGTCATAGGTTGAGGACTACCTATCCTTTAAGGCAGGGGTCTCCAACCTTGGCAACTTTAAGACTTGTGGAGTTAAACTCCCAGAATTCCTCAGCCAGCTATGGGGAATTCTAACTGTGCTGGCTGGGGAATTCTGGGAGTTGAAGTCCACAAGTCTTAAAGTTACCAAGGTTGGAGACCCCTGTTTTAAGGTATTTGATCCATTATTTCTCTTTCGGACAGGAGTCTATGGTATACACGTAGTGAGTTGACTTATGACCTGTTCTTTAGTGACCTTTCAAAGTTACAATGCATCTCCCCAGGACCTGGTTCTGAAGTTATGATGCTTGCCGCCCCCGAGTCATGTGACCGAGTCATGTGACCGTGTGTCAGGAGCTCAGCAACCAGCGTGCATTAAGGGCTGTGTCCTGCAGTCATATGACCTCATTTTACAATATTTTGGCATTTGTTTCCAATTTTGGCCCCTACCGAACACTGTTCGCTTTATGACAGTAGCATTCATTTTACAGTTCCAATGTTCAACCTACAACTGTGGTGTTCCCTTAACAACCGTTGCAAAAAAAGGTCATACAATTGATTTGGTCACATGGGTGACCAGCTTTATGACCATTATGATCGACCTTGCTCTGTCTCTGACCCGCCCAACAATGAAAGGATGAGGCAATAAAATGGGCAGATCTCCATTTGTTTTGCAGAGAAGAATAAGCAGAGATAACTGGAGGAAAAAGGGAGAAATAGACTCACTCAGGTGAATTCTGTGCAGAGAAGAGCAACCAAGACGATTAAAGGCCTGAAGGCTAAAACATATGAAGAACGGTTGCAGGATTGGGGTTTGGCCACTCAAGGGAAAAGAAGGACTGGGGGGAGGGATGTGATAGCAGGATTCCAGTATCTGAAGACTTTGGAGAATAGGTTGACCTGACCCCCTCCTGTTTGTGACGAACAAAGAAGAGGGGGTCAACCTATTTTCCAAAGCACCAGAAGGCAGGACAAGAAACAGTGGATAGAAACTAACCAAGGAGAGAATTAAGGAGAAACTTCCTAACAATTAACCAGTGGAACAGCTTGCCACAAGAAGTTGTAGGTGCTCCATCACTGGAGGTTTTTAAGAAGAGACTGGACAGCCACTTATCTGAAATGCCATAGGGTCTCCTGCTTGAGCAGGGGGTTGGATTAGAAGGCCTCCAAGCTCTATTTTGATTGATTGATTGATTGATTGATTGATTGAATGAATGAATGAATGAATTTCACCCTCTGCCACTTTCACATTCTCTCACAAGTGTTCTCATTCTTTTAACAATGTTCTTCTTCCCCAGGAGGCCACCCAGCTTTGAGACAGACTCCTCCACTTGTTCTCCAAGTGAGGATTCCTTGGGGAAGAATCATTCTGAGTCTGTTCTTAGTCCCCTCCGTCTTCCCAGGACTTAAGGGATGCCTCCGTCCTCTTGGTTTAATATAAAATTATTTAATATACTGAATATCTGCTACAGTGGAAGTCCACTTGAAGTCTTAGAGTTCCCAAGGTTGGAGACCCCTGTCCTACAGGATATTTCTGCTAATTGTGCCAGCTGGAAAATCCAGAGTGAATTTCCTCATTTAGAAGAGTAGAAGCGGAGAGCTTGGGCGTCCTCTGATGGACTTTCACAGCCTCTGCAGCTTAATATTCATAGGCTGCCAGTGAAAACAACACAACATCCAACAGACTTGTGTTGGACCTTCTTGATGTATGCATATTGACCCTTTTTTTGGGAAGCATTGTAGAGGTCATCCTCGACTTATAACCACAACTGAGCCCAAAATTTCTGTTACTAAGTGAATTTTTCATTACGTGAATTTTGCTCCATTTTACCACCTTTCTTGCCACAGCTGTTAAATGAATCACTGCAATTGTTAAGTTAGTAACTCCGTTGTTAAGTGAATGTGGCTTCCCCACTGACTTTGCTTACCAGAAGGTCACAAAAGGGGATCACATGACCCCGGGACACAGCAACTGTCATAAATATGAAACAGCTGCCAAGCATGTGAGCATGGAGATGCTGTAAAGGTCGTAAGTGTGAAAAACGGTTATAAGTCACAGTTTTCAGTACCATTGTAACTACAAACGGTCACTAAATGAACTGTTGTAAGTCAAGGATTACCTGTATAGAACTGCTACTCCTAACATTATATTAACAAAGTGAAACTCCAAAGCCAATACAGGTAATCCTTGACTTTTGACCACAATTGAACCCAAGATTTCTGTTGCTAAGTGAGAAATTTGTTAAGTGAGTTTTGCCGTTTTTTCCCCAAAAGTTTTTTTCTTTTGCATTATGAACACTTTACTTCATAGGATAATATTGACATACAGGTCAGTCCTCAACTTACAATCACAATTGGGATCAGAATTTCTGTTGCTAAGCAAGATAGTCATGTTGTGCTTGATTGTATGACTTTTTTTTTACCATGGTTGTTAACTGAATCACTGCAGTACAGGTAGTTCTCAACTTATGACTACAATAGAGCCCATTGCTAAGCTAGACAGTTGTTAAGTGAGTTGTGTTTCATTTTATGACCTTTAATGCCACAGTTGTTAAGCTAGTAACCGGACTTTGCTTGTCAGAAGGTCGCAAAAGGTGATCACGGGACATTGCAACCATCATAAGTACATGCCATTTGCCAAGTGGTTGAATTTTGATCACGTGACCACGGGGATGCTGTAATGGTCATAAGTGTGAAAAATGGTCATAAGTCACTTTTTTCAGTGCCGTTGTATCTTCGGACGATCACTAAACAAATGGTTGAAGTAAAGAACTACCTGTATTAAGATGTCATCTAACAAATATCTTTTAGTCATAACCAGAGATTTTTCAAGAATAAAACAGTTTTGAAATTATAAAAATACTTCCCTTCTTTCAACACTTATTAGAATAAAGCAGTAATTATTGCAAATGCAAACAATTCAAGTACATATTCTGGCTTTTAGTTTACTTATAGTATCAATATGTCTTCGATATTTTTGTCCTCTTTAGTTCAAGAGATTCTGCTTAAGCATAACCTACAAAGGGCTGGATAAAATTTGGCAATAGGATAAAGTTGCAATTTGGAACATCATAGAGCTCCGTAGGTATGCATGCACATGCACCCAGATACACCCTCACCCACCGACTTACACATAAACCCACTCTTCCATGGAGTGCCAGTCAGTTCCCCAATGTTTACCTGGATGATTTCCCAATGTCTGCGCCTCTTTGATCTTCTGTGGTGAAGGGAGGCCTCCCACTTTGAGGGCAGCTGGAGCCAGTTGGAGGGGAGACCCTCTTTTCCCACCCTTCCTTTGACAGACCCTTCCTGAGGCTTGAGGCTGCCCTCTGTTTACATCTTCCCAATTCTGGGAGAGACGTGCATATCAAACAGGTCTGAACTCTTTTGATGTGGCCAAGGGATGCTATCAGTTGAGGAGGTGGGGGGGGTGGACTTTTGTGGTGTTTCCTGAGTCTGTGCCTGCTCACCAGCCCTCCAGATCTTCAAACAATGGGTGTTGAAAGTGGCATTCTGTGCAAGCCTGTGGAATGGTGTGTGAGCGTGTTTGTGCGTTAGAAACAGGCTGGTGAGAGAAGAGTCTGCTTCCCGGTATCTCTGCAGCCCCAGCCTGTTTTGGAACGAGGCCTCTGGGAATTTCCTGTTTGAAAACCACAAGCGCCGTTTGGTCAAAGCTTCAAGGAGGCTTGATGGAAGCAAGGGACAGGGACAGGGACAGGGACAGAGTTGGGAGGGACCTTGGGGGTCATCGCAGGATCAAAGCCACCTCTTCCTCACGAATTCCTTGGGATGAGGGGAAGACGTAAAAGGAGTCATGGAACATTTTCTTCCCAAAATATTCACTTTAGAAAAAGGCGCAGCCAAAGAATGTTGTTTTGTTTTTTTCTAGAGCAACCCCCACAAGTATTCTGAAGTATATTGCACCATGTACTGTACAGGCAGTCCTTGACTTGCAATAGTTCATTTAGTGACCATTCAGAGTCACAGCAGCCCTGAAAAAAATTGACTTATGGCCATTTTTCATTGCAACAGCCCCATGGTCATATGATCAAAATTCCGATGCTTGGTAATTGACCCATATTTATGACGGTCACAGTGTCCCAGGCTCCTGTGATCACCTTTTGTGACCTTCTTACAAGCAAAGTCAATGGGGAAGACAGATTCACTTAACTGCATGATTCATTTACGAAGGGCACTAATTCAATTAACAAGCGTAGTAAGAAAGGTTGTAAAAGTGGGCTCAACTCACTGAATCCCTTTGCTTAGCAATGGAAATTTTGGCTCAATTGTGGTCCTAAATCAAGGACTATCTGTTCCCTGTCTTTTAATTTTTATATCAACCCCCCCCCATGAGTTCCACCCTTCTGTGCTGGCATTTGATCCTATGTCAGTCCTTCCAGGTGCCGGCTATGCAGCTATTTTGCCTTACCTCAGATGGGCCAAAGGTGGAATCTGCAAGCATTAGTAACAAGCTGTAGCAATGAAAAGTTAAACACTGATTTCAGCGACAATTATAAGTTCATTTTTACAAGAGACACAGCAGTTGAATTCATGATTGGAAGATCAATAACATAACCATTGAGCAAGTGAAGTCTTATTAATATTTTTATTAGGTTTTTAATCTTCCTTAGTGAGAGCTACTGGTACTTAGTGCTAATGCAGGGCTCTCCAAACCGGGCAACTTTAACACTTGACGACTTCAAATACCAGAATTCCTCAGCCAGCTGGGAGTTGAAGTCCACAAGACTTAAAGTTGCCCAGTTTGGAGACCCCTGTTCTAATGGTTAAGGAATCAGGCTAGAAAGAGGGAGACCATGAATTCCAGTCCTGCTTTAGGCACGAAGTTAGCTGTGGGGGACCTTGGGCCAGTCACTCTCTCTCAGCCCCAGGAAGGAAGCAATGGCAAACCACTTCTGAAAAACCTTGCCAAGAAAACTGCAGGGACTTGTCTAGAGAGTCTCTGAGAATTGGACAGGATTGAATAGAAGAAGAAAAAATCTTCCTCAACAAATATATTAGTGTGTCTGTCCAAATGACACCCAGGTCAATAATTTTGTCTCAGCGGCAGTAAAACTCTTTAAGGCAAAGATATTAAGCTTTATGGGGCACCGTTCTGCCAGCATCGGGGCCTGAGGACGCTAAGACTAGTTCAGGCCAGATTTATAAGAAGGATGCCATAAAAGTTAACAACAAACCTCCAACTCTCACCAAAGCTACGGGTGATATTCAACAGGTGCAGCACAGAGACCCAGACAGATGATTAATGAGATCTTCTGAGGATAGTTAAGTGGAGAAGGATTGTGTTGTATCAATTCTAGAACAATATGTTTTTCATTGAAATAGTCCTCCAGCCTAGAGGTTTTACTCCTTTTATTATTATTTTTTAAAGAGTAGCCTACCCTGGTATCTTCTGCCCTCTGTTGGTAGTAAATTACTTTCTAAACTTATTTCCATTGGCTTCCATTGGAGCTAAGGACCCTATCTTCCTGATCCCAGCAAGCATGGAGCTGTATTCATTCATTCATTCATTCATTTTAATTCTGCCTTTATTACTAGCATAAATAATTCAAGGCAGCGAACAAATATTATATTCCTTCCTCCTCCTTCCCACCCCCCATATTGCTTAACGCACTGTAAGCCGCCCTGAGTCTCCGGAGAAGGGCGGCATATAAATCAAATTAAAAAAATATATATATCAACAATCCTGTGAGGTGGGCTAGGTGGCTCAAAATCATCCAGTCAGTTTTCTGCTTAAAGCAGGACTAGAACTCACCATCTCCTAGTGATTGGCCCAAAGTCACCCAGCCAGCTTTCGTGCCTAAGGTGGGACTAGAACTCACCATCTCTTGATTTCTAGCCTATTGCCTTAACCACTAAACCAAATTGGCTCTTTAGATCAAACTATCAAACTAGCACTAGATCAACATGGGAGAGGAGTAGTATCTCTGGTACAAAACAAAGAGACATTGCTTGTTAAACACTCTTCATCCTGTTCCTACTGACTTTGATGCCTGCAACAGTAACTCCTACCCATTTTCAATCTTAAATCCATCAAATGGAGACGACGTCATCCTTTGGAGGAGCATTGTGGGCGTCCACAGTCCCTTCTGAGCCAGATCTTTCATGCTGAAGATGATCCTTCTAAGTGCAGGGTTCCAAAAGATGAATAGCTTGTAACAACATCAGGTTGGGGTAGGTTCAAAAGTGATCCAGAACTCTGAAACTCACCTAATGCTGTATTTTAGGGAGGAACGGAAATCTGAAATAAATGATATATAGATAGTTCGTGACTTACAACCACAATGGAGACCAGAAGTTCCACAGTTAATCATCCACATTTTGATCACATGATCATGGGGGCGGTCATAAGTATGAAAAGCAGCCATAAGCCACTTTTTCAGTGCTGTTGTAACTTCAAAGGGTCACTAAACGAATGGTTGTAAGTCAAGAACTATCTGTAGAGTATCAGGGAAATGTTGGGTTGAAAAAGGAAGTTAAGAGGTCTAAAAATGGAGAAGCAGAGCATCCTGTGGTTCAAAAATGATACCTCCAGCAACAAAGTGAGTTGGTAGATGGTGGTTTTTCTCTTGGAATCAGACGGTGCTTCAAGATTGCCCTCCTGTTTCTTGTCGTTTTCTACAAAAGACAAGTGAATTGGATCCAATTGATTTGTCTATCTTGGACCAACTTAGACCAATTAAGGTGTAAGATGCCCATGACTTGCTCCCAAGAACTCATGTCGAAAGAGAGATTGGTACTGAGTTGCCAAGAACGCATTTGGAAATGTTCACTTGTCCTGTGGTAGCTTTACCGCCTGATTTACCAAACACAGAATCTCTAAGATGATCACCACAAAAACACATGGAATAATTTCTTGGGGTCTCATTATCCTCAAATAAAGGATGGATTGAAGAACCCCAAGTGAATTCTGCCTAACTCGGAGCAACAAAGAGACAACTAAAGGTTACATCTGATAGCCCTCGAGATTTCACCAAGCGAAGGCGCATGAGGTTGTGCCACCTTCCTTATGCCTCTTTTTAAGCAGCACTCAGTGAACTCAACTACTGTAAATGCAGGGTGGAAATGTGACATTTGGAAAATCGTGACTTTGTGGCACATATCTTGTTTTGCAAGCCTTGAGAGAGCTATAGGAAGAAGAGGAAGAAGAACTGCTGTCACTAATGGCAACCACACAACCCTAGAAATGTCAAGAACAGATCATGGTTGTCCATGAAGACTAGCCAGGGGGAGAAGGAGGTGTTGTCTTGCAATGAGATTATGCCATCAAAATTTCCATCAGTTTGGTAGTTTTATTTATTTGCTTTATCCTTGCCAAAGAACTGAACGGGATTTGTAAATTCGCTCTTCACCGCAGTGTTTCTCAACCTTGGCCATTGGAAGATGTCTGGACTTCAACTCCTTCAATCTGTCTGTCCATTTGAGATTTTCTGATCAATGAATTCTCCAGCAATGGAAAGAGCCATCTACCCAAGGCTGTGGGGAAGCAGAAGCAGGATTTTCCCTTTTTGGAAAATTACAGCCTAAATCATCGGGGGGCGGGGGGAAGAATTATTGCTCAAAAGTCTCTCTCCTGGCAAATATATTTCACTGGAATTTTTTTTTAAAAAAACAGCCTTAAGAATAGAGAATAGAAATTAACTAGTTCTGACAGTTTAAGCCATTGTCTTTCAGGTACAATGAGAACAGAGATCACCTCTCTCTGGCTAAAGCATTTATTTAGCTTTCACCATTAAACCACCAGTTCTTTCACCCTTCTGAAAGTGCCTCTCTTCAGGAATTTCAGGTTGTTCCTAGTTCCCGGGTCCTTACAGTACATATTGCAATAATAAACTTTATACACATTTTCAAAAGTCACAGTATTCACATCCGTAATTCTTCCTTCAATTTCCCAACCTTGGTTTAATTAATTGAATTTAATATTCAGAAAGGAAGGAATCAGAATGAAAGAGAAAGACCCAAGACAAGTAGTCCTCGACTTACGACCACAATTGAGCCCAAAATTTCTATTAAGTGAGACAGTTGTTAAGTGAGTTTGGCTTTCTGTCTTCCTCATCCAGCCTGCTGCAACTTTCCTACTGGGGAAAGAAATTCTTCTTCAATTGGTCATAAAAAGCTCAGCTCTTTTGGAAATGCTTCCCTCTAAATTTGGGATTTGAGAGTCCTTGGAGACCTTTGGCCAAAGCTCCCACTGCTTTTTCATTCCATCAGTGGCCTCCGTACAGAGCTGGAGGGGTGGGGGAAGCAACCAGGGCCGTGCTACCCTCTTACTCCGGCATATATTCAGTTCCAATGGATGTAGCAAAGAGGTTTAGCTGCCCTTCAAATGTGTCACTAAAATTCTTGGTTCCTCCATAAGGAAGAATCAGGGAGGGAGGCAAAAACGTTGAATGGAAACTATGATGAATGCTTGGTGAAAACAACTGTGGGGCCAGAATGTCTCAAAAACAGCAGAGGCAGAAAATAGAAGTGCCATTTTGTCTCATTCCAGATTTGGTTTCATTTAATATAAATTTATATTATTTATTTATAAATGTAATGTCTTGAAAAATGCCTGAGCAGTTAAAGTTACAAGTTACAGTTACAAGTCAGTTAAGTTATGCCAATAAATAATGTTCTGTTCTGTTCTGTTCTGTTCTGTTCTGTTCTGTTCTGTTCTGTTCTTTCTAACAATCTAAGTCAGGGGGTCCGAAAACTGTTCAGTTCAGCAATCTCTTCATGAAGTTTCAGACTGTTCATCGACACCCCCCCCAAGCACTTATTATATGAAAATAATTTAATAAATACTACTTTAACTAATAGCACTATGAATAATAATAGTAGCAAAAACAATAAGATCAACTTCTTGGGCAGTTCCCAAAAGACCACTTTGGGGGACCCTGCTGTAAGTTGGTTGTTTTTCAATTATTTTTAATTAATGTTGTATAAATATTATTGTGTCAATAATATTATTAATTATAATATTAATATTATTAATAATATCATTGTTCCATTCCACTCCATTCCTGGTTTGTTATCTAGGATAAGCACAAGCCTTCCCTTTCAGTTACCTCCCGCTTGCCAGCAGGTGTCCTGGTGGATTTATAGAGAGCAAAATGATTTGGCTGGAAAAATAGACCTGGCAATAATTGAGCCTGGCCTCAGTTCAAGTTGACTTTGAAGCACAGATGAAAAGAGAAAATGATCTGAAGTTCCCTGCTAGTGACGGCTTTCCACTCCTAGTGAGAGGCTGGGTTCATCCTTACAAGAAGCTGCTTTATCCATTTATATAAGCGGTTCTTTATCCATGGCTTATATTGAGTGAAGCACAATCGGCTGGCTTTATACCAGCGGTGAAATCCAGCAGGTTCTGACAGGTTCTGGAGAACCAGTAGTGGAAATTTTGAGTAGTTTGGTGAACAGGCAAATACCACCTCTGGCTGGCGATTTGGAAATGGAGATTTTGCAATATCCTTCCCCCAGGAGTGGGGAGGGAATGGGGATTTTGCAGTATCCTTCCCCTGCCACGCCCACCAAGCCAAGCCATGCCCACCAAGCCACGCCCATAGAACCGGTAGTAAAAAAAAAATTGGATTTCACCACTGCTTTATACACTATCCTAAGCCAAGCCAACCACCTGGATCTTGCAGTCCTTTGGAGTTGGGCAGCCAATCAATTGACATGAATAAATAAATGATTCATCCATATTGAAACCAGTCCACAGAATCAGCTATCTTTTTTAGTACTCATCAATTGTCACTGGTTTACTATTAGGATAAATGCACCACTACACCAGTAGTCCTTAGTTAACCATGGTAATTAGGACCAGAAAGATGAATAAGATGGGTAGCTAATAAATTTAATAAAATAAATAAATTAGTACTTGATTGAGATTCAAATCAATCAAGATTCAAAATATGCATTCTGAATTCAAATTCAGCAGGAGGAGGAGGAGATGGTGGTTTGGGTCAGGAGTATGCAGTGGATGAAGAAGTAAAAAACAGATCAACAGAGTTGGAAGGGACCTTATAGGTCATCTAGTCCAACCCCCTGCCCAAGCAGGAGACCCTACACCATTTCTGACAGATGGCAGTCCAGTCTCTTCTTGAAAGCTTCCAGGGATGAAGCTCCCACAAATTCTGTAGGCAGCTTCTGTTCTATTGGTTGATTGTTCTCACTGTCAGAAAATTTCTCCTTATTTCCAGGTTGAATCTCTCCTTGTTCAGTTTCAATCCATTATTCCTTGTCTGGCCTTCGGGTGCCTTGGAGAATAGGTTGACTCCCTCCTCTCTGTGACAGCCCCTCAAATATTGGAAGACTGCTATCCTGTCTCTCCTGGTCCTTCTCTTCACTAGACCAAATCCTGCAACCGTTCCTGCAACTGTCATTTAGTCTCCAGTCCCCTAATCATCTTGGTTGCTCTTCGCTTCTTTTAAAAAGCATTTTTAAGCAAAAGAAAAGCACCCATCAAGTTCCTTGACACAATTGTTCTGTCCATTCACAAGGTGCAAGGTTAGGGTTATGACAAACAGGTGGCTAACCAAACCTCTGAGCTTTGTCAAATGCATTTCTCTTTCTCCAATTCACTCTCCTAAAAAAACAACTTTCAGCAACTCTCCAGAAACCTTAATATATCTTTGTCTTTTGGGAGTCGGAATGTGTCACTGCAAAGTCTTGATTAGAAAACTGATAGCATTCATTTCCTAACCCATTAAACCAAAATGAAATCAAGCAAATCAAAACAAAATAAAATGAAGGAATTCTTGCCAACATTGTAAAAAGTGGTATGGGAAAGAATGACAAATAGAAAAAAGAGAGCAAAAGATAGAGGAGGAGCTACACTCCCTGACTGGGAGATATACTACCAAGCAGCAGTACTATCGTGGGTCAAAGATTGGATAGAATTAAAGGACTCTAGAATTTTAACAATTGAGGGACACAAACTCCAAACTGGCTGGCACTCCTTTATGTGGGATGAGAAGTACAAAACACATTCATATTTTAAAAGACACACAATAAGAAACTCATTACTACAAATTTGGCTTAAAATTAAAAAACAACATTATATGAAGATACCAAATTGGCTAGCACCGGCAGAATCAATTAGGCACCCAAATTTAACAGATAAGACAAAAATAATCAGATATAAAGATATAATTGACTATCAAGGCAAATTAAAGACAAAACAACAATTGGAGACAGATTTACACAGAGAAATAGACTGGTGGACTTATACTCAAATACAATCCAAATACAGAGAACATATAAAAACATATGAAATTTATAATCAAAAACAAGAAATAGATAAAATTATATTAGATTCAGAAAATAAATTAATTAGTAGAATTTACAAATTTCTTCTACGCTATAAATTGGAAGAAGAGACAGTCAAAGAAACGATGATTAAGTGGGCTCAAAACATCAAACACACAATACCTTTGGAAAAATGGGAAAAGTTCTGGCAGATAAACCTAAATTTAACGAAAGCAACGGCATACAAGGAAAACCAACTGAAAATGTTTTATCGGTGGCATATGTCTCCAACCAGATTGGCAAAAATACAACCTAAAAATAGCCCGATTTGTTGGAAGTGCAAAAAGGCACAAGGGACTTTCTATCATTTATGGTGGACGTGCCCGGCAGCAAAAAAATTTTGGTCTAACATCAAAAAATGGTTGGAACAAATAACAAAAACACAGATAGAAAAAGAACCAGAAACATTTCTATTAGGAATCTTTAACAAATCATACCCTAAGGATATCAAATATCTCACAATTCACATATTAACTGCTGCAAGAATAACCTACGCAAAAAATTGGAAGCAAGAAAAAACACCAAGTGAAACAGAAGTAATAGGAAAATTTTTTGAATGCGCTGAAATGGATAGGTTAACCAAAGAATTACAAGAAAGAGAAGAATCAGACTATTATAAAATATGGAATAATTGGTATAATTGGTTAAAAATCAGAAATATACAAAAAGTATAGGGGGAAATATTACCGATTTAAATATATATATATAATAAAAAATGTTATTAGATTAAGGAGAGGTGAAGGAATATATCATAAGTAGAATTGTAGAATGTCACTCTGAAAAAATGCTTAAGAAAAAATTATACTCTTTTTGTGTATATGTTGTATAAATGTTTGTTATGTATGTTACGTATGTCTTTTTTAATATTTATATTCAATAAAAACTACTTTTATAAAAAAAACAAAAAGAAAGAAGAGAGCAGAGGAGCAATGAAAGAATCAATACCTCAAATTCCCAAGAATTTCCTAACAGTGAGAACAATTAACCAGTGGGATAGCTCGCCTTCAGAAGTGGTGATTGTTCCATCACTGGAGGTTCCCAAGAAGAGACTGGATAACCATTTGTCTGACAGGATATCGGGTCTCCTGCTTGAGCAGGGGGTTGGACTAGAAGACCTCCAAGGTCCCTTCTAACGCTGTTGTTTTGCATTCTGCATTCTTGTAGAATCTTAAGAAACAGCTGCAAATAATTCAGTTTATCCTAGAAAGGGTCCTTCTCAACTCAGTAGTTCAGAAGGCCCCACATTTCTCAGTGTTATGCTTATATGTAGAAGGCATCACACTGGATGAAGGAAGATGGAAGGCAGAAAATATCTCTGCAAAAAAGTGGAGTTGACGTTTGCAGAGATTCAAAAGGAGACAATTATTAGATTGGCTCCTATAAAAACAGACCACAAGAAATTCTAGGATATACTTTATTGAAATAGACTATAATAGATGAATCATGGAAGCCTGACCACTCTCCATCTCATACCAAAGAGAGGAAGAGCTTGGTAATCTTTCTTTTCCCAGCTTCCTGTTTTCCTAGGCTAATAGCAATAGCAATAGCACTTACTTACCGTATTTTTCAGAGTATAAGACGCTCCAGACTATAAGACGCACCTACCTTTTTTGGGGAGGAAAGCAAGAAAAAAAAAATCTGCCTCTGTTTCTGCCTCCCAGCAATTTTCCTCCTTGCAGCAAACCGCAAACAGCCTGCTTTACTTTCATTTTCAGCACAGCCTGATTAGCACAAGAAAAAGAAATCTGCCTCCCAGCAATTTGCCTGCTTGCAGCAAACAGCGGAGACCAGCGCAGCTGTCAGATGTAAATGCCTTATTCTCCAATGTGTAAATAGTATATGAACGGGGTATCAGGGGTTAATTTATTCTTCACTCCTTAATGTATTCATAATTCACCACTCCCACATCTAGCTCCTCCCATTGTATATATAAGGAGCTGTCTACATCTTTTTCCTTGCTTCTATCTGAGAATATTCAGTGAATATAGAATGCCTGCTGTAAATAAAAGAAAATATATTCAAACCTCTAACTCTCACTAATCTTATTGAGTCTGATCCTGAAAATATTGCAACAAGCTGGTAGCAGAGGATGGTTAATTGACTCAATAAAAACTTAAAAATGTCTAAGAAAGATAGGCCCAACACCAGGGCATACAGCAAAGAAATGGAAACAGAACAAGAAATATTCAACGAATCCACAAACGCAATTTCGAGAGAATCCGAAGAATACACCACTGAAGACGAAGAAATTATAGATGAAAATGATGACCAGGAGGAAATCAAAATAGAGAATAACGAACTCAGGTCAGAAATATTAAAACTATTAAAGAGCCAGAAGAATGATGAAAGCCTCATCGCGAACCTCCAAGATATGCTGAAGAACAGCGGAGCAGCGAGAGAGAAAAACATCACTAATGAAAAGTCTAAAGACCCAAAAACAGTGAGTGATATGACTGCAGAAAAAAATATTGTGAAGAAGAAAAACGGTGATCCAGCGCGAAATTTTGAATGGCAGCCATCTTGGTTTCAACAGGCCTCCAAGGTGAGCGAAGCAGAGCCAATCAAAAAGCTCAATTCAAAATTTCTGGCGCGAAAAACGTTATCAGACAACGAAAATGAAAAAGAAGATTCAAACTCCTCAGAAGAATCAGAATCAGAAAGTGAAGGTGATTCAACAAACTACCAAATAAAATCAGCAATGAAAACGCTTTTTGCTGCATTTGGGCCAAAACTAAAAATTACTAAAAAGCTAACGAAGAAACGAGCGAGCAAGCCAATGCCTCAAGACCTGCCCGCTCCCATCCTGACTACGAGAGCGCCGACGCCCGAACCCAGAGAGCCCTGCCGATACCGCCCCACGCCACAGACCGAAGCAAGCACCAACGCCCTCAGAAGAAAAGGAAGAACAGCCGCCGCCGTCAGGACTCCCAAAATCGAACCAGAGACCGATTCATCTGAGGAGGAGCAGAACGAGCGAGCCGCGGTGAGGAGAACCTTTCACGACGACTTCAAGGAAGAAATGGACAACGCGCATGCGCAAGACTACGCAGACGGCCCGGGAAGACATGAACTGGCAAGGAGACCGTGCAGGCTCGTTGCGAGCATCCCCATGCCGTTTTGTAACTTTCTGCATTTACGAGACCACGGACTGCCTCAGGTTGTAAGTAATGGACCTAATAATGTCGGAAATTTACCCAGTGACTTCCCAAAGCTAAGGGTAGATGGCATTAATTTGCAAGAATGGTATCAACAGCTCCAGGTTGTCTTTATGAAGGAAAACTTACTATTTTTTATCACTAGTCCCCCAAAAAGACCTTGGACTCTAAAAATAGATTGTTTACACCATAGAGCATTTTTCTTATTAATATCTAGTGTGTCTCCTGCAATGTATCACAGCATTAAGCCAAATCTGACTGTTTCAGAAATTATTCAATGCATGTTTAATTTGTTTCACAGTGACAGTGTAGCTACCACCACAAGGATGTCTAAAGATTTCTTTTCATCTAGGATAAAACCAGGGGTTTCCATAAGTGAGCACTTAATATCTTTAAACAAAATAAGAGCTGAGCTGCATTTGAGGGGGGAGGTGATTTCAGACCAAACAATGAAAAGTGTTATTATCAACTCACTTGATCCATCATGGGACAATTATATAACACATTTAGACACAATCAATCTAGGATACTTATCCATAGAAAGTCTATCCAATAAATTAATAGCAGAAGACAATTCAAGAAGGAATCGTTCTAACAATCACATAGAACACAAACCATATAGGAAAGTAGCTTTCCAAGAAAAATATAATGAAACATTTAAATGTCAAAACTGTGGATCCAGGGAACACAATAGGAGAGATTGCCCCAAAATTTCAAAAGAAAGACATAGGTCAGAATATAGAAACAAATACAATTATAGACAGTCTTCCATGGATAGACATAGATATAGAAGCCCACCAAATTACAAAGAGAATAGAGGGGGCAGAGATAATTCAAAGGATAGAAAATCTGGTTCACTAAATGGATTAAATAAACAAGACAACACTAACATACAGCAAAATGAGAACAACAATTGGCTTATTGATTCTGGAGCAACTAATCACACCACTAATAACAAAAATATATTATCTTCATTTGTAGAAGATAAATTTGTAATAAAGGTAGCTAACCAAGAAAAGGTTCAAGTATTAGGTAGAGGGAATGTAACCTTACCTGGCCTAGGAAAAATAGAGGGGGTATTACTAATACCTGAAATACCTCATAACATCCTAAGTGCCATAAAACTAAGTAGAGATTCTGACATTAACATTGTTTTTTCTAAAGGAAAAGCGACTTTGGAGAAGAATAAAATGTAGGCACTGTGATGATTAAAGGAGGCCTACCTTATCTGATAACAAAGGAAAAATGGTTGCATAACATTGATTCAAATATGGAAGATTGTATTGAAGTAGATAATGAAAATATTAGCAACAGTGACAATGATGAATGTAAAATATCTCATGATCACGTAGATACACACAATGAAAAAAAACCAAAAATAGGTAAGCCAATTCATGATGAGTGTGCTCACATCTTACATAGGAAGTTAGGACATGCCAGTTTTCCTGTAGTACAAAAAATGACTGAACACGCAGAAGGTGTTAAAATAAAAAATTGTGAAAACTATTTGGAATGCTCAGTATGTAAATCTACAAAACTAAAAACTAGTCCCAGACCAAGAAAATCTACTAGATCAACCAACAAAATTTTTGATTTAGTACACATGGACTTAGTTGGTCCATTAACTCCATCAATCACTTATAGAAAACGTTACTTCTTGACAATAGTAGACGATTATAGTCGCTATGGATTTGTTTATACATTAAAACACAAAGATGAAACCTTTCAAAAATTTAAAGAATTTTATAAACACATAGAAACACAACACAATATCAAAATAAAACAAATTATGACAGATAGGGGATGTGAATTAACCCAATGGTTAAAAGACAAAGGAATGTTACATTACACATCTAGCCCATTTTCTGCGTTCCAGAACGGGATTGCGGAGAGGAAGAACTCAACATTACAAACCATGATTAGATGCACATTGGAAGATGCTGGCTTAAGCAAACAATTCTGGTCAGAAGCCTTACATTATTCAAATTACACACAGAATAGAACCTGTCCAGCATTGTAAATAAGACACCATATGAAGTGATGTATAATAGGAAACCAAAATTAGCACACATGCACATATTTGGAGTCACTGCAGACGTACACATACCTAAGCAATTAAGAAGAAAGGGAGAAAACGTATCCAGAAGACTCAGATTTATGGGTTACGAGACAGGCACTAAAGGATACAGATTCATTGATAATAATAACAAATTTATAGTCTCCAGAACAGCTGTGTTCCACGAACAGGCCAACTGGTCTAAAATACATCTTAATGAAATATTTCCAAATAACAACAAAGATACAAAATCTCATGAGAAAGAGACTATAGAAAAGCAAGATATCAACAAATATAAAAACAAAACCAAAACATGGACAAATAGCCAACACAAAATAAAAACAGATACACTAACAAAAAAGGAAGCAAGATATTTGCATGATAACGATAGTAATCCTAAAAGAACTATTAGAAACACCAGAAATCAAATACCAAATAAATACAAGGATTATATAATGCATATGGATGGTGAGCCAACAACACCTAATACATATGAGGAAGTGTTAAAACTCCCTAGTAAAGAAAAAGAAAAATGGGAATTAGCGATGAAAAAAGAGATGGAAAGTTTACAAGGACTAAATGTATTTACACCTGCAGTTGCACCTAAAGATAAAACAATTATTGGTACCAGGTGGATATATAAAATTAAGAACTTAGAGGGAGGCAATACCCTATACAAAGCTAGACTAGTTGCACAAGGTTATGCACAGAAATATCCGGAGGACTATACTGACACGTATTCCCCCACAGTAAGAACAGAGAGTGTCAAAACAGCTCTAGTGGTAGCATCAGCACTCAATCTTGATGTATTCCAATATGACATACAGACTGCGTATCTACACGCAAAACTAGATAAGGAAATATATGTAAGAGCACCTCACAGTCAATACACAAACAAAAATGAGATTTGGTTGTTAAACAAGAGTTTATACGGGTTAAAACAATCTGGTAAACAATGGTATGATTGTTTAGTAAAAGTACTTAAAACCATGGACTTCAATGCTACCACTGCTGATAACTGTTTCTTTGTAAAAAAGGGTGATGATTACATAGAATTTGTATTGATTTATGTGGATGACATTTTATACATAGGAAAACATAAAGAGAGAAGAGATACTTTTGTAACTAAGCTAAATGAACATTTCTCGTTAAAATCTCTAGGCAAAGTAAACAAATATCTTGGTGTTCAAATTAATAAGACTAAAAGAGGATTCAAACTTACTCAGAGAGATAAGATCATAGAACTTTTAAATAAATGCAATCTAAATAATGCCAAACCTTGTGATACTCCTATGCAAACTGACTTTCTAAGAAATACTGATGAATCTTCTCCCGAATTCAAAGATAACACATTTTATAGATCAATCATAGGTTCACTTCTTTATATATCTAATTGGACAAGACCAGATATCGCTTTACCCCTCAATTTATTATCCAGACATGTCAGCAAGCCAACAATGTATCACTGGGAAGCTGTTAAAAGAATTTTAAGATATCTGAAAAGTACACTAGACTTTTGTTTAATGTTAGAACCTAACGATAATAAAGAACCAAAGCTTACATGTTACGCAGATGCGGACTGGGCTGGAGACACCTCATGTAGAAAAAACACATCTGGCTATATATTCCTCTTAAATGACTGTCCAGTTTACTGGTACACTGGTAAACAAGAACTAGTGGCCACTTCAACGACAGAAGCAGAATATGTTTGTTTATCCAAAGCTGCAAATAACCTTGTATGGTTTAATGATTTAATTTCAGATGTTTGGAAAAAACCTGCTTTGCCTTTTGTTATGCATGAAGACAACAAAGCAGCCATTGAAATATCTAGATCTGACGCCATTGGACAAAGGTCCAGACACATAGATATAAAATTTAAACATGTGAGACAATTATCTCAGGATGGATTTATTAAAGCAGTGCATTTTGATACTTCAGAACAATTAGCTGACATATTGACAAAGCCTTTACCTTCTAAGCAGCACAAATATTTAACTTCTAAATTGTATGTTTTGTATTGTCCTGAATCTGAATGTAATTGGTGTTGCATAACGAATCGGCATTTAGAGGGGGATTTGTCAGATGTAAATGCCTTATTCTCCAATGTGTAAATAGTATATGAACGGGGTATCAGGGGTTAATTTATTCTTCACTCCTTAATGTATTCATAATTCACCACTCCCACATCTAGCTCCTCCCATTGTATATATAAGGAGCTGTCTACATCTTTTTCCTTGCTTCTATCTGAGAATATTCAGTGAATATAGAATGCCTGCTGTAAATAAAAGAAAATATATTCAAACCTCTAACTCTCACTAATCTTATTGAGTCTGATCCTGAAAATATTGCAACAGCAGCAATAGGCAATGGCAATCCCTGCAGCCTGAAACAGCTGAGAGTTAGGGAAGCCGATCCAACCGACAATCAACTGCTTGTGCTAATCAGGCTGTGCTGAAGCTGAAACGGGCTGTTTGCTGTTTGTTGCAAGGAGGTAAATTGCTGGGAGGCAGAGGCCAAAGGGTGGGGGCCGGCGGCAGGGCTACATTCGGTGTATAAGACACACCCAAATTTTCACCCTCTTTTAGGGGGGAAAAAGTGTGTCGTATACTCCAAAAAATACGGTATATACCGCTTCATAGTGCTTTTACAGCCCTCTCTAAGCGGTTTACAGAGTCAACATGTTGCCCCCAATGATCTGAGTCCTCATTTTACCCACCTCAGAAGGATGGAAGGCTGAATCAACCTTGAGCTGGTCAGGATCGAACTGTTGACAGTCGGCAGAGTTAGTCTGCAATACTGCATTGCATAACCACTGTGCCACCTCAGCTCTTCATATTTTTCCAGAAAATTATCACATATTTTATTCAAAGCCATCTCTGCGCTCTTCTACAAATGATATGAAGAACATTGAAGACGCCAAATCATCGTCCCAACTCTCGTAGACAATTTTCATCAACTTCAAACGGAGGCAGCATCTAGATCCCCTTCATTCAGTTTTTCACATTATTCTACATGTTCTTGTGATGATCATCTTAGAGTTTCTGTTTTTTGGTAAAGCAGACAGGCTCTTCTCTACTTTAGGACGAGTGAACATCTCTAAATTCTCATTCTTGGCGACTCAATACCAATCTCTCTTTCAACATGAGTTCTTGGGTGCAACTCCAAAAAGGGCCCTGGGCATCTTAGACCATGGGAGTAAAGAGAGGTAAATCAATTGGATCCAATTCACTTGTCTTTTGTAGAAAATGGCAAAAAACAGGAGGGCAACCTTGAAGCATCGTCTGGTTCCAAGAGAAAAACCACCATCTACTGACCAATTGCTGGAGGCATAATTTTTGAACCACAGGATGGTCTGCTTCTCCATTGCTTAGACCTCTTAACCTCCTTTTTCAGCCCAACATTTCCCTGATACTCTACAAATAGTCCTTGACTTACAACTATTCATTTAGTGACCATTCCATGTTAAATGGCACTGAAAAAAGCGACTTATGACCATTTTTCGCACTTACAACCATTGCAGCACATCCCATAGTCACATGATCATAATTCAGATGCTTGGCAACAGACTCATTTTTATGACGATTGCAGTGACCTGGGATCACGTGATCCCCTTTTACGACCTTCTGACGAGCAAAGTCAATGGGGAAGCTAGATTCACTTAACAACTGTGGCAAGAAAGGTCATAAAACCGGGTAAACCTCACTTAAGAGCTGTCTCACTCAGCGACAGACATTTTAGGCTCAATTGTGGCCATAAATTGAGGATTACCTCAGAAGTGGGTTTCAGCAGGTTCTGACCAGTTCTGGAGAACCGGTAGCGGAAATTTTGAGTAGTTTGGAGAACCTGTAAATACCTGGCTTCTCTGACTGGCCCCGCCCCCATCTATTCTCTGAGTCCTGAGTCCCAGCTGATTGGGAGGAAATGGGGATTTTGCAGTATCCTTTCCCTGCCATGCCCACCAAGCCACGCCCACAGAACCGGTAGTAAAAAAAATGGAATCCCACCACTGGACTACCTCTTAATTCAATCTCGGATGTGAGATCCTGTTGAGGTCTTGTCCAGGGTGTGGAGATTCTGAGGGGTCTAGATAGGGAGGAACAGACCCCAACTCAACTCTAGCAAAACCAAGTCGCTGTAGGCACTTGGAACATCTACTCCAGTCCAGGAGATTTTTCTTCTTAGTTCTACTTGGAACTCACAAACTGAAAAAGAAGAAGTGAGTTTTCATGTGCTCATAGCTGCTACGCCGAGGCCTTGGGCTAGGGTGGGTAGCAGTCCTTTTCTTTGGGGAATATTTTCTGTTCAGGTTGTGTACGGAAGTTTATTGCTCGTTCCAGACATTTGTTGTTCGTTGTTATGAATCTATTTTTTTAACATCGTACATGCCAAATAAATGACAAACTACATAGAATGGGGCTGCCAAGTCAGATGCTGGTGCCCCTGGGACAAGATCAGGCAATGAAAGCTCTTAAACATGGAATTATTGACATAGAATTGCAAATAGAATATGCCAAGATGTCACTTAGAGCTCAACTGGGGCACATTAGGATTTTTATAAACCAACATTATATCTGGCTCAAATTACAAGCAACAAACTTTGGAGGGCTTTTATACTATTACACTGCAGTATAATATCTTGCCATCAGCGACACTGGAGAATAAATACTGCAAAATCTGTATATTGGAAGGCTTTTTCCCTGTAAAGAGGGGCGCATCAGATCATGAGCTCATATCCTACTGTACTGCAATTTTTACTGACCCTTAATTTTTACTAAGCCCCCCTGTTACTGTCCCCTCTTCTTGGCTGATGTCCAGATGGGTTAGTAGAATTCATTTGGTAGAAAAGGACTCCATGAGAATTTGACTGTTGCAAAGTTCAAATTTGTAGCCAATTGAATTTGTGCATTGTTGACCACAAACACAGCTATAAATCTTTTTATCATACCTTTTTATCATGTACGTCACATTGTACTTTGTATCTCATAAGTACTTCGTTTTAATGACGCCTGACTCAGTGACCTGTAATAAAGTCAGCCTTGACTTGATTTGACATTATACGCTGCCCACATTTAATGTGGAGTTGTGTGTACCTTCAACTCAGTGCTGACTTCTAGCAATTGCCTGGATTGGTTCCTGAAGTTTTCTCGGCAGGATTTCTGAAATGGTTTGCCATTGCCTGATTTCGAGGGCTGAGAGACAGTGACTGGCCCAAGTCAGAGCCTTGGTAGTACAGTGGTCTAAGGCACCCTGTTATTAAGCTGGTTATTAAGACCAGTTGCCTGCAATTACTGCAGGTTCGAATCTCGCCAAGGCTCAAGGTTGACTCAGCCTTCCATCCTTTCTAAGGTGGGTAAATTGAGGACCCAGTTTGTGGGGGCAATAAGCTGACTTTGTATAAATATACAAAAGGATGAAGGCTATTGCTGAGCACATTGTAAGCCGCCCTGAGTCTTCGGAGAAGGGCGGCATATAAATCAAATTAAAAAAAAAAAAAAAAGTCATCCAGCTGGCTTTGTGCCAAAGGCAGGACTGGAACTCAATAGTCTCTGGGTTTCTAGTCTGATGCTCTCTAATGAAGTTGAGCAACCTTAAAAATTTAGTAAATAAATAAATGTCTAAAACCTAGTAATTTTAACCCATAAAGCTGATTGATGAGAGTTTGAAAGTAAAAAAAAGAGGTGCTACATGACGCACCAAACTGTAAAAGGAAATGAGGTCATTCCATAGTGAAGGAGACATAAATGGTTGCTTCTGTTCTTGGAGAATAGAAGTATGAAATAGCTACAGGTAGTCCTCAACTTACAATGATTTGTTTAGTGGCCGTTTGAAGTTAGAACGGCACTGAAAAAAGTGACTTCTGACCGTTTTTCACACTTACGACCATTGCAGAATCCTCATAGTCGTGTGATGAAAATTCAGATGCTTGGCAATTGGTTTATACTTACGACGGTTGCAGTCTCTTGGGGTCACGTGATCCCCTTTTGCGACCTTTTGACAAGCAAAGTCAATGGGGAAGCCAAATTCATTTAACAACTCAGCTACTAACTTAAGAACTGCAGTGATTCACTTAACAACTGTGGTAAGAAAAGGCGTAAAATGGGGCAAGAGTCACTTAACAGCTATCTCGCTTAGCAACAACATTTTGGACTCAATTGTAGTTGTAAATTGAGGACTACCTGTATTGTATTAATATCTTGCTTGTTGGCTTTCAACTAGCATATGGAATGTCAGAAGGGATTATTAGATCAAAGAGCTTGGAATCTGATTTGCCCTAGGAAGCCAGCAGTGGCAAAGCACTTCTGCAAAAACCTTGCCCAGAAGGGTGCAAGGACTTGTCCAGGCAATATCCAAGGATCACCCAGAATTGAATGTGTGCGGGGGAGGGGGGATAAATACAAAAATAGATTACGTACTTCTGAGCAATGGCTTCAGTTTTATTTAACTATAGAACTCAATAGGAGCCTGGATAGCTCTGCAGACTAAAAGCATTGTAATTTAACACCAGCTGTCTGCAATTAAAGTAAGTTCGAATCTCGCCAGGCTCAAGGTTGACTCAGCCTTCCATCCTTTCTAAGGTAGGTAAATTGAGGACCCAGTTTGTGGGGGCAATAAGCTGACTTTGTATAAATATACAAAAGTATGAAGGCTATTGCTTAACGCACTGTAAGCCGCCCTGAGTCTCCGGAGAAGGGCGGCATATAAATCAAATTAAAAAAAAAAAATTATCCATCCATTCTTCTGCCCTCTAGAGGTGACGGACAATCATTCTGAATTTTCAGCCAAAGCGGAGGTTTGAAATGATGACTCTCTCCCCAATTCTTTCTGGAGGACTTCAAGTTGAGACAGCACTAAGCAGTTCTTTGGGTAGTTAGCGGTGGGGACAATTTACTTCAGCTCCTGTGTGAGCAAAGGGAGCGTTCAGGTTTTGAGGCCAGTCTCAGGCAGAAGTGTCCCGCTGGATGGCTGCTGACTTTGCACGTCTCCTCAAGAATTCCTCTGCAAGGCATAAAGGCCAAGACAGAGGACACACCAAGCTGGGCCATCGACATTTAACTGCTGTTGGTTCTGTTTCATCCAATACCAGTCGGGGGAAAAACAAAGTTGACTTTTCTCACCATCTTCTTGACCCAGATATACAACATTGCTTGGTTCAACATGATGTCATGGTGCAGAAACTCAGCAGGGGAAAACAGCAGTTGATTTATTATCTTCAGGCCATTAGCCTTCTGCTAATCTGTGGAACAGAGCCGTGTCGGCTTATTCAACAAACTGAGGTTAGAAAAAAAACCAAGGAATAGCACAACATCTGAACTCACTCAGGGCAAGAGTTGATTTTTTCCCCTAAGTGGGTTTGGAAAGGCCCTACCATCCTCATGGGATTGCTTTCTTGCAATCAAGGACTCCCACCATCCCTGTTCTAAAAAATAACCACTACTACAGGTAGTCCTCAACCTACGACCACAATTGAGCCCAAAATTTATGTTCTTAACTGAAACATTTATCAACTGAGTTTTGCCCCATTTTACAATCTTTCTTCCCATAGTTGTTACATTAGTTACATGGTTGTGAAGCGAATCTGGCTTCCCACTGACTCTGATGGTCAGAAGGTCGCAAAAGGTAATCATACGACCCCGGGACACAGCAACTGTCACAAATATGAGTCAGTTCTCAAGTGTCTGAATTTTGATCACGTGACCCTGGGGATACTGTAAGAGGCATAAGTGTGAAAAACAGTCGTAAGTCACTTTTTCCGGTGCTGTTGTAACTTTCAACGGTCACTGTATGAGGTGTTGTTAGTCGAGGACTACCTGTGGTAGTGAGAAGCAGAGAAGCCACACTCTGTGTAAATGTGATCCTACACAACAGATTCCACCCCCAAAGACAGGCCTGGGGTTTCAAGAGGAGAAAAGAAAGTGGTGTTGAGACCACGAAGAATAAGATATCCCCTCCTTCCAGAGCCCCTTCAGGCGTAAAGCCAGGAGCCACCAAGGAACCAGCTTCCTCTTCAATGATGCCCATCCTTTATTTTCCAAGAAAAGGCAGAACGTGCTTTTTATGCCTTCAAAAGATCAGCTTGTGTGGAAACAGAAATAACTCTCAAGGAGGGGAGGGGGGGAGGAGAAAAGGAGAGATGGGCAAAGCACATGTTGCAGACTAGCGTGGGAACAGCCAAAGGAGCAAAAGCCACACTCACAGCCTGAGCAGGAAATGCTTAAACTTAGACTTACTCTTCCAGAAGAGCACAATTATTTTATGGGAAGCCGCCATACTAATTTTGTCCAGATTTCCTTCTGTTTGCATTTGTTTGGATTTCCTTCTGGCTGCTTCCCCACTTGGCACTCATATGATCTACCAGCATCTTTCTTTAAAGCTTTTATTCCATGCTTTGCTGGTCCAGATTAAGGAACCCAAAGAATACTTCTAAAATACTTCTTTCCTCCTCCTCCTCCTCCTCCTCCTCCTCCTCTTCCTCCTCCCCCTCCCCTCCCCCTCCCTACAGCATTTTCCAGCATGTTGTAGACATGGGCTGTGTCCCCACTTGCACCCAACTGTATACAATATCCTGGCAACCTCTGCTCTCTCCCCAATGCCTTCCGCTTGCCCAACCTCTGAGAGAAAGATAGGCTTAAGTTGTTTTTAACTCTACTGGTTCTTAAAGCAGCATGTTCATCCTGAAGCCAGTACGATTCCTTTGTACTGAGATGGGATCAGAGGCAGGGGCCCTCGTTGGCCATTCCAAGCTGCTGTGGCACATCCCCTCCTGTTAGAAACCTGGTTAGCTTCGCCTGCCTCCATTCTGCTGCTCTCTTTCTCAAGGTCAGGATGCAGCCCTGCAATGCTGGAGATGGAACAAAATGGTGCAATGGTGCTAGATGGCCGGACCAGCAGCATAGCAAATATTCCAGCTATCTCTTACACTTAGGCAAGAAAAACCAAAAGTGCACGTATAGACCAGGCTTAATAGCAGTAACTGTGACAGGCATCTTGGAGTTACTTCCCGCCTGGACTACTGCAATGCTCTCTGTTGCAATATTTTCAGGATCAGACTCAATAAATTTAGTAAGAGTTAAAGGTTTAAATATTTCTCCTTTTATTTACATTAGGCATTCTATATTCACTGAATATTCACAGATAGAAGCAAGGAAAATGGGTGCATACAGCTCCTTATATATACAATGGGTGGAGCTAGATATGGGAGTGGTGAATTATGAATACATTAAGCAGTGAAGAATAAATTAACCCCTGATACCCCGTTCATATACTATTTACACATTAGAGAATAAGGCATTTACATCTGACAAATCCCCCTCTAAATGCCGATTCGTTATGCTACAACAATTACATTCAGATTCAGGACAGTACAAAACATATAACTTAGAGGTCAAGTATTTATGCTGCTTAGAAGGTAAAGGCTTTGTCAATATGTCAGCTAATTGTTCTGAAGTTTCACAATGCACTGCTTTAATAAATCCATCTTGAGATAATTGTCTCACATGTTTAAATTTTATATCTATGTGTCTGGACCTTTGTCCAATGGCATCAGATCTAGATATTTCAATAGCTGCTTTATTGTCTTCATGCATAACAAAAGGTAAAGCAGGTTTTTTCCAAACATCTGAAATTAAATCATTAAACCATACAAGGTTATTTGCAGCTTTAGATAAACAAACATATTCTGCTTCTGTCGTTGAAGTGGCCACTAATTCTTGTTTACCAGTGTACCAGTAAACTGGACAGTCATTTAAGAGGAATATATAACCAGATGTACTTTTTCTACATGAGGTGTCTCCAGCCCAATCCGCATCTGCGTAACATGTGAGCTTTGGTTCTCTATTATTGTTAGGTTCTAACATTAAACAAAAGTCTAATGTATTTTTCAGATATCTTAATATTCTTTTAACAGCTTCCCAGTGGTACATTGTTGGCTTGCTGACATGTCTGGATAATAAATTGAGGGGTAAAGCGATATCAGGTCTTGTCCAATTAGAGATATAAAGAAGTGAACCTATGACTGATCTATAAAACGTGTTATCTTTGAATTCAGGGGATGATTCATCAGCATTTCTTAGAAAGTCAGTCTGCATAGGAGTATCACAAGGTTTGGCATCACTTAGATTGCATTTGTTTAAGAGCTCTATGATCTTATCTCTCTGAGTAAGTTTGAATCCTCTTTTAGTCTTATTAATTTGAACACCAAGATACTTATTTACTTTGCCTAAAGATTTCAATGAGAAATGTTCATTTAGCTTAGTTACAAATGTTTCTCTTCTCTCTTTATGTTTTCCTATGTATAAAATGTCATCCACATAGATCAATACAAACTCTATGTAATCATCACCCTTTTTGACAAAGAAACAGTTATCAGCGGTGGTAGCATTGAAGTCCATAGTTTTAAGTACTTTTACTAAACAATCATACCATCGTTTACCAGATTGTTTTAACCCGTATAAACTCTTGTTTAACAACCAAGTCTCATTCTTGTTTGTGTATTGACTGTGAGGTGCTCTTACATATATTTCCTTGTCTAGTTTTGCGTGTAGATACGCAGTCTGTATGTCATATTGGAATACATCGAGATTGAGTGCTGATGCTACTACTAGAGCTGTTTTGACACTCTCAGTTCTTACTGTGGGGGAATATGTGTCAGTATAGTCCTCCGGATATTTCTGTGCATAACCTTGTGCAACTAGTCTAGCTTTGTATAGGGTATTGCCTCCCTCTAAGTTTTTAATTTTATATATCCACCTAGTACCAATAATTGTTTTATCTTTTGGTGCAATTGCAGGTGTATATACGTTTAATCCTTGTAAACTTTCCATCTCTTTTTTCATTGCTAATTCCCATTTTTCTTTTTCTTTACGAGGAAGTTTTAACACTTCCTCATATGTATTAGGTGTAGTTGACTCACCATCCATATGCATTATGTAATCTTTGTATTTATTTGGCATCTGATTTCTGGTGTTTCTAATTGTCTTTTCAGGTTTACTATTATTATCATGCAAATATCTTGCTTCCTTTTTTGTTAGTGTATCTGTCTTTATTTTGTGTTGGCTATTTGTCCATGTTTTGGTTTTGTTTCTATGTTTGTTGATATTTTGCTTTTCTATAGTCCCTTTCTCTTGAGATTTTGTATCTTTGTTGTTACTTGGAAATATTTCATTAAGATGTATTTTAGACCAGTTGGCCTGCTCATGGAATACAGCTGTTCTGGAAACTATAAATTTGTTATTATTATCAATGAATCTGTACCCTTTAGTGCCTGTCTCATATCCCATAAATCTGAGTCTTCTGGACACGTTTTCTCCCTTTCTTCTTAATTGCTTAGGTATGTGTACGTCTGCAGTGACTCCAAATATGTGCATGTGTGCCAATTTTGGTTTCCTATTATACATCACTTCATATGGTGTCTTATTTACAATGCTGGACCAGGTTCTATTCTGTGTGTAATTGGAATAATGTAGGGCTTCTGACCAGAATTGTTTGCTTAAGCCAGCATCTTCCAATGTGCATCTAATCATGGTTTGTAATGTTGAGTTCTTCCTCTCTACAATTCCGTTCTGAAACGCAGAAAATGGACTAGATGTGTAATGTAACATTCCTTTGTCCTTCAACCATTGGGAGAATTCTTTAGACATGAATTCACATCCCCTATCTGTCATGATTTGTTTTATTTTGATATTGTGTTGTGTTTCTATGCGTTTATAAAATTCTTTAAATTTCTGAAAGGTTTCATCTTTGTGTTTTAATGTATAAACAAATCCATAGCGTCTATAATCGTCCACTATGGTCAAGAAGTAACGTTTTCTATAAGTGATTGATGGAGTTAGTGGACCAACTAAGTCCATGTGTACTAAATCAAAAATTTTGTTGGTTGACCTAGTAGATTTTCTTGGCCTGGGGCTAGTTTTTAGTTTTGTAGATTTACATACTGAGCATTCCAAATAGTTTTCACAATTTTTTATTTTAACACCTTCTGCGTGTTCAGTCATTTTTTGTACTACAGGAAAACTGGCATGTCCTAACTTCCTATGTAAGATGTGAGCACACTCATCATGAATTGGCTTACCTATTTTTGGTTTTTTTTCATTATGTGCATCTTTGTGATCATGAGATATTTTACATTCATCATTGTCACTGTTGCTAATGTTTTCATCATCTACTTCAATACAATCTTCCATATTTGAATCAATGTTGTGCAACCATTTTTCCTTTGTTATTAGATAAGGTAGGCCTCCTTTAATCATCACAGTGCCTATATCTATTTTATTTTTCTCCAAAGTCGCTTTTCCTTTAGAAAAAACAATGTTAATATCAGAATCCCTGCTTAGTTTTATGGCACTTAGTATGTTATGAGGTATTTCAGGTATTAGTAATACCCCCTCTATTTTTCCTAGGCCAGGTAAGGTTACATTCCCTCTACCTAATACTTGAACCTTTTCTTGGTTAGCTACCTTTATTACAAATTTATCTTCTACAAATGAAGATAATATATTTTTGTTATTAGTGGTGTGATTAGTTGCTCCAGAATCAATAAGCCAATTATTGTTCTCATTGTGCTGTATGTTAATGTTGTCTTGTTTATTTAACCCATTCAGTGAACCAGATTTTCTATCCTTTGAATTATCTCTGCCCCCTCTATTCTCTTTGTAATTTGGTGGGCTTCTATATCTATGTCTATCCATGGAAGACTGTCTATAATTGTATTTGTTTCTATATTCTGACCTATGTCTTTCTTTTGAAATTTTGGGGCAATCTCTTCTATTGTGTTCCCTGGATCCGCAGTTGTGACATCTAAATGTCTCATTATATTTTTCTTGAAAAGCTACTTTTCTATATGGTTTGTGTTCTATGTGATTGTTAGAACGATTCCTTCTTGAATTGTCTTCTGCTATTAACTTATTGGATAGACTTTCTATGGATAAGTATCCTAGATTGATTGTGTCTAAGTGTGACATATAATTATCCCATGATGGGTCAAGTGAGTTGATGATAACACTTTTCATTGTTTGGTCTGAAATCACCTCCTCCCTTAAATGCAGTTCAGCTCTTATTTTGTTTAAAGATATTAAGTGCTCACTTATGGAAACCCCTGGTTTTATCCTAGATGAAAAGAAATCTTTAGACATCCTTGTGGTAGTAGCTATACTGTCACTGTGAAACAAATTGAACATGCATTGAATAATTTCTGAAACAGTCAGATTTTGCTTAATGCTGTGATACATTGCAGGAGATACACTAGAAATTAATAAGAAAAATGCTCTATGGTGTAAACAGTCTAATTTTAGAGTCCAAGGTCTTTTTGGGGGACTAGTGATAAAAAACAGTAAGTTTTCTTTCATAAAGACAACCTGGAGCTGCTGATACCATTCTTGTAAATTAATGCCATCTATCCTCAGCTTTGGGAAGTCACTGGGTAAATTTCCGACACTATTAGGTCCATTACTTACAACCTGAGGTAGTCCGTGGTCTCGTAATTGCTGAAAGTTACAGAACGGTGTGGGGATGCTCGCAACGAGCCTGCACGGTCTTCTCAGCAATTCATGTCTTCCCGGACCGTCAGCGTAGTCTCGCGCATGCGCGTTGTCCATTTCGTCCCTGGAGTCGTCGTGAGAGGTTCTCGTCATTGCGGCTCGCTCGTTCTGCTCCTCCTCAGACGAATCGGTCTCTGGCTCGATCTTTGGAGTCCTGACGATGGTGGCTGCTCTTCCTCTCCTTTTGAGAGCGTTGGTGCTTGCTTCGGTCTGTGGCGTGGGGCGGTATCGGCAGGGCTCTCTGGGTTCGGGCGTCGGCGCTCTTGTAGTCAGGATGGGAGCAGGTAGGTCTTGAGGCACTGGCTTGCTCGCTCGCTTCTTAGTTAGCTTTTTGGTAATTTTTAGTTTTGGCCCAAATGCAGCAAAAAGCGTTTTCATTGCTGATTTTATCTGATTATTTGTTGAATCACCTTCACTTTCCGATTCTGATTCTTCTGAGGTGTTTGAATCTTCTTTTTCGTTTTCGTTGTCTGATAATGTTTTTCACGCCAGAAATTTTGAATTGAGTTTTCTGATTGGCTCTGTTTCGCTCACCCTGGAGGTCTGTTGAAACCAAGATGGCTGCCATTCAAAATTTCGCGCGGGATCACCGTTTTTCTTCTTCACAGTATTTTTTTCTGCAGTCATATCACTCACTATTTTTGGGTCTTTTGGTTTTTCATTAGTGATGTGCTTCTCTCTCGCTGCTCCGCTGTTCTTCAGCATATCTTGGAGGTTCGCGATGAGGCTTTCATCATTCTTCTGGCTCTTTAATAGTTTTAATATCTCTGACCTGAGTTCGTTGTTTTCTATTTCGATTTCCTCCCGATCATCATTTTCATCTATTATTTCTTCGTCTTCAGTGGTATATTCTTCGGATTCTCTCGAAATCGCGTTTGTGGATTCGTCGATTATTTCTTGTTCCGTTTCCATTTTTTTGCTGTATGCCCTGGTGTTGGGCCTATCTCTCTTAGACATTTTTAAATTTTTTATTGAGTCAATTAACCATCCTCTGCTACCAGATTGTTGCAATATTTTCAGGATCAGACTCAATAAATTTAGTAAGAGTTAAAGGTTTAAATATTTCTCCTTTTATTTACATTAGGCATTCTATATTCACTGAATATTCACAGATAGAAGCAAGGAAAATGGGTGCATACAGCTCCTTATATATACAATGGGTGGAGCTAGATATGGGAGTGGTGAATTATGAATACATTAAGCAGTGAAGAATAAATTAACCCCTGATACCCCGTTCATATACTATTTACACATTAGAGAATAAGGCATTTACATCTGACACTCTCTATATGGGGCTCCCCTTGGGATGCACCCGGAGGCTGCAGTTGGTCCAGAATGCGGCCGCGCGGGGGATTATGGGAGTGACGGGGCGCTCACATATAACACCTCTCCTGCGCGAGCTGCACTGGCTTCCTCTGGTCTTCCGGGTGCGCTTCAAGGTGTTGGTGACCACCTTTAAAACGCTCCATGGCTTAGGGCCGGGGTATTTGTGAGACCGCCTTCTGCCGCCAATAGCCTCCCACCGACCGGTTCGCTTGCACAGAGAGGGCCTCCTCAGGGTGCCGTCGGCCAGGCAGTGCCGGCTGGCAACCCCCAGGGGGAGAGCCTTCTCTGCGGCAGCACCTGCCCTCTGGAATGACCTGCCCCCTGAGATACGCATGATATCAGACCTCCGGACTTTTCGTCGGGCCCTGAAGACACACTTGTTCCATCTAGCTGGGCTGGCTTGATCCCATCCTCTCAGTTTTTAATCGAATTTCGGTTTTAATTGGGTTGTTTAAAGTTGGGCCAAAATTATTTAATTGTTTTTTTAAATGTTTTTAAATTTTATACGCTATGTTTTATCCTGGCTGTACACTGACCTGAGTCCCGCAGGAGAAGGGCGGTATAGAAATATAATAAAATAAAATAAATAAATAAATAAATAAATAAATAAATAAATAAATCTTGGAGTCTTAGTGGACCGCCAGGTAAATAGGAGCCAGCTGTGTGCAGCAGCAGCCAAAAAAGCCAATGCAATCCTAAATTGCATTAACAGAGGGATACAATCAAGATCAACGGAGGTATTAATACCGCTCTATAAAGACTACATCTAGAGTACCGCATCCAGTTTTGGTCACTACACTATAAAAAAAAAGATGTTGAGACTCTAGAAAAAGTGCAGAGAAAAGCAACCAGGATGATTAGGGGACAGAGACTAAAACATATGAAGAACGGTTGCAGGCATTGCATTGGCTTTTTTGGCTGCCGCTGCACTCTGTTGGTTCAATAAAGGTAAAAGAAAAATTAGCAAAGGAAAAACATCCGAATGGGTCTCTGGGTAAGATACATTCTCAATGCTTCCCAAGGCTGGGCTTGAATATTTGCTCTGTTCATGGAGGCTTGAGAACAGCTTAAAACGAAACCGTGATCTGCAAAGAATCGAATGCTCTCCTGTCAGTCCCGGTTTCTGAAAGGGAGGCTTTTCATGAAGGTTGGGGCAAATTATTAGCAATACATTTGAAAAAGTGAATTTAAAACACAGGAACACCCATGTTAGTTAGATAATGCAACAGTACTACCAAAACCATGTTTCAAGTATTACAAAGTCCATCCTGTGTAGCCTTCAGAATGCTGCAACAGTAATAAGTACAATGACCAGTCACAAGTCACTTTTTTTTTGTGCTGTCGTAACTTCAAACAATCACTAAACACATGGTTGTAAATTGAGGACTATTTGTATGGGGAAAAGTGTTAAGATGGTAGCCATGATGTCCTTGAAGCTCTGCTGGGTTTTTTTTATATTCAACACATTTTGATTCTCTTTAATGTATCCTGTATGAGCTTAAATGGACTCCAGAGGATGGTAGAGGACAGGAAGACCTGGAGGAACGTTATCCATGGGGACCTGATGGGTCTTTGACTGACTTTGCCACTAACAACAACAATGTATACTATGGTACCCAGTTACACCAGTTCAGCAACAAGAAGAATCCAGGTTCCCAATTAATTCTCTTTTGGAAGTTTCTTTTTCCCTATTTCAGTAGTGGCCAGAACCCAGGGTGCCAAGAACCCAGCTCAGAATACAGAGCTAACAACCTTCTCTAAAAATAATTCCATGGCTGAATGAAGGGTCAAGATCCGAGGGCCTTGTGCTAGAGATGTCAATTATCACTTACAACTTTCTTTTTTAGAACGCAAAATGTCTAACTGTGCAGAAGGAAGTGATTTGAGAGATAAAGTCAGAATAAAAGAATAGTAGAGTTGGAAGGTATTTTGGATGTCTTCTAGCCCAACCCTCTGCTGAAGCAGGAGACTATACTATTCCAGACAAGTGACTGCACAGGCTGAAATTTCCATCTCAAGGTTTTGCATCCAATTACACATTCTCTCCCTCCTCTCTCAAAACTGGAAAACAACTGGAATGGTAGAATTAATGCAACACCCCAGAACGATAAGTGGAATGATTTATTTATGGAAACTTAGTTTTCCTTCCTATCTAACAATGTGTGATCTGTGGCTCAAAGGCCGCTTAGTTCCCACTCCAGCTTTTGGAGGGAGATCCGTCCTCACAGCGAGGTTGTTATATGCACAAAGATGGAAAGATTCAGCACTAACCACAACGGAGGAACAGTTGGCGAAGATGATGGGACGTGCTGAGATGGCCAAACGGATTTCTTTGATCCGAGAAAAAAGCGATATCTGTGTTCATGGCTGACTGGAAACTTTGGACTTTTTGCATGAAACAGAAAAGAAAATAAACTTATGATTTGTCATTTTGATGATGAGACAAAATAGATTCTAGAAATAAGAAAGCTGTGTTGCAAACTTCAAGAAATTAACAGCGTTCAACCGTCCCAGGGAACAGGACCTTGGGATTTTCCAAGCAATGTGACCTCAGCACAAGGCCTGGATGAGGCTTGTTGTGAAGAACAAGAGATCTTTGGATTGTGCTCAAGACACAGGCAACTTAATTGCATTTCTAATCTTTTGACAGCTCTGGAGCTTTCAATTGTACCCTCTCAGAAGCAGTTTCGGCCAGTTATACAGGTAGTCCTCGACTTATGACCACAACTGAGCCCAAAATTTATGTTGCTAAGGGAGACATTTGTTAAGTGAATTTTGCTCCATTTACAACCTTTCTTGCCACAGTTGTTAAGGGAAACACTGCAGTTGTTAAGTTAGTTACATGTTTGTGAAGTGAATGTGGCTTTCATATTGACTTTACTTGTCGGAAAGTCACAAAAGTGGATCACATGACCCCGGGACACTGCAACCGTCATACATGTGAGTCAGTTTTCAAACATCTGAATTTTGGTCACATTACAGGGGATGCTGCAATGGTCATAAGTGTAAAAAAATGGTCATAAGTCACTTTTTCCAGTGATGTTGTAACTTTGAAAGGTCACTAAACGAACTGTTGTAAGGCACTGTACGCCATCTTCTTCCCACTGGGATCCGTAAATCGCATGGCCGGTCAGAGATTTCTATGATGAAATTTGAAAAGAAATTGATTCATTGATTCTGTATGATCACTGGCGTACAGTATGTTCTTGAAAATAAAGATCTGTAGGAAAAATATTGCAATTGGAAATCCAGTCTTTCTGATGCTGGCAAAAGTAATTTATATACATTTAGACCTAAATACTTGGGAGGTGGGCAGTTTTTCACTGCAAGTTTTGTTACCAATGCAAAAAATATGTTAAACAGTGTGTCTTGTCCCTCCATTTATACTTCTTTCCAATTATCCATGTCATCGTTGGCCTGTATCCAGTAAACCCTGTTCACTGATGTTCCTTCAGACTTTTCTATATGTCTGTCTGAACCTGCAACTGGCACCCTGCCAAGAAGAAAAGACACTGTAGGTAGGAGATGGCCAGGCTGAGCCAGAGGGAAGGGTCATATGTGTCATCAGTCAAGAGTCCCTGTGCACCCTCAAGAGACTGAAGTTCAGCCCACTGTGAATTCTTTATCTACCACCAATTTGCCTTGACCGTTAGTAGTCCAGATTTTTGTAGAAAGCTTGCAATAAATCTGTATACTCAATTGAACTGCCTGGATCTCCTGATTTCCCTGGAGCTTGACATATATTTTAGAACAGAGAATAATAGGGTTGGAAGGGATCTTAGAGGTCTTCTAGTCCAACCCGCACTCAAGCAGGAGATCATTCTGAACAAATGGCTATCCAGTCTCTTCTTGAAAATCTTCAGTGATGGAGCACCCACAACTTCTGGAGGAAAGCTGTCCCGCTAATTAATTGTCATTGATAGGAAAGTTGTCCATAATTCTAGGTTGGGTCTCTCTTTAATACTCTTCTACCAGTTGCTTCTTGTCCTGCCCTCAGGTGCTTTTGAGAACAGGTTGATCCCTTCTGTGCAACAGCCCTCAGGTACCTGAAGACTGCTAGTATTTGAGGAGCTGTTACAAAAAAGAGAGGGTTGGACCTGTTCTCCAAAGCACCTGAGGACAGGACAAGAAGCAACAAGTGGAAGAGCATTGAAGAAAGATCTAACTTATCTTTGTGATCCTACGCTTGGCGGATTACCAAGAAGAAAAGATACTTTTAAGAGGGAGGTTTTGTCATGGCAGCCTGCCCTGCTATGGAAGACTATAAACGCCATTCTCACCAAGTTTTCATAACCTCTTGACGATATCTGTTGTACCTTTTACAGAAAGATACAGGTGAAAAAAGCTTGGAAAACGTGGCTCACCCAAACCCAGCACACCTCTTGCTAACAGCCTCACAATCTAATCCAGATTCAACCTCTCTTTGAAGGTCCTACCTTCCTTCAAACTTCTGTTTCCTATAAATAGAACCTCAAGAGGTTCAATCCTTCATGAATCATATTGTTTTTTCAAAAGTTAATAATTTTAGGGGCTCCTTCTTATATTTCATTGTCTGGGTTTTCACAACCGAATTGTTATGTTCCTCAAACATGGCTATTTACAAAGAGCAGTGAGAACAATTAATCAGTAGAACAGCTTAATTCCTGGACTTGTGGGTGCTCTGTTCCTGGGATGTTCAAAAATAGACTGGACAATCATTTGACCAGGATGATATAATTTCTCCTACCTTACAGGGTTGTACTAGAAGACTCTGAGGTTCCTTCCAGCCCTATGGTTCTATATTCTATGTTCTCTGGTGGCTTATGTTATTCCAGTTCAGGCACCAAGTGCAGAGAAGGGCTTGATGGTATGAACTGCCTCCTTTACCAATTGTTTTAGAGAAATTTTACTTCCAGAGGCTGAAAAATTCTCACATTCTCTGTCCCACTGAATTAATTCATTGAATTCAAACTCCGTATTTCACAACACACTAAGAAGGTGCAAAACTAACTATCTTGTCAGGGTCCATAGCACAATCAGCCATAAAACTGCTTACTGTATTTCAGGCTCTCCAGTATTGTTCAAATCCATCAAACTGTGAGAAATTACAGTCTTAATCTGATCAGAGTTGCTGCAAAGACATAAAATTAGTCAAAATAAATATGGTTGCAATTAATATACATGCCCCAGCCTCCAGTTTGGGGGCATGGAGATTAAAATTTTCTGTGAAAAGTTGGTGGGTACTGTTGATGTACTTTATGGAAGACATAAGCTAAAGAAATCGCGAAAATGTCTAGATGGCAGTAAAGGGTTCAACATTCTCTGTATCATTTTGCTGTACAGGAAGTCCTCAACTTACGACCACAATTGAGCCCAAAATTTCTGCTGCTAAGTGAGACAGTTGTTAAGTGGGTTTTGCCTCATTTTGCAACCTTTCTTGCTAGAATTAAGTGAATTGCTGCAGTTAAGTTAGTAACGTGGTTGTGAAGTAAATTGGTTTCCCCATTGACTTTGTTCGCAAAAGGTGATCACATGATCCCTGCACACTGCAACTGCCATAAATATGAGCCAATGGCCCAGTGCCTGAATTTTGACCACATGACCATAGAGATGCTGCAACGGTCATGTTAAAAACGGTCAGAAGTCTCTGTTATTCGTGCTGTTGTAACTTCGAACGGTAAGCAAACTGTTATAAATTGAAGACTACCTGTATCTGGGCATTATTTGGATTATTACGGTCCCAATATTGTATGGTTACTTGACAGACGTTTGCCAAAGTGCAACTGGCAGAGAAAGATCCATCAGGATCATTTTATTTCCAGAGATGTCATGCTACAGCGGAAATCTCTCTGCAATGCTGGGTCATTTACTCCCAAACTGGCCTCTTGCAGGGTCAACCTAGATTCCAACCGGAATGAACAATTGAAAGGGGCCTGCCCCACCACTTAAAACTGGGGCCTAGGGTAGTTATGTGATGGTGCAAGGGCAGTGGGAAAATGTTATGCACCATGAATGAGATCAGTCTTTTGGGGACTTTACAAAAAGTTTTTTTTAAAAAAAAAAATCAGTATAATGGTAGCACTTCATGGTGTTATTAGTACCATGTTATTGACATTAGAAGCATCTGTACTCTTTTATAAAACCTTAGTTAGACCACCCCTGGAATACTGCATCCAGGGGTGCAGTATTCATCACCCAGGGGTGAAATGCTCCCGGTTCAGACTGGTTCGGGTGAGTAGGTAGCAATGGCGGCGGGCAGTTCGGAGAACCAGTAGCAAAAATCCCTGCCCCCGCCCCCCCCCATGCCCAGCTGAGCCACACAATCATCAGAGGCTTTTTTTCTTTTAAATGCCTCTGATGATCCAAGCTCTGATGATCCCAGCTGAGTTGCCTGCCAATCAGGCAACTCAGCTTGGATCGTCAGAGCCATTTAAAAGAAAAAAAGTTTTTTCTTTTAAATGGCTCTGACGATCCAAGCTGAGTTGCCTGATCGGCAGAGGGTTTTTTAAAAACCCTCTGAGATCAGGCAACTCATCTGGGATCATCAGAGCCTTTTGAAAGCATTTTTTACATAGTTTTACATGTAAAAAATGGTTTTAAAAGAAAAAAAAATTGGCCACGCCCACCCAGTCACATTACCACCACCACCACCAAGCCACACCCACAGAACCGGTAGTAACAAATTTTAGATTTCACCACTGTCATCACCACATTACAAAAAAATACGTTGAGACTTTGGAAAAAGGGCAGAGAAGAGGAACTAAGATGATTCAAGGCCTGGAGACAAAAACATATGAAGAATTTGGGAATGCAGAATTTGGGTTTGGGTAGTCTAGAGAAACGATGGACTAGGGGTGACATGGTGGCAGTATTCCAGTATTTGAGGGGCTGCGACAAAGAAGAGGGGGTGAACCTATTGCCCAAAGCACCAGAAGGCAAGACAAGCAAATTGTAGTGAAGAGAAGACACACCAGCCTTCTGTTGAGTAAGCTAATTACAGCGAATATCTGAGGGGCTGCCACAAAGAAAAGAGGCTCAACCAATTGTCCAAAGCACCTGAAGGCAAGACAGGAAGCAATGGATGGAAACTAATCAAGGCGAGAAGCAACCTAGAACTAAGGAGAAATTTCCCAACAGAGAGAACAATTACCATAATCAGTGGAACCACTTGCCTCCAGAAGTTGTGGATGCTTCATCACTGGAGTTTTTTAAGAAGAGACTGGACAGCCATTTGTCTGAAATGGTAGAGGGTCTCCTGCTTGAGCAGTGGGTTGGACTAGAAGACCTCCAAGGTCCCTTCCAGCTCTACGGACTTTGCTTGATCTCAAATGGCTGTTCAGTCCAGACAACATTATGTAGTCCTGTCTAAGGGGTGTGGAGAAGACTGGGAAGTCATAAAATTTGTTAGGAAGACATAATGCCAAAGCATTTCCATATCAACAAACAAATCCATAAACAATCACTCTTGTTGCTAGGAAAGCAACGTGGACACGTCCATTAAGTTCAGGCCATGGAATCTAAGTCAGAAGCTCTCTCTGCCTCTCAGATACACAAGGAGTAATGAATGAGTCATCAAGAGCAGCCTTTTCACCCTTGGCAACTTTAAGACATGTGGACTTCAATTCCCCAGCTCGTTGCGGAATTTGGGGAGTTGAAGTCCACACATCTTGAAGTTGCCAAGATTGAGAAAAGCTGTTGATGAGCAAAAATGCCCTCAGAAAGGGGGGGGGGCTTCTAAACATCATCTGACAAGCCCCACCATTTCTGATCCACCTTAGAAAAATTGCTAGGAGTGTCCATGGTTAATTTTTTCCCTCCCTTAGTCTTTCCCAAAGGTGCTTTTTCCAAAGGCAACTGGACTTTCAAAAGGCAACTGGTTTTTTTCCTTGAAAACATTTCACTTCTCATCCAAGAAGCGTCTTCAGTTCTGAAAAATAAAGTCATTGTCTTTTGAAAAACAGCTTTGGGACAACCATGACCTGGGTGATGGAGAATGGAACCATTAGGCTTTCATATTCCGCTGTCAAGTTCTTAAAAACCCTGTATTAGAGTCACCAAGTATCATGGTCAACCCCAAGGGGATTTTGCCTCCTTATTTTGACTAAGGACTCTCATGACAGTTGGTGTGTCTCCTGCAAATTGTGGAGAATCACGTACTCATTTTCAGCAGTTTAATCAAGAGTGATATTTTGGGGCTACAAAAAAGGACTACAGGAGAACTTACTCCTCAGGGATCTCCAATTGCCTAAGCATAGATTACAACAAGGGAGATTAAGGAGGCGGTTCACCCTTTTGTCTTGTGCAAAATTCTTGAGGCCACTCCCAACTGGGAGTTGCAATCCCAGTACAGACAGTCCACAACATACAAGCATTCATTTAGCAACCGTTTGAAGTTGCAACCTTGAAAAAAATGACTTATGACCAATTTTCACACCTACAACCGCTGCAGCATCCTCACAGTCATATGATCAGAATTCAGGTGCTTGGCAACTGGCATGATTTATGACAGTTGCTGCATCCTGGGGTCACGTGATCACCATTTGCAAACTTCCCAACTGGCTTCCAACAAGTCTAAGGGGGAAGCTCAATTCGGGTAATGATTACGTGATTCACTTAAGAACTATAGTGATTCGCTCAACAGCCTGGCAAAACAGATCATAAGACTGTGAGCCACTCTCTGAATAACTACCTTGTTTTAGCAGTGGAAATTCTGGTGCCAAGAGCTGCGGTGACACAGTGGTTAGAATGCAGTATTGCAGGCTAATTCTGCTGAGTGCCAGCAGTTCGATTCTGACTGGCTCAAGGTTGACTCAGCCTTCCATCCTTCTGAGGTGGGTAAAATGTGGACCCAGATTGTGGGGGGCAATACGCTGACTCTGTAAACCGCTTAGAGGGGGCTGTAAAGCACTGTGAAGTGGTATATAAGTCTAAATGCTATTGCTAAATGCTAATTGTGGTCATAAGTCAAGGACTACCCAAATTGTTGGGCCTGGGAGAACTGTTGGAGTTGCCTTACCTCCCATGCTCCATTCCTTTGGACTGCCAGAATTCCCACTCAAATTATTTTCTATACACAGCATCTCCTGGTTTACCTCCAAAGGCCCCTCTCTGCCTTATTGTGGATTGGTGGCTACTTTGGTCATTAAACAAGAGAGACTTGATAGCTCAATTGTTCAACAGTTCAAAGGTTTGATATGTGTCATGTCTGGAAGGGCATCCAATTGTTCCCTTATTTGCATCTCTTTGTTGTTTTGTTCTCTTGTGTCTAATTATCTTTTTTCTTCCCTGCAGCTGTACTGCTGTGCCCATTCAATTACATGTAATGAAGTTGATGCCCTTAAATGGGGGGAAATGCTCACTTTGACAAATAATTCCCAAATTGTGCAGCTACTAGGACAGAATACTGTAATGAATGTTCTTCAAGGAACAGTTGAAGATTATCAAATTGGATGAAAAAACTGGGTGACCACTAGGGGGCGGATTTTTTTTTTTAAAAAAAAACCTTGCTGCCCCCTAGTGGTCATCCAGGAAGAGGATATGACTGCTGATCTCTGTGCTAGGCTAGACGTAGAGAGGAAGTATTTTGGCAGTAATTGGGATAGTAAATTGTTTAAAAGTTTATAGGCTAGTTCTGGAACCATAATCCTGGTCTGAGACCCAGTTGCTGTTTCTTGTTTCTTTTCTTTTTTTTTTTACAGATTAACACAGTTGGAAAGGACCTTATAGGTCATCTAGTCCAACCCCCCGCCCAAGCAGGAGACCCTACACCATTTCTGACAAATGGCAGTCCAATCTCTTCTTGAAAGTCTCAAGTGATGAAGTTCCCATATGCCATCCACCCACAGAACTTGTGAGTCTTGCCTAAGTTTGCTTTGAACTTTTTTCTCTTGAGCTACATTCGCACAACTCATTAAGGCAGAAACTAGCTGATCCCATTTTAGCCTGACACTTTGAACTCATTCCATAAGTCTGATTCAGAATATTGTGTGAAGTTAGAAATTTGAGTTAATTGGGTAAACAATGGTAAAATTAAATCTACGTGAAATCTATGTGAAAAAAGAGCTGTGATTATTTGGGACTGCTCCCAAAAAGTTTGAACTGAAGTTGGCTCATGAAACACCTACAAGAAAACCAGCAAGCTCAGAAAGCAGAAGAACCCCACAATCCTAGTCAAGGGCTGCTCGATGGGGAATTGGAGGAAAGAAGTCGTGGCCAGATGTTCTAGGCAGGACGCAGGAGAATGTCCTCAGTGCAGAAGATGGACTGTGTTGAACATCTGGCAGAAAAGGAAGAGGAGAACTTCCTTTGGCTGGACTTCATGGAGAAACGTCTCCAGTTTTTCTTTGCATTTGAAGAAATGGCCCTTTTTCTGCTTTGATGCAGTTTTGCGATTCTATGCAATCCTCCAGTTTGTTTTCTTGATTCCTGAAACTTGCCAAATCATAGCTTATCCTTAAAACCGAATCTCTAAAATATAATTACACCTCATGCCATGGGCACTTCAACCTGGTTGTTTCTCATCCTGCCCGTGGAACATAATGCCGGTGTTTCTCTTATCTCCATAACCCAAACATTGGCTAGGCAGCTGAAGAAGCTTTGCAAAGATTCTGAACATTTAAAAAATAAACTAACTTGTAGGAAGGCTTGATTTTAAATCCATGTCTTAAATCTTAGCCAAGGAGCTTCCTCTGGACCTCCAGACATCCAGCAACATAGATACACTGCAGGCAACAGTTTGCACAGTGAAGTCATTTCTTGATACAGTGGGGTAAAGTTTCCAAGGCTTTTATGGTTTCATTAGGATCCTTAACAAAACAGTAAAAAAGCAAAGCAAGCACCTCTCTACTTAGCTGGGTGACCCTTAAAATCAGGAGGTTGATATAAGCAGAGCTTAATTGCTGATGAGTCATTCCTGCGCTTGCATAAACCCATAGCAGTTTTCTTCAAATTATTAACCCCTGCTGCAGGCCTGGGCAGGAACAGGTTTGGGGTCGCATTGCTCCTAGCAAAATGGCCTGCATCCTTCTTAAAAGACAGATGTGTGGGGCAGGCAAGCTCATTGAAAGTGATTTGCTAGGGCAGGGATGCTTGTGTTCATTGTACCTTACTCCATGGCATAACAAGGCACTGATATAATTTTAAAAGCATTCTTTTGAGTACAAATAATCCTCAACTTAGAACAGTTCATTTACTAACCATTCAAAGTTACAATGGCACTGAAAAAAGTGACTTATGACCAACTTCTCACACCTACAACCATTGCAGCATCCCATGGATTGACATGGTTCATATTTATGACGGTTGCAGTCTCCCGGGGTCACGTGATCCCCTTTTGCGAACTTCTGACAAGCAAAGTCACCGAGGAATCCAGATTCACTTAATAACCGTGTTACTAACTTAACAAGTGCAGTGATTCACTTAACAACTGTGGCAAGAAAGGTCATAAAACAGGGCAAAAATCACTTAACAAATATTTTACTTAGCAACAGAAATTTTGGGCTCAATTGTGGTCGTAGATTGAGGACTACTTGTAGATATCTAGATGACTTGTGATGACTTGACGTGACTTAGAAAAGTCTAACAAAGTCGCAGCCTGCAAACCCCAAGGTTGTGTCCTCATTCCTTATATGTGACTGTGGACAGAAGAAAAATGTGTGTGTGGAGCTCAGCAACCCTGAGGGAAAAAGGAAGCGAGCGGAGACATGGGAAGGTCAAGAGAATGTTTGGGGTCTCCTGACAAAAGGTGTCCAGGGTGGGTCACCAACCATCCATTGGTCCAAAAGTGAGATTGCTCTCTCCCCATTCCTTGTCGCCACCCCACTGCCAAGTTGTTTCCTCTCATTCCAAGCTCAGTTGAAGCCTTCCAGTGAAAAGGCTTCCCCCAAAAGCCAAGCAAGAGCCACCCACCGTTTTCATTGTCTACCAATGTTGATGGAAGCGGAACTCAAATGCAGTCTTATCATTGAAGGCGTTGCTAAAGGCTGGTGCTTTGCTTTGTGGTATAGGTAGTCCTCAATTTACAACCATTTCTTTAATGGTTGTTGGAAGTTATGACGGCCCTGAAAAAAGTGACTTATGAGATGTACTTAAAGCTATGACTGTTGTACCATCCCCACGGTCACATGAACAAGATTTGGGCATTTGGCAATCATCTGACAATGGTTGCAGCATCCTGCAGTCACATGGTCAGGATCTGCAATCTTCCCAGCCAGCTCTCAACTAACAAAATCAATGGGGGCAGCAGGATTCACTTAATGACCACAGTAATGAAGATGATGGTTACTAATCCCATTATAGACCAGAGAATGAAGTGATGTCTACTCAGCAATCTGCAGTCTTCTCTGTGGAGATTCTTGGTCATCCAGGTCATGGTTGTCCCAAAGGTTCTTTCTCAAAAGGCAACTGGACTTTCTTTGTTTTTCCTTCAAGATGCTTGGATTTATATTCCTTGTAGTCATCTGGCCATTAGCACACTTTCTGAGTCATTGAGGCCACTTGGAGGTTTATCCATGCCCTCAAGTCACCTGAATAGTGCAAATAGGTGTGGAAGTGGCCTCAACAACTCTCAGAAAGAGTGCTAAGAATCAGGTAACTACAAGGCAGGGGTAAAATCCAGCAGGTTCTAACAGGTTCTGGAGAACCAGTAGTGGAAATTTTGAGTAGATCAGACAACCGGCAAATACCACCACTGGCTGGCTCCAGAGTGGGGTGGGAATGGAGATTTTGCAATATCCTTCCCCCAGGAGTGAGGAAGGAATGAGGATTTTGCAGTATCTTTCCCCTGCCACACCCACCAAGCCACACCCACAGTACCAGTAGTAAAAAAAAATTGGATTTCACCACTGCTACAAGGAATATAAATCCTTCCATTCTCCACCATTCAGTCCAAACTGAAGAAGCTTCTTGGATGAGAAGTGAAACGTCTTCAAGGAAAAACAAAGAAAGTCCAGTTATCTTTTGAAAAAGCAACTTTGGGACAAACTGCAATCTTGTTTGTTTAACCAAGGTTCTTGCACGACTCTCCACCCATGCCATGTGTCAGAAGCTGGCTCCTCCATATTTTAAGATTGTCCTATACAGTAGCTCTGGGTTGGCCTGAGCAGTTGATTACAATACAGAAGTGTAGATAGCAGAAATGTGCATAGAGCTGATTTGGCCGTCAGACTTGGCAGTTGCCCATGAGTCTGCTTCCCTGTCTCCAGTTGTGAAGAACTCTGAACCAGCCATGATGGGTTTAATGTCACATAAAATGAGAAACATTAGGTCGAACATGGAGAACTTTTCCCCATACCGGTAGTCCTCAAATTGAGTCCAAAATTTATTGCTAAACAAGACATTTGTTAAGTGAGTTTTGCCCCATTTTATGACTTTTCTTGCCATCGTAATTAAGTGAATGACTGCAGTTCTTAACGGTGGTTAAGTGTACCCTTGACTTTGCTTGTCAGAAGATCACAAAAGAGGCTCACGTGATTCCAGGACATTGCAATGGTCATGAGTCAGTTGCCAAGCATCCGAATTTTGATCACATGAGCGTGGGGATGCTGCAACGGTCATAAGTGTGAAAATCGGTCATAAATCACTTTTTTCAGAGCCATTGTCACTTCGAACGGTTGCTAAATGTATTTGTTTTAAGTTAAGGACTTCCTGCATCTGTTTTCAGGAAAGCAAACTCCACACCGCAGCCTCAGAGATTTTACAGTCCCACCTCTCTGCTCCTGCTACGTTTGAATTTTAGGCCCCCATTTCTACAACTAGAAAAAAAGCAGCAACGATCTGTTTCTACTTGATGGTAGGGATGGCTCCACCCGTGGAAATGCCATCTCAGATCTGTTGGCACTTCTAATCCTGTTGTTTTTGTAACAGGGCTGATTCAGAATAAGAGCAGATCAGTTGCTTGATGGGCTCAGCCCGGCAGTTGATCTGCTGCAGTTCTCTGTCTCCAGCAATGGCAGGAACAATTATCCCTCCGAAGTTAATAACTCAGGCACGCTTCCAAATGACGTCTCTTGCTAGTCGGTACCCAATAACTGAAGTTCAGCTCCTCTGTCAAGCTCTCCCCAGCCATTCCGCTTCGTTTCTCCTGTGTCTACAGGATGCCATTGCTGATCCTGTGCCTGAGTTTCCTAACCTCCTTTTTTAAAACAAGACAGTTCGCTGGTAATTCGAATCCATTTCCCCATTCCTCTTGGTTCATTCGCTGTTTCAGACATATTATCTTATTTAAATATTCCTGTAGAAAGAATATATTTTTTCAGTCTGAGGACATCAGGTTGGGGAAACCTCTTTAGAATAATGGCTCAATTGTTGCTGTTTCAGATCTCCAAGCTAACACACAGTAGTGGCTATTGGCATGCACTCCTGAAGTTACAGACACTCATAATTAACAGAATAACAGAGTTGGAAGCAGTGGTGAAATGTAAAATATGTTACTACCGGTTCTGTGGGTGTGGCTTGCTGGGGGGGTGTAATATGACTGAGTGGGCATGGCCAATTTTTTTTTTTTTACTTTTAAAACCATTTTTTTTACAACCTCTTCGGCTGAGGTTGTAACCCACTCCCTGCTCCATCCGGGAGTGCGGGAGGATCCCTTGGAAGGCAGGGCGGAGGATTTCGGACAATACCTGTATGACAAAATCGCTCAGATCCGGGGGGATTTGGACTCTGACTGGGTAGATCAGGGCAGGGTGACGAGGAATAGTCTTGAGAATGTTACCTGGGAGGAGTTTGATGCTGTGACTCCGGATGATGTGGACAGGATTTTGGGGAGACTTAGTGCGGCCACATGTTTACTGGACCCGTGTCCCTCCTGGTTGGTACTGGCCTCCCGGGAGGTTACACGAGGCTGGCTCCAGGGTGTTATCAACGCTTCGTTGAGTGAGGGTCACTTCCCCGCCGCCTTGAAAGAAGTGGTGGTGAGGCCTCTCCTCAAGAAGCCGTCCCTGGATCCGGCAATATTGGCCAACTATCGTCCTGTCTCCAACCTTCGCTTCCTGGCGAAGGTTGTTGAGAGTGTGGTCGCGCGATAGTTTCCACAATTCTTGGAGGAAACATCCTATCTAGATCCGTTCCAGTCGGGTTTCAGGCCTGGACACAGCACGGAAACGGCATTGGTCGCGTTGGTTGATGATCTCTGGAGGGCTCGGGACAGGGGTTGTTCCTCTGTTCTGGTCCTGTTAGACCTCTCAGCGGCTTTTGATACCATCGACCATGGTATCATGCTGCACCGGCTGGAAGAGTTGGGGATGGGGGACACCGTATTATGGTGGTTCTCCTCCTTTCTCTCCGACCGGTCGCAGTTCGTGTTGGCAGGTGGGCAGAGGTCGACCTCAAGGCCTCTTATATGTGGAGTGCCTCAGGGGTCGGTCCTCTCGCCCCTCCTGTTCAACATTTATGTGAAGCCGCTGGGCGAGATCATCCGTGGCTTTGGGGTGAGATACCACCAGTACGCTGATGACACCCAGCTGTACATCTCCACCCCAGGCCACCCCAACGATGCCCTTGAAGTGATGTCCCAGTGCCTGGAGGCTGTGCGGATCTGGATGGGGAGGAACAGGCTCAGGCTCAACCCTTCCAAGACTGAGTGGCTGTGGCTCCCGGCATCCCGATATAGTCAGTTGACTCCATCACTGACTATTGGGGGCGAGTCGTTGGCCCCCACAGAGAGGGCTCGCAATCTGGGAGTCCTCCTGGATAGGCAGCTGTCCTTGGAGGAACATCTGACGGCTGTAACCAGGGGGACCTTTTGTCAGGTTCGCCTGATCCGCCAGTTGCGGCCCTTTCTTGATCGGGATTCCCTGTGCACAGTCACTCATGCCCTCGTCACCTCTCGCCTTGACTACTGCAACGCTCTCTACATGGGGCTCCCCTTGAGGAGCACCCGGAGGCTCCAACTGGTCCAGAATGCAGCAGCGCGGGTAGTGACAGGAGCAGCCATGGCGCTCCCATGTAACACCGCTCCTGCGCGAGCTGCACTGGCTCCCAGTGGTCTTCTGGGTGCGCTTCAAGGTGTTGGTTATCACCTTTAAAGCGCTCCATGGCATAGGGCCTAGCTATCTTCGAGACTGCCTGCTGCCACCGACAATCTCCCACCGACCCGTGCGCTCCCACAGAGAGGGCCTCCTCGGGGTGCCATCAGCCAAACAGTGCAGGCTGGTGACCCCCAGGGGGAGGGCCTTCTCTGTGGGGGCACCTACCCTCTGGAATCAGTTGCCTCCAGAGATAAGGAGAATCCAAGACCTCGGTGCCTTCCGCCGTGCCCTTAAAACCTTCCTTTTCCAGCAAGCCGGGCTGGCCTAATTTTTTTAAGTGTTTTTAAGTCTTTTGTTTATTGTTTTTAATTAATGGGGCCAAATTTATATATGTATATTTTAACTGTATTTTAATATTTGTACTTGATGTTTTTACTTGGCTGTTCACCGCCCTGAGTCCTCAGGGAGAAGGGCGGTATACAAATTCAAAATAAAATAAATAAATAAATAAAAATAAAAGCCTCTGATGATCCCAGCTGACTTGCCTGATCGGCAGAGGCTTTGTTTTTATTTTTAAAAGCATTTTTTCGGCCGAAGAGGTTGTAGAAAAAATGCTTTTAAAAATAAAATAAAAAGCCTCTGATGATTGCACGTCTCAGCTAGGCATGCGGGTGGGGAGGGATTTTTGCTACTGATTCTCTGAACCACCCGCCGCCATCGCTACCGGATCAGGCGATCCGGTCCGAACCGGGAGCATTTCACCCCTGGTTGGAAGAGACCTTGGAGATCATCTAGTCCAACCCATTGCTCAAGCAGGCGACCCTATGCCACTTCAGACAAGTGGTTGTCCAATTTCTTCTTAAAAGCCTCCAGTGATGGAGCACCCACAATTTCTGAAGGCAACTTCTGTTCCACTGGTTAACTGTTCTCATTGTTAGGAAATTTCTAGTTTGCTTCTCTTCTTGATTAGTTTCCATCCATTGCTTCCTGCCTTGCCTTCAGGTGCTTTGGAGAATTGGTTGAGCCCCTCTTCTTTGTGGCAGCCCCTCAGATATTGGCTGTAATGGTTAACTCAACAGAAGGCTGGTGTGTCTTCTCTTCACTACAATTTGCTTCTATGATTGAAGTCTAAGCAAAGCTCTGGGAGTCTAAGGGATCAAAAGTGAGAAAGGACTGAACATTACTCACTTAGGACTAAGGGCCCGCTTCATGCCCACAATCCAGTACAGAAAAACATACATTAGTTCTGATAAAGGTAATAGCAATAACACTTATACCCCACTTCACGGTGCTTTTACAGCCTCTCTAAGCGGTTTACACAGTCAGCCTCTTACCCCCAACAGTCTGGGTCCTCATTTTACTGACCTCGAAAAAGATGGACCTTATGAACACAATTGGGACTGGAAAATTCATTGTTAAATGGTATGGTTGTTAAGTGAGACATCACATGACTGCACCGAGTTTTATGACCTTTTTGGTCATAGTTATTAAACTATGGTGGATCATCTAACGGCCGTGACAAGTGGGGCCGTGACAAGGGGGGGCTTTTGAACAGGTTCACCTAGTGCGCCAGCTGCAGCCTTTCCTAGACAGGGATGCCCTCCGCACAGTCACTCAAGCTCTCATCATCTCTCAATTGGATTACTTTTTTTTTTTTTCTTTAATTTATATGCTGCCCTTCTCCGGAGACTCAGGGCGGCTTACAATGCGTTAAGCAATAGCCTTCATCCTTTTGTATATTTATACAAAGTCAGCTTATTGCCCCCACAATCCGGGTCCTCATTTTACCTACCTTAGAAAGGATGGAAGGCTGAGTCAACCTTGAGCCTGGGGAGATTTGAACTTGCAGTAATTGCAAGCAGCAGATGTTAATCTGTTAATAACAGTGCTTTAGTCCACTGTACTACAGGCTCTTCAGCAACACCCTCTACATGGGGCTGCCCTTGGGGTGTACCCGGAGGCTCCAGCTGGTCCAGAATGCAGCTGTGTGGGTTGTTACAGGAGCTTCCCATTACTCCCGTGCAACACCTCTCCTGCGCGAGCTGCACTGGCTGCCTGTGGCCTTCCGGATCTGCTTCAAGGTGCTGGTACTTACCTATAAAGCCCTTCATGGCATGGGCCCGAGGTACTTGCAGGACCACCTCCTACCAGCCTCCCACCGCCCAGTGCGTTCTCATAGAACTGTCCTCCTCCGGGTGCCGTCGGCCAGACAATGTCGGCTGGCGACCCCCAGGATGAGGGCATTCTCTGTGGCTGCACCGACTCTCTGGAATGGGTTACCCACCAAGCTCCGGATGGCTCCCGATCTCCGCACTTTCTGCGCTGGCCTGAAGACATGGCTTTTTCACCAAATTCCCTGACCAACTATGAGGCTTTTAACTTTGGGGATTTTAATTTGGATTGGTTTTTAGTATTTTATTGTTGTGGTTTTTATTGTGTGAGCCACCCCGAGTCCTACGGGAGAAGGGCGGCATATAAATTTTAAAAATAAATAAATAAATAAATAAATAAATAAATAAATAAATAAATAAATAAATAAATAAATTGCCAGCCATTAAGTGAGACATCATGGGATTTGCAACCTTCCCTGCTGGCCTCCCCAGTGACTTTGTTTATGGGAAGCCACCTAGGAAGGTTGCAAATGGCGGTTGCGTGAACCAGATGCCACAACTGTCATAAACGTGCCACAGTTGCCAAGCACCAGAATCCTGACAACACTGTGGCTGTCGGGACAGTCATTAGTGCAAGACTGATCTTAAGCTGCTTTTTTCAATGCTGACATAACTTCAAACAGTCATTAAACGAACAGTCGTAAATAGAGATCTACCTGTACTTTTCACGAGCTCAAACTCAATTAACTCCCCGGTTAATTTCATTCATTCTATGTATGAATAACGAAACTCCAGATAGTTTGTAACATTTATGAGGTCAACTGTAATGATAAACAAGTCATTCATTTCAAGTGTTTGGATGGCCACAGATAAACCATGGATTAGTCCTCTGAAATAATCCATCGTGAAATAAGGAAAAGGAAAGAATTGGATTGTTTTCTCTTCTACTCTTAAAGAGTTGTGCTGGTTGTTGGTATGGTGGAACAGGGAGGGAGGGAGGGAGGGAAGGAGGAAGGAAGGAAGGAAGGAAGGAAGTGAGTTTTTCTCTGAAAAAGTTGTGCTGGTTGTTGCTATGGTGGAACAGGAAGGCAGGAGGTTCCTCTACAGCAGGAGCGGATTGTCCAATGGAGAGACCACCAACCATCTATCTTCTTGTACTGTCAGTTTCATAACCATGTTTAAGACATTTATATGTGCGGTTAATTTTTTCCTTTAAAGGCCATACATAAACATACATTTGGCACCTAAACATTAGAGAAGAAAGTTGTCTGACATATGGGGAAAGAACCAAGATGATGACTGAAGCCAATTGGGAGTGGACAGGTAGAGGTATTCACCTGTTTGTCTCATGCAGGTGAAGAAGCTGAAATTAATCCTGAGAATGACGGTCCCCCTTTCCTTTGGACCCTCTTGGTTTGGAGTGCAGGGGTTTCCAAACTTGGCAACTTTAAGTCTTGTGGACTTCGATTCCCAGAATTCCCCAGCCAGCATGTTGCCAGGTTTGGAGACCCCTGGTCTAGTGAAAGGGCTTGACTCCCCAAATTCCAACCATCCTAGTCTCTTTTCTGAAAAGGACTTCTTTCACACCCAAAACAGCTGGCAAACTGACCGTCACTAGGCCCACATCGCTATTCTTGGCCTGCTATGGCCCAGCCCAAACAGTCACTTCAAAATTCATCAGAGCATGGTGGCAGTTTTGCCTTTGGAAGACAAGGCTTGCTTGAGCCTCCTTTTCAGTTCTTGCATGTTGGGCGATTTGGGCCGGATGAGATGGAGGCCCCTCCGCTTCTCCCCATTGCAATTCCCAATGATCCGGCTCAGCTCCTGGCACAGCTGCTGAAAGGCCCCGTGAACCCCTTCGCAGTTCTCCCGCGCAGAGACCTCCGAGTATGGGCAGCCCAGCTCGTTGGCAAGTTGGTGGCCCTCCTTTGTGGACACCTGCCTGGCTCGGAGCAGGTCCCCTTTGTTGGCCATCAGCAGCAAAGGGATGTTGGCGTTGGGGTGAATCTTGCGGATATGCTGGTGCAATGGGCGGATGACGCGGTAGCTTTCATAGTCCGTGATGGAGTAGACGAAGACGAAGCCGTCGGCCCAATAAATGGACCGGTTTATCTGCTCCTGGCAACAGATGGTGTCATTCTCATCCTGTCATCAAAAACCAGGAGGAAAGAGCTAAGTGCCAGTTGACAAAAGATCAAAACCAGATTCATATACATTGAGGTTGTTAAAGAAATCAATTGCTGAGTCACTACAGGTAGTCCCTGACTTACAACAGTTTGTTTAGTCACTGTTCAAAGTTACAACGGCACTGAAAAATGTGACTTATGACCATTCCAGGATCCCTGTGATCACCTGATCAAAATTCAGACATTTGTCGACTGACTCATATTTATGACAGCTGCAGGGTCCTGGGCTCATGTGACCCCCTTTTGTGACCTTCTGAAAAGCAAAGTCAATAGGGGGAAGCCCGATTCACTTAACAACCATGTTACTAATTTAACAACTGCAATGATTCACTTAACAACTGTGGGAAGAAAAGTTGTAAAATGGGACAAAACTCACTTAATAAATGTCTCACTTAACAACAGAAATTTGGGGCTCAACTGTGGTTGAGGGCTACCTGTATAACACAGTCATCCACAAACTATGGTTGACAACCACAACTCACAGAACAAACCTAGCCCAGATGAAACAGATCCGAGTGTAGAGTAACATAAAGCATGGACTTAACTCAAGTATGTTTCCTCTGACAGATGCGAGAATCTATGTGCTGGGAGTTTATCGTATTCCCTCAATGTTCAGACTACACTTTGACTTGATTTTTTGTTTTATTTCTGAACTTTATGTTTGTAACCCTACAGTCGATGGCAGCCCCTAAGGCCATGTTTCTCAACTTTGTGGCACCTTTAAAGCGTGTGGTTATTGCAGCCAGGTCCGGGGTGCTCCTCGGAAGCCCGGCTGCTGAGTCAGCATCTATAGTGAGGAAGTTAAATCAATGGTGACAGGAAACATCTTCATGCCTGGAAGCTCAAACGGGACGTGATGAGCTTGATAAATGATTCCCAATGTCAGCAGGGCAAGGGCTGTCTCCAGTCTGCCATCAGTCCCAATCCAAACACTTTCTGTAATCCCACCGACTCATAAACTGGAAGGGACCTTGGAGGTCTTCTAGTCCAACCCCCTGCCCAAGGCAGGAAACCTTATTTTATCCAAGACAAATGTCTGTCCTATCTTTTCTTGAAAACCTCCAGCGATGGAGCAGCCACAACTCTTGGAAGCAAACTGCTCCATTCATTAATTGTTCTAATTATCAGGGAATTTCTCCTTCCTTCTAGGTGGACTCTCTCTTGAATGATCTTCCAGCCGTTACTTCTTGTTCTGCCCTCTGGTGCTTTGGAGAATGAACCAATCCCCCCTTTATTGTGATAGCCTCTCGCGTATTGGAAGACGGTTACCATGTCCCCCCTAATGGGTCTCTTTGATAGGTTAGACATACTTAGTTCCCTTAAGTGGTTTAGCCTCCAGCCCTCTCATCATCTATGTTGCTCTCCAAGTAGTCCTCAATTTACGATCACAATTGAGCCCCAAATTTCTGTTGCTAAGTGAGATGTCTGTTCATTTTTCTTCTTTGACAATATAGGCATTTCTACCTTGTGTTTTGTTCTTTTTCTTTTATTATTTTTTAAAAAAATGTTTTAAAAAGGGGTAGGATGGAACTGCTGCTAAGCAGACTCTGGTTTCTCTATTTGTTCCTGGCAAACCAGGGCTGAAACTGAGTTCGTCTGGGATGTGCAACCACCTGCTTACAAAACACTTGCCTGGAAATTATTGTTTTGAACAGAGCTGAAAACAGCCTGAGAGGTGAGGGGAGGCTTCCCTACCAAGGTCTCCTTTACAAAAGGACAAGGTGCACATTTTCTTAATCCATAAATCATGGCTCTAAATCTTCAAGATCAAGAAAGATCACAAGCACATCTCACCACGGTCTGCCCCTTTCCCCCCCCTGAAATCAGTAACTATGTCAATATCCCTACTACTGAAAATTAATCTTGGGACTGAGCCAATTAGGATGTTGGAATTGGGTGGCCTAGAAATTTGGAATGTAAATCAACAAACTGCAAAGTTTCTTCTCCGGTAATATTATATTGCTAACTAAGGCATACAAAACCTTTGCCAGACCAATTCTTGAATACAGTTCATCCGCCTGGAACCTACACTGTATTTCAGACATTAACATGATTGAGCGGGTTCAGAGGTATTTCACGAGAAGATTACTCCACTCCTCTACTCACAACAGAATTCCCTATGCCACCAGGCTTAAAATTTTGGGCTTGGACAATCTGGAATTGAGACACCTGTGGTCCGATTTAAGCATAGTACACAAAATTGTCTGCTACAACCTAGCAGAAATGGCGAAAATCTCAGCGTACTTGAAGGACTATACACAAGAAAGATATGTAGTGGAATGGAGAAGATGGATTGACTATATTCAAAATAAGTATCAGACAAGAAAATATCAAATAGCTTATGAATGAACGTTAAGTATTAGAAGTATTATGTTATCCATAGTGGAGTTAAGGTTTCAGGGGGGGAGTTAGTAGTCTGAGGATAAGTAGGTTAATCTAGTTTATGATTGTTAAATGAAACACCTTGTATTTTGCTCTGGGAAGTCTGGGGGGGAGGGTGGGATGAGGGGAGGGAAAGGGTGGGGAGAATATGGGGGGGAAGAAAATTTTTGTTTTTTGTAAAACTTTTCAATTAAAAAAAAATTGTCTGCTACAACATCTTTCCTGTCAAGAACTTCTTCAGTTTTAACCACAATAGTACACAGGCAAACGATTGCTACAAACTCAAGGTAACACTCCAAACTCGATTGCAGAAAATATGACTTCAGCAACAGAGGGTTACCACCTGGAATGCTCTACCTGACTCTGTTGTTACATCCTCAAACCCTCACAGCTTCAACCTTAAACTGTCTACCATGGACCTCACTCAATTCTTAAGAGGTCCGTAAAGGGGGCGTGCATAAGCGCACCAGGGTGCCTACCGTCCCTGTCCTACTGTCCCCATTTATTTGTATTTACCTCCTTTATGTTTATGTTCAGACTTATATTTGTTATCTTGTACATGTTTGACAACCAGCCAAACAAACAAACAAATAAAACTTTTCATTGCATGGGTACAAGCCAAGTTCACATACAGCCTCAAGCCCTAACAAGGATCCTTCCTTTTTTTCCTTCTTCCCCTCTTTCCTTCCTTCTTTCCTCCTTGTTTCCCCATCTGTAGCTGCATCACAGAGAGCTTTAATTGCATCTTTGCGGCCACTACAGGTTGTCCTCCACTTACAACCACACTTGAGCCCAGAATTTATGTGGCTGAGAAATTTGTTAAGTGAGTTTTGCATCATTTTACGACCTTTTTTGCCACAGTTGTTAAGTGAATCAGTGCAGTTAAATTAGTAACACGGTTGTTAAGTGAACCTGGTTTCCCCACTGACTTGGCTGGTCAGAAGATGGCAAAAGGGGATCACATGACCCTGGGACACTGCAACCGTCATAAATACGAGTCAGCTGAGAAGCATCTGAATTTTAATCACATGATCATAGGGAAGCTGCAAGGGTTGTAAGTGTGAAAAACGATCATAAACCTCTTTTTTCAGTGCCGTTGTAATTTCGGTCACAAAAGGAACTGTTGTAAGTCGAGGACTAGCTGTATTTTGGCCACATCCTGTGGACACTTTGGCTGCGTTGGTTAAGAGATCAAATGCTATTTGGAATTACTCTTTATACCTCCAGAGAGACAAATGGGGTATCCTGGACTTGTAAGGAAATCTGTTCTCCATCAATGGTGAATTTTCTGGAGTATAAAGCACCTAAGGAGAAAGAAAGAAAAGCGGGAAGATAATTAATATATCAGAGACGGCATGGATTCATCTGACTTTCCTCCAATTTTGCCCCAAACAGGAAGAGCTTTTCTTGCTTCTAAGGCAAGAATGTTGAGAGGCAGGAAGCACGTAAGTTGAATGCATTATTATTACTACAAGTAGGTCTTGACTTACAACCAAAATTGAACCCAAAATTTCCATTGCTAAGCAAGACAGTTGAGCTTTGCTCCATTTTATGACCTTTCTTGCCACATTTGTTAAGTGAATTGCTGCAATTCATAAAGTGAATCTGGCTTCCCCGTTGACTTGGCTTGTCAAAAGGTTGCAAAAGAGAATCACGTGACTCCGGGACACTGCAACCGTCATAAATATGAGTCAGTTGCCAAGCGTCCGAATTTTGATCATGTGACCACAGAGATGGTCATAAGTGTGAAAAATGGTCATAAGTCACTTTTTTCTGTGCCATTGTAACTTTGGTCACTAAATGAATGGTTGTAAGTAATGGTTATATTACCAGTGATAATAATTTTCCCTTCCCTTTCCTCTTCCTTCCCTTCTCTTCTTCCCTTCCCTTCCCCCTTCCCTTCCTTTCCTTTCCCTCCTTCCCTTCCCTTCCCTTTCCTCTTCCTTTTTCCCTTCCCTTCTTCCCTTCTCTTCCCCCTTTCCCTTCCCTCTTCCTTCCTCTCCCTTTCCTTCCTTTCCTTCCCCTCCTTCCCTTCCCTTTCCTCTTCCTTCTTCCCTTCCCCCTTTCCCTTCCCTCTTCCTTCCTCTCCCTTTCTTTCCTTTCCCTTCCCTTCTCTTCCCCCTTTTCCTTCCCTCTTCCTTCCTTTCCTTTCCCTTCCCTTCTTCCCTCCCCTTCCCCCTTCCCTTCCCCCTTTCCTTCCTTTCCTTTCCCTCCTTCCCTTCCCTTCCCTTTCCTCTTCCTTTTTCCCTTCCCTTCTTCCCTTCCCTTCCCCCTTTCCCTTCCTTCTTCCTTCCTCTCCCTTTCTTTCCTTTCCTTTCCCTTCCCTTCCCCTTTCCTTCCCCTCCTTCCCTTCCCTTTCCTCTTCCTTCTTCCCTTCCCCCTTTCCCTTCCCTCTTCCTTCCTCTCCCTCTTTCCTTTCCCTTCCCTTCTCTTCCCCCTTTTCCTTCCCTCTTCCTTCCTTTCCTTTCCCTTCCCTTCTTCCCTCCCCTTCCCCCTTCCCTTCCCCCTTCCCTTCCTTTCCCTTCCCCCTTTCCCTTCCCTCTTCCTCCCTCTCCCTTTCTTTCCTTTCCCTTCCCTTCTCTTCCCCCTTTCCCTTCCCTTTTCCTTCCTTTCCTTTCCCTTCCCTTCCCCCTTTCCTTCCCTCCCCTCCCCTCCCTAATAATTTCCTCCTAAACCCCATCTGAATCTACTTCCAGGGAATTTCAATCCATAATTCAGGTTCTGCCTTGGGGGTGAAGACCCCAACCTAACTCCAGCCACTGTATGAGTACCTTTTAAACTTCTTTTTGATATATTTTTTTTTCCTTTTCACACCAGACCAATTATTATTTTTAACTTAAACCGATTCCTGCCGCATGAACCACAGCCTGATGGGCTGCCCAAGAGAGCCAAAAATGGTTTTTCCTAGCAAAAAGAGGCAAGACTGATGGCTGCTTGGCTCATTTCTCATCACGGAACATTTCAGAGATGACCCTGCAAAGTTTTCACTGGACTCATTCTCCCGTTGCTAACAATAAAATACATAAAAGCAGAGGGGTGAGGCGGGGAAGAGGTAGTTGAATGATTACATTTCAGATAGTGAAACTAGGCAAAAGGTTTTTAGAGGCTGTTAGATGCTGTTATGAAATATTAAATAAGCCAGAGTGTAGACTTTTACCCAACGGCATTAAAAGTCAGTTTCCAGTCTGATTCAGTGATCTGCCTGCAGGAATATGACAGACTGTGCATTTATCTGACCCATTTGGTCTTTGCATTCGGCTCCTTCATCTAAACCAGTGGTCCCCAACCCCCGGTCCGCGGACCGGTGCCGGGCCGTGGAGTACCTGGCACATGAATGCTGCAGCGCAAAGGCTCCTGGGCTGTGCGCAAAAGCTCCTGGGCCGTGCGCAAAAGCTCCTGGGCCGTGCGCAAAGCCTCCAGGGAAGAGAGCCCCGCGCAGGTACGCACGTGTGGCCCAAAGCCCCCACCCCTGCGCGCGCTCAGCGGGCCATGGTAAAATTATCAAAGGCTGATTGGTCCGCGGCGATAAAAAGGTTGGGGACCACACCAATCAGCCTTGGAGACTTTCAGATGTCTGGACTTCAACTCCCAGAATTCCACATGCAGCATGGCTGGCTAGGGAATTCTGGGAGTTGAAGTCCACACATCTAAGTCACCAAGGCTGAGAAACACTGATCTAAACTGAAATAATTAAAAACTAATTGAAGTCTTTGCAAAACTGCCTCTATTGTGGTTTGTTGAAAAATCTCTGCTCAGATGGGTGGCCAGGAATGGGAATAAATGCACCGAAATGTTTACAGGGAGCCAATGGAGCCGAGTTTCCATTGTGTCATAAGGCCATGCCAAAAATACTCATGATAAAGAGCATTGCACAAGAGCCTCTGTGTGTAGAATACACCACCAGTCAAAAGTGCAGCTCAGCTAACTAACATTGAAAGATCACATTCAGTGGTTCTGAGATCACATCTGCCAGCTCCTTTTGAATCCCTCTGGTCCTGGTGATTTGAACTTATTTAGAGTGGATATAGGAAGTCCTCAACTTACAACCATTCATTTAGTGACTGAAAGTTACAACGGAACTGAAAAAAGTGAGTTATGACCATTGCAGCATGTCCCATGGTCGCACGATCAAAATCCAGATCTTTGGCAACTGGCTCATATTTATGATGGTTGCAATGTTCCAGAGTCATGGGATTGGTTTTTTTGAGACCTTCTGATAAGCAAATTCAATGGGGAAGCCAGATTCACTTAACAACTGTGCTACTAACTTAACAACTGCAGTGATTCCAGAAGTGGTATTCAGCTGGTTTGCACCGGTTCGTGTGAACCGTTTGCGGAAATTAGGCTAAGGTTGCCGAACTGGTAGCTATGCCCAGCTGGCCACACCCCCGAACCGGTCCCCCAGTTGCCGCTCGCTCGCTCCATCCGCCATGTTCATTGCCACCATGTTCTTCGCGCACGCGCATCCCATTGCCTTGCAAGTCCAGTGGGATGTGCATGCGCAAAGAACATGGCGGCAATGGCAGCAGGTTTTTCCACAACCTCTGGTATTTTTTAGTGGCCTGCAGCCACAACGCGGCTTTCAAAGAGGCAGCGGCTGGGAGGCTTCTTTGCCAGCTGCTTTCCAGCAGCAGCAGCTGGCTGGGGGCCGTCAAAAGCTCCGGTCAGCTTGCCTTCCAGACTCTGGACCAGCCGCCATGGAAGATAAGCAGCCCGAACAAGGGCCGGAGCCGGGGCCGCTAAAGGAGGGGAAACGGGGGATACTGGCGAAGGGAGGGCGGGGGTAGATAGGTGGAAATTCCAAAAATTTTCCTACCTTTTCATGTGGGTGTGGCTAGGTGTGGGTGGTGGTCATGTGATTGAGTGGGTGTGGACAGGAGTGATGTCAAGTTGGCCACGCCCACTCAGTCACATGCCCCGCCCACTGAACAAGTAGCGAAAATTTTTAAAACCCACCACTGAGTGATTTGCTTAACAACTGTGGCAACAGGGATTGTAAAATGGGGCAAAACCCACTTAGCAACTGTCTCGTTGAGCAACAGAAATGTTGGGCTCACTTGTGGTCATAACCTGAAGACTAGCTGGAGGTGTTCTATCTATCCACTCTATGCTGGTTGAGGGACTCTGGGAGTTGTAGTCCATGCATCTGAAAGTTACCAGGATTGAGAATCCCTGTTCTAAGACAGAGCTGGGCATTTCACGGGCCCTTTGGCTGTCCCTGCCCAGCCTGTGTGAGGCAAATGTAAATAAGGGGACACCTTGCATGCAAAACAACTGCACTGCTTTTATTCTGAAGGGGATTGCTGGTTGTTTTTTTCAATTTATGTATATGTGTGTGTGTGTGTGTGTGTGTGTGTGTGTGTGTGTGTGCATGCCTACGCACCTTTGCATCTTCACAGTTATATTGGCTCAACCTCCCACAACAGTCAGAGTTTCTCATGTGGCCCCTTGGGAAAATGAATTGCCCACCTCTGCTTTTAGGGGTGAGCTGAGGAAGATTTTTTTTTATGGGACTGTTGTTGGTTGCATACCAGCCAGAATCATCTGATGGGACAGTACACGTGATCCTCGACCTACGACCACAATTGAACCCAAAATTTCTGTTGCTAAACGAGACAGTTGTTAAGTGAGTTTTTCCCCACTTTGCGACCTTTCTTGCCACGGTTGTTAAGCGAAACACTGCAGTTGTGAAGTTAGTAACCTGATGGTTAAGTGAATCTGGCTTCCGCCCTGACTTTGCTTGTCAGAAGGTCACAAAAGGGGATCACATGACCCGGGACATGCACTGCAACAGTCGTAAGTATGATCCAGTTGCCAATCATCTGAATTTCTGTAAGGGTGAAAAACGGTCATAATCACTTTTTTCAGTGCCGTGGTAACTTTGAACAGTCACTCAATGAACTGTTGTAAGTCGAGGACTAGCTGTGTATCTACTAGCTGGCCTTTGTAAACCAGAGGCCATTTCATCCTATCAGCGAGAGGCCCCCGTCAGATGCCAATTCGTAAGAGAATGTATTATTTTGCCTCCATCCAGTCCCTCCCTCTGCTAATGTAAACCCCTGTCAGCCCCAGGAGACAGATGAGAAGCAGAGCAGGACTCCTGCACCCTCCGTGGCTGCTCAGAGCAGAAACCTCAACAGAGACCAGGAGGTCAGGCGGTCCTGAAATAAATACCTTCTGTGGCAGCCAGGATGAAAAATTGCCTTCAGTGTGGTATTCTTCTGCATCAGACTAACATAAACATAATCCTCAGTTTACGATCACAATTAGGACCAGAAGTCCTGTCGCTAAGCAAGACTGATCTGAAGTGAGCCATGCCTGATTTTGCAACCTTTTTTTTTGCCGCGGGTGTTACAGGAATCACAGTTGCTGTTGTTAAGTGAGTCACACAATTAAGCAAATCCACCTTCTCTCCATCTCCCCTTGTCAGAAGCCAGATGAGAACTGGTGATCATGTGATCCCAAGGAGGCTACCATAAATACACGCCTGTTGCCAAGTGCCTGAATCTTGATCATGTGGCCACAGGGATGCTGGGAGAACCAGTTGCAAGTCACTTTTTTTCAGAACCACTGTAACATCAAGCGGTCTAAACTAATGGCTGTAAGTGGAGGACTACTTGAGAGCTCATCTGTCAATTTCAATCCACAGGCCCAGGAATGCTGCTGATCCTACTGGAGGTGAAACCATAGGATAAACAGTTACGGGAACGAGGTATTTCTAGCCTAACAAAGGGAAAGGTTGGGAATGATCTGAAAACTGTCTTCCAGTACTTGAGGAGGGGCTGTCATAGAGAAGAGGGGGGGTCCACCTGTTCTCCAAAGCACCTGAGAACAGGACAAGAAGCAACGGGTGGACGTCTGTGGAGATTCTCAGTCATCCGGGTCCTGGTTGTCCCAAAGGTGCTTTTTCAAGAGACAGCTGGACTTTCTGTTTTTTCTTTGAAAACATTTCCCTTCTCATCCAAGAAGCTTCTTCAGTTTTGATTCTTCTTCTCAAGAGCTGAAGAAGCTTCTTGGATGAGAAGCAAAACATCTGCAAAGAAAAACCAGAAAATCCAGTTGCCTCTTGAAAAAACACCTTTGGGATAACAGGTGGAGGATCATTCAAGAAAGATCCAACCTAGGAGGAGAAATTGCCTGACAGTGAGAACAATTAATCAATGGAACTGTTTGCCTCTGGAAGTTGCGGCTGCTCCATCACTGGAGGCTTTTAAGAAGAGATTGCACAACCACTTGATTGGAATGGTATAAGTTCTCCTGCCTCAACCGGGGATTGGACTAGAAGACCTCTGAGGTCCCTTCCAGCCTTATGATTCTATGAGAGGTGAAGAGCCCCTTCTAAGACGGGGGTCTCCCTTCTTCTAAAACAGATAGCTCTCAAGGCAAGGGGAGGGTTTCCTGGAGGCTCATAAGAACTGGATTGTTCCAAAGGGCCTTGGATACATTTGAGTTCCTGACTGCCAGGAATGTTATTTTCATTCTAACTTTGTAACTTTAAGTATATGCTGTTGCTCTTTCACTGTCTATTATCGTAGGGCTCTTGTTCCCTTTTTGCCTGCTAAATGGCTTAGGGCTAACTTTAAGGTTAAGGTTATCAGTTGTTGGTTGACAGTTACCACTGCAAATTTATGTCATCGCAACAAGGATATCAAACAAGGGATGACATCCAGCACAGATAAACTCTTTTTGGACATGAAATTTCAACACTAGTGGCAGGCAAAAAAGGATCCTGCCAAAGTGTTATCGATATTATTGCATTGGCTGCAGCTCTCGCTTCTGTAAACTGCCGAGACTTCCTTTGTCTGAAGCAGTTAATAAATTCATTTTAAAACAATAAGCAGTTTCTCCAATTTGCAGATCTATCCATTTCATGGCTTCCTTATTTCCATGGAGTTGATTTGTCAAATTTGCATTTTAGTAGCAATTTTCTTTACTCCACACAGTGTTTGCAAACCATTACACTAGGGTGGTTTTTTTTTCTACATTATTGTCATGAATGAATGCAGATGATTAGGAAGAAGTGTTCTGCAGCTCACACAAACACAGTGTGTCTTTCATGCTTACTTCAAGGCAGTAGTTCTCAGCCCTGGCAACTTTAAGACATGTGGACTTCAATTCCACATGCTGGCTGGGGAATTCTGGGAGTTGAAGTCCCTGTATCGGTTGAAGTTGGTATGATTGAGAACCAGAGCAAGCGTGAAAGCAGAGTCAGCTTTTTCTAAGGTTTACACTGAAGCCTGAACCAGGAGAAGGCCTCTTCCAGCTACGGCAGAGACACACTGTGTTTGTGTGAACTGCAAAACACTCCTTCCCAATCATCTCTGAGTGCTGCAGGCCTAAAGTATTTTCCAACTGTGAACAGTTTTACTGATCTTCTTTCTTACGTTGAATTTGCAAGCATTCCCAAGCAATTCCTTTACTCTTAGGAAAGCTTGATATTCCATTGTGAGAGGACCAAGCTGTTGCTTGCTGCACAAGAACACAGACTGGATTTGGGGCAATTCAGATGACGAAAGCCCCCTCCCTTTAAACTCAGAGCCCCCCTCCCTTTTTCAGAGCACTAGAAGCAAACAGGAGCCTCTCTTTGAAGCTGCTCTTTTGAAAAGTCCTCGCAGCCCCATTCTTTGGCAGAAGAGAAAAGCAGAACAGAGATGGCCTCTGTTTGTGCAGTGGCTGCATGGCAGGATCCTTTGATCCTTTCTTTCTTTTTAATTAAAACTGTGCCGGGAAAGTAATCTCTCAGCTGCCTCTCAATGGAGGCGATGCTGGCTTAAAAAAACCAGCCCCTTCCCCTATGGGAGGGCACAGACTGTAAATCACAAAGCTTTGATTTATGGCCGTCATTGCTAGAAGCAATATTTGAAAGTGGGATGATCTGAAAATGAGACATTTCTGAATCTTAAAAACAGACACACACACCCCACCCTCCTCGGGACTGGCTCCGTTCTCTTCCCGGACGGACGCCGGGAGCTGGTCCCACCCATCCACCCACTCGCCCTTCCAGGCTCTGGAGCCAGACAGCCCCAGCCCCCGTTTGCTTCCATCAAGACCCACAAGGCAGCAGCCAGACGTACCCGTGTTGGCTTCATAGTCTCCGATGAACCTCTTGGTGAGAAACCGCACAACGAGGGCTGCAAAACAAGAGAAAAAACCGGGATGGTTAATGGACCCAGAAATTGCCATGGCGGGTAAAGAGGGGCAATTAAAGGTGCCTGTTCTGTCTCACTATCCCATGAATTTCATGATTAATGTGAGGGATGGGGGTTGGAAGCTCCTCTTGTTGGCTGACTCGGGAGATTGTCCCACTGTTTCACAAATACAGAGGTTAAGATGCTTGTTCTTAAACCAAGGGTGCTTAGATCTGGTCCCGCAGGGCCGCCCTGAAAACAGCGAAGGACCGGCCTGTGGGGAGCAACTTGCGAGCTCCATTTTTGGCCACGACGGCCTCTGCCAGTGAAAATGGAACTGAGGGGGGCATGCGTGGCCAAAAACGGAGCTCCCGAGGGCCATGCATGGCACCCCGAGCTCCATTTTCACTGGCAGAGGGGTGCAGGAGGCCATCGCAACTCGGGAGCCCATTTTCACTGGCAGAGCACTCGGGCCACCACTGGCACCCCCAAAATGAGTGATGTAGAGCTGGCCACACTCACCCTGGCCATGCCCACCCCAGCCCCCCAAAATCAAACACAACCCTGATGCGCCTCTCAATGAATCGAGTTTGACACCCCTGTCTTAAACCATCCATGGCTTATTTGAAAAGAAAAACTTACTTAGGACTCCTATATAGACCAGGAGCCAGCCCTGCAGGGAAGTTGTCAAAGTGGGTCAAAAAAATCAAGATGGTGGCCACAGGGTACAATTGAAGCCCCACCCATTATTGGGTATATTTCTTGTGTGCTCTAGCTTCAGTCGCAACACTGTGGTGGCCATCTTGACTTTTTTGACCTGCCCTGCAACACCCCTGAAATCATGCCACACCAGCCAGCACAGTTAACAAGATTGTTATCTTTATTATTACACCATGCACATCCCTGCAGATGTGAGTTGTAATACAACACACACATTGTATTCAACAGAATAAAAATAGTCCGGGGTTAAACTGTGAAAACACCCTACAAAAGGGGGGGGGAATGGAGGTGGAGAGAGCTGCCCTCTTTTAACCAGCGTGCACAGTTTCGTACCTTGACAAAGATTGTTTGGAGTCCCAGAGGGTGAGACCTTTGATTTGGGTCCCAAGTAAACTGTGCTCAGGTTGGAGAGAGATCCACATGGAGAATATCTATTGATGTGGTCACTAGGAGTCGACACTGACTTCCGCATCCCCTTCTCTTCCTTCTCCTTCTTCTTTCCCATCTCCTTCCTATCCTTCTTCTCCTCCTTTTCCCCCATCTCCATCTCCTTTCCCTTCTCTTCCTCCCTCTTCTCCTCCTCCTCCTCCTCCTCCTCCTCCTCTTCCCCTTAAGGATGTCTTTTCATCAAACTGAAGGTCTCCCCAACAATTCACCTCTGCCTGAAGTTTCTTTCTCACGAAGGAACGCAATGGGTCTCTTGAACCCCTTGCCAAAGGCTCTCAGATTTCAGCTGCGCCTCTCACACCGGCAGCCCCAGCAAACTAACAGTTCCACATGATGGAGTGTCCCAGTCGGGGGCACTGGATGTTACTGGAGGTTAGGCCAGGAGACCTTTTTGCTATAAATTTCCTATTGTGTTTTCACACTTTGAAAAGGCTCCCATTTTATTTATTTTTGCCTGGCTTTCTCGCATTCTTTCACCAGGGAGGCTGGGAAAGGGTGACCCTTCACCACAGTGTCCCTCTTGTCACAACTCATTGTACTTCCTTGACTAAATGGAATTTCTTCCAGCAGAGGTTTTTTTTTTCCTGCCCATCTTATCCCTTTGAGGAAACGGGTCACATGAGAACAAGGCATTTTCTTCCAAGCAAAAGGCAAGCCAGAAAGAGATCAACTCTGAGCTCCGGTTTCATACCACTTTTGTGTGGGTGGATGGATGTGAAATCATCTGATGGAGGCTGAGGCTACATGGGAAGATCCAAGCACGCATGCAAAGCTTCAGAAACACGATGTTCCCTTGACTTTGCTAGTGTGAAAGATTATGACATTCCCTGGGAAGAAGAAAGAAGGAAGGAAGGAAGAAGGGGGCGGTTAACCCTTGTGCTCCCCACCAATTTTCCCATGCAACTGCTCCCAAATCGAGACCTAGCTTGTCTGGATAAACATTCCTCAAGCTTGGCGTCTTTAAGATGAGTGGACTTCAAGCCCCAGAATTCCCCAGCCAGTATGCTAGCCAAGGAATTCTGGGAATTGAAGTTCACTCCTCTTAAAGTTGCTACAGTAGAGAGAGACACCTTGGTTTAGATCTCCAGCCAGACTCTGAGATCAGAACCAAACTCCAAAAATAAACCGGCTGGGAAAATAGACTCTTAAAAGGGACTGTAGCAGTTTAAAAATCAGAGTGCATGGAAGGACCTGTGACCTTGACATTGTCACTTCTTTTCGTCACATTCCCACATACACACATAAACCCCCATCCTTGGCAATGGGAATGCATGAGCTACATCTAGTAAGATTTATCACAGTGACCTTGGTTACTGAATTTTGTTTCACCCAGATTACATTCCCAAAGTGTCCAAGAAGCCCTGCCAAGATGAGCAGTCATGAAGGCCAAACAGGCCACCTCTAACACAGAATCCTTGGATGTGGTTTGAGAAATGTTCATAGTCACACCTAATGAAGATCTTGATGTCTATGGAGATTTTTCAACCATCCAGGTCATGGTTGTTCCACAAAGGTGCTTTTCCAAAAGGAAACTGAACTACCTTAGTTTTTTCTTTCAAAACGTTTTGCTTCTCATCCATTCTTCAGTTTTAACTCAGAGCTTCTGTTAGAACTGAATTCACTTCCTGGATGAGAAGTGAAACATTTTCAAGGGAAAAAAACAAGGAAGTCCAATTGCCTCTTGGAAAAGCAATTTTGGGGTAAATTCTGGTGGTTTCTGAGAGAACCTGGTGTCCTGTTTTAAGGAGGACTTTGAAAACCAGTCCAGTCCAGATCCAGGCTCCAAAAGAAGACTAAGAAGTAAGAGAAGAACAAGGCCAAGACATTGTCTCAGATGTAACATCATCTGGAGATTAGAGATTAAATCTCGTAATCCACTTGGTCACTCTTTTCTCCACTCTGGTACAAAATCCAGCATGTCTTTTAAAATGACAGTAATGTCCATATTTGTATTTGTTCTTCTGAAAGAGCCCAACATCTCTGTCCTCTTGATCAAAGATATTTAAGGGCCATTCCTCCTAAAATCTCAGGATCCAATTCAGAATTCTTCACAATTAGCTACCCCGCAGGTGAAATCTCTCCACTTCATGAAAAAAAATCTGTGGATGTTGAGACAGCTTTTTCCCAATTGCTACTTGTGCCCACCACCTGACCAAAGGAGTGGTTTGAGGAACCTTGTCCAAGTAGTTCTTCTCCTTTGGTGCCTGCCGGGTTTTGCTACCTTTCACCAGGCACTTGTCTTCCTTCAGCAGCAGATATGTTCATCTTATCTTGCCCTAGGAGCCAACCCTCAACTTGAAGCTGGAACTCCCAGGGTCTCCTGATCTACTTCCAACAAAGGATTGTGCAAAAGTTCACCAGATTTCTGCATGCAGGGATCTCTTTTCCTACTTCCAGAGACCCTTCCTCCACTTCTAGAGAACTCTTAAGAAGTCTGGGCTGATGGTTGTCAGGCATATTGGATAGACCAGGGGTGGGTTCTACATTTTTTTTACTACCGGTTCTGTGGGCGTGGCTTATTTTGTGGGTGTGGCTTGGAGTTCATGTGACTAAGTGGGGGTGGCTAGCTGGTCAGGCTCATTTCTGGAAGGTCCTCGCACTTACGACCAGTCCTCGCATTTACGACCTGACTCATTTGTTTGCTTTTAACACTGATCAGCTGTAGGATGGCCCTTTGAAGCCCCACGGCAAGAGTTTAAACAGTTTTTTTCCCTCTAGTCATCCGCTGGGACTCAGGAGGCAGCAATAGATTGGGGGTGGGACCAAATAAAAGGTAAGAATAACGTGGGGGGGTGGGGGGGGGGAGGGCGGGGGGGGGGAGAACCAGTTCGGTGACGTCATATCGTCACCGCTACCAGCTCGGCCGAACCGGACCAAACCGGGAGGAACCCACCACTGGGGTAGACCAGACAGTAAACACAGACAAACTAATCCTACTTTATTGTAAAGCTAGAGAATCTAGCATGTCTGAAAGTACAAATCTCCCACTGTCTCCTTTACAGCTTGAGAAACTAGGGAGGGTCTCTTCTGAATCTCTTTCTCCACCCATTATCCTGCTATGGGCTCTGATGTCTCTTATCTGACTGTTCCCTAGGCAGCATCTCTTCACCTTGTCACCCAAGGTCTTTCCCACATACAATAACACTGACTTAATGGTTGCCCCCAAATATTGTTTGGCATCCTCAGATATGAGCCAGGATGATGTACCGTATTTTTCAGAGTATAAGATGCACTTTTTTTCCTCTTAAAAGAGGGTGGAAATGTTGGTGCATCTTATACACCAAATACAGCCATTTTTGCCCTCCCGAAGTCCCGCCCCGCTCGTCCCATTGTTCTGAAAAATGGGCCTGTTTTTCACAAAAACAGGGTGTGCAGAGGGTTTGGGAGGCCTGCAGAGTGCTCTTGGGGGCCGGGGAGGGCAAAAACCTTTTTTTTCTTACTTACAACTTCGAAATCTTGGTGCTTCTTATACACCAGTGCATCTTATAGTCTGAAAAATTCGGTAATTAATGGTTAAGCATTGAACTGGCACTGGAGATACCAGGTCCAAACCTACCCTCAGCCACAGGAGGCACTTTAGACCAGTAACCCTCCTTCTCCCAGCCCAGTCTACCTCTCAGGGCTCTTATGGGGGAAATGGGAGGAGGGATTTATATTTATATCACTTTCAAATTCCAGAACAAAGGGAAAAGAGAAACCTAATACAGCTAGTCAATTAGGCCCAACATTTCTGTTGCTAAGCAAGATGGCTGTTAAGTGAATTCTGCACCATTTTACAACCTTTCTTGCCACAGCTGTTAAGCAAATCACTGCAATTGTTAAGTTAGTCATACAGTTGTAAAGCGAATCTAGCTTCCCAATTGACTTGGTTTGTCACAAAAGATGATCACATGACCTCGGGACACAGCAAGCGTCGTAAATATAAACCAGTTGCCAAGTGTGTGAATTTTGATCATGTGATCAGGGGGTTGCAAAGGTTGCAACTGTGAAAAACAGTCATAAATCACTTTTTTTGGTGCCATTGTAACTTCGAACGGTCACTAAATGAACTGTTATAAATCAAGGATTAATCTGTACTTGCACTCACTGTAACTCGCCTGAAACAATTTGAACTCAATAAATCAGATTCTGCCAATCTGAGCAATGTTAAGATGGGTGGACTTCAACTCCCAGAATTCCCCAGTCAATAGGCTAGGGAATTCTGGGAGTTGAAATCCACCCATCTTAACATTGCTGAGGTTGGAAACACTGCTATAAATTGTCTTTCAACTGACCAATTAAAGGAGCAAAAAAGAAAATAAACAATGCTCTTTCTATGCCTTTTTTAAAACAAATCCTGCCCGTCACAGTGCAGGCAGGGAAACTCAGCTCATGCCCCAGGCTCAACTGTCTTCCTGCTCAAAAAAAGAAAAAAAAAAAAGGTGCTTCCAAGGGGGGTACTGGTGGGGAAGGGACTCAGAATCTGAGACAGAGGCCTTCCACAGTTATTTTCTAGCATTGCTGTAAAAGTGGATATATATATATATATTTGCCATTGCTGCCATTATGCAGCCTGGCCAGGAGCTAAGCAGCTCAGCCATCCCATGGTAGAACACAGAATAACAGAGTTGGAAGGGACCTTGGAGGTCTTCTAGTCCAACCCCCTGCTCAGACAGGACACCCTTTAAACATTTCAGACAAATGGTTGTCCAGTCTCTTCTTGAAGACCTCCAATGATGGAGCAGCCACAACCTCTAAAGGCAAGCCATTCCACTGGCTAATTGTTCCCACTGTTAGGAAATTTCTCTTTAGTTCCAGGTTGCTTCTCTCCCTGAGTCATTTCCATTCATTGCTTCTTGTCTTGCTTCTGATACTTTGGAGAATAGGTTGACCCCCTTCTTCTTTGTGGCAGGCCCTCAAATATTGGAAGACTGCTATCATTTCACTCCAGCCCTTCTCTTCCTTAGACTAAACATCCCCAGTTCTCACAACCGTTCATTCTTATGTTTTAGCCTCGACTCCCTTATCATCTTTGTTGCTCTTCTCTGCACTCTTTCCAGAGTCTCCCCTCTTTTTCCAACAAATAGTTGGAAGGCCAGAGGATACTCTGCCCATTTAAGAGTGATGCCAAGGAATCCTAGAAGACTTCCATATGCCTGCCAGTCAAAACAGACCAACTCACCAATTCAGACAGATTTTCCTCCGGTCAAAAATCTGCCTCCTCCCAATTGCCTTTAGTTTGGAATGATTTAAACATGTCGAGGGAGAGGGTTTTTTTAGGAAGTATGCTCGGTGCTTGTTTCTCCCCAAGCAACAATTACTGCTGCTTTTACACAGAACCTGGGCAGATGGTTTCCTGCAAAAATGAAAGCATTTGAAGCATTCTTTTCATGAATGGAAGAATTTTTGTATTTGTATATTTTTCTCCCCATAGTTAGTAGCTTGCAACCATTTGGAAACATCTAATTTTTTAAAAAAATGCAGGTAGTCCTCAACTTACAATCATAAATTTAGCAACTGAACAGCACTAAAAAAGTGACTTGTGACCGGATCCTCCCTTTTATGACCATCACAGCATCACCGTGGTCACATGATCAAAATTCAAATGCTTGGCAACCTGCCTATATTTACGATGGTTGCAATGTTCTGGGGTCACGTGACCACCAAATGGCTTCCCACAAACAAATGACTGTGTGATTCACTCAACAATTGCAGGACGTCACTTAACAATGTCAAAAATGTTCGTAATATTGGGCATGATTCACTTAACGACTGCCTTGCTTAGCAATGGAAATTCTGGTCTCAATTCCAGTCATAAGTCACATAAGGGCCTGGTGTCTCAGCAGACTAAAAAAGCATTGTGATTAACACCAGCTGTCTGCAATTACTGTAAGTTCGAATCTCACCAGGCTCAAGGTTGACTCAGCCTTCCATCCTTTCTAAGGTAGGTTAAATGAGGACCCAGATTGTGGGGGCAATAAACTGACTTTGTATAAATATACAAAAGTATGAAGGCTATTGTTTAATGCATTGTAAGCCGCCCTGAGTCTCCGGAGAAGGGCGGCATATAAATCAAATTAAAAAAAAAAATTGTAATCCAAGTTTTAATACAGATAGTTCTCAACTTATAACAGTTCATTTAATGGTCAATCGAAGTTCCAATGGCACTGAAAAAGTGAACTATGACCAGTTTTCACACTTACAATCATTGCCACATCCCTATGGTCATGTGATCAAAATTCAGATGCTTGGCAACCGATTCATATTTATGTCGGTTGCAGTGTCCCTGGATCATGTGTTCCCCTTTTGCAATCTTCTGACAAGCAAAGTCAAGGGGGAAGGCAAATTCACTTAATGACTGTTACTAATTTAACACCTGCAGTAATTCACTTAACAACGGTGGCAAGAAAGATGTGGCAAAACATTAACAACTCTTACTTAGCAACAACAATTTTGAACTCAACTGTGTTCATAAATTGAGGATTACCTGTATGTGTAAGGGGAGAAGGGACAAAGTAAGCATTCTTTGAATTTGGGAGGGTTGTTTCTATGAATTCTTTTTGCTGCTTTTAACCTTAATATGTGCTTTGTCCTGAGTTACTCTGATGACCTACAAACTGACCGATAAAACAAATAAGATGCAAAATTACAGTGCTTGCCCACTAACCAACTACAGGAATTGGATATGTCTAGTCTAGTGGAAAGGAGGACTAAGGGTGATGTGATAGCAGTCTTCCAATATTTGAGGGGCTCCTACAAAGAAGAGGGGGGTCAACCTATTTTCCAAAGCAGGAAAAGGCAAGATGAGAAACAATGGATGGAAACTAACCAAGGAGAGAAGGAACCTGGAACAAAGGAGAAATTTCCTAATGATAAGAGCAATCAACGAGTGGAACAGAAGTTGCCCTCAGAAGTTTTGGTGCTCCAACACTGGAGGCTTTTAAGAAGAGATTGGACAGTCACTTGTCTGACATGGTATAGTCTCTTGCCCGCAGGGGGTTGGACTAGAAGACCTCCAAGGTCCCTTCCAACTCCCTTATTCTATGAGAAGGATCGCTGGGGTCTCACCACCATCTGACCAGCCATCAACCCTCCCTTGCAGCTTCAGCCTGAGAGGTCCATCGGGCGTTATCTCATTCATGGCTGATTTCCACCCTGGTGATTTCTCATTGATCAATCCAGGACAAGGAGCTCCTGAAGAAACCCAGCGGTGCCTTTTATAAACGCCCAGTCCTGGCTTTCCTCCTGCTTCCCCTGCCCCACATCTGGCTCCTTTCACTGGAAAGGGAAAAAAAACATCTCCTGAACTTCTGTGTCCCTCGAAACAAGGCGAGCTCCGGAATCCTCCGTTCTATCAAAGATTAACAGAGAACCGGCTGAAAGCGCAGCGGGTCAAAAGGAGGGGGCGATGGGGCAGCGGGGAGGGAGGGAAGGAAAGCAGAGGGGAGGGGGGAGCTCCCTGGGCACTTACCGGTCTTTCCCACGCCGCTGCCCCCCAGGACCACCAGCTTGATGACTTTGTTGGGCGCGCACTCCGGGAGCGGGTATTCCGGGATGGGAACCAGGAGGAAATTCATGGAGTACTGGGACATGGTCATCCAATCGGGCATGCCAGAGGCAGCGAGCCAAGGAACGCCCCAGAGGGGCTCGGAGGGGTCCTGGGCCAGGGGGCAGCCTCAAGGGGAGCCGCGGGGGCTTCGGGCTTTCCTGCTGCCTGGCCCCGCATGGTCAGGCAAGCGGCATGGCGGGAGGAACCCAGCCGGGCAGCCCCTTCCCCAAAGGCTCTGCTCCAGCCAGCGAGGGAAAGTTTGCATCGTTGCAAACTCCGGTGAAAGCTGACTCCGGCGCTCCTCAGCCAATCAAACGGGCCGGGCCGGCATTCCAGCGGGTGGGCAGACGGACCGGGCCTCCTGCTCGCTCGCTCGCTCGCCCACCCGCCCCTGGCTTCCCCGCCCGGCTCGGCTCGGCTCGGCAGCTTTGCGGACGGCGCCTTGGATAGGATGCGAAGGAGGCAGCACCCGTGGACCTGGGGAGGGGGGTGGGAGGGCATGGCTTGCTTGGGGAGGGGGCCGCTGCAGGTGAAGAGCCCGCACCTCTGCAAGGGGAAGAAGTTCACCAAGTCCCGGTCCCGGTTGCAAAAGCCCATTCCTCCTTCCCTGGGAGGAATGGGCTGAAGGGGGGGGTCCTGGATTAGAAGGCAACCCCCCGACCTGTTTCCTGGTCCCTCCACAGCAGTGTTCCTCACCCTTAGCAACTGTAAGGTGTGTGGACTTCACTCCCAGAATTCCCCAGCCAGCATGGATGACTGGGGAATTCTGGGAGTTGAAGTCCAGATATCTTAATAAGGGGGAGGGAGGCTGCTGCAGGGAGTAACTCTGTCTCAGGGAGCAGAGCAAGGGCCCCGAGAAGTCAAGTGGGGGCTCTTTTTTTTTTTTAAATTTGATTTATATGCCGCCCTTCTCCGGAGACTCAGGGCGGCTTACAAGGCGTTAAGCAATAGCCTTCATACTTTTGTATATTTATACAAAGTCAGCTTATTGCCCCCACAAACTGGGTCCTCAATTTACCCACCTTAGAAAGGATGGAACGCTGAGTCAACCTTGCGCCTGGCAAGATTCGAACTTACTTTAATTGCAGACAGCTGGTGTTAAATTACAGTGCCTTGTCTGCAGAGCTATCCAGGCTCTTGGAACAGGAGGCAAGAAAAAATAATAAAAGGGGGCTTCAGTAGGGTCTGGCACTATTGAAGGCATTGAGGAATCTGGTAAGGAAATCTCTCTGAAACAATGACCCAGCGGAGTACAGGGGTCTCCAACCTTGGCAACTATAAGCCTGGTAGACTTCAACTCCCAGAATTCCCCAGGCAGCTTTGGGGAATTCTGGGAGTTGAAGTCCGCCAGGCTTAAAGTTGCCAAGGTTGGAGACCCCTGGTCTAGTATACAGTCCTCGATTTATAACAGTTCATTTAGTGACAATTTGAAGTTACAACGGCACTGAAAAAAGTGACTTATGACCATTTTTCACTTACAACCGTTGTAGCATCCCAGTCACGTGGTCGAAATTCAGCCGCTTGCCAACTGACTCATATTTATGACGGCTACATGTGATCCCCTTTTGCAACCTTCTGACAAGCAAAGTCAATGGGGAATTCACTTAACCACGTTACTAACTTAACAGCTGCAAGGATTCATTTAACAATTGTGGCAAGAAAAATGGGGCAAAACTCACTTATTGTTTCACTGAGCAACAGAAATTTTGGGCTCAATAAGTTAATCATAAGTTGAGGATTACCTGTATTACCTCATTTTAAAAGACTGAAAATTGCTATGAATATTATTTATTAAATGTATACGTTGCCCATCCTGTGATTCGAGGCGCCTCTGGGTGGCTTACAGCTTAAATATCAAGAGCAATGGAGAACAGAATATAAATGAGGGCTCTGAAAGGAAAATGATTCTGTTGCTGGAATTCTTTCAGTCCCATTACTTTCACCTCGCTAAATTTTGTTAATGAGAATTTCCTGAAAATCATGCTCGGAAAGGAACCACTTTCAACTTAAGGCAGCTGCTAAAAAGCCCAGCCGCATGGGACAAAATGTGTATTGTGAGGAGACAACACAAAATACTGTGAGTTAAGTACTTGTGTCTGACATCACAATGCAAATGTGAAAGCCTAGAGTTTGCATTGTTGTACGATGATACACGTTGTCTCTTTCACACCATTGTGATTTCTACCATCTGCCTTTTCTATTTCTGTGCTCAACCTTCAAGGAGCTCTTCAAATAAACACAACAACAAAAGTGAGTGCATTGCACAGAACAGGCTACAATTCCATGTTTGTTGACTGATTTAATCCATTTCTATGGTTGCCTTCTTGCAGTTAACCTCAGTTTAAAAATGATTCCAAACATCGTCTCTGCACAATTAACTTCAGGTTAAAAACAAGAAATAACAGAAACAAACACATCTGAGGGCAAACACAGTCCTAAAGAGCCTTGGTAGTACAGTGGTTTAAGGCACCCTGTTATTAAGCTGGTTATTAAGACCAGCTGCCTGCAATTACTGCAGGGTTCGAATCTCGCCAAGGCTCAAGGTTGACTCAGCCTTCCATCCTTTCTAAGGTAGGTGAAATGAGGACCCAGTTTGTGGGGGCAATAAGCTGACTTTGTATAAATATACAAAAGTATGAAGGCTATTGCTGAGCACATTGTAAGCCGCCCTGAGTCTTCGGAGAAAGGGGGCATATAAATCAAATTTAAAAAAAAAATTGTCGATCCTTATACAACAAACTCATCTCCCACCTTTGTCCAAGGTAAAGCCAAGGTTTTAAAACCTTAAGGAAGGGGTAACAAGATTTTAATTAATTTCCTAATTAAAATGTAAAGAGTAAAGTTTCAAATATTGTTTGGAATAATGAATCTGGAGCATACGCACTGAGACAGTAATCTTGCTCTAGCCTGATTAAACACCAGGCTAGAAATCAGGAGGCTCTGAATTCTAGTCCTGCCTTAGACATGAAGCTGGTTAGGGTGCTTTGGGCCAATCACCAGGAGACAGTGAGTCAATAAGACATAAGTCAAGGACTACCTGCAAATCTAATACATAAATCTACCTCTGAAGATACTGTAGGAGGAGCAAGAGCACTAGATTTATATACCGCTTCACAGTGCTTTACAGCCCCTCTCTAAGCAGTTTTACAGAGTCAGCCTCTTACCCCCCCAACAATCTGGGTCCTCATTTTACCCTCGGGAGGATGGAAGGCTGAATCAACCTTGAGACTGGTGAGATGGACTTTGGGAAAGATTTGAAGTGGGAACTCTCTGGAGAGGAACATCCAAGTGTCTTGGAGATAGCAGAGAAACAAAAATCAGCTTCAAAGTGAACAGGTGGCCCAAGCAGATTATACAGAATTTACACACCCCAATCTTTCCCCTTCACAAGAGATTGTTGACACAATCTGAAGAAAGAGTTTGAAGGAGGCCAGGGAGATAAGACTTGCTAGGCATTTCCTTACAAGAGAGTGTTTCTTCAGAGGTAGGAGAGAGTCCAGGGACCCTTATCTTGTTTGCTTACATGTTGCAAGGCCACCTGGAGGAGACTTTCTGGATTTATCTCACTTTTCCCTTTGACAGCCAGGTGTTAATCTCTCATAAATATCCCCAGAGAGAAAAGGGACTGGCAACCATCTCTAGAGATCTCTTAATTTAAGTCAGTGTTTCTCAACCATGGGACTTTCTAAGACGTGTGGACTTCAAGTTCCAAAATTCTCAGCAATGGCTATGCTGGCTGTGGAATTCTGGGAGTTGAAGTCCATATACCTGGAAAACACTGATTTAGATAAATACACATCAGTTTGTTCAACCAATCATAACTTTGACCCTCTTCTGAGAGCAACTTTTCCAACTCACAGATTTGATTAAATAGCTTTGAGAGATGGGCACTAGATATAAACAAACAAACGAATGAATGAATATGCAGCTCGCTTCAAGATGGAGGATTTAAATTGGGAGGAGGCAGAAAGGATGGGAAGCTGGGTCGTGCATGAGGCTGATACATGGTATCTTTTGACTCTAGAAACTTTTTTAGATGGGTGAACTTCAATTCCCAGAATTCTCTAGCCAGCATGCTTGAGAAACCCAAACAAAGGAAGCTGGGTATTGAAATAAACAGAGGGATTATGAAATGGACTGGAATGAATTCTCCTGAGACATAAGTTGTGAAATTCATGAGAAAAAAGATAATTGTGAAGAGAGGAAAGGAAACGTACACTTACAGCAGAAGAAGACAGGACAGTTGTTCCGAGACATTCCAAGAGGGTCACAAAAGGAGTCCCTCCACAACGATATTCTTGGCAACTGACAAAAGCACCCTTGCCTTTGATTTGCAATGTTACACTTCCACCTGATAATTTCACGCAAATCAAGCAGCTCCCTGATTCAGAGCAAGACAAATGGTACGAAGCAATGCAGGTTGAAATGGACAGTCTAAAGAAACTTAAAGTATTTACACCTACAAAACCTCCAGCAAACAAAAAGGTCATTGGCACTCGATGGGTCTACAGAATCAAAAAGAAACCAAATGGTGAGTCATTGTACAAAGCCAGACTTGTAGCTCAGGGTTTCACTCAACGTTATCCTGAGGACTACACAATACTTACTCACCGACAGTCAGAACTGAGAGTGTAAAAATTGCTTTAGCAACTGCAACTATCCTTGGTTTAGAAGTTTTCCAGTTTGATGTTGACACGGCTTATCTACATGCAGACCTAGATGAAGAGATCTACGTGAGAAGTCCTCCAGGATTCCGACAGCAAGAAGGGGATACCTGGTTCCTAAACAAAAGTCTTTATGGTCTGAAACAATCTGGTTTAATGTGGTATTTATGTCTTACTGACAAACTAAATTCAATGGGCTTTATTAAGTCCGAAACTGATGCGTGTTCACAAAAAGATCTAACAATGCATATGAGATAGTTCTTGTTTATGTTGATGATATTGTTTATATTGGTCCAAATAAGCAAATGAGTGAAATTTTTGCCAAAGCTTTGCAGAGATACTTCACATTGAAATCATTAGGTCACATTAGCACTTATTTAGGTGTTCAGATTGAAAAAACACAGAAGGGGTTTAGTCTTTCACAAGAAGATAAAATTGAACAAGTTTTGCATCATTGCAACATGAAAGATGCTAACACAACAAAGACACCCATGCAAACAGATTTTCATAACTTGACACAAGAAGCAAGTCCTGAGTTCGAGGATCAAACACTTTATCGTTCAGTCATTGGGTCACGATTGTACATTAGTAGTTGGACCAGACCCGACATTGCACTTAGTGTTAATCTCTTATCTCGACACGTAGGTAAGGCAAAACAGTTTCATTGGACATGTAATAAGAAATTATTGAGATACCTAAAATACACTAAACACATGAAATTATTGTTAGAACCAACACATACTGATTATGCAGAATTATGTTGTTATGCAGATTCTGATTGGGCAAGTGATAAGAAATCACGTAAAAGTACTTCAGGTTATATGATGTTCTTAAATGGATGTCCTGTTTATTGGCAAGTACGTAAACAGAATTTTGTTTCTTGTTCATCTACTGAAGCTGAATATGCTTGTGTTTCAGATGCATGTAATTCTCTAACTTGGTTTGATGCTTTAGTCACAGATATCTGGACACACCCGATCCGACCGATCACCGTGATGGAAGACAATGAATCGGTGGTTTATATTTCTGAATCTCATTTTACAGGTTCTAGGTCCAGACACATTGACATCCGTTATCAAAACATAAAGCATTTAGTGAAAAAAGGTTTTGTCAAAATGCAATATGTATCTACACATGATCAAATTGCTGATATGCTCAACAAACCACTTCCAGCAGCTCAACATGAGTATCTGCGAAAGAAGATGTGCCTTATTTGATGATGTACTGATATTCACTCAACTGGCAAAGGGGAATGTCACTGCGTTTTTTTTATTTCCCAGCTGAGCTTCATCATTTCTGGACTGTCAGACTCTCCATAGCTTGCCAACTTCTTATCAGTAAGCTACGTGTTTCCGTATCCACCCACATTCCTTCACTTGCCTCAGTTCACACTTTTTCCTTTGTTCTCATGCCACGGGGGTATCGACTGCTGGAAGGCAGCCGGCCCGAATTACTTTCAAAAATGTAGCAATTAACTTTTCTTAGTTAGTGAGGTGTTTTATTTTCTTTATAACAAATAAATGAGTTTTATTAGAAACTTTTCTTCGCGTTTCTTTTTCAGAATATTGCAAACAAGGAGAAGCCTCGATTCATCTCCTCTAATTAAACCAGGGTGATTAGTCCCAGAGCCAAACATGGGATTAATCAATGCCCTGACATATAGACCGCTTCACAGTAGTTGACAGTCCTTTCTAAGCTGTTTACAAAGTTAGCATCTTGCCCCCAACAATCTGGGTCCTCATTTTATCAACCTCAGAAGAATGGAAGGCTGAGTCAACCTTGAGCTGGTGAGAATCAAACTGCAGTCAGCTGGCAATCAGCAGAAGTAGCCTGCAGTACTGCATTCCAACCACTGTGCCACCACTATAGCCCTGATCTTTGCTGATCCCAAAGGACATAACAGAATAGCAGAGTTGGAAGGAACCTTGGAGGTCTTCTAGTCCAACCCCGTATTCAGGTACTACAGTACTCAGGTACTAACGATACTGCAAACACTATTTAAATATAGGAAGGAGGAAGTTCGTTCAACTCTATCATATTCATAGTCAAAAGAGTAGACTAAGCTTCTAGAACAGGGATGTCCAACCTTGGCAACTTGCCTGAGGAATTCTGGGAAATGAAATCCACAAGTCTTAAAAGTTGCCAAGGTTGGACACACACCCTAAACTAGAATCTTCAGCTCCAGGGATGAATCTTACTTTGAAGTGCTCAGCACCTCCTGAGCACCAGTTGTAGCTGGAACGCTTCCTCCGAAGTATTCACTGGCCCAGATAAAACCTGCTCCAAGGTTCATCCCTCCCAGGTTACTGGAGCACCGTGGCTCAACCTTGGCAATTTTAATGATATTGAAATAGCATCCTGGCCAGGGAATTCTGGGGGTTGCAGTCCACCCGTCTTGAAGCCTGCTGGCCAGGGAGTTATGGAAACCGAAGTTATACATCTGAAACTTGCCAAGGTTGAGAACATCGCATTGCCCATTGCAGGATGTTGAGGAAGCATCGGGTTTGCTGGAACCTACAGAATGCCGGTAACCCCCAATTTATAACATTTCGTTTGGTGACTTTGAATTTTCAACTGCACTAAAAAAGGTGGCTTATGACCATTTTTCACACTTACGGCCACTGCAGCATCCCCATGGTCACGTGATCAGAATCCAGCCACTTGTATAGGGTTGCCGTGTCCCGAGGATCACAGGATCCCCTTTTGCAAGCAGAGTCAACAGGGAGGCCAGAATCACTTTTTAACAACCCGGTTACTAACTTAACAACAGCAGTGATTCGTTTAACAACTGTGACAAGAAAGGTCGTAAAAGGGGGCAAAATTTACTTAGCAATTGACTTGCCTCATTTACTAACGGAAATTTTGGGCTCCGTTGTGGTCGCAAATTGAGGACTACCTGTAGCCCCTGTATGGGTGAGACAGAGGGATTTCCCAAAAACCGGCTGGGCGGGAAAGGCCTTCCCAGCCCCCCCTCCCAGGATTCCCCCCCCCCGGACCTTTTGCATCTCCCCCTCCCCGCTTTTCCGCCTAGTTTTGCCGAGCCCAGAAAGGGGCGGAGCCTCGTGGCGTTCGAAAGGGGCGGTGCCGGCGGCGGCGGAACGGCGGATGGGCGGAACTTTCCTTTCGAGGCTGCGCGGTCAGGTCGGAGCCGAGTGCGAGTGACGCGCCCCGCCGCCGCTCCTCCGCCTCCACCCGGAGGGCTTTCTCGGTGGCGCCACCTGCGGCGGCCGCGGCGGCTCCGGCGGCGGCGCTCCCTCGGGCGGCGGGCGGCCAACATGGCGGCGACGGCGGGTTGCAGGTCGCCGCGCGGATGGCAACACTGATGACCGTCCGGAGACTCGCCTCCATCTGTACCATGGTGAGGGGAGGGGGACGCCCCGCAGCATTAGATTCCCCCCCCGCCACTCCGCGGGGCTTCCCTTTTGGGGCGGGGGAGGGACGGAAATGGGGAGGGGTCTGGCTCTGCGAGGAGGGGGTAGGCGCGGGGGTGGGGCCCGGCAGGAAACCTCTCCCCGGGGCGGTTTTGGGGGCAGCTCTCTGAGCACGTGCAGAGTGCTTTCTCCCGCGGCAGAGGGGGGAGGGAGGCTGGAAGGCTGGAGGGGGCGAGGAAAAGCCGCCCCTTTAAGGGACCCCAAAGAAGCCTTTGAGGAACGGGGCTGAATTTGGGGGCGGGTCTCTTTTCTCCTCTGGGCGCCTCGCCTATTTTTATGTGTGAATTAAAAGTAGACAGAGCCTTGGTAGTACAGTGGTCTAAAGCACCCTGTTATTAACACAGCTGCCTGCAATTACTGCAGGTTCGAATCTCGCCAAGGCTCAAGGTTGACTCAGCCTTCCATCCTTTCTAAGGTAGGTAAAATGAGGACCCAGTTTGTGGGGGCAATAAGCTGACTTTGTATAAAATATACAAAAGTATGAAGGCTATTGCTTAACGCATTATAATCTTCCCTGAGTCTCTGGAGAAGGGCAGCATATAAATCAAATTAAAAAAATAACAAAAAAACCCGCATATCGGCCCCCTCCCCCGGATGGTGACCCTGCGCGGTGCCAGATTCAGAAGACAAAGCCCATCATCCACATCCTCCGTCCATGCGGGAGAAGCAGCAGCTCAGGAGAAGCCCCAGCTGCTCCCTCGATGTGGGCAGGATTTCTCTTTTTCAGAGAAGGAAGGACTCCAAAACATCCTTCCAGTTTGGAGCCACCTCTGGACCATGCCTCTCACGGCCCTGTTGACTGAGACATCGCTTTTTATGAGAGCATATTTATGATACACGTTCTTTAGACCGCATACTCCGTTGTTTTTCTGTTTTATATAGCGAGAGATGTATGTGACAGTTTTATTTTAATGCATCTGGCCTTATTGGTGATTTGATTCTGACATAACATGCAGTTTAAAAACAGTAAAAAAAAGCTGTCATAACAAAATAAGGGAAGAGTGCATTCTAAGTTGGCACACAATGCAAAAAGGGTTCTCTATTCCTTGATAAGGTTTTATTTGATTTTTATTCTACTTTTTTAGTTTATAAATAATGCAAGGCAGCAATTGTACCTAATACACTTCCTCCTCCTCTTATTTTCCCCACAACAACCCTGGGTTGGACTGAGAGAAAGAAGACGACTTGTCTTTTTCCTCAGCTTTCTTGTTCCTCTTTGGTCCTTTCTGCTTCATTTACTTTAGTTATTTTTCTCCTCAATATGTTTGTCACAGAAAACCCATCCTGGGGTAGAAATGGCTTGAAATGTGTGAATGCATCGTGAGGTGCACAGATGAGTCATGTATGTGCTGTGTGGACCTAAGCTACAACATATAGCCTGTTGGGAAACCAGGGCAGATTCCATGAGTTTGGTTCATTAAAGCGAGTAGGATCATATTCCCATATTTTAAATGTAATTTTATGTCACATTTTCTGCATAGAGGTGGAACAAATAGGTGAAATGAGAAGCAATACAGGTAGTCCTTGACTTACGACAACAGTTGAACCCAAAATGACACATTTGTTAAGTGAGTTTTGTCTCATTTTCTGACTTTTCTTGCCACAGTTGTTAAGTGAATCACTGCAGTTGATAAGTTAGTATAACACGGTTGTTAAGTGAATCTGACTTCCCCATTGTCATTGGTTGTCAGGAGGTTGCAATGATCATATGACCTTGGGACAGAGCAACAATCATAAGTATGAACCAGTTGCCAAACATCTGACTTTTGATCGAATGATCATGGGGATGCTACAAAGGTCATAAATGTGAAAAATGATCATAAGTCACTTTTTTCAGTGCTGCTATAACTTTGAACAGTCATTAAATGAACTGTTGTAAATTGAGGGTTACCTGTATTTAACAATATGGAGAGATTAAAATGTCTAGAAATAGTAATATATTAAATGTATATGCTACCTAACTCTCAGTAACTCTGGGCAGTTGATTATATGTTGAAGCCTTGAGAAGATGTTTTGGCCCCCTTTGATGCCAATTCATTTTTATTGAGTCAGAAAGTTGAGTTAGAGGCTCTTATATAGTGGTGTATCCTTAAAGTAGCACAAAGGTGTGTTGCAGTGCAGGTCCTTTCCAGCCAGCAAACATGAGATTTCTCCCTCTCGGTTCCTGAGAGAGAAAATAATCGATTGTCAAGACCAGAAAGGAAGGAAGGCTCCTGCAAATGAGGAGGTCCTTCCCCCCTGCAGCTCTTGCAAGCAATTCAATCTCTCCTGAAGTAATTTGTGCTGCAGGATTGATGCTTGTACAGCATTTCATTCCAGCAAAGACCATCTGGAATTCTCGTTGCCTTCTATTGGGGAAGATCTCTTGACAGTTTGTATATTTCATCTTTTAGCTCCCTTCCATTATGAAACTCAAGTGTCATGGGATAGTTTTGGCTTGAATGAAGGAATGCAGTTGAAACTTCATCCAGATGGGAACTGTGCATTGTGGGTGAGAATAATCTGTTAATCTGATTGGAAATGCACAACTGAAGTGATTTGCATTCTCCTTGAATGCCTCTGTTGTTGATCTGCATCTCCCAGCACTACAGCTGCTGGAAGCTCTGTTCAAAAATACCTGGAGGGAATGTGTTGCATAACCATGCCCTTAAGACCCAGGGATGGTGTTGAGATGCTGTCATGGAGGTGGCATTTTGTTAAACCGCAATTGTGTCAGTGGTTGGGTGTATCATTTAACACTGTTGGCTTGTTTACCAACTGTGATCTAAAGAAAACTGATTTTGCCTCCATTAAACAGGATCAAATCACCATACATGCTTTATTGGGGCTGATGTTGCTGATGGCTTGGAAATGATATCTGTAGCTCAAACACTTGTAGGAGCTTGACGTTTGGACGTCTTCTCAGGCATGTTTTGTTGGCTCCTTATTTATTTCCAGTTTGTGAAGTGCCGGTTTTCGTGCTGAAGGCTGCCATGTGACTGCAGGTTTGCCTTCATAATCCAAGCCTATTAATGGTCAAAGATCAGTCTTTGAGTGTTTGTGGAGATTCTCAGTCATCTAGGTCATGGTTGTCCCAAAGGTGAATTTTCAAAAGGCAACTGGACTTTCTTTGTTTTTCCTTGAAGACGTTTCACTTCTCATCCAAGTAGCTTCTTCAGTTTTGAACTGAAGAAGGGGATCAGTTTCTAAGTTTCTACTGTCTGGCCCACCAGACACAGAGCCTTCTTATCAGTGTCCCCAAATCTTTTGAATTGTCTCCCCCATAACAAAGTTTCCAATTTGTCTTTCCTAACTACTTTCTTCTAGCTTGTAGTTGGCTAATTACACTATATCAGGGTTTCCCAGCCTTAACCATTTTAAAATGTATGGACGTCCACCCCAAAATACTTGAGCAAGCAATGTTGTGACTGGGGCATTCTGGGCATTGAAGTCCAAGTATCTTTAAATGGCCATAGTTGAGAAACGTTATGCTATATTAAACATTTAAATAAGATGTTTGTTGCAGTTGTCTTTCTTGTTCTGCTGATCACTTAGGTCATGGGTGTCAAACTCGCCGCGTCACTTTGCCGTCACGTGACATTTCATTTTTCCCGTTCACGGAGCTGGGGTGGGCGTGGCCTGCGTGTGACCTATCTGGCCCACGGGCCACCAGTTTGACACCCGTGACTTTAATTTTGTGGTTTGATTTTTATTTTTAAAGAATGCTCTGTTTTTAAGGGGTTTTGCTTTGAAAGATAAGTTAAAAATGATAACATAAGAATAACAATAATAAATATCCAGGTGTTTCCCTTCCTATCTTCTCCTTGATGCTTAATATCAATGGGACATTTGGCTCATATATTTGGAATCCATGTCCTGTCTATTTCTTTTCCCCTAGGCAAATTCTCAAGACAAAGACTATATTTCTCTTTAAAACTCTTTCTGAGATAAATTAATCAAGTCCAATCAGTTTATCTTCTTTCTGTCTCCCTGAATCTCAAGGAGTTTACCTCTTCCCCTTGTCCAAGAAAGCCACCTGCATTATGTTCATCCCCAGAGATAGTTCCAGTTTCTCGTGCCAAACCACACCTCGCTCTGCAGAGGTACATGGTGTTTACATGGCCATTTAGCCATTAAAAGAGCCTTGGAGAGTGTTTCTCAATCTTGGCAATTTTAAGATAGGTGGACTTGGCTGCCTGGGGAATTCTGGGAGTTGAAGTCCAGCTATCCTACAGTTGCCGAAGTTGAGAAACACTATTCTTGGATAAAGACATTCTCAATGGGAAAAAGACAAGCCTTTGACCTTTCACAGCAGCCTCTTTTTCCATCAGTAGCTTTTGGCTTCTGTTGCATTTGTTCACCTCATTATGTTTGTTTCTAATGCATTAATGTGAATAAGGCACTTACAGCAGTTTTGGTCCATGGGGAAAAATAAATAGTCCATAAGTGGATAAAATCTACGTGGAGGCCACCAAAATGACATTGAAGCATGTGACTTCTTCTCAGTCCCCGGAACCTTCTGTCAGGCAAGGTGTTATTTAAAGGGGGGGGGGAGACAGGATGAGGCAGAAGGAAAAAAAAGCTGTGCACAGGTAGTCTTCAACTTATGACCAGTCGTTTAGCCACTATTTGAATTTATAACTGACCTATCTGGGTAATACAGGTAGTCCTTGACTTACAACAGTTTGTTTAGTGATTGTTCAAAGTTACAACAGCCCTGAAAAATGTGACTTATGACCATTTTTCACACTTATGATCTTTGTAGCATCCCCATGATCATGTGATTATAATGCAGATGCTTGGCAACTGGTTCGTACTTATGACCACTGCTGTGTCCCAAGATCATGTGATCCGCTTTTGCGACCTTCTGACAAGCAAAATCCATGGGGAAGCCAGATTCACTTAACAACCGTGTTACTAAGTTGTTAACTGCAGTGATTCAGTTAACAACTGTGGCAAGAAAGGTAATAAAATGGGGCAACACTCACTTAACAAATGTCTCACTTAGCAACATAAAAATTTTGGGCTCAATTGTGGTTGTAAGACGAGGATTACCTGTACTTATGATCTGGACTCAGGGTTCTGACTGTCAGGCATACACCACCACCCCTCATGGTCACATGACTGCACTTCGGTAATCAGGCCACATTTAATTTTAATATTTAATTTAATTTAATATTTAAATTTATATACCGTCCTTCTCCCGAAGGACTCAGGGCAGGGAACAGCCATAGGTAATAAACATAGAATACAAAATTTAAAAACAATTTTAAAATATATTAACAATTTGGCCCGACAGTTAAAATCCCCCATTTAAAATTAAAATTAAAATTACACCATTGGAGAGTTAATTTAGGCCAGCCCGGCTTGATGAAATAAAAAAGTTTTGAGAGCCCGACAGAAAGTACATAGATCCGGAATCGTCCGTATTTCCCGGGGGGGGGGCGCTCGTTCCAGAGGGCAGGTGCTCCCACAGAGAAAGCTCTCCCTTTGGGGGCCGCCAGTCGACATTGTTTGGCCGACGGCACCCGGAGGAGCTCCGGTGGGAGGCTATCGGTGGCAGAAGGCGGTCTCGTAAATATCCAGGTCCTAAGCCATGGAGTGCTCTAAAGGTGGTCACCAACACCTTGAATCGCACCCAGAGGACCATCTGGAGCCAGTACAGCTCACGCAGGAGAGGTGTTACATGGGAGCGCCATGATGCTCCCATAATCACCCGCATTCTGGACCAGTTGGAACCTCCGGGTGCTCTTCAAGAGGAGCCCCATGTAGAGAGTGTTACAGTAGTCCAGGCAGGAAGTGACGAGAGCATGAGTGACCGTGCGCAGGTAGTCCCTATCCAGAAAGGGACGCAACTGGCGGATCAGGCAAACCTGATAGAAAGCCCCCCTGGCCACGGCCGTCAAGTGATCTAGAGACAGCCGTGAATCCAGGAGGACGCCCAAGTTGCGAGCCTTCTCCGTGGGGGCCAACGACTCGCCCCCAATAGTCAGAGATGACACCAACTGACTATATCGGGACGCCGGGAGCCACAGCTACTCGGTCTTTTGATGTGTTGAGCTTGAGCCTGTTTCTCTCCATCCAGATCCGCACGGCCTCCAGACACCGGGACATCACGTCAAAGGCACATTATGGCTGTTTGCAGTATCCCAAGGTCACATGACCTCGATTTGTGACAGTTTTGTCAAAAGCCAATATTTACTGTACTTCCAGTTATTGGCCAAACTAGCCCATCACAAACCATGGGCTGGCTTGCTTGTGGCGTTTGCTTAACTACCACCATAAAAAGATCATAAAATCAGGTCAGTAACATGACTGACCTGCATCATGTGATGGGTAGGCTCCATTACTGTCATAATTCGAGGACTTCCTGTGCTTTGTTCCTAAATTCCAGCTGAATATTAGATGCAGCCTTTTTAAAAATAGGAACAGTTCAACAGCAGAACCTCAGACCAGGAGATGAGGTAGGTTCTCTTCACTGGAAGTGAATTCTGGGAGTTGAAGTCCACTTCAACTGAGGCTTGGAAGGCCTCTGTCTGCTCTTATTTGGATACCTGGATCCCTTAAAGATCTCCTTCCAATTTTCTGATTCTGTATTCTGAAACAAACAGCAACTAAACACCAACAGTGTCTTAAGGTCCCCCATTTCTTGTCTTTGAACCACGGATTTCAAGGCTTCAATATCCTAATCTTAATTTTTGCATTTTCTTCCTGCTTCCCCTTCTACTTTTTAAAAAACCATTTGAGGCATTCTATAATGTTTGCACTTTCTTGCTTCTCCTTCTCCTTTTTCAAAAAAACATTTGAGGCATTCCAGAGATCTTGGAAGGCTGTTGTGGGGGCCATTTGACTGGTCTTGATGAAGATACAGGTAGTCCTCTACTTACAACAGTTCATTTAGTGACTCTTCAAAGTTACAACGGCACTGAGAAAAGTGACTAATGACTATTTTTCACACGACCATTGCAGTATCCCCATAATCATGTGATCAAAATTCAGACGCTTGGCAACTGGCTCATATTTATGATGGTTGCAGTGTCCCAGGGTCATGCGATCCTGACAAGCAAAGTCAATGGGGAAGTCAGATCCACTTAACCATGTGACTAATTTATGAACTGCACTTAACAACTGTGTTGTAAAACTGGGCAAAACTCATTTAACAAATGCTTCACTTATCAACAGAAATTTTGGGCTGAACTGTGGTCGTAAGTCGAGGACTACCTGTACTATACTATCTGACTGTGGATTTTACATGAGAGTAAAGCTCTTTTTGGAAAAAGATTCAGAGGCTGACCTTGGAAAAGCTTAGAAGCCGTCCCGTTTTGTGTACCAAGTGCATGTACTTGAGACTTCCTTGTAATTGAGAAGGGGACCACTTGCATGCTATAATGTATAATTTTGGTCTCAATCCTTTACTGTTTCTTTATATCCACTGTAAGCATCCCTATAATTATCTTACCCAAGCAGACTCCATCTAGATGTAAATAAAAATCTGTCACAGCTAAGTGGGAATTTTAAGAATTGCAATCCCAGAACAATCCGAGGGGACGTTGAAGAAAGTCTCTTCCAAGCTACTCTATTCTTCCAGCTTTCTCCGGCTCTGTGAGGGGACTTCTTATAGCTGGTATTTCTTTCTCTGCAAATCCAATCATGATCATAAATCACTAACTATGTATGCTTTCTTGTAGTCCTTCTTTCCTTTGGCTTGTGTCTGTTAAGAGTTTGCAGCAATCCACCCAGCACACAAGTAAATATGTCGGCAGGATTCATATATAAAAGAAACTTCTTTATATACAGTAATATAAATCATGATGCATGTATACAATACCCATGCAGCAGAAGCCAGAACCAGAAATCACCGAATCCAGAAGCAAAGAATCAATATAATCACGGAAGCTATATAATACAGAGGCTATATTGCAAGGGCAAAGCAACTCTTATATACAAATCAGTCAAGCTAAGCCACCCCCAGGCTCCGAGCCATCTGGGTAACCAGACAGTCCCCACTGGCTGACCTGTTACCATGTTTATTCCAATTCATGAACTCTCATACACTGACAGCATCCACGAAATGTAGGTTTTTGTTGGAGGATGTTGAGACCAAGTATCTATAGAATATAGAAGGAGATTCTAAGGGGATTTAACGTTAAATAGGGATATATATATCGAAGGCTTTAGAATCTATAGTGCCAAAGCATGGTACATGATATGCATGGTAGCTTGAGATAACGGTTGAGGACAAGGAACTGTGCAGGAAGCAAAGAAATATACTTAACATGATATTTTTGCTTGGCAGTAAACAATCATGGTGAGCCATCATTCCATCTTCTGTCAAATTTGCTGACGTGAGAAGATGGAGAAGAAGTAAAGATCTTGAACGCTTAAAGCACTCGCCTTGACAGAGGGGCTGGGCAGCTGGCAGTCTGGGAAGACCACACAGAATCTTAGCACTGGAAAGAACCAAAGAAACGCCTGCTTGGTACATCTCCAGGAGATGACCATCCAGCCTATTCCATCCGTCATTCTTGGAAATGGAAACAGGATAGAATTGAATAATTAGGAGTGCTTAAAGCACCTGCTATCTTATGTCTGTTCAATCCAGGATAAAGAAAGGAAAATTATACTGATGAAATATTAAGCAGTGGGATTACTTACTTATTTCCAGCCTTTATTCTTTTTACAAGTAACTCAAGGTGGCAAACGTATCCAACAAATCTCCCTCATATTTTCCTCACAACAACTACTCTGTGAGGTAGACTGGGATAAGAGAGAGAAGGACTGGCCCAAAGTCACCCAGCTGGTTTTCATGGCTAAAGCAAGACTTGAACTCATGGTCTCCTGTTTTCTAATCTGGTGCTATAACCAGTAGACCAAACTGGCTCTATGTTCCTGCCTCCTCCTTCACCAATGAGGCTGCACTGTGTTGCGGTGGTTCTCCTCCTTTCTCTCCGACCGGTCGCAGTTAGTGTTGGCAGGGGGGCAGAGGTCGACCTCGAGGCCTCTCATCTATGGAGTGCCGCAGGGATCGGTCCTCTCGCCCCTTCTGTTCAACATTTATGTGAAGCCGCTGGGTGAGATCATCCGTGGCTTCGGGGTGAGATACCATCAGTATGTTGATGACACCCAGCCGTACATCTCCACCCCAGGCCACCCCAATGATGCCCTTGAAGTGATGTCCCAGTGCCTGGAGGCTGTGCGGATCTGGATGGGGAGGAACAGGCTCAGGCTCAACCCTTCCAAGACTGAGTGGCTGTGGCTCCCGGCATCCCGATATAGTCAGTTGACTCCATCACTGACTATTGGGGGCGAGTCTTTGGCCCCCACTGAAAGGGCTCGCAATCTGGGAGTCCTCCCGGATAGGCAGCTGTCCTTGGAGGAACATCTGACGGCTGTAACCAGGGGGACCTTTTATCAGGTTCGCCTGATTCGCCAGTTGCGGCCCTTTCTCGATCGGGATTCCTTGTGCACAGTCACTCATGCCCTCGTCACCTCTCGCCTTGACTACTGCAATGCTCTCTACATGGGGCTCCCCTTGAAGAGCACCCGGAGGCTCCAGCTGGTCCAGAACGCAGCAGCGCGGGTAGTGACGGGAGCAACATGGCGCTCCCATGTAACACCGCTCCTGCACGAGCTGCACTGGCTCCCGGTGGTCTTCCGGGTGCGCTTCAAGGTGTTGGTTATCACCTTTAAAGCGCTCCATGGCATAGGGCCTAGCTATCTTCGAGACCGCCTGCTGCTACCGACGACCTCCCATCGTCCCGTGCGCTCCCACAGAGAGGGCCTCCTCAGGGTGCCATCAGCCAAACAATGTAGGCTGGTGACCCCCAGGGGGAGGGCCTTCTCTGTGGGGGCTCCTACCCTCTGGAATCAGTTGCCCCCGGAGATAAGGAGAATCCATGACCTCAATGCCTTCAGTCGTGCCCTTAAAACCCATCTTTTCCAGCAAGCTGGGCTGGCTTAAGAAGAAATTTTTAAATTCTTTTAATTAGTTTGTGATTTCTTAACTTTCGGGCCAAATTTATATATATTTTTAACTGTTTTTAATATTTGTATTCTATGTTCTTATCTTGGCTGTACTAAGGTGACCAGATTTTAACATTGGTAAAGAGGGACATTGTGGGCGTGGCTTATTTTGTGGGCGTGGCTAGCTGGTCATGTGACTGGGTGGGCGTGGCTAGCTGGTCATGTGACCGGGTGGCCATGGCTATGTGTATAGGGTAAGGTGAACAGATTTTAACATTGGTAAGAGGGACACCATTGTGGGCGTGGCTTATTGTGTGGGCGTGGCTTGGAGGCCATGTGACTGGGTGGGCGTGGCTAGCTGGTCATGTGACCGGGTGGCCATGGCTATGTGTATAGGGACTACTCAGAGGGCTGGAAAGTCATTTCTGACAGGTCCTCACACTTTTGACTGGTCCTCATACTTATGACCATCCTCACATTTATGCCCGTGCAGCATTCTTAACAACCATGTCACTCATTTCACAACTGCTTCTCTTCACCATGATGACAAGATAGGGCAAAAATGTAAAATGTGAGGACAGTCGTAAGTTCGAGGACTGGTCAAAAGTGCGAGGACCAGTCAAAAATAACTTTTTCAGCCCTCTGAGTAGTCCATATGCACAAAAGGACTAACCAGAGGGCTGAAAAAAGTCATTTCTGACAGGTCCTCGCACTTTTGACTGGTCCTCACACTTATGACCATCCTCACATTTATGCCCGTGCAGCATTCTTAACAACCATGTCACTCATTTCACAACTGCTTCTCTTCACCATGGTGATAAGATAGGGAAAAAAACGTAAAATGTGAAGACAGTCGTAAGTTCGAGGACTGGTCAAAAGTGTGAGGACCAGTCAAAAATAACTTTTTCAGCCCTCTGAGTAGTCCATATGCACAAAAGGACTAACCAGAGGGCTGAAAAAAGTCATTTCTGACAGGTCCTCGCACTTTTGACTGGTCCTCACACTTATGACCATCCTCACATTTATGCCCGTGCAGCATTCTTAACAACCACGTCACTCATTTCACAACTGCTTCTCTTCACCATGATGACAAGATAGGGCAAAAATGTAAAATGTGAGGACAGTCGTAAGTTCGAGGACTGGTCAAAAGTGCGAGGACCAGTCAAAAATAACTTTTTCAGCCCTCTGAGTAGTCCATATGCACAAAAGGACTAACCAGAGAGCTGAAAAAAGTCATTTCTGACAGGTCCTCGCACTTTTGACTGGTCCTCACACTTATGACCATCCTCACATTTATGCCCATGCAGCATTCTTAACAACCATGTCACTCATTTCACAACTGCTTCTCTTCACCATGATGACAAGATAGGGCAAAAATGTAAAATGTGAGGACAGTCATAAGTTCGAGGACTGGTCAAAAGTGTGAGGACCAGTCAAAAAAAACTTTTTCAGCCCTCTGAGTAGTCCATATGCATTAAAGGATTACAGCAATAGAGAGGGATGAAGGAATGGAAATTAGAGTAGGAGTGAGGGTAAGAGAGGGAGGAAGAGAGGAGGAGAAGGAGAAAGAAAGAGGAAGTAGGGAGGAGAAAAAGAGGGTGGGGGGAAGAGAAAGTAAGAAGGAAAGAAAAGAGAGAGGTGGTAGGTTTGAGGAGAAAGATTGCTGTACAATAAAAAAGATGAAAGGGAAGAAAGCCAACCCCAAGCAAATATAAAGATATTAAGATAAAGAATGAATTGTTAAACTTTAAATAATAAAAGAGAACAAATATGAATAAATAGCAATTATTAGAAACACACATACAAACATACAATGTATTTTCTTTGAACAGAATATTTGGCTGGTTCACAAATTTAAACAGCGTTTAGTCATTTCAATTAAATTTACAATTTCTATATTTCCTTTTTGCCATATTTATTCCTCATCTATTTTTTTAAAAAACCAATATTACCCTTCATCCTCATCTCTAATCTTAATCAAATTCAATTTTTCCCTTCTATTCTATATTATACCCCTTCCCATTATCATCTATTTTTATATCCATCCTCACATTGTTTAATTATGTAATTATGTAATACAGTTGTTTAATACAAATTCAACATTTTAATATAAATCAATTAGTTATAAAACTATCTTTTTTGTATATTAATCAATATGAACATGAATATTCCAATTATTTCCATGCAATCCAATTTCTTACAAATCAATTAATTATATTTACCAATAATAATAAACCAAATAATTTCTCCCATATATTCCTCCGAACCACAACTTAACCATTTCTGCTTTCAACACAATATACAATTAATAGTATCTCAATTATTACAATTCCCTAGTTAAATACAGCTTTTTTTCCTTTGTGTTTTAAAATCTTGAAGTCTCCTCCTAAATTTCCCATTGTTTGCAGTTTTTCACCTACCTTTTTTGGGGAGGAAAAATAAAAATAAAAATAAATCTCTCTCTGCCTCATTTTGTCACGCTGCACCAAAGACCCTGGTTTCGGTTTCGGTTTCGTTTCTGAAGCTTAGCTAGGGGGAAAAAAAACTGCTTTACACTGATTGCCTGTAGGGCGGCCCTTTGAAGCCCCGGGCAAGAGTTTAAACAGTTTTTTTTTCTTCTAGCCATCAGCTGGGGCTCAAGAAAAATCGGGACTTTTTTGAAACGCCGCGGGACGCGGGACAAATTGCTCAAAAGCGGGACTGTCCCGCCAAAAGCGGGACGTCTGGTCACCTTACTGTACACCGCCCTGAGTCCTCAGGGAGAAGGGCGGTATATAAATTGGAAATTAGATTAGATTAAATTAAATTAAATCTTTGCTTGCCAGTATGCTGGAGATGTCTTTCTAAGGAATAGCTGAAGAATAGCCTACCCCAGAGAGTAGCAAGTTCATGACTCATCCAGAGACGCAACAGACTGCCTCCGCTCTGCATGGCTGCATTGGTGTTACAGGCATCTAGAGAAATATTTGCCAGCCTTAGCCATTTTAAGATTTTAAGATTTTAAGACACTCAATTCTGAGAATTGAAGTCCACAAGAAGCAGGAGGAGAAAGCTGGGCTGGATATGTCCGCCATCTTGAATTATTTGCAAAAATAATAAAGGTGGGATTAAATATATAAATAAAACACTGATATAGAGTAAGATTTCATCCATAATTATTTTACAATTTAATATTGTATATTTCCATATGTTTTTCAAATTCGAGGGTTTGGGCAAAGATTGCAGTAGCAATCTTTCCAGTGAAAGGTGTCAATCCACCTCGCTTTAATTTGTGATTTCCTTGGTTTTGGCTTGTCAGAATGCCAGAGTTTTGGTTGGATTAAAACAGTTATTAAATAGTTACTCATTCTTCTTTTCAAGCCATTAGATGACTTATTCCAGAACTTTGACCTTTTTCATACTCACTGCCAAAATAAACACACATCCAGTTGCAATTGAACATTTCTTAGAATTGTTATTTTTACCTGAAGGGCATAATTCTGTGTTTGAGATTTTGGTGCATAAAAAGGACACAAAGGCCATGGCTGACGCTCCCACAAAGCTCCATAAACGACTTCAAAATTGACAGAAGGAGAAAAGTAGTAAATAAAATTCAAATCTTAACCCAAGTTGAAGTTCCTCATTTTAATCCAGTCTATTCCTCCTCATTTTATGTGGAAGGCCACTGGAGTCACTCAGGCTCTGTCCAGTTGTTGTGTTGTTAGTTGCGAAGTCGTGTCTGACCCATCGTGACCCCATGGACAACCTTCCTCCAGGACAGACATCTGCCCAAATAATATTTTGTACTTCTGATTTACAGGATTTTATGGAAGTTCTGACATGGTGGTGGAATGCAAAATACAGCACTGCCACAATTTATTTATTTGCTTGTATGCATTTTACACGTGTCAGGCAAAAAAAAAAAAAAATCTGTTCTTTAGCTTTTTTACTTTCCGGCTTTGTGTTTCTTATCTCAGAGAGCACACTTTGGATATTGTGGTGGTTCCACTAGTTTTATACTCAAGCGGTGTCTCAACTTTGGAAAATTTAAGAGGTATAGATTTTGACTCTTAGAATTCCCTGGGGAATTCTGGGAGTTGAAGTCCATATGTCTTAAAAGTTGCCCCGGTTGTGAAACACTGCACTAGAGTCTCTAGTGACATAATAGAGGAGTGCTTTGTAATTTCTGCTGTGGTGTTCAGGAAAGCATTTGGGATTTCAATACTCACTTCAGTGAAATTGGGGTTAATCCATGATTTTTCAAGCTCGGAAATGTGCATGTAAGAATATTGTTTGCATCTGTCATAAAGTAAGCAGTACATCGTCAACTGTCAAGTTCTGTCTATAACCCTTTGATTATGTCCTGGATGTGTGCTAATCTGTTCGTTAGTTTTTGTTTTCTAATCTTCCACCTCATAACCTCTCTTACAAGCTTTGGTGATTTTGTTACTCTCTTTGTGGTAATACTGTACTTGGTGCTTGTTATAGAGAAAATTGACAGGAGTCTCCAGCAAGCAAATGAGTGGGTTTGAGTGACAATCAGTTAATAGGGATGAATCAAGTGTGAGGTGGAATGCATCAGCATCCCTTCATGGGTACCATCTTTTATTTAATATTTTTCATGATTTCGTATTTTTCTAAGTAACATTTGTTGCTTTAATGTAGGTAGTCCTCAACTTACAACAGCTTGTTTAGTGACTGTTTGAAGTTACAAAGGCCCTGAAAAATGTGACATTACTATTTTTCACATATGACTGTTGCAGCATCCCCATGATCACGTGATCAAAATTTGGAAGCTTGACTAGGAAATGTGAGACAGAGCAGGTGAGGGCAGGTAGAGCTCTCTGCGAAGTCCCCAGAGTTTTTTTTTACTCTTGGGGACAAAGCAGATGAGGCTCCCTATTTCCCTCGCCGCTGCTCCGGGCTTCGGGAGACCTCTGCCTTTTTGCAGAGCCAGGTGACGAGAACAAGCTTTTTAAAGAAAATTAACAGATTAATTAAAGAGGATGAGATCTGGACCTGTGACCCTAAATCGCAAGTATTTTCATTTACATTATAAAAGATACTGAAGAAAGGAAAAAAGAATTTTAAAATGGCGACTGCCGAAACCTGAGAAGGGAAAACTGAAAGGGAAAGTCCTTCCGTTTCTTAATAAGCCACAAAGTAGCGGAATAAATACTACTGGCTACAATTGAGAAGAAAAATTTCTACTTTTATGTTTCTTTCTTCCTGGAGATCTGATACTGATTTTGTTTGGAAAGAAGCTTTCTTTTCTTAAAAAAAGAGTATGTCTGTGTGGCAGGATGGCGTTTAAACTAACAAAGCCAGACAAACAAGCAGCGGGGGGGGATTCCCCCATTTACAAACTACGTGAACAAGTTTCAAACCTACAGACTCAGAAAAATGATTTTAACTTAAAAGAATTTGTCTTGGAGGAACATTCTGTTGGAATTAGGATGTGATGTTACCCTAATATGGGTGATGGAGTTAACAATCCAGTTGAAAGACATTATAGAAGACATTATATGGATTACAAGTTCAAAGTCATTGATTTTATCTATATAAGGGAATATTTTTTTTAGTAAGGTGGGCAGAAGAATAAAGATATTAAGAATTGTTATGTATGGTAATTTTGTAGGAAAGTGGGTGGAGACAGGCTAGTTTATTGATTGTTTAGTTTAAGAAAAGGGATGTTTAAGAGATATACTTATGGGAGTGGAGGAAATGGATAGACTGAGTTGAATAAATGTTAAATTAGGATTTATTATATAGCTTTATAGTGGAAGGCTGCTTTGAAATGTTATATTAATATACACAAAAGATTAAATGTTAAATTAGGATTTATTATATAGTCTTAAAGTGGAAGGTTGTTTTGAAATGTTATATTAATAGACATAAAAGGTTTGATTTAAGAGATATATGTATGGGGGAGGAGAAAAAGGGCAGATTATTGCTAAATTGGGAGTTATAATAATATTACTATGCTAAACCAGAAGTTATTATACAATGTTATAGCAGAATGTTATTTTGAAATGTATAGTAGAAGGGGGATATAATAATATTATCAGAAAGAAAGGGTCAGTATTTGGAGGATGGAGTAAGGGGATGGTAAAGTATTATATAATCTGTTACATTCTGGTATCAAATTATTAATTGAACTGATTGGAAGCTAAGTTTGCAGAAATTTTTCTTTTTCTGACTTTAGGTGAAACTGGTTTGAGCGGGTTGATAAGAGGTGGCTTCTGGGCTGCTGCCCAGCGAGGGGGCCTTCCTGCCTGTGTGAGTTCATCCCTATGCCAGAAGTAGATGGGGAAGTTTGCATTTTCTCTGGGCAGCTTCTGCCATAAGTCATTGTGATCAGGCCAGGGTTTTTGCATTGTTGTTAAACTTACCCTGCCTTTCCAAGCATGACAAACCACACTGCAGTGGGTGAGCTTGGCCAAGGCATTAGTCAGCATCTCATCTCATTGCAAATACAGCTGGATGTAGCATGTTAAGTAGCTGAGCAAAGGTTTATCCGCATCAGATGCAGGCAAAGAGCTGCGAGTGATAATGAGGTCCCCAACTGTTTTGGCACCAGGGACCAGTTTCGTGCAAGACAATTTTTACACGGACCAGGGTGGTACTGGTTTTGGTTCCTAATAGGCCACAGACCGACATCAGCCCATGGCCCTGGGGTTGGGGGCCTCCGATATAAAGCATGGGTGTCCAACCTTTTGGCTTGCCTGGGCCTCATTCAGTGAAGAGGAATTGTCTTCAGCTGCATGTAAAATATATAGTTATTGTACATATAAATATCACTAAAAAATTATATTTTTGTAGGGCTGCAGTACAGATAGTCCTCAGCTTAGGACCATAATTGAGCCCAAACTTTCTGTTGCTGAATGAGACAGTTAAGTGAGTTTTGCCCTGTTTTACGACCTTTATTGCCACAGTTGTTAAGTGAATCACTGCAGTTATTAAGTTAGTAACGGTTAATGTGAATCTGGTTTCCCCATTGACTTTGCTTGTCAGAAGGTCGCAAAAGGGGATTACTGCAACCATCATAAAATATAAGTCATAAAATATGAGTCAAGTGCCAAGCATCTGGATTTTGATCACATAACCATGGGGATGCTGCAACCATCGTAAATGTGAAAAATGGTCATAAGTCACTTGTTTCAATGATCACTAAATGAACTGTTAGAAGTCGAGAACTATCTGTATTAGCTGTCCAGGGCCGCAAGGACACATGTGATATAAAGTATTCAATTCTGTACTGTAGTTTGTTCATTTGGTGGCTTTGTTCTCTGCTCTGTTCGCCTTCAGCATAGCCATAGCAGTAGCACTTAGACTTATATACCGCTTCACAGTGCTTCACAGCCCTCTCTAAGCAGTTTACAGAGTCAGCATCCTACCCCCAACAATTTGGGTCCTCATTTTACTGGCCTCAGAAGGATGGAAGGCTGAGTCAACCTTGAGCCAATCAGGATCAAACTTCTTGGCAGTGAGCAGTGAGTTAGCCCTGCGATCCTGCATTCTAACCCCTGCGCCATCCTTAACTTATATCCTATGATCAAACACGAAAGTGCTTAGGGGCAATCTGATTTTAGGCAGCCTTTGGCGAGCTGGCTGACTTTATTTTATTTTATTTTATTTTATTAGATTTAGATACCGCCCTACTCCCGCAGGACTCAGGGCGGTGAACAGCCAGATAAAACACATAAATTACAAAACTTAAAAACAGTATAAAATCTGATTAAATAATTTGGCCCGTGACAATTTAAGCAACCCTAATGTTTTTAAGACAAATTTAAAATTCATCATTTGAATTAAAAAGGGAAAAGAAAAAGTTTACCATGTAGTCCTCAACTTAGGATCACAATTGGAACCAGAACTCCCATTGCTAAACAAGGTGGTTGTTAAGTGAGGCATGCCTGATTTTACAGCCTTTTTTCCACCACAGTTGTTAAGTGAATCACTGCAGCTGTTAAATGGATCATGCAATTAAAAATTGGCTTCCCACATCGTTTTTTGGAAGCCAACCATGAGGCCCTGGGATGCTGCAGTTGTTATACATAGATAGCACTTACCAAGCGCCCGAATTTGGATCATGTTGCCATAGAGATGCTGCAGCGCTCAAAAGTCTGAAGACCAGTCATAAGTCACTTTTTTCATTGCCTTTGTCACTTCGAATGGTTGCTTAAAGGCATGTTGTAAGTCAGTGACTACTTGTGGTTACTTTAAATCAGGTACCCACTTTAGCAATCCTCTGATTATCTCTTCTACCTTTTGACTCTTTTCTAAGACCTTCCCTTTGACTCAACATCCTTCACTTCCTGTTTTTATCCCAGCTAAATTCAATGTATTCACCGTCACTCTTTTACCCCCACTTCCTTATCTATTCCTCCTTGACTTTCCCAGACTTCCACTTCTGTCCTTTAAGTGCAGTTGAGAAGATCATTTCACTGTTTTCATCCATTTTCGTCACATGCCACCTCGATCCCGTTAGTATGGGGTTCCTGATTTCTATCTTCTCTGGAAATTCTATCATATCATTAACGTAACACAGTGCTTTTTATTTGGATCATAGACCAGCATAGGATGATAGAAAATGACAGATATAAAGATTATAGTCATTTCAGCAGTAAAAGTTAGTGTATCACTAACACATTACAGCTCTATGAATACTACTATGCAGTTACCCGAAAGATAAAATACAGACTGTAAAATCCAACCTATGATTAACATTTCTCCTCCTCTAGCTGCTTTTATACTGTATTCTGATACAAAATACAGATCTAATCCATCTGCCCCAAAGGACTTTCCTAAATTCGTTAACTCCATTACCTCTGGGAGTATTTTTCCCACAGCTGGGAAGCTGTGCTGTTGGTCCCTTGTGATCTGTCCTGTGTCCTTGACCAAAACCATCCTTTCCGAAACGGTATGTATTTTTGCTGTAGTGGCTGAGGTCTCTGTTTTGTCTTCAAACTCCTTGGCAGCTTCAGTGACTTTGATCAAAGTTAAAGGTCTCCATCTCTTAGGCATTCGCTTGTTTTCCTCCTGGCCCTCGCATTGTGCGTTCAAGTGCTCTTTCACCCCTCTTTTGGTGTCCCCTTTTGCTTCACTATGCATTGCAGCTTATATATTTGGAATTTATACTGATGGTCCTCAACAACAGTTCATTTAGTGACCATTCAAGGTTATAACGGCACTGAAAAAAATGACTTATCACCATTTTTCACACGACCATGGCAGCATCCCCTGATCACACGATTAAAATTCAGATACTTGGCAACTGACTCTTATCTATGACGGTTGCAGTGTCCTGGGGATCATGTGATCCCCTTTTGTGACCTTCTGAGAGGCAAAGTCAATAGGGAAGGGAGATTCACTTAATAACCATGTTACTAATTTAAGAACTGCAGTGATTCACTTAACAGCTGTGGCAAGAAAAGTCATAAAATGGGGGGGGGGTAGAATACATTTAATAAATGTCTCACTTAGCAACAAAATTTTTAGGCTCAGTTGATTGCCTGTACATTAATGAGGCAGTCTTCGTATACCATACCTTTCCTTTTCCATGTCCAGCCTTTCCCAACCTGTGGTCTCTTCGATATGTTACGATAAAGGAGTTAGGTGGCTGAACTAGATGGGAGCTATTATTCAGTATATTAGAGCAGAGGAAGCCAATGTAATCCCGTGTCTGCCTCTGTTAGATCCAGCCTTCCATTCATTAATCTCCATGCCTGCTAGTCACATCACCATTCTCAATGTATATATAGTTCTACCTTTAGTTCATTTGTCTTCTTTGCCAAACTCAGATTCATCCAGTGATCTTTTTCCACCTCATCTTTGGTCTTTATCAGACTTCATTCTTTTGCTTTATCTAAAAGTCTGCCGTTAAAATACTTTACCAGTTGGCCTCTGACATTATTTCTCAAATTGCTTAAAGAACATCCTTGGCTTTGAAGCCTTTCAAAAGCTGAGTTCCTTATTATTTCTGGTTGCCATTTATAGTCCTCCTTTAAACTCCATCCTTGGTAGTCTAAAGGTCTTCTAATATTCTCCCTCCATTCCTTTCCCTATATCATCTTCTGCATCTTTTCCATGTGTCTTGGGGTTTATTCCTTATACCTCATCCCCCCCCCCATTCCATCAAGATTGCAGATATATAGCACAATTTCCTTAAAAGTATTTGCCGCTCCCTGATTCTGTGTCTCCCTTTCCAGTTTGTAACAAAGAGCCTTCCAGATAGGGAGCCTCCAGCATGCTGATGATGTGCTCAGACTAATCATTGTTCTTGCAGCTGCTTGGCATGGGCATAATTGTTAGCTGTGGAACTGGAGAGTGTCAAGATTAGATCAGATAAAGTAGATTTCTTATATCTTCATTTCTAATTTTCTTAATAAAGGTGGGTTATCTGGCATTAATCCTGATGCAAAAGATTTTCAAAGAAAGAAGATTGAGCAAGTTTGAAGTGGAAAGGGTGGGATTACTAGCCTTTGATTTACAATTTTAATAATGCCTGCAGATAAATGGGTAATTGTGCCTTTAAAAATAATAATACATGTATTTCATTTTGATATAATACCTGTCAGACCAGTTTTATAATTAAAACGATATAAAACAATTTACACTGTTAGTCTTCAAACTAAGCCCCAAAATAAACAGAATTAGCTGCAGCCCAGCAGCAGAATTTGCAGGATCACTGAAACAGCAATAATGTGCTTAACCATATTAAGCTGTGAGTTGCATATTGATCTGGGTTCAGGAAGAAAATGTATACAGGTGTACTGAGAACTCTTTGCACAACTACATTCTGGACCAGCTGCAACTTCTGAATGCTCTTCAAGGGCAGCCCCATATAGAATTCATTATACTAATCCAAACACAAATGACTAAGACATGAAAGGCGGGAAGCCTCCTGGTCACAGTTATCTGCACAAGACAAATGGCACAAAGCTCTTCCTAGCCACGGCTGCCACCGTTCACGAGTCCACAACCATAAACTCTGTTTATGGACAAACTAAGGATGGAAAATCTCTGGATCTGTAAAGGCCTTAAAATTCACAGCCATCTTGTCATGCCAGAGTTGGACCAGGGCCTGTTCTCCTCCATCCAAATCCCACAGCCTCCGGGTAGTGGGAAGGAACCTTGATAACATCACCTGGTCCTCCAGGATAGAAATGTATAACTGAGTATCATCAGCATGTTGATAATACTTGACCTCATACCAATAGATTACTTCACCTAGCAGCTTCATGTAGATGTTGAATAGGAGTGGAGAGAAAGTGGAGCCCTGAGGCAACCCATAAAATGGGGGCCTCAACTCAGTTTCTCTCCTGGAAGAAACGGAAATGACTGGAACCAATTCTATAGAAAGGAGAAGCATCAAAGCACCGCACCTTTCAGGCCTCTAAGCCAGCTGAAAGGATGCCATGATTGATGGTATCAAAGGCTGCTAAGAGATTAAGGAAGGCCAGGATGATGCACTTACCCTTATCCCAAACCCACCAAAGGTAATCAATCGATGCAGTCAAAACCATCTCAATGTTATGTCTACGCCTGACTGGAACTTTTGGGAGCTTGTAGGCCAGTTATCTGTGGCTTGACAAAAGCTGTCCAGATTTGTTGGATCAAGCAGTGGTCTCTTATGAAGAGGTTGGACGGCCATTTCTTTCAAAGCAGGTGAAGCCAGCTCTTTTGCAGAGAAGCATTCACACCCCAAAAGTGTTTTTTTCCAAAAGACAACTGGGACTTTCTTGGGGTTTTCTTTGAAAATATTTCGCTTCTCATCCAAGTAGCGTCTTCAATTCTGGATCTTCTTGGATGAGAAGCAAGTTGCCTTTTGGACTAGCACTTTTGGGACAACCATGACCCGGACGATTGAGAATCTCCATAGGCATCAAGCATTTATATCTCATGGACCCAACCACCCATCATCTCTTGGGAAACTGTAATTGATCAGGAGGGAGAAGCATCTAAAACACAAGTGGCCAAACTGACAGCGCTGAAGATTCTGCTCACTTCATTCATAACTATCTCATGAGGGACTCTCTGATTCACCAGAGGTTTCTGTGAATAGAAGGAATAGATTTTGGTAGAGAATTTTGCTGATTTTGCTTGGCCCCTAGAGATTTTTTGCCAAAATTACCCCATGAATTAGTGAGCTGTATTTAGGTAAACATAAATATTATGTTTGCCTAATGTATCTACTCTTCTATTTATTGTATCCTGCTCTTTTAATCAACATGGGTTTTTTAAAATGTTCTCTAGGACTATTTTTACAAAAATGTCTCAAGTGTTAAAATGGAACTTTAGTGCATCAAAGTTATTACTATATATTAAGCTTTATGTGTATCACCTAGAATGGTATTTTGGGGGAAGAAAATTAAAAATCAAGGCTTGTACAGTCCAAAACTGGCATGCAAATAGATGATGTGTCTTAAGCATCTTTACTGGGAAACTTTGTAAGGCAATAAATCTGTTCTTATTTTGTCCATGAATGCATTTCATTGCCCAATAAAAGAATTGTTGCAACAAACAGGCTATAAAAGATGGAGGAATACAATATGTTTTCCACAAATCAAATATAAAAACAGGCTGTAAGTAGCGAGTTATATTGTTATTACAATATTGTAATTTGTAATAAAATATTGGAGTAAGAAACAAGAGAACATATCTGTCCAATTTAATTGAGTTGTTTACCCAAGAAAAGATTCTACTGGTCTGGCAAAGAAGGTTCCAGTTTAGACTTTTTTGATGATTCATATGAAGTGTCTGTCTTAAATCCTCTCCTTGGACTGTCAACACAAATGTTGTCAAATAAACTGGTAACCCACATTCTTCCATGGCAACCAGGTTTACCATTGCTGTTTGTTTTATTAACAGGCTTGTAGTCTTGAGCTGTTCCTGAAGCCTTCTGTTTTCATAGCTCCAAGGGACCTTAGTTGAGGTTCTTCTCAAAGGGTAATCAGGGAGCAGGAGAAAGTAGTTGTTTTTCTCAAGGGTCAGGAGGGAGGGATGCTCAGAAAATAAGTTCAGTTGGAAGAAAGAACGGGGTTACCATGAGGACAAGCGTTGACTTGACTACCAAGGCTTCCCAGCGTATTGAGACTGCTAATTCTGGCAGAGGAAACTGGCCATGTTGGCAGATCTAGGAGAGTTAAATTATTGTGGTAAATCAGGTAGTCTTTCCTTCAGGAAAATATTTATTTCATCCCAGTCATTATGTTTCTCATATTACTATCAACGATTCTTTGCCACTGTAGAAGTGCATCAAAAGTTCAGGGGACATTTCTGCCAAGTGGACCTCATACTAACATAGCATTGAGAGCCATGGTGGTGCAGTGGTTAGAATCGAGTATTGCAGGCTAACTCTGCTCACTGTCAGGAGTTCAATCCTGATGGGACAGGATGTCCAGTGGAACAGCTTGCCTTCAGAGGTTGTGGCTGTTCCATCACGGGAGGCTTTTAAGAGACTGGACAGCCACTTGCTTGGAATGGTATAGGGCTGTGATAGCGAAACTATGACATGCATGCTGCAGGTGGCACGCAGAGCCCTCTCTGTGGGCACGCCAGCCGTCACCCCAGCTGTTGTGGTCCACCGGCGGCCTGTGGAGCTGGCAGCAGAGTCAGACAGTGAGGAGGCTGAGGAGGAACATGGGCCAGTCCTGGAGTCTGGGGAAGGCTCGGACGAGGGCTCTGCGTCAGAGGCAGAGATGGGGTCAGAGCCGTCCGGGAGTTATGCACGGACTCCGGAGCCTCCAGAGTGGGACATCAGGGAGGCAGAGGAAAAGGGGGAGCCTGTTCCCAGTGCACGCATGCGCAGAGCTGCCAGAAGGCAAGAACAGTTAAAACAAAAGGGACGACTTGGGAGTAGGGCTTGGAGATGATTGGCATAAGACATAAAGGAGGAGCAAAGGCACATGGGCCTTTGCAGGAAGCAACGTTGTTCGTGCTGGCTGGTTTCACTTCTGCAGCTCTGTTTCACTCTGTGTTCCGTGTGGCCTTGCAAAGTTAATTGCCAATTAGGTCTTGGCAGCGTGTCAAGGGAGATAAAGGTGGGTGCTTATCAGCCTCATCCTTAGCCTCATAGAAGAACTGTGGCAGACTTCTGTTGGATTCTTTACAACTATTTGGGATTCATCTGTGAAAGCAGAATTCACAGCCGTTGAAATAAAAAGAGGGTTTTTGGGACTTATCGTGTGCTTTTACTGTATCAGGAACTCCTAGGTCAGAACACCAGCCCAGCTCCACCATGCATGTGCGCACGCCTCCTGGTCTTTGGGTCTCTGCTGCGCAGGGGTGGGGGGCATGTCTGGGGGTGCTTGCATTGCATTATGGGGGTTTGCGTGTGCGCCCCTGTGCCCCATTTTGGGCCTGGAAGTCCTCCTGCACCAAAATGGGCCGCGGGGGAGGGCACATGCTCACATTGTATTTGGGGGGTTCAGGCAAGTGTGCGCACGCTTTGGATACTCGGCACAAAAAAGGTTACCATCACTGGTGTAGGGTTTCCTGCTTGAGCAGGGGGTTGGAGTAGAAGACCGCCAAGGTCCCTTCCAGCTCTAGGGCCTTTGGCTGATCTCAAATGGCTGTTCAGTCCAGACCTTATGTAGTCCTGGCTGAGGGAAGTCATAAAATGAGTCAGGAAGACATAATGCCTGTAGTACAGTGGACTAAAGCACTGTTATTAACAACTGCTGCTTGCAATTACTGCAAGTTCAAATCTCGCCAGGCTCAAGGTTGACTCAGCCTTCCATCCTTTCTAAGGTAGGTAAAATGAGGACCCAGTTTGTGGGGGCAATAAGCTGTCTTTGTATAAATATGCAAAAGTATGAAGGCTATTGCTGAGCACATTGTAAGCCGCCCTGAGTCTCTGGAGAAGGGCGGCATATAAATTAAAGCAAAAAAAAAAAAAAAAAAAAAATGCCAGCGTCCCTTCCAACTCTGTTATTCTATTATTCAGGAGAAGATGCAGCTTTGTGCGCTCGCCTGCCACTTGTGCAGCCCTGTTCCCAATGGGCCATGGCCTGGTGCCGGGCCGGGGGTGACTGGACTGGAAGTCCTCTTTCCAGCCCTACGATTCTATGACTGACTAATTAACGGATTGACTTTTAAATGCTGACTTTAAATTTTGATCCTGGGCATTACAAAGGTGTGAAACTTAGAGGATAACTGAGAATGCCAGGTAGAGTGGAGGGAGATTCATCCATTCCTTCCCCAAATGACCACATCTATAAGGTCTTTTAACTGTTGACCAAGTTGCGTGATGGAAAACATTTGCTGTGTTGATTTCACTTTTGCTGCTGCTGCTGAATAGACCAGTATAGTTATTAAAATACAGATGCATCTGCTCTTTATAATAAATGTGGTCTAGGGAGTAGTGGGGAGCGACTCAATGTTTTGATAAATTGCAGACGGACCATTTACTAAATGGAAGATTGCTGTAAGAATGCTGTATAATAGCAGTTTATTAGAGTTCTGTCTAGTATCTTGTCTGCTGGTGGAATTCTCCCTTCCCAGATTGTAGTCTTTTCTTTCTCCCAATTTACATTTGGAGACCCACCAGTGCAAATTTGAGCAGTGCCCTGTGTTGGAGGTGGGGGTGGGAGGGGGAGGGGGAGGGAGGGATGGGGATGAAAGCTGTTTTTGTTTGCAGCAGAAGATCATTTCTGTAACCTGAGGTTTACCTGTTGCAAAGGAGAATTCTTCTTGCTCAGAGATGCATCTGTGTACAAGTGGTCCTCAACTTATGACCACAATTGAACCCAACATTTCTATTCTTAAATGAGACATTTGTTAACTGAGTTTTGCCCCATTTTACGACTTTTCTTTCCATGGTTGTTAAGTGAATCACTGCAGTTGTTAAGTTAGTAATATGGTTGTTAAGTGAAACGGCCTTCTCCATTGATTTTGCTTATCAGAAGATCGCAAAAGCTAATCCCATGACCCCAGGACACTGGAACCGTCATAAATATGAGCCAGTTGCCAAGCATCTGAATTTTGATCATGTGACCATGGGGATGCTGCAATAGTGTCGATCGTGTGACCATGGAAATGCAACTGTCATAAGTGTGAAAAATGGTCATAAGTCACTTGACCTTCAGTGCCGTTGTAAGTTTGAACGGTCACAAAATGAACTGTTGTAAGTCGAGGACTACCTGTACCCGTTTTACATGTCTTTGCTTCCTTCTGTTTTGTCGTCCAGGGCGCCAATGCCTCTGCTTTGGAGAAAGAGATTGGTCCGGATCAATTTCCTATGAATGAGCATTACTTCGGCTTGGTTAACGTGAGTGGCTCTTTTGTGCTTCTTGGGGAATTGTCTGATAGTTGTGTCTTCTTTTGTCATCCCTGGATGTGGAACCAAACACCCCGAGTACCCCTTGTGTTCACTGCTCCTGGAGCCAGTTTATATTCTGATTCTCGGAAACTCTGCTAAAAAATTGGCCTTTACAAAGTAAAGCAACAGTTAAAACATTGGCCATTTGTTTGCTTGAGGAAGTTGGTTCAATTTGTTAGGAAGAAGCAGCAGAAGTGTGTTTCCAGTCAGAATGAGATACAAAACTCCTGAAATAGGTGGACCACAGAGAAGGGGTCTGAAAAAGTTGCCTTCCTGCCCTGCAGTCCCCTTTTTTAAAAAACCACAAACTTTTGGGCCAGAGCTTGCAGGTATTTGCTCATTGTGAGAGCTTAAACCTGCCCTAATCCTGTGGAAGTAAACAAAGGCTTGACCCAGGAATGGTCAGCTTTGAGCTCGTATCTGAAAGCTGAATTGAACTTCCAGATGTGTTGATGGGAGCATCCCAGAAGAGTAGAATTCCATTGGACGGAGCCAAGAGGGATGCTAAGAAACGGCACGGAGGGAATTGTAATACGCTCAGAGGTCACGAGATGCTGGAACCCATTGGTCATGTCAAAGTCCATGGCACTTCTCCCTGCATGGAAGTGAAATTGCAGAAGGGTCTACGATGACCCCGGCAAAGCTATAATAAAAGGCATTTCATCTTGATTCAGTTTGCTGCTTTGAGGCAAGAGATTCACAAATCTGCTTCAGGAGTGACTTGATTGAAGATTAATTGAACCAAAGCACCCTATCAAAGCTTTCCACAGCCCTCGGGTTGAATAGCACACAGCTCCCAATACATTGTTTTCAATGGGCAAATATTAGTTTTGTTTATACCAGGGGTCTCCAACCTTGGCAACTTTAAGACTTGTGGACTTCAACTCCCAGAAAGCTGGCTGAGGAACTCTGGGAGTTGAAGTCCACAAGTCTTAAAGTTGCCAAGGTTGGAGACCCCTAGTTTATATTGAGAGTCTTGATGTGGATGGAGGGAGCTGTTGCAGAGATGATGATGATGATGTATTCTGAATGTCAAATGATTTCTCCCAGACGTGATCATCCCCTCAGATTCTCTCTTCTTTCTCTGAAATGAAGCAACCTTCAAATGTGACAGATGCAAACATCTGCTTTTAGCTTTGTAAACAGGAAGCATGTAGACACTGACTAACTCGTCCCCAGGGCGAGTTTCTCCTAAGAGTGCTGGTCCCTTCTCTAAATATTCGTGATCTGAGCTGACTCTGGAAAGAACCTCCTCTAACTCTCCTTGGCACCCCGTCAGAGTTCTGGCTGCTGCCAGGCTCCACACATAAATCACGGTCTGGTCACAAACAGCAGCCTTGCCCTGAGCACCACCCATTGCTGACAGTCGTAACAGCATAGCAACAGATTCCTCTGGAGTGACAAGCAACAGGACATGGTTCCCCTCCCTAATTAATTAGCATTGCTGGTTTGTGAAACGAGTGGGAGGGTGGGCCAAATGGCATTGCAAAGCTTTTAAAAAGTCGGGGTCAACTCCCTTCACTGAGGGTCAACAAAGGAAATACTTCAGGCATGTTGTGGTGACAGGCAGCTGTGGGACAGTTCATGGTTGAGGAAGTACTGACAAAGCCCCCAAACTAGCCTACAAGGCTTGCAACCCCAGGGCAGATTCAGAGTGGAGATTGCAGAGGAAATGCATTTGGAGCAAGTGTGGCAGTTTCAGCTTAAGCATAGCATTCAGGGACAAAAACTTCTCAGGCTCCCTGAGCCCTCAAAAAGATTGTCCTCTCCTCAGATGCCTTTTTTGTGAGAATATTGTATGCAACACCTTCACCTTTTATGCTACTTTGCCAGCCTCCCCCATCTTCTTCCTTGCCAGCTTACTTAGAAGACAGAATAACAAAGTTGGAAGGATCTTGGAGGTCTTCTGGTCCAATTCCCTGCTTAAGCAGGAGATCCTCTACCAGGCGTGTCCAACCTTGAAAATTTTAAGACTTCTGGACTTCAAAGTCCACAAGTCTTAAATTGTTTACAAGTTGTCCGTCCATAAGTCTTAAAGTTGCCAAGATTGGACACCCCTGCCCTATACTCTTGGTTTCCTTAGTTCTCTTTTACCTGCAGTTGAATAACCATTTTGCCAACAGACAGACAGACAGACAGACACACCCTTAGTTAATTTTCTTTTTCTGTTCTCTCAGTTTGGAAACACCTGCTACTGTAACTCAGTCCTCCAGGCCCTTTACTTCTGTCGTCCATTTCGGGAAAAGGTTTTGGCCTACAAAGTCCAGGCCCGCAAAAAGGAGACCCTTCTGACGTGCTTGTCGGACCTCTTCAATAGTATTGCCACCCAGAAGAAGAAAGTGGGGGTCATCCCCCCCAAGAAGTTCATTTCCCGGCTGAGGAAAGAAAACGGTAAGGAAGCCTCTTGCTTCTTGGATGCCTTGGGACAGAGGATGCTTAAGATTTTATTAGATGTCGGTTTGTGTGGATTGGGAGCAGGTGTGGTTGGAGGCCCTTGGAAGCATCTCACTCAGAATTAGATTTGTGGGAACAGAGGAAGCTCCCTCATACCGGTAGATCTCGACTTACAACCACTGATTTAATGACAGTTCGAAGTTACAACAGCACTGAAAAAGTGTCTTATGACTGTTTTTCATACTTATGACCATGGCAGCATCCCCAAAGTCACATGATCAAACTTAAGACACTTCAGGCAACTGATATTTATGACAGTTGCAGTGTCCCCTTGACTTGACAACTGGCAAGAAAGGTCGTAAAATGGGGCAAAACTCACTTAACAACTGTCTTGCTTAGCAAGAGAAATTTTTGGCTCAGTTGTAGTCATAAGTTGAGGAGTACCTGTACTAGGGTAATCAACACAATGTATGGACAGACATCTCCATTAAGTTCCCTGTCCAGCTTAACCTTTTAAAAATTCTGTTAATTTAAGAAACAAGCTACTTGCTAAGAGCGAATCACCATATTGATCCATAGCAAAATCCCCCCCCCCCCCCCCCCGGACACAGATGGTAGAGAGCATCTGGGTTCAGCGTCTGATTAAAGAATATCTTTTAACTGACTAGGCCAACCTTGAGAACTAGTTAGTAAGTAAATCAGACTCATATGGTAATCATTTTGTAACTCTGCCCATCATTTATTGTCCTTTGCCCTTAACTACAGGTAGTTCTCAACTGAACAACCATTCACTGAAAAAAATTGACTTATGATCCTTACGACCGTTGGAGCGTCCCATGGTCATGTGATCAGAAATAGTGTGCTTGGCAACTGGCATGTACTTATAACAGCTGCACTGTCCCAGAATGATGTGATCATTTGACTCATAGTGGTATTATATTCATGCTGCGAATATGTTCACATCTCCTATTTTTGCTAAGCACTTTTGCTCATTTTTGATAAATGCATATTCCGTTGCTTTCTAACCTGTCCTGGTATCTGAAATTCTGTAATGACTTTAACCGTACTAGGCTGGCAGTCTAATATCTTAATTCCTCTGCTCTTTTTGTTGTTGTTGTTGTGTGCCTTCTTGTTACCAGAGCTGTTTGACAACTATATGCAGCAGGACGCGCACGAATTCCTGAACTATCTATTGAACACAATTGCGGACTTGCTGCAAGAAGAAAAGAAGCAGGAAAAACAGAATGGCAAACTCCAGAATGGAAGCATTGAGAGTGATGAAGGGGAGAAGACAGAGCTTACGTGGGTCCATGAAATCTTCCAGGGAACACTAACAAATGAAACTCGCTGTTTAAACTGTGAAGCTGTAGGTGGCTCTTTACTTTCTCTGAAATTCCTACTTAGTGGCGGTGTTCTTTCCCAAGTGTTTTGCCTGTGTTTTTCCCCATCTTTTTTTTTTTTTTTGCTTTAATTTATATGCTGCCCTTCTCCGGAGACTCAGGGCGGCTTACAATGCGTTAAGCAATAGCCTTCATACTTTTGTATATTTATACAAAGTCAGCTTATTGCCCCCACAAACTGGGTCCTCATTTCACCTACCTTTGAAAGGATGGAAGGCTGAGTCAACCTTGAGCCTGGTGAGATCTTCCTACTCTCCGTATATAAACAGAAGAACAGTCGTTCTTTCTAGTTGCTAAACCTGCATTTAGCTAGAACAGGGGTCTCCAAACTTGCAACTTTAAGACTTGTGAATTTTTACTCCCAGAATTTGGGGAGTTGAAAGTCCACAAGTCTTATTAAAGATGCCAAGTTTGGAGACGCCTGAACTAGAAAAATGTTTCTCAGTTTTGGCAACAAAGATGTGTGGACTTCAACACCCACAGCGTTTCCTGCCATCACTGGCTTGGTCTGTTTTCAAGAAGCTTGTATGAGGGCATGAAGTTCATAACTCTGCCCCACTCTTATCTCAGTTCTTGTTCTGGTATCTTGGATGCTCCCTGAGCTTGGTTGTTCGCTTACTGATGTTTCATTGCCCAAGTAGGTAACGTCATCAGTGCGAGAGTGTTGGGGTTTGCGTCCTCTATATGCAGTAGCTTGCCCTGCCAGTGATGGGAGGTGTGTGATCAAAATTCAAATGCTTAGCAACTGACTCATATTTATGACGGTCGCAATGTCCTGGGGTCACGTGATCCCCTTTTGCGACTTTCTGACAGCAAAGTCAATTGGGGAAGCCAGATTCACTTAACAACCGTGTTACTAACTTAACAACTAACTGCAGTGTTTCACTTAACAACTGTGGCAAGAAAGGCTGTAAAATGGGACAAAATTCACTTAATAACTATCTCGCTTAGCAACAGAAATTGTTATAAGTCGAGGACTACCTGTAATGAAGGCAAGCCTAAAACCCCCATTCCTAGGAGTAAATGTAGGGAATGTGACTGGCTCGGGATCCTTCACTGAAATGAAAGATTTAGCCGAGAACAATTGCTAGGAATTAGATGCTGTACAGTTGTACATTCTTCATTCTCTTTCTTAAAGATTGTAAAATCTGCATTTTTACCTCTTCAAGGTGAGCAGCAAAGATGAAGATTTTCTGGACCTGTCGGTTGACGTGGAACAAAATACATCAATCACACACTGCCTGAGGTACACGTTTCAACTAAAACAGAAAATGCAGCCAGATAAAACAAGGATGCTTTATTTAATCCCAGGACACCGAAGCCTGGAGCCAACACTAATACATTAAATAGCTTCCTAGAGTGTTATTTATTTTTATTTAACTATGCGTATTCTGCCTTTTATAAGACTTCTAATAGAGTTTCAGGGAGAGTTATTTGCTTGCTTTGGCCATCATACAACTGCAAATCCCTGAATCACTATGCCGATGTGGTAATGATGCTATCAAGGGATTTCGCAGGCACAAACCCACACACAACAAATTAGCAGCAGCAATTACTTGGTTGGAATTTATGTTAGCCACAAAAGGGTCCCAGTCAAATAAAGTCGTCATAAGTGGCTTTTCCTTACTGTTCCTTCTCTGAGTCATTTAGGGATGGGGCCTAAAGGAGACAGGGAAAAAATAGAAGAGGGATTAGCTTCAACCATTAAACTGCCCGTTTTGTGGTGCTGCGTGACATTTGCATTTCCCACTGCAAACAGAGGCACCTTTGTCCTGTGGGGGAGCTCTGTACAGATGACCCAGAGAAAATATGTTCAGTGCTGGAAAACCTGATCAATTATAACTTCTGTCCCAATCTTCCATTTTGCAGAGGGTTCAGTAACACCGAGACGCTGTGCAGCGAATACAAGTACTACTGTGAGCAGTGTCGCAGTAAACAGGAAGCCCAGAAGAGGTGAGGCCAAGATGCATTTTTATTATATATCTGGGTCCCACCAAGGACTTCAGTTCTTGATACATTTACAGCAGACCTGCCTGGCAGGTAGACTATGCTGAGAAAGAATCTACTCCCCCACTTTATAGTTGAAAAGGATCTTTATGAAAGAGACATTTCTAATTAACTTGTGATTTGTGGTTTTGATGATTAGACAGATTATAGAAACAGGAGTAATATGATGGTACTTTAGAAAGAGGATGAAATATGGTATATTTTATTTATGACTGTTGTGAAGAATTTTAGAAGCCACTTCTTCCTTCCTTCCTTCCTTCCTTCCTTCCTTCCTTCCTTCCTTCCTTCCTTCCTTCCTTCCTTCCGCTTTTTTCTTACCTTGCAGTTTATGCTTGCTTGCTTGATCGATCGATCGATTGATTTCCCTCCCTCCTTCCTTCCTTCCTCTCACCTACCTACCTCTCTCTTTCTTTCTTTCTTTCTTTCTTTCTTTCTTTCTTTCTTTCTTTCTTTCTTTCTTTCTTTCTTTCTTTCTTTCTTTCTTTCTTTCTTTCCACCCAACTCACACATAAGTGACTTCTTCCTCACTATATTAGTTTGTGTTAGTTTTTACCTCCTTGTATCTTTTTGTAATAAAAAGTATATAGAGAAAATGAATGTGACATCTGTTATAGTTTATTGAGGTGTATTCAAAAGCATCTGGCGTAATCTTAGAAATGTGAAGAATGGCCAAATGAGTTTCTATATGAGAAAGAAAAAGTAGCTGAATAGCTCTTTCCCTGATCCCGCTCCTCATAATTCTGTTCATTTTTTATTTTGCATGATTAACTCTGCAGACGCAAAGATAACATTAGTATTACTCATGACCATAATTCTGAAGTTTTTTTCTTGCTTTTCCTTTTTTTTCCTTGAAGAAAACCTTAAGTTCAAAGTGGAGCAGCAACTCATCTGCAATCCTTACTGTAGTTCAGGGGTTGATTTCTCCTTCCAGGAGAAGCTTCACTAATTCTGGGGCCGTAGGGGGCCCAGGAGCTTTTCAGAGCAGAACTGTGAAATTAATCACACCAAGTAAAGAGACAGAGTAGTGTAATAAATTCTGTATAGGACCAGATGGCATTTCTGTAGAATTTGACTCTTATTGTTGGCTCCAAACTTTGAGTTTTCTTGATGCGGGTGGGGGGGGGGGAGGAGGGGGAAACAAGAGGCCCCTAGTTTGGTCTAGTAGTTAGAACAGACTAGAAATCAGGAGCCTGTGAGTTCTAGTTCCACCTTAGGACATAAAAGTCGGCTGGGTGACTTTGGACCAATCTTTCTTGCCCCACCTTAAACATAAAAGCCGGCTGAGTGATTTTAGCCAGTCAGTCAGCCCAACCCACCTCACAGGGTTGTTTTTATGGGGAAAATAGGAAGAGGAAGGAGCATTACATATGTTTGATACCTTGAGTTATTTATAAACAATAATAAAGATGGGATTTTAAAAATTGAGAACAAATAAATGCATTTTTTTTCTGATTTCTTTGTCAATGTTAGCCAATTTCTTTGGTTGGTGGTTTGGGTCTGAATTAATAGCTGCCTTGCATTCAGTTGTTGCTAAGTGCTCAAGTCATCCCATTGCCACATGATTAAGGAAGTCTGCTTCAAATCTTTCCTGGCTTTTTGTGTGTGTGTGTGTGTGTGTGTGTGTGTGTGTGTGTGTGTGTGTGTGGCAAACATTTTATCAAGCACTACAGGTAGTCCTCGATTTACAACAGTTCATTTAGTAACCGTTCAAACTATATAACGGCACTGAAAAACGTGACTCACGACCATTTTTCACAGTTACTACCTTTCCAGCGTCCCCATGATCATGTGCTCAGAAATCGGATATTTGGCAACTGGTTCGTATTTGTGACCGTCGCAGTGTCCTGGAGTCCCCTGAACAGTTTTTGCGACCTTCTGACAAGCAAAGTCAATGGGGAAGGCCGATTCACTTAACAACTGTGCTACCAACTTATCAACTGTAGTGATTCACTTAACTGAGGCAAGAAAGGCCGCAAAATGGGTCACAATTCACTTAACAAATGTCTCACTTAACAACAGAATTTTGGGGCTCAATTCTGTTCATAAATCGAGGACTACCTGTATTTTATTCACTTAGGGCTATTTTTAAAACCTTAATAAACTCTGTGGAATTGAGCACGATTTTGTAAGAACTGTTTTTGTTTTTGTTCTCTTTCTCTATTGATCTTACATTGCTAACCAAGGATGCGAGTGAAAAAGCTGCCCATGATTCTCGCTCTGCACTTGAAAAGGTTCAAATACATGGACCAGCTACACCGATACACCAAACTTTCCTATCGCGTGGTCTTTCCTCTAGAGCTTCGACTCTTCAACACATCAGGAGATGCTACAAACCCAGACCGAATGTATGATCTTGTGGCTGTGGTGGTGCACTGCGGCAGGTAAATAACCCCCCCCCCCCCAAAAAAGAAAAATCATAGCTATTACTAATCAAAGAGAAGATTTGTAACTCAGAACTCCGGGGTCCTTGGTGCTGTCTGAGGTTGGTGGTTTTCTTGCAGATGCTTCATGACCCAACTAGAGCCATCAGTAAACAGCCCAGTTATATAAACTGACAACAAACAGCACTCCTTACTACCAGCAGCACTGATGATGTTACCTAGTTAGGGCAATGAAACATTTGCAAGAAAACAAGCAAGCTCAGAGAGCACCTGTGGACCTCTCATTTCAACCCAGTGCTAGATGGGAGTGGGGTTTGCAGAGTGGAGGAAGAGGAAGAGGTGGGGTTCGTGATGCTCTCTGAGCTTGGTTGTTTTCTTGCAAGTGTTTTATTAACCAACTAGAAAACCTCATCAGTGCTAGAAATAACACTGATATTACCTAGTTGGCAGTTGAAACACCTGCAAGAAACCCACCAAGCTAAGAGAGCACCAAGTCATAGGTAAGTTACAACCCCCTGGTGTTTCCTGAGTTGCATGTGAACTTCAGAGAGATTCCCCCCCACCCCGCCCCTCCAGCTTGGACCTAAGGACAGATTTGGGCTAGCATTCCCATGTGGGGAAGGGGTAGATCAGCCATCAAGATGCAAAGGTAACTGCATGCAATTTCAGAGAGGGCTAAGATTTGTCTCTCATCTCCCCACCCCTTTAACTTCCCCCTTCTGCTCGAGAACTTTCTAAGCTAAAGTTGTTCTCAATCAGCTGTTGTTTGTTCTTAGCAGATCCCTTCCGTCCTTGAATCTCACGGCCTCCTACCCAATCTTTTGATGTAGCCTTCCATTGCAAACTGAAAAGAAAAAAAATCCTTCCATTCTGCACCGTTTTTCCTCCATTTCATTTATGGCTTTTGCATAGGTAGTCCTTGACTTACGACCACAATTGAGCTCCAAATTTAAGTTGAGTTTTGCCTCATTTTATGACCTTCCTTGCCACAGTTGTTAAGAGAATCACTGCAGTTATTAAGTCGATAACACCGTTGTTAAGTGAACCTGGCTTCCCCGTTGACTTTGCTTGTCAGAAGGTCTCGAAAGGTGATCACATGACCCTGGGACGCGGCAACCGTCATAAACATGGGTCAGTTGGCGAGTGTCTGAATTTTTATCACGTGACCATGAGGATGCTGCAACGGTCTTATGCATGGAAACAGTCACAAGTCCCTTTTTTCAGTGCCATTGTAACTTCAAATGGTCAGAAAATGAACAGTTGTAAGTCGAGGACTACCCTGCATACCTTGCTCTACCAGCTTTCCCTGTTTGGTCTGGATCTGCATCCCTGGAATAGCTGTAATGGAGAAGGATGATAGGATTGTGTTCAAGAAGATCCCTCACCTGCTCTATGCCCACAGGAACCTCTGCCTTTTTTCTCTCCTTGGGTATCTAACCGATAGGCGCATTTTTAAATGCGTTAAACAGTTAACCGTTAAACAGATCGATAGAAAATGTTGCTTTATTTATGGGAACTTCATCTACTGCAAAGGAAAATTGAAACCAGCTATTATTGGAACAAAGAAGATATTAAAGCAGTTTAGCCAAATGATTTAAGGTTTTTTTATAGCAGCACCACCAGGTGGTTAAGCTGCATATTTTGCAAATGTTTATTGAATCCATTAATTTTGGCTTTGTTCTCAGTGCCGAGTTCTAAGCCTCCCTAATTAGTTTTTGTAGAAGAAATGTGTAATATAGAGTCATTCTTTCCCTCTAGAGGGCCGTAAGATTGAACTCCAAGCCATAGATTGAACTCCCACATCACACTCCGCATGATTTGTGTAACCACGATTTGCTCACCAAACCATGATTGGTGCTGTTCTATCAGTCGTGGATTTGCACATGCTGGCCTAGCACAAAGGGTGACCCCACCTCTGTCCGTACAAACAAGGCTTAGGCAGTCACACACATTTTAGGATTAAATTCCAAGATGCAAGTGAGATCTCCGAAGCACATGTTATCTTGGCTGGAGACAAGTCTACTATTCATGGGCAGCTTTTGCTTTTATTTATGTTATTTATTCAAGTTGTGTGGCAGGCCTCTAAAATTCACGATTCAGGGGAGCCAGCAATGCTTAAAACGCAATGTAAAAAATGTGTACTCAAACCTATACAGGTAGTCCTCAACTTGCAACCACAATTGATTGAGCCCAAAATTTCTGGTGTTAAGCGAGACAGTTGTTAAGTGAGTTTTGCCTCATTTTACAACAACTCTTGCCGCAGTGAATTGCTGCAGTTAAGTTAGTCACATGGTTGTTAAAGGAAGTTTGCTTGTCAGAAGGGCGCAAAAGGGGATCACGTGACCCTGGGACTTCACAGCAACCGTCAAAATACATGCCATGATCATGTGACTATGGGGATGCTGCAACGGACATAAGTGTGAAAAACGGTCATAACTCACATTTTTCAGTGCCGTTGCAACTGAATGGTCACTAAACAAACTGTTGTAAGTCAAGGACTACATGGGATGCTTATTTTTCCTATCCAGTGGTCATAGTGCAAGCCAAAAGTCTCATCTACCCAACCAATGTTGAATCCAGGAGTGGAAAGGCAATACAGAATATCCACATTTAATCAACGATTCATTGTAGCAAAAGAAGGTCAGGGAAGCCATGCAGAGAGTGGGTGAAAGTTTGGAAATCTAGATGAGTGCCATGGCCACACAGGTGCAAAACCTCACCGCGGAGCCAACATTGCTTCCACCATATGATGGGGAGTTGTCCCTAACTTCCATGGAGAGAGGGATGGTTCTTACTAGGCCTTCAGGAGAGAGCTAAATCTATTCAGGAGAGAGTCCTGACTGCTGAACTAGTTTTTACTCTCAAAGACCTCCACTTATGCACTACAGGTAGTCCTTGACTTATAATAGTTCGTTTAGTGACCATTCAAAGTTACAATGGCACTGAAAAAAGTGGCTTATGACCATAATCAGCCTTCCATCCTTCCAAGGTGGGTAAAATGAGGACCCAGTTTGTCTAAGGCAAGAGGCTGACTCTGTAAACCACTTAGAGGGGGCTGTAAAAGCACTGTGAAGCAGTAAGTCTCAGTGCTATTGCTATTTTTCACACTTACGACCATTGCAATGTCCCTGTGGTCACATGATCAAAATTCAGACACTTAGCCACTGGTTCATATTTGTGACAGTCGCAGTGTTCCAGGGTCACGTGATCCCCTTTTACGACCTCCTGACAAGCAAAGTCAACGGGGAAGCCAGACTCACTTAACAACCGTGTTACTAACTTAACAGCTGCAGGGATTCACTTAACAACTGTGGCTAGAATGGTCGTAAAATGGGGCAAAACTCACTTAACAAATGTCTCCCTTAGCAACATACATTTTGGGCTCAATTGTGGTCATAAGTCGAGGATTACCTGTACTTTGCTTTACCACTCAGTGGTAACACTATTTTGGGATTGTGGGAAAGCTTTGGGATCAGAAGTCCGAATCAAGTGGCTGTTGCCTTTAATCAAGCGAAGATGCCTTCTCTCCAGTACTCATCCTTCCTTCCATCTCAACTAAGATCAGGGATTCCTCAGAGCTGAATCAGAAAATCAGCCACAGCTTCCCAGCTTCCCCTGAAATAGATGGGAGCACAACCGGTGTTACTTCCACTCATGTCAAAGTGGCTTTTGGAGATAAAAGTCATAGGAGAACCATAGTTCGAGTCTACGTGTCCATATCCAGCATTAACCTTACCTCTCTCTTTTGTTGCAGTGGTCCAAATCGTGGACATTATATCACCATTGTGAAGAGCCACGGCTTTTGGTTGCTTTTCGATGATGACATCGTAGAGGTAGGTTTGGCTCTTGTTCCAGTGCTTTGTAATAACTTTGGCTCAAAGCTATTTTCAGTGTCCGCTTTTGTACTTAAATATAAATACGAACTCTTTGTAATCAATCATGCAAACAACAGTTCCAGCCCCAATGAATCAGTGGTGGGTTCCTCCCGGTTTGGCCTGGTTCTCCCGAGCCAGTAGTGGTGACGATATGACGTCTCTGAACCGGTTCTGCCCCCCAGTGCCCCCTCACCTCCCGTGCCCCCACCCCACCCCCCCGTGTTATTCTTACCTTTTATTTGGCCCCACCCCCAATCTATTCTCTGCCTCCCGAGTCCCAGCTGATCAGCTAGAGGGAAAAAAACTGTTTAAACTCTTGCCATGGGGCTTCAAAGGGCCGCCCTACAGCTGATCAGTGTTAAAAGAAAACAAAGTGCCTGCAAAAATACATGAGTAGACCAGTACCTGCAAAAACAAATGGGTAGACCGGTACAGCTCTGCAAGTAGTTAAAAGCCTGGTAGACCAGTACCTCTGCTAAATCCTAAAGAATTGTCACATGACCATCAAGCCACACCCACAAAATAAGCCACGCCCACAGTTTTAAAAATGGGTAGCTGAATAAAATGAGTGAGATAAATCACCATGTCGCTGGTTGCTCTGCCCACCCGGTGGGTCCTTACAGCTTTACCAGACTCCATAAACTTTAAACACTTCTCTATTGGAAGCAGCTATATTAGATTGGCTCCCCCCTCGAAACTCACACGTACATAGGCACCGTGAGTTCTTTTGCACTCTGATTAATTTCTCTTAACTCCTAGGATGAGCGAGTTGCTTTTCAGGGGCTGAGCGTGAAGGGTTTTCTCGGGTCTGGAGAAAAAAAAAGTGTTAGCCCTTCAGTGTTTCTGCTGCATGAAAGCTAGTAAATTTCTCTCTTTTGAAGCATTCAGTCAGGGCCTCTGCAGATTTTCCAATTTTTATATGCAATGTACATAAAAACCTGACGGAGCTTTGATTCGGCTGGATCAGGGTTGGCGAACCTCTAGGCACCAACTGCCAAAATGGGAGTGTGCACACACATGCCTGCTTGCCGGAAAAGCAGCTGCCCGGTGCACATGCACTCGCTGGGAATATGATCTTCCGGTTTCCGGCGCGCCACCTGGTCTTCTGGTTTCTGGCACGCACAAAGACCAGCTAGCTGGTGTGCATGCGGGCATCAGAGATGGGAAGAGTGTCAATGAAGCGCCCCCCCCAGCCCACCACCGAGAATAAGCCAGCTCAGCCCTCTGGCACTTCTGCCAAGGGAGCATGACCGCTTCCCGGCTGGGATGCCTCTTACCCCGGCATCAGACAGACGTTCCTTCCTGCCCGAGCGGGCTTCTTGAGCCGGCCAGGTGTTCTGGACTGCGGACGCGCGTTGGTGCCAAGGGCTGGGGCTGCGCAAGAAGCCCGCTCGGGCAGGAAGCCCCAGCCCGCCCATCCTGGCTGACAGCTCTGATCCCCTAGGAAGCTACCGCCGGGATCCCCTCTCCACATCTTTGAGCATGTGAGCCATTGCCTGTTGCTGTTCCGGGTTCCGGCGCGCTGGCTACCTGGTCTTTGCACGTGCATGCACGCCAGAAACCGGAAGATCAGGTGGCCCGCGTGTGCATGCGCACTGGGTGGCTGCTCTTCCGGTTTCTGGTGCTCCCACACAGCTGAAGACCAGTTGGCCGGCACGCTGGAACCCGGAAAACTAGATTTTTTTTGAACCAAACCCTGTGAATATTCCTGCTATAAATAACTGGCAGTTTTCAACTTAACAACAACTGGAACCAGAATTTCCATCACTAAGCAAGATAGTTGTTAATTGAGTCATGCCTGATTTTGCAACTTTTTTTTGCTGCAGTTGTTAAGCAAATCACCACAGTTGTTAAGTGAATCATGTGGTCATTAAGTGAATCTGACTTCCCCCATTGATTTTGCTTGTCGGATTTTGCCGGTTGGGAAGGTCACAAATAGCCATCTGATGACAACCCCCCCCCCCCGACATAAATAAACATCCATTGTTAAGATTTTGATCACATGACTATGGGGATGCTGCGGAAGCTGTAAGTTCAAGGACCAGTTGTAAGTCACTTTTTTTTTAGTGTCATCGTAGTTTTGAATAATTGCTAAACAAATGGTTGTAATTTGAGGACTATCTGCAGACAGCAATGCAAAAGTCATCTATTGAGAATATGGTTTGATTGACAAAACCCGCTCCCTAGACTGGTGAAAAATATTGAATGTGAATTGCAATCATAAGTCTGTAGTCTTACGTAGTAGTCCTTGATTTACAGCAGTTCATTTAGTGACCGTTCAAAGTTACAACGGCACTGAAAAAAGTGACTTAAGACCATTTTTCACACTTACGACCGTTGCAGCATCCCCCATGGCCACGTGGGGGAAGAAAATTCAGATGCTTGGCAACTGACTCATTTAGGACCATTGCCGTATCCCAGGGTCATGTGATCCGCTTTTGTGACCTTCTGACAAGCAAAGTCAATAGGGGGAAGGCAGATTCACTTAACAACCATGGCTAAATTTGCAGTGAAGTCATGAATAGCAGCAAAGAGCAAGTGGGTTGTTTTAATTCATTGATTTGTTGCATATTTAATGTATTTTAAATGTATATTTAAAGCAGGAGCCTTTTCTTTTGCTCCTTAATGTCCATTTGTTTGTCCAGAGATGACAGTGGGAAATCGGCACTCTCCCTGCCTTTCTGGTTGGGAAGAGGCCACATGCGCTGAAACAGTCGAGCACCATCCCTTACCTTGTGCTGACCTTCTCAGTGGGGGGAGCCAGGGCCACTGACTTGATTGTCAGCTGAATTTTAATGAAATATCTAAAACAGAATAAGAGAGTTGGAAGGGACCGTGGAGGTCTTCTAGTCCACCCCTCTGCTCAAGCAGGAGACCCCATACCATTCCAGACAAATGGCCGTCCAGTCTCTTCTTAAAAGCTTCCGGTGTTGGAGCACCCATAGCTTCTGAAGGCAACTTCTGTTCCACTGGTTAATTGTTCTCAACTGTCAGGAAATTTCTCCTTAGTTCTAGGTTGCTTCTCTCCTTGATTAGTTTCCACCCATTCTTGCCTTCTGGTGAATTGGAAAATAGGTTGGAAACAGACACCCCTCTTCTTTGTAGCAGCCCCTCAAATATCGGAACACTGCTAACGTGTCACCCCTAATCCATAGGCAGAAGGTCCCCCATAATGATAAAGACTGGAACAAAATTGCCTAAATGAGAAGTCCTTTGGTGCTCTCTGAGTCTGGTTGCTTTCTTGCAGACGGTTCATGACCCAGTGCTAGTTCTGATGATGTTACCTAGTTTGGGTCATGAAACGTCTGCAAGAAAACAAGCAAGCTCAGAGAGCCCCAAGGGCCCCTCATTTCAACCCTGAGCTACAGATATTCTCCTTTATCTGCTTAAAATCAGGGCGTGAAAATGCTAGGCCAGAGGACATTGACAGTGATTCTGATTCTCTCTCTCCATTAACCTCTCCCTTGTCTTAAATTTTAGAAAATCGACGCTCAAGCAATTGAAGAATTCTATGGATTGACCTCAGACATTTCCAAAAATTCAGAATCTGGATATATCCTTTTCTACCAATCAAGAGACTGAGATGGCACATTTTTGGGTCATCTTGTGCACAAAAGAAGGGATCAAGGCTGTGCTCGGAAAGGACAACAGAGGGATGGCAGAAGCGATTCCTCCTGGTTATCGTGGGCAATCAAGTGGTGCATTTCCTTGAGGGGAACAATCCTGAGCAAGGATGCATTTTGCTTTGATTTTCTTTCTAGGCTATTTTATACTTGCTAACTTCCAAAATCTTTTACCTCTACTTGAAACCTGGCTGCTTAACTCTTCAAGAACCAAGAAAGTGATTTTTAAAGTAACATTGTAAAATCCGTTCACTGTTCAGTCGTGGCTTAAGACTCTTCTTTGGTTTCCGTTATTGCCATTTTTCTGTTTTCTAACAGAACGATTTCCCCTCCGGTATTTGCTGAATTCCTGTCCTCTTTTGGGACTCAAGCGGAAGAAAGTTGATGAAAGTTGCAGTTTTGGTAATTCAAGACCGCAGCCACTTAAATCATCCTAGAAGCATCGTGGTTTAATTTTTACTTTTTTTTTTTCTATGGGAAAAGGACACCAGGCGTTTTTACAGGATTGAAGATTTTGTTAAAGATGTCACTTTTATTTCCGATAACACTATTTATTATACATTTGTTCAGCTTTGTCTCTTTCTTAAAATTTTCCTTGGAAACTAATTTTTATATGCTTTATAAATCTGTTAATCCTTTGTAAAAAGAGATTTTGACTCGGAACCACAATACTGTAGAAGTCAGAAAAGAAATAGATGTAAGTGTTGGAGGTCACATCTAGCATAAAAACTAAAAGAACAGTTTCTCGGAGCTATTCTCTAAGCCAAAAGTGCCGTCTGCTGAATCTGGATCTATTAAGGGTTCAGTTTTGCATGTAAGAAGCAATTCTCGGCATGGATCGACATGCTGTAAACGGACATCACCGCTCTAAACTTTAAGGTTTAAATAATAATTACGATTTTGGCCTTGAAAACAATTCAGGAGTGGGACTTAAACTAAGGTCTATCAATGCCTTGAAAATAGTTCCTCTTAACTTCCATCCCCTCCTGCTCTCCAGCTCTCATTTTCCAGTCCACATTTATGCTGACGTTGCTGCTTCAACAGAGGAAAAAAATAAGGCAGTGTTAGGAAGACTAAATCACCCTCAGCATCTATTTTCCAATGTTATGCATTATAACTCTTAAGCCTTTTTAAGAGGGGAAAAATTGTGCAGTGGAGAAGAATCTGCCAGAATTATTTAGGCTCGTAAGAACCTTAGACTGGGCTGTGACCTAAAAGCCAGTTTGGGCTGTGGGAACCATTGGTGCCTCTCCCTCTTCACAGCAGCCTCCCAGAAGGCCTGGTGCCAAGCAGCTGATCCCAGCAGCCCTTGGTGCGCCTTGACGAATGCAGAGATTTCTTTGTTGGTCCACATGAACGGTAATAAGAATGTGCTTCCTGTTTGGGAGAGCTCGTCCCAAAGCTTTCCTCAAATCACCTTCTGCCGGGAATCGCCAAAAAGAGAATCGACTCAGAAAATGGCAACGGCTGAACTCGAATCTGGGATTGGAAGGTCGGGCAAACTGCTACTTCCAAAGGTTTGCCTGGCTTGCGCCGGTAACAAAAAGCTGCATTTTCCTTGTTTCCTTGGCTCCATGGTTTAACTTTTCTATTGGGAAGCTTTCCTTTGCATTGCAAGGGTGTCCCATCTCTGCAGCAGCATCCAAGCTCCACAGGCAATGTCCGAGAAGAAGGAAAGTCGCCTGCGTTTGCCTTAGCCCACTTCAGAGCATCAAAGGTTCTACAGGTTTCCATGGGGCCTGGGAGAAGTTGGAGCTCTCTTTCCAAGAGCAAGACCCTCAGCGAGGATACCAAACTGAGTATCTGGGACCTCCAGGGAGGTTATAAGATTGCAGCCATTGTCTTAACAGTAGCTCCTTCCTTTTGGTTAGCAGGACATTCCATTAGCGGCACATAATGTCACATAATGTGTCTTCGAGTAATTCAGATTTCAACGGTCTCCCTACTTCAGGTGGGCAACTAGTGTGGATATGTTCAGTCCAATATGCCAGAGTCCAATTTTCTTCAGAGGTTGTCATCTCTAACACAAATAGCTGTTGACAACTAGTGGGAAGTTTATGCATTAGGTTGCATGTAGGAACTTTCGGCTCATACATACGGTTAGAAAACATCTCCAAGCAAGACACAAAAGATCCTTAATCCACTTCACCCTGGAGAGCCCCTCTTTGGGGGCAAAGCTCCCACCCCACCCCATGGGAAGGCAGGGGCGGCCACCCAGCATAGGAAAAGGCTAAGCTTGCATTTTGTATATTTGGGGATAATGTTTTTACGAATAATACCTGACTTGAAAGGAGAGAATATTGAAAAAAAATATATGTTATAGATTAAAAGTGCACTTTTGCTACAGATTTATAAGCGGATTAAATTGGAAGAGAATGGTGTGATGTGACTTCTGTATAATAAATGACACCCTGATATCACCAATAAAGGTCGCGTATGGTGAAATTGTCTCAGTCACGTGTGTGTGTGGTTTTTTTTAAAATGTCATTGAAATGCCACAAAAAGACATCTCAGCACATTTTTTAACCTGGTTTTTTTCAACAATGTCAAAGTAACAGTCAGCCCCAGATAGTGTGTTAGGATGTGGTTTGCTGAACGAACTAGAATGTCACATGAGCCGTAAGCCATGGTTCTCAAACGGATATTCAGCCAAATTGGAGCCAATGCCAAATGAGTTATGTTGTGTAGGGTAATTTAAATTTGAATTCCGTCACTTACATCTAATTTACAGGTAGTCCTCGACTTATGACCACAATTGAGCCCAAAATCTCTGGATAAGTGAGACATTTGTTAAGTGAATTTTGTCCCATTTTATGACCTTTCTTGCCACAGTTGAATCACTACAGTTAAGTTAGTACACGGTTCTTGGATTCCCCATTGACTGCTTGACAAGGTCTCAAAAGGTGATCACATGATCCTGGGACACAGCAGCCGTCATAAATATGAATCAATTGCTAAAGGTCTGAATTTGATCATGTGACCATGGGGATGCTACAATGGTCATAAGTGTGAAAAATGGTCATGACTCACTTTTTTCAGTGCTGTTGTAACATTTTAATTTAATTTAATTTAATTTAATTTCCAATTTATATACCGCCCTTCTCCCTGAGGACTCAGGGCGGTGTACAGCCAAGATAAAAAACATAGAATACAAATATTAAAACATTTAAAAATATATATAAATTTTGGCCCGAAAGTTAAGAATCACAAACTAATTAAAAGAATTTAAAAATTTCTTCTTAAGCCAACCCGGCTTGCTGAAAAAGATGGGTTTTCAGGGAACGACGGAAGGCATTGAGGTCATGGATTCTCCTTATCTCCGGGGACAACTGATTCCAGAGGGTGGGAGCCCCCACAGAGAAGGCCTTCCCCCTGGGGGTCACCAGCCTACATTGATTGGCTGATGGCACCCTGAGGAGGCCCTCTCTGTGGGAGCGCACAGGACGATGGGAGGTCGTCGGTAGCAGCAGGCGGTCTCGAAGATAGCTAGGCCCTATGCCATGGAGCGCTTTAAAGGTGATAACCAACACCTTGAAGCGCACCCGGAAGACCACCGGGAGCCAGTGCAGCTCGCGCAGGAGCGGTGTTACATGGGAGCGCCATGTTGCTCCCATCACTACCCGCGCTGCTGCATTCTGGACCAGCTGGAGCCTCCGGGTGCTCTTCAAGGGGAGCCCCATGTAGAGAGTGTTGCAGTAGTCAAGGCGAGAGGTGACGAGGGCGTGAGTGACTGTGCACAAGGAATCCCGATTAAGAAAGGGCCGCAACTGGCGAATCAGGCGAACCTGATAAAGGTCCCCCTGGTAACAGCCGTCAGATGTTCCTCCAAAGACAGCTGCCTATCCAGGAGGACCCCCAGATTGCGAGCCCTTTCAGTGGGGGCCAAAGACTCGCCCCCAATAGTTAGTGATGGAGTCAACTGACTATATCGGGATGCTGGGAGCCACAGCCACTCAGTCTTGGAAGGGTTGAGCTTGAGCCTGTTCCTCCCCATCCAGATCCGCACAGCCTCCAGGCACTGGGACATCACTTCAAGGGCATCGTTGGGGTGGCCTGGGGTGGAGATGTACGGCTGGGTGTCATCAGCGTACTGGTGGTATCTCACCCCAAAGCCACGGATGATCTCGCCCAGTGGCTTCACATAAATGTTGAACAGAAGGGGCGAGAGGACCGATCCCTGCGGCACTCCACAAATGAGAGGCCTCGAGGTCGACCTCTGCCCCCCTGCCAACACAAACTGCGACCGGTCGGAGAGAAAGGAGGAGAACCACCGCAACACGGTGCCTCCCACCCCCAACTCTTCCAGCCGGTGCAGCATGATACCATGGTCGATGGTATCAAAAGCCACTGAGAGATCTAATAGGACCAGAACAGAGGAATAACCCCTGTCCCGAGCCCTCCAGAGATCATCCACCAACGCGACCAATGCCGTTTCCGTGCTGTGCCCAGACCTGAAACCCGACTGGAACGGATCTAGATAGGATGTTTCCTCCAGGAATTGTGGAAACTGTTGCGCGACCACACTCTCCACAACCTTCGCCATGAAGCGAAGGTTGGAGACAGGACGATAGTTAGCCAATATTTCTGGATCCAGGGACGGCTTCTTGAGGAGAGGCCTCACCACCGCCTCTTTCAGGGCAGCGGGGAAGTGACCCTCACTCAACGAAGCATTAATGACGCCCTGGAGCCAGCCTCGTGTAACCAACATTGAATGGTCACTAAATGAAATGTAGTAAGTCGAGGACTATGTATTGTCCAAATCTCCCAGGGATGTGGATTTTTCTGAGAGGGACATCTGAGCCAACTAGCAAGCAATAGAAGCTGGCCACAGCCTCTGTGTGTTTAGCTGTCTTTGTTCTAGAGTAGAAATGAGGGGTTTCTGTTGCTTGAAAGGCAGACTTCAATTACATTTATGCAATTCTAATGGGAATGCTAGCTTGCCTTGCCGATCAGCTTCAGTAATAAATGTTCAGAGCGCATTGCAGATGTCCTTAATAATCTTTAAGATATGCCCCAAACCTTGGGCTAACAACTCCCAGAATGTAAGACCATGATGGCCAACACATCTGGAAGGCATGGCTTGTTATGCCCAGATTTCCAGATTTCTTACGGAGGGGGAGTTCTGCTGCTGCACATCTGGACCACAGTGGGAATGACAACATGCAGAAGTTGGAAGCTGTCACTCAAAACAGGATGGCCTCTTGTAGGCTACAGCATTTGGGCTAAAGGGAGACCCAGAAATGACTAACGTTGAACTGAAGTTTGCATTATGAGTCATCCATCTGGATGAGAGTGAGAAGTACGATGGTGCCAAGTGTTTATTTTTGTTAACGTGACAGTCACAAATCCCCATTTCAGAAAGGCTAATAGAAGAGAGGTTTCCCCATCTACTCTTCTGGAACATAGAATAGAGCTGGAAGAGACCTCAAAGGTCTTCTAGTCCATCTCCTGCTCAAGCAAGCAACAAATGGCTGTTCAATCTCTTCCGAAAAACCTCCAGTGTTGGAGCACCCATAACTTCTGAAAGAAAACTGTCCCACTGACTTAATCATTCTCACTGTCAAAAAAGTTCTCCTTACTTCTAGGTTGGATCTCTCTTTTAACAACCTTCCTCCTATTACTTCTTGTCCTGCCCTCTGTGCTTTAATGCCCCTGAGGTCTTCTAATTTATTGTCTTCTTTGGGATTTTACAAACAAGCTTGGACTGTCACTTGCCTTTTCTTTAAAACATTTTTTTGGAAGCTGAAGTGAGATCCAGAGGCATTTTCTCAAATCAAGTTGACTTTGTAGCAAGACATTTTGCAATACATTCCCATGTATGGAATCAAAGAAGATTGACAAGCACATTGGCTGCTCTGCATATCATGTAGCAGTCTGCAGGACAGAAGATGTAACTTCCTTAGGTTGCTCTTTATTTTTTTATTTATTATATTTCTATACCGCCTTTCTTCCATAGGACTCAAGGCGGTGTACAGTCAAGAAAAATATAGATACACAAACATCATAAAATTGCTAATTAAAATTATTATTATAACATAGTTTGGACCAATTAAATAGAACCTAAAATTAGATAACATTTAAAATCATTCACATGTTTGTATGTTTAGCCCTGCCTGTTAGAACATCAGGGTCTTGAGGGCACGGCGGAAAGCACGGAGATCAGGGATATTCCGTATCTCCGGGGGCAGTTCATTCCAAAGGGTTGGAGCCCCCACAGAGAAGGCCCTCCCCCTGGGAGTCGCCAGTCGGCATAATTTGACTGATGGTACCCTGAGTAGTCCCTCCCTGTGAGAACGAACTGGTCGGTGGGAGGCTATTGGTGGCAAAAGATGGTCTCGTAGGTACCCAGGTCCTAAGCCATGGAGCGCTTTAAAGGTGATAACTAACACCTTGAATCGCACCCGGAAGACCACCAGGAGCCAGTGCAGCTCGCGTAGGAGAGGTGTTACATGGGCGCAACGAGCTGCGCCCATAATCACCCGCACGGCTACATTCTGGACCAGTTGGAGCCTCCGGGTGCTTTTCAAGGGGAGCCCCATGTAGAGAGCATTACAGTAGTAGTAGTATTTTAATGCAACACTTACACCAGCCTAGGCTGATCTGAAAAATGCTCAGCAAAATCAGCCCTCGTTAACATTTGAACAGATACCCACCAAAAATTTCAATCCTATAAAATATCAGACAACTAGTTTGGTGGTGTGGTGAGGGCATCAAACCAGAAACTGACTGATCATGAATTCTAATCTTGCCTAAGTCATGAAGACAGCTGTGTGACCTCCCTCCCTCCCTCCCTCTCTCTCTCTCGATTTGACAGACTATTTTGATGCTGTGCTTCAAAAACAGGGTTTTACCTCCTGCTACTGCAAGGAACACGGAAACGAATGTCTGAAGCTCCACTGCATAAACAGCTTGAGAGGGGATAAACGACACCTGCTCTGGGTTTGTCCTGGAATTGTGTGAAATGATGGTGATAACGATTTCTTACTTGCCACTGTATTTTATTGCAGGAAACAAGAAACGGCTCTCCTCCTTCCTTTCCCAAAGATGCTTAAATCTGTATCAGCTGCTCACTTCCTACTCTCCATCATGACATTTCTGTCCAAAGGGTGCGGGGGAGACATTACCCTCTCCAAAAAATTATATCTAATGTGGTTTTTTTCTTATGTGTTTTGAGTAGGCGATGAAGCAAAAATGAACCATCTTCAGGGTCTGATTTGAAAACGCTGACAAGTTTATGGAATGCAGAAGGTTTTCTAGTGGGTTATGATGAAGAGCTAAAAATACCAATCACTGATCATCTATTTTTATGGATTCCATTCCCCAAAGCTCTGATAGCTGGCATGCATAATTACTCTAAATTAAAACTGGAGAAATCATTCCACTCATAAACACAAAAGATTAATCTTGGTGATTTTTTTAAAGCTTTAACAACATGCTCTCCTTAAACTTCTGGGGGCTGTGGAAAGAAAGAACAGAGTGGAGTGGAGTGGAGTGGAGTGGAGTGGAGTGGAGTGGAGTGGAGTGGAGTGGAGTCAAATCGAGTAGAGTAGAGTAGAGTACAACAGAGGGGAGGGGAGAGGACAGGACAGGAAAGGAGAAGAAGAGAAGAGAAGAGAATATGTTTTTATTGGCCAAGTGTGATTGGCACATAAGGAATTTGTATGAGATGCATAAATTCTCAGTATACATACAAGCAACAAAGTAATAAATCATTAATCATAAAATACATTCATAAATCACAAGATACAACCATCAAAGTGATAGTCATAAGATACCAATAGGAGCAGGTAATATGAAAGATGCAAACGATAATAGCAATACAGTCCAGCTACGTGGTTAGATACCTTTCGGCATAGAGAGTGCTGTGGGGAATTAGGTATTCAGCAGAATGATGGCATGGAGGAAAAACTCTCTCTGTGCCTGGTTGTTTTGGCATGCAATGCTCTATAGCGGCATCCTGAGTGGAGTAGCTGAAATAGTTTATGCCCAGCATGTGAGGGCTCTGTAGAAGTGGGAAATGGATTTCTCCCCAGACACAGTCTCTGATTGCAGCAATCCTGCTGTATTTTTGCTTTATGGCAGAGCCAATGGCAATTCAAAACAGGATAGCCCAAATGAGGCAGCTTTCAGAGAGAGGCTGTTAGCAATTGTTCCTTCTAGGTGGGCCTGATGGGATCTGAGAACCTCTTAATGGATCTGTTCCTGGGCCTCGTGGTTCTTCTTTGACACGGTTTAAGAACTACAGTGATCATAACGGTGGCTTTGAGATGTAAGCATTCACTATAAACGCACTGTCTTTTGTTACACCTCCTGCTCAAGTATGAGGAGATGTGATTCCAGTCCCACCAACCCACATTTCTTTATTCTAACCCCCAAATAACCATGTGGGGTACCTGTTAGGATGGGCACAAATAGTTGATTCAAGGACCACCAAAGGTTTCCTCTTAATCTATCTTTCTTTCCACCTTCTGTGTTTTTTTCATGTTCAGGTCTTCATCTGTTTTTTGTGTAGCCTTCCACTATCCGCCATTTTTCCTTTCTTGGATTTTTGTTTCATTTCGTTTTTGTTTTGTAATTATGCATTTACTATCTCCTTTTTTTTTAACAAATTCTTACTCATTATGAGTTCCTTTCTTCATTACCTTCACTGTCATGCAATCCTACTGTTTTTCATTGCTCTGAGTTTAATAAAATTTTATTTCTTGAAATTCACAATAGGTAAGAATTCCAATACCTCACTGTTTTTGTCTCAAATGTGTCAAGACTTCTACTAAGATTTAAAGTTCTGTGTGGTGTCTGTATGAAATCTGTTACTAGAACTTGTGGCAAGCTCATTTCATCTTCTGAAACCCCCCCCCCGCCCCCACTCCTATTTTTAAAAAAGCATCATGTAATCACTGTTGAGTCAGACATAAAAAGAAGAGGAAAAAATAGCAAGAATCGTGAATGACAATCATGAAAATCACTGGAACTAAATATATTGCTGCAGCAAAAGAAAGTAAGTTATAGGTTTATGAAGTTTCCTAAAAGGATGAGCTGCCAAGAAGCAAGGCAGCCTTACACGAATAGATAGGTTAATGGATGGATGGATGGATGGATGGATGGATGGATGGATGGATGATAGATAAGTAGATAGATTGATGAGAGAGAGAGATTTGTTGTTGTTCGGTTGCTAAATCATGTCAACTCTTTGTGACCCAATAGACCACAGCATGCCAGGGTCCCCTGTTCTCCACTATCTCCTGGAGTTTGCAGGATAAATAGAGGATAGATAGATAGATAGATAGATAGATAGATAGATAGATAGATAGATAGACAGACAGACAGACAGACAGACAGACAGACAGACAGACAGACAGATAGATAATACCATATTTCCCTGAAAATAAGACCATGTCTTATATTTTTTAGAACCCTGAAATAAGCGCTTGGCCTTATTGCCATGCACTCAAAAGCCCAATTGGGCTTATTATCAGGGGATGTCTTATTTTGGGGGAAACAGGGTAGATAGATGATAGATCAGGGGTGTCAAACTCAAGGCCTGCGGGGTGCTTAAATCTGGCCCACAGGGTCAGCCTGGAAATAGCAAAGTGTCTCTGGCAGCCAAAATGGATGGCCTCCTGCAGCGCTTTGCCAGCCAAAATAGGGCACTGGGGCCACACGCGGCCCCCATGCCCTGTTTTGGCCGGCAGGGTGCTGTGCAAGAGGCATCCATCCCATCTCTTCCCCCCTCCAGCTGGCCCATAGAGAACTACAATGCTAATCCTGCTCTCGAAGAAATCCAGTTTGACACTCCTGTGATAGATAGATAGATACGATAGATGATAGATAGATAGATGATAGATAGATAGAGTAGATAGATAGATGGGGAAGATGAGTGGATGGATGGATGGATGGATGGATGGATGGATGGATGGATGGATAGATAGATAGATAGATAGATAGATAGATAGATAGATAGATAGATAGAGATAGACTTGTTAGTCAATAGTCCGCCTATTGAAGAGTGTCCTGTAATTTTGTTTTTCTTTATTTTCTCCTTCTTTAGTTATTAAATCACCCTGTTTCATCTTTCAGGTATGGAGAAAAACTATGACATTCCATGTAATGTTCCTGGGCACTTATGACAGCATTCAAAGCAAAGTTGTGTCATGTTCCTACAAACTTTGAGAGGCTGCGGGATATTTTCATTGCTCTCTGAAGACAGCGGGAAGGTTAAAATAGCAAAACGATGTTTCTGTGTGGAATGACAATGTCCATCTCTGACAAGCTGCTATTCAAAGCCGACCTCTGGGCTTCATCACCAGCTGCGTCTCCCTCCTTTGGCCCTTGAAAATCGGCTGCAGCATCTGCCTCTTTCAAAACCTGCCCCATCCTGACCTTCCTCTTTCTCCTTCTCAATGTGGAGCCTTCAAATTCTGTTGTCTCTCCACCGTCAATCTTGGTTAAGCTAAAGAGGATAGGAAGAGTAAAGCAACATATCCAACCATTGGGTAACATTTTGGTCAACGTGATATAAAAAATACGTTGAGACTCTAGAAAGAGTGCAAAGAAGAGCAACAAAGATGATTCGGGAACTAGAGGCAAAAGCCTAGGAAAAACAGTTGCAGGAATTAGGTATCTCTAGTCTAACAAAGAGAATGAGTAGGGGTAACATGATAACATCTTCCAATATTTTAGAGGCTGTTGCAAAGAAGATGGGGTCAACCTATTTTCCAAAGCAGGACAACCTATTCTCTGAAGGCAGGACAAGAAGCAATGGATGGAAACTAATCAAGGAGAGAACTAACGTAGTTCTCTGACAGTGAGAACAATTAACCAGTTGAATAGCTTGCCTCCAGAAGTTGTGGATGCTCCATCATTTGAGATTTTTAAGAAGAGATTGGACAGCCATTTGTCTGAAAAGATATAGGATCTCCTGCAAGATCCTTTCCAACTCTGTTATTCTGTTAACAAGCTAGAGAAGAGCGACTACACCCAGGGAATTCTCCCTTCAAACTCAACAGATTGATGGTGATGCAGAGCTCAAAGATGAAGACATAAGAAATCATCGAAAAGTGCTTTGGAAAATATTAATATGTATGACGTGAAGTGTCTTTGCAAAAGAGACAGACATACAGTCAAAAGATTAAAATGTAGAAAGCTGCACAGGTGAGTTTGGAGTAAGAGCTCCTAAAGTAGGGCCAAGAGGAGACTTGCTTTGCAACCCCCTGAAACAGGATTACTGTAAACCAGGGCTGTCCAATCTTGGCAACTGCAAGACTTGTGGACTTCAACTCCCAGAATTCTCCAGCCCCAACTACTTAACTGCTGTAAATCCACCTATTTGTAATGAGGCTCTCCAAACCCTTTGACCTATTTAATTCTATTTATCAACTGTTCTTGGTAGCAGGAAGATGGTTCCAAGTATTGGGGGTCAGCAAAGGGGGTCCAAAAAAGTCAAAATGGTGGTTGCAACTGTGTGTTTGAAGCTCACTGTTTGTGCAAGGCACACATGATAAAGAGGCATGATTTCAATCGTGAAGTTATGGTTGCCATGTTGATTTTTTGAATACATGGGCATAGCCCTCTTGCAGATGCTCCTGCTTGCAACTAAATGATAGTTCTCAACACACACACACACACACACACACAGAATGTTTACACTTGATACATCAAAAAGGCTCAGAAGGAATTTATACTTGATCAAGACAGCCCTTAAAACTACCAGTTCCATCCCTTTCCCTGTTCCTCTCCTTCTGTTTTTTGAGCTTCCATTTCTGAATTGTCCAGGTTTAATGTTCAAAACATTTGCTAGATGGTAATGGTAATTAGAAACTAAGGGCCCGATTTCCCTAGAGACTTATGTTTATGAGGCAAGCTATGGCTGAAGCAAACTCTGCTTATCTTTGGCTCCGTTTGTTGCAAAAGGTACCGTTTTATTAGAAATCAGGTGATTTGCAGTGAAGCAAAACCAGAACTGAAATTTGTGCGTCAATTCCCCAATTGAAAACCATTTCTCCTGAGGCACTTCCCATTGCTGCCCCCTCCCCCCTCCTCCAATCAATCTCCAAGAAGATGTTTTGAAACTTGCAGTAGTCCTCGACTTACAACAGTTTATTTAATGACCATTCAAAGTTATAACATCACTGAAAAAAGTGACCAATGACCAGTTTTCATACTTATAACCATTGCGTAAGTCATGGGATCAAAATTCAGATTCATATTTATGATGGTTGCAGTGTCCCAGGCTCACTTTTTGAGACCTTCTGACAAGCAAAGTCAATAGGGAAGCCAGATTCAATTAACAATGATGTTACTAACTTAACAAATGCAATGATTCACTTAACAACTTGGCAAGTCGTAGAATGGGGCAGAAATCACTTAACAAATGTTTCACTTAGCAACATAAATTTTGGGTTCAATTGTGGTCATAAGTTGAGGACTACCTGTACATTTGCTGCAGTTTTAAGGACAATCTGAGTCACTAAGCACAATTATCTGTTTAACACACATACATTTATTTAACTGAATAAGCCATCTGTTCCCCAATGAAATTAGCATAATCATAATCACCAAACTATTATCACCATCCACATAATATCCTCGTAAAATACAATCGGATTTATGGCGATAATTTATTCATAATATATTCCTTTTCCAAGCACAATGGTGATTGTTAAAATTGTTGGCATTATTATAAAATACAATAGCAAAGATGTAACAATGTTTCATCACCATCAATGGAGAAAGCAGCGATGGTGAGGAAGATCATTTTTTGGCAGGTAGAGCTTGAGCCACAGGTAAGTGATGGACCGTTTTTCCTATGCATGTTTATTAGGCATGTCTATTATGCAACCAGGGTCAGCCAAAAGGTCCCAAAAAATCCAAATAGCAGCTGTCATCACCATCTTGACTATTTTGACTTCATTCTGCAGACACCTCTGAGTTGCACCGAATCTGTGGCCAACAGAGGTCCCTTTGAACATCTCCAAGAGAAGAAGTGAGGAAATGCGACTTGCAGGGATTAATTCAACAGAGTTAGTATGGTTAGTTAATATACCATAGTTTATTTTATTTTTATTCCTATTTTAGTATAATTGTTATGCTATTCTCTGCTGGTCTATGAGCGAAATAAAATTAATTGATCATATGGTTTGGTATGGTATGGTTCTTCTTCATGTATGTAAAAATTCCTTCCTCGGTTAAATTACAATTTACAATGCAACTATTGTATTGCTTAACGCATGGTAAGCTGCCCTGAGTCTCCGGAGAAGGGTGGCATATAAATCAATTTTTTAAAAAAATTAAAAATTATAATTCAGTGGCAAGGTTTCAATTTTTGTTTCTCTTTTGCTGTGCATGGATATATAAAAATAAAATAACACATGATCTCAAAAGTTATCAAGGTACAGGATGAACACAACAGAAGAAGCCAAAGGGAAATACAGAAACAAGGAAAAACCGAATGCCAAACTCCATATTGAATTGTACTTAAAATCTAGGTCACTATCTGGAATTCTACACCCAATGCAGCTCCAAACAGGCTAATATCTTAATAATTAAAATGGGATGCACATTTTTTTTTTTAAAAAAGAGTGGCCTGGATAATGTTCCTTTACAGGATTTACAAAAGAGGCCTATTAAAGCTTTGAATAATTTTATGAGAAAGGATAAAGAAAAAAATGAAAAAAATCAAATTCTAGGACTTTATTTGAAGGGATTAAAGGTCATGATCATTAAAAGTAAAAGGAAGAAATACAAAGTTGATTTGGTTGATCAAAATTAAAATAGATATGTTGTTATTTCTAGTAACCATTCATGGATTTTTTTTTCTGACAGTGGGACTGAATGATGAGGCTTCATGGATTTGTTTATATATAAGAAATGGGACATGGGAAGAAGAGTCCAGGCCTTGTGTCTGGAGAGAAGCTGTTTCACTTATTAAAATTGTTTATATTTGTTGTGATGAAGGAGGAAATCATGTCTTTTATATATTTGTTTACTATATTTGTACATTTCTATTTTTCTTACTATTTTTTTTTCTTTTCTGTACATTCTATTTTTCTTTTTTATCCTTTTTTTTTAGTTTGTATTACTTCTTATCTTTGCAACTGTAATTTTTAATAAAATTTCTATCAAACAAAGTAAAGCTTTCCATTCCAAGTACTGATGGGAATATCCGTCCTCTGGCTATTCTCTGGATACAACATTTCACTGAATATTTCTCTTCTCCATCTAACTGGAAATTTTGAAAGAACGTTGCCTGGAATCCTGCCGTCTTCTAAGTTGAGGTCCATGAGAATTGGTGAAAAGGGCCCTCACATCACTCAGTGGAATATTATCCCACAACAACCTGCAGAAATTGTGGGTGCTCCCTCACTGGAGGCTTTTAAGAAGAAACTAGACAGCTACTTGTCCAGAATAGAAGAGGGTCTCCTGCTTAAGCAGGGGGTTGGACTAGAAGACCTCCAAGGTCTCTTCCAATTCTGTTATTCTGTTAACTACGCCAGCACCATTCTTCACTGAGAGTCCCACTTTTTATTTTTATCTTTAAGCCATACTTGGGTTTCTGTGCTTGTTTTTTGTAAACTTAAAAACATTGCTAAGTCAATATAGAATGTTGACTATTTGCAGATAATTTTTCTTTTTTTACAGAACCGCATTGCTACAAGTTCTGCACTTAGGCAGGAAAAACCAAATCCACAGGTACTGAATAGGCAGTACCTGGCTCAGCCTGGCTCAACAAGGGGCCTCCAAGGTCCCTTCCAACTCTGTTATTCTAAATGTATTAACTGTGAGAGAAATCTAGGAGTCCTAATAGACAACCACTTAAGCATGAGCCAGCCGAGTGCTGCAGCTGCCAAAACAGCCAACACAGTCCCAGACTGCATCCACAGAGGGATAGCATCAAGATCACATGAAGCGATAGTACTGCTTTATACCATACTTGCAATACTGCACCCAAGTTTGGTTATTATGATACAGAAAAGATGCTGTGACCCTAGAAAGTGTGCAGAGAAGAACAAAGATGTTTGTTCAGGGGGCTGGAGGCTAAAATGCATAAAGAATGGTTATGGGAACTGGATACGTCTAGTCTAATGAAGGGAAAGACTAAGGGTGACATGATAGCAGTCTTCCAGTACTTGAGGGGCTTTCACAAAGAAGAGAGAGTCAATTTATTATCCAAAGTACCTGAGGACAGGACAAGAAATTACTGTACTGGTGGAAGATCATCAGAGAGAGACCCAACCTAGAAATAAGGAGGACTTTCTCGACAGTGAGAACAATTAATCAGTGGAATAGTTTGACTCTGGAAGTTGTGGGTGCTCCATCACTGGAGGTTTTTAAGAAGAAACTGGACAGCCACTTTGTTGTGGCCTGCCAGACTCGGACAATGAGGAGGTTGGGGAGGAACTTGGGCCAGTTCTGGAGTCTGGGGAAGGCTCTGATGGATGCTCTGCATTGGATGCTCAAGATAGAGGCAGGGCCGTCTGACATTTCTCAGCCACCGGAGAGGCAGCTGCCTTTGGAGGCTGATATGAGTGAGGAGAAGGAACAGCTGGGGCCTGTTCCAGATACACGTATGCGCAGAGCAGTTAGGAGAGGTGAACAATGGAGGGCAAGGAGTCGACTCGGGAAGCAAGGCACACGTGGACGCTGAATGGCCCCTCCCTGGCTGGGGAATAAATAGAAGGAAAGGGGAGTGGTTGTCATTGGAGACAACAGTTCGTATTTCTGAAGATTTTGCTCATTGTGTTTTGTGCATCAAAGACTGCTTGCCAGAACTTAATTTGCAGCCTTTCGCTGGGAGCTCACGGCCTGGGAATTTTCGCAAGGAACTAATAAGGTCTGTTGTTGCAGTTGAAGGACTCTTGCCTGGACTTTTTGGTGGATGAATGCAATTAATTCACAAGAGGTAAGTAAAGAGGGTTTTTTTGTGACAAGGAGTCTGTTTCTTGCTTCTGCTAAGGCTGAAATGGTATAGTGTCTTCTGCATGAGCAGGGACCTCCAAGGTCCCTTCCTGCCCTATGATTCTATGTCCTTTTTATTTTTTTTCACTAATTCTGCTGCCTCCAAGGAGTCAAGAGGTGAAGAGCAAAAACATCCAATGCCTTTCTGGAGACCCCCAAAGAAGGCCAACTTTGAGTTGTATGTCATAGTTCATCTTCACTTCCAACAGAATCGTGTCTGATGAGTCAGTGACTGAATACAGGCAATTACTTGTTGCTATGGCAATCATCCATTGTGATCTCCTTGGAAAGAGAGAGAGTGCCACGCATCTGGTTTCTCGTGATAAGGGGTAAATGCTTCCCAAAGCGGCATGAACGTCTGAGAGAGAAGTGTAATGGGGTAAAATTAATTCACAGGGACTGTTTCAGCCCAATGCCCTCTTCACTTTGCAATTCCAGTAACAGAGCAGCCATGAATCAAATGTTGTTTGATTCGATTTCTCTCTCTCCGTATCTCTATGATGCTGTTGGTTTTGCCTTTGATTTCCTATTTAAATTTAGCCCTAATTCAGATTCATTGAGTGACTTGCTTCCCCCACAACCCATTTGTACAATTTTTTATTCCTTCAGTTGCAAAATTCAAAACAGTGTTTTGTCTTTCATAGATGTTGGAAAGGAGGGCTGGTTTTGAATCTATTCGCTGGATGTAGCCCTTTCAGCTTCCACAATATTCAAAATATTAATGGATTTTTTGCAGCTAACATTTTGTACTGTACTGTAATTGTAAAGTAAACTTTCAGCTGAGGGGAATGATCCACTTGTTTGTTTGTTTTTTATGTCGAAGTGTAAAGATCCACAGAACTGAAGTAAACCTTCTGATCAGCTGGAACTATTGTCTTCTGCCATGTTTGTCAGAGTTTCATCGCCCTTCCAGGATAGGCCCTCCATTATCTCCCCCCACCAAGAATATTCAGTCCTTACGACTGGGCTACTAATGTTGCCATGGCTTTTTTTATTAAATTTCTCCAAATCTTAAGGTTTCTCTGATTCTATTAATAACTCCCTCATGTTTCTTAGTAACCTTGTTGGTTTACAGTAATTCATCAGCTGTATTTGCTTCTAAAGAAAGATCAGCAATAGTTGTGCATTGGGACCCCCTTCCTTCCTTCCTTCCTTCCTTCCTTCCTTCCTTCCTTCCTTCCTTCCTTCCTTCTTTATCCCCTTTCCTCCTCTCTCTCTCCAGCAGGTGTGACAGCATCCCTGGAAGGGAAATAACCAAAATTCCCCCTCTTCCCATTTTATTATAGTTGAATTGAGGGGGAGGGGCATTTAGTTACAAATTCCTGACTTTGTCTTCCTTTGTGGGGAAAGAAAGTGGGGACTTTGCCACTCAATTTCAGCTCATTGACCACTAGGAGGCGCCATGTGGTCTGAAAGACTTCTCAGGATAGAGTGCCATTGAATCTCCAAGGATGGTCTTCAAGGCCTCTAGGTGGTGGATTGTCCCACATATCATGAGTTGACCTCTGGAACAGGGGTCTCCAACCTTGGCAACTTTCAGACTTTCAGACTTGTGGACTTCAACTCCCAGAATTCCTCAGCCAGCCAGTGCCAAGGTTGGAGACCCCTGCTCTGGAAGACCTTATCATAGTTAACGGCTTCCATTTTATTTAATTCCTTTCATTGTTCTGTTTTCTTTACTATATTATTTCTAGTGTGGTGGTCATTAAATGTTCTCTCCTGCTGCCTCCACATTTTAGTAAGCCGCCTGGGAAAGCAAAGGGAAATAATCAAAGCCATTAAAAAGCGAAAGTTAGAATATTTTGGACATGTGATGCGACACCCAGAAAAATACGGCATCCTTCACTTAATCCTCCAGGGAAAGATTGAAGGCAAATGAGGTCCAGGCAGAAGAAGAGCAAAACCTTAGGACTGGTTTGGACAAAACTCAGCAGCACTTTTTCATATGGCTGTTGACAAAGATAGAATTGCCAACATGATCGCCAATGTCCGATGACAGATATGGCACAAGAAGAAGAGCCAGCTTGGATGAGAAGCTGGATATACTCCTTAAAACACCAACACACATAACCTCACGTCCACTGACTGCTTGGCCCAGATTTTTGTTTTGGCTGACAGACACTCTCATAGTAACTGTCAGAGAACACCTTTCATTGACTATCTGGAATGCAAAAAGTGCCAGATACTAAACTACTTGTATGAGCAACAAGAACACCACATCTGAGGGCATCTCTTTCCGTCCAGAAGTAAGTAAGGTCACCTTACACTGAGCAGGTCCATCTGACAATCTCTTCTCCATCTATCCTCATTAGGTGGATCCTATCCTCTTCAGGATCTCTCTTCCCTCGAAGAGAGATTTTTATTTGATTTGAAAATGTCAGGAATTTTGATTCTTAATTCCTCACCTTCAAAAGGTGGACAATACTAACCCTCACTGATTGTAGGTCTTCCCTAATAAATCAACTCTCTACTTCTGTCAGAGATCTTCAGTCCACTGTGCACGTAATACAATTAACACAGAAATGCAGAAATACAGAATAACAGAGTTGGAAGGAGCCTTGGAGGTCCAACCCCCTGCTCAAGTAGGAGACCCTTTACCATTCCAGACTGTCCAGTCTCTTCTGCAAAGTCTCCAGGGATGAAGCTCCCACAACTTCTGAAGGCAACCTGTTCTATTGGTTAATTGTTCTCACTGTCAGGAAGTTTCTCCTTAATTCCAGGTTGCTTCTCTCCTTGATTAGTTTCCATCTGTTGCTTCTTGTTCTGCCTTCTGGTGCTTTTTTAGAAAATAAATTGACCCCCTCCTGTTTGTAGCAGCCCCTCAAATACTAGGACACTGCTATCACGTCTCCCCTAGTCCTTCTTTTCACTAAACTAGACAGACCCAATTCCTGCAACCTGCAATATTACTATGCATTTCGGTATTGCAATATATAATACTTACGATCACTTATGATTTCATTGCTACTTGTTACTCCTCTTTCTTGCCAGTTGCTTAGAAGTGACTTATTTCAGTCCATATTGACTGTTTCTTGATAGTCCTTCAAATCTAGCTCCAGGAGTCTGGATTCAAAATTGTATGTGATGGTGCATAAAAGTGTATGTCTAACAGCTAATTGGCTATCATTTTCAGTCTTCTGAATTCTTTAAATATTGGATATACAGAACTGCTTATGCACTGTGTGGTACCTTTGAGAGAAAATGCAGAATCCCATTCCAGTCTAAAAATCTGAAATGTGCTCTAGAATTCTATTTATAGGAATTGTGAAGATATGAAAAAAGAAATTGATGTTGGTTCCAATCCCTCCAAAATATGAAGTTACTAGCAACCTGCTTTCTTATGCAAGCAGGTTAAATATGCTAAAATTAAAGACATGTGTAGCATTGCACACAGAGTTGAAAGCCTTTGAATATTCATGAACAGAAGTATATGGTTTTTAAACATAGCCACCAAGTTTCTGGGTTGGGGAAACACATTTTAAGACTGATTCTTCTTTGTTTGCTTTCACTTGCTTTTAAACACCATTTCATTTGCTTAATTTTAATTAAATAAAAAGGTCAAATTCAAAAACTCTTGCAGATAAAACAAAATTCTATTTTCCCCAGCCTCTAAATACTACAATATGGCTGGTGATGCAATGAAATGAGGGTAAGTTTTAAAATGAACTTAAAGATGGAAGATTTAAAAGGCAAAAGAGCTATGCTAAACCTCAGAGACCTTAAGACCCCTATTTGGAGGTATAAAATGGTTTCCCAGGTGCTACAACCTGGATGATGTCAGTAGTTCTCCTTCTTTCTTTTTCCATTCATAACTATTTTTGTGCAGCATATCACATCACTTGGAGAGGAGGAGGAGGAGGAGGAGGAGGAAGAGGGACATAAATAGCTGGAATATATACAAATTGAGACCTTTCCAATATTTCCTTGCTTCTTTCTGAGGAAATGTGGGAAGGGCCTGCAACACCCTTCTGTACTAATAAAAGATTATTTGTATTTTGCAAGTTTCTCATGAAATCCAGCCAAGAGCCTGAAGTGGAAAATTCTTCCATTTCCCCCTTTTTAAAATGTCTCTTTTACCTTTAAAAAAAAAAATCAAATACCCAAGTTATTTATTAAAACCTTTGTTGTCCCGAGACATCTATTCCCACTATAGATTTAGGAATATATAATTGTTTAAAATTATATATTGGTTCAGGATTCAATGTTTGGTTAAGAACAAGAGAAAGGGCCTGAGGCTGGGTGAGACCAGGAGCCCATCTGATCAGCCTTCCGAAAATGAATCAGTTGGATGCATCCAAGAAGCTCAGAATCCTGTTGAGAAAGGAAGGTTATCCCTTTCTTCCTTTTTTTTTCCTCCCAGGCAACTGGGATTTAAAGAATGCTGACTAGAATTGAAAACAGCCATCAAAATATTGTGGTTCAGTTTTCATGACTTTATTTTACTTTATTATTTTATTTTTATTTTATTGATAAGGTCACAAGACTAATCAATCAATAAACTGCCACTAAATCAATAAATTTTCATTTATTCGCATCAGAAGCATCACAATTAAAATAAGGCATGCTATATGACATAACTTTTAAAATATAAAATACAACGTTTAAAATATGTAAAAATTAAACAGATCTTGCCCCAGAAACTAGCAGCCTTAATTGCATTCTGTCATGTGCCATGAAATCAAGTGTGCACTGATCAAGACACAAAGGGCAGATATACATATGTGTTGTTGTCTGCATGTCACCACAATCGCAAAGGCACCAGATAGCCCCATTTGTTCAGAGTGTCTCCAGATCTTGTTGTACCCATGCACAGTCTATTCAGTGATTTCCATACTTCCCAGCTTTTGCCAGACCCAGGCACCAGCTCCTCCGTTGGTTCCATCAAGTGTTGGTTCTCGGTTGGGAGAGGTTTTCTTGTGAGTTACAGCTACTCTGAGTTTCTCCAAGCTCCTGTTGTTGAGTCACCATTGATGGCATCTAGTCTCTTTGTCTTCTGTTTGCCTCCTTTTTTTTTTACTACTTGTGATTTTTCCAATGAGCTACCACCATACAGACTGATTTTATTTCATCAGCTATTGAACATTGTTGTTGCTGTCCAAGGTACCTCCAACCATTCAAAGCCATGAGCTTTTCTTCATTCAGCCTTTCTGCTCTCCCATCTTTCAATGTGAGAATTCATACTCTTGACAATATATTCCATTGTTGTTAGTTTGAGGTATCCATATTTCAATATTTTGACTTCTCTTTCATATGGCAGATGGCTTTCTATTTCCTGACTATAGTCACTTTTCCTGTAGATCAGGGTGTTTACCCTTCTCAATTTTAAGACTTGTGGACTTCAAGTCCCAGAATTTTGGGAGTTGAAGTCCACAGGTCTTAAAGTTGTCAAGGGTGGACACTCCTGCTGTACATTTTAGGTGCCACTTTTTCCATTTGTTCTCTGATCATTTGCATTGGGTTGACTTTGCACACTGATAAAATTTTATGCCCTTTGTTTTGTTTTTTAAGGCAGTGGACCAACTTTAGCCTTCATTTGATCTTCAAGAAAGGATCCCTTTTCACTGGACCCAACCACCAAAGTGGTCCTATCAGCATATCTCACATGGTTTGATGCTTCTCCCAAATTTCTGCTCTTCCTAGCCTAGTAGTTCAACATGTAAGTCAAACAGATCCTGTGACAATACACAACCTTGACTCATCCTTTCTCCATCTTCAAACTACGCTCCATCTTCTTTTCTCGTTATTCTTTGGCTGTTCCAAATCCTTTTTGGTTGCTCCCTATTTTTTTCCTCATTATTTCTTCATTCTACAGCTACTTCAAGAAGTATGGAAATCATTGAATAGATTGTATAGGGGTATCCAGAAGCACTTTAAACAAATGGGACTGTCCAGTTGTGTCTGCCTTTTACGGTTGTGGTGACATGCATACAACAACACACACATATATACAGTACCTGCCCTTTGTACCCTGATCAGTGCACATTTGAGACCTCATAGCACCATGACAGAACGCAATTAATGTTGGTAGTTTCTGGGCAAAATCTGTTTAACTTTACATATTTCAATTTTGTATTTTTATATTTTATATCATATAGTATGCCTGATTTTAATTGTGATGCTTCTGACATGAATAAACAAACATCAAGAAGCAGAATGAGATGAACTGATTCCAATTCATTAATCATTTTCCAGATCAACAGATCTCCCTTTCTGGTGACTGGATCTGCACAGATCATGCCAGGAGAAACTTAGTGAGCTGTTTTGCAACTCCCCTCTTAGTGATCTCCAGCAGGGACTTTGCATTTTTACAGCAGCCACAAACTGGGTCCATATTTTCAGGTGCCAATAAAGTCTCCCTTTCCTGTTTAGCCACTGGGTGTGTAAAGTTTGGTTTCTTTGCGCCAAAGTATACATTATACCTATATAATCAATGTCTTATCGTGTATAGACTGAGAGACAGATGCTTCTCCATCCTCCCAAAAATATTTTCTTAACCACACACACATATATTCTTTCCCATCCCGCAAGTTAATTCAAATTATTTGTCCGGGGGAGAGGAAATTGCTCCACGAAAGATACAAGTTTACTACATCTCTACCTTTGGGCTTCCACAGACGGCCTGCAAGAAGACGCGATTGCCTTGCCTCAAAGTTACTTTTTCCTGCCTGGGAATTTTGTAGCTTGACGCACCTGAGCTTCCCGCGGGGTTTCCTTGGAATCGGCCGATGGAGACCGGGACAGGGGAAGCCGAACAAGAAGCCAAATACCCTTGAATCACTCTCCTTTTCCCAGAGAAGGCTGGCGGCAGCTTCCTCCCTTCCCAACAACCCCAGTCCTCCTCCACTCCCGCCGGACTGGAGGCATCAACCGCACATTCTCACCAGGAGAGCCGCCCAGAGTTGGTTATAAGATGGGCGGCTTTATAAAGGCTCAAACCAACAAACCAACAAACCAACAAACCAACAAACCAACAAACCAACAAACCAACAAACCAACAAACCAACAAACCAACAAACCAACAAACCAACAAACCAACAGACGGCTTCTCTTGCGGATCATTCCAGCCTGGCCAGTTTTGGCCGAGTTTTCCAGGAAGCCAGCCTGGCATAGCTGACCTTGGAGAAGGGGGGAGGGGGGGCGCGTCCCAGCCAGGTTATGAATGGGATTCCAGAGAGGGCCGGGCGGGGCTTCGCTTCTTACGCCGGAGCATCTGGGTCCACCTCGAAGGCGCGGGCGGGGGGCGAGCGAGCCAGGCGCCCTGCTTGCTATTCTGATCACGGGCGCCGCTGATTCACAGCCTCGGAGCCGCTCATGAATAGAAGCGGAGACTTTTGACGTCAGAGGGGAGATTGATCAGCAACCCAAAGGGCGAAGAATATTCAGAGCTGCGGGCTGCCAGCCATCCGCCAGTGCCAGTCTCGCCGGCCATGCTCGCCCGGGAAGGACGCGCCGCTTGCGCCCCAGACTGAGCCAGCGGGGCGCGGGGAAGCAAGCCGGACCCGAGACCGTCCAGGTAAAAAGGGGATTGCCCGTCGCAAGCGCCCCTCCCTCGCTCCCCGGACCCGAAGGAAGACTGCCCAGCGGCCGCCCCGGGCCAGCCTTGTGCGGGCATCATCCCTGCACAAGCGCCGCCGGGTGGAGGGCCATTTCCCCTGCGCGCCGGCGAAGGGAGAGCCCGGTCCGCCGGGGCCGTTTGGCTAGCGGGTGGAGGGGAGCGTGTGGGGCAGGAGGGAAGGCTGGCCTTTCTCCGGACTTTCTCACTGCCCCACCAGCCGCCCAGCCAAAGCCGCCTCGCCCGCCCGCCAGTCGTTGCCTCCGCGCGAGCCGCCTGGTCCCGGGCCGCCCCCCTCTCAGAGGACCCGCGGATTGCGTGGAGGGGGGGGGGCGGCAAAGACCCTGAAATGGGGCGCCGGAGGGAGAGGCAGCAGCGCGTCTCCTTCCGAGCGGCTGGGGGCGAGGGCGGGCGGCCTCTCGGGGCAGGAAACCTGCTTTCCAAGGGGTCTGTTGCAGCAGCGGAGACTCAGGCGGGGCAGGGGACGGCAGCCGCAGTGGTGGAGCGGACGCGGCGCTTTCCGTGCTGTAGATCCGAAGGGAGGAGAGCCGCTCCTTTGCAGCGACCGCGCTCCAGCCGCCGCCGCGCCTCAGTAGGGAGGACGGGCTTTAGGAAGAGCGGCGGGGGGGGGGGCGAGGAGGCTGAGGCTCCCTCCAGCCCCCGGGAAGCGCCAGCTTCAGATTCAAGAAATTGAACCCAAGATTTAGGCTCCGAACTCGGGAGAAAGCCAGCGAGGAGCTCTTGGCCATCGTGGGATGCTTTGCCTGCCCTTCGGCTGCAGCTAGAAACGGAGCTGGTGATGATGTCACCGCCTCTGCATCCTCCGGGGGAGGGGAAATACCTGCTCCCCCAACTCTCCCCGAGTATTGCACTAGATATCCCAGCCTCCCAGACATGTAGTGATCCATCACTTCGCGGGGGGAGGGGGCGGTAGGGGAGGAAAGCCAAGGAAGAAAGGAAGAGGAAAAGGAGGAGAACTTGTTCCCAGGGCAAAATTTGCCTTCTGGTGAAGGAAAAGGGAGCGGATCACAATGTAGAAAACGGGCTCCTTAAGGACCCCTCCCCGCAGGACCTGGAAGGCAAAAGATCCAAGGGAAGGAGCTGGGGGGGGGGGGGTTTAACAGAATCACACAGTTGGAAGGGACCTTGAGGTCTTCTAGTCCAGCCCCGTGCTCAAGCCAGGAGGCGGCTTCGGCCTGCCATTGCGGGCGATGTCGGAGGGGACGAGGCGCAGAGAGCCCGGAGATGGCCGGGGCGTTTAGGCTCCCTCTTCCCCTCCTCCCTCTGACTCTCGCGGCCTTCTTCCTCCCGCAGCGATGTTCCCCAACCCGGCCGCCGCCGCCGCCGCCATGGAGGAGCAGTTCCGCCAGCAGCAGCACCAGCAGCAGCGGCTCCTGGTGCTCTTCAACGCCTCTTCGCTGCCGCTGGCCAGCCTCTGGCCGCCCACCCGGCTCTCGGCCGCCGCCCTGCCGCCCGCCGCCACCGCGGCCGGAGAGGAGGCCGCAGCCCTGGCCGTGGCGGGCGCGGTGAGCCCCTGGGACATCGCGCTGTGCGCCACCGGGACGGTGATGGCGGGCGAGAACGCGCTGGTGCTGGCCGTGCTCTTCTACGCGCCCGGCCTGCGGGCGCCGCCTTTCCTGCTGATCGGCAGCCTGGCGCTGGCGGACCTGCTGGCCGGGCTGGGGCTGGTGGTCAACTTCAGCGTGCAGTACCTGGTGCAGCCGCCCAGCGAAGCGGCCACGCTGAGCGCGGCGGGGCTGCTGCTGGCCGCCTTCTCGGCCTCGGTCTGCAGCCTGCTGGCCATCACCGTGGACCGCTACCTGTCGCTCTCCAACGCGCTCACCTACCACTCGGAGCGCACGCGGACCTTCACCGCCGCCTCGCTGCTGCTGCTCTGGCTGGCCTGCCTGGCCGTCGGGCTCCTCCCGCTGCTGGGCTGGAACTGCCTGCGCCAGCCCAGCGCCTGCAGCGTCCTGCGGCCGGTCACCAGGGACAACGCCGCCGTGCTGGCCGTGGCCTTCCTGCTCCTCTTCGCCCTGATGCTGCAGCTCTACGGGCAGATCTGCCGCATCGCCTGCCGGCACGCCCAGCAGATCGCCGTCCAGCACCAGTTCATCGCCAGCGCGCAGGCCACCTCCACGCGCAAGGGCCTCTCCACGCTCTCGCTCATCCTGGGCACCTTCGCCCTCTGCTGGGTGCCCTTCGCCATCTACTCCCTGGTGGCCGACGCCTCCTACCCGGCCGTCTACACCTACTCCTTGGCCCTGCCGGCCGCCTGCCACTCGCTCCTCAACCCCATCGTCTATGCTTTCCGCAACCCCGAGATCCAGAAGTCTCTGTGGCTGGCTTGCTGCGGCTGCATCCCGGCCGGCTTCGCCTCCCGACCCAGGACGTCCAGCGATGTGTAGAGGTGGGCTGGCCCAGAGGCAGCCCCCTCCCCTCCACTGCCGCCCCACCCCCGTTTCCTTCTGGATTCTCTGCGGGAGGAAGGAAAGAAAACCCAGAGCAGAAACACGCGACAGCCGACTTTCTGGGCAACGAAACCCGAGGTCGAGAGGAAAGCAATTCCAGACAGTTATTTTCTCATATCTGATTTTGCTAAAACAGAGGCAAGAGGCGTCCGACTTTGGCCGGGGGGCTCCCTGCCAAAGGAGGAGGCGGCAAGTTGGCCAAAGCGCCGTCCGCGACGGATTCAGTGGAGAGTAATTGCAAAACGAGGGTCTTTGCCCTTAAGGCCTTTTCTTGATTCATTCTAAAGTCCCTTCGCCTTTAGTGTAAAACCTGGATCTCAGGAGTGGGCGGGGTGGAGGGACCGAATGGATCCTGATTTGATTTTTTTTTTAAAGTGTTCTTTTATTGGCAGGAGGGATGATTAACAGTTCTTGTGAGATCTGCCTTCAGGATGGGGAATTGAGGGGAGAAAGGCAATAAAGGCGGGAGCAGGCTGGGTGGTGGGGTCTTGCCCCTCTTTCACATAAGCCCAGTTTTGGGGGCTGGAGTATGTGTGGTTTGTGGGTGAAAATGCGGCCCAAGCAGCCCATCAGCTGCACCGTTCCGACTTGAGCTGGAATGTAAGATTTAAATGCTCACTGTAGCGGACTCCTTCGCACGGAATACCGCCGTGGGGAAAGCGTAGGCCGTTTAACAGGGACGTCCCTCCTCCCCCCCCCTTTTTTTTTTTGTTTACTCCGATCGGATTTTTCTCTGCTATGCAATATCGAAACCACCTTTCAAAACGCAGACACACACACACACATACGCACTCAGCCCACAGGCTCACGTGCGATGACGACGAGCTGAGTTGGGCTGGGATGACTGGAGCCAGCCAAAATGGCTCCTCGCCATCCCGCTTCAGCACCTCCGGCGTCGGACAGCTCCCTGCAAGCAGCAGGAGCCGCAGGAGCCGCAGGAGGCCTCCGAAGGCGCCCCCGCGAGTCCCGTTTTTATGGGGGAAACGTGATTGGGGGGGGGAGCGTCTATTGCGCATGTCAGCCCAGGTAGAACGCGGGGCAAAGACAGAGGAACCCCCCCCATCTTTCAGTATTGCCTCCGCCTCTCAAGAAGGTTGTGTAATTCATGGGTGGGGGAGAAGGTCTGTTGAGGAACTCCTCCCCCCATTTCCAACAGTGCAAACCCATCTAGGGAGCTACAGGCCTAAAAGCACTTTAAATTCATAATGTCTCACTATGTGAGACTAAGGCAACCCCCTTTGTATTTGGAGGTACTTTTGAGATAAAGGCAGGGGGCAAAGGAGGCTGTCTTACAATGAAAGCAAAGGGGAGAACCCGGAAACCACAAGTAGTTGGTATGACTTCTTAACTACTCTGCCCATCATCCCCGTCTGCTATTCTGATTCAAGGGAGGGCCATTCCTCTTTTAAACTGTCAGCTTGATTTAAGTCCCAACAGGCACTTGGAAAAAGAGGGACCTTCAACTTAGCCAGCATGTTCTGTCAACACAAATGTATGTGTGTAACACGTCTGAAGAGCATGTTTTGCTCAAATCTATTTTCTCTGGAATGTGAAATTAGCAAATTGCCCCCTTGTCTTTGGTTTTATTTTGACTGTGGAAAGGGATGCCTTGGGGCCATTTCATAAAGAGACAATGGTGGGGAAAATAATATTTCAGTGAATTTGCAGCCATTTCCTCATTAGCGATTCAAAGTTTCTCATGGTGTCACCCAACCATCATTACAACCACTTGCCACCTATCTTCAGTACCGTTATTTCAGTATAATGATTGTTGGAGATGCTGTAAATCAGTACAAGAGCCATGGCGGCACAGTGATTAGCATGCAGTACTGCAGCCTACTTCTGCTGCCTGCCGGCTGCCTGCAATTTGGCAGTTCGATTCTCACCAGGCGCAAGGCTGACTCAGCCTTCCATCCTTCCAAAGTGGGTAAAATGCAGACCCAAATTGCTGGGGGCAATAGGCTGATTCTGTAAACTGCTTAGAGAGGGCTGTAAAGCACTGTAAAACAGTGTATACATCTAAATGCTATTGCTATTGCTACAAGCAGTCCTTGTTAGGGCCAAGTTAGTTGTAACAGGGTTACTGAAGAATCCCATTACTGATATACTGTATAAACCTGTCACTTATTACATTCTGTGAGGGTGTGTGGGAATGACCTTGGCAGACAGGAGGAGGACATATTGCCCAGGCAAATGGTTGATAAGAGGCAGCTTAATCTGCAGGTTGGGAAAAAAACACAGGAAGCATTTCCTAAGGGACCTTCCCTAGTTTTCCAGAGACTAAAAGAAGAGGAAAAGAGAAATGCTTTCGGTCTTGCAAGATTCTATTTAATATAACCTTACAATTTGAAAAAATGCTAACATTCCTGCTGTACTTTTTCTCCGGACCTTCTCAAAACTTGCAAGACTGGAAGTGTTTTCCCCTCCTCCTCTAATAGGCAGCAGGCCTTCCTCCTGTCTCCCAAGATCATTCCACATGCCCTCCCGAAATGTGACTAGTGGTGGTTGTGCAATTTCATGTGTGTGGTACAAAACTTCATATTTTACAATTTTTTGCAAACACAACCTGAAAGTTGCGTTTTCTCTGCACTAAATCTCTCTAAATCTCTAAATTTCTTGCTCTACAGAAATAGCCTCTGATTTTCCTTCCTTAATCAATAGGGGACAATAGGAGTAAAAGAAGGGAGAGAAGGTATCAGCTCAAGGGAAACGCTGAGCTTTGCAGATTTTCAAAATCTAAACAAGAGTAATTTTAAAAAGTGAACTAAGCATGCTCAGTAGTGGTGGAGTGCACTACCCTAGCTCAAAGTGCTTGTCCTATTGCTCTCCAAATGTGTTGGATCACAATTCCCATCAGGTCTAGCCAGCATTCAGGTTAGAAGGTTTATAGCTCAGCACCCAGTTTGAAAAGCTGAAAGTTACCCTGCCAAAAAAGTAAAGAAACAGCAAACTGAAGTTGAATTTTGTCATAGAAGCAGATCTTCATTGCTTTATATTTTTTGTGTGTTTCTGAAAGGATGTCTATTTTGTATATGTCAATGACCTGCCCACCCTTACAGTGGTGTTCAAAACCCAACCAGATTCTCTTTCCTTCCTCCTCCTTGGCCCTCTCCTCCACAGTTTATCAGGCATCTCTTGGGGACCAGGACACCTCAATTTTGAGAGTGACTATCCCAGGCATCTGGGAAAAGAGAGAAAGCTACCATACCATTTACATAAAAACCTACCACTTCTGGAAAGTCTGGGCAGAAGAATGTGGTTCTGCCGTTTCTGTCCTTGCTGCCTTGGGAGGGGCCCTGGAGAAGCCAAGCTGCAGGCAAGTCAATGTCCACCCCCACCTCGCTTCAGTGCTCCTTGTTGAAGGGAGATGTGCACACGGATTCCCCAAAGGGATCAGAAATGCACCACTTGCTAGCTACCATTCCATGCTGGTTGACCCAAGGCCTTGCAATGCACTTTATGGACTATTGGGGTGGGGTGGGGGGAGAGAGCCAGAGGAAAGACACAAGAAATCAATGCTCTTCATTGCACTGCAACTCTATGGTGTATACTATTATACATTTGTCTGTTGAGAGTAAATTATTTTTATTACTGTACATACAATGTTTGTGAATTGTCCAGGAATACTTAAAAGTTATTTTGACAAATAAAATTGAAAAAGAGAGATTAAATTCTGGGCATTGTCCCTAGAAAGTGCCAAAAGGATGTTTGGTTGTTGTCTCATTTAGGTATAGACTCACTGTGGGCAAAAGTCCTGGTTATGTTCAGATGTGGAGACCTTGGTGCTCTCTCTGCTTGGTTGTTTTCTCACAGATGTTTCATTACTCAACTAGGTAACCTCATCAATGCAATCAGGAGTACTGACGATTTTATACCTAGTTTGGGTAATGAAACATCTGCAAGAAAAAGACCAAGCTCAAAGAGCACCAAGGACCACAGACAGTTCATTTACAAATATTCTCTTCTATTGTATTCGGATGATAGGCTGCTCAACCAACTAGCCAACCACATTTTTAGCTTGGCCTGCTATGGTGACCAAGGAAATGGGATCATTAACTGCATCATATAAAGTTAGACTTGCATCTTGAGATGTTGCTATTTGACCACTATTTCAGATTTGCTTCCTGTTCTAAAAGCTGGCACAGGATCTGACTCTGATTCATCCACCAGGGGTCCCCCAACTCCTCAGTTACAGACCAGTTTCGGTCCGTGGCCTGTTAGGAACCAGGCCGCATAGCTGGAGGTGAACAGCGGACAAGCAAAACTGTGCATGCATAGGATCTAGTTTTGCTGCCCATCTCTTCCTTCCTCCCCCCACCCTCCGGTCCTTGGAAAAATTGTCTTCCACAAAACTGGTCCCTAGTGCCAAAAAGGCTGGGGACCACTGCCATTCACCATCTATCTAAACTCTCCAGAGATGTGCAAACATCCCAGTAAAACCTCCAGGGATTCAGTCATGTGGTCACAACTGGTCTCTTGACATTCTTGGCCACCCCCACACAGATGCCCTGAACCTCAGAAGGTTCCAAGTTCAAAAGAGCTGGTTTAGAATAAAACTGAAATTTCCATCTGCTTCACTCCAAGTTCTAGAATAAATCATTGATTTTGTCTTAGCCTCTGAACAAAATGGGCCAGTCTTGAGCAATTTATCCCATTCTCTCCCCCCACTCCACATACATATCTTCTAGATATTGTTTTGTAAACTGGGATTGAGCTGCTTGGGTTAGTGCTTTGTCAAAATATTTTCACTTCCATTCCTGGTGCTTCTAGCTGAAGCTGGAAACGAGGGTGAGAAGCTTAAGGGGAAGTGTTGCCATAGCAGATGAGCAGATGGTGGAGAACCTTCTTGGGATCTGTTGTGCTGAAGACCAGATTATGACTCATCAACAGCAGTTGGACCATACCTGCTGGAGATCTTTGCTCCAAGTTTCATCTCTGAGCTGCTGTTCCATTTTCTGTTCCATTACCCAAAATGATGTAAGGACTTTCTCTGCATTGTAGCCAAATCCTCAGGATTATTTGGGCAGAGACCGAGCCCCAGGAGCAGACGTGATGAGATGGTCCTAGGATAATGGATAAAATAATCCAGAGGTCCAGTTTGTGGCTCTCTGAGCAGAGCAGCACTAAAAGATACTAAGGCAAGGAATTGAAAGCCACACTGGGGAAAAAGGGTGTGTTTAAAATTGTCCACTTATAATGGAGAAATGACTTCTGCTAACCATTCAGTCATTTCCCCAAAACTGACTTTCAGCAGTTTTAGGGCGTCACCCATGGCCATTGTTACAATGCAGGATACGAAGCCTGTTGTCATTACTGTTATTGGCACATTGCAATGTTTGGGTTTAAGTCACTAGAGAAGAACTCTTGATCATACACTATGCCTTAGTAGTCCATGCTAAGCCTTCCGAGTCTATACTTAACACAACCTGGGGAGAAGCTCAATTTCCAGAAGCTTTTCCTCTTGGGCTGTTCCTGCTGTACCCCACTTTTAATTGGTGGGTGATGTTCCTCAACCTCTCATAAGGCATTGTCTCCACTTCTTCCCCATCTCGACTTTTCATGCCCCGTCCTGACACTTGCCAAGTTTTGATAAACCAGCAAAATCAGAAAGCCAACTTATTTTTCCCTTCTCCTCCTCCTGCTTCTATTCCTCCTCCCTCCCAGCCCCCCGTCTCTCACACAGCTTGATTTCCACTGCAAAAAAAAACCCCAGGGAGATCAACAACCACAGGAAATAAATACTCTTAAAATTTTAATTTTCTTTATTGTTATTGTTACCAACATGCATAAAGTGTCAACAGCTTGGATTTATTTTGCACAACATTTCCCGGGGAGAAAACAATGAAAAAAACCATAATTGTTTACTAGCAGCTTTCGGCTGTTGAAATAGGGTTTTGGCTGGATTGTTTTTTTTTTTTTTTTCTACAGGCAGGAAAAGAAAAAAGAAAAAGAAAATCCATCTGGAACCATACAGTTTGGTCCTGTTTGGTCAGTGTTGAGTCAAGCAGAACCCACGAGGCTGGGAACAGCTGCTTTACAAATAGCAAAACTCTGTACGGCAGATAGATAGATAGATACAAGTGGCAGACATCTACTGACCTACTGACTAAATGCACGTAGTTAGAACAGCACTCCAGTACACAGCAGACGGCACTTTCGGCTACTGCAATTCGTCAGCTTTAGAAGAGTGTGAAATCAAATACTTAGAAGCAATGTGCAAACCTCCACATGGCAAGATTTACCCGTTTCCCACCAGTTGAAGAGAAATCAAATAATATAACTTTTTCTTTTTAAATGTACTATAATCCATGACACCAGCAGAAGAAATATGAACTTGGCTCACTTGCTTTGTTGGTGTCACATTCATCCACATTGAAAGTAGATTTTAGTAGCGATTTAAGTATGAAAAATACATGGAGACTCCCTACTTCATGTCAACAAACTATTAGATAATAGATACATTAAATCTTGATGTCCTACCCCATATGGGAGATACCTGAATGATTGTTGCTGGAAATAAATGAAGTCAAGCTGGGAGAACCTGCAGCCCTCAGATGTTGTTGGACTTCACATCTTCCTTGTGACTCAGTGTTTCTCAACTTAGGGAAGTTTAGGAAGTGGGGACTTCTGGGAGTCGAAGTCACCCATCTTAAACTTGCCAAGGTTGGAAAACACTGCTCTGAGTGAAAGAACAGATCTATAGCTCGGATACATTGGACCTTATCAGAGTCTGTAGAAGTTCAGGAAGTTAGAATAAGCAGAAGTGCCCTTTGTATCACTTTTGGTTGTACATCAGTTTTATTTCTCAAAACAAGAGTGGAAATATCAGTAGGGATTCTCTAGGAGCTCAGTTCTTCCTTCCTTCAAAGAAACCCAGGCACCCCATAGCCCCAAATGGCCACAAACATCTTGTCAATGAAATTTAGTTATTTTGCCAACAAATGTTGGCACTGGTATTTAAAGCCATTGAGGGTTTTGGAAGATTGGAAATACCTCCCGTTCAGAGTTGCTCTTAAGGGCTCTCCTTCCAAACATATACCTGGTTCCTGATCCTTCCTGTGACCCAATCCTCATTCTGGTAATATCAACTATGACTTTCAGCTAGTTATAGACCTGGTTGTAGACCCCCATCCCAGGACACTGTCCACCCTGAGTAATATCATACTGAGGAACAAGGGAGATAACTTGAACATTAGTTTAGTTGAGCCATTTCATTCAAAATGTTAGAAAGTGGAAATGTAACCACTATGTCCTGTTATTAGAGCATGTAGCAAACAGTAACTTCTGATGTTCCCCAAAGGCTGGTTGGTCAATCACCACATCAAACATCTCCATGGCTTTTCCACTGTGTCCTAGGGTTGGGACATTTTGCAGCTTTTGGCTGCTTCACTTTGTGCAATCCTTTTATTCTCCAAAAGTGCCCTTGGGACTTTATCCCAGAGGTGCTCATGAGTTGCATTGAAGTATGTGCTGAGCAGCCAAGACTTTGGGCCAGCAAAGTTCAACCCACGTGTCAGGGGAAACAGCTAAGATCCAGATGTAGAAAGGATGAATCCATCCATCTATCCATCCTTGCAGAAAGAGGAAGGAAAACAGTGTTTCCTCTTCAAATTGTTCTGCCTAAGGAAGTGTTTTAAAACTAGGTTCATTATGAGGAATAGCATGCAACTGGTCTACTAACATCAACTGATTTCAAAATCTAGGACAGTGCCAGGCATTTGTATCCAGATCTGATGCCCCGTCACTCTCTTCTCCAAACAATAATCCCAGCAGTTCAAAGAACAGGCATGTGCTGGTGGTTTTCTTGTTGGAGTCCTGTAGCCCTCTGACTCTTCCCTAGAGCCAAAGGATGGTGGGACCTACCTATCAGAAAATCAAACTGGAGAGCTCAGATGCAGGATACAAGTCTAGCAGTGCTCCCATCAATTGGTTGCATCACTATTTCTCATCCATCCCTCAAAGCTAAGCTTGGGTCAGAGGAGAAATGCCCAAGACCACTGGAGGCCTTTCCTAAAATTGCTGATCACAATCATTTTTAATGTGGCAGATAGAGAAGAAATCTGAAAATGGTACTTGCTTCATTTTAATCAAAATATATTTAAATCAAATATAAAAAATTGATCAAATCTATTGATCTGATTTTGCCCTGATCCTTCCCTTTTCTTCTTTTCCCAGATCCTAAATTCTGTATCCTTAACAATAAACCTCTCAGGTCGCCCTCTTCTATAAGGAGCTTAAGGCATTCACAGGGAAGGGAAAGAGGGGAAGTGATGTCACACGTGTGATGACATCATTGTGCAAATGACATCACAATGGCACGACATCACTGGAGTTTGTACTAGCCATCTAGAATCAGTGTAACATAGATAGAAACTTCTATGTTTGATAGAACATCTGTTTCTTTGGCACCAACCGCTCAGGAGGTCAAAGATCTTGCATTTCTTTTGAACCCACATCCTAAACTCACCACATCCTCAATCTGAGAAGCTCCCTTTGCTTGAGCTCTATCCCTCCACCCAGCTGCATCCCACTCCTTGCCAGAGAAAACCCCAAGCTTTGCAATTCTTCCTTTCCCTTTCCTACAGTTCTTCTCATTTATCTCCTCTGCTCTAAATTTAGCCCAGGACTGCCAACATTTTCTTTGTTCCTGCCAGGGAAAAAATGACAAGATAACAACATATAATCAGAGAACTAAATCTGCAAAAAGATAGGGTCAATAATCTTTGCTTTCAATTGCACGTTTTATCTCTGAGGAGGACGAAGCCTCCTGCTCTTCTCTGGTAGAGCTAAAGTCCCCTATAGAAGTTGCAACCCACAGACTATGCTGGATTTGGAATTACTGCAAAAAGACTATTTCAAACATTCAAGCTAGCCTCTAATAACTGTCTTCCCCTTTTGACTAGGTAGACCCTAGCAAACACTTCATGTTACAACGGCACAGAAAATATTATTTACGACCATCATTGCATCCCCAGTCATGTAATGAAAATTTGGACACTTGGCAACTGGCATGTGTTTATGATGGTTGCAGCATCCACGGGACATCATTTCTGACCTTCCCCAAACCAGATTCTGACAAGCAAAGCCACTGGGGGAAGCCAGATTCTCTTAACAACTTCAATGAATCACTTAACAACAAAAAAGGTTGTAAAATCAGGCAGATGCTGAAGCTCAAATACTTTGGCCACCTAATGAGAAGAGAGGACTCCTTGGAGAGGATGTTTCCTGATGTTGGGAAAGATGGAAGGCAAAAGGAGAAGGGGACGGCAGAAGATGAGATGGTTAGATAGTGTCACAGACACGATGAACATGAATTTGGGCAAACTCTGGAAGACATTGGAGGATGGGGGGCCTGGCATCCTATGGTCCATGGGGACATGAAGAGTCGGATACGACTTAGCAACCAAACAACAACTGAACCTAAGAATTCTCTTGCTCCTGTTCGTTGTCCTGGTGGGTGCTGGAGAGCACTTCCAAAACCCTCTGCCTTTTCCTTGATTCCTAGGAATTTGCTACTTATTTCTCCAAGTCAGCCTTAACAAGGATGCTAAGTTTGAAATAGCTATACTAGTCTCCTTTTATTTCTTTGTTAGTAAATTTAAATTTAATGCAAAATAGTTTGTCATGGAAGCGACTGCCTGCGAAGGCTCCTGGACTGGGGCTGAAAGGCGAAAGCGGAAGCAGTTGCTCCGTCCCATATTTGGGTAAACCAGGTTGCCCTGATAGACTGGTCTCACTAGAAAAACACTTAACAAGGATGGTTCACCTGCCTGCCATTTTCTCAGTTCTCCTTCATCCACCTTGATGTTTCATTTATTAAAATAATTTTGACCTAGTGGGTCTACTAGGCAGCACATCAATTTAAAATTCAATCAAAAATTAGGAGAGCCATAAAAAGCAATGATGTATTTATGCCAGATGCCTAAATTAGTTGCTGAATTGATTTGTTTTCTGAGTGTGCAGTTTGTTGAGCTATAAACTGATGGAATGGCCTGGGCTCATTCCAACGGTAATCCACCCCCCCCACACACAAATTTTAATAGGCTTTAATTAACTGTAGCCACTATAAAGCTCACCTAGTTAAGTGTCTTGTACAAAACCAGCTAGGGATAAGGGATTGATACAAAATCAGCCAAGGTGGCAGAACTAAGGGAAAGCCTCCAAACTGCCTTAGCCAATTACTTAAAACTCAAGAATCGAAAAGAAAGGGGATATTTTCCCAGTTTTGGTGCTAATGCAAAGAAGTCCTTTCCTATTACACAATAGCAATAGCACTTAAGACTTATATACCGCTTCACAGTGCTTTACAGCCCTCTGTAAACCGTTTGGTTTACAGAGTCAGCCTATCACCCTCAACAATCTGGGCCCTCATTTTACCGACCTTGGAAGGATGGAAGGCTGAGTCAACCTTGAGCCGATCAGGACTCAATCCCGCTAGTAAAGTTGGAAGAGCTAGGTTTTTTAAGAGGCAGATGTAATTATTTGTTCCTAAGAGCACTCTATTTGATTTTTTTTTTTTTGAATAATCATTATATCACTTCCCATGAAGACAGCCCTGGAAGTGACAGAAGTTTGGGAAAAGGTGACATCTGGTGTCATCAGGAAATGGTGACAACTCCAACTGAAAGGGATAGTCCATTTGTGGAGGCTTAAATGGGACTAAGGATAAGAATATAAGCCATGTTTGAAGGCTTAGGCGGTTCTTCAGCTAATGTGACTGTGAAGCAATGAGTGTATTGCCCCAAAGGTGCTTTTTCAGGAGGCAACTGGACTTTCTTGTTTTTTCTTTTGAAGACGTTTTGCTTCTCATCCAAGAAGCTTCTCCAGCTCTGACAGGAGAGTGGGGAATGGAAGGATTTATACTCTACAATGAGTGTGCTGTTTCCTGGTCTGAAGGGGAAATGCAGAAATCCCATCTATTTGATTGGAAATATTTGACTCAAATATTTGACCAGGAAGTAATTCAATGGAACTGCATCTTCAGACTGAACCTTTGGAGCAAACCAGCAGATAGAACTGAATGACTTCAAAACTCAGATCCAATTTGGAGATTCAATGGATATTTTGAGCCTTAACAAACATACTTTTTGTCCATTGATTTGAAAATCCAGTTCAAACTATTAAGCTAAATTAAATTAAATGTATTTCCTAAATTGAGTTAAAATCCAAATTAAGTACAATGACAATAATCACTGAAGTTTTTAAAGAAGAGACTGGACAGGCATTCGTCCAGAATATCTAGACCAGAGTCTCCTGCTCAACCAGAGAGTTGGACTAGAAGACTTCCCTAATCCTTCCCAACTCTACCATTCTGTTACATCTGACCAATATGCCAAATTTAAATTTGATGAAGAGTTTCAGATCTCTATTCCATTCTCTGCTTCTATTTGGGGTTTTTAAGAGAGAAAAAAAAGAAGGACTAGCAAAATTCACAGTCAGAGAGAAGTACTAGATGAAAAACCAGACAAAGTGCTGCTGGCTTCAACAATAGTGCAGAAAAGAGACAGCACTGTGGTTATGTAATGGATTCATTTTTCATCCAATTACCAGAAGGAAAGAGGGGGTAAACTACTATGAACAAGAGGGAGAAGAAAAATTAAAGTTCCATGTTGCAAGTTGGACCTGAGAAGGATCCTATCTCCAAAAAGTACTCTTGCTTAATCCAGCAAGCAGATGCTATTCAGCCAAGCTGTAATTCCAACTGAACTAAATTAATCAGCTGTAGTTGGAAAAGGTATTTTAATGAAGAGAGAGAGAGAGAGAGAGGTTGAGAGGGAAAGGGAGAGAGAGAGAACTCATCTAAGTGATCACTTTGATCATGCTGCTTCTTATCCCCTCTAGGGCTTTAACTACTGAAGGTTTGTGTAACATGGGCCAGCATCTTTTTGGCAGTGAACATAGGGGACAGGCACTGTGGATAATTAGCAGGAAGCCCCGTGTTTCACGAACAGTCCCAGACTCAGGAATGTCATTTAGCAATAGTCATCTCTACATGGCTCATTCAGTCCTCAAATATCTGCAAATTTCCTTCCTTCCTTCCTTCCTTCCTTCCTTCCTTCCTTCCTTCCTTCCAATCTGCAGACATTTCTTTGCTTCTGGCACTTGGCTCTGCCAGTTCCAGAAATAACTTACATCGGAGAGGGGGAAGAGAGTAACAAAAATAAATAGGGCAGCCATAATGGCATGTTTGCAGCCAACATCTGACTTTGATGACACAACCAACATACCCAGGATGCGCTTGAGTTGCACCAAGGTTATTGGGATGTGTGCATTTCATTGGATGATGATCACCTCTGGTCCTTGAGACCACCCAAGAACACACCTCTCTCTTTCAAAGCTTTCCAGCCATCTGTAGCACTAGCTATATAGCACTTAGACTTATATACCACTTCACGGTGCCTTACAGACTTCTCTAAGTGGTTTACAAAGTAAGCCTCTTACCCCCAACAATCTGGGTCCTCATTTTATTGATGTCGGAAGGATGGAAGGTTATCATCCAGTTAGGATCAAACTCCTGGCAGTGGGCAGAGTCAGCCTGCAATACTGCATTCTAACCACTGTGCCACAACAGCACTGTAGCTACTGATTCACTCTTGAAATACATACTACAGTACGCAAAACAACGCAGGAGCTGGAGATTTTGTCAAAACACTTAAAGCAGTGCTGTGACGCCATAATGCTGATTTTATCACTCTGCTCCCCCTCTTTGATCACCCCTGAAGATCCTTCTGCTGCAGAGCTCCTTGGTCACTGGACCAATTAACGTGGATCCCCTTGAGAACTTTAACTAGACACAAGTATAGAGGAGTGGTTGAACTGCACACATCCTTGTCCAACCGTATTGCTTCTCAAAAGAGCAATACACCAACAATCCAATCTTTTTGCGTGCAGTTCTTTAAAACAACCTTCTGGCAAGGAAATGAAGAACATTGTCTTTGGAACCATTTTCCTTCCTGCCACACATTTTTGCCACCGAACCTTGCAAAGTTTTGACTCCAGCCTCCTCAGCCTGATTTGATTTTGAAATAGGATTTTTTTCCCTTCATTTTTGCTTTGGGTCCCATAGAATTGTCAGTAATTAATCAGTACAAAATTGACCTCCTGATCCTTATAGTTCATCGATATGTATAATCTTTTTTCTTTTGTGAACATTTTATACAAATAATTGGAGATAAAAAAAAAAAAGAAGTGAGAATCAACCTGACATTTTAAATAAACTTTTTCTTTCTCTTTTTCTGTTTATATAGATATAGATATATTTAAAGCCCACTATATAAACATCGTACAATATGAAATAATTACAAATTAATTCTGCTAAGCTACATAATCCTACGCAAGGGATGACTTCATAATTAATCACACAATATGCATAGCTTGTGCCTCCTTGCTATCATGGCTTCTTCTGTATCAGCTACATTACCCCCGTTCCCCAGCAATTCCTACTAATTGTCTGGTATTATTGTCTAATTATCCTTCTCTTAAAACCCAAAGGTATCTCAAGCAGATAGCAGTCTTTATACAGGTAGTCCTCGACTTACATCAGTTCATTTAGTGACCGCTCAAAGTTATAACAGTGGTGAAAAAAGTGACTTGTGACTATTCTTCATACAAGACCATTGCAGCATCTGCCTGATCACGGGATCAAAATTCCGATGCTTGGCAACTGATTCATCTTTATGACGGTTTCAGTGTCCCAGGGTCACGCGATTCATTCTGCCACTTTCTGACAATGGGGAAGCCAGATTCACTTTACAACCATGCGACTAACTTAACAACTGCAGTGCTTCACTTAACAACTGTGGCAAGAAAAGCCGTAAAATGGGGCAAAATTCACTTAACACTTATCAACAAAAATTTGGAACTCAATTGTGGTCGTATGTTGAGGACCACCTGTATCTTCAACTACTGTGACAACTTGCTGGGTTATTTCCTATGCCTGACCTATCTCAATGTTACAAATAATGATCTGGCAACTGGACTGAAGAATCTGCCTGATACTAAATCAGAATTTTTCAACCTTGGCAACTTTAACAGTAGTGGACTTCTACTCCCAGAATTCCCCAGCCAGCCTGGAGATGAAGGAACAGAGCCTTGGGTGTTCTACAATCCTTTTCCCTCTCTATCCAATCTTCCGCCATTTTCCCTACCCAATCTTGTACCTTGTCAATGAAGAAAATTACAGGCAGAGGATGGAATGTCAATCCTGCTCATCACGGGCAGGTGGTGCCACCGCTTTGTGGTGAAGATGACCTGAAGAATTCCACCGCCCTCTGCAGACTGGAGTAAGAGCAGATTGGATTGAGAAGATGGCAAGTGATCAGGGATGCAGGTGTGGCCAAAATCTAGGCATACTTTTCACAATGCTTCTTTCAGGGAGTTTCTGTCTATACATCTGTTCCTTGAAGGACTAGTGCAGGCTACATGGATCCCAATTCCTTGCTGGAGGTATGGAGAATTTTCTTGGACAAAAAGGGAACTTATATTTGGGGGAGAGGGGGGCTACAGCACAGCCTTCACTAACCTTCTTCAGAATAATCAGGTATCCATTAATGTACGGTAAATTCAACTATTCTCCCTTGGTTGACAAAGGCAAATTGCCAACCAATTTAGACAATATGTAGCAGTACCCCAAAAAATTGCATATGCCAAAACTTGAGAGACAGACGTTGTCCTTACCACTTCTCTCAGCAATGGAAACACTTTAGTTTATCTTGATTGTCAAAGGAGGAAAGCAGATTCTTCCTGTTATGCAAACTCTTGTATACTTTTGATTATAATCCGAGGGCAGAATTTAAGAAGGGTGATTAAGCAACCTGAAGCCTACAAAGTCTCAGTGCGTTCTTCCGCTTTAAAAAAGGGATTCTCCAATTTGGCAACTCCAAACTAGCATGGCTGGCTAGGGAATTCTGGGAGTTGAAGTCCACAAGCCTAAAAGTTGCCAAGTTTGGGGACTCTTGCTTTAAAAGAATGCACTGTACCCTTTGGGACCAAATTCTATGAAAAAAAATAGAGAGAGAATAGGGCCGTGCGGAATATCCCAAATTGCTTCAAAATATGTTGAGGTCTGAATCCAAAACTTAAAGCAAGCATGAAAGCAGCCACATCATTAAATAGGCTATCGTGAAGCGCTCTCTGTAGCAGATGTGCAATTCTGAAAAAAAGAGACAGTTGTATTAATGAGCCACAGAGAGGCCTGTAATTGGGTTCCTACTTACACTGAAGCAACTTTTCAAATCTTGCATAGCTGTAAATCAAAACTGGACCTCAGAACTCCCTCCAATTAAACCCAAAAGCTGTGAAAAACAATGAATTTGGGGGCAGTTTACAGCCCCACAAACACCTAATTAAAAAAAATTAAAACCTAAAAAATTAGGTGATCTACAAAATACAAAACTCAGAAAAACCCAAGAAGACATAAAAGAAAAACACAAAACACAAAGCAGAACATTAAAAATGTGTGTGGGGGTTTGGTTACACTTTCTTAATGTTTTGACTGCTTTGTGTTTTTTTCTGGGTTTTATATTTTGTATTTTAACTTTGTTCTGAGTAAAAGAAAAATATAAGTAAAAAAAAAAAAGGTGATCTTAGGAGAGAGGAATTGGCACTTGTTTTCATTCACTGCCAAATACTGTTAGGTTTTTAAAAATTACCATTATATTCCTATGTACATTTAGCGAGTGTAAGCCCAACAAAACTCAATCAGGACTTACTTCCAAATAGGCACAACTATAAAATTAGGTATTTACGAAAGGTATGTGAATATCAACTTACATTGGTGGGAAATTTTAATTTTCAAGGCTGCTCAAGAATTTTAAGATGATTAAACCAGGAAGGAAAAGTACATAGTTAGCATCTTTCTGAAAAGAAACGAGCACCTAAAATCATCCGGCTCTGTTGGTGATGTTTGACATTTTTATCATATTTGGTTGTATCAGCTCAAAAATCAGAATTTTCCCATTATTATTTTGCAAACTTTTTTCTGGATGCACAAGCAATTTTACAGCAATTTTGTTTCTAGTTCTTCACAATTAGGGGAAGGGGGGGAGGAAGGAGAAGGAAATGTAGTGTTTTCTCCATGGTAACATTCAGAAAAATTAGCTATAGATCAGAATGCAAAATAATTCAGCAAATTAATTGTTGGCCAGGTTTTGCTGATTCCCTCGGACATTTGAAACTCTTATGGGTTTCTTAGGAACATTAATGGCTCGCTATCCACAAATCCACCTGGGTGAAAGATTATTAAAGTGGGAAAATAAATATTCTATCTTCCCATTAAGTGGAGTCAGAATATTCTTCTGGAGAACAGGGGATTTATGTTTTCTACAAGGAGAGTCAAAAGATCTTGCAATGCTGATTTGCCTCCCCCAATGGCTGCTAATGTGGGATTTTTTCCTTGATCACATCTGAACTGGGATTGTTTGTCCTTTGTCCAACATTTTGCCTTCTCTCACTGAACTTGGCTTATTGTCGGGCTTGTCCCGACTTGGTCATTTAGAAAAGAAGAGCCTTTGACTGCCAACAGTAACAAAACCCAAGCTCTTCCTACTGGCCATAACGTGGCTTGCAAAATAAAGTGTGGCCCATGGAATCCTATGTTGTTCCCCAAGGTGAGGTCCGAAGGATGTGTGGATTCAGGCTCTCATAAACTGCAGTTAGCACAGCCGCTGAATTCGCAGGCTGGGAGTTATGGTTGTGTTCAGCAGGTTGGGGAAATCTGAAATCTACTGTCATCCTGTTTTTCCCCTTCCCTTGTAAAGTGCTAGCAATTTGTCCCAGCCAATTTGCTTTCTGGAGCTTAGTTGAAAGTGCTAGAAGCAATGGAGAAAAATGTAAGAATGATTTACATCCTTCTAACTTTGGAAACCACCTTAGTGGATTTTTCACAGAGGGAAGTCTCTCTTCCCATCCCCTTCTGTGCTCTCTGATGAATGGGTCTCTCTAAAAGGGTGTTTGCTTAAATTTATCCCCATAAATGGATGGCTGAAATCTTGAGTGGGAATGACTGCAAAGGGCCCCCCTCCTTGTATGGTTTAGGGGTAAGGGAAGGTCACTCCATTTTTCCAGCATGTTGAAAAAAATTCAGATGTCATTTTCACCACTGGGAAAACTCAGGAGAAAGCTGGTCTTTTCCTCCCCCACCCCTCCCCGACCGTGTGTTTCAAAAGATAAGGATCCCTAATGCCCGTCTGCCCACAAAGAGGCCACCTTAAAACATTGTCAACAACACAACATGGCACGAAAGCAAAGCTCCTGAAGGCTGAGCTGCTCAGAGCAGCCGTGATTTTACCTGCCAGGGACGCTGAGTTGCCTAAGCCAGGTGGCAGAAAGATGGCAGGAAAAAACCTGGGAGATCTCCCCCCCACTGCTCCAAAGGCAGCCCACCACCCCTTCTTTAATCGGACCACTCATTCTCATCCAACTCCGAGTCGTCGTCTGATTCGCTGTATTCCACAGCAATCCTTCGGGAGAGGATGGTGGCCACATCGTTCCCCACCGGCTCTTTCTTGGCTTCCTGTTCCCATTGCTCTTGGACTTTGCGCAGCTGAATTCCTGGGGAGGGGGAAAAGGAAGGTTTTTCTCCAGCTCAGCCTAAGGAAGGAGATGCCTGGCACCAGCTGATCTAAACAAGCCCAAGCTGAAGTCTCAGACTGGCTTTACCCCCTTTGTGTGATGCTTTTGGCAGGGCTCTCCAAGCTTGGCGACCTTTAAGACTTCCGGATTCAGCTCCCAGAATTCCCCAGGAAGCCATGCTGGGGAGCTGAAGTCCACAAGTCTTAAAGTTGCCAAATTTGGAGAGCCTTGGTCTAAAGCAAGAGTTCTCAGCTTGGGCCCTAGGACATTTCAAGCGAGCCTGAGGTTTCAACATGTAACGGGGGCTCAGAGCACATGCCAAGAGGGCCACAGAAAAGCAAAGTGCTTTTAAACTGCAAATACCATGGGGTCCTTGGTGCTCTCTGAGCTTTGTTGCTTTCTTACAGATGTTTCATTACCTGCAGTAGCACAGATGATGTTGCCTAGTTTGGGTAATGAAACATGTGCAAGAAAACAACCAAGCTCGGGAAGCACCACCAAGGATCCAAGCACCATCAAGGACACCTCATTTCAACTCTGAGCTACAAATATTCTCCTTTATTATTGTGGACATCAAAAGAAAAAGCACCAGTTGCATGTCCTTATCAGAGAAGAGATCTGGCCAAGGGGGGCACAGGAGAAAAACAAGGTTGGAATTGGAACAACGGCAAAAAAAAAAATGGTTGAGAAATATTGATCTGGTGCATTTATTGCAAGCTTCAAGCATGCTTTTGAGACCCAACCCTTAAATTTTGTGGACAGGTGGCCTTTCCACCATTTCTTTCATGGTGTTCATGTCAACTCGCAAAGCCTTCCCAACCTGCTCTGGAGTTCCATAGGCAGGGGGATGGGGAATCAAGCCTTGCAGCTGTATTGAGGACTTTGCACCTCCGTCAAATCAAAGCACATTCCAGTTGGCAAATGTCAAGGCCATCTCCACACAGATCCACAGTGGCTGGAGGGAGTGACTTCTATAACCCACAAATTTGCTTCGTTGGGGAATGTGACTGATGACACACCTTGGGGTGAGGGGAGAAATAGGGTCAGAGCCAAGGCACGAATTAAGTGAGGTCAGAGTTGGTTTTACTTGGTATGTGCCAACATGACACTGCTAATAAATAACTGGATTTCTTTTGAACCTCAGCTTGAGAGTCATGATTTAATTAGGGCATTGGTCGGAACCCTGACAGTTCGCTAACTATGGGTGATCACCAGGTCTCTCTCAGCTCGAGTGCTGGCACTGAAAATCGATCCATTTACTAACCCCACCCAAGGACGATGGGACCCTCAATAAGGCAAGGCAAAGAAGGCAATTGTGGGCTCCTAGTTCAGGAAGAGAGAGCATCTGATCTCCATCTGCAGCCAACCTGCCATGGCCAACTCGCTGCAGGAAAACTCACTGCAGGAAAAGAGTTACACTAATATCCAAGAAAAGATGGAATCATTAAAGAAAGGATGCGAAAGGAGGGACAAAAAGAGCCTTGGTAGTACAGTGGTTTAAAGCACCCTGTTATTAACACAGATGCCTGCAATTACTGCAGGTTCGAATCTCCCCAGGCTCAAGGTTGACTCAGCCTTCCATCCTTTCTAAGGTGGGTAAAATGAGGACCCAGATTGTGGGGGCAATAAGCTGACTTTGTATAAAAATATACAAAAGTATGAAGGCTATTGCTTAACACATTGTAAGCCGCCCTGAGTCTCCGGAGAAGGGCGGCATATAAATCAAATTTAAAAAAAAAAATGAAATGTAAATGACAAAAATTAAAATAATGTTTTCATTATTTTAAATATTTAAATTGAATTGTTGAGTTGGCCACGGTGAATTGACCATGGCAAGATGACCATGGTGAGTTGGCTACAGCGAATTGTCCCATTCCGCCCCTTGGTTTGGGGGATGGGACGATGTTCTCCTAATTTTGCTTCCTTTGCCAAATGCTTCCTGGCAGAAAATCAGGCTCACTAAAGTGCAACCGCTCAAACTCTGCAGGTAGGTCCAAATCATGGGCAAAGCAAAAGGCACTGACTTACCCCGGCGGATGGCAGCAAGCAGGTCACTCCTGGCATCGGTCATTGGAATCAGGGGCACCGGCTGCTTCCGGGATTCCACCGTCACAGCAGGCGGGGAGGCTGTGTGTGCAGGGGAGGCCGAGATGGTGGGGGGTCCAGGGGGAGGAGGGGGAGGTGCCACAGGAGGTCCCATGGGCCCAGCCTGGGGGGGAGAGGCAGAATAGAGGCAGGGCACAGCAGGGGGAGGGGTAGGCGCATAGGTGGCATGGCTAACTGAAGGGGCAACATTGGGTGCCATGGCCGAAGGTGCTGAGATGGGGCTGTCGAACGCAGTTTGAGCAGAAGGGATGACTGGGGGTGGGGGCGGAGGAGCAGGTGGCACAAAGTAGTCTGCCATTGGCACTGGTTGAGGACTGCAAAGAGAAGGAAAGGGAAGAAGGTCACCAGAAGGCAGGGCAAGAAACAATGGATGGAAACTAAGCAAGGAGAGAAGCAACCTGGAACTAAGAAGAAACTTCCTTAAAGTGGGAACAGTCAACCAGTGGAACAAAAGTTTCCTTCAGAAGTTGTGGGTGTTTCATCACTGGAGGCTTTCAAAAAGAGACCGGACAGCCACCTGTCTGAAATGGTCTAGGGTCTCCTGCTTGAGCAGGGGGTTGGACTACAAGACCTCCAAGGTCCCTTCCAACTCATTCTGTGTTCTAAATAAGCCATTTTTCAGCTTTAATCCCATCAAAGCAAAGGCATTTCACGGGAGGGAGGGGCTGTCCAATTGTGTGGTCCCCCAACGCATAAAATGAACCAGAAAACTCACTGGGAGAAGCTCCCACAATCTCTCTTTGCCTAACTTCCTTTGTCTTTTTGCTGGACAGGTGGGGGAGGGGGCTCAGAAGAGTCAAGATTGCAGCTGCAAATCAGTGGTTAAAGCCCTACCCCTTCTCAGCCTGCTCTCTTGCTCTTTTTGGCTTCTGCAAGGCAAAGTGCATGACATTACAGGTAGTCCTCGACTTATGATCACAATGGAGCCCAACATGTCTGTTGCTAAGTGAGAGCATTTGTTAAGTGAATTTTGCCCCGTTTTACCATCTTTCTTGCCACAGTTGTTAGGTGAATCACTGCAGTTGTTGACTTAGTAACACGGTTGTTAAGTGAATCTGGCTTCCCCTTGACTTTGCTTCTCAGAAGGTCGCAAAAGGGGATCACATGATCCCAGGACATTGTGACCATCATAAATATGAGTCAGTTGCCAAGTGTCCAAATTTTGATCACGTGATCATGGGGATGCTGCAATGGTCATAAGCATGAAAATTGGTCATAAGTCACTTTTTTCAGTCCCATTAAACTGTCACTAAATGAATGGTTGTAAGTTGAGGCCTACCTGTATATGATCACATGAATTACGCCATTAATGCAATGTTTGCACTATTTGCAAAATGATATCATGATGTCAATTGCCCCTCCTTGGAGAAACCAATGTTTTAGAGGACACCTTGTTAAGGAAAGTTTGCAAAAAAAAACCCAAACCCATTTCAGATTGATAATTATTTTTTACCTGGGAAAGATTTGCATTTATAATTAGCTTTGGGGCTCATCCTTATGCTACTAAATTTCTCATGCCTGTAACCTTTAATTGAGTAAAAACAGGGCACCATAGGGCAAAACCTTTCAACTGAAGAACCTCAAATGGGCTAATTTACAGAATGTGACTCCCATGGAATTGAAATTAGGCAAATTTTATAAAACATTGTATGACCTAAAATGATCCCAAAGCACTTTATGACATAATGCAAAATGTTGTAAAACATTTCCTGGGGTTAACTGCTGTTGTTTGACTGTGCTGTATAGTTCAACATGGGATACTTTGACGGCAGGTTCACCTCTGAATATCTCCCTGAACTTTTCCAGGACAGGTAGTCCTCGACTTACAACAGTTCGCTTAGTGACCATTTGAAGTTACAATGGCAGTAAAAAAGTGACTTATGACTATTTTTCATCATTATGAATGTTGCAGCATCCCCATGGTCATGTGATCAAAATTTGGATGTTTGGCAACCAACTCATATTTCTGACGGTTGCAGTGTCCTGGGGTCATGTGATCCCCTTTTGCACCCTTCTGACAAGCGAAGTTAATGGGGAAGCCAGATTCACTTAACAACCGTCTGACTAACTTAACAACTGCAATGATTCACTTAACAAATGTGGCAAGGAAAATCATAAAATGGGGCAAAACTCACTTAACAAATTTCTCACATAGCAACATAAACTTTGGTCGTAAGGTGAGGACTACCTGTACCTTAGAAGCTATGCCATTGTTGAAGAGATTGAGGAATTGCGTAAGGAAATCTTTACTGATCTTTCAGAAGATCAGAGGTTGTCTAATATAAAATAGACTTTGCTTACTTAATTCCTTTCCGCCTTTCAGTTTTGGATCGCCCATTTCCTTGATGTTAGTTTAGAAAGAAGTTTCTTAAGGGAAGACGGTTCAAGCTTTCTAAATCCATTGAGTGTCCTTTAAAGCTTTTTATTTCCTGCAGCCGATGCACTTTTATTCCGCATAATCAATGAATGCAGATCTGTTCTAATATTTGCTCCTTTTGTCTCAAGGCAAGGAAAATAAAGGTCAGGGCTGTTTCTATGTTCACGTGGTCCAAGGACTATTGCTTATCTTAAAATACCCTGCTGTCTTTGGTTGCTGACAAGATAACAACCTTAGACAATGTTCTAACCAAAAAAGGTGAGTGTTTTTCCTGCAAGAAGCCATTTCCCTGAATATCATTTGTAATTCAAATCTGCGCTTTGCATTATAATATCTCTTACCTACCTTTAAATAAGACGAGGATTGTACTGCTTGGAGGGCTTCCAAGACAAAATTGGACCATCATTTGTCCAGGATGGTATAAAATCTCCTGTCTTGACCAGGAGGTTGGACTAGAAGACCTCCAAGGTCCCTTCCAGCCCTAGGATTTTATGAAATGTTTTCTGAAATCCATCATGCATTTTTGTCTTACAGCAGAGGTCCCCAATCCTTGGGCCAAAGCACATTACTGGGCCATGGCCTATTCAGAATTGGGCCGCGTGAGTGGCTAGCAGGAACGCATGTGCACGTCCATGCAGCTCAACTTATGTGAGTGGCGGGCCAGCGCGGACGCATGCAAATACCCACCGGCCCACTGCTTGTGCAAATTGAACTGTGCACACGCAGTCATTCACGTGGCCCAATTCCAAATAGGCCATGACACGGAGGTGGGCCACGGCCAGGGGATTGGGGAACCACTGGTCTACAGCATCAACTGAAGCTGCTGTCCATGGTCCTGAAGTCCTATTCACTGATATCCTGCCCCCCCAAGATATTTAGCATGGAATTTCTGTTTTATTTAGAACATAAAATAAAATAGTTGGAAGGTACCTCAGAGGTCTTCTAGTCCAACCCCCTGCTTGAGCAGGAGATCTTATACCATTTCAGACAAATGATTGTCCAGTCTCTTTTTGAAAGCCTCCAGTAATGGTGCACTCACAACTTCTGAAGGCAAACTATTCCATTGGTTGATTGCTCTCACCATAAGGAAATTTCTCTTTAGTTCTAGGTTGCTTCTCAAATAAACATAAATTTATTCATATTTGACCATGGTCAATGCTATGCATGTCATTAATGTAGCATCGACATGGAAATACAAATGGGTAGGAGGCATTGGACTTTTCCATTTTTATGCATGTTCACCTTCAAGTCCTGCTGACTACATAGTGTACAGGGCCGGGGAAATAGCCTCAAGGGCAAAAGGAAGGGTGTCTACCAAGGCACTGCTTAGGTAAAGGGACCTGAGCCTGGTCCAAGAAGGCAACTTGAGAAAACTGTCAACTCGCGAAGCATTCCTGACCTGCTCTTGAGTTGCCAAAGGCAGGGGTATAGGGAGTCAAACCTCGCAGCTGAATGAAGGAACTTGCATTTCAGTCAAAACAAAGCACATTCCAGCCCGCAATGTCAAGGTCATCTACAGGGTGACCCACAGTGATTGGAGGGAGTGACTTCTATAGCCCTTGAAATTGCTTTGTTGGGGAATGTGACTGACGCACCTTGGGGGGAGGGGGAAACAGGGTCAGAGCCAAGGCACAAATTAAGTGAGGGTCAGAGTTGGTTTGTGCCGACATGAAGGTCCTAATAAATAACTGGATTTCTTTTGAAGTTTGGCTTGAGGCTCATGATTAATTAGGGCATCGGTCGGAACCCTGACAAAAACATTTCAGACAAACTCCTCCCTCATTTGCACAAAGATAGAGGGAGGTGGAAGCACATTCAGATTTTCAAGATTTGGTTACTATAGCTTTACAGTAAAAGTAACTTAGATGGATTTGTTTTATTAGTCTGGTCTACCTTGTAGATTTTGTGCAGTTTTCTCATCAAGGCCTATGAAAGTGTTTTCTCTTCTTCCTAGGGTTGAAAGTGACTGGCCCAAGATCATTTTACCCATCTGCACAGAACTAGAACTCAGGCTCTCCCAGTATCTAACCTGGTGCTATAACTGCTACACCAAACTACCGTGTTTCCCTGAAAATAAGACCCAACCAGAAAATGAGCCCTAGCATGATTTTTTCTCAGGATGCTTGTAATTATAAGTCCTACCTCCAAAATAAGCCCCAGTTAAGATCATCAGCCAGACAGGTGCATTTAGTACCATATTTCCCCCAAAATAAGACCTAGCCAGCAAATAAGCCCTAATGCATCTTTTGGAGCAAAAATTAATATAAGACCTGGTCTTATTTTTGGGGGGAAGTGGGCAGTCCTCTTCCTTAGCATTAGGTGGACATGGTGGTGGTCCTACCACTATACAAGTTCATGTGGAAAACCTCCTATAAGATGGAGAGATGATGTACATAAAGACTTCAGTGCCAAGTGGAGTATTACAGTGAAAGGCTGAGGGATATATAAACATCTGTTGAAGTGGACATCAACACAATCCAAATGGTTAAGGGGTGAAAGTGAAGCGAAAGTTCAGCTCTTGACAGCCTATTCCTTTCCTAGAGTCTTTGTTGTCTTCTTTTTTTCCTCCTAGAATTGACTTGGTCTTAAAGCACAACTGCCAACACTAGCTTGTTATGTGAGGTTCAATTACATTACTGATGCTTTTAAATTATTCTGTCCTTAATGGGGAGATTCCCCCTTAGGTCCTACATCCTTGTAACTGTGTCTTGTTTAGCAAGGAAAGGAACCTTCCATGCATTCTCTTATGTTCTCCTTCCCTTTTTCGCCTGTGGACCTAGTGAAAAGAACAGTTTTAATCGGGAAGAAACCAATAATTGAAATTCTGCTGGGTAAAAGAAATTGAATAATTAAGGGGTAATTAGAGGGTCCATTTATCAATACTGACATGACTATACTGAAAGTGAATCAATTAGAAGTGGAAGGACCAGAGAGAAGGCTGCCAGCTGTAGAATAATATAACATTCAATTATTTCCAAAATGAGAGACACTTTTTAATTCCATCAAAAGGAATGCAGAAATGCGATGCCTCACCAGCACTTACTAGACAGTATAATATAGAAGCAAGCTCCATGAGAAATTTGGAGATTGGCTTTATTAAAATGTGAGTCATTTCCTCAGCCAACCTAAGGAAATAATTCACATTTTAATAAAAGCTATTGTGTTCAAATGTCCTGAATCAATCTGCCAATGATAAACAATTTACCAAATTTTGCGAGCAGTTCATTTAAAAACAACAACCCTTAAGTTGTAAAAATATACATATTGGAGAAAATGGCCATAAAAACATATAAAATTAAAGAAACGTTAGTAGAAAATCAAACTGTGTTACGGAAAGACTTTCCAAAAATGCCTGTTCCAAGAAAATTGATAACATGCGTCATGTTCAAACAAAAGAGTATAAAAATCCCTAACCAGTTTCGTGCCAGGGATAAATTGATGTGGAAACTGAAGGGAACAAATTTATAAGAACAATGAGAAATAATGAAATGCCATCATTTTGCTTTGCCTTGGAACACGGAAAGGCTCCCCATAGCAACCGCTTCTCAGCTGAGAAATCCCGGCCTTTGCAGCGGGGGAAACGTACATTCTTGTAAATTCACTCTGAGCCAAAATGTGCTGCACTTCCTAAGATGAGGCAGTCATCATGGAAGAGACGTAGATCCCTGTCTGAAGGCAGAGGAAGCCAGGAGAGAAAATCGCTCCCATGCAGAAACACCTTGTGTTAATTGCAAGTAGTCCTCGACTTACAACAGTTCACTTAGTGACGATTCAAAGTTACAACGGCAGCGAAAAAAGTGACATGACCATTTTTCACACTTACGACCATTGCAGCATCCCCATGGTCACGAGATCAAAATCCAGATGCTTGGCAACTGGTTCATATTTATGACGGTCGCAGTGTCCTGGGGTCATGTTGCCATCTTCTGACAAGCAAAGTCAATGGGGAATCCATATTCATTTAACAACCGTGTTACTGACTTTTTTTTTTTTGCTTTAATTTATATGCCGCCCTTCTCCGGAGACTCAGGGCGGCTTACAAGGCGTTAAGCAATAGCCTTCATACTTTTGTATATTTATACAAAGTCAGCTTATTGCCCCCACAATCTGGGTCTTAACAACTTAAGACTGCAGACTTAACAACTGCAGTGATACAATTAACAACTGTGGCAAGAAAGGTCATAAAATGGGGCAAAATTCACTTAACAATTGTCTCAGCAACAGAAACTTTGACTTCAATGATGGTTGTAAGTCAAGGACTACCTGTAATCCTGTACCCTTTTTGAGCATGTCTTAACTTAAAAAGCTAGGAAAAACGGACTGCTGCTTATTAAAGTTAGATGAAAAAAGGGCAGGTTTAAGGTTAAAAATTATCAACCATTGCTTATGACATAAGATCAGCAACAATTGCTCTAAAAATCTCAGTGTTTTCTGAGCAAAGGGGAATGTCAATTCCTTTAACAGGTTGTTCATAGATGATACAGGTAGTTCTCGATTTACAACAGTTCATTTAGTGACATTTCGAAGTTTCAATGGGACTCCAGAAACCAAAAATAAGGCTATGTTAGCATAGACTTACAACCACGTGTTTAGTGACCACTCAAAGTTACAATGGCACTGAAAAAGTGACTTATGACCATTTTTCACACTTATGACCATTGTTGCATCCCCATGGTCATGTGATCAGAATTTGGATGCTTGCAACTGACTCGTATTTATGACGGTTGTAGCATCCCAGGATCATGTGGCTCCCTTTTGAGACCTTCTGACGAACAAAGTCAATGGGGAAACCAGATTCACTTAATAACTGTGGTACTGACTGAACAAGTGCAGTGACTCACTTAACAACTGTAGCAAGAAAATGCCTAAAATGGGGGGAAATTAACTTAACAGATGTTTCACTTAGCAACATAAATTTTGGGCTCAGTTGTAGTCGTAAGTTGACGACTACCTATATGTTCATGAAAGGGACCGAGCCCTGTTGATGCAAGCAGCTATGTCACTGCCTGGCCTCTGTTTGAGAGCTTTGATTGGGGACGGCTGGAATTTTTCCAGGATTATGCCCAACAGCACTCCTGCCTTGGCCTGAGATAGAAATCTCCCACTACCCCAGTTGGCTGAAATAAAGAACACACACCAGGAGGGACCTTCCTTTGCTGCCATCCAATAGGTATTATTTAATTTCTCAGGATTGTCAAGAGGTGACTCCCATCAAAGGATATCATTCTAGGTCACAGGTGTCCAAACTTGGCAACTTTAAGACTTGTGGACTTAAAGCTATGCTGGCTGGGGAATTCTGGGAGCTGATGTTGCCAACTTCGGAGACCCCTACTCTAGCTGGTATTTTCCAATGGTGATTTCAGGGCACTGAATCTTATTTGGGGGCCGTCCATAAATACATGGCAAAGAAAGGGGTTATAATCTGGTTTCTGAAGTCCACCCCTAGAATAATTTACATCACATTTCTGTAATTCTGGAAAGAGGCATTTTTCTACCCGGGAGCTTCAGAAAACACCCAACTCTTCCTGCTTAAAGGGAAAGTCATGACGAACAGACAAAAGAAAGTAGACCAGAATCCATACCCATAGTCCTTGATTATCTGAGGTCGTGGTCCATTTAACATTGTCTCGGGTGGCTGTGGCACATGGGGTTGCTGTACCCGGTTGAGGCTGTTCTGCCGGCTTCCCACTGCCGAGGGCCTGAAGATCTGATCCTGGACCTGAGTAGCCACCAGCACCACCTCTTTGTTCTCGGTGGCCAGATGTGTGGCTGGAGCCATCATCTGTTGGCCAGGATGGTTAGGACTGGCTGGGTAGGAATGATCAGCTACATCGGATGCATAGGATCTGTTGCAGACAAAAACACCAAGAGGTTGTACACCTGGAGGGCAGGGATGGGGGGACAAGCAGAGGATCCAATTGATGGGAGGGATTTGATGGTATCTATCACCTCTTGGAACCAAGGGTTTGGTGTGCCAAAAGCCGTACTGTTGAAATGTGCAAGCATGGAGGAGGAGGAGGAGGAGGAGGAGGAGGAGGAGGAGGAGGAGGAGGAGGAGGAGGAGGAGGAGGAGGGGAAGGGAAGGAGGAGGAGGAGGAGGAGGAGGAGAAGGAGAAGGAGAAGGAGAAGGAGAAGGAGAAGGAGAAGGAGAAGGAGAAGGAGAAGGAGAAGGAGAAGGAGAAGGAGAAGGAGAAGGAGAAGGAGAAGGAGGAGGGGAAGAAGAAGGAGAAGGAGAAGGAGAAGGAGAAGGAGAAGGAGAAGGAGGAGGAGGAGGAGGAGGAGGTAATGGTGGGGAAGGAGAAGAAGATGAATGTAGAGATGGAGGAGGAGAAGGAAGGTAAAGTTGAAGGAGGAGGAACAGATGAAGGAGAAGGAGGAGGAGAAGAAGAAGGAGAAGGAGATGAAGGTAGAGATGAAGGAGAAGGAGGAGGAGGGGGAAGGAGATGAAGATAGAAATGGAGGAGGAAGAGGAGAGGGAGGAGGAGGAAGAGGAGAAGGTAGAAGAGAAAGAGGAATAAAATGTGGAGGGAGATGAAAATAGAGGGAAAGAGGACAAGGGAAGGAAAGGAAGGGGACGGGACAGATGGGAAGCATGCAGCAAAGGTGGCACAAGTTCAATTCCACATGTTCCAAATGGTGCCATTAACTGCTCAGCTCAGCACCACATCAATCCAGCCAACCCCTCGCCCCAATTCAGCAGTCCCTCAGCAGCAGATATCGGGACTCATTCTTTGAAAGAGAGGCGCAGGTTTCCCTGGCCCCGCCCCTACCCAAAGGGCACGCTCTCTTCCATAAAAGCATCCCCAAGGCCCCTGAACGTCAAACCAAAGGAAAGCCCAAACCACAAAGCCAAGCAAGACCAGGCAGCCAAAGCAACGGAAGGAGGCCAAGCGAGGTGTGTCATTCACAAAACCTGCCTATTATCTGGGGACAGTGATCCTTCCGATGAAGCCATGTGATATGGGGATGGTGAGAACCTGTTATCCGGCCGGAATTCTTTATCGTAAGCCATCATGTTCCACTCCAGCCGCCGGTTGCGTGCCTTCCGCACTTTCTTCACCTCCCGGGTGGAATCCTCAACCAGTCGCTGCTCCTGGAGAGAGTTGGACGGGGAAGAAGAACGAGCCATCAGCATTCCCCACTGAGACGGCTCCAAAGAGCTGGGGCAAAGTCCCCTCCGCCCCAACTACAAAACACATTCTACATCCAGCCTTGGTGAAGGAACCTGGGGAATCCTCTCCGTCCCACCTCAACCCCTGCTGTGATTCCCACAATGGACGAACGGCTGCAAAAGTTGATGGACTTGGCAGAGATGGCTAAATTGACTGCTCTGATTAAAGAAAAGGGGCCACAAGTTTCTTTCCACAAGTTAAAGAAATATGACGGGTCCGCATAGAATTTTGCTTCTACTTGGAAACCTCTTCTGGACTTTGTGCTTGAGGTGGGAAAAATGGAACTTTTTATTTTGGGTTTTGCTGTTTAGATTTGTCATTATAGAAATAACTAGTATACATTATCATGTAAAACTAAAATGTTTTATAGGTTCTATGTTATTATCTTATTCTACTGAACCAAAAGGATTCATAAGTCATTATTTGTCTTTTTTTCTTTTCCCCTTTCCCTTACACCTTTTCCTTTCTTCCTTCTCCTTCCTTATTTTCCAATCATTCTCATTTCTCTTTGTATTTTTATATTTTATATTTTGATAAACTAATAAAAATTTGCGGCACACCCCTGCTGAGTTACCTGTAGTGCTGGACCCTACAACGAGTGGGAATTGGAAAGCAAATTTAAAAGGACACATCTATTTTCTTTGTTTAAAAAAAAGGTGAGATTCATAAAATCATAAAGCTGGAAGGGACCTTAGAGGTCTTCTAGTCCAACCCCCTGCCAAAGTAGGCATTCTTATATCATCCTGGAGAAATGGATCTAATCTCTTTCTGAAAAACTCCAATGATGGAGCACCCACTACTCTGGGAGACAAGCTGTCCCATAGATTAATTGTATTCCCTATCAGGAATTTTCTCCTTAGTTCCACATAAACATCTTCCTATCTTCTGTTATTTCTGGATGGAGATCTATGGAGATTCTCAGTCATCCAGGTCATGGTTGTCCCAAAGGGCAGCCTTTGGAGAACTGGACATTTTGTTTTTTCTTTGAAGACATTTCATTTCTCATCCAAGAAGCTTCTTCAGCTCTGACTGGCTGGTGGGGAATGGAAGGATTTATACACCTTGGAGACAGCTGGTTATTTGCATCCTTTTAGAGAGTTGTTGAGGCCACCTGGAGGTTAATCTGTGTCTTCAGGATCACCTGAGTGGTGCAAATGGGTGGGGAGCCTTCTTGCAACTGTTGAAAGGACGGTGTTGTAGACTGGAGATAGATGATGTTGTAGCCTCCCCCCTCTGTTGAGAGAGGGCCGTTCAATTTTGACATAGACGGCCTCTTTGACCCCTCTTTCAAACCAGCAGTCCTCTCTGTCCAAAATGTGGACTTTGCTGTCTTCAGAAGAGTGTCTTTTAAATGCAGATGGTCTGCTGAATCTAGTCATCATCTATCAGTTCTAAAGAAGCTTCTTGGATGAGAAGTGAAATGTCTTCAAGGAAAAACAAAGAAAGTCCAGTTGTCTCTTGAAAAAAGGCACTTTTCTAGATGGAGGTTTAGCTGCATCTACCTGTACAGCTAATCCTCAATTTACAACCGTTCGTTTAAAGACCATTCAAAGTTAACAACAGCACTGAAAAAAAGTGACACACATGACTGTTGCAGCATTCTCACAGTTGCGTGATCAAAATCTGGAGATTTGGCAACCAGCACATATTTACAACAATTGTGGCATCCTGGGATCATGTGATCACCATCTACAATCTTCCCGACTGGCCTCCGACTGGGAAAATCAATGGGGGGAGCTGGATTCGCTTAACAACTATGTGACTCACTTAACAACTGCAGTGATTCAAAAATCGTGGCAGAGAAGGTCATAAAATCAATCTGCAGAATCATCCAGGTCACAGCTTTTTAAAAGATGCTTTTTCAAAAGGCAACTGGACTGTTTTTTCCTTGAGGAAGAAGAAGACATTTCGCTTCTTATCCCAGAGGCTTCATCGGTTCTGGCAGGATGAGGGAGGGGCTATGAAGGGATTAGTTCATTAGGGTTGTAAAATCAGGAGCAACTCACTTAACCACCTGAATCCAATTGCGGATGTAAGTCAAGGGCCACCTGGACTACCTGCCAGGAATTCCAGGTTCTGCAGCTGTTTTTACCTTCTGCCTGCGTTTCTCTTTCCTCTTGTCTTCTGTGGCTTGCAACATCTTCTCTTTCCACAAGTTAAAGAAATATGACGGGTCCGTATAGAATTTTAAGCCATCTTTCTTATCGTCTCTGAAATAGCAAGCAGGAGGAAAGGGGGGCAAGGAAGAGAGCAAGGAAAGAAGAAAAGGAGAGATGCTTATTATGGACAGAGATGCAGCATCACCTACTACTGGTTTGATCCTTGCCCAGAGAAGCTCAGTCAAGTGAAGGGGACAGGGAACCTTAGGTAGTGGTTTTAATTTCAGAACAACAGAAGAATTCTGGGAGCTGAAGTCCACACGTCTTAAAGTGTCCCAAATTGGGGAGCCCTGCTCTGCCTTGTAAGGGCTGCAAAGCCACCAGCAGTGTCCCTCCCCCACTCTACCTGTACGGAGTGAGGATATTCAAGGGCGGAGGCTTATCACAACGCTGGTACATCTCCATCACAGGGTTAGGGATCGAATTGCGCGACACCACCTGCTGGTTCTGGATGGTAGAGCTCTTGAAAGCTTTCCGCATGTTGATATCCTGCAGGGAGACTGGAAGACACAAACCAGGCGCTCTTTAGGATATGCTCATGATCCTATCTCATACACAAAACACACAGGCACACACACACATGGCCCCCTGCAAAACCCGCTGGATATCCTAAAGGTGCTTTTTCAAGAGGCAATGGGACTTCCTTTGTTTTTCCTTGAAGACATTTCGCTTTTCATCCAAGAAGCTTCTTCAGTTCTGACTGAATGGTGGAGGAAGGAAGGATTGATATTCCTTGCAGTCCTCTGGTCATTAGCACTCTTTCTGAGAGTTGTTGAGGCCACTTCCACAGCCAATTGCCCTATTCAGGTGATTCTGAGGGCAAGATAAACCTCCAAGTGGCCTCAATGACTTTCAGAGAGAGTGCTAACGACCAGAGGACTGCACGGAATATCAATCCTTCCATTCTCCACCATTCAGTCAGAACTGAAGAAGCTTCTTGGATGAAAAGTGAAATGTCTTCAAAGAAAAAACAAGAAGGTCCAGTTGCCTCTTGAAAAAACACCTTTACCTGGATGACTGAGAATCTCCATAAACAACCTGCTGGTAGTTGATGCCAGACAGTTACCAACAATGTGATTTTAAATGTGATTTTATTAATAACTGATTTTTAGCCAGCAGACGATAGGAAGCAGAAAGACTGTCATAAATAAAAATCTATTATTATATTCCGTGCTATACAGAAAGTTAGTGGAAAAAAGTCTACAGTATTAAGACTAAATAGTTGAAGTGAGGAGAGAGGGGTCTTCTCGGATCTACTATCAAGGCTGGGTGGATTTTGCACACAATCTCAGACAATGTGGCCATGCTGTGGCTTACAAAGTCATCTTTGCCAGAAGATAATAAGGAGGCATTGAAGGGGATATGGGGGGGGGGAAGTGATATTTCTCAAAGAATCGATGAAATATGACTCACACACAGAGAGAAAGAGAACAATAAAAATCTATTCAATCTGACCATCATCTCAAAGGTGCTTTTTCAAAAAGCAACTGGACTTTGTTTTCCCTTGAAGATGTTTCGCTTCTCAATTCTGACCAAATGTGGAGAATGGAAGGATTTATATTCCTTGGAGGCATCAGGTCGTTCCATCTTCCACCACTCAGTCAGAACAGAAGGAGCTTCTTGGATGAGAAACTAAATGTGTTAAAGGAAAAACCAAGTCCAGTTGCTTTTTGAAAAAGCACCTTTGGAGCAACCAAGACCTGGATGACTTGAGAATCTTCCTAAATCTGACCATCAGTACCTTCTTCCACCGTGGAGTCCAGCTGAGTGACCTTGATCACCAAAAGATCCACCCGTTCCTGCAAGGAGTTCATCCGCAAATAAAAGCTATTGGCTTCGTTGAAGAGTTCTCCAAAAATATCTTCAGCATGTCTGCCTGAGAGGAAGAGTTAAAAGAGAGAAGCCCATTTGAGGTCTGCAGAGAGAGAGATGGCCTTCAAAGAAGGTTTTGGGAAACTGGAAGGAGAAGCCATCATAAACAACCGCCGGATGAGATGTTCTAGATTAGTGTTTCTCAACCTGGATGAGTTTAAGATGTGTGGACTTCAACTCCCAGAATTTCTCAGCCAGCAAAGCCGGCTCAGCCAGCTTTGCTGGCTGAGAAATTCTGGGAGTTGAAGTCCACACATCTTAAACTCATCCAGGTCGAGAAACCCTGTTCCAGATGGTATCCATAACTAGCACTGTTCTTAGTTTGGACTAATGCTCTCTCTAGTCTGCCAATCAGATACAGGCAGTCTTTGGCTTATGACCACAATTGAGCCCAAAATTTCTATTGCTAAGCGAGACAGTTGTTAAGTGAGTTTTGCCCCATTTTACAACCTTTCTTCCTACAGTTGTTGCATAGCTGTAGTTGTTGTTAGTAACATGGTTGTTAAATGAATCTGGTTTCCCCATTGACTTTACTTGTCAGAAGGTCGCAAAAGGGGATCCCAACATCACTTCCGTGGTCATGTGGCCAGCATGACTACATGTCGATGTGCATGGAACGCTGTTACCTTCCCACCACAGTGGTACCTATTTATCTACTTGCATTTGCATGTTCGTTAACTGCTAGGTGGGCAGGAGCAGAGGCAAGTAACGGGAGCTCACCCTGTCACATGGTGCTCGGGGCTCAAACTGCGAACCTTCTGGTCGACAAGCCCTGCATCTTAACCGCTAGCCCACCATGCCCCCATTAGGTGGGGTAAGATCCCAGGTAACATCCCTAGCATTAACCTATTCTCTCTAGAGACGATTCACTTCTGGATATCAATGTTTCAGAGGCACACAGAACCCCCTTTTTACACTCTGTTGTGGAAAAAGCCACAGGAACGCCATCTTCAATACCAGCTGACCTTCAAATGCTACTGTTGGCTTTGCAGATAATTAATCAATACAGGCAGGCAAGATCAATTCAGCAGAGGAAAAGGCTCCATCCCTAATCAATGTGAGCAACTCCAGTTTGGTCCTGGTTTCTGAACTCTTGGATGGACCTAGTGGGACAATTTCCAGTCCTTGGGACAGCGTGAAACCGTAATATGATAACTTGTTTTGTTGGTCACTTTGCCCAAGGAAGGCGATTAAAATAATGCCTTGTTTTATCCTGGCTGTACACCGCCCTGAGTCCCGCAGGAGAAGGGTGGTATAGAAATAAAATAAAATAAAATAAATAAAATAAAATGCACAGCACTGAAGAAAGGTGCAAACCTGGGTTTGTTTTTTTTTTAATCAAATCAGATGTAAAATAATTGTGACTTCTTACATCTCAAATCCTGCACACAGACACCCATCCCCCAATGTTGGGCAAAAGGCAAATGATGCTGTTTGTACTTTGCAAATAATATTAAGCAGCCGGGTTTTCACAGTCCATCTTAAAATGGGTTCAGGCTACTGAGAATTTTTAATTATTATTTTGGAAAGAGTTATTTTGGAAAGCGTCCAAAATCTAGTTCCTTCTTTTTCCAGTTCTTCTGATAAAAATGTTAAAAACATCAATTTTCTTATCATTTTTTCTTGCAGCATCCAATCAATAGGTAAAGTATATGTAAGGAGAAATAGAAAGTACTTAAAAGTTAATATGGGAATATGGAAAGATGCACTTAAGTTTGGTTCCATTCGGGTACCAAGAGAGATTTTCATGAGTTTGCAGAGAGAATAAAAGACATTTTCACTTTATTCTCAAAGCCATTTCTTGAGGCCTGTCTCAATTCAGGGTCCAGTACAGTTAGTCCTCAACTTATGACTCCAATTGAGTCCAAAATTTCTGTTGTTAAGTGAGACATTTGTTAAGTGAGTTTTTCCCCATTTTACAACCTTTCTTGCCACAGTTGTTAAGTGAATCACTGCAGTTGATGTTAGTAACCCAGTTGTTAAGTGAATCTGGCTTCCTCCATTGACTTTGCTTGTGAGATGGTCACAAAAGGGGATCACATGAGTCCGGGACACAGCAGTGGTCCTAAATGTGAGTCAGTTGCCAAGCATTAAAATTCTGATCACTTGATCATAGGGATGCTGCCAAGGTGTAACTGTGAAAAATGGTTATAAGTATTGTTTGCCCTTGTAACTTTGAACGGTCACTAAATGAAAGGTTGTAAGTCAAGGACTACCTGTACGTTACTTTAGCCTGATTACTGAATTAGCCCATTTCCTGGGTTGATGCAACAGACTGAACCAAATGAGTAGCCTCCAGCCCCCTAATCATCTCAGTTGCTCTTCTCTGCACTCTTTCCAGTCTCAACATCTTTTTAATACTGTGGAGACCAGAACTGGATACAGGATTCCAGGTGTGGCCTTACAAAGGCTTTGTAAAGCGGTATTAGAACTCCACGTGTTCTTGATTCTACCCCTCTATTAATGCAGCCTAAAATTACATTTCAACTTTGTTGAAAGCCATCCAGAGTTGCCTCTCGGCAGGATGGGTGGCATATAAATTAAAAAAAATTAAATTAAATATTTAAATTAAATTAAATTAAGATTCGTGGAACTGAAAGGGATTGGGAGACTCTCAAACCCAACTCCCTCTGAGCTGCACCCTATTTCGTTAGCCTGCTTCGACTAACAGGCACGAAGGAGGTTGTGCGAAACCTGCCCACTTACTGAGGCTTCCCAACTGTTTAATGATGGCAGCCAAAGTGCTGTTGGTCACACACTCCAACTCGCTGGTCACCCCATCAGGAAGGGCCCCCCGGCAAAGATGGCGGGGCTCGATATTACGCTTCACCAGTGGCATCTTGGCGAGGAGTCAGTGGACCAAGCCTGCAATAAAGAGAAGAGAGAAGGTTTCATTTTCTTTTGAAATGTTATGCCTTCATTAAGAACTGAACTTTGCAGAAGCTTAATAAGTGGGGTCCTTGGTGCTCTCTTGAGCTTGGTTGTTTTCTTCCAGACGTTTCATGACCCAACTAGGCCACATCATCAGTGCTAAAAGGGAGTGGGGTTTGCAAAGTGGAGGAGAGGAAGGGGAGAAGAAGATAAAAACTGTGGAGCCCTTGGTGCTCTCTGAGCTTGGGTGTTTTCTTGCTGATGTTTTATTACCCAACTAGGCAACATCATCAATTTAATAAGTAAGGGGGGGAAAGAAAGTACCCAAAGTTAACATGGGAATATGGAGAGATGCATTCACATTTGTTTACATTTGGGTACCAAGAAGGATTTTCATGAGTTTGCAGAGGGAATAAACCACGGGTGAAATCTAAAATTTGTTACTACCGGTTCTGTGGGCATGGCTTGGGGTGTGTGTGTGTGTAATGTAACTGGGTGGGCGTGGCCAAGTTTTTTTGTTTTTTTTTTACTTTTAAAAGCATTTTTTCTACAACCTTAAGAGGTTGCAGGAAAAAATGCTTTTAGGAGCCTCTGACGATCAGGCAACTCAGCTGGGATCGCCAGAGGCTTTTAAAGGCATTTTTTTTTCCTACAACCTCTTTGGCCGAAGAGGTTGTAGAAAAAATGCTTTTAAAAGTAAAAAAATACAGCCTCTGATGATCGCACGGCTCAGCTGGGCATGGGGGGGGGGAGCGCAGGGATTTTTGCTACCGGTTCTCCGAACCACCCGGATAGGGCGATCCGGTCCGAACCAGGAGCTTTTCACCCCTGGAATAAACAATATTTTCATTCTATAGGACAGCTCAGAGCCCTTTCTTGAAGACTGTCTCCAATTTGGAATCCAGTACATTTTAGCTTGATTACTGATTACCCTGTTTCCTGGGTTGTTTCAATAGACTGAACCATGAATAAGCCAAATGAGTTGAGTACATGCAAATTAAACTCTCACATACCTTACACACCATGTTCAAAACAAGACAAAGTCTGAATGGTGGCTATTGCATCTACCAGCTTTGAAACTAGTGCTCACGAAACTTTGCCAGGTAGATTATGTTGGGAGATGGAGACTGACCCCAAAATCAAGGAATGGATTTGGTAGCTGAGAAGGGAACTAAATCAGAACTCTTTATCTAACCCAGGATTTCTCAACCTTAGAACTTTAAGATGTGAGGATTTCAACTCCCAGAATTCCCCAGCCTGTAGGGGAATTCTGTATTTGAAATCCTCACATCTTAAAAGTTGCTGAGATTGAAAGAGTTGGTCTAATCTTTTCATCATTTTACATTACCAGCCTTCTTTCTTTACGTAGAAATAACAGAAACACACAACCAGGAATCTGAGAGCAGGGCTTGTACCCTCTGGCATAAAAGCAATCTCAGAGGCAAATATGCTTCAAAAGGAACTTTCTCTCTCTCTCTCTGTTGCTTGATCAACTTCCAATCCTTTTCTCAGCATGTTCTCAAGAGAATATTGCCCATCCTTAAAGGAAGCCTTTGAGTGAGGAGCAGCATATAAATTAGACACCCACGTGACCCATCATCCTTGACCATGGGCACTAGCTGTTAGAGCAATCTTAATGACTTCCTAGCAGGGGAACTCAAGCACTAAGTGGTGTCTAATTTCTTGGTGGCCCTAAAAGATGCTGGAGACTTTAGGGTCGAGAGAGCATTACAGATAGACCTCAACTTATAACCATAATTGAGACCAGAATTTCTGTTGCTAAATGAGACGGTTGCTAGGAGAGTTGTGCCTGATTTTATGATCTTTATGCCATGGTTGTTAAGTGAATCACTGCAGTTCTACTGAATCCATTGCTAGTCAAAGAGGGAAATTGGTGGAGCAGAAAAGAATCCAAAACCTTCTGGCTTCTGTTTTTCTACCTTATTCCCAGGCTCTTTAAGAGGACATACATTCAATTTTGCATCTACTAAGATTGTCAGCCGAGCAGGTATAAAGATAGCCAGGGAAATGATTGAAGCCTGGGAAAGAGGCCTCTTATCAGTCAACAGGAGTGCTGATTTATCACCTGCTTATCAGGTATTTAGGAGCAGAGGACTTGTCAGCACAAGGAAACAACAATCAATGACTTAATAGCCAGTCATCAACACCTTAATCAACAAATAAAAACCCACACAGAACCAGGCACCACATAAATACTACACATAGAATAGCCCAAACCACATATTCTGGTAGAGAGAAGTTCCCTGAGGATGGGCTCCAGTATGAATCTGAAAGCTCGGAAGACTAAACCGCTGGGTCCCGGTGATTCAATTTAAGACCACCTTTCAAATTTCTTTTGATGGTGTTTTTGAACTAACTATCACCGGAGTTCGGAGAAGGTACCACTGTTGGTGCTGATGCTTCTGTTAGACCTTAGTCTCTCACTCTGGGGCCTCTTGGCTGCCCAAGCCATCCAAACTAGGGGGAAACTAATGGGGAATAGATCCCCCCTGTATTTTCTTGGAATTCAATGGAAGCAGAGGAAACCATGGAGGGAGATTTGCAAAGAACGACAGCATATTCACCCACGAACCCTGGTCACCTGGCCACCCAATACCAAGAAGGTCACCCTTCGCCTGTAAAGATTTCATCCAGATAATCTTGTCCTGTAAAAGAAGTGCTGAATGCTTGCTTCACTTGCTTCACTGATGAGGTGGTAGAAAGATGGCAGGAGGATTTTTGTGCCTGAAACTTTGATAAACTTGTCTGATCTTCTTGACCTTTTGATCACGTTGATTTGGGAGGAAAGATTTCCAGTGTGGTTTCTTGTAGATGTTTCATTACCCAAACTAGGTAACTTCATCAGCACTAATTATTAGCACAATGGCATTGATGATGTTGCCTAGTTGGGTAATGAAATGTCTGCAAGAAAACCACCAAGCTCAGAGATCACCAAGGACCCTTGTAGTCTCTCTGATTTCTCTGCTTTCATGAATGATCACCATGTGATACACAAAGAAACTCTTCCCACGTTGGAGGGCTCCTTGATACTCTTTAAACTTGGTGGCTTTCTTGCAGACATTTCATTACCCAAACTAGGTAACTTCATCAGCACTGATTATTAGCACAATAGCTAATAGTGATGATGTTACCTAGTGGGTAATGAGACGTCTGTCTAGTTGTTATTAAAGATAACAACTAAGCTCAGAGAGCACCAAGGATCCTTCATTTCAACCCTAAGCCACAAATATTTTCCTTTATTGATTTGTATTGGAAGGAAGATCTTCTAGATCCCTTACCAAGGCTCTCCACATGTCCTACCAACTGACTGTCTTGTGGATTCCACAGATGGGCTACCAGGCCCCACAGGGACAGGAAATATGTGAGAGGCTGCTTGAAAGGAACGGAAAGAGCTGCCAATTAACAGGCAAGCAAAAGCCTTTTTCTGCTCTCACGGGGTCAGCTTGCCTGTTCCAGTCCAAAAAGAAGAAAAGAAATGGATGTACCAGAAACGACCAACAAGATGAACTCTGAGCTCCATCCTGTCCCAACGGAACTCTGCAGAAAGACCCCGAGAATTTTGACCCACGAGATTTCATGACAACATGGAAAGATCATTTCCTTCTTCCTACTTCTATTCATTAAGCAGCCGGAGAAGGAAACCAGCTTTTGGGGAGTGACTGATGAAGCTGAATGCAGAGCTACCCAGCTGTGCCTCATTGAAATGCTTCTCTTTTTCAACCTTTTCCAGAAAGCTGCATTAGGCATGCTGAAAATCAGGGCTCACAGCAAAGCATAGCAAGGAGAGCAAAATGACGCTGGCCATCTGTGAAGCTTAGGAGACCTCATAGCTGATGTGTGTGGTCTTTTCTTGGGGTGTTACAGAAGCCCACCAGCATAAAGGACACCCTGATCCTAACATAAAACAGCTGAACTTCTGGTTACAGTGACAGAAATGATTAATCAGTTTACAGTCAGTCCTCAAATTGTGAAGTGATGGAGACTGGTAGAGAGAAGTTCCTTGAGGATGGGCTCCAACACAAGTCTGAAAGCTTGGAAGACTAAACCTCTGGTCCCGGTGACCGAATTTTAATAGCAATAGCACTTAAATTTATATACCACTTTACAGTGCTTTACAGCCCCCTCTAAGTGGTTTACAGAGTCAGCATCTTGCCCCCAACAATCTGGGTCCTCCTTTTACTGACCTGGGAATGATGGAAGGCTGAGTCAACCTTCAGTCGGTGAGACTCAAACTGCTGGCAGCTGGCAGTCAGTAGAAGTAGCCTGCAGTACTGCATTCTAACCACTGTTCCCTCATTGAAGTGAACACCACAATTGTAAAGTGACATGCTGCAGATCCATGGTTTGCTATGGGCCAGTTTTGCGGTAAACAGGAAATAAATGCTGGGTTTTTTTGGCAAAACTGTCATAAAATACGATCACGTGACCATGGGGCACTGCAGATGGCTGTGAATGCAGTTCTGTTGCTGAGAGCCTGAAGTGTGGTCATGTAACCATGGGAAGGTATTGACCATTGGACTTTCAAATCTGGATCGTGTCAGGCCCAAAAATAACCAGGAACAGGGACTGAGTTCAAAGCACTTCGTTTATTACTACTTCCTATACACAAGAATCTGATTTACCAATGGCCAAGGCAAATTGGCACTAGATAAGAGTTCATGGGATTCAAGGGGGCCTGGACTTAGTGGGCACTAAGGGACTCCAAACCACCGGTGAAATCCAGCAGGTTCTGACAGGTTCTGGAGAACCGGTAGTGGAAATTTTGAGTAGTTTGGAGAACTGGCAAATACCACCTCTGGCTGGCCCCCGAGTGGGGTGGGAATGGAGATTTTGCAATAACTTTCCCCTGCCACACCTACCAAGCCATGCCCAAGCCACACCACGCCTACCAAGCCACAGAACCAGTAGTAAAAAAAATTGGATTTCACCACTGCTCCAAACCACTGACTTATGACAATTTTTCACACTTATGCCATTGCAGCATCCTCATGGTCACATGATCAAAATTCAACTGGAATGCCAAGATTATGATGATTGCAGTTCCCCAGGATCATAACCCTTTTGCAACCTTCTGGCAAGCAAAGTCAGTGAGGAAGTCAGATTCACTTAACAACCGTGCTACTAACTGAACAACTGCAACTGATTTACTTAACTGTAGCTAGAAAGCTTGGAAGGGACTGAGGAGGTCTTCTAGCCCAACCCCCTTCTCAAGCAGGAGATTCTATACTATTCTGGACAAATAGCTGTCCAAACTCTTCTTGAAACCCTCCAGTGATGGAGCATTCATTACCTACTGTATGCAATAATGCCAGGACCTCCCTGTCTCCCTGCAACTACTCTTCATAAGGGAGACAGCTTTTGAAGGTAGATCATATCTAAGAGTTACTGAGAGTTCTTGTCTCCATAAATTGGTCTGACTCCTTGCACAAGTTACTTGACTTCATGCCATGACAATGAATTCAAGAGGGGGACGCCATCCAGGGATTGATTCTGAAAAACTGCAGTTACTGAAAAGAGTTTGTCCTGATTGTGTTGAGCTAATAACTTTCACCCAAAATTTTTGAAGAACCTTCTCAGTGCCAACGTCAATCCAATGGGATGTAATCCAGGCTTTCTGATGTCTGCTGAGAAACATCTAAGTTTAATAGTTTCCTATTTAACAGGAAAGCTTCACATCTGGACCTTTAGCAGCAGAGACCTGAAGAGTTTCCTCCTCGCAAAGCAGTTCATCTTCAGGTTTACCTTGAAGGTCTCATTAGCAAGTCGGCATTGGAAATTGCACATTACAGAATGGCTGATTAATCAACGCCTGAAGCTGCCAAATTAAATGCAGGCATTTGGGTGAAGAGAGGAAGAACTGGGAAAGGTAACGTGGGGTCAGCATCAATGAATCCACATCACTCCCACTGCAGAGCATAAACAAGGGTACTAGAAGAGAACTGTCCAGTGATTTTTCAATTAGTAATCACCCTACACAGCATTCTGGCTAATGCATTAAACAAAGGAAGGAGAGGGAGAGGGTTAGAGATAGAAAGAAGAGACACATCAGTTCTAAAACAGATTTGTTTGTTCTTTAGGCCCAGAGAACATAGAAAGCAGCATCTCAAGGTAGCAAAATTAAGTAAGAATTTGCAAATCAGGCAATGCCCTTACATGAAGGAATTGGGTTCCATAGCAGAAGTAGGAGATGAACGGGCTGAGCCCGAGGGAAGAGATTTAAGTCAGGCCCACGTTCTTATCTCCCGCTCATTTCCCTTGACCACCAGTTGGTCAGATTCTTGTAGAAGTTTAAGCTAAATAAATCTTTATATTCATTTGAATGGCCAGAATCTCCTGATTTCCCCAGTGCCTGACAGCAGAGCTCATATTTTGTATTAGAGAAAAATACATATGGCATGATGGCATGCCAATTTTAGAATTGGTCCTGCCCAGTTGCAAAAATATACACTCTTGGTGCTCTCTGAGCTTGATGGTTTGCTTGCAGATATTTTATGACCCATTATCATCATAAAACATCATCAGTGCTAGTAGATGTTTGGTTTGCCCCCTATTATGTACAGTAGGTTGACCTGCCGGTCCTTGGTAGGCCGTTGATTAGGGTATTGTTTTCTGGTTGACTATTTGTCTGGTGTTAATCCCTGCTTATCTGAATGTTGGCTGGCGGAAGGGATGTGTTCTATTCTTTTTGTTTCCTTTCTAGGTTTTATTATTATCTCTTTTGAATGCTGTACAAATGCAGTTTATCGCTATGTGTCTACTGATGATTAATTTGTCTGAATGCCAAACTTCCAGGAATTTGATCTTTTTTGGATTTAGCTTGCTTTAGGAGGCTCACAGTTTCCCAGCTGAAACTGTGGTTGAGTTTGTCCATGTGTTGTGAGATGAAAGAGTTAAATGCCTTCTGACAGCCAGCTGGTATTCGTAAATCTTCTTTGTTAGTCTAGTCTCTAATAGGTTAACAGATGTGTTTTAATAAAAAATATCTTCCTGTGAGAGATCGCAAGAAAGCCAGAAAAAAGAATGGAGAGGAAATGAGATATAAATATCCAAGAGATAGCAGGGAGGCCTATTAGCTTATCTCCTAAACAAGAACTTAGTCCAAGTGGTCAGAGACCCAGAAGAAAAGGTTTCACATCATCCGAAGAGCCTTTGCCTTTAAGGAACGTACAGGTAGTCCAGGGCTTAAGACTACAATTGAGCCCCCAATTTCAGTGGCTAAGTAAGACAGTTAAGTGAATTTTGACCCATTTTACAACCTTTCTTGCCACAATTAAGTTGTTACATTAATAAGATGATTGTGAAATGAATCCGACTTCCCTGTTGACCTTGCTTGTTAGAAGAATACAAAAAGATAATCACATGACCCACAAAAAAAGGTGATCACACAATCACTTCAACCATCAGTTGCTAAGCATTTGAATGTTGATCATAAGACCATGGGGATGCTGCAAACATCGTTAAGTGTGAAAAACTTCACACTTCATAAGTCACTTCTTCAGTGCCTTTGTAACTTTTAGCAGTCACTAAATGAATTGTTGTAAGTAGTACAAACAAGAGTTGGAAATTCTCCTTACACTTTCCAAGGTTCTGTATTTACCCCAGACTAGCATTAAAGACACTGCACTGAAACCTGAGCAGTTCATGGTCTTGCCCAGTTGAAGGGAAGCTTGATGGATCACTCCCCCCCAATAAAAGCTTAAAAAATTCCAATCTTTTTTTCCCCTTCAAGATATCAGAACCTCATCTTTACTCCTCCTGTGACTCTCACCTGCTTCTCATTCTCAACTTAATATCTGCAGAAAAAAGGAAACAGCCCAGACACGGCTAGGGGCAGGCATCAAGCAGCAATGAGAAAATAAGAGAATAGAATAACAGAGTTGGAAGGGACCTTGGAGGTCATCTAGTCCAACCCCCTGCTCACACAGGAGACCTGTACTAGGGATTTGAACCGCCAACCTTTCTGATTGACAAGCTCAGTGCCTTAGCCACTGAGCCACCTAGTCAGAGGTCTTCTACTCCAACTTCCTACTCAGGCAGGGGACCCTATACCATTCTGGACAAATGGCTGCCCAGTCTCTTCTTAAAAGCCTCCAGTGATGGAGAATTTCTGAAGGCAAGCCATTCCACTAGTTAATTGTTCTCATTGTTAGAAAATTTCTCCTTAGTTTTAGGTTGCTTCTCTCCTTGATTAGGTTCCATCCACCGTTTCTTGTCTTGCCTTCTGGTGCTTTGGAAAATAAGTTGAGGCCCCTCTTCTTTGTGGAAGCCTCTCAAATACTGCAACACTGCTATCATATCACCCATAATTCTTCTTTTCACTAGATTGGACAAATCCAATTCTTGCAATCATTCATCTTATATATTTTAGCCTCAGGTCCCCTAATCATCTTTGATGCTCTTTTCTGCACTCTTTCCAGAGTATCTACGGCTTTTTTATAATATGGTGATCAAAACTGGATGCAATATTCCAACTGTGGACTTACCAAGGCATTATCAAGCGGTACTAGAACTTCACGTGATCTTGATTCTATCCCTCTGTTAATGCAGACTAGGACTGCGTTGGCTTTTTTGGCAGCTGCAGCACACGGCTCGCTCATATTTAAGGGATTGTCCACAAGGACTCTGAGGAGAAGGAGGAGGAGGGGGAAGCAAAGTTTCTCAGTAGGACCAACAGAGAGTATTTTTCATGTTTGAACCTTGCTTGAGGACCATGACAAGCAGACGCAGCTGCAGAAAGAATGAACAGGCTCACACTGTGATCCCTGCTCCAAATAACACAGAGAGCCATTTGACCCCCAGAGAGCAGGTAAAGTAATGAAAAAAAAATGTGGGCAGGTTGACTCTACAGCTCAGGGATCACTTGGCAGGCTGGAATTGGGGAAAGGAAAGTTTCATCCTAGTTTTGCAGGCTGGAGCTTTTTCTTCAAAGAAGAAAAGATCCATTCACAGCCTTGTGGCAGAAAACATTTCCCCACCTGGATGCAAACTTCAGTCACAGCCAACATCTGGATCCATTCCCCATCTGGAGCCAAAGATCAGCCAACATCTGAATCCATTCCCTATCTGGACCCAATTTCATTGCAATTGCAACTGTTGTGGTTGCTGGCTTTAAATGAATCCTGCATGATCATTAAGCAGGAGATCACATGATCGCCATTTGCCCCTCCAGCCAACTTCCCCACTGATTTTGCATATGGGAAGCCAGCAGGAAAGGTTGCAAATGGCGATTATATGACCTAGTTGTTGAGTGTCCATATCACCATCATATGACCGCAATAACACAGCGACAACCGCGACTACAAGGATTGGTCGCGAGTCTCCTTGTTCAGCACAGCCATAATTTTGAAGGAACAGCACTGAAGGAACAGTCATTCATTGAGGACCACCTGTACTACTGAACATCATTGCAACACCAATGATCAATCTTGGCTGGGCTGACAGCATCATTCAAATATTGTCTTGAATCCTATGACGGGATATGAAAGGTAGTCAAGGAACTCAGGGATGCCTCCCAGGGAAATGCAGTCGTAGTATTTTATTTTTAGTTGCGTGGAGAATTGTTTAAGTTGGGGGAAGCCAAGATAGAAGTGGGAACGGCTTTTCATCTACACAAACCAAGCAGCTGAGAATCTGGGAGCTTCAAGAACCTGCAGCCTTCAGCTTCTTTTATCTGCTGATAATCCCTCGGATGGCACCGAGTTGTATTTCGTCAATGATGGCCTAGCTCACTCCCTCTCACTTTCATTGTGTGTTTGTGTGTGGTGTGAGCCAGCTGATCTAAATTTACAGAGGACTGCAGGTGGGGGGAGTTTGGCAGCAGCATCTGCAGCAGGCTAAAATGATGCTAAAGTGACAACCCCATCATAACATCACACAAAGGGCATCTTCATCCCCTTACAACGGAAGTGATGGCTTTTATTTTGTATTTATTTATATCCCGCCTTTATTACTTTTGGAAATAACTATGAAGACGGTAAACATACCTGATACACGTGTCCTTGACTTACAGCAATTCATTTAGTGTCCATTCAAAGTTACAATGGCACTGAAAAAAGTGACTTATGATCAGTTTTCACACTTACAACCGTTGCAGCATCTCCATGATCACGTGATCAAAATTCAGACATTTGGCAAGTGGCTCCTATTTATGACCGTTGCAGTGTCCCAGGGTCATGTGATCACTTTTTGTAACCTTCTCACAAGCAAAGTCAATGGAAAAGCTACATTCACTTAACAACCATGTTATTAATTTAACAATTGCAGTAATTCATTTAAAAACTATGGCAAGAAAGGTTGTAAAATGGGGCAAAATTCACTTACAAATGTCTCACTTAGCAACAGAAATTTTGGGCTCAGTTGTGGTTGTAAGTGGGGGATTACCTGTACTCCTTCATTTTCCTATTTTCTCCACAACAACCCTGTGAGGTGGGCTGGGCTGAGAGAGAGTGACGGTGATCACCCATCCGGCTTTCATGCTTAAGGCAGGACTAGAACTCCTAGTCTCCTGGTTTCTATCCTGGTTCCTTAACCATTAGACCAGGAGTCCGCAAACTTGGCCACTTTAAGACTTGTGGACTTCAACTCCCAGAATTCTCCAGCCAGCATATTCCACAAGTCTTAAAGCGGCCAAGTTTGAAGACCTCTGCACTAGACCAAATTGGCTTACATTTATGTAACAGTGACATCATCCATGTGCCATCACTCCGCCCACCACAGGTAGCTTCAGGTAGTTCAGTCTCAAATGGAATCTTTTTTTCCATTCTCTGTCCTGGGAATTTCTTAGCCTCAGGTAATCAAATTATGAGTTGGTTGGATCAGAAAACTGCTTACAAATAGGAAAATGCACTGTGTTTATGCCTTTAAATCTCATGGGGCTATTGTCTAGCACAATTTTACCTCTTCTCTTTTACCACTTTCCTTCTCGGGCTAAAGAAACTCCACTAGCAGTGAAATGAACTCTTTGCTGAAACTTGTTGAGTCACTCTAAGGTAATTCAAATGTAATACTTGACTTAGAATAGTTCAGTTAGTGATAGCTCAAAGTTACAATGGCATAGAATAAGTGACTTATGATAGTTTTTTCACACAACTGTTGCAGCATCCCCATGATCATGTGATCAAAATTCGGACGTTTGGCAACTGACTCGTATTTATGACAGTGTAGCATTCCGGGGTCATGTGATGCACTTTTGTAACCTTCTGACAACTAACGTCAATGGGGAAGCCAGATTCACTTAACAACCGGGTTATTAATTTAACAACTGCAGTGATTTAACACAGTAATTGCTGTGACAAGAAAGGTCATAAAACGGGACAAAACTCACTTAACAACAGAAAGGTTGGGCTCCACTGTTGGCCGTAAGTCGAGGACTGCCTGTAGTCCAAAAGCCCGTCTCGTCACTGGGAAGTCAAGGGCAAAAGCAAAAGGACTAACCGGCCTCCAAGCCAACCGCTGCCAGACATCAGTGAAGCCTCAACGTTGCCAGGGGCAGAACATGCAGGTGCGGTCCTTGCTGGGACTCTCCAGGTGAGGGTGGCCCAGGTGCTCTGCTTTGAGAGGGGCCTGAACGCTCTCCTTTATCAAGAAAAGTCCTGCTGGCTGGGGGATTCTGGGAGTTGAAGGCCACCCATTTTCAAGCTACCAAGGTTGAGAAACACTGTCCTAGACCAAAGTGATGTCCTTCAGATCCACTGGACCACGACTCCAGATGATTCATAATCAACATGGACCAATGATGGATATGATGAGGGCTGAGCGTCCAAATATCCTAAAAACAGTAACATTAGATGTGGAGAAGGCTGCAATGCATCATTCTGTGTATTATTTGCTCTAGCATCCTCCTCCTCCTAATTAGCACTATGCCAGTTCCGCATGAAGGTGTGTGGGTGTAGAAGGCTAATCCTTCTGATTCCTTCTTCTGAAGGGTTTAGTTGGCATGAAAAGAGGAGGAGCCAGCCAATCTGAGAAGGTGGGGGGAGAACAAAGGACCTGGGAGGTCTCTGCTGTCACTTAACTAGACAAAGGAGGCCACTGATAATAAAATAGAGCCTACAATGGAGGCTGAGAATAGCATAAGGCATGACAGAAAGAAGATCTAAGTTGCTTTCATAAGAATCTTGCCTGCAGATTAGGGATTTACAGTCCTTGGTGCTCTTTGAGATTGGTTTGTTTTGTCATAGACGTTTCATTACCCAACTAGATAACATTATCAGAGCTAAAGGGAGTGGGATTTGCAGACTGGAGGAGGAGGAGGAGGAGGAGGAGGAGGAGGAGGAGGAGGAAGAGGAGGAGGAGGAGGAGGAGGAGGAGGAGGAGGAGGAGGAGGAGGAGGAGGAGGAGGAGGAGGAGGATGACGATTGTGGGGTCCTTGGTGTTCTCTGAGCTTGGTTGTTTTCTTGCAGATGTTTCATTTACCCAACTAGATAGTATTCTCAATGCTAGAAGGGAATGGGGTTTGATTTCTGTGTCAGCTTTGGAAGCCATATTAGGCCGGAAGCTTCCATGCTGCCACCTTCTCCTGTGTGGGAAAGTAGGAGGGGGGATTTAGGAGAGGGGTTGTCTGTAGACATAATAGCATTCTTCCTGTCGGTCAAGGTCAGGGCGATCCTGCATCTGGAGAAGGAGTGGTTGGAGTGCCGTCTCGAGATGGGACAGATGGTGACTGGAGCATGTGATCGACTATGGAGTGAGGGGATGGTTTTGGGGGTTTTGATTCACTGAGGGAAAACCCGGAACTCTCAAATTCGGGTTTTCCCAGATGTGCCAGTTTACCTATTCTAGTAAATAGAACTTAGAAAAATGCTTGCTTCAGTGTTTTTACTTGGAGTTGGGTTTTTTTCTGGAACGCTGACACTCTGTTAGATTAAGGGCTTCCAAACACAGAGATCACGAGGTGGTGAGCCTGATGTGGCCTTTGCTTGCCTGTGGATTTAGGAAATTAACAACACAACATGCTGGCTGCTATTCTGCATGAAAGCAAAGTGGTGGCTACTATGTGAGCCAAACATGGTAGCCCTCATTCTCCGTCTCCGTTTACACAAATAATCCTTTATATAAGCAAAGACTACCTCAACCTAAAACTAGTGGGGTTCTCACACATAATTCTGATTCCTACAAGTGTGACAGACAGCCCTTTCTCAGACCCCAGCAATGAAATGATCCCCAAGTATCCCTGAGGTCATGGAATCCTAGACTTTCTTAGCTCACCACTCTGGAAACTGTGGAAAAAGTGCAGAGAAGAGCAACAAAGGGGACTGAAGGCTAAAACATATGAAGAACGGTTGCAGGAATTGGGTTTGGCTAGTTTAATGAAAAGAAGAACTCGGGGTGACATGATAGTAGTGTTCCAATATTTGAGGTTCTGCCACAGAGAAGAGGGGGGTCAAACTATTTTCCAAAGCACCAGAAGGCGAGACAAAAAGCAACGGATGGAAACTAACCAAGGAGAGAAGCAACTTGGAACTAAGGAGAAATTTCCTAACGGTGAAAGCAATTAAGCAATGTAGTAACATGCATTCAGAAGTTGGGGTGCTCCGTCATCGAGGGCTTTCAAAAAGAGAGTGTGCAATCATTTGTCTGAAATGGTATAGGGCAAGGGGGTTAGTGGACTAGAAAATCTCTGATGTCCCTTCCCACTCTAGTATTCTATGTTCTATGTTGTAAACAAATGCCTTTGAATTCAATCTCTGACTTGAATTGAAATCTCACATAAACGCAGCTTGCAGCTGCTCATACGCAGACTTTGAATTAGAATAACAGAGTTGGAAGGGTCCTTAGAGGTCTTCTAGTCCAACCCCAGCTCAGGCAGGAAACCTATACAATTTCAGACAAATGGTTGTCCAGTCTCTTCTTAAAAGCCTCCAGTGTTGGAGCACCCACAACTTCTACAGGAAAGTTGTTCCACTGGTTACTTCGTCTAACTGTCAGGAAATTTCTTCTTCATTCTAGGTTGCTTAGTTAAACTAAGTTTAACTTCTATCCAAACTCAATAAGTCTTGATTTTAGGGTCCCAGGCTGAGGGCTCCTCCTTGCAGATGCAGGCTCCTTGCCAAATGATGAGAGACTGTACATCTCTGTCCTTAAGTTCCAAGATGAAAGGAGGTAGGGCAGATATAAGCTGAATACAGAATATAGAATCCTTATCTGGACTGCAAAGAAGTGAATAGCTCCAGTGCTCCTTTCAAGCTCTCATAGGTTGGGATTCTCTCATTTGGCCCTCAAGGCTTTGCAGCTTCCCTTTAAATAAAACATTTCCAGGACTGACATTTAGTTAAAAGCATAACATGGTAGGCAAAAGAAAAAAAGGGAGAAAAGAATTCAGATCAATGCCAGCCATTTAAAAGATACAAGCAGCAAAACAGATTGAAGCATTAGATAAGAAAACAAGAAAATAGCTTGTGCAAACATTATTCATTTTATCAGGTAGCAGAAACTGCTGGATGGCGTATCTGGCCATCCTGGCTAAGCAGGGCAAACCTGGTTAGTTTTTGGATGGGCTCTAAGTCTTCCCGTCCTATAGGCTAAACTAGGAGGTCAAGGGAATTAGAAACATTTGTCAAATATCCAATTTTATTATAATTAGATTTGCATCCTGCCTTTATTGTATACAACTCCTGCCTCCTATTTTCCTCACAACAACCCTATGAGGTCACTTAGACTGAGAGAGACACCGATCCAATATTTCCCAAATCCAGGGAACCCTTTCAAGCCTCGGAGTCTCCCGGTTTCTAGTCCAGCACCTAGCTACGACACCACATTAGCCTTTTTTTCATTCAAACCTTGGATATTCTTCTCCTTAAAAGTAGCTTTTGAACTTGGTAAAGAAAGTACAAAGTGGCATTTTTAGAGAAATATATTTCTCAATATATCATACCATGCACTTGATTGGCATGTAATTAATTATTCGTAATAGATGTTATGATATATTAATATGATCTATCTCTATCAATCAATCATATATATATATATATGATAGATAGTTATAGCAGATACTGTAGATAGATAGAGATAGATCATAATATCATGTCATACCATCAATTATCACGAGTAATTGATTACATGCCAATCAAGTGTATGGTACAGTGCTCCCATCACTAGATAATTAAGCCCATCCATCTCTCTGCCAGCCATCCTCTTTCCTTATTCTTTCCCCAGCATGATAGACTTCTCAAAAGAGGTCTGTCCATGTGCTTTTATTTTATTTATTTTATTATTATATTATTTATTTTTTTATAAAATGTATTGCCTGCCCATCTTACCGCAGGGTAACTCTGGGCAGCTTACAGTTATGCATGCAGCTGAAACATAAAAAATCAACATCAGACATTAAGACCAAGGACGGAGGTGGGATCTGTCATTACTGAATCAACCTCCATTGGGCTGATCCCCCACTGGAACCCCAGACCGAGTGGCAGAGCCAGGTCTTTAGGCCCTTGAGAAAAGAGAGGAGGGTTGGGGCCAACCTCACATTGGGGCCCAAGATGTTCCAGAAGGCAGGAGCCATAGCAGAGAAGGCCCTTCACCCAGGGGTGAAATCCAGCAGGTTCTGACAGGTTCTGGAGAACTGGTAGCGGAAATTTTGAGTAGTTCGGAGAACCAGCAATTACCACCTCCGGCTGGCCCCAGAGTGGGGTGGGAATGGGGATTTTGCAATATCTGTCCCCCAGAAGTGGGGAGGGAATGGGGATTTTGCAGTATCCTTTCCCTGCCATGCCCACCAAGCCATACCAACAGAACCAGTAGTAAAAAAATTTGGATTTCACCACTGCCTTCACCTGGACCCCAACAGCTGGAATAATTGGGCTGAGGGGAACCACAGGAGGCCTCCTCTACCGGCACAAGTGAGACTGGCCAATCCCTGTGGGGTGAGAGGGTCCTTCAAGTAACCTGGATGCCAGGAAGGGCTTTAAAAGTGATCCCCAGCACCTTGAATTGCACCCAGAAGCAGACTGGCAACCAATGCAGCTCACAGAGCAGTGGTGTTATGGGGGCCATTCTGGGGCACCCCAAAACTATCCATGCAGCTGCACTCTGCACCAGCTGTAGCTTCCAATGCTCTTCAAAGGTAGCCCCATGTAGAGAGCATTACAGTAGCCCAGCCGTGAGATGACTAGGGACTGAATGTAGGGTATCTCTGGCATTTCTTGGTAAAACAGGAGTGGAGAAGGAGTTATCAGTCCCACACAGTATGAAATGATGCCCTTCTGTTGTCTTTAAAGTGATCCTCCAGTTCCAGCACCTTCTGTCATCACTACTGGCCAATACGAGCGTCTGTTTGCTTTAGCTGGGTAGAACTTTGTGTCTTGGGTGACCCTGCTGGAGAGTCCAGTATGGACTCTTGATGCAGCCTCCTGGCATCGTTTGCCCAGTCGTCCCAAGAACATGCCAGCAACACTATTTATTTTGAGGGGTCCTTGGTGCTCTCTGAGCTTGGTACTTTTCTAGCAAACATTTCATTACCAAACTAGGTAACTTCATCAGTGCTGCAATGATAGCATTGACAATGTTACTAGTTTGGGTTAACAAATTTGCTTAACAACTGTGGCAAGCAAAATTGTAAAATGGGGCAAAAGCTGCAAAATTCACTTAACAACTGTCTCGCTTAGCAATAGAAGTTTTGGGCTCAATTGTGATCATAAGTCAAGGGCTATCTGTATTTCCATAGACGGACAAAGGCATCCAAGACCAACATGGAAGCTAATGCATCTGAGCTAAATTTGAATTTGCTGGGTGCTGTTATTTAGTTCTCGCTGCTGAGCATACGGATGGATTCTAATTTGTTCCTTTCAAACAATTCCCTTATATCTTTCTATTTTGTGCTTTTTCAGCAGCCAGCCTGAGTCCTCAGGGGGACAAGAGGAAAGGCAAGAAAGACATTTGATGAATGATTAAAGACAGAAGAGACCTGCTGTAATTTGGGATTCCTCTTCATGCGCCAGAACAAAAATTAAATTTTCTGCCAAGGCAAAGACATATGGAACGGTTAAGGTTGCTTTCCCTACTCACTAAAATTCTGCTGGCATGAGTGAATGGCCTGCAATCTTCTCCAACCGTAACTCCATGGTAAATCCTATGCAGAAGGTCCAATCTCTGCCAACGGATCAGATCAGTGGTGGGTTGTCCCCAGTTCTCACTGGTTCTATAGAACCGGTAATAAAACCAGTGGGAGGCCCTGCCCACCAACCCCGACATTATCAGAACGCTTCTGCACATGTGCAGAAGAGCGTGCGTGCGTGTGAGCAAAGCAAGGGCGCGTGCAGGGCCCCATTGCAAACCGGTAATAACGGTAAGTAGAACCCACCCCTGGATCAGATATTATTGGCTATAATTTTTTGATGGACCGCATGTCACACACACACACACCCAAAAAAATCTTGTGTGTTATTTAGCTTGGATGTTGGTGATCAGCAATATCCAACGTTGGCAACTTTAAGACCTGTGGACTCCAATTCCCAGAATTCCGCAGCCAGCCATGTTTGGAGACCCCTGGCTTAGAGGAAGGAAAGTTGACAACTTTGTGGACTTCAATTCCCATGCTGGTCTCGGAATTCTGAAAGTTAACAGAATAACACAATAACGGATTTGGAAGGAACCTAGGTGGTCTCTAGTCCAACCATGTTTGAGCAGGAGACCCCATACCATTTCAGATAAATGGCCTGTCCCAGTCTCTTCTTAAAAGCCTTCAGTGATAGAGCACCCAGAACTTCTGGAGACAAGTCTTTCCACTGGTTGATTGTTCTCACTGTCAGGAAATTTCTCCTTAGTTCTGGGTTGCTTCTCTCCTTCATCAGCTTCCATCCATTTCTTCTTGTGATGCCTTCTGGTGCCTTGGAGAATAGGTTGACCTCCTCTTCAGCAATCCCTCAAATATTAGACCACTTTGATATCATATCACCCCTTAGGCCTTTCTTTTCACTAGACATACCCATCACCCAATTCCTGCTACTGTTCTTCATATGTTTTAGCCTCCAGCCCCCTAATCATCTTTGTTGCTCTTCTCTGCACTCTTTCTGGAGCCTCAACATCTTTTTTATATCATGATAACCAAAACTGGATGCAGTATTCTAAGTGCGGTCTTACTACTAAGGCCTTAAGGCAATACTAACACTCTACTTCTATCCCTCTGTTAATGCAACCTAGGACTGCATGTCTTAAGTCCACAGGTCTTAAAGTTGCCAAAGTTGGAAAATCTCTGATTTGGAAGATTAGCTGAAAATGCAAAAGGAAGATGTCCTTCCCAGAAGGGCCCCTGCCTAGAGAGACCAAGGATGGCTGAGTGGTGGACACAACACCTGCCCTCCCAAGGGACCTGCGTGGGCTCCTTTTGCTGGTGGCATTTAAAACGGCTTTGAAAAGCCACCTGTTTCAAATGCTCTGCAATGCTCACATTTGTTTTGTTTTGTTGTTGCAACTTTGCAGACAATTTATACTTGTAATGTGGTTGGCATCTTTTGAAGCTTGAAGTCTGATAGGACGTGTTTGTCATGTCACTGATTTGTTTTGCTTTGCTTGGATTTAATAGGAAGGCAAGTTAGAAGCCTTTAATGCAAACAAGCAAATAAATCAAAGAAGCAGATCAGGTGGGAGAAAACTTTACATTCTGTAGCCACAGACGCCAATATTTTGGAAAAGAGAAGCCCAAATATTCTAGTACTGTAATATTTTTTTTTTGTATCTCGTATTAAATATTTCAACTACAGAAATGCTGCTTTTCCCTTTAGAAAGTTCCAGCAGGCTGCTTAGAGAACATCTGGGTTTAAGGATACCAAAACAAAAGAGGAGGAGGAGGAGGAGGAGGTGGAGGAGGAGGAGGAGGAGGAGGAGGAGGAGGAGGGAGAAGGTTTCTCACACAGAGAGAATGGTTCTATTCAATATCCAGCAATTTAAAAGAAACTAGGTGATAGATTCAAGGACATATTTCACAAGTCTATAAGACAAACAAGTCAAAAGGTTTCTTTGAGCTTATTATTGTCCACAGTCTGAAGGTTTTAGATTTCTAAACATTTAGAGAAGAAAACAAGCTTGACTGCATGTTGTTTGTTGATTGTCCCACTGCAGTAATCAGGAGGGGAATAGTATCATTCGTTCAATTGTTCATTCATTCATTCATTCATTCATTCATTCATTCATTCCATTTATGTAGCTGCCCATCTTTCAACCAATTCTGGGCAGCTCCCAATCAAAGACCAAAAGACTCGTAACATCACATTAAAACTATAAAACCAAACCCATTAAAACATTAAAAGCAACAAAGACCTGGTGCCAAGTCAACCTTCTAATGTGTTATTATTCTAATGTTCTTCTACTGCTTGGGGAGAAAACCAGGTCTTCAAAGCCTTACAGAATATGGAGGTCTTTTTTTGAACCCTGAAATAAGCGCTTGGCTTTATAACCATGCACTCAAAAGCCCGACTGGGCTTATTATCACGGGATGTCTTATATAGCAGACTATATACCCCGTTTTCCTAAAAATAAGACCTATCCCAAAAATAAGACCTAGCGTGGTTTTTTTTACACTTGCACCTAACATAAGCACTGCCCCCCAAAATAAGCCCTACTTAAGAGTCTGCCCGGCTGCTCCATCTGGTTGCTCGTGGTGCTATGGCCATGAGGCGAGGCGGGGTGGTGGTTGAGCTGCCCCATGTGCCCCACACTGGCTTACCTCAGGGCCCCCACAGCCAGGCCATCCATGCCCCAACACCTGCCTCGCAGCAGTAGCACTGGCAGCCATGTGCAGCAGGAGCCCATGTGGCCACCGGCCCACTTCTTCTGCTTGCTTGCGGCCACAATGGAGCAGGAGGCTGAGCAGGATGATGGTGCGGCAGCTATGAGACGAGGCAGGTGTCGGGGCATGGATGGCCTGGCTGCAGGGGCCCTAGGGTAAGCCAATGCGGGGTGCGTGGGGCAGCTCCACCCCCCGCCTCACCTCATGGCAGCGGTACCGGTGTATCACTCAATCTCCTGCTTTGTTGCAGCCGCGAGCAAACAGAAGAAGTGGGCCAGTAGCCATGTGGGGTCCTGCTGAACAGGGCTGTTGAAGCCGCTGTCATGAGGCAGGTTTATAGGTGTGGGTTGCCTGGCAGCAGGGGCCCTGAAGTAAGCTGGTGTGGTGCATGTGGGGCAGCTCCACCCCTTCCACCTTGTGACGGTAGGACTGGTGTGCCCCACGGCCTCCTGCCCTGCCACAAAGAAGCAAAAATGGGCCTCCAGTACATGGGGAAAAAGTAAGGCACTCTCTGAAAATAAGCCCTAGTGCTTATTTTGGGGCCTAAAAGAACATAAGACCCGGTCTTATTTTGGAAGGAACACAAGTGTGTGTGTGTGTGTGTGTGTGTGTGTGTGTGTGTGTGTGTGTATAAATCCATATTCAAATCTTGATTTCTACCAGATCTTAGCAGAATCTGCTCCAGCATCTGTTTTGAAAAACAGAAAATAACTGCTGATTATGGCCCTCTATTCTTATTCCTCTAAATAAATATGGCCCCCAAAGAGAAGTTCACTAAATGAGGTGATAAATGTTGATAGAACCAGCTCCCTTTTTTTTCTAAAAAATGAAAGACTGCCAGAACACCTGGCAAAAAGAAGACCGGGTCACACTGCTGTGGAGACGGGGTGGAATTTATCTGGACTCACGTATCACACTAAACCGTGTTTACTTTAATGGCGCCTTGAAGAAGTCACAGTGGCCCAGTGTATATATAGTATTAAGCCATAACACAACATCTACAAATCACACTGGCTGCGTATTAAGCATACTAAGTTTAAAAAGCATACAAAATCACATAAATCCTATCATGGCATGCTAGTTTCTCTTGGAAAATCAAATGCAGGCATGAGTAGCATTTAAACCAGTAATCTGAAGTGCTACGAATCCTACAAGAGTACTGAGTAGGCCTTATAGAAAGTCTGCATAGGCCAGGTATTTTGGCATTCATGTAAAGGATCCTAATACCAATTTAAACAAAAGCTGTGTTACTTCCCAGCACCAACGGGGCCACCCACTCACTGGAAGCTGTAGTTTCCCCAGATATGGAGAGCTCTGGATTTGGGAAGATGACTTTACAATTTCATTTTGATTGAACCAGGCTATTTAACTGGGATTATTCTGGATAAGGAGAGCTAGTCTGGTATAGTGGTTAAGGCACCAGACTAGAAACTGGGAATCACAGAGATGGACGGGACGTTAGAGATCTTCTGTAGCCAATGCCCTGCCCAAGGCAGGAGACCTTATCGCCTCCTGAACAAAAGGCTGTCCAATCTTTTCTTGAAGACTTTCAACAATGGAGCAGCCACAACTGTGAGAGGCAAGCTGTTGCACTCTTTTTTTTCCTCCATTCTGGAAAGAGTGCAAAAAAGAGCAACACAAATGATTAGAGGGCTGGAGGCTAAAACATATGAAGAAAGGCTGCAGGAATTGGGTATTTCTAGTTTAGTGGAAAGAAGGACCAGGGGTGACATGATAGTAGTGTTCCAATATTTGAGGGGCTGCCACAAAGAAAAGGGGTCAACTTATTTTCCAAAGCACCAGAAGGCAGGATAAGAAGTAACCGATGTAAACTAATCAAGGAGAGAAGCAACCTAGAACTAAGGAGAAATTTCCTAACAGTGAGAACAACTAACCAGTGGAACAGAAGTTGCCTTCAGAAGTTGTGGGTGCTTCATCACTGGAGGTTTTTAAGAAGAGACTGGACAGTCACTTGTCTGAAATGGTCTCCTGCTTGAGTAGGGGGTTGGGTTTGAAGACCTCCAAGGTTCCTTCCAACTCTGTTATTCTGCTATTCTGATTAATTGTTCTCACTGACTAGTCCAGGCAGTCACCAGGACGCAAAGACATAAAAAAAAAAAACCTGGATAAGACATCCTGTTTCCTTATTGAGAAGATTTTTTATCATGCTTGTCTTCTCTTAGTGGAGATTTCCAAAGCAGCTGCCACCTTATTAAAAAAAAAACATGCAAAGAGACACAGAGGCAAAATTGAGAGAATGAATAACCGAGAAAGCAAAGCAAGCAGAAATTTTAACGGGAAACCCAAACGCAAAAGGGCCATCCATTTAAAGATGCATCCTCCTCATCCATGACAAATGGACTTCTGAGATATTGCTTGAAAGCAAAACAGGAAGACAAATGATTTTTCAATAGCAGAAAATCAAGTCGGGCCACCACCTTTGAAAAATCCCTGCATCTAATGTCAATCTGCTTCATTCCTAGAGCTGATGGAAGCTGATTGATGGTCTGTGCACAGGGCTGGAGAGAGATTGTTGTCTCACTCCCTTAGTGATTGATGGTCTTCTCTAAAGGCTTAATAGACTAACAGAGTTGGAAGGGACTAACCTTGGAGGTCTTCTAGTCCAACCCCTGTTCAAGCAGGAGACTCTAGTCTATACCATTCTAGACAAGTGGCTGTCCAGTCTCTTCTTAAAGACCTCCAGTGATGGAGCAGTCACAACTTCTGAAAGCAAGCAGTTTGACTGATTAATTGTTCTAACTGTCAGGAAATTTCTCCTTAGTTCTAGGTTGCTTCTCTCCTTGATTAGTTTCCATCCATTGCTTCTTGATAAAGTTCACACAACTTGATGCTTATTTATCTTCTTTCTTATGGAGTTATAGCCCGATGTAACTACACTGCATCAGTTGGACTAAGGCAGTGTTTCTTTAAGACCTAAGCATTCAGCTGGTTGGAGAATTCTGGGAGTTGAAGTCCACAGGTCTTAAAGTCACTAAGATTGAGAAACACTCAACTCTTTCCCTGAATTCAGAAGTCTGCTAGCCCTTTTTTGCAATTAACCTCTTCAAATCTATTAAAAAGCAGACGCTTTCAAGAGCTGCATCCAACGAAGCAAATTGTAGTTCACAAAAGCTTTTCTTAGCCAGAAAAGGTTCTTCCAGAGTCCACTTGATTCTTTGGCTATTCTAGACTCACACAGCAATACTTCTACATGTTTTTCCTGAACTAAAACTGGAGACACCCTTGCCTGTTTTCCAGCCAGTGTGAGCAGCTTCAATGAAATATTTAGAGAGTAAGCTATGATCCTTCATCTACCTGTAACCTGGGTAGAGTGTGCTAGCTATTAATCTTGGCTCTTGTGGTTGAGAACCAGATGAAAGTTAATAAAACTGCTCAGCACTAAAGCTCTAACTAATTTATTTTCAAAATATAAGTAGTCCTTGAATTATGTTCACAACTGGGACCAGAATTTCCACTGCTAAACAAGACAGTTATTAGGTGAGTCGCAGCTAATTTTACTACTTTTTTGCCATGGGTCGTTAAGCAAATCACTGCAGTTGTTAAGTGAACCAGGCAGTCCTTAAATGAATCTGCTTTCCCATGTTGAATTTGCCTGTTGGAAGCCAGCTGGGAAGGTCACAAATGGTGCTCACATGACCCTGGGACACGGCAACTGTTGTAAACTCACGCCAGTTATAAGTGCCCAAATTTTCAACATATGATGGTAGGGAGGCTAGGATGGTTGTAAATCAAGGACTGCCTGCATTAAGAAACAAAGTTTTCTTTCTTTCTTTTCTCTCTCTCTTTCTCTCTTTCAGAATCAGCAGGATTGTCCATGGTTTGCTTGGGATTGTGGGAGCTGCAGTCAAGCACACGGAAAAACACCCCATTGGAGAAAACTGATCTAGGCTTTCATTGTGCAATCTTGACTGAACTACAATTTATCCCTCGCTAATGTGACAAATGATGGAGCATGCTGTTCTACACCTCTGGGAAACATCAAGCCAGAGATACTGATTGGAACAATTAAGGAGAAACACAGGAGGAGAGAAGACCAATCACCCGGCCATGAACAGATTCGGGATATAGAAATTATTTTGTCACACGACCCACAAATCTTTCTTGAGGCCTTGAAGGACACAAAAGTTAGAAGCTACCAACCTGGGGAGCTTCGGATCAAGATTTAGAGACACACATTGGAAGTTAAATGCTCTTATGGAATACCAATAGCTAAAAGCCCAGAGAAGACTTCTACTCAGGGGTGAAATCCAGCAGGTTCTAACAGGTTCTGGAGAACCAGTAGCGGAAATTTTGAGTAGTTCAGAGAACCGGCAAATACCACCTCTGGCTGGCCCCAGAGTGGGGTGGGAATGGAAATTTTGCAATATCCTTCCCCCAGGAGGGGAGAGAATGGAGATGTTGCAGTATCCTTCCCCTGGAGTGGGGTAGGAATGGAGATTTTGCAATATCCTTCCCCTGCCATGCCCACCAAGCCACGCCCACAGAACCAATAGGGAAAAATTTTGGATTTCACCCCTGCTTCTACTTCAGTTAAATTTAGAGGACAGTCATGTAGCACAGGGGTCTCCAACCTTGGCAACTTTAAGGCTTGTGGACTTCAACTCCCAGAATGCCTCAACAAGCCTTAAAGTTGCCAAGGTTGGAGATCCCTGATGTAGCAGTTGGTGCTCCCCCACCCCTTCGTCTTAGCAGATAAAAAAAAACCCTAATCAACTTCTAGACATTTCAAGGGCCTGGCTTTTAGCTAAGCGCCAGGGAGGGGGAACATTCTTGCTATTTCTGCCTACCAGAAAGTTCTGTCTGGATTTGGTATTCTTGATTGTGGGATTCTTCCCAAGGATCCAGGATAGTTAAGAGATATTTTTGCAACATAATACAGACAGTCCTCGACTTACCAAAGGTCATTTGCTGACCGTTCGAAGTTACAACAGCACTGAAAAAAGGGACTTATGTCCATTTTTCACACTTATGACTATTGCAGCATCCCAATGGTTATGTAATTTACATTTGGATGCTTGGCAACTGGTTCATACTTATGACGGCTGCAGTGTCCCAACCAGTGGTGGTATTCAGTCAGTTCTATCCGGTTTGGGCAAACCAGTAGCGACGCCTGTGGGAGGCTCTGCTCATCCGCCCGGACATAATCACGTCCCATTTATCTTTATCTTTCTTTATCTTTATTCAAATTTCTATACCGCCCTTCTCCTTTCGGACTCAGGGCGGTGAACAGCCAAAAAATAAAACATTTTATATACAAAAGTTAAAATAAATTTAAAATAATTAAATAAATTTGGCCCATTAATTTAAAACATTCCAATTAAAACCATATCAAAATTATTTAAAACCAATCATAAAATCAGGACAGTCCGGCTAACTGAAAAAAATAGGTTTTGAGAGCCTGATGAAAAGTCCGGAGGTCTGGGATCACTCGTATCTCTGGGGGTAGATTGTTCCATAGGGTAGGTGCCACCACAGAGAAGGCTCTCCTCCTGGGGGTCGTCAGCCGGCATTGTCTGGCCGACGGCACCCTGAGGAGGCCCTCTCTGTGGGAGCGAACCAGCCGGTGGGAGGCAATTGGTAGCAGAAGGTGGTCCCGTAAGTACCCCGGCCCCAAGCCATGGCGTGCTTTAAAGGTGGTCACCAACACCTTGAAGCGCACCCGGAAGTCCACCGGAAGCCAATGCAGCTCGCGCAGGAGAGGAGTCACATGGGAGCATAATCCCATAATCCCCCGCGCGGCCGCATTCTGCACCAGTTGGAGCCTCCGGATGTACCCCAAGGGGAGCCCCATGTAGAGAGCGTTACAATAGTCCAGACGAGAGGTGACGAGTGCCTGAGTGACCGTGCATAGGGAGTCCCAATCCAGAAAGGGGCGCAACTTTATCTAAGTTGATGCTCTGTGCATGTGCAGAAGGCCCTGAGCATGCTCACTCACATTTGCGGACCGGTAGCGAAGGTAAGTGAATACCACCCCTGGTTCCAACATCATGTGATTCCATTTTATGACCTTCTGACAAGCAAAGTCAATGGGGAAGCTAGATTCATTTAATGACAGTCTTCCTAATTTAACAACTACAGTGATTCGCTTAACAAATGTGGCAAGAAAAGTTGTAAAATGGTGCAAAACTCACTTGACAAATGTTTCACTTAGTAACAGAACTTCTGGGCTCAATTGGGGTCATAAGTCAAGGACTACCTTTTCAAATAATACAATATTTTGCAGTGGATAGGTTGAGTTTCTGTCCATTCCTATTATATCCAAGTGCTTTGGAGCTGCTGCTCCTCCTGCAAATGAGGATGATGATGGTTACTGAAGTCCTGATAGGTTGTTGAACCTTTTTTGTAAAGTTGCAGGTTTGGAGAGGGGAACCATATCTAGATTGCAAAACCAAACATGACCACTAGATGCCAGCAGAAAGATGCCAAAGACTTTAACTATTTTCTGCCCTCTGCTGGTGGTTTTGATTTCCACAGCCCAGATATGGCAGCCTTAAGCCTGAAGAGGCCAAAATGGTCCCTTAAATTGCACTAGGACAAAGCACCAATTTTGTTGTTAACACCCACTTCTGAAAAAAATACCCAGTTTGAGAGGAGTGATAAACGTGGAAAATTCTTAAGAGATGAATTGGGAACCTAAGGCCTTCGCAAGGCTGAAGGCCCTCGTTTTGCCCCTTAAATATCCCCAATGAAACCAGCATATGATGGTTTGCAAGCCCAATGGATGTTTTGGGCATCACCCAGGGCTCCTGAGGCTAGTCACTATGCCTTAGAACGGGTGTGTGTTTTGTGTGTATGTGTATGTGTGACAATGGCAACTTTACGACTTCAAGTTTACAACTTATAGACTTCAACTCTTAGAATTCCTGAACTATGTTGGCTCAGGAAGTCTGGGAGTTCAACTCCACAGGTCATAAAATTGTAATAGTTGCCCATCTCTGCCTTCGAAGAAGCTGCCTGTCACTCTGATGACCAAACTGTTAATCCAGAAAATAGTAACTATCTTTCATGAGAAATATTTCAGCAGAAATTAGCAACAGCCATCTGTCAAAGTCAGATTTTGAACAGGAGGCTAGATAAAGGTCATGCCAATCCCAGATTCGATATTTCTAGCAGAATTACAAGCTCACTGATGAGAGCTTGGTCTTCTTGTTCTCCTGCCCACCATGTTGCTCCTCTTCATACTTCTGCAAATCTATTCTCGGCTGTTTCAATCCCTAGACTGAGAGGTCAAACCTCCAACATATAAACCTCACACTCAATAGCACTGATGAGGTTACCTAGTTGGGCAATGAAATGTCTGCAAGAAAGCAACCAAGCTTAGAGAACACCAAGCTCCTCACATTTCAATACTGTTGGGTATCAGCTTTTGTCCAACTGAGCGGTGGGTGAAATTTCTGAAGTAGGATTCCTAAAGTCTGAGAAGTATCCTCAATCACCTTAATGTGGTTTTCCAAAGGATAAGGAGCATCAGAAAATCAGCTGCCTACCCTGGGTCCATAAAGGGCTAATGACAGCCCTGGCTTCATCATCATCTCACCGAACACGTACTCTACTTGCACGGGGTTTGCTCTGTAAGCACACTCATTGTTGAGGCACTCTAGGAGGTTGCTGACATTGTACTCTTTCAGCACAAACACCAAGGGACTGGTGCAGCTCCTTAAGGATGAGCACACAGCTCTTTCTCACTACCCAGGCTCCCTGGACAGCAGAGGGTGACTATCTAAAAGGGATCTACTGGGGCACACATGTGCCCCATTGCAGTTGATGGAGAATGACCTGCTGACTTGATGATCTGTTTGCAGGGAAAAAATAACCCCGCCTCCCCTTTGGAAGGCTGAATTGTGTTCAGGACAAATGCCCAGATCAAGAGTATCCATTCAGTTATGTGGGAGCAGAGCCAATGATCTGCGTCAGAGCACAGTTTGTCTCCTTTCACACTTCAGTTGCCCTCTTCAACATAATAATAATTGCATTTCCATGCCAAGCTAATAAATGCTATTGGAGATTGATAACTAAAGAAGAATTCGCCTGGACCAAGTCTACGGCCACAGCACTGTTTCTCTACAGTAGCCAGTTAGATGTCTTGGAGGAACTGAGATGACAGACAGAGCAACAGCGCCCCCCTCGTAATTTTCCAAAAACTTACACAGTAGTCCATTAAATCAGAGTGTCCATTAAATCCAAATGGGATTTTACATAGGCATGTGGGCTTTTGGAACTTTATGCATGTGTAAAGTGTGAATGAGACTTTATGTATGTGTGTGATTTATGCATTTTACACATTTGTAAATAAATAAATGAGATTTTATACACAGAGAGACCAGTCCTCTGATTCAATCAGTCCTGTGACTCAACCGGTCACAAGACCAACCAAGGATCTATATAAACGAACAAGACACTTCACCCAAAAACACCCCCACTGAAAATGTTACCTAGTTTGGTAACGAAACATACGTGAGCCAAGCAACAAGTTCGGAGGGCAAATCTCTGCCTAAATCTACCACCCGAGCTACAAATATTCTCTACCATTTCTAACACAGAGAAGTGCAGAATACAGAGCGCTCTGTTGCATCCAGATTCTGCTTCCACTGAGATCCAGAGTTTATACTGTCTTCAGAGGAATTAATGACTTTGATTAGAAGCTGACATGAACAGTTTCACAAAATTCTCCATCCAATTTCTGGGCCGAGAATTTATCGGAATGTTTCTGCAAAGAAGAGGAACTATTGGAGAAGGGCAATGCTCATTTGCATGATTGCAAATGTCCCTTGGGAAGATTTTTCACTTGACGCGTCTCTTGGACTTTAGTGAATGTGAGGGAAGACAGGGAGCTTAGGTGTATGTGAAGACACTGCCTCTAGCTCTGAGTTAGCAGGCTACATGCAACAGTATGTTGGTTCGTAAAGTAACTCCTAGATTACAGACCCAAGCCTGCACAGCCCAGCAAAAACATCCTTTTGCACTTATTTATTTCCGAATGCATAAGGCTGCTCAGCTTAAGCAAATAACTCTAGGAAGCTAATAAAACCGAGGCGTAAAATAACACAACATAAAAGCCGTAAGGCAATAACTAATTAAAAATGGCTGAGTCTCCCCACAAAACTATCTTGCAGCACAAAACAAGCATGCATATCGTGCTCCACTAGTGTCCTGGCCCTGCACTATGGGGTAAAGCTCAATTCAGATGCCTTTGTGGCATCTGGCCAAAACGTGTCCCGACTGACCACATATAATTTGGAATGTTACATTTGCCCTGAATAACACTAATAATCTGGTTTCTCTCTTACTAAAACAAAAAAAAAAACCAAAAAAAAACCACCACCCTTTCTATGCAAGTTTCAACTGACCAAAGTCACAGTAGATAATAAATGTCAATGTTGACCAATAAAAGAGAATATTTGCAGCTCAGGGTTGAACGTGGGGTCCTCGGTGCTCTCTGAGTTTGGTGTTTTTCTTGCAGATGTTTCATTACCAAACTAGGTAACATCATCAATCCTAGAAGGGAGGGGGGTTTGCAGAGAGGAGAAGGAGGACTGAGGGGTTCTTGGTGCTCTCTGAACTTGGGTGTTTTTCTTGCAGACATTTCATTACCCAACTAGGTAACAACATCAGTCCTGGGCTACTGTCTATGTCTATTTTTAATAAAATTAAAAAGCCTATTTTTAACATCAAAAATGTCTCTGTTTCCTGCACTGCTCCTCCTGAAAGAGAAAAGGATGATGGGTATGTGAGAAGCCAGAGAGGCTCCAGGCCACCACAGAGAAGATTGCGTAACCTTCACATGCAAATCCACCCACTTACCCCAGCTGGCCACCATGTCACCAAGCAAGTGCACAAATAACATTTTCCACCCAGGAGGACGTCACTCAGGCTCTCGTTTCCTTTGAGAGAATTTCTAAAGCAAATTCTATTTTATCCAATGGAATGAGAACTAGTAGGAGGGTTTCTCCAGCCAGCCGTACTTCTGATCCCCGAGGAAACCAAGGTGACTAATCTTTAACTGTACTTCTGCTATTCTTTAAGATACCCACAGGATTTGGGGAAGGAGAGGAATCTGAGCTTGATCAGAGCAGTAGCAATAACTGTGATTGAAGGGACGCTTAATCCCTTAGCCCCGTTCCTCTGACTTTTTTTTTTAAATCACATTGATAAAGATCATTTGTATGTTCAGATAAAACATCTACAGGATTTCCAACAGCAGAAAAGTGATAGGAGCATTTATTTTCATCATGTTAATTGGGGGTAGGGATTAGATTGCATAATTGTAATGGGGAAAGGGATACGCACTAGATGAGCAGGCTTGTGTGTATGTGAAGACATGGACAAGCAACACATGATTAAAAGCAGGAGTCACCAGGAAATTAGGGGACTGGAGGCTAAAACATATCAGGAACGGTTGCAGGAATAGGGTATGCCTACTTTAATAAAAAGAAGGACTAGGGGTAACATAATAGCAGCCTTCCAATATTTGAGGGACCGCCACAAAGAAGAGGAAGTCAACCTATTCTCCAAAGCACCTGAAGGCAGGACAAGAAGCAATGGATGGAAACTAACCAAGGAGAGAAGCAACCTGGAACTAAGGAGAAATTTCCTAACAGTGAGGACAATTAATCAGTGGAACTACTTGCTTTCAGAATTTGTGGATGCTTCAACACTGGAAGTTTTTAAGAAGAGATTGGACAACCATTTGTTTGAAATGGTGTAAGGTTTCCTGCCTGAGCAGGGGGTTGGACAAGAACCTTGGTGGCGCAGCAGACAAAAGTGCTGTTAAGTAGCACCAGCCGTCTGCAATTACTGCAAGTTCGAATCTCACCAGGCTCAAGGTTGACTCAGACTTCCATCCTTTCGAGGTAGGTAAAATGAGGACCCGGATTGTGGGGGCAATAAGCTGACTCTATATAGAAAACAACACCACTTAGGGGGCCCCCAAAGCCCTACTAAGCAGGTATATACAAAAGTCTGAAGGCTATTGCTTAATGCATTGTAAGCCACCCTGAGTCTCCAGAGAAGGGTGGCATATAAATTGAACTAATAAATAAATAATAAATAAGAAGATCTCCAAGGTCCCTTCCAACTCTGTCATTCCATTCCATTCCATTCCAGTCCATTCCACTTTCTTTCTTAAAGTATAAAAGAAATCCATTTTCCGAAGTAGGAGTTTTAGATGGAAGGTATTCAATCCTTCCCTTGTATAAGCTTGAGGAGATGCAGCATGTTCTTCAGGAACAGTGAACTGAAGCTCACAGCTGCTACTTCATAAAATTAAGGGATGTTCTTTCTTCTGCTGCTGCAAAGGACTGGAAATTCAGGAAAATGAGATTTGGAGTATGCCGATGCATTTGAAGGAAGGAAGCCAAATTAATTTCTGGGGAGGGGGGAGAAATGAGCTCAAGATGGTTCTACCACCACACCCTCACCAATATTGGTGTGAAGATGTGGGCATTTAGGCACAGGCAGCACTGGAGAAGGATTGCATCTGAAACCAAGGCCCACTGTGGTTATGATGGGAAGCTGCAAGACCCACTAGAAACAAAGAAGGTCCTTCAAACTACGAGGAGATGTGGTCTCCCTTCTTTTCTCTCTCAGGCTCTTACTTGTTGTTCATCAATTGGCTGGCCAGGCAAGCAAATGTGAGCAGCTTCTCAAGAACCTGACACCCAATTTCCCAAGAGAATCAGTCTGCAGTGAGGATAGGGAAGAAAATGCACCCCAAGAAGACCAAAACTGTCAACTGATGAACTGGGTTCCAACAACATACAAAATCCTAACATCTGGATTAACAAAACAGCATAACCAAAAATCATGCCCAGGCTATAAGCCTCAGGCTACCCAAATGCATTTAAGATAGACAAACAGGTTTTGTGAACTCATCCTTGGAGTTGGTAGCCATGCTGTGATGTCATCTTAAGGAGGATTTGGGACCGGACAGATGGAGTGGCTGCCACCCCCGCCCCCATACTCCTTCATGCACAGCAGGGCTGGCTTGCTACAGGTTGCAAAAAAAAAATGCACACTTCAGAGTCCAAAGCAGTATTTCCTAACCATGGCAAGTTGAAGATGTGTGGACTTCAACTCCCAGAATTCCCCAGCCAGACCTGGATTTTGCCTACAGCCATGCTGGCTGGGGAATTCTGGAAGTTGAAGTCCACACATCTTCAACTTGCCATGGCTCAGAAGCTCTGATCCAAAGCATCCTTGGGGGGAGGGGGGAGATCCTCCAGACACAGTGGGAATCCCAGGGGAGGGACGGTGCCACCACAGCACTTCTGGAAGAGGCCAGGCACATCTGGAGAAGGGAGGTCAAAAATGACCCAGCTGGATGCAGGCAAAACCCATCCCCTCGTCGGGCGAAGGTCTCCGCTTTTCTCAGCTCGGCCTCTTAGGATCCCAGCGGCTGAACCTCTGGATGTTTCGCCCACATAATTTATTTTTGATTTCTCGGCTCTGCGTCCTCTTGCGCTCGTCTCCTCCCCACGCCAACCGAGGCATCTGCCAAGCGGCAAAGCGAGCGAGCGAGCGGGCGAGGGCGATCCAACTCGCAGCCGCGATCCCTCCCCCTTCCCAACCCATCTCAGGATCGCAGCCGCCTCGCGCTTCGCCAATCATGCCCGAACTGGGGGCTCCCTCGCCCGAGCGGCCAGCCGGGCCCTCTGCACATGCTCCACGGCGCTCCCTTCCTCTCCTAAGGCCCGGGGGGGGGGCTCTGGGGCCAAGGATGCCAAGCCAAAGGGAGCCCCGCCGGGCGTGGAGCAATCCTAAAGATGCCCCTGCGCTTCTCTTCTCGGCATCGTCCTTCGCTCCCCCCCCCCCCGCCACTCTGCCCAGCCCCAGAACGACACGCAGATCCGTGGCAAGCGCAGCAGCCGCCCACTCGGGCAAGGCAAGCGCGGCTGCCACCCCCCACCCGCCAGCCAGCGCCCCTTCCCTCCGGAGGGATGCCCAGCGCCCCTCCGCGGTCCCAGCCGAGCCCGGGCGCGGAGGGGCCAAGAGCAGGCATGCCCGGGGCTGCCCTCGGCGGTGGCCGCCTTGCGTGGGGGGAGCGGGGGCCACGCCGCGCGGATCACCTGCCTGCTGGCTCCGGGGGCGGCGGCGCCGGGCTCAGCCGCGGCTGCAGGAGGGAGAAGAGCCGGCGCTCCCGCCGCCGCTGCCCGGCCGCCCGGCTGTCATGCTCCCGCCCGCGGCTGCCGGTTCAGGATGCAGAAGCAGCAGCAGCAGCGGCTCAGCTCCCGCCCGCGGCTCTCGCAGCTGCTCCTGCCGCCTCGGCTGCGCGCGGCTCTGCGCGGGCACGCGGCTCGGCTCCAGCGGGCGGGGGGGGGGAGTGGGTGTAGGCGCGCGACCGCGCTCCACAGCCCGGCGGCTTCGCCGAGCCCTGCAGTGCGGCCAGGGCGCATGCGCCTCCATCTTCGCAGCCGCCCCTCCCCACCTGCTTCTTCCCTCGCTGGGAGCAACTGGAAGGGGGGGGGTCGCTGTTGCGTTGTGGTCCGTCCCCAAAGGCCAACCGGTTCAGCGCCCCGGTTTTCGGCTACGGGCAGCCTGAGCAGATACACTGCGAGTCCATCAAGAGACCCCCCTCTCCCCCCCCCGCCTCAATCACAGAAAAGGCGGAAGATTCCTCTGGAAGCCCCCCAGGTTCTCCAGGGAAGAGAAGCTTCCAGGCAGCCTCTTCCCCGCCCTCTGGCCCTCAGCTCCCCCAGGGGATTCGCCGGTGGGCTCGGTGCACAGGTGGTTCTCGACTTACGACCACAATGGAGCCCAACATTCCTGTTGTTAAGTGAAACTAAGTGGATTTTGGCCCATTTTATGACCTTTCTTGTCAGAGTTGTTACGTGAAACACCGCAGTTGATAAGTTAGTAACCTGGTTGTTAAGTGAATCTGGCTTCCTCCATTGACTTTGCTTGTCAGAAGGTTGCAAAAGGGGATCACGTGACTCGGGAACACAGTAACCGTCAGAAATATGAGTCAGTAGCCAACTGTCTGAATTTTGATCATGGGACCTGGGGGATGCTGCAACAGTCGTAAGTGCGAAAAACGTTCATAAGTCAATTTTTTTTGAGTGCCATTGTAACTTCAAACAGTCCTTGAGGAGCACCCGGAGGCTCCAACTGGTCCAGAATGCGGCCGCGCAGGTGGTTATAGGAGCGACATGGTGTTCCCATGTAACACCTCTCCTGCGTGAGCTGCACTGGCTCCCGGTGGTCTTCCGGGTGCACTTCAGGGTCTTGGTTACCACCTTTAGAGCGCTCCATGGCTTAGGACCTGGGTACTTACAAGACTGCCTTCTGCCACCAGTAGCCTCTCACCGGCCAGTACACTCCCGTAGAGAGGGGCTCCTCAGGGTGCCGTCGGTCAAACAGTGTCGACTGGCGGCCCCCAGGGGGAGAGCCTTCTCTGTGGGGGCACCTGCCATTTGGAACGAGCTCCCCCCAGAAATACGGAGGATCCCAGATTTATGCACTTTCTGCCGTGCCCTCAAGACCTTTTTATTTCAACAGGCTGGCCTGGCCTAACTTCCTTTTAATTGTTAATTTTAGATTTGTTTTAAAACAATAGGGGTGTTTTAATCTGTATGGGCCAAATTATTTAATGTGCTTTTACATTGTTTTTAAATTTTGTATTATGTGTGTTTTATCTTATTGGCTGTTCACTGCCCTGAGTCCTTTGGGAGTAGGGTGGTATATAAATCCAAAATAAAGTAAAGTAAAGTAAAGTCATTACCAGAGTCATGGTGACATAGTGGTTAGAATGCGGTATTGCAGGCCAATTCTGCCCACTGCCAGCAGTTCAATTCTCACCGGCTCAAGGTTCCAGCCTTCTATTCTTCCAAAATGGATAAAATGAAGACCCAGATTTTTGGGAGCAAGATGCTGCTTAGAGAGGGCTGTAAAGCACTGTGGAGTAGTATATATAAGTCTTAAGTGCTATTGCTATTAAACGAAATGTTGTAAATTGAAGACTACCTGTATTTTCCCTTCCACACTCCAGAAACCTGACTTTCACTTATTTGCATTTTATGCTGCAATCTTCCTTATTTTAGGCATGGGGAATGGTCTCCAGATGTGTTGCCTTTCAGCTGTTATAGTCCTCTGTCTTTGTGGTGAACAATTCTGGCTGAAGAAGCATGGGAACTGAAAGCATCTGGAGAGCATCTGGCTGAATATTTCAAGCTTCTGGGCGATTCACCTTTCCACATCCTCAGATTGAGATGAGGGGAGGGGCAGGGCTTCCCTAAAGACTGGAAAGGAGAAGGCGGAAATGGAGCTGGCTGCAAAGGACCTTCTGAAATTCTTCACCTTCTTTGTGGGCAATTAGGAGATGGATTTCTCCAGGGGAAGGAGACATTTCTAAAGGGCAGAACTTCTCTAATGATGGTTGGACCCCACGATCAAACACCAAGGAGGAGGATCCCCAAGTTTCTTGCTTTGGGATTTAATGATGTGTGGGAAACCCAAGACTTCTGCAAAGCCTTGGAGAGAAGGGACCCTAACAAAAGAGGAACATCACAGAACATTGAATAGCAAGAGTGGGAAAGGGGCCTTGGAGGTCTTCTAGTCCAAACCTCTGCACAAGCAGGAGACCCAATACCAGCAACCCTTTTCGGCACCGAATGCCCAACCAGAACGTGCATGCATGCGCGCTCCGAAACCTGAAGACCAGCTGGCTGGGGCGCACCCAGGGGTGAAATCCAGCAGGTTCTGACAGGTTCTGGAGAACAGTAGCGGAAATTTTGAGCAGTTTGGAGAACCGGCAGATACCACCTCTGGCTGGCCTCAGAGTGGGGTGGGAATGGAGATTTTGCAGTATCCTTCCCCTGCCACACCCACCAAGCCACGCCCACAGAACCGGTAGTAAAAAAGTTTGGATTTCACCCCTGGGCGTGCCAGCTGGTCTTTGGGTTTCTGGCACTCTGGCACGTGTGAAGACCAGCTGGCCGGCACACATGCATGTGCCGGAAACCAGAAAAGCAGTTGGCAACAGCGTGTGTGCCCACAGAGAGGGCTCTGCGTGCCACCTCTGGCGCACGTGCCATAGATTCACCATCACGACCCTATACCATTCCAGACAATCTCTTCTTAGAAACCTCCAGTGATGGGGCACCCACAACTTCTGAAGGCAACCTATTCCACTGGTTCATTGTTCTCACTGTCAGAAGTTTCTCCTTAATTCTAGGTGGCTTCTCTCCTTGATTAGTTTCCATCCATTGTTTCTTGTCCTGCCTTCAGGGGCTTTGGAGAATAGGTTGACCCCCTCTTCTTTGTGGAAGCCCCTCAAATACTGGAAGACTGATATCATGTCACCCCTAGTCCTTCTTTTCACTAGACTAGAGTTAGACAAACCCCAAATCCTGCAACTGTTCTTTATATGTTTCAGCCTTTAGTCCCCTAATCGTCTTTGTTGCTCAAAGTGCAAGGTTTGTAAACTGTAAATAAAGCTTCCTTTGAAGCAAGTTTCACCATATAAAGGTGCCTTTTTAGTTTAGCCAAAGCTGGCCAAGGATGGCCTCCTAGTTGATATCCCTCACCAACTCAATAAATGTAAAAAAAAAAAAAAAAAAAGCCAGGAGAATTTCAACGTTTTCCTGCCCTTTGGATTAATTTTGTAGAGCAGATCCTCCCCCATCAAACTGAGAATGAGGAATGAGGGGGGGGGAAAGGGCTGGGAAATATCTTTGCACCTCTTGAGACTGAAGATGCTTCCATCTGGTCTTCTCTGGGTTGCTGCATTAAGAACATCCATGAGTCACCCCCAGCGGAATTTCTCTCTCTTCAGCAGAGGCTCCTTGTGGCCACACGTGATGAGTATCTTCTGGGTCGGCTGCTTCTGGTCAACGAATGCCTTCCTGAATATGAGGTCTTGTGCTGAAAGGAAAACTAGAGGCCTGGCCCTATACCTAAAATGGCCTTCAACCGCATTTCTGACTGCAGGTAGTTCTCGACGTACAACAGTTTGTTGTAACTTTGACCATTCAAAGTTATAACGGCACTGAAAAAGTGACTTAGGACCGTCTTTCACACTTACGACCATTGCAGCATCCTCCTTGGGTCACGTGATCGAAATTCAGATGCTTGGCAACTGGTTCATACTTATGACGGTTGCAGTGTCCCGGGGTCATGTGATCCCATTTTGCGACCTGGCAAGCAAAGTCAATGGGAAAGACACTCTCAAGTAACAACTGTCTTATTAACGTAACGACTGCAGTGTTTCACTTAACAACTATGGCAAGAAAGGTCATAAAATGGGTCAAAACTCATTTAACCGCTGTCTCAGTAACAGAAATTTACTGTTCAAAGGTGGTCATAAGTTGAGGACTACCTGCATTCACAGGATTCCTTGTTCCGGGTTCCTACTCCAAGGACATCTAATAAGGCTGCTGTTGTGCACACTGTGATACTGTGTAAACCTCCTGGGTATCAGACCAACAAGGATCAGACTAGGAAACCAAGGCCATGTAGGTCAGAACATACTTTTATTACAGGTAGTCCTTGACTTGCAACTGGTCACTTAGCGACTGTTCGAAGTTATGACAGACGTACCTTGGGGCTACTTAGGATCTGATTCTGAAGTTAGAATGGTTGCCTCCCCAGTACATAACCGAACTTCAGGTGCTTGGCAACACAACCGCATTTGCAGTGTCCTTGAGTTACTTTTAGCACTTAGCAATAGCGCTTAGACTTATATACCGCTTCATAGTGCTTGTACAGCCCTCTCTAAGCTGTTTTACAGAGTCAGCATCTTGCCCCCAACAATCTGGGTCGGAAAGATGGAAGGCTGAGTCAACCTTGAACCGGTCAGGATCAAACTCCTAGCAGTGGGCAGAGTTACTGTTCAATATGGCATTCTAACCACTTCCACCACAGCTTGGTAGGAAGAAAAAGTGGAAGGGAGGGAAAGAGAGAGGAAGGAAGGAAGGAAGGAAGTGGGAAAGTCAGGAAAGGTAGCAATAGCACTAGACTTATATATCGCTTCATAGTGCCTTACAGCCCACTCTAAGCGGTTTACAGAGTTGGCATCTTGCCCCCAACAATCTGGATCCTCATTTTATCGATCTTGGAAGGATGGAAGGCTGAGTCACCCTTCAGCTCGTCAGGATCGAACTCCTGGCTGTAAGCAGAATTAGCTTGCTGTACTGCATTATAACCACTGCGCCACCAAGGCTCTTATTACTGATAAAATAGTAAAGGTGGGATAAACGTTTCATAAATTTATACATTTATACAAGGTATACATTTATAAGCAACAGTTAATAAGAACCAGGCTGGGGTTCCTTAGACTTTCCAAGATGGAACTATTCCTCTTTTTTATTGGGCCCTGAGCTGCAGTTTTGGATTTTCAGCTGATGTTTTTACGTTATTAAGGGATGGGATTATGGTCTCAATCTTGTTGAATACTAACACCCATTGTCAAAAGACTTTATTTTGGAACATGGTTATAAACTATTTTCCCAGCTCATGCGTGAGTTCAAAAACAGGATTAAGAAATATTTAAAGCTGCAGTGAAACGCATAGTTACCTGGGAGAACAATTTACGGAGTAGGAGGCATCTTTTTCTGACTAAACCTACATAAAATGCTCTCACATAAATATACAGAGTAACTCACTGGAAAAGTATAAAAGGGACATTTTAAACCACTGGATAAACTTCCATTTTGATTTACTGTAGAATAGTTTTTGTCAATCTCAGCAAGATGAGTGGACTTCAACTCCCAGAGTTCCCCAGTCAGCTGTGCTGGGGAATTCTGGGAGTTGAAGTCCGCCCATCTGAAAGTTGCTGACATTGAGAAACATTGTGTAGCCACTCCATTATTCTTCACATACATTTCAGACTCCCTCAGCACAAGGCCTCTACAGGTAGTCCTCGACTTATGACAATTGAGCCCAAAATTTATGTTGCTAAGTGAGAAAGTTGTTGACTTTTGCCGAATTTTACGTCTTTTCCTGCCACATTTGTTACCTGAAGCACTGCAGCTGTTATATTAGTAACTTGGTCGTTAAGTGAATCTGGGTTCCCTGTTGACATTGCTTGTCAGAAGGTCACAAAAGGGACTCTGTGACCGTCATAAATATAAGTCAGCTGCCAAGCCTCCGAATATAAATCATGTGACTGTGGGGATACTGCAATAGTCGTAAGTGTGAAAAACAGTCATAAGTCACTTTTTTTCTGGGCTGTTGAAACTTTGAATGGTCACTAAATGAACTATTGTAAATCGAGGACTACAAGTACTGAGATTATGCGAGACGTGGATGAAAATGTATTTCCACTTGTTTGTTTTATAACAATGGGTCATATTCCAATTTCCACAATTCTTCAATAATCCAATGGAAAGTGCCCCCCCTTTCTTAAAGGCAATTATGGGGTGGGATGGGGGGACACCATATTACCAGATTTGGGTTCCCACTCACTTCTTGCATTTTATTTATTTATTGAATGTTTATGCTGCCCATTTTGCATAGTGTATGTTGCCCTAAGAGTGTCATTGAATTAGAAGAGGAATGCCAGATCTGGGCTACACACACAGACACACACACACATTATAGCTAGCAACAAAAAAAGTGGATTCTTATGTGTCTCTGACACCCTCTAATTGGGTCTCTGACTTTTTGAACCCCAGGTCCGGCCCCTCAGGCTTCCTGCTAAACTAGAATCACGATCTCTTAGTTGCGTGCAGACACGCAAGCAGCTCTTTTAGATGAATTACATTCTTTTCTGCCATAAACAGGATGATAAAAATGAGTATTAGAATTTTTAAAGAAAGAAATGAAAGGCATTTGCCCTCCTTAATCACAAGTAGACGAACTGGCTTACATCAGAGGCACTCAGTTCAGAAAACAGAATATCTGGGCAATCCGTCCTCAGTGTCTGACGCCCCTTCTAGAGACCCATCTCAAAACTCCAGGATCACTTTCTGGAGAAGATCTATTTCCCAACGAGAAGAGGAAGAACATAGAACATCGATTCATAGGGCTGGCGGGGCCTCCGAGGTCTTCTAGTCCAACCCAATGCCCAAGGCAGGAGACCCCACTGAAATGGTTGTCCAGTCAATTCTTAAAAACCTCCAGCAATGAAGCACCCACTTCATTCTGGGAGGCAAATTAATAATTCTCATTGTCAGAACATTTCTCCATACTTCTAGGTTTTTTAATTTAATTTTATTTCCAATTTATATTCCGCCCTTCTCCCTGAGGACTCAGGGCAGTGTACAGCCAAAATAAGAACATAGAATACAAATATTAAAAACAATTAAATATATATATATAAATATGCCCCAGAAATTAAGAAATCACAAACCGATTAAAACAATTTTAAAAAAATTCCTTCTTAAGCCAGCCCGGCTTGCTGGAAAAGGTGGGTTTTAAGGGCACGACGGAAGGCATTGAGGTCATGGATTCTCCTTACCTCTGGGGGCAACTGATTCCAGAGGGTGGGAGCCCCCACAGAGAAGGCCCTCCCCCTGGGGGTCACCAGCCTACATTGATTGGCTGATGGCACCCTGAGGAGGCCCTCTCTGTGGGAGCGCACGGGACGATGGGAGGTCGTCGGTAGCAGCAGGCGGTCTCGAAGATAGCTAGGCCCTATGCCATGGAGCGCTTTAAAGGTGATAACCAACACCTTGAAGCGCACCCGGAAGACCACCAGGAGCCAGTGCAACTCGCGCAGGAGCGGTGTTACATGGGAGCGCCATGTTGCTCCCATCACTACCCGCGCTGCTGCATTCTGGACCAGCTGGAGCCTCCGGGTGCTCTTCAAGGGGAGCCCCATGTAGAGAGCGTTGCAGTAGTCAAGGCGAGAGGTGACGAGGGCTTGAGTGATGTGCACAAGGAATCCCGATCAAGAAAGGGCCGCAACTGGCGAATCAGGCGAACCTGACAAAAGGTCCCCCTGGTTACAGCCGTCAGATGTTCCTCCAAGGACAGCTGCCTATCCAGGAGGACTCCCAGATTGCGAGCCCTTTCAGTGGGGGCCAAAGACTCGCCCCCAATAGTCAGTGATGGAGTCAACTGACTATATTGGGATGCCGGGAGCCACAGCCACTCAGTCTTGGAAGGGTTGAGCTTGAGCCTGTTCCTCCCCATCCAGATCCGCATGGTCTCCAGGCACTGAGACATCACTTCAGGGGCATCGTTGGGGTGGCCTGGGGTGGAGATGTACAGCTGGGTGTCATCAACATACTGATGGTATCTCACCCCGAAGCCACGGATGATCTCGCCCAGCGGCTTTACATAAATGTTGAACAGAAGGGGAGAGAGGACCAATCCCTGCGGCACTCCACAAATGAGAGGCCTCGAGGTCGACCTCTGCCCCCCTGCCAACACAAACTGCGACCGGTCGGAGAGAAAGGAGAACCACCGCAACACGGTGCCTCCCACCCCCAACTCTTCCAGCCGGTGCAGCATGATACCATGGTCGATGGTATCAAAAGCCGCTGAGAGATCTAAGAGGACCAGAACAGAGGAACAACCCCTGTCCCGAGCCCTCCAGAGATCATCAACCAATGCGACCAATGCCGTTTCCGTGCTGTGCCCAGACCTGAAACCCGACTGGAACGGATCTAGATAAGATGTTTCCTCCAGGAATTGTGGAAACTGTCGCACGACCACACTCTCAACAACCTTCGCCATAAAGCGAAGGTTGGAGACAGGACGGTAGTTGGCCAATATTGCTGGATCCAGGGAGAGCTTCTTGAGGAGAGGCCTCACCACCGCCTCTTTCAGGGCAGCGGGGAAGTGACCCTCACTCAATGAAGCATTAATAACACCCTGGAGCCAGCCTCGTGTAACCTCCCGGGAAGCCAGTACCAACCAGGAGGGATACGGGTCCAGTAAACATGTGGCCGCACTAAGTCTCCCCAAAATCCTGTCCACATCATCGGGAGTCACAGCGTCAAACTCCTCCCAAATAACATTCTCAAGACTATTCCTCGTCACCCTGCCCTGATCCACCCAGTCAGAGTCCAAATCCCCCCGGATCTGAGCGATTTTGTCATACAGGTATTGTCCGAAATCCTCCGCCCTGCCTTCCAGGGGATCCTCCCGCACTCCCGGATGGAGCAGGGAGCAGGTCACCCTAAACAGGGTGGCCGGACGATTCCCTGATGACGCAATAGAGGCGGAAAAGTAATTAAACTTTGCCGTCTTTATCGCCACTAGGTAGGCCTTAATATGCGACCTTACCAGTGTTCAATCAGATTCAGCAAGACTGGCCCTCCAACCGCTCTCCAGGCATCTTTTCCGGCGCTTCATTTCCCTCAGCTCCTCAGTAAACCAAGGAGCCGCACAGGATCGGCACCGGGTCAGAGGCCGCAAAGGCACGACTCAGTCCAAGGCCCCACCAGCCGCCCTATCCCAGGCAGCTACCAGGTCCTCGGCCGAGTCATGTGCTAGATCCTCAGGAAATGGCCCAAGCTCCATCTGGAACCTCTCAGGATCCATCAGGCGCCTGGGGCGGATCCATCTAATTGGGTCCGCCTTCCTGCGGCGAGGGGTCGCGGTTCGAAGATCCAAGTGAAGGAGTGAGTGGTCGGTCCATGACAAGGGTTCCATGTCTATATCCCCTATAACAAGACCACTCAACCAGTGGCCGGAGACAAAAATCAAGTCCAGAGTGTGACCTCCCCTGTGAGTAGGGCCATGAACTAACTGGGTCAGGTCCATGGCCGTCATGGAAGCCATGAACTCCCGAGCCACCTCAGACGTTTCACCGACGGATGGCAAGTTGAAATCACCCATGACTAAAAGCCTGGGTGTATCTACTGCCATCGTGGCTATCACGTCGAGTGGCTCAGGTAGGGCTGTTGCCACGCGGCAGGGAGCCAGGTACATAAGCAACAAGCCCATCTGGACCCCACGGCCCCACCTCACAAGGAGGGACTCACATCCGGCTATCTGAGGCACAGTGGTCTCCCTCGGACCCAGATCCTCGTTAATAATAACCGCCCCCCCCCGCCCCCCCAGGCCCTCGGCTGATGGAATGCTCTGAAGCCTGGTGGGCACATTTCAACCAGAGGGACGCCGCCCTCCGGGCCCAACCAAGTCTCCGTAATACCCGCCAGGTCCGCTCCTCCCTCTTGTATAAGATCGTGAATGAGGGGGGCCTTATTGACCATGGACCTGGCGTTGCACAGCATCAGCCGAAGGCCCAGATCCTGAGTGTCTAAGCCACCTAGTATCCGAGCGGAGCCTTGGGGACCGGGGCAAGCAATTGCTCTCAGACAGCGAGTGCGAGCCCCCAACACTTGATATGGTCCCCTGCTCCCGCTATATCTGCCCCTCCCATCTACCGTGCCGATGGTACAACCCTCATAGGTATCGTCCCCCATCCCTTTCCCAATCCCTTGTCCAGTGCCCCCCAAATCGTTACCCTGTGCCGGGCATGGCTCTGACCCTGGTGGATTTCCCCCCCTATCCGCCATAGTCGTCTTCCCAGTATCTCTAAAAGGATTATTACAACCCCCCCCGAAACCCTTAAAATCTTAAAAAAATTCCCTAAAAAACCCCACAAGTTCTTCCTTGCTCCATGCCATCTCTCCGGACTCCAAAGTCCGTCATCGAGATAGGCCCTCGATAATGTGGAGGGCCAAACCTGCGAGAGGGGAGAATCTTGCAGGGCGAGGAGTTCTGACACCGAATACATATAATCATCAGGGGAAACAAAGTCCAAGGGTGGGGGACCACTGATGTTACAGACATAGGGAAAATTCCAATCCATGGTCAGGCCGCCAAGCTCCACTGTCCTCTCACGACAGTGGCGAAGGAGGTACATATCATTCGACCCCGAAAGTTTCCAGGGCAGCCGTCTCTCACCAAGGCCAACCCATGGAGACTTTGATAGAAAACTCAGGGGTGAGGATAGCCATATTCCGCCTCCTCCGGCCTTGTGTCCATAGAACCAGTATCCCTCCTGGGATTAGTAGCATCAGGGAATCCAAACATCCTGCTCATAAGGAGGTTTAAGTTCGTAAATGTTCGTCATAGAAGTTCTACATGGCAGGGAATCCAGACAGGCTAGATAGAAGTGGGGAAAAATTAGGAATAGTTCAGCAGGCCAAGATGGATGGGTAGCTATAGCCGTAATAAGGCCAATAGGCCAAAACTCAGTCCAAAGGAAGGAGGAGGGAGGGGAAATTCAAACCGCATAAGTTTGTAGTCATTTTCTGACCCCTGTAAACCCTCAACCTTCCATTCTGATGAGTAAAGCTCCCCTATTTCGTTCCCCCCTGTCCAGCTCACCCTGGGGGGGTTTCTGGGTCTCCATGGAGATAACCCTTCCCCCAAGGCTCATACACTCTCCAATCACCCAGAAATCGGGTCTAAATCCGCTGCTGAAGGGTCCTGTGCCATCTGTTTTGAGGTTGGGAGCCACCCCGACATCAGCCGCCATCACCACGGTCACCACCGTGGCCGCCGCAGCCCCCATCGCCATCGTCGCCATCGGCCCCCCCACGGACGTCCCCAGCTGCCCCTTGGATCTCTTTTGAACAAGCTTCCACCTGTTATTTCTTGTCCTGCCCGCTGATGCTTTGGAAAATAAGTCAATCCTCTCTTCCTTGTGACAGCCCCTCAGATAGTGTAAGATGGCTCTCAAGCCTTGTCTTTGATAGGCTGGATATATCTAGTTCCCTCAACTGTTCATTATACGATTTAGCCTCCGGAACCCCGATCATCCTTGTGGCTCTTCTTTGCATTCTTCTCAAACTTGATTTCATTGAGAGACGCATCAGGATTGGGTTTGACCTCGGGGGTCAAACATCACTCGTGTCAGGGGTGCCTGTGATGAGTAACTTCAAGAAGTGTATTTTAGGGGATGTTAAGAGTCCTTTTCTTTTCTGGTAAATTTAGATCCAGAAAACTGCCACCAGAATGGCATGAATGGAATGTCTCAGCCTGTCATTGGGCCCTTCTTCTCCAGACTGGAATGTTTTGCAATACAAAATTTTCCCACAATACTTAATTTTCCTTAATGGCTTCTAAATTTGTTCTCTCTCCCCCCTCCCCCTCCCCCTCCCTCCCTTCCCTTCCCTTCCCTTTCCTTCTCTTCTCTTCAAGCCCTTCCCTTCCCTTCTCTTCTCTTCTCTTTCGGCTTCTCCATACAGATTTCATTTCTGATTTCATTTCTGTCTTGCGCTCCGAAAAGGGGCCGACTTATCTGGGAAAAACCAAAGTCTGGCTTGTGGGTACAGAGGAAAGCCAGTGAGTGAAACCTGTGTGCATGCAAAGAAAGGCAATTCATAAAAAAAAAAAAATTGATGGGATGAGGTGGGGTGCAGTGGAGTGGGGTGGGGGGAAGGGAAGGGAATAAAATTAGAACAGAACAGAACAGAACAGAACAGAACAGAACAGAACAGAACAGAACAGAACAGAACAGAACAGAACAGAATAGAATAGAATAGAATAGAATAGAATTCTTTATTGGCCAAGTGTGATTAGGCACATAAGGAATTTGTCGCTGGTGCATAAGCTCTCAGTATACATGCATTCAACAAGGGGTAGGTCATATATCATAGAATAGATCATAGTTACAATCATTAATCATAAAATACAAGAAGTGATAAATCATAGATACCATAGGAGAAGGTAGTAGGGTAGATGAGAAGGATAATACAGCCCTACTACTTGGGTGAATACCTTTAGGCCTAAGACAGTGTTTGTCCTAAGTAGGAATCGCATTTTGCAAAAAGCTCATTCTGCACACACAAAAAGGCAGCCTTGTGCACAGAGCAAGACGATGGTTTGCTCTAGCAAGACGAGGGATAAATAAATCTGCCGGAAGGAAAAGAGGCTTAACGATGTGTCTCATTAGCAGAAGGTTTGGGCATTCTTGGCTGGCCAAAGTCGTATTGTGCCATGTACACTGAATGAGGCACTGGACGACAAGGCTGGGTAAAGGAAGGGAGGAGGGTTGAAAATGAAAGGAGCCTCTGTTCTAAGTGGATGACAGTAAACCCAGGAAGTTGGATGTGCTTGTTTATCGCTTCCCAGCAAAATGCCAGCTTTGTGATGGGGAGGCTGGCTCAGGCCAGCCAGGAGCATTGAGCAACAAGGCACTTTGCACCCAAAGATACTTGACGGTCATCTCCTAGGTTTCCAGATGACCAGACCCCACTGCACCCCAAGGGTGGGCAATTTTAATGTAATTTAATCAGAGCTGGAAGGGACCTTGGAGGTCTTCTAGTCCAACCCCCCACTCAGGCAGGAGACCCTATACCATTTCCAACAAATGGTTATCCAGTCCCTTCTTAAAACTCTCCAGTGATGGAGCACTCACAACTTTTGAAGGCAAGTGGTTAATTGTTCTCACTGTTAAGAAGAAATTTTTCTTAGTTCTAGGGTGCTCCTCTCCTTGATTAGTTTCCATCCATTGTTTCTTGTCCTGCCTTCTGGTGCTTTGGAAGAGACCCCCTCTTCTTTGTGGCAGCCCCTCAAATATTGGAAGACTACTATCACGTCAACCCAGTCCTTCTTTTCTCTAGACTAGACATACCCAGTTCCTGCTACTGTTCTTCATTATGTTTAAGCCTCCAGCCTCCTAATCATCTTTGTTGCTCTTCTCTGCACTCTTTCCAGAGTTTCTATTCAGCAGGTTCTGACAGGTTCTGGAGAACCGGTAGCCGAAATTTTGACTAGTTCGGAGAACTGGCAAATACCTCTGGCTGGCCCCAGAGTGGGGTGAGAATGGAGATTTTGCAATATCCTTCCCCTGCCACACCCACCAAGCCACGCCCACAGTATCGGTAGTAAAAAAAAAAGTTGAATTCCACCACTGGTTCAACTTCTTTTTTTTATATATATAGTGGTGACCAAAATTGGATGCAGTATTCCAAATGTGATCTTACCAAGGAATTATAAAGCACTTTAACACTTCTTGTGATCTTGATTCTATCCCTCTGTTAATAAAAACCTAGGATTGTATTGGCTAATTTGGCAGCTGCAGCACATTGCTGGCTTACATTTAAATGACTGTCCACTAGGACTCCAAGATCCCTCTTGAAGTTACTGCTATTGAGCCAAGTTTCCAGATTCCAGATGACCAAACTGCACTATGCCCCACGAGTGGACAATGCAGTGGCCTTTCCTTGTTGCCATCTCCTAGACCAGAGGTCTCCAACAAAGCAAAGCTGGCTGTGGCATTCTGGGAGTTGAAGTCCACAAGTCTTAAAGTTGCCAAGTTTGGAGACCTCTGTCCTAGACTACTAGAAAGAAAGAGACTGACAGTTCATGGGATGTTAGTGGCCACTGCCTGCCTAGGAACAAATTGGAATTCAGAATTGGAAGCTATGTAGAATAAAGCAATTAAATTGTAACGTTGTTTTTTGTGTGTTTTACTTTTTCAGCTGCTCAGGGCGGCTAGCAACATTAAAAATTCATGTTGCGTTAATTAAAAGTTGGAAAGTCCCATTACAAAAAAAGATTTGTCTAATAAAAACAGGCAGGATTGCACGGGCATTCTGTCAGAAGCGGAACCCCTTGCTTAATAAGTTACGTCTCTTTTGAGTTGAGTTCAAGCCTTGGTCACTTCATCGGCACAAAATGTTGTTTCCTTGGCAGCAATATATTGTGTTCTTTCAGGATGTTTTTCAGTCCAGCTGACTGAGCTGGGGTTTTCTGGGAATCTCACCCCCCCACCACCATCCAAATAATAACCAAGTATCTCTTGCTTAGGCAAAGTTAACTAAACCAAGTTAACTTAACCCTGGAAACAGCTAAGGACCGGCCTGCAGTTTGTCAGCAAAAATGGAGCTTGGGAGGGCTCCATTTTCGCTGGCAGAGGGTTGCAGGAGGCCGCCGCTGTGAGGGATCTCACGAAGAACTATGGTTCGTTGAGGGCGCTTCCAAGAAAAGGCAGCATGCAAGTATGCAATCAAATTAAGTCTTTATTTAGAAGTAAAAGTGGAGTAAAATGAGTTCCCTGGCATGGAGGCATCCATGCCTGGATTGAGCCCATGGATCAGTCCTTAGGAAGTTAGAACAAGAGCAGGGAAAAAGCAGCCCCTGTGCAGGGGTTCTTATAGGGGCCCATGGCTCCTCCCTTACCAATGTGTGAGGGGGCCGGAGGAGCATTAACTCTCCCCCAATGGAGCTGCAGGGGCCGGAACCCCTTGACCCACCAGTGGGATCAAAGGTGCCTCTTTGCCCTCATCTGGTGGCCTTTGAAGAGACTGCCATGGCTGGCACAAAACACCTAACAGTCGCAGTGAAAAAATTGAGTCGGGAGCCTGTTTTCACTGGCAGAGCACTCAGGCCGCCACAGGCACCCCCAACGCAAGTGATGTCGAGCTGGCCACACCCATCCCAGCCCCCTGAGGTCAAATACAACCCTGATGTGGCCCTCAATGAAATTTGAGTTTGACACCCCTGATCCATTTGATTCACCTTAAATCCAGAACAGAAATAGCAAAGTGTCTTTTGTTGCAACAATCAGGACACCGAGAAGGGCCTGTCCATCAAAATGTTTCAAAATGTGTGAATCCAGCCTATTTGATGTCACTAGTAATAGAAAGCCTCTACTCAGAGACGCCTGGATCCAGCTGGTTACCTTTTAACAGTATATCAGAATTAGAAGGGACCCTGGAGGTCTTTTGGTCCAACCCTCTGCTCAATCAGGAGACCCTATATCATTTCAGAAAAATGGATGTCCAATTTCTGCTTAAAAACCTCCAATGTTGGAGCACCCACAACTCCAGAAGATGTTTCATTGATTAGTTGTTCTCACTGTCAGGAAATGTCTCCTCCTTGGTTTATTTCCATATCCTTTTTAAAATGCAAAAGGAGCTCCCTCTTTTGCCTCCAGTGATATGCTTGTGGCAAAAGGGGAAAAAAGAAATAATTTGTCAAAAGGTATTCAATAAAATATATATGCAGAACTATTCCAATTTTAAAAAATGTTAAATTTCTCAATTAGGGAAGAACCATGTTATCGAGCACATACAGTATTCTCTGTCTTTCAGTTCATCTTGGTTACATTATGAATGCAGAAATTTCCTAGCAGCAACTTTGCATAAGAAGCCAGACAAAAATGTTCTTCCGTCAAATAATTCCCTTTCTGAAAAATGCTTCCGTTGCTAGAGAAAAAAAATAGATGACTTGTTTTTTCTTCTCAGCCACATAAAACTCACTGGAAAAGTAGAAACAAATTAAGGGGAGCTGCTGGTTGATTTGGCCCCTTTCTGTTTACGTTTGTCAGGAATTTGAGAAACTGAAGTGGAACTGACTACAGGTAGTCCTCGACTTACAACAGTTCATTTAGTGACAACATCACTGAAAAAAGTGACATGACCATTTTTCACATTTACAACCGCTGCAACATTCCCATGGTCATGTGATCAAAATTCAGGCGCTTGACAACTGACTCACATTTATGACCATTGCAGTGACCCCCTGGTCACGTGATCCTCTTTTGTGACCTTCTGAAAAGCAAAGTCAATGGGGAAGCCAGATTCACTTAACATCCAGGTAACCGACTTACAGTATCACCTGCAGTGATTCACTTAACAACTGTGGCAAGAAAAGTTTGTGAAATGGGGCAAAACTCATTTAACAAATGTCTCAGCAACAAAAAATTTGAGCTCAACCGAGGTCATAGGTCGAGGACTACCTCTACATAGAGCGAGGCTTTCCCAGACATATCTGTCTGGAACAACTCCTGTTTCCCTGGACACAATGCCTAGAGATGTCCAGAGCTGGCCTATGGTATATTATTATTTGAAGAAGTTTTGGAAGTTCCCAAATCTACTCTTAGTTTTGATGTAGAATGGAAAATATTAAGCAAGAAACCTGCAAGAAACTTAAAACAAAGAAGTAGATACTGTGTTTCAATAAATCAGTGTGCTAAATTTTTAAATAAAAAAATCAATTCATTGTATCCTATGATCTTAAGATACAATGAATTGAGTTTTTCCATTTATTGAACACTGGAGAACATAAAACATGGGTTGGGTTTCTTCTTATGTACACTGGGAATGTAATAGAAGGAAATAAACATGGTCATTATTTTGAACTTGTTTTGTAGATCTCCCCCAATCTTTTGGGAACGAGGGACCGGTTTTGTGGAAAACAATTTTTCCATGGACTGGGGTGGGGGATGGGTGGGGTTGTATGCTACAGAGATCCTATGTATGCTCAGATGAAGCTTTGCTCCCTTGTGTGGCCCAGTTCCTAATGGACTGTAAACTGGTACCAGTCTGTGGCCCGGGGGCTGGGGACCCCGGCTGTAGATACAGTGTTTTAGAGTCACTTGGTTGAGTTGGGCTGCTGTAGAAATGGAATAAACAAAAAAAAAAAACACATATTGTAAGATTTTCAGAATGGAACTGGGACAAGAAGTAATTTTAAAGAAAAAAATGTTGTTATATACCCAAAATTTTGAATTTATTAAAGTATGACGAACATTGGGAGAAGGAGAAGAAGGAGGAGGAGGAGGGGGAGGGGGGAGGAGGAGGGGGAGGAGGAGGAGGAGGAGGAGGAAGAAGAAGAAGAAGAAGAAGAAGAAGAAGAAGAAGAAGAAGAAGAAGAAGAAGAAGAAGAAGAAGAAGAAGAAGAAATAATAATAATAATAATAATAATAATAATAATAATAATAATAATAATAATAATAATAATAATAATAACCATTAGCAGTTGCAGAGTTTACACACTTTATAACAAAACGTTTATGGATGCAGAATTGTCCAGGGAAAAGACCAAATCCCTGGAAATTTAGAGAGGAGAAGGGAGATCAACTGCAAATGATCTGTCAAACTGGTAGGTAAACAAAACATGAGCTGCATTCTTATCCCACCTGCCTCCCAAGGGGTCCATCACCTGGCAAAGGAGCTTTTCTGGACTTCTTTCCAACCTTGTCCTAGGGAGAGCATTAAAGCACACCAAGGATAATAAACCTGAATTTCTTGGCCTTTGGGACAAGATTAAATCTGTTGTCTGTGGTTATCAATTTTGGAAGTGAGTTTTTATTGTTAATTGTGGGAAGTCAGATCAATATATGGTCAAGGTTTAAATTGCACTTTAGGAATGGAGCATTGGGTTTCATTATGCATCTCTTCAATTTTTTTTCTTCTCTTTTCCTTTTTCTCTGCTCATTTTGTTTGATAGCATCCTATGTTAGAGATAGATTAGATAGAAGATAGATGATAGACAGCTAAATAGATAGACAGATACAGACAGATGATATCTGGATGGATGGATGGATGGATGATGATGAAGATAGACAGACAGACAGACAAACAGGCAGGATAGAGGTAGATAGAGTAGAAGATAAATAGCTGGATCTAGATAAATAGATGTTAAAATAGAATAGAAGATAGAATAGAGGGATAAAGAGAGAGAAACAGAGAGACAGAGATAGATGATACAGAAGAGATGGATAGAAGATGGATAGATAGATAGATAGATAGATAGATAGATAGATAGATAGATAGATATGGATGGATCATAGAGAGATACAGAGAGATAGAGAAATAGAGATATATTGCAACTGATAGAAAAAAATGATATATTTTAACATCCTTGGAATAAATTGTGATGCTGCTAGACATCCTCTGCTTCTTCCCCACCCCAGTTTTCCTTCTCCCCCATTTTCTCCCTTCATCCCAAGTTTCCTCCCAATTCTTTTCACTCTCCGTATTTCTCTCACCTCCTATATAGAAGTGTAATATATGGTATGTCCTCCACCTCGCTTTCTGCCTCTTTCTTAAAGGGACAGTGCCCTTTCCTCTTTCTCTCTCTCCTTCCTGTCTCTGGAGGTTCTCCATAAGAAGGGACAAGGCAGGGTTTCTGGGGATCAAAAAATGTTTCTGGCAGTAAATTTGAAGTGAATGCCTCTGAATGCCTCTCCCTCTGAACTGTGAGCTGCTGGACACAAGCAACGTTGTTGACTGCAAAAAACATTTGCCCATCTTCTCTAGTTCTGCATTTCCACTACAATTAAAATGTCAAATATGTAAGGAATTGAGTTCACCCACCCAAGAAAAAAACATGCTGGCTGTAGCCGAGACAAGAGAAATGTGCTGTGCTGGAGAATTTCACCGTAAGGCATGTGTATGTTTTGTGTGTGTGTGTGCATGCAAGCTGGCTCGTTTAGCTCTGCAAATTCAAGGAATCACACACTTGTCATCCCACAACCCACATGCATATTTTCCCTGCGTGTTAAAAATAGTGACGTGGGGACCAGCTATTTCTGCTGAGATGAAAGCACACCCGTCTCTGTTCCTAAAGACCGAATTGAAGAGTGGGCATTTCTCAACCAGCTCCCCTGCCTGATGGAACAGCCCTTTCCCCCCAAGGCCTTCACTGTCCTTCACATTCTGACTCTGAGATCACTTCCCCAAAGTGTAATGATGACGAGAGTCAGCAACAAGTGTAACTCAGCCCTCCCCAAGTGCCATCTTGGCTGAGAAATAGGAGTTGGACTCAAATATCTCTAGAGGGCAACGGGTGGGAGGACATACATTACGTGGAGGGAAGCATGAAGTGGGGTACTGAAAGTTTATATTTGCAATCTGGACATACGTTTATAATATTTTAGATTTTAGATTTTGTATTTTTCTTCTCTTCGTCTTTATCAAGATGTGATGCGAATGTGCCATTCACTAATCTAGTGGGGTGCTGAGTAATGGGCTGTATTGGGACCAGGGAAACCCAAATTCAGCCTCCATTGACCGCAAGTGACATTGGCCAGTCTTTTCTGGCCCATCCGATGTTACAGGGATAAAATTAGTGTGACATTCTAATGAATGTGAGTGTGACATGGGTGACATTCCTGCAGGGGGCAGCACTGGCCCAACTTTGAGCTTCCAGGGAGAGCAATCTGTGATAAACTTGCCAGGCAGGGGTCTCCACAGGGGAGAAGCCCACTGAAAGGGGTCAGGCTTTGATCACACAATCACAAAAGCCATCTTGACCTTTTTGACTCCCTCCTATTGACTTCAATGACCCCAGAAGAGGCCATGGCAGTTCTCTTCTGCACTGGCACTGTCTTTAGGGTTTTAGCTGTGAATGCTTTTTAAAAGTTCTTTAATCTTGCAAGCCTTTGTGACTTTGCATTAATTGTAATGGAAAAACATTTTTAAATCCCACTGAAATAAATTTTAGAAATTATTAAGGGCTGCCTGGCAATCTCATTTGAATAGCGATTCAAGTTTATTTTTATTTCAGAAGCTCCTGGACCTCCGATGCTGGAATATGCTTCAGTGGCTTTGCTTCCCCTCCCAAAGCAACCAGTCATAAGTCAAGGACTCCTCGTATACTCAGGACATGTGTCTAAATAGGCCAGAGCCATTAAAAAAGCCTCCGCTGCTGCTTCTTCTGCTGCTCCCAGGTGATTATTTTTACATCTTAAAAAGTAAAATAAAATGGTAATCTGCCATATTTCAGAACAAGACTTCCAATTGATCTGATATCAATTCTGATTGAGCTTATTGATTGGTCTCTTCATAGGAGGTTTTAAAATCAGAAAAGAAAATACCCAACGTATTTCAAATTGGGTAGGAAAGGAAAAGTATAAAAAATGATCAGCAAACTAAGCAATTCTGCACATTGTAGGAAAGCTGTGTTAGTCTATGAGACCCAAACATCAGAGGGAATTTGGAACCACCTTTTCTGACTAACAGATTTTAGAATTAGTTAATTGGAAAGCTCCAGATTTCAAGGACATTGTGCTAAGCCACAAGATTTTCGGTCTGCTTTCGCCTTATTTTATTACTCAGGCTGCCATGGTTGTTAAAGCATGACGTGCAACTCCACCATGGTGGCTTATCCAACAAACCGTATTAAAACAAACTGTGGCTTATGCAATGTATGTATGTGGCTTATGCAATGTATGCATGCTGTCTGAAAATGGGCATGTAATCCTTCTTTCGACCACGAGATGGCGCGGTCGAGATGCAGTCTGAAAACAAAACCTGGAAATATCCATCTTCCTGTTCAGAACAATGGCTGGCTTTGATGCCGGCCTCTGCTAAAAAGCTCTTTCAAAGAATACTTTCCAACTCCAGGTATCCACAAAGACCTCGACACCATTAAGAGGCAGTCAGATGAAAAAACAGCATTAAAGTTGTCCTACTGGCCGCAGAAGATGAAATGTCTTACAACAAAAACTCCCAAATCCTTGAGTCAAAATCTGAGATACAGGGACTTTTTGACTTAAACGGTTAGTGACCATTTAAAGTTACAACGGCATTGAAAAAAAGTGATTTATGGCCGTTTTTCACATTTATGAGTTGTAGCATCCCCATGGTCATGTGATCAAAATTTGGCTGCTTGGCAACCGACTCATCTTTATGACACCTACAGTGTCCCAGGGTCACGTGATCTCCTTTTATGACCTCCTGACAAGCAAGCTCAGCGCTTAAAAACCATGTTACTAATTTAACCCCTGCAGTGATTCACTTAACAACTGTGTCAAGAAAAGCCATCAAATGGGGCAAAATCCCTTCACAATGGAAATTTTGAGTCATAAGAACTGCTTGTACTATCCTTTAGCGCAGCCCTGGAAGATCTGAAGGGCCAAGATAGGGACAGGTCATTCGTTCTATGTGGCATCTAAGAGTTGACCATGACTAGATGGCAAGTAATCATCATTAATCAGTCCAAAACACCAGAAGGAATCAAGTTGAACAGCCACAGATTTAAACCTTAGGTAAAATGGGATTAAGATCCAAGGCAGCTGGCTAATTAACCTGTTTAGTTAATTGAATTAAAGTTGAAGCTGGTAACTTTGTGCCTTTAGCGTAATATGCAACGTGAGTTCCTGGGGGAGTGAACATCTCGGAAACTTGAAAAATACTGTAATTCCACATCACGATGTCATCTGAACATCAATGAAGGCCTGTTAATAGATGGAGATTCTGCTTAAAGCAACAACCCAGATTTATTTTTGTTGCTGTGGCTGGATTTTTTCTCCATATTCTTTTTTTCCTCTGTGCTTTAGCACTTTTCTTAGCTTCATCTGCTTGATTACATTAATTATTGCAGTTAGCTATTGGTTTTTCTCTGTTGCAAAAAAAAATTAAAGCAATACAACATTGCAGGCTAACACTAGACTATATACATTGCATAAGCATTCCCATTGTGCTGTGCGTGATTTGCATTAACATAATTGAGGGGGGGGAAATCACAGTGGTCAACTCATGAGTAACAAAAAGTTGAACCCCATGATTCTCATTGCAGGCTAATTCTGCGGACTGCTATTCATTCGATCCACAGCAGTTCAAAGTTGACTCAGCCTTCCATCCTTCCAAGATCAGTAAAATGAGGACCCAGATTGTTGGGGGCAAGAGGCTGACTCTGCAAATTGTTTAGAGAGGGGCTGTAAAGCACTATGAAGTGGTATATAAGCCTAATTGCTATTGCTGTTGCTATCTTCTGAAGTGCATGGCATATTTTTTGGGAAAGAATCCATGCACGGCTAAAGTGTGTCTGCAAAAGGCCTCCTCCTGCTGAGACACTAATATGTTTAAATGCAATTGATTATTTTCCTTGATGTTCGTGTCACTGCAATTGGTCTCAGACAGATACATCCTCAACATACAACAGTTCATTTAGTGACCATTCAAAGTTACCCCAGCACAGAGACTTGTGACTATTTTTTACACTTACAACATCCCTCATAGCCATGTGGATCAAAATTCAGATGCTTGGCAACTGACTCATATTTATGACGGTTGTAGTGTCCTGGGGTCATGTGATCTCCTTTTGTGACCTGATAAGTAGAGTCAATGGGGAAGCCAGGTTCACTTAACACCCATTATTAATTTAACAAGTGAAGTGATTCACTTAACATCTGAGGCCAGAAAGGTCATAAAATAGGGCAAAACTCACTTAACATCCCACTTAGTAACATATCTAGCCGAGGTGGCGCAGTGGTTAGAGTGCAGTATTGCAGCTACTTCAGCTGACTGCTAGTTCAGTAGATCAGCGGATCAAATCTCACCGGCTCAAGGTTGACTCAGCCTTCCATCCTTAAAATGAGGACCCAGATTGTTGGGGGCAATATGCTATTTAGTATACTATCTTTGGTGTAAGCCGCCCAGAGTCCTTGGAGAGTGGGTGGCATAGAAATACGTATAATAAATAAATTAAATAAATAAATGTTGGGCTCAATTGTAGTCGTAAATTGAGGATTAACTGTACTGCTTGATCCAGGGGCCAAACTGAATGTGCTTTATGCAGAGTGCCTATACCTTAGTTCTAAACCTGGAAGAGCCCTTCCTTATCGGCAACTCCCGGTGACTTTTGATGATTCTGAAAAAAAACTAAGAGACTTGAACTGGCGACCTCCAGGAGAGGTGGTCAAGCTAATCAGACTTGGATGGGAGACCACCAGGAGATGCCAAAGTTGTAGCCTAGACTGGGAATTTGGAGAAAGATAATCACCAACCACATCTATATGCTGCCAAAAAAAAATTTGCCATGGACCTGTTCTCCAAGTTTATTAGGAATTCACCTCAATGTGAGACATTGCTTTGAATTGGCAGAGATCCCTCATATTATCCACTCCAAAGCTTAGCCTGCATGAGACCTCTGTGGGGGAAAACAGTCAGCATTGTGCGTGTGTGCGCACACACACACTCATATACTCACCATCAATTTTGGACAAAGGTGATCTTTAAGTCACTAAGTCGACCTCCACTTGGAGACACTTAAATCGATCAACCCAACAAGCCTGCACTGATGCTCTGATCCATCAGCCTTTCTTGTGCTGGTTTGCTCGCCACGTGTAAGAAGATCAGCCTTCGCAGGTGAGTTTGGGGGAGGGGAATTCCCAGATTTCAAAGCCTTGTTTATACGGTATGTACTGTGGAACTTTGGTGGGTATTTGTGGTGACTATCGTGATGTTTTGGAGTTGTCTTTCTTCCAATGGCGACCAGCATTTGTTCTGGCTGCTGTGAGCCCGTATCTCATTAAATTATGATGTTTGCCATTAATGCTTTATAAAAATATACCTAGTAGTTTGTGGCTGCATTTCAAATTTAAATTGCAAAATTTTCTGCACTGTCCTTTGTCTGTCTTTGGGTGATTTTTTTTTTAATGCCCCCACCACATGTGATAAAACATTTCTTCTGTTTCACGACATTTCAGGCATTTTGTGACTGCATGGTTTGTGTCTCTTTGATATTACTGATGGGATTGTGCAACATCCATAAAACACTTTGTAACCACTTTCCTTTGGGAGATACAGTTGTCCTCCCCTTCCAACCATTTGGAATTAGGACCTGGCTGAAAAAGGGGACGTATGACCAAAGTTCTGAGGGTTGGGGGGGAGGGGCCCTATGGTCATGGGACATTTGGGTACTTGGCAACATGACATCTACGGTATCCTGCAGTTACACGGCTGCATTTTACGATGGTTTTGCTGAAAACCGGTACTTCTGCGTACAGCATAGCAAACAATGGGTTCACTTAACCACAGCTGTAGCTTAATGGCTGTAGCATTTCCACTTACGACTGATACATTCGCTGAAAAAAACATAGTAAAATTGGTCTTACAAACGTTATACAGGTAGTCCTCGACTTACAACAGTTCATTTAATGACTGTTCAGTTACAATGGCACTGAAAAAAGTGACATGGCCTTTTTTCAGAGTTACAACCTTTGCAGCATTCCCATGATCCTGTAATCAAAATTCAGGTACTTGGCAACTGGTTCATATTATGTCCATTGCTGTGTCCCAAGGTCATGTGATCCCCCCCCTTTTTTGTATATGTTTTATTTGTATTTTCCTTTAACAACCAATATATTTTGCAGACAGTGTAATGACTGGGTCAATATATTTTTTACACAATGCTAACAATAATAATACAATTACATATATATAGTTTTTGTCTTCCAACTTCTAACCTTAATATGCTCATAATTATAATATATTCTTTTAGGTACATATATTTATGTATTCTTTTATATATGCTATTTTCCCAATTTGTATTTATTTCTTTATTTTTTCCCCGTTTGTTGAGGTTCTTCTTTATACACCTCTTTGTCTTTAAACAGTACTATTCTCTTTATGATTCTTTATCAATTTCTCCAAAAATATATTTAATATATTTTGATCAATATATGTGATCCCCTTTTGTGAAACAAGCAAAGTCAACGGGGAAGCCAGACTCACTTAACAACTGGGCTAATAACTTAACTCCAGTGATTCACTTAACAAATGTGGCAAGAAAAATCGTAAAATGAGGCAAAACTCACTTAACAAATTTCTCACAAGCAACATAAATTCTGGGCTCAATTGTGATTGTATGTTGAAGACTACCTGTAACTTATGACCATAATGGGTAGGCTCCATTACAGTCGTAACTTGAGGACTACCTGTAACCGGGTGTAATTTTGGTAGATTTAATCCACCATTCTTCCCATTGTATAGTAACTGTTTCTTTGAAATTTTGCACCCATTTCATCATACCATTTTCTGTTGGTTGTGTCTGCATCACACCATTGTGATATTTTTGACCCATCTGATTCAGGAATTTTCAGGTTGTGGTGCCTCAGAGTCAAACACACCCAAACGTGTCAGGTGGCAAAGGCTAAATCTGGGCTCCAAGAGGCGCCTTGTAGTACAGTGGTTCTTCCGTCAAACTCATGTTGGCATCAACCCAACCAGTCCTTGCCCTGCAAACATCTGCTCAGCCCGGAACGGCTTCGAGTCCAGCTCTCCTCATGGAAACTTCCATGCTGTGGTCTTGGCTGAAGCACAAAACCCCTTTTTCCTGGATGAAACAGCTTCTTTCGATTCCCAGTTTAGCCTATTGTCATCACACTTCCTGCTAAACTCCTCTCTGAAGACTAACCAGGACTTGGCCTTGTTTAGTTCTGAGCTGGAGCAACAAAAAGGCGGATTTGGGTGTGTCATATCTTGTGTGTTTGCTCACTTGGGAATGTTTGTGTTGGTTTAAGTCACGGAGACACTATTTCAGTGACTTCGAAGCCTGTGGACTTCAACTCCCAGAATTCCCCAGCCAGAATTCTGGGAATTGAAATCCACAAGTCTGAGATTGAGAAACACTGGTTTAAGTTCAAACCATGCCAAGAAAGAGTGTGGGAATTGGGCTTCAAACACTGAAGGAGCATGTGGAGAAGCAGCCACAGAACCAGATGTAGATTAAGTGAACCAGGTGAAGAATCTTCTTTGCCTTCTTTGATAATATTAGGGGATCACGGAACGGCAAAATGTCCTTATCTGACATCATCGAGACCGGAACTTCCGTTACTAAGCAATGCAGTCATTAAGCAACTCACACTCTGTTTTATAACATCTAGTCATGATTGTTAAACAAATCCAGCTTTCTCCATTGACCCAAAGATGCCAACTGCACAACTAGTAACTGGACATTCTTGTTTTTTCTTTGAAGACATTTTGCTTCTCATCCCAGAAGCTTCTTCAGCTCTGACAGGATAGTGGGAAATGGTAGAATTTATATTCTTTGCAGACAGCTGGTTATTTGCATCCTTTTGGAGGGTCGTTGAAGCACTTGGAGGTTTACCTGTGTCCTCAGGGTCACCTGAGTGGTGCAAATGGTTCCTGTAGTCTGCAATTTTCCCTCTGGAAATCCATTCCTACTCCCACACCATTCAAAGGGTGTATAGAAATTGTATAGAAATTTGGGGGAAGAAAAAACAGTCCAGTTGCCTCCTGAAAAAGCACCTTTGGGACAACCATGACCTGGATGACTGAGAATCTCTCCAGACTTTTCTCCATTGAGTTTGCTTGTTCAAAGCTAGTTAGAAAGGTTGCAAATGGTGACCCAGGAATGCTGCAACTGTCATAAATATACACTGGTTGCTAAGTGCCTAAATTGCAATCACATCAACACAGGGAGACTGCAATGGCCAGAAGTGTGAGGACCAGTTGTCAGTTTTTTCAGCATCATCGTAACTTCAAACAGTCATTAAACAAATGACTGTTGACTACCTGTACGCCGTAACCACTGGGGCAGGTGTCATGTTAATATTAATCCTGCCAGGTTATCATCCCCTTCCTTGAAAGCAGATCTCACACAATTCCCACAGCCAAATCAAAAGGCTCCATCATGGCTTTGCATGCATTGTAAACCCAGCCATTAGGAGCTTACAGGTAGTGCTTGACTTACAATCACAACTGAGCCCACAATTTCTGTTGAGAAGCGAGGCGGTTGTGAATCACTGCAGTTGTTAAGTTTCTAACATGGTTGTGAAGTGAACCTGGATTCCCCGTTGACTTTGCTTGTCAGAAGGTCGCAAAAGGAGATCACGACTCCAGGACACTGGAACCATCATCAATATGAGTCAGTTGAAAAATGTCGGAATTTTGCTGCAATGGTCGTGTGAAAAATGGTCATAAATCACTTTTTTCAGTGCCGTTGTAACCTTGAATGGTTACTCAATGAATGGCTGTAAGTTGAGGACTACCTGCATTCAAAAATAGCTGAAATCAAATGTGAAGAGATACCATCTGATTTTGTTATGTCCCCAAGATAGATTTTGAAAGAGGGCTTGATCTCTGCTTGCCTTCCATTGAGCCCGGAGTTCCCTAGTTCCTATCAGCTTCATTATCTGAGCATGCCCCAACCACAGCAGGTATAGCTAGGCTCCGCCTTTACCCTAAAGGCTCCACCCCTATTGGGACAGTCTTTTAGCTGTTTACACCTCTCCAAATCTGTGGTAAAACAAAACATTGGATTATTCCAGCTCTTCCCAATCCTGTATATTTAGATTCCAAACCTATTTTCAGCCATAGTAATGCTGGCTAGAGAAGTTTACTCTTCCTTGCTCAAAAGTCTTGGAAGGAAGGAAGGAAGTAAAGGAAGGAAGGAAGTAAAGGAAGGAAGATCTCTGAAATAAAGGCCAAAATAGACCCCCGTTTTCCCAGATGCTGATGAACTGCAACTCCCAGCATTCCCCACTCGTCTACGGTGCTTTTGGGGGCTGCTGGGGATGGTAGTCCAATAAGCTCTGGAGACCCAAAGGTGGCCCAGCTGGGGAAATGGGCCAGGTAATCGCGGCCTTCTGCAGCTCCGGAACCTCCCTTTCGAAAGGCTTCCCTCGTTCAGCAAGAGCAACAGGTAATAAAGCCGCGCACTTGTCCTTCTTTCCAGCCTAGGTGAAAGGAAGGAGGGCAAAGAACCCGCAGCAACGGGGAGAGAGCGAGGGGCTGCCTTCCAAACCCCCTCCCGCAGCTCGTGCCAAGGTCGTCAGAGCAGCTGCGCACAATTCCCCGGGGGAGGAAAGCGGCTCAGAGCCGCCCGCCGGGCAAAAGCGGCTCCTCGCTTCGCAGGACCGAGGCTGGCGGACAGCCAAGCGACGGCACCGCCGGGGCCTCGGAAGCTGTGCGAAGCAGACGCGCCTCTTGGAGCCGGGCTGTCGCTGCGCCCGGCCGGAGCCGCCCTCCACCACCACCACCCCGCCCTCTCGCGTGGCCGGAGCCCCAGCCCCGCTCGCTCCTGCCCGCCGACCTGGAGCCCCGGGAGCCGCCTCGTCCCGGCGTCTCGACGAAGCCAGCCGGGGGCTCGCGGACCCGCCTCTCCCTCTCCTCCCTCTCCCTCTCCCTCGGCCCCTCTGGCGCAATGACGCTGCTCACCTTGAAGGCGCTGGGCTGAGGCGAGAGCAGCCAGAAGGGGCATCGGGGGGGCGGGGGGGTTCAATCGCTTCGGGCCCCGCTAAAGTCCAACGGGGGGAGGGGCAGAGAAAGGCTCCCAGCCCCTCCCGCTCGCTCCCCGCCTGTGGAGGAGCCCCCACCCGGCCAGCCTTGCGAGGCGCCTCCAAAAGACGCGGGAGACTCCGCCGCACCCGGGCGACCAAGGGGGGGGGGTCCCACAGAGCCCACGGCCGCCTCTGGCCTCTTCCAGCCGCCCACCTGGACCTGCCCGCGCCGCCAGGCTCCGGAGCCCCGTTTCCACATCGCGCAGCCCTTCCCTCCCGCGACCCTCCCCGCCTGGCCCACCGCGCGAGGCTGACAGCCGGAGCCCCGCCGGCCGAGGCGTCCGCGCGGAAGGCGCCTCTTCTCCGCCGACACGTGCGGCATCGCCGCCGCCTCCGAGGCCGGGAGCCCTGCGCGCCGGGAGGGAGCCGCTCCTGCTCGCTAGCCCGAGGGCCGCGCCGGGCGCCAGAGGGCCGAGGCGGCCTCCGGCGGCGAGGCCGGGCTCGGGAGGCGGGAGGCGGGCCGGGCGGCGCGGGGGAGGCTCCGGCGCGGCGCGGAGGGCGGCCGGGGGCGGAGCGCAGCCGGGCAGCCAGGAGGCGTGGGGACCGGCTCGGCCGCCGCAGCTCAGCTCAGCCAGCAGCGGCAGCGGAGCAGCCCAGCGGCAGCCTCAGCAGCGGCCCAGACGCGGCTCGGCTCGGCTCGGCTCGGCCCGCCCGCTCGCGCAGCTCAGCCGGCCCGGAGCGGCGTCGGGGGCGCGCGCGATGGCGCTGAGGCGGCAGGAGCAGGCGCTGTCGGAGGAGAAGGGCGCCCTGGAGGCGGAGGAGCCGGCCGAGGAGGAGGAGGAGGAGGGAGGCGGCGGCGGCGGCCGGGGAGCCTCGGGGGCCCGCGAGAGGCGAGCGGGGCCCGCGGCTGCGCCCGACTTCACGCCCCCCGACGGCGGCTTCGGCTGGGTGGTGGTGCTGGCCGCCACTTGGTGCCACGGCTCCATCTTCGGCATCCACAACTCCTTCGGGATGCTCTACGTCCTGCTGCTGGAGGAGAGCGGCGGCGCCGAGCAGGACCACACGCTGGAGTTCCGCACAGGTGAGGCTCTTTGCGCCGTCCCGTCGGGCTGGGACCCTCCGGCCGCTCTTGGCCCGGGCGGGGAGGGGTCCGGCCTCGAAGCCCCCCTGAAATCGCACCCCGGGACGCCGCGCTTCGCCCGCCCCTTCGCGGCCCCGGGAGAGCAAGCGCCCCTCGCGCTCTTCTCCCCGCGAGGAAGAGACCCGGGTCCGGTATGCCGGCCGGGCACCCTCCTTCCCGGCTCCTTCAGACGGGCAGCGCCAAGGCGCGGCGTCGCTGGTTTCCTGCCCGGTTGGCGGATGGCGCTCCGTCCCGTCCGGGTGGAAGGGCGCCCCGCGGATCAGCCGCTGCGCCGGACTAAAAGCCGAGCGTCTGTGGTCCTTGTCCGGGCCAGGCGAGACAAGGGGACAGTAGGACTAAGTCTGCCAGGCGGCCTCGAGAAAAAGCCGCCTTGCTCCGTCCCGGCTGGGCTGGTGCCTAAAGCGATCCAACGCGGCTGCTTTCCGCCTCCCGAGGTTCATCTTTCCCACCGCTGGGTGACTTCAGGAAAGGCTCTGTCGGGTTACAGGGGCCTAGCCCCATATCCGGTGGGCTTCAGCCTCAGTTCAAAGGCTGGGGGAGGTCCAGTGTGGTTGACTAGGAGGGGACTGTCAAGAAACAATCATTCCCACCCTGAGGCTCAGTCTCCCATCTGGTCCCTGCTAAATTCCTTAGACCACAATCCCCATCATCCTGTGAGGTGGTCTTGACTTGGGGTGGTTCTGGCCATCTGGTAGATGTCAGTTGGGTCCGACTGTCTCCAGGATTCCCTCTTGGCTTCTCACAGTGGCCCAAACTAGGCTGAATGGTTTTGGTCAATGATTTTGAAAAGGACCATTGGGGAAATATAATTTCTACTTAGAACTATGTGAAAATGATCTCTGCCTGTTTCCTTATGACTTGTTGGCTGAAGCCCACGGCAGTGTGGATGGAGAACCTGTCTTAAAAATAGATAGCAGAAAAAAACTCCTTTAATTGTTTTCTAGATTGTAGTAAATGGTCCGCTAATCCAAGCAGTGATTTATGAGGAATCCTTGGTGCTCTCCAAGCTTGGTTGTTTTCTTGCAAATGTTTCATTACCCAAACTAGGTAACAGCATCAGTGCTAGTAATGAAACATCTGGAAGAAAACAACTAAGTTTAGAGAGCACCAAGGATTCCTCATTTCAACCCTGAGCTACAAATATTCTCCTTTATTCGTGAATTATGAATTAGAAGGCAACCATGTTGGGCCTTGAGACTTAAATTGCTCTGGTTTCTTGTGATTTTAGTCCATGGACCAAATCAGAATCAGCATCAGTGTCAGAAATAGCATCAGTAACAGAGTAGTTACAACTTTTTGTGAAAACATCAGAATAATTTGCTTGTCTGAGCAAAGCTAGTTCAAACTAACCCAACCACAAGGGAAAGCAAATTCTACATCTGGGCCTTGATGTTGTCTTAGAATGCCTCTAAAAACAGGCATTCTGCATTCCCGGTATGCAACGACAATGAAATCATATGCAACCTTGATTTGAAAGAAAATACTCTTAAGAGACATGCCGTACATTGTTATAGAATGACCGGAATAGGGGGAAAAATAAAGCTTGTAGCTACTATTGTTATACTAAACACATCCACCCAAAGCGTAGCATTGATATAACATGGGTGATATACATTTATAGTAATACAGTATAGCAGTGATGGCTAACCTTTTTGCCATCACGTGCCAGGAGCGGGGAGAGCGCGGGGGGATCACGCGTGTGTGTGTCCATACCCATAATTCTATGTGCCCCGACCCGCACATGCGTGCATGACCCCCCCCCCACGCTCCCCACACTCCTGGCACGCGATGGCCCAGTAGGCCCGTTTTTCTCTCTCCCCAGGCTCCAGAGCCTTTCTAGGAGTCTGGGGAGGACGAAAACGGCCAGTTTGCCAACTTCCGCTGGGACCGGAAGGCCTGAAAATCAGTTGGCCAGCACACGCATGTGCGCCAGAGCTGAGCTCACGTGCTCACCGATATGGCTACGCCTGCCACCTGTGGCATGCGTGCCATAGGTTTGCCATCACGGCAATATAATATACATTTATAGTATAAATGTATACAAAAGTGTGATGGTTCCAAGATTTTTTTTTTTTAATTGAGTTCAGAGGATACTGCAGTAAATAGTTGTGTTTTACCTTCACGGTTGCATCCTGGTGTGCTTTGCCTTGTAGTGCATTGAATGAATTGTCTAAGACTTCCAGTTTTTTAAACTGTTTGGAGCTAATGGGAATTGTAGTCTAGTTGTTTGGAGTCAAACCTGGGAGCTGGAGAAGCCAAAGTATTTTAGTTTCTGCTCCTCCTTTAAAGGGAAATTACACGCATGCAAGTAAAGTTTTGGAGCTGCACCAATATTTTGAAAAAGATCCAAATGGGACCTGAGGATATAGGTTTGGAGTGAATTGCTCCAAGAGATCTACCTGTAAAATTGCTCCAAGACAGTTTCATTGTCTTATCGTAGGACCGCCGCACATTTCTTCCATAGGCCATAAATTAGGCAGCTTTATTGTTTATATGAAACACATTTCATTTCACTGTGTTTTTTTCCCTTGACAGGGGAATTCCCCCACACACATTGAGTTCGTGTCCTATAAACATTTGAAATCAAGGGAATTCCCTGTGCTAGGTTTTAAATTTTCAAGTAAACCCTCAAAATATCTTGGAAGCTTCCTTTCTTCCTTTCCAATATACACACCTGTTTTTAAGTACAGGTAGTCCTTGACTTACAACAGTTCATTTAGTGACTGTTCAAAGTTATAACGTTACGGTCTTTCTTGACTTAGATGTTACGTGAATCACTGCAGCTGTTAGTAACAAGGTTGTTAAGTGAATCTGGCTTCCCTTTTAACTTTGCTTGTCAGAAAGTTACAAAAGTTGATCACGTGACCCCAGGACACAACAACCGTCATAAATATGAGTCAGTTGCCAAGTGTCTGGATTTTGATCATGTGGCCATGGGGATGCTGCAACAGTCATAAGTGTGAAAAACTGTCATAAACAACTTTTTTCACTGCTGTTGTAACTTTGAATGGTCACTTAACCAACTGTTGTAAATCAAGAACTTTCTGTACTGATGTTTCTAGTGTTTTGGGTGCCTGTTACTGACTGCTTGCGGTTGGTTGCAGATGGCCCCATTCCTGCGTCTGGTGGGATCTCTGATCTTTCCTAAACAAAATTGCCCTAAAATAAATCCTGAGAGCAAACTGAGAACAGGACAATGAAAGCAGTAAGTCTTGATGCTTCCCCATCTTCTTTCCCCACCTTTTTTTTTTATAATGGGCGATGGAAGAGTTTTCAGGTCAAGAATAAGGGAAGAGATGACTTTCTTGGCGGGTGAAGCCCTTTCACACATTCCTTGGTGCCCTGGCCTCCAACGGGCCACTGAGCTTAACCCAATCAAAGCTCAGATACTGTTTCCAGGCTGTCCTATTCTTGTTTCCCCAACAAGAAATGCTTTGCATTTGTTTGCCACCTTGAGGGCTGGGAAGGAGGCTGCCTGCGAAGGAAGCAGTGGAAACCCTTGAGCTCCTATTGACATGTTTTCTCCAACGCACCTGTCTTTGGCCTCGGAGGTAGGGCTGGAAGCTAAAACATATGAAGAACAGTTGCAGGAAATAGGTATGTTTAGTTTGATGAAAGAAGGACTAGGGTGACAGGATAGCAGTCTTCCAATATTTGAGGAGCTGCCACAAAGAAGAGGGGATCAACTTATTCTCCGAAGCACCTGAAGGCAAGACAAGAAGCAATGGAATGCAGAAGTGAATAGGTTAACATTGGCAATTAAAGAGAAAGAACAAACCAAATATTATACTATATGGGAGTTATTTGATCGATGGTTAGAGAATAAATATAAAAATTAGAAATAAAAATAGATGAGCGAAATATAGAAAATCCATTAATAAGAGTTAATAGAGTTAAATAAATTAAGAAGAGGATTGTCATAGTATTAGATATTTAATGGTATTAAGCTAAGAATAGATCAAATAATGAATATGGGTGTAAACTTTAACTGTTATTACACGAAGTATTTGTACCAGATGACACACCGTTTAATGGAAGATGGATTTTTTACACTAAAATAAAATATTTTTTTTACAAAGTTAAAAAAAAGAAGCAATGGATGGAAACTAATCAAGGAGAGAAGCAACCTGGAACTAAGGAGAAATTTCCTGACAGTAAGAAAAATTAACCAACGGAACGACTTGCCTCCAGAAGTTGTGGGTGCTCCATCACTGGAGGCTTTTAAGAAGAGATTGGACAACCACTTGTCTGAAATGGTATAGGGTCTCCTGCTTGAGCAGTGGGTTGGACTAGAAGACCTCAAATGTCCCTTCCAACTCTTCTATTCTGTTACAATTTGGACTGGAATTTCCCTTGCTAAGCAGTGCACTTATTAATTGACTTGTACCTGATTTTATGACCTTTTTGTTGCAGTTCTTAAGCCAGTTGTTAAGTGAATCTGGTTTTCCCCATTGATGTTGCTTGTTGGAAGCTGGCTGGGAAAGCTGCAGTGGGTGATTGCGTGACCCTGGGATGCTGCAGCCATCATAAATATAAGCTGGTCGCCAAGTGCCCAAAATTGATCACATGACTGTGGGACACTGTCATGGTCCTAAGTGCAAGGACCAGTCCTAAATCACCTTTCCTCAGTGCTTTCATAATTTTGAATGGTTCTTAAAGCGGATGGCTGTTAATTGAGGTCTATCTAAATATGCTTGTAAATGCTTTTCTTTTTTTCATTTGCTGCAAGGATGGTACTTCTATTACCTGATCAATAATGCCATCCACAAGAGCTGTGGTGGTTAGAATGCAGGCAAACTCTGTTCACTGCCAGGAGTTTGATCCTGACTGGCTCAAGGTTGACTCAGCCTTCCATCCTTCTGAGGTCGGTAAAACGAGGACCCAGATTGTTGTGGGGGAGGAAATGGCGCTTAGAGGGGGCTCTAAAGCCCTATGAAATGGTATATGTCTAAATGCTTTTGCTCCTGCTATTTCTTTTGGCCCCCCAAACCCTCTCCTCTACACCATGTGGTTTGGATCAAAAATATAGGCTGTATTTTATATTGGGGGCATTACAGAGCAAAATGGGTACCATAAATCTTTCAGATATTTAAAACATTTTATTTTAATCTCTTTTATAATGCAAATCCCTCTCTCCAAATTAGCTCTGTGCCGGCCTGGTTTTGGACATGGATTTCAGTCTGTGGTGCAAAGTTTCATGTGACTGTCACCCAACAGATTGAGCCCTTCTGCATTTGCCTGCAGGATGGTCTGTGCATTGAATGCTGTACTCCTGCACAGCTGGAGGGTCCCAACTTGGGAACAGCTGTAGAAAGCTCCCCCTGGATTTTTCCCTTTCCCTTTTCCCACCCCATCTCCCCTCCATTCTGCTCCAACTTTTGGGAAGATGGTTTTCAGCATCTGGTTTTTCCATACATTTTCAGAGTCATTTTCAAAAAAGGTAGTTGCAGCGTCACTCATGTAATGGGTAAAATTGGTTGCCCTTGTTAGGATTGACCTAATAATGTTTGCTTCACTCTTGATGAGATAAGGATTATGAGAAAATATGACTGAAATCAGCCCAATGAGACTCCTTCGTCTTGAGCCAAACAAAGTTTGCCACTAATTATCCTTGGCTGCATTTTAAATGAGGCCAACCAGCTACTTGCAAGAAAAGAGAGAAACTTAAGCAATTTTATCAGGAATACACACATAGGAAAAAAGGGCAGAGCTTTGATTATCAATTGTCATCTTGATCTGTTTGACCCAATCCTCACCTGCAGAAGTCCTTGGTACTAGTCTTTGTATCTACCTGCCCCAGTAAGTAGACCAGACCAAGAAATGAACTTCTCAAGAAGGTTAAAACTACTTTGATGGAGAGTGGCTGTAACAACAGAGTCTTGCAAGGCTGATTGCCTGTACCTCCTCCCCCTCCTTATACTTCAGTGAATTATGGAAGTGTTTGTCTGAGTTGCCTCCAAATATTATTTGTAATCATGGACTTTTCACCCCTGTTGTTCTAGTGATAGATCTTGCATTTCTCCACTAAGTTAATCTTTTCTTACTCTCTCTTATTTTTCCTAAAAAACCAAAAATATTTCCAAATATCAGCCCTTCAAGGTAGGCAGCAGGTAAGAAACAGATGTGATCCCAGGAAAGCTGTGTATTGTTGTAGAGTAGAATAACACAATCTTGAAAGCCTTCTAAATTTCTCTCAATTCAATTCAATTCAATTAATTCAATTTATATGCCTCCTTTCTCCGAAGACTCAGGGTGGCTTACAATGCATTTAAAAAAAAACCATTATAAAAACATTTAAAAATTAAAACATTAAAACCCATTCACACCTCTCTGCCTCATCTTATGCCAATAAAATCAAAGATTGTTATTTTGAGTTTCTTTCTCATGCTTCCTTCAGTCTAGGACTAAAACTTTCTCCAAATTTTTCTTTTTCCAACGTCAGCCTAATTTCTTTTACAATACATTATCTCATCTTTGGTCATTTCCATAGGTGAGATTATGCTTAAGAGGTCAGAATTTCTTTTAAATCCCATTTAAACTGATCTACATTTTCAATTAAAAAATAAATCACCAACCACCAGGATATTTTTTTTAGAATTCCCTTTTCTTTTTTATTGACAGGGATATAAATTTTTCTGGAGCTCTTATCTTCTCACAATGGATTCTTTGCAAAGATTTTTCTGGATACTAGTTTGTCCACTCACTGTTGCCTTTTAGATACCTTGAGACCAGAATTGTCAGCTGGCTGTGCATATTGTGATGTTGTTTGTTTGTTTTAACCATTTAGTCATGTCCGATTCTTGGTGAGTTTATAGCCAAGTGCTTCTCCGTGCTACCAACTTGTTTCAGTTGTTGGTTGTTCATCTTTGCATCAGCTTTGATGGTATGAAGCCAGTGAGTTCTTTGCTTGCTCTTTCTTCTTGTTCCAGTAACCATTCTAGTGTCATTGACTTCTCCAATGAATTTGCACATGTCACATGGGCAAAGTACAATCAGACATAGTCTTGTGATTTTGGCTTCTAGTGATGTGTCTAGTTTTATACAGGTTTTAATGTGATTTATAGTTGCAGAATAATGTAGCGCCGGTAAACTCTGGCCATTTATTGAAACCATCAATGAATAGAACAACCGGAGGACCTTGGAGGTCTTCTAGTCCAACCCCCTGCTCAGGCACGAAACCCTATACCATTTCAGACAAATGGTTGCCCAATCTCTTCTTGAAAACTTCCAGGTTTGGAGCACCCACAACTTCTGGGGGTAATTGTCGGGGCAGAATTGAGGATGCAAACTAATTCAAGCAATTCACTTGGAAAAAAATGTCTGCCCTAATACAGTCCAAGGACATCCCACAGTTTAAATTATGCCAAACCTCCATGATACAAGGGGATGGACAGAACAGCTGGAATGAAGAGACAGTTGTTTGTTATCAAGTGAAGGTCCACATAAGTGATGCCTTTCAAGGCTAGATTGTAATCCATCACGGAACAAATTACATGGTTAGGACCCTTCTATTGAGAATGTCCTTAGATTACATCAAAGTGCATCCTTGGTAAATGAAGATCTGTGGGGTCCTTGGGGCTCTCTGAGCTTGATTGATTGCTTTCAAACATTTCATTACCCAGCTAGGTCATCTCATCAGTGCCAGTGGGTGTGAGATTTGCTTTCAATTTGTGTACAGTAACTTGCCTTGTCCGTGTTGGTGGGATGCAGTTTTTCTCCTTAGCAATTCTTCGATTACGATATTGTTTTCTGCTTGATTGTTTGTGGGAATTGATAGTTCCTTGATTGGGGTGTTGATCTCTTCAAATGGCACTTGCCAGTGAAAAATAAATGGTTAAGTGTATGCAGTTGCTTGCTATTGGTTATATTTTATTACAAATATATGCAAACAATGAATAAATTGCAATGTGGTGGAGTGTGTTTGTGCACATATCTCAATCAGAAATAAATTGATAGATAAGAAATAATAAAAATCAGGCTGTACTTCAGTTGAACTATGGCAGCTGCCATCTTGACTTTTTTGACCATGCTCTGCAGTCTCATGCACACACCCCTTGACATTTTCACTTGAGATGAATCCAGATGAGAAGCTGGAATTGACTCTAGAGTTCAAAAGTGGGTTGCAGAGATTTTACTCCATGAGTTGGGGGTGCTCCATCACTGGAAGGTTTCATAAATAGGCTGGTCATCCATTTGTCTGGGATAGTGTAAGGTCTCCTACTTGAGCAGGGGGCTGGACTAGAGGACCTCTGAGGTCCCTTCCAACTCTGTTATTTTGTTCTATTCAGTTTAGCTTGAATGCCGATAGGTCGGTCTCCTGCTTCTGCTTCTAGATGTGCCTCTTGTCTCTCAGCCTCCGCCTTCCCCATTCCAGGAACAAAATGCTGGACATGCATTTGTGATGTTATTATGTGCACCCCACACTTTTTCCTAAAGTGCTCTGTCCGAAGCAACAGCAGTTCAAAGCCAACGAAGTAGAAACAGCAAAAGGACCATAAGAGCTTTTGCTAACACTTCAGGTCCTCTGTGGTTGTCTGCGTGATTTTGTTTTTTGTTTTTAATGAATATTTTAGCTCGTTCCAAAGAGATTAAAATACAAACCATCAAAAAATTATGAACATAAGTAATAAGAGAAAGACAGGATTGAAATTCCAAAAGCCTTATAGAAAATAATCCCAAATATTCTCCTTAATAATTTGTCCTGGATCAAATATCTAGGTTTGTTTCTTTATAGCATCTCTTATCAATTGCTGGTTGATTGCCTACAGTAAAGGTTCAGTCTCCAAAGCCAATTTATCTTCCCCCCCAAAAAACAGATAAATCATTTCTCAATTAGATATTCCCGCTCTCCATCGAATCCCTTAAGAAAAACATTTGCCATTTGTCCAACCCAGAAAGTTCTCTGCTATTACACACCTGCCTGGTTTTGAAGCTGGAAAGAGATTGCTTGAGATTTTGTGCTGTTTGCTTGGCTCTTGACTGACACACAGAGAAAACAGGCATATGCTTATGCGCGCACGTGCACGCACACACACACAGACTGACATTGCTGCGGGTGTGTTTTTAAGAGCAGAAAGCCTGTCTCCAGGAAAAGCTGAGTATTCTGAGAAAGGGTGTTAAAAACATGCTCAGTTTGTTTTTTCTAGATTTTCTACTGGTTGGGAGTGTGGAAAAGCCCCCTCCTCAAGAGTTGGTGGTGGAAGGAGCAGGGCAGCAGGAGGGGGAATGAGGCCAACCAACCTGTGTGTGTGTGTGAGAGAGAGAGAGAGGGGGGGGGGGTGGAGAGAGAGAGTAGAGTTGGAACGTGGTAGAATGGGGAATGCCTGGGGAGATGGGACGATTAGGAGACTGGACTTTTTCCAAAATGACCTCAGCTTTTTTGCACTTGCTTTGCTGAATGAAAATGACATTTTAATTGGGTTCGTTTATGTATATGCATTGATTTATTCTAGCTCTCACATATTTTTAATGGATGTCTTTTCAGCTAGCCAGAGGTTTTTCCCTTTGTAAGAAGAGGCAGAAAAAGATTGAATTTTTAGGCTCTCAGCTTGGGTGAGAATTGCTAAGCCAATCTGGGCTGCTAAGGCTCTGTGCTTAGCCCCTCGTGACTCACAGATACACACAGATGCAAACACACATAAATGTAAGCACGGTGCCTCTGTGCTGAATAAATTACAATGAGCTGAGCTCATGCGAACCTACTAAGCCATTACCCATTAATGCCACAATAATATGCATGTGATTGATGGCTTTTTTCCCAGCTGACATTGGGGAACATGTGGCAGGTGCAGTCACAAAATGGCTGCCATAGTTTACCTACAAAACCCATTTATCAGAAGGTGAACTAGCCACCCGAGAGGCCATTTATAGTGGGGTTGGGGGTAAATTAAAAAGTTTGCTACAAATAAATAGAGCTCTGGGTGCCACTGAATTGGTTCGTAGCAAATCAGTTTCCCATTTACGTTTTTAATGAAAAGAATTCCCAAGGAAAGGTCAGGGGTGCAACATGGAATCTGGTGGGCACCGGATCGCTTTGCTCTAAGATTAATACAGTTTTGTAACTGAGTTTAAGCAAGTCACCACTGATTGCCACTAGGAGCAAATGGACTGTTGTTTAGAATTGCAGATCATCTCACGTGATCTTGGCAAGATTTCTGTTTGCTTGCAGGAGGACAGACGAGGTTTCAAAGAAGAATGCCCAAGATGGCTGTCATCCCAGTCCTTTCTAAATCTTTACTTTGGCATTACACCATCACAGAAAGGTGATGCGTTGGCATTTAGAAAGGTTGCTGATCTACGGATTGAAATGAGCGAGAACAAAGACTAAGGAGGCCTACAAAACAAACTTAGTCACTTAGCTGTGAAGCTCATTAGATAGTCTGCTTCATGAGGCTGAGGATCAAAAAATGGTGACTCAGAAAGTCATTTGTGTTGCTTCTGAGAGGAAAATTGAGATTAAAATGTCAGAAATTTACATTCATGATGGGGGGAGTGGATAGCGTAGTACTCTGCCATGTTTGAAGTCAATTGGTGGGTATGTTTTAGTTTGTACAGTTAGTCCTCAACTTACGACCACAATTGAGCACAAAATTGTTAAGTGAGACGGTTGTTCAATGGATTTTGCCCCATTTTACGCCTTTTCTTGCCACAGTTGTTACATGAATCACTGCAGTTGTTAAATTAGTAACAGGGTTGTTAAATGAATCTGGCTTCCCTTTGACTTTGCTTGTCAGAAGATTGCAAAAGATCATGTGACCATGGGATGTTGCAACTGTCATAAATATGAGTCAGTTATCAGGCATCCAAGTTTTGACCATGTGACTCTGGGGATGCTGCAGTGGTCGTAAGTGTGAAAAATTGTCATAAGTCACTTACAAATTCCATCTTGGTTCCTGATGCCTCTTGGACATACGACCAACAGGCTGTGCAAGTAGGATTTTCCCCTCTTAGGCCATCAGATGGCACCAGAAAGCTTCACCATGAGATATTATAGGTCCAGATCCTACTCCTTTTTACCTCTCATGATTGGGCAGATCTTCTCAGAGGTCTTTGGCCTTCTAATTCGCTTGTCCAGCTTCTCCATCCCTCCAAGGTTTTCAAATGTCCTAAAATTAAAATTAACAGTGATTCACTTAACAACTTTGGCAAGAGAGGTAATAAAATGGGGCAAAACTCACTTAGCAACTGTCTCACTTAACAACAGAAATTCTGAGCTCAGTTGCAGTCATAAGTCGAGGACTATCTGTCATAGCAATGAAATGACTACACTTCACCCTTATCCCTTCCATAGATTCCCAATCTTGATAGTCTTCTTCACTCACTTAGCACCTGTCTTGCATAGCAGCAGAAATTTGGGGTTCTGTTGTGGTTGGAAGTTGAGGACTCCCTGCAAAGCAGGAGTAAAACAGGACCACTTGAGGTTCCCGTAGAAAGGCCTGGAGGCTTGGATGGTTTCAACATTTGCATGTTCGCTTAGGTGGCTCCTGCCTTAAGAATCCAGAGAATCCTGTCCTCTCTGGGGCCTCTCCAGTTCAGCCAGTTTCCACCCCCAAATCCTTATCGCCCAAGGAACATCTGCCTTCCTTGCTGCTACAGATTGAAGCATCAAGATTTATTTTTGACTTTGTTTATGCTCACTTTCTCACACCGGATATCCTTCAAGGCCGGCGAGGAGTGATGGGAGTTGTAGTCCAACACTGTGGGAAGGCACCGGCTGGGAAAAGCAGGCTTATGCATTGTTTTTGAAAGCCTCCAGAGGAGGGGTGGGCAACTATGGCCCTGTGTGGACTTCAACCCCCAGAATTCCTGAGCCAGTCATGATCCAAGATGCTCATTTCACCATTATATACAGGTAGCCCTTGATTTGTGACCCTTCAAAGTTACAATGGACACACACACAAACCCAAAAAGCTGCATACAACCCGATTCCAAAGTTACCGGGTAGGAGCCTCCCAGAGGGCAGGGGTCTGCATTGTCAGTGCTCAGCAACCAGCCTGCATTTACAACTGTTTGCAGCATCTGCCAGTCATGTGATCACGATTTACAATATGGAAATCTGTGCTTACTTGCAGTTTTGGGGGTGGGGGGAATGTCCAATAGCAAACAATCGATTTACTTAATGATACACAATAAAAGACATAAAATCAGGTCTAGTCACATAATGACTCGCTATATGAACTTGCAATCATAATTAGCAGAGTCAATTATAAGTCAAGGAGTACCTGATATTTATCTGCACCTGCCCTAAATGTTTGGAGAAAGCAAAAGACTCAGAGCAGGAATATCAGGATAGAAGCCCAGACGTTCGGCATGCCAGAAAACCTGACTTGGCTGCCACACAGGCGTTGCGATGACATCAGAGGCTTTTGCTGGCCGTGGAGCTGTGCTGTGCAACGTCTCTGGTAAACCCCGGGGGCCATACACGTAGTCCTTGACTTACAACAGTTCATTTATTGACTGTTCAAAGTTACAACGGCACTGAAAAAAGTGATTTATGAGCGTTTTTCACACTCACAACCTTTGTAGCATCCCCAGTGCCATGTGATCGAAATTCAGAAGCTTAGCAACTGGTTCCTACTTGGAACCGTTGCTGTGTCCCAAGGCCATGCGATCACATTTTGCAACCATTAGACAAGCAAAATCAATGGAAAAGCCAGATTCACTTCACAGCCATGTGACTAATTTAACAACTACAGTGATTCACTTAACAATTGTGGCAAGAAAGGTCATAAAGCGGGGCAAGACTCACTTAACAAATGTTTCACTTAACATTTAAGTACATAAATGTGTACATATGAACATAACATATGAACATAAATCGAGGACTATATTTGTAGGCACCTGCTTTGAGACGAAAAGCACCGTCTCTTCTGCTTTCTGACTCCATTCTCAGTTTAGGTCCCTTTGCTTTCAAAAACCACCATAACAAGGGAAGCCTTTATAGCCAAAGGAAGAGCAGAAGCCGTTTGAACAGCTGTTACAGGTGTTTACAGAATACAGAATAACAAACTTGGGAGGGATCTTGGAGGTCTTCTAGTCCAACCCCTTCTTCAGCAGGAGATCCCGTACAATTCCAGACCAATGGCTGTCCAGTCTCTTCTTAAAAAGCTCCCACAACTTCTGAAGGCAACTTCCCTTCCGCTGGTTAATTGTTCTCACTGTCAGGAAGTTTCTCCTTAGGTCCAGGTTGATAAGTTTTCACCTGTTAACTTCTTGAGCTGCCTTCTGGTGCTTTGGAGAATAGCTTGAACCCCTCTTTTTTGTGACAGCCCCTCAAATATTGAAAAACTACCAGTGGTGAAATCCAATCTTTTTTTTACTACTGGTTCTGTGGACATGGTTTGGTGGGCATGGTGTGGCTTGGTGGGTGTGGCAGGGGAAGGATACTGCAAGATCTCCATTCCCTCCCCACTCCTGGGGGAAGGATATTGCAAAAACTCCATTCCCACTCCACTCTGGGGCCAGCCAGAGGTGGTATTTGCTGGTTCTCCGAACTGCTCAAAATTTCCGCTACCGGTTCTCCAGAACCTGTCAGAACCTGCTGGATTTCACCCCTGAAGACCACTATCATGTCACCCCAAGTCCTTCTTTTCATTGGACTACAACCATTCTTCCTGCAACCATTCTTCATGTGCTTTAGCTTCCATCTTAGTTGCTTTTCTCTGCACTCTTTCTAGAGTCTCAACATCTTTTTTATATCAGGGTGACCAAAACTGGAGATGTTCCTCCTCTTTGGGCCAAACGGTTACAAGCTTTATTGTTTTCCCATCTGGGAATTTTGGGAGTTGAAGTCCACCCATTTTAAAGTTTCCAAGATTGAGAAACACTTTTCCAAATTGGAAAAAATGGACCAGACGTTGCCTTCAGAAGTTGTGGGAGCTTCATCACTAGAAGCTTTCAAGAAGAGACTGGACTGCCATCTGTCAGAAATGGTGTAGGGTCTCCTACTTGGACAGGGGGTTGGACTAGATGACCTACAAAGTCCCTTCCAACTCTTATCAATCTGTAATCTGTAATTAATCTGTAAATTGATGCAGTGTAATATTCTAGCCTCCCATTAATTAAAAAAATAAAAGTTTGAATGAAATTAATAAGATCAAGTGGGGCAGTGTCAGTAAGCTAGTAGGACACCGTAGTACTCTACGCAGAATTTTGAGCAGCACATTTTTTTCAGGATCAAAATGAGCTGATATCTAATGGTCTTTTAGGTGTCTCAAAAACCAGTTTGTGCTTCCCAAACTTTGCTATATCACCCCAAATTGGGTAAAAGTTGGTGGGGTTTTTTTTGTTTGTTTGTTTGGGTAACGACACACCAACTCATTACTCAGTCAGAAGAGGGACATTTAAAGAAGGACTTTTTAATTAGCAGTTTTGGGTAAAGAAGGAAAAAGGTTAGGAAGTCCTTACCTTTTTCCTCTAAAGATACCTGAAGTATCTTTAGAGACGTCTCATTTGATAGCTTAGGATTTAGGCTGGGCATGAAACATTTGCCCAAATGAGGCACTGTGATTTAGCCTTTGAATGCAGCTCATAGAGTATATGCTGGCTTTCTAGAGGTCAACCAAAATACAGCCTTGGGATGTTTCTATGTGAGATCCTTTGGCTCTGTGGCCAATATGGAGAAAACCCTAATGACACAGTGGGATGGTGGCCATTTTGAAAGCCTAACCGAATAAATGCCCATGGATCTCACCCCGCAAATCGACCAGAGTTCCTTTGAGAAACAAGCATGCTTGCAGAGATCTGAAGAAGTTGTTAGACATTTTTCCAAGGCAAAATGCCCACAACTGGTTTAATTCCAGCAATATCTTTAATCAGAATCCTTAATCTCCTCAAAAGCGTGATTGTTACTTTTATTCCATCAAGATTGCAGGTGTCCTCATGAGCACAATTGAGCCCAAAATTTCTGTTGCTAAGTAAGACAGTTGTTAAGCGAGTTTTCCCCATTTTACAACCTTTTTTGTCACAGTTCTTAAATGAATCATTGCAGTTAAGTGAGTAACATGGTTGCTAAGTGGCTTCCTGGTGGACCGCTTGTCAAAAGGTCACAAAAGCGGATCACATGATCCCAGGACACTGCAATTGTCATAAATATGAGTCAGTTGTCAAGCACCTGAATGTTGATCATGTGACCATGGGGATGCTGGAACAGTTGTGTGAAAAATGCTCATAAATCACTTTTTTCAGTGCTGTTGTAACTTTGAACAGTCACTAAATGAACTGTTGTAAGCCGAGGACTAGCCTGTACGAGGAGCAAGAGAGGGAAAAAATTCTATGCCCATGAAAGTTCACAGGGAGTTGGAGGAACAAGAAAGGATCAATTCATCTGCAACAAAAATATTTATAATCTTATTTTTTCTGCTTCAAAAAACAGGTTTTGCCTAGTGCAGCCATGAAACCTTTGGGCTGATCAGGCACCAGGTGCCATCCAGATATTTTGGCCTTCACGTTGTATCAGTCCCAAGTTCAAAGAATTATGGGCATTGTGGTACTAGTTGCTAGGAGCTCCTTTCTTGTGTATTTCCTGAAGGTGATAACAGTAGTTATAGCAATGAACCAAAAAAAACTGCAGACCGCTTGACTATACAAATCCACGAGAAGCTAACTTTGACCCCCTCACTCCACAGAATTATTGGAGAACGGTGATTTGCCCAGAACTGAGCCTCAGCCTTTTTGGTTCAAAATCTGAGACATCATGCCTAATTATGTCATGGAGGTAGCATAGTTGCTAAGTCATGTTTGACTCTCTGCAATGTCATCAGGTCCCCCTAATCTCCACTGTCTCCCAGAGTTTGCCCAAATTCATGTTCATTATGTCAATGACGCTACCTAATCATCTCATCTTCTGCTGTCCCCTTCTCCTTTTGCCTTCAATCTTTCCCAACATCAGGGTTTCTTCTCACAAGTCTTCTCTTCTTCTTAGATGGCCAAAGTATTTGAGCTTCAGTTTCAGTATCTGTCCTTCCAAAGAACAGTCAGGGTTGAGTTCCTTTAGGAGAAGTTGGCATAGACAGAATACCAAATCTTTCGCTCTCCATCAATCTTAAGCAGTCTCTCTCGATTGGACATCCAAACCAGCAGTCAGTTCTCCAAGCAGTCAACCAAGGAAACCCACAAATTTCCAAGCAGATGTCTTCACAGAGCAATCTTGCTGCCATCAAAGCCAAGAGCCGTTGATACAATGATTAACATAAATGGTCCAAGCCTTTTTGAAGCCAGCCAAACCATCAGCCAGCACCATATCTGGTGGTAATCTTTGATTAGTTGGAATTGTTTGGGGAGAGATGTTCAACCTAGATCAGTTGAGGTATACAAGTAGTCCTCAATTTACAATCATTTGTACAACAGGTGAAAGATCATTAAAGAGAGATCCAACCTAGAAGTAAGGAGAAATTTCCCGATAGTGAGAACAACTAATTAGTGGAATAGTTTACCTCCTGGAGTTGTAGGTGCTCCATTGCTGGAGGTTTTCAATAATAGACTGGACAATTATTTGCCCAGGATGCTAAGGTTTTCTGCCTTGATCCTAGAAGAGCTACAAGGTTCCTTCCAACTCTGTTTTTATTCTTGTAAGTGTCTTCATTTATGTGTGTGTGTGTGTATTAAATCATCCCATGCAATCTTTAGTTTAAGACAAGCCTTCCAACCTCCGACCCCACTTGAAATACCAAAGGGTGTTTCGATTCTTCAAATGCCAACAGCTGCCAGAAGTTGTCCCTATTTTTTTCCCCTTCCAAGCCCACCCAGGCTTGCCTTCCCATGAAATTATAGCTAAAGAATGAGAAAAATGCCGCTGGAGTTTGGACGGGAAGAAAGAGAAGTAAGCAAACTGGGGGGACTGAGATAAGCCCTTTAAGGTCAGAGTAAGCAGTTGGCTTTTTCAGGTGGGGGCACATCCAAGAACAATATTAGCCCGTGTTGGAGAATTGGGATTGTGAAGCTTGCTCCCAACATTTTTGTATTAGTGTTATATTCATTTATTCACCATATTCATATAGTTGGACATCTCATTTTAATATATTTATTTGCTTTTTCATCCAAGACAACTAATCAAAATGAAATGTAGAGTAATTGAAGGATCAAAACAAACCCATTCAAAATGCAGGCATTTTAAATAAAGCCCAAATCAACAAATGGTTTAGAAGCTCCAAACCTATTGGCATCAACATATAACTTTGGTTACAATGGAAAGGGAAACAGGTAGATTGCCAGAGGTTGGGAGAAAACACGAATTGACCCTCTCCTTTGCCTTCACCAAACATCTTTCTCTCCCTCCTCTCTGTCTCTGTCTCTCTGTCTCTTCCCCTGTCCCCCCTCTCTCTCTGTCCCCCCTCTCTTTCTCCATCTCTCTCTCCCTCCCTCTCCCCTTCTCTCCCTCTCTTCCCCTCTCCCTCCCTCTCTTTTCCTCCTCTTCTCCCTCTCTCCCCCTTTCTCTCTCTCTCTTAAGGAGAGAGAGAGACATTAGCACATTGTAAGCCGCCCTGAGTCTCCGGAGAAGGGCGGCATATAAATCAAATTAAAAAAAAAAAAGAAAAAGAGAAAATATCTTCCAGGATGTTAAAAACTTGGTCACATATGGGAGATGATGCTATTTTATTTTTTCACGGCCAAATTGTGTAGAGCTTTAGATCTTGGAATTTCCCGGAAGCAGAACGATAACCAGTAAAATGTGTGAAGTGCATTCTTGTAATGATATGTGAAAATGACCTTGGGAGACAAGGCAAAGAGACACTGTCAAAGAGGCTCTGGTCAGATAAGAGACACCTTGGCCTGCAGCAGGAGAGTGAAGATAACAGGGCCCTTGCAGTCATGTGAACAAAATTTGGGCAGATTTGCCCTTATGGCCAACGACAGGGAGGCTATAGCACCCCCCTGCCTATCTCCCTCCATCCTGCCCTGTTGGGTCCTCACAGGTATAGGGGAGGCCAGGGAAGGCAGGCTTAGGCCTGTGCCAGCTTCTTAGGGCCACCCCACACTGAGGTCCCAAGTAGTCTCCTTAATGCCCCCACAGTGACTTAACAACCACTTTGGGGAGAGCAGGGGTGGGAGTTATTAAGTAGGGCAGGCTTTATTATAGTCGTAAATTGAGGACCACCTATCCACCTCAATAGGAGACGCCTCTGGCTGCATTTTGGAAAGAGAGTCAAGACGGTTGCTGCAATCATGGGATTAAAGCATGCTCTCTTTTTACATGTGTGTTCTATGTACATGAAAAGGAGTGAGATTTCAGCCTTGATTTTATCTTAAGCTCCCTCCGCAGTCACCTGTGTTTAAGCAAATTAACTACAAGAATAAATTAATTGTTGCTCATTTTGAACAACTTATAACTGATTAACATTATATACTGTATTGACCTGTCCGAGATTTGCCAGATCACTGCTATCTTTTACTATTCTGACTGGCACTAATATATAGTTGCCCTGTGATGGAGAGAGGTGGAAAGACGGGCAGGAAGGAAAGAAGGAAGGAAGGGGAAAGAGAAAGAAAGAGGGGAAAGAGAGAGAGAGAGAGAAAGGAAAGAAAGAGAAAGAAGAGAGGGGAAAAGAAAGAAAGAAAGAAAGGAAAGAAAGAAAGAAAGAAAGAAAGAAAGAAAGAAAGAAAGAAAGAAAGAAAGAAAGAAAGAAAGAAAGAAAAAAGAAATGAACTGGGTCAGTTGGCTCATACATCCCATAAGTCATGCTTTGTTTTAACAAGCCAAGGCAGCCTGGTTCATAAGACAACAGAATGCCAAAACCTGTGGCTTACAAAACAACAGCTGGGGTTTTTTTTATCTTGTGCCGAGCCAAAAAGAAATTGCATTTTTACTTAAGGCGAAGCGTGAACAAACTGTTATATAAGCTAATGAAATATTGCTAAGAAGAAGGTAGCAGCAGCTAATTAATGCTGAACACCAGGACAGTGACATGATGTTGGGACAAAGCTTTCATTAAACGTACTATAGAAATTTATGCTCCAGCTCAGCTGTTTCCTGGCAACTGTGCCTGGTATAAACTGAGTTAAGTGTTTCTTGCCTCTTGGATGTGCTGGCGTGTAGGCAGCAAATCCAGGAACTCATATATACTACATAGATAGGTAGTCCTCGACTTACAACAGTTCATTTAGTGGCCATTCACATGAACCTCCGCCTTCACGTCTCTCTGGGAGGCCACCTGTGGTTTCTTGCCTTGGGCAAAAGGTGGCACGCTCTGTTGTTGTCTCTGGAATTTGTATTTTAGCTTTTTATTGAGCGAACTGGAGCTTTGTTGCCATGCTGTGAAAGAGTTAATTCCCAACAGGAAATACCTGTTGCTACTCTGAATGTTGTGTGGATATAACAGAATAACATAGTTGGAAGGGAGCTTGGAGATCTTCTAGTCCAACCCACTGCTCAGGCAGGAGACCCTATCCCATTTCAGATAGATGGCTGTTCAGTCTCTTCTTAAAAGCCCACAACTTCTGGAGGCAAGTCTTTCCACCGATTGATTAATTAATTAAGAGCCCTGGTGGTGCAGCAGACTAAAGCACTGTTATTAACATCAGCTGCCTGCAATTACTGCAAGTTTAAATCTCACCAGGCTCAAGGTTGACTCAGCCTTCCATCCTTTTTAAGGTAGGTAAAATGAGGACCCGGATTGTGGGGGCAATAAGCTGACTTTGTATAAATATACAAAAGTATGAAGGCTATTGCTTAACACATTGTAAGCCGCCCTGAGTCTCCGGAGAAGGGCGGCATATAAATAAAAAAAAAAATTGTTCTTACTGTCAGGAAATTCCTCCTTAGTTCTAGGTTGCTTCTCTCCTTGATCAGTTTCCATCCATTGATTCTTGTCCTGCTTTAAGAGCCTTTGGAGAAAAGGTTGGTCCCCTCTTGTTTGTGGCAGCCCCTCAAATATTGGAAGACTGCTATCATGTCACCCGTAGCTCTTCTTTTCATTAAACTAGACATACCCAGTTCCTGCAACCATTCTTCATATTGGCCAGCCCTGCTTTCCCTCTTCCTCTTCCGTGGCATCTGAAATTAGTGGCCTTAAAGAGTTCCTCTCCTTGGCAGCCTGCCCCCCCCCTCCAAACCAGCCAGTGGCCAAAGGCCTGGAATGCTGCGGGGTGGGGGAGAGATTTCTGTTGGAAGTCTTTGTGGCACCTTCCCCAAATGTAGATGGCTGGGCTGTCAATCCTATTAAAGCTACCTAGTGAATTTTCTTTGCTTTTTGTTATGCTATTATAAATCTTGATACGTTGTATTATTTCAGTAGAGTGATGCGTATATAATACGATTAAAGAATGTTAACTTTCTATTATTTAGATAGCTTAGAGTATTAAGAAGAGAGAGGAGGAAAAAATTCTATAGGTATTAATTGTAATTTAGGATGTCACTATTACAAGCATAAAATTATTTGGCTTTTTCATCCAAGGTTGAGTTGGGGGGGAAAAACCCCCCCACTACGATTCACATTTGGTTGTACAATAAAGGTTTTGCTCCTTAAACTAATTGCTTAATATTAAAATATCAATTCTAGCAAGAGATCAATCAATCAGAATAGAACTGGAAGGGATCTTGAAGGTCTTCTAATCCAATCCACTCAGTGGTGAAATCCTACTGGTTTGCACCAGTTCGGGCAAACTGGCAGTGATAAAAGCTACTGGTTGGTTCGAATCGGTATTTCCAATGATCAGCTGTGCTGTGTGATTTAAAGTAGCTAGAAAGCAGGAAATCCTGCTGTTCCCCCCCTCGCTGTTCCACTTACTTTCCCAAGTCTCCTTTTTCCGCGCACAGCGTGCATTTGGTGTGCACTGCGCATGTGCACACAGCATGTGTTTGGCACGTCACCGCACATGCATGGGCAGTGAACCGGTAGCAAACTGGGGAAGATTTCACCACTGAACCTACTGCTCAAGTAGGAGACCCCCTACCATTTCAGACAAGTGGCTGCCCAGTCTTTTCTTTAAAAGCTCCAGTGATGAAGCAGCCACAACTTCTGGAGGGGAGACATTCCACTGGTTGATTATTCTTATTGTTAGGAAATTTCTTCTTAATTCCAGGTTGCTTCTCTCCTTGATTAGTTTCCATCCATTGTTTCTTGTCCTGCCCCCCTCAGGTGCTTTGGAGAATAATTTGACCCCTTCCTATCAGATACTAAAATAGTATCATGTTTTTCCTAGCCCTTCTTTTCCCTAGAGTGGCCAAGCCCAAATCCTGCAACCGTTCTTCATATGTTTTAGTCTCCAAGACTTAAAATGACTAATTAAAATAATCATTTTAATTGTTCTTTTGTGCACTTTTTCCAAAATCTCAATATCTTTTTTGTAGCATGGTGACCAACTAGATGCAGTGTTCCCGGTGTGGTCTTATTAAGGTTTTATAAAGCGTTACTAATACTTCACGTGATTTTGATTCTACGCCTCTGTTTATACAACCAAGGATTGTCTTGGCTGGAAGGCGGAGGAAGGCTTGTGGTCCAGGGTTTTGTGGGCCAACAGTAGGGAGCACAACTGAAGTGGAACTGAGGGCTGTCTCAGCAAATAAGAGCTGGCCATTCTCAGTGGAGCGTTTTGAAAGTGGGCCTGTGCTCCCTGCCTGCCTCGGCTTTAAGAAAATAACATCTGCAACAACATCTGACCTTCAGCTGCAGCAGAGAAAGAGATGGACTTCAGCCAGGGGTCAGGAATACTGGTTTTCTTTTCAAGGATGAAGACATGAACAGGCAAGGCAAACACAAAGAACTGGCTACAGTCCTCGACTTACAACCACAACTGAGCCCAAGATTTCTGCTGCTAAGTGAAACATTTGTTAAGTGAGTTTTATGCCATTTTACGACCTTTCTTGCCACAGTTGTTAAAGATAGTAACACGGTTGTTAAATGAATCTGGCTTCTCCACTGATTTTGCTTATCAGACGGTTGTAAAAGTGGATCATATGACCCCCGGACACTGCAACGTTCATAAATATGAGAATAGAATAGAATAGAATAGAATAGAATAGAATAGAATAGAATAGAATAGAATAGAGCTGGAAGGGACCTTGGAGGTCTTCTAGTCCAGCCCCCTGCTCAGTTTACAAGCATCTGAATTTTGATCATGTGACCATGGGGATGCTGCCTGTCAGAAGGTTGCAAAAGGGATCACATGACCCTGGGACCCTGCAACCGTCATAAATATAAGCAAATTGCAAAGCATCTGAATTTCGATCATATGACCATGGGGATGCTGCAATGGTCGTAAGTGTGAAAAGTGGTCATAAGTCCCTTTTTTCAGTGCCTTGGTAACTTCAAACAGTCACTAAAAGAACTGTTATAAGTGGAGGACTACCTGTATTAGGCCTTTCCCACTTGCTCCAAAAACAGGGCTCAGCCATGCCGAGGCAATCCTTCCTCCCTTGTGACTGTCTCATCTCATTAAGTCCTTAGCCGTACCGATATGAAAATAGTGTTTATCCCCCTGAGCTGGTAACATCCAAGAAGAGCTGCAGGGTGTGTGAAGTCTCTTCGCCTTGGCCACCTGTTACATCTGAGGCAGGAGCCGTGACCCGCCGTCAGCCTGATGCTGGTCATCTTTCCTTCTGGCTGTGGTCTCCCCAAAGAACTGGATGTGCCAGGACCATTCTTGGCTCTTCAGGTTTGCTGTGAGTTTTTGCCCAGGGCTTCCCTTGGCATTCCTTTGCCAGGTCTGCGATAGTTCAGTACAAGCACATGTGGAACATAGAGTAACAGAGTTGGAAGGGGCCTTGGAGGTTATCTAGTCCAACCCCCTGCTCGAGCTGCAGAGTCTATATCATTTCAGACAAATGGGTGTTCCAGTCTCTTCTTGAAAGCCTCCAGTGATGGGGCACCCACAACTTCTATTTTATAGAACCAATTTGCTGTAGTGATTAATGCCAGAAGCTGGAAACCCTGGGTTCTAGTCCTGCCTTTTGCATGGAGCCAGCTGGGTGGCCTCGGGCCAGTTACTCTCTCTCAGCCCTAGGAAAGAGACAAGGGCAAACCACTTCTGGAAGCTTGCCAAGAAAACTGCAGGCAATTGCCAGGAGATGCTTCCCCCCCCCCTTCGTAAAGGACACACCAATGTCCCATTTTAGACCTTCCACAGAATGAGGAGTAGCTGGTACATTTCAGCTGTGGCCTATCAGAACTGTGGAATAGCATAGACTTCTCATCCAGCAGTGCATCCCCTCTTAATGGTGTAGCGTAGTGTTTCTCAACTTTGGGAACTTTCAGATGTCTGGATTTCAACTCCCAGAATGCTCCAGCCTGCCAGCTAGGGCATTCTGGGAGTTGAAATTTGGACATCTTAAAGTTGCTAAGGTTGAGAAATTGGTCTTGCATAAAGCTAAATTGGTGGGATAACAGGATCAGGCACCCTTCTCACAACCTCTTGGATAGAGCAGAGTGGAATCTGAAGGTTAAAATGAGCTGTCTTTACAAAAAAGAAAAGAAAGAAAAGAGAAATCCTAAGAGTCCTGCTTTTGGTGCTGACCTGTTGTTTTATTTAGCTCTTATTCAGTTTCGTATGAAAGAGTGGGTTAGGAGGAGGAGCATGAGAAGGATGCTCCTTCTCATTTGCAGAAATTTGCAGGAAGAGACTAAAACATATGAAGAACGGTTGCAGGAATTGGGTATGTCTAGTTTAATGAAAAGAAGGACCAGAGGGGACATAATAGCAGCCTTCCAGTATTTGAGGGGCTGCCACAAAGAAGAGGGAGGGTCTACCTATTTTCACCAGAAGCACCAAAAGGCAAGACAAGAAACAATGGAAGGAAACTAATCCAGGAGAGAAGCAACCTGGAATTAAGGAGAAAATTCCTAACAGTGAGAACAATCAACCAGTGGAACTGCTTGCCTCCAGAAGTTGTGGGCGCTCCAACACTGGAGGTTTTTAAGAAGCAATTGGACAGGAATGGTATAAAGGTTGGACTAAAAGACTTCCAAGGCAAAACTCACTTAACAACTGTCTTGCTTAGCAACAGAAATTTGGGGCTCAACTGTGGTCGTAAATTGAGGACTACCTATATCCCAGATGCCTTCTTGTGTCTTGGATCTTTTTTTCATCCTAGTGGTAGTGGTATTATTGTTATTTTGGCTTCCTTCCTTCCCTCTTTGACATGAAGTCGCAGTTGATGTTTTTCTCACTTCTGTTTAGCCAACCTGTTTGGAGTGTGGAGCGACTCACATGCCAGGGAAGATCCTGGTCCTGTCGGGTGACATTTGAGCTCCTGCTGTTTACTCTGACCCACCCCATGTCCTTCCTGTCCAGGAGATGGAAGAGGCCCCTTTGCTCATCACCTCCTTTGTTGACAAATCAGGCTAGACAGTGGCTTTGATGTGTCAAGGGCAGGTGGCCCAGAGGGAACATTGATCCCGCACGCAATGCATGTAGGGCACACCTGGACAACTCTCTGGCTGAGGGGAAATCCTTGGAAACCTCCTAGATGTGGGATAGACCTGGACAGAAATGGATTTTTAAACCGTAGCCCAGAATTCTGGGCAATGACATTCCTGCTTGCTACTGTGGGAAAGAAGGCAGTGGCCACCTGTTCAACTTGGTGGCTGGATTTACACAGTACTGGTAGTCTGCTGCTATGTGAGACATTTGTTAAGTAAGTTTTGCCCCATTTTACAACCTTCCTTGCCACAGTTGTTAAGTGAATCACTGCAGATGTTAAGTTAGTAACACGGTTGTTAAGTGAATCTGGCTTCCCCATTGACTTTGCTTGTCAGAAGGTCGCAAAAGGGGATCACATGATCCCAGGACATTGCAACTGTCATAAATATGAATCAGTTGTCAAGCATCTGAATTTTGATCAGGTGATCATGGGGATGCTGTGAAGGTCGTAACTGAAAAACTGTCATAAGTCAGTTTTTTTCAGCGCCATTGTAACTTTGAACAGTCACTAAATGATCTGTTGTAAGCACATTTAACTCGATTACTGAATTTATCTATTTCTAGATACTCTCCCTAATTGAGAGTAACTCTTCTTGTCTTTAATTTGAAATGGGGGGGGGCGGTGTTCATTCAAGTCCTGCTCCTAGGATACGCCAAGGCTTCTGACTGGGAAGGAACATTCCTCCTGCAGGAGGTCACCCAATGATTCTGTGGTCCCAAGTGATCATGTGAACTTGGCTTCCCTTCTGGGTTGAGGATATGAATTTTCAGGCTTCTGAGGTTGGTACTGAAGCAATGCAAATCTGCCTTTCCTGTCTGTCAGTTCTTCAAGGAAGACCAAATTAGGATAGCAAAGTCATGCAGGCTAATGTTACTTTCATTATATGGTTAGAAAAATGGAATATTTGCAAGTCTGAATGAGTTTTCCGCCTCCCTCCCTCCCTTTATGTTTGTGAGTATTATTTGAGATGCTTTCTCAGATTACCATTCTGCCCCAGACTCAGATGTCTTTTATGTGATTTGGTCTTGGTCACTTCTCTTCTTCTTGGTCAGGGGTGTCAAACTAGATTTCTTTGAGGGCCGGATCAGCATTGTAGTTCTCTGTGGGCCGCCCAGGGGGGGCGGGCGGGGGGCAGACGCCTCCTGCCGCACCCTGCTGGTGCCTCCTCCCTCCGTGCCCCATTTTCGGCCTGGAAAGCCTCCTCCTGCCTTCCTAAATCATACCTCTTGTTTTTCCCCCTCTTTTTAATCATTAGCATCAGACCTAATCAGCTTTAATGCACCAAGCAGATTAGAGGGGCCTGTTTTCCACTCCTGCCCCCAAATTTAATATACCAGAATTCTCGTCTGCTGCTGTCACATACAAGGAAGGTCCAGTTCTTGGCTTACTTTTTAAAGGGTAGAGAACCTTCATTGAAGTGCTCGAGAGAAGCTGGCATGCAAAGGGCCGGGAGAGATTTAGTTTCTTGTTGAATAATGAGGTCTAAACCTTCTTGAAGCAAATGTTCCCACCATAGACAAAAGAGCTTGTTTTATACTAGTGGGGCATTTGGACAGGGAGGGGGGGGAGCTGGGTGGGTTAGAAAGAGAAGGCCAGCTCGATATCCCTACTGTAATTGTATTCTGGGCAGAGAAAAGAATTCCTGGGCTCTGTTTCATGTCTCAGAAGTTAAAAATCTCCTTCCTGGTACCTGGAAGGTTGAAAGAAACAGGGAAGAAACGATGCAGCTGAGCAAAGAATCCAATGTTTTAAAAGCAAGGAATATTGAGGAAGAAAAAGTAGCGTAGGTAGCTCTTGGCTTAGAACCACAATTGAGACCAGAACTTTCATTGCTAAGCGAGTAAGTGAGCCAGGCTCAATTCTATAATTGTTTTTGCCACCCTTGTAAAGCAAATCTAATGGTTGTAAGTCAAAGACTATCTGCAATCAGAAGCGCTGGCTGGGGGATTCTGGGAGTTGAAGTCCACCCATCTTCAAGCTTCCAAGGTTGAGAAACACTGCTTTATATCTTTAGTGTTGCACAGCTTTTAGTTGAGGATAACAATAATGTTATATATAGTAAGCAGAACTTTGATTTGTAGCTCCTGTCTTAGGTGTATCATAATAGAAAGGTTATATGTGAACATAGGATAAGGGTTGGAAGTGTTGGGCATCCAGAAATATTTATCTAAGCAGTGATTCGTATGATGAAAGATTTCCTCAATTTTGCTTCTAAGATCTTGCAATGTTCCCATTCTGGATCTCATACCAATTAAACTGAATATCCTTAAATCTTGCAAAGTTTAGCGATCTAATCAAATGTCCATTAAAAAAAAATATTTAATTTTTATTCAGATTTGAAATTCCATGGACATTTATTTATTTATTTACAAATTTTATATTGCCACCTACTCATATATGGTGACTCAAGGCAGTTTACAAGGACATAAAAGCACAATATAAAAGAAATAAGAATAATAAAAAAAAAACCAAAAATAATAAAATAATAAACTCCCATCCACCCCCACCCCAGTGACAACACACATTCATACCAGCCATTTAATGGACTCCCTCCTGTTCTGGTTCCCCAGGTCCGCTGGCAGAACCATGTCTTCAGGGCCTTTTGAGAGAGTTTATTTATTTATTTATTTATTATATTTCTATACCGCCTTTCTCCCGTAGGATTCAAGGCGGTGTACAGTCAAGAAAAATATAGACACACAAACATCATAAAATTGCTAATTAAAATTATTACTTAGTTTGGTCAATTAAATAAAACCCAGAATTAGATCACATTTAAAAAATCATTCACATGTTCATATGTTTAGCCCCGCCTGTTAGAACATCAGGGTCTTGAGGGCACGGCGGAAAGCACGGAGATCAGGGATATTCCGTATCTCAGGGGGCAGTTCATTCCAAAGGGTTGGAGCCCCCACAGAGAAGGCCCTCCCCCTGGGAGTCGCCAGTCGACATAATTTGACTGACGGTACCCTGAGTAGTCCCTCCCTGTGAGAACGAACTGGTCAGTGGGAGGCTATTGGTGGCAATAGTTGGAGGGGACCTTGGAGGTCTTCTAGTCCAACCTCCTGTTCAACCAGGAGGCCTTATACCATCCCACACCAGTGGAGGTCCAGTCTCTTCTTAAAAACCTCCAGTGGTGGAGTACCCACAACACATGCAGGCAAGCTGGTTAATTCTTCTCCCCATTAGGAAATTTCTCCTTAATTCTGGGTTGATTGTTCTATCTCTCTTTGATTAGTTTCCATCCATTTATTCTTGTTTTGCCTTCAGGTGTTGTGGAAACAACCCCTCAAATACTGGAACACTGCTATCGTATTTCCCCTAATCCTTTTTTTTAACTAGAAGAGAAGGAAAAAAAAAAACCATTTTAAAAACCATTTTAAAACCCTTAAAAGCAAAGAGTGTGTGAAAAATCTCCAAGGTGCAGTTTGATGGATTGGGGAATACATTCCGTCTGCTGTTCCAGTCACCATTCATAGAGAATAATCTGTTTGCACATTAAATTGAAGAAGCTTCCGATGACCTTGTTAATGGGGTGAGGTGGTGCAGAAAAGAAATTCCTGCCCACAAGAAATAGCCAACTGTTTCTAAATGATGGTAACAGAAGTGAGCCAATAGCAATAGCACTTAGATTTATATACTGCTTCATAGTGCTTTTACAGCCCTCTCTAAGCGGTTTACAGAGTCAGCCTCTTGCCCCCAACAATCAATTACATTAAATTGCTTAGCAAATCTTCCATTAATCACAGGATAACCTGGTTGTTTGTAACCATAGGCCATGCTGGATTTTTGAGAATTGCTTTTCCCTCTCCCCAAAATGCAGGAGGGTGGGCTTAGAGGAGGCTACCTTACTCAGTTGGGATGAAACTGATAGTTCTCGTTATTGCATTGTGGATGCTTGGCCTGCATTTATAGCTGCTTGCAGCATTCTGTAGTCACAGGACTGAGATTCAGGATACTTTTGGAGGAAACATCCATTGTGGACAATGTGTTTGCTTAATGGTAGCAACCATGATAATTTGCTTAATGACAGCCACAAAAAATATCATAAAATCAGGTTAGTCATGTGATCATAATCTCAGGCTCAATTATGGTCGTAAGTCGAGGCCGACCTGCCCATGAATTGCTATCTTCCAATCAAGTATTTCTCCATAGGAGTGTTAGTCAACTTTTTGAAGATAAGAATAGCCTTTGCTAGATTTTCAGCTTTGATGACATATCTTGACAATGAAAACAACTTAAAGAGATTTAAAGGTTGCAGGTTCCCCATGCGGATTGGTGAAATAGATAGGAAAGAGATAAAATAAGTAAATATAGTCTGAAACGTGACTCTTGGTGACTCATAGACAGAACATGCAGTCTGAAAGGGCTTTATTAAGGGGAGTTTTAGCCCAGGGTTGCTGGTTGAAAAGATCTTGGTTAAGGCTGGGTTAAATCCGAGTCTCTTGCAACATCCAGTGATGAGCCTAAGGTTATCTATTTATATTTATATTTTTATATAATCTATATTTATTAAGCATAAGGCATATCATGCATGGACTAGTGATTTATGTTAACATTTCAACTAGATTAGTAGAAGCCAATAAATATAAATATTAAAAAGATCTATGTTCAAATATCAATGTCTAGGTCAACTAACCATTGAAACACAGCAACATTTATAATAATAGTAAATAAAAATAAAAATTATAATAATAATAAAAAAATCAATTATTGGGCCTGATATATGCTCTCAGCCAGTCACAATGCGATCTACTGTTTGAGGTTGGACCCCACAGTCACACTGAGAGGGAGGATGCTATGCCCCATTTATACAGAGATTCCTGGCAGACGCTGCATAATGTGCGAATCCTATCCAGCACATGTGGGCAGCCAGATTACTTTTTCCTGGTTTTCAAAACACTTGACAATGAAAAACGAAAACAAAAAAATAGACCTTTTCATGCCCAAATGGCAAGAGAGCTCTATTAGCACAAACTTTGTGTTTGATTTATCATTCTGAGAAAACGAAATTTTTCACCCAAGTGGTGTTGAGTCTTTTTTCCCGCCTGCACCCTCAGTGACAGGATGTGGGGGGATGCTGCTGTTCTTCTTTTACCCTTTAATAGTTGCTTCCAGGATTTTTCCACATCTCACAGCAGCTTCTCATCTGAGGCCTTTCCTTTCCTTTTCTTCCACTGCCAACTCTCTGGGAAAATGTTCTCCTGATTCATCAGTGGCGCCTGACTCCTTGCGCCAATTCGTGGGAGACAGTGCGATAGCCCCAAACATGTTTGGCTTGGATGTTTGCAGACTTTATTTTACTTTATTGCAAAATACATAATTTTGGTTCTTTGGGTCTAGCCGCAGAAGGAAGTGTTCCTTTTTCTGAATTATAGAACCTGCTGAAATGCAATTTTGCAAAAGCCCATCATAAGGCGCCTGGATTGAAATCGTTTCTGGTAATCTCAAAGGTGCTTTTTCAAAAGGCAACTGGACGATTTTTTCTTTGAGGAAGAAACCATTTTGCTTCTCATCCAAGAAGCCTCATTGGTTCTAGAAGAAGGGTGGGTTCCTGCCTGAACCAATGAAGCTTCTTGGATGAGAATCAAAACCGTTTCTTCCTCAAAGAAAAAAAAAACAGCCTTTTGAAACAGCACTTTTGAGATAACTGTGACCTGGATGACGGAGAATCTCCACAGGCACTTTTCTGGAAATGAAATGAAGCTTGGCCCAATCTGATGTTCCTGTCCTTTCCACAGCCAGGCACAGAAGGGGAAGGGGAAGATTTTACGAAAATAGTATGAAATAGAAATTGAAGAGCTAAAACCCAAAGGGTGCAGACCAGTGGTGGGGTCCTACCAGTTCGTACCGGTTCAGGCGAACAGCTAGTGGTAATTTGGCCTGGGTTGCTGAACTGGTAGCGACCACTGGCTGGCCACACCCCCTAACCGGTAGCCCAGTCACCACTCACTTGCCCTGGCCGCCCGCACAACTGCCAGGAAGCAGCTGGCAAAGAGGCGGCGGCTGGGAGGCTTCTCGCAGTCGCATCAAAAAAGAAAAAGCCTCCACAGGCCACCGAAAACTATCGGAGGTCACTGAAAAAGCCGCTGCCGTTGCTGTCCTGTTCTTCGCGCCGGCCACACATGCGCATCCCATTGCCTGCTGTATTGCGCTCGGACTGACGCAGCAGGCAATGGGATGCAATGGCAGCAGCTTTTTCTGCGACCTCCAGTAGTTTTCGATAGCCTGTGGAGGCTTTTTCTTTTTCAATACAACTGTGAAAAGCCTCCCAGCTGCTGCCTCTTTGCCAGACACTTCCCAGCAGCGGTGGCTGGCTGGAGGCCACCGAAAACTACCAGAGGTCATCTTGCCTTCCAGACTCCGAATCAGTTGCCACGGGAAGAAGGTAAGCAGCCTGAAGAAAGAGGTGGGGGGAGGAAGTGGGGCTAGGGCCAGGGCCGCTGAAGGAGGGGAAACGAGGCGACGTATGCGACTGGCGAAAGGAGGGTGGGGCGGCATGCAGGCAGAGGCCTTTGATAGATTAGACCAGGCCTGGGCAGAAAATAAGTAGATAGGTAGAAATTCAAAAAAAAATTCCTACCTTTTTCTGTGGGCATGGCTGGGTGGGATGGTCATGTGACTGAGTGGCCATGGCCGTGAGTTGGCCATGCCCGCTCAGTCACATGACCACCAAGCCATGACCACCAAGCAAGCCACACCCACAGAACCGGTAGTAAAACATTTTGAAACCCACCACTGGTGCAGATGAGACCCTAACTCTGCTTGTACTCTCCAAAAATGGCCCCTGGATTTGAAATGCTGGATAGCCATTTGACCAAACCTGACTTTTTTGACCTTTGGCACCTGGAGCACATGTATCTATTGTGTTAAACAGGTCCGTGCCCCCCTTTTTATGCAACTCCTGGAAAGTAGTTGTTATTGTGCACAATGCAGCTGCACAACCATCTTTGGCAGAGCAGACAGCAAAGGTGACTACTAAGCTGACAGCCAGTGAAATGACTCTTGTCTGCTTCTCCTTTGGGAGCCATACGCTGGGCTTGGTTTCTCTCTCCAACAATTCCCCACCCATTTTCCTTTCCTTTCTCCCCCCCCAAAATATTTTTTATTTTTTCCAACATAACACATAAAATACATCTCTTTCGAGAGCGAAGTCTCGATCCAGTCATGAATAGGTATAATCGCTTACATTTTGAAAAAGCTCCATTCACAATTTCCCATTATATCTTTTAAAATTCAAAGTGAAAACAGAAAAATTTTTAGTCATAAACTCTAATATCTTGATCAGAACCATTCTATTATATCATCACCAATTTAATTTTTTTTTATTTGATTATATGCCGCCCTTCTCCGGCTTACAGTGCGTTAAGCAATAATTTCCAGGTACACATTTAATTCATTGTTATGTTCATTTATAAGTTCAATTATCTCTGGTTCTTTTCCAAGCTCTCTTCATTACACTTTTTGACATCAATATTAAAATATTAAAAAAAGAAAAAAAATATTCTAATCTCTTAGTCTAATTATTTACTTTACAATTTCTAACCACACATCGTAATTTCAATTTAGATACAGCTCTATTTTTTATTTCAAATAATAAATCAAAATTCAATCCATATGTCTTAATCTCTTGACCCCTTCATCAGATCTTTAACCCTTAAAGTTTTGTCAATTTGCCTTTAGTTTTGCATATTTCAAATTCTCAAATTTATCTCAAAATCCCTATCCTCCTCCCTATATCCTCCTAATTGGCTGATTTCCAGCATTTTATTGTTTGGCTGATTAACAGCATATCCTCCTCCATACCTCCAACTTTTGTTTGGCTGATTTCCAGCATGCTTTGTTTTTGCTGATTTCCAGCATAGTCACCTCCTCCCATAGTCATCTCCTCCCATTGTTGGCTAGTGTTCAATGTATTATATTTTGGCTGATTTCCAGCATCGTCTCTTCCAAACCTCCCATTATTATTTGGCTGATTTCCAGCATACTTTATTTTGGCTGATTCCCAGCATAGTCACCTCCATACCTCCACCCATTGTTGGCTAAAGTCCAGCATATTATGTTTTGGCTGATTTCCAGCATCGTCTCCTCCATACCTCCCATTATTATTGGTCTGATTTCCAGCATATTTTATTTTGGCTAATTTCCATTTTAATTAGTTCACATATAACATAAATTGCCTTTTCATTACCACAATTTTAACTCAACATAGTTTTTAACAAATATCTTCTCATCCATTTTCTCCTAGGTTGTAAATTCCCTTTAAAATCATCTGCTTCATATTTATTTTAAATCTCAAAAATTCATTTAAGCATTTAGAACATTTAGAAAGGTCTTATACTCACTCAATCATTTATAGTCTCATTTCATAACTAAGTATATCTGTCTATATAATCCAATTTAAAAGAATTGGAAATAGAAGGTGAAAGAGAAAAAGAAAAAAGAAAAAACAAGGAAGCAAGAAGAGAGGAGGGAAGACAAAAATAGAAAAGAACAAAGAAAGTATCAAAAAGAAAAAAAAGAAAAAACAAAAAACTGAAAGGTAACGAACTACAACAATATATATATATATATATATATATATATATATATATATATATATATATATATATATATATATATATATATATCAGTATTCAGGCTTCAGATATTCATTACATTTCTAATTTAATCAAACTATGTTATTTTTCTTGTCTCATAACCTGCTGTATTCCATTTAATCTTTTTTCCATCTGTCCAAAATTATTCTTTTTAATTTTCAATATTACCACTGTTAAGAATTTTATAACCCCAATCTGGCCAGGAAAGAACTTTTTTAAGGACCTTAATAAAATAATAACAAAATTTATTTGGAATGGGAAAAGGGCCAGAATCAAAATAAAATGTATGCAAGACATTCGGGAAAAAGGAGGTTTAGGCCTACCGGACTGGGAGTTATACTATAAAGCAGCGTCGCTGAACTGGATAAGGGACTGGATAGACCTTAAGAATAAAAGAATGCTATCACTAGAGGGCTTTGAATTACAACGCGGATGGCACGCCTTTCTGTGGGAGGGAAAGGACAAGCATCACAGATACTTTCAGCAACACATTATCAGAGAATCATTGTACAAATCATGGCAAGAGATTAGGAAACATTATACTAAGATCCCACGATGGCTATCGACAATGGAAGCACTAATATATCCCAACGCCATGGATATAGAGAAAATGAGGACTTACAAAGAATTACTGAACAGTGAAGGAGAATTACAAACAAGACAAGAATTACAAAATCAGGGTATAGACATTGATTGGTGGCCATACATGCAAATAGAATCAAGATATAAAATTGATCGGGCACAATTCGGATTCCAAAATGAACCAAATGAATTGGATAAAATATTACAAAGTACAGATGAGAAAATGATTACCAAAATTTATAAGTACCTATTAAAATACAAATTAGAAGAGGAGGTTGTCAAAGAGAATATGATAATATGGGCCAAAAATATAGGATATACTATTGAATTGGATAAGTGGGAGAATCTGTGGAAGATAAATTACAAGATGACATTGTCTATACCCTACAAGGAAAACCTTTACAAAATGTTCTACCGATGGCACCTCCCCCCGGCGCGCCTAGCCAAGATGTTCCCAAATACATCTCCGATGTGTTGGAAATGTAAATCACAGAAAGGGACATATTATCATCTCTGGTGGCTATGCCGAAGGGCAAAACAATACTGGCAACAAATTAAAACAATGATTGAAGAAATCACGAAACAAAAACTGGAAATGAGGCCGGAAACCTTTTTATTGGGAATAATCACAACACAATATACCAAAGAAATAAAATATTTGATCATCCATATCCTCACAGCAGCACGTATACTCTTTGCCCAACATTGGAAATCTGAACAGTTACCCACAGAAGACAAAATAATAGCTAAAATCACAGAATGTGCAGAATTGGATAAGCTCACAAAAGAAATACAAGAGAAAGATGATACTGATTACTATTTAGTATGGCAAAGATGGTACAGCTGGCTGGAGGCAAAAATAGGAATATAAAGATGATTTTCGAGTATTCAATAGAAATGCATAGAAGTAAATAAGGAGTCAATTATATATGTACATATACAACTAAGTAAATAGGTGACTGTAAATATTGATACAAATAGAAATATGAAAAATAACCCACCGTTGTAATATCTTCTAAGAGTCAGTCATTGGACTGAATTGATGTGTGTTTGTTTTGTATGTTGCTTCAATGTATTTATGTTGGTTTTGTTGTTTTCTTTTTATTATTAATAAAAACTTTAAAAAAAAAAGAATTTTATAAAATTTAATTCGTTTATATCCTTCCATGTATGATCAATTCTTCTTTTAGTGCCACGCCTTTTTTCCTTTTGTTGCTGCGCCTATAAATCGAATTATAATTATCCATTTTATTTCTTCTTTCTTTCCATCAATAAAGTTTCCAACAGACAAATTGAGTCTCTCCAAAATCAAAGCTTCTTATTTGTTGCCAAAATAATCAAGTTAAGTTAGCGAGACACATAGTTTCTCTTCCAAATTGCTAACAAGCCACAGTTATACTTTCACTTCCTCACAGTCTCCATTTTGTGTATTCCAAGCCTATCCGCTTGTCTTTTCCTTTTGTTTAAAAAGGTCCCGTTTATCAACTCTTTCCTTTTCTCTCTTCCAAGAATAATCCATTCCCATTTGGTAAAAAGAAACAGTTTTTCAAAGTTTATAGCTCCCCAAAAGAGCAGTCATTCCCAATTAGCAATAAAGTCTGCAAACCTTTATTAAATTAATGGGTCTTTCCCTTTTAAAAACCATTTTGTAAATCTTCTTGCCCCGATACTCTGTAGCTGCTAATTAAGGCTGAGGCACATTTGTAATCCACAATATAAGCGCTGTTCCCGCCTGGGTTTAGTCTTGCTTACCCGGCTTCCAAACGCCTCGCTCTCCCATTCTCTTCTTCCTCCTGCACAGTGCTTTCTCCGGTTGGCGTGGGCTTCAAGGCAGTCGCCATGATTGCCGCTCCCCTGCCACCGGCTCAGAGGGCTTCCTCCGGCCCTGAGGAACCTGCCCGTCCCTCTTGGCCATCCAAGGGGTCCCTTCTCTCTACCCCTGTCCCTACAGGACAGGGTAGGTCCACAGACCTGCCGGCTGCGGTTCACCAGACGGGGTTATCGCGGGGCTCGTAAGAGCCCCGCCATTTCCCCGCCTGCATTGCTCAGTGCCAACCGGAAGTCCCTTATTTTCCTTTTCTTCTTCTTCACGTTTTCGTCCATCCCCCCATTGCTGAGCCCCCAAGAAGAGATCCTCAACCTTCCCAGCCTTTGGATCCAGCTCCATACTTTGAGAGGCAACGTTGCAAGATTGAAAAGAAAGAAAGTTGCATGTTTTTTTCTTAATGTTTTTCTTCTTTTTCTTCATTCCATTTTTCTTCCTTCTTTGTTCTTATTTTATTCTCTTTTCCTTTTTCCTTTTTTCCTTTCTTCTTTTTGTCAGCACATGGCCTTGATTTTTCTTTAATGAAGGAGAGAAAGGATAACCTCTGTAAACATAGACCTGAATCAACTTTGCCCTAAGCCATTGTTTGTTTAACCAGAATCTAACTGGCATGATAAATATGGTTTACAAACCACAGTCAGTAAGTTCACAGGCAAAAACAGGAAACTTGTTCCAAGAGATGTCAGTAAACATCAGATAATGAGGGCAAAGAATCACATAAGTAAGGGGGAGGGGGCTCCTAATGGTTGTTCAGAAATATCAAATGCTGAGCTGAAGCAAATAACAATAATAATAAAGAGGAAGCTATTCAGACAGATGCAATCAAGACCAGAATTGAAAAACCGTTAAAGGATTTAAGTGTAGATTGTGCAAAGAAGCAGAAGAAACAATAGTTTGTGTACTCAGCTTCTACAACAAGATCATACAAAATATTATAAACAATGACATAACACAGTGGCCAACATGATTCACTGGAATACTGTATAAAAATTATCATGTATCAATTGACTTGTTTAAGTTGTGGTGCTCCTGCCTATTCCTTGGACAGCAAAGGTGACTAACAAGCAAGTACTGGTATGCCTAACACCAGACATGTCACTGGAAGGAAAAAACACAAAACTGCTTCTCGCTTATTTTGGCCATCTTATGCAGGAGCATTCACTGGAGAAAGCAATTCTGTTGGAAAGAGTTAGCAGTAAAAGAAACCAGGCTACCAAAGAACACGGTGGTTGGACACCAGGCAGAGCAAGAAACAACGGATGGAAACTAAACAAGGAGAGAAACAACCTGGAATTAAGGAGAAACTTCCTAACAGTGAGGACAATTAACCAATGGAACAGCTTGCCTCCAGAGGTTGTGGGTGCTCCACAGTAGTGGGTTTCAATTTTGTTCGCTACCAGTTTGCTCTTGGGAGCGTGTGGGCGCGATGCTTCTGTGCATGCGAAGAGACGTCTGGGCGGGTGGGCAGAGTCTCCCACCGCTACTGGTTCGCCTGATCCAGAGCAAACCAGTAGCAACCCACCAGTGGTGCTTCTTCACTGGAGGTTTTCAAGAAGAGACTGGACATCTGTTTGTTTGAGATAATAATAATAATAATAATAATAATAACAACAACAACAACAACAACAATAACAACAACAACTTTATTGTCATTGTACATGTATACACAGTATACCCATACAACGTAATTCACTTAACACCCAAAGACCAGGTCCAACACACATAACAATCCCCAAACACACTCCCACCCACCACAATTCCCCGCCCCTAAACCACATAAACATCCACACAACAGACCAAGTAATGCTGTCCAACAGCTCACTGATGATTAGTTCATTGTTGAGTGCAATTATAGCTCTGGGATAAAAACTATTCAGAAAACATGCGGTCCGAGTTGTAATTGTTCTGTATCTTCTGCCAGAAGGCAACAGTCCAAAAAGATTGTAAGCAGGATGGGAAGAGTCTCTGAGAATGTTATGCAACTTTCTCAAACATCGAGTGGGAGTTGGAAAATGGGCCATTTCAGGCCTCCAGAGGGCCTCCGAGGGAGTGGGAAAGGCTGTTTTCGCCCTGCATAGAGAGGATCTGGAGCCAGGTGAGAAAGAAAAACAGGCCTTCCCCACCACCCCAGGCCCTCCGGAGGCAGGAAACAGCCTGTTTCACTACTTCTGGTGGGCCAGAAGGCCCGAAAATCAGTTGGTCGGCGCAAGCATGCACGCCAGAGCTGAGCTAGCGTGCCCACTGATATGGCTATGTGTGCCACCTGTGGCACGTGTGCCATAGATTCGCCATCATGGGTATAGGATCTCCTGCTTGAGTGGGGGGTTGGATTAGAAGACCTCCAAGTTCTCTTCCAACTCTATTCTGATTGAAAGCTGACATCAGTCAGAGCATAGAACAACTCAAAGAAGTAGTGCAAAATCAGAAGACCTGGAGAAACCTGGCCCATAGAATCACCAAGAGTCAGACACAACTGGACTGATAACGTCATCATGTATCGATAATGAAAAACTGGTGGGAACATAGAGTTGAAAAAGTAGTCAAAAATGAGCAGGTCAAATCAAATCAACCTTTATTATAGTCAAAGACCACCATAAGGAAAATGGGGAACAAGAAATTTAAAAGCATAAAAAAAATTAAAAATACATATACATCTCACATAAAAAATCCATTGCAAACTAAATGTATCTAATACAAATAATACAATAAATTTAATACAAAAGACTCTATACTAATGGTCTGGGTTAAAATACTGCGGGATTTCCAAATGCAAACAAATAAAAATTTGGCTCCCAACAGATCAGTTGAAAAGAAGAACGTCTGGATAATTTATGTGGCAATACAGGAGATAGTGTAGAACAGAAGACAAAGAATTGGAGACGATCCAACCTAGAACTAAATAAAACTTTCCTGGCAGTGAGAACAATCAGTGGAATGACTAGCCTGCAGAAGTTGTGAGTGCTCCATCACTGGAGGCTTTTAAGAAGAGATTGGACAGCCGTTTGTCTGAAATGGTATAGGCCAAGGTAAGGGTGTCCAATCTTGGGAACTTTTAAGTCTTGTGGACTTCAGCTCCCAGAATTCCAGCACAGCTGGCTGGGGAATTCTGGGAGTTGAGTCCACAAGCCTTATAGTTCCCAAAGTTGGACACACTTGGTGGACAAACAGGTCTCCTGTTTGGTCAGGGGGTTGGACTAAAAGGTCCCTTCCAAACCTATTATTCTATGTTCTAAGACCACAAAGTATCAAGATTTAAAAATCAAAATGGAAAGATTGTGGCATCAACCAGTCATGGTGGTCCCAGTGGTTATTGGCACACAGAGTGCCATACCCCCAAATCTTGCATGGCGCTTAGAAAATCTGTGCATTGACAAAAGCCACATGGCTTGGATCTGTACATATACTGTGCCATTTACAATGCATCTGATTTTGCATCTTTGTGTTTATAATAATAAGGCAAGTGGCAGCTACAGCCACTGTTAATTTCTTGTAAACGGATAAATGGCTGAGTCTCATTTTATGATATTTTAAAACAATGTTCCTCAAAGAATGGCCTGGGGATCCCCAAAAACCTTTCATGGGGTCTTTATGATATCTAAAATAGATATAATAACATTTCTCAGTTTTTATTTCTAACACAGTAAATGTTGATAAATATTCACTGTAGATCTGATGGATGGATGGATGATAGATAGATAGATAGATCAGCCAAAGCTCTTTGGGGTTCTCAATTATTTTTAAGAACGTAAAGGGGTTCTGACTGAGGCCTAAACATTTGGGAACCTTTGCTTTAAAAGCATTATCCTATTTTACACAAGAAACTATTGTGTTTTCTTGCAGACATGAGGCTGCTCTGATTTCAGGAAAGTTAACATGCAAAGCTCTGGATGCTCTCAAGAGCAGTTTCTTTGTTTTAAAACTAGATTTGACCATCATTTTTCTAAATAAAAAATGAAGTAGGGTTTCGACTTCAAATTTGGCAAACGTTCACAGTCCTCCCCTCCCCATCCAGCTTAGATTTAAGCAGGTTAAAATGTGAAATTGCACATGCTCAGAATACCATCTCCTTCATGCATTTGGAATCAGTCTTGGCAAGCATTCTCCTCTCCTGGAGCCATGTGTGAGTTAAAATGCAGAACAATGCTTACTTGGAATATCATGTTCTTTTTTATTTGCTATTAATTTAAGTACCTTAATTTCAAGCAACTTTGAAAGGCAAAACTGTGCATGTCCGCAATTATTAATCAGTTTTGGCAAGCAAGTCTTGCTTCAAGAAGGTGAAAAGCGTTGAAAAGTCTGGAATGGACCCGTCAAAGAAAAGCAAAATATTAATAGTAATTTCTTAATGAAGTAATATGAGTTTCCAGACATTGTTTCTTGCCTAGTTCAGGAGGTATAACATCTTACCCTCCCAACTCACATCCTATCCACATCCTATCTCCTTTTTTGAAGGAAATCTTTCCCCCTGGATGAAGCTCCTCTTTGGTGTCTTGCGTCCTTCCTTTCCATCACAAAAGAGAGGCTTTTACAAAAAAAAAGAAAACTAAAACGGTTTCTATTTTCAGAATCCCAGTTTTCAGATAGTATATTCACATAATGCCATTTGTGGTGTCTGAGTTCTCTCTTTTATTTTCCTTTTAAAGGTGTATACCACATTTCTATTTATATACAGTAAATACTCAGAGGGCTCAACACATCTGTTTGATAAGTGAACTATGATCCTACAGATGTTGCTGTACTCCAGTTCCCATCATGCTGCTTGAGAAACATTCAGAGATATCTGGAGGGCCACATAGTTCTTTACTCCTGAGTAAACTGCTTGTTCTTTACTTTTCAAAGCATAACTCCCTTCCTTTCCTTCTGAAATCTTGAGAATCTACTCTGGCCTTGAGTGGTAAAAATTGACAGCATCCTCGCTTGCCCTTTGAGATGAGAAGCACAAAAAAATAGCAGAGTGAGGATGTGAAAAGTCAAGCTGACGTCAATGATGCTGCTTCGGTAATAAATTAATTTTGTTTACCAAGAAGGGTTACAAATCTGATTCTGACTTTGGTCAGCCCAAGGATCAAGAACAGGTACTGTAAGCAAGCATAGGAGTTGAGAGTTGTTAGTGCAACTGTTTACCCAAGGCACTCCGCATTCAAACCAAGTATCTTTCATGTTTATCACTCTCTGGAACTGAGTATTTGGAGAGACTGAGGATTAAGGAGAAAAGAACCGAATAACAAGTTGGAAGGTACCTTGGAGGTCTTCTAGTCCTATACCATTTCAGACAAACGGTTGTCCAATCTCTCCTTTAAAACTTCCAGTGTTGGAGCATTCACAACTTCTGAAGGTAAGTCGTTCCATTGATAAATTGTTCTAACGGTCAGGAAATTTCTCATTAGTTCAAGGTTGGTTCTCCCAACCTTAAATAGTTTCCATCCATTGCTTCTTTTTCTACCTTCAGGTCCTTTGAGAATAGGTCTTCTTTGTGGCAACCTCTTAGATATTGGAAGACTGCTATCATGTCATCCCTAGTCCTTCTTTTCATTAACCTAGACATACCCAATTCCAGCGACGGTACTTTATGCTTTAGCCTCCAGTCCTCTAATCATCTTAGTTGCTCTTCTCTTTCTAGAGTCTCAATATCAGCTAGCTCAATGTTTCTAAATCTCAGCACTTTCAAGAATTGTGGACTTCAACAGATTTCTGGGGGATGTCTGGGCTGGGGAATTCTGGGAATTGAAGTCCACACATCTTTATTAAGGTTGAGAAACTGAACTAGATCCTTAGAATGTGGCAGGAGAGGGCAAGAAGGAGCTTCAAAGAAATAGTGGGTCAACCTATTTTCCAAAACACCTGAAGACAGGACAAGAAGCAATAGATGGAAACCAACCAAGGGGAGAAGCAACCTGGAACTAAGGAGAAATTTCCTGACAGTGAGAACAATTAACCAGTGGAACAATTTGCCTTCAGACGTTGTGGGTGCTCCAACACTGGAGGTTTTTAAAAAGAACTGGACAACCATTTGTCTGGAATGGTATGGGGTTTCCTGCTTGAGCAGAGGGTTGGACTAGAAGACTTCCAAGGTCCCTTCCAACTCATTCTGTTATTCTGTTAAATACACCTTCGAGTAGCACTGGAGAAGGCAGACGTAATGCTCTCATGAAACACTGTAGCTGTTACTCCCACGGCACCAGTCCTCCGCGAGAGGTGCTAAGCAACTAAGCACAGTGACCCACTTCCTTTAAGAATTATTGCCTAGGGTTTGTCAAGTGCTGTCATTCTCCAGGGAGTAAAGTCACTCCTGGTGAGAGGAACATATGTGGTGTGTGTATAGGCCACATGGATAGTATTGATGTAATTGTCTAGCTGGTTTTGGACAGAAGGATAGCAATAGCACTTAGACTTATATTCCACTTCACAGTGCTTTACAGCCCTCTCTAAGTTGTTTACAATTTTCAGCATCTTGCCCCCAACAATCTGGGTCCTCATTTTATAGACCTCGGAAGGATGGTAGGCTGAGTCAACCTTGAGCTGGTCAGAATCGAACTGCTGGAGTGGGCAGTGAGTTAAGCTGCAGTACTGCATTCTAACCACAGCGCCACCACGGCTCTTACTATACTACCCTTCTGATACATCAAGTAAGCGACAATGATGAGAGGAATATACCAAACCTATGGCCTTATTTTACAGGCAGTCTTCATTTAACGATCACAATTGGCACTGGCAACCTGGCTGTTAAGTGAAGCAGTCACTAATGGAAACTGTGATTGTGGTTATAAACTTTCTTCAGTTTTCTTTTACTTTATATACCTGCAAAGGGCATAATTGTGAGGATTGATCATAAAGTTCCTCTTTCATCATTGTCGTAACAGATCAGTGACATGTAAATGTTGCATATCTTAATTTTTTTTTTAATTTGATTTATATGCCGCCCTTCTCCAGAGAGTTAGGGCAGGTTACAATGAGTTAAGCAATAGCCTTCTTACTTTTGTATATTTATACAAAGTCAGCTTATTGCCCCCACAAACTGGGTCCTCAATTTACCTACCTTAGAAAGGATGGAAGGCTGAGTCAACCTTGAGCCTGGCGAGATTCGATCTTACTTTAATTGCAGACAGCTGGTGTTAATCACAATGCTATCAGTCTGCTGAGCCACCAGGCCCCTTTATGGGGCCCCATCTGTTCCTTATGCTTCCTCCCACCATTCCTGCAAGAGTTTTATAGCATGGTCTTCTCCTATTTTCCTGCATGGTGGGCTAGATTAAGAGAGAACTTCCTAAGAAAGATGTGATTTAAAGGCCATCAACTCAGGATTATTCTTGACAACCACACAGATATTCTCCATGATGATCTGCTCCTAACATGAATCTTTCAGGTTTTCAGGCAGTGCATCTATCAACAAAGTTCATTCACTTTGCTGCTGGAGATCCTTTTCTACTCTTTTCTCTCCACCTTTCCCAGCATTAGGACCTTCTCCAGGGAGCTGGGTCTTCGCCTTGTCCAAAGTGAGACAATTTTAGCGTGGTCATTCATACCTCAAGTGAAAAATCTGAGTTGATTCATTCAATGATCCATTTGCTTGTTTTCCTGGCTGTCCATGGTATTCTCAAGAGTCTTCTCCAATACCAGAATTCAAAAATGTTGATACTTTCCAATCCTGCTTCTCCAAAGTCCAACTTTAGCTATAGCAATAGCACTTAGACTTATATACTGCTTCATAGTGCTCTCTACTCCCCTCTCTAAGTGGTTTACAGAATCAGCATCTTGCCCCCAACAATCTGGGTCCTCATTTTATTGACCTTGGAAGGATGGAAGGCTTGAGTCGACCTTGAGCCGGTCAAGATCAAACTCCTGGCAGTTGGCAGAGTTAGCCTGCAATGCTGCATTCTAATTACTGTGCCCCCATGGCTCTTTAACTTCCATAGAGTGTCAGACGGAACACCAAGACTTGTATTATTCTGATATTAGTAAATATGGATACATCGCAGCTTCTGAATAACACTACTCTACTAAGGGCTAGTCTGCTGCTTATTTCTGAACTGTTCGATCTTTCATTGTTGACAGTTTACCTAAGTTACCCACTACTTCCATATCTTCCTTATCATTTCCAGGGCTGGTGTTGTTCTACTGTTGGATTGTACCCATCGTTGTATTAATTAGACTCATATTACTTCCCATCCATGTAGTACTTTCTCTCTTCCATCACAGTAAAAATTAAGATTCAAAGGTAAAGTTTGGAGCAGGCCCAGAGTGCAAATCTTTGGTGTTTTTCAGACATGTTACGATTGTGATAGCAAAAATTCCCTGCTCGCTTGGCATTATCCCACTAGGAATTGAGAGGAAGGGAAAAGTAAGGTTTGCACTCAGGTTTCAAATGAGCACAGATGCCCATCAACTGTTTAAAAATAATATTGGTTTCAGAGGTAGGGAGATGATGTTTTTTTTAAAATTGGTGAGTGACTTGTTTAGTTGTTTGAGCCAGAGACATGTTGGCGCAAAGCAACTCCAGACCATTTAAGCTTAAGGGAGATTTTGTGTAAGAGGAGATTGTTCCACTCAGAAGTGCAGCTCCGTAGGCATGACGGAGCAAGCCCGGCCTGAAAGATTTGCAAAAGCTGGTCAGCAGATCCCACCATGCAATCCCAGCCCTTGGATGTCTTCTCTGGCCACCAGTTGCAGCAGCTCGACCTGCACAGCCCCCAGAAATGATGTTTTCAGATGCACAACATGGGTAATTTGGGGACAGACACATCACATTGCCAATGATTTGGGACTGAAGTTCACCTGCTTCCTGTAAAGATGACAATGATTTAACTGTGCTATGAAGAACACTGGAATAAAGGGCAGCTTAACTAATAAGGGTCATCCTGACCTATCCACCAATTTTTTTTTTTTAAAAAATGCTGACACTTTTAAAGAGGTTTTCATTAACAGCTTTGGTCTTGAAAACAGGCTTTTCTCTATTTGTTATTTTGTAGGGTTGGAAGGCTGGTTACTGGTGCCCACTCAAGTCATTATGATAGATCAATGTCTCTCAGCCTTGACAAGGTTAAGATGTGGGGACTTCAACTCCCAGAATTCCCTAGCCAGCTGGCTGGGGAATTCTGGGAGTTGAAGTCCCCACATCTTAACTTTGCCAACGTTGATAAATAACTCAGAGAGATAAACCATTTCTGCTTTTATCCTGATGTTCTCAGCTCCAGCTGTCAACAGGAGGTCCTGTTTCCCACATTTCTCTATTGGTGCCTTTATTTGCCACATCCAGAGTGTCTATGGGGTGTGATAAAAAAAATCAAAATGGCGGCCACAACAGCGTGATCAAAACCTTTCTTGACCATACCGTACCCTGAGGGACAGCCACGATAGCGTTAATGTTCCCACAGTTTCAAGGATGGCGCAAAGAGTGCTAAGCAGCCATTTCCTCTCTCCCAAATCCACATTGGAAAAGACGGGGATGCAGCACCATGGCAACCCAATCAACAGGTATAAGCAAAACTGAAAGATGAAAGGCGTTACATCATAGAGAAGCACTAATGAAGCATTACTTGGCTGTGGAAAAGAAGAATCTTTGGAGTGGGCTGTTGGCAACAAGAAGCCCATTGCTTGCAGCTGCAGATTGGGAGATTGAGAATTGCAACCAACAACCAGTTTTCCAGAAGTTGCACAGAAGAACTTCCAGCTCTTTAGGATGTGGCCAATGGCTTCAGAGCCCTGTATCCTGCATCATTCATCAGCCAAGCACAGAAGAGTGGGTGGGAAAGCATGGGTGGGACTGCTAAATCTTGCATAATCATCCCAGTTGTTTTATTTTTATCTGTGTGGTCTTTGATGCTCTCTGAGCTTGGTGGTTTTCTTGCAGACATTTTATTACCCAACTAGATAACATCGTCAGTCTAGAAGGGAGTGGGGTTTGCAGAGTGGAGGAGAAGAGGAAGAGAAGGAAAATTGTAGGTTCCTTGGTGCTCTCTGAACCTGGTGGTTTTCTTGTAGACATTTCATAACCCAACTAGGTAATATCATCAGTACAAGAAGAGAATGGGCATATCTTTTTATCTGGTTACCTGTTGCCATTCACAAAATCATGTCTGGTGCCTCAACAGACTTGCCAACTGTTGATCTGCAGAGTGCAGGCAAGGATAACCCCCTTTGGCTGGCACATTTCCCCCTTGAGGGAAAAAGAAAACAACTCACAGGTGGTTGAAAGGCCTCCAGTCCAGGATGTCTTCCTCTGATCTCGAGAAGCTTTCTCCCTCTGCTTCACCTGGGCAGAAAGCCAGGGCTTCTTTTCCTTTTCCTTAACTGCCTTCAAAAAGCTCCCTTCTGCCATTGGTTGCCTGGCCTTTCCTGCTCTTCTCCGTAAGGGACATTTTCCGGTCCTGGCATTTGCAGATCCCATTATTCTGGCATCTGCAGCCCAGTTGGGGGGGGGACGGGGACACACACAGCCCTCCCCATTTCCAGCGTTCTCGGGGTCTTCCCAGCACTGCATCCCCCAAGTGGCTCTAGGTGGGGTCACCACATTGATATCGAGCCTGGTGCCCTAAAGAGGGGAAGGTGCCCCGTCGTTTTCTATCCTGCTTGAGACAATATGCAAGGGGGGGAGGTCGGCATCTTGGCCAAGAGCATGCTCCAAAAACAGGAAGGAGCATTTGCCTTGGAGAGAGCAGATATTTGTGACGGGATGGGACTCTGCTCGGACCCCGCCCCTCCCGAAGTTCAATGCCATTTGGGGGCAAATGCAGCTAATGCCCCCCTCCCACATGCAGCTCCTTGGCCTACAAAGTGGGCAGAGTGTCCACAAAGTGCAACCAGAGTCCTTTTCTTGGGATAAGAAAAGCTAATTTTGCTGTAAAATCTTTTGCATCATGTTTGAAAAGCTCTTGGTAGAGTCACAAATATGAGATGAGGTCAAATTTTAGTTCCTGATGAAAAAAGTTGCTTGCATTAGTAGCCTTTAGAACATATAGTTTGTTAATGTCTAGGGGTGTTCTGAGACATGGCTAATCTGCATGAAATTTGCACCATAACACTAGACATTAAACATGTGCCATCTTTTCTGGATAACAACTGCCTTTCCTTCCTCCTTCCTTCCTCCCTCCCTCCCTCCCTTTTTGCAGCAAGTATTTATTTGATCCAGCTATTCCAGATCAGATTTTGTTGCAGATTTTCAAGTTTGAAGTGAAAAATAAGACATGGATTTAAATGCATGAGCAATTGTGTTGAACAGACAGAGTTTTCTCCTCTAGGCACATGCAACATGTGCATTTATAATCAGTACCTAGTTCCACCCAGATTGAGAATCAAAAATAAATATAATAGAAATGAAGGAAAAATGAAGAAAACAGCTGCTGTTTATTTCATGGATGCAGCCATGTAGCATTTTCAATTGGCTGTTGCTTTTGTTCTGCTTTGCTTTGTTTTCTTCTTTCCAATCTTAACAGCATCTCAGAGATTTCCTTTAGTTTGCTGTTTCCCATTTAACAAAATCTCAGCGGATTTATAATAATAATAAAAATCAGCCCAAGTTGAGTAGGTACTGCCAGTGAGCTGGGTAAAAGTTAAAAGATTCCCAAGGACAAGTTGGGAGGTGCATTTGGGTTTTATTCCTGCACAAACCACATTAGCAGATGTAATTAAAGGTTGACAACTGAGGGGGACAGCTTTCCCGCTATTCCTTCCTCCTCCTTGGCCCCAAAAGTTGTCTATTTCTTTTCTTTGATGAAGCTTCTCAGTCCAACAAGGGAGATCCAGAATTTAGCATTTGAAAATCCATCATAGAGAACATAGAATAACAGGGTTGGAAGGAACCTTAGAGGTCTTCTAGTCCATCGCCCTGCTCAAGCAGGAGACCTCACACAATTCCGGACGAATGTTTGTCCAATCTCTTCCTGAAAACCTCCATTGATGGAGCACCCAGAACTTCTGTAGTCAAACGGTTCCACTAACTTAATTCTTCAGCACCTGCAAAACTAATTTCAACGGGAGATGGTCGGATCTCAAGGCCAAACAGCCTCCTTTGAAAGGGCTGGAACTCAGCTCCATCCTGAGCCAGTCAACGGGGCCCTTTGGCCATATTGGCTCCAGTTTGATCTGTGCTGAACAGTGAACCTTTTAGCGAAGATCCAGGGATCAAAGTTTGGAGGCCTTGAACTTTCAGCCACTATTGAATGGGGACCGAGAGGCAAATAATATGTGATTCTTCCCGGTCACTGACAACGTTTGCCCATCAATAGGTAGCCGGTTAATCATACCCTCAAGCCCAAGGCCCCTGCTTTTTCAGGGCCGGAGCTGGGAGGAAACAGGAGACTCTCTCTGGAATGTGCTGCAGACAGCAAGTGTTTTCGCAGAGGGATGGTCAACCAAGAGAGTTAATTATTAGGTGCTCGGCCAACTCTCAGCCCCTCCTGCGTTTGGCGAAAGGGTTGCTGCTTAGAGAGGAATGTGGACTGTTGATCCAGCACGATGGAACTCCTGAGTGTGATTCGTCTGGCTCCAAAGCCATTAAAATATCAAATGATCCTTGTGATTGTTCATCCTTCCCAGGAGGAAGAAAACATTAATTTAACATCATTGCTTTTAGCTTATTTGGCAGGACGAGGTGGGACATAATTTATTGAAAAGAACTCGTTCTCTCTCCCTCCCTCCTCCTCTCTCTCTTTCTCTCTCTCATGCACACATACCCTCATTCTAACAGTTTCCCACCATGTATGTATGTATGTATTAAATTTATTTTCCAGCCATCTTGTATCAAAACGACTCTGTTGAGTTATTTCTAGCTATCTCCCTAGACATGGGCACAATCAAAATTTAGATACTTGGCAACTGACTCATATTTATGATGGTTGCTGTGTCCCGTGGTCATATGATCACCTTTTGTGACCTTCTTAGAAGCAAAAACAATGGGGAAGCCAGATTCACTTAACAACCATGTTACTAACTTAACAACTGCAGTGATTTCCTTAAGAACTGTGGCAAGAGAGGTCGTAAAGTGGGACAAAATTCACTTAACAGATGTCTCACTTTTGGACTCAATTGTGGTCATCACTGGAGGTCTACTTGTAATTACCCTTTTCATCCCTGCAGTTTTATATTTTAGTTTTTAATGTTCTAATATTAAATAACGATCGTTTTATATTTTTTTATGATTGTACTTGCATAATTATTGTGATTGTTATACGCCACCCAGACCCTTCCCATCAGACTCCCATCCCATTTTTATAACAATAAATAACAGATAAGACTCTGGCAAATGATAGACAGTTGCTTCTTCTCAGTGCTTCTGTTGGAAGTGTGACCTTTGCAGGAATTGAGTATGCCTAGTCTAATCCAAAGAAGGGCTAGGAGGGACACTGATAGCAGTCTTCCAATATCTCAGGGGCTACCACAAAGAAGAGGGGGACAACCTATTTTCCAAAGCACCAGAAGGCAGGACAAGAAGCAATGGATAGAAACTAACCAAGGAGAGAAGCAACCTGGAATTGAGAAACTTCCTGAAAGTGAGAACAATTAACCAGTGGAACCGCTTGACTCCAGAAGTTGTGGGTGCTCCATCACTGGAGGTTTTATAAGAAGAGATTGGACATCTATTTCCCTGAAGTGGTATAAGGGGTTATAGGGGGTTGGATTAGAAGACCTCCAAGGTCCTTTCCAACTCTGTTATTCTGTTCTGAAGGAGGAAAGCTGCCCACTGGAGTGCAGGGGGAACCTTCTCTCTGTCAAGAATGTCCAACCAGTAGCTCTTCTACATTTCTAGGTGGCCAGCAGGTGACAGCAGCAAGCTGGCCTTGTGTGAGCCTGGATGCTAAGCCAGGGCTTGGCCTGATTCATCCTTTGATGGGAGGCCACCATGAAATCTCAGGTTTGCCAGCTAGACAGGGAAACCAGGAAAAAGAAATCTCAGAAGAAGAGAACAGCAAGCCATCTCTTGTCCTGTTATTCTGAGAAAGCCCCCAAAGGGTTCCTAAAATCACCAAGATTTGAGGTTAGCTTCAAGAAGGCTTCCTAAATTGGCACGTCTGGCTTGCAGAGCAAGACTTCAAAGATCCCTTGTGCCCCTTGGCTTTGGGTTCTTCTAGGTCATATCGTTCCCTGTTGCTGGTTGTTTTTATCTATTTTTCATAATTCTGCAGCGCCCCGTGTTACTCTTGAATTGGACAGCCTTTATAAACCCAATAAATAAATAAACAAGTGCGTGCTGAGAAGTTGGGCAAGACGGCTGTTTTCCAGCTTAGCCTTAGTGGATGACTGCGGTGACCTACTTTTCTTGGCTCATTATAAGAACTTTAACAAGGTAGGATTGTCTTGGATTTTTGGAAGCCCTCACTCTGTTGAACAAACCAGAACTGGGCCAAGCAGAAGGTCAAGAGCTCAAGGCAGCCCACTGAGAATTGAGCATTTTGCACGGTTTCATTTACAGTATGTCCAATATTCACTCTGGTTGAAAACAGGCTGGTGGGTTTTGAACCCTCCTTGATTAAAGGGCAAAATGGGGTGGTGGGAGATAAGCAGGATTGGAAGGGACATTTGAGGTCTTCTAGTTCAACCCCCTACTCAAGCAGGAGTACATATACCATTCCAGACAAATGGTTGTCCAATCTCTTCTTAAAAAACTTCCAGTATTGGAGCATTCACAACTTCTGGAGGCAAGTTGTTCCACTGATCAATTGTTCTCACTGTTAAGAAATTTCTCCTTAGTTCTAGGTTGCTTCTCTCCTTGATTAGTTTCCATCCATTGTTTCTTGTCCTGCCTTCTGGTGCTTTGGACAATAAGTTGACTCCCTCTTCTTTGTGGCAGCCCCTCAAATATTGGAAGACTGTTGTGTCACCTCTAGTTCTTCTTTTCATTAAACTAGACACACCCAATTCCTGTAACCGTTCTTTATATGTTTTAGCCTACAGTCCCCTAATCATCTTTGTTGCTCTTCTCTGCAGATTTCCTGCAGGTTCTTCTCTAGTTCTCATTTACTTTGCTGAAAAAGGATTTAATGTAGAAATTATATCCAAAGAGAAGAGAACTGTAGAGAAATGCCTCTTCGAGGAAATGTGCTTTCCACGATCTGATAGGATAGCCTTGTGGGAACTTCATGATTTCCATTATCCCATCCTCTGTCCAGGAGTCTGCAGTTATTCTGGCTTCTCATTCAATCGCAAGAAAAGGGGGTTGTGTGAAAGTTGTGCTTTGGTGAGGTCTGAGCTTAGCTGTTTTCTTGCAGACATCTCATTACCCAACTAGGCAACATCATCCATGCTAGAAGAAGTCCCGAAGGTGCTTTTAACAGATTTGTTTTTAACAGATTAACAGAGTTGGAAGGGACCTTATGGGTCATCTAGCCCAACCCCCCGCTCAAGCAGGATACCCTACACCATTTCTAACAAATGGCAGTCCAATCTTTTCTTGAAAGTCTCAAGTGATGAAGCTCCCACAATTTCCGAAGGCAACTTCTGTTCCACTGGACTTTCTTGTTTTTCCTTTTCCAGTTGCCTCTTGAAAACTGGAGTGAGGTTTGCTCTCTGTTTAAATACAAGTGGCTTGCCCTCTCAGTATTGGTGGGAATATTCTTAGTTGTTCTTTGATTGGGCTGTTGCTTACTCTTAGCATGTGTTTGCTTCAGATATCACTGATAGGGCAAACCGCTAGCATCTAAACCAGGGGTATCAAACTCGATTTCATTGAGGGCTGCATTACGGTTGTGTTTGACCTCAGAGGGCCGGGGTGGGTATGGCTGGGGTGGGCATGGCCAACTCAACGTCACTTCGCTCAAGGGCAGCAGGTTCTGAGCAGTTCTGGAGAACCGGTAGCGGGAATTTTGAGTAGTTTGGAGAACGTAGTAGTAAAAATTCTGACTGGCTCCGCCCCCATCTATTCTCCACCTCCCAAGTCCCAGCTGATCGGGAGGAAATGGGGATTTTGCAGTATCCTTCCCCTGGATTGGGGAGGGAATGGAGATTTTACAGTATCCTTCCCCTGCCATGCCCACCAAGCCACGTCCACCAAGCCACACCCACAGAAAAAATTTGAAACCCACCATTGAAGGGCACCTGTAGTAGCCCGAGCGCTCTGCCAGCACACAGCCCTCCTGAGCTCCATTTCCACTGGCAGAGAGTTGCAGGAGGTTGGGGCAGCCGAAAACAGAGCTCGGAACCCGTTCTTGCTGGCAGAAGCACCGCAGGCCAATCCTTTGCTGTTTCTAGGGTGGCCTAGATGACACCCCTGATCTAAACAGAGAGCAAACCCCACCCTCACTAGCAGCAAGGATCATGTGACCCCAGGATGCTGCAACCATACATGTCTGTTGCCAAACGCCCCAAATTGGATGACATGTCCATGGGGACGCTGTAACGGTCAAAACTGACCTTATGACCTTACATTTATGACCTTCACAGCTGGCTTCTGGCATGCAAAGTCAATGGAGGAAGCCTGATTTGTTTAATGACTGCATGATCCACTTAACAACTGCAACAATTCTCTTATCAACCAGGACAGAAGAGGATGTAAAATTGGACATGACTCCCTTAACATCCATCTTGCTTAGCAATGGAAATTCCAGTCCCAACTGGGGCCATAAATTGAGGACTCAACTGTATTGTGTTTCTGATCAAGTCTATGGGAAGGTGTGTAATAGGTAGATATAAGCTTGGGATTTGGGAAAGTATAGGTAGTTCTTGACTTACAACCATAATTGAGCCCAAAATATCTGTTGCTAAATGAGAAATTTGTTAAGTGAGTTTTGCCCCATTTTACGACCTTTCTTGCCACAGTTGTTAAGTAAATCACTGTACCCTTGCTGAGTTAGCAACATGGTTGTTAAGTGAATCTGGCTTCCCCATTGACTTTGCCTGTCAGAAGGTTGCAAAAAGGGGATCACATGACCCCGCGACACTGTGACCGTCATAAATATGAACCAGCTGCCCAGTATCTGAATTTTGATCGTGTGACCACAAGGATGTTGCAACGGTCATAAGTGTGAAAAACGATCATGTCCCTTTTTTCACTGCTGTTGTAACTTCGAACAGTCACTAAACAAACTGTTGTAAATTGAGGACTACCTGTATTTATTCCTCCTGCATTTGCAATGTATTTTGATGTTCATGGTTGAAAAACTAGCATTGAGTAACCAAAAGTTAAAAATAATGCATCTTCTTTGTTCAACTGTGTCTTATTTTTATTGGCTGGGTCTGTTAAAACCCATTAAGCCAGCCAACCCCACAAAGGTTGCAGCGGCCGCTAATGCTTTGTTCCATTATTTCCTTGTTATTGCCTGCAGATGATAAAAGTGGCTCACGTTATGTGAAGAAGCGTTTAATATCAAGCCAACAAAAATAATTCCCTCCCATGTTCTGTTCCCTATTTCTTCCCTTGTGGTAGGATTTCTTCACCAGTCGGTATCTTCTGAAAGCATTAGAGAGCAATTGCAATTAAGAGGGAGCAAGACGATTTATGGCAGCGTTTGCTAGCCAAAATTCATGCAACAAGCCCGCAAAAAAGAAAATCCATTTGCTGCGTTCAATATTTAAGCTTTTCCTAGCCTGGGGCCATCCAGAAGTGGGAGGTCCCAACTCCCAAAGTCAATCAGAATAGAGCTGGAAGGGAACTTGGAGGGCTTCTAGTCCAACCCTCTGCTCAAGCAGGAGACCCTCCGTCATTTCAGACAAATAGCTTTCCAGTCTCTTCTTAAAACCTCAAGTGATGGAGCATCCACAACCTCTGAAGGCCAGCTGTTCCATTGGTTAATTGTTCTCACTGTTAGGAAGTTTCTCCTTAATTCCAGGTTGCTTCTCTCCTTGGTTAGTTTCTGTCTACTCTTCTTGTCTTGCCCTCCGGTGCTTTGGAGAATAGGCTGTCCCCCTCATCTTTGTGGCAGCCCCTCAAATACTGGAATACTGCTATGATTTCTTCTAGTTCTTCTTTTCTCTAAACTGGCCGAACCCAAATCCTGCAACCGTTCTTCGTATGTTTTAGTCTCCAGGCCTTTAATCAACTTAGTTGCTGTTCTCTGCGCTTTTTCCAAAGTCTCATCATCTTTTTTGTAATGTGGTGACCAAAACTGGATGCAATATTTCAGGCGTGGACTTACCTAGTGATCAGCCACTGGGTTGAAGGGTTGCTTGGATAGGGGAAGTGGTTCCAAACGGCTAGAAAGCAAGGGGGGCATGATGACTCAGCAATTAAAGATGCTGAGCTTGTCATCTGGAAGTCTGACAGCCGGGGTTTGAGACCCAAGTGCCACATGACAGGGTGAGTTCCCACCTAGCGATTCAAAAGCATGCAAATGCAAGTAGATAAATAGGTACCACTTCAGTGGGAAAGTAACAGTGTTCCATGAGCCTCAGCAAATAGTCATGGTGGCCACATGACCATGGAAGTGTCTTTGGACAACACTGGCTCCCTCGTCTAAGAAACGGAGATGAGTACCATCTCCTAGAGTCGGACATGACTGGACTGGGCAAACCTTTACGTTTAGCTAGAAAGCAGGATGGTCCACCAAGTCATGATGGAACAATCCAAGCTCTGTGATGTCCATAAAATGACACCGGTGTGGCTCCTATTTTGAATTTTCTGACCACTCTGATGACATTCCTGTTGAGTTTCATCTCTTGATTGATGGGGGAACAGGAAACAGCGGGAGGGTTATGGGAAATAGCTGTGGATAGCATAAATTGACCTTGAACTCACCAAGGCCTTGTCTTCCCAAACCAGCAGCGTAACATTTTGAAAATTGATTTTGTGTGTGTATCGAGGTCTGTTAAAAGGAAGGGCTTGTTGGTTTAACAAAATCAGTGTAGATTCATGGCTTTAACTGGTCAAGGAAGGGAGTCTTTCCTTGCGCAAAATGCAGGAGGACCTCAACCCAAGTGATCAAATCCCCCCAAGAGGTCTGACTGATGTCCTTCACAATCGTTTAATGAGGTCCTGGTCCCTCATGTGCCTGGAAACTCACAGGTATACCTAGGGGGAAAAAAGGGGTGCACAGCTGGAGTCTTCTCCTTTGGCAGAGATGCTGCTTTTGATTCACTAACCTGGGGAGAAATGAACAGAAATGAGGACATTGTATGAACAAGGGGACAATTAGTCTGGGCATGTTTGAGCATTCAAGCAGATTCACAAGTCTGTTTTACATAAGAGATTTAGGGCCCTACAAGGATAACATTCAATCAGATAATTGAAACATTGTGATGTATTGTGAGTCGGGCTTAACCACCAAGGCGCTTGCAGGGACATCTGCAAAGCGTCAAAACAGCCAAGATGGTCACCACAATCGTCTCATGCTCCACAAAGAGTGAGCTTCAGTCCCACAGGTGCAGCCACTATTTTAACTTTTCTGGCCGTCCTGCAGACACAGCTGGGAACAAGCCAGCATCCATTTGATCTCGGGGGGGGGGGGGGGGAGAGAGAGAGAATGAGAGAGAGAGAGAGAGAGAGAGAGAGAGAGAGAAATCATTGGAAATGTCAACACTATGGCCCTGGAATGTTCTCGACAGATGAATGTTCACAGCCGTCGTAGTGTTGACATTTCCAGGATTTGGGACTTGAGCCATGTCGGTCTCCACCTGGCCCAGAAAGCTTCAGCCACAGGAGGGGGACCTTAGTGAACAAGCAACTTTCCCGCACTTCCCTGTAGGAGGAAGACAGGGAAGGATGTCACAACAAGGCAACCACTGGGCTTGAAGCTTTCCAAGCCAGCAACAGGACAGGGATGATTTCTTCTGCTTGCAGAACACTTGTGTGTCCAGGGAAACCCATGCCGAGATCTGCCAAGGAAATTGTGTTCTCACCCTTTGGTGTTTATTTTAGGTCTGCAGCTTCCATTTTGTTTCTTTGTTGCCTCAAAATGGGGACCATCCATGCAACTGGAGCCTTGCCCCTGTTGATGGGCATCAAGCATGTGACAGGGGAAAGGTTTAGATGGGGCGGAAGGGGCTCCCATCTCAATTTTTTTTTTACAGCCATCTCCTTGAAGAGGCCCCTGGATTGTACACCATTTTTCAGCATTTAACAGAATAACAGAGTTGGAAGGGATTTTGGAGGTCTTCTAGTCCAACCCCCTGCTCAAGCAACAGACCCCTATACCATTCCAGACAAGGGGCTTTCCAGTCTCTTCTTGAAAGCTTCCAGTGATGAAGCTCCCACAACCTCTGAAGGCAAACTGTTCCGTTGGTCGATTGTTCTCACTGTTAGGAAGTGACAGTTCTCCTCAATTCCAGGTTGCTTCTCTCTTTGATTAGTTTCCATCCATTGGTTCTTGTCCTGCCTTCAGGTGCTCTGGAGAATAGGTTGACCCCCTTTTCTTTGTGGCAGCCCCTCAAATATTGGAAAACTGCTATCATGTCACCCCTAATTCATCTTTTCACTAGACTAGACATCCCCAGTTCCTGCGACTCTTCTTCCCCCTTAATCATCCTTGTTGCTCTTTGCACTCTTTCCAGAGTCTCTACATCTTTATTTGACAGTGTCCGTTTCCAGATAGTGGAAAGAAAATTCCAATTTATGTGATTGATCTGAGTGCTCAAGGGAACTGCCCGCTTGATGTCCAGGAAACCATGTTAGTCCACTGCAACCAAAGCAAGTCTGTTAATCTGTTGCAGCAAAAGCAGGAGAAACCATTTTAGTCTGTGGCAACAAAAAAAACCATGTTAGTCTTTTACAAGCAAACCAAGGGAAATCGTGTTAGTGTGTTTCAACGAAAGCAAAAGAAACCGTGTTAGTCTGTGGCAGTCAACACAAAAAAAAACCATGTCAGTTTGTTGCAAGTGAAGGAAGAAAAGCCATGTTAGTCTGTTGCAAGCAAATCAAGTAATGCACCTCCATGATTAATAAATTCAGCCACGTGGCATCAAGAGTTTCTATAGATCGGTCTAGATTGAGGGTTGAAAATTTACACAAAATGTGAATGTGGTGCAGAGGAGTTGTGGCTGTTTGGCTGCCTGGGTAATATATGGAAAAGGGTTTTAAAAGCAAAGAGTGCCTGGAACAGAACAATCTGACTCTGAAATTTATTACAAACATTGAGTTGATAGGATTTCGTAAAACTGAAAAAAGGCTGTTTAACTGCAGTCCGGTGGGGTCTGGCAATTTTGCTCAGTTGCACATGGCAATTCCAACAGCTTGACAAACAACAAACCTTTTTATTGCTCTTCCCAGATTTCAGCTTGTCAACCAATTTTTTTTAAAAAACCAGAAACCGTAATCCAAGTCAGCTTCATTCTTAGTTTGGCTCTCTAGGGAAAGTTGAGTTTCCTCAGATTTGTCTTTCAGAGATGTGGGAAAGGAAACCCAGAAAATGTTGACTTTGCCAAGCCAAATACCTGGCTTGTTTGGAGCAGAGAAGCAAGGGGCATTATTTCTCTTCCAGAGAAATGAAAAAGGGGTTCCAGTAACTTAAATTCCACCTGCCTGCTGTGGCTTCAAAATCGTTCTTGGAGAGGAGACCTCCCAAGTAGATGTTTGCTCAAAAGGAACTCATCTCCAAACCTTCTGCCCTCCAAAGAAGTTTGGCTACCAGCACCAGCCCTCTCGGTGTATCTAGTGATGTGGGTTGGAGGAAGCCGACTTTTTAACTTTCAGCTCACTGTTTTTCCTTTGCTCGGTCTAAGCTTATCCAAGTATTTCTCGCTAGACTTCCAAAGAAGACGGCTGTAGATGGACACAGCACATCTGGAAGAGTGTCTTTGTTTCCCGTTTGAATGATGCTCTCCCTGTATTTGAAAGAGGTAGATGCCACTTTGACTGGACATCTGAACTCATTAGCCAACTCATTCGAGGCACAAGAAGTTGGGACATTTGCAGAGTTTGGAAGCATTCTTGCTGATTTCAGCACTGGCTTTCTTCTTCTACCAAAGTCTCTTGAAGACAGCTTAGTGTCAGGTTTCGATGCTATCTCAAAATAAATGAATCGCGTCCCAGCACTGACACTTAGCAAGTTTTTAGCTTCATTCAGTTGGGAAACATCTGACAGAGGTAAGTATTGGTTGGCTAGAATAGGGGTCCCCAACCCCCAGACCCCCACTATCAACCCCCATTACTGGGCCACAGCCCATTAAAAAACAGTGAAAATTAGGATTTCAGATAAATGGAAAGTGATCAAGTAGAAGGTGGTTTGGTGGTCTTCCCCCACCCTGAGCAAATAGTTTGATGATGACCATAAAGTTTTTCTATAAACAGTAGACCAACCTTGGCAACTTTAAGGCATGTGGATTTCAACCATCAGAATTCTCCAGCCAGCCGTGCTGTTGGGAAATCCTGCAATAGGCTTTCATATCCTTTACATTAATCCTTCACACTGATCAGTTACAACAACACCTTCAAGAATGAGACACGGGATGTAATTTTGCAAGATCTTCTTTGGGTTCAAGCTAACTCGTAGCAGAGCAAGAATTTTAAAGTCATAATTCTAAAGAATAATCAAGTTTCCAGTTCATACTTTAGAGATGAGCTGTGTTACAATTGGGGCAATGAATTACTGACCTCTGAAACTAGAAATGCCTTCTTTTAGTATATATCCAAGTCTATTGCTGAGCACATTGTAAGCCGCCCTGAGTCTTCGGAGAAGGGCGGCATATAAATCAAATTTAAAAAAAAAAAAAAAAACCTGCAATTAGACTCAGTAGAATGTAGGATCAAGATGGCAGCCACAAAGCGTCATTAAAATACAAGTGTCCTTCTTTTTGTGTATTGCTTGATCTGACCGTCATGCCCATTATCTTGATCCCCCACCCCCCATATTCTGCAGATACCCTGTGGACAGTTAGTATATCCATTTTCTGCAAGCCCATAATAACATTGTCATAAAGTAAGCAGAGTGGCCATGGAGGGGTTAAAAAAAATCAAGATGGCCATAACTGTACAATCAAATTTCTACTCCAGATTATATGCCTAAACAGAAACATGTTATTATTTTTGTTGTTTTTCCTTCTGGTTGGATGACAACCCATTTCTCCAAATCCCTCCTAAGTGTCAGCACTAGAGTAAATGCAGGTTGAAGTGCTGACTCTAGTGCTGACACTAAGATCAGGACCAATTCAGAAGGCATCCCATAATAACTTTCCAAGATAGGTAGCTCAGCGCTTGCTTTTTCCATGGCTTAGTAGTCCAGCAGAGGGGGATTGTGTGATTACAGGTAGTCCTCGATTTACAGCAGTTCATTTAGTGACCGAAGACCATTCGACTTATGACCATTTTTCACACTTAACACTGTTGCAGCATCCCCATGGTTAGGGTAGGATCAAAATTCGGATGCTTGGCAACTGACTCATACTTATGACAGTTGCTGTGTCCCAGGGTCATGTGATCCTGTTTTGTGACCTTCTGACAAGCAGATAACAACGGTGGCAAGAAAGGTCATAAAATGGGGCAAAGCTCATTTAACAGCTGCCTTGCTTAGCCACAGAAATTGTGGGCTCAACCTTGGCCCTAAGTGAAGGAGTACCTGTAAAAGGAACATTTCCAAGTCCCGCTTTGCAACAGTGAGTGAGAAAAGCGTCCCTTCCTATCTTGGTAAGATGCTTTGTCTAGCTGAACCCAGCCAAGGGAAAGGCTGATGCTGTTTCCAGCCAGGGCTGAGGATGTGCGCCAATCTTTGGACCAGCAGGTTGGCTGTCCAGCTATTGTGCCCCCTTCCTGTACTGGGGGGGGGAGGGGAAATGCCAAATCCCCAGGGCAGACGCTTTCTCACGATCACGCTTGAAGTTCCCTCGCGGTGATGTAATGAGTGGTTATTTCAAGGGGATATTTTTGTCGTGACTTCAGTGGATTGAGGGGGGGGGAGCAGTGGGAAAGGATAAGCATAAAACATAACTTCCTTTTCCCTTTCTAGAAAAACAAACTAATAAAGTTTTTTTTTAAAAAAAAAAGTCAGAAGTTTGGTCGTCTCATTCAGTGGAAGCATTGCTTGGAAAGAGAGAAATTCAGGGTTTTTCAGGGTTGCTGGGGAATGTGGAAAGAAAGGGGAAAGAAAGGGGAAAGAAAGATCAGGCAAGGCTTTGTACCTCCTGATCCAATGCTGCCTGGGCGTGAACTGAAGGCCCGTGGAGTTCTGGGCCAAGCCCAGATCCTGGGTTGGATCTACCAGCCAGGGAATTCACCTTGCAGTGAAGAAATCCATATTTACAGCCAGCGGCTGCTTCTTTTAAAGCTGAGAAGCTTTTTTTTCATGAGCAAATTATGGTTCAAATAAATAAGCAAATAAATAAAAAAAAGACTTGGACTTTTGAAGTGGCATAGCGGTGAAGGTTTTGGATTGGCAAGCGGGACTCAGGTTTGAGTCCACTCCCAGCCACGGAAAAGGCCTCGGTCTCAACCTCACAGGCCGAGCTTCCAAGGATGGGACCCTAACAAACACCTGTTCCTTCTGCTCCCAGATCCAGCGTGCTTTTCTTCTCCAAGCCACCAGCCATCCTGGGCTTCTCCCTCACTTCCTGACACGTTACACGGGGTGACCACCATTGCTGACACCCCTTTCCTTTCTTTTCTCCTCCTGCAGCCTTGGTTGGATCCATCGGCATGGGGATGGTTTTCTTTTGCTCTCCCATCGTCAGCATCTTCACCGATCGGATCGGATGCCGGACCACGGCTGCCTCGGGAGCTGCCATAGCTTTCATTGGCCTCCTCTCCAGTTCCTTCACCAAGTAAGGTTCTGAAACGGAGGGTGGAAGGACCAAAAGGCTCACCAGCAAAGATTTGGCCTGAAGGGCTCTTCCAATCTCTGAACCCTTTGCCCTCCAACCAAAGCAAACCCCATTGCCCCCCCCCATAAACCTCCAAGGGTCCTTCAGGCAGAGGCACACAAACCTTAGACATCTCCCAGGCTTGGTGCTCATGAAGGACACCACTGCCGATAAGCAGATGAGCTCTATAAAATGTCAGTGCAATGTCTGACTGAACAACAACCCCTGGGATTTCTGGAAGGGGACATTCTTCACACCAGGACCACCTCAGCTCCAAAACCATGGCTCCCTCTCTTCCCTCCTTCCTATTATTTTTGCCCTTCCTTCTTTCCTCCCTCCTTTCTTCCCTTCCCTTCCCTTTCCACTTCCTATATCCTTCCTTCCTTCCTCTTCCCATTTTCTATATCTTTCCTTCCTTCCTTCCTTTCCATTCCATTCCCTACATACATACATCCTTCCTTCCTTCCCTCCCTTTTCTTCCTACATTCCATCCTCATTTTCTTTATCCATCTATCCATCCTTCCCTGCCCTCCCATTTCCAATATCCATCCATCCTTCCTTCCTTCCTTCTTCCTTCCCTCCCTGTCTTTCCCATTGCCTTTACGCTTCCTCATTCCCTCCCTCCCCCTCTTTCTTCCTACATTCCCTGTCCTCATTTTCTTTATCCTTCCTTCTTTTCCCCCTCCCTTTATTTCTTCATTTATTTATTTCTCAGTGGCTCCTGCCCTGCCATTCAAGGTGCATCCTCCTCCTCCTCCCCCCCCCTCACAATCTTCCCTCCTTGCTCCTGCCATACCACTAAAAGGTCAGGTGCACCCTCTGGCCTCCAGCTGGCCTGCTCTGGCTGGGGATGGGGATCAGGCAACCATGGCTGGCCTACAGAAATCCCCAGGAGGTTCCCTTGGCTGCCCTTTCCTGATATCAGCCCTCTGAGGCCAACCAGGTCAAGAAACGGGCAACAGCAAGGATTCCTGGAAGGCTCTTCTCGTTGCAGGGTAGAGTAACAGAATCCTGCATAGTTTCTCTCTGCCACATCTGAGTCCTTACCCCACTCCTCATGCCTTCCCCTTCCCAGCACCAGGTCCACGTTCCTTCACAAGCGGTCATCTGCGTTTTGTAGCCCAGCTAAGGCAGTCCGAGATGGCAGGAGCTCCAGATATCTGTCTGGCCAAGGCACAGAAAGCTTTTTTATGTCTGGCTTGAAATCTTTATCCCTTGGAAAGGATGTTTGTCAATTTGAAAACTGGGGAGATAATTGGACTACCAGCAAATTTGTCTCCAGCCAACTTATTCTCTTTTGAATTTTCCTGCTTGGCTCTCTCTGGTTTATTACACTCGCTGGCCTGTCCAAAATGTTTTCATCCAGATTATTTAGCTTTTAAAAGAAATGCTATTCCAAATTGACACCATTAATAAAATGCTTTCTTTTTATAGAAAGGAGATTTGTGTTTTCTTATAAGATGGAATGAAGACAAATTATCTTTATTGACTTGATTTGGCTGTGTGCTCTAAATATCAGGATGTTAAGCAAAGTTTTTTTGGGAGAAGAATACATTTATCTCATATTATCTTCTTCTATGCAGTACATTTGAAATGTGGATTTACAGACGACTTTTACGTATAAGCTGGGTGAACAAAATCACAAATGAGGAGGTGATCAGCCGCCTGGGAAAGCAAAGGGAAATCATCAAAGTCATTAAAAAGTGAAAGTTAGAATATTTCGGATATGTGATATGACACCCAGAAAAACACGGCATCCTTCACTTAATCCTCCAGGGAAAGATTGAAGGCAAACGAGGTCCAGGCAGAAGAACAACATCATGGCTTCAAAACCTTAGGGACTGGTTTGGACAAAACTCAGCAGCACTTTTTCATGCGGCTGTTGACAAAAATAGGATTGCCATGAACATGATCGCCAACGTCCAATGACGGATATGGCACAAGAAGAAGAAGAAGATGCAGTACATGGCTCTGGTCAAAACACTGGGTTGCTCTCCTGTTCATTTTTATCCCTTTGAAACATCTCTAGTTTTGTCTTTGGCTGTTCTTTGGATTTTCCACAGCTTTCCTCAAGCACAGTTAAAATTATTCAGACTTAGTTTTCTATTTTTTGCTCTTTTCTATTTTTTGTACTGTGTATTTTAATGTTTGAAAATTCAATAAATACTATTTAAAATAAATAAATAAAATTATTCAGACTTAAAATAAATTATAGCTTAGTTACTCAACTGAAGAATTTCCTGGAAAAATATGAAAATAAATATTAATAATCTTGTGATTCTATTTTTAAAATGGTGCAATGTTTGTGCAATCCTCCCTAACTGGGCTAATTTTTAGAGCCAACAACTCAGTTCAAATTATTTGCAGTTGAGGGATTGTGTAAACATAGCAGTTATTTGATATTAATTTCAGATTCTATTTAAAACCCATGCACTACAGACTTGTTCACTGGTGGTAGCAATTGTCCCATCAAATTCGGTGAGATTTAAGGCAGGCAATTGGCATAAGAAAAGAGGTTTTGAAAATCCTCTTTCCCAACCTGACAACCACCTCGTCAGTTAGCGAGGACTACCTGTAATTCCTTTCTCTGGTGAACTTCTTATAAAAGAGAACATTATATTTCCCACCATACCCTCAACCAACCCAGGTTAACAGACCACAGTAGCTCTATTCCAGGGGTGAAATTCAGCAGGTTCTGACAGGTTCTGGAGAACTGGTAGCGGAAATTTTGAGCAGTTTGGAGAACCGGCAAATACCACCTCTGGCTGGCCCCAAAGTGGGTCGGGAATGGAGATTTTACAATATCCTTCCCCCAGGAGTGGGGAGGGAATGGGGATTTTGCAGTATCCTTCCAAGCAACACCATACCAACCAAGCCACGCCCACAGAACCGGTAGTAAAAAAAATTGATGTGTGAAATGATGTGCCAAAGTAAATGATATTGTGACATAACCTGATATCATGTTCACACAAAGTAGTAAAATGAGTTTTTTTTTTTACAGAGATTGAATACAAATACAAATCCAGTCCATCTGAATGGAGTTACACTTTTTCCTCTTGCTCTCACCTTCTCACTCTCTGTGGCTCTCAGGGTTGATGAGTGCTATTAATCAGTGGTTTAAATCAGAGAGCATTGACAGATATGTCTTAGGAGAAGACATATCTGTCAAAGTGACCTTGGAAAGTCACTGCTATTTATTTACATTTGTATATATTTACATTTGTAAATCACGCATCAGCAAAACAGAGACAATTTTAAAAGCACAAAAGAGAAAACAACCAAAACCAAAGAGTTTGGTGTCGTGGTAAAAGTGCTGACTTAGCAACCAGGAGACCGTGAGTTCAAGTCCCACCTTAGGCACAAAAGTCAGTTGGGCAACTTTGGGCCAGTCACTCTTTCTCAGCCCAATCCAGCTCACAGGTTTGTTTTGTGGGGAAAACATAGGAGAAGTATTAGGTTTATTCACCACCTTGAGATACTTATAAAGTAATAAAGGTGGGATTTAAAAACCTCTAATAAATAAACAAACAATACCCTTTTCCATCATGGTCCCACCTAATTCCACACTTCTAATCCCCACCCAATAAGGGATCTCTTCTTTTCCTGTGTTTCTATGGCACAGCTTACAGCCAGCAACCAACTTGCAGAGTAGAGTAGCGTAGCGTAGCGTAGCGTAGTGTGGCATAGCAGAATTGGATAATGACAGGATGATGGTCCTACAATTACACATGTCCACTTGGACAACTTCCTACAAGATGGAGAGACAGAGAACTGGAACAACATAGCAAAAGACCAAATAAAATAAAATAATAATAACAGAGCTGGAAGGTACCTTGGAGGTCTTCTAGTCCAACCTGCTACTTAAGCAGGAGAGCCTTTACCATTCCAGAGAAATGGCTGCCCAGTCTCTTCTTAAAAACCTCCAGTGATGGAGCACCCACAACTTTTGAAGGCAACCTATTCCACTGGTTAATTGTCCTGTCAGGACATTTCTCTTTATTTCTAGGTTGGATCTCTCCTTGTTTGTTTTCCATCCATTACTTTTTGTCCCGCCTTCAGGTGCTTTGAAGAATACATTGACTCCCTCTTCTCTTGGAAGCCCTTCAAGTACTGGAACACTGCCATCATGTCACTCCTAATCTTTGTTTTCATTAGACTAGATATTCCCAGTTACTGTTTCATATGTTTTAACTTCCAGTCCCCGAATCATCTTTGTTGCACTGTTTCTAGAGTCTTCTGTTATGTCTTCTGTTGCTCCAATTTTACATTCTAAAAGGTAAAACGCTAAAGAGAGACACTGGAATTTCTTACCAAACCCTATTGTGGTCCTCTCTTTTCCACAGGTCCCTGGAGGTCCGCTACTTCACCTACGGAATCCTCTTTGGTTGTGGCAGCTCCTTCGCCTTCCACCCATCCCTGGTCATTCTGGGCCACTACTTCAAGCGACGACTCGGTCTGGCCAACGGACTGGTGACGACCGGCAGCTGCCTCTTCTCCGTGGGTCTCCCGTTCCTCCTGAAAATCGTGGGAAAGGCCCTTGGCCTTTCTCGCACCTTCCAGATGCTGAGCGCCTTCCTGCTGGTCCAGATCTTCTTGTCCCTGACCTTCCGCCCGATGTTGCCCTCGATCTCAAGTCCTCGAGATAGGGAGATCAAATTAGACACCCGGAGCTGGATGCAGCAATGCATGGCACAGATGCGGAAATATTTCAACTTGCGAGTCTTCAGAAGAAAGACGTATCGAGTTTGGGCCTTTGGCATAGCTACTGCCATCCTGGGATACTTTGTCCCTTACATGCATCTGGTGAGATGGAGAGGGGAAGGGAGATGGGGCTTGCTCCTCATCCTATGGGAGAGAAGGAGACAATGTCAGAAGGGAGAGCAGGCTAAGAATCCAGATAGTCCTCCAGAGAGAGGGTTCCAAAGTGATGGGGCTGGTCTTTAAGGAAGCAGCACCGCAGGTGTGCTCTTTGTGGGAGCAAGCTGTCCCTTCTGCTGAAGCCAGTCCCAGGGCTGATGGCCTTCTACTTAGGAAGTCTAGGTGGCCATCATGGAAGGTCAGAGTTATGAAAGTGATGCTTCCTGACTGTATGGATGGCCCAGCACTCTCTGCCCTCTCAGGCCTTATCTGAAGTTGTCTTCCAATATTTACAGCTAGTCCTCAACTCGCAACAGTTTATTTAGTGACTGTTCAACGTTACAACAGCGCTGAAAAAAGTGACTTATGACCATTTTCACACTTACGACCGTTGCAGCATCCTCATGGTCATGTGATCAAAATTCAGATGCTTGGCAACTGATTCATATTTATGACGGTTGCAGTGTCCGGGGTCACATGATCCCTTTTTGCGACTTTCTGACAAGCAAAGTCAATGGGGAAGCCAGATTCACTTAACAACTGTATCACTAACTTAACAATTGCAGTGATTCATTTAACAACTGTGGCAAAAAAGGTCATAAAGTGGGGCAAAATTCACTTAACCAATGTCTCACTCAGCAACAGAAATGTTGGGCTCAATTGTGGTCGTACGTCGAGGACTACCTGTACTTATTCATTCAGTTTATATGGCTGCCCATCTTCAATGCAATCCTTAAAAGTGAGATAAAAGCAACAAAACAAAATCAAAAATACCATTTATAGCAGCTAAGAAAATCATACAACAGTTGATCTAGCTATGATATAGGCTTATCTACGCATCCAAAACTGGTCTTCACGGCCTTACAAAAGGCCAACAAGGGGGACAGACAACCTGATGTCTGGAGGAACGATATTCTAGAAGGTCCAGAGGATTGGGGCTCCCCCCCCAAAAAACCCCGCTCTATTCCTGAGCCCTACCAAATGACAACAATCATTCCCCATGCTGGCTGGGGAATTCTGGGAATTGAAGTCCACAAGTCTTAAAGTTGCCAAGGCTGAAGACCCCTGCTTTAAGGAGTACAAAGCAGGCCTAAAATTCCCACTCCATACCCCTCCAAAATACACAAAGGAGAGACCACAAATCATGGGTTATCGCCCCCTTTTTATGCCTGTCCAACTTTTTGTGAAATGACACGGAACAGTGTGCAAATGTCTCTTTTTATCAAGATGCACAACTGGATCTACCAATTTGGAACCTGCAATTCTGAAGAAGTTAGAAGACACGCAAGACTAATGCCTCTTTTCCGTTTTTCCAGGTGAAGTTCGTAGAAGTGAAATTCAACGAAAAGGAAAGATCCTGGATTGTGCTCGTTTGCATAGGAGCAATGTCAGGAATTGGACGGCTGGCCTCCGGACACATCGGTGACCTCATCCCTGGATTGAAGAAGATATATTTGCAGGTAGGAGATAAGTGCTTATTTCAAATTTCCAGTTATTGATTACTTTGCACTTCCTCCAGAATGTTTCATCTGTGTGTGAGACATTCTCCACCGTCCACACGTGTTGTTGACTTAAGATGAGGGGGCTGAAGGGAAAACATGAAGAACAGTTGCAGGAATTGGGTATGCTTAGTCTAATGAAAAGAAGGAGTGACATGATAGCAGTGCTCCAGTATTCGAGGGGCTGCCACAAAGAAGAGTGGGTCAACCTATTCTCCAAACCAACAGGAGGCAAGGCAAGAAGCAATGGATGGAAACTAAACAAGGAGAGATCCAACCTAGAAATAAAGAGAAATTTCCTCACAGTGAGAACAATTAATCAGTGGAACAGCTTGCCTCCAGAAGTTGTAGATGCTCCATCATTAGAGGCTTTTAAAAACAGATTGGACAGCTATTTGTCTAAAATCCTTGAGCAGAGGGTTGGGCTAGAAGACCTCCAAGTTCCCTTCCGTTATTCTGTTTAAGAAGATTCCATTTTTCATGGAGCAGAACTTTGTCAATGCGGCATTTTTAAAGTCCTGCCTTAGGGTTGTGCCATCCTTGGCATTCCATGGTCCAAAGATGCTTCGATGCCCACAGACACAAAAATAGAGCATCTCTGCAAGACTTCAATCCAGCCGCTTCTTTGCAGTTAATTAAACAAAATCTGCAGATGACGCTGGCTGGGGAATTCTGGGAGTGGAAATCCAAATGTCTTAAAGTTACCAAGGTTGAAAAACACTGCTATAGAGTATTGCTTTCAGGAACTGTAGTGACACAGTGGTTAGAATGCAGTACCGCAGGCTAAGTCTGCCCACTGTCAGGAGTTCGATCCTGACTGGCGCAAGGTTGACTCCGCCTTCCATCCTTCCGAGGTCGGTAAAATGAGGACCCAGATTGTTGGGGGGCAATATGTTGACATTTGTAAACTGCTCATAAAGCACTATGAAGCAGTGCATAAGTGCTATTGCTGTTGCTATTGCTTTCTCCTGTATATTTTAGTCTGACATCTGGAGATTATGTAGCCAATAAGGTTTTCTGATGAAATACAGTGTCATACTTATGAGTATGTCCAATTATTTTTTAAATTTAAAAGATACATTTTTTAAAAGGCAGAAAATGTAAGCACACTCTGTTCTGGAATCCTTCTGCAGAACACAAATTTGCTTTAATGAAGGTCAAAGAAGACACAGCTGAAGTTTGCTCTAAGTGTCGTCCTGATTTATTTATTTTTATTAAAGACATTTTTGCAAGATAAAACAATATTTAAAGGAGAAAGAAAGTAAAGTAAAAAATGATAGTGAATAAGTAGTAAAGAAATAAAAGAGAAAATAAAAGAGATGTAAAGAAGTGGCTTCTGGTTCCATTTGTATGTTATCTTCTCTCTCTAAGGCAGTGTTTCTCAACCTTGGAAGCTTGAAGATGGGTGGACTTCAACTCCCAGAATCCCCCAGCCAGCGCTGCTGGGGGATTGGGCCTGTGAACTCAAGGGAACAGAAAACAAAATAAATATTCTTTTAGAAATATTAATGTGCCAGAAGAGAATATTAATATTATCGCCTTGCTAAAATGGCCAGCCTCCAGGTCACCAAAGATATGCTTGGATTTCCTTCGCTTTCCTTTCTCCTCTCCCTCTCCTGAATCCAGTTTTTCAAAAATTATTTTAGAAATTATTTTTTTTTGCCATTTTGCTTGAATCCAGAAAATAGAAATCCTGGGACATTATTTTACTAAGGGTATAAAACTTTAATGAATAAACCACATTAGCACAGAAGAAGCAAAACCAGCTCTGGGTTTCTTGCGCAAAAGCAAGCATAGTTCATTCCCCCTCTTCCCATGGGCCACCCACAGTCCATTACGTCCACCAATTACTTCTGTTCATTTTGTTATGAAACCAGCTGGCTACACTGGGACATCTGCTTGATTTGTCCTTGGGATGCCAGCAATTTCCTAGATGCCGATGGATGCTTGAATAGCATTCTCCCTCCCTTGCATTCCATCCACCACCCTCCCTCTTATTGTCAAGATGTGAGTGAAGGAAAAATGTAGGTGAAAGTGTGAATCAGTCTTGACAGGACCCCTGCGAAAGTCCTAGACTTCAACTAAAAGTCTTATAATAAATGTGTAGTGAGGCAAAAGTGCAACTATATGTTTGTCACGTTCACACATGTTCATTCAGAGTGATAAGATGGCCAGCCAATAAATATTACAAATAAATAAATAATAAAATATGTGCATAAACATACACAATCTAGCTGGATTCGCCATTTTACCCAATATTGTGGTAATATTATTTTGGAAGCCTGTTTTCTCACTGGGATAGAAGGAGAGAAAAGATTGACAGTTGGATTGTCCAGTAGGCTAGTCTTCATGTCAATCAATCAGAGTAGAGATGGCTCATTTATTATTCATTCAGAAGGCAATGCAGGGGAGATTGCTGGGCCTAGCCTAGAGTGATGATAGACCTCACTGGGAGACTGTCTACTCAACCCACCTCATGGGAGTCTTGAAGACGTAAAATTAGAGCAATGTTCCCTCCATCTACGTTTCTTGAACTCTCAGAGAAAAGGAAGATAGGAAGGCAATAAAAGTAGCTGTGAAATAGAGACCAGGCATAGTGACCAGAAGATCCTTTTAATGCTCAGGAATACTGCATTGTTTTTAATCTGGGTACAGAGAAACAGAGAAGTTCTTCAAATGAGCTGATTCTCACAATTTCCCATTTATACTGTCCATTCTACCATAAATAACCAAATAACATTAGCCAAGAAACTTAATTAAGCTGAGCATGCAGTACTGTATAAGGCCCAGCCAGGTGTTTGGTTAAGGTGTCAGTCTACTTATGCATTCTAGTCCAGTCCTAGGCAGAGGGACAGTTGGGTGGTCTTGGGTCAGTCCCTCTCTTAGCCCTAGGAAGGAGGCAAAGATGAACCATTTTTGGAAAACCTTGACAAGAACACTGCAAGAGCTTGTCCAGGCAGTCTCCAAGAATCAGACATGATTAAGAATGAAAAAGCAGGAGTATGTAGCTCTTCAGCCAATTTAGGAACGTATATCAACATTTGATACCACAATATTTCTACAGGCCCAGCAGAAATGGCCTTATTCCAAGTCATCTTTAGTTCAGATAGTTGAGGACTTGTGTGGCCTCAACTCCCAAAGTCAGATCTGAGCTTGGGATGTTCTGCAGGTTGTCCATAGTGGGAGTCTTTCCTGTTGGCTGGAAGAAGCAGCTTATTTTATGTAATTCGTTAAAAAAAAATCAGTAGAAATAAGCCATTTGTGAACATTATAAAAGTCTGAAGGGAAAAATTAGTCTTTCAAAACTCCAGCCTTGGCCTAGAGCTGACCTTCCATTCATTGCCAAGGAGAGTATGTTGTAAAGTTGGAAGCATGACAGAGATTTGAGATGATCTAAATAGAGAAAAATATATTTAATGGATGGAAACAACTCTAAGAATCCCTATAATGGGGTTAGCACACAAGCACTTTGCTAAGAGCAAGGGGATGGCAGAAGAGTTGCTATCACCTTCCAACTTCTTCCTCTTGGTTGCTTCCAAAAACTTCACTTTCTTTGAAACTTAGCCTTATCTGTGCATCTCGAATATCTAGAGCACATTGTCTCTGAATGCCTTGGGGCCTGAGACATTGAACCAAAGTACTCCATTAAGTGCCCTGGCTAATTTGCTATCAGGGACAGGACCTTTGGGAAAAACAGAAGAGAAAATGAGACATGGGAAGAAGGAAGGGAGATGTTCAGGGGTTTAGGAATGGAAGAGCTAACTGAGGCAAAGTGGAAGACAATATTTATATTCTTACAGAGAAGTTTAATCATCTTGGCATAGCCACACACGTCTAGACTTAAAGTGAATTTTCAACCCATTGGTTGCCCAGCCAACTTTCATGTAGAACTGAGCATCCATGAAAAGATTTGGAGAGTCCTGCCCCCTCACCCCCCAGATTAGAAAGTCTGGAAAGTGGACCATGCTCTCTAAACATCGTCTGTGGATATAGCCTAAGGTGTTCATCCTCCTTAACCAGAGATGGGGAAGACATTTTATTTGTTTGTTTGTTTGTTTGTTTAATCAAAGATGGTAAGATTTCTGCAACAACCTGAAGTAGCATTTGCAGAATGTCAGCATTCAGTTTAAAAATTAATACAGACGAAATGGTGAGATTTCAGTGGCTTCAGGTGAAGATGTCAAAACGTGGTGAGAGTACCAGAATCCCACACATTCTCAAGCAAGAATGACAGAGTGTTGCATTTTCACATGAAATCTCAGGGATGAGATGTCAGAAATCTTGTGTGAGTTTGAATACTTGCATGAGGGAGAGAGAAAGAGAGAGAGAGAGAAGTCACTTCCCCTCATCACTTATAAAGTGTGCCACTCACTGAGGCTCTCAGCCCTTTGCTTAGGGAAGTCCTCCACATTTGTTTTGGTTGTCTAAACAGCTTCATTGTTTTGACTTCTCAGGTTGCATCCTTCATCATCTTGGGTGTCATGTGCATGATGTTGCTACAGTGCCAAGCATTTTGGGGGGTGATTGTCGTCTGCCTCTTCCTTGGACTCTGTGATGGACTCTTCATCACCCTTATGGCCCCCATTGCCTTTGAGCTGGTTGGGCCCATGGAGGCTTCTCAAGCCATTGGCTATCTCCTGGGACTCATGGCCATTCCCATGTCAGCTGGCCCACCAATTGCAGGTGAGAGAATTTTCTAGCTTGACGATTTGGGCAGGAAGATGTTTTCAATACGTCCTTATCCAATAAGTCCTTATCCAAGCAAGATATAAAAAGTTGGTAGAGAAGGGACAACATCATAGTTGGCTCTCATCTTTAATCCAGGATCTGTAGATTCTTTGACTTGGCCAGCCATTAGTAGCTCAACTGACTCATTGCACTAAGTATAACATTGTCCTAAATGACAAATGGACAAATATGTATTGGGTAAATACACCATAAGTATACTGTGGCTTATCTATTTTGGGTTTCCATTTGGCTGGGTAGGTTGCCTCCTGAAGGCCCAACAGTAATGGTGGTTATTTTAAAAGCCAAGGTGGTGCAGTGCTTAGAGTGCAGTATTGCAGGTTATTTTTGCTGACTGCTGGCTGCCAGCTGTTTGGCAGTTTGATCCTGACTGGCTCAAGGTTGACTCAGCCTTCCATTCTTCCCAAGTCAGTAAAATGAGGAGCCAGATTGTTGGGGACAATGTGCTGACTTTGTAAACTGTTTAGAGAGGGCTGTAAGGCACTGTGAAGCGGTATATAAGTCTAAATGCTATTGCTATGGCTTCATTTGGCTTATCACCATGCAAACCAATTCTCAGCATACTGTCATTTCAGATGTTAATCCTAGGCAAATTTTCTCAGTGACAGTTTGGTGTGATAGCCAGGTTGAGCCAGTATACCGAAATACTTTCTTCTCAATCGCCATCCTCCACATATGTCAGGTTCTCTGGGATTTCTCCATACTTAAGGAAGTTGATGAGATGCTGTGAGATAATAGACCCATTTTACAGGTTCTTAATTGCAAGAAGAAGCAGGAAATGTGGTCTGGGTGCTCCTTTTCACTTTGAAGTAGCCGTATTTGGAAAAAAATGGGTAGGAGAGGACGGAAGAAAACTTAATTTGACTGCATTTTCATTTGTCAAAATTAGTTGTCATCAAAGCTTTCCTTCTCCAGAAGATACCAGAATATAAACTGACAGCAAATAGCACTCCTTACTAGGACTGATGATGTTACCTAGGGTAATGAAACGTCTGCAAGAAAACAAGCAAGCTTAGAGAGCACCAAGGACCCCTCAATTCCTAGTCATTTATAATTGTTAGCAAAACATCTAAAAGTGAGCTTGGAATGCATCACCCCAGCAGCCAACAGAAGTAGTTGTAAATTAATTATTCATCTCTCAGGCCAACACTAACCTCCAAAAAATTCTCTGTGCTTCAACTTGCATAAGAAAAACCTCTAAAACCCTGTGGTGAGGCTCATAAGTGGTAATAAGTAATGTTGTTGGCCACTGTGTAAATACTGGCTGGATTTTGAGGTGTTTGAAATATATATATATATTTAATTTGGCAACTATCAGGAGGCCCAGATTATTTTACTGTTTAGAAAATAGCCAAATGTTGCTCAATGAAGTCCCATTTTTTTCCAGATTAAAAAGATCAAAAGATTTTGCACAAGAAGTGCTGCAGCTGGAAAGTTCTTGGCCAGTTGTACCTCTTCTTCTGGGAATAATTTGTATTCTTTAAAAATCAGACTGCCTCCTCCCCATCCGGTCATCTGAATTTGGAATAAGTAACATTTAATGATATTTTTTATTAAAGCCCATTAAAAGCTAAATTGAAAGACTTTACATTGAATTCAAGGCTCAGAACTGTTCAATGCTATGAACAATTTTAAAAAATCATTTAGTTCAGAATGCCTCCAATTAAAATCAAGGCATATTTTGCAAAAGGGTCAAGGAGTCAAGGAGTTGATGGCAAATTGTCACCATCTGTCAGATTTTATATCAGAACCAGCAATAATTTTCCTTTCTCCTGAAACCGGACCTGTCACCCAGTGGCTCACTGTAGATACTTCAAGGATACACAGCTCAGTCAGATAAGTTGCTTTTATTGTAAATAAGACAGAAGCGATATCAGCCTTCTGTAGAACACAGGAATTAAGCCCTCTCTGTGTACATGTGTGTTAGGTCCAAGTTTTAAATCCTAGGTCTTTTTCATTCACCTTTCTGAATCAATGGGTTCTTAGCTGTTCTTTTCCTAGCTTGACATTTTCTTCCCATCTTGCCATCATCAGCCCTTATGAGAAGAATAAGGAAGTCTTAAGAGCAGAGCCATTTAGCTGTGAAGACCAGAAAATAGCTTTTTCAGAGGTCATGAAATGCCACTTGATATATTTTAAATCAGCCTTTCCTATATGTGGGACTACAACTTCCATCCCTCAGCCAGCTAAGTCAGTGGATGTATCATCTGATCAAGAGGATTGTTGTAGTCTAGCAGCACAGGTCAGAAGTCAAAAGGATGGAAAGAGCTGCTCTTACAGCAGTTCCAAGAAGGCTCCACACACCCATTTGCACTATTCAGGTGACTCTGAGGGCACAGAGAAACCTCCAAGTGCCTCAACTGCTCTCAGAGAGAGTGCTAATAACCAGAGGACTGCAAGGAATATAAATCCTTCCATTTTCACCATTAAGTCAGAACTGAACAAAGCCCAGTTGCCTTTTGAAAAAGCACCTTTGGGACAACCATGACCTGGATGACTGAGAATCTCCATAGATAAAGGTTCTTGTTTGATCTGGCCAACATCCTTTTAGCTTGGTCCTTGCAGCTAAGAATTGCCATGAAAGTAGAATCCTGATTTTTCAGTTCAAATTTTAAATCCAAATAGTTATTGAAGTCCAGAATTCTTTTTCTTTTCCCTCTGTGTCTTTATCCTTGGGCATAAAAAATAGTAATGCAGTTGCTAGGATTCCATAACTCAAGGGCAGAAGCCCTCTCCAACTTCACTTTTCATTATATGTTACTTGCTTTTCCTCTCTTTTAGGACTCCTTCATGACCATTTTGGAAATTACCAGCTTGCCTTCTACTTTGCTGGAGTTCCTCCAATAATTGGAGGTCTCATTCTTGCATTTGTTCCCTTCATCCATCAGTGTCAGCTCAAGAAGAAACGATTGGATTCGGGGAAAGACAAGATGTTGGGTTCAGAGATGGTCCCAAATGGAGAACTCCTACCAGGTTCTCCAACCACAGAGGGAGCTATGTTGTAAACTCTGGCTTGGTTACCCATCCTTTCACCAGCAGCACTTTCTGATCCCCATCTGAGTCAAGATCTTTTGCAAGAAGAACTTCACCTCTTGTGTGATAACAGAAAATCACTCTGTTGGTTGGTCCTGATCAAATTCTGGGCTTTCAAGTTGAATTTGAGTTTCCTTTGCCTCTTTCTTTCCTACCGAACATTCTCATTGTTCCCACATTTATGTCCCAGCTGTGATTTTTTTTCCAGTTAGCACATTAGTGGATTATGCATAGATGACTGTGATAACATTTTAATAGTTTGTGTTGGACCACTTCCTCTCTCCCCCAAAATAGATTCTGTAGCCATACTTAGTTATTTTGCTGACAGTGAGCTTAAATTCACTGGAAACCCCATCTGGAGTGAATTGTGAAGCTGCCAAATTCCCAGAAATATAAATTAATATATAAATTAATATATACTGATGGAGACAGAAGGACAAGAGCTGAACGGGTGGATTCTGAATCCTTTTCTGAGAAGTTTTCTTTTCAACCAGAAGTTCAGCCTTTTTCTCGTCTCCCTAAAATCTGTCCCCAAACAAGTAATTAAGCTTTTTTTTCCCCTTCCAGTTCCGTTGGGTTGTGAATTCTTTGTTTGATTTCTTTTGCATATTAAATGAATCTCAAAAGGAAGAATAATTCCTCATTTATGGATACAGTTGAGGGACCCAGTTGAAAACACTGATGGCTGCTCTTTTGGAGACCCGAAAGATGGAGCTCGGATTCTCTTACTTGGAGGGGTGGAGATTTCATTGCAGGACTTGCTTGGTCCTCCACTGTAATTGTTTTAAGAAAGGTAGCTGGAAGAAAAAAAAACCAGTGGACATTTATACCAAAGGCTGCAGTTGAGGAAACTGAGGCTCTAACCTTATTACAGAGGAAGGAGCCCATGGAATTGTGCAAGTCCCTCACTTCCATTTGGGGAAGGAACATTTTCTCTTTTCCTTAAGGGCCTGAAAACAACCCAGGAGGGAGAAACAAATGCAAAACATTAACCTGGCTTTCTGACAGCGTCCAAGTAAACGGAGGCTTGTCAAAGGTCTCTTGTTGTGAGCTGTAACAAGTGTCAGCTCCTTTCCCAATTGGCTCCAGTTTCCCAAATCATTCCTGGAATGGAGATTTACTGAGTTTTGACCTTATTCAGGATTTGCATTCTTCATTACCATCTATAGGTAGTCCTTGATTTATGACCCCAGTTGGGAGCAGACTTTCCATCACTAACATGGCAGTTGTTAAGGGAGTTGCACCCAATTTTACAACCTCTTTTGCCATGGTTGTTAAGTAAATAACTGCATTGTTAAGTGAATCATTAAGCTGTTCAGCCACTCCAGCTTGCCCCATTGATTTTGCTTGACAGAAGCCACAGGTAGTCCTTGATTTAGAACAGTTCATTTAGTGACCGTTCAAAATTACAACTGCATTGAAAAATGGGACTTACGACCATTTCCCATATTTACAACCTTTGTAGTAAAATTACGACCTATAGTCGTAATTTCATCAAATTTCAATTGCTTAGCAACTGGTTCATACTTATGACGGTTGCAGTGTCCCGTGGTCACATGATCCCTTTTTGCAACCTTCTGACAAGCAAAGTCAATGGGGAAGCCAGATTCACTTAAGAACTAGGTTACCAACTTATCAATTGCAACTATTCACTTAACAACCGTGGCAAGAAAGGTCATAAAATGGGGCAAAAGTTAAGTGTTTCACTTAAGAACAGAAATTTTGGAGTCACTTGTTGTCGTAAATCAAGGACTACCTGAACAGGGAAAGTTGCAAATGACAATCACATGAGCCCGGGATACTGCAAGTGTCATAAATACATGCCAGTTACAAAATGCCCAAATTGTGATCATGGGAACACTGTGACAATCAAAAGTGTGAGGGTCATCATAAGGAGTTTTTTGTGCTGTCAAAACATCAAATGGTCACTAAGTAAATGGTTGTAAGTTGAGGACTACATGTAGTTGAAGACTAACGTTATTTTCCCTAGTCAACTGTGTCATCTGAACAAGAATCAGAAAATATGTTCATCTCCCTTAACACTAGCAAAAACTAGATTGCCTTAGCAGCTCTTTTCCCTTTTTCTTTCCATGTATTTCCCTCTGACAGGAAAAAGTGGATGGAGAACACCATCCCAACCATGGCTAAACTGATGCTGATCCCTGCTGTGCACCGTGGAAGTGATAACCTCCCAGGTCCTTTAACGTTGGCTCAGACAGCAGCAGAGACCGCTGCTTCTCATGTCAATGTGGTGTCTGACCATATGCTGTGAACTCATGAGAGTTGACTTTAACTGGGAAGAACAACTGGGCCAGTCCTACATAACAGGGTTCTCCCAATTTGGCAACTTTAAGATTTGTGGACTTCAGCTCCCAGAATTCCCCAGCCAGCTATGCCGGGAATTCTGGCAGTTAAAGTCCACAAGTCTTAAAGTTGCCAAGTTTGGAGACCCCTGTCCTAAGATTGTTTCTCAACCTTAACAACTTTAAGAAGTTTGTGGACTTCAACTCCCACAATTCACTGGCTGGGGAATTCTGGGAGTTGATGTCCAGACATCTTAAAGCATCTACCGTTGAGAATTATTACCCTGTACGGATGCTAAATGCAGGTGTACAGTCATCAGTTAAAAGTGTGGTCCATTTTCATATCTCCCAAAGAACCACTGATGGAAGTTTCAACCATCCCTCTCTTCTGTGGATTCATCCCAAATCTACTCCTCCTGAAGCTGTTCTAAAGCCCAGGAGAAAAGCAGGCAGAACTTGATCTCAGGACTTGGGGGCTGGAGAAGGAAATCTTCAATGGTCCAAAAAAGAAGGATTTTATCTCACTCCCATCCCCACTTCATGTGTCACAGTCCACAGTTTGCTTTGAACCACAATGAGTGGTCAGCGAGTCTGGCCCTGGGGAACACCATCCCTTCTCCAGTTTGTGTAATAAAGTTAGATATGATCCATATTTGGAGGTATTTTGATTCCTTATAGAATCAGTAACAGAGCAGTAGAGCTGAGTTTCTCAGCAGCTTCAAGATATGTGGACTTCGGCTGTGCTGGCTGCGGAATTCTGGGAGTTGAAGTCCACCTGTCTTTGTTGCTGAAGTTGAGAAACTGCAATAGAGAATAATCCAATACATGGCTGAACTTTCTTCAGATGCCTCCATTGTGTTCTCCATGGATGCCCACTGTGTCCCAGCAGTAAATATCATTAGTTTCCACCCCTTAATGCAGAGATTTTACAGTCTTGTACTCTTGCAAGTTATAAAACACACATCGAAGATATGTGCCATCTGTTGTTGTATAGCTTGCCAACAATCCACTGATTCCAGATTTTTCTTTTTTTTAAAAAAAATCTCTGCAGGTTTTCTTTATGTCTCCCGCTCAGATATAGCCATGGAACTTGAGTTTGTTGAGTATACCACATTTGATGACATTCAGACATTCTAAGTCCTAAGGCAGAAAAGGCAACCCTTTTCAGGCGGGGGGGGGGAGGCATTACCCCCCCCCTTTTGTCTTTGCTGAAGGCAACAAGCGGTTTTGCTAATGACATCACAATGTCTTGGCCCATTTTAGGAAGAGAAGGGGCAAAATGGAAGTTTTAAGGCTTCCATAGAAATGAAAAGGATTCATTTTGCCCCTTAAAACTCCCCAGACAAGAAAATGTATTTTATGGGTTTTTTAAAATTTTATTTTAGAAACGTGTTAAGGCCACACAGCTCCACAACAAATCTGGGTGGCATTCAACAAAAGCAAGTATACTCTGTAATTAAAATAAATCACCCAACCACCGTAAGAGACACTGCCATCAAAGACAATCAAACTGGCAGGACCTACCACCCACTCAAGGTCTGAATTGCCAGACCTCTTCCGACCTTGGTTCAGGAGGGAGTCTGATGTATCTCAGGCAGGATGCAGTTCCAGCCTATGAGGAGTGCCTTAAGCCTCTGTCTACAAAGAGGCTTTTGCCCTTTAAAATTTCCCCAAGCACCCCATCAAACCAAAAAAGATCAAACAATTCAGCCTTGCCCTTTGCAGTCCTGTATTTCTGGGTTAGTTGTCCCTGCTGTACAGCTTGCGGTGCACCTGTTAAGCCAAGAAACTAAAAGCAGAAGCTTATCAAAAGTTGTTAGGGAAGCTTAGCCACAATCCTGTATTTTCCTTCCCCAGTTCATACACACCTGGGGTTGCAATGTTTAAACTCAACATTTATCAGCAGGAAAAGCCCTTCTGATCCAGCTGTCTCCCAGAGGTGAAATTATCCCAGCATGATCCAAGTGTGTTCCATGAAGTCTGATTGCATTCCTGCACAACCAACTTTTGTGACACCCTTTACTTTTGTAAAGAATGCTTAAATGGTCTTTGTGACTTTTTTTCCACAGAAAAGTGTAAAGTTTGTGTAAAATTTGTTCTTTCCAAAGGTTTTTCCTTTCTCTTCTGAGCAATTTCTCTGCTTCCTAGAACCATCATATGTATCAAATGTTAAATGTATGGCCAATTGCTCTAACTCTTCTGTGTTCTGATGAAATAATGGCATTTTTGTAACTTTGGTTTTCCTTCTGGGTAAATGAAGAGGCCTTGCACTGGGGTGGCCTCGGAGCACCTCTGCTCACAGTAGCTCAAAATTAGTTCCCTTTGATTTTGTGTACAGGTTGTCCTTGACTTACGACAATAATTGCACCCAAAATTTAGGTTGCTAAGTGAGACATTAGTTAAGTGAGTTTTGCTCCATTTTATGACCTTTCTTGCCACAGTTGTTAAGTGAATTGTTGCAGTTGTTAAGTTAGTAACATGACTGTTAAATGAATTTGCCTTCCCCATTGATTTTGCTTGTCAGAAGGTCACAAAATGTGATCACATGACCCCGGGGACACTGCAACGGTCATAAATACGAGTCAATTGCCAGGTGTCTGAATTTTGATCACGTGATCATGGGAACACTGCAACAGTTGTAAGTGTGAAAAATGGTCATAAGTCCAATTTTCCAGTGCTGTTGTAACTTCGAACAGTCACTAAATGAACTGTTGTAAGTCAAGGACTACCCATAATGTATTAAAAAATTGCCATGACAGTATCATGCTTTTTTAATGTATGTTTCATGCATAATATGTGTAAAACGGATCAGTTTTACACATATTATGCATGGTCATCTGTTCACACATCCCTTGGGTGCCCCTGGCCAGAAACAGTGTTGTAAATTCACAAAATATACTTCACATGGTATCATTAAGCAAAACCAAGAAACCTTTCCCGATACCCTGGTTTCTGGACTCAAATAATATTGGATTCCAGGCTGCCAAAAAGGTTGCTCTCCCTTGAGATAGAAGCGACGTAAGAAAAAATGTTGTTTTAATAGATGGTGAGAATTTTGATTTTTCAGGACAACTGATTCAAATTACATTTCTGCGGTTAGAATTCTAGCCTCTATTTGTTTTGAAATAATTCCTTGCCTCCTACTCCAACCCAACTTTTTTCCATGTTCCATGAAAACAGACATTTGGGAAAGGCAGTAGATTACTTTTGAATAGAGCAATGTTTCTCAAGCTTGGCAACTTTGAGATGTATGGACTTCAACTCTCAGAATTCTGAGAGTTGAAGTCCATCTTAAAGTTGCCATGGTTGAGAAACACAGAATAGAGAGTCTTGTTATGTCAAGAAAGCCATTTGTGTGTCTAATAAGAAAAATTCCCAAGATTTGATCTAAGGGATCTCAGCAGGAATTCAGGTGTAGAGACTCGTGAGATTTTGACATTTGATGGGATTCTGGCCAAATAATTTTTATGTAATGAGATCTTGTAAATGCCAGCAGAAGAAAATGCATATTAGTATGGATCATACAGATGGCATATGTAGTAGAAAAGGTTATGATTATGTTACATATCAAGGAATAATCCGTGAGCCTCTGTTCCAGTGGAATGAATTAAGGAAGTCCAAAGGAATTCTTAATTAGCTGTCATAATTGTATAAAAGTTAATATGGTACACTAAAGCCCATTTACTGGCTTTACTTTTTACGGCCCTGTTTACGTTTACTGCCCCAGTGGCACATTGGTGAGAATGAAGTATTGCAGGCTAATTCACTGCTCATTGCCAGCAGTTCGATCCTGACTCAAGGTTGACTCATTGGTGGTGGCACATCGGTTAGAATGCAGTATTGAAGACTAACTCAGCCCACTGCTGGGAGTTCGATCCTGACTGGCTCAAGTTTGACTCAAGCCTTCCATCCTTCCGAGGTGGGTAAAATGAGGAGCCAGATTGTTGGGGACAAGAGGTTGACTCTGAAGACCCCTTAGAGAGGGCTGTAAAGCACTGGGAAGTGGTACACAAGTTTAGCGCTCTTTCTATTGTTACACAACAGTCAAAGGAAGCAGTGGGGATCAGAGGCCACCGTTCCATGTTTCAGCCTTCAGCAGGGCTGCAGAAGGAACTCCAGTGAGTTGATACCATTCCTGAAAAGGCAAGAGAAATATTTTAAGAGAAAGTTTTCAACTTCTTCAGGGGTTTGGGAGGAGGACAGCTCTGCTCCACAGGCTTCCTATTTCATTCCCCCCCCCCATTTTTAAAACTTGGAATGAGGAAATGTGAACATTAGGCCTTTCAGGGTTGGCAGCCTGAAGTCAGCATGCAGTCAGCTGCAGATACTGAGCTGTCATGTGCACATTTAAGACTTTTGGGTAGTAGGTTATCCACTATCTTTATCTTTATTTGATTTGTATACCGCCCTACTCCCGAAGGACTCAGGGTGGTGAACAGCCAAACAGTAAAATACATAAATATAAAATTTAAAAACAGGATAAAATCGAATTAAACAATTTGGCCCAGACAAATTAAAACACCCCAATCATTTAAAAAACAGATTAAAATTTGCATATTAAAAAGAAAAGAGGGAAGAAATTAGGCCAGGCCCGCCTGATGGAATAAAAAGGTCTTCAAAGCACAGTGTAAGGTGCGCAAATCCGGGATCCTCCATATCTCCGGGGGGAGCTCATTCCAGATAGGTGCCCCCACAGAGAAGGCTCTCCCCCTGGGGGCCGCCAGTCGACATTGTTTGGCTGACGGCACCTGGAGGAGCCCCTCTCTATGGGAGCGTACCAGCCGGTGGGAGGCTATTGGTGGTAGTAGGCAGTCCCGCAAGTACCCAGGTCCTGAGCCATGGAGCGCTCTAAAGATGGTAACCAAAAGGTGGTAAGAGAAAGCCAAACTACAGTGCCTGTCAGTACAGGTAGTCCTCGACTTATGACCACAACTGAGCCCAGAATTTATGCTGCTAGGCGAGGAATTTGTTAAGTGAGTTTTACCCCTTTTTATGACTTTTTCCCCCACATTTGTTAAGTGAATCACTGCAGTCGTTAAGTCATTAACACAGCTGTTAAGTGAATCTGGTTTCCACATTACTTTGCTTCTCAGATGGTCACAAAAGAGGATCACAACATGACCTTGGGACCCAGCAACCGTCATAAATATGAGTCAGTTGCCAAGCATTCAAATTCTGATCACGTAACCATGGGGATGCTGCAACGGTCATAAGTGTGCAAAATGGTCATGGGTCACATTTTTCAGTGCCGTCGTAACTTCAAACGGTCACTAAATGAACTGTTGTAAGTCGAGGACTACCTGTATAACCCCAGCCGCTTGGTGTACAGCCCTAACTGGCACAGCAACTGAGCCCATTCTGTGTGCTTCGCTACCCTTCCATTTGAAATATGGGTGCCTTTTGCCCCACTTTCAGAAGAGCCCTCCTTAGGTTCCCCTGAAAAAAGACCCACCTTAATTTGGGAATTTCTCCCTTTGCGTAGAGCAAGGGACCATCAACAGACAAGGTCTGGGGAGAACAAGGACTCGGAGAAGTCGGCAGGTCCTTCTGGGTCTCTCTTGCAGCTCTTCTGCACCAGCCACTGACAGGTTCTGCTCTTTGACCCTAGGAAATGGGGAAACCCAGCCACGCGTCCCATCTGAAGATTCTGTGTCCCCAGGCAAAACGTTTAGTGCATGCTCTTCAGATTTCTCAGTCTTGGTGCCAGAACACTTGACTTGTGACACACACTCACAAAATGCCCATTGGTTTGGAAAGCGCACTGAAGAATTCATTCTCCCAGCTTGCAAATCATTTTTCAAATCTTTTCCTCCAACCCATGGGCAAAATAATTGGGTAGCTGACTGATTTTGAGAAAACAAATGACTTTGTCTTAACTATTTAACATGGGGGGTGGGGTGGGGGTGTTCCCTTAAGTGGAGACAGTAGCCCTCCTATAGGTAGTACAACCACAATTTGGATCAGAATTTCCATTGCTAAGCAAGGAGGCTGTTAAATGAACCACACCCAATTTTAATGACCCTTTTTGGTCCTGGTTGCTAAGTAAACCACTGCGGTTATTAAGTGGATCATGTGGTTGTTAAGCAAATCCAGCTTCTCCCATGGACTCTTGCATGTCAGAAGCCAGCTGAGAAGGTCGCAAATGGTGATCAGGTGACCCTGGGATGCTGCAACGATTGTAAATAAATGCCAGTTGACAGGCATCTGAATTTTGATTAGGTGACTGTGGGAATACTGCAACAGTCGTAAACGTGAGGACAGTCATACGTCTCACATTGCAGTGCTGTTGTAACTTCAAAAATTCACTATATGACTGGTTGTAAGGCAAGGACTACCTACCTTAGGAAAAGCCCCCTTGGAAGAGTTTCGCTGAGTCATCCAAAGGGATGGATTATCATAACCATCAAAACATTGTCTCTCTTTTAATGCAATGTATGTCAAAAGGGCCTTTCATGATGTCTTTACTTTCTTTACCCCCACCCCCCATGATTGAGTGGAAGCATGGTAGGCTCAGGGATCTGTGGCCTCTAGAGAGAGGACTCTACCATGAAAGACAGAAAATTCACAGACACCGAAGAAACACCCTGGTCACCTCATCACCAAGGAGAAGCTTCTTCACCCCTGAGGATTCCACTTAAATTCTCTTCTGTGGGAGACAAAAATTAGGCCCAATCTCTTTCACCCAACTGAAGTGAAGAAGAAACCGCATGCTTCACATCGCCATAAATTAAGCATCAGCACCTAGAAATCTGCAGTGTGAGTGAAGAGCCGAGACAATCTGTTATATAGTGCAGGCTTGGTCTTTCAGGCCCAGTGAACAGCTGAGGAGAAGATATGCCTGGCCATCAAAAATACATCCTAGCAAAAATATGTCTCCTGAAACTAACATGGGCCATTTCTCTGGAAAGGGTCTACCACAACTCAGCATGGTCAACTCGTGGGAGAACTCACCATGGGACAAGAATTACTGTCAACTGTCCAGTTGGCGAATCCAGAAAAAAGAAACTCCTGGGACATTATTTTACCAAGAGTATAAACTTTACTGAATAAATTCACATTGGCACAGAAGAAGCAAAGCCAGCTCTGGACTTCCTGGACAAAAGCAAGCATAGTTCATTTCCCCTTTCCCCACTGGCCATCCAAAGTCCATTACGACCACCAATTAACTTCTGTTATTTTGTTTTAAAAACCAGCCAGCCATGCTGTGGCATCTGCTCGGGATGTCCTGGGGGGGAGGGTTACGTCTCACAGGAATCAACACTGCTTGGAAGCTATTCCCCCCAGCCTTGCATTCCTATCCAAACACCCCCCCCCCTCTTCTTTGTCAAGCTGCGAGCAAAGTGGAATATAGGTGAAGGTTTCAGTCAGTCTTGAAAATTACACCAGGGGTGTCAAAAAGCAAGGCCCAGGAGCCGGGGCTGGATCCAGCTCATGGGGTGGTTAGATCTGGCCCACGGGGCCAAGGCCACACGCGGCCCTCCCAGGCTCCGTTTTCACTGGCAGAGGCACCGTGAGCCGGTCCTTCGCTGTTTCCAGGACCCCAAGCTCTGTTTTTGCTGGCAGAGAGTTGCAGGAGGCTGTCGCAGCCAAAAATGGAGCTCGGGAGCCTGTTTTCACTGGCAGCACTCGGGCCTTCACAGGCGCCCCCGACATGAGTGATGTTGAGCTGGCCCCTCCCCTCCCCCACCCACCCCCTGAGGTAAAACACAACGCTGATGGCCTTCAATAAAATCGAGTTTGACAGCTCTAAGTTACACTAATATCAAAGAAATAGTGGAATAGAATCTTTAAAGATAGATGCAAAAGGAGGAACAAAATGGAATGTGAATGACAAAAGTTAAAATATTTTTCAAATTATTTTAAATAATTGAATTTTTGAATTGTCCTTCGGTGAGTTGGCCATGGTGAATCGACTGGCAAGTTGGCTGCAGCAAGTTGTCCCATTCCGCTCTGCAGATGCCCTTAGAAAATGAGCTTGGGCCATTATGGCCTGGAATGATGCAAGTTTTCAAGAACACCAGATAAGAAAAAAAATAACTAAGGAGGCAGTCCCTGAAGCTGCCTGCTTCCTTGGAGATGTTGGTGACCAACTACAGTTAAGTATGAATCACTTGCCAAGCACACAAGACTCCCAGCCCTCAAGTTAATCTAAAGATGAGAATATACTGGATTTCTTCAGAGATTGTCTGAAACATCTATGCTTCCACTCCCTGATTGCTAGGCTCAAATATGTCTGTCCCAGGTGGCACAAAAGGAGCTTTGCCATTCATTTTTCAGCAGTGCTGGCAATCCAATGAGTCAGTCTGATCCAGCCACCAGCCCTGTGATCAGGAATCCATGGGAAAGGTCGGGTGGTGGGGTGTTTAACAAAGTCAAGATGGCAGCCTTGGTCATGGGATCAAAGATCCACTCAGTCATTTTGACTTTTTGAACCGTCCTGTATGCTTCTGACTATAAATATAGAACTCTAAAAAATAAATAGCAGATTATTCATTTATTTACAACTATTAGAATGTTGTAAACACTTCAATTAAGTGTTTACAAAATGCATGTTATTGTCTTGACGGTCAGATTAAACACATTGTTTTCAGCTGTCATACTTGCCAACAGCATTTTTGCACACATAAGTCTTGGCGAGTGAACTAACCCATCTACAACTGTAATTGTTAACAATGGCTCAGTGCCAATGAGACGGATGATGGCTCCTGTGTCCTGGGTTCAGGGACAGAGATTGGAGATGAACTGTAATGAATGCTGGAACAGCAGACTGCAAACGCTATTGGTAAGACGGTGCATAGCAATACATCTGTGGACTCTTCACCAATGAACATGCAGAATAACTTGAAGCTGGGGAATGCAAATTAATGTGGCAGAACGTCCTGCAATCAAGCCCATGTACATAAGCTAAAACATATGAAGAACAGTTACAGGAATTGGGTATGTCTAGTGAAAAGAAAGACTAGGGTGACATGAAAGCAGTGTTCCAATATTTGAGAGGTTGTCAGAGTAAAGGGAGGTCAACCTACTGTCCAAAGCACCTGAAGGACAAGAAGCAATGGATGGAAACTAATCAAGAAGAGAACCAACCTAGAACTAAGGAGAAATTTCCTGACAGTGAAAACAATTAACCAGTGGAATGACTTGCCACCAGAAATTGTGTGTGCTCCATCACTGTGCGGCTTTTAAGAAGAGACTAGACAGCCACTTGTCTGGAATGGTAGGGTCTCCTGCTCAAGCAGGGGTTTAGACTAAAAGACCTCCAGGGTCCCCTCCAATTTTGTTATTCTGTTAAGGGGAGAAACTTTGCCAGAAGTGCCAGAAGGGCCTGGTGGCTCAGCAGACTAAAAGCATTGTGATTAACACCAGCTGTCTGCAATTACTGTAAGTTCGAATCTCACCAGGCTCAAGGTTGACTCAGCCTTCCATCCTTTCTAAGGTAGGTAAAATGAGGACCCAGTTTGTGGGGGCAATAAGATGACTTTGTATAAATATACAAAAGGATGAAGGCTTAACGCATTGTAAGCCTCCCTGAGTCTCCGGAGAAGGGCGGCATATAAATCAAATTTAAAAAAAGAAGAAGAAGTTGGTGGTACTCCGAACAACTAGATAAGGCAGGAAAAAGCCATATTTAATTGAAAGTTAATTAAATATAGTTTGCAGGACCACTTTCCATGCATCTGAATATTTTCACCTTAGCTTAGAATATTTTCACTTTAATGTAATTAAACATTACAAAGAGTTAATGTGACATAATGATTAGAATCGCAAAGAGGCAGGTTCAAATTTACCACAGACATTCAGCAAATGGTTGTGGGCCAGAAAATCTCAATCATGACTACCTCACTGGATTCTCCTTTTGAGAATAAGCTGATGATGAACCTCACTCGCGTCAGTATCTTGAACTCCTGGAGAAAAGGTGAGATATCAATCTAACATCATCATCATTTATTGATTTGATTTGATTTGATTTCTAATCAAATTAAATAATTTTGGCCCCAACAAATTTAAAACCCCAAACTTTTAAAACCAATTTAAAATTGAATGTATAAAATACTAAAAGATATTTAAAAATTAAAAATCTTTTATAAAAGAGGGGGGAAAGTAGGCCAGGCCGGCCTGGTGAAATAGTAAGGTCTTTAAAGCGCGGCGGAAGGTGTGCAGATCCGGGATCCTCCGTATCTCTGGGGGGAGCTCGTTCCAGATAGTAGGTGCCCCCACAGAGAAGGCTCTCCCACTGGGGGCCGCCAGTCGGCATTGTTTGGCTGACGGCACCCGGAGGAGCCCCTCTCTATGGGAGCGTACCGGCCGGTGGGAGGCTATTGGTGGTAATAGGCGGTCCCGCAAGTACCCAGGTCCTAAGCCATGGAGTGCTTTAAAGGTGGTAACCAACACCTTGAAGCGCACCCGGAAGACCACCGGGAGCCAGTGCAGCTCGTGCAGGAGGGGTGTTACATGGGAACGCCATGTCGCTCCCATTACCACCTGCGCGGCCGGACTCTGTGCCAGTTGGAGCCTCCGGGTGCTCCTCGCGGGGAGCCCCATGTAGAGAGTGTTGCAATAGTCCAGGCAGGAGGTGACAAGGGCATGAGTGACCGTGCGTAACGAGTCCCGATCCAGAAAGGGACGCAACTGGCGAATCAGGCGAACCTGATGAAAAATCCTCCCGGTCACGGCTGTCAAGTGCTCTTCTAAAGACAGCCGTGAATCCAGGAGGACGCCCAAGTTGTGAGCCCTCTCCCTGGGGGCCAATGATTCGCCCCCAATAGTCAGTGATGGCATCAACTGACTATATCGGGACGTCGGAAACCACAGCCACTCGGTCTTGGATGGGTTGAGCCTGAGCCTGTTCCTCCCCATCCAGATCCGTACGGTCTCCAGGCACCGGGACATCACTTCAAGGGCATCGTTGGGGTGATCCGGGGTGGAGATGTACAGCTGGGTGTTGTCAGCGTACTGATGGTACTCCATCCCAAAACCACGGATGATCTCGCCTAGCGGCTTCACATAAATGTTGAACAGGAGAGGCGAGAGGACCGAGCCTTGCAGCACCCCACATATGAGGGGCCTCGGGGTCGACCTCTGTCCCCCTGTCAACACAGACTGCGACCGGTCAGAGAGAAAGGAGGAGAACCACCGCAACACAGTGCCTCCCACCCCTAACTCTTCCAACCGGTGCAGCATGATACCATGGTCGATGGTATCAAAAGCCGTTGAGAGATCTAACAGGACCAGGACAGAGGAGCACCCCCTGTCCCGAGCCCTCCAGAGATCATCAACCAACGCAACCAATGCCGTTTCCGTGCTGTACCCGGGCCTGAAGCCCGACTGGAACGGATCCAGATACGTCGTTTCATCCAGGTGCTGGGGGAGCTGTTGCGCGACCACACTCTCAACAACCTTCGCCACGAAGCGAAGGTTGGAGACCGGACGATAATTTACCAACATTGCCGAGTCCAGGGAAGGCTTCTTGAGGAGAGGCCTCACCACCGCCTCTTTCAAGGTGGCGGAAAAGTCACCCTCACTCAGCGAAGCGTTTATAATCCCCTGGAGCCAGCCTCGTGTCACTTCCCGGGAAGCCAGTACTAACCAGGAAGGACACGGGTCCAATAAACAAGTGGTCGCGTTCAGTCTACCCAGAATCCTGTCCACGTCCTCAGGGGTCACAGGATCAAACTCATCCCAGATAACATTCTCAAGACCTGCCCCTGTCTCTCCCCCTGAGACTACCCAGTCAGAGTCCAAATCTTCCCGAATCTGAGCGATTTTGTCATACAGATACTGAACAAAATCCTCGGCTCTACCCTCCAAGGGGTCCTCCCGCGCTTCCTGGTGGAGCAGGGAGTGGGTCACCCTAAAGAGGGCGGCCGGGTGATTATCTGATGACGCAATAAGAGCAGCAAAATAGCTACATTTCGCTGCTTTTATCGCCACTAAGTAATTCCTAATGTGGGATCTTACTAGTGTCTGGTCAGATTCAGAAAGACTAGCTCTCCAACTACTCTCTAGGCATCTTTTCCGGCGCTTCAACTCCCTCAGCTCCTCGGTAAACCAAGGAGCCAATTGAGATCGGCGCCGGGTCAGAGGCCGCAAAGGCACGACCCGATCCAGAGCTCCAGCAGCTGCCCTATCCCATCTATCTTCAGGCATTTGAGGATGCATATCCCCTGGGATCTTGAGTTGTGTTCTTCTGGGTTATGCAGCTGGAGAAATGATCGAAGCACATGGTGGATGGTCTACTAATAATAGAGAAGTTCCCTTTTTTATGACCTTGTAATCCATTAATTCAGGGTAGAGTTGGGGGGACTGAATGGAGCTGAGTATTTACTGGCCGGATGCTTTTTCTGTTCCATGTGGAGCTTTGCGCCCTAAGAGAGAAACATCTACTGCTAACTAGGATTGAACTCTGAACCTTCTGAGTGGGAGGCGAGCATCTTCCCCACTAGGCCACCATGCCATTTGGTCTACTAATAACAGAATATCAAACAAACTGCAGTTACCACACAAACCTACCTAAACTAAATCTTTATTGCCTGTTACAAAAAAATCTGCCATGAATTCTTTTGGGATTAAATCGTTGCTTTCATCCCACAGCAATCAATGCTCCAACCAATTTTCACCCCAGGCAAAGTTTGATTACATTCCAAAAAGAAATACAAAACTTTAGGGAAGGGGGCGCGTCTACTTTCTTAACCTTTTTTTTAAAAAAAGAATCCAAATAGCTCTTTCAAGAAGTGCTCGAGAAGGAAAAAGTCCATTTGCAAAGATGAATCAGTCCTTGGACATCGTTTTAAAAAACGGCAAGAGCATTCCTCGTCAGCCCTGTCCAGTCTGCCAGACCATTTTTTAAAGTCCTTTTAAAAAGTGTCAGATTCAAAAGTGCCAGCCCCTTCATGCTCGTTTGAAGGTAACAGAGTGCAGATTCAGCCTCTCAAATGCTCTCTTGCAGAAAGAGCATGCATTCAGCATGCTTGTGTACAGATAGTCCTCAACTTATAACAGTTCATTTAGTGACCATTCAAATTCACAACGGCACTGAAAAAAGTGACTTGTGACCATTTCTCACACTTACGACCATTGCAGCCTGTCCTATGATCATGATCAAAATTCAGATCTTTGGCAACTGGCTCATATTTATGATGGTCCCAGGATCATGTGATCATTTTTTGTGACCTTCAGGCAAACAAAGTCAATGGGGAAGCCAGATTCACTTAAACAACTGTGTTACTCATTTAACAACTGCAGTGTTTCCCTTTTTTGCAGTGGCAAAAAAAAAGTCGTAAAATGGGGCAAAAAAATTCACTTAAATGTCTAATTTAGCAACATAAACTCTGGGCTCAATTATGGTCGTAAATCAAACTACCTGTACTCACACAAGGGGACACCCTAAAGCAGGGGTCTCCAACTTTGGCAACTTTAAGCCTGGCGGACTTCAACTCCCAGAATTCCCCAGCCAGCTTTGCTGGGAGTTGAAGTCCGCCAGGCTTAAAGTTGCCAAGGTTGGAGACCCCTGGTCTAAAGCTAGACAGACTGAGGCTGAAAGTAATTATAACAAACAAACAAACAAAAATAGATGGAAATCATTTAAATAAGTCTAGGCTCTTTACTCAGGAGACAGTTATCTTTTGTATATCTTCTGCTAAAGGACATTTTTGAAACCACACAAGGTTTTTGTTGTGCAGAGACAACTATGAGCTGCCCAACACAAACAAGGTGGCTCTTGGGAAGCAGAGGGACGTCATGCCTCCAGCTGAATCCACAAGAAATCATAACCATTACTTGTCATTATGCAACTCGTCTAACAAGTGGTGAGTTCCTAAACCGAAGACTTGGATTTGTTCTGAATTGTTGTTCTTAGATCAGTTTGTGCCCGATGAATGTTTCATAGAGTTCCGGGGGGGGGGGGGGGAAGGGGGAAGGGAGGGGGATGTATTGGCTTGTTTTGATACTCAGAGCATTTGTGCTTTCAAAGATCAGATTGTCTGCCTCTTCAGAACCCGTGTAAAAGACTGTTGACATTAAGTAAATTGTGGTGTGGAATCACTCTGAAAAAATGTTTCCAAATGTTCCCTAAACTCCCTTCTGGGTTTCTCTTGTAAAGGGGAATAAAGAGAAAGCTGAGTTGTGTTTTTGTTTTTAATTAAAACACACCGCAAAACCAGGAGATTTGCACAGCAAACTCTTGTGATTAGCCCTGTTTCATAACTTGGCACAGTGGGTGGCTGGAACTTTTTGAAATGAAAAGAAAAACATACCTTGAAAAGGGTGGCCTTTTTTTTTTAAACCTGTCACCTGCCAGTAAATGAGCTTATAACGTCCAGAAGCCTCAGTCAGAATACTGGAACTTGTACATCCAACACATCTGGAATATGTCAGGTGGGAACAGCTGGGTTCAGCTGGAGAAATTCTCTGAAAAAAATGGCCTTTTCTTCTTGACTTGATCTTTTTCCTTTTCTAACAGATTAGGCAGATGGTCCTCTCCTCAGGTGAAGTGGTCCCCGGGACCGTTCAGCAGGAAGCTCCTTCCAAATGAAGGCAAGAACAAGGCTCAGTCAATTGACCATCCCTCCAAGTCACAATTCTGGTGGGAGGGAGCTTCAGAAACATTCAAGAACTTCAGCTGTTCACTTGAAGGCATCCTGAAGGCTACTTACAAGCAGGACAGTAACAGTATAACAGAGTTGGAAGGGACCTTGGAGGTCTTCTAGTCCAACCTCCTGCTTGAGCAGGAGACCCTATTTCATTCAGGACAAATGGCTGTCCAGTCTCTTCCTAAAAATCTCCAGTGGTGAAGCAATCTATGAAACCAATGGGGACATTGGTGCGTTCTTTTTGGAGTGTGTGTGGAGGTTGAGTCAGTGTTGCCTCCTGGCATTTTCTTCTGTGACCACCCCCCCATCCCATCTCCGGAGGAACCTCTTCAGGAATATAGCAAATAAGTATAAATGCAAATAAGCAAAATCTGTAATTTTGCGATACTCATGAAATTGTGGCTTTCAAGCTTTGTGTCATATACTACGGCGCACGCACTAAATTTAATCATGCTGCATTTCATTTAGATGTTGCCCTGCAGATACGTCCAGCTTTCTGGTTATGTTATTCAGAGCCCCAAATGTCCACTCTTTGGGTGTCTGGTAATGTCAACATGTAACTATGCCTTAGAACATAATACTGTAGAATCATAGGGCTGGAAGGGAGGGACCCTGCTCGAGGCAGGAGACCTTACACCATCCTGGTCAAAAGGTTGTCCAATCTATTTTTGAAAACTTCCTGTGATGGAGCACCCACAACTCCAGGAAGCAAGCCGTTCCACTGATTAGTTGTTCTCTCTGTCACAAAGTTTCTCCTTACTTCGAGGTTAGAGCTCTCTTGGACATGCTCCCACCCATTACTTCTTGTCCTGCCCTCAGGTGCTTTGGAGAATTGGTCTACGTTGGCTGGGGAATTCTGGGATTTGAAGTCCATAGAATTTCAAATTGCCAAGGTCGAGAAACCTGCTCTAGACTGGTCCTTCAAAGCATTAGTTGCCAGCCTTCCTTCTCCCGTAGAATCCTGCCAAAGCTATGAGTCAGCCTCACTCGATCCCAAAGCCCATCACTTCCCAAGCACACGGCTCCCCTCCTCCGTCTTCCCAGTCCCTTCCCTACGTCTTTCATGGCTTCCGACAGTACATTCCCAAACAGAACAAAGCGTTATCAGCACGCCATCTCAACCGCAAGACAAGTTCAAACCCCGGGTTTACGTCTGATCTGCAAGATTACGTCTCTTCTGGCCGCCGCCCAAAAAGGTGCATGATATACTCAGAAAGTGGAAAAGTACAATTGCAGTGTTTGTTTTTTTATTATTTTGCCATTGGGGTTGCTTGTAAATGCCATAAAGTTTCGTTTGGCCTGGAAAAATTGGTTAATTGTCTCGGGAAAGAAACTGAGCAAAGGTTATGTCAGGTAGCTAAGCCTTAGAATCCCAGAATTGAAAGGGATCCTAGAGGTCTTCTAGTTCAACCCCCTGTGCTGAAAAGAGCTGTTTTTCTAATTTCAGGTGGTCAAAGCACCTGAATTTGTTTCCCAGTTAAGCTCAAAGTGAAGGTGAGGGAACAGCATCATACTTTTGAGTAGGAGGATTGAGGCTTTGGCTGAAGCAGCAGAATCCCTGGCCAAAATAAAAATGACCAACAGGAATCCCTTGGGCCCAAAATGAGTTTTCCCATAGCACAAAGATTGAGGAAGGTGGTGAATTGGGGTTGGGAAGGTCATCCTGGCCTTGTGGAAATGGTCACAAAATGGCTGCCACAGCAGAAACCTTCCCACTGAAGGGGGCCGACTGCTACCAAAAGCAAGGGAGGGTGGATCCTGTTAGGCTTTTTAAGCTTCATCCCCCAGGATCTGCCTTCCCTATCACCTTACCTCTGGATAGGAAAGCATGTTTCCAGGCCAAACACGGGGCTGCAGCCATGCACAGGGATTTCTGGAAATTAAGCTGAAGCTGGCACCTGGTTTACCCTACGCCAGCTTCTTATGTTTTAATTCAAATAATATTTTAGAAGCATGAAAGTCAAAAGCAGCAGGGCACCTGGTAGGAAGCAAGAGAGGTATGCAGGACATCTCTGGAGTCCAGGGAATTCAACTAGCCAATTCTCGTTTACAGAGTTTCAAGGAATGGTCCCTCTGAAGCTCATGAACTTTAAGATATGTGGACATCAATGCCCAGAATTCCCCAGCCAGCATTCTGGGTGTTGATGTCCACAGGTTTTAAAGTTGCCAAGTTTAAAAAACACTGGTTTAACTGGCCTTGAGGCCAAGTTGGGGAACTCCTGGAGTGTGCTAGCCTGTTGGTTGATGCCCTAGAAAAACAGCCTAGCATGTTCCATAATTTGGGGTTATATAACACCACCAACACACACACACACACACACACAAACACACACACACACACACACACACACACACACTGTTGACAGAGTATTGACAAAGAATACTGGCAAGTATTCATAAAGATCCTATTGCCAAGTATTCACAAAGAATTCTTACTCATAAAGGTACGTGAACATTTGGGAACGGTTAGGACCTGCTCCCTTGTTGACAAGGATCCAAAATGAAACCTCACCTTTTCATTCCGGCCCAACTGCTCCGTCATCACCTTACCTTTGTCCTATACTCAAGGCCCATTGTGGCTTATCACAAACTTAGTCTGTTAAGGCTGGGGAATAAAACTTGGAGTGTGTTGCTTCAAGAACAATCTCTGCTTTGCCCCAATTGACCACCACCTCAACACTTTTTTCAAAAATACTCCTGGAAATATCAAGACATTGTTGATAGTGACATGACAGCTGTCTTCCAATATTTGAGAGACTGTCACAGAGGGGAGGGGGGTCAACCTATTTTCCAAAGCACCTGAAGGCAGGACAAAAAGTAATAGACGGAAACTTATGAAAGAGAGAAGCAACCGAGAAATAAGGAGAAATTTCCCAACAATGAGGACAATAAACGGCTTGTCTTCAGCCGTTATGGCTGAATGGCTTGTCTTCAGAAGTTATGGGTGCTCCATCACTGACGGTTTTCACAGAGACTGGACAGCCAGGTCTAGTCTAGTGAAAAGAAGGACTAGGGAAGACACAATAGCACTGTTCCAATATTTGAGGGGCTGCCACAAAGAAGAGGGGGGCCAACTTATTTTCCAAAGCATCAAAAGGCAAGACAAGAAACAACGGATGGAAACTAATCAAGGAGAGAAGCAACTTAGAACTAAGGAGAACTTTCCTGGCAGTGAGAACAATAAATCTGTGGAACAGCTTGCCTCCAGAAGTTGTGGGTGCTCCATCAGTGGAGGTTTTCAGGAAGAGACTTATCTGAAATGGGATAGGGTCTCCTGCTAATGAGCAAGGGGTTGGGCTAGAAGACCTCTAAGATCCCTTCCAACTCTGTTATTCTGTAAACACCCATAATGGCAGTTTAACCAGCTTCTGCTCTCTTTTGCTCTAAAAGCTTCCCTTGTTACGGTGGCTTTTGAAAGGAAACGGACCTAATCTGAGAATGGAATCAGGAAGCCGAAGAGACAGCACTTTTCATCTCAAAGCAGATGCCTTCACAAATATGGCACTGGGGCTTAGCAGAGACATCGCCTAGCATAGCCTGACAACCAGTAAAAACCTCTGATGTTCCACCACATCCCTACGATTGAAAAACCAGTCCTTCTGATGATGGGGAAAGGAATTTCATCTAATAAGATATCCAGTACATGTATATTGCAGTTTTTCACTGTAATTTCCTGTCACAGATGCCAAGAAAGACAGCGCATGTCCTCCTTCACCCTCATTTGTCCTCCTTTCCAATTGTCCATGTCCTGTTTTGCCTGTTCAGTGATCTGGTAACTCGAATGTGAGACTGAACTCTCCAAGGCTCAAAGGCAAGAGCCATCTCCATCGATCAATCATAAGATGTACAAGTCAGGGAACTCTCCAGGAGAAAATAGCAGAAATGAGAACAACACCGTAGTGTGTTATAAAAGAAGCATTCCAGGGCTCCGGCAACACACAACTAAAATGTTGGGAAAATATTTCCTTCCTCAAGTCCCAAAGGTGCCTTTCAAGAGGCAACTGGGCTTTCTAGGGTTTTTTTGAAGACGTTTCACTTCTCATCCAAGAAGCTTCTTCAGTTCTGACTGAATGATGGAGGATGGAAGGATTGATATTCCGTGCAGTCCTCTGGTCGTTAGCGCTCTCTCTGAGAGTCATTGAGGCCACTTGGAGGTTTATCTTGCCCTCAGAATCACCTGAATAGGGCAATTGGCTGTGGAAGTGGCCTCAACGACTCTCAGAAAGAGTGTTGGAATATAAATCCTTCCTTCCTCCACCATTCAGTCAGAACTGAAGAAGCTTCTTGGATGAAAAGCGAAATGTCTTCAAGGAAAAACAAAACATTGCCTCTTGAAAAAGCACCTTTAGGATATCCAGCGGGTTTTGCAGGGGACCATGTGTGTGTGTGCCTGTGTGTTTGTGTATGAGATAGGATCATGAGCATATCCTAAAGAGCGCCTGGTTTGTGTCTTCCAGTCTCCCTGCAGGATATCAACATGCGGAAAGCTTTCAAGAGCTCTACCATCCAGAACCAGCAGGTGGTGTCGCGCAATTCGATCCCTAACCCTGTGATGGAGATGTACCAGCATTGTGATAAGCCTCCGCCCTTGAATATCCTCACTCCGTACAGGTAGAGTGGGGGAGGGACACTGCTGGTGGCTACAAGGCAGAGCAGGGCTCCCCAACCTGGGCCACTTTAAGACGTGTGGACTTCAGCTCCCAGAATTCCCCAGCTAGCCACGATATAAAAAAGATGTTGAGACCGTAGACCAGGGCTGTCAAACTCACAGCAGTGGGCCGGATGCATCACGTGCTGGCCACGCCCATGTCTGGTTTAGCGAAGGGGGGGAAAGTTGCAATACGTCACGTGACGACACTGTGACGACAAGAGTTTGACACCCTGCTCTAGAAAGACTGCAGAGAAGACTGCACCTCCTGCCTGGACTATTGCAACGCTCTCTACATGGGGCTCCCCTTGAGGAGCACCCCGAGGCTCCAACTGGCGCAGAGTGCGGCCGCGCGGGTGGTAATGGGAGCGACATGGCGTTCCCATGTAACACCTCTCCTGCACGAGCTGCACTGGCTCCCGGTGGTCTGCCGGGTGCGCTTCAAGGTGTTGGTTACCACCTTTAAAGCGCTCCATGGCTCAGGACCTGGGTACTTGCGGGACCGCCTACTACCACCAATAGCCTCCCACCGGCCGGTACGCTCCCATAGAGAGGGGCTCCTCCGGGTGCCATCGGCCAAACAATGTCGACTGGCGGCCCCCAGGGGGAGAGCCTTCTCTGTGGGGGCACCTACTATCTGGAACGAGCTCCCCCCAGAGATACGGAGGATCCCGGATCTGCGCACCTTCTGCTGCGCCTTAAAGACCTTTTTATTTCACCAGGCGGGCCTGGCCTAATTTTCACCCTCTTTATAAAAGACTTTTAATTTTTTAATATTTTTTAGTATTTTATATATTCAAATTTTAAAATTGGTTTTAAATTTAAAATTTCATCTAGATTAGTAGCACAAAATAAAATATAAATGTTAAAAAGATCGGTGTTCAAATACCAATGTCTAGGCCATTGAAGCACAGCTTCGTTTATAATAATAAAAAAATTCAGATCCTGGATCAGATATGCCCTGAGCTTACGGCTGGTCACGATGCAATCTACACTTTGAGAGTCACCCGGAGGGGAAGATGCTATGCCCCATTTATACAGAGAGTCCTGGCAGGCATTGTGTGAGATGCAAATCCTATTCAGGATTGTCCATTGCTAACATGGCAGTTCAAAGCCTAGCATCCTTTTTGTGGGGGTATTTATATGTCTTCCTATGACAGTGGCCCATTTAGCTTTCTTTTGGCCTTCGATGTTAAAATTGTTGGGCTGATGTTGGGCGACTGCCAACGGGGGGTTGCCTGGATTTGAGTCTTCCGGCTGATTCTCCCCTATATCACCTTGATGTAGAATGCAGCATAGAAATAGATTAAATTTAATTTAAGTGCTTGGTAATTCCCTGTTCAGGACCCGTACATAGAAATGCCCTTAGGCATGAAAACTGGCTGAATGACTTTGGGCCTGTCACACACTCTGAGTGCCTCACAAGGGTGGTTGTTGTGTGAAAAATAGGAGAAGGGAGGGGTATTAGGTATGTTCATCACCGTGAGTTATTTATGAAAATAATAAAGGTGGGATAGTTTTTATTTTAAAAAAAACATAACCTTGCTATCTGAACACACACCAAGAGAGAGAGACTTTAAAAATCCCAGTTGATCTAACAGCATTCCTCTTTCAGTTGTCAGAAGGTTTACTCAGAGCAGTAACGGCTAATCAAATCGTTGAGTTGCTCCTCCAGTCGCCTGACTTTTCTAAACCTCCAAAAATTCCCATTCCTCTCCTCCTGCAATTTGTTTCAATGATACACAACTCCCCTCTGCTGGTCAGCTGCAGTTCTACAATATCAGGCATCGTTCCAACTGGATTTGATCATGGAGATTTGTTTTTTTTAAAAATCAGTTGCTAGCAGCTTAATGCTGTCACCTGTCTACCTGCTGGCTCTATATAGAATTCTCCACACTGCTGACCTGCTAAGACTCCACTGTCAGAGCTCCAGGGAAGGTGAAGCAGAGAGGGCTCTCTTGTAAGGACCACAATCCTGCTAAATTGTGGCCTTCAACAACTCGAGGAGTTTCAGGACTGGTATCTATGTCTATGGAAATTCTCAGTCATCCAGGTCACCCAAAGGTGTTTTTTTCAATAGGCAACTGGAGTTTTCCTTGGTTTTCCTTGAAGACTTTTTGCTTCTCATCCAAGAAGCTTCTACAGTCAGAACTCAAGAAGCTTCTTGGATGTGAAGTGAAATGTCTTCAAGGAAAAAAAAAAAGTAGAGCTGTCTTTCAGGACTGATGATATGCTATGGAAGATGCAGAGTCCAACTAGCATTATTAAGCAACTTCTTAATGCATCTGGGGCTGAATATTTCAAGAGTATGGCCAAGCAGTCTTTGGCTAAATATTAAATTCTGCCATATCTCTGGGCCAGCTTCAATTGGTGCCTACACAGAAATGCAACAAGATTCTTATCCATTAAATCCCCAAATAAATTTTTGCTCTAAGTTGCCATGTCCAGCCAAAGTCTGCATTTTCACAACACAGTTAACCTGGTTATTCAATTAAACAGTTGGAAGGGACCTTGGAGGTCTTCTAGTCCAACCCCCTGCTCATGAGCAGGAGACCCTATATACCATTTCAGACAGGTGGCTGTCCAGTCTCTTCTTAAAAGCCTCCAGGGATGAAGCACCCACAACTTCTGAAGGCAAGCCATTCATCTGCAGGGTCTGCAAAGCCACAAAGAAGCAAACAACAACAAAAGAAGCCACGATTCAAGCTAATGAAATTCTGCAAATGAAATTGTTAAGCTGCTACAGCATGTCCGGGAACACAGCCAGTTTCTTATGCAATAATAGCATTTTCCCCTCTCCTAGTAAGCACAAATATGCTATTGATTTTTCACCATTATTTACTCTTCTGCATTTGCAAAATGCACTGAGCCACAAGGCAGCCAACACAATTTCCCTCTAAATATCTTCACTTACTTCATTACTTTGAGACTCATGAATCTAGAAACCCAGAAAGCTGGGTTAAGTGAACCATCATTCAATAACCAATGGGTAAATATGCCATGTGGTACCACCTGGGGGGGGACGAGGGGGGGATTATACCTGTACAAATTCATTAGTCTACTAATACCAAATGCTTCTTTATCCATTCCCAGTATTTGTCAACTAATGAAATGAACCTAGAATCAAAAATAAACATTGCTATTTTTTCACTTAAGAAAATGGTTTAAGTGCTTTTTACTTGCTTTATGGCCAGCGGTTCTTTGAAACAGGGCTTTCAAATTGCTGGGAATCCCTCTCTCTCTGCCACTTGAAATCCCACCAAGACACATTTACTTGGATCGAGGTTCATTTTCTATTTTACTGCCCTTTCTGGAATCCTTCCAGTCCACTATGATTTCCGCCTCAGTCATTTGGCAGTTTCAACAAACCTGACTCCTTTGCGCATCAGTTTCAAGTCACATTTATGTGAGACGTTCTTGACTTCACAGAGCCTGGAGATAACATCCTGGCCTACCTCTGCCATGTCGGTGTCCCAACCTGTTCCAAAGTTTGGGATGCAGGAATCTTTTGCCCGTTCTAGAGCAGAAATGGATTCCCCTTGGCCAGGGGTGCAATGTAAAATTTGTTACTACCGGTTCTGTGGGCGTGGCTTGGTGGGGTGGTGGTGGTAATGTGACTGGGTGGGCATGGCCAAGTTTTTTTTTTTTTTTTTTTACTTTTCAAAGCATTTTTTCTACAACCTCTTCGGCCGAAGAGGTTGCAAAAAAATGCTTTGAAAAGCCTCTCTGCCGATCAGGCAACAGAGCTGGGATCGTCAGAGGCTTTTCAAGGCATTTTTTTTACCACCTCTTCGGCCGAAGAGGTTGCTGAAAAAAATGCTTTGAATGCTGATGATCCCAGCTGAGCCGCACGATCATCAGAGGCTTTTTCTTTTTTACCTTTAAAAGCATTTTTTCAGCGGAAGAGGTTGTAGAAAAAATGCTTTTAAAAGTTAAAAAAAAAAAGCCTCTGATGATTGTGCGGCTCAGCTGGGCATGGTGGAGGGGGGACGCAGGGATTTTTGCTACCAGTTCTCCGAACCACCCGCCACCATCGCTACCGGATCAGGCGATCCGGTCCGAATTGGGAGCATTTCACCCCTGCCCTTGGCCCTCCCAAATGTGAGTGAACTTTTATCAGCTGCAGCCAGGATAGCCAAGGGTGAAGAATGATGAGGGATGTAAGCCAGTGGTGAAATCTGAACCAGTTTACTACCGGTTCGCTGGTTGTGCATGCGCACCATGCACCAAATGCGAGGTGCGCGTGCACAGTGCACACCAAAAGGAGGCATGCGGTAAGTAGAACAGCATGCAAGGGGGGTGATCAGTTGTGGCACACAATCTTTTTTTTTACTTTTAAAAGCATCGTGCTGCTCAGCTGTGATCGTCAGAGGCTTTTTTTTACCTTTTAAAAGCATTTTTTCTACAACCTCTCGAGGTTGTAGAAAAAATGCTTTTAAAAGTCACTGACGAGCCCAGCTGAGCCGCGTGATCATCAGAGGCTTTTTTTTTTTACTTTTAAAAGCATTTTCGGCAAAAAAGGTTGTAGAAAAAATGCTTTTAAAAGTAAAAATAAAAGCCTCTGATAATCTTGCAGCTCAGCTGGGCATGGGGGAGGATACAGGGATTTTTGCTACCAGTTCTCCGAATCACCCACCGCCATCGCTACCGGATCAGGCGATCCGGTCCGAAACGGGAGCATTTCACCCCTGATGTAAGCCTTCCCTTCCCCACCATTTGCTCAGAACTGAAAAATCTTCTTGGATGAGAAGTGAAACGTCTTCAAAGAAAAACCAGAAAGTCCAGTTGCCTCTTGAAGAAAAAGCACCTTTGGGATGTTTGTTTGGTGACAGCACTGAAAAAAGTTACCACCATTTTCACACGACCATTGCAGCATCCCCAATGGTCACACAATCAAAATTCGGAAGCTTGGCAACTGGCACGTATTTATGACAGTTGCTGTGTCTCGGAGTCATAGTTTAACCCCTGCAGTGATTCACTTAACAACTGTGGCAAGAAAAGTTGTAAAATGGGGCAAAGCTCCCTTAACAACTTTCTTGCCTAGCAACAGAAACGTGGGGCTCCACTGTGGTTGTAAATCAAGGACGACCTGTGTTGTTTTTTCCTGCTCATGCCATGCTGGAAAGCTCCTGGCCTAACAGGGACTTTGAACCCTGGTTGAACTATCTCCTGGGTTTCCTGCCAGGCCTCATCCAGAGAGTTCGTCTGGCTTGAAGGCCAGCAGAGAGAGATTCAAGGCTCCAGCTGGTTGATAAGCTAGTTTATGACTGTAAACCCTGAAACAGGCAGAGCAGATTCTTCCTCCGAGGGGCCGGCAGTGGCTGCCTGTGGCTTGTGATTGTCCCTGGGGGCTCCAGTCCTTGCCGGTGAATCTGGACGGGTGCAGAAAGGGCAGCAAAGCAAAGAAGAAAAGATGTTGGGTAAGCTTGAACTTCAAAATAAGTTAGCCAAACAAAAAGCTGTATACCGGTAGTCCTCTATTTAGGACTACAATGGAGCCCAAATTTTCTGTTACTAAGCAAGACATTTGTTAAGTGTGTTTTGCCGCATTTTATGACTTTTCTTGCCATGGTTGTTAAGTTAGCAACATGGTTGTTAAGTGAATCCGGCTTCCCCATTGACTTTGGCTGTCAGAAGGTCGCAAAAGGGAATCACATGATCCCAGGACACTGCGACCGTCATAAATTGAGTCAGTTGCCAAGAATCTGAATTTTGATCACGTGACCATGGGGACGCTGCAATGGTTGTAAGTGTGAAAAACGGTCATAAGTCACTTTTTTCAGTGCCGGTGTAACTCTGAATGGTCACTGAATGAACTGTTGTAAGTCGAGGACTGCCTGTAATATATTGTGAGAAATATGATCAGGAAATATGATGAGGAGACATCAGGAAAACTGATGATGCATACACTAAATCAGAGAGATATAATTGTACAGTATATCTACACTTTCCATAACTAATGATAGTTAAGTGTTTTTTATTATCAGGGCAACCTGGTCTACGCAAATATGGGACGGAGCATACTGCTTCTGCTTATGCTCCATCCTATATTTGGGTAGACCAGGTTGCCCTGATAATAAAAAACACTTAATCCCTCCCCTGGTACAAAGCTAGGAGAGCTCATGGGTTAGAGGTTAATACATCTGCCTAATATGCAAGCAAGCCCAGGTCCGAATCCCAGAAGGTCATGGCTAGCTGACGAGAGCTAAATAGCTTGAAATAGTTCTATACTAGTCTCCCTTCCTTTCACAAATGACAGTTAAATATTTGTGCCCGTCATGAAAATCAGATACTAGGCCCATCCAATATCCAAGATTGATATGGTAGAGTCATAGGGCTGGAAGGGACTTTGGAGAACTTCCAGTCCAAACCCTTGCCCAAGGCAGGAGTCCTTAGCTCCATAAGGTGCAGCTGTGGACAAACTCTGGTGAATCATTTCTTGAAAACCTCCAGTGATGAAGCATCCACAACTCTGGGAGGGAAATGGTTCCACTGATTAACTGTTCTTAGGAAATTAGTTGTTTGGAAATTTCTTCTTAATCCCAGGTTGGATCTCCATTGCTTCTTATCCTGTCCTTTGGTGCTTTGGAGAGGGGATTGGATTAGAACAGGGGTCTCCAGCCTTGGCAACTTTAAGACTTGTGGACTTCAACTCTCAGAATTCCTCAGCCAGCAAAGTCTTAAAGTTGCCAAGGTTGGAGACCCCTGGACTACAAGACCCCAATGTCCCTTCCAATTGTTATTCCCCCTTCCCTGTGACTGTCCTTGAAGCATTGGAAGATGGCTATCATGTCTCTCCTAAGCCTTCTCTTCATTAGGCTGAACATATCTAATTCCCTTTTTTGTTCATTGTACAATTTAGACCTGTAATCACCTTTGTTGCGCTTCTCTGCACTCTTTCTAGGGCCTCATCATCTTTTTTGTATTGTGGTGGCCAGAACGGTAGAAAGTATTCAAAGTGTAGTGTCCCTATTGCCATCCCATTGATATGGGTCTTCTGTTCTCATTTTAAACAATGAAGATGAGGGGGCAGAATCAGGAATTCTTAAAACTCTAGAAGTTTAGGGTTTACAAGACAAATTGTGAACGTTGAATAAGGATTTTTTTTTTTAAAGTTGAAGTCAGCATTGAGTGACAAGGAGAATAATTTCTGTAGATTATCTTCAAAAGATTTCTCCAGGCAGTGTCTCTTGGGATTGATAATACAATCGCAGGCAGTTGGGGGGGGGGGGGCTGTGCGTCTTTTTTCACAGATGTCAACGCAAGCAGAGGCCTTGGTAGATAAATTTGGGAAAACAATGTGCAGAGTGTAAGGAGGAGGGCAGGAGGGAATAATTAGAAGGAGCAAGATTCACATGCCGGAGAGTAAATGTGATGCCTTCTTTAAAATACAGATTGTGGGCGTAAAGATAACACATTCCTGATGCTGTAGAACAGTGTCTCTCAACCTTGGCAGCTGGAAGATGCGTGGATTTCAACTTCCAGAATTCCCCAGCCAGTGAGATTTTATCTGGTATCTTGCAGTCTCCAAAATATTGATACAAAGAAGAGGGAGTCAAATCTATTCTCCAAAGCACCTGAAGACAGGACAAGAATCGATGGATGGAAACTCATCAAGAAGAGAAGCAACCTAGAACTAAGGAGGAATTTCCTAACCGTGAGAACAATTAACCAGTGGAATCGCTTGCCTCCAGAAATTGCGGATAATCCATCACTGGAGGTTTTTAAGAAGAGACTGGGCAGTCACCTATCTGAAAGGGCATAGGATCTTCTGCTTGAGAAGGGGGTTGGAGTCGAGCTAGAAGACCTCTTCCAACTCTGTTATTCTGATAGACTGTGTGCCATAAAGACTATCTGGAGAATTCTGGGAGTGGAAGTCCACATTGAAACATTGCTGTAATGTAGAAAAATGAAAAGGGGAAGGCAGAGAAAGCTAGCAAAGTTTTAATTTAGTGGCCCTTGGTCCACAGAGATCAGTGATTCAGATGTTTCAAATCACCAAGAATATAACAGAAGATTTCCACTTTGTGATTTTTTAAAGGTAAGCAAGGCTTGCAGTGAATGAGTCTATGAAGTTGCTCATAGCATCAGCGTCTACAGGAAGTCCTTGATTTACGACCAAAATTGGGACCAGAATTTCCTTTGCTAAGCAAGGTAAAACAGATTTGAAAAGGACCTTAGAGGTCTTCTAGTCCAACCTCCTGCTCAAGCAAGAGATCTCATGCCATTCCAGACTAGTGACTGTCCAGTCTCTTCTTAAAAATCTCCAGTGATGAAGTACCTACAACTTCTGGAGGCCAGCTGTTCCACTGTTTAACTGTCCACGCTGTCAGGAAGTTTCTCCTTAGTTCCAGGTTGCTTCTCTCCTTGATTAATTTCCATCCACTGTTTCCTGTCCTGCTTTCTGGTCCTTTGGAAAGTAGGTTGACCCCTTTCTTCTTTGTGGCAGCCCCTCAAATACTGGAAGACTGCTATCATGTCACCCCTAATCATTCTTTTCACTAGGCTAGAGAGTCTCAATTCCTGCAAGGTTCTTCATCTTTGAGCCGCCAGCCCCCTCTTCATCTTTGATGCTTTTTTCTGTGCTCTTTCCAGAATCTCAACATCTTTTTGATAATATGGTGACCAAAACTGGATGCAGTATTCTAAGTATGGTCTTACTAAGGTTTTATAAAGCGGTACTAATACTTCATGTGATTTTATTTTTGCTCTGATTGTTAAGCAAATAGCAATAGCAACAATGCAATAGCAGCATTTAAGACTTTTATACTGCTTCACAGCCCTGTCTAAGCGGTTTACAGAGTCAGCCTATGCCCCAAACAATCTGGGTCCTCATTTTTCCCACCTGGGAAGGATGGAAGGCTGAGTCAACCTTGAACCAGTGAGACTCAAACTGCTGTCAGCAGAATTAGCCTGCAGTACTTGCATTCTAACCACTGCGCCACAACGGCTCTTAATCACCGTGGCTGTTAAGTGAATTGTGCAGAAAAGCAAATAAGCTTCTCTTAGTGTCCGACGTTGTCTGGGAAGTCGCAAAGGGTGATCATGTGACCCTGGGACACTGCAGTTGTTGTAAAACCATGCGACTTGCCAAGTGCCCGGATTTGGCTCATGTGACTATGGGGATGCTGCAACAATTTTAACTGTGAGGGGAGGTTGTAACTTTTTCCAGTGCCATTGTAACTTCAGACAGTCATTAAAGAATGATTGTAAGCCGAGGACTGACCGTGGACGCATCAAACAGCTGAAGAAAGCGAGCAAGAACCAAGTATCAGTGCTTGGCATTATAGGTCAGAGTCTTGTTTTAATTTTTGAATGACCTCATCAAATTCTACAGATGAGGAACGCAGTGGTTAGAATGCAGGATTGTCTAGTGCTACTGCTACCTTCCCTGCCTTCCCCACTTTTCTTTCCTTCCTCCCTTCCCTTTTCTTCCTACAGAGCTGTGGTGGCCCAGTGGTTAGATTTGCAGGCTGACTCTGCCCACTGCCTGGAGTTCGATCCTGACCGGCTCAAGGTTGACTCAGCCTTTCGAGGTTGGTAAAATGAGGACCCAGATTGTTGGGGGACTGTGTAAACTGCTGAGAGGGCTGTAAAGCACTGTGAAGCGGTATATAAGTCTAGTGCTATTGCTACCTTCCCTGCGTTTGTTTCCTTCCTTCCTTCCTTCCTTCCTTCCTTCCTTCCTTCCTTCCTTCCTTCCTTCTTTTTCTTCCTACTGAGCTGTGATGGTGTAGTGGTTACAATGCAGTGGTTGGGTTCGATATCTGATGTTTTCAGCAGAAGAAAGAAAAACATAAGACTACAAGTCGTCCTCGGCCTACAACCATTCATTTAATTACAACAGTATTTAAAAAATGATTTATGACCATTTTCACATTTATGACCATTACATCTTCCCCATGGTCACATGACCAAACTCCAGGCACTTGGCTCATATTTACGACGGTTGAATGGGGCCTTTTTGACAAGCAAAACCAATGGGGAAGCCAGATTTACTCCACAACTGTGACAAGAGGTCATCAAATGGGTCAGATCTCACTTGTCTTGCTTTGCAATGGAAATTTGGGGATCAATTTCGATTGTAAGTCGAGGACTACCAGTTATCTATTTCTCTCCTCACCCAATCTTGTCACAGCTCCTCAAGGCTTCCATCTGAGGTCAAGCAGAGCTGGAGTAACACCTTCCATTTCCACGAGATTTTAAACTGGAGAACTTAAGTTTGAGTTCTCAACAATGTTGAGAACGTTGTCCTGAGCAAACGATGACCTCAGCTACATAGGTGCATCCTCAACATTTACCCTGTTTGCAAGCATCTGATCTTGTGTTCAAGATCAGATGCTCAAGACATTGTCACATTTGGCGATGTCTGGCAAGGAAGATAATAGGCTTGTCTGTGTCTGGACTGTTCTGTTGCAAAAGAGGGTTGCCTATTACATGTTTCTCTGGTCAGAAGGCCATTTGTAAGCTTTAACCTGCAGAAAATTCCACCGCTCTTAAAAGGATGCATCATTCACGTGGGCGATACATAAACACACCAAGGTATGCATCACATCTATCAGGCAAGAGAGAAGTTCACAGCACGGTGGCCTATACAACTACTGTTGCTTTGGCATTGGAGCATACAAGGTGCTGTTGACACAGGGCTCACCTGCCAAGCTAGCAGATTCACTACCTGGTTCAACCGGTCCTTCTGGGCTGCCACCTGGTTTAGGTATTAGTACGGGGTACTTGGTCAGCAGTCAACCAGGTTGCAAGGAGGTCGATAGGTCTGATCTGGGTGCAGAAACCCAAGTTGCTTTTCTTCTCATAAAAGGCTGTATAGGTAGGCCTTGACTTATAACAGTTCATTTAGTGACTGTACAAAGTTACGGCACTGAAAAAAGTGACTTATGACCATTTATCACACTTATGACTGTTGCAGTGTTCCAGGGTCATGTGATTCCTTTTGTGACCTTCTGACAAGCAAAATATAGGGGGAAGCCAGATTCACTTAACAACCGTGTTACTAACTTAACTGCAATGACTCACAACTGTGGCAAGAAAAGTAAAATGTCTCACTTAGCAACAGAAATTTTGGGCTCAATTGTGGCCATTAAGATGAACTACCTGTACATTGTGATGTTTTAAGCAGGCACCAAGAGATGCATGTATGAGAATTGTGATTAAAGACTTATTAGCATTACACAAAATGTGAACATCGTTGACCAAAATGCCCAAGAATTATGGGTTTCAAGATGTTCTACATCCTGTTACTTTTATGACATGCAACCCTGTCTTTCCAATCTTTCCAAACCTGACATAGTCCAAGAATTTGCAACCAGTTACCCAAAGAGATCCTGAAGGTATCAAACTGGGGAAAGCTGAAAGCTATAAAATGTTGATTTAAAAAACCATGGTGTCCCAATTCCACAACAGATAGAATACACCGTGATTAACTCCTTATTTGCAAATGTCTTTAAAGAACGTAAGACCCCAATAATCTACAGCACTAGCAGAATGCTGCTGTTCCTCAGGACACGGAAAACTCCTTAGGATTTTGTGGACTGCTCTTCCTCACTGAGTAACAGACTTTTTCTGCAAGGTGCTTCTAAGAATTTACCCACCCACACCCAAAAGGGGGTGGGGCTGTGGGTAAAAAGTCCAATTTTTAATGATAAATCTGTTCAGGAGCTTTCACCAAAGCCATGGAAAATAGCAGTGGGAGACAAAGTCAACAGCATCATGATGGAAGAAACAACCCTTGCTGAGAAAGAAAGATCCAAAAAAAAAAAAAAAAAGCCTTGAATTTTGGGCTTCTTCCTCTCTTTTGCTCCCTGGGATTGTGGCAAAAGTTTCCATCTTTGACTTCAGCTGGCCTTAGAGACGTGTTTTGAGGCTTGGTAGAACATCCAGAAAACCTGAGGACTCTACATTGCATTGAATAATCAGGAAAACAGCCTACGTGTTAATGGCCATCTCACTTCCAGTGTGGGTTTCCATGAAGTTATTAAATGTGACTTACCAAGGACTTTTAATTTTCAAAATGTGAGTCTGATAAACCCATACATCACAAAGAGCATGTTTTAGTTTTGATTTTGCAGGCTCTGCACATCCACCCACTGTGGTTTTTCAAGCACAATTTAGACCAACATGGCTGATTGAAAAAGTCTGGGAATTGAAGTCCACAAGTCTTAAAGTTGCCAAGTTTGGAGACCCCTGTATGCAAACACAGCCCGTTACTTTAACCATAGTGTGGTAAGAATTTTGATAGACTTTTGTGGCATAAGGCAGCCTCTCCTGGAAAGTGTTCCACAGGATTGGGACTGTTGCTGGGAATTCTGGGAGTTGCAGACCCAACACATTTCGGGGGTGCCATATTGGAAGATGGTCAAATAGGTCACTGAATATGTTGCCATAAAGAACAGCGGAAAAGGACAATAGCAGTGTTTGGGCTTTTCAGTGTGAGAAGAGATGCTTGATTAAGTGGGAGCTTGTACAACAGAGCTTTTAAGAAAACTGTTAAGGCAACCAAAACCAAGAAAATTATACTGATGCAGGCCAAGTTCCGAAACACTGTCAATGCTAGAAGGAAGTGGCGTTCGCTCTCTTTATATACAATGGTATAGTTGTAATTGTTCATACTCACGTATACATAAACAGAGTGTGAATCCCACTCCCTTCTAGCACTGATAATGTTACCTAGTTGGGTCATGTCTACAAGAAAACCACCCAGCTCAGAGAGCATCAAGGACCCTACAGTTCAGCCAGAGCTACCAATATTCTCTTCTATCGAGTTCCTAAAATCACCCTAAGCTTCCATGTCTATTTATTAAAGTGGAGGCAGAAAGAACAAAAAGTCAAAACTATGGAAAGCTGGTTAGCATTTTCTACACAGAGAACCAGGATTTCCTAGCATGATCCTTTTCCCATTGGGGGCAGGGGATGTAGAAATCAAATAGCAGTTTACAGCCTTTGAATAGTCTGTGGCGACTGTTGCCATCTCATACAATCGAGAAGCAAAAATTGGGTCCTAGAGGGGACTATGCCAAGAAAAAAAGGTAACCAAATCATGAGCTTCACTGAATCTTCAAGAATCCAATTAGGGTGTAACTAAAGCAACAGCAGAGATCCCATGTTCAATGCAAGTTCTGAAACAAATAGATGACATTTCTGAATGTCCTACAGATTATTACCGACAAAGTTTAAAACTTAAATGTCCCCGTATGTTTGCAATTATTTAACTGCACGTTTAATTAAAAAACAAACAATAATTAAAATGCTTTGTAAGAATATTCATTTGAGAAGCAGAAACAACACTGATGTTAATTACAATCCAATTTTTTGAGGCAGTAGGAGAGGGAGAAAATGTGCTGCAATTCTTAACTAGGCACAGCAGAAAAGTGCTTTGTGTATTTTTTTTTAATATCCAATGAAAAATCATTTCTTTGTATATCATTAACAGAAGATAAAAACGGTTGCAAAATCTATAAGCAAAAGCACAATTTATTTACTCAATAAAAATTATTCCTAGGATATATACAGCATAGAAGAAACAATCTGATGTGTTTCCGAGCAGTTGCCTTAAGACTAATTGATGAATTCATAAGATTTAATTCGATAAACCAGTTGCTTGAGAGGGGAAAAAAAATCCCAATAGGTTTTATTCAAAGAGCTTCTCTTCTACCTCCAGGCAAGGAATTAAACTTTCAGAGATACAACTTTTAAAACATCCCAATTAAAACTATACAAGTCACTAGAAAGAAGTTTTGCTGAAAGCCACAAATGCCTGATGCACAGTGGTTAGAAATATGGTGCACAAAGAAAGTATCTGCGTTCAGAGCAAGATGGATAATAAGCAGATTTCACAGTGTCAAAACAACACAACCGGCTACCTTTGTAAAGAGGCCCAGCAACTTGCACTGGCGAACTGTAATTCAATTCAATTACACTGCTTAGCAATGTGCGGAGTCCTTAGCTAACCACACTGATTTGGATTTGCACAACACACTGAGCCATGAAGCAGCCAGCAATCACATTTTGCTCGAGTGTGTTGCACAAATGCAACCTGTCACACAACCTGGCAACCTGACTTTACACATAGTGTGTTCATTGTGAAAATTTGTACTGGGAAAGCTCAGGTGAGCGAAGCCGCTGTTGCAGCAGCAAATGTGCCCTCTTTAATCTTTCCAGAAAGAGCTCCGCAGCCAAACTACGCAGGCATCTCATGCCTCAGAGGCTGCAGAGGACTCGCTCGGCTCAGTTATTTTAATTCCTGATGTTTATTTTTCCCCCAAAAAATAATAATAACAATAATAATAATAAATACTGATGAAAGCTAGGCTCTTGGCCATGGGGCTTGCCCAAGGTGGAGAACCGCACCGTGTGCTCTTGTGGCTAAACACAGTGGAGAGTTAAATTCTCAAAATGTTTGCACAAAAGCGCAGTGGAAAAGTCACTGACCTGTACAAAAAGCTTTTACTGTTTTTAAAACAAAAGTGTTTATTTAAACAAGCATAAGCAATTAATTAAGATATTTCCACAGCAAGATAAATATCCCAGGTAACTATCAGGTCGTTCTATGGCGTGCCATAGTGTTGGGCTTAAGACAGCTGTACAGTGGGAGAGAGGGGCTGAGGTTAGTGTTATTTACATTACCATATTCAATACCCTATACAAGAAAGGAGCTAAAATCAGACGTGGGAGATTACTGTTACTGTTCTGCCAGGGGAGCCGAGTCGTTTCGCTTTAATCCACAGTGAAGCACAGGCTGTATACGGCTAAATGACTCCAGTTAGTCGAGGCCTCCAGCATTCAACACACATTGGGGTCAGGTGGGACCGAGAACTTGATTTGTGTTGAAAAACTGAAACTATACAACAGCCAAGTGTCTTTGGGCAAATAGAGAGTTTTCTCTTTCCTTTTTTAATTGACAACACAAACCTGGTCTTATTTTAGGAACCCTAATTGAGAAGGTTTTGCTTTTTTTTTTTTTTTTAAAGAAAAAAGAAATTCCATTTCATAAGAGGAAATCACACTATTCTTTGTTTTGTATTTATAACCACCACACAAAAAGTGGCTGTTGCAAGCAGCGTCTTGCCCATTGCTCCCTCACCACGTAATCAGCTGAAAGGATACCACGGTGGCTTAGACAACGCTCTCCCGGTTAGCCGAAGCCAGGACGGCTCGGCGGCAAATTGGGCAAGTGGAATTTTCGGATAGCCAGCGATCTATGCAGTGCACGTGATACTCGTGGGAGCAAGGGAGTTTTCTAAGCTTATTCCCCTCGGTGTATTCGGTGATACAAACACTACAGGTTTTCAGAGCGTCGCTCTCACCAAAATTCCTCATGGCGAGGTTGTCAATTTGCTCTTTGGTGAGTCCTCTGGGCTGATCATCGTCTTCTTCATTGAGCAGGAAAAACTGGGCCAAGCTAAGGAATGGCAAGGAGCCACTTTCTTCAAAAGTAACGGAGCCCCTTGCATTCCGCCCTTCCCGTCTCGGGCCAGCTGTGGGGACCCCTTCATGGCTGCCTTCATAGGCCTCTCCTGATCCAGCCTCAGGACCCTCAGGGCTTGAATGGCCATTTCCGCTGCCCCCTCCAGGCTGGGGCTCTGCCGTCTCCACATTTGGGGCTGGTGCCGAGCCCCCGGGATCAGCATCGCTATCGCTGTACATGAAGTAACTGAGTTCACCAAAGCCAGTCATGATTTGTCTTAACATGGTTTGAATGGCAACTGAGGTGGTCTCGCTCAGGCCCGTGTTCAGGATTCTGCGAATAGGAATCCTAATGGTGCTGACATAAGTTCTCACCCCCGCCCTTTCCGAGCGTGAAAAGGTACGTCTAAATCCTCCTCGCTCACTTTCGTAAGTGACCGTATTGTTTGGAGTCTGGGACCTGGATCGAGTTCGGTTGGCTATGCTATCTCTCTGCCTGTATTCTCCTGGACGAACCCGTCTCACTTGCAAGTCAAGCACGATGGTCGGAGGTCTCTGTCCAGGGGCTGGGGGTTCCGTACTGCCACTCGTTTCTGAAGAGCTCGCTGCCTGAGGGACAGGCCTGGCTTCAGAGGTCGAAAAGAGAACAGTATTTTCAGTGGGTGCCTCGGAATTCGTGGCATGTTGACGTATGACCATGTGCTGCCTTGTTCTAGAACTTCCTTCTGCTTCAGCGACCAAGGGAAGATCAGGAGTTTGAGAGGATGTATTGTGATGTATCCTACGAGGAGATTCATTCACTGGATTAAGAGGGGATCTACTTCTATCAGTCCTTGCCCGTGTCCTCCGTTGTTCAGGGCTTCTGCTTCTTGACCTTCTCTGGCCTCTCTGAAGAGAGATGTCTTCACTCAGTTCTTCAGGATAACTCATTTCTGAGTCAGGCTGCCTGGCCACGGGAGGAGAGGAGCTCTGCCTTAGAACCGGGGGAGAGGCTGATCTTGAAGTCTCAGTGTCACTTTGGCTGTTTTCTAAGTCCTCCCCAGTGGGGGGTTCTATGGGTGGCTCGCCCTCAGTTTCTGTACTTGGGTTTCCATTATTGCGGTTGACGTTTATCTCCAAACTAAATCTGAAATCTCCACTGTTTGGATTAGTCCGGCTTACTGCTCTCCACGACTGGTTGCCTCTCTGCCCGCTTCGTGTCGTATTCCCAGTTTGCCGAACTGAATTAAGCCAATCTATTATGGAATCACCATTAGACACATCTTCTGCGGACTCTGCACCTGCCAAATAAAAGTAACTGCTATAGTTAGGCGGCTGGTATAATTCTGGGCTAAAAACATTCTCCAAACCTTTTTACAAGTTATGATTTTATAAAGAAGGTCCTTGGCCACAGTGCAAATATTTGTTCTTCTAACTTTTGGACACCACAAATGCTTAACTCACTATATCTTCCTAAATTAATCACAGCAATATCTATGGGATAGGTTTCATCACCTTTAATAGACTGTAGCATCAAATAATTATTTGCCCAGTATTGAACACCTCAGCAAATCAGTCAAGGTGACTGTTTTATAAAGGTTAGGAAATAAGATAATGGACCATGATACTTTTAATGAATTCCATTCTCTAAATTGGAACACCTGCAACCAATGATTTGCCAGGCAATAGTTTATCCATGCAATATTGCATAAGCCCAGCATGTAGTTTCATCCAGACTGCTTCTACATTATTAATAAATCAAGGCTGCACACTTGGCCAGAGAGATTTGAGCCACGCTGGTTCAGACAAGATCTCAAATAGGCACGTGCAGTTATCATGGGTAAAGCAGGCCTGCTTTGAATAAGTTTGCGGCACAGTCAGAAAGCTCACCACTTCTCTCTCTTAAGCCAGGAACAAAGGAGAAAAAGAACAGGGAACAGTCTGTAGAAGCCATTTCAAAGGAGATGAATACATAAGTTCTAGAAACTGCACCACAACAGAAGTCAGAGGCCCAACAGGACCTCCTGGCCACAGGAGCACAATGCCTAAATTCAAATCGCTTCTTTTGTAAGTCATTTGGTGTTCAATCTGACTATTACCATAGGAACCTTAGAAGAACACTGCGTACCTCTGTTGTCTTCCGTGTGCTGCTGGGGTGGGCCTTCCTTAATTTGCTGCAGCCTTCTTAGCAGCTCTTCTTCCGTAATTTCACCTGAGGAAACAATGGGCAGGTGTTCCTGAGAAAGTCATTCACACTCATGTGCAGCCAACACTAGGGGAACCAAAGCAGAGATGGGTTTACCAAGATTACTATTAATTTTTCTCTAACATTGGGATTGTATTTTCATTTAAAGAGACGTGATGATTTTGGATGGACATATGGCAATATTCCCAACCACCCTACCTCGAAAAGTTACCATATGGGGCCGAAGAAGAGAAAAAAGAAAAAGAACAGAGAGAGAGAGAGAGAGAGAGAGAGAGAGAGAGAGAGAGAGAGAGAGAGAGAGAGAGAGAGAGAGAGACGGAGGGAGAAGGCACTCTAGAAGGCAGACATTTGGCTTGCCTATTTCTGCCTGAACAGAAACAAGCGTTCTGCTCAGCACTGCATGTACAATGAAGAACAGAAGGGCAAGAAATCAAAACTGCCATGCTCATATTCAAGAAAATGAACGGACAGTAGTGTGTAAAATAAACAATATATATTTTTAAGGGAGATCTATATGAAAGAGCATGACAAAATATTGAATGACATCTAGACAAGAGATCAAAATAGCAAAAAAAGAAGAATGATCTTATCTCAGCTGCTGAGGGGAAACGGGGAAGAGATCAAGAAACATTTGTCCAATAAACAAAATACAGCTTTAACATTATAAAATATAAAGCTATCCCCATGGTCAAATTCAGATGGCTGACCAGCACTTGCTATTGATGCCCAGCATACCATTACCTATTAGAAGTAATATGTGGGTATGTCAAATGTAAGTTTATTATGTAAGAAGTTCTAGATACCATCTAGATGCTCTTGGAACTAACTCATTATATTAGCAAGCAAAGTCTTTACCGAATGTGTCGCCATGCAAAGACTGAACCATCAATAGACTTCATCTGTTAACTAAGAGAGCAAACATCTTAGCATCTCTACAGGATTTTCTTTCAAGAGAACCGTTCTATAAACTTTTCTTTGATATTGCAATTTTTCTTCAAAATTAATGGCTTTTTTAAAAAAATCTATTTTATCCATTTATTTCCATTTCTATCATCACCCATCTCAAACAAATGTTGGGCAGTGAACAATTGTACAATAAAAATGTGGGAGCTTCATCACTGGAGGCTTTCAGGAAGAGATTGGACTGCCATTTGTCGGAAATGGTGTAGGGTCTCCTGCTTGGGCGGGGGGTTGGACTAGATGACCTACAAGGTCCCTTCCAACTCTGTTAAAAAAATAATTACAATAATTTCTTCTGCCGAGTGAAAAAGAATAAAAGAAAGATTTGATGTGTGGTCTTTAAAAGAGGAATGGAGATCTGTATTTTGTAGTTGTATTTATTGCAGAGATCAAGATCTTTGTGAAGTCCATATTGTAGGCACCTGGGGTCCTGGAAGTATTAGCATAACTAATGCAAAACATGCGTGTAATCCCTTATGCTCCAAAGCACCTGAGGGCAGGACACAAAGCAATGGGTAGAAGCTCATTAAACGAGACTCAACCTGGAAACTAAGGAGAAACTCCCTGACAGTGAGAACAATTAATTAATGAAACAGCTTGCTTCCCAGAGTTCTGGGGGCTCCATCGCTGGAGGTTTTCAAGAAAAGGTTAGAGAGCCATTTGCCAGGTCTCCAGCCTTTGGCAGGGGGTTGGACTACAAGACCTCCAAGGTCCCTTCCAGATCTATGATTCTATAACAACTATCGGGAGCGGCTGAAATTAAGTAACTGCTGGATTAACAGCAGAACAGCAAGATTCTTACTGTTTGAATGGCAAGCTAAGAAAGCAGCGTACCAGGAGTGCCTAGTAAGTTGTTATCTCTCATCAGCCTGTAGTCTTCTTCACTCAGGTTATTTACAAAGTGATAGAAAGCTTCTTCTCGGTCCAACCGGTCCAGCTGACTCCGGCGCTGAGCTTCCGACTGATTGATATTTCCTTTATTATTAGCCTCTGAGCTTTCCATGTTGATAAAAGTAGAAAATATTTCTAAAAATAAAAAATAAAAAAAAATGATCAGCCAATTTTGGGGAGGGGGGTGTTTAACTCCTTACTCCATATAGCTAAACTTCAGTGAAGAATGTACACATATATTGTCATTCTACAGGAACACAGAAAAACTACAGAATGTCATACAGGCTGCTGGAACCAAATTGTAATTAAAAAGAGCACACCTGTCCACAAGAGAGATTATGCATTATAATATTGTTATATTATTTGAATCTTCTGTTTATTTTTATGCTGTTAACTGTTACCAGTAAAGTTTTAAGGTCTATATAAACAGTGTAAAAATGCCTAAAACTGTAGCAATTTCAGAAATCAGAGGAAAAGCTGAGAATATTTTCTAAGCCTCTAAGGAGGGGGGAACGATGTCTGCAACTAGACAGCCTGGTTGTAAGAACAGACAGAATAGAGGCATCAGCTGGCACCATGACAGACCAGGGTGTAACTGGGGCCCAGTCCTGGGGACAAGTTCTTCCCCGACACAAATGTACGACCACCTCCTTCTGTGAACAGGCCAACATGGAAGATAAGCATCAGGAGGAATTGCCTCCTCCGAAATCTAAGTCCAGAATAAGTGGTGCTGCAATCAAGAGAACCCACCAGACCATGCAAAAACACAAACACACATACATACAAATGCAGCATGCTATACATCCAAGGATGGGCAAGTACTTCAAGCCTGAAGTTGAAAGCTAGTGCTACCTAGCTACAACCCACTGCAATGAGGATACCAGCAGGAGAAAAGGCAATAAACACTGAGAACATCAACAGTACCTTTTTAGATATCATCCTGCTGTCCCTTTTACAAAGCTATGAATCAGCTGCAAAGCACTTCTTGTAAAGCAGAACATGGCATACCTTGTCAAGGAGCCGTTAGTGGTAACATTAATGATTTAAGACATTAAACTTCTTGTAGACGATAGCAAGGATGATCAATCATCCAATATGGTGGAAGATGATAGTCTGCATATTCTCCACCTGATTCAACCAATTTATTATTTATATTTTGTATTTCTTACTTGCCCATCTCTCTTGGAGACCTAGATTATCTAGATCTTCTCATATATTACCTTTAGCATAAATGGTGCGCTCGCTTTATCACTTATTCAGAAAAAACAATCTGCTGTAAATAGATTGCAGCCCAAACATTAACTTCACCACCATCACTACTTATTCCACTGATAAAGTACATGTGTTTTATATTTCCCTCACTGCACAAATGAGGTAAAGAGAATCCAAATGAACATCTGCCACCAGCCTCTACACTATGTGTAGAGGATGTTTTCGTTCTAAAGTATTGGACCTCACACCTCAGAAAAGGTTGCTAGTAATAATGTGTGTCGAATAATTGTCTGAGCAGATAATCTCAACTGTAACTTTGTGGTCAAAGGCACACAGGTCAAATGAAGTCAAGAGCAATTTGACAGCAATAGTTCTGTGGCTAAACTAACTCCATTTAATCATGCAAGATCTTAGTCTTATGGGACAGACCAATCCTAAGATTATCACAACGACTGAAGTGTGCCACTAGTTTTCTTATAATTTGTAAAATACAGTAACTGCTTCCACTGAGCGTGAAGAAGAGGATGTTAAACAGCATCAGGTTAAATTAGACTAACCCAGTGTTTCTCAACCAGGGCAGCTTGAAAGATGTGTGAACTTCAACTCCCAGAATTCTCCAGGCAGCTCTGGGAATTGAAGTTCACACATGTTCAAGGTGCCAAGATTGAGAAACACTTGTCTAACCCAAGACTAGATTTCACAGATATTCCCATCCACCTATCTGTTGTTAAAGACACAGAACTGTGTCACCTGAGCTTTCCAAAGTAGGTATCTACTTAAGCTCAGACACTGCTATGTTGAGCTATATTCTGCCTTTGGTACTTTACTAAAAGGTCCCTGGGAAAGTTGGATTTAAAACTGGAAGCTATGGCAACCTCAAATCACACCTGTCACAAACCAGAGTTAGGTTCCACTATGGCACAATTCTTGTCAGCCCTAAGCATGTTATTACATGTCCAATCTGCATTACCTGCCTGATAATACAGGTAATCCTCGATTTACAATTACAATTGAGCCCAAAATTTCTGTTGAGTGAATTTTGCCCCATTTTACCACCTTTCTTGCTACAGTAGTTAGGTAACAGTTGTTAAATGAATCTGGCTTCCCCATTGACTTTGCTGGTCAAAAGGGGACACTGCGATCTTCATAAATGTGAATCAGTTGCCAAGCATCTGAATTTGGATCAGGTGACCAAGGGGATGCTGCAATAGTTCCAAGTGTGAAAAAGTCATGTGTCACTTTTTTTTCAGTGCTGTTGTAATTTCGAACAGTCACTAAACAAACTGTTGTAAGTCGAGGATTACCTGTATGTGACTCACTCACAAGCCAATATCCTGAACAATTGGGTTTTTTTACAGTATATCACTTACCAGCCATTTGCTCATCTAATGAATCACCCTGATATGAATCATGACATCCAAGATGAGCCAATTGGATGTTAGGTTTCTACTACAGAACTAGGAAGAGGCCTGTGGTTATTTGTTTTGGCTAACAAACAAGACTACTGAAAGAAAAGCAAGTCATGACCTACGAATGCAATAGGAGTATGCAAAGTATTCTGAGCTTAAAATGTCCCAGGGCCTTTCCGCTTGTGTTCCAGAGTTTTATCCCTAGCTTCAATCAAAATATGGAGCTTCATAGCACTTTGAGCTCATTATCTCATCTTTTTTTTTTTAACGGTAGATTATCCAACAAAGCAGCAGGTACTGGTCTTCTTCCTACAGTAGTATCATTGGCTAGGAGCATTTGGGTGAAGGATGAAATGGCGGCAAGACAGTTCAGAAAACCATTCGGGATGTAACATTATTAGCTCTTATTTTTTTCTATGATTTGGGCGGTAAGAAATTCTCAGCATGGTTAACTATAAAAACGGAATTATTGAAGGGCGGATACATGTTCCCATTATCCTCTGTAACAGAAGCCCTCAACATTTTGGGGGCCAGGAACCGGTTCTGTAGAGGCCAGTTTTTCCACAGACCAGCAGGCATGGTTTGGTCTGCTGCCTAGATCCCACACATGTGCAGGTGGGGTTTCACTCGCTTGCTCGGACCAGTTCCTGGCGAGCCACAGGCCAGTGCCTGTCTGCAGCCCAGAGACTGGGGTTCCCTGCTCTATAACATAAAGTGTTACAAATTTGGTTCTGGCGCAATAATGGATATTCAAATTATTTTAACAGAATTTGATACACATTTTTTTTAATACCATGATGCTTTTGGAACATCTACCATGCCAAATGACAAGTAGGCCAAACATAAGCTGGTACTTTTAACCCTCAGAATTACTTGAACAGAGGCGCTTCTTAAAACACACAAAGTAAACATTAGCAGCTTGTTCGAGGCACATGTACAAAGAAGCAAATAGTGACTGAGTTTCTGAGGCACAGTTGTAAGCAGAAAAACATGTGAGTCCTGTTTCAGGAAGACGTGTTTGAGTAACATTCCTCCTCAGAAAATTATGGCAATGACCAATTCTGAAGTAATACCAGCAATGAATTTTCGGCCTTAAACTACATGCACTGAAATCTTTAATTTTATTTACTTTAAGCTATTATTATACGTAGTTTTTTTCCTATTTGGAAGCAGCATTTCCCATATTACCCAGTATTACCACAATGTCAGCAACAGACAATGGTTTCCCTGCAATTTGCAAATCCTGGATATCAATAAACAGGAAGTAACTAGATAACAAATGCCACTATTAGTCATTAGTGGCTAAGCTGTGTTATAATTTTTCTGTTTATTTATTATCTGGAGAAATTTCTTACAGATAACTAATGATTAATATCCTTCACTTGATATGGCCTAAGGACTTATCTATCTATCTATCTATCTATCTATCTATCTATCTATCTATCTATCTATCTATCTTGCACAATGCTTAAGGACTTAAGAATTTGGTAAAAATTCTTCATTCTCAATTACTGTCTAAAAATAAAAAATTAGACAAGACAGCATACACTAAAAGTAATTACAAAGTAATGTTATCAAAAACTAAAATATATAGGTTATGCTATCTATTCTAATACATGCAAGCAAAAATACAGCACTCAAATCAAAATTTAATAGACATAATTCCACTTATAAGCTTTCAAAGAGCCTTGGTGGTGCAGTGGACTAAAGTGTTGTAATGAAGTCCTTTGATTCTTTGGTGCTGAATAAAGGACTGATTAAGTAGCCCTTAGCTGCCAGCTGCCTGCAATTACTGCGAGTTCAAATCTCACCAGGCTCAAGGTTGACTCAGCCTTCCATCCTTTTGAGGTAGGTAAAATGAGGACCCAGATTGTGGGGGCAATAAGATGACTTTGTATAAAAAAGAACACCGCTTAGGGGCCCCCCGAAAGCCCTACTAAGCAGGTATATACAAAAGTATGACGGCCTGTGGGTCGGGACCCCTTTGGGGGGTCGAATGACCCTTTCACAGGGGTCGCCTAAGACCATTGGAAAACACATATTTTCAATGGTTTTAGGAATAATTTTATTGTTGGGGGTCACCACAACATGAGGAACTGTATTAAAGGGTCGCGGCATTAGGAAGGTTGAGAACCACTGGCTTAATGCATTGTAAGCCGCCCTGAGTCTCCAGAGAAGGGGGGCATATAAATTGAACCAATAAATAAATAAATAAATAATAAATTACACTTTTACCAATACGAACAAACCTGTCCATAAGTTGGGAGGTTTAACAGAACAACAGAGTTGGAAGGGACCTTGGAGGTCTTTTAGTCCAAGCCCCTGCTCAAGAGGCCCTATACCACTTCAGATAAATGGTTGTCCAATCGCTTCTAAAAGTCTCCAGTGATGGAGCACCTACAACTTCTGAAGGCAAACAGTTCTACTGGTTAATTGTCCTCACTGTCAGGAAATTTATCCTTAGTTCTAGGTTGCTTCTCTCCTTGGTTAGTTTCCATCCATTGATTCTTATTTTGCCCCCTGGTGCTTTGGAAAATAGGTTCACCTCCTCTTCTTCGAGGCGGACCCGTAAAATTTTGGAATACTATCATGTCTCCCCTAGTCCTTCTTTTCATTAAACATACCCAATTCCTGCAACTGTTCTTTGTATGTTTTAGCCTCCAGCCCCCTAATCATCCTTGTTGCTCTTCTCTGCATTCTTTCCAGAGTCTTGACATCCTTTTTATATTGTGACCACCAAAATTGGATGCAGTATTCCAAGTGAGGTTTCAATAAGGCTTTATAAAACAGTACTACTACTTCATGTGATCTTGATTCTATCCCTGTATTAATGCAATTCAGGATTGGATTGGCTTTTTTTGGCTGCTGCCACACATTGCTGGCTCATATTTAAGTGTTTGTACACTTGGATTCCAAGATCTTTCTCAGAGTTACTGAGCCACATTTCAACTAATCTGTACCAGTATGTTCAGTTTTTCTTTCCTAAATGTAGAAACTTACTTATCCCTCCACTGAATTTCATTTTGTTAGATAATTTACAGGTTAATTTACAGTGCATCATATACATATGCTCATCTGGACTTAGAACAAAACAGTTAGAATGCTGAAGAGTGCTGTCTATATTGCAAAGATCTGAAAGCTAAGAAAACAGTAGTGTTTCCTTTTAACTTTTATGAGATTATTACTTGCCATGTTTCAACAACAGTGCTTGGAACTGAAGCATATCCTTTCAACATTTTTTTTTTGCCACTAAAAATATATTGTTTTTAATGTTTTCTTTTAATAATGTACTACACTTTGGGGAGCAGACCAAAGCCAACCAGAATTTAAATGGGTGTATCTGGACTTGGGAAACTCAGATATGGAAATAAAATGTAGACTGAGAAGGTAGTTTTGAGCTGGATTATTTTAAGTTCCAGAAAGCACTAGTGGAAGTTTTCGATGCCAAAGAAAGAAGATGAGAAGACAGGCAACTTGGGTACTTGAACACCAATAACTGAAACTGTTCCTGAAAATAAGGAGGATTAAAATAGGCTAAAACCTTAGATTTACATTTAGAGTGACTTCAAAAAAATTAAAAGCCATTGATTTTTTTCCCATTTCCAAATTCATCTTTTCCAGTAGCTGAATTTCCCAAAACTGAGTCATAAACCCCAAATCTGTTATCCTGTGATCCCTAAAACTTTCACTCCAATCTGATGAAAAGAGGAAGGAAGAAAACTGACTTTTATAGGTCCCATCGCTAACCAGGGCAGACTTCGAAAGCATGAATTCATTTGATGTAGAATGTCTGCATGCCCACCCTACTTCTCTGCTCCCAATACACAGGTGTCTTTAGGGTTTAGGTAGTGTCTCGATTTTAGGTAGTGTTCATTATGCATCAATAATTCCCCCAAAACTCAAGTACCCTAAACAGATAAAATCACTTAAAGACATTAAAATAATTACCAGAAAACTAGATAGGAAAAGTCTTTGATAGGAAAAGAACTGTACCCTGCAAAGAAAATCAGCAGCAGTCTGCACCAGGACTAAAATATACATTTTGGAGTTTGGGGATATGCATGTTCAGATCTGAACCAAAATGGGGGTATTCTAGGCCAAAGGATTCCTTGGCAAGAGCAAGGATGGATCACTGTGATAGCAGCTGTGGATGAGGGGAAGCAAGATATGGAGAGCATTGGTGTGAGGACACCAATTAGTGCTGTACTAATATTGCAGCTTGTTCCATACTACAGTGACCACCTTGGCAGCAAGGAAAGCCAGAAGGGAAGAAAAGAAAATGCACAGACTGGCATACAGCCCACATAATTGATGGGAAGGGCAACATCCAAGCCATGTCCTACCTATACTAGCTCATCTTAAAACTGTTCAGTCTTTTCAGGCAGTGATGTTTGTTCCAGGTTCAGGGCAAGTGCCATTTCTCATTTCATGTACATCCTTATGTAAGGAAAAGTAGAATAAGAAAAAAAAAGCCGTTGTCTGATTTAATACAGGCATTATTAAGAGCTTGATGAAAAGGAAATCTTGGGCTAAGTGTGAAAAGACATTAGTATAGGAGCTAATTTTGAATTCTTATGAGGGAAGCATTCCTTAAGCAGAGTCTTCTTCCCTGTAACCACACACCTAACTTGTCTTTGTGAAGACATCTGGAAGGCTTCTGAGAATAACTGAAGAGACAAATATGAAGCAGGAAGCTAATCTCTGCAAACCGCATTATAAAATCAGGATCCAATTATCTAGTAATTGAACTAGATTTAAAAAGAGCTCATAAAATGGGGGGAAAGCCTCTACACATCACAGGCCTTTTTCTAGCTTGAGATAAACATAACTCACAATAATAGCATCATAATGTAGCTTAGTGAATGCAGGATCCACTTCTTAAATTGTAATGTTCAATTCTATCAGCAAAACTGAATGAAGAGTTTTTCAATATACAGTAATGCTTGGCAGACAATCAGAAATTTGCCTTTCAGATGAGCCACTGTAACTGTTCTTTAAATTAAATGGAGCCAATGATTAGTGCCTAGAGAACTATATCATAAGAGGCCTCTTGCTTTCATCCAAGTGGATAAACAGAAAAAAACCAGATTATTTGAGATATACAACTGGAAGGAGGGAGAGTTAATATTGTGATGAAAGTTTAATTTATTGTCATCTTCTGGATATTGTACATGGAACTGAAATAGGATTTTAAGAAGTTATAACAAATATTAAGATTAGGCGTGGAAAAATCTGGGCCTCCAATCTCTCCCCCAACCTACTTTGTATAGAAAGATTTCAGACAAAACATCAAAAATATTCAGACATTTTTCAAGAGTCACTTCTGAGTAGAAAAGCTCTCATCTTGTTAATGTTGCAAGGCGTATAAAAAAATATCGCCTTGGCAATAAAAAATAAATAAACCTTACTCCCATGGAAGGCCACTTTAAATCCTAATTGCTAGTTGGAGACAAGGAGTTTTGGGAGCCAACAATGTTGAAAAAGAAAGAGGCACTGCATCTCTTCTCCAAAACTTAATACCACATGTAGCAAGTTGAGAATTTTGACATTTCTTTCATTTTGGAACATTCTGAAGTTTTAAAAAAAGACAAATTTTGTATTATGATTCAACGGTCTACATTAGAGCAACATCTTTGGTATGACTTGCAATTCTGGGTCAAATTGAGCCTGTTTTGCAGCAAACTGCCTGCAGGTGACCTGCAGTCCTGGCACACTTGCCCTGAACCAATTTGGCCTGAGGTCCCCTACTAATGTTATGCAGAAATGCGTTGTTGCTGTTTAAATACCAATTTCACCACAGGTAGACCTCAACTTATGACAACTGAGCCCAAAATTTCTGTTGCTAAATGAGAATTTGCCTCATTTTATGACCTTTCTTGCCACAGTTGTTAAGTGAATCACTGCAGTTGTTATGTTAGTAACATGGCTGTTAAGTGAATCTGGCTTTCCCATTGTCAGAAGGTTGCAAAAGGGAATCACATGGTCCCGGGACAGTGCAACCGTCATAACTATGATCCAGTTGTCAAGCACCTGAGTTTTGATCATGTGACTATGGGGTGCCACAACAGTCGTGTGTAAAAAAAATCATAGCTCACATTTTTAAGTGCTGTTATTTAGTGACTTCAGATGGTCACTAAACAAACTGTTGTAAGTCGAGGACTACCTGCAATTAAATGTCACAGGTCAGATTATCGAAATTCTGTATTTTACTTTCTGTTTTAACTTGGACTGTAGTGAGTTAGTAGTTTGATGTTGCACTACTTGTAAAAATTATAAATGCATAAAAAGTATTATTACTACTGGTACTATTAGAGATACCAATTTTATATATATCGATACAAAAGCTACGAGTGGCGCAAAGAGCCATGGAAAGAAACATGCTCAGCATAACAAGGACCCAGTTTGTGGAGGCAATAAGTTGACTTTGTATAAATATACAAAAGAATGAAGGCTATTGCTTAACGCATTGTAAGCCGCCCTGAGTCTCCGGAGAAGGGCGACATATAAATCAAATTTAAAAAACAAAAACAAAAAACAAGACAAGATAGAAAGACCTGCACATGGATTAGAGAACAAATGAAAGTATATGATATCGTCAAGAGAGGAAAAGAATAAAAATGGAAATGGGCTGGTCACATAGCAAGAACAACTGATGGCAGGTGGACCAAGGCGGTCATAGAATGGATCCCACTTGATAAAAAGTGTCCACAAGAGACCTAAAGCAAGATGGATAAATGACATCAGCAAGTATTGCGGGCCCAACTGGCAAAAGAAAGTTCAGGACCATTTTGGTTAAAAATATGTGGAAGAGGCCTTCATCCTGCAGCGGATAAGACAACAGGTAGAATGATATTACACACTGACACACATCCATCCATCCATCCATCCATCGCACTTACAGTTGCCCAGCTTATTTGTCTTGAAATATTAGAGGACAGGGAATTTGTTTTAAAGTGTGATTGACTGACTGACTTATCCTTGGCAAAAAGTTGCCAATCCATTTGAGTTATCTTGTTCAGGGTGATGACTGACTCAAAAAATAAATAAATAAATAAATAAATCAGAGCTCTTTTACTCAGAATCAGCAAGTTGAATCAGATTGGCTTTTGGCCAGATGCTGTGCTGAAAAGCTCTTCTGACCTGCCACTGAAATAGTATGAGGCAAACTGCATGACCGTGTCAAGATATATCTCCCCAAGGTCTGCATGGCCCATTCATTATAAACCAGTCTAAAAAGTGGTTCCTCGTGAAATTAAGGGCTCTTTAATTTCTAATATATTAAGAAACTGATGGAAACTGAATGGGAAAAACCAGGTCAGAATAACAGGGCTACAAAGGCCTTTAGGAAGTTATTCCGCTTGCTGACTGAAAAGGCATTCAAATTGATGGGAGTTGAAGGCCAAAATATCTGGACAGCACCTGGTGCCTAATCAGCCAAAAGGTTTTACGGATGCACTAGGCAAACTCTGTTTTTTTAAGGCAAAGAAAGTAATATTATAAATAACAGAGTTGGAAGGGACTTTGGGGGTCTTCTAGTCCAATCCCCTGCTCAAGCAGAAGACCCTATATCATTCCAGACAAATAGCTATCCAGTCTCTTCTTAAAAGCCTCCAGCGATGGAACAATTACCGCTTCTGAAGGCAAGTTGTTCCACTGATTGATTGTTCTGTTAGAAAATTTCTCCTTAATTCTAGGTTGCTTCTCTCCTTGATTAATTTCCATCCATTGTTTCTTGTCTTGCCCCCTGGTGCTTTGGAGAATAGGTTGACCTCCTCTTCTTTGTGGCAGCTCCTCAAGTACTGGAAGACTGCTATCACGTCATATCTAGTCCTTCTTTCCTGGACTAGACATACCCAATTCCTGCAACTGTTTTTCAGGTCAAGGATATTCTTTCAAAAAGTGAAAAAGTGAACAAATTTCACCCCACCCTCCATCCTCACAATCAGCACTGGCAGTTTCTTTGAAACTAAGGTCACAGCAGGATTTTAAACTGACAGAAAGTTCTCTTTCAAGATCACAGGCCACATTCTATATAGCCAACTGCATTTCAGTGCAATCAGGGTGAACATGTACAAAATATTAAGGATTGGTTCTACATGAATCTCCTTACTGGTTAAAAAAAGAAAACCATTCTTTCAGTAGAAATGTTTCACAAGGTCATCTTCCAAAATTCATTTTGAAGCTTGATGTGAAATGATCTAGGCATTTCTGCCTCTTTTAGCCAGTTTTTCTACATATATGAAAAACCTATAGGATGGACAGTAGTGATCCAACTGAATATCAAGGTTTACAAAATTTATCAACATCAAAAAATTATGTTAGAACAGATTATCATTCTGAACCAGATCCAACCTTCAGAAGATCATGTAAACATCCACATATACCGTAGTTCCCCGACTTTTCAAGTTAATCACTTTAGCTACCTGGGAAAAAGAAAAAATAAATCAAAGCCGTACTTCCCAAACCGTGTTACTTATAGTTTTAGGCAATTTTACTACAAGCCTTCAACTACTGTAAAAAAAAAGGGTTAGGCAATGGCGACCACCATCTTATGTTCCCTTGCATCTCAACCCTCTTCTCTTTCTCATGCTCTTCCTTTGTTACATTCATTTTTGATTTAAGTACAGAAAAGTTGGTTTGAACCTCTTAGATATTGTTATGTAATTAAAAGTTTGGACCCAACATTCCTTTCTTGCTGAAATCTTTTTTCCTCCATTTGTTGCCTTAAGCATGACTCATCTTATACAAATCTTTGATAATTACCAAACAATTATCAATTAACACAGTAAGTACTAATCAGGGATAGAATCCGGAATGCAGGCTTTATTGTATAAAACTATGAAAAATGGAGTGTGGAGAGAAAAGATGGAAATATCTGACTGGTTTCTAATCTTTTAACAAAGGCTGGAGAATGCAAAAAAGCCAACAGAGAAACACTAGATGCCTAAACTGCATTTCTGACTAGAAGTAGAAGAACATAGTAGGCATGAGTAAAACAGAAACTTCTGGAGGTACTGAGAACTGTGCACTTGGAATGCTCGAAGTAGTTTCCATTCAAGCTAGATGGAGCTACAAATTGCCCAACAATCCTTATTTTCAAATTGTCTTACATTAAAATATTTTAAGTTGACAAAAGAAATCTTCCAAATGTTGAACTTCAGAATTTAAATACATTTCTTCATGTAATCAACTATTGTTGAATCAATATTCTTCTAAACAATTTTTCTATTTTTTCCATTACTTTATATGCATTTGTGATAGATTTGCTACCAAAGGTTAGAGGTTTTTTTTCAAAATGGCATATTGGTTGGAAAAATAAAAGGTCAATTTTTCTCCAACCGGAGCAACCTAATTGGTCTACCAAAACATTGAAATTCTTCATGTGAAGTTTTCCTGAACTTGGCAGGGATTCAGACTTGCATCCTTAGTAGCACTGATACCCCTGGAGAGAAATAAAGCTTAACAGTTATTAAGCACAGGAATAACAAACTGTTGACTTCCATGGCCAACCAGTAATTATATTTAACTATGTACCAATGCTCCTGGTAATTATCCAAGAGCAAGCCATCACCAAATCTTTTATAAAAGAATTAGCTTATCTCCCCTTTCAAACAAAATCTTCTTTACGTATTTCTCACTCACTTGGGGCTTTCATTCCCCCAGGACTACAACTTTGGGTTATTTTGCAAGAGGAGGTGATCTTACTGATCTATTGGCTTCCCGTTATTTATGCCTGGAACTTCAACCCAGCACCTTTCAAGTCTCATTTCCATCACCTCCTCTTTTAAATTTTACATCTTCTCTGAAAGAGTTTGGTTTAAACTCACTTCCGTATCCCAAGGAGAACATTATATGCTAAAGAGATGCTAAACAAATTGGTAGATTCTAGCAATATAGTTCCTCTCTATGTATGTCTCAAATTTCAATTAAAAGTTGTTTGGGGTAACTCTGCCTTTTAGAAAAAAAGTTAAATACCACATACAATGAAGCCATTATATGCTCTCTGATCATTTAAAAGAAAATGTAATTTGACTTAAATGTCAATTATTTTCATGTTATACTTGAATCTCACACTTTTAGCTTTTAGCAGAATTCAGTACAGCTGGTAACTTAACCCATTTAAAATTGTTTATATCAAAACTAGGAGTAACTCAACTTTTAGTATATAATTACCTACATCCTGAAGATAGCTATTCCTGCGCACAGTCAATATAATTGACATTCTTGTCATCATAAAGTAGTATTGTTAACAAGTGGTTGGACTGAACAAATTACAGAAACCTGAAAGGATGAAGGCACAAAGTAATAAAACAAGGTGCTTCCTGTTTGGTTAGGGGTGACAAATATCTGAATGGGTCCTGATCACTACCATAACTAACTATGAGCGTGTCTTTCTGGTATTTGATGAAATCACACCGATGAACCAAGGACAACCCCAAGTACTATCGTTTGATTTATGGGCCAAATTAAACTCAGATTTAAAACCAGACTATTTCTATCACTATGTCACTATGTCTATGGAGTTTGTCAGTCATCCAGATCATGGTTGTCCTCCAAAATCGGGAGAGACTATTTCTAATTTACAGACGACATGAATCTCTGGAAGCTATAAAGGAACCAAAAAATGAAGAGCCTGTGACCATCAGAGGGGATGACCCAGGAAAGGAGAAAAGAGGCCCCGCTTCCCCCTTCCTGCCTCCACCACACCCTGCGGAGACACACGGGAATAACGCCTGAGGATCAACGCCAGGAAGAAAAATCCCCCCAACCGAAAGGGGGGAGGGGGGGCTGGAGGAAAAGCGGAGAGGAGAGAGGCCCTCTTGCCCTCGGGAGCCGGAGAGGCTTTCTGGGGCAGCCACGCTGGGTGGGATTTTCCTGCCAGAGTCGTGACTTTCAACCAACAGCCATGACACATCAGAAGGCAGCCTGCCCTCGGATCGCCAGCGAGGATCAGAAACGAAACTCAGGGGGAGGAGGAGGAGGCCGAGGCCTCGCACACCGCCATCTCTTCTCATCGAGCTGTCACCGGGGGACGGGGAGGGGGGGGCTCCCGATTTAGGCGGGGGCGGCGATGACTGGGGAAGGGCCTGGGGAGGCCAGGTCGTCACGCCAAGCCAGGCCCGGGCCTCGCGCTGGCCACTTAGGCCGCGGCCCCCGAAGCGGGGCCAAGGGCGGGCCTCCCTCCGCACTCCCCGATTTACGGAAGGGAAGGCCCCGGAGGCCGTCAGCACCGCCGGCCAGAGGCGATGGGAGTTGTAGACCGGCGGATCGAGCGAGACTCCCGCCTCGCGAGGGAGGAAAGGAGGGCAGCGGCCCTCGGCGGAGGACAGGCCTTGTTGCCGCTCGACCCGAGAGCCTTCCCCCCACTTCCCCCCCCCAGGCCTCTCGCGCGCCGCCCCGTCCCCCGTCTCCCCCCTCAGCCGCCCTCCCAGAGTCCGGCCGCCGCGCCCCCTCGTACCGCCCCAGAGGCCGCGGCGTCGTTCCGTCCCGTCTCCCGTTCCTCCCGCCCGCCGACGCGTCTCCTCGGCCTGGCTGGCTCGGCGGCGGCTGCGTCCCTTCCTGGCTCCGCTTCGCTCTCTCAAGCGGCCATTTTATGCTCCATTGTTACTAAGGAACTCGGGGCCGGAAACGGCGAGGGTAAGTCGGGAGGGGGGAGGGAGCACGGCGGGGGGAAGGAGCGCAAGCCGGCGCGGTGATTGGTTGGGTGCCGGGCGGCGGCCCGCGCAATAGAGGAAGTGACGCGACCGGCTTCCCTCGCCCCGCCTCGCGGCGCGCGCATGCTCCCTGGGCTCACCATCCCTTCTCCCGTCACGTTGCTCGGTGGAAGGGAGCGGCTGGAATGGCGCAGAGCGGAAAGGAAAAGCAAGGCGAGGAGATCATAGAGTCTGGAGCGCCGGGAGGGAGCGGCCCTATAGGCTGGCTGCCGCTGGGCGGCCATTTTGAAGGCGAGCCAAGCTGAGGGGTGGTGGTCTTGGGGCGGCCTGAGGGGCTTCTCCCCGAGGTGGAGAAAAGCGCCCACGAGCCTCTCCCCGATGCCAGAGAAGCCGCTTCAATCCGGAAAGGCCGTTTGGTCCCTGCGGCTCTCGCCTTCCCGCGGGACTCCAAGACCCATCATCCACAGCCCGGAGCCCCCTCCCGATCTGCAAACCGGGGGGGGGGGATGAATGGGGGGGGGTTTACAACTACCTGCAGCCTCATCGATTCCCTCCCTCCCTCCCACTGTTAGACTTTACAAGCGATAGGGGTGGGTGGGGACTACAACACCTATCCGTCCCAGCCAGCCATATGCCTCTTTTTGCAACCCCAACGCCCCCCCCAAAAAAATCACTTTTCGCACTGCTTACCTGGAAGATGGGCTGCATCCCTCTTCCTCCTCCTCCTCCGCCACCATCGGAACACGTGACAAGACTGACTTCCTCGCGGGTGCAGCATGATGGGTCCGGAAGTCGCGTGTTTTGGGAAAGCCGGGGCCCTGGAGGCCCAGCTGCGTTGTGAGAGAACGTTCAAAGCCGTCCCTTGCACAGCTGTCGCCAGACCTGCCTTCCTCTGCCTGGCGCTTGCGGATCAGGTCCAAGTGCACAAAGCGCCCCATCATCCACAGCAGGGCCTGGCTGCATGCCTTGGCCTACAGGAGAGAAAAATGGAAGTCAGGGATGGCCTCCCAAATGGTTCCTCTCTGGTTGCGCAAAAGTCTTGCAAAACTACTCACCCTCAATCTATTAGGAAGGTCCACGCATTTCTCACGGATCACCCATGTCAGGGATTTATCCTTTTTTTCTCCCTGCCTTGGTTAATCAGTCCATTGGTGCAAAAAAGAAAAGAAAGTTTTTCATTTCACTATTGATATTCAGGATAGCACACGATCAGGTGGATTATAGCTCACCAACGCTGTCTTTTAGATGCTGCAAAGTTCTGATATTTTCCTCCCATTTCCCTAATTTCCATCTTTTGGATAATTTGTGTATCAAATAGCAACACTTGTATCAATTCTAATACATGAAGTTAGTACCGTTGCCATAAGCCTACTTTCTGTGGCATTCCAAATGTGATCTGTTGCCAGCATTGTCATCTTTAGGGCACCAGCTGGAAAAGGCTGGTGCATATTTGTAATGCTAATTACATGAGCAATAATGAAATTGACATGAGAAGAAAGGTTTATTTGCTATACTAATATGGCCATAGACAGGAATTACTTTATAATTGAAGAAAAGCTGTCAAGTTTCAGACCAGATGGGCAGAAAGGTGGATCTTTAAGTTTTGTTCATGAAATACACAAAATATTTAAAACATCTAATTCAAATGTGGTTTGATCTTCCCCAGTGGTTGAACCATTCTAAATTTAAAAGTTTTGCACATCTCTCCTTTTATCATTTCTATTGCTCTAGTTAATTTTAGCTTTCTGTGTGCTGTTAGATACCCTAAACAGTTGAACAGTTGTTGCGGATATAAGGATGCTGTGATTTATAGTTTGAACTAATGTGTCCCAGATTAAACTGACCATCTCTTAATCCTTGCCTTGTGGTTTCATATGCTTTGCTCAAGCTAGATGGAAGCTGGATGTAGCCTGACCACTTCCTCTCTGCTGATCTTCCTAATTATAACAGCCAGGTACCATGTGGCTGTAGTTGTTACAACTATAATTTATTCTGAAATGGGTGGACACGGTCAGCTGGAAAAGGAATAAATTTGGAGTGAAACAGTATCTTCTCAACTGAGCTAGTGAAATGGATCTGCCCTAGCCACCCTTGCATTTAAGCAAGATCCACTGTGATCAGTGCTTGGATGGAGATCACTAGAAATTCAGGGCTGTAGACTCAATTGTGGTTTTTAAAAAAACCTCATAAGAAAAATAGCACAATGATTCCCTGTTATTGCAAAAATACTTGGATGTGCCCGTCAAGTTGCCGGTGCTGAGTTTAACTTGGACCACATTGGAGCCTGTACCTTTAATTTTGCTCTTTCTCTGCCTGAAGGCACTTGCAAGGAAGCAGCGCTCACATCTCCCTTTGAAATTTGCTTCAGCCTGTGGGGATAATGGCTAAATAAGAAAATGTGGCCAGAACAATAATATTTTCTCTGCCAAGACAAGGAGGGTGAGAAATCAGTGGGACTGACATGTTACCATTGATACTATCCTGTGTGGAAGATGACGCCACTGACATTGTGTCATGCAGAGTGCCACTGGGCTGTGGTTCTGCATGATACACTACAGGTAGTCCTCAATTTATGACCATCCATTTAGCCATTGTTCAAAGTTATGGTGCTGAAAAAAGTCAAGTCTTCGCACTCAGGACCATTGCACTAGCCCCATGTAAACGTTACCATTGGGTGCTTGGCAACTGACTCACTTTTACAACCAATTACAGTGTTCTATAGTCACATTATTGCAATTTGTGACTTTTTTTTTTTGCTGGTTTTGGCAAAAAATGCTCATTTGGAAGAATGAATTCAATTTCCAACTGAAATGATAATTTAATGACTGGATTTGCTTATCAGCTTTGATGATTTGCTTAATAACCATTCTAAAAATGGTCATGAAATTGGGTTTATCTCAACTTACAACCTCAACAACTTGGTCACTGGTCCCAACTATAGTCATCAGTCAATTGTGGTTGGCAATTACGGGAATTAAGTCCACATATCTTAAAGTTATCAAGGCTGAGAATCACTGCTCTAAAGGATTCTTCAACTACAGTGTGCTATCAGCATTGGTCTGTAAGAGATATATTCAGATAAAATGTAGGAAACTAGGCATCTAAAAAATTTGTAAAACGGGTATATGTCTTTCATGATGGGTGATTTGCATTCCTGGGCTCCTATATCAGGAAACAAAATAAAAACTCATCTCACAGCTAAAGATGGGCAAAGTGACTAGTTCAGAGTGGAAGAAGGCTCTCATTCAGTGAAATAAATTGTAATTTATTAGCTAAATCAAGTTGAATTTCTACAATTTGCATATCAATAAAACAATTTTGAGAGGGAAGCGTATTTTGGGTTTTGATAGTGCATCTTATTATATACACACAAACGTAATTTCCTGTGAGAGTGAATGCCTCTTTTAAAGCCCTGCCATCTGCAGTTTTCGTAATTACTATATTAAAAATAATCACAATTTTAAAGAAATGTTGATTGATTTTGGAGGTCTTGTTTAAATACTCAAATCTTAAAAATTTTGTCAATTGATTCATCAAACCAAATAGTCAATTAACAAATGCAACCCAAATTCTCAGGGTTCAAAACGGTGACCTGGAGACTCGGGGCTATAAGTCACATACTTGTTAAACCAGGTTACTGAAAGATCTGGCAATTTAAAATGTTAAGCTTTGATTCATGGGTTATAGAGGGTTCTGGCAGTTGGTCCATTTGATAAGTTCACAATTCAATGAGTGTATAAATCCTTGTTACTTTAGAATTTTGGAAATGTAACTTCCTAAAATAAATGATTTTATCCTCCCATAAATTAAAGTAAGTTTCATTGGTTGTTTGGATTAGGAACGAAATTTTCTACTTACTTTTTAAACTCAAATTTCCCATTTCATTCACCTGATTTTCACACTTTTACAGTTCTGGGGTGATTTTGAAAGCGATTCCGTGCTGCCAGGCAAACCTGACCAGACGGTTCTGATCAGAGAGCCAGGTTGGTCTAGCAGAAAAGCACCAGGCTAGAAACCAAGAGACTGTTAGCCATGAAAGCCCGCTGGGTGAGCTTGGGCCAGTCGTTCTCTCACAGCCCAACCCACCTCCCAGGGTTGCTGTGGATTAGTACAGGTAGTCCTCAATTTACAACAATTGTTTAAGTGACTGTTTGAAGTTACAACAGCACTGAAAAAAGTGAGTTACCACCATTTTTCACATGACCGGTGCAGCAGCCCCATGGCCACCTGGTCAAAATTTAGCTGCTTGGCAGCTAATTCATTTGTGACAATTGCCGTGTCCCAGGGTCATGTGATCACCTTTTGTGACCTTGTGACCAGCAAAGTCAATGGAGAAGCCAGATTCACTTAACAACCGTGTTACTAACTTAATTGCAGTGATTCACTTAACAACTGTGAAGAAAGGTCATAAAATGGGTCAAAGCTCACTTAAATATCTTGCTTAGCAACAAATTTTGGACTCAGTTGTGATAAGTCAAGGACTACCTGTAGTAGGTATATTTGGAGCCTTGCATTCATTATAAATATAATAAAGATGAGAGAAGAATAAATGTAAATAAAATATATAAATATTTGTGCCACACACACTCCCAAAATTGTTCCTGAATCCTCTGAACTAATTTGTCAGGTGGTTAAGCCCTTGTGAATGGAGCCACAAGGAACGGGATGGTGTTTTGAATATTGGTAGAGCCAAGTAAGTTTGGGGCAGCACCCATCCCCCATATTGTGGGTTTGCACAATGTTCTGACCATGCTGAAAAGGGATTGGCTGGTTCCTAATTCAGGGCACTGTGGGAATCCATCCCTAGCCTTAGTCCTAGGCATTTAAACCATGATGTGATTTTATTTGATTGAGGATTGCACAAGATGTAAACACAGCAATTGTGATTTGTTCCCCCAATTTTGTGTTTAGCAATAGGATAGAATTTGGGGGCAAAAATTGCAGGAGGAAGCATCAGAGCCCACTGCAATCAGGTTCTTGAGCTTTCATCGATTATGGAAGGGCTCAGCCAACTCAGGAAACAGTCTGTTAATTGGGAAAATATAGTTATTATATAGGACAAATAAAACTGATGTACAGTGCTATCTTGATATTCATCGTTAATTGCTTTCAGGAGGTGCCGGTTGAGTATCATAACAATGAGTACCAAACAAATTTTTCCCATAAGGGATGATGTAGTGAGTCAGAAGGCAAAAGCTCTAGTTTGTGCATTGAGTACCAAACAAACGATGAGTATTGGGACAAAATTCTCACATCAAAATGCATTGAGTACCAAATTTAATGAGTTTCAAAGCAGTTGAATATCAAGGTATCACTGGATCTTACTGGGAATTATTTCATCTTTATCTACCGTTGTTTCCCCCAAAATAAGACCCTGCCTTATATTTTTTTGAACCCTGAAATAAGCGCTTGGCCTTATTGCAATGCGCTCAAAAGCCCGATTGGGTTTATTATCAGGGGATGTCTTATTTTGGGAAAAACAGGGTACACACATACCAGTGGTGGGTTCCTACCGGTTCGCCCCGGTTTGAGCAAACTGGTAGTGGTGGCGGGAGGCTCCGCCCACCCGCCCGGACATCATCAAATACGCTCTGCACATGCGCAGAAGTGGCGCACACACGAGTGAACCAGTAGCAAAGGTAAGTGAAACACACACATCACAGCTTAACAAATTCTCCCTAGCATGAAAGCTGAAATAGAGCAGATACTGGTTCCAGGCTAAAATGTGACTCCAGATTACATACCTCCTGAACACACAGCCATCTGGTTCAGAACTGGGCTATAAGTACTAAGCTCTTTAGACTTTGTGTTCTTGGCTACCATTTCCCATTTTATTCCTGCCATAAAATTTGATCAACCAGAAGATGTTCATTAATATATTTAATAGGCAGCCCGCATCATTTTGTGTGATACACCAGATAAAAATTTGTTTATCAAAACAATTACAATCTTCTCTTAGTTGCTCCAAGTCTGACTATTGTTTGATTGGTTTTAGAGTAGTTAGGATAATATATTTCCTTTACAATACTGTTCAGTAGCTTTTATCTTCTGATTCTTTTTTCTGTTTTCTCACTCACTGGATTTATATTCTGCCTTCTCTCCAAAATTCAAAATAGCATATAAATGTTCTCTCCAATTTTTTTTTCTCCACCATGTACCAGGTGAAGTAGGTTAGGCTGAGTTGGTGATGACCAAAATGTGTTGTAGGTTGGGTCTCCCATTCTTAGTCCCACATCTTAACCATACCCTATTTAACATTTACCTTCCTAATCAATTTTTTCCTGTCAAAGTTGGGGCTTGTGCGGGACTCATTTCATCACATAGTAGATGAATCCCGGTTTGCACCAGGTGTAACCCAGCCGTTTCTAGCACTATTTCATCCGTTTCCTCAAACAAAGGTTCTTGCTCCGATCCTTAGCCTCCCGATTCCAAACAGAACCACTATCCTGCCCTGAAACCCAGCTTTGGAAGGCTTTCTCTGCTCCACAATTACACAGGAGCTTATGGGAATGCCACGCCAAGACCAAAATGCGATTTTAGAAAACGGGAAGGATTGTAGCATACCCGGCACGGCTCCATCTCAGCAAAGAGTGAATTAAATCTACTTAAGCAGATACACCCATGTGTGGAAATTGCTCAGACAGCTGCCTTGTTGGAGTGACAGCTTCCTTAGGCTGCCCTTGCTCTCTTCAGTCCCCTTGTATTTTCATCGATAATGGAAGGGACCTTGGAGGTCTTCTAGTCCAACCCCATGCTCAAGCAGGAGGCCATATACCCATGAAGGCGAACCTATGGCACCAGCACCTATGGCTGGTCTTTGACCAGCTGTCTGGTGCGCATGCATGTGACGGAACCCGGAAGAGCAGCTGGCTGCCATGTGCGCTTGCCAGCTGCTCTCTCCTGGGTTCCAGTGCTCCGATACGCACCGAAAAGGTTAGCCGTCACTGCCATATACCATCCCAGGCAACTGGTTGTCCAATCTCCTCTTGAAAGCCTCCAGTGTTAGAGCACCCACAACTCCTGAAAGCAAGCGGATGGCCTGTCTGCTAAAAGAAAGCAAAGTTATGGCATACACTTGAGAAAGAAAACCAGGAAGCCTGTAATCGTGGAATCTGGCAAGAACAACGAATGCTTTTTTTTTTTTTTAATTTGATTTATATGCCGCCCTTCTCCGGAGACTCAGGGCGGCTTACAATGCGTTAAGCAATATTATTCACAGGGAATGTGCACCTGTAAAGCTTGTAACAATTCTGGGTAGTTAGAAAGCCTGTAAAAGAGCCTAAGTGGCACAGCAGACTAATGCTACTGTTAAAGGTAGTATTTAGCTTCCAGCTGTCTGCAATTACTGCAAGTTCAATTCTCACCAGGCTCAAGGTTGACACAGCCTTCCATCCTTTCTAAGGTAGGTGAAATGAGGACCCAGTTTGTGGGGGCAATAAGCTGACTTTGTATAAAATATACAAAAGTATGAAGGCTATTGCTTAACGCCTTGTAAGCCGCCCTGAGTCTCTGGAGAAGGGCAGCATATAAATCAAAGCAAAAAAAAAAAAAAAGTAACAGAGTTAGCCATCTTGCAGAGCTCAGCTTAGAAGTTAGGAATAGGGATGGACTGGAGCAAATAGAATGTGTACTAGGTAACTCCTGAAGCATTCATTAGCCAAGGCTTAGGAATAGGGACATCTAGAGACCACTAGAATAATTGTTAGATCATGACTACAATGTTTATTAGATGATATTTCTTATATATCCCGCCTTATGCTTTAGTGAAAATCTATGAAGCTTTCTTAATTTTATGGTTCGGGATTCTTGGCATTTAGGCCAGGACCCCTTTTCTTGGAGCGTTTCAATAAAAGGAACCCACAACCGGCACCTCGTGTCTGACGTCCTTCATCGGCTTCGGCACCAGGCTCAGACCCAAATTTGGGACAACAAGCCCTTCCATTGTTCTCACTGTTAGGAAACTTCTCCTTAGTTCTAGGTGGCTTCTCTCTCTCCATCGGTGTCACTGATGAACATTTTTTAACTTCATGCAGGGCTAAGGTGGCTGTGATGCTTTGGGACCCATTCCCATTTTACAGGTGTTCCACAGCTTACAACAATTTGTTTAGTTTACAACAGTATAGAAAAAAGTGACTTGCAACTGGTCCTCAATTTACAACCATCACAGCACCTCCACAGTCACGTGATCAAAATCCAAATGCTTGGCAATCAGCATGCTATTTATGACTGTTGTGGCATCCAGGGGTCATGTGATCACCATTTGACTTGACTTCCAACAAACAAAGTCAGTAGGGGAAGCTGGATTCACTTAATGACTTCATGAACTCACTGAACTGCCATTTGTCTAACCACCATGGCAAAAAAAAAAAAAAGGTTTAAAATCCTGCAGGACTCACTTAGCAGCTGGCTTGCTCATCAAGAGAGATGCTGGTTCTTACTGTGGTTCTAAGTCAAGGACTCCCTGTATAGATTTTGCCAGCAATGATGAAACATGTCTCCATTTCAGGGATGGATGCAATCCTAAATTGCATTAACAGAGGTACTATCAAGATCAAGTGAGGTACTAATATTACTCATAAAGCCTTAGTAGGACCCTAGAGTACTGCATGCAGTTTCGGTCACCACGCTATTAAAAAGGTGTTGAGACTTAGAAAGAGTGCAGAGAAGAGCAACCAGGATGATTCATGGACTGGAGACTAAAACATACAATGAACGATTGCAAGAACTGGGCATGGCAAGTCTAGTGAAGGACCAGGGGAGACATGATAGCGGTCTTCCAATATTTGAGGGGCTGCCACAGAGAGGAGGGGGTCAAACTATTCTCCAAAGCACCCAAAGGCCAGACAAGGAATAATGGATGGAAATTAGACATAAGAACAGTTTTTTCCAAATGCCATCACTCTGCTAAAGAAATAATTCCCTCAACACTGTCAAACTAGTTACTAAGTCTGCATTACTATTAATTTTCTCATCGTTCCTATCACCCATCTCCTCCCACTTATGACTGTATGACTGTAACCTTGTTGCTGGCATCCTTACGATTTATATCGACTGTTTCCTAATATGATTTGATTGCTTATTTGTTCCCTATGACTATCATTATGTGTTGTACCTTATGATTCTTGACAAATGTATCTTTTCTTTTATGTACACTGAGAGTGTATGCACCAAGACAAATTCCTTGTGTGGCTAATAAAGAATTCTATTCTATTCTATTCTATTCTATTCTATTCTATTCTATTCTATTCTATTCTATTCTATTCTATTCTATTCTATTCTATTCTAATCAAGGAGAGATTCAACCTAGAAATAAGGAGAAATTTTCTGACAGTGAGAACAATCACCCAATAGAACAGAAGTTGCCTTCAGAAGTTGTGGTTGCTCCATCACTGGAGGCTTTCAGGAAGAGACTGGACTGGCCTCTGTCAGAAATGGTGTAGGGTCTCCTGCTTGGGCGGGGGGTTGGACTAGATGGCCTACAAGGTCCCTTCCAACTCTGTTATTTATTTATTATAAAGATGCTGTGATGGTATCTTTCCACCTGGAAGGTAGATAGGTAAATGTGATCATCTTTCATTGATCAAAGGCTTCAGAAAAGAGGCATCACTGGCTAGGCAACAAGTTGGGTGGACTAGAAGACCACCAAGGTCCCTTCCAACTCTGTTATTCTATGATTAACTTTGGGGGCGATTCCATCATAACTTTGAACAGTCACTCAGTGACCAGTCATTAAGTGAGGATTACTTGGAGCACCTGATGATCGGGAGGCTTAGTGTCCCACCTAAGTACCATTTGTATTGAACTCCACTGTAAGTTGTTGACTGGACTTACAGATGAAATAGCAACCATAGCAACTTGAAACATGATCTTTGGTTCATATCTGCAATTTTTGTGAGCCAGATGCCAAGATATTTCTGGTTGTTAATATCAACTAGAACTTTTAGTTGATGATAGCTCGATTCCTTTAACAATCCGTTTTATTTGTTATTATTAACTTATCTATTTCTTGATGAAGAAGGACAACCATTTAGGATTCTTTTCAGTGAATAGGTTTGTATGTCATATTGGACTATAAAGATAATTTATTCAATAAGGCAGTGAGTGGGTTCTTACAAGCCTCCAAGCTGTAAACCAGAGACCACAAATTTCAGTGGCTGGATTCACACCACAAGCTTGATCCAAGCCTGACCACGTTGTTGTTTTAGCACAATGTGGGACTCCAGGCCTGCCTCTGGTGATTAAATAGCAGCTTCAGGTTAAACCTCAGTGAGATCACAGCGGTTTTGGTAGAAATGGCAAGATGACTGGTACCATTGCCGTCCAGTAGAGGGCACTGTGGACATGTCTATAAGCTCTTCTGTGCCATCCACATTGCTTAACAACAGCTGCATGGTTATTTTTTTTAAAAGTCCAGAATAATCCCTTTTCTTGTGCTTTATGTTCCTCTCCAGAGCACCCAACAGAGCAGATGATGCCTTCACCACCTGCTTTGAATGATGTGAGTGAGTGGCGCGATTGGCACTGAGATGAAGGCTGGAAAACCAGAAGCTCCCCCATTAAGGTCCAGGTGTGATCCTTAGTAAGGAACATCTGGAATATTGCATCTAGTTTTGGTCATCACATTATAAAAAAGATGTTGAGACTTTGGAAAGGGTGCAGAAAAGAGCACAAAGATAATTAGGGGGCTGGAGGCTAAAACATGAAGACATGAAAGGCTTACGGCCTTTCTTGACATAGTTGTTAAGTGAATCATGGCAGTTGCTAAGTTAGTAACATGGTTGTTAAGTTGTTAAGTGGCTTCCGCATTGACTTTGCTTGTCAGAAGGTCGCAAAATAGCAATAGCACTCAGACTTATATGCCGCTTCATAGCCCTCTCTAAGTGAATCAGCATATTGCTCCCAACAATCTGGATCGGTCGGTACTCATTTTACCCACCTCGGAAGGATGGAAGGCTGAGTCAACCTTGAGCCGATGAGAATTGAATTGCCGCACTGCTGGCAGTCGACAATCAGCAGAAGTAGCCTGCAGTACTGCATTCTAACCATTGTGCCACCTGTCATAAATATGAACCAATTGCCAATCATCTGAATTTTGATCACATGATCATGGGGTTGCTGCAATGTGAAAATTGGTCATTAGTCACTTTGTGTCCTCCTTGATTCACGGCTGTCTTTAGTGGACCATCTAACGGCCGTGACAAGGGGGGCATCCGCCCAGGTTCGCCTGGTGTGCCAGTTACAACCCTTTCTAGACAGCGACGCCCTCCGTACGGTCACTCATCCTCTCATCATCTCTCGGTTGGATTACTGCAATGCCCTCTACATGGGGCTGCCCTTGGGGTGTACCCGGAGGCTCCAACTGGTCCAGAATGCGGCCGTGCAAGTAGTTATGGGTGCGTCCCGCTACTTCCACACCGCTATTGCGCAAGCTGCACTAGTTACCGGTGGTCCTCCGGATCCGCTTCAAGGTGCTGGTACTTACCCATAAAGCTCTTCATGGCATGGGCCTGGGGTATCTGCAGGATCACCACCTACCAGCCTCCCACCACCCAGTGCACTCACATAGGGCTGCCCTCCTCCGGGTCCCCTCGGCCAGACAGTGTCGGCTGGCGGTCCCTAGGATGAGGGCGTTCTCTGTGGTCGCACCGACCCTCTGGAATGGGTTGCCCACCGAGCTCCGGACGGCCCCCGACCTCCGCACCTTCCATGCTGACCTAAAGACATGGCTTTTTCACCAACTTCCCTGATCTGTTGTGGATTTTAATTTGGGGATTGGGGATTTTAAATTGGTGTTAATATTATTTAACTCTTATTTATTGTCAGGTTGTTTTATTGTTGTGAGCCGCCCCGAGTCCTGCGGGAGAAGGGCAGCATATAAATCTGACAAAATAAATAAATAAATAATGCCTTTGTAAATTCAAATAGTCACTAAATGAATGGTTGTAAGGTGAGGACTACCTTTTATTGTAGTGGCAAACAAATTTCAAATAAACTTCAATAATAAATCAATATGTACTTATTTAAACAGAAAGAGTCCATGGGAAAAAGCCAACGGGAGCAGGAATAGCTTCTGACTGCCTGCAGGCTTTCCAAATGACCTTGCTTATGTTATGGGAAGTTGGCAGGGAGCCTAGGAAATCACGATCATGTGACCATAGGGATGCTGCAAAGGCCACAGCTTTGTGAATAAAACTGATATGAATATAATAGAAGTTTCAATGGGGCCCAGATTTTTTTAATGCATTCTTTAAATTTCAGGTACCTTGATTCAAAAGTGTTGTGGTATCATTCACTATTTGCCTAACTTGAGGGCACAAAGAAGAAACACAAAGAGAGTTTTAGTAGCATATACCGTACATAACAGGCCTTCTTAGGAGATAAAAATAGGAGCAACTGCAGCCAGGGCTTTGTTGGCACCATGCCCACATCTGCCTAGAAATTAAACCTGGGGGAAAAAAAGCAGAATTCAGATGTGGCCACCAGAGACGGCCATGAGGATTGTATGCCAAGATGGCAGCTGTGGCTTCCTGACTGAAGTTCTGCTTCCTTTTTAGATGCATCACAGAACACTTTCCCACCTACACACCTGTAGAGACAGAAAATGCAGGTGGGCATTTCTTTGGAAGGGGGGTTTGGACCCACGACAACCAAGGCTAGCTGAACCAGAGAAAAACCCAGCTTTGCAAGGAATGTTCTTTGCAGACGTGCCCAGCAAGTGACCTTCTCGACTAATCCCGATAGATAATGAGCTTAATGAAGTCTGTGATGAATGGTTGGCTGAACGAAGTGCATTCACTTCCCCCTAAATAAGCAGGTGCACAGAAATGCAACAGCATGTGGCGGGGAGCTCAGACAATGACGTGCCAAACAGCAGGAGAAGATCAAAGGAAACTGATGGATAAAAGGGCTGAAAATGAGGATATGAACTTTGATGATCAAGAATGTCCCAGGAATCCAGATGGTCAGAAGCCAACCCTTTCAGGGTATAAAACGGGAGATCATCTTCACCAGGATCCGAGTTGGAAGGGAATTGAAGGTCTTCTAGTCCAATCCCCTGCTAAAGCAGGAGACCCTACACCAATACCGTTTCAGACAAGTGGCTGCCCATGTAGGGCGTGTTAAATTTGGCAACTTTCAATTTCCAAACATTAGGGGTGCTCAAAAGTTGTGGCATGCCTTGGGGATTGTAAAGATATTTTAGTTACTTTAATAAAATTTAGATGTGCTTGGTAAGTATAGCTGCATAAATATAACTTCTTAACATTTTGTTTGTTTCTTTTGTGTCCAGTCGCTTCTTAAAAACCTCCAGTGTTGGAGCACCCAACTTCTGGATGTTCCGATGTTCCACTGGTTAATTGTCCTCACTATTAGGAAGTTTCTCCTTAATTCCAGGTTGCTTCAAGGTTGGTTCAACCTTCCATCCTTCTGAGGTCGGTAAAATGAGGACCCAGATTGTTTGGGAACAATATGCTGACTATGTAAACCGCTTAGAGAGGGCTGTAAAGCACTGTGAAGCAGTATATAAGTTGAAGTGCTGTTGAAGTGCTATAGTGCTATTGCTTCTCTCCTTGGTTAGTTTCCATCCGTTGCTTCTTGTCCTGCCTTCAGGTGCTTTGGAAAAATCAGTTGACCCCTCCCCCTTCTTTCTGGCAGTCCCTCAAATATCGGAAAACTGCCCCATGTCACCCCTAGTTCTTCCTTTCACTAGATTAAACTAGACTAAAAGGAGTGTGTAAACTTTAAAAAGCTCGAGAAGGATGTGTACAGGTATGATGTATAATAAGAGCTTCTCCATTCTATAGGTAATTATTATTTGATGTTTTTTGCCTTCTACTTCTCTCACCATCTTTTTCACTCTAAGAAATCCTTCTGGAATTGGGAAGCTACAAAATGTTGCCTAACTATCTGATTGTTCATTTAAACAATCTCTCTACTTACATGAGTTGGGAAAATCGTCTTGAAGAACAGTGTGGACCCCTTGTTATTTGAAACTGAGAAATGTTTTTAGAAAGTCAGTTGTATTTAAGACTGGTACTGATGATGTTACCTAGTTGGGTAATAAAATGTCTGCAGGAAAACAACCAAGCTCAGTGTGTCTGTAGAGATTCCCCAGTCATGCCGGTCCTGGTTGTTCCAAAAATGCTTTTTCAAAAGACAACTGGACCTCCTTTGTTTTTTCCTTGAACAAGTTTCACTTCTCATCGAAGAAACGTCTTCAGTCTTCTGATTTCAAGCTTCTTCATTCAGAACTGAAGAAGCTTCTTGGATGAGAAATAAAATGTCTTCAAGGAAAACCAAAGAAAGCCAAGTTTTGAAAAAGCATCTTTGGGACAACCAAGCCCAGAGAGCACCAAAGGATCTCTCGTTCAAGATTTTATCCAATAAACGTATGCAACAGTTGTAGTATGCATGGTTGCCTTCTGTTGTGATTATGTCCCCCACTAAGATCCTAAGAGGGAAGGAGTACATTTTCTATGTTTTCCCCTCCCAAAGGACACCCTCATTATACCTGTTTCCTGGCCTCAGTCAGCAACCACATGAACATTCTAGCTGTGGCAAGGAGGACGGAGAAGAAGGCCATCCACTCAGCTCTGGGAAAGTAAAAAAAATGTGAGAAGGAGTCTGGGGACAGCTTCACCTGGAAGGACTTAAATATAAAGTCCTCCCCTTTTTTCCTTGTCACGCAATTGTGGATTCTTCTCTTGAAAAATAGCCCATTTCTGACCAAATGGAAATAGAGGACCAGAGAGTCAGCCAATTATTCTGTCTATTTCTGGTCTGAATGGCCAGTACATTGTCTGAAAATAAAGACCATCTTTGTCTTCACAATATCTGCCACTAAGGGGGTGTAGTAGGCCCTTAGTTGAGAAGTCCTGGTGCAACAGTCTGAAACAGGTCATTCCAGCCACTGGCCATGGGGACAGGCACGATGGACATTGTAATGTCTTGACGACAGTCTGCTGTGGAAGATGGTTGGCAAGAGAAAGGTGCAAAATGGTGAGATGCCCATCAAATGTGGGCAGGGAGCAGGATTTCCTTTTCCTCCTGGTTTTCCAAGTAGGCTGTTGGTCTTCAGATCCAATGGTAAAGATGTCCCTCAAGTTTGCAAAGGAGAAGCTGTGGGTGGAACTCTCTGAATTCCAATAAACTCTCATTTCTTTAACAGGCAAAAGTGGTTTAGCCATGGCTTACTGAATCAGCTGGGTTCTCCATCCATGCTATGTACTAATTATTGATCACTAGGCTCATTCAGCATGGAAAGTCAAAGCTAAACACATCACTTTATGGCAATGTGTCGAATCAAGGTGGCCACATTCCCTTTCCAACATACCTGGGAGGTCCATTGACCTCAACAGACCTTTCCACATTTGGAGAAGATTCGCACCAGTTAGGGATAAAGTTAGTTTTTCTCACAAAAGTCATCATCCAGCCATTTAATTGAGTGCTTCGGAAGCTACTTGAAGGAGAGGAATCTCCAGATCTGAATATTGCAGAGCAAAAGAGGAAACAGCATGGAGAAATTACTGGAAGAATTGTTGCCAGGAAAAAATAAAACACTTTCTACCAGGAGATAGCACTGAGCTATTTGACGAGAATAAGTACCAAATGAGAGCAGGCAATTAACAATTTTGTTTCTTCATCAAGCTAAAGCATTTACATTTGTGATTTAGAGGAGGGGTCTCCAACCTTGACAACTTTAAGCCTGGAGGACTTCCAACTCCCAGAATTCCCTAGCCAGCTTTGCTTTGCTGGCTGGGGAATTCTGGGAGTTGAAGTCTTCCAGGTTTAAAGTTGCCAAGGTTGGAGACCCCTGATTTAGAGCAGTATTTCTCAACCTTAGCTGGGGAATTCTGGGAGCTGAAGTCCACATATCTTCAAGTAGCCAAAGTTGAGAAACACTGATTTAGAGAATTTGAAACTCAAGTTTGAACAAAATGACCTGCAGAGTTTAGAAATTGTGTCTGAAATCATATTCTGCCACCAGACTGATATTCAAAAAAATGGGACCTTAATTTCTTTGCATACTTCATCTTAAAATGAGTTTTTTTTATTTTTATTTATTCCATAAACAATATAACAAAACTCAGCAAGTTAACAATATGACGTTTTCACCGTACAGAGTCAGTCACAAATATTTAAAACCTTTGCAACAAGAACAACAAAACCAAAAATATTACAAGAATAATTTACAGGAGGATCTATAAAACAGCAAAGCGCTCACAAATGTTTTTTTCCAGTTTCCTTTACACAATATCACTACACTCTTTCACAACATTTCTTTTTATTACAAAATTCCCAACAAAAGTTTAATTTTTTTTCTTTGTATTTTGGTTTTTAAAACCAGAAACCTTTGAAGTATACATCCTTTTATTAGCACCTCGGTGGAGTGCCAAAAAGGGGAACCGCACACATACAAACACTTCACAGCACTTTCCTAAGAAAAATATACACTTACAAAATATTTTACAAATTGGCACACTTAAAAATATACAAGATTTTGTAGGCGTCTTAGAGTGATCCTTAAGAATTATACTTCAATTGACTCTACAGAATATATATAAAGCTTGTTCTAAAAGAAAAAAGGAAAAATAAAAGGCAAATCATTCACAAATATGTTAAAATTGCAGTGTACACCATTAAACGGAAATTGGTATGTTACATTCATTCCAAGGGCCAAGTAGCTTCGCCTCAATGCTTGGGGGGAGGGGCGATCAAAGTTAGCACCGTAAAACAGTGGCAACCGGGGGTGTCCCCAAGGATGCGGCCAAGAAAGTCCAGATGGCAGCTGGGATCAAAGTGATGCACCGGCAGAGCCCAGATGGCACCGTGGCGCCCGACATCTTGACTTTCTTGCCCACACCCTGCAGATCCCGCCTAAATTGCAACTCAGGAGAGAGGTGCCTCTAATTCTACGAAAGTGAAGCGAAGGAGCAGTACATTCAAAGCAATGGGGGCAGCGGGGCCCACCCTGAATTGCAGAAGGAGAGCAGGGGGTTCCCCTGCTTCCGAAGGGGACTCAGAACGAAAAAAGCAGCTGAATGGAGGCTTCGTTGCCTCCCTCACAGTTTCAAAATATACCCCCTTTTGTGCTTTTGAACAGCCCTTTCTCCTTTCTCTACGTCAGGGGTCTCCAAACATGGCAACTTTAAGACTTGTATGTCTGTCTAGTCTAATGAAAAGAAGGACTAGGGGAGACAGGATAGCAGTGTTCCAATATTTGAGGGGCTCCTACAAAGCATCAAAAAGCAAGACAAGAAGCAATTGATGGAAACTAACCAAGGAGAGAAGCAACATGAAATTAAGGAGAAATTTCCTAACAGGGAGAACAATCAAGCAGTGGAACGGCTTGCCTTCAGACATTGGCTGGTGGCTTTTTCAGAGGACACTGGACAGCCACTTGTCTGGAATAGTATAGGGTCTCCTGCTTGAGCAGAGGGTTGGACTAGAAGACCTCCAAGGTCCCTTCCAACTCTATTATTCTATGTTCTATGCCACTTGGAGGCTTCAACTCCCAGAATTCTGGGAGTTGAAGTCCCCAAGTCTTAAAGTGGCCAAGTTTGAAGACCCCTGCTCTACATCTCAAAAGGCTCTTTTGTAACCCCCCACCCAACCCTTCCAGTGTTTGCAGGCTCCATTTTCTCCCCATGCCAATCTCTCAGGCATCATCCCCTCGCAGTCCAGCCCCATTTCCCCCTTGGCCTCCCCCACCCTTCAAGGCCGAATCTCCAATGTCCGTAGGGTCCTTTGTTTACCTGAGAAACAGAATGTACACAGCCTTACTTCAGCTAAAGATGTCCCCCCTCCCCCCATTCACTTTAACCCATCTCCTTTGTGCGTTTATTTTTTGAAAAAGAGAGCATGCACTGGAAGTGGAGAAGCTGTCCGTCTCAGGTGCCAGATGGGAGCTGCTCCGTGCACCTTGCTATCTGATAGGATGGGGAAGGGTTGCAAAGGAGGCCTTCTCCATCCTGGCATCCTTGAGAGCCACAGGGCTAGGAGTTCCCACAGCCCTTGGCCAACTTGAAGAGAACTTCCAATTTGGGAAGGCCATTTCTCTCAATAGGACTCAACATTAAGACTGGGTCACCCCTTCCACCTGTCTGGGTTCAGACCTAATTTTAAAAGATGCCTTTAGATTTACCGCTGCAGCAAGAAGGGTGGGAAAGAAATGAACCTGGTGGGAAAAATACAGTTAGTCCTCAACTTACAACTGTTTAACAATTCCAAGTTATGACCACCTTGGAAAAAGTGACTCGTGACCTGCCCTCGAAGTTACGACTGTTGCGTAACCGTCACAGTCAGGAGATAGCAATTTGATCTGGCTGGCATTTACAGTCTTGCAGTCACATGATCACGCTTGGGACCTTCCCAGCCAGCCTCTGACAAGCAGTTGGGGAAGCAGATCAAGGTAACAATCTGGTGATGTGATCCACTTAACGACTATGCAGCTCAGAATAACAAGAGTTGGAAGGGACCTTAAAGGTCTTCTAGTCCAACCTCCTGCTCAAGCAGGAAACCCTACACCATTCCAGACAAATGGTTGGGTTAAAAATGGTCATAAAATCAAGTTGGATGGATATTGTGGCTCTCTTAATGACTACATTGCTTTGTGTCTGAAATTCCAGTCCTGATTGTTGTTGTAACTTGAGGACTACTTGTAGAACTGCCTTTTTAAAAAAAGGAAATACAAGAAAAGGGAAAGCAGTTTTTGAAAAAGCATGCCTTACGATGCAAATTAATTCCAGTTTTATTATTCCAGTTTTATTCCAGTTCCCTTAGCAGAGGTAAATCTGGGACAAGACATGTGCATTGGTAGATCATTTCCCCCCCCCAAATATCTTTTAACTTTTATGGAGCGTTTGGGGCTTCCTCTGGCTTGGGAATCCGTGTTTGCAGCAGTCCTCTTTCCACTTGAGCAAAGAACGGGAACCTTAAGGCAGCCTTTCTCACCACAGCCCAGATGTGATGAATTACAACTTCCCAAATCCCCAGAGGGTAACAATGGAGGAGAGGCCACAGGCAGCATAGACTCTCTAGAATATTGTCTTAAACTGGGAGTCTGCACAGAGTATGGTCAAAAAAATCAAGATGGCAGCCATGATGATGCAACTGCAGCTCTTTTCAAATGATGCATCACATAAACAATAGACACGGCTGCCCCTGTTGCTGACATGCATGGGGAAAAAAGCTTCTTCTGGCTATGTTGTGTTTTGCCCTGATTCTTGAGCATCAAGCAACAGTTGTGAAGGGTGTGCGTATGTGCGTGCATTTGTGCATGTGTGCCTACCGGCTGTTATCTCATGCTCTCCCTTCCAAAAGTTAACCAGATTTCCATGTGGAAAGTGACAGATAGAAAAAGGATGCCCTAAGTTAGACACAGGAGCATCGGTCAAAACTGAGATGCTCAGTTTTGCTCATCAGATGCTCAGATGTTTGCCTCAACCTGCAATATGATATTTAAATATTAAATCTAAGATCGCAAGAAATGGTCGTGTGTTCCAGTCCACAGTTTAGAAGACAACCCCTTGTCATACAGCGACAGGCAATGAAAAAGGAGGATCCTTGGTTCATTTCCTGCTTTTTGGCACAGACGGGTGGAGAGGAAAATAGGTTCTCATTTCTTGGAAAATCTGCTGGGAAACAACATTGAGCCCTGAGAAAAATGAACCCCTTTCTCCAACAATCCTGAAAAGCTTTTCAAAAGGATGCTCTGCCTTCTGATCTTCATGGAAGGAGTAAAATCCACACATCTTACAGTTGCTGAGGTTGAGAAAGGCTGCTCGAGACCTCCGCAAAAGAGGTGCCTTAAAATTCCTGAAGTGCCTCCCTCCCAGGCTGGCTCGGCTGCAGCCCCTTTGAGGATGGGATCCCTGATTCATATCTGCTCTATGATCTTGCTGTGGCTGCCCCGTCCTCCTCTGAAGGGCTGCCAGTCTAGCATCCTCTGCCTTTCTTCCTGTCATTGCTAAATGACCTGAAAAGACTAAAAATGGAGATTGATAGCTGGATGCTACTGACAAAACAGTTGCAAGCAAGAGAAAGGGGTCAGCAGTGACTTGCAGCCAACAAACAGAGAACAGTGGAGGAGTTCAAATTCAGGAGGAACCGTGGCTGTGCAAGATGTGGAAATACGTTTGAAAAAGAAGAAATATGAAGAAAGCCCAAGACTGAGACCCTATTTACACTGCTTTTAATCCATTTCTGATAAAAAGGCATGCCCAACCTGGAACTAAGGAGAAATTTCCTAACAGTGAGAACAGGTAACCAGTGGAACAGTTTGCCTCTGGAAGTTGTGGGTGCTCCATCACTGGAGGCTTTCAAGAAGAGACTGGACAGCCATTGGTCTGAAATGGTCTAGGGCAGTGTTTCTCAACCTTGGTAGCTTGAAGATGGGTGGACTTCAACTCCCAGAATCCCCCAGCCAGCGTTGCTGGCTGGGGGATTCTGGGAGTTGAGGTCCACCCATCTTCAAGCTTCCAAGGTTGAGAAACACTGGTCTAGGGTCTCCTGCTTGAGCAAAGGGTTGGATTACAAGTCCTCCAAGGTCCTTTTCCACCTTGTTATTCTATGTTCCAATGCACATCTCAAACATAGCTGTGACATTTTTGGCCAAAGCATAAAGAGAAAGGACTTGTGAGAATGCCAAGGAGCTGAGGTAGCAGAAAGATCCAACCCCAACAGAATAAGTTGGCACAAAACACACACTGGCTTCCCTGGGAGTTCTGAGCTCTCTCTGTGCGCAAGTGTGAGAATAAGTGTCAGAGTGAAAAGGAGGGAGGGAGATTGATCAGTGTAATGGATGAATGGACTTTGATAAAAAAAAAAAACCACCCAAAAATATGAGAAACACAGCATTTGGAAAGCATAGCACTTAGCGGTGAACTGTAACAGGGAGCAGGTTGAGATTAAGGATGCCCGCAGCTTGGGGGGGGGGTTGACTAAGAAAAAAAAAAGGACAGAGAGCTAATTGCAGGCCAGCCTTGCAAGGCTGAACACACGGAGAAAGGTCTAGATCAGTGTTTTTCGAACTGGCCACTTTAAGCTGTATGGACTTCATTTCCCAAAATTCCCCAGCCAGCTTTTTTTAAAAAAAATCCTTTGATTGTTTCTGAAACAATAAAAAAGAAAAGAAAAAAATACAAAGCTAAAAATACATGTATTATCAAAGACGAAAAGTAAGAAGTGCATTTATAAAAATAAATTGAAATAAAGTACAACAAAGAAAAAAAGTATTAGATTTTTACACATCTTAAAGTGGCCAAGTTTGAAAAACGCTTATTTAGATAGAGAAAGATGGAAGTCAAATTTATTTTATGGATACATTTACTAAATAAATGTATTTAGCTTATCAGCTAGGGATTCAACAGGCAGAAAAAAATGCGAATTGAAAGTACTGCAAATCCTTTAGCTGATAATTCGGGATTTGGACCCCTCTTTTTAGAGGATTCCATGTGGAAATAAAGTCGTACCTCTTGACTGCATCTGGGGAAAACCAATGGGAATGCTACCTACTTGGAAGTGGGCGGGGAGCCTTAGCTTCAAGGAAACCTCTTTCATAACAGAGAAAAAAAGACTGGGATGGTATAAGGATTCCTGTGTTGGGCAGGGGTTGGCTAGAACACCTCCAAGATTCTATTATTCTATTCCAATTGCATATCCCCTGCTTATTTTCTATTTGCATAGAACTTCCACACAGGAGGGCCGATGGATCACCAACCCATCTATTTTACAATGGTTTGGTCTGTGGCACACGTGGCTCCCAGGTGTTTTGGTTGGGCCCTCCTTGCACGGACATTCCACCATGTTTCCTATCAGCAAGACCATAATCATCGAAAGCATTTTTTAAAGGACCCACGTAGATGCCAATTGCCCTGTGGGCTACAATATAGGATCTTGACCTCCAGACCTCTCACTGGGCTCTTGAACGTTTGCATGTGTTCTTGACGTGGCATATTTTGACTCATTGCCATCTTTGCTAAGCACAAAGGGGCAAGGCTACATATTTCGAGTCCTCTTGCCGTAAGCCAATGTTTTTCAATCTCAGCGCCTGCTGCATAGTTGGGGAATTCTGGGAGCTGAAATCCACCCAGCTTAAAGGTGATGAAGTTGAGGAACTCTGCCCAGGATGTCCAACAGATCTGCCCCTGGCTCAGTCCAGCAGTGGTGATAGACTGGTGGGTGTAAGCGGAGGGGGATGAGTCCTGGCACGTGACAGCAATTCCCTGTCCACTTTGCTGATACTGAGAGAGTGGAGAATGGCCCCATTTGTTCAGGATGCTGCTCTAGATATTTGCAACAATGAATGACCTACATCTGTTGATGGTGAAGAAGACCCATTGAATGGGGAGAAGTTAAAGAAAGCAAAAGAAATCCCGCCTTGGCATCCCAAGTAGAATACTATGGTGTGCAACAAGGCAAGGCAATCGCATGAGTGCAATGCTGCCTGGTGCCTCACCTGTCTTTATTCCCAAAAGATGTCCTGGTGCACACCTTTCTTTGGTGAAAAGAGATGAAGGTCCTATTAAGGAGGAGGAGGATGCCCTCCTCCAGAAGATGGCTGCGATGGGGATATTGTTTGTATTCCCAGAAGGAGGGCAAGTAAATTTGATGGGGCAAGAAGTTTGCTTTAGTGTGGCAAGATTCTGTCTACAGGTGAGGAACAATAAAAAAAAATCTTCTTAGAAGAATCACAGTGTTGTCTGTGTTGGTCTTTGAAGCTTGACAATGGTGAGGGATCCTGTCTCTACTCCCTGCAGTGCTTAGGCTGGTGACCTCCAGGTGAGAGTCCTTCCAAAGTCCAGCCCATGTGTGCTGGTATGGAATGGACCAGCCCTCTCTGTTCATCCTTAAGCATAGTCTCCTTGTGAAATTAGAGCTTTCTTCTTCTAGTTCCCAGGACAGTATGGACAATGACATGGAATCAGCAAATAGAAGGTGAGTCCTTCTTACCTTGACCAATCAACCAGTGCAACCATTGCCCTAAAATGCCTTGGATATCAACTCCTCTAGTCCTGAGTCATCAAGGGTGATGACTCAGGATTAGGGGAACTGAAGTCTAACCCAATTGGAGGGCTTTAGCACACAGTATTGTTTCCAGAGATACAGGCATTAGGAACACTATTTTTTATGTAAACAAAGAGGGGGCTTGGACAAGCCTACTACACCCATCTTCTCTCAGAGGGTTCCTGTAAGGGGAATGGCTTTCTCTTACATAGTCTGGAATTTTTTTAGGCATCTGCTTTCTCTTCTTTTACTGAAGTGGAAGGAGGGGAGCCAAACACATTTCGGTATCTCAGAACTAAAACCCCGAATCCTGAAAGAAAAGTAAGCTGGCCCGGGGGCTGCTGTAATCACTCCATCAATTGCTCATCAGCCTTTTCCCTAAGACTCTTTTTCAGTGCATCAATTCACTCCCTTCTCCTCACAAGAAGTCCCCCCCACCCCATCAAGTTTCACCATAGATCAAGAGCAAAAACACAGGCTCAGGTACGCAATAAACGTTAAGACATTTTTTTCCTTCGAGGGAGATCTGGGGCAGGGAATACGGTTCGAAATAAGATCTTTGGGGAATAGTATTTCCTTAAGTAGCCAGCACTTATTCCTCTCAGAGGTGTGTGTGTGTGTGTGTGTGTGCGTGTGCGTGTGTAGGGGGAAAACACTCCATTTTTAAACATTCTGAATCTGGACCCTCAATCACAAGAAGGTCAACTTTCTTTGAGGTGTGTAAATCAGACTCCCTGAGGGGTGAGGGGTGTTTGGAAAGCCAAGATGGCAGCCATGATGGCTGGACTGAAGCCCCCACAGGCTTTGTAGTTGCATGTGGTGGCAACTGCCATCTTGATTCTTCCCTCCCCCCATCTGTGCCCTCTGGAAGTGTGGACTGCATTCCTGGACATTCCCGGACATTCACAGTTAGGGATGATGGGAAGTTGATTCCACGTTCCCTGGCAGGTGAGAGGGCTGACATTACATCTGGAATTGCATTAACAATTACATTTGATTCAATTTTTTTTTTTTACAAACCTTCAAATAATATTGTCATTGCAAAGGTTAAAACATTTAGAAAACATCATATTTTTGAGTCAGCGAGTTTTTCCTGCGACAAGGAGCATAAAAATGGTTACAAAAAAGCTCAAAATGAAATTATCAATATAGTGTCTATGAAATGCATCGCTCTGGTTTTTTTTTTTTCAGACGGCTTTTTTTTTCTAAAATTCCCAGGTTTGTATTACAAAATATAGAAAACGGATACAAAGTGCCAACAATACAACTTTGCTTTTGAAATTATCTTCCGCTGGGAGGCTTGGCTCAAAACAAAACAGGTGATAGAAAAACAGCTGCTTTTAAAACCACTAAATGCAATCGCTTGAATTTCCAATACTGTTACTTTGAGTGATTAATATTATAATTATTTTTTTTACTATCTTGTTTTCTATTTGTATATATCTGTATTCGTTCAGATTTTGGAGAGGGCCCAGCTATCCCTATTTTTTAAAGCCTCTCCCACCTTCTCCCCACCTCCTTTAGAGTTGCAAGCCACAGGAAAACAGCCATTCAATGAGGTAAGTCAATTTGGCACAGAGAACTCAGGTAGGTCCGTAAAACATTCAGTACCTCAGGAGCAAACAGGTCCTCAACCTTTGGGTGAGAGTTGGCCAATTGTTTCACCGGAATGTTTATCGTCAAATTAAAAAAAAGAAATCAAGAAAGAAAAAGCACCACCAAACATTCACAACCCAGAAGAGATGTAAAAGTATGTACAGTACAACACTTGGAGTTTGGCACAATTTGTGGTGTTGGTCAGAGGGCAGCGATTATTGTACAAGAAGAGGCCTTTGGAAAAGGGGAAGGAGATTGGCTTCCAAAGCTCTCACCACTTCTAACTTTCCATTTCAGCACTTTAAACACTTGGACATATGACCAGGCATTGCATTTTTTCCTCTTTTTGAGCAAAAGAAAGACCTGGGGTAAACAAAAGGGAATAAAAAAAAGGGGGGGTGAAGGGTTGGGAAACCAAGCAAACTCCAAACTTCTTCCTAGAAAAAGACAGCAGCTCTTCTCCAAACACAGGTAAACCCCCAAATGCTGTATCTGCCTTAAGAAGAATGTAGTCTGTATCCCTGCAGAAAAACCAAAGATTTGATATGCCATCTTAACTTGTGGAATCATATGGGGGGGTGGGGGGGTGTTTGAAAGACGGAGCTCTGGGGTGTAGGGAGAAAGGTATCATCAAGAATCAAAACACGTGGAATCATCTCTTAGCACTCAACTAGGGATGAAACTGTGACTTCTGCAAATGTAAAAAGACCCTTTAAAAATCTCAGCTTCGGGGACGCAGCTCTTTTTTGGGTGTGTTTTTTTTTTTTTTTTTTTACAAAAAGTCTCCCCCCCCCTTCCCCGGGAGTCTTCCCCCCCTCCCTTCCTCTCTTTTCCAAACCATTAAAAAAAGAGCACAGAATTAACCCTTTAAAATAAATAAAGGAATTCAAACCAGAAGAAGCCAAACAGCAAGAAAAAAAGGGAACAGCTTTGTTAGTCGGTGTTCAACCCCCCCGGCCCCAGCCAAGCCAGAAAAAAAAGTCATTCTTTTTGAAGTAGCTTGCAAGAAATAAGTGTTTTCATGCACGTTGAGAACGAAACCAAGAACAACAACGACAACGGAAAAAAGACCTGTAAAAGGGAAATGTCTCTTTCATGCAATTCTGGTTTCCCAAGTAGGAAAATATGAGCAGGGATGGGCTTAGCAGGGAGCAAGGAAGTTAGGGTGCATTCCAGCCAGCTTGGTGTGGTATTACCTCAGTTTTTCAAAGGAAACTACTGTGGTTGGGCCTTTGTGGCCCTGCTCTCTCTCTGCCCGCTTGACTTTGCAGTTCTCGTCACGCAGGGACTTTGACGTGGATTTGTGTCGGTAGAGCTTTTTATGGGTAGGTTCATTTTTGGCTAAAGTGCTCAGGTTACTATAGCTTTTATCAAAAAAAGGAGAATGAATGTCTGTGGCGTAGCCGGCCGATGAACTGGAACGTCCCGGATCGCCCGGAGCAGCTCGGCTGCCGGTTTTACTCAAGCCCTTGTTCCCCGATTTGTGGTTGCGTCCCGCTCCCGAAGAGCTGCCGTTGACCTTCTTCTTGGACTCGGGAGACGTGCCAGCCAGGATCTTAAGAGTTTTCAGTTTCAGACTGTTTGATTCGGGCGATCGGAAGAGATCAGAGACATCGCTGTGGCCGACAGGCCCCCACAAGGGCTCGATGGAGGCCATCATAAATCTCTGAACATCTGCCATGCCAGATGCAATGTTTGACAAAATGTTGGACGGCTCCTCAAATTCTCTTTGATCATCATCAAGAAGGCTGTTGGCACTTCCTATGCTGGTTTCGGACCAGCCACCGCTACTGTCCTTCCCCAGCGGCCATTCCCCGGACAGACCGTTGGCCTTCCCTATCCGGAGGGCGTTTGGGCTGCCCTGCTGGATGGACTCGATTAACGTTTTTGACGAGGAGTTTGAATTGTTCAAGAGACCAGCTACTCTATCGCCCAGGGCGAGGGTCTTTTCTCCATTAACCCCTGCCCCGTTTTTCCCTTTCCTTGAAGTTTTGGGAGACTGCCTGGAATTTCTGCTAGGGGCCTTTTCAGAGCCTTTGTTGGCTTTGGGGGATTTTTTCCGAATGTTTTTCTGGGTTGGGCTTTGGTTGGCACCCAAATTTTTATTACTTGAACTTCTCCTCTTGGATTTTGTCGCTTTGCTATTGGTGCTAACTTGGGCAGATGGCTCATTAAAAGTTGACAAGGATGGGTTTTTTTCGAGGAGGCTGACAGAATCCTCATCGGTGAACATATGGAACTGAAACTGATGATTATTTAAAGTGAATCCATTATCCGCCTGGTCTGGAGCTTGAAGAACACCACAGTTCCAGTTCACCTTCTCGGTGTTGCTTAACCCCACTTGGGAGCCGTCCGGGAAACACTTCATATTCCCCAGGGTTTTAGTTTCTGGCCCGGCAATTTGTGGGGAAAGGTTGGGGGTATCCGGAGGAGACATTTCCGAAAGGGACGACTGGCGGAACTTGTCGGGGGTGAAGTTAGAAATATCTAGAAGATCGGTGGACTCCTTCAAGGGCGTTATTTCATCGATGCTTTGCTGAATCACCAGTTTGGGGCTGCAGTGGGCTAAGAAGTCATCAGCAATTTCATCATCTCCATCCTTCTCACAAGACTTTAAACTCAAGGAGCTGTAGTTGCTAGAGGCGGCGGAAAGGGAGCCCACCGAATCGAAGCTCACAAGTCTCCCGTCATCGGTGCTGAGTGTGCCCCTCTGGAAGGGGAAATTCCCCTCTCGGTTACCGAAGGGACAAGACTGGTAGGAGTCATCTGACTGCAACTGCTGGCCCTCCAGGAGGAATTTTTTTTGGTATAATAACTTGCTGTTGCTCAGATGGACCTGGGTGTATCCCGAGGCTGGCAGGCCATCCGACCCTGCACAGTTCCCAAACTCTACGGCCGAAAGCAGGGAGGCATCTGGGAGCTGCCCAGCAAAGCCCTGACTGCTCGGGCTGCCTGCCTTGCCGGCCGGCCAAACACTTTGGAAGTTGCTGGGCTCGATATCCAGGGGACTCGGGGACTGCTGTAACTCTGATTCGGACGGTGGGGACAAAATGCAGCTCTGGGCAGGCTGCAGGGCACAGAAGGCCTTCTCTGCTTGAACGAGGCTGGGGAGGGTTTCCTGCTGCTGCTGCTGCGGCTGCTCCGAGGAGGCAGGACTGAAGTACGCAATCCCAGTGCTGTGGGACAAGTCGGAGGCATCCAGTAACGTCTGCAGGTACCCGCCAGGGATGAGGGGCACGTTTGCTGCCAGATTAGCAGATGTGGCTGGCTTGTCTGAAGTGCAGGTGGTGGGTAGGAAGGAAAGGGCATTTTTTGCCAGTTTGTCCTCCTGGCTCTCTGAGAGAGGAGAGCCATCTGCAGCACAAGGCGCACTTTTGTCCTTTAACCCCATGGCCGACTCTGGGCTCTCCAAGGCTGCCGAAACCTCAGCCAGAGCGGTGGCAGCTTTGAGTCGCTTGCATTTCAACCTGGCCTCACTTTTGAATTTGATCCTGCGCAAGACTTTTCTCTCGGGCCCTTTGAATTCCCTCTCCTGGGCTTTGCCTTGAGGGAGGGCCAGGCCAGCGATGTCGCTCAAATGGAGGCCATTGACGCAGCTGGGGGATGCGATGGCCATGGCCCGGATCCCCTTCAGGCCCCCTTCCTCGTCTGTGATCCTGCAACAGAGCTGCTTGGATTCTGATGAGCAAGAGCTGCCTTTGCCCACGGGCTGCTCGATGGCCTTGATCCTCTGGATCCGGTGCCGGTGGGCTATCTTGCCCTTGCGCTTGCGTGGGTGGGACAGGAAGGCCACCTCGGAGCCGTTGAGATAGAAACTCTGCTTCTGGTAGAGGGCAGATTTGAGGAAGTTGAGCCGGGTCTGCCACCTCTCCTGCCAAAACGACTTCAGGGGGGCCAACCTGGCATATTTGCTCAACAACTCCTCGCTCAAGGTCACCGTCATCTCGCCGGGGTCGACTTTGCCAAGCTTGATTAACATGTGCTTCTCTCCTTTGAACCGGTTGATGATGATGTACTTGATGATGACAGGGGGCTCCTTGCGAGAAACTTTCCGCCTCTTCTTGGGACACCAGTCATCGTCGTCTTCTTCCTTGGGACCGTCTGGGATCCACTCCTTCTTGTCCACGATCTTCTCGCTCTCGATGGAATCTACGTCATAAAGGTAGTCTTCGCTATATCGCACTTTCCTTTTGGCTCGCAGGCCGTAATTCTGTTGGATGAAGGAATTGGAGTGGTCCCGGGGTAGATACTTGTTGCAGTCCTTCAGGTCTTGAAGCACATCAAAAGATGATTCGGTGCAGGTGCTGTCATCGCTGGACTCCCCTGAGTCCTCTGTGGAGTTCACCAGTTCCAAGAAGTGATTTCTTTTGGGACTGATGTACTGTACAAGTTCTGTACTGGTGCAAGATTTGTTTAAGGCAACTTTCTCACTTTCACCTCCCTCTTCGTCTTCCTCCTCCTCTTCCTCCTCTTCCTCCTCCTCCTCCTGCTGTCCATCCCCCTCCTCTTCCCCCCAGATGATGGTCTCCTCAGATTTGAATTGGGAAGGATCAGTTGCCCCTCGGGGTCCCCTCTTCAGAGCAGTCCTACTGTCCCTTTTTGGACACCCGCTAAACACGCTGGGGAAGAAGTTAAACTGGGTGTCCTCTTGCAGGCCCCCCGTTTTCTCCTTCACATTGTCCTGGAAGGATTCGTAACGAATCTTTAAAGAGCAGACATCACTTCCCAAGGTTGAATCATCATCATCGAACATGTAATTATCCACATCCTCCTCGGAAAACAGATTTACAGAGAGCTCATTTTTGGAGCAAAGGTCAAGGAGCTCGATTTTGCTTTCACTGATGAAAGATTCAAAATAACCCCATTCCTGGTTGGGGTTGGTTAGTAAAGGTTCCTCCCCATTGCACTTGTCCAAAAGTAATCCCTCGTAATAGTTTTTCTGAGTCGGATCCTCCGAGTCACTGTCGGATTTCTCTGCCTCCCGTTTGTCGGCTGCTCTCGATTTATGCACGGGGAAGCTTAAAAGCTGGTCAGAAAGAAGCTGGTCCCCGTATCGCATGGTCTCTCCCGTGCTCATGCAGTGGATCCCAATGTCGGAGACCGAACAGGTGTCGTAATCCCTATTTATGTCGCCCACTTTCAGGCTTATGCCGGGTTCTGGATCCAGGCTGTCCTTCGACTCAATAAAGCAACCCAGGCAAGTCCGACTCGGCTGCATCAGGCAGTCGCCAGTGAAGGCAGACATGCTTCCGGGCTCCATCATGGTGAAGGGGGCCTTCTCACAGTCTCCCGGCAGGGACCAGGCGCTCATGCCCTTCGTGACGCATGAGGTGAGGGAAATGGCATGGACGGAGGAGGAGTCATCGGAAATGTGGTCGGGGACATCAGCCAGTCTCAGGGGGGAAGGAGGGCTCAGCCAACAGGCCTTCTTGGAAGTCGGAGCTGGCTGGGATCGGCTTTCTTTCTGAGCTGCTCCTGTGGACGTCACGGCCAGAAAGGGGGCTGCAGCGTCCGCTGCCCCATGGAGGGGTTTGTCGTCACCATCCAGATTGCTCGATTCTGAAAGAAGAGCCAAGATAGAGAGTGAGAGAGAGAGAGAGAGGGAGGGAGGGAGGGAGGGAGGAAGGGAGAGGGAGAGAGAGAGGGGGAGGGAGGGAGGGAGGGAGAGAGAGAGAGAAAGAGAGAGAGAGGGGGGGGGGTGTTAGTAAGAATGCCATTCTGGATCTTTCCATTTTTGATGGAAGATGGAGCCACAGAGGAAGGCGAACAGTATGAATTAGTTTGATTGACTTGATGCATTATTAAATTCACTTTAAAAAAATAGCTCTCAGAAATTCTGGGCCAGCAGTTATAAAAAGTATCACTGCTTTCGGTTTCTTGTTTACCTTTGTAAGATAGTTTGAATTAATATTCTCATGTCAAGTTGAGCTCAGATGAGGTCACTGTACAGAGAATTTTTAATAATAACAATTCTATTGTTTTCAAATTTAATTTCCATGTACATGAATATTATTATTATTATCCCCTAATGCATGTTGATCAGGCTCTGCAGAAAAAGTTGAAGAGGCCAAAAATGTTTACATTTTTGTAAAAGCAGAGGCACTTCTAATTCATTTTTTTCTTACTCAGCCTAAGATGCTCATGATCAGATTTTGCCGAAATGGCACAGAGAGTTTGATCTGAAAATGTACAATGATATTGTAGATTGGAAAATTGTATTTTTTAATGTAGATAAACTATATTTTTATAACCATAAATAAAATATAATCCAAGAACTAATGAGTGTGTGTGTTTCAAAAAATCAAGGCACATGATTTGTGAACATATATAATGCAGCAGGATCCAATTTGGGTCGGTCACTGGGACCAGAGGTTTAGTCTTCTGAACTTCAAGATTTGTGCTGGAGCCCATCCTCAGGGAACTTCTCCTCTGCTGGAATGTGTGCTTTGGGCTATTCTATGGTTAGTATTTATGTGGTGCTTATTGTGTGGGGGTTTTTAGTTGTTGATTGGAGTCTTGTTGGCTGGCTATTAAATTGTTGGCTGTTGTTTCCTTGTGCTGCCAAGCCCTCAGCCTCCTAAATACTTGATAAGCTGGTGGTAAATCAGCACTCCTGTTGACTGACGAGGGCCCCATTTCCCAGACTTCAATCACTTCCCTTCCTATTTTTGTGCCTGCTCGTCCAACAATCTTCGTAGCAGCAAAATTGAATGTATGTCCTTGTTTATTACAATGCGAGGCTACCAATGAATTTGGTCCCCTCATCAGTCAACAGGAGTCCTGATTTACCACTCTAGTCCTGGTGACTGACCCAGATTGGATTCTGCAACATTATCTTGGGACATGTATATTCACCTTCATTTGTGATATATAAAGAAGGGGCAGGTTTTGTGCAGTCATGGACAACATCTTGACTATTTTGATCTTCCTTCCCTGGGATCTCCAGCACTCATCACTTATAAATTGGTTTGGAGGGGAAGTGCAAAGCTATCCAAAAATAGTTATTTTCCTTTTGAAATCAATGCTATCGTGGAGGAAATGGAAGATACCAATGACGCCAGCTAGTCAAGGCACATCAGCAAGAAAAGTGAGGAAAATTCACTACAAGCCCTACTTCTTGAGCTAAAATTAATCCCACCAAATCACTGGCCTTAGCTAAATAACATAAAAGGAAACAAATCTGAGAGGAGGATTAATGTTTCCTATTAACAAGTTTGGACAACATATCCAGAATGTAGAAATCACATGTTCTTTTTTGTAAAGTAGCCAATTAGGAATAGGAATATAGGAATGGGAATATACTTTATTGGCCAAGTGTGACACAAGGAATTAGCTTTCAATTGCTTTGCATTTAAATCCTGCCAGTTATGAAAATGTAGATATAAGGGACAACCCCCAAACCTTTATGGGGCCTGAGGGGTCCTTGGTGCCTATTAAACTGCCACTGCTAAGAGGAAGTCCTGAGGAAGGGAAAAGATATCCCTCCATTGTAATATGGGGGAAATAATGTTCACCTCCGGGACTATCTTAGTCATCTTGTAACAAGTATTGCTTCTGCAATTTTAGATAATGACGGTCATCATTGTCATTTGAAATCTCATGAGATTCCAAAATCTTAATCAGTGTTTGTCAATTTTAGTATTATTGAATGAGAGGATTTCAGCTCCCAGAATCCCCCAGTCAGCCTGCTTTAAAACCTGTGGACTTAAACTCATCATGCTGGCTGGGGAATTCTGGGAGTTGAAGCCCACCTCTCTTAAAGTCTCCAAGGTTGAGAAACACGGTCTTACATGATTTCAATTCTGATGTGTGAGTTCGAATTTCTCACTGAAATTGCCCAGGATTTGGATGATTTTGCAAGTTTCTGGCTTCTTTGAAAATATATCAATTTATATCAATTTTTACTAATTTGGGGCTTCTGATGAAGTCAGTTAGGAGCTGGTGTTTGCCATTGCCAAATTATGTTGGAAGTGTTGCAGGATGACAGAAGACACGTGAAGAATTTTGGACTCTCAGAAATATTAAATCGCTAAAAAAGAAACTTCTGAATTGTTATCCTTATCCCAACCAACAATCTTTCGAAATGGCAGAAAAACCCTGCCCCATTTAGGATTGGTCTTTGGCCACAGAAAGCAGAGGAAGGAGTTGGCAGATCCCTTGCTACAATTAGATTCCTATCCTTACCATCCTCTTTCACCCCATTAATCAAGATTGTTTCTTGGTCTTCCGAGGCACATTCCTTATCTTGTTGGTCATCCATCAAGTTGTTCACTCCATGCTCTGCTCAACTGGCCACTCTGCACATTTGTAAAAACATAATTGCAGACATTAGAATCCCTCAAATTAACCGACAGTCCTGTGGGGGAAAGGAAATACACAGTTCAGGTAGAGCAGAGAAACAAAAAAGGACCACAACTGGCCAGTCTTGACATGGACTGGGTCTTCTCATCAAGTCAAAAGCAAAGAGCACTTCCACTGTACAAAGAACCTGAACAGATCCTTTTGAAGGACACTTAATTCTGCCTAGTGCGCTAAGGTCTTTTCCAGCAGGAATTTCCAACAATCCACCGTTTCACCAGAACACACAGATTGGGCTTCACAAGAGTGATCTTGAAATTGTGAACTGCCCTCCTGTTGCCCTGCCTTGACCCACCTCCAAAACCCTGGAGAGCAACTTCATCAAGATGTTCTATAATCAAATTTGCAATCAGCATACGGCTATGACTCAATGCTAAAAATAGTCTCCCTGCATACTAATTTAGTTATCTTGACTTTGAATCGTCTCTTCATTTTTGTGGAAGTACAGTAATGAAGTCACAGGAATATATGGTTTGTTTGTTTTTAAGTGTCTTCTAGGTACAGTACAGAACAAAGATCAGCTGGGTAAGTTTATATAACATTCACAGCCTGTGCTGGGTTTGCACACTATTATGGTTTTGTCTAAACCCAGTTCGAGTGACCTAATTTGTATTTGGGGTCCTTCACATCAGGCTACAATTAATATGAAGCCATGGTTGTGATAGGAGAGCCAAAAACTAGCTTGCAGGTCATCCCTAAACTCACACGTTCCTTCTTCTCTGACCTGCCTTTCTTTTTGTGTTCCTACATATAAGCTCACTTCTTGGTACGTGTCATACACTTTCACTGCAAGCCATCATTTGCTCTTGAATTGGAAACTGTAGTTTTGAATGCTGGATTGAAATTGGTTTGGTTTGTAGCAACTACATGTGGCCAATTGTAGAGGTCTAAAAGAAGGAATACAAAAGCCATTTGTTCCAAACTCAGCCCAAAAGGGACCAGATGCCAAGTGTCTGAATTTTGATCACATGATCATGGGGATGATACAACCGTAACTGTGAAAAACCATCATAAATCATTTTTTTCAGTGCCATTGTAAATTTGAACGGTCACTAAATGAATTGATGTAAGTCAAGGACTACCTGTACATGTTACACAAATATATACAATTTATATATTGCCTCTAGTTCTGGCAATATAATATAATATAATATAATATAATCCCTGGTCATTACAATACAAAAAAGATGCCCTCGAAAGAGTATAAAATCGAACAACAACACAGATGATTATGGAGCTGTAGGCTAAACAGTCTAATGAATAGTTAAGGGAACTAGGTATGTCTAGCGGCTATTGAAGAGAAGAACCAGGGGTGACATGATAGCTGTTATTTGAGGGACTGACACAGAGAAGAGGGGGTCAACTTATTCTCCAAAGCACCTGAGGGCAGGACAAGAAGCAATGAATGGAAGCACATTAAATCTGGAATTTTCTGACAGTGAGAATGATTAATTAATGGAAGAGCTTGCCTTCCAGAGTTGTGGGTGCTCCAACAGTGGAGGTCTTCAAGAAAAGATTGGACATCCCTTTGCCCAGCATGGAATAAGGACTCCTGCCTTGGGCAGGGAGTTGGATTAGAAGACCTCCAAGGTCCCTTCTATCCCTATGATTCTATCGGCCCTTCTAGCCCTACGACTCTATGTAGACTCACAGTCTACATCAGAGATGAGAAGAAGCCATGTGAATGTACATATACACTGCCTTATTGAATGCCTTAATTAATTTCAAATCACTTGCATTGTATTTTTCCTCATCAATCCAAGAGAGGTCACAACAAAACCAGATCTGTTTTTTTTATTTTTTATTTAAAAAAAAAAGCATTGATGCTAATTAGATGTAAAAGAAAAAAGAAAAAGAAGAACATGATCACATACAACAAAAGAAACATACACACACCCAGAGACACCCAGATCCACTCACAATTCCTTTTCCTTTCTCGGTGGCAGATGAGAACATCTGCCAGATCGCTAAGAAAAACCACATTTTCATCTGCAAAAGAGAAACTGAAAGCTTGAGGAAAAACTGGGATTAGAGTTGCCGTGAAAAGGAAGGGAAGCAAAGATGTGGATTCGCATTGTTTGCACAATGATGTCATGATGCCTAAAAGGTCATTAACCAATGGATGGAAACTAATCAAGGAGAGAACCAACCTAGAACTATGTAGAAATTTCCCGACAATGAGAATAATTAATCAGTGGACCGACTTGCCTTTTGTAGGTGCTTCATCAGTGGAGGTTTTTGAGAAGAGACTGGACAGCCATTTTTCTGGAATGGCATGGGGTCTCTTGCTCAAGCAGAAGGTTGGACTAGAAGACCTCCAAGGTCCTTTCCAACTCTGTTATTCTATGTTCATTTATCCTTGCTCTCCCCAACTCCAAAATCTGATTATTATTGTTGAGGTCACCCTGCTGTTCTGCCCTTGCTTCACTTGTGAAGGGACTTTCTGGCCAACTCCAGAGGTTAGGAGAGGTGTGGGGGGCAGAAGCCATCCCTGAACTGAGAAGACGAGGGAGACCCTCTTTGTCCTGATCTCAGCCATCTTAACAGCCGAGTCTGAGATGGGTTCACATGAACCAGGGAGGGAGCCCCTGGATGTCAGAACTTAACATCCGGCTTGTAAGTCCCTTTTTGGGGATCTGGTGTAACTTTGAACAGTTGCTAAGTGATCAGTCATAAGTTGAGGACTATCTGCATATGTATGATCCATCCTGAGAAAGTTATTGTTGTGATCTGCCCATTTCAAAGAAACGAGAAATGCAACAATATGCAACAATACAACCACAGTCAAGGCTGCCTAATTTCCAAAAGGAGAATTAAAGTCAGAAGAGTAGACCATACGGAGACCCTTGTAAATAAATGGCTTAGGCTCACATCATGAGTACCTACAGTGTGTGTTCATGCTGAGCTGCACACAAGGACCAGCTGGATTGTTTGACCGGCAGTTAGAGGATTCCTGCAGTACCATATATATCCTTTGAGCGTGCAAAGGGCCTTCAGTTTCCCAGATCAACCTCACAGCCAAGACAGTGTGCATAAAACTTTAAATAATTCAAGTCTTGCAAGTTTCCTCTTTGGAGGAAGGGGAGGTGCTATTCCCTCTGTGCCCACCCACAGCCAAACAGATGGAAGTTCAGTTCTGCTTCACAGATGCCAATCCCCGCTCATTTTTGCTAGGCACATGGTGAATTGCATTTTCCTTTATGTGTAACCTACCTGGCATGTCTGCCAGGAGGACGGATTTCCCTCCCTCCCTCCCTCCCTCCCTTTCTTCTCTCCCTCCTTCCCTCCCTCTTTTCTTCCTCCATCAATCTCCTCCCTCCCTTCCCTTCCCTTCTCTTCCCTCCCTCCTTCCTTCTCTTCCTCCCTCCCTCTTTCCTTCCCCCATCCATCTACTTTCTCCCTCCCTCGCTTCCCTTCCCTTCCCTCCCTCCTTCTTTCCTTCCTTCCATCCTTCCCTCCCTCCCTCCCTCTTTCATTCCCCCATCCATCTCCTCCCCCCCTCGCTTCCTTTCCCTCCCTCCCTTTTCTTCAATTCTCCTCCGGCTGGGTGCACAAATGTACACATTAGCAATTTGCCCAATTAGCTGAAGGTGTCATCATTAGATATAAAGACCTATCATTTAATTGCCTCTTTAAAATAAATTGACTTTAGTCTTACTGCAAATGATGATTTGGCTGGCAAAGTTTTGTGCCAGGAAGACTTTTAGTTGGTAAGAGGGCAAAAGATGCCAGAAAATGTCATCCCAAAGTACCGAGACTTCTTCTCAAAGTCACAGGGAATTAGGTTGGTTGCCTCCTGAATAATCACCCCTCTTGTGACTGGAGCCTTCCTTTTCCCCAAGGCTTGAATAAATTTATCCATGACATTTGGCTGAAAATGCCAAATCTCCTAATCTTCTCTCCTACCCAACTTGGTGTCTGTCTTGACATGGCTCCTCGCCCATCTTCAGCCACGGTGAAAGCCCAGCCAAGAGAAGCAGGAGACAAATCCCATCGCCTTTGGAAGCATTTCTCCTCTGAAAAATCTCAAAAACATGCTGCAATTTTTCACAGGGAATTGGAGGTGGAGGGTTTTTAAGGCTAGAATTCGGACACAAGTGGACGGGAGAATGGAGAGCAGAGGAAGGCGGCTCTTTGGTTTGCCATGTTGACCATTAAACGCATCTGAGCCCGGGACACGCAGTTCCACCTGAGAGCCACCAGGTGGCCTTGGGCAACTGCCAACCACTTGGGACATTCAGAAGAACATTTCAGAGTCGGGATCCTGAGGTTTTAAGAAAGGTCGCAAAACGGGGCAAAACTGACCTAACAAATGTCACATTTAGCAACAGAAACAGGCTCAATTTGTGTCGTAAGTCGAGGACTACCTGTACTGCAAAATGCTGGCCGGCCAATCATGGAGAGAACCACCAGGGGGATCTTGCAGAAGCCGTGCAAGCAGGAGGACCAAGATGATGTCATGATGATGGGATCCAATCAGCTCCATCTGATTTTTAACCTGCATCAATTGCGCCATTATGGGTGCAGTTTTGATCGTGGCCATAAAATAAGATTACAGGTAGTCCTTGACTTCCAACACTTCATTTAATAAACATTCAAAGTTACAGCTTAGGACCATTTTCACACTTACGACCATCGCAACATCCCCATGGTCACGTGATCAAAAGTCGGACGCTTGGCAACTGGTTCATATTTAGGACGGTCGCAGTGTCCTGGGGTCACGTGATCCCCTTTTGCGACCTTCTGACAAGCAAAGTCAATGGGGAAAAGCCAGATTCACTTAACAACCATGTTCCTACATAACAATTGTCATGATTCACTTAACAGCTGTGGCAAGAAAGGTTGTAAAATGGGGCAAAATTCACTTAACAAATGTTAAGTCACTTAGCAATGGAAATATTGCGCTCAATTGTGGCCGTAGGCCGAGGACTACCTGTGTTCAGATTTTTCAGATGAAGGTTATTTTTCCCCCTTGCCAGTCTGGATGAGAGCCAGGCATTTGCATCCGGGGAGTAGAAAGCAGCAGACGTTACAGGCGCCAGGGTGAGTCTAGGGCAGTGTTTCTCAACCTTGGAAGCTTGAAGATGGGTGGACTTCAACTCCCAGCGCTGCTGGCTGGGGGATTCTGGGAGTTGAAGTCCACCCATCTTCAAGCTACCAAGGTTGAGAAACACTGTTCTAGGCTGACATGGACTCATCTCTGATTCTATGGTGTGTTGAGCAGCACCAGACATGATAGAGAAACTTTACAGGTCCAGCACTTCCTTCTAGGCCAGTGTTTCTCAACCTTGGAAGCTTGAAGATGGGTGGACTTCAACTCCCAGAATCCCCCAGCCAGCGCTGCTGGCTGGGGGATTCTGGGAATTGAAGTCCACCCATCTTCAAGCTACTAAGGTTGAGAAACACTGGTCTAGGGGAAGTCATAAATCAGGCTGCGCTGCAGGACTTCGCTTTTGAATATTGATGGCCTCTAATTGTTTCATGAGAAAGATTCTTGTTCTGCCCAAGGCGCGAGTAAATACTGTGTAAGGAGGGGGCGGTGAGGCTGAGGAGGAGGGGAGGGGGGCTGGCATTGGCTCCAGTGCAGGGAGGGGAGATAATAGATCGATCAACGGGCCACATCTGACATTAGTTAATCCATCACGGTTTTATTCACTTAAGGCAACTGCCGAACCAACCATGAACAAAAAATGAAATCCATCCACCATCATTTCAGCAATAATAAAATACAGGCAGTCCTCAACTTACAACAGATCGCTTACTGACCATTCAAAGTTACAATGGCACTGAAAACAGTGACTTATGACCATTTTTCACACTTATGACCGTTGTAGCACCCCCATGGCCATGTGATCAATATTCAGACGCTTGGCAACTTATTCGTATTTATGACGGTCGCAGTATCCCGGGGTCACGTGAATTACCTTTTGCGACCTTCTGACAAGCAAAGATTCCCTTAACAACCGTCTGACTAACTTAATAACTGCAGTGATTCACTTAACAGCCATGGCAAGAAAGGTTGTAAAATGGGGCACGACTCAACGAATGTCTTGCTTAGGAACATAAATTTTAGGCCGAACTCTGGTTGTAAGTTGAAGTTCTACAGTTGAACCTGTAGAAGGGAAACCGCCCGTGGTTTAGAATTCCGGATTATATCGGAAGACCAATCGAAGAGGAGACGGAAGCTTCCAAGTGTCTCTCCTGGCGGCTTTATCCCAGGGGTCTCCAACCTTGGCCAATTTAAGACTTGTGGACTTCAACTCCAGCCAGCTGGGGAATTCTGGGAGGTGAAGTCCACAAGTCTTAAAGTGGCCAAGGTTGGAGACCCCTGCTTGACCCCACCTTTCTCTGAGGACCCCGGATTCCTCCCTTCTCCCTCCCCACCGCAATGGAGGCTGGGCTGAGAGAGGCTTCCCCAGGTTGAGGTGGACTCTGAATCTGGGTCTCTCCTGGCCTAGATTACCTTTCTAACTCTAACCACCATATAGGGAGTCCTCAACTTATAGGGCCAGAATTCCTGCTGCTAAGCAAAGCAGTTATTAAGTGAGTTGCACCTGATTTTATGACCTTTTTCACCAGGGTTGTTAAGTGAATCTGGCTTCCCCCATTGAGTTTGGTTGTCGGAAGGTTGCAAACGGCAATTCCATGTTGCTGGGATGCTGCAACCATTGTAAATACGTGCTAGTTGTCATGTGTCCGAATTTTGATTGCATGACCCTACGGATGCTGCAAGGGTTGGAAGTCCCTCCTGATCCAACAAACCCCAAACCAGAGATAACGGACTTGTTGCCTCCCTCTATTTAAAATTCAAATATTCCAAACTATTTCCATTGCTGATTTACAAAGGCATCCACTGCCCTATGCACCTATAGTGCCTATTTTTCTTCAAAAGAAAACAACATTTAATGTTCTCAAAAAAACAAACAAACCCTTTTTTTCTATCTGCAGACAGCAAATTTGTTGTTTCTCCAAGATGATGCCTTTTGGGTCTGTTGGACTTCATCCCCCATAATCCCCAGCCAGAATGCCTCAGAGTGGAGCACTGCAGACCTTCCATCTGCAGGAAACCAGATTGAGGAAAGATCGGCTGGATAAGCCCCGACTGCACTCGCTACAGAAAATGTTCCCCAGCAGCAAAATGTCACGGATTTGAGCGATAAGAAAATCGTCTTTTTTTGGCAGAGGAGAATGACTCGCAGGAAGGCAAAATCACTGTCTGGAAAAAGTCTTTATTGTAAATTTGAGATGGTCTGAGGTTCCATATGGAGGAAGATGGAGCACCACATTTCAACCAAGGGAGGTGCCAAAACAAATCGGCCTTTGGCCAAAACTGGTGAGAATTTCGCCAGGGAAATAATCTTGGGCTTCCCAAGGGGGTTAAAACTTGATGCTGTCCGAGAAAGGCAGAAGATGTGGGGGGGGGGGCACAGATTCAAGCCAACACACTGGCACAAAAGTCCTGTGCAGACGATGGAGGATCTGAAATACACCTTAAATGACAAAAGATGGCAAACTACTCCCAGCAGTTGATTTCTGCAGTAAAGGAGGAATGGTGGAAAATAGAATAGAATAGAATATTTGTTATTGGCCAAGTGTGATTGAAAACACAAGGCATTTATCTCCAGTATATAAGCTCTCAATGTGCGTACAAACAACAAAGGTATAAATAATAAATCATCATAAATCATAAGATACAAACAATAAAGAGATCAATCATAAGACACCAATAGGAGAAGGTAATAAGAAAGATGAGATGGATAATAGCAAGGCAGCCCTACTACATATGTATTAATATCCTTAGACATAACACAGTATTGTGGGAAGTAGATGTTGAACAGAATGATGGGAATGGTGGGAAAAACTGCCCCTGTGTCTAGTTGCTTTGGCATGCAACGCCCTATAGCAATGTCTCAAGGGGAGGAGTTGAGACAGTTTATGGATGTGAGGCTAGGGGTGGGTTCTAAATTTTTTTTACTACCGGTTCTGTGGGCGTGGCTTATTTTGTGGGTGTGGCTTGGAGGTCATGTGACTAGGTGGGCGTGGCTAGCTGGTCAGAGTCATTTCTGGAAGGTCCTCGCACTTACCACCCAACTCATTTGTTTGCTTTTAACACTGATCAGCTGTAGGACGGCCCTTTGAAGCCCCGCGGCAAGAGTTTAAACAGTTTTTTTCCCTCTAGTCATCAGCTGGGACTCAGGAGGCAGCAATAGATTGGGGGTGGGACCAAATAAAAGGTAAGAATAACGTGGGTGGGGGTGGGGGGTGGGAAGGCGGGGAGGGAGAACCAGTTCGGTGACATCATATCGTCAACGCTACCGGCTCAGCCGAACCGGACCGAACCGGGAGGAGCCCACCACTGATGTGAGGGGTCTGTAGATATTTGCTCCGCCCACTTTCTGACGCTTGCAATATACAGGTCCTCCATGGAAGGCAGGCTGTTTGCAATTGTTTTTTTTTTGCAGTCCTAACTATGCATTGAAGTCTGTACCTGTCCTATTTGGTTGCTGTATCAAACCAGACAGTTTCTTTAAGAACTGTCTGATTTCTTTAAGAAAATCAAAGTTTTTTAAAGGTCTCCTTTCTTCTTTGCAACTAGGAAGAAACATTCCAGATTGGGTGAAGAGGTAGACTGCTCTTTGGTGAGGATCAGGTAATGTTAACTTTTTAAATTGAGCTTTCTCACCAAATGAAGTGGTAGAGCATCTCTCTCCCTCTCTCCCTCCCTCTTCCCCCCCTCTCCCTCTTCATCCCATTTTCTCTACCTCACCTCCTCTTGTTCAAAGGCCAACTTCACAGGCTCTCTTATTCTGAATTTAGGAACATCAAGGGATTTAGCAAAAATCCAAGCAGATCCTTGATCTTCTCAAGTGTTTTTTTTTTTTTTGAGACTTGCATTTTTATCCCTCTTTACTCAATTAAAAGATTCAAGGACAGAGGCAAAGGCCACGAAGAAATCTTTTTTTCTTCACACAAAATACAGCCTTAATGGTGGAAGGAGAAACTCTCTTTCTCCTACTTTTGGGGGTCTCAGGAATGCTTTGGCTTGTGGAAAAAAAGAAAATTCCACCTGTTTTGAGTCCTTTGGGTCAGAATGAAGTGGAATAGCAATATTCTATTAAATTCCCTTATTGTTAATTCACTATTAGAAAGGAATTAATGTAACTGTGTAAATATCTGAAAGTCTTCTTGTTCGTGTCAAGCCAACATTTTTACACAGTAACACCCCTTGGGGAAGGTGAAAATGGAAGTTACAGAGAGAAGAAAGGATGAGTTTTTTCATTAACAGTTGTGTTTTGTAGTTTTCTGTTTATCTTTAATTTTTTCTTCTTTCAGAATGCATTGGGGGGCTCAAAATTACTATATTACTATACAAGTGAGTGGTTTCATAGATCTGAGTTAAATTGAAGACTGCAAATTCTTCAATCTTTGAGATTAAAGGCAAAAAGTAGTATTTAAAACATTACACTTTCGAATTCTTGGGTGCATTTGTTGATTGGTTGGGGCACTGGTCATTAATGGTGGACTTGTGACCAAACAAAAAAAAATGGGATCAGGTTTTTTAACTTAATTCAGAAAATTCGTAAAATAAATATAAAACTGAAACCAAAGGTTTTCCTTTTAGGTTAGATGGATCCACCGCTTCACTGAACTGACGAGGAGTGGAGATATACAGCTGGGTATCATCAGCATATTGCTGATATCCCACCCCCTGTCGTCGGATGATTTCACCCAGCGGTTTCATGTAGATGTTAAATAGGAGGGGAGAGAGGACCGAGCCCTGAGGCACCCCGCAGATGAGGGGCCTTGGGGTCGACCTCTGTCCTCCTACCAACACCAACTGTGACCGACCAGAGAGATAAGAGGAGAACCACCGCAACACGGTGCCTCCCACTCCCAATTCCCTTAGTCACCCCAGAAGGATACCATGGTCAATGGTATCGAAAGCCACTGAGAGGTCAAGTAGCACCAAGATAGAGGAATGACCCCCATCTTGGGTTCGCCAGAAATCATCCATCAGCGTGATGAAGGCAGTTTCCGTGCTGTAGCCAGGCCTGAAGCCAGGCTGAAAAGGGTCCAGATAATCCAATTCATCCAATGACCGCAGGAGCTGAAGTGCCACCACTTTCTCTACAACTTTTCCCACAAAGGGTAGGTTGGAGACTGGACGAAAGTTCTTTAATTCTTCTGGGTCCAGGGAAGCCTTAAGAGGGAACCATTATACCATTTCAGACAAGCGATTCCACTGGTTAATTGTCCTCACTGTTAGGAAGTTTCTCCTCAGTTCCAGGTTGCTTCTCTCCTTGATTAGTTTCCATCCATTGTTTCTTGTTCTGTCCTCTGGTGCTTTGGAGAATAGCTTGACCCCCCTCTTCTCTGTGACAGCTCCTCAAAAATTGGAAAACTGCCAGCATGTCACCCCAGTCCTTCTTTTCAATGAACTAGGTAAAGGTAAAGGTTCCCCTCGCACAGATGTGCTAGTCCTTCCCAACTCTAGGGGGCAGTGCTCATCTCCGTTTCAAAGCCGAAGAGCCAGCGCTGTCCGAAGACGTCTCCATGGTCATGTGGCTGGCATGACTAAACGCCAAAGGTGCATGGAATGCTGTTACCTTCCCACCAAAGGTGGTCCCTATTTTTCTACTTGCATTTTTTATGTGCTTTCGAACTGCTAGGTTGGCAGAAGCTGGGACAAGTAACAGGAGCTTAACCCCGTTACCTAGCACTAGGGATTTGAACCACTGAACTGCCGATCTTTTGAATGACAAGCTCAGCATCTTAGCAACTGAGCCACCACATCCCTATGCTTCAATGAACTAGACATACCCCATTCCTGTAACCTTTCTTCATATGTCTTAGTCTCCAGCCCCCTAATCATCTTTATTGCTCTTTTCTTTGATTTCTTGAAGACTAGAATGACTTAGAAATGGCTTGAAATATTTAGAAATATTTAGCAAAAGGTTGAGGTAAGTTTTTTTTACATTCTGCTGTATTGAAAAAAGGTCTGGAGTCATTACTACTTTTTACTTCTTCCTGCACCTCTCTTCTTTCTTCTTTAACTTTTGTAACTTTCGTTTCTATTTGTATTTTATAAACTTATAATAAACTTTTGTTTCAAATAATTTTATTACAAAGCATATGCATAAGAAACTAACAATCAAAAAAGAAATGATAAAGAGTAAGAAGAGAACAGGAAAAGTGAAAAAGTATAAAGGAAAGGAAAAGGAAACACAAATATATACAAAGAATATACGGTATTAAAATTGGAATGGATATGGATTGCATATCAGTTAGTTAAATTGAAATCAACTGATTCAAGTAGGAATAATATGAGTGAGGAAAAGAAGGATTAGGGGACACATGATAGCAGTGTTCTAATATTTGAAAGGCTGACAGAAAGAAGAGGGAGTCAAGCTATTACCCAAAGCGCCTGAAGGCAGAACAAGAAACAATGGATGGAAGCTTACTTACTTACTTACTTACTTACTTACTTACTTACTTACTTACTTTTTATTTATTTATTTATTTATTTATTTATTTATTTATTTATTTATTTATTTATTTATTTATTTATTATATTTCTATACCGCTTTTCTCCCGTAGGACTCAAGGCGGTGTACAGTCAAGAAAAATATAGACACACAAACATCATAAAATTGCTAATTAAAATTATTATTATAACATAGTTTGGCCCAATTAAATAGAACCTAAAATTAGATAACATTTTAAAAACATTCACATGTTCATATGTTTAGCCCCGCCTGTTGGAACATCAGGGTCTTGAGGGCACGGCGGAAAGCACGGAGATCAGGGATATTCCGTATCTCCGGGGGCAGTTCATTCCAAAGGGTTGGAGCCCCCACAGAGAAGGCCCTCCCCCTGGGAGTCGCCAGTCGGCATAATTTGACTGACGGTACCCTGAGTAGTCCCTCCCTGTGAGAACGTACTGGTCGGTGGGAGGCTATTGGTGGCAAAAGACGGTCTCGTAGGTACCCAGGTCCTAAGCCATGGAGCGCTTTAAAGGTGATAACTAACACCTTAATGAAGGAGAAAACCAACCTAGAACTAAGGAGAAATTTCCTGACTGTGAGAACAATAAATCTGTTATTCTGTTAAAAGAAGAGGGTGACTAGTCCCTTGTATAACACCAGAGGCTTTAGCCTCTGCATTTTGGGCACCAGACTGGAGTTGGTGGCCCCCAGTGGGTCAAGATGGAGGCCAAGATGAAGCAATGTGCATAAAAAGGGCAGGTTTTCTATTGCAAGGATATCGTTACCATAGTGGTACCCTGGACAGCACCCCTTTCAAAGTCCTAAAATTCTGATTTTCAACCTTGGAAAATTGAAAGTTGTACAAACAGACAAAGGACGAAAAAAAAAAAATTCACCCCAAGCCTCTGTTTTAAATGATGGCTTGCCACATGGACATTTTTCTTTTGTTTCCCATAAAACCAGATGGCAGAATAGGAAACCATTTCCAGCCAAAGATCAATGTGACCAGTTTGTTTTGTTTTTTTTTAAACCCAACAATGCACGGCAGCTGGTGAGGAGAGGCCAAAACTGTTGATTTTTCCTGCTACCAAATGAGAGGCTTCTGTTTAATGGATTGCAGAGAAATCTTTTCCCAGCCCCATAAGATAAACAAAACTGGTTTGGCAATGATTTGATCACTGCCCAAAAACAAGCGAGGTTGGCTCAGATTATGGCTATTCAATAGGGCTGCTTCTTGAGTGACGGCATCTGGATCCCTGCCCCTTCCTAAATGTATCACGTGTGCAATGGATAGAAAAAGAGGTGGGGCCTTGGATTATATTACTGTGGCCACTTTTGGACACCCTCCCCTTCCTCCTCCCCCCCCCGATGCTTTTGATCTCCAATGCAACAAGAGTGATATTCGCACATCTGCAGCCAGGAAGGAGCAGCAAGCCATGCAAAATTAAACAACACCACAACTGGGAGTTTGTCGTGATGGGACCGATTTTGTGCAATGCACAAAATGATGACCCACTTTGAAACACAGAGGCAACTTCAGCACTGAGTTGAGCCAATGTGCTAAGAGGTGATGTAAAAGTGTGTGCAAAAAAGCATCAGGCACAAACCATGCCAAAGGGCATTGGGTAGCTTGGAAGAAGTCTACAGTTTATCTGCAATCAAGCTGAGTTCACATAATGCACTAAGAAACATGGTTTCTTTAACAAACCATAATTAGTTGGGCAAATGCAACACTGTAAGGAATAAAACATAATTTCTGAATCATGATGCCACAAAATGCTAAACCCCAGAGAAATCATATCCCAATATTGGCCAATGTCTTGCAGCCGAATCTGGATGAGGCGACAAAAGATTTCAACATAATGAAAGGCCAGGTCCTATTTTCATGTCAGGTTAAGCAGTGATCAAGAAGCTCAGGAAAGGAATGTAAGATTAGTGGTGGGTTGCCCCTGGTTCGCACTGGTTCTATAGAACTGGTAGTAAAACCGGCAGGAGGCTCTGCCCACTGACCCTGATGTCATCAAAATGCTTCTGTGCATGCGCAGAAGAGTGCGTGCGCGGCCCCGTTGCGAACCGGTAGTAAAGGTAAGTAGAACCCACGTGTTGTGACTCCGACCCCCGAGGCCGACTTATCGGAGGGAGAAGGCTCCGAACATGAAGGAGAGGAGTTGGCCAGGCCTCCCTCTCCAGGACCCTCCTCTCTGGCAATGCCTCAGGTGTCTCCCATAGGAGAAGAGATTGGCCAGGAGCCAGGTATCTCCTCGCAGTCAGACAGTGACGGAGATAAGTCTTGGCTGGATCCACACCAGCGTCAGAGAGACAAGCGCACACAGCAGAAAAGGAGGCGTGCCAGAGATTAAGTTGAGTCACTGGATCACACCCCACAGGGGATAAAAGGAGGTGAGGTGGCCATTCAGACTCTGTGACGGACAAAACTAAACTACTAGTGAGTCACATTGTGTCTTTGGAAACAACATTATCTGCCTTGGATTTAATACGGACTGGACTTGACAATTCTTGAACTGTGTGTATCTGTTTGGGTTTATCTGTCGGAGGAACAACCCCTCCCTCTATGAGTAAAGTTCTTGGCAAGCAGCTACTGGGTTGCTGCCAATCCTCTTATCGAAAGAATTTGTTATCTGCCAGTTTTATTTAACCCATGGATATCTGTTTGTGTGCGTGTGTGAGACGGGGACAGAACACCACCCCTGTGTAAGATGCTGTGGTCTTTTCTCCCTTACCATATGGGAAAGGATTGTTCCAGTGGTGGGTTGCCCCTGGTTCGGACCGGTTCGCAAGAACTGGTAGTAAAACCAGCAGGAGGCTCCACTCATCAACCCCGACATCATCAGGAAGCTTCTGCGCATGTGCAGAAGTGCACGCGCGGCCCCGTTGCGAACCAGTAGTAAAGGTAAGTAGAACCCACCCCTGGATTGTTCATTAACTTGGCCTATTTTCCCAAATGGCCAGATGTGTCAGGACTGCCATCCTGCTGCACAAGCCATTCTTTGCCAGATGCTACCATAGTCTGCCATAAATTATGGGGGGGGGAGAGAGTTGCAGGGAGGAAAAGGGGGGCTGGGATGAGGGGAATCGAAACTACTCATCATGCCATCCTGTGAGAACCACTGGCCATTCCAAGGTCACAGAATGGAACGCAAGACCCTCCAGCCCGCCAAGCCAGGGACTGTTACCAAAACCATTTGTCTGAATGTAAATGGAGATAACCAGGGGAAAGGTGGAGAGAAGGGAAAAACTACCCAGATGCTTTGGGCGTGAAACTTCAGATCCGGCTTTGCTTCTTCTGTAACCACTTGATTTTAGTAAAGTGTATTTTCATTAACAATGGATTTGGGACAGCTGACAACATGGTTGACAGAATAATCTCCTCTCCAGGCAAGTGATTTTCCCCTCCGTGATGCCATCAGCCAGAAACAGGACCGTGGTTTCACTGGCAACCCTCCTGCCCTTGAATCAGTGCCACAGGGTGGCATCACATGAGCTGCCTCCAGAGACCTCTGTGGGGTATGGTCAAAACAATGAAGATGTTGGCAAAATGAGGTGACTGAAGCTCCACCTGTTTTTTTAAAAATTTATTGCATACCGTGGAGATAGGCCAGGTCCATTACCAAAGTGATAAAGGGAAAAACGTGTCTAAGTCCTACACAAGCAGAAGGAATACGGAAGTGTCCCAGGCAGACACTGCTCCAATTCACATGAGGATCAGAGGTCAGCGTTCCAACTAACGCAGCCAAAGAAATCAGAACTCCAAGGCAGGAATGTTCCTCCTAGAACATGTTTATTGGACACATCGTATCAGCACAGTCAGCGAAAACCAACTCTAAAAGTTTCCCATGGTTACCATGTCATTAAAAGAGCAAACGTTTCCCTCCCCAGGTGTCACAGGTCACATTGTCCAATCAAAGCAGCTGGCGGGCTCCCTTAATCACTTCTGCTCCTCCTCCTACTGCCACCTGTTTGGATGACCTTGGTTCCCGTGGGAGAGCTCTCTATTTTGTCAACGAGATGGTCATCCTCCTGCCACAGTGCGGGGCAACTATGAAGCAGCACAAGATGGCTTCGGCCAGGTTCAATTCAGAGTTGACATAAAAGGTGAGGGGAGAACTTGCAATCAGACTTGCCAGATTTTGTTACTGTAGACAATCTTAAGAAAAGTAGCTCTAGCTTTCCTACGGAGTTGATTTCTTGGTTTGCTCTACACATTGGGGATGACAGGTGGGGAAGGAGATTAGCCCACCACCTGTTTTAGAATATAAATGCAGGTAGTCCTTGATTTACAACAGTTTGTTTAGTGACCATCCAAAGTTACAATGGCACTGAAAAAAATGACTTATGACCATTTTTCACACTTACGACCCTTGCATCCTTGGTCACCTGATCAAAATGCTGACAGCAACTGGTTCAGATTTATGACGGTTGCAGTGTCCTAGGGTAATGTGATCCCCTTTTGTGACCTTATGACAAGCAAAATCAGTGAGGAACTTAACAAACATGTTGCTAATTTAAGAACTGCAATGATTCACTTAATAACTGTGGCAAGAAAGGTTGTAAAATGGGGCAAAACTCAGTTAACAAATGTTTTGCCTAGCAACATAAATTTTGGGCTCAATTGTGGTTGTAAATCGAGGAGTTACATATACATACTTACAACTTCAGTGGTTGAACACTGAAAACATGAGTTACAACTGGTCCTTGCACTTACGACCATTGCAGCATCCCCCTGGTCACGTGATCAAAATTCAGGTGCTGGGGCATTTGCGATAATCACAGCCTCCGGGGGGTCACGACGTGATCACCATTTGCAACCTTCCTCAGTGGCTTCCAACAAGCAAAGTCAATGAGGGAACTTGGATTAGTTTAATGACTCTGTGATTCACTTAACAACTGCAATGATTTGCTTAACAACCATGGCAAAAAGCTCATAAAATTGGGCATTTAGCTACCACCTTTCTTAGCAATAGAAATTCCGATCCTAATTGTGGTCATAAGTCAAGGACTGCCTGCACTAACTAAATCAGAGGCCCCGTTTTTGCTTCCTGCATTTCTTCCCAAGCGTTTTCTACTGCATTGTTGTTGTTTTTCTCCTCCTCCTCCTCCTCCTCTTCTTCTGTAAACAAGGAGCTGTTTTTAAAAACTAGAGCTGAAAGCAGCGGAATCTCTCAGCGGTGAAGCACCGCAATTCCCGATGCAGAGCAGGCTTTACAAGAGCTCGAGGCAAGGACCACTTGTTACTAAATTATTTTCATCCGGAAAAGAGTTGAAAGAAATGTTTATCTCGGGAACGAGAGCACTTCTGTTCTTAAGCAGATCTTATGGAAATCCAATCAAATAACAGTGAGCAAGTTTCTCCTTCGTTCCTTCGAGTCACATGTTAGTGACACTGCAATTGGGGGGCATAACCATAGTAACAGGGAAGACCTGAGCATCACACAATGATACACACATTATGTGTGTAGCCTCTAAAACAACCAGGCGCCACACATGCCACGTAGGAGGAGAGGCCGTGCCAGGAAGGCTCGTTGTCAGCTACAGGCAACGGGAGGAAAACACGGGATGATTAAAAAGGGGAAGAGGAGGAGGAGAAACTTCCCATGTAAACTTAAGTGTTTAGATACAGGCTAGACAAAATAGATGAGTCAAAGCAAACTTTAAATAGGGGAAGGGAATATGCACACAGGGAAAAGGACAAAAAAAAATATCCCACAGTGGTGAGCCATCCAAGACTAGTTCCCAAAATATAGAAATCAAGAATCAGAAGATAGAGAATTCAGAAAGAATCCGAGACAGAGATTAGATCAGTGGCGAAATCTGAACCGGTTTACTACCGGTTCGCTGGATGCGCATGCGTGCTGCGAGCCAAACGTGCACTGCACGAGCGCATGTGCACTGTGCACTACGCACCAAACGCGAGGTGTGTGCATGCGCACGCACGCAGTGCACGCCAAAAGGAGGCATGGGATAAGTAGAACAGTGGGCGTGTGAGGGGGTGATCAGCTGGGGCACGCAATCTTTTTTTTTACTTTTAAAAGCATTTTTTTTACAACTTATAAATAGGTTGTAAAAAAATGCTTTTAAAAGGTAAAAAAAGGCTCTGATGATCGCGGAGCTCAGCTGTGATTTTTTTTTTTTACTTTTAAAAGCAAAAAAGCAAAACCTTCTGCACATGCGCAGAAGGTACAAAACACATTACTTACTGGTCAAAACCAGGAAGTAACAACAACGAGGGGAAGAGCCTTCTCTGTGGGGGCACCAGCCCTCTGGAATGAGCTGCCCCTAGATGTGCGTATGATCCCCGACCTGCGTACCTTTCGTCACGCCTTGAAGACCCTCTTGTTTCAACAAGCCGGGCTGGCCTAACATGAATATGAATTTTAATGGGTGTATGTTAGTTTTTAAATTGTGGGCCAAATTTTTGTATATTTGATTTTAATGGTTTCCGAACCACCCGCTATGATCGCTACCGGATCAGGTGATCCGGCCTGAACCGGGAGCATTTCACCCCTGGATTAGATGTGTTTACTTCTGGATAATTATCCACAGAGGCATGGATTCACGTAACAGGGTTAACCTGGTTATGAAATTTTTTTTTTTTTTTTTTTTAATTTGATTTATATGCCGCCCTTCTCCGAAGACTCAGGGCGGCTTACAATGTGCTCAGCAATAGCCTTCATCCTTTTGTATATTTATACAAAGTCAGCTTATTGCCCCCACAACTGGGTCCTCATTTCACCTACCTTAGAAAGGATGGAAGGCTGAGTCAACCTTGAGCCTTGGCGAGATTCGAACCCTGCAGTAATTGCAGGCAGCTGGTCTTAATAAGCTTAATAACAGGGTGCTTTAAACCCCTGTACCACCAAGGCTCTTAGCCCACTTTCTGAGTTGGCACAGCAGACTGGATCCGAAGTAGTCCAAGGTTGAAGTCCATCTTGCAGAATCTGCCTCAAAACTAAAAGGAATACGGATTCACACCAACTGGGATGTTCTCTAGTTTAGTGTTTCTCAACTCAGCGATTTTAAGGCATGTGGACTTCAACTCCCAGAATTCCCCAGCCAGCTTGGTTATGGCACAAGCCTGTTGCAGCTGGGGGTGGTTTGCAGAGTGTGTCCTCTTATCTCTACGTGATGGGTGGGCTTCTATAGAGGAAGAAGTCTGAGCAGACCAAGGAACACCAGGTAAGCTGAAGGTCATCTGCAGGCCTTGTAACTCACCTGGATAAACATGTGCCTAACCAAATCTGAAATCTGGAGAGAGAGGAGAAAAGATCTTTTCAACCAAGGGATGATCATCTGACATGGCATGAAAATTCTCCATTGTGTGTTCAAGAACCAGTGTGTGATGTCTAATCATCGCGTGTAGTTCTAATACTGGTTTACAAAGCCTTAGTAAGGCCACACTTGGAATACTGTATCCAGTTTTGGTCTCCACAATGTAAAAAAGACGTTGAGATTCTGGAAAGAGTGCAGAGAAGAGCAACAAGAATGATTAGGGGGCTGGAGTAGGGGTGCAATTCAGCAGGTTCTGGAGAACCGGTAGAGAAAATTTTGAGTAGTTTGGAGAACTGGCAAATACCACCTCTGGCTAGCCCCAGAGTGGAGTGGGAATGGAGATTTTGCAATATCCTTCCCCCAGGAGTGGGGAGAGAATGGAGATTTTACAGTATCCTTCCCCTGCCACGCCCGCCAAGCCACACCGTGCCCACAGAACTGGTAGTAAAAAAATTTGAATTCCCCCACTGGGCTGGAGGCATATGAAGAACGGTTGCTGGAATGGGATATCTCTAATCTAATGAAAAGAAGGACTAGGGGAGACATGATAGCAGCGTTCCAATATTTGAGGGGCTCCTTCAAAGACAAGGGGGTTAACCTAGTATTCAAAGCACCCAGAAGGCAAGACGAGAAGTAACAGATGGAAACTAATCAAGGAGAGAAGCATAAGGAGAAAGTTCCCAACAGTGAGGACAATTAACCAGTGGAACAGAAGTTGCCTTCAGAAGTTGTGAGTGCTCCATCATTGGAAGCTTTCAAGAAGAGTTGGACAGCCATTTGTCCAGAATGATATAGGGACTCCTGCTCCAGCAGGAGGTTGGACTAGAAGACCTCTCAGGTCCCTTCAAACTCTATAATTCTATGTTGTATTTATAGGTAGTCTTTGATTTACAACCAATCATTTAGCAGCTGTTCAAAGTTATGACAGCTGTCCTTCCTTGTGGTCATGTGATTGCATTTTGGGCCTTTGGCAGCTGATCCACATTTTTTTTAAAAATTTGATTTATATTCTCTGGAGACTCAGGGCGGCTTACAATGCGTTAAGCAATAGCCTTCATACTTTTGTATATTTATACAAAGTCAGCTTATTGCCCCCACAAACTGGGTCCTCAATTTACCTACCTTAGAAAGGATGGAAGGCTGAGTCAACCTTGAGCCTGGTGAGATTTGAACTTGCAGTAATTGCAGGCAGCAGGTGTTAATAACAGTGCTTTAGTCTGCTTTAGTCTGCCGCGCCATCAGGACTCTTATTTATGGCAGTTTGCAGAGTTTCACAGTTAGGTGATCGTGATTTATGATGTTTGTTTGCTAGAAACCAGTGTCTACTTCTGGTTTCCAGCAAAACAATGCCCATTGAGTACAATGGGTTCATTTAATGACCACCGCATTCACTTAACCACCTGGGTGTTCATTTGACTATTGTGGGATTTGTTTAAGAATTGTCTGAAAAAGTTGTTCAAGTGGGCGCAGTTACATGGAAAGTAACTTCACAACTGGCACAACTTACAAGTGCAATTCCAGGCTTGATTATGGTCATAAGTCAAGGACTATCTGTGGTAAGTGGGAAGAGGAGACAGGAGTGGAAAAGCGAAGCCCTTCTACTTATTTGCAAGTCAAGTGCTTTTCAAAAATTAAAATAAGCCTCCATGAAGGGCACTTTCCTTTTCTTCCGTCTTTTCTTCCTGAATTGCAACCAGGAACTTCCTCACTTCTTTCTGGTGTTCCAAATTCATCCCTCTCCCTTCACGAATGGAGCAAATGTATTTTTATCTTTTGAATTTAAATTGGCTGCTTTTTAAGGTTTTTTTAGGTACCTGGACTGCTTTGTTGTGTAGTTTGACCAGAGTCACTATGAAGGATGGGTGACTATGAATTTTAAAAATAAAATATAATTTTTAAAAATATTGTGCACAAAATACATCTACCCTCTCCCCCCCTCTTGGAAGACGGTTTAAAGCTGGCCATCACGCTTCAAGATGGGGATTGCAAAGCTGGGGGGAAAATCATTTTATAAATATAATTCAGGATAAAAGGATGAATGGAATAAGGAAAAGTTTTCTCTTGCTTTTTAACTGGATCATTGATCAAGTTAGAGATCAATGGGAAGACATCACTCAATGAACAACTTATTTATTAAATTTATTTGCTTCCCAGCTCACTCCGAAGGCAACTATTTAAACAATGAATTTTACTGCCATGAGTGGTAGCGACACTTTAAATTAGACATTTGTTAAGTGAGTTTTGCCTCAATGTTATGGTTGTTAACTGAATCACTGCAGTGCTTAATTTAGTAACATGGTTGCTAAGTGAACTTGGCTTCCCCATTGACGTGGCTTGTCAGGTCACAAAAGGGGATCACATGACCCCGGGACACTGCAATTGTCATAAATGTGAGTCAGTTGTCAAGCATCTGAACATAAATCACGTGACCATGGAGATGCTATAATGGTTGTAATTGTGAAAAATTGTTGAATATGCAAGTAGGAGTGAGTCTTACATACATCAGCCATCACTCATTGGTTCATTTTCCCCAGTGGGAAAATGAACAAGTGTCAGTGGCTGACAGGCTGGACAGCTCCCAGTAAAAAGAAGCTGCAGCCTCAGGCAGCCCTCAGTTCATAGTTATTTTTGTTGTTGTTCCTGTTGCCTGAAATAAACGGTTGTTTTACTTCACTACGATCGTCCTGCCTCTCTGTTCATGTCTGGACTTAACAAAAACGGTCATAAGTCCCTTTTTTCAGTGCTGCTGTAACTTCGAACAGTCACTATATGAACTGTTGTAAATCGAGGATTACCTGTACCTCCAGGAACAGGAGAAGTATACCTTACTGTGCCAATCACCGATTGGATGCCGGCCTCTCCAAAAAGCCTGGCGGACATTTGGTTTTTATCTAGCAGATTAAGATTAAGATCCAGGCACTTCTAAGAACCGCAATGGCTGCAAGGAGGATATTTTCCAGAGAATCAAAACTGACAGCTTGAGTAGCGCGGCAGCCCAACCAAACAGACCTGCCATCTCGAGATTAACTGAAGTGTTGCTACTAGTTACTGCAATGTTTTTAATCAAAGAGTATTGTGATAAAAAAGGAGGACTCTGATACGAGCGCCACTGGCATCTTCCAGCTACGGCACTGTCCAGATTTTTTTTTTTTCATTTTATACTTACTGCAATCAATGTGATCTCCCAGAAAAAAATCCCTTGTTTGATTCTTCCTCTTTTCTATCACAGTGAAACACAGAAACACACACACACACACACACAGTCTCAATATCGCTGCAAATATTCCCGAGCCCTCCCTGGTAGCGAGAAGGAGGAGAAAGAATAAAAGAATGGCAACTGAGGAATTGCCAATCCACATTACATTTCACAGGAATTGTTGCAAGGGACCAGGGCCTTGGGTTTATCATCTGAGCTGAAAATAAACTACCACATTATCTTCTTTACACTGGGGAGTCCGGGGGGGTGGGGGGGAACACGAGAAAAAAAATATTTGTCTCTGTGTTAGCCTTCTGCTGAAAAGCCAGATCCTGTTTCTGTTATTGGAAAACATATTTGGCGTTTTTGCACATTAGAATTACACCCAGGAGGGACTCTTTGGATTGCAACCTTTGGATAGGCTGGGGAGGACAGCAGGCGGAGACAGATCGCACAGTTAATAGCTTTCAGTCACGCCAAACTCTTTTGCTCCAAGGCAGTGCTTCTCAATCTCACAGCCTTTAAGACGTGTGGACTTCAACTCCCTGGTAAGTTGGGTTGGTTCCTTTCTGAGTTTCTGTCTCTTCCTTTTATGCGTCTATGGCAGGAATGGAGAACTTTTACGACTTGGGGACTTCAACTCTCAGAATTCTTCAGCCAGCATGGGTTGTGACATGATATGAAATATGAATCTTTCCACTACGGTTTGTTCAACAAATCAACATTGTATGATGTAAGAACATAGCCACAGAATGCAAACTTTCCCTGAGATCTGGAAGGCATCTGAATCAGAAAAGTTTCCAGGGAGGGGTATTGCCAGCAGTAGAAGCACACATCTGGTTATGGCGCCAACCAGAGCAGTGGTCAAACGGCTACAGGACTATGATCAGCAGTCTGATATATCTGTACACACACTTTCTGTACACACAGATCTATGGTGAAGATTCACAACAGATAAAACACTGAAGTAAATCAAGTGAAGTGCTAGTACCGCTTAATTTTGTACTGGTGAAAATACACTTGGAATATTGCATCCAGTTCTGGTCACCATGAAAGAAAAATGTTATTGAGACTCTAGAAAGAGCGCATAGAAGAGCAACGAAGATGATTAGGGGGCTGGAGGCTAAAACACACAATGGACGATTGAGCGGACTGGGTATGTCTAGTCTAACGAATAGAAGGACTAGGGATGATATGATAACACCACCCAGTACTTGATGAGCTATCAGAAGGAAAAAGGGTCAACCCAGGGGTGAGATTCAGCCGGTTCGTACTGGTTCAGAGAAACAGGATGTTAATTTTAATCTGGTTCGCCGAACAAGTACTGGCTGGCCCCGCCCACCCTACCCCTCCCAGGAGTCTCTAGGCGGCCCATTTTGGATGCGAGGTAAGTGCAGGGACCACGCGGAGGCTCTGGGAGGGTGAAAAACAGGCCTACCGGAAGTCTAAAAACAGGCCTGTTTCCTGCCTCTGGAGGGCCTCTGGTTCTCGGGGAGGCCGTTTTCGCCCTCCTGGAGGCTCAAGAAAAGCCTCCGGAGCCTCGGGAGGGTGAAAATGCCCCCCCCACCATGGTGCAGGAGGCCAAATAGGCCATGTCCTCATGGCTACTCCCACCCAGCAACCAGGCAATGAACTGGTTGTTAAGTTTTTCAATCCCACCCCTGGGTCAACCTATTCTTCAAAGTACCTGAGGGTAGGACAAGTAATGGGTGGAAGACCATTAAATTTATGATCATTAAGATCATCAGCTTGCCTTCAGAAGTTGTAAATGCTCCAACACTGGGAAGTTTTTAATAAGAGACTGGACAGCTACTTGTCTGAAATGGTATAGGATCTCCTGCTTGAGCAGGGGGCTGGACTAGAAGACCTCCAAGGTCCCTTCCAGCTCTTCAGATAGAGTCAACTTAGATCTAAAGAGAAATTGTCTGATAGTGAGAACAATGGAATAGCTGACCTCCCAGAGTTATGGGTGCCCCGTCAGTGGAAGTTTTCAAGAAGAGAGTGGACAACCATTTGTCTGCATTGGTATAAAGCCGGGATGGTGAACCTATGGCACACGTGCCGGAACCATCTCTCCGGGCACACCAGCAGTTGCACATTGCTCTTCCGGGTTCCGGGGCACACATACGCGCCAGCCAGCTGGTCTTCCCATTCATGGGAGCGCAGGAAACCAGATGAGCAGCTCCCTGGTGCGTATGCGCATGCCAGGAAGCTGAGCTTCCAATTTCAGGTGCATGCATGCACACTGGCCAGCTGGTCTTTGCATGCGCATGTGCGCCAGAAACCAGAGTACCAGGTGACCGGCATGCATCCGCATGCTGTAAGCCGGAAGCGCGCACTCCCGGTTCAGCACTTGGTGCCGAAAAGCTTCGCCAACACTGGTATAAGGCCTCTTGCTTTGAGTTGGGGGTTGAACTAGAAGATCTCCACGGTCCCTTTCAATCCTATTATTCTACTTTCTACATAACAAATCCTAGGAAACTGAGACCGAAGGAGCTTTTGTGCAATTTAATTGCACAATTTGAACTCTTTAAACCAGGGGTCTCCAACCTTGGCAACTCTAAGCCAGGAGGACTTCAACTCCCAGAATTCCCCAGCCAGCAAAGAATTCTGGGAGCTGAAGTCCTCCTGGCTTAAAGTTGCCAAGGTTGGAGACCCCTCCTTTAAGCACATTGGTGATAAATTACAGTCAATATTTAATCCTGTTCCTAAACCTGCATGACCCTGTAAGGGATGCAAACCGAGGAGGGAGAGGAGGGCAGGGAGACCACACCCAGCATTTTAGAAACATAAATTCCGTTCCCTTCTCATATCAAACCATCTCCGTTCTCTCTCGCACAGTTAAGAAAATAGGGCTTGTTTTCAAGGCGTCCTGCTGTTTTTGACTTTTTTTTTTTTTTTTTCTGCAGAAAGACGTTGGGATGCTAATCTCCCTCCCCTCGTTGCATAAACAGATTTTGGCTGTGCATAAGTTCTGAGGACAAACAGCAGAATCACGTACGCCACGTTTTTATCAGAAAGCTCTTGTACGAGCTGTACAGACGCCCACATACCAACACCTGCTTTGGAACGTTCACCATGAAGTTGGTATTTACTAATTGACTGTCTCACCTACCACCCTGAAATGTCCACTTGTGTCTAGCGGAGTGTTTCTCAACCTTAGCAACTTTAAGGCGGGTGGATTGCAACTCCCAGAATTGTGTTGTGCTGGCTGGGGAGTTCTGGGAGGTGAGGTCCACCCATCTGAAAGTTCCCATGGTTGAGAAACACGGGCCCAACAGCTTCAGATCTTCCTAACAGACAGGGCTACCCAACCCTGAATAGTTTCTAGCTCAACTACAGTGTAACCACAAATAACGGAAGAGGCCTCTTCCCTGGGAAAGTCCATTTGCTCCAATCAGTTTTTGCTTGAAAGTTATTGACTGGTTTATCCATTCTCTAAACCCAAGTTTTATTGAACTGCAATTTATGGAGTAGACCTCCAACTGGCTGGAGAAATACAAATTGTATTTTACAAGCTACATCTTGGTTTACATTTGCTTGAGCAGAGGGTTGGACCAAGATCCTTCCCAACTCTGTTATTCTATGTCCTATGCTAAATGAGTCCCAAAATAGCCCTTCTGTTTAGCAGGACATATGAACCAACCCTCCTTAGATGAAAAAAATAAAAGATTTATTCAATAAATTAGAGTTGGACAAACCATACATATAGAATGAGAATACAAGCCCGGATCTTTTTGGTAGCCCCCAGAATAGGGTTCCATAGTAGGTGGGGCTTAAACTGCCCCTTTCAGTATTTTCAAGAAATTTGGGGTTGGTTCAAAGCCACTCTGTAAATTACTTGATTCCTCCTTACCCAAATGAATTGTCCTCTTTGGGGTAGCAAAACTAGAATAGGCTTAAAAACGGTCACTAAAGCCATCATGATGCCCTTGTCCAATTTTTTTCATAAAAGTAAGCCTCACCTCCAGGCACAAGAAAAGTGTATATTTGGCTTGTGTGATCTCAACCGGTTTGAGGACACTCAAGGGCGACCCGTCTCAAGAGGTGGAGAGTCAATTTGGTGTAGTGATTAAGGTGTCGGCCTAGCAATTAGGAGACTGTGAGTTCTAGTCCCATCTTCGGCATGACTTGGCTGTTCACCGCCCTGAGTCCTCAGGGAGAAATTTTAAATTTCAAATTTAAAAATAAATAAATAAATGACCAGCAGCTGGGTAACTTATGGGCCAGTCACTAGGAGATGGTGAGTTCTAGTCCTGCTTTAGAAATGTAAAGTGGCTGGGTGACTCTGGGCTTGTCACGCTATCTGAACCCCATCCATCCCACAGGATTGTTGTTGTGGGGAAAATAAGAGGAGGAAGGGGTTTTAGGTAGGCTCACTGCCTTGAATTACTTATGAAGTAACAAAGATGGGATAAAAGTACTAATAAATAAAATAAATAAATAAAACAGGAACCTCAGCCTTTCAAGCTGAGTTCATTAGATTTCAAAGTGCAAAGCAGCAGCCCCCACCCTCCATCTCAGTTCCACGCAACCCCATCAATCCCCAATTAATTTTCTGCAATTTCAAAAGTTCAAATTACATGCCGGTGCAACAAAGTGATACTAGCAAGAATGGACAAGCATCCAAAGCCGAAGAACCGGTGCTATATTCATTTTCTAAAACCAGCAAAGTGGAAAAAGTAATCTATCAGCCTCGGAGGTGAGAAATAAATTAGAGTTTCTGGTTTCTAAAAAACTTTTCAAGGTATGTAGATTTTTAAATCAGAAACATTTTTAATTGATTAGGGCACAGCCTCAGAAAAAGAATGCAAGACCTCTTGTGCCGCTGGGTGTTGTTGTTTTGCATTCTTCTTCTGAGATTTAATCTAAGAAGTCTGCCTGTATCTAACGTGGATATCTTAACTAACAGAAGAGAATCTTTGTAGCTCGAGGTTGAACTGTTTATCAGCCATCAACAGGGACAGAGATAAATAACATCATTCAAAACCATTCAAAAGAGACAACCAAAAAGCTAAAATGAGCATAGAGACCAAAATACCTCCTCCCCAGCAATCAACACCCAGATAAGCAAAGATTAACTCCAAGATTAACATTAGACCAACAATCAAGCAGTAAAATATATCCTAATCAAGGAACTACCATTTCAGACAAACAATCAACAGTAAACGGCTTAATCAAGGAACCACCAAGAATACCTAAACTCCATCAATACTGGCAGGGAAAGCCAGTTGTATTTATATAGAGATCAAACTCCACTCCCTTCCAGCACTGATGATGTTACCTAGTTGGGTAATTAAACTTCTGCAACAAAACAACCAAGCTCAGAAAGTACCAAGGATCTCACACTGAGTATCTTTCTCCTGGATCCAAAGGGTTGCCAAATAGAATAACAGAGTTGGAAGGGACCTCAGAGGTCTTCTAGTCCAAACCCCGCTCAAGCAGAGAACCCTTCACCATCTCAGACAAACGGTGGTCTAATCTCTTCTTAAAAGCTTCCAGTGTTGAAGCATTTACGACTTCTGGAGGCAAGTCGTTCCACTGATTACTTGTTCTCACGGTCAGGAAATTTCTCCTTAGTTCTAGGTTGCTTCTCTCCTTGATTACTTTCCATCCATTGCTTCTTGTCCTGCTTTCTGCTTTTTTGATCCCCTCTTTTTGTGGCAGCCCCTCAAATATTGGTAACATATCACCCCTAATCCTTCTTTTCATTAAACTAGACGTAGCCAATTCCTGCGACCTTGTTCATATGTTTTAGCCTTCAATCCCCTAATCATGGAGCCTCATATGAAAACATGAACATGTGTGGCGCTGTGGTGTCTGAATGGGAGAGGCAAATTCAAGTCTCTACTCATTCGTGGACCTTCCTGGTGGGACTTGGGACTTAACGCTTTCAATGTGGGCTAGTCTATTTCATAAGGTAGTTGGGGTGACAGTAAGATTAATGGTGACCTCATGGGGCCTTGAAGTCCTAAAGCAGTGTTTCTCAACCTTGGCAATTTTAAAACGTGTGGACTTCAACTCCCAGAATTCCCCAGCCAGCATAGCTAATTGGGGAATTCTGGGAATTGAAATCCACACGTCTTGAAATTGCCAAGGTTGAGCAACACTGTCCTAAGAGAAGGGGCAGGGTTTCAATTGGGGGCAGGAGATCCAAACACAGCAGCAGCAACCGAGCATCAAAACATTGGCATGTGAAAAATGATCCAGTCATTTTCAATTTTTGCTCAATGATGTCCTGATGCCTGTGACTTTAAGCGTTGTCTGTTGGAGGATGCCTTTGGCTGCATTAAGATTTCTTCTGCATGGTACCAACCAAATGAATCTACAGGTCCTCCTCTGTTTATAATAGTTCACTTAGTGACTGTTCAAAGGTACAACAGCACTGAAAAAAGTGACTGTTCTTCACATCTATGACCATTGCAGCAACCCCATGGTCATGTGATCAGAATTCCAACTCTTGCAACTGACTTATATTTATGATGGTCGCAGTATCGTGGGGTCACCTGTTCCCCTTTTGCAATCTTCTGGCATGCAAAGTCAATGAGGAAGCCAAATTCACTTAACAACCATATTACTAATTTAACAACTGCAGTGATTCACTTAACAACTGTGGCAAGAAAGGTCACAAAATGGGGCAAAACTCACTTAACAACTGTCTCACAGAAATTTTGGGCTCAATTGTGGCTGTAAGTCGAGGACTACCTCCACTTTTCTTTCTTATATGTCTCGACTCCTGTCACCTGCCTGGACAGTCTTGCAGTTTTGGGTGTCAAGATTTTCAGAAGTAGGTTGCCACTGCCTCCTTCCTAAGGCTGAGAGAGAGGGACTGGCCCAAGTTCCCCAGCTGGTTTCATGCCTCAGAGGGACTAGAACTCAGGGTCTCCTGTTTCTAGCCTGATGTTTTAACCACTACACCAAACTACCTCGCACTGCCGTCAAGTCATTGTTGACACTTGGTGATTGCATTAAGTGTAGTTGCAGTTTTCTTGGTGACCTTTTCAGAAGTGGTTTGCCAGGGCCACCTTGGTCCTTGGCTGAGGGAGAATGACTGGCATAAACACAGTTGGTTTTGTGTCTACAGTTGGTTTTGTTGGTTGGTTTTGTGTCTACAGAAGGATTAAAACTTACGATTTTATGTTTTTTAGGCTGATGCCTTTAATGACTAGACCAAACTGTCTCTCAAAAGCTCTACGATATTTTCAAAAGTCTTCCAGCCCCTTCAACACTTATCTGCTGCCCAATCCATTGTGGTGGGGAATTTGACGTCTAGAATAAACCTCAATAAGGTCTAGAAGAAACCTGGAGGTGATCAGCTCTCCAATGCTGATCTAAGCCAATGTCAATAAAACTTTATTACGGCCAGAAGCCAGCAAAACAGACAAGGGGAAAAAAGGGTAGAACAAAATATAGAAAATAGGCTGTTAGGTTCAGCTTGTAGCTTACTCCTAACTTGTTGGTCAGGCAATATATCTGTTTCTTTAAGAAACAACTGAGCCACGTAATCAGGGTTTGCTGAACCCTGTAATTAGGCTACAGTGCATAAATAAGCAGCGCAGAGAAGCGTTCTTTGTTCCTGATTGATCCTGTTCCTGTTGCTTCCTGCGTCTTTCTGCTGATTGGTGTTAGACTGAATTGTTATATGGTACTGTATACCGAGAGTTACTAAAGTCTGTTTGCTTTGGTAAGGGAAGATACTTACTGAACTGATATTACTGTTTATGACCTTGGACTGTTTTACTTACACCGAGACTGCTTATTATCTTGTATATAAAGTATTTTTCTCACACGAGCTGCACGTTTATCTCCTTCCCTGTGTGTTTCTGCTCTGCTCGTTGCACAAGCAACAAATACTTTTTACACACACCCTAACATAGGCAAGCTTTACATGCATTCACTCAGAAAGCTCAGACTGCCCAAGGAGCTGCAGATACAGGAATTATTTGTACCTCTAATAACTGTCTGGTTTGATACAGCAACCAAACCGGATGACTACAGACTTCAATGGATAGCTAGGATGCAGGAAAAACAACTGCAACCAGCTGACCTTCTATGGAGGACCTGTATATTGCACGGGTCAGAAAGTGAGCTGAGGAAATATCTACAGACCAGTGGTGGGTTGCCCCCGGTTCGCACCAGTTCTATAGAACTGGTAGTAAAACTGGCAGGAGGCTCCGCCCACCGACCCCAATGTCATCAAAATGCTTCTGCACATGCGGGGCGTGTGTGGCCCCGTTGTGAACTGGTAGTAAAGGTAAGTAGAACTAACCCATGCTGCAGACCCATCAAAGAATAGAAATAATAAAAATAGACCTTAGAGGTCTTCTAGTCCAACCCACTGATTAAGCAGGAGACCCTATAAAATTTCAGACAATTGGCTGTCCAGTCTCTTCTTAAAAATTTCCAGTGATGGAGCACCCACGAAGACTGAAGGCAAGTTGTTCCATTGTTAATTGTTGTCATTGTTAGGAAGTTTCTTTCTAATTCCAGGTTGCTTTTCTCCTTGATTAGTTTCCATCCATTGTTTCTTGTTCTAAAGCAGTGTTTCTCAACCTTGGTAGCTTGAAGATGGGTGGACTTCAACTCCCAGAATCCCCCAGCCAGTCCACCCATCTTCAAGCTTCCAAGGTTGAGAAATACTGTTCTAAAGCCTTTTGGTGCTTTGGAAAATAAGTTGACCCCCTCTTCTTTGTGGCAGCCCCTCAAATATTGGAACAGTGCTATCATGACACTCCTAGTCCTTCTTTTCTCTAGACATCCTGGACATAAACTGTTTTAACTCCCCCCCCCCTCGGGATGCCACTATAGGGCATTGCATGCCAAAAAAAACCCAAACCAACCAGACACAGAAACAGTTTTTTCCCTCGTGCCATCACTCTGCTGAACATCTAATTTCCACTGCATGAGTCAAAAAGAGGGCTGTGAAAATATTTACAGACCCGTCGCATCCTGGACATAAATTGTTTCAACTCCTACCCTCAAAGACGCTATAGAGCACTGCACACCAGAACAACTAGACACAAGGAGAGTTTTTTCCCGAACGCCATCACTCTGCTAAACAAATAATTCCCTCAACACTGTCAAACTATTCACTAAATCTGCATTACTATTAGTCTTCTCATCGTTCCCATCACCCATCTCCTTCCACTAATGACTGTATGACTGTAACTTTGTTGCTGTATCTTTATGATTTATATTGTTTCCTAGTATGATTTGATTGCTTATTTGTACCCTATGACTATCATTTATTTATATATTTTATTTATTTATTTGTTCAACTTGTATGCCGCCTTTCTCCGAAGACTCAAGGCGGCTTACAATGCATTTAAAAACCATATATAAAACATTAAAAGTTAAACCATTAAAAACAATTAAAACCCATTCACACCATTCATGGTCGGATCTCGCCAGATCGCAACAGCAAGATCAATGGCCCCAGGCCTGCCAGAAGAGCCAGGTCTTCACCGCGTTTCGGAAGGCCAATAGGGTGGGGATGGTCTGGACCTCAGGAGATAACTGGTTCCAGAGAGCTGGGGCAGCCACAGAGAAGGCCCTCCCCCACAGGCCCGCCAGCTGGCATTGTTTAGCTGACGGGACCCTGAGGAGACCAACTCTGTGGGATCTTACCGGTCGCTGGGAGCTATGCGGTAGAAGGCGGTCTCGAAGATAATCTGGCCCTGAGCCATGTACGGCTTTAAAGGTAATAACCAACACCTTGAATTGTGACCGGAGACCAATAGGGAGCCAGTGCAGCTCGTGGAGAATTGGTGTAATGTGGGTGTATCTAGGTGCACCCACGATAGCTCTCGCGGCTGCATTCTAGACCAACTGTAGTCTCCGAACACTTTTCAAGGGTAGCCCCATGTAGAGCGTGTTGCAATAATCTAACCGTGAGGTGACAAGGGCATGAGTGACTGTGAGGAGAGCCTCCTGATTCAAGTAGGGTCACAATTGGTGCACTAGCGAACCTGTGCAAAGGTCCCCCCAGCAGCAGCTGACAGATGTTGCTTTAATATTAGCTGTGAGTCTAGGAGGACACCCAAATTGCGAGCCCGTTCTGAGGGAGACAATTTCTTTCCTCCCCAGAACCAAGGATGGACAATCAACATAGTCTTAAGGAGGCAATACCCACAGCCACTCGGTCTTGTCTGGGTTAAGTCTGAGCCTGTTGACTCCCATCCATACCCTCAGGGCCTCCAGGCACCGGCACATCACATCCACCGCATCACTGAATTGACGCGGGGTAGAGATATACAGCTGGGTATCATCAGCGTATTGTTGATACCTCACTCAGCCTTGTCCACTTCCTCAGGAGTCACAGGCTCAAATTCATCCCACACAATAGGACTAAGACCCACCCCCGTCATCTCGGTCGTAATTGCCCAATCAGAGTCCAGGTCCATCCGAATCTGAGCGACTTTATCCAACAGAAACTGCACAAACTCCTCAGCTCTACCCTGCAAGGGCTCCTCCACTCCCCCTGCATAAAGGAGGGAGCGAGTCACCCTAAATAGGGCAGCTGGGCGCGAATCAGCGGATGCAATAAGTGCGGAAAAATGCAAACATTTTGCCGCCCGTATCGCCACTATATAAGTCCTAATAAAGGCTCTTAAGAGTGTTCGGTCAGATTTGGAGTTACTGGTCCTCCAGCGTCGCTCTAGACGTCTCTTCTAGCGCTTCATCTCCCGGAGATGAAACCAGGGAGCTTTCCTGGATCCACCGCCATGGAGAGGCCGCAAAGATGCAATCCGGTCCAGTGCCCCAGATGCCGCCCTATTCCAGGCAGCCACCAGGCAAAGACTCTTCCGGACAATAGCTGCCACTCCTCCACCCCTTCCCTGGAGTCGCGGCTGATGCAATATCTGGAACCCGTCTGGGCACATTTCTGAGAGGGGCACACCCCCCTCCTGGCCCAGCCAGGTCTCAGTTATGCATGCCAGGTCAGCCTCCTCCTCCAGGATTAAGTCCCGAACGAAGGGGGCCTTGTTGACAACAGACCTGGCATTAAACAGCAGCAGCCTGAGGCCAGGGCCCTGACATCCCGAGTCATCAGGTATACGAGGTGAGCCCAATGAACCAGAACCAGAGGGGCCGGAACAAGTAATCGCTTTGAGACAGCGAGTCCTAGTTCACCGAGAGCGGCCTACCCCTTGGCTCCCGCCATATCTACCTCTCCCAGTCATAACTGCAATGCTCTGGCTCTCTAATACCCCAGAGATCCCCTCCCCCACCTCAACGGCCCCCCTCCTGTCCGGCAGGCAAGGCACCCCACTCACACTGAGCCGGGGGTCGTATCTGAGCCCCCATCTGCTTCTGTTTGCACACTCAGCAGAGGGGGCTCCATTTCTTGCCCCCGGCTCCCTCATTCTCCCCAAATTCAGCCACTCCAAATCCACTCCTTCCATCCAATCCATCCCGACACACTCACACATATACACACACGCATCATTAAGTGTTGTATCTTATGATCTTGACGAATGTATCTTTTGTTTTATGTACACTGAGTGCGTATGCACCAAGACAAATTCCTTGTGTGTTCAATCACACTTGGCCAATAAAATTCTATTCTATTCTATTCTATTCTATTCTATTCTATTCTATTCTATTCTATTCTATTCTATTCTATTCTATTCTATTCTATTCTATTCTATTCTATTCACAGCACTGTCTTATGTCTAAGGATATTTGCCTTTCTCATCTTTTCTATCTTCTCTTATTGGCATCTTATGATTATTATTACTGTGTTGTTTTGCATGTACACTGAGAGCTTATGCCCTGGAGACAAATTCCTTGTGTGTCCAATCACATTTGGCCAATAAAGAGTATTCTAATATTCTTGATTTTAGGAAATGTCTTCTCTCGTGTTCTTGAAGTCAGTGTTAAAGTGACCTTCAGATTGGCTGGCATTTGGGACAAATATAGGGAAAACAGGGTTTTAAATATCAACTAGACAACGCATGACCCAGCGGTCATCCTTTTCAGAGATAATTCCTTACCCGATTCTTCAGTGTGTTTAACAATGATGGCATTGTTTCTAATGCTTCAATGGAAAAAATTTAAATAGATACTCAGAGATCTATCCCATGTAGAGGTATACAGGTAGTCCTTGACTTACGACCATGATTGAGCCCAAAATTTATGTTGCTATGTGAAATATTTGTTAAGCGAGCTTTGCCCCATTTTATGACCTTTCTTGCCAGTTGTTAAGTAAATCACTGCAGTTGTTAGTAACACAATTGAACCTGGCTTCCCCATTGACTTTGCTTGTCAGAAGGTTGCAAAAGGGGATTACTTGATTACAAGTCAAGGACTATCTGTATAAAGATTGTCATACGGATTTGAAAAAAGTCCATGCAGAATTGGGAGACAATAGATGTGCAAATGGGGACACATATAGGGAGATCAAAATGGCAGGGGACATAATTGTGCAAAGTCTTGTCTTTTTTCATGTGTGTTGCATGTACACCAGGTGGAGCTTTGATCACACCATCACAGCCATTTTCTAATCATAGCTTGTAGATACTCCTGTTATTGTTGAAAAATAAGTAGGTTGGCTGCACAATACGCTGAGGCAACAGTGTGTCACAGCTGCCAAAAAAGCCAACGAAGTCCAAGACTACATTACCATTTTATAATACCATACTTGGAATACCGGACCCAGGTTTGGTCGCCACGATGTAAAAAAGATGTGGAGACTCTGGAAAGAGTGCAGAGAAGAGCAACAAAGAGGATTAGGGGACTGGAGGCTAAAATATACGAAGAACGGTTGCAGGAAGTGAGTATGTTAAGTTTAATGAAAAGAAAGAGTAGGGGTGATATGATAGCAGTCTTCCACTATTTGAGGGGCTGCCGCAAGAAAGAGGGGGTCAAATTATTCTCCAATGCACCAGAAGGCAGGACAAGAAGCAATGGGTGGAAACTAATCAAGGAGAGAAGCAACCTAGAACTAAGGAGAAATTTCCTGACAGTAAGAACAATTAATCAGTGAAACAACGTACCTCCAGAGGTTGGGGGTGCTCTAACACTGGAGGTTTTTTTAGAAGAGATTGGACAACCATTTGTCTGAAATGGTATAAGTTTTCCTACTTGAGCACGGACGTGCACTAGAAAACCTCCAGGGTCTCTTCCAACTTTGTTACTCTGTTATTCTAATATTGATGATATTTATAATGTTTCTTGATAAGGGAGCCTTCCAGAAATCTGATATTGTTACGCTAAACCAGGGGTGTCAAACTCAATTTCATTGAGGGGCGCATCAGGGTTGTGTTTGAGGGCCGCATCACGGGGGGCGCGTGGCCAGGGTGGGTGCAGCCAACTCGACGTCACTCAATGTGTCTGGGATGCCAGTGGCAGCCCGAGCGCTCTGCCAGCTAAAACGGGCTCCTGAGCTCCATTTTTGGCTATACGATGGCCTCCTACAACCCTTTGCCAGGGTTGTAGGTTGGAGCGCCATTTTCACTGGCAGAGGCACCATGGGCCAGTTCTTTGCTGTTTCCAGGGTAGCCCCATGGGCCAGAACTAAGCACCCCATGGGCCACATCTGGCCCACCGGCCTTGAGTTTGATACCCCTGCACTAAACTGAGAGCGGAGGTGAAATAGACTGGCATAAATGAAGATCCCCTACAAGAATTTCACTGAATTTCAGGTCTGATGGCTTACTACTTGGGCCGCTCTAATTTCACAAATCCAAAAGGTGAGTGAAATCATTATAATGATTCTGAGATCACATTTCTAAATGACTTGTGGTCTCTAATAGCCCTTGTAAATCTGCATTTTTATTTCACGGTGACCTTTCAGTTTAGTGTTATGATGATATTTATTTTGGTAAGTGCTGGTGTCTTTATTTATACTGGGAGAGTGAGCTTGGTTAGACAAACTCAGTATAAGCCATTTTTCCTACAATGCTGAGCTTAATTCAGACCCTGGTTTATTTCAAGGAGAAGCAGCAGCGAAGGGTTTTCCTTTTAAACAGCTGCCTGGCTAAAAGCCATCAAAGATGCCAGCGCTATCTTCACCAAATGCATTTATTGCCAGACTGGAGTTTAAAGAGACACCAAGCCTGTTTAAAGTTCAAAATGTTCATGAGAATTGATGGTGGGACAATAGAAGTGGATTTTCTGCGCCTTTCTCACAGCTAATGGACTCGTCTTGCAACCCTGGAGAGAGAAATTTACGACCTCAATTTCTCAACAGACCTGATGCTACCTGAACAGGCTGCTTATTGTAGTGATTATAATGAAATACAGCCAAACTCTATTAAAACTGCTACATAAATCTTTATATACACATAGAAATCCCATAGAAGAGAATATAATGCATGTAGAAGGCCTCCAAGGTCCCTTCCGGTCCTGATTCTATGTCATCGAGATTAGATTATATCATCCATAAAACCCACTTCAACTCACACTGATGATGTTATCTAATCAGGTAATGAGATATCAGCAGGAAAACAAGCAAACTCTGAGAATACCAAGACCCTATCTGATATCACTTAAATGTGAGACAGTCACTTAAATATGAGACAATAGTGTGTGGCAGCAGCCAAAAAAGCCAATGTAATCCTTGGCTGCATTATTTGAGGGGCTTCTACAAAGACGAGGGGGTCAAACTATTTTCCAAGGCACCAAAAGGCAAGACAAGAAACAATGGATGGAAACTAATCAAGGAGAGAAGCAACCTAGAACTAAGGAGAAATTTCCTGACAGTGAGAACAATCAACCAACGGAACAGGCTGCCTTCAGAAGTTGTGGGTCCTCCCATCACTGGAGGCTCTTAAGAAGGGATTGGACATCCATTTGTATGAAATGGTATAGGGTTAGGGTTATAGGTGGTTGGACTAGAAGATCTCCAAGGTCCCTTATTCTATGTTCTTGTGCTGTCCCACTCACTCACTCACTCACGCACACACATACAGGTGTAAGAACTCTTTATTAAGGCTTTTGAGCCTGAATTGATATTCCCCAGCAATTCCCCGTGCCGGCACCAGCTCAACCCCAATGAGTTCCACAGGCTACTCAACTGAAACCAGCACTAATTCTCAAGGCTAGTTCAGTCTACTGAGCAAAAACAAGTTCCAAGACAAAGGCAAATCCACAGGTCATGGCAAGGCAAAGGAAAGAGCTGAAGAGACACAATCCAAAATTCAAGGCAAGAACAAACAGGTTGTTCTCGGCATCGCCTCCATCTGTTTGCTGTGCTGAATAGCCAACTTCTGGTGCAGCCCATCAAGAAGGGTGAGGCTGCCTCCTCACAAGTAATCTGGCCAACCTTCGCTGCTCCTGCCTTTTCTCTGTCCTATGTGTTCTTGGATCAGGTGCAGAAGGCAGTTCCTCTTCCTCATCATTGACCAGCTGCAGCTGCGCTTCAGCCAAATCCCTCTCAGACGGCTGCTTGGAGCCATTGATATCCCCTGAACTGGTTCATCTTCCTCCAAGCTGACATCTGGAGAGGTATCTGGGGAAGCATCTGGGGGAGTCATCACAGTTCTATGAGAAACCCTCCTACTTTGTTGTTCCAGTTCCTTCTTTTAATTTTTAAATATCTGCTTTTTGAATTAAATAAAGACCCCCCCACACACACATACACATCACAATTTTAAAAACTGCTTGTGAATGGAAGTTCTGACCTGGTGCCGATCCCTTGCGGCTCCTTGGTTTACCGAGGAGTTGAGGGAGATGAAGCGCCGGAAAAGATGCCTGGAGAGCGGTTGGAGGGCCAGTCTCGCTGAATATACCAGTGACTGAACACTGGTAAGGTCGCATATTAAGACCTACCTAGTGGCGATAAAAGCAGCAAAGTTTAACCACTTTTCTGCTCTTATTGCGTCATCAGAGAATTGTCCGGCCGCCCTGTTTAGGGTGACCCGCTCCCTGCTTCACCCGGGAGCGCGGGAGTACCCCCTGGAAGGCAGGGCGAAGGATTTCGGACAATATCTGTATGACAAAATCGCTCAGATCCGGGGGGAGTTGGACTCTGACTGGGTAGATTCGGGCAGGGTGACGAGGAATAGTCTTGAGAATGTTATCTGGGAAGAGTTTGACTCTGTGACCCCTGATGACGTGGACAGGATTCTGGGGAGACTTAGTGCGACCACATGTTTACTGGACCCGTGTCCCTCCTGGTTGGTACTGGCTTCCCGGGAGGTTACACGAGGCTGGCTCCAGGGAATTATTAACGCTTCGCTAAGTGAGGGTTACTTCCCCACAGCCTTGAAAGAGGCGGTGGTGAGGCCTCTCCTCAAGAAGCCTTTCCTAGATCCGGCAGTATTAGCCAACTATCGTCCTGTCTCCAACCTTCGTTTTGTGGTGAAGGTTGTTGAAAGTATGGTTGCACGATAGTTTCCGCAGTGCCTGGAGGAAACATCTTATCTAGATCCGTTCCAGTCGGGTTTCAGGCCAGGCACAGCACGGAAACGGCATTGGTTGCGTTGGTAGATGATCTCTGGAGGACTCAGGACAGAGGTTGCTCCTCTGTTCTGGCCCTATTAGACCTCTCAGCGGCTTTTGATACCATCGACCATGGTATCATGCTGCACCGGAAGAGTTGGGGATGGGGGGCACTGTGCTACGGTGGTTCTCCTCCTTTCTCTCAGACCAGTCGCAGTTCGTGTTGGCAGGGGGGCAGAGGTCGACCTCGAGGCCTCTCATATGTGGAGTGCCTCAGGGGTCGGTTCTCTCGCCCCTTCTGTTCAACATTTATGTGAAGCTGCTGGGCGAGATCATCTGTGGTTTTGGGGTGAAGTACCATCAGTACGCTGATGACACCCAGCAGTACATCTCCACCCCTGGCCACCCCAACGATGCCCTTGAAGTAATGTCCCGGTGCCTGGAGGCTGTGCGGATCTGGATGGGGAGAAACCGGCTCAAACTCAACCCTTCCAAGACTGAGTGGCTGTGGTTCCCGGCATCCCGATATAGTCAGATGACTCCATCTCTGACTATTGGGGGCGAGTCTTTGGCCCCCTCGGAGAGAGCCCGCAATCTGGGTGTCCTTCTGGATACGCAGCTGTCCTTGGAGGAACATCTGACGGCTGTGGCCAGGGGGACTTTTTGTCAGGTCTGCCTGATATGCCAGTTGCGGCCCTTTCTTGATCAGGATGCCCTGCGCACAGTCACTCATGCCCTCGTCACCTCTCACCTGGACTACTGCAACGCTCTCTACATGGGGCTCCCCTTGAGGGGCACTCAGAGGCTCCAACTGGTCCAGAATGCGGCCGCGCGGGTAGTTACCAGAGCTGCATGGCGCTCCCATACAACACCTCTCCTGCACTGGCTCCCAGTGGTCTTCCGGGTGCGCTTCAAGGTGTTGGTGATCACCTTTAAAGCGCTCCATGGCATAGGACCTAGATATCTTTGAGACCGCCTGCTGCTACCAATGGCCTCCCATCGACCTGTGCGCTCCCACAGAGAGGGCCTCCTCGGGGTGCCATCAGCCAAACAATGTAGGCTGGTGACCCCCAGGGGGAGGGCCTTCTCTGTGGGGGCACCCACCCTCTGGAACCAACTGCCCCCAGAGATAAGGAGAATCCAAGACCTTGGTGCCTTCCGCCATGCCCTTAAAACCTTCTTTTTTCAGCAAGCCGGCCTGGCTTAACTTTTTTTTCTTAATTTTTTTAATGTTTTAAATGGGTTTGTTATTGTTCTTAAATTACGGGGCCAAATTTATATATATTCTTTTAATACTATTTTAATGTTTGTAATTTATGTTTTTATTCGGCTGTACACCACCCTGAGTCCTCAGGGAGAAGGGCGGTATATAAATTGGATATAAAATAAAATAAAAATAAAAGTTGGAGGAAGTCACCTACAGCTTTTTCAAAAGTGGCCCAGCTTTGGTTGAGCTAGAGAGAAATCTTGTAGGAGCTTACTAAAAAGGAAGAGAGTTTCGGCTGGCCTATATTATTGTAGCCCTTCTGCTACAAGGCAAAACCCATTTTATCCAACCAAGCATTTTAAAAAAGGCTCTTAGAGCCAAAGGCATCTTCCTACCCTTTTATTTTGATCCTGGATATCGGCTGCATATGCTATGGTGCTATTAAGCATGCTGATTTTATTTTGGTTTAATATGTGTTGTTTTTGTTATTCCCCCCCTCCCCAAACTTGTTTCTTTTATAATACTTTACTAGCTTTTTTTTTTTTTAAATCCAGCTTGCAGAGACCAGTGATTATCGGCATCCTGAAAGTGTAATGCATCTATACAATTTGTATAACAGTTTTAATCAGGATTCAACGGGCTCAATCATTACAACCTTTTAAATGGGCCCTGAAAACGTATTTGTTTGTAGCTGCCTTTTCGTAATTGTAAAGGTTTCTTACATGGGTGCTGTTTTATGATTCCTAGATGTTAGTCCATGTGCTGTTTTAATATATTTTATGCCACTGCTATTTAATTTACTATGATTGTGCATTGAGATTAAAGCGTGTTTCTGTAATGTTATAATATGCATGTTTTTAATTTAATGTAATATTTTGATTACGAACCTACCTGACTTCTCAATGACTCGGCGATAGCTTACAATTGAAAAAGAATTACATAGGAAAAAATATCAAAGAAAAGGGAATGGCTTGAGTACCATCTTAACCCCAAGAAATCTGTCTGTCTGTCTGTCTGTCTGTCTGTCTGTCTGTCTGTCTGTCTGTCTGCCTGCCTGCCTGCCTGTCTCTATCTATCTATCTATCTATCTATCTATCTATCTATCTATCTATCTATCTATCTATCTATCTATCTATCTCTACCTACCTACCTACCTACCTACCTACGTACCTACCTACCTACCTAATTTAATTTATTGAATTTCTATACTGTCCATCACACCTGCATGTTTCTGGGTGAATGTCAGGTCTGCCACTTTCGCTTGGCACCTTGCTAACACCCTGCCATCAAAGGCTAGGAGGGAGGGGGTATGGGGTGAACAAATGGGCAATAAATATGTACAGGGAGGCGATGGGAAGTAGGGAGGGGGCATGACAGCGCAATGAAGACCAGAGATGCATGGAACCAGTTTGTGCCAGCACTCAAGGCCACACCACCCTGAGAGTGGAATGTGGACTTTCCTAAACATCTCGGCATTTCTCAAAATACTTATGTGGCAGTTCATTGACCGAAGACAAACTGGTCATGGAAGGGGGTGGGAAGGGCTGAGATAAGGCAAAGATTTATAACTTTTTCGCACAGGAAAACTTAGTTCTAGCCTAACTTAGCTGCACCTAGTATCCTTTAGTAAAAGAACTCATTAGGGGTGACATGATAGCAGTCTTCCAGTATTTGAGGGTCTTTGCCACAAAGAAGAGGGGGTCAAATTATTCTCCAAAGCACCAGAGGGCAGAACAAGAAATAATGATTGGAAACTAAACAAAGAGAGAAGCAATCTGGAACTAAGGAGAAACTTCCTAACCAGTGGAACAGCTTGCCTCCAGATATTGTGGGTGCTCCATCACTGGGTGTTTTTAAGAAGAGTCTAGACAGCCATTTGGCTGAAATGGTATAGGTTCTCCTGCTTAAGCAGGGGGCTGGACTAGAAGACCTCCAAGGTCCCTTCCAGATTCTATTTCTATTTCTATTTCTATTTCTATTTCTATTTCTATTTCTATTTCTATTATTTCTATTTCTATTTCTATTTCTATTTCTATTTCTATTTCTATTTCTATTTCTATTTCTATTCCTATTCCTATTCCTATTTCTATTCTATTCTTCTGCCCCAGCTCCGGATTCCTGAGGATATAGACACACACCAACGGTCCTTATCAAATTTATTAAGTAGCAAGAATAAACCAAAGTCCGGCAAAGGTTGGCAACCAGCCAGAAAACAAGATATGACAAGACTTTTCCAAAAATGCTCTGATGATAATTACAAGTTGTTTCTAGCAAGAAATTACTAACTGCGTGAGACTTAAATAGGCTAAGGGAGTTGCTAATTATCCTCAAGCCTTACTCTTGAGAAGACCTCCTCCGCCTGAGTAGCCACTCCTGCCTTTTGGTAGCCTTGCGTGATCGAGCATTGAGGAGAGGCTCCTCCACTTCGCTCTCTCCACTTGAAGGAGCCTCTGGAGGTTCTGAAGGCCCTGGCTGAGTCTCTGCCTCCGGCACCGGATCCTCTTCAGCCTCCTCGCTGTCCGATGCGAGCGCTGGCTGTGCAGGCTGCTGGCGCAACCCCACACCAGCCTCCTCGTCGTCGGGATCAGCCACGATCTGCGCAGGCTGCTGGCGGGCCACAACGTCTATTCTATTCCTATTCTCACTTCAACCAAATCGAGTTGTGGATCTTTCTTTTATAAAAGACCTACCTGGGGTAGGTCTGACAGTGGGTTATAAATAAAACATTAAAATCATAGAATCATAGGGCTGGAAGGGACCTCAGAGGTCTTCTAGTCCAACCCTCTGCCCAAAGTAGGAGATCTTATACTATCCCAGTCAGATGCTTGTCCAGTTTATTCTTGAAAACCTCCAACGATGGAGGGCCCTCAACTTCTGGAGTCAAGTCATTCCACTGATTAATTATTCTTGCTGCCAGAAAACTAGGTTGAATCTCTTTGACAAGCTCCCACCCAGTACTGAGACTCCAGAAAGTGTGCAGAAAAGAACACACAAAATAATAAGAGGCTAAATCATATGATGAACAATTGAGAGAGCTACCTTTGTCTAGCCTATCAAAGAGAATAGGCTTATCATGTGGGGACATGATAATTATTTTCTAGTACTTCAAAGGCTGTCATAGGGAAGACGGTGTCTATTCTCCAAAGCACCTGAAGCACCAAGAAGCTACAGGTGGAAGATCACCAAAATGAGATCCAACCTGTAACTAAGGAGAAATTTCCTGACAGTGAGAATGATTAAGCAGTGGAACAGCTTGCTTCCCAGAGCTGTGGGTGCTCCTATCACTGGAGGTTTTCAAAACTAAATCCTTCTATAAGGATTTAGGAGATTTGGTTTAAAAATTTAAAATTAACTATGGCATCCTCTTATAAAGAGAATATTTATAAGATGGTTTATCGATGGCACCTACCTCCAGCAAGATTAGCTAAAATGTTCCTCGGAACTTCTTCACAGTGCTGGAAATGTGGGCATAGCAATGGAACTTACTTCCACCAATGGTGGACATGCCTGCTGGCAGCTAAATATTGGATGAAAATACGATGATGGTTGCTTGAAATCACACACTGTAGAGTGGAACTTTAACCGGAAACCTTTTCGTTGGGGGTTAGACCCGCAAATATTGGATTGACTAAATGGTATTTGATGCTGCATATAATTACTATAGGGAGACTGGCATTCACACAAGAGTGGAAGAATGAGGACTTATCAACGGACTCAAAAATAATTTATAAAATCATGGAATGTGCAGAGTCCAATAGACTAACAAAACTGATTAAGGGTAAAAGAGACTCAGACTTTTATGGTAGTTGGAATATGTGGTATGATTGCACCCAGAAACGATCGGAGAGAGACAAAGGATAATGTTGGATTATAATTATAGATGATGGTATATTTATGGTAATTAATAAGTATTGGAAATGTAAATTTCTATACAAGAATCTGTAAATATTTTCTATTTTTACTCTCTGATTATTGGTGTGTATATATAGGGATATTTGGGTGGTGTTACACCGTGATAGGAAATTATTATACATCTTTATTTTTATTTTTATTTTTTGAACTATAACAAAATGCTTTAATAAAATTTACTTAAAAAAAAACTAGACTGGACAACCATTTGACTAGGATGGTATAAGGTGTCTTGCCTTAAGCAGGAGTTTTGGATTAGAAGACCTCCAAGATCCCTTCCAGCCCTATGATCCTACGTTCTATTTTCCTGGTCTCTGAGTTCTCGAAAGTGGCTTTTGTCTATGGTCTGGCCAATCTAGGGTACAATAGGACTCACAAACTCCAGAAGAAGTGAGATCAAACATCCAATAATGTCAAAGCCCTCACTTTCTCTTGTTCCCTGGAATGTATTGCAGATATTCCATTTTTTGTTGGCTTCAGGAGAACGACATGCCCCTTTGATGGTCAACAATTCATATCTCTCTGCTTTTACAGAGTTCCTTGGCTTAGGAAGAAAGTGACTCGCAAATTCATTTATAACACTGACCGAGTGAGTGGCAAAGCTGCAGGAAGATGTTAGAAAAAAGATCTTTCCTCCTTTGTAAATCAGCAAGGCTTGTCATAGCTATAACACGCAAAATGGAGAGAGAGCCTTGTTAAATGGGTGGAAGCCTATAAGAGTTTGTCTTCCAGAACTCAACAATTCAAACCAACTCATAATGAAAAACAGCTTGTAAAAATCTCGCACCCTGTTAAGACAGGTCATTAATGGTAAAGGAATACAGCAGAAGGTAATGTTAAAGGGGGGAAACCTTGTTCTGGGTGGTCTTATATATTTATTATTATTAGCTGTCAAGTCATTGTCAACTCTTAATGACCCCATGTAACTTACTACAAAAACCAGTGGTTGGCAGCAGGCCAAAAACTAAACTTATTTCAGTTAATATCTCTTCATATGAAATATGGTTGTTGTGTGGACTGCACAGTCATGTACAGTGAGAGACACTGGGATGGAGGCGCTGTTTGTGGGAGAAGCAACAACACAACCCAGATGTGGGAGGCATGGGAAGGACACTCCACCTGAATTGACTCACTATACAACTCTTACAATTTTCAATATGTTTTTTAGTAGCAATCTGAAATCCATGTGGTTCTTGCTTTTTTTTTTTTATTTGGCCACTCCATGGGGTTTTACCATGTCCTAAATAATCAAAATTACATCTACTAACCACTTGATTTTTTTTTAAAAAAAAGCAACTGGGACCTCTGCTCGCCTTTGTGACCTCCACAATTACCAAACCCGTGACTTGTTGGCTGTGACATTCTCACAGAAACTGTTGGACTAGAAGACCTCCCTGTTATACTGTTACTGGTACACTTTTTGGCACAAAATCCAAATCTTATTTATAGTTAGTGAAAGCATAAAGTAATATAAAACTCTGAGACCAACTCCAATAATACCAAGATTTATATTAAAATGCATGAGGATGAAGAGCAATTAAACAGCATCATCATCATCATCATCATCATCATCCTAGCCATTGTCTGCAGGATGAAGCCTCTTGTTTCCAACCCTTACAGTCCTGAGCTTCCTTTTGCCAGTTGGGCCCACCATACTTGCTGATGTCGTCACTCCATCTTGTTCTAGATCTCTTTCAGGGACGCTTTTGATCAAGTGGGATCAAGTGGCAGGTGGATGAAGACAGTCAGAGACTGGATCCCACTTGATAAAAAGCATCCATGAAACAGCCACATATTTATTTATTTAGAAGATTTCTATTGCTGCCTATTTGCACATGGCGACTCAAAGCAGCTTACAAAAATATAAAAACGTCATATAAAAAACAATAAAACTGATCAAAGAGAGAATCATAGAATAAATTAATAAAATAATATAATAAAGTCAGTCAAGTCTGTTTATCTCCAAAATGTGAGGAACAAGTGAAGCCACTGCTGGCAGGCTGCAGGACCATCCATAAGTTGTCCCATGCCCCTTTGTTTATGTAGGTCACACTTGCAAAGCACAAAACGAGGACAAGGACTTAGATTGTGACCGCCATTTTTACCTGACGGAAGCCCCTCCCGTGGAGAGCTCGGATTACCAGCCTGTTTGTTTTTTTTGTCCTTTTCGTCCCCAAGGAAAAATGGGCCTGGCCTGATGGAGGGCCAAAGGGGAAACCTGACAGCCAAGCACTTTCCTCTTATCTCAGAAGGACATTATTAAGATTAGCAGGAAAGAATTCTGCAGTGGAAAGGAGCAATGCTCAAGGAGAAGAATTATGAATGCATAACCGCCCAGCTCCCTGGGGTGCATGGATGAGCACATGTCTTCGCTCTGGGAAATCAGTTGCATCCAACACTGTTTTCTCATTCAAGGATCTTCAGTGAGGGAAGCACGTTTTAAAGCAGCCCCAACGGGGGTGAAAGGAGATGCATGGGGAGGGGGGAACGGGGACTAAGACGGAATGAAGAAAACAGCATTGTCCTCTTCCGACATTCCTTCTTAGTGAAGAAAAGGGAATGCAAAGCAAAAGACCTTTGTAACGTTGCCGTTTGGAAAGAGTGGCTGAATTCACACACGGAGAGAAGTCATGCTTCGTTTTAACAATAGTTTGTTGAATAAGGCCAAAGGGGCCACGGCACTCAGCTGTAGACTCTGGGTGGGCCACATGGGACCTCACCTCCCTTTTCAGCAATCCTAGGCTGCAGTTGCTGAAAACTATTGACAGAAGTCCAGAAAACACAATTTTAACTATTCTGTCGGTTACACCCCAAACTAGATTTAATGTTGTTAAATGAAACAACAAATAAAATGCCTGAAGTCCATCTAAAATACAAGGAAGTTTGAATCTGAGCTTCAACCTCCAGGAGTGGATGAATTCCACTTAAAGGTACTGGGGCAAAAGTCATTAACAAGAAGAAGAGCCTTGGTGGAGCAGCGGACTAAAGTGCTGTTAAATAGCACTTAGCTGCCAGCTGCCTGCAATTACTGCAAGTTCAAATCTCACCAGGCTCAAGGTTGTTCAGCCTTCCATCCTTCCGAGGTAGGTAAAATGAAGACCTGGATTGTGGGGGCAATAAACTGACTTTGTATAAAAAAAAGAACACCGCTTAGAGGGGCCTGAAAGCCCTACTAAGCAGGTATATACAAAAGTATGAAGGCTATTGCTTAACGCATTGTAAGCCGCCCTGAGTCTCCGGAGAAGGGCGGCATATAAATCGAACCAATAAATAAATAAATAAATAAACAACTGTTTCACCTAGCAATGGACATTTTGGGCACAACTGTGGTTGTAAATCAAGGACTACTTGTATTTTGTTTTTATCTCATTATTAGCAAATTTCAATGACACTTGATACCTTGATTTCAGATGCCAACTAAAAGAAATGCAATCATCATTTAAAGCTGGAAAAAAGCAGTGTCCAGCAGCACAAGGCAACTTCCCAAAGCACTGGTACAGGTAATCCTCAACTTACAACAGTTCATTTAATGACTGTTCAAAGTTACAATGGCACTGAAAAAAGAGACTTATGACTGTTTTTCACAGTTACAACCTTTGCAGCATTGCCATGGTTTCTCTACACTGTCTTGCGCCCAGTAAAAGTATCCAATATTTTAAGCCACTAAATCATTGGGCAGTTAGTAGTTAATGGTTGAACAGTCCTGCATTTGAAGAAGACCAAAAAGAACTGGTCATTTAAAAAGAGACTTTGCTGTAAAATGCTGCCATCTCTGTCATAAGATTCTTTGCACAATTGGGCAAGATCAGAAATAACATTCACGCTGGATGGCCCCAGCACCATCGCAGATCTGCAGACATATGTTATTTATGGAGTAAATCCGATTGATTTCCATTTGATGTGATGCCATTTTGAATGGCATTTACTCATTATGAGTAGCATGCATGGATTATATCCTTAATTACACAGATGCCATTAGGCAGTCGGTTTCAATGCAGTTTGCTTCCAGCTCATAAACACCCTAACAATTCACAGCAGAAATAAACTTTTATATACAGGTAGCCCTCGACTTACAACCACAACGAAGCCTAAAACTTCCATTGCTAATTGGGACAATTAAGTGAGTTTTGCTCCATTTTGCAACCTTTCTTGCTACAGTTGCTAAGTGAATCACTTCAGTTGTTAAGTTAGTAAGATGGTTGTTAAGTGAATCTGGCTTCCCCATTGACTTTGCTTGTCAGAAGGTCGCAAAAGGGGATCACATGATCCCAGATCACTGCAACTGTCATATTTATTTATTTATTTATTGGTTCGATTTATATATGCCGCCCTTCTCTGGAGACTCAGGGCGGCTTACAATGCGTTAAGCAATGGCCTTCATACTTTTGTATATTTATACAAAGTCAGCTTATTGCCCCCACAAACCAGGTCCTCATTTTACCTACCTTAGAAAGGATGGAAGGCTGAGTCAACCTTGAGTCATAAATATGAACCAGCTGCCAAGCATCTGAATTTTGATCACGTGACCATGGGATGCTGCAATGGTCGTAAGTGTGGAAAAAGAGTAATAAGTCACGTTTTTCAGTACCATTGCAACTTGAAACAGTCACTAAATGAACTGTTGTCAGTTGAGGATTACCTGTATACCTTTTTTTTTTTTGTACTCCTAGACTTAGTCTATATTTATGAAAAAATCCAAGAAAGCTTCTCAGCCTCCCCTGTCCTCGTCTGGTAGACACATTTAGCTTTGTACTTTGCATCTTTTCTTCTCCTTATTTTAAAGAAAGTCTGCATTTTGGCACCTTAAGAAACACAGGGCATTTTCCTCATGCCAAATTATGGTGAAATTCCTGCTGATCTGAAGACCTCCTCCTTTACACCTCGTTTGCATAACTTTTCATAGAAAGCAGATAAAAGAGAATATTTGTAGCTCAGGGTCCTCGGGGCTCTCTGAGCTTGTTGGTTTTCTGAAGTATTGGTGGTGCTAGTGCACTAGCACTGATGATGTTACCTAGTTTGGTAATGAAATGTCTGTGAGAAAACCACCAAGCTCAGAGAGCGGCAAGGACCCCACAGTTTTCCTAGAAAGCCCAGTGTACCACACTGAAATTATACAAACAAGGAATTACCAAGTGGCAATAGTCACACACTACATCTTGCTTGCAATTACAGAAAGACAAAGGGATCACTTTCAAGTGTCAAGCTACTACAGGTAGTCCTCAACTTACAACAGTTTATTTAGTGTTCAACGTTACAATGGCACTGAAAAAAACTGCCTTAGGACTTAAGGCCATTACAGAATCCCCAGGGTCACATGATCAAAATTCGGATGCTTGGCAACCGATTCATATTTATGATGATAGCTGTGTCCCAGGGACATGTGATCCCATTTTGCATCAATGGGGATTCACTTAGCAACTGTGTAAGTAACTTAACAAATGTAGTGATTCAAAACTGTGGCAAGAAAGGCCATAAAATGGGGGAAAACTCACTTAATTGTCTCACTTAGCAATAGAAATTTTGGGCTCAATTGTGGCCATAAGTTGAAGACTACTGTATTTTGAGTATGAAGTTTGAATATGAATTTTGGAGAGTTTCTTGATAAGTTTGAACAATACAATGTTAAGGTTTTTATAACTTCAAAGCTTGAACCCACCAATACGGCTCATGAAACATTCAGGTCGAGCATACTGTGTAAAGCTCATCAAGGGTGGTTTTGTTCAGTGAACTAGGGTTAAGCTAATCATGGCTTGGTGTTACTTGGACCCAGCTCTGCATGAATCTCTTTTAAGAAATGGAGTCCACCATTCAGCTGAGAAGCAAAATCTGAGTCCACCATTCAGCTGAGAAACAGGTTTGGGGCAAAATCTTTTCCCCCCTCCTAATTGAAGAAAATCAGAGCTGATTCAATGTCCTATTCAGAATCACTGTTTAAAGCTTTGGTTGTTAAATGCATGCCACGTTAATTTTATAAATGTCTGGCAAGTGCTCCCAATTGCCAAAAGTAATTGAATGTAAATATTGGGGAAGGGGCAAATTCAAGGGATGCCACTTATTATCAAATTCTACATAATCAGGTCCTTAGACAGACATTATTTTTACAGCAATACTTGTTTATATATTAAGATAAGCAAGAAGAACTGAGGGCAGGTGAATCAAGGCAGTCATAGAATGGATCCCACTTAGAATAGAATAACAGAGTTGGATGGGACCTTGTAGGTCATCTAGTCCAACCCCCTGCTCAAACAGAAGACCCTATACCATTTCTTGATCAAAAGGGTCCACGAAAAAGACCTAAAACAAGATGGAATGACAACATCAAGCAAGTATGGCGGGCCCAACTGGCAAAAGAAAGCTCAGGACCGTCTTGGTTGGAAACATGCGGAAGAGGCCTTCATCCTGCAGCGGGTAGACAGTGGATAGAATGATGATGTTATTAAGAGATAACAGCTTTGTTGTAAGTTGAGGACTACCTGTAATGTGTTTTGTATCTTTTTTTGATATTTAGACTTTAGGGAGTCTAAATATTAAAAAAAAAAGTTACAAAACACATTACAGGTAGTCCTCAACTTACAACCATCCATTTAGTGGCTGTTTGAATAGTAAGAGCACTAGCAATAGCACTTATATACTGCTTCATAGTCCTTTTTAGTGTCATGGTCATGGTGTTCTTACATCTGGAGGAGGAGTTGTTGCAGTGGTGGCTCAAGTTGGGACGATGGTGATTGGGCCATGTGATGAACTGATGAGTGCAGGGGCTGGATTTGGGGTTTTGATTTATTGAGGGAAAACCCAGAATCAGATTCGGGTTTTATCAGATGTGCCAGTACACCTATTTCAATAAATGAAAGATTTGAGATGATGCTTGCCTCGGAGTTTTTAATTGGAGTTGGGTTGTTCTGGAATGCTTACAGCCTACTCTAAGTGGTTTATAGAGTTATCATTTTGCCCCAACAACCTCTGTCCTCATTTTATTGACCTTGGAATGATGGAAGGCTGAGTCAACCTTGGTTCTAGGTTCTATCATATGGTCAGGATTGAACTGCTTGCAGTGGGCAGAGTTTACCTGCAATCCTGCATTCTCACCACTGCACCACAACGGCTCATTGAAGTTATAACGATACTGAAAAAAGTGACTTATGATCGGTCCTCCCACTTATAAACATCGCAACATACCCATAGTCTCATGATCAAAATGTGGGTGCCTGGCAACTGGCATGGATTTACAATGTTTGCAGGGTCCTGGTATCACGTGATCTTGATTTGCAACCTTCCTGGTCAGATTCCGACAAGGAAAGTCAGTGGGGGAACTGGAGTCGGGTAATGATCATATGATCGACTTAACAACTGCAGGGTTCGCTTTCTTGTGACAAGAAAAGTCATTAAATTGGGTGTGATTCATTTAACAACCATCTTGCTTAAAAGTCTGTGCTGACCAATTGGCCCCCATCTTCACACGAATCTTCAATAAATCACTAGAGATGTGCCATGTTCCTTCTTGCTTCAAACGCTCCACTATCATCCCAGTACTGAAGAAGCCCTCCATCAAGGAACTGAATGACTACAGACCAGTTGCTCTAACATCTGTAGTTTTGAAAGGCTAGTGCTATCCTACTTGAAAATCATCACAGATCTGCTGTTAAACCCCCTGCAATTTGCATACTGAGCAAATAGATCGACAGATGATGCTGTTAATATGGCTCTGCATTACATCCTACAACATCTTGAATCTCCAAAGACCTATGCAAGGGTCCTCTTTGTAGACTTTAGTTCAGCATTCAATACCATCATTCCAGATATTCTTCTAACTAAACTAAATCAGCTAGCAGTACCTGAACACACTTGTAAGAGGATCATAAGCTTCCTAACAGATAGGAAACAGCAGATGAAGCTAAGCAGACTCACATCAGATACCTGTACAATTAGCACAGGGCCCCCCCAAGGCTGTGTGCTCTCCCCACTTCTCTTCTCTCTATATACCAATGACTGCATCTCAAACGATTCATCTGTTAAACTACTGAAGTTTGCAGATGATACAACAGTGATTAGTCTCATTCGAGACAACAATGAATCCGCATACAGACGGGAGGTTGAACAACTACTGTGTTTCCCCAAAAATAAGACCCTATCTTATATTTTTTTGAACCCTGAAATAAGCGCTTGGCCTTATTGCCATGCACTCAAAAGCCCGATTGGGCTTATTATCAGGGGATGTCTTATTTTGGGGGAAACAGGGTAGCTTCATGGTGCGACTGGAACAATCTGGAACTGAACACACCCAAACTGTAGAAATGGTGGTAGACTTTAGGAGAAACTCTCCCATACTACCACCTCTTACAATACTAGACAACACAGTATCAATAGTAGAGACCTTCAAATTTCTAGGTTCTACCATATCTCAAGACCTAAAATGGACACCTAACCTCAAAAAGGTCATCAAAAAAGCACAACAAAGAATGTTCTTTCTGTGCCAACTCAGAAAGCTCAAACTGCCCAAGGAGCTTTGATCCAGTTCTACAGAGGAATTATTGAGTCTGTCATCTGCACCTCCATAACTGTCTGGTTTGGTTCTGCAACCCAACAAGATGGACACAGACTTCAGAGGAGAATTAGAACTGCAGAAAAAACAATCGCTACCAACCTGCCTTCCATTGAGGACCTGTATACTGCACAAGTCAAAAAGAGGGCTGTGAAAATATTTACAGACCCCTCACATCCTGGACATAAATTGTTTCAACTCCTACCCTCAAAATGATGCTATAGAGCATTGCACACCAAAACAACTAGACACAAGGACAGTTTTTCCCCCACACCATCACTCTGCTAAACAAATAACTCCCTCAACACTGTCAAACTATTCACTGTCTGCATTACTATTACTATTAGTCTTCTCATCGTTCCTATCACCCATCTCTTCCCACTTATGACTGCATGACTGTAACTTTGTTGCTTGTTCTATTCTATTCTATTCTATTCTATTCTATTCTATTCTATTCTATTCTATTCTATTCTATTCTATTCTATTCTATTCCATTCCATTCCATTCCATTCCATTCCATTCCATTCCATTCCATTCCATTCCATTCCATTCCTTAGCAATGGAAATTCTGGTCTCAGTTGTGGGCATAAGTCAAGGACTACAGATTAATGTGAATATGACAAGAGAGATATAGAGAAAAGGATCTCAATTTCTACAGGAGAATAATCTAAAAAATAATCTAAAAATGTGTTTTGGATTTTAGAGACAACTAAAGGCAGTCCTCGACTTACAACAGTTCCTTTAGTGACCATTTGAAGTTATAACGATACTGAAAAAAGTGAAGTATGGGCATTTTTCACACTTGACTATTGCAGCATCCCCATGATCATGTGATCAAAATTTGGAGACTTGGCAACTGACTCATAGTTATGATGGCTCTAGTGTCCGGGGTCATGTGATCAATTTTTGCAAGCTTTTGGCTTCCGGTTTGCTCTTCGTAGCCACCAGACGGTCTCTCGGGACCGCCAGCCCCTTCGCCTGTAAAGAGCCGCCTGTACAGCGCAAAGGCGGCTCGAAAAACCCCATTTCCAGGAGGAAATGTGGGATAGAGCAGGTGAGTGTAGGTAGAGCTCTCCGTAGCCCCCAGGGGTTTTTTTTTTACTCTTGGGGGCGGGCGGAGGAAGCTCCCTATAGCACTCACCACCCGCTCCGGGCGTTGGGAGACTTCTGCCTTTTTGCAGAACAAGGCTACGAAGACAAGCTTCTTAAGATATTTAACAGATTAACTAAAGATGATGAGATTTGGATCTGGACCTGTGACCCTAAATTGCAAGTATTAATACTTATTTTGCAAAGGATATTCAACAAAGTAAAAAAGACCTTTTAAAATGGCGATTGCCGAAACTGGAGCAGGGAAGCTGAAAAGAGAAAGTCCTTCCGTTTCTTATTAAGTTACAAAGTAGCAGAATAAATGCTCCTGGTTACATTTGAAGGGATTTGAGCTGGACCTGTGACCCTGAATTGCAAGTATCTCACTTATTTTATAACAATTATTGAAGAAGGAAAAGGAAAAGGAAAAAAGAATCTTTAAAAAGGGCGATTGCCGAGGCTTGAGAAGGGGCTGAAAGGGAGAGTCCTTCCGTTTCCTATTGAGATACATAGTAGCTGAATAAATATTTTTGGCTACACTTGAAAATAAAGCTCTACTTTTGTGTTTTTTCTCTTCCTGGAGATTTGATATTGATCTTGGTTGGAAAGAAGTTTTTTTTTTTTTTCTCTGCTGCCTCTCTTTTCTTTTTTTTTTAAAAAAAATAGTTTGTCTGTGTTGAAACATGGCATTAAAGCCGGACAAACAAGCAATGGGGGGGGATTCCCCCATTAACAAATTACGTGACCAAGTTTTAAAGCTCCAGTCTCAGAAAACTGATTTTAATATAATTGAATTTCTTTTGGAGGAGATTGTAAGAAGGGATGAGATTGTGAATCAGAACTTTGAAAAATTTAAGCAGGAAATTAAAGAATTAGTGCAATTAAAGTTTGATATTCTGGATCGAAAGATTATAAAAATGGCTAATGGTTTTGTAGGATTTATGATTAAGTTGGATGAAAATACTAACTTATTAGAGTCTAAAGTGGAAGAAATTGAGGACAATTTGGATAATAAAATACAAAAAATTGAAAATGATTTGACAAATATTCAAGACAATAGCTCAGAAGAAAAATCTAAAATGGAGGTTGAACAAAAGTCTTGTAATGCAGAAAATTTACAACAACGGATTGAAAGAGAGGTCCTAATGGTGCATTACAATTTTACAGAATATGCGATCAGACTCAGAGGTTTGCAGGAAAATAACAGAGATGATTTAAGGAAAATATCTTCTGAAATTCTGGCTGGGATTTTAAAGGTTCAACCTGAGGAAGTGTTTTGTAGGATTGACAGAGTGTACAGAATAAACTCCTGGATTGCAAAGCAAAGGCAATTGCCTAGAGATGTGGTGATTTATTTTACAGATAAGGAAATTAGGAATAATATTGTGCAAAATTCCTTCAATTCTACTTTGCAATTGTATGGAAGAAAGATATGGATCTACAAAGAGCTCCCCCCCAAGATGTTAATGGAAAGGAAGAAATTTGGTTTTCTGGTGACTGAGTTAAAATACAGAAATATTCCATTTAGGTGGGATGCCCCAGTTGGCATAATATTGAGATATCAAGGAGAAAGATACCAATTAGATACTGTTGAAAAAGCGGAAGAATTTTATCAAAATTTTTTGAAAATGAACTTAACATCTATAGGCACAATACAGGATAAGCAGAAGGAGTTGGAAATAAAGGGAAAACATCGAATTACAGAGGTTGCGGTAGACAAATTGTCTTTGGATTCTCTCGATACTCCAGCTGGATTATCTACAAATATGAGAGAAGCGGCATCTGATTTCAACGTGATGATTCACCAAGTTAAAGACAAGTATGGAAATCAATTAGCTGATATGCAATTGGCAAAAAAGAAATATGAGATACAAAAACAAAACCAACAAGATCAACTTATAAAGCAGAATGAAAACCGATCAGTTGATATACAACTTGTAGAAAGGAAAACAGGATGGAAATTAAACCCACAAAAAGAAAAGAAAAAAAGAAATATGTCTCATAAAAACAGAAATTTCTAAATTAAGCAACGGTGAAGCCAGTGATTTTAAAAAAATGACTGAATATGTGAAAAGATAGTGGAGGCGAAGTATTGGTTAATATCATCCTGAGGACAGTGACAGACCTCTGCAATGCCGTAATTTTGGGATGTGAAAAGAGCCTTAAACTGTTGGATTTGAATTATCTATTTTGGATTTTTTTTCTTGTATTGATAAATATATTATAACTATTCTGAGCTACAAGGCAAGAGAGCTACGTTGGGGCATGCAGAAGATCTGGTTGTTACCCATTACGATGATGGGAATTAATAATCCTGATGAAAGCCACAATTACAACTATATGGAATACAATCATAATGTCACTCGGGTGGTTGTTTTTACTTTTATATATATATGAGGATATTCATTACTGATGGGGGCAGATGATGACTGAAGACTTTGAACAAACTGTTGCACCAGGATGCTACGTTACCCAATTATGGATGAGGGACTCAACAATCCAGTGGAAAGACATCAAAGAAGATATTATATGGATTATAAATTTAAAGTTATTGTCTTTTTTTTTTTAAATAACGGAATATATACATATATATATATGTAGGTCTTTGGTTATTCGGGTCTTCTCCCACGTAAAATTGGAAGTGTCTTGGCGACGTTTCGACGAAGTCTCATTCGTCATCTTCAGGCTGGAGTTCTCGGCTTCGTGCTTCCAGGAGCAAAGCACGAAGCCGAGAACTCCATCCTGAAGATGACGAATGAGACTTCGTCGAAACGTCGCCAAGACACTTCCAATTTTACGTGGGAGAAGACCCGAATAACCAAAGACCTACATACAAACACCCGCGAAAACCTGAGAAAACATATATATATATATATATATATATATATATATATATATATATATATATATATTAGCAGAGTGGGCAGTGGATTGAAGATATTAAGAATTGTTGTGCATGATAATTTTGTAGGAAAGTGGGTGGAAATATGTTAGTCTACTGATGGATTAGCTTAAGAAAAGGGATGTTTAAGTGATATATTTAGGGTAGTGGAGGAAATGGATAGAGTTGAATAAATGTTAAATTAGGATTTATGGGGAAGGCTGCTTTGAAATGTTATATTAATATACACAAAGAATAAATGTTAAAGTAGGATCTATTATACAGTCTTAAAGTGGAAGGTTGCTTTGAAATGTTGTAATAATACATAGATATAAGTTTTGGGGAGGACAAAAAGGGCAGATTATTGCTAAATTGGGAGTTATAATAATATTATGCTAAATTAGAAGTTATCATACAATGTTATAGCAGACTGCTTTTTTTTTTGAAATGTATGGTAAAAGGGGAAAGTAACAATATTAATAATATTTTTAGTAAGTAAGGGTCAGTATATAGAGGAGGGAGTAAGGCGATGGTAAAATATTATGTAATCTGTTATGAATTAGGTTTTTGGTGTGAAGAAGTCACGGGGGGGATGGGTGGCGAGGGGGGGTTAGGGAGGAGGGGGGGAAGGAAAAAAGGGGGAAAAATTTGTATTTGAAAACTTTTTCAATAAAAAAAAAATTTTTTTTTGCAAGCTTTTGACAAGCCAAGTCAATGGGGAAGCCAGATTCATTTAACAACCGTGTTACTAATTTAACAACTGCAATGAATCACTTAACAACTGTGGCAAGAAAGGTCGTAAAATGAGGCAAAAAATGATTTAACAACTGTCTCACTTAGCAACAAAAATGTTGGGCTCAATTGTGGTCGTAAATCGAGGACTAGCTTTAATATGTTATCCATTCCACTTGTGCTATTTTGTTTGTTTGCTGTTCATCCTGTCACTGGGTTCATTTTATGAAACAAGCACCCGTTGTTCTCCCTTTCACATAACCAATTCCTGAATCACCAACTTAAATTGACCAGCAACTCTGTTCTACTTTGCAAATGGATCAATTCTGAACTGGGACAGCTTCCAAAAGAACTTCCAGCAGAAATGGCCATTCCTGAGAGGTTACGGAGCCAAAGAAAAATTGGGAAGGCACACTATGGACCCACCTGACAGGGAGTTGGCCTTTACTGTAATTTAGGCCAGATCTAAATGAAATGCAGACCAATCATTTGTTATTTATCCTCTATCGCATCAGATCCAGAGGTGGGATTCAGCAGGTTCTGACCAGTTCTGGAGAACCGGTAGCGGAAATTTTGAGTAGTTTGGCGAACCAATAAATACCATCTCTGACTGGCCCTGCCCCCATCTATTCTCTGCCTCCTGAGTCCCAGCTGATCAGGAGGAAATGGGGATTTTGCAATAACGTTCCCCCACCACGCCACGCCATGCCCACAAGCCACGCCCACAGAACCGGTAATAAAAATTTTTTAATCCCACCACTGATCAGATCGCTTTGCCCCAGCTTGAGGGAAATTAGGTATTTTGTCTGTCTGCTGCAGGGCCTTCTGATTGATATCCTTGATGCGCTGAAATCTTCCTCGTCAACAGAGCTCCACATGACGTCCTCACCAATTTCGTTATAAAATGGATTGTCAAAATATTGCTGTTTACCTTTTTGGGGAGGGGGTCTATTACATTAGAACAGTGTTTCTCAACCTTGGCAGCTTAAAGATGTGTGTCAGATCCCTATCATGATACTGCCATTCAAGTGGAACCTTTTACTCATTTATGGCTCTCATCCTGTTTTCCTATGTATCCTGTAATTTCCTAGTTTATAACTTTCACCCTCTCACCTATTCTGCCCTTTGCTTGGATTTACCTTGGGGGATGTACAAGGGGGGAAGTTATCTGTTTTCTCTCAGTTTGGAAGCCTCACGGAAGAAGCGCATGGGAAGCACATTATCTCTTTCTCAGGACGACCATTTCCACTGCATCTTTGCACCTGTGGATTTCCTCATTCAACATCCAACTGAGAGGAGGGGTTTCTAACCACTTTATCCTAATGGAATTGCCTGGGGGGAACTCAGACTCTGCTTTGCTTTTGTCTTGCAATCACTTCCTTTCAATAAAAGGTTCCTTTTGAAATGCTGCTATCTCAAGAGTTCGTACTTTCTTGAATGGGGAGTAGAGAGGCAGGACCTTACAATGTGTGGACTTCAACGCCCAGAATTCCCCAACAAGCACAGCTGGCTGAGGAATTCTGGAAGTTGAAGTCCACACATCTTCAAATTGCCAAGGTTACAGAAACACTGCGATTAGAATTAACACAATTATCTAGGCTGCAGTTTATCTACAGATAGTCCTCAACCTACGGCCACATTTGGGACCAGAATTTCCATTGCTAGTTTAAGCAAATCATGGCCAATTTTACAACCTGATTGGTTAAGCAAATCACCTCAGCTGTTAAGTGAGTCACATATGAAGAGACTCCGGCTTCCCCCACTGACTTTGCATCTTGCAAGCCAGCTGGGAAGGTCACCAATGGCGATCATTTGAACCCCACAGCTGCCAAGTGCAAAATTGGGTCCAGTCATGTGGTGACTCAATTTACAACTGCAATGACTTACAATGGGAATTTTGATTCCAATGGTGGTCATAAGTTGATGACTTATGGGCAGTTTTGGGAACTGCTGTTTCTTTTAGCAGAAGGAGAAATCACACTCACAACTTTGTGGGAAAAAAGAGACAGATGACACTTGACTGAAATCTAAACTGATCCACATGCCAAGAGGTTCAAAAATTGGTCCTCCGGCTCCCAAGAAGTCTTGAACCGGAGTTTCTGAAGATCTTCCCTGCCGATGTTCTCAAGGCACCTTCTTCCTACATGACTAAGTCAAGTTGAATCCCTTAAGATCATCAAAGCAAACAGCTGTAGAGCGGAGCAGGGGCAGATAATATCATAGCAAATTAACTCAATTACAATTGTTTTAATATTGCATGTCGCTAATAGCCTCCTTCTCTCATAAGTGTATTGAATTGGATGTGCTTCAAAGCATGAAGTGGCTGGCACAGGGCCAATCAAACCCTGCATTTGTGTTTCTGCCTTATTTGATGCCCTCCTTGTGTCTCGGTGGATGCCAATTGTTAACCATTTTGAAAACATGCCAACTTATTTACTGACTGAAATGAAAACAGTTAATCAGCCTTCCCCACTTCCCTCCCTCATGCCGGCCTGATGCCTTTAAGGGGTGCTGGATTTCAGCCCCCATCATTTCCAGAAAGGGCTGCAGTCCTCTTTCCCCCACATTTGTTGATGCTAAGTCAGTTTGTGCCCCTGGGCCAATCCCACATAGACAGCCCCACATAAACACTTCCCAACAGTGAGAGCAATTAACCAGTGGAAGGGGCTTGCCTTCAGAAGCTGTGGGTGCTTCATCACTGGAGGCTTTTAAGAAGAGACTGGGCAGCCACTTCTCTAGAAAGGTATAGGCCAGGGTCTCCTGCTTGTGCAGGCCTCCAAGACCCTTCCAACCCTACACCATTTCTGACAGATGGCAGTCCAGTCACTTCTTGAAAGTCTCCAGTGACGAAGCTCCCACAACTTCCGAAGGCAGCTTCTGTTCCATAGGTTGTTTGTTCTCACTGTCAGAAAGTTTCTCCTTATTTCTAGGCTGAATTTCTCCTTGGTCAGCTTCCATCCATTATTCCTTGTCTGGCCTTCAGGTGCTTTGGACAATAGTTTGACCCCCTCCTCTCTGTGGCAGCCCCTCAAATATTGGAAGACTGCTCTCATGTCTCCCCTGGTCCTTCTCTTCACTAAACTAGCCATGCCCAGTTCCTGCAACCGTTCATTGTATGTTTTAGTCTCCAGTATCCTAATCATCCTGGTTGCTCTTCTCTGCACTCTTTCCAGAGTCTCAACATCTTTTTTATAGTGTGGTGACCAAAACTGGATGCAGTTCTCTAGGTGTGGTCTTTACTTTATAAAGTAAAGACTTTATAGAGTGGTATTAGTACCTCACTTGATCTTGATTGTATTTCTCTCTTAAGGCAATTTAGGATTGCATTGGCTTTTTTAGCTGCCGCTGCACACCGCTGGCTCATATTTAGCTGGTTGTCCACTAAGACTCCAAGATCCCTCTCACAGTCACTGCTATTCAGCCTGGTTTCCCCCAGTTTATATGTGCACTTTTGGTTTTTCTTGCCTAAGTGTAGGACTTTACAATGCACCTTCACAGCTGTATTGGTTTGGCCTCCACAACAGTTCCAGTCACTCATGTGGCCCCTTGGGAAAATTAATTGACCATCCCTCATCTGGAATATATTGTCAGCTTTTAAAACAGAGGTCCCTAATTTCAGGCTGAGACTGACTAGGAACCAGTCCGTGCAAGTGAGTGAAGCTTCACTCGTGCTGTGCAGGTTCTAGGAAGCATGCAAAACCATGCCTCTCCGCCCCCCCCCACCCCCGTCTGTGGAAACATTCTTTTTCACAGAACTGGTCCCTGGTGCCCAAAGGCTGTTTTAAGAAACCCCATTGTGTATCTTTCCATGTGCCACTGTTTTAGTGAAAAAGTTATGCTTGGGTACTTTTTGCTCCAAAAATATCCTCGGGGGCATTCTACGGAGATTTCAGTCACCATAATGCCACATTTACCCAAAAGAAAGAAGGCAGGGCAATCATTCCAGGCTGTGGCTTCCGGCGTCCCGATATAGCCAGCTGGTGCCATCGCTGGCTATTGGGGGCGAGTTACTGGCCCCCACAGAGAGGGCTTGCAACTTGGGCATCCTCGTGGATGCACGGCTGTCTTTAGAAGAGCACATGACGGCTGTGGCCAGGGGGGCTTTTCATCAGGTTCGCCTGATTCGCCAGTTGCGTCCCTTTCTGGATCAGGACGCCTTACACACAGTCATTCAGGCACTCGTCACTTCCCGCCTGGACTACTGCAATGCTCTCTACATGGGGCTCCCCTTGAGGAGCACCCGGAGGCTCCAACTGGTGCAGAATGCGGCCGCGCGGGGGATTATGGGAGCGATGGGGTGCTCCCATGTGACACCCCTCCTGCGCGAGCTGCACTGGCTCCCGGTGGTCTTCCAGGTGCGCTTCAAGGTGTTGGTTACCACCTTTAAAGCGCTCCATGGCATAGGACCTAGGTATTTGCGGGACCACCTTCTGCCGCCGATAGCCTCCCACCGACCAGTTCGCTCCCACAGAGAGGGACTCCTCAGGGTGCCATCAGCCAGGCAGTGTCGGCTGGCGACCCCCAGGTGGAGGGCCTTCTCTGTGGCAGCTCTTGCCCTCTGGAACAATTTGCCCCCGGAGATATGTAGGATACCAGATTTCCGGGCTTTTCGCCGTGCCCTCAAAACTTTTCTATTTCATCAAGCTGGGCTGGCGTAACCCCCCTGCCCCCCCTTAGATATTTTTAATTGTAAATGGATTTTAGTTGGGAGGTTTTAAATTTTGGGCCAAAATTTGTTTAATTCTTTTAAAATTTTAAATTTTGTATTGGGATGTTTTTTATTCTAGGCTGTGCACCGCCCTGAGTCCAGCAGAAGAAGGGCGGTATAAAAATTTAATAAAATAAAAATAAATAAATTCTGCCCAAAGGAAGAAAAACTTCATCTGTCTTTAGGCTGTATTAAAGACAGTCCTCCACATTCATTAAGTGACCTCTTGAAATTATAACAGAACTGAAAAAAGCAACTTACAGATGGTCCTCACACTTACACCGTCACAGCATCCCCACGGTCACATGATCAAAATTTGGGCACTTGGCAACCAACCCGTATTTATGTTGGCAGCAGCACCCAAACTCATGTAATCAGCATTTGCGACTTTCCCAACCAGCTTCTGACAAGCAGAGTCAATGGGGGAAGCTGGATTTGCTTAATGACCACAGGATTCACTTAACTCATGATTCACTTAACAACCATGACAAAATAGCTTGTAAAATCGGGATGACTCACAACAACTGTTTTGATTGCGGTCGTTAAATCGAGGATTATCTGTACAACTTTTTGGATGGACAATTTTTCCCAAGTTGAGTGCCACATCTAACCAGATAGATGCTGTAGAAGTCCTTCAAGTGAAATGATGATCATTCTGGATAGACCCCGATATCCAGGCCTATTTGTGTCAGGAATTTTAGAGCAGTATGAATGCAATGGCTCAGTGGTTAAGATGCTGGACTTGCCGGCTGGAAAGCTGGCAGCCCAGGTTTGAGACCTGAGCATCACGCAATGGGGCGAGCTCCCATTACTTGTCTCAGGTGGTCCTGCCCACTTAGCAGTTCAAAAGCATGCAAATGCGAGTAGATAAATAGGTAGCTCTTCAATAGGAAGTTAACAGGGATCCATGAGACCCTGCTGGCCACATGACCACAGAAATGTCTTCGGACAGTGCTAGCTGAACGGCCTTGAAACGGAGATGAGCAGTACCCCCTGCAGTCAGCAATGACTAGCGGAGTAAAATCTGCCTTTACCTTTTCATTAACCTTTACCTTTTCATTTTTATGGAGGTCCTGGACTCTCATCCGTGATCTTATTTTAATGGGTTTTATCTGAAAGTAATGCAACTGAAATTCAGCCATGGGATTTTTGAGGTGGGATCTTGGCATCTTCTTGGCTACACATATAAGGTGTTAAGAGGCATCTGTGCAGCCATTAAGATTCCTCTCCACTTTTGTACAGCATTGCACAAACAATCTGAAATCTGCAAGTCACCTGAGAATTGAACGGACTTCCTGACAAGGGAGAGACATTTTGTCACAGCGAGATCTGAAGTTTTATTAAAGAAGGTAAATGTTATTGCAGTCAACTGCATTGTGGTCTTAAAGGAAACCAAGACAGAAATGGAGGTTAAACGCCTGCTGTCTTCCGTCACTTGTAATGTACCGGGGTTTTTATTGGAGAAAATGTGTTTTAAATACTTGTAAGCTCTCCAGAGATTTTCATGGATAGAAGAAAAAAATGCAGAGACCTCTTTTTGCAAGAGGCAAGAAAGTTGTGTGGATATACAAGTAGCCTTGACTTAACAACTATTCATTTACCGATGGTTCAAAGTTACAACAGCACTGAAAAAGTGACTTACAACCATTTTTTACACATACACCATTGCAACATCTCCATGGTCATGTGACCACAATGCAGATGCTGGCAACTGACTCATACTTATGACGGTTGCAGTGTCCCAGGGTCATGTGATCCCCTTTTACGACCTTCTTACAGTCAATGGGAAATCCAGTTTCTCTTAACAACTGTGTTACTAACTTAACAATTGCAGTGATTCATTGAACAATTGTGGCAAGAAAGGTCATAAAATTAGGCAAAATTCACTTAACAACAGTCTCACTAAGCAAAAAAAAAATTGGGGGCTCAATTGTGGTCGTAAGTCGAGGACTATTTGCACTTAAATAGTGCAAGCCATGGTATTCCCAGGGACACTCTATAGAAGCAAAAGTTGGATTTTGAAGACGCAGGAGGGAAAAAGCATTGATGTCTTTGAACTTAGCAACTGGAGAAAATTCCTGGGGATACAATGGATAGCCAAGGAACCCAATGGATCATCCAACAAATCAACCCAGCGTCTCACTAGAGGCACAAATGACCAGGCTCAAATTATCCTACTTTGGAGACAAGAAAGTCTGGGGAAGTCTTTAATGCTGGAACGGTAGAAAGAAAAAGAAGAGGAAGACCAGCAGTAGGGTGGATGGACAGGGGCAACGGGTGCGCCATTGGAAGAGCTGAAGGACCAGGTTAGAAATAGATCACCAAGGACAAAATTCATCTATGTGGTTATTAGCAGTTGAAAATGATTTGATGGCACATAATCAGTCAAGCAATTCTTGGATTCACACTTAGTGCAATATTCTAAGAAATTAGGAGGGGTATTTTATATGCTGCATAGAAGAAGGCCACATAGCCAGTGTGTTTGCCTCCCAGATTTCAATCATGCGTGGGCTGCTCCAAGAACATCCTCTCTATTGCTGTGGGAAAAGGGTGTCTCTGAAGTTGGCCAGTGGAGGCTTGCAAAAAATGGTGCATGAGCCTGTGCTTACCACTACCATGGTTAGATTCTTGGCCCCAATTCAACTGATGTGTAGAGTTAATCCAAGCGAGATTCTCATTACATGTAGTACTCATTTATCAAGTGTAATTGGGACCGGAATTTCCATCACTAAGTGGTGCAGCTGCAAAGCGTGATCTGATGTGTCCACATCGCTTAGCGATGTCAGCCCTGGAGGCCATCTTTTCTTTGGAACTTCAAGGCTGCCACATTTAGTGCCTGGGAAAACAGGAGTGGGGATTTGCAAGGAGTTGGTGAAGATATATAGCCATAACAACGTCCTTTTCTCTGGGAGTCAAGGATCTTCAACCTGCACTTGGTTAGGAGTGACTGGGGGATGTCTCCAGTTTGACGGTGGATTGATTGGACCATGTGATGGACATGTGGGTGCAGGGGATGGGTCTTTGACTTTCTTTTGGGTGGGGAAAACCCAGGAACTTTCAGATTCGGGTTTTCCCAAATGTGCTAATATGACATCTCTAATAAAATGGATCTTTGAGGAATTGCCAGCCTCGGAGTCTTCTTTAATCGGGGGGTGTTACTTGGAACCCTGACAAGTGACCTGACTTCTGGCAATCCTCACAGCTGTCATTAAGCAAGGATCATGTGTCATTAAATGAAGCCCTCACGTAACAGGGACTTGCAACTTCCTGCTGGCTTCCATTAAGCAGTCACTGGGAAAACTGGCAGGCTGTTTCAAGTCCCAATGACAAGGAGTGTGGATGGGTGTTATGTGGGTGGGTGTTATGGCCTGGCAAAAGTATGGCCAGGCAGCAGCAGTGTGTGTGTGTGTTGTGTGTGTGTGGCAGTGTTGTGGGTCATATTGTACAGAATGGTGTTCCTCAGGGGGCCGGGGGGGAAGCAGCAGAGGCAGAAGCAACATAAAGGAGGGACTTGCAACCTTCCCTGTCGCTTCCCCATTGCCTTTGCTTGCGTGAAGCTGGCAGTAAATGGTAAAGGAGTCCCTGTGGGTTTTATTCCACTAGTTTTTGCTGACTATACTGTGCCGTGGTGGCGCAGTGGTTAGAATGCCGTTGTCAACTCTGAAGGAACCTCGCTGAAGCCATCTTGTGCTGCCTCATAGTTGCCACAAAGTCTGAGAGAGGAAAGGGACGGGGGAAGTAGACAGCCCAGCTAACAGGCAAAACAAAGGGTTTTCTTGTGGGAACCAAGGTCATTGTAACAGGTGGCTGTTGAGGGGAGAAGCCTGCCAGCTAGATTCATTGGACAACGTGACCAGTGACACCTGGAAGGGGGGATTTTTACTCTTTTAATTAGGTGAAAGCCATGGGAACTTTTAGAGTTGGTTTTTACCGGCTGTGCCAATATGATGTATTCAATAAACATGTTCTTTGCCTCAGAGTTCTGCTTTCAATGGATATGTTACTCAGAACGCTGACAGCAGTACTGAAGGCTACTTCGGCTGTTCCGCAATTTGAGCCTCACCAGCTCAAGCTTGACTCAGCCTTCCATTTTTCCGAGGTCAGTAAAATGAGGAGCCAGATTGTTGGGCTGACTCTGTAAACCGCTCAGAGAGGGCTGTAAAGCACTGTGAAGAGGACCTTGGAAGGAGGGAAGGCCGAGTCAACCTTGAGCCTGGTGGGATTTGAACTGCCAAATTGCAGGCAGCCGGCAGGCAGCAGAAGTAGCCTGCAGTACTGCACTCTAACCACTGCGCCACTGAAGTTCTTATAATCATAATCATAATTCTGGAGTTTGGCAACTGGCTTGCACTTATGACAGTTGTAGTATCATGTAATTATCATTTGCAATCTTCCCTGCCAGCTTCCCCACTACAGCGCGGTGGCTCTGCGGTTAAAGACACTGGGCTTGTTGGCTGGAAAGCCAGCAGCCCAGGTTTGAGGCCTGAGAGCCACACGATGGGGTGAGTTCCTGTCCTCGCCTCAGCTCCTGCCAACCTAGCAGCTCAAAAGCATGCAAATGTGAGTAGATAAATAGGTACCATTTTGATGGAAAAGTAACAGTGCTCCATAACGTTATGCTGGCCACATGACAGCAGAAATGTCTTTAGACAGCACTGGCTCAATGGCCTTGAAACGGAGATGCACAGAGCCCCCTATAGCGATAGCACTTAGACTTACAGTAAAACGAGGACCCAAATTATTGGGGGCAAGACGCTGACTCTATAAACCGCTTAGAAAGGGCTGTACAGCACTGTAAAGTTGTAACAACGTCTAAGTGCTATTGCTATGGCTTTGTGACTCAAAGGTGCTGCAACAGCTGGAAAACTTTGAGGACTGGTCATAAGTACCTTGTGTTCAGTGCTGTGACTTCAGTTGCTGAATGAGTGGTTGTTAACCAAGGACTAACTATACATTTCTTTAACAAGATTGATTGAGGTTAAAGGCACAGGTAGTCCTTTACTTACAAGAATTCATTTAGTGACTGTTTGAAGTTATAAGAGAACTGAAAAAAGTGACTTATGACTATTTTTCACACTAATGACTGTTGCAGTATCCACATGGCCACATGATCAAAATTCCCCTTTTGCGACTTTCTGACAAGCAAAGTCAATGGGGGAGCCGGATTCACTTAACAACCATGTTACTGACTTAACAACTGCAGTGTGGAAAGAAAGTTTGTAAAACGCAGCGACATTCACCTAACAAATGTCTCACTTAGCAACAAAAATTTTCAGCTCCATTGTGCTCATAAGTCGAGCTATGACCACAAGAGAGACCAGAATTCTGGTTATTCAGCAAGACAGTTAAAATAAATCCCCACAATTATGGCATCTTCTGACCACAGGGATGAAATGGCAATGTGAGTGGGGAAGGGTCTCAATGAGGGCTCCCTGAGAAAATAGGGTCTCTTTTTGACTACTATCTGCACATTAAAAAAAAAAAAGTTTGCATCCTATATAACAGTATTTCTTAACCTTGTACTTGAATATGTGTGGACTTCAATTCCCAGAATTCCCCAGCCAGTGGGGAATTATGGGAAATGAAGGCCACCCACCCTCAAGTGGCCAAGGCTGAGATACTGTGAAATATACAATGGTGGGGTGATTCATTATAATTTTCTATGAAGATGACATTTTAAAATTAATTAGGTTGCGTCTTTTGAGTTTTCTCTCGTTCTCCTCCTGATTATTGCAGATTTGAAATTGATCAATGCGGAGTGCAATTAAAACTCCTTTTACCCTCCTAGATGGGCAGTCTGAAATAAACCCCTTTGCTCTCTCATAAACTCCCCCCCCCTTATTTTTATAACATGGAGTGAGTTTTCTCAGCCCAGATCACCTGGTGTCACAGTGGCCCTCGCACTCTCTGACACACGATTTTGTAGAAGGAAAACCACGTTTCTTTTCCTCTGATAGCTTTTCCCAGACTCCTTTGTTTCCGGAATAAGTGGAACCGTCCACTATTTCAACTCTCATTCCCCAGAGGATTCTACAGTAGAGAAAAACTGAATCTGATTAAGTCTTTGGACGCCTTCCAAAATTTCCAGCTTTTCCATCTGTAGAAGACACTCTGCTGGCTCTTGGCACAGGGGTAGCATTAGCTGCTTTTTAAAATCAGCAGTGGCTCTGCCTAATAATTTGGCATTTGCATGCTGCCTTGTAAATTAACAAACCCTTGCATCTCGCAGGCTGAAGAGCTTTTCCGCCGCCACTGAAAATAAGACGCCTGATCTCTGGACATTTTGGAGAAAGAAAAAGCTATTTCTGTAAGCCTGCACCTTGTGTTGGCACAGGAGAGAAACCCAGAATAATCAAAAGAGACAAGGCGGTGAAATTAATTCTTCATCTCGCGCAGGGAAGGACTGAAGCGCCGGGTGGCAACAGGGCGTTGCATGAGGCCCTCTTTCCAGATGTCAACATCTGGTGTTGGCAGAGGCAGAGCACGGCACATAATCCACCCACCCACCCACCCAGACATCCGCACTGGCGTTCCCTCAATGTGTTGGAACACAGCTCCCATCATCCACAATGTGCGGGAGGTATGAAAGCAATGACAAATTGCAGTCCAATTTCCCTGGAAGGCTGGAGATATTCGGCACTGAGATCAAGAGCATCCAGTCTACAAGGGATTCCCATGGCCTGCACAAAATAAATACAGGTAGCCCTTGACTTATGACCATATTTGACCTCAACATTTCTGTTACTAAGTGAAACATTTGTTTAGTGAGTTTTGCCCCACAACTTTTCTTGCCACAGTTAGTAACACGGTTGCTAAGTGAATCTGGCTTCCCCATTGACTTGGCTTGCCAGAAGGTTGTAAAAGGGGATCACATGATCCCGGGACACAGCAACTGTCATATATAGGAGTCAGTGGCCAAGAGGCTGAATTTTGATTATGTGACCCAGGGGCAGGTTCCAAACCCCGCTGCTACCGGATTGCTTGCGCGCACGCGGGGTGCTTCTGCGCATGTGCAGAAGTGTCTGGGCAGGTAGACAGAGCTTCCTGCTGCCGCTGCTACCAGTTTGCCCGAACCAGGGCGAACCGGTAGCAACCCACCACTGATGTGACCATGGGGATGCTGCAACAGCTGTAAGTGTGGAAAATGGTCATAAATCACTTTTTTCAGTGCCGTTGTAATTTTGGTCACTAACTGAACTGTTGTAAGTCAAGGACTACCTGTGCATTTATGACTGTAACTGAACCCTGTCATCAAGAGATGAATGGGGAAGGAAGAAATGAAGGAATGAATGAAGGAATAAATGAAGGAAGGAAGGAAGGTGATAGAGAGAAGGATGGAAGGAAGGAGGGAGGGAGGGAAGGGGGAAGGAAGGAAGGAAGGAGGACGGGGGAAGGAAGGAAAGAAGGAGAGGAGAGAGGGAGGGAAGGAAGAAAGGGAGGGAGGGAGGAAGGAAGACTCTCTCAGGCGGGAGTCTCTTGTGGTAGACGCAGGTGAGGGACTCCATGCTGATCTTGCCCCCAAATAAATTCAAGCTAGAGGTGAAATTAATCAAATAACACAGAGATTGTTGCCTCTCTTGCAGAATCTGCTCAGCCCTCTGATCCTTCTGTGCTCCTGGAAGGGTCAGCCCAGCTGTTCCAACATCTGGTTGCTGCAGCTGTTACCTCATCCTGTCTCTTCACAGATGCTTTCAAAGAGAGCATCTTCCTTCTGGGCTGGGCTGCAGGACAGCCTTTGTGGTTTCCAGTCCACGGCAAAGACAGGGTCACAAAAGTTGTGGGTCCTTGACTTATGTTCATAATTCAGCCTGGAATTACAGTGACCAGGCATTATGATCGAAAGTCAAGGCAGCCATATGACTGGAAGTGATTTGGTGGCCATTTTTGTGGTGACTGTTAAGCAAACCAGCATTTAAGCAAACATGACTTTCGTTAAGCGAACCCCCCAAAAACCACTACAAATTGCAGTCATGTGATCATAGAACGCCACAACCAATCATAGAGCTGAACCACTCAACATGCAGTCACGTGACCTTGTGAGTGGCCTGACCATTTATAGTGGCCAGGGGGGGCTTTATGGAGTGCATAGCATCTGTTCTGTGGCTGTCTTAACTAAACGGTTGTAAAACAACCAGCTGTTAAGCGAGGACTACCTGTACACACATGTATGCAATGCAAACACATCTGAATTACAGGTAGTCCTCGACTTACAACCGTTCATTTAGTGACGTTCAAAGTTACAACGGCGCTGAAAAAAGCGACTTATGACCATTTTTCACACTTATGACCATTGCAACATCCCCATGGTGACATGATTTACATTTGGATGCTTGGCAACTGGCTCATATTTATAATGGCTGCAGTATCCCAGGGTCAGGTTGCGACTTTCTGCTAAGAAAAGTCAATGGGGAAGCCAGATTCACTTAACAACCGTGTTACTAATTTAAGAACTGCAGTGATTCACTTAACAAATGTAGCGAGAAAAGTCATAAAATGGGGCAAAGCTCACTTAACAAATTTCTCACTTAGCAACATAAATTTTGGGCTCAATTGTGGTCGTAAGTTGAGGACTACCTGTATTCACCTATGTAGACACTGTTGAAGGTTTAAAACCTCTTCTTTTGATTCTATTGGCTGCAGAATTCCGGGAGTTGGAGCCCCAGACATCTGCCAAGGTTGGGAAAGCCTCTGTTATCCCTTAGGTCAGTGGTCTCCTACTTCGGTGGCTTTGTGGACCAGTGTGGGGGGAGGGGAGGAGAGGAAATGGTTCCGTGTGAATGGCAGGCAGGCTCACTTGCATGCACAGCTCTGTTCGCACAAGCGGTGGGCACTCACGTGCGCGTGTGAAGCTCCATTTGTGCGAGCCCGCTACTCGCACAAATGGAGCTTTACACACGCCCGTGAGTGCCTGCCACTTGTGTAGGTGTAATTGTAAGTGGAGCTGTGCACGCAAGCATTCCCACCTGCCTTCCAAACAGGACACAGCCTGAGGGTTGGGGATTGGGGTAGGTCATTCCCAGGGGTATTAATACCCACAGGTGTTAAAGGATAATTATGTAAGTGATGCTGTTAGATTTCTCTTTCCGAGGGTCTGGTAAGTGACATCCTCAAGGGCTAAATTTAGTCCAAGTCAAAGCACTATTACAGGAGGCTTCGGCTTGCTGTCATGGTGAGAACTGATGTATCAGGAAGGTATAAAACCTTACTAATAATATCTAAGGCAATTTTCAGACCTGTGAAACCGAGGCGAAGCACGTCTGGGGCATTATCTGCAAAAGCTCATATGCAGCGTCTCCAAATTGCTCTTGCATTTATGGTAGCCAATTTCTTCCTCCAAAGGCAGCTGCTCCTGGGAGAGCAAATATTGGCAAACACACTGCAGAATCTGCTGCATTTACAACACAATTCAATGCCACAATTGTTGTAACTTCAGCAACAGTAGGCAGGGTTTGGAGTGCCAATGCGTATAAAAAGCCGCAATATAGCAAACAATTGTATGAGAACCGCAAGGTCATGTTGCCACTTCAGATTAAAAAAAAAAAAAAACACAACTTCTGGCTCTGTATGGATTTCTGGTGGAAATGTAGGTTTAAAAGATTATTCACAGTTCTGCAGGAAGATGGTTAAAAAAAGCTTCCAAGGATTCGCCTGTCATCTCTTCCTGCCAGAAGTTAAAGGAGTGGGTAGAAATATTTAGAAATTCTGCACATGCCAACTGGGAAATTCATAGAAGCCCACAGAAATCACAACCACAAAATTAAAAAAAAGAAAAGAAAAGAGCAATAGTAAATGAATGAAGGCAAATCTACGTGTCCCAGGACAATATTGCAGGATCCAATTTGGGTCGGTTAATGAGACCAGAGTTTTAGTCTTCCGAGCTTTCGGACTCGTGCTGAAGCCCATCCTCTCTTGATTGGAACATGTGCTTTGGGATATTCTATGTGTTGTATTTATATGGTGCCTTCCTACTGGTTGATTGGTGTGTTGATGCCCAGTGATTGGCTGTTGTTCCCTTCTGCTGCCAATCATCAGCTCCTAAGTATCTGATAAGCTGGTGATAAATCAGCCCTCCTGTTTCCCAGACCAATCATTTCCTTGGCTATTTTTGTACCTGCTCGGCCAACAATCTTGGTAGCTGCAAAGCTGAATTGAGGACTTGGCACTGTTCCACTGATTAATTGTTCTCACTGTCAATAAGGAAAGGAAGCAACAGCCTGTCACAGGCCATCAACACACCAATCAACCAATAGGAAGGCATCATGTAGATACAATGCATAGAATAGCCCAAAGCAAACATTCTGGTGAGAGAGAAGTTCCCAGAGGATGGGCTCCAGCAGGAGTCTGAAACAATGGTGAAATCTAAAATTTGTTAGTACCGGTTCTGTGGACGTGGCTTGGTGGTGGTGGAGTTTATGTGACTGGGTGGGCGTGGCCAATTTTTTTTTTACTTTTAAAAGCATTTTTTCTACAACCTCTTAGAGATTGTAAAAAAATGCTTTCAAAAGGCTCTGACGATCCCAGCTGAATTGCCTGATCGGCAGAGGCTTTTTAAAGAAGCCTCTGCCATCAGGCAACTCAGCTGGGATCGGCAGAGGCATTTAAAAGAAAAAAAGGGGTTTTTTCTTTTAAAAGCCTTTGACGATCCTAGCGTGATCATCAGAGGCGTTTTTTTTTTCTTTTAAAAGCATTTTTTTGGCCGAAGAGGTTGTAGAAAAAATGCTTTTAAAAGTAAAAAAAAAAGCCTCTGATGATTGTGCGGCTCAGCTGGGCATAGTGGGGGGGCAGGGATTTTTGCTACTGGTTCTCCGAACCACCTGCCTCCATCGCTACCGGATCAGGCGATCTGGTCCGAACCAGGAGCATTTCACCCCTGGTCTGAAAGCTCAGAAGACTAAACCTCTAGTCCTGGTGACCGACCCAGATTGGATCTTGCAATAGCAAATGGTTCGAGGAATCACTGGTGACACACGAGTGAGCTAGATGTCATATTAACAGCATTAAAAAAACCCACTACGGATTAGATCACAGATTTGGCCTTATTACAAAGAGAGTAGTCCTCAATTTACGGCCAATCATTTAACGACCATTCAAAGTTATGATGGACTTCAAAAAAGCTACTTATGACCATCCTTGAAGTTACAACCAGCTGTCTTCCCTGATCATGTGATCACATTTCAGGTGTTTGGCAATCGGATTGCATTTAAAAGTACCAGTAGTTGCAGTGTTCCGTGATCATGTGACCACGGTTTGTGATTATTATTATTTTGCCTGTTTCTTGGCAAAAAACATCCATTTGGGATCACCACCACTTGGTGTGTCTATCAGCCCCTGAGCAGCCCCCTCTCATGCCCAAGGCCACGGGGTTGCACGGCCACGAGAACCTCGAAGAAGAAACATTTTTTTCCTTCTTGGAAAGGGAACGCAAGCAAAGCACGAGCCCACCTTCCCTCCGCAGCTTCTGCTCAGCCATGCATGCAACGTTGGCTGCCTTCTCCGCACAGGAGCCGAAGGGCAGGCGCACCACACTGCGCTGCAGGCGCACAGGCTGGGCTTTCATGCGCTTCCCGACTGATGGCTGCGTTTTTGACAAGAAGGCTGACTCTTTGTTCTAGCTGCCAAAAAATGGATGCGCTCATATGGCGGTTGAAAAAAGAGGAGGACAGCCTGGATTTGGGTGTTGTACAGAAGGTGGTGAACACCTGGAGGATCTTAGGAAGGACGGTGTGATTGTCGATGGCTCCTGAAATCTGAGGATCTGTGGTTTCATTATGTATTTTAATGCTGTGACTGAATTGCTGAAATTCAAGGCACTCAGATGCTTTGGGCTGGAGCGGGATGCAAGCTTTAGTAAACAAAGCAATCAGTCAGTCAATCAATCAATCAATCAATCACATTGCTCTTTGCTCCAGTCTCCTGCTGAAGGAGATGCTTGGCACAAGGGCCAGAAAGAAATCCTCTCCACAATTCCACATACAGGTAGCCTTCAACTTACAACAGTTCATTCAGTGACTGTTTAAAGTTACAACGGCAACTGAAAAAACATGACTTATGACTGATTTTCACACTTACGACCATTGCAACCTCCTCATGGACATGTGATGCTGCTTCTCACTTAAACAGCCCCCTTGATCAGCAAGAGAAATGTTGGCACGAGTTGTGGTCATTAAATTGGGGACTACCTGTAATATCATGTCAGTCAACTTCCTGAATTAACTCAAGTTTTAATTTCCAATGCTAACTTCTTCTTTATTGTCTTTATGGACAGAATCGGCAGGGTATCCTTGGGCGAACTTTGGTAGGCCTAGTTAGCATTATAGCTAAACCTTGTTTGTCCTGCTGGCATAAGCAAGTGCCACATAGTCAGATGTACTGTCACTGCTTTCTAAAGTTCTTCAGTGCAGCTTAATAGACTCCCACGGCCTCTAATTCCTCTACACATGGCAAGAAAAATCCTTTCCTGCCATATATGTCATTAAAATCATATGGAATACAATGTGCTACAATTACAAAATGTGTTCTGTTTGGAAAGCTTCCTAATAAGCTGGACCAATTGGAACTAAGCCAGAGTCAGGAAATAGAGATATATTCAACACCAAAAGTCAATATGATTTTTATTGCTTCCGTTCCCTCGTGGCATTTCGTTCTATAAAATACATTTCCTCTTGAAAATGTATTTTTTATACCTCCACATTCTCACTTTTCCAGATGAACTTGCTTCCCCCATCATCCACTTCTTATTTGCATTCAAGGCAATCTTTTTCAATTTGCATCCTCCGATTCCATGGCTTTGCCCCAACAGCTTCTCCAGGTCAGGTAATCCTTGACTTACAACAGTTCATTTAGTGACCTTTCAAATTTACAATAGCACTGAAAAGAGTGACTTATGACCGGTTTTCACACTTACAACCCTTGCACCATCCCCATGATCAAAATTCAGATGCTTGGCCACTGATTCATACATATGACGGTTGCAATATCCCGGGGCCATGTGGTCTCCTTTTGTGACCTTCTGACAAGCAAACTCAATAGAAAAGCCAGATTCATTTACCAGCCTTGTTACTAACTTAACAATAGCGGTGATTCACTTAACAACTGTGGCAAGAAAGGTTATAAAATGGAGCAAAATACACTTAACAACTGTCTCGCTTAGCAACAGAAATTTTGGGCTCAATTGTGGTTGTAAGTTCAGAACTATCTATATTTCTTCCAACAGTGCTGGCAGAAATACATGGAAAAACTGAGTTCCTCAAAGTTTCTCCTTCAAGAACCTTGTTTCTCCCCCCTCTCATTTATATAAGAAAAATGCCGTTTACCGCAGAGGAGGAGGAAGCAAATAAGCAGATTAATAAAATCAAAATGTAAGATAACCGTTGGAAACAAGTAGAGCAGAAAAATTAACAGAGAACCTCAAACATTATTCCCGTCTTCTGAGTTTGTTCAGTTGTTTCAGGATCGTTAATAATGAAATGTGGCATAGCAGTCCTTTTAATAGAGAGGGGGATAAATACAACTAGAACACAGAATAACAGAGTTAGGAGGGACCTCAGAGGTCTTCTAGTCCAACCCCCTGCTTGAGCAGGAGACCTTATACCATTTCAGATAGTTGGCTATCCGGTCTCTTTCTGAAACACTCCAGTGATGGAGCACCCACAGCTTCTGAGGGTGAGCCATTCCACTGGTTAATTGCTCTAACTGTTTCTCCTTAGTTCTAGGTTTTATTTATTTATTTATTTATTTATTTTATTTGATTGCTATACCGCCCTACTCCCGAAGGACTCAGGGCGGTGCACAGCCAAACAATAAAACACATACATACAAAATTTAAAAGTAGAATAAAATCAAATTAAATAATTTTGGCCCCGACAAATTTAAAACCCCAAACTTTTTAAAACCAATTTTAAAATTGAATGTATAAAATACTAAAAGATATTTAAAAATTAAAAATCTTTTATAAAAGAGGGGGAAAATTAGGCCAGGCCCGCCTGGTGAAATAGTAAGGTCTTTAAAGCGCGGCGGAAGGTGCGCAGATCCGGGATCCTCCGTATCTCTGGGGGGAGCTCGTTCCAGATAGTAGGTTGCTTCTGTCCTTAGTTAGTTTCCATCCATCCTTTCTTGTCTTGCCTTTTGGTGCGTTGGAAAATATTTCGACCCCCTCATCTCTGTAGGAACCCTTCAAATATTGGAACCGTGCTATCATGTCACTCCTAGCCCTCCTAGGGCTGATATCAACACGCACCAACCAACTTCTGATACCTCAGCAAGGTATTAATCTGAATTAATGGAAGGGAAAGTCAGGGCCATTAAAGGAAGGACTTCACCTCATTCATAGTTAAAACATGGAACTCACTCCCATAAGATGTTAGGATAGCTAATGATCATTTAAGTTCCATTAAAAGAGGATTAAACACATTTCATGGAGAAAATGGATACCAGAAGATGGCATAATACACGCTGGTATATCTCCAGGCTTGGAAGCATTATATTTCTGATTGCCAGTTGGTAATGCAGTTATTCATTTTGGTTAAATATTTTTGAAGACAGTGAAAATATTACTTAATGATCTTGCTCATTATTTCTATATAAAATATTGCCCCTATTACCTGAGACTTATTTGCCATTGCTACTATTAATTTATTTTTTTCCTTGTAAAATAGTCAGAATTGCTATTGCAAACTGAAAAACTTGCACTGAAAAACTAAAATATATTTTTATCTGGATCAATGGGATGTCAAAGCATTTGAAATTCCAGGTGGCCGGAACTATTTGGTGCAAAATTTAATAATTTGCAGATGGAACACATTGTTTCTTTTAGGACCATGCTGAACATCCATGTTCTGGCCCATTTTAGAGTCATGCAAGTGAATCCTCTGGACCAGAACTGGATAAGGAGTCCCAGAAATACATATGGGAGCATATGAACCAATCAGTCAAGCAATCAAGCAATGGAACAGAAGTTGCCTTCAGAAATTGTGGGAGCTTCATCACTGGAAGCTTTCAAAAAGAGACAGGACTGCCACCTGTCAGAAATGGTGTAGGGCTGTGATGGCAAATCTATGGCATGTGTGCCACAAGTGGCACGCAGCGCCCTCTGTGGGCACGCGAGCCATTGCCCCAGTTTAGCTCTGCCATGCATGCATGCACGCCTCCCGCTGGCCATCGGGTCTCTGCCACACATGTGCGTGGGGCAGGGCACGGGGGGGCACACGCATGGGGAGTGGGGCATGTGCAGAGGGCCATGTATGAATGTGGGGTGTGTGTGGGATGTACACGGGGGCCGCACACACATTGCATTTTGGGGGTTTGGGCGCACGCACGCGCTTTGGGCACTTGGTCCAGAAAAAGGTTAGCCATTACTGGTGTAGGGTCTCCTGCTTGGGTGGGGGTTGGACTAGATGACCTACAAGGTCCCTTCCAACTCTGTTAATCTGTGTATGTGTATATACAAGTAATCCTCGATTTACAATCACAATTAAGCCCAAGGTGAGCCAGTTGCCAAGCGTCCAAATTTTGATCACATGGCCAAGGGGATGCTGCAATGTCATAAGTGTGAAAAACGGTCATAAGTCCCTTTTTTCAGTAGCGTTCTAACTTGCCCTTGAAATAATGTCCCGGTGCCTGGAGGCCGTGCAGATCTGGATGGGGAGTAACAGGCTTCGACTCAACCCTTCCAAGACCGAGTGGCTGTGGCTTCCGGCGTCCCGATATAGCCAGCTGGTGCCATCGCTGGCTATTGCAGGCGAGTTACTGGCCCCCACGGAGAGGGCTTGCAACTTGGGTGTCCTCCTGGATGCACGGCTGTCTTTAAAAGAGCATGTGATGGCTGTGGCCAGGGAGGCTTTTCATCAGGTTCGCCTGATTTGCCAGTTGCGTCCTTTTCTGGATCGGGATTCCTTACACACAGTCACTCAGGCACTCGTCACTTCCCGCCTGGACTACTGCAATGCTCTCTACATGGGGCTCCCCTTGAGGAGCACCCGGAGACTCCAACTGGTCCAGAATGCAGCCGCGCAGGGGATTATGGGAGAGAGGGGGCACTCCCATGTGACGCCTCTCCTGCGCGAGCTGCATTGGCTTCCAGTGGTCTTCCGTGTGCGCTTCAAGGTGTTGGTCACCACCTTTAAAGCGCTCCATGGCATAGGACCTGGGTATTTGCGGGACCGCCTTCTGCCGCCGATAGCCTCCCACCGACCAGTCCGCTCCCACAGAGAGGGACTCCTCAGGGTGCCGTCAGCCAGGCAGTGTCGGCTGGCGACCCCCAGGGGGAGGGCCTTCTCTGTGGCAGCACCTGCCCTCTGGAACAATTTGCGCCCGGATATACAAAGGATACCAGATCTCCGGGCTTTTCGCCGTGCCCTAAAAACCTTTCTTTTCCACCAAGCAGGGCTGGCGTAACCCCCACCCCTTTTTAAGATGTTAGATTTTTAATTGTTTATGGGTTTTAGTCGGGATGTTTTAAATTTTGGGCCAAAGTTGTGTAATTCTTTTAACAAATTTTAACTTTTCTATTGGGATGTTTTTTATTTTGGCTGTGCACCGCCCTGAGCCCAGCAGGAGAAGGCGGTATACAAATTTAATAAAATAAATAAATAATAAATAATAACTTCAAATGGTCACTAAATGAATGGTGGTAAGTCAGGACTACCTGCATATTGTAATGCATTACACAAAACTTTTTCAGGCTAGATTTCCCCAGGTTGAAAGTTCTGTTCCCAGAACATTTTGTGGTATGAATATCGATTCTCAGGCTAATAAAAGGATCAGGAATTGCTGAAATGATAAGCAGATGCCACCTGCTCTGGCTTCACAAAAGCAACAACAGCCCCTCCACAACACCCTTTCCACCACAAGGGTTTGAGAAACGAAGAGAACTCCCATTATAATTATGTTCGGGTAATTTCAAGTTATGGCCACAATTGAGCCCTCAGTTATAATTGTAAGTTGGGACAGTCTTAAAGTGGGTCACCATGAAACCAGAGCCAATTTTGTGACCATTTGTGCCATGGTTTTTAGCAATAGCAATAGCACTTAGACTTATATACCGCTTCATAGTCCTTTTTACAGCCCTCTCTAAAGATTTTACCGACCTTGGAAGGATGGAAGGCTGAGTCAACCTTGAGCCTGGTGAGATTCAAACTGGGCAAGGGACCCTCCCTTTCAGGCTAGGGAAGGAAATGGTTGTCTTTTCAGACTTGCAAGACTGATGTCAGCTTTCGAAGGTAGAAGAGTCAGGGTTGAGACTCTAGAAAGAGTGCAGAGAAGAGCAACAAAGATGATTAGGGGACTAAAGGCTGAAACATATGAGGGACACTTGCAGGAACTGGGCATATCTAGTCTAGTAGAAAGAAGAAATAGGGGTGACATGATAGCAGTGTTCCAATATTTGAGAGGTTACCACAAAGAAGGGCACATTGCTGAGCACATTGTAAGCCGCCCTGAGTCTTCGGAGAAGGGCGGCATATAAATCAAATTAAAAAAAAAAAAGGGGGGGGTCAACCTATTCTCCAAAGCACCTAAAGCAGAGCAAGAAGCAATGGATGGAAACTAATTAAGGAGAGAAGCAACCTGGAATTAAGGAGAAACTTCCCAACAGTGAGGACAATAAACCAATGGAACGGCTTGTCCTCAGAAATTGTGGGTGCTCCATCACTGGAGGCTTTTAAGAAGAGACTGGACAGCCACTTGTCTGGAGTGGTATAGAGTGTCCTGCTTGAGTAGGGAGTTGGACTTGAAGACCTTCAGGGTCCTTTCCAACTCTATTATTTTCTTATTCAGACGGGCTAATTCTACTGTTCTGTCCCCCTTCCTCACACAGGCAAACGTAATACCAAGCACGCCTGCCAATATTTTATTAAATTAGAATTCTTGGCAGACCAAGGTTTTGGCAGCAAACTGCCGAATGCCTGCCAAGACCGTTTACACTCCCATAAAGCAGAAGAGGACTTATCTTCAGTCCGTTCCAGGAGCAACAAATTATCCACGAGACAAGAGTTTAGTCAATGTTCAGTCCAAAATATATCCAAGCCGAATTTCAGAAATCACGATGTGACTTTCAGGGTTTAAGTTTGTCCATCACAAAGCCTGAAGAGCAATCCCACCCACTTTTATTCCTGGTGGGGCGTGGCTCCGTGACTCAGCTCAATCTCTGGCCCTCCCACGCCTCTTCTGTTGCTGCGCACGCTTCTCCCTCCGACACTGCCTGGGATCAAGCCAGGATTCATCATCCTCAATTGGTGGTCCGATATGCCTTCCTCCTGGCACATCCCAGGCTGTTCCTCCTGGCCTTCGGATGGAACCTGAGGCATTGCCAGAAAGGAGGGTCCTGTCAGTTCCTCCCCATCACCTTCTGAGTCCTCTTCCTCTGTTAGGACAGGCTCAGGAGTCGGGGTCACAACATCTACCTTATTGTAAGGCTACATTAACAGAATCTTGCAAGTCTGAAAGTAAAGTTCTCCTGCTTTTACAGCCCATTCACTTAGGGAGGGTCCCTCCTGAGCCTCTTGCTCCATCTATTTTGCAGCTGCAATCTCCGCTCCCTCTAATCTGACCATTTCCTAGGCAGCATCTCTTCATCCCATCTCCCAAGGTCTTTCTCACATGCCATCACACAGGCTGGATGCTTCTCCCCACCCCAGCCTTTCAGACCATCGTTCTTGCCTGAACTACCCTCATGGCCCGGTGCCAGCAGTAACCCAACCCTCTTTAAAGCCACTGTCCCATCACTGCTCTGGTCGCGTGGGATGCAATCATCCCCTTGCTTGGCCTCTGAAAAGACCCCTTCGCTGGAAAAGGAAAACGTGAATTGCACCGTTCCGCAGTACTGCATCTGAGGCTTTTGCATCAGTTACACTTATTCTACTCTTTTCTTGGGAAAAATTGGAAAAGAGCCCTTTTTCCTCTGAAGAAAATAAGCTCAGAATCCTCCAGGAAAGGTTTCAATCACGTTCCAAAGCAGACTTGATCAAGAGGGACTCCAACCCAGATGGCCGAATAAAATGCTCCGGAGAGGTACAACTTGACTTTCGCCTTCTGGGCTACGCCTGCCAGCACATGGCTCGTGCGCTAAGCAAATGTTTCGACTGAATGGCAGAACAGCTGCTGAGCAGTTTAAAAATACTTAGGAGGGAGGGCTGGTGCAATGCAGTGGCGAGAGACTCACCAGTGCAAATCTTCTCTTTGGTGCCAGCTCTCCCTGGGTGGATGGCCAGAAGCAAAGCATCCTTCTCCGAGCCCCTCTCATCTTATAGGGCAACGGAAGAATAACTGAGATGGGAAGCCTGTCAAACATGCTCGTCCCTTGGAATCTGCTGTGATTTTGCACCACACCCTTCTTTATCCTTCAAGATGGGTTTCCGGTGCCCACAGGCAGTTGATGCATGTGGGCTTTACAGCATTTTCACCGTCTTCCTTAATCATTTAGGCCTTAAGGTGGAAGCGTATGGAATCGATTTTTGGAATCTATACTAGTACTCCACTTCCATCTGCTTTTGTTTTTAAAGGGGAGCAAAATGTTTAGCTTGAGTGAACATAGAACATATAATAATAGAGTTGGAAGGGACCTTGGAGGTCTTCTAGTCCAACCTCCTGCTCGAGCAGGAGACCCCTATACCATCTCAGACAAATGGTTGTCCAGTCTCTTCTTGAAAGCCTCCAGTGATGGAGCTCCCACAACTTCTGAAGCCGTTCTCACTGTTAAGAAATTTCTCCTTAGTTCTAAATTGCTTCTCTCCGTGGTTAGTTTCCATCCATTGTTTCTTTTCCTGCCTTTTGGTGCTTTGGAGAATAGTTTGACCCCCTTGTCTTTGTAGGAGTCCCTCAAATATTGGAAGACTGCTATCATGTCTCCCCTGGTCCTTCTAGGGCTGATATCAATATGCAGCAACCCTGCTTTTTAAGACCCCAGAGGCAGTGGCGAAATCCAATTTTTTTTTACTACCGGTTCTGTGGCTTGGTGGGCGTGGCAGGGGAAGGGTACTGCAAAATCTCCATTCCCACCCCACTCCTGGGGGAAGGATATTGCAAAATCTCCATTCCCACCCCACTCTGGGGCCAGCCAGAGGTGGTATTTGCTGGTTCTCCAAACTGCTCAAAATTTCCGCTACCGGTTCTCCAGAACCTGCTGGATTTCACCCCTGCCCAGAAGGCCATTATTGGTAGTCCTCAACTTATGACCATTTTCATCCAATGAACATTCAAACTTACCCTGTTTCCCCCAAAATAAGATAATAATGATAATAAGCCCAATCGGGCTCTTGAGTTCATGGCAATAAGGCCAAGCGCTTATTTCAGGGTTCAAAAAAATGTAAGACAGGGTCTTATTTTCAGGGAAACACTGTACAATGGTGCTGAATGAATGTGATTACGACCAACCCTCGAACTTCTGGTCATTCCAGCTCTTCTGCAATCTTCTGTGATCACGATCTGGGTGCTTAACAACCAGTTTGCACTTATGACTGGCTGCAATGCCTTGCAACCTCACAATTCCCATTTGCAACCTTCCCTGCCACCTTCTCCAGACAGCCAATGGCTACTGATGAGAATCCTGGGTGTTGAAGTCCACATGTCCAGAAGTTGCACGGCTGGGAAACATCCCTCTAGGCTACGTAACAAAAACATACTATCTGCTTACATACAAATGAAAGTTGCATTCTCTCTGAAGGGAGAATTAGCAGCTGCCATGGAGTGGGAATTTAAAAAAAAAAATCAACATGGCAGCCACCTAAGCTGCACAGTTGGGATCCATGTTAAAAGGGAGCAGGGCTTTGGTCACCCAGTTGTGGCCATCACTTGATTTTCTAACCTCTCCTTGCAGACAGTCCTGGCAGGCAGCCCTTCCGTCCTGGTTCTTCTGCAAAGACTCGGCCACTGGCATGTGTCCTCTGGCATGGCTGGGATTCAAGAACCTGTCACCTTTCAACGTTTCTGACAGATTGCTTTAGAATCCAAAGCAAAAATGGTATGGAAGCCATCCAAGGGGCTTGTGAATCATGAGCCTTTCAAAAGAAGCAGGCAGGGTGAAGATCTTCAATTCTTGCCTAAATTTGAAGGCCTGCAGTTAATAAGCAAATACACAGAAGGTGCTTTTTTAGCTTTTGCATTTCTTGCTCTCAATGCTCTCTAAACTAAGTGAATGCAGTTTCCCAAGCTTTCAGATTTGGGGTCCCCACCCCAGTTCTTTCCTGAAAATGTCAGAGATGGAACTCTGACCTTTCTCTCAAAAAACAGCTGCTTTGCCACTCAAATCCAGCGGCATCAACGTTCTTCTTCCCTTCACCACAGAAGGCACCTTTCTTATGGACACCCCTTTCTAAATCAGGATATCATGAAATGAACTCCAAATCATCTTTCTAATCATGGTTGCGTCATTCTTAGCATCCCAGATGCTTGTGGCTCTTGGGCCCTCTTCCAGCTATAGCTGGCCAAAATGTGTCACATGGTTCCTCATTGAAGAGGCTTAAGACACTTCAACAAAACTCTTGTAGTGTCTGCAAAAATGAGATTCAAAGAAATGGAAGAAGCAATCACATTTCTACAAAGCCCCAACTGTGCCTCATAGCTTCCTAACTGGCTTCACTAGTTGATTTTTATTTTATTTTTTTGAATCAGAAGCACTGAGGTGCTTCTGGATGGAAAGGATTAGCCGGTGATGTCACCATTGCCCACGGTGGTGGAAGCTATGATGCAGTTGAGGGCTCCTTTCAGGTCCTCGGCAGGAGCTGGAGTGAGGGACAAGAGCTCAATTCCTCCCCACGGCAGTTCTCGGGTCTCGAACGCAGGCTTGCTAACCTCTTGCCCAGCGTCCCAAGCAGTGGTGTGTTGCTCCCGGTTCGCACCAGTTCACAAGAACCGGTAGTAAAATATTTTAGTAGCTCGGAGAACCGGTAATAACATTGGCTGGCCACACCCCCGAACCAGTCTCTGGCCCAGTCGCCGCTTGCTTACCCCGCCCATCTCATCAGAGGCTTTTTTTTTTAACTTTTAAAAGCATTTTTCTACAACCTCATCAGCTGAAAAAATGCTTTTAAAAATTTAAAAAAAAAAGTTGGCCATGCCTACCCAGTCACATTACCCCCCACAAGCCACGCCCATAAAATAAGCCACGCCCACAGAACTGGTAGTAAAAAAATTTAGGACCCACCCCTGATCCCAAGCACTCGAGCCACTGTTGCTTCTTTTTACTAATTGATGAAAAGATGTCTTAAGAACACCATTTGAAGGAAGTGTTAAAGCAGGAGAAAGCTCCCCCATAACTCAATGCACCACGTGAGAACTGAACCCACATCACCGAGATGATATTCTCCTTTGAAAGAAATTCCAAAAGCAAATTCTCTTTTATCAAACGGAAGCCGAATTGCTAGAAGGAGAAATTCTCCGCACTGCTGCACTAACCCTAATAAAGATATAGTCCGCCAGTGTCAGTCAAATGAGTAATTGAACCTAACAGCACTCAAGGTAGTGAAGTCAGATCTTTTCATATCACAGGTTCCACAGAATGAGCCAAATCGTTAGTTTTATAGAACTAGCAGATGGGAGATGAACTTTTCTGGTCAACTGATAATACCGAAGCAGGTTGGTTGTATAACCAAGCCAACCACATTATTAGTGGCTCACATGTGTTCTCCAAACTTTGGGTCTCTCTAAATTTCCACAAGTTCCAGACCCAGCCCAAGAACAACATAGAAAAATCCAGCCAAAGTTCAGTTCTGAATCTGCTCGTGACGACAGACAGAATCTTGCCAGATTAAACCTTCACTACTATCTCACCCCATATGCTGAGAGATTCTAGGGAGTGGCTACAGCACTTAGCAATAGCACTTAGACTTACCTGTTTATACCACTTCACAGTGCTTTACAGCCCTCTCTAAGAGGTTTACAGAGTCAGCTTCTTGCCCTCAATAATCTGGGTCCTCATTTTACCTACTTCAGAAGGATGGAAGGCTGAATCAACCTTGAGCCCATCAGGATCGAACTGCTGGCAGTGAGCTGAGTCAGCCTGCAATACTGCATTCGAACCACTGTGCCACCACAGCTCCTGACTCTTTCCCTCTGTCTCCTATTAAACTCTGGGCTGCCTTTTGTCTCGCCCTCCTCTCTTTGGAATGTGCTCCCTCCTTCTTGGGAAACGTCACTTCACTGTAGTCCATCACACCACATTCCCCACCCCCCACCCCATATCCATCCACCACAGCAGCCTTTCCCACCACATTTTAAATTCCACAAAATTTCAATGAGAAGAAGCAAGGTTCATATAGAACTGCCTAATTCCATTCCATTAGGAATTTCCTATAGGTAGTCCTTGACTTATGACTACAAAATTTCTGTTGCTGAGACATTTGTTAAGTGAGTTTTGCTCCATTTTGCAACCTTTCTTGCAACAGTTGTTGAGTGAATCATTGCAGTTGTTAAATTAGTACAGTTAAGTGAATATGGTTTCCTCATTGACTTTGCTTGTTAGAAAGTTGCACAAGGTGATCACATGACAACAGGATATTGCAATTGTCATAAATTTGAGTCCGTTGACAAACATCTGAATTCTGATCACAGGACCAGGGGAATGCTGCAACGGTCGTAAGTGTGAAAAATGGTCATAGGTTACGTTTTTCACTGCTGTTGTAACTTCGAATGGTCACTAAATGAACTGTTGTAAATCAAGGACTATCAGTATTTCCATCCTGATTGTAAATAGTTAATTATGTGTTAGATTTGTTTCCATCTTCATTTTGTGGAAGTCAAGGTAGCATTCGATACATAATGTTCTTGCTTCCTATTGTCTCCACAACAATACTGTGAGGTGAGTTGAACTGAGAGAAAGAGAGAGAGAGACAGAGAGAGAGAGGGGGGGAGAGAGAGAGAGAGGGAAAGAGAAGACAGACAGACAGACAGATAGACACTGACTGGCTTGCTAATCCAACCATCTTGTGTGGCTAACTCATAGAAGATGGCCAAGGTGCCTAACTGATGGTACCTCGACTGCAGATATCACAGCTCCTTCCAGATCTGTAAATATGGAGGCCAGAGTGCCCACCCATAACCTTCTACCATCACAGTGGCAAAGTTGCCCCACACCAACCTAGATACATCCTACTATATAGGCACACTTCTAGACCACAGAAGGAGATAGGGTTGCCAGGTCTGCTTCCAAAAAATAGCGGACAAGCGGGGTGTGTGTGTGTGTGTTAAGTAGTAAAAAAATAAAAAAAAATTTACAATTAAATTATATATTTTCTTACAAACATTTTAACACGCCATTTTAGGTCAGTCGACACAAGCTACACTACATTTTAAAAATGTGAATTGTACATAATTTTATAATATATTTTTATTTTAATCTCACCATTAATTTTTCCGGAGAATTGAGTTCAATGGATATTCGATCTTTGTCTCATTCTAAATTATGAAAAAAAAGACAAAATGCGATTCTCCTATCCTTATTCTCTTAGACTGTACAGCTTTAGATTACGTACCATTTCATCATAAAGCTTTTGAATAAAAAAAATGTCCACTATTTTGTGAAAAAAAATAGTGAACATAATGTGAAAAAAGCGGACTGTCTGCTCAAATAGGGGACACCTGGCAACCCTAGAAGGAGATGCCCGTTGCCATTTTTATTTTCTAAGAATGTATATGGAGTCAACAGAGAGGCTGCTGTTGTTGACATTCTCCTTTGCTTTATGCTACAATCAGATAGACTCTGGGAAGCGTCTCCTAGCCCACTGCCATATACCAAATGATTTTTTTTAACAACGACAACAAAAAACCAACATTAAAAGTAGAATGTACAACCTGGAGAGCCAGCAGCCTTCCCTTCAAGCAAGATGTTCAAAGGCCAGGTTCCTTCCCTTCAGAGGGCCTTCCAACTTTGGGTCCGATGGACTCTTCAGATCTTAACTAACTCTAAACTTAAACCACTTCCTTATTTTGTCCCAGAATCTCTTTATCACTTGATTGTCTGGATTCTATTGAAAGTGTTCTAAAGTGTTCTGGCCAATTTGGAGAGATTCTAGAAATTGCAAACAGGGGAAAGGGAGCCACATGTCAGCAAGAAAGCTGAAGTTACTCCCCCCCTTCCTGCCTTACAATATCCACATTGGGCTAAATCCTTGACCAGAGACCCTGGAGTTGTTTGAAGTCATAGAATGAATGCAGGAATACAACTTGGCGTGGATCTTATAGAAGTGAAGTCTCAGTACTCTGTTCATAGTTAAAAGATTCTCTAGATTATTGAAGTACGTTTATGGATAAATCAAGCTTTAAAAAAAAATAGCTGAGTCCACGGGTATGGGTATTCCTTGACTTTCCTTGACTTACAATCATTTGGTGAAGCAGGTGAAATTGGCAGCTTGGATTAAAGAAAAAATGTTGACTAATTTTATTTCTACTTGGAAAAATTTTTTGGATTAAAATTGAAAGAAATGAAAATGTAAATTTTGGGAGCTAAAGATTAGAATTTTATGGGATTAGAGAAATAGTGCAAACAAATGTTAACTTTAGAGTAAGAATCAGATGCAATTTTAAAATTTGCATCAGAACCATAGAAAGTTATAAGTCATTTTTTTCCCTGCAGGATCCAATCTGGGTTGGTCACTGGGACCAGAGGGTTTGTCTTCCGAGCTTTCGGACTAATGCTGGAGCCCGTCTCCAGGGAACTTCTCTCTAGCAGATTGTGTGCTGTTCTCTGTGTGGTATTTTTATACATTCACCTTCATTCATTCTTCTTCTACCTTTCTACCATTCTTACTTTTTTCTTTTCTTTTTGAAATCCTATCTTCTTCTTTTTTTTTTAATTTGATTTATATGCCGCCCTTCTCCGGAGACTCAGGGAGGCTTACAATGCGTTAAGCAATAGCCTTCATACTTTTGTATATTTATACAAAGTCAGCTTATTGCCCCCACAAACTGGGTCCTCATTTTACCTACCTTAGAAAGGATGGAAGGCTGAGTCAACCTTGAGCCTGGTGAGATTTGAACTTGCAGTAATTGCAGGCAGCTGATGTTAATAACAGTGCTTTAGTCTGCTGTGCTACCAGAGCTCTTTCTTTCTTGATCTTTCTTTCTCAACCCTCTTTTTGTCTGTTTATTGTTTTAATGTTCTGCTTTTGAAAATCAATAAAGTTTATTTTTAAAAAAAAAAACTAACCTAAATGTTCTTGTCTTTTGGGAAGTAGGCTGAGGTAGGGTGGGGCATGGGGAGGAACTGGGAGGGGGTGGAAGAGAGTAAGCTATTCTGAAGTCTCCATTCAGCCAGAAGGCTTTGGAAAATATAGCTCTGGAAAAAGGACCCTTCAGCCCTGAATGCAAATGCTTTTTACTGGAAACAAGCAGATTTCAAAGCAAGTTTAATTGGCACATGGCCAGTGGGTGCAGTAGAAGAGTTTCTGAGTGTGTGCAATCAATGTGGTTGAGCTTGCCAGCTGTGGCTTGCGGCAGCTGTAAAAGAGCCCAAGTGATCCCCTTCTTTGCATTTTAAGCCTTAAAAGCAGCACCCTTTGATTTCTAGCCCAAGGAACAAGACCTGTCTCTCTTATTTAAAACCTCTGTAACAGGGGTGAAATCTACCGGTTTCTGGGCTACCGGTTCTGTGGGCGGGGCTTAATTAGTGGGCGGGGCTTGGTGGTAAGGTGACTGGGAGGGCGGGGCTTGTTGATCAGGTGGGCGTGGCCAAGTCAATGTCACTTCTTTGCCCTTTTTTAACCTACAAAACACAACACAACACAACTGGCTCACCCACAATATAAAAGCAGCTGTGCTAGACCCAAAATGGCCCCTGCAACAAGCAGGAACCTCACACAGCCACAAAAAGCCCAAAAAACCAACTTTCGCACTTTACACACACAAAATTCCACATATAGCTTTGTGAGATTTTGTGTGATTGTATAGTTAGAGTGAAACACTACAGAAACACACTAAATCTCAGAAAGCTGCACAAATATTATTTTATTTTATTTTTATTTTTATATAAAAGCAGCTAAATTTAAAACTTCCTAAACTTTAAATGACTAGGTCTAAAAAAAGAACAACTAAAAAAAACCCAATTAACTATTTTTTTAAAGCTCCCAAAGGGGGAAAAAACTTACCCAATAGAACAGGGGTCTCCAACCTTGGCAACTTTAAAACTTGTAGACTTCAACTCCCAGAATTCCTCAGCCAGCTTTGCTTTGCTGGCTGAGGAATTCTGGGAGTTGAAGTCCACAATTTCCTGCCTGCTTGATTGAAGGCAGGGAGATTCAGTTGCTTGCTGATGCAATGGATTGCAGGGATTACAGCAAGGTGTTGCGACCAGCAGCTAAAGTAAGCAAGCTGAGGGGGGGAGGGGGAGGGATTTTTGGTACGAGCTATTTAAAAGGAAAAAAGTTTTTTTCTTTTACATGGCTCTGGCGATCCAAGCTGAGTTGCCTTATTAGCAGGCAACTCAGCTGGGATCGTCAGAGCTTGGCTGGTCAGAGCCATTTAAAAGAAAAAAAAGGCTCTGATGATCATGCGGCTCAGCTGGGCATGGGGGGCGGGGGCAGGGATTTTTGCTACCGGTTCTCCGAACTGCCCGCCGCCATCGCTACCTACTCACCTGAGCCGGTCCGAACCGGGAGCATTTCACCCCTGCTCTGTAACCATTCTTGCCCCCACCCCCAAACATGGCATGGACGGTAGCTGTTAATCTAAGATTAGTTCACTGGACTTTGGAATGGAAGTGGACTGTAGCAAGCACCTAAGGCTGCTGCTGAAGTATTGCCCATGTTGTTGCCAGCAGCCTCTGTCTAAAATTTCTGGGTGTCTGCTCAGGCTGGATTGCTCTTGTCTGTCTGTTTCCACTAATAACCTGCTAAATTCCACCCCCACCCCATGAAGAAGTTAGCAACCCATACGCAAGGTCTCTAAGGACAGATAATGGCCAAAAGCATGTGCAGACAATGTGGCCCTAACATGTTTGTGAAACGGAAGCAAAGTTGAGGTCAAGCAGATCTTGGATGAAGGGTGTTCCAAAGAGAAGATCTCATGCCTGGTCCACAGCCTATGAACCTCACAAAGAGGGGAGAACCCTGAACAAGGCGATTTATGTGCATTTTGGTATGTCACGTTTTATCTTATTGTTACTTGCAAATGGGACAGCATATAAATATTGGGAACAAACAAACTGAGAATCTGCAAATTAATTACAGATAGCAGCCCCTCAACCTGCAAGCGGTTATTACTGCTCAAACTTATAACAGCCACAGGACAGATGTTTTATGATCATTGTAAATGGTCACACTGCGCCTCCTGCAGTCTCAAGGTCATATTGCAGCTTTATGACTGGTTGCAGGACTCCACAGTCATGTGACTATGATGTATTTTGCCAGTTTCTGACAAGAAATGCCCATTCAAATGAATCAGTTCATTTAACGTCCACAGCATTGGCCGACTGGCTGCCATGAAAAAGGCCATAAAATTACTTCCGGTCATATGGATGCCTCAACATATAACTGTAATGTTTTACAATTGAGTTTCCAGTCCCAGTGATGCTCATAAACCAAGGGCTATCTTAGAAAGGTAAAGATTTCCTCTTCCAATCATGTCTGACTCCAGGGTGCAGTGCTCATCTCCATTTCCAAGCTGAGGGAGCCAGCACTGTCCAAAGACATTATCTGTGGTCATGTGGCCAGCATGACTATACACCAGGGCGCACGGAACACTGTTACCTTCCCACCGAAGTTGTACCTATTGATCTACTTGCATTTGCATGCTTTTGAACTAGATAGGCAGGAGCTGGAGCAAGAAATGGGAGCTCACCCTGTTGCATAGTACTCAGGTCTCGAACCCAGGCTGTCAGCTCTCCAGCTGACAAGCTCAGCATCTTTAACCGCTGAGTCATCGTGCCCCCCTTTTGACTACCCTATATGCACCATCAAATCTTTATTACCCAATAATCAGCCATTCTTTCAATATACTTTCAAACACTAACCTCACAAAAGCTACGAGTGGCGCAAAGAGCCATGGAAAGAAACATGCTTGGCATCACAAGACAAGATAGAAAGACCTGCACATGGATGATAGAACAAATGAAAATATATGATATCGTCAAGAGAGTAAAAGAACTGAAATGGAAAGGGGCTGGTCACATGGCAAGAAGAACTGATGACAGGTGGACCAATAAAATGGATCCCACTTGATAAAAAGCGTCCATGAAAGAGACCTAAAACAAGATGGAGCGATGACATCATTGTGTTTGACCTTGGGAGGAGGGGCTGGGGGGCATGGCCAGCATGATGTCACTCATGTTGGGGGGGGGCACAGGTGGTGGCCCAAGTGTTCTGCCAGCGAAAATGGGCTCCTGAGCTCCGTTTTCAGCTGCGATGGCCTCCTGTAACCCTCTGCCAGCCAAAACAGAGCTTGGGACGGCTGTGCGCAGCCCTTGTGAGCTCTGTTTTCACTGGCAGAGGCAAGTGGGCCGGTCCTTCGCTGTTTCCAGGGTAGTCCTGTGGGCCAGATCTAAGCACCCCGTGGGCTGGATCCGGCCCCTGGGCCTTGACTTTAACATCCCTACTCTAGAAAGAATGTAGAGAAGAGCAACCAGGATGATTAGGGGACTGGAGGCTAAAACATATGAAGAATGGCTGCTGGAATTGAGTATGCCTAGTCTAGTGAAAAGACATGATAGCAGGGTTCCAATATTTGAGGGGCTGCCACAGAGAGGAGGGGGTTAAGCTATTTTCCAAAGCACCTGAAGGCCAGAAAAGGAACAAGGGAAGGAAACTGATCAAGGAGAGATTCAGCCTGGAAATAAGGAGGAATTTTCTGACAGAGCAATCAACCCATGGAACAGAAGTTGCCTTCGGAAGTTGTGGGAGCTTCATCCCTGGAAACTTTCAAGAAGAGACTGGACTGCCATCTGTCAGCAATGGTGTAGGGTCTCCTGCTTGGGCAGGGGGTTGGACTAGATGACCTACAAAGTCCCTTCCAACTCTGTTAATCTGTTAAAATGATGAGGAAGATGGTGATGATGATGATGATGATCAGCCATTCAATTAACTTCAACCAACTTGTTTATTCAAGCTTATTTAGTTATTTTTAACGTCGAATATCTGAAGCTCCCTCAGTGGTTTATAATCAAACACGCTAAAAAGTACAATTGACTGCTAAAGCTCTCAGTACATCAAGGGAAAAGTGCCTATTTGCCCAGCAACAGCAGGAACATCATGTCATGCCTGAATTTATAGAATCCCAGGAAGCGAGCACTTGATTTTCCTCCTGTCATCAAAGTAAGTAGAACAGAATGCCCTACAAAGATACAAAAACAATATTTTGGTATCAGAATCCACGCTGCAGATGGCACACCAGAAGAGGGTCAATTCATTAATTATATTTCTTCGCTAATCACTTCTTGACTTTCAGCATTATTATTTTATCCCTTCCAGCTTAGGAACAAAAATGAAAGAGGCCTCTCAACTCCAATCCGTTCATGAGAAAACACTACCCCCCTCCCAAAAAAGCTCCTAATATTTGACAAAGCCAGAAACATTGGCCAAAACACTGAGCATCAACCAGTATCGGCATATGTCGCCCAAGCAAGGTAAGCAGGTTTGGCATGAATGAATACAGAAGCAGCTGAAACTGAACTGAGGCCAATAAATACTGCAAAGAGACATATGGGCACAAACAAAGCTGTATCAAAGCAATACTGACCAAAATCTGCACAACGTTTACCCAAGGATACAAAAATAAAAATATGGGGAAAATTCAAGAGAGATTTTACTATCATTAAAAGCATTTATTAGCTACTTTCAAAGTTCAGGATAGCTGGTAATAAGAAAGAACAGCTGGAAACCAGGTTTTTTTTGGGGGGGGGAGGATTAGCTGTATCTTAAATGCAAATATCATAATTAAACAAAAGTTAGCTAACCAAGCAAACTGAAGGCCAAAGGGAGAAGTAAAATGTTCTGTATCTTGAAAGCTCCTCCACTCGAGAAGAACAGAGAATGTGTGAAAATCAACCAAGGTGGAAGGAGAACATAGGTTTGGGCAACAAAGTTCTGCTTTGTTCTGGGAATAGTTTTCCCCTCAAACTCTGCAGGAAATTCCAACTGGTCAAGTTTTGCAAGAAGGAAGGCAACCTCTCTGTTTGCTTCTCATCAATCTGACATGTTGAGACACCTAAACATGTAGCTGGAGAAGACCAAACCTGATCATGCCCAGGACCCTTCCAAGGAAAGGCCAAAGCGTCTATGGAGATTCTCAATCATCCAGGTCATGGTTGTCCCAAAAGTGCTGTAGGAGATGATCGGGCTGGACCTTCTTGGTTTTTCCTTAAAAATATTTCTCTTCTCATCCAACAAGGTTTTTCAGTTTCTTGGATGAAAAGTGAAACGTTTTCAAAGAACGAAACCAAGAAAGTCCAGTTTCCTTTTGGAAAAAGCACTGTTGGGACTTTCTTGATGATGCCTTTTTGCAAAAAGTAAGTGCCCTCAAGTCCATCAGTTCAGAAATTGGTTCAAACTGGACAATCCACATAAAATGGCCTTTGTTGCTACTGCTGGTTCATATTTCCTCTGAGCACAAGGCACAATGCAGTTCCAAATGAGAGGCTTCCAAGACAGATACAAAATCTCCCACTGTACAATCGAGTCATTCCTTCCAATTACAATCTCCCAGTCCTGGAGACAGAAGCGGGCAAGCATAATGCAGACCCAAGTGAGCAACCCATCCCAATCGCTCCACAGGGAATGCAGGAGAAATCTTTGACTGATGGAAGGCAACCATCCTGATGCCTCACTTCCTGAAGGGTGGGTGGGTTTTGCTGAGCAAAGGTTCCCAAACACTTTGAGGATGGACTTTTCCTCACTTCATCAACAATTCTTGCCCAGCCATTTCAACAGGAAACAAATTTCCATTTTGCTTACCTTTTAAGATTATTTCAGCACCATTTTCTTCTTTTGTCACAAGCTGTTTTGCAGGTTCCTCTCCTCCCAAGGTTGTGTTCCCCAGTGCAAGTCCAAGAGAAGATCAGAAGTGTTTTCAGTTATTGATGTAGGGCACTGAAGGAGACTGTAAAATAAAGGCAAGTGAGTTAGTGGAGAATTGCCCTTTCTCTGCTTATATAGCAAGTTAAATTAAATTAGTGGCATCTACATAAGGATCTCCTGCTGTTCCTGCATTCATATTCAAAGACTGCATCCTTCAGTTATTCAGAAACTCTCAGGAATACCACAAGAGGCAGGCAGCAAAGAAAGTGTAAAAATATTATCTATGAAAGGGCCTTGTGATTTTGGGGTGGGGTTTTAAGAATATGGTCCATGTTCAGCATTTAGAACATAGAATAAGCTGATACCAGAAACGACAGTTCTTTCACACTTGGGGGAAAAAGCAGGATATAACTGCCTACACGAATTCATTTATTCAGAAAATTGGTCGTTTGCTCCAAGGAGTTCACAAAACGTATCCTGTAAGGCTGGTGAGCAACAGTTTTGGAAGATGATTCAATTAAAAGTGCAAACAGGAAGGTGAGGGCACAAAGGCGTGGGGCTTTACCAGTGGTAAAATCCATTTTTTTTTACTACCAGTTCTGTAGGCGTGGCTTGGTGGGCATGGCTTGGTGGGCATAGCAGGGGAAGGATACTGCAAAATCCCCATTCCCTCCCCACTCCTGGGGAGTATCATCAGTACGCTGATGATACTCAGGTGTACATTTCCACCCCAGACCATCCCAACGATGCCCTTGAAGTGATGTCCCAGTGCCTGGAGGCCGTGCGGGTCTGGATGGGGAGAAACAGGCTTCGACTCAACCCTTCCAAGACCGAGTGGCTGTGGCTGCCGGCGTCCCGGTATAGCCAGCTGACGCCATCGCTGGTTATTGGGGGTGAATCATTGGCCCCCACGGAGAGGGCCCGCAACTTGGGTGTCCTCCTGGATGCGCGGCTGTCTTTAGAAGGGCATATGACACCCTTGGCCAGGGTGGCTTTTTGTCAGGTTCGCCTGATACGCCAGTTGCGCCCCTTTCTGGACCGGGACTCCCTACGCACGGTCACTCAAGCACTCGTCACTTCTCGCCTGGACTATTGTAACGCTCTCTACATGGGGCTCCCCTTGGGGTACACCCGGAGGCTCCAACTGGTGCAGAATGCGGCTGGGTGGGGGATTATGGGAGCGACGGGGTGCTCCCATGTGACTCCTCTCCTGCGCGAGCTGCATTGGCTTCCGGTGGACTTCCGGGTGCGCTTCAAGGTGTTGGTGATCACCTTTAAAGCGCTCCATGGCTTAGGGCCAGGGTACTTACGGGACCGCCTTCTGCCACCAATAGCCTCCCACCGGCCGGTTCGCTCCCACAGAGAGGGCTTCCTCAGGGTGCCGTCGGCCAGACAATGCCGGCTGACGACCCCCAGGAGGAGAGCCTTCTCTGTGGTGGCACCTACCCTATGGAACAATCTACCCCCAGAGATACGAGTGATCTCCGGCCTCCGGATTTTTCGTCGGGCCCTAAAAACTTATTTTTTCAGTTAGCCAGTCTGTCTTGATTTTAGGGTTAGTTTTAAAATTTTAATATTGATTTTAATTGACAAGTTTTAAATTATGGGCCAAATTTATAAATTATTTTAACTTTATTTTTAACTGTGATGTTATGTATAGATGTTTTTATCTTGGCTGTTCACTGCCCTGAGTCCGAAAGGAGAAGGGCGATATAGAAATTTGAATAATAAATAATAAATATTGCAAAATCTCCATTCCCACCCCACTCCTGGGGGAAGGATATTGCAAAATCTCCATCCCCACCCTACTCTGGGGCCAGCCAGAGGTGGTATTTGCCAGTTCTCCGAACTGCTCAAAATTTCCGCTACCAGAACCTGTCAGAACCTGTTGGATTTCACCCCTGGGCTTTAGCATGCATGGGGGCAGAGCCAGGACCCCTCATTTTCTCATTTATCATTTAGTTGTGGATTCACCACTGCTGGAGGTTTTCAAGAAAAGATTTGTCCGGGATGATATAAGATCTCCTGCCATTGGCTTGGATTAGAAGACCAAAGATACCAATGGGCAAGACAAAAACAACAATGGTTGGAAACTAACAAAAGAGAGAAACAACCTAGAACTAAGGAGAAATGTCCTTAGAGAACAATCGATCAGTGGAAGGGCTTGCCTTCAGAAGTTGTGGGCGCTCCATCACTGAAGGCTTTGAAAAAGAGACTGGACAACCATTTGTCTAAAATGATATAGGGTCTCCTGCTTGAGCAGGGGGTTGGACTAGATGACCTCTGAGGTCCATCTATTATTTTATATATTCTAAGACCTCCAAGGTTCCTTCCAGCCCCATGGTTCTATGATCTCCTTCCAAAAGGGGACAATTGTGGTTTTTCCTTGTTTGCTTGCATGCTAAAGCTTCTCTCTTACCCCATGTTTCTTGCCTCAAAAAAGAAGATCAATATTCAGCCTAATGGTCCAAGAGTCTTATGAAGCCCAACAATGGGATTGGGAGTCATACCTCAACTGCTGTTATATGAAATCTGACTGATTCCCATGCTACATTATCTGCAATAAGCCTCTTGACCAGACCAAGAGTTTCTGCCAAATGTAATCCAGTTAGTCAGGACAGTCTTCTGGAACAGGCGTCTCCAATCTTGGCAACTTGAAGACTTGTGGACTTCAACTCCCAGAATTCCTCAGCCAGCTTTGAATTCTGGGAGTTGAAGTTGAAGTCCACAAGTCTTCAAGTTGCCAAGGTTGAAGACCCCTGTTCTGGAATACAATTGCTAATTGTTTTTTCACCACACTACAGTCTGTTCCCTGGCTTTTCTCCTTCTTTTGGCTCGTATTCAGATGCCCATTACATTTATGGAAGTTTACTATCCCAAAGTTTGAAAAGCTAGGTCCCTCACCGGAACTGCCAAAGAGCATATTTACGCAATTTCAAAATTAGGCAACATTTCAGATTCAAACATCTCTCTTTCTCTGAATGTAAATTCTTTTCTCCTGGACATCGGAAAACAATTACCTCTCCAGATTGTTTTGATTTTAGCAGCTATCAAACATGAAATAAATTGTCAAATGTTAAAATATCCTCCCATATTATCTGTCATGCTCTGATTCTGTATGCTGCCTATCAAATCCTGCTAAATATTATGTTTTTAACTATCAAACAAAGCTAAATGTCAGCTATCAACTATTATCAGGTGTCGATATACAACCACTGAGAAATCTAGAGATCAGATATCATCTAAAGGAATGCTTCTGAGACAAAATTCAATTTCAGATTTGCCCCACATTTCTTTCTAGATAAAAGATTTGTGGAAACCATTCTAAGTTGGATGAATTCCAGATTTTAAATGTAATTTATCAAAATGAACGAATAAATAAATAACTTATAATATTGCCGACAGAAATAAATATAACACAGAAACAGTCATAATCATACAGTAATTACAGTATACGCCCTCTTCAATATTCTCATTGTTCATTTTGTTTGCTTGACTTAATTAAACAAAAAAGAAATAGAAAAAAGGAAAAAGGAAAAAGAACAATGAGAACAAAACAATTATTCAACAGCAAAATATATATAACAGGTTTTGATACTTCTATATATAAATTTTTACATAAGAGTTTCAAGGAACAATAATAATTTGCTTTTTACCGATGACTCTACTCAGCTGAAAATGCAAAAGATCTGGAAGCTTTACTAAGGAAAGTCAAGGAGCAAAGTGAAAAAATGAAACTAAAATTAAATATAAAATGGGCCAATGACAGGCACAGCAACCAGCTGTAGAATGAATAATGAAGATATCTCAATGATAGATAGAAGTCTGCCTTTTACAATTAGTTACCAACCACAAAGGACCTAACAGTTAAGAAATATGCCACACATTTCAATATAGAATCATAGGGCTGGAAGAGACCTAGGAGGTCTTCTAGTCCAACCTTTTGTCAAGCTATTGTGATGTTGTACTTCTCTATTTTAGAAAATAATAACCATTCATCTGCAACTGAAAACAGGGCATTGACATCTATATCTATCATCTTCTTTGATCACTCTAATACCTGAGTGATATTTTCAACCATACTTGTCCTATGTTCACACACCTTATGTAATTAGATGTTTTATTTGAAAGATAATCTTTTCCCAGTTACATCTCCCTGACCCACCAGAGCAGGGAGGTAGGGGATGTTAAGGGTCCCCTCTTTTAAGAAGGCCAATCTAGTGGGACCAAGAAGAAAGGCCTTCTCCATGGAGGCTCCCTCCCTGTGGAACACGATCCCTGAGAAGATAAGATCAGCCTCTACCTTGATACTCTTTCGAAAGGCCCTGAATACATGGGTTTCCAATTAGGGACCCAGCCAGGTGGGAGGTAAGCTCAAGGGACTCAATGGGACAGGATGGGTAGGTAGACTTGCACTTGGGTCAGTAGCCACGATGGCCTTGGAAAAGATATTCAGATGCCACCTGGAAAGAACAGAGTTAAGTTATTTTCTCTGTGACACTCCATGGAACCAAAGTTGCATTTGAAAAAAAGAGGAGAGAAGGAGTATTTACTTGCTGATAGCTAACAAATAGGTAACACTGGATTTTTCAGAAATGGAAAAGGATGATGACCACCACAGATCAAAGACGGAGTTATAGAAAAAGTCAAGGAAAAGCAAGAATGACAATGAAGATGAGTTAAGTTGGTAGAGAATGAGAGTTGCAAAAATAGGATGTTCCAAGAAAAAGAGCCCATGTAAAAGGTCCTATTGCTCATGGAAAGCTATGAAACTGTTACAATACAAGTTTCATCCTGATGTGGAGTCTACATGTTCCATTGTGCTCAGAAAGGCACATGGGACTTGTGATCCAATACATTGGGAAGAGACTACACTAGAGAAGAGCACTGATGCCAGCCTTTAACTGCCATGGTTTTCTTAAATCAAATACTTCTTTTGTCAAGTGAATACAAGCAGTAGGCTCATATTTTATTACACTGATCTCTTTGTTGCCTTGGAGGTTATAGACGATGGGGAAAAATACAGTTTGTATCCCTCCCTCCCTCCCTCCCTCCCTCCCTTCCTTCCCATACGCACTGACACTCACTTATGTACAGATAACTTTATGCCTCATACTGAATGATAGTTTAACCATGGTCCAGAGAATAAACCACATTTGTTTGGGTTTACTCATACACACAAAAAAATAAAGGTTTTCCATTCGGACTCCAGGGCACGGTGCTTACTTCTGTTTCTTGGCCGAGGGAGCCAGTGTTGTCCAAAGACAATTTCCATGATCATGTGGCCAGCATGGCTATATGCCCAAAGGTGCACAGAACATTGTTACCTTCCCACACAAGTGGTACCTATTAATCTGCTTGCATTTGAATGCTTTCAAACTGCTAGGTGGGCAGGAGCTGGGACAATGGGAGCTCACAAACCTAGGCTGTCATCTGTTGACCACTGAGCCATCGTCCCCCATTCACAAAAAACTAAGCCATAAACCATAAATTTAGAAGAACTGTGATGTTGCAACAAGTTAAGACAAAGACAAGGAAACCATACAATAGTGGCTGATCTGTCTCTTTAATGTAAATGCAATTTGCAATTGTGATAAATATGGTTTGCCTAATATTTGCAAAATAAACTCCATTTGTCTAGGTTCAAACAATGGAGCAAGAGAAAAATCATGGTTTACAAACCACAATGTCAAGCTATGCATATAGTCAGCAGTGAGTTTCAAATTATTTTACTACCGGTTTGTGCACGTGCCTGGCCTTCCACACATGTGCTTTGCAATAGGATGACATAGAGCCGGGGCAAGTGGGCGGACCCATTCGCGATTTCTGCTACCGGTTTGAGTGAACCGGTCTGAACCGGCTGAATACCACCTCTGCATAAACTGTTAAACTCAAATTAATCATGTTCTTTCATCCTTTGGGAAACCCCAAGATCCCATCTGGAGCTCTGTAAACGTTCATTCTTGGATCCCTGCTGGGCCTGGATTGGCTTTTGTACTGGGCTTTCCCCCTTTTAATGGAAAGCAGCTCTTCTGTTTCTTGCAACCTGGAGCAAGCTCAGCCAGACAAAGTGGCTGGCATCCTTTCTGATGAACAGAGACGTCTGCTTCCACAGAAATACAAACGACTGCATGGAACTGACATGCAGAATTAGAAATTCTCTCATTCGGCAATCAATTCCTAAAAGCAACAATGGCTGAAAACCTAAACAACACGGGGGAAATTGTTATTAAAATCAATCGTGGAAATGACTGATTATTATGTGCATCTTTTAAATCATTTTAAGGGCTTTTGAGAGATGGCAATGTGAATTAGCTGTGGAAAAGAGATAATCTAGACAAATGAGAATTTGTTTGAGGAACTGAGTCATATGTGACAAAACTTCCCAAGCTTTTACGAATTAGAAATGAGATAGTAAGGATTATGAATCATCAGTTAAACCTGATAAAGCTTACCGCACCTGGAAAGCCATTTTTATCAATGCTTAAGGTCACACCTACAGCGTTTGACAGTCTCATCATTTGGGACCAATAGAATTTCTATCCCTTTTTCCATACAGCAAGATTTACTCCTTGCCTTTTCATAAAAGAACCAGAAAAGCACACACTACCAGCATGGCAATTAAACTGTCTCCCACACCAAACACAAGGAAGTTACATAAGTAGATTTATTGCAGAGAATTAGAAAGCTGTTCAGATGAAGACATTTGCTGTCTAAGGGGCACCCTGCAGTTCCGCCTTTCCTACAGAACTTAGTCCGCTGATCTAAACTCTGACTTGCTTCTTCTTTGCACTTCCATATGAATGGATGCTGATTTTCCAGAAGGTTTTCTGACCTCCATCTTTCATGATGAAACAGATACATTCAATTCGCAGCTATTAAGTTTGTTGTCGAAGCAGGGACAAAAATAGCCAGGGAAATTATTGAAGTGTGGGAAATGGGCTCCTTGTCAGTCAACAGGATGCTGATTTATCACCTGCTTATCTGGTACGTGGGAACCAAGGACTTGTCAGCACAAGGAAACAGCAGCCAATGACTTAACAGCTGGCTATCAACACCCCATCAACCAATAAGAAGCCACATACCCTACATAAATATGATGCATAAAATAACCCAAAGCAGACATTCTGGCGAGGGAGAAGTTCCCTGAGGATGGGCTCCAGCACGAGTCTGAAAGCTTGGAAGATTCTGGTCCTGGTGACCTACCCAAACTGGATCCTGAAACAGATTTCTCTGCCTTTCAAACCAGAGTTGCCTCTCCTACGAGCTTTTCTCAAATCTTTGAAATCTCCCCCTTTGTAACCCTTCTATTTCTCCACACTAGGAGATATGGGCTACTGTCAGGCCCCCAGGAATCAATAACACCATCAGTAAGAATAGTTTCATAAACAGAATCTTCACTTATAGACAGAATCTTGCCAGACTAAAGCAACTATCTGCATAACTACAGATATACTCAGGGAACTGCTAGGGAGAGTTTTAACCTTTTACCTGATGATCAAATTTTCCAAGCTCTTCTGTCTTTTTCTCTCTGAAAAGCAGCCCCTCCCTCCTGGGAATCCAGACCACATTCCAGACCACAGCTCCAAATGCATGGCATAAGCTCCTCCATGCCAGCTACAGTGGCACCGTGCTGAATTATGCAAAAACAAAAGTGTAGGAAAGGACAGCTTGCAAGGCTAACAATTGCATCGGTCTGCAAGACACTGAGTACAACTTTGGGAGTCGAGTCCTTAGCAAAGAGAGAAACTAAACTTGAAGTCAAGGCTAAGCAAAGGCAACCAGGTGGCTTAAATAGCAGAGCTGGATAATACCACAGAAACAAAAGACAAGATGCTGTACATGTGAGCATGTGACGGGCTGATTTCAACTGAAGTGCTGCTATTATTGGCAAGGCCGTTTCCAACTCTTGTAGAAGGGAGTTTTGGGCACTGACTTTGTCAGGTGGGATCCTGACAAATCTCTCCCCCCCCCCCCATTCCCAGAACCTGGCTTGGCCATTCACGAGATGTGATGTCAGCCAAAGTTAGGATTTCATTGGGAGCTGAAAAGAACAGCTTTCTAAGGCTGTGTTTGAAAAGGGGGGGGGGTTGGCCAAGAGGATTGGAAGATTCATAGTTTGGATTAAAGCAGCAGTCCCCAACATATTGAGCACCAGGGACCGGTTCCATGGAGAGAGGTTTTCACGCAGACCGGAAGGGGCGTGGTTTTGTGTACTGCCTGCATCCCGTGGATTGGGCCTCCATTGTTTGTGCGGACCGGTTTCTGGCATGCCATGGACCGGTATCGTTCCACAGACTGGGGGATGGGGACCCCTGGATTAAAAGAAGGAACTAACAAACTGAAATTAAAATCCGGGCTAGCCATCAGCCCACCAATATGACATGACACTAGCTTTGAAATTCCCAACAACTTCCCACCAAAAGCAATACTGGCCAATGTTATATATGTTGCAAGAATAAGAAAAATATTTACCCTAGTCAGTGTTTCTCTACCTTGGCAACTCAAGATGTGTTGGCTTCAATTCCCAGAATTCCCCAGCCTGCCTAACTAGAGAATTCTGGGAGTTGAAGTTCACACAATTTAAAGTTGCCCGGGTTGAGTAAGACCAACGTACATGATACATTTTGTGTATTTCAGAGGCATTATACAGGAGACAGCAGTGAAGCATCTATGACGTCCCTGCATAATATATGTGATATCCCAGCATTAAACAAAGGGGCTTATTTTGCTCTCAAGAACACTAATCCTGAACAAATTCCATTACTTTAGTACGCAATATCAGGTCAGAATGCCAAAAACTGGCACTCTTATGAATTTTGCATTTTGATTATTTATATCTTTTGGCATCTGCTGCCCCAGAATTGGTGAGTTTGACAGTAAAAAAGCCAGGTAAACAACATAAGAAATATTGGAAGAAAGGAACTTTACCGCACAAAATATACTGTACCAATGAAAAGTAAGAATAAGCTTTGCTAAATTAGTACCCTCCAGACAATTGCAAACGCAGCTTAAAGCTGGCCAGAAAATCTAATACAGATAATTCTCAATTTAAGACCACAATTGAGTCCAAAATTTCTGTTGCTAAGTGAGACATTTGTTAAATGAATTTTGCCCCAATTTGTGACTTTTGTTGCCACAGTTGTTAAGTGAATCACTGCAGTTGTTAAATTAGTAACACGGTTGTTAAGTAAATCTCGCTTCCCCATTGACATTGCTTGTCAGAAGGTCGCAAAAGGGGATCACGTGACCCCGGGACACTGGGACTGTCATAAATATAAGTCAGTTGCCAAGTGTTTGAATTTTGACCACGTGACCATGGGGATGCTGCAATGGTCATGTATGAAAAACGGTCATGAGTCACATTTTTCAGTGCTGTTGCAATTTGCTGTAACAACATTCTTTAATGAACTGTTGTAAGTTGAGGACTACCTATGCATCCAAAGGATGGGGTCAGTACTACATTTCTATACAATTCACAAGCAGAAACTTCACAGGGCAAGAAGACCCAGATCAATTGAAGATGATAGCAAAAATTAGAACTGAATAATCTCACTGCGTACAATGAATGGCTGAGAGAACAAGATATGCCTAGCTTATCAAAGAGAAGGACGTGATAGCAGTCTTCCAGTACTTGAGGGGCTCTCACAGAGAAGCGGGGGGGTCAACCTATTCTCCAAAGCACCTGAGGGCAGTAACAGGTGGAAGATCATTAAAAAGACACCCAACCTAGAACTAAGGAGAAATTTCCTGACAATGAGAACAATTAATCAGTGGAATGACTTGCCTCCAGAAATTATGGATGCTCCATCACTGGAGGTTTTCAAGAAGAGGTTGGACAGCCAATTGTCCAGAAAGGTGTAAGGTCTCCTGTTCGAGCAGAACTCCAAAGTCCCGTCCAACTTTGTTATTCTATGTTCTGTGTAATGTGATGCTTAATGTAATGTTTACCAATACTTTTAGAGCCCTTTCTACAGACATCTCCACCAACGATCTTTATTTACTGTTTCAAAAACAACTGCATCCACAGCATGTACCAGAATACTTTCAATTGTTACAAAAAAATGGACAAACCTTAACATGGACCTGTATGAGCACAGCAAAATCTCTTCTAACTCTTCCTGGAGATGAATGGTGGTAATAGAGGACCATTTGGCTTTCAAGAATGCTAATCATCCAGCAGTGACCTTCTCAATGAAACATCCCTAATCAGGAGGCAGAAGATCCCCTGACACAAAGAAGCAACATCAGTGGCCAACGTCATCCAAATCTAGTCAAAGCAGCATGGACATTCCTTACCCAATTACAGGGGTCTACAAAGTTGGCAACTTTGAGACTTGTGGACTTCAATTCCCAGAGTTCCTCAGCCAGCCATATTGAAGTCCACAAGTCCTAAAGTTGCCAGGCTTGGAGACCCTTGCCCAATCAGATCTAACTACTCCTATCCATTCCAACAATCTCCCATCTGGAGATACCTTGACTACTTGGCCAGGGGTATCATCGCTGCGAGATGGTTGAGAGCTTTGCCTTGGCTCTCTTCCTCTTCACCAGAATGCAAACTTTTTTGTGGGTGGTTTAACAGCAGGTGCAGGAGGTCACTGGCAACCATCTCCTGGCTCCAGATTGGGAGTCAATAATAAGCGTTGGCTTCCAGTTTTAGTTTGTTAGGAGAGGAACCAACAAATGTTCCTGCTTCACAGGTATTGCTAAATAAAACCCAATTTCACAGACTCAAAGTTGAAACAGAACAATTAAGTGTTTTTGTTTAGCTACCACACTGAGAGGGAAAGAAATCAAACCAAAGCAAGGAGGGATGAGCACCAATATATTGGTAGTCTTCAATGTATTTGTCAGGCCTGGAAGCCATCTTTCAGTATTACCACAATGGGAACCAGAATTTTCACTGCTAAGCAAGATGTTGTTAAGTGAGTCACACACGATTTTGCCCCCTTTCTTGTCATGGTTGTTAAGTGAATCATGCTGTCATTAAACAAATCTTTGCATGTCAGAAGCCAGTTGGGAAGGTCAAATAGCAATAGCAATAGCAATAGCGCTTAGACTTATATACCACTCCATAGTCTTTTACAACATTCATGTAGATCAGGGGTCCCCAATCCCCAGGCTGTGGCCCATTACCGGGTCACAGCCTCTTCAGAACTGAGCAGCACAAATGGCTGGCCGGCACATGCGCACAAACGCAAGCAGCTCAACTTGTGCAAGCGGTGGGCTGGTGCCCCTCTCATCTCCCCCACCGGCCACCAAACCGTAAAGGTTGGGAACCGCTGATGTAGCTGTTCCACAGCAGTGGAGAGAGAGAGAGAGTAACCCTGTGGGATCTACACTGCATTATCCATCGCATTAACTGGAGATTTACTTTTAGCCCTCCCTTTTATAAAAGGGCTTCTAGAGCAGGGGTCTCCAACCTTGGCAACTTTAAGCCTGGAGGCTTAATTCCCAGCTGGGAATTCTGGGAATTCTGGGAGTTGAAGTCCTCCAGGCTTAAAGTTGCCAAGGTTGGAGACCCCTGCTCTAGAGCTCATCAAAGCAGATTCCAAGCCAGGTCCCTCACCTTTTCTTACCCTTCCTCTCTCCCCTTTAATGAGGCAGCTTCAACCAAGAAAGACAGTTTCAAAACCCAACAAGCCATATGTGGGGGATAAGGTAGGAAGACCCTGACTTTCTGTCCAATGGTGACCAGGCTGTTTTGCATTCTAAATGGTTGCTTTCTTGTTGGACAAGAACGAATTGGCACGAAACCTTTAGCACCGAATATGGTGACTCTGCTGACAAAGGTGGTGGATGTAGTTTTCCACCACAGCCCTGGAACACCAGCTGAGATGCCTTCAGGCACCTGGTCACCTGGGCCATTGTGCCTCCTGCCTCCCTGTCCTTCATGGCAAGAGTCTGTTGGAGAAAGCTGGTCTTCTGTGTGGTCTCCACCAAGGTCTGTAGGCCCAACCTTGCTTCTCAAATTGCTTCATGAGCCTCTGACTCACTAGCAGCCTATTTTTGTGAAATGCCTGATGGAGAGAAAACGCTCTGAGAAATTTAGGCAGTGCCACGTGCGATGTAGGCTCTGCTCAGGGGAAACAAAAAGACAAAGCCACAATAATAACAACAACAAAATGTCTGCAATGAGAAAAGGCTCGTTTCTGCATCGATCACAATTTGCACAATTGCTCTCATTCAGAATAATCTAACCCGCTTATTTTTCAGGTTTTTTTTTTAATCATTTAGAACATCATTTGAGAAGCCATGGAAAAGCAAAGGAAAGGTGAAGCATCTCTTTTCTGCTGGAAATCAAGTTCAGCCATTCTGCATTCACAAAAGCCACTGAGCATTCCCAAATGCAGATTTGATTGTGGATTTATTCATATATATTGCATTTTAAAACTCATTTATTGTTATTGCTGTTTTTATCTCTATGATGCTCCTGTTTCCATTGCCTGGTAATATTTTTCTTTATATTATATATATTTTAAGAGATTTCTAAATGGCCCAGGGAACTGGGGCTATTGAACAGTTTGTTAAATAAAGCGAATTGCTGAAGCTGGAAGCGTTAGAAATTTGGCTTTCTCTCTTGAACAAAGCGGATTCTCTGGATGATTACTTAAATATGAGCTATCAGTATATGGCAGGAGCCAAAAAAGCTAATACAATCACTGGTCGTATAAACAGAGGCATAGAATCAAAATCACGTGAAGTATTAGTACCACTTTATAAAACCTTAGTAAGGCCCCACCAAGAATACTGCATCCAGTTTTGGTCACCACATTACAAAAAAGGTTTTGAGACTTTGGAAAAAGTGCCGAGAAGAGCAACTAGGATGATTGAAGGGCTGAAAACTAAAACATGAAGAACGGTTGCAGGAATTGGATATGGCCAGTCTAGAGAAAAGAAGGACTAGGTATGACATGATAGCAGTCTTCCAGTATTTGAGGGGCTGCCACAAAGAAGAGGGGGTCAACCTGTTTTCCAAAGCACCAGAGGGCAGGACAAGAAACAATGGATGGAAACTAATCAAGGAGAGAAGTAACCTGGAATTAAGGAGAAACTTCCTAACAGTGAGAACAGGTAACCAGTGGAACAGCTTGCCACCAGAAGGTGCGGGTGCTCCATCACTGGAGGTTTTTAAGAAGAAACTGGACAGCCCCTTGTCTTAAATTGTATCTTCTGCTTGAGCAGGTGGTTGGACTAGAAGACTTTCAAGGTCCCTTCCAGCTTTATTCTGATTGTTAGTTTAATTGAAGCTGAGTCCCACCATTCTGCTGCTTGGATGGGGAAAGGTTTTATGGTCCCGTCTTGGAAAAAGTAGAATAGAATAGAATAGAATAACAGAGTTGGAAGGGATCTTGGAGGTCTTCTAGTCCAACCTTTCTTAGGCAGGCAACCCTATATCATTTCAGGCAAATGGTTGTCCAATCTCTTCTTAAAAACTTCCAGTGTTGGAACATTCACAAATTCTGGAGGAAAGTTGTTCCACTGATTAATTGTTCTAAGTGTCAGGAAATTTCTCCTTAGTTCTAAATTGCTTCTCTCCTTGATTAGTTTCCACCCATTGCTTCTTGTTATACCCTCAGGTGCTTTGAAGAATAGTTTGACTCCCTCTTCTTTGTGGCAACCCCTGAGATATTGGAACATTGCTATCATGTCTCCCCCTCTTCATTGAACTAGTCATTCCCTCCCCTTTCCAGCATTTCTTGGGTTAGTGAAGAGAGCTAGTTTCTTTGTAGGACTTCTTATATTAGTTTGAATGTTTTCTCTACTGGACAAACATTTTTTAAATTCCATTAGTTCCTCCTGTTTTCAACTGTTTTATATCACACAGAGACAGTGTGGAGTTGGGCATCTCTCTAAATTTAATGAATGAACAAATGAATGGTTGAATAATAACAAAATAAATAAAGTGGCTCTTAAGACTTGTACGTGTATAATCTCAAAAGCGGCATGTGTCTTTAAGCATTTTATTCAAGTAGAAATTTAGTCGATAAAGAAACTGAAACTCCTAAGAGCTTGACTAAAATTCTTCTAATCAATCTACCAATGCTGGATGAAAAATAGTTTAAAGCAGTCGGCTGCATGATTAATTGGACCACTTTTTAGTTGATCGATTCAGCTAAGCAAAACATATTATTAATTTCACGTTCACCCACATTTTAACGTCTACTATTCCAAGCTGCTTTGAGCACAATCTGGAAGAACACGATATAAATGCATTAATCCAATTCAACGTCTACTTTAATACAACATTAGTGTGGAAGGAAGCTATTCAGTTTTCGCCTAATCCCCTTTCCTGTCCTAGGGCATTTTTTAATTCCACCCAGGTTTTCTGGAGGGGCCTACAAAGTATACAAGACTAATTCAAACAAGCAGATGGATAGCTAGTTGTTCTGCGATTAGGTTGAAACGGAATAGATATGCTGCATCCATTTCCTTCCAGCATGGAAGACCTCTTCACACACTCTCCCCTCCGCAAATATTCTGCTGCATAATTGTGATTTCTTGCTGCATGAGACATTTTCTGTGGCAAAGCCAACATCTCCAACAAAGAACAGAGAGATCCGGGTCAGTGAAGGAGGAGGATGACTCCGGACAGATATAGACCAGTCAAAAACAACCGGAGTTTTTAGCAGCCTTGTGTCATTTTGACACGCTGGGGAAATAACCCTTTAATCCAGCCCATGTATTTCATTTACTGCAGTGTTCTCCAGCTCGCCAGTGTTATGAAAGGCACCTTCCCCCAGAGAGCAGAGGCTTAAAAATCATCCAGAGTTTGAATTTCCTTCTACCATTGCAAGAGATGCAGGTAGGATGACTGAGGCTTCCCTACCAGGTACGGCTCAGATGCTGGTATGCCGAAATAGAAATCTTTCCCACTTTCAAAAAATCAGGCTTTTTACTGGGATCATCCCTCCCTTCAAGTGCTGTAAGAAGAGAGTGGACAGCCATTTGTCCAGAATAGTATAGGGCAGTGATGGCTAACCTTTTTGCCATCATGTGCCAGGAAGGGGGAAATCACGTGCGCGTGTGCCCACACCCATAATTCTATGCGCCCCGTCCCTGCGCATGCATGTGTGACCCCCGCCCTGCTCCTCCCGCTCCTGGCATGCGATGGCTCAGTAGACCTGTTTTTTTTCTCTTTCACCAGGAGAAAATGGAAGTTGGCAAACGGGCCGTTTTTGGCCTCTGGAGGACCTCTGGGGGGGGGAGGCCATTTTCGCCCTCCCCAGACTCCTAGAGAGGCTTTGGAGGCTGGGGACAGCAAAAAACATGCCTTTCGGTCCCACCGGAAGCTGGCAAACAGGCTGTTTCTGGCCTCTGGAGGGCCTCCACGGGGGGAGGCCGTTTTCGCCCTACAAACTCCTAGAAAGGCTTTGGAGCCAGGTGCGAGAGAAAAACGGGCCTCCCCCCCCCACCCTCTCCGAGGCCATCTGGAGGCAGGAAACAACCTGTTTCCCTACTTCTGATGGGCCCAGAGGGCCTGAAAATCAGCTGGCCAGCACGCACATGCACGCTGGAGCTGAGCTTACGTGCCCTCTGATATGGCTACGCATGCCATAGGTTTGCCATCACGGGTATAGGGTCTCCTGCTTCAGCAGGGGGTTGGAATCCCTTGTCCGTGGACTGGCATCAGTTTGTGCGGCATGCCAGAAACTGGGCTGCGCAAACAAGCAAAGCCCCATCTGTGGGATGCGGCAGCATATGAAACCACGCCCTGTCCAGTCCGCGGAAGAATCTCTCTTCACAGAACCAGTCCCTTCCCTGGTGCCCAAAACAGTGGGGGCCACTAAAGTAGAAGACCTCCAAGGTCTCTTCCAACTCTATTATTCTGTTATTCTGCAGACATGCTCACAGGCTAAATCCTATGAAGAACAGTTAAAAGAACTGGCCTGTTTAGCCTAAGGAAGAGAAGGTGGAGGGGAGACTTCATAGCAAGACTTCTAATTCTTGAAGGGCGGTCATAGGGCAAAGGGGGCTTATTCTCCACAGTGCTCAAGAATAGGACAATAACCAATGGATGGGAGCGATCCAAATTTCAAGTGAGGAACAATTTTTGGACTGCAAGAGCTCCTCAGCATTTGGGACAGTTTGGCTCCTGATGTCATGGACTCCATCATTGAAGATTTTCAAGCAGAACTTGAATAGCCATTTCTCTGGATTGGGTCTTGGGATTCCTGACTGGGCAGAAGGTTGGACTAGAAGATCTCCACAGTTCTTCCAATTTTAGGATTATAGATTCTACATACAATGAATTTTACCTAGAATGATATAAGTACAATGCTGTAGGTACCATTTTTAATACTTACTCTATGGTCTGCATTCAGCAATTCATTTAATTCAGTTAAGTAAGTCAATATCATTTGTTCCGAATGACTTCCTTTGGTTCAGGGGTTTCCAAATTTAGCAACTTTAAGACTTGTGGACTTCAACTCCTAGAATTCCCCAGCCAGCACAGTCAGAATTCCCCATAGCTGGCTGAGGAATTCTGGGAGTTGAAGTTCACAAATCTTAAAAGTTGTCTATATTGGAGAGTATATAAAGAGTGAGAGGGAACTTTTAATCTATTCCAGTGGGAAACCTATTTATGTATGCAAGCTGGAAACTAAATGTCAGGATGCAACTTTTTTAGGAGGAGAGGAAACCCTATAGCATTTCAGACAAGTGGCTATCTAGTCTCTTCTTAAAAGCCTCCAGTGATGGGGCATCCATGATTTCTGGAGGCAAGCTGTCCCACTGGTTAATTATCGTCACTCTTAGGAAGTTTTTTCCTTAATTCCAGGTTGCTTCTCACCTTGATTAGTTTCCATCAATTGTTTCTTGTCCTGCCCTCTGGTGCTTTGAAAAATAAGTTGACCCCCTCCTCTTCGTGGCATCCTCTCAAATACTGCAATACTGCTATCATGTCACCCCCAGTCCTTCTTTTCTCTAGATTAGCCATATCAAATTCCTGCAAGCATTCTTCATATGTTTTAATCTCCAGGCCTTTAATCATTTTATTTGCTCTTCTCTGCACCTTTTCCAAAGTCTCAACATATTTTTTTGTAATGTGGTGACCAAAACTGGATGCAGTAGAAACTAAAACTAGATGCAGGAGAAGAGAGCTTCAACAGTGAAGTTCATACAACACCCCAAGTCAGAACCAAACAAATCACATGATTTTGAGGGCATCAGATAATGTATCTCACTGGATGCCCTCAAGCTCTGACTCAGCCCCAGATGTGAACCTAAGGACCAAAAAGATGCCTCAGCCAAGGTTACGTCCTAACGACAAAAGAGTGGCAAACCTTATGGGTTCATATTTCAGCCTGAGAAAGTCCCTGGACAGGACATGGGTGGATTATGCTATTTTGACCACAGTAGTGAGCAGGTAAATATTTGCCAAACTTTTATAGGAGGGCGTCAGAAAGAAATTAGCTAGTCACATATTTCTAAATCCTAAAGCATTTTGCCCTGGGTGGTATGTTTACAAATAGTTACCAAAGCAAAGAGCTGCACTTCTGCGCAAAACAGAGAATGTGGCAAAGCCGCCCCAAGGTCTATGAAGTGGAAGGAGGAAACGCTGGCATCTGGATTCAAGAGAGATTTATATTTGATTCTAAATGAGATTCCAAATAGGCTTAGTGAAAATAAATTAAAATGCACCGTAATTATCCCATGTGGAAAGTGCCTGATTCTGTTCATTCTACCATAGAAGCAAGATTCCTGCTAACCTTCGCACAACGGTTAATACCCACACAAAATCTGAAATAATTATTCCAGTGTTTCTCAACCTTAGCAACTTGAAGCTGTCTGAGGGATTCTGGGAGTTGATGTCCACACAACTTCCACCATTGCCAAGGTTGAGAAGCACCGAGTTAGTCCACGGATGTTTTGCATTTGGTTCTGTTCTTGTCCTCGTAGCCCAAGAGTCAAAGGTTGCGATATATAAACATGCTCGGCACCCAGATCTGCTGTTGGCCCCGATCTCAGCTCTCCTTGCTCTTATAATGACAATGCAAGAGACCTCAGGCACTGAAAAACAGAAGACCTCGCCAGTTGCTAGGAATCCAAAATGCATTCTGAAGAGCAGAAATCCAATCTTAAAGAGAGATGAGAGCAATAGATAGATAACTTTATTGTCACTTCTCTGTGTACACAATGGCACTCATTAAAATGAAATTCCAATTCCAACTCTCAAAAGAATAGCACACACACATACTATGCATATATACACATACTCATATATACATGCATTCACTCACTGACACACATACACCAGTGGTGGGTTTCAATTTTTTTTACTACCAGTTCTGTGGGTGTGGCTTGGTGGGCGTGGCAGGGGAAGGATACTGTAAAATCTCCATTCCCTCCCAATCAGCTGAGATTCGGGAGGCAGAGAATAGATGGGGGCGGGGCCAATCAGAGGTGGTATTTACCAATTCTCCGAACTACTCAAAATTTCTGCCAGTGGTTCTCCAGAACTGGTCAGAACCTGCTGAAACCCACCTCTGCCACACACACACATATATATATACCTTGTTTCGCCGAAAATAAGACATCCCCTGATAATAAGCCCAATTGGGCTTTTAAGCACATGTGCTAAAATAACCCCCACTCAAAAATAAGCCCTCCCCAAAAATATTTAAACGCATGTGCAGCCGGTCCCCACCATTTCCTCTGGTTAGGGTTAGGGAGACAGAGCTGGAAATCAGGTAAGACGGCAAGAGGAGCCCCGTTTTGCTCCACGCGCCCCAAAATAATAAGACCTCCCCGAAAATAAGGCCAAGCGCTTATTTCGGGGTTCAAAAAAATATAAGACAGGGTCTTATTTTCGGGGAAACACGGTATACACACACACACACAACTAGTCCTCAACTTACAACTACAATTGAGCTCAAAATTTTCTGTTGTTAAGTGAGATATTTGCTAAGTGGGTTTTGGCCCATTTTATGACTTTTCTTGCCACAATTGTTAACTAAATCACTGCAGTTGATAAATTAGTAACCCGGTTGTTAAGTGAATCTGACTTCTCCATTGATTTTGCTATTGTCAAAAGGCTGCAAAAGGGGATCACATGAACTTGAGGACACAGCAATGGTCATAAGTAGAAACCAGTTGCCGAGCATCTGAATTCTGATAATATGATCAGGGTGATGCTACAAAGGTTGTAACTGAAAAATTGTCATAAGTCAGGTTTTTTATTGCTGTTGTAAGAGTCATTGAATGAACTGTTGTAAGTTGATGACTACCTGTAAACACACACACAAACACACACAAGGTAGTCATCAACTTACAACAATTCATTCAATGACTCTTACAACAGCACTAAAAAACCTGACTTATGACAATTTTTCACAGTTACAACCTTTACACCAGGGGTGAAATCCAGCAGGTTCTGACAGGTTCTGGAGAACCGGTAGTGGACATTTGAGTAGTTCAGAGAACTGGGCAAATACCACCTCTGGCTGGCCCCAGAGTGGGATGGAAATGGGGATTTTGCAGTAACCTTCCCCTGCCACGCCCACCAAGCCACGCCCACAGAACTGGTAATAAAAATATTTGGATTTCACCACTGCTTTACACCCTGATCACGTGTGTGTATATGTGTCTGTTTTGAATACATAGTGGAAAAAAGAGTCTTCAGAGTAAAGATTATTTTTTCCATTATGCATCCAAAGCTCTGAATACATTCAATAAGAGAGGAGATTGCAATGAAAGTGTTGCAGGTCATCATCAGAGAGACTTGGGTGGGCTCAATCCCTCATTCAGCCGATTGTCAAGATTTCCTGCAACCAATATTTTACGCACAGGGATCTTCCTACACAGATCTGGCTCTCTTCTCTGAATTTCTGCCTGACCATCTGGGACGGGTCAAGTAATTGGGCATATTATGGGATGGGAAACTCATGCCAGAGAAACTAGAATATGTTGTTACGAAACAGGAACATTTTTGACAATATTCTCAACTGAATGCTACTGACCCAATTCGTCAGGCAGCAACGATGCCTGCTTTTAATTTATGGAAATAAAGGTGACATGCCTTGCCAGAGGAAGTATTTAATTAAAATATTTCTAAAGCACCTTTCTGGATGCCAGGAGGCAAACAGAATGCATCTATACAGAAAGTTTTCCACTTACGACTGGTTACATAGCAACTGTTCAAAGTTGCAATGGATTCCCCTAAAAGATACTTATGACCCAATTCTCAATTTCTGATGGCTGTCCCTCCTGCATTGTCATGTGACCAAAATTTAAGCACTTGGCAACCAGGACGTGTTTATGGCCATTTAAAGTGTCCACTAGTCATGTGACTATAATTTACAGTGTTTTGCTGAAAACTGGGATTTACTAAATAGCCCCATAGCGAACAAAAGGTTCACTTAGTGACTTCAGTAGTCACTTGAAGATCATGGTGATTACTTAGTCACAAAAAAGGGTCATAATATCAAGTTGGTCACATTACACTTAGGACCATAATGAGCAGGTCCCATTGTGGTTGCAACTCAAGGATAGTTCAATAAAGAGTAATCATAATATACAAAGACTGTGTGAACTAAACAAATATACATACAGATAGAGGAATGAGAATAGAGCTGGGGACTCTATACATTTCAGACAATGGTATAGACAGTGGCTGTTTAGTGTCTTCTTAAAAACCTCCAATGTTTGAGCACCCAGGACTTCTGAAGGCAACTTCTGTTCCACTGGTTAATTGTCCTCACTGTTAGGAAGTTTCTCCTTAGTTCTGGGTTGGTTCTGTCCTTGATTAGTTTCCATCCACTGTTTCTTGTCTTGTCTTCTGGTGCTTTGGAAAATAAATAGACACCCTCACAGTGGTGAAATCCCCCCCCCCGGTTCTATCTGGCTCACCGAACCGATAGCACTGGTGGTGGGAGGCTCCGCCCACCCACCGGGACATCATTATGTCCCTTTTTTTTAACCATCTGCACATGTGCAGAAGAGGCACTCGCTTGCATAGCACTCCCACACTCCCACATGCTCCTGTTCCCGAACCAGTAGCAAAGGTAAGCGGATTTCACCGCTGCCTCCTCATCTTTGTGGGAGTCCTTCAAGTACTGTGATCCTGCTGTCATATGTCGCTTTTTCCTTCTTTTCCCTAGACTGGGCATATCCAATTCCTGCAACCATTCTTCATATGTTTTAGTCTTCAAGCCTTAATCATCTTAGTTGCTCGTCTCAGCACTTTTTCCAAAGTCTCAACATCTTTTCTGTAATGTGGTGACCAAAACTGGATGTAGTAGAAACTAAAACTTGATGAAACAAAACTCGATGCAGGAGAAGAGAGCTTCAAAATAATGCTTATCCAAAGTAATCTAGAACCACAACAGTGAAGTTAATACAACACCCCATGTCAGACCCAAACAAATCACATGATTTTGAGGGCATCAGATAATGTAGCCACTGGATGCCCTCAAGCTCTGACTCAGCCCCAGATGTGATCCTAAGGACCAAAAAAATGCCTCAGCCAAGGTTATGTCCTAACGACAAAAGAGTGGCAAACCTTATGGGTTCATATTTCAGCCTGAGAAAGTCCCTGGACAAGACCTGGGTGGATTATGCTATCTTGACCACAGTAGTGAGGAGGTAAATATTTGCCAATCTTAGCTGGTTGCAAAAATTCCCAGCATTTCTAATTAAATCTAGGAGTTCCTTGTTCTTTCAATTGAGGCTCCATGGACAGAGTGAAAATGCTGATATGTTCAACTCTCCATTCAGCAAAGCCAGTCACCTGCTTAAAATAGTGTGTGTGTGTGTGTGTGTGTGTGTGTGAGTGTGTGTGTGTGTGTGTGTGTGTGTGTGTGTGTGAGAGAGAGAGAGAGAGAGAGAGGGAGGGAGGGAGAGAGAGAATGTGTGTTGTAGCTTTCAAGAGAAAAGGCAGCATGTAAATGCAATAATGGAGAAGCGATAAATACAAATTTGGCAGATTTGTGTGCTGAAAACCTGCCTCATCACTGCCAATTTTGTTTTGGGTAGGAAAGACCGTTATGCATCCATCTCGGCCTCCGAGAGCATTCAGACAGGAGTGGTGCCTGCTAAGCAGGATATTGAGCACATCATACACAGACACGCCGAATTCCCAATCTCCTTTTGTGCGGTTCCCAGAAATCACACCGCCAAAAATTGAGGGCAAGCTGTTGGAAAAATAGAGGTGCAATTTTCTGCCAATTTTTGGCAGGAAACAGGACAAAAATTGTGCTCCAGCCAGCAGATCCATCTCAAATGGGCCCTGGCAATGAAATAGAACAGCAAAAAAATTGGCTTCACTTTCTGCCCCATTTCTCTCCTGGCCATGCCGAGCCTCTTGTTATATCCTGAGTTAAGATGGAGGTCAAGATAGCACAGAACCATGCACCTCTCCCTGTCAAATTACAGGAAGAGTTTTAAAGGAAAGTTATTTGGTTGCTTTGAAAGAAACTGCTTTTTGGGGTGGGGGGGATGCCTGAACTTTTAACAAGATAGCAGCTTTTCTCCAAAGCTACTAAATAATAAACTTTCTAGCTGCAAAAGGACACATTTCCACTTTGCAAAAATTTATCCGAAGCGGTTATATAACAATCATCTACCACATCTGCCTATTGCACAACAATCTGGGTATGTTCTTTGCATATTTATAAACAAGATTCATTGATGACAGCTTCAAAAATGTTATTTAGTTGTTCACTGCAGTTCTTCGTTTCCAAGGCAACAAATGCACTTTACAAAAGCAGCAACTAAATTATGATTGTTCTAAATTTGGGGGCTCTTGCCCTTTGGCACCCTGGAACGAGAGAATCTCTTGATATACATCCTGGTGGCAGCCACTCTTAAGGCAGCAATAATTGGGTACAGATTTTTGAACAAACCTCTCCTCTGGAAGGAATCCTGTTGCAAACCCGAGGGATCTCGTGCCCTATAGACATGCCAGCCTGGTTCAGCACTGAGTGACGGGTGCAACGCCCAAAGACCGTCAGAAAGAATAGGAAGCTCATGGAAGATTAAGATCACGAGTTTCCTGGACCAGGTGCAGCTTTCTTCCCCATTCTTTTATTTTCAGACTGGGCACTGAAGGTGACAAGCATTTCTTCCCAGGATCCAAACTGGCTCTAATATTCTAACTTAGTGTTTCTCAATCTTAGCAGCTTTCAGATGGGCGGGCTTCAACTCTTAGAACTCCCCAGCCAAGAAGGCAGACTGAGGAATTCTGGGACTTGAAGTCCACCCATCTTATAACTGAATGGTGTCTACGGTGGGGGAAATGGTGCGAAACACAAAAATGAAGCAGCAGTTTTCTAGGAAGGAGGAAGCACTTTCCAAAGAAGGGGGGAAAGGCAAGAGGCAATACATGATAGCAATATTTGAGAGGCTTCTATAAAGATGAGGGGGGTCAAACTATTTTCCAAAGCACAAAAGGAAAGATGAGAAACAATGGATGGAAACTAACCAAGGAACGAAGCAACCTAGAATTAAGGAGAATTTTCCTATCATTGGGAACAATTAACCAGTGGAACCAGTTGCCTTCAGAAGTTGTAGATCCCCCATCACCGAAGGCTTTCAAAAAGAGATTGGACAACCTTTTATCTGAAATGGTATAGAATCTCCTGCTCGAGCAGGAGGTTGGACTAGAGGACCTCCAAGGTCCCTTCCAACTCTATTATTCTATGTTCTATCCTAGAAATGGGTCAGAGACAGAGTCAGGATAGCTACTTCCTAGAATCTCCCAGGGTATCTTCATTGGGGTATGATTAAGAAAGGTTCAGTCTGGCAAGATTCCGTCTATTGGATGTAAAAAAAATAAAGAATCAAACTTTGACTGGATTGTTCTATGCCCTTCTTGGGCAGGGCCTGACCTCAACCAAGATTGAGAACAATGCTCTATTCTAGTTGAATATGCATTTGCAAGCATAACTAGCCAACTCTAGTAGCACCCAGCCAACGTTGGCCAAAGAAACACAGAATTGGCCTAGTGAGCAGAAGACTACTAGAAACTGCTACGGTTGTAGAGCAGGGGTTCCCAACCCCCAGCCCCCCCCCAGACTGGCACCAGACCACGGCATGCCAGAAACCGGGCCACGCAAACAGGGAAAGCCCCATCCATAGGATGTGGGCAGCACACAACATCCACTGAAAAACCTCTCTCCGTGGAACTGATCCCTGGTGCCCCAAAGGGAAGGGAGTCCATGGAAGAATGCCAAGCCAGTTCCATACCATAGTCAAGAAAACAACATGGACAGGGAATCAGGAGAATTTGAGGATAGCTCAGCAAAGATTTTAACGATGCTATGTGCCATTTTTAAATTCATCACTGCATTTAATCTTTGGTGCACCTTCGTCTTGATTTTCATGAGATAACTAGCTACAAATCAACTGTAGATTTATGGCAGGGTTGCTTAATTGTTTACTTACCTATCTCTCAGTTACTTTTAAAGAACATAGATTTCCCAAGGTAGCTTGCAAAGCAAAACACTAACATTTGATGTGGAGTTATAAAAATACCTTAAATATAAACAAATGAAAATTAAGTCATCTTAAAAAGATGAAGTATCTGATAGCAAATACAATAGAATATTTTCACTTAGGTAGCAGATCAGCCATCCTAATGATGTAACTTCAGACCGAGAGGTTAATACATAAATTGTATTTATAACCAGGGTGGATAAAAATCAATGATTTAAAAAAAAAAATCAGATTTTTTATGATTTAATCAGATTTTTTTGATTTAAATCGGATTTTTTTATTTAAATCAGATTTTTTAAAATTTTTATTGAATTTATTTTAATAAAAAACTTTTGGAGTAAAAATCTATCGTAAGATAATTCTCTATTTAAGATACATAAATAATTTAGTTTATTCAGCCTGAAATGGAGCTTAGTTATGTAGCAGGAGGCTGTATATTCTGCAACACTGGGACTATCGGTGAGTCAACAGCGGGTCAAAGGAGTAGCAGAGGTGACAGTTGCTCTTTAAAAATTATGATTTAAATCGAGTTGATTTAAATCAAGCCTTTTTACTAGTGATTTAAATCATGATTTAAATCATGATTTAAATCGACTCAATTTAAATCTAATCCACCCTGTTTATAACTGCTGTGAAGAATATTGGAAGCCACTTCTTTGTCTCTTTTTTCATTCTTTTCAATTTAACTCTTTCTTTTCTTGCACTTTTTGTTGTCTCTTTATTTATTTATTTATTTATTTATTTATTTATTTATTTATTTATTTATTTACTTTATTATATTTCTATACCGCCCTTCTCCTGCGGGACTCAGGGCAGTGTACAGCCAGGATAAAACATAGCGTATAAAATTTAAAAACATTTTAAAAAACAATTAAATAATTTTGGCCCAACTTTAAAACAACCCAATTAAAACCGAAATTCGATTAAAAACTGAGAGGATGGGATCAAGCCAGCCCAGCTAGATGGAACAAGTGTGTCTTCAGGGCCTGACGAAAAGTCTGGAGGTCTGATATCGTGCGTATCTCTGGGGGTAGGTCATTCCAGAGGGCAGGTGCTGCCGCAGAGAAGGCTCTCCCCCTGGGGGTCGCCAGCCGGCACTGCCTGGCCGACGGCACCCTGAGGAGGCCCTCTCTGTGTGAGCGAACCAGTCACACACTTTGCTTTTTTCTTTTTCAATTTATATCAGTTTGTATTAATTTTTATCTTTCGTTTTAAAAGTTATACATAGAAAAGAATCAGGAGTCGTTAGGTAGAATATCAAAATTGGCGGTTGTGCTGAGATGATCTCCCAAGGGGCCTCTATGCAGAGCAAAACCTAGAAGGAGTTCAAGATTAATTGAACTAAGGTCAAAATGTGAATTCAAAATGTCCAATTCAATTACTGCAGTACCTGGTGTGCTACTATCTCCCACTTGACTGCTGATTTAAATTATAGAATAATATGGTTGGAAAGGACTTTGGAGATCTTCTAGTCCAACCCACTGCCCAAGGTAGAAGATCGGCCAAATAGCTGTCCACATCCACAACTCCAGGAGGCAAGCCACTCCACTGCTTAATTGTTCTCACTGTCAGGAAATTCCTCCTTAGTTCCAGGGTGGGTCTCCCTCTGAGGAGCTTCCACCCATTGCTTCTTGTCCTGCCCTCAGGTGCTTTGGAGAATAAATCAATGCCCTCCCCTCTTCCCCGTGAGTCCCTCAAATCATTGAAGATGGCTATCCTGTGTCCCCTAAGTCTTCTCTTGATTAGGTTAGGTTAGTTCCCTCAACTGTTCATTATATGATTTAGTCTCCAGACCCCTTATTACCTTTGTGGCTCTTCTCTGCACTCTTTCTGGGGCCTCAGCGTTTGTTTTGTTTTTTTTTTGTATGATGCTGGCCTCCTGGAATAATCACCATGGACAGCACCAACATCTGTAGGAACATCGGTGGATGCTATAAAAGAACTCTGTTTTATTCTAATTCACTAATAAATAAAGGCTGGAGTTTTGCTTATTCTTTCTCAGGATTCTGTATCTCAATCCCATTTTTCCTGGTGTTAATTCTGATTAAGGAAACTGAGTGGGGATCTTGTTCCCTGATTATCCTCTGGCGCTTCTCAGCTTGAAAGATTTATTGGGCTCCCCTCAAGCCAAGAGCTGACAATGTGGAGAGGCCATTGCTTAGGCCATGGCCGTGGGAAAGTCACCAAAACCACTAATACAAAGAAGATCCTTTCTTTGACAGACTTGCTTTGACAGAGACTTATCTAGATCTCACAATAACTCCTCACCTGAAAAATCTGACTTCAGCAATTCACTTGTGGATGTGGCAGCCAGCAGAAATATTTTGGTTTAAGGCAGTTAAGATTTTTTTTAAAAATCTGCTTACCCTATGATCATAATCATGATCAGAAATATTTATATGCCACATCTTTGGTGATTTACAATAAAAAGAGCAATAAAACACCTATTAAGGAATACAGTGAAACAATATTCAAGTAACTAACCTTTACCTTTAAAGTGCCAAATATTCTTTACTGGTGTGAGTAGAACAGAGTAGTATGCTTCTTTCCCTATGTGGGGGAGGGAAGGAAGGGAAGTTGGAAAAGAGTAAGGATCTGACCTCATATTCAAGTTCTGGGTGCAGGTCAGACCAGAGAGTCTGAATTCAGATTTCAAATTCTGGGTTTTCAAAGGTTGCATTTGGTGATATTGGCCAGATTTTTCAACTGAATCAGTGCAGGTGAAGGCAGGTGCTGGCCTTCAGTGCAAACTTTGCGCACGCTAAGCTGTGCAAGCACCCCGCCAACACCACTCCGCGACATCCATGTTGCAAAGCATAAACAGCCAGTGCGTTCCATATGCTTTCAGCATATGGCATTCATCATTAATGAAACACTCTCACCTGGATCTCCTAGGTAACTTACATTTTAAGTGCAGGGTCACCCAGGAGGAAGGGAAACTGTGCTCAGATGTGGAGAAAGGTGAGACACCCAAAGAAGAGAAATTCAGCAACTTTATAAAAATTGGAGCTGATGGGACAGGCCACGTCTCAAAGTGACAACTTTGAGACGACTGTGTCAGCTGCTAAATTGCTATGTAATGAAGAAGGGTGTATAAACTGGAATGAGGTTATCCATGGAGAGGGGTGCTTTTAAAAAAGCCAATGAATGTGCAAGCCCTTTTGAAATGAAGTCAGACGTGGCAAGCATTAAGAAGATCCCCAAGTTAAGACAGTATTCCTATCATCATCATTCTAGCCACGGTCTATTCTAGCCACTGCAGGATAGAATAGAACAGACTAGACCAGAATTTTTTATTGGCCAAGTATGATTGGACACACAAGGAATTTGAAAAGATACATTCATCAAGAATCATAAAGTACAACACTTAATGATAGTCATAGGGTACAAATAAGCAATCAGGAAACAATATCAATATAAGTCTTAAGGATCCAAGCAACAAAGTTATAGTCATATAGTCCTAAGTGGAAGGAGATGGGTGGTGGGAACGATCAGAAGATTAATAGTAGTGCAGACTTAGTAACTAGTTTGACAGTGTTGAGGGAATTATTTGTTTAGTAGAGTGATGGCGTTTGGGGAAAAAACTGTCCTTGTGTCTAGTTGTTCTGGTGTGCAGTGCTCTAAAGCGTCGTTTTGAGGGTAGGAGTTGAAACAGTTTATGTCCAGGATGCGAGGGGTCTGTAAATATTTTCACAGCCCTCTTTTTGACTCGTGCACTATACAGATCCTCAATGGAAGGCAGGTTGGTAGCCATTGTTTTTTTCTGCAGTTCTAATTATCCTCTGAAGTCGGTGTCTGTCTTGTTGGGTTGCAGAGCCAAACCAGACAGTTATGGAGGTGCAGATGACAGTCTCAATAATTCCTCTGTAGAACTGGATCAGCAGCTCCTTGGGCAGTTTGAGCTTTCTGAGTTGGCGCAGAAAGAACATTCTCTGTTGTGCTTTTTTGATTATGTTTTTTATGATAGGTGTCCATTTTAGATCTTGCAATATGGTATAACCTAGAAATTTGATACGGTATCAATTGGTGATACTGTGTTGTCTAGTATTGTGAGAGGTGGAAGTATGGAAGGGTTTCTCCTAAAGTCTACCACCATTTCTACGGTTTTCTTTCAACGGTCATTCTAAGGATGAAGGCCTCTTCTGCATGTTTCCAACTCATATGGTCCTGAGCTTTCTTTTGCCAATTGGGCCCGCAATACTTGCTGATGTCGTCAATCTATCTTGCTTTAGATCTTTTTCGTGGACGCTTTTGATCCAGTGGGATCCATTCTATGGCTGCCTTGGTCTACCTGTCATCAATTCTTCTTGCTATGTGACTAGCCCGTTTCCATTTCAGTTCCTTTACTCTTTTGATGGCATCGTATACTTTTGTTTGTTCTCAAATCCATGTGCAGGTTTTTCTATATTGTCTTGTGATGCCAACCAAGCATGTATTTTTCCATATTTATATATTGGGAACAATATTTTTCACTACCATGTTTCCTGAAAATAAGGCCCTGTCTTATATTTTTTGAACCCCGAAATAAGCGCTTGGCCTTATTTTTGGGGAGGTCTTATTATTTTGGGGTGCATGGAGCAAGATGTGGCTCCTCTTGCTGTCTTGCCTGATTTCCAGCTCTGCATTTAAATATTTTTGGGGAGGGCTTATTTTTTTGGGGGGAGGCTTATTTTAGTGCATGTGCTCAAAAGCCCAATTGGGCTTGTTATCAAAGGGGAGGTCTTATTTTTGAGGAAACAGGGTAGAAAGTTTGTAAACATCAGAGTTGATTGGACAACACTAGTTTTGCAAAAACCAGCTGACTTTGATTAATCTCAGGAAGCTCAGAATAGTTAGACTGGCTTAATACCTGAAAAGGACACAACCAAGGAGCCTGAGGTGTGTAGGCTGGACTGGGAAGTCCTGTAATGGGAAATTAACCTCCATCTTGGCTGCCAAGAAAATTACATTGATAAGTCTAGAGCTCTAGCCTAGATTATCATTAAGTATAGGTCAAGAATTGTTAGCCTTTAATAAATGGATGGATTTTAGTATTTTGGGTCATCACCAAGAGGCCAACTTGTCATTCAAAAGTAGGATTTCTGTCCATCCCAGTTCATCACTTCCTTTTAATGGCTTCATTTTGATGCTCAAACATGTAACATTTGTCCTTGATCAGAGTTGTTGGGAGTTGAGCTTGACTCCAAGGAGAGATGGTTTTATTCACCCACTAAATATGCAGCAGGCTTGAAAAGTGGCTGGAATTAACTTTCTCAAGTTAATGCCATCAGAAAGAGGTCCAGAAGAAAGGATCTTGGGCATGTATGATGGTGACTTTCACAATTTCTTCGTTTTCACTTTAGCTTCATGGAGAAGATGTTTAGCTTGCTGGGCATTCCTGATTCAGAATGATTTGAGGCCAGATGGATTTACATCTCAGCTTATGGATATGGAAGGATGATAGCTTGACATTGATATTTTACTATATATTGAAGAAAAAGTCCCTGGGTCATTTCAGTCTCCTTAGCAAACATAAAATAAAGCTGTGCAATCAAGAAATATATATATCAGAAGAAGAGGTCACAGCCCAAAACACAGCCTTTCTGTAGACAGCCTGTTGAAATGGCTTTGACAAACAGCCCCTGCAGTCATTAAATGGGGCTGGATCTGAAAACAAAAGCTGTATTTTTAGCAGTCAGAAGTAGACCCTGCTTACCAACCAAAGCAATCCAAACGGTTGAAGGACAAAATGTTACACATTTTAGCGTCAAAATGAAGCTATCAAAAGGAAGTGATAAAATGGGATGGATCTTACTTTTGAAGGCTGCATTGGCCTAATGATGGTGACCCACTAAAGTCCAAGCATTAAAGACTAACTATTCTTGACCTGTCCCTAATGATCATCTAGAACTCTTTCAAGGACATCCACCCCTTCATCAAGTCGGTCTACTCTCTCCATCACCGTCCCATTCTATGTCTCAACCTTGCCATGGATTGGACATATCTATGGAGATTGTCAATTGTCATGGTTGTCCCAAAGGAGCTTTTCCAAAAGGCAACTGGGATTTCTTGGGGTTTTTTTCCTTGAAAACATGTCTATGGAGATTCTCAGTCATCCAGGTCATGGTTATCCCAAAGGTGCTTTTTCAAGAAAAGACAAAGGCCACTCTTCTGAAGACAGTAAAGTCCACATTTTGGACAGAGAGGACTGCTGGTTTGAAAGAGGGGTCAAAGAGGCCATCTATGTCAAAATTGAACGGCCCTCTCTCAACAGAGGGGGGAGGCTACAACATCATCTATCTCCAGTCTACAACACCGTCCTTTCAACAGTTGCAAGAAGGCTCCCCACCCATTTGCACCACTCAGGTGACCCTGAGGACACAGATAAACCTCCAGGTGACCTTAACTACTCACTAAAAGAATGCAAATGACCAGCTGTCTGCAAGGAGTATAAATCCTTCCATTCTCCATTCAGTCAGAGCTGAAGAAGCTTTTTGGGTGAGAAGTGAAACATCTTCAAAGAAAAACCAGAAAGTGCAGTTGCCTCTTGAAAAAGCACCTTTGGGATCCTTGAAAACATGTTGCTTCTCATCCAAGAAGCTTCTTCAGTTCTGACTGAATGATGAAGAATGGAAGGATTTACAGTATATTCTTTGCAGTCATCTGGTCATTAGTGCTCTGATTGTTGCGGGGGCCACTTTATTGTACCTCAAGGTCACCTGAACCAGACTGCAAAAGGGTCTGGAATCTTCTTGGAACGGCTGAAAGGATTATGTTGTAAACAGGAGATCGATGGTGTTGTATCCCTTCCCCCTCAATTTTAACACAGACTCTTTCAAACCAGGGGTATTCTCTGTTCCTTTGGCACATCATATTGTCACATCACAAGGATGAACTGGATAATTTCTGCTTGAAGAGAGCAATCTGTTTTTATTTCACCCAGCACCAAATGAGTGCTTCCTTGTGTAGCCCAGCTGGGATATTTTTAGTAACTGTCTCCAAATCCATAATTTGAAGGCATCTACATTCGCCGCTCTTTCTCAATGTACAACTTTCACCACTGTCCTTACCTTTGGGGAATGGTAACTCATTGTTTCAACTATCTTGACCTTGGTGGTCTTAAAAACGGTCTTCTTTTTTCATAATCTTGTCTAACGCTATCATTAACTTCTTCTCTAGGACTCAGTTCTTCTTCACTTCTCCAACATGCTGCCACCTTTACTGATTTGTGAGTGCAAAAAAACAAAACAAAACTACCTACCATCTTTACTTCTTAGCTGTCACAGCTATGAGTTCTCTAAATATATAGGCTGACATCTTTTTAATATTTAACATTAATCCCAATATTTTCCCCCCAGTTTTAGTTTCTAATGAGCTCTTCTAAGTCTTCTTTCAGCCAGTCAAGAGGTATCATCCGCAGAACTCAACTGTTTTCAATCTCTGGCTTTAAATCTAGTTGTTATCTTTTCCAAACCTGACATTCTTACAGTAGATTTGATACACAAGCTGAGCATAACCTACATTTCACCTTCAGTTCTGCTTCTTGGCTAGACCTCCCTCTTGCTGGAAGCACAGGATCTTGGTAATTATGATCGTCTTTGAAATATTTTTGTTAATCTTTAGTTAATCTTACTTAATCTTTTATACTTAAATTTTTAGTTCACTTGGGACTTACAAGTTATGCCTGCCTTTAACATGATTTCAGGCCTCAGTTCAACTTAACCCCTCAATGGTTCTAAGAGTTGGAACCTCACAAATTTAGCTATTTCCATTGGGACTTTCAAAGTTTTTTGATGTAAATGTTCGTTTGAACACCCAATGGATTTGTATGTTTTTTTTCTTAATACATCTTATGTCAAGGTAATGCCTTGTGGAATTCATTACTCCAAGACATGATGATGACCACTAACTTGGGTGATATAGGAGATGACCATGGGTGATGTAGGAGCTCAAGCGCATCATACATCATGAGTCCCTTCATGCCCACAAGAGATCTAAGTCCAGCCCACTTTGGATAACTTCTTAATTCCCGCTCATTTCCCTTGGCTGTTAGTAGCTCAGATTCTTGTAGAGGGCTTAGGCTTGCAATAAATCTTTATACCCATTTGAACTGCCTGAATCTCCTGATTTCCCTGGTGCTTGACAGGTGACTTTCAAAGCGGGTTGGATGAATTTCCCCGAGGTTGGCAGAACTATTCTTATTATTAATTCAATGCTATCGTGTACAAGATTATCTCTGGATAGGAGCGTGTTTCCATTTTCTGCTTGTGAGCCTCACAGGAGCATCTGGTTGGCCTTTGTGGAAAACAAGAACAGACTAAGATGGACCTTAGTCTAACCCAGTGTCAGGGTTCCAAGTAACACCCCCCACCAAAAGAAGACTCTGAGGCTTGAAGTTCCTCAAAGTTCAATTTTATTAGAGATGTCATATTGGCACATCTGGGAAAACCCAAACCTGAAAGCTTCCAGGTTTTCCCCATCCAAAGGAAAGTCTAAGTCCCTGCCTAGCACCCACATGTCCATCATATGGTCCAATCAAAGCGCCATCCCAACTGGAGATGCCTTCCAGTCACACCCCTCCAAGTGCAGGGCAAGATGTCCTTGACTCTCTGAGAAAGGAATGTTATTATGACTATATATCACCCATGCTCCATACAATCCCCCCGCCCAATTTCCCACAGTAGGAAATGTGGCAGCCCTGAAGGCCCAATGCAAAAGATGGTTTCCAGGCCTGACACCCAGGGGTGTGAAACTCAAGGCCTGGTGCCCGGATCCAGCCTGCAGGATGCTTAGATCTGGCCCATGGGGTTGCCCTGGAAACAGCGAAGGTGCCTCAGCCAGCCAAAATGGAGCTCGCGAGGGCCCTCCCAAGCTCCGTTTCACTGGCAGAGGGTTGCAGGAGGCCGTCACGTCAGAAAATATATATAAAGACATATATATATATATATATATATATATATATATATATATATATATATATATATATATATATATATATATATATATATATATATATTATATATGTTTTTCTTCTAGCCAGGTTTTCCCTACGTAGCCAAGGTTTTTCTGCAGCTCCAGCTCAGTAGAATCTCATCTACTCGGTTCTGGGCTTTTTTCTTTTCTAACACCTAGCAAGCTCTCACTGCTAGGAGGGAGACCTAAATAGATCCATTTCTAGCTCGTTAGCTTTCGTCAGTAGGCCACACCCATCTCCTCCCTGTAAAGGCATAGTATCAATTTTCTTACTTCTTCGTAGGGGCTATGTGTGTTTTTCTTCTAGCCAGGTTTTCCCTACGTAGCCAAGGTTTTTCTGCAGCTCCAGCTCAGTAGAATCTCATCTACTCGGTTCTGGGCTTTTTTCTTTTCTAACACCTAGCAAGCTCTCACTGCTAGGAGGGAGACCTAAATAGATCCATTTCTAGCTCGTTAGCTTTCGTCAGTAGGCCACACCCATCTCCTCCCTGTAAAGGCATAGTATCAATTTTCTTACTTCTTCGTAGGGGCTATGTGTGTTTTTCTTCTAGCCAGGTTTTCCCTACGTAGCCAAGGTTTTTCTGCAGCTCCAGCTCAGTAGAATCTCATCTACTCGGTTCTGGGCTTTTTTCTTTTCTAACACCTAGCAAGCTCTCCCTCCTAGCAGTGAGAGCTTGCTAGGTGTTAGAAAAGAAAAAAGCCCAGAACCGAGTAGATGAGATTCTACTGAGCTGGAGCTGCAGAAAAACCTTGGCTACGTAGGGAAAACCTGGCTAGAAGAAAAACACACATAGCCCCTACGAAGAAGTAAGAAAATTGATACTATGCCTTTACAGGGAGGAGATGGGTGTGGCCTACTGACGAAAGCTAACGAGCTAGAAATGGATCTATTTAGGTCTCCCTCCTAGCAGTGAGAGCTTGCTAGGTGTTAGAAAAGAAAAAAGCCCAGAACCGAGTAGATGAGATTCTACTGAGCTGGAGCTGCAGAAAAACCTTGGCTACGTAGGGAAAACCTGGCTAGAAGAAAAACACACATAGCCCCTACGAAGAAGTAAGAAAATTGATATATTATATATATATATATATATATAATAAATAAATAATAATAAATAAAATGGAGCTTGGGAGCGCATTTTTGCTGGCAGAGCGTTTGGCCACCACAGGCCCCCTGACACGAGTGACATTTACCTGGCCATGCCCCCACCCCCCAAGATCAAACACAACCCTGATGTGGCCCTCAGTGAAATCGAGTTTCACACCCCTGGTCGAACCCAAGAGGCCCATTTTTATGCTCCCCCCCCCTCGGTGATTCTTTCTGCATTGAAATCAATGGCCAACTCCATGAGAGCATGTGGGGGACCAAAAATACTGTTTTTGAGATTAGAGATTGGACGATCAATTTTACCACCTTGAATGCAAAGGATTGATCTGCAACAGGCATGATCAATTTGCTGATCATCATGCACGTGGCTATAAAAGTCTATGAATATTTTTTGTCAGAATAGTTATTTAATTTGTTTAAATGATTTATAGCCGAGCTATCATGATAAACCTGATCTAGATGTAGATCAGCTCTTGCTCGCCTGACCTGCAGCATTTATTCACTTGGAAAACATTCTGTTGCTGGGCCTATTTTCTCTGCCTCAGACGTTCTCTCTCAAACAATTAGCGGACGATATTCTCAAAGTCAATAGCTACTTTTTGAAATAATTCACAAACGCATACAAGAAAGCAAAGCTTTCTGTTTTGATTAGAAATACAGCTGCAAAGATATTAAACGTTTGGGACAAATAATTAGCAATGCCAGATGAAAGCCAAGAATTGAATCCCGCAGCCTGGACTGCTGCATTCCCATTGATCCCAAGAGCTGATATGCCTTTGCTTTTCTAAAAGCAGGGCTGCCTTTCTGACCTCCACAGCTATTGATTACGCTCTGGATGCTTTCAGACCGATTGATCTTATTAATACATCTGATTGCAGGGAACCGCTAGAAAATGAGGAGTCATAAGCATAAAGCAAATCATTAAAAATGTATCCTCCCCTCCACTTTTTTTTGTAATGCAAGGTCCTTTTTTTCCATTCGGGGGTCTTACTTTTAGAATGGCTCCTATTTAAGGACTTGACATATTGAAGGGACAAGAATACAGAATAACAATTCTGTATTCTTTTGTTCTGGTGAAGAATTCCTATTGTTCTTGTTCCTGTTTCAGGATCAAATGCGACCAGGGTGAAGGTCCAATACACAGGGAGAGAAAGGGATTAATGCATATCTTCCTACCCACTCAGCATGCCTGTCACAATTCTGATTGAACCTGGATTTATGATGAAATCAATAGGAAATGTAAGTGATTTATTGTTAAATAGCTAGGATGTAGCTAATTCCAGATTTCCAAATGGTGGGCAGCATAGGAACTTTGAGAACCCTCACAAAATGGCAGCTGGGGGAAAAGGGGGCCAATCGTAAAAAGGCCTCCATTGTGGTGGAAAGTAGTCTGGATTTCCAAGAGGGAAAGGCTGCATTCCAGAAGAACAAGAGACAACTCAATTCAGATAGTTTGTGTGTGTGAGAGAGAGAGGATGAAGACGGCTCCTTCCTAATAATTCCCAAAGTATATACTTTGGGGGGGGGGGGCGGAGGATTATAAGCATACTTTAGTTTGGCAAGATTCTGTTTTGGGGAGGGGGGATACGAGACAAAGAAAGTTGCCTGAAAGAATCATAATCTGTCTTTCTTGGTTTTTGGAGTCTGATATCCAGGATGGAATATTCTGATTCAAGCACAGATTTTTTTAAATACACCCTATCATTCTCTCTTGCTCTCCCTCCAACAGGATACTAACAATGCCTGTTTTGGGTAGGGTAGGGTAGGGTAGGATAGGGTAGGGTAGGGTAGGGTAGGGTAGCATAGCATAGCATAGCATAGCACAGAATCAGGAGGAGAAGGAGGAGGAGGAGGAGGAGGAAGAGGAGGAGGAGGAGGAGGAGGAGGAGAAGAAGAAGAAGAAGAAGAAGAAGAAGAAGAAGAAGAAGAAGAAGAAGAAGAAGAAGAAGAAGAAGAAGAAGAAGAAGAAGAAGAAGAAGAAGAAGAAGAAGAAGAGAATATAGAAGAGAATATAGAATGGAATGGAATGGAATGAGTGGTGGTATCCAGCCGGTTGTATCCAGTTTGGGCGAACCAGTAGCAGCAGCTGCGGGAGGCTCCCCCTACCCACCCAGACGTCATCACATTTTTGACGCTCGACGCATGCGCAGAAAGTCCTGTGCATGCATGGAGGTGGTGCGTGTGCTCACATTTGCGAACCGGTAGTGAAGGTAAGTGAATACCACCCTGGAATGGAGTGGAGTGGAGTGGAGTGGAGTGGAATGGAATGGAATAGAATAGAATAGAATAGAATAGAATAGAATAGAATAGAATAGAATAGAATAGAATAGAATAGAATAGAATAGAGAATGTAGTCCTCAACTTATAATAGTTCATTTAGTGACCATTCAAAGTTACAATGGCTCTAAAAAAAGTGACTTATGACCATTTTTCACAATTACACGCAGTATCTCCATGGTCACGTGATCAAAATTCAGATGCTTGACAACCAACTCATATTTATGACGGTTGCAATGTCCCAGAGTCATGTGATTAACTTTTGCAACCTTCTGACAAGCAAAGTCAATGGGGGAGGCAGGTTCACATGTTACTAACTTAACAACTGCACTGATTCACTTAACAATTGTGGCAAGAAAAAAATCATAAAATGGGGCAAAACTCATTTAAGAAATGTCTCACTTAGCAACATAAAGTTTGGGTTCAACTGTGGTCATAAGTCGAGGACCATGTATGGAATGGAATGGAATGGAATGGAATGGAATGGAAGGGAAGGGAAGGGAAGGGAAGGGAAGGGAAGGGAAAGGAAGGGAAGAGAAGAGAAGAGAAGAGAAGAGAAGAGAAGAGAAGAGAAGAGAAGAGAAGAGAAGAGAAGAGAAGAGAAGAGAAGAGAAGAGAAGAGAAGAGAAGAGAAGAGAAGCTCTCAGTATACTTTTCTTTTGTATCCTTCCAAGCAAAACTGTAGTTAACCCCATAACTTTCACTTTTTCAGAAAGCTTATGGGACCTATTTCAAAGTACATTGTGCTGACATATCATTTTGCAGTATTACATTCAACATTTAAAATCATGGATCATCATCACTCCTTGCGGGGTGGAATCTGGGCAACTGAATGGAGCTAGCAGAGCGTTTAATGGCCGGGTGCACTACCTGTCACCAATGCAGAGTTTTATTCAGCAGGTATATTCTCATTGTGCCCAGAGAGAGAAAAATATCTGCCTCTACCTAGGATCGAACTTACAGCCTCCTGATTGTGAGGAGAGAACTCCACCTCTAGGCCACTGCACCATTCCAACATTTAAAATCACGGATGGGGCAGGAAATTTGGCGATTGCCAGCGGAGATATCTGGGGTGCATTCCTCTGCATTCCACTGGACCTCTGAGCTAATTAGTAGGAATCAAAATATCACATTTTTCTAGCTAGGGCGATGGCTCTCAAGACTTCTAGTGATCATGAGTGATCAGTCAGAGGAAACCAGGAGGACTTCAGAATTTGTTACTGGCTTAGTTTTTGTTTGTTTGCATAAAGTTTTGTGGCAAGATTAAATACTGCAGAGATCTTGTCTGACTCCATTAATTGGCAAGCAAAAACGATGCCTTTTTAAAGCACAGGGGCATACAGATCCTTGAGCCTGAAATTGCTGCAGAAATCCAATAACTCTACAGAAATACAAGCAATTTCGGAACTTCTCCATGATGTGATCACTAATGTTTACAGTCTCTCTGAAAATACTGTTCAAAGGAGCTGGATATAACCTCCGCTCTAAAATAAAACCTGGGGCAATGATGCTGTGTGTTGAGGAGCAAAGAACGGGGACCTTACAAACACATTTTTCATTTTTTAAAAAAACTTAATTTAGGAGGGGAAAGAGGAAAGCTCAGTAGAACATCAAAGGTGAGTCTTTCCAACCTAGCACCTTCAGATACGTAGGATAACCTTGTTGCTGGTATTCTTACAATTTATATTGACTGTTTCCTAATATGATTCGGTTGCTTATTTGTACCCTATGACTATCATTAAGTGTTGTACCTTATGATTCTTGACGAATGTATCTTTTCTTTTATGTACACTGAGAACGTATGTACCTTGTGTATCCAATCACTCTTCGCCAATAAAGAATTCTGTTCTGTTCTGTTCTGTTCTGTTCTGTTCTGTCCTGTCCTATCCTATCCTATCCTATCCTATCCTATCCTATCCTATCCTATCCTATCCTATCCTATCCTATCCTATCCTATTGATTGCATGATTCTTCAGCCAGCCAGGTCAAATGGACATTATGAGAGCCAAAATACATCTGGAGGGCATCAGCCTTAATGTGAAGATTAATATGCAGATAGGTTGGAATATTCTGGTTTAGAGCAAAATCGGTGCTTGATTTAAGGGGGAAAATATATTTCAAGTCTATGAAGGTCCACATCTTTTGTCTGCCCAGATGCTGTATGCAACCCAGGTTGGCTGGTTTATTTAGAACAGGGCTCTCCAAATTTGGCAACTTTTAAGATCTGTGGATTTCAACTCCTACAATTCCCCAGCCAATACAGCTGGCTGAGGAATTCTGGGAGTTGAAGTCCAGAGGTCTTAAAATTGCCAAGTTTGGAGACCCCTGATTTAGAGCAACTCTACAGAGATCATATAAACCAATCCCTGAGGATAATACTCGCTGTCTGAAGAACAGAGTCCTGACACAAAGAGAGGATATCCAGAATTTGAACCTACAACCTGGAAGGCTGTCCTGACCTATTGGCTGAAAGGAACATTCTCCTCATTGGGCTTCACACCACCATCATTAGGGGATTTAACAGGAGAAAATAAACAGTACTGGTTTATCCAAAGAACAACTTATTTCTGCTGGCTGTGATCAGGCTAAAAGGATTATTAGTTTCCAAACATCAAGATTTAGAATGCTCATTATCAGGATTCTTGCAAACCACTGAGGACCTTAACCTTATCCAACACAAGAATTCTTCTTTGTCTTACCTCCATAACTGGTAGATATAACAAGTTCCCGGATAATGAACATCTAAGCTTGTGCCATCAAACACCAATTTTCCAACTGTTTTCCCAGGCAAAACAAATTAGTTTTGCATCAAACTTTTATGATCAGATGCTGATCAAGAGAAAAAAAGGTGTTTTGCCATCTCCGCTTGAGCTACAGCAGCAAAGACCCAAGATTAGGGGGGTTGCTTTTTCTAATTTTAATTTCATTTTATAATTTATATTTTAAAATTTCTTCTTATCAAGCCAATTCTTATTAACTGTCCTTTATTACATCCATGTATTTCTTTGTGTTGTGTGTAATTTCTCATCTCTCATCGATCTGGTTTGATTTTGTATGTCAATTCCATCCGCTGACTTTCACATCGATTAGAAACATTTCAAATATAGGCATATCTGCACATTAGGGGAGCAAAAGAATTTCAAATATATCACAGCCTGACTAGGGTTACCTTATACTTCTTTTTACGAGTTAGATGTCCAACTCTTCTACCTTAAAGTTCCATCCAGATAGGTAAAAAGTCTAACAATACACACACAAATATCCTTGTCAATTGCTAAACGCTAAAAACATTCTGCCAAACATGTCAGCATTACAAAAACACTTTAGAAAGTGACCCTATATAGAGTTTACACACCCGAGAGACAGGAAATTGATAATTATTGGTGATGAAATCCATGTCTGGATCTAATCATTTCAGCAGAGGCAACCAGCAACTTTCTGCCCTTGTTTACCTTTCTAATTTATACACTAAGCTGTCAGGGTTCTGGAAGTCCCTGGGCGGAGGCAAGTTCTGCCTCTTTCTGGGTTGCCTAGAGCAGGCTCTCTTCAGATAGTCCGCCCTCTGCCATGGTAGCCTGAGTTCTGCTCCCAGGGGTCGGGGAGTGACTGCTTGGGGCTCAGCAGTCCTGGTTATTTTGATTAGTTTTGAGAGAGTTGGCTTGCTGTTAGGGTTCCAACCAATGCCTGAGCCTCGAGCCAAGCTTCAAAAGAAATCCAGTTATTTATTAGGAGCTTCGTGTCGCACGTTCCAAGTGAAGCCAACTCTGACCCCACGTAATTTGCGTTCCAGCTCTGTTTCCCCCCTCCCCCTAAGGTATGTCATCAGTCACATTCTCCAATGAAGCAATTTCCCGGGTTGTAGAAATCACTCCCCTCCGGCCACTGTGGGTAACCGCGGAGACGGCCTTGACAGAGATATGGCTGGAATGTGCTTTTGTTTTGACTGACATGCTGCCTCGCTGCAGCTGCAGAGTTCATTTTCCCATCCCCCTTGCCTATGGCAACTCGAGAACAGGGCAGGGATGCTTTGCAAGTTGACATAAGCACTATCTAATACAGGTGAGAAAAAATGTCCATGGCATTGGGAGCATCTACCTGGTCTATCAATGTTGAAAGCAGGGATCAAGCAGGGACCCAGCTTAGAATCGTCACGCAGCCACAAGCAGCAGAAGCTTGACCTCTCCCAAGATCCATGAAACCTTATTTGGTCATTCCAAAGGGAAGGCAAGCTGTTTGTAACATACGTAGGTAGAAGACAATAAAATTGCTTACATTAAGAAAAGTTTATGTAAGTTACTTAATGTAAGTTAAATAAAGTTGCTTACATTAACTATTTCTGAGTGGCTCTGGTTGCTCATGCTTGACATTCTATTTGCAAGCAAAAATATTAGGAGTGTCTGAAGTGGGCTGGGGGAATCTCAAAATTCAAGATGGTGGCTTTGGCCGCCATCTTAATTTTTTAAAATTCTCTCCTAAAGACACTTTGCAATGTTGTCCTTATTTGAAAAAAAGCTGAAGGGATACCTGTAGTAGATGGAAACGTGTTCCAACTTTTCCCCCAGGTCCTATTTTTGTGACTTAAAGGCTCTCTATGCAAGAAAATCCAAGCACATCTCACTGAGACATTGGCTTTCAACCACCATTGCTGTGCGTTTCCCTGTCTTGAGGAACAGGATCCCAAGAGGCTAAAATGGACATGTTCCACCTTAATATTGCAATTTAATTGCAATATTAAGAATTGCAAACACATATTAAATATTCAGTATCACCTATCTAAATTCTCTGAAGACCATATCCAAACTTTCCAAGATGAGGCCAACAGATGACCTCTTGGAAAGTCTGGATATGGTTTCCAGAGATTTCAGAAAGGTAGTGCTGAATCTTTAATATGCTTGCAATTTTTAATACAAGAGAAGGGGAGAATTATTGAAAAATGACTGCAAGAACAAACCTGCTAATCTTATTAATTATATTTCATTTAATAGTGCTTAAATATAAATCAAATCAAATCAAATATAAATCAATACACAGATGCTATTCTGGCCTAATCCACTACTTGGAGTACAGCTTTGGTATGTTACCCACAGACTAAGAGCAGAGTAAAAATTGCCCAATATGGAACTAAAGAGAGATAAAAAAAAAGAAACAGGATCCAATCCAGCTGAGTTGCTGGGACACATTCGGGTGAGAGAGAAGTTCCCTGAGGATGGGCTCCAGCCCAAAAATTTGGAAGACTAAACCTCTGGTCCCGGTGACCGACTCAGATTGGATCCTGCAACATTATCCTGGGACACATATATTTGCCTTCATTTGTGAAAAAAAGAAACAATGCAATAGTTGGATAGAAATAAAATGAAGTAGGTAAAACAAATACATAAAACAAAAACAAAGTCAGCAGGCAGAAGGCAAACAATAAGAACCAAAAAAACTAGCCTGCTGATATAAAACTGCCTCCTTAGGAGCTGTCCCAGCTGATGCTTCTGTCTGTTTTATTGCAAGGATCCTGTATCATGTCAAGGGTCAAGAAACAATAATACAAAATGGGAGAAAAGACAACATGAGTTTCCTGAAATACAGAGATGTTACAAGAAAGCTGCCTTTTGTTCTTCATGGACAAATGCAGGCATGTCTTGCTGAGTAAGAACATCCATTGTAATGCCCACAGTGGCTAACCAGATGTTTCTCAGAAGCAACCCAAAAAGGCAGAACAAGCCATAGTTGGAAAAATACTTTCTTTGGTTGTAGCCAAGAGCCATTGGCTGATACACCCATGAGTACGACAAATGCACCGGCAGTCACAAATCTTGGGTAGCCACGTCTGCACGTTCCTCAAGAAAGCATCAACAAATGAAAGAGGTTGGAATGGATCACAGAAACAGGAAGTTAAATATCTACTTCAACTTGCATTCTGCAGAGCCCTCTCCTCATAAGCTCATACCAATGGATTTTGAAAGGGATCCATCAAAGTACAGCAGAATGATTTTCCACTCCTACTTCTTTTTTTTTAATGACATTAAAATCCAGTATGCTTAGTGTACCTCCATTACTGTAGGAGATAACCAGGTTGAGCCCCAAAGGGGGCATCATCAATTTAGAGTCTCTACACCCCTATAAGAAACCTAAGACTAGCCCCATAGAATACAGCACATGTGCCATAGGTGGCAAATGGAGCCTTATCGGTGGGCACATAGAGCCATATCAATGGGCATGCGAGCGTTGCCCTAGCTCAGCTCTGGTGCGCATGTGTACGCCAGCCAGCTGTTTTTTGGGCCTTCTGGGCTCACCGGAAGTCGGGAAACAGGCTGTTTCCGGAGGGCCTACGGGGGGTGGGGAAGGCCCATTTTTTGCTCTCCTCAGGCTCCAGAGCCTTTCTATGAGCCTGGGGAGGGCAAAAATGGCTTTCCGCACCTCCCAGAGGCCCTCCGGAGGCCAGAAACAGCCCATTTGCCGACTTCTGGTGGGACTGGAAGCCCAGTTTTTTGCTCTCTCCAGGCTCCAGAGCCTTTCTAGGAGCCTGGGGAGAGCGAAAACGACCTCCCCCACCCCCAAGAGGCCCTCCGGAGGCCAGAAACAGCCCATTTGCCAACGAAGTCAGGAAATGGGCCGTTTCTGGCCTCTGGAGGGCCTCTTGGGGGGTGGGGGAGGTCGTTTTCACTCTCCCCAGGCTCCTAGAAAGGCTCTGGAGCCTGGGGAGGGTGAAAAACAGGCCAACCGGGTCCACTGTGCCATTGTGTGCCAAAAGCGGGGGGAGCGCGGGGGATCACGCGCGCATGAACGAGTGGGTGGGGAGCATTGAATTATTGGTGTGGGCACATGCATGCGTGAACACCCCCCACACTCCCCCGCTTTTGGCACACAACGGCAAAAAGGTTAGCCATCACTGGCATAGAACATAGCATACTAGGCCTGGAAGAGACCTTGGAGACCCCCTGCTCAAGGCAGGAGACCTCATACCATCTCAGTCAAATGGTTGTCCAATCTCTTCTTGAACACTCCCAGTGATTAAAAACACCAACCCTGACTTATTTATTTATTTATTCTTATTTTATTTCGAATTTATATACCGCACCTTCTCCCGAGGGACTCAGGGCGGTGTATAGCCAGATAAAAACATACAATACAAACATTAAAAACAATTAAAAGGATATATATTAATTTGATTGTTATCTTGACTTGATTCTTATCTTGTCTCTTATCTGGTATCTCTTATCTAGCCCCCCCCAACCCCGACTCTTATCTGGTGCCAATTTACCTTGCCCGTTAGTAGTTCAGATTCTTGCCAGCGTATAGTTTATTTCATGCTACCTGTGTATAGGTAATATGAAATAAACTCTATCCTGGCACTTGGTTTTTTGTACCTGAGAATTACTGGGGTGAGAGCGGGCTGAATTGTATGTATTGGGGCAAAGAAAAAGCTCCAATTAACTCTTGGTTAAAAATAAGCATTCCTACAAATATAAAACCTTTTGCAAAGGTTTGTCCTGTTGACTGTCGCATGCTGATTGTTTAGCCTGGAACGCTCCAAGTCTTGCAAACCAGTTTCTGTCTACCACCTTCTCTTCCATTAATTGAACACGGAATCACTTCCCATGTCAAGCAAATTCTTCAGTCCAGAACAAAGCGCCCCTCCTCATATTAAAACTCTGGTTGCAAAGCCTCACCACCTTCCATTTTTCATTCTAAACTAGGCATTATGGCCAACTAAAGATTGCTCTTTTAGCCTCCTTTGACTGTCCATCTTTGGTCCATCTTCCTTTCAGTACACACTAGCCTTCTCTGAGCAAGCACCCAATCCATGCCTTTGTCAAATGCTCTGCATGAAACAATCACACCAAGTCCACGTTTGAAACAAACGCAAAATTCACACAGAGAAAAATTGTCCTGTACCAAGGTGGCCTAATATCACATATTCTGAGACATACCGAGAAACCATGTGAGTATCCCCCTCCCCATGCTTAGCAAAAGCCCCAAGCCAAACAATAAAAACTAGACCACAAGGAAATTTACAGCTCTGTATTTTCAATTTAAATAATGGTCATAAGGAGAAAAATGGTCATCAGTCACCTTTTCTTTTTCTTTTTATTAAAAAGTTTTACAAAGAAAATTCCCCCCCCCAATATTCCCCCCACCCTTTTTCCTTCCCTGCCACCCCCACACCCCTTCCCCCCTTCCCATCCCACCCTCCCCCCCCCCGACTTCCCAGAGCAAAATACAGGGAATCTCAATTAACAATCATAAACTAAATTACCCTAACTATTCTTAAACTACCAAATCCCCCCAGAAACCTTAACTCCACTATAGATAACATAATACTTCTAAGATTTAACATTCATTCATAAGCTATTTGATATTTTCTTGTCTGATACTTATTTTGAATATAATCAATCCATCTTCTCCATTCCGATATATATCTTTCTTGTGTATAGTCCTTCAAATACACTGAAGTTTTCTCCATTTCCGCTAGGTTCGCTACTATCAGTCACCTTTTCCAGTGCTGTTTGAACAGTGACTAAACAAATGGTTGTAAATTGAGGACTACCTGTCTTGAGGAATCCAGAGGTTTCACCTGCTTTCCACAAAGGCCTACAGTGGTGAAGGCAGCTGGGCATTCTGCCATCTTACGCTCTCATCCTGCACTGTTTGACACAATTCCTCTCCTGACCTTTTTAATAAAACAGGATAAGAATCTGTAGTATAGGAAGTCCACAACATACAACCACAATTGAGCCCAAAATTTAGCTGTTGCTAAGTGAGAAATTTGTTGTGAGTTTTGCCCCATTTTATGACTTTTCTGGCCTCAGTTGTTAAGTGAATCACTGCCGTTGTTAAGTTAGTAACCCCGTTGTTAAGTGAATCTGGCATCCCCATTAACTTTGCTTGTCAGAAGATCACAAAACGGGATCACATCATCCCAGGATACTGCAACTGTCATAAATATGAACCAATTGCCAAACATTGAATGTAAATCTCATGGCCACGGGGATGTTGAAATGGTCATTTTACGTAAGGACACAGTGGCTAAGTGAATCACTGCACTTGATAAGTTAGGTTGTTAAGTGAATCTGGCTTCGCCTTTGATTTTGCTTTTGTCAAAAGGCTGCAAAAGGGGATCACATGACCTTGGGACACAGCAGCAGTCATAAGTAGGAACCAGTTGCCGAGCATCTGAATTTTGATCACATGACCATGGAGATGCTACGAAAATGGTCATAACTCACTTTTTTCAGTGCTGTTGTAACTCCAAATGGTCACTAAATGAACTGTTGTAAGTTGAGGACTACCTGTACCCTCAAGCACATCACAAAGGATGGGGCAGTGGTTTGAGAAGAGGTGCACAGACATCCAGCCTGGCCCTTTTCAAGACTCCGTCCTGTCCCTTTCACAAATAACTTTGCAGAGTTTTCCCTGGACATCTGTCCTTGCAGAAAAGCTGATGGACTCAGCCACTCATTTGCTTTCATGGACTGCCTGCAGACAGTTCCCCCGAGTAAGTGGCCTTCTCCATCTTCCTCCAAATCTACCCCTGTAATTAGGCCCTGCTCTTTTTTCAGGAGTTCTGCAGAACTGAGGTCTCAAGTGACAAGAAAACAGAGATTTTAATCTTGGCTTGGCTCTCCGTCCCACATGGGAGGAAGGGAGGGATGCGTAGGCACTCCTGTAATTGAGACTTTTCCTAGTTAACTATGTGAGAATGAAGAAAGTAAGGCAGGGCTTTGGGAGATGAAAGGGAGAAACTTTAATTAAAACAAGTTTTAAAACCCATCAAGATGATTTTTTTTAATCTTGTTCAGATTAGCAGACATCCTGAGATCACACCCTGAATATAAATGTAGTATTCCTATTTAGCTCGGCATGGAAAGTCCTTATTTAATAGGCTCAAACATTTATGCCAAGTTCTTACTTTTTTTAAAAAAAGGCATTAATTTATTTTTTAAGTGTAAGAATCAGACAGATGACATGAAAATAGCGCATCCATGTTTAAACACTAAATAGATTCCTCGCAGGACTAAACTTCAAATAAACCTTTACTTGTTCAACTATCCTTTCAATGTGAGAAATATCTTGTCCTCTACACATAAATATGGATCTTTCTAACTATAATTTCAACAATAAACACAAGGAAAGATATCTGTCTCTTTGAAAGCCATAGACATGAGAAAGACCTTAAGGTCATGTTTCCCAACCTATATCGTTTCAGACAAATGCTTGTCCAGCCTCTTTCTAAAAGCCTTCAGTGATGAAGCACCAAGAACTTCTTGAGGCAACCCATTCCGCTGTTCTAACGGTTAGGAAATTTCTCCTTAGTTTTAGGTTCTTCTCTCCTTGTTTAGTTTCCATCCATTGCTTCTTGTCTTCTGGTGCTTTGGAGAATAGGTTGACCCCCCCCCCTCTTCTTTGTGGCAGCCCCTCAAATATCGGAACACTGCTGTCATGTCACCCTTAGTCCTTCTTTTCAGTAGACTAGACATACCCAATTCCTACAACCAGTTTTCATATTTATTTATTTATTTATTTATTTATTTATTTATTTATTTATTTATTTATTTATTTATTTATTTTATTTTATTTTATTTTATTTTATTATTTTATTTTATTTTATTTTATTTTATTATTTTATTTTATTTTATTTTATTTTATTTTATTTTATTTTATTTTATTATTTTATTTTATTTTATTTTATTTTATTTTATTTTATTTTATTTTATTTATATACCGCCCTTCTCCTGAAGGACTCAGGGCGGTGAACAGCCATAATAAAAACAATGTACAAAAATAGAATTTAAAAGCAGATTAAAATAATTAAATCATAGGCCGAATTTAAAACTCTCATTTTAAATCCAATTTTTAAAACCTCATTAAAACCAAATTAAAATCATTTATCCCATCAGAGCGGCCTGCTGGAATAACAGGGTCTTCACTGCACGACGGAAGGCGCGGAGGTCGGGGATTCTTCGTATGTCCAGGGGTAATTCATTCCAGAGGGCCGGGGCCCCCACAGAGAAGGCTCTCCCCCTGGGGGTCGCCAGTCTACATTGTTTGGCTGACGGCACCCTGAGGAGGCCCTCTCTGTGTGAGCGTACCGGTCAGTGGGAGGCAATCGGTGGCAGAATGCGGTCTTGTAGATAACCAGGTCCTAAGCCATGGAGCGTCTTTAAAGGTGGTAACCAACACCTTGAAGCGCACCCAGAAGACCACCAGGAGCCACTATAGCTCGCGCAAGAGGGATGTTACATGGGAGTGACATACATATGTTTTAGCCTCCAGTTCCCTAATCAACTTTGTTGAATTAGAGGCAGAGGTGAGCAATCAAACACCCCCATTATCCCACACCTTGGAAGTGGCCAAAGTAGAAAATTATTAAATGGGTTGTATCAGGCTTCAAAAACTATGAAAGCCACGCAGAGTTACTTCTAAGCAATTTCCTTTATTGTCCCTCACTTACAGGCAGAAAACTTGCCAAACTAAATCAAAATTATATCATTAAAGATATACTCTGAGAACTCCTGGAGCCATCTTGACTTTCTTTCTTTCAACCAAACTATCTAAACTTTGCTGTCTCTGGAATGCACTAACTCCTTCCTGAGAATCTGGGCTACATTCCACCTGGGAGTTATCTGTTAACCTATTTAACTTATCTCAAAGGTGCTTTTTCAAAAGACAACTGGATGACAGTACCTACCTAGCCTTTCATGCCCCCACCATCCAGTCACAAGTGATGAAGCTTCTTGGATGAGAAGCAAAACATTTCATTTCATTTATTTCATTTATTCGAATTTCTATACCGCCCTTCTCCTTTCGGACTCAGGGCGGTGAACAGCCAGATAAAAAACATCTATACAAACATCACAGTTAAAATAAAGTTAAAATAATTTATAAATTTGGCCCATAATTTAAAACTTGTCAATTAAAATAAATATTAAAATTTTAAAACTAACCCTAAAATCAGGACAGACCGGCTAGCTGAAAAAAATAAGTTTTTAGGGCCCGACGAAAAATCCGGAGGTCGGAGATCACTCGTATCTCTGGGGGTAGATTGTTCCATAGGGTAGGTGCCACCACAGAGAAGGCTCTCCTCCTGGGGGTCGTCAGCCGGCATTGTCTGGCCGACGGCACCCTGAGGAGGCCCTCTCTGTGGGAGCGAACCGGCCGGTGGGAGGCTATTGGTGGCAGAAGGCGGTCCCGTAAGTACCCTGGCCCTAAGCCATGGAGCGCTTTAAAGGTGATCACCAACACCTTGAAGCGCACCCGGAAGTCCACCGGAAGCCAATGCAGCTCGCGCAGGAGAGGAGTCACATGGGAGCGCCCCGTCGCTCCCATAATCCCCCGCGCAGCCGCATTCTGCACCAGTTGGAGCCTCCGGGTGCACCCCAAGGGGAGCCCCATGTAGAGAGTGTTACAATAGTCCAGACGAGAAGTGACGAGTGCTTGAGTGACCGTGCGTAGGGAGTCCCGGTCCAGAAAGGGGCGCAACTGGCATATCAGGCGAACCTGACAAAAAGCCCCCCTGGCCACGGCTGTCATATGCCCTTCTAAGGACAGCCGCGCATCCAGGAGGACACCCAAGTTGCGGGCCCTCTCTGTGGGGGCCAATGATTCGCCCCCTATAACCAGTGATGGCGTCAGCTGGCTATACCGGGACGCCGGCAGCCACAGCCACTCGGTCTTGGAAGGGTTGAGTCGAAGCCTGTTTCTCCCCATCCAGACCCGCACGGCCTCCAGGCACTGGGACATCACTTCCAAGGCATCATTGGGATGGTCTGGGGTGGAAATGTACAGCTGAGTGTCATCAGCGTACTGATGGAACTCCACCCCAAAACCACGGATGATCTCACCCAGCGGCTTCACATAAATGTTGAACAGGAGGGGCGAGAGGACCGACCCTTGCGGCACCCCACAAACAAGGCGCCTTGGGGTCGACCGCTGCCCCCCTGTCAACACAGATTGCGACCGGTCGGAGAGATAGGAGGAGAACCACCGCAAAACAGTGCCCCCCACTCCCAGTCCCTCCAGCCGGCGCAACATGATACCATGGTCGATGGTATCAAAAGCCGCTGAGAGGTCTAATAGGACCAGGATAGAGGAATAACCCCTATCCCGAGCCCTCCAGAGATCATCCACCAACGCGACCAATGCCGTTTCCGTGCTGTACCCAGGTCTGAAGCCGGACTGGAGCGGATCCAGATAGACAGCTTCATCCAGGTACTGGGGGAGCTGTCGCGCCACCACACTCTCAACAAACCTTCGCAATAAAGAAAACATCATCTTCTTCCTTCTCAAAAAACAGTCCAGCTGCCTTTGAGACAACTAAACACTTTTGAGACAACTATGACCTGAATGACTGAGAATCTCCATAGATATTTATTTAACTTACATTAAACCTTAGGTTTAGTTTTATTTTGGGCCTCCCATTATTGGATATTGGTCCCTAACCCAGAAGCCAGGTGTGGAAAAAAATAGCCCAACCTGATTTTAAAGATATTATCTCCTCTTTGGGCTGTGTGGTGGTCCGCTGTTGGCCTGTGGAGCTCGCAACAGAGTTGGATGCTGAGAAGGCTGGGGAGGAACATGGGCCAGCCCTGGAGTCTGGGGAAGGCTCAGATGAGGGCTCTGCGTCGGAGGCAGAGATGGGGCCAGAGCCATCTGGGAGTTATGTGCTGACTCTGGAGCCTCTAGTGTCTGATGTCAGCGAGGCAGAGGAACAGAGGGAGCCTGTTCCAAGTGTGTGCAGAGCTGCCAGAAGGCAAGAACAGTTAAGACAAAAGGGGAAACTCGGGAGTAAGGCTTGGAAATGATTGGCCCTTCCCATAAGACATAAAGGAGGAGTAAAGGGACGTGAGCCTTTGCAGGAAGCAACTTTGTTCATGCTGATCAGTTTAAATTCTGAAGCTCCGTTTTGACTCTGTGCTCTGTGTGGCCTTACAAAGCTAATTGCCAATTAGGTCTTGGCAGCGTGTCAAGAGAGATATAGATGGGTGCTTATCAGCCCTATCCCAAAAGACTGTGGCAGACTTCTGTCGGACTCTTTACAAACTGTTTGTGACTCATCACGAGCTGTGAATGAACAGAATTCACAAGCCGTTGTAATAAAAAGAGGGTTTTTGGGACTAATTGTGTGCTTTTTACTGTCTCAGGAAGCCTAGGTCAGAACAGGCTGGTGTGACATTTGACCGTGAACAGATTTTATCTGTATAGACCAGTGTTTGTCAGTTGAAGATTTCAACTCCCAGAATTCCTCAGCCAGCATTCACATAGTCCTTCCTCCTTGGTGCGGTGCTAGGAAAGCCCTACTCACTTTGTATCCTTGATGTTCGTTTGCTCTACATTTTCCAAAGATTCTTCTTTGTTGTCTCTTTGGTTTGCTGATTCCCAGGTTTTTATTTCTTCCGGGTTGACCTACGATAGGATGAGCCTCATCCTATGATGATCCTACCAAACCCTTTTGTCTCTGATGCTGTGGTTGCTCTTGTTTCCCTCTGTGAGATACAGGCTGACTACCAGAGAATCTGGGTTTTTTTGGTAGGGTGTCAGGTCAGGGGTGGGTTCCACTTACCTTTACTACCAGTTTGCAGTGGGAGCGTGCGTGCACTTTGCTCGCGCTTGTGCTTCTGTGCATGCGCAGATCACTCATGGTGATGTTGTGGCAGGTGGGCAGGTTTATTACCTGTTCTATAGAACCGGACAGAACCGGGAGCAACCCACCACTGTGTCAGGTGCTTCTAAACTCTCAAACTCTCCCCTCCACCTTGGTTTCTGGAGAAGCATCCTAAAGAGTTCTTAAATGTTCTGCAAGAGTTCAAGGTATGGATGATTAAATAAAGATGCCTGGTATCCCAAGAAGCGATTTTACTGCTAATATTAACATTGCTAAATTAGAAGATGCTAATTATGTTCTTCATTAAAAGATGGAAAGGGGCAACAGAAGGAGGGGGGGTTCCTTTGTTCTCTGTCTTTTCTTTTAAGAAAGGAGGTGGAGACGCTTTGGAAGTAGAGCTTTGTCTTCCATAGAGGAGGAACAGCTATGTCAGAGCTAGGAAATTTGTAGATGATGATTGAGTTAAATTGCAGAGGGCATCTGAGGCAATGCTTCTATGCTGGTGGCTTCTTCTTTTCTGTTAATTTCCTTCCTTCCTTCCTTCCTTCCTTCCTTCCTTCCTTCCTTCCTTCCTTCCTTCCTTCCTTCCTCCCTCCCTCCCTCCCTCCCTCCCTCCCTCCCTCCCTTTTAGTAAATATGACAGATCTTTTATGTAAAGTATGCCTTGTCCTTTTAATACCCCCCTAATGTTGATTTTAATGTGCTCAGAGGTTTTTGGAAGCAAGGACTGGACTATAAGCCATCAGTAGGTAGTATGGAGTTCATGGATACCAGTACGTCTCAATGAACCTGCCCTACCTGCTTTTAAGAAGAAGAAAAAAATCTTATAGTTGTAAAAATAAAATAGGAAGCTGGCCTATAACAAAAAGGCTTGTCTGCAGCAAAATATTTATTTGCAGGAATGGCTTTGGGCCACATGAAGATGCCTCTGAGACAGCAGATAAAATTTTGGGAGGCAGTTTGCTTTGTGATAAACAAGCATCTTGTAATTGGCCATGGCAGACTCAGATCCAAAGAGAGTCTGATAGAAAAACCTGGATTTTCTTCAAAGAGAAAACACTTTAAACCATGATTTTCTGCTAAATTACACAACTCAGTAAGGATTTTCCGCAGCCTTTATGTTGGGTTTGAGTTCACTTTTCCATGTGAAGTAGTGAGCTGGGAAGAAACTTTACATGGAAATGCTTTTTTTGCACAGGAAATGAGTTAAATCCGGGTTCATTTTTCAAAAGACAGAGTCATTGTTTTCTGTCTATGTATGCTGGGGTTGCTAAAGAAGCCAAGGCAATCTCTAATTTCTAAGAAAGAGAAAAATTAGTCCTTTGTTCTCTTATGAGCATTTCTCACCTGGTTTATGGAAAGCAGAGGCAGAACACACTACCTGCACCCAGTGGAAGCCAACAGTGCTTAGCGCCTTCACAGGGGCCTTTTGTGAAATCCATACAAATCGGTTAAAAAACCCCTCTTGGCTACTCAACCTGGCTCCAGTTTGCATATCTGTGATAAAAAGTTCCACAGAGGAGTTTTAATTTCCATAAAAATTCATAAAAGCCATTTTCCGCATGACTCGACATAGAAAGAATTTGGGAAAGTCGTATTTCTTCTATGGGTTTATGGATGAGAATCACACAAGAAGTAAGATATTATGAGGTCTTACATCTTTTACACTTGAGTAGATGCAAAAAAAAATTAGTAGATTAATTGTCTATGTTTGTGAACTTAATTTACACGTAGATGTTTAGTAGCCAATGTGACCGATTAATACTTTTTTCTGGTACGCAGCATACAATTGTGTGAATGTGCGGTGAAAATCACAGTGCAGGAATATTTGCACCCAACAAACAGCTGTGTTGAGTTGAATAACAGATCTAGAAAATGCAGACTTTAATTAATCTGTGTTTTCTGTTGGGATTGCAGTACCATCTGATTTACTTTTCAGTGTTGAAAAGTATAATTGTAGCTTTCGCCCACATTGGAGCTGCAGGTTTATCCCTCGAGACGTTGATTTCCTTCATCTGATTTCTCCCTCCCCACAATCCATATGAAGCCAACGGAACAAGATGTGAGATCCCGATAATGGACAATGCCAGCAGTCAGAGAACAAGGCTGTCTTTATACAATCCTTGGTTGTACAAACAGAGGCATAGACTCAAAACTATGTGACGTATTAGTACCGCTTTACAAGACCCTAGTAAGGCCCCACCTGGATACTGCACCCAGTATTGGTCACCACATTGCAAAAAAAGATGTTGAGACTTTGGAAAAAGTGCAGAGAAGAGCAACTAAGATGATTAAAGGCCTGGAGAGAAAAACATATGAAGAACGGTTGCAGGATTTGGGTTTGGCCAGTTTAGAGAAAAGAAGAACTAGGGGTGACATGATAGCAATAGCACTTAAACTTATATACCGCTTCATAGTGCTTTACAGCCCTCTCTAAGCAGTATACAGAATCATTGCCCCCAACAATCTGGCTGCTCATTTTACCGATCTCGGAAAGATAGAAGGCTGAGTCCACCTTGCTAGCAGTATTCCAGTATTTGATGGGCTGCTACAAAGAAGAGGGGTTCAACCTATTTTTCAAAGCACCAGAAAACAAGACAAGAAGCAACGGATGGAAATTAATCAACGAGAGAAGCAACCTAGAACTAAGGAGAAATTTCCTAACAGTTAGAACCTCAAAAAGTTTTTGGACAACCATTTGTCTGAAATGGTATAGGGTCTCCTAATCGAGCAGGGGGTTGGAGTAGAAGACCTCCAAAGTCCCTTGCAACCAACTCCATTAATTTATATTCTATGTTCTAATTCAATCCATCTTAGTCTTATAATATCCCATGCATTATTCCATCATCTTCTCTATAATTTATGCAAAAAGAAAAGAAAATCCACCTTTTTAAAAAAGATGCAACTTTCTTAACAAAAATAAAATGGTGTAGTCCAATGTCATTGTTATTGCCATTGTTAACAAGCACCAATGGTGTACATTATCTAGTTCTCAATTCTATCAGGGAGGGTAGGGGAGAGAGAGTAAGCAGCTTTCTGAAATGTACCCTATTTAATAAAATAAAAAAAAAACATTCAAGCTGAGAATGACAGGAAGAGACGTGTGTATGTGTGGGATCGATCACATCTGGTACAGCATTTCCAGAAGAGAAATCAGCACCTCCCTTTCAACACATTGCACATCACTAAATTCTTCTAGGAAAGAAAGAAAAAAAACCGCAACTTGCCGAGCCATTTCTGGCCGTTTCATTTTTTTAATGACACCTAGAGGGCTGGGCAGCAACACAACAGCATGGTAAAGCCTGTTCTTGTGGGGCATGTATACAACTCTGAAAACAGCAAAACACAATTAAAAGCCACCATAGAAAAGTAGGAGTTTTTCTCTGCAAGGTTTAAAAAAAAAAAACCTGGATGCAAAGAAGCTTCCATAATCTTATATTAACGCATGGTGAATTCTTAACAAAATGAGTCATGAAGAACTCACATTCTGATCTTTCCTAGCACCAGAGCTGGTTTAATTAGCTCAAGTTCGTTAGACTAAATGGGATGGGGGGGGATGTTTGCTAATGAAGGCTGCATGCCCTCTTCTGCATTGCTGTCAAAGTCAGATTTTTGCAGGCAATAAATTTGTTTTTCAATACTTCATCTGTTTCAGTGACAAACTGCAATAAAATTCTTCTCAAACGTCCTCAAGTCATATGTAGCACCATGTCATTGTCAACTCTTTAGCATTTGAAGAAGGATGGGGGAGGGGGAAAATAAACAAACAAATGTAAACAGCAGAAGGCTCATAAGAATAAAGATTGTCAAGAAATCTCTTTTTGTTTGATTTGAGGGTGAGGCTAATGGCAAAATCTTACTGCTCCTCCACTCCAACCTGTACTTGAGACCATCCAGAAGATCTCTTCTGGGCTGTGAAATGTCAGGAAGGAATATTGCAATAATTGCTGGGATCGTTATCTTTACAATTATGGAGTCTGAGAGAGAGGAGATGAGGCTGGTGCAGTCTGCTTGGGTCATTAATCACACTTCTGGGTTGGTGCAGACCAAAGGAATAGTGTGTGGAGAATTGAGATAAGCCACCTGTTAATTATCTCAGCCCATCCTGGTTTGCTTTCTGACTGGAGAGTATCTGGATTTAGTGTTTTTGGAGAATCTGACATGGTGACAGTGGTCAGAATTATTTCTCCCGTGTGAAATTATTTTCAAACTGACCTCAACCCAAGAAGATCCGTTAGCCTGATTCACACATGCATTGAAGGAATAATTGGTTTTAGTACACCCAAATGGACTGCCATAATGTGCGTGCAAGGGGCTATCCTAAAAACTTCAAGAGATCAAAATAGAGCCACTTAAGCAGTAGTTATAGGAGAAAAACAGGAAATTAAGGTCAGGTAAATGATCAGGATCATTTGTTCAGTTGTAGCACAAAAGATTAATTGAAGCCTATAACGAGAATTGTAGGAAAACAGCAGGTAGAGCTGTGGGGTGGAGTTAAATGTGTTATCAGCATAGAGTCCTTAAAGATAAAGGGAAAGGTTCCCCTCGCACATATGTGCTAGTCGTTTCCGGCTCTACGGGTGGTGCTCATCTCCGTTTCAAAGCCTAAGAGCCAGCGCTGTCCGAAGACGTCTCCGTGGTCATGTGGCCGGCATGACTAAATGCCAAAGGCGCACGGAACGCTGTTACCTTCCCACCAAAGGTGGTCCCTATTTTTCTACTTACATTTTTTATGTGCTTTCGAACTGCTAGGTTGGCAGAAGCTGGGACAAGTTGCAGGAGCTCACCCCATTACGCGGCAGTAGGGATTCGAACCGCTGAACTGCCGACCTTTCTATTGACAAGCTCAGCGTCTTAGCCACTGAGCCACAAATGATCCAAGCCCAACCCCTCTTGAATTCTGTTGATCCTTATCTGCCATCAATTTACTACTGAACTTTAGTTGACTAGATTCTTTGCAGTGCTTAAAATAAGCAACAATTTATATTTGGAGGAGCTCACAGCAGGGTTCAGAAACACTTAAAATATTTACTTGATTAATGGGTTAATTAATACAAAAGTTGTGTTTTGAACCCACCTACCCTTCAATGGAGGCGCAGACTCACTTCTACACTGGAGAGCAAGTGTTAAAACTGCCTGAATACTTGAAGAGCTGCACAATGGGTATGCATTAATCTGTGAGATTCAGCAACAAGAGCATTATGAACACACGCGATGGCTCAATATAGTTAATTGAGCAAGATAAACTGGCTTTGGTGCTCGCATGCTCAAGGAATTCCTTCCTCCTGATAGCTTAATGAGGACGCTACAAAAAAGCATCTGTAATTTCCATTGCATCTCAGAGTCAACTCAGTAAATGTCACTTTGCTAACACTGTTTCTCTTTATGGAGTGTGTTAATTAATAACGACGGCAAAACGCTTAATTCGTTCCAACTCTCGAATGCAAAAACCCACAATCGCAGCATTACAATGGACTAATTTGTGCAACTGTTGCCCTTTGTTATCTGACACATGTTCAGAGTTGATTTTACTGACGAAAAGGAGGTTGCTTCTGGCCCATTGTGAGGCGTATCAAAGCTTTTTCCACATACAGGTATTTAGAAAGAACAACCCTGAAACCCAACAGATATTGTTGTTGAACGCCACGTATCCCAGGTTTTCATACCCAAACGCTACGCAAACAATAGAATACAGCAAAACAATCACACACACAAACAGCTCAGAGCTTATTTGGGGAGAGAAGGTTACTGATTTCATTTACTTTACTAATAAATAACAATCAACGTTGAGGATGTGGTTTAGCATTGGGCATCACCCTAACTCTATAATCTGGGACGGCATTTGCAAGGACCAAGTGGCACAAACTCCCTAAAAGCTTACCAGGGACAGAGGGAGAAGACAACAGGTGGCAGAGAGGAGAAATTGCAATGCAATTTACCCCAATTCCGTGAATGCCCCTTGATGTAAAAATAGTGATTAACACATGACTGACTATAAAAGAAAGGAAACCTTCAATTAGAATCAAGATCATGCGAAATGTTAATACCACTTTATAAGGCCTTGGTAAGGCCACACTTGGAATACTCCATCCAGGTTTGGTTGCCATGATATAAAATATATGTTGAGACTCCAGAAAGAGTGCAGAGAAGAGCAACAAAGAGGATTAGGGGACTGGAGGCTAAAACATACAAAGAACAGTTGCAGGAACTGGGTATGTCTAGTTTAATGAAAAGAAGGACTAGGGATGACATGACAGCAGTCTTCCAATATTTGAGGGGCTGTCACAATAAAGAGGGAGCTCTACCTATTCTCCAAAGCACCTGAAGGCAAGGCAAGAAACAATGGATGGAAACTAATCAAGGCCACTGGCAACCTAGAACTAAGGAGAAATTTCCTGACAGTGAGAACAATTAATCAGTGGAATGACTTGTCTCCAGAAGTTGTGGGTGCTCTAACACTGGAGGTTTTTTAGAAGAGATTTTGGCAACCAATCTGAAATGGTATAGGGTTTGCTGCTTGAGCAGAGGGTTGGACCAGAAGACCTCCAAGGCCACTTCCAACTCTGTTATTCTGAAAGAAAAGTAAGGGAGAAGAGTAAAACCAGAAGTCTGCTATGTAGTAAATTTTGTAGCCCCCAAACCATACTCTTTCAATATAGCACAGGCATAAGAACTCAGGAACCAGAGTTGATCAAATGAATACAAATTTATTTCATGCCATTTCTAAATAAGAAACTGAACTACTAATGGTCAAGGCAAATTGGCAGGAGATAAGAGTCAACAGAATTCAAGGGGGGGCTGGACTTAAGTCTCTTCTGGGAGCGAAAGGACTGCAAACTGATTATGCACTTGACCCCTTCCTCGGGCTCAGCCTGGTCATCGCCTACATCCCCCTCCCCATCCATCTCTTTGCAGCAACAGCCTCTAACGATGGCCGGCAGACGAATCTCTTGGTTCAAATCAGATCTTTATTACGGTCATAGACCACCATAGAAAGACTGGAATATGAGCAGTTAATAATTTCAAAAGCTTTTTAAAAATGGTCTCCCTGGATCTGTGCGGGCAAGCATACACAGCTCGTAGGATTTTAGAGTATCTAACCTGCAGAACTGTAGAGGTTGTAACTGACTTTATAAAAAATGTTTTGTTTTTGTTTTTAATCTTGGGGAAGTTAAACAGCATTTGAATAGTTTGCAGATTCCCAAGTACACTTTGCAATTCTGGCTCTGTTGCTCTGTTGAGATCAACCTAGTGCCTTATTATCATTTAATCTTCAAATGAATGTTCCTCTGACCTGTTCATATCCCAGCATCATTAAAAATGCTGCTGCGAGCCCATATGATATTGGCCTTTGTCCCACTGCAACTTTCCAGTTTGAAGAAGAATTGTCAGCAAAAACTAGAAGTAAAAACCTGTCGGGAAAAACTGGATTAACCATCATCTTCCAAGTTCATGCCTTCGTTTTGGGTATCTCTGTCTCCAATCTGATCAGGTTGTACTGATTTTAGAGCAGAGGTCTCCAACCTTGGCCACTTTAAGACTTGGGGACTTCAATTCCCAGAATTCCTCAGCCAGCATTACGGAACTGAACTCAAATGAACTTGAAGAAGCTTCTTGGATGAAAAGTGAAATGTCTTCAAGGAAAAACCAAGAAAGCCCCGTTGCCTTTTGAAAAAGCACCTTTGGGACAACCATGACCTGGATGACCGAGAATCTCCCTAAACATCGACCATGGGGATGCTGCAATGATCGTAACTGTGAATACTGGTCATAAGTCACTTCTTCAGTTCCGTTGTATCTTTGAATGGTCATTAAACGAATGGTTGTAACTGAAGGACTACCTATACGCAATAGCATCTTTATTGGTAACCCCATCTCCAATGACTTCTCTATTCCAAAAAATCTGCTTCTGCACAGGGGATGTGGAGGGGACATTTGTTTTTTTCTACTCTGAATTTCCCACCATCTGTTGTCATTCAGACAAGTTCAGAGAAGGACAATCAGGATCATCCTGGAACAGATGGAAGAGGGCTAGGAGGAGAGAATGAACAAGCTGGAGATGTTCAGTAACCATCCTCAACTTTCCTGAAATAGGAATCTCACATGGGAGGCCAGACTGATTGACTCTTGTTTCCACAGTGCAGGACATTGGAGGTTCTAGAAAAGTAGAAAAAGTCAGGACTGAAGAAGCTTCTTGGTTGAGAAGTGAAAGGAAAGAAAACCAAGAAAGTCCAGTTGCCTTTTGGAAATCCCTTCACTAGTTCAGATTAGTGTCAAGCACCAGGAAAACCAGGAGATCCAGGCAGTTCAAATGAGTATAAAGATTTATTGCAAGCTTAAGCTCTCTACAAGAATCCGAACTACTAACAGTCAAGGAAAATGAGTGGGAGATGAGACCGGCATTCAAGATGGGCTGAACTTAGATCTCTTGTGGGCAGGAAGGGACTCATGATGGAAGGCGTGTTTGACCGCTCCCTTGGGCTCAGCCTGATCGTCTCCTATAGCACTTTTGGGACAACCATGATCTGGATGATTGAGAATCTCTATTGATTCCTAGCAGAAAGAGCAACTCCACAGAGGAACCAATGAAGAAAGAGGCGGCAGGAGCTCTTGAGGGATGAGCTCAAACTCAAGCTAGGCAGCTCTCTGTCTGGGACGGTTTAACTTGGATTCAGGCCCTGGACACAGGGTTGGGCTCCATAGCCTCAGAGGGTCCTTCCGACTCTAACATTTTATGGAATTGCTATAGGTACTTCTATGTTAATCTGGCTTGTAAACCTAGTAGTGTGTTCAGAAAAAAAAACAGAACACTTCTATTTATACACTGACACGAATCAACTAATGGATTCTGGTGCTGCCCCTTACAAAAACACTTTCCTTTTTCTGCATTAACTTGATGGGTGGGGAGGCTCTCACCACTAAATAAACCTTCCAAATTTGGCTTTGACAGATTTTTTTAAAAATTGAGAATAAGAGCTCAAATTGCCTGCAGCTTCACTGGCGTTAAGACTGCAATTGATTTCATTTTTCTCTTCTGCTGTGTGTGGACTTTGACAGAATGGAAACAGCTTTGATTTTAACAGCTGGAATGTCTATTTTCAGAGGCAGAGAACTGACCAACATCTGCCTGTTCTTCTCAGCAATCATTGCAACTTAACTCTGAAGCTGATTAGGTCTAATCTGCAAGTCTCGTGGCCCTCCCTATTCCCCTCCCCCCAACCCAACATGTTAGAAAAGAGATGCTCTCAAGATCAACTCAAACTTCTTCTTCCTCCCTGTATTCTTCGCTTCCCACCTTGCCTCAAGAAAAGTTCTTGAAATTCAAAAGTTTTAAGGGTAGTCCTCGATTTACAACAGTTCATTTAATGACTGTTTGAAGTTAAAACAGCACTGAAAAAGATGACTTGTGACTATTTTTCACACTTATGACCGTTGCAGCCTCCCCATAGTCACGCGATCAAAATTTAGGCACTTGGCAACTGGTTCATATTTATGACGGTTGCAATGTCCCGGGCTCATGTGATCCCCTTTTGTGACCTTCTGACAAGCGAAGTCAAAGGGGAAGCCAGATTCACTTAACAACCGTGTTAATAACTTAACAACTGTGACATTTCTTGATGTAAAATGTGGCAAAAGCCACTTAACAAATGTCTCACTGAACCACAGAGATTTTGGGCTCAATTGTGGTCGTAAATCGAGGATTACCTGTAGAGTGATTTTATAGAACTTCAGCTGGCCTAAGGAAGGGAAGGGTCTAGGATATTATTCTGCATCACCTTGGAGTCTCACTCTGTCTCCTTGCTCCCAGCACAGCCCAGACTTGGCAAGAGATTAGTTTACCATCTAGCATCTGAAAACTGTGATAACGTCCTGCAAAACAAGATTATCTGGGGCAGGATCTCCTCGAGGCATCTCACTGGCTGCTGATAAAGACCGGATAAAGTGTAACACCAACCAGCCTTCTTGGGGCGATCCTGCAAGGCACTTATTTCCATCAGACCTACTGACACAGGAAGAGGGAATGGCGACAGCTATGAACTTGGAAGCCTCTATTATAAATGCCAAAAATATTTTTGTTCTGTCGCTCTCTTTTTAAATATTCCATTCATTAATAAATTGATGGCCGGCTCTTATTTTCCAAACATACCTTCAAGGACATAGCATTACAACGAAATCTGAAATAATTTCCCCAAGTGATAGATGCAACTTTCCTGAAACTGGTGCCTTCAAGCTCTGTTAGACCTACCACTCCTTCCCACCTGTCTTCACTCCTTTGGCGGTTCACCGCAGAGAAAGCTGGAGCGAGGACATTCACAATTACACTTCTCCAGCTTGCCAAAACGGATTGGAGGGTGGAAGCATGGCATAATGAGCAGTTTCTTTTCAATGGTTTGATTTAGAACTTCTAATTTAGAAGTTGGAACTTCTGGCAAGGTCTTTTGGAATGACGGGAGAACATCGGCAGAAACAAAAGGGGATCTGAAATCTGGAGACTGCTTGAAGCAGAAGCTACCAGGGAATTTAGCAAAGGGTCTAGGACAAAACGCCATGGCCAATCACTGTGGGACAAGAGTTACAGTAATATTGAAGAAATGATGGAATAGAATCATTAAAGAAAGGATGCCAAAGGAGGGACAAAATGAAATGTGAATCACAAAAACTAAAATATTTTTCAAAATTATTTTAAATAATTAAATTAAATTGTTGAATAGTCCTGCAGCAAATTGGCCATGGCAAGATCGCCACAGCAAGTTGGTCATGGCGAGTTGTCCCATTCTGGTCAGCAGAGGAGGTAAAAACATGAGGACAGCAGCTGCAATCACACAAACGACAATGGGTGCAAAAAGGCTTTGATAACGTGGTTGTGACTGCCACCTTGACATCTGTAACTGCCAAGGAGTTCCCTGGAAATTAGCATAAGACGCTATGGAATTGTTACCAATGTCCCAGCCAATGTCTGGTCTGTAGAGAATATATAAGACAGTCTATCCAATCAAGCATAAATGCATCTAAATGGCAATAGCTTACTAACTAGGGAGTGGGAAATTGGGGAACTTTCAAAGACATTTGACCATCAGCCTTAAATGGGCCATTTTTAAACCAAGAAGCTTCTAACGAAAATAAGGGAGATAAACTGTGGAGTTAGACCTAAAAGGAGAAGCCTGGATAGCTCTGCAGACTAAAAGCACTGTAATTTAACACCAGCTGTCTGCAATTAAAGTAAGTTCGAATCTTGCCAGGCTCAAGGTTGACTCAGCCTTCCATCCTTTCTAAGGTAGGTAAATTGAGGACCCAGTTTGTGGGGGCAATAAGCTGACTTTGTATAAAATATACAAAAGTATGAAGGTCATTGCTTAATGCACTGTAAGCCGCCCTGAGTCTCCGGAGAAGGGCGACATATAAATCAAATTAAAAAAAAAAAAAAAAAACCTTTGAGGATAGAATTGGAACCAAGGTGTTTTTAAATCACATCACACTAGATTTGTTAATAGCTTATCCATTATCTCTGTGCTATCCCAGACCCTGCTTGGTGAACGTGATGTGATGGAATGTGGTGAGGAGGGGGATTCCCAGGAGGGAGGGGATTGATTCCAGAGGAGTAAGAGGCAACTCAGCCCAGAGACCATGTGTGAGAGAAAGCGGGTGAAGACAGCCCCTCCCTAACAGTTCCCAGAATACATTGTAGATGCAGAAACTAGAGTCCTCAGTCTGCCAAGAATTTGGTCTATAGGTGTGAAAACCATAAATAGCTCAGCCTGGAAGAATCATCATGTATCATTCATGGTTTTGGGTCTGACAGACTGAGGACTCTACTACCTGCATCTACAATATAGTCTGGGAACTATTAGGTAGGAGTTGTCTTCACCCTCTTTCTCTCAGCCTTAAGATCTGGGCTGAGCTGCCTCTTGCTCCTTTTGGAATGCACCCCTTCCCTCCTGGGGATCCACCTCTTTACTTCCCCAAAGGCAACTGGACTGGGGGACATTCAGATTTCAGGGGGAGCCTCATTCCTGAGGCAAGCATTGCTATGGAGAAGGTGCATTTCTGAGGTCCCAGGAGATGACATTGTTTGATTGAAGGAACCTGGAGCACCCCAACCATGCAAGGGCAAATGAGTGGGCACAGACTATGGCAGACACTATTATCAAACAAGTGGCCCCTAATGTGCTACCCTGTTTCCACCAAGACATCCCCTGATAATAAACCCAATCGGGCTTTTGAGCGCATGGCAATAAGGCCAAGCGCTTATTTCAGGGTTCAAAAAAATATAAGACAGGGTCTTATTTTCAGAGAAACACGGTAGCTACAATATTAAGACTTGCAGCATAAGCTATCATGTTGTTACACCCAGAATAAGCTTCTTAGATGACAAATGAAACATCTTCAAATGAAAAAGACCAAAAAAGTCCAGTTGCTTTTTACAAAAAGCACCTTTGAGACAACCATGGCCTAGACTTCCTCACTATATTCCATCCCAGCTCTTCCTTTAGTTGGAGAACACAACAATCCATAGAGTATGCTAATAAAATGCCCTCTTACCATGTTTGGCATGTCATGTTCATTCCACTCCTTGTTAGCCAATTCCCCGACAAACTACTCTTAGTGATTATTGATCTGCTATTGTGAGATCGATCGACTGACATTTCTAGAAAGGTGTTTCTAGCCATTGCAACTGCTATTAGGAGCTGTTGAGTAAGCCCAACAATGAATGACATTTAAACTCTCATTTTGTGCTTAGGTTTACAAGGTCTCTTGGACTTGTGGATTCATTTCTTTTAATAAAACCCAAAACTATTGTATCTACAACATTTCATTTCATTTCATGCATTTTGTCCTAGCAATCGAATGAGAAGCTGTTGATATAGACCTTGCCCTGTGAGGGAATCATCCAGAAGATGTCACATTAATTAGTGTTGGTATATCTATTAGTCTAGGATTAAAAGTTCACCTAAAAATCATTCTAAATTGAGGAATGTCTGATTCCAGGAGAAGTAGAAGCAAACAATTTATATCTTCAACATAAACTTAGCATGTTACGCTGAATGTCCTTTAAGTAGGGACTGTGGGCAAGAAAGAGAGTATGGGATCCCATCATTCAAGGTGTTATTGTCACCTGTTCAGTCTTACATGGCTTGTGGTCAGGCTGTTTGAAGGACCACCTTTCCCCTCTTACATCCAACTGGCCCTCCAACAATAACACAAGAACCCATAAACACCACAAACCTTCTTCTGTTATGTTTTAGTAAAAATGTTATTTAGGAAATCAGTACAGGTAGTCCTCAACTTACAACAGTTTGTTTAGTGACCATTCAAAGTTACAACAGCAGTGAAAAAAGTGACTTATGGCCACTTTTCACACTTATGGCTGTTGCAGCATCCTGGAAAAAGTGGCATGGCCGTTCCCCACACTTACAACAGCTGCAGCATTCCCACAGTCACATGATCAAAATATGGGCCCTTGGCAACCAGCATGTATTTACGATGGTGGCAGCATCCCGGGATCACATGATCACCATTTGTGACTTTCCCAGCCAACTTCAGACATGCCAACTCAATGGAGGATGCTGGATTCACTTAACGCCCGCATGATTTGTTTAACAATTGCAGTGATTTGCTTAATAACTGTGGCAGAAAAGATGATAAAATGGGTGTGGCCCACTTATAACAACAACTTTGCTTAGCAATTGTGGTCCCAAGTGTCATCCTATGTCAAGTACTACCCATTTACCCATTGGCACTAATACATCTGGACCCCATCAAGGTCCTCAAAGGACAGAGGAAGCCTTTTGGGAGGGGAGTTTCAATTAGCCAACCCACCATGGTGGCCATTTTGGGAGCAGACCCACCACACACTCTCAAAATTCCCAAAGACCCCCACTTTTCCCACGACTGATAAATATTTAACAGAATAACCAAGTTGGAAGGGACCTTGAAGGTCTTCTAATCCAACCTCCTGCTCAAGCAGAAGACCCTATACCATTCCAGACAAATGGCTGTAAATCTCATCTTAAAAACCTCCAGTGATGGAGCAACCAGAACTTCTGAAAGCAAGCTGTTCCACTGATTCATTGTTCTGTTAGGAAGTTTCTCCTTAATTCCAGGTTGCTTCTCTCCTTGATCAGTTTCCATGCTTCTTGTCCTGCCTTCAGGTGCTTGGGAGAATACGTTGCCCCGCCCTTTTTTTTGTGGAAGCCCGTCAAATATAGGATCACTGCTGTCCTGGTCCTTCTTTCCATTGGACTAGACCCGTGATGGTGAACCTATAGCACGGTTGCCACAGGTGGCACGTGGAGCCATATTGGTGGGCACGCAAGTGTTGCCCTAGCTCAGCTCCAGCGTGCATGCGCGCACCAGCCAACTGATTTTCAGGCCTTCCAGTCCACCGGAAATCGGGAAACTGGCTGTTTCCAGCCTCCGGAAAGCTTCCGGGGGGGATGGGGAAGACTGATTTTGCCCTCCCCAGGCTCCTAGAAAGCCTCTGGAGCCTGGGGAGAGGGGAAAATGGGCCTACTGGGCCCACCGTGCCATCATGTGCCAAAAGTATGGGAAGTGTGGGGGGGGGGGTTCATGTGCACATGCGCGGGAGGGCGAGGCGCATTGAATTATGAATGTGGGCACCGGCACCTGCGACGCCCCATGTTCCCCCCGCTTTTGGCACGCAACGGCAAAAAGATTAGCCATCACTGGACTAGACACACCCAATTCCTGCAGCCATTTTGTTTTATGTTTTAGCCTCCAGTCCCCTGGTTATCTTTGTTGCTCTTCTCTGCATTCTTTCCAGAGTGTAAACATCTCTCTCTCTCTCTCTCACACACACACACACACACACACACACACACACACACACACAATGAAAACATTTTTTGAGGTCCAATGATTGATACACCAGCATTACAACATTGGCACTTCTGAATTTTGACTTCTTTCTTAAAGATTCCCAATATCCCTCCCCCTACGCCCCCCCCACTCTAAATTGACTTTATACATTTAACTTTTATGCCTTGTGCTCCAACATAGCTTCTTTTAACTGAGGTTTGTTGACTAAGCCACAGTGGTCTACTACTTCACACATAACACTAAATGAAAAACGATGGGTTGCTAATCCAGAATGGCTGATGTGTAGATATATTGGATGAATAAATAAATAAATTAGCAGCAACTAAGTCCTCAAATTCCACATTTGTATTATAATTTCAGAATCTCTAGGGGGAAATCCAGAATGTTATTGATTCATAATTGCAAGAATGCCTTGGGGTGAAAAATGGAAGGAAAATTATTTAGCATATTTTAAAGACACTGTATTAATTTTTATTTAAGTTTGAACGCCCAAGGAATTAATTCAGAAATAAGAAATTACATAATAATAATGTTAATATTAATAATACTTTGCGTTCATCTCTTTTATCGTTCTGCAAAGAAGAAAGAAAAGAAAGATTAAGGCAGACACGAGGAAAGTGCTTTTTTTTTTATCTCAGAATAAAACCTAAAAACTGTCAATAGCACCATAGGTGTTAAGCATTTGTAGCTATGTTTTAGATTTTTAAAAAACGTTGCATTAAGGAAGCCCTTTATTTGGCATATGCAAGTATAATCCCGCCTTTGTGCAAATTTAGCAGGAGCAACGGGAGGCAAGCCTGTTTAAAATAAAATTTTAGCAAATTGGTTCCTTGCTTTGAGAAGCGAAAGAGGCCTGAGAGCACAAGGACTGTAACTCAATGTATCAAAATATAATTGAAAGTCGGGAGAGCCTGAGGTGTAATCATAACACGCAAATGAACTCCTCAAGAAGCAGACGCTCATCTTATTAGGCTGAACATAGAACCATAGCCTCGTAAGGCTGGAAGGGACCTTGGAGGTCTTCTAGTCCACCCCACTGTACTAAAATACAGGCATGTGACTGCCGGATGTTACAAATGGTTGTAAATGCAACCCGGTTGCCAGGTGCCCAAAAGTGTGGTCACGTGAGTGAACTGAGGTGGGGGGAACATTGGGACTTTGAATCTGGGTTGTAAGTATTCCACAGGTAGGTCTGTCAGCACTTAGAACGGTCACTAAGTGACTGTTCGTAACCTGAGGACATCCTGCCTGGATCATTGTGGGTCCTTAATTTCCAGTAAAGGAAAAAGGTAAGGTTTGAGCTATGCAGAGCACATTTCTGCAAGGCCAGCAATACTGCGGTCTTACCTAATTATGAGGGTCCACATTCTTTTTAATTTAATACCTGCTCTCCAACAGTGTCCCTGCATGGCATCAAAGGCTCGTTTTCTAAACGGGGCAGGGCGAGTAAAAGAAAAGTTGCCATGAACTAACAACACATTCATCACTGTGAGGGCAAAGGTTTGTTCTCCGAGCTTGTGGGTTGGTTTCCAAAAGCTTCATTACCAGGCTAGGTAACACCTTCAGTGGAGTTTAGGGGGTGCAGCGTTCTTCTGTTTATCAGGGCCTCAGGTGTGGGTGTGTCAAGTGAGGGTCTTGTGGTGGGTCAGGTGTGAGTCATCAGTGAGAGTCTCAGGACGGGTCTTGTGATAGGGAGGTTACATCGGGTCATCTGAATTTTGATCATGTGACCACTAAACAAAAGAAGAGAACGATTTGTTGTTAGTTGTGAAGTCGTGTCCGACCCATCGCAACTGCATGGACAATGTTCCTCCAAGCCTTCCTGTCCTCTACCATCCTCTGGAGTCCATTTAAGTTCACACCGTTCTCTGCCGTCCCCTTCTTCTTTTGCCCTCAATCTTTCCCAGCATGAGGCTCTTCTCCAGTGAGTCCTTCCTTCTCATTATGTGGTCAAAGTATTTGAGTTTCCTCTTCAGGATCTGGCCTTCTAAAGAGCAGTCAGGGTTGATCTCCTCTAGGACTGACCGGTTTGATCGCCTTGCAGTCCAAGGGACTCACAGGAGAATGATTACTGGTGTCACATGGAACTGCAGGCCATGAGTTACTTCAAAGGTGACATCTTGGCACACCTGAAGAGATGCTGATGCATGTAATGCCATTGCTGGAGTCTCCATCAACATCACCTCCTCCTTTCATCCAATGAGCAGCTGAGAAGGGAAGAGTTTAGTTATGTATTTGATTTGTCCTCTGCCTTTATTTTGTATCCCTCAGGAGAAATTGGCCTAAGGACACTACCCAGCCAGCCTGTGTCTTAAGAGAAGACCAGAACCTCTGCTCTAGTCCAAGCTGAACAAGGACCATGGAGGTCTTGGGGGTGGGGGCTGTGGAAGGAATGTGATGCTGTTGGAACAATAACTTCACAAAACAAAGACCAATAATTTCACTGGGATGCCCATGAATTTTACAAAAGTTGTATAGAGACTGGCCTGGTCAATACAAAGAAGAGACTCAGAGCATTTCCTTTGAACCACTGCAGAGTTCATCCCTAATACCCCTATACAGTTCTCTGCTCTGTGTAAGCATTGCTTTTAGGCAGTGTAAAACTCAGCATCATGGAAGGATCCTAAATTTATCTCCCTTCTGACATAATTGCAACATGTAGAACATAGATTAATAGGGTTGGACAGCACATTAAATTGCAGCCTTAGAACAGATTGAGGCTGCCAGTCAATATGATTCTATGGTTTGTTACCATTTTCTTTACATTTCTTTTTTCTGGTAAAATAATCAAATCCGCTCTGCTTTTAAGATATATTTAGAACAGGTTTTCAAAGAGAGGAACTTCAGAGAGTTGTGCAAAACACGAAATGCATTTCCTCCTGGAAACAGAATAAATTGCTATTTAAACTTTTTCCTATTGTCTATTTGCCTGTAATTTCCACCTCATTTCCCCCCTTTTCTACATTATCTATTATCTATCTTTTAGTTTAGTCTGGTCTCTGGCATTCCCTTGATTTCTATTCAGAGATACCTAATCACTTTTATTTTAAATCTCCCAGTCTCCATAAAGTACCTGCTTCTAAGGAAAAGGCTGAGAACTGGGGAAAAAGTGGGAAAAGGCACAAATTCTGTACTTTTTTTCCCCCTGAGGTTTCAGCAACACTTTTTCTGCTAGCAACAGACGAGTTTTCAAAGGCCTGGTAGGAGCAGCACTTCACAAAACAAAGACCAATAATTTCACTGGGATGCCCATGAATTTTACAAAAGTTGTATAGAGACTGGCCTGGTCAATACAAAGAAGAGACTCAGAGCATTTCCTTTGAACCACTGCAGAGTTCATCCCTAATACCCCTATACAGTTCCCTGCTCTGTGTAAGCATTGCTTTTAGGCAGTGTAAAACTCAGCATCATGGAGAAAAATGTTAGCTTGGCTTCTTTGATACCTGACACAAATTCTTTTTTTTAAAAAATAATTCTATTAATCCTTGCTCAAATGTAGTTTTGGCAACTTTATAAGTCTTTTCTTTGTATCGGTGTTTTTCAGCCTTAGCAACCGTAAGATGTCCGTCCCTTTTTCCATTTTCAAAAAGCAACTGGATTTTCTTTGATTTTCCTTGAAGATGTTTCCCTTTTCATCCAAGAAGCTTCTTCAATTCTGACTGAATGGTGGAGGTTGGAAAGATTTATGAACCGGGGTGGCGCAGTGGTTAGAGTGCAGTACTGCAGGCTACTTCTGCTGATCACCAGCTGCCAGCAGTTTGGCAGTTCAAATCTCACCAGGCTCAAGGTTGACTCAGCCTTCCATCCTTCTGAGGTCGGTAAAATGAGGATCCAAATTGTTGGGAGCAAGATGCTAATTCTGTAAACTGCTTAGAGAGGGCTGTAAAGTACTGTGAAGTAGTATATAAGTCTAAGTCCTATTGCTATTGCTATTCCTTGCAGTCCTCTGATCATTAGTACTCTTTCTGAGAGTCATGGAGGCCACTCGGAAGTTTATCTGTGCCCTTGGGTTCACCTGAATAGTGCAAATGAGTGTGGAACCTTCTTGGAACTGCTGAAAGGACTGTGTTGTAAACTGCTAATGACCAAAGCTAACATCTAGATGACTGCAAGGAATATAAATCCTTCCATCATCCACCATTCACTCAGAACTGAAGAAGATTCTTAGATGAGAAGCAAAATGTCTTCAAAGAAAAACAAAGTCTAGTTGGCTTTTGAAAAAGCATCTTTGAGACAACCATGACCTGGTTGACTGAGAATTTCCATAGACATATCAGATGTGTGGATTTCAACTCCCAGAATTCCCCAGCATAGCCGGCTGGGGAATTCTGGGAGTTGAAGTCCACACATCTTACAGTTGCCAAAGTTGAGAAACACTGGTCTACAAAGAACCAAAGGACTAACAAAGAATCAGTATTATAGCAATAGCATTTAGACTTATATACTGCTTCATAGTGCTTTATAACCCCCTCTAAGCAGTTTGTCAGCCTCTTGCCCCTAACAATCTGGGTCTTCATTTTACTGATCTCAGAAGGCTGGAAGGATGAGTCAACTTTGAGCAGGTCAGGATCAAACTCCTGGCTTGTGGGCAGAGTTAGACCTACAATCCTGCATTCTAATCATTGCACCACCACAACTCAGTTCAAATCTTACTGGATGCAAAACCTCCATAATTTCCCAGGCACTGGTCATACTGGTAGATCTGCTAGTACTTGGGATCCATCAGCCACTGGGAAATAGCAGATTCTCTAATATCTATTCTTCACCAAGCCATCTCTCTTACAGATGTTCTGCTTTCAGCATAAATTCTGGTTCCCTTAAACATCATCCTTCTATTTAGTCATTCAGACATTTCACGGAGTTTTATCCTGCCTTTTAAAGCATTCATCCTCCCAAGCAAATTTAGAAAAGGATCAGAAAAACAGTATCATAAGATGCAAGCTATTAAAACAATAGCTTAGCAAAATAACCTCAGGGAACATTAAGATACAGTGCCATAAAGCCATTACTAAAGCATAGTATCAGAAAAACATTATAAAAAAATAAATAAACCCACTGCTATAAAATCTCTCTCCAAGATAGCCAGGAAAACAAAGCTTCTTTAGGACTGTTTTAAAAGTAGACTAACCTGGGGCCTCAAGGATGTTTTTAGTATTTATATGTCTATTTTATTTGGGCTTTAATTGTCTGTTTCCTTCTCCTTTAGTAGGCTGCCTTGATCATTCAGTTGGAAAGCAGGGATACAAGTTAAATAGATAAACAAATAAAACCTCACTGAATTATGGATTGAGAAGGAGGACAGTCCAGTCCCAGTCCCTGCCTACGATACTCATCAATCTGAGAGGTTTTAAAATATTAATCTCCAAATTAAAACACTTTCAGATTATTAGTTATTAGTAGTTTTAAAGGAAGCATCACAAGAATAGGCAGGAAATGGTTTGTAAGCTGTCTTGTAGATTCACCCTGGATCAGCTGAACCCATCTTTAAATATAGACAGAGCAGAGGAGAATAGTCTGGTCTGAATATCATGTGTGCATGTGCTTTTGAGAAGGGAATCTATTGTTTGGTCTGGCACCAAACAAGGACCAGGGCTGACATGATAGCAGTCTTCCAGTACTTGAAAGGCTGCCAATGGATGGAAACTAAGCAAGGAGAGAAGCAAAACTAAAGAGGAAATTCCTAACAGTGAAAACAATTTAACAGTGGTACCAATTGCCTTCAGAAGTTGTGGGTGCCCCATCACTGGACACTGGCTTTTATGAAGAGACTGGACAGCCATTTATCAGAAATACTATAGGTCTCCTGCAAGAGCAGGGGGTTCAGCTAGATGACCTCCAAGGTCCTTTCAAGTCTTTTACTGCTATTGTTACCTGTTGGCCACCAATGCTTCTTGAGTACAATACTCCAAAATAGGTGTATTTGGCCTTTTGTACAACTATAATCATAAATTAACTGTGCATTATCATTCAGGCAAGAATATTTTCCATCTTGCCTTGATTTTATCTTAGGAAATTCAGGCACCTCTCCCAAACTGCTTCATCTTCTTATCCCTCATTGAACATGAGGGGGGGAAGGGTCATCTATACATTATTCAGTCTTTCCCAGAGCCCAAGAAAAGCACCAATCAGCTCATTTAATTTAACTTAATTTAATTTAATTTAATATTTACATTTATATACCGCCCTTCTCCCGAAGGACTCGGGGCGGTGAACAGCTATAGATAAAAAACATAGAATACAAAATTTACTCATTTGAACTCCACTGGCAACTGCCCTCTTTGCAAACATTTTGCAGCACATTCCTAAAACAGAAAAGGAAAACCAAGGGCATAGGGGAATCTCAAAGTGAAGTCTGCTAAAGAAAACGTAATCCAATTCTGTTTTGTTTTTCTCCACTTTTGATTCTTTGAACTGAAAAGTTGATCAGTCCTAACTTGGTCATATAAACCTGTGTTTGTAAAGTAAAATAAGTAAAGATTCCTTCAGACTGAATTTAATTTTTTGTTACTTCTTGGCAAGATCCAAGTAATGTTCTTGGTACCACTATGGAAGGGTGATTTTCCTGCCTTCTAAGCCTTAACAGAGTTGGAAGGGGCCTTAAGAGACATTCTAGTCCAACCTTCTGCTCAAGCAGGAAACCCCATTCTGGACAAACGGCTGTCTGATATCTTCATAACACCCTCCAGTGTTGGAGCACCCACAATTTCTGAAGGCAACTTCTGTTCCGCTGGTTGATTGTTCTCACTGTCAGAAAATTCCTCCTTATTTCTAGGTTGAATCTCTCCTTGATTAGTTTCCACCCATTGCTTCTTGTCTTGCCTTCTGGTGCTTTGGAGAATAGGTTGACCCTCTCTTCCTTGTAGTAGTTATTGGAACACCACTATCATGTCACCCTAGTCCTTCTTTTCACTAGACTAACCGTACCCAATTCCTGCAACTACTCTTCATGTGTTTTCACCTCCAGCCCCTAATCATCTCTGTTGCTCTTTTCTGCACTCTTTCCAGAGTCTCAACATCTTTTTTATAACATGGTGACCAAAACTGGATGCAATATTCCAAGTGTGGCTTTACCAAGGCCTTATAAAGTGGTATTAACACTTCACGTGATCTTGATTCCATCCCTCTATTAAACACAATCTAGGATTGCATTGGCTTTTTTGGCTGCTGCTGCACACTGTTGGGCCATACTGAAGTGATTGTGGTTCCATAAGGCCATCCCCAAAGAGGTAAAACTAGGAGAGGCTAGAAATAGTCTAATAATGCCATGTGTGCAATTTGATACCTATAATAGTGGGACATGAACATAAGATGGTGGAATATGAAAACAAAATGCCCTCCCCAAAATTTCACACAGCTTCATTTTCCCAGAAACTCTAAAAACTTGGTTATTCTGGTTGGCAATTCAGCCTTTTTACCAGTAACATTTGCAAGCTATATTATCTGTTTCTGTTACATTAATGAGGCTAATTGTTGTTGACTAACTACTATTTTAAGGAATGGATTGTTTAGTGTTATATTGATCTATTTTTAAACTATCTAAAACGTGGTCAAAAATACCTGTTAAACATATCAACAAACATGGATTTTTTTTTTTTAAGGGAAAGAGAATAGGGCAATGAAACTGCCCAGATACAGACAGCTATAAATTGCCTTGGACTCTAAGATTCAGTAGTCAAATAACTGTGATTCTTAGTCATGGCTGTAAAAAATGATATATTTCATATTTTCATAAATAACACATGATAGATTGAAAACTATAATCTCCAAGTTTTAGATTCCATATTTATCTTTTTACATCTTATTTTTTATGCTTTATTATTTTATTCTTGCAACCTGTCTTTTACCGTCTCTTCTCAGCGGGAAGACAAACCTATAGAAGCAAAGATACTAATAGCACTTAGACTTATATACAGCTTCACAGTGTTTTACAGCCCTCTCTAAGCGTTTTTCAGAGTCAGCATATTGCCCCCAACAATCTGGGTCCTCATTTTACCCACCTTGGAAGGATGGAAGGCTGAGTCAACCTTGAGCCGGTCAGGATTGAACTCCTGGCTGTGGACAGAGTTTACCCTCAATGCTGCATTCTAACCACTGCACCACCATGGCTCTTAATAATAGAGTAGTGTAGGCTGATGGACCAGAACTGTGGACAGCTTCTGTCCACAGCTGACATCTCCATTCAGGGATGTTGCAATGAGATTTCACAAGCAAGGCCGATCCGCTAGTTTTACTTTCGTCTTAATAAAAGGGGGGACGCAGGGACAAGAAACCAGATGGCAATCTATTAATATCTTCTTCTGGTCCCGGTCTTTCCCAAGCTTGGAAACTTTAAGACATGTGGATTTCAACGCCCAGAATTCCCCAGCGAGCAGAGCTACTGGGGAATTCTGGGGGTTGAAATCCACATGTCTTAAAGTTGCCAAGCTTGGGAAATACTGCTATGTGTGATCTTGTCTTATGTTCCGAGTTTAGTGGTGGTTAAGATATTAAAATAAGCAAATGGTATCACTTATACATCTTTAACTTCTGGGGAGAGAAAAAAAGGTAGGAATCAAGGAGAGGGGAGGGGAGGGGAGGGAGGACAGGACAGGACTTCTGACTTGGGAGAATGGGAAAAGGGAAAAAGGAAGAAGAGTCACAGAACCAGTCCTGGCTCAAAGCCCTTTTCCAAGACAGCCAAACAGTCAAAAATGGGTGAACATTTCATACCAAAAGAAGCAGTGATTAGAAGCTAACCCCATTCCCCATCTTTAATATTGCTGAAGCTCTGGAACAGGATTTCCAAACAGAAATGGAAAAACAGCCATTATCAAGTTTCCTGTTTCTTTTAGAGATGATTTAACAAACTGGTCCAATTTCACCATTTTCTCATCTTTCCTACTACCTACTCCTATTGTATCTTATGACTTGTTGTTTGTATCTTATGATTGTGATTGTATGTTATGATTTATGATCTATGATATCACTTTGTTGTTTGTATGAACACCGAGAGCTTCTGCACTGGAGACAAATTCCTTGTGTGTCCAATTATATTTTGCAAGTAAAGAATTCTGTTCTGTTCTGTTCTGTTCTGTTCTATCCTTTCCCACCATTCTTATCCCTTGTCCACTAGCTCAAATTTCTTCTAAAGAAAATTCGAACAAATCAGAAGCCATGATAAATATCTGTTGATGCTTGGAATCTCCAGCTAATACACCAAGCTACGTTATAAATTAGTTACAAATTCATCATCCGTCACAAGAAGACCCTTCCTCCCACCCCCAAACCTTGCAACCTTCAGAGTGTCAATACAGGGAGGGCAAAAAAATGAAGATGGCAGTCACAAGCATGCAATCCTGATGCATGTAGAACACTTCAGCCAAAGTTCTGGCTGGCCTTGCAGCCACATCTGGACCAGATACATGTTCCTAAGAAGGAAAATTAGAGCTTTTCCATCAAACACCACTCTCCCCCCTTTGTATCTTTCATAAGTCCTGCTGGGAGTGAAGCACATGGATTGTAATATAGCAGAGAGCGTCAAATTCTGAAGAAATTGAGACTTGATTTTCAATCTACTTTACTAAATTTCTACTAATTGCTTTTAACACACTTCTTCCGCTAATATCTTCACAGTTTAACGCCTCATGGCCATTCCTTTGGGAGCTTTTCAAAAAGAAAATGAAATCTAAATACATTTCACTGATGTAATTGCTCTTGGCCTTTGCAACAGATAGTCCCTACCCAACCAATAACTGCTTAATCAAAGTTTTAAGATTAATGAAAACCAGGAGAATACTGTAGATAGAGGTTTTATCAATAGTTTTAAGGGGCAGCAGATAGAGGATCTTCTATAAATAGTATAACTAGAAAACATATTGCTTTATGAAGTTTTCTCTTTCCCACAGATCTCTCAGATTTGGAGAAATAATTGAAGTCTAATATCAAGTCTAGTATCAAAAGTGCACAGTTGCATGGCTTTAAGCCCTTGCTCTACGCCCCCCAAATTGTTGGATTCTGGAAGCAAAACGCCAAGAAATATAATGGTTTTGCACTTTCTTGGAGAAAAGAAGAAGGAGGGGAAATACATAGTGAATAAGCTTTCAGTCCCTGCACAGATCCTTTTCTGTCTCATTTTTGTTTTGAATATTTGGGGAAGAGGGTGCGTTCTAATTTCTTCCATCTCAACATCTGTTGTTCAAGATTGATCAGATTAGGAAACTAATGCCATTTAGGTCAGTACTACTTTTATTGTGGAGGTGTGATGGGTCAGTGGTTGTAAGCACTGAGCTTGTCAGCTGGAGCAGGGGTCTCCAACCTAGGCAACTTTCAGACTTGTGGACTTCAACTCCCAGAGTTCCTCAGCCAGCTTTGCTTTGCTGGCTGAGGAACTCTGGGAGTTGAAGTCCACAAGTCTTAAAGTTGCCAAGGTTGGAGATCCCTGAGCTGGAGAACTGACAACCTGGGTTTGAGACCCGAGTGCCATGTGAGAGGGTGAGCTTCCTCGCCCAAGCTCCTGCCGACCTAGTAGTTCGAAAGCATGCAAATGCGAGTAGATTCCCACTTTGGTGGGAAGGTAACAGGGTGGTGTACAGCCATGCTGGCAACATGGCCCTGGAAGTGTCTTCGGACAACGCTGGATCTCTCACCCAAAAAACAGACATGAGCACAACTGACAGGGAAACCTTTACTTTTTACATGTATTGTAAAGCTATAGTAAAATAATCTTGCAAATCTGACTGTGCTCTCTCCTGCTTCGTATGAACCAGGGAGGGTTTGACAGAGACATTCTCTCAAGTTACTTTCTTGGCCAGGGTTGACGACCCTCTTATCTGACGGTTGCCTTGGTAGCAATTCTTCTTCCTGAACTTGGAAGCCATGGCCAAGAGGAAGGAGAAAAGAGACCTGGCTCTGCAGTAGATGGGTAGATGGTTGGGAGAAGCAAACGTAAGGAAACAGCGCACTTAGGGGAATTAATATCACAAAATATGCTTATTCCTTGACTCAGCTTTGAGTTTTTCAGTTGCAAAGAAACAAAGTCCCAAAGTTGTTACTTCCCAAGAGCATGTTCAGGAAGCTTTCTTCAAGCTTTACACTGACCTTATGCTCCCCCCCCCCACCAACAACTTCGGCAGGAAATCACTGTTAGTTTTGTGTTGCTCTCCTGCAACTTCTGAATTATGCTCATGAGTCCTGGTCAGAGTCTAGGTGGAAAAAGAATTAAATACAGTAAAGGAGGGACCATGTCAACACTGAAGTTGGCTAGGTAGGAAGCAAGAAGTTTGGGACTAAGCCAGATTGTTGGGTAAATCCAGCATAGCAACCATGAAAAGCTAAGTTTGAGAAATATGTGGAGAATGACAAAATCAACTCAGGACTTAAATTCTGGTACACACATAAACACACACACGGACAGGTTCTTAGACTTTGAACAAGAAAAAAAAAAGTCAAGGAAATGATCAGTCCATTACAGGTGATCCTCAACATGACCACAATTGAGCCCTAAGAGAATTGTTAAGTTTTGTCCCATTTTACAACCTTTCTTATCATAGCTGTTAAGTGATTCATTGCAGTTTTTAAGTTAGTGACATGGTTGTTAAGTGAATCTGGCTTCCCCATGTCACAAAAGGTGATCACATGACTCTGGGACACTGCAACCATCATAAATACACGCCAGTTGTCAAGTGTCCAAATTCTAATCATGTGACCATGGGAATGCTGCAACAGTTGTGTGAAAACTAGTCATAAGTCACTTTTCTCAATGCGGTTGTAACTTCAAACTGTCACTAAATGAACGGTCGTAAGTCGAGAACTACTTGCAATAGGAGAAGATGGAAAGAAAGTGATGGGCAGCAGGGAGAAAGCGGAATTGCTTAATACTTTCTCTGCCTCTGTCTTCACGCAAAACGACACAACATACAGGTAATTGGGAGTTCTCCGTTTCTCAAAGTGATATAAAATTCAGTTTTAAATAAAGGCAGTGTCAGGGTTCCAAGGAACACCCCCAACGAAAGAAGACTCCGAGGCTAGAAATTCCTCAAAGTTCCATTTTATTAGAGATGTCATATTGGCACATCTGGGAAAACCCAAATCTGAAAGCTTCCAGGTTTTCCCACCCAAAGGAAAGTTCAAGACCCTTCCCAGCATCCACATGTCCATCGCATGATCCAATCAAAGCACGGTCCCAATTGGAGATGCCTCCCAGTTCCAGCTCTCCAGGTGCAGGGCAAGATGTCCTTGACTCTCAGAGAAAGGAATGTTATTATGCCTAGATATCTACCCTACTCCATACAACCCCCCCTCCCAGTTTCCCACAGTACTAAATGTGGCAGGCCTGAAGATACAATGCAAAAGATGCCTTCCAGGCCTGACAGTTAGGCCTAATAAAATCACACTGCTGGAACTCAACAACAAATGGGCTACTTAACATTTGCACAATTCTAGTTTACTTTACAGGTAGTCCTCGGCTTACAACAATTCGTTTAGTGACTGTTCAAAGTTGCAAAGGCACTGAAAAATGTAACTTATGACAGGTTTTCACACTTACAACTGTTGCAGCTTCTCTATGATCCAGTGATCAGAATACAGATGCTTGGCACCTGACTCTTATTTATGACCGTTTCATTGGCCCAGGATCACATGATCACATTTTGCAACTTGGTGATAAGCAAAGTCAGATTCAGTTAACAACTGTGTTACTAACTTAACAACTGCAGGGAGGGATTCACTTAACAACTGTGGCAAGAAAGGTCGTAAAATGGAGCAAAATTCACTTAACAAATATCTTGCTTAGCAACATAAACTTTGGGCTTCATTGTGGTACATTGAGGACTACCTGTATTTCTCTCTGTGTTCTTCTGTATGTCAGTTTATTTTTTATAAAATTAAGGAATTTTTGTACAATCAGAGAAGAGAAGGGTTTGTCTCTTAGGATCTTCCTATTTCCACCATTAGCCTTAATTTTGCTCTTCTGTTCCCTCCCAGAAACTTGAAAATCAGCCCAAACTTGCTGAAATGAATCCGTTTTGCCCTGAAAACCCTTTGCCTCTTGAAGGCCTCCTGCTCTCACCTGCCACCCTCCAAGCACTCCCCGAATCCAAGTACAGGTAGTCCTTGACTTACAACAGTTCATTTAGTGACCTTTCAAAGTTAGAATGGCACTGAAAAAAGTGACTTCTGATTGTCTTTGTAGCATCTCCATGATCATGTGATCATGATCATGTGGTTCCAACTTATGACCGCTGCTGTGTCCCAAGGTCACGTGATCCCCTTTTGCAACAAAAGCAAAATCAATGGGGAAGCCAGATTTACTTAACAACTGTGTTACTAACTTATCAAGTGCAGTGATACAATTAACCACTGTGGCAAGAAAGGATGTAAAATGGAGCAAAACTCATTTAACAAATGTTTCACTTAACAACGGAAATTTTGGGCTCAGTTGTGGTCATAAGACAAGAAATGCATTCTTCTTCACTCGATAGCCATCAGCCAGTTGAATGTTCTGTTCTGGCTTTCCTTGCTGTGCCTGGCAATATTCATTTCAGCCGTGAGCTTCCTTTATTGGCTCCCAAGTCAATTATTATCTCATAACTGCGGATTCCAGATTCTTTTGTGGATTCCTGTGCAAAGACCTTTTCATTTCAATAAATCCACTCTCGGCCTCTCCGTGGCTTTGCTCACCCAGAAATTTCAATCAAGGAGAACTGAGAAAGTCAATACCAGAGGGGTTCCATGGTTGTATGAATTTGCCCAAGAGTTCTCTCTTTAAGACACTTTGTAGAGCAGTACTGCTCAAAAAACCCCACTTGCCCACTCTCAGAAGGGTTCTGGGATCCTTCAGAGAAACCCTTAATGAAACACTTGCAGAAAATCATTGATTTCCTTGCACAAGCTAGTAAAGAAACGTGCAAAGCCATTCTAACAGCAACAACAATAAGACTTATACAGGTAGGCTTCAATTTATAATCTGCAGCCATACTGTAATAGGGGCCCAGCTACATTTCATTTTCACAGCCCACAATCAATTTCCCCTGATAACTCAGAAGTGGGGGGTGGGTGTTGAGTCTAAAGGGGAGGGTGATGTAATGGTGTGTGTGTGTGTGTGTGTGTGTGTGTGTGTGTGTGTGTGTGTGTAGAAAGAAACTCAGAAGGGATCCTCCATAACCTCTCAGGCGGTAAAGGAAATGAGGGAGAAAAACATAGGTAGTCCTCGACTTACAACAGTTCATTTAGTGACCATTTGAAGTTACAACGGCAGTGAAAAAAGTGACTTGTAACCATTTGCACACAGGTGGTACAGACTAACCCACTACTACAGGGTTCTTAGTCCTAGATTTCATAAAGTTTGTTTGTTTATTCTCCTTGCATGTCCTCACGTTAATACAGTCTTATAAAACAACCAACAGAAACACTCATAAAATGTCCACAGTAAATGTAAACTAAAACAATAATTAATCCAAGTAACAATAAACCAGTACATGATCTTTATAACACTAAAAATAAAGCATAATAAAGGCAGATAAAATATTGATGATGAAATCCATACAAGTAACCTGAAATGAAACCATTCAAAGATGCCAAGAACATAACTATTCAACTGAACGTTACCCAGAAAAAAATCCATCTTTGGCAGTTTCTAGGATGCTCAAAGGGATGGACAAACTCCGAATGCTTGGAGGAGGCTATTCCACACACTGGAGCAACCACCAGAAAATACAGAGGCACCTCCTGGACTCCGTTCCCTTCATGGGGCAGAACAGGCCATGTGAGAGAGAGGTACCCACAGTGGTGCGTTTGAAGAACATGAAGTCCTAATTGGCCAAGAAGGAGGGAGCACATTCCAGGATGAGGAGAGAGAGACAAGTGGCAGCACAGCCTGGAGCTGGAGGAAGGGGGTCAGGATGGCCCCTCTCTAGAACCTCCCAGGTTATATCTGTCAGGGGTTTGGTCTGGCAAGATGCTGACTGCCGTGTGTAAATAATAAAGAACTGAACCCTGGCTGAATTATTCCACATTATTCTTGGGCTTAGCCTGATAGACCAATCTATAGTTCCACAGAAGCATTCTACATTACAAAAACCAGTTGTTGTTGTTGTTGTTGTTGTTGTTGTTGTGGCTTTGAGTCAACCACCAATTAATTATATTGGATGACACCAAACTGTGTTGTGATGGAAGAAAATATTCTCTTATTCTGCCTACTTTGCTCTACCGGTATTATTGAAACCTTCACATCGATTCTCTCTGCCTCCCTTCTGGCTCATTCTTTTCAAATCTAAAAAGTCTTGAATGCTTTCCTCAAAGGATGTGGGTGATCAGCAGCTTGAGGAGACCAGGGGCTGAAGGGCTGATTTCAAAATAACCCCAGCAAGGGATCCAACTGAGATCTTGGATAAAAGCAATCAGTCTCCCTCCTGATAGCTGAACGAGAACAGAAAAGCTATAACTCTCTCCACAATTCATTCGTGTTTTATGAAATGTGTCTTCTTGCTTAGAAATGATGATTTTGCCAGGCAGATTATAAATTTCAAAACTGAATGTGCTAGAGCAAGGGTCTCCAACCTTGGCAACTCCCAGAATTTTGAAGATCCCTGTGCTAGAGAAGTTGGTGAAGTCAGGTTGTCTTCTTTGGAGCTTCACAAACTCTTTAGGAAGTTTCTTTAGCTGAGTTGACAAGAGCGTGACCCATCCTTGGCAAGCATTATTACCCTGGCTGTTTTATTGTCCATCCTGTTCCTAATAACGCATAGCAGAGCATTTCCTTTATTGCAAATAAGGCATTGACCTTGTGAATGATCTCTTTCAAGGTAAGTAGCTCATTCAAAAATTCCCTTCCCAAAGGTAGACTGAACAGCTTCCTAATGGCTCTTGGGAGTTTTCCAGCCCCTTTGGCAGGCGGTTCTGTCCAAGAGCAGAGCTGGCCTTCAAAGTGAAGCAGAGGCTTGAGGGGTTGACACAAGGAACACCCTTTTGTTCAGTAGAGCAAACCACGTTGTCTGATTCGCAAGGAAACCAAACAGGGGGTGATGGAACATGTGAAAAGAGGGCTAGATAGACTCTCAATGATGCCAACTAAAAACTATGTTTTTGTTTCCCAGTATTTTTGTCCCTTCTAGGTAGCTAAAGTCCTATTACATCCTGGCCCACAGAAACAAAATATAGACCACATAATTGCAACTAATTTCCCTGGGACTTGGATAAAATCCATGCTCACGTGATATACATGCTCTGACTGATATACAGCTCCAAAGGATCTAACTTTGACTCCTTCGTCCTATCCAGTTTTAAGGGAAACTCTGCAGGCTTTGCCTAGGTGACCCTGAAAGCTAGGACAATTACCTCACTTTATTTTTCCGTTGAGACCCACTTACTTTGTTTGTGCAAGATCTCGTAACCATCTGCAGCCACACTGTAATGATGACCCAGCTACATTTCATTTTCACAGCCCACAATCAATTTCCCCTGATAACTCAGGTGTGTGTGTGTGGGGGGGGGTGAGTCTAAAGGGGCGGGTGATGTAATGGTGTGTGTATATATATATGTATGTGTGTGTGTGAGAATGCCCTTGGGAGACTGGCAAAGAGATACTGAGAAATAGGGATTGGTCAGATATGAGACAGCGTAGCCCACAGCTGCATAATGGGTGGAGAAAAAAACTCAGAAGGGACACTCCATAACTTCTCAGGCTGTAAAGGAAATGAGGGAGAGAAGTACAGGAATCCTCGACTTACAACATTAATTTAGTGACCATTTGAAGTTGCAACAGCACTGAAAAAAAATGATTTTTGATCATTTTCACACTTACAACCATTGCAGCATCCCCATGGTCATGTGATCAAAATTTGGAAGCTTGGCAACTGACTCATATTTATGACAGTTGCAGAATCCCAGGGTCATGTGATTCCCTTTGCAACCTTCTGACAAGCAAAGGCAATGGGGAATCCAGATTCATTCAACAACCATGTTACTAGCTTAACAACTGCAGGCAAGAAAGGTCATAAAATGGGGCAAAATTCACTTAAGAAATGTTTCAGTCAGCAACAGAAATTTGGGGGTCAATTGTGGTCATAGGTTGAAGTCCACCTGTACTTACAGAGTTTAGTTTATCTGGTCCCGTTTCCTGTCTGGTCTATCTGGTAATGCTTAGAGATAAATTGTAGAAACAAATTCCAATCAATATATATCAGCATCCTACACCATGCCGTTATCGTCTAGATAAACAGGGGAAACACTCAGATAACAGAACGGGTGACAAAGAGGGACAGTTCAGTGACCTAAACATTACCAAGACAGAGACAATGGTTGCTGGAAAGGCTACAACCCCTGACTCAAAGGACCACTGAGTAGACAGTTCAGGGGTAGGGGCATCTACCACCACTCCCACTGAGAAAGGAGCTGCTCTCACTCCACCGTCCTCAGTCCAGCAGGTGCACAGGCAGGGAAAGGAGACAAAAAGCTTGAATTTGGGTCTGCTACATACATACTTGAGTTTTATAATTTTCTGCTCTTTTTGGACTGCAACATATTAAAGGGCAGAATCCTTGAATCTCCGTCTCCCTGCCTTTGTGTGAGTAGATGTCTGGATAAAGCCTGGGAACTGCCTGCAGGCCCTGGTTAAACCTTCAATCTTTAAAAACCCAAACCTGGTAGAAAACCTACAGAAAGCCTAAGGCAGAACAGTAGAGGGTTCTGGGAACAATGGGAAAGAGGCTGAAGGTGAGCCCAGCAAACAACCTTAGCATGCACTGAGCACAGTGATCACTAGATGGCAGCAAAGTGGTCAAAAAAACCTTTATCTAAACTATGTCGCCATCAAATGGTTTTCCAGGTTCCTGTGGCCCAGGTTAAGTAATCTTAGTATAAATAAATGCAACCTATCAGCATCACTCCAGCCTCAAGAGAGGGTTCTGAGACAACCCTGAGCAAACTGTTTATGCAAACTAAGGTGCCAGGGCCGGTCTTCTTCCCAGGAAGGTATGGTAAACTGAAGACAGCCCTGCAAAAGAGGAGCCAATGACCACTGCAAAGACCAAGGAATCAGTGAGTTGACCAGTTTTTCAGAATCTCTCCAGTTAAGGAGAAGATCGGAGATCACCCATATGTGTTCCAGGTGGCTTCTCCTCGTGAAGAGACTGCAAGAGAACAGTTTTCCAGGGGTTTGAGCACTGGGAGACAATGAGATCACCCACATTGCTTGCAACAACAGCAGAGCCTTTTGAAGGACACTAAGTTCATAAATCTCACTTTCTAATTATTTTCACAAATTGCTCATTAACTACTTTTAAGCTATTAGAGAGCTCCAAAATGACAAGTCTGAAAATGCTGGGTGGGTTTGCCTTCAATCCTGAACAAAAGAAAGTTTTAATTGTAAAATCTAAAGAATCTGAAATAAACAGCAGAAAGCTAAATAAGATTTTGATTTTATTATAAATGGACTAAGGGGTCCAGATAAAACTGGAATATTGAAACCGTTACAATAAGGCTTTAGAATTATAAAGAATAAACAGCTTCTCGTGGGAAATAAGAGTCTGTTTTGGTTTTTACAAGACAAATTAAACATAAGCAATTTCGTGATTTCAAAACCTGGACACTAAAGGGGACTAAATGTTTTAGAAAGAGGGAAGATGTACAAGCCAATAAAATGATGCAAAATGTTATAACAATAAAAATATTGAAGGAGATTTTTGAAGAATGGAATCAAAAAATAAAACCACAGTACTAACAATGCCATAAATACTTGTTTGCAGTATGTAGTTTGGCTCAGGGCCAACACAATTCTCAACCTCAGACAGAGCCTGGACAGAATGCAAATCTAATTTAGACTGATCCACTGGAATCCTGTTCTCAATGCACTTTTTAAAAAATATAGGGAACAAATAAACCGCTGCTTTGAGAAACAACGGTGAAATTACTGTGGTCCTCTTGAAATGATTGTAGCTCTCAGATTTAATTATCAAGGCACAGGAAGGGCAGGTTTAAATGCCCAAGAGATAAAGTGCAAACTGCACAATTATTCTCTGCCTTCCCTTTTCAAAATATGGCTTCCAGGCATGCCAAGGTCAAGGGAGATTGACAGATGCAATACAAAAGCTTTTTTCTCCCGTTTTAATTACAGACATGCATGCATACCTCACAGCGTCACAGTCCAAGACTGGCACAGTGAAAGCCTGGCAAGGGGAAGATGAGCTCGCAGCTAGAAGATCAGGGGGAAAGTCAGCATAAAATTACAAGAAGCCAAATTAACATGCATCTTTCTTAACTAAATCATCCCCCCACTGCTAGAGAGTCCCACTGAGCACCTGCGAACACTGCCCATGGGCATTTCAGATAACATAGAATAATAGAGTTTGAGGGGACCTTGGAGGTCTTCTAGTCCAACCCCCTGCTCAAGCAGAAGATCCTATACCAGGGGTGTCAAACTCAATTTCATTGAGGGCTGCATCAGGGTTGTGTTGGACTTTGGGGGGCCGGGGTGGGCGTGGCCAGCTCGACGTCACTCGTGTCGGAGGCGCCTGTGGTGGCCCAAGCACTCCGCCAGTGAAAATGGGATCCTGAGCTCCGTTTTCGGCTGCAACAGCTTCCTGCAACCCTCTGCCAGAAAAAATGGAGCTCGGGAGGCTCTGTTTTTGCTGGCAGAGGCACCATGGCCCGGTCCTTTGCTGTTTCCAGGGCAGCCCCGTGGGCTAATTTAAGCATCCCGCGGGCCGGATCCAACTCCCGGGCCTTGAGTTTCACACCCGTGTCCTATACCATTCCAGACAAGTGGCTGTCCAGTCTCTTCTTAAAAGCCTCCGGTGAGGGAGCACCCACAACTTCTGGAAACAAGCCGTTCCACTAATTACAGGTTGTCCTCAACTTATGACCACAATGGAGCCCAAAATTCCTGTTGCTAAGTGAGTTTTGCTCCATTTTACAGCTTTTTTTGCCACAGTGAATCAGTGCAGTTGTGAAGTTCATAATCTGGCCCAGATCATAGGCAGCCCACGGTTGCAACACCAGAGCAGAGGCAGACCTGTACAATGGGCTTCAGAGCCTCCTTTCTCCTTCCAGATGTGCAAGAACTACAACTCCCATAGTTCCCACTTGGTTGGGCATTTTGGGAGTTGCAACCCTGGCAAGAGGGTCCTTACTCAGCTCAAGGGGGCTGCTCAACTGAGATCATGCCTGGCTTTATCAGAATTAACAGAATAACAGAGTTGGAAGGGACCTTGGACATCATCTAGTCCAACCACCTTCTCAAGCAGGAGACCCTAGACCATTCCAGACAGGTGGCTGTCCAGTCTCTTCTTAAAAGCCTCCAGTGATGAAGCCACCCACAACTTCAGGAGGCAACTTCTGTTCTATTGGTTGATTGCTTTAACTATTAGGAATTTTCCCCTTAGATCTAAGAAAATCATTTCAAATGCTTTAAAGTGTATCCTTCTCCATCATTAGATGCCAGTGCCCAGAGAGAAAGAAACTGGTTAGGTTTCATCCTCTCCCTTTTCTCAGGCAGCTCAAAGTAGCAAAGATAGGCCTCTCCCCACCTAATTTAATCCTGAGAGCAACCTTGTAGTAGCCAACCACAAAGCACACTAAAGAGGACTTTTAGTGCAAGGAAACTCAAAGGCTTTATTCATGGCTAAACAGGAACCTCCATTATATTTATGCCCCATATTCTAACCCTCAAGGAACACTGGGGGCTGCTGGTTTGTGAATAATAATGGAACACATGGTAGAAAAAGTGATAGATAGTAAAGAAGCTAAAGGGCTTGGGGATTTGACAGGCACCTGCCAAATAACAACCCAGATTTAACAACTGTTGATAAGAAAGAGTACATGCACAGTACTGGAAAATTGAGGAAATGCCCACAGAGGATGATGTAACTTTAAAAAAATTGGATTGTGCAGAAATGGATAGATTGATATTAAAAGTAAAAGTAAAAGAAGACACAGAATATTTTCAAACATGGGACTTGTTTTATAAATGACCCTGTTGTTCCGCCAGGCCGGGCTATCAACATAATGATTTTAAATTGGGGTATTTTAAATTTTTGGGGTTTTAAACCAGCCAAATCTATTTAATTATTTTAAATTTTAATCATTGTTGTGTCTTGTGTTTTTAAATTGGCTGTACACCGCCCTGAGTCCTTCGGGAGAAGGGCGGTATAGAAATAAAATTATTATTATTATTATTATTATTATTATTATTATTATTATTATTATTATTATTATTATTATTATTATTATTATTATATGGTTGGACAGTAGAGATAGAAATTAGGAGTGGGGAAAGTATTATTGTATAAAAATAAACTGTTCCAGACAATAAGCTCTTCACTAAGCACTTATATGTGTAATATGAAAATATATAAATAACCTGTTAAAAAGAAAAAAGAAAGAAGAAAGAAGTCTGGGTAGTGGATATTGCAGTACCTGGAGAGAGCAGAAGAGAAGAGAAAGAACTGGAGAAGTTAACACAATACAAAGAGCTGCAAACAGAAATAGAACAACTGTGGCCAAAGAAAGCAAAGGGAGCACCAATAGTAATTGGCCCCTTGGGTGCAATCCCAAAACATCTGGAGTACCACTTGAGCATCACCAGCACTGCTAAAATCATCACCAGTCCATTGCAGATGGCAGCTTTGCCCGGAACAGCTTCCATCCTGTGACAAGACCTTTAACATCATGAAACACCTACACCTGTCTATCCCAGGTCATTGGGAAGGGCTTGCTAGGCAGACAAAAATGCCACGTTCAGGCTGAACACCTGGCTGATTGTGCAGTGAACCATAATAATAATAAGGCTTGCAAATACAGGTAGTCCTCAACTTACAACAGTTTGTTTAGTGACCGTTCAAAGTTACACAGCACGGAAAAAAGTGACTTAAGACCATTATTCACACTTACGACCATTACAATCTCTATGGTCACGTGATCAAAATTCAGGCACTTGGCAACTGACTTGTATTTACGGCGGGTGCAGTGTCCCAAGATCATTTGGTCACCTTTTGCGACCTTCTGACAAGCAAAGTTGCTGGGGAAGCCAAATTCACTTAGCAACTGTTATACTAACTTAACTGCAACGATTCACTTAACTGTGACAAGAAGGGTCATAAAATGGGGCAAAATTCACTTAACTGTCTCGCTTAGCATCAGAAATTCGGGGCTCAGAAATCAGAAGTCGAGGACTACCTGTAGAAATAGAACAACCGTGGCAAACGAAAGCAAAGGTAATAGGCACCTTGGGTGCAATCCCAAAACTTCTGGAGCATCACTTCAACATCACCAGCACTGACAAATTCACCATCAGTCAATTGCAAAAGGCAGCTTTACTGGGAACGGTTTGCATCCGGCAATTATACTTTTAACACCATCAAACAACATCTGCCAAAAACATCTGCCTGTCACAGGTCCTTGGGAAGGACTCCATAGGTGGATAAAAATGTTAGACCCAGTCTGAACATCTGGCTGACTGTGCAACGAACCATAATAAATCTTATCACCTTTAACACCATCAAACACCTGGCTCTGGGCAGCTCACAATAATTAAAGAAATCACAATTAAATCAATAAAAGATTTAAAAAATGGCAAACAGAGGCCTTGATGAAGAGCTTAACTGGGGCTCCTTAATATTAATATACTGTCTACAAAGCCATAAAACTAAATAATAACCCAAATAAATAATAATAAACAAACATATTTAGACCAGCATGACAGCTCCAACAACTCTTAAGATTGTACAGAGTGGCCTGAAACCTTCCCTTCAGTTTCAGGCTAACCTACCTCACTGGATTGTTGTTACAGGGATAAAAGGAAAGGAGGCGTCTCTTTATAACACCTTGAGACCTCCAGGAAAAACTTATCAAGCTTATCAAGTTCATAACAAGCAAATAAAACAATTGATAAGAACCAACGGCAGCAGCCCTTCTGCAAATATGAAAGGTGCGCAGCTTGTCTGAAGCCTTACCATGCCACCATGCCTCAGTGAGGAACATCCATCTGTTCATCTGAAGGCTGCCCTTTCCTTCTGTGGTTCCGTGTCATTTCAAGGGACGGTGCTGAGGACACAGGAGATCTGCAAAGGACAACAAGAGGAAATCAATGGAACGGATCCATACATACATTGCTTCAAGGCCCGGCAGAAGCAGGAGGCAAGGAGGCCGAGGGAACAGCTGAAGGTTCCTATCAAAATTGCTTTCAAGGAAAGCATAAAAGGAAGGTGGGGGGGGGAATCTATTTGTTCCATGAGTGTCAACCTATACAGATATCTTTGACTTACGACCACAATTGAGCCCCAAATTGCTAAACGAGGACAATTGTCAAATTAATTTTGTCCCATTTTATGACCTTTCTTGCCAGTTTTTTTTTTTGTTTTTTTTTTAAATTTGATTTATATGCCGCCCTTCTCCGAAGACTCAGGGCGGCTTACAATGTGCTCAGCAATAGCCTTCATCCTTTTGTATATTTATACAAAGTCAGCTTATTGCCCCCACAACTGGGTCCTCATTTCACCTACCTTAGAAAGGATGGAAGGCTGAGTCAACCTTGAGCCTTGGCGAGATTCGAACCCTGCAGTAATTGCAGGCAGCTGGTCTTAATAAGCTTAATAACAGGGTGCTTTAAACCCCTGTACCACCAAGGCTCTTAAGTTAAGTTAACAACTTAACTTAAGTTGTTAAGTGAATCACTGCAGTTGTTAAGTTAGTAACACGGTTGTTAAGTGAACCTGGCTCCCCCATTGACTTTGCTTGCTTTTGAAGGTCGTAAAAGGGGATCACGTGACCTCAGGAACTGACCATCATAAATACGAGTCAGTTGCCAAGCGTCTGACAAGTCACTTTTTTCAGTGCCCTTGTAACTTTGAACAGTCACTCAGTGAACTGCGTTGTAAGTTGAGGACGACCTATGTTCCTGTGCTCTCATGTTCCTTTACAGGCTTTAAGGGTTCACTGGCTTTGTAAGATTCAAAGGCAGAAGGAATCCACTAGTGCATCAGGACCTGAGTGTGTTGTGCATGCCACTTTTTCTTCAACAACACCAAGGAATAAAAGTCTTGCTATCGCTGCCTTTTTTCAATGGTCTTTGAAGTATTTTTTCATCTCAATAGCATTTCAAGGTTTTAAATAGAAGTTTTAGCGAATAAAACATATATGTTGTAAAGAAAAAAAAGTCTACCCAAATGGAAGGCATGACTGCAGTTGCTCTACTATCCCTTCCTTAGCCCTCCCGCCCCCAAGGTCTACCTCATTGTCCAGCATGTTCCTGAAAGAGATGGGGAAGATTGCACAACATTCCCCTTGCGTCTGACTGGGTTGTGTGCATGCACCCCACCTGAGGAAAAGTGAGGAGTCATGCAATAAGTCTCAAGCATAGGAATACTTTCTGTGCACTGGGGCAATTATGAAGCAGCTCTTATGCACAGACCTGTTCTTCAGTGTTCTTGGAAAGTGTCCCTCCCTCCGTTGCGGTTCACTTAGGAAAAGTGGCACTTACCAACCCCTCCCCCCCGTCCCCTCCCCACAATCCCATCTATACAATTGTCCCCACTTCCTCCCATCCGGCCAAGAATCTGGAGAATCTGTTAATTTACTCAGGTGTTTTGTCTGCTGCAGCAATTGGCGGGCTGCTGTCATCGCAATAAAAATCCACTGTACAAATACAATGACATAACAATAAACTACCAGCAGTCCCCCGAATTAAGCCACAGATGAAATCATAAAACAACCAAGCAAAAAGCAATAAAAGCGGATGGCAACCTCTCTAAATCAAAAGGCCTATTTAAACAATTCAATTTTTGTTTATTTCATGAAGTCTGGGATTTCTAGTCCCCAGACAGAGAAGGGTGCCAGGAGGGCAAAAGCTGGCTTAGAAGAGCTCTGCGGTGTCTCAGGCTCGAGGCTCAAGAGGTGTTTGGAAGTGCAGGGTTGTAGCCCCCAATTCCCCGCCCCTCAACTCCTTAAGCACAAATAATAATAATAATAATAATAATAATAATAATAATAATAATAATAATAATAATAAAAATTTCACAAACTGACTACCTACAACGCCATGACTGTATTGCTAAGATCATTCACTGGAAATTGTGCCAGAAGTTTGGATTTGAGTACAGCAAAAACCACTGGGAACATCAGGTTGAGAAAGTTTTAGAGAATGAGAAACTCAAGATCTTGTGGGACTTTAGGATTCAGACTGACAGGCACTTGGTCCACAACACACCTGACATAACAATAGTTGAAAAGAAAAAAGTATGGTTCATTGACATTGCAATACCTGGTGATGCATGATTTGAAGATAAGCAGCAAGAAAAAATCACAAAGTACCGGGACTTACAAATTGAAGTTGAGCGACTGTGGAAAAAGAAATCGTGTGTTGTCCCGATTGTAATTGGAGCCCTCGGAGCAATACCCAAAGGGCTACCCCGCTATTTAGAAATTCTAAAATTGCCGGACTTGAACATTTTGACTCTACAAAAAACCACCTTACTCGGAACAGCTTACATCCTCCGACGATACCTTAACAGTTCCTAGGTCCTTGGTTAGGACTCGAGCTGCTGAGCTATTAACCAGCCTCAAAGGCTGTAAATCTCACTAAAGATATAATAATAATAATAATAATAATAATAATAATAATAATAATAATAATAATAATAATAATATTTTATTTCTATACTGCCCTTCTCCGGAAGGACTCAGGGCGGTGTACAGCCTATTTAAAAACACAAGACAAAACAACGATTAAAATTTAAAATGATTAAATAGATTTGGCTCAATTTAAAACCCCAGAAATTTAAAATACCCCAATTTAAAATTATTATGTTGATAGCCTGGCCTGGCGGAACAACAGGGTCTTCAGTGCGCAGCGAAACACCCGGAGGTCGGAGATCTTACGTATTTCCGGGGGCAGTTCATTCCACAGGGCTGGGGCTCCCACAGAGAAGGCCCTCCCCCTGGGCGTCGCCAGCTGACCCAACACAAATGTGCCAGAGCACCTTCCTGCCCCAAAACCAGTGGAATGGGACAACTCGCCATGGTTAATTTGCCATGGGACAGCTCACTGCAGAACAATTCAATTTAATTATTTACAATAATTTTAAAAAATATTTTAATTTTTGTCATTCACATTTCGTGTTGTCCCTCCTTTCTTTAACAATTCTATTCCACTATTTCTTTGATATTAGGGTAATCTTTGTCCCATGGCGAATTGGCCTCAGCAAGTTGGCCATGGCAAGTTGTTGTAGACCCCTCCCCCCAACCTGAAACTTCCACAGTCCTGAAGCTGCAGCCTTGCAAATTCCAGCCAGCCCTTAAGAGCAGGATTCCAGATGGAACTGTGGGAGAAAAAAATTAGTACTACGTATTTTTACAGAACATTTTCTATTTCTAAAAATTCACGATTTCATAAAATTAACAAGCAACATGAATGAAAGTTTCTAATCCTGTCAAATTAAGCCGCTTCAAAGTTCCAGTTAACTTTCTTTCAAGATGCTCAAACCTGTGATGCCTACGTATTGCACATAAGGGCGATTTGCTTTTAAATGAGGAGACAGACAAGAGGCCCATTAAATCTAAAAAAAAAAATCAAAATAAAGCTATGAGCTATGAAGTGGCTTGCTCAGCTACAAAGTCAAAGCAAATCAAAGTAAGAGTAAGTCTGCCCCATTTAGACACATTCTCCTATCACGATAAACCAGAATGTTGAAAAATTCAGACTTACCATAACAAGCTGTTTGGAAGCGAGCAAAAACATCCCCCCGTCATTTTGTTTACAATGGTGTGTTAACCAGGCTTTGCCAGGGGAAAGCATGTAATACATTCCAGTTTTATTCACCATGTTATGAAAAGATGTTGAGACTCTGGAAAGAGTGCAGCAAAAGAGCAACCAAGACAATAAGAGATCTGGAGGCTAAATTATACAATGAATGATTGAGGGAACTAAGCATGCCTAGTCTAACAAATACTAGGGATAGTATGATGGCAGTCTCCCAAACCTTGAAGGACTGTTTCAGAGAAGATGGGGTCAACCTATTCTCCAAAACACCTGAGGGCAAGACAAGAAATAACGGATGGAAGATCATCAGAGGAGAATTAGAACTGCAGAAAAAACAATCACTACCAACCTGCCTTCCATGGAGGACCTGAATACTGCATGTGTCAAAAAGAGGGCTGTGAAAATATCTACAGACCCCTCACATCCTGGACCTAAACTGTTTCAACTCCTATCCTCAAAACGACACTATAGAGCACTGCACACCAGAACAACTAGACACAAGGACAGTTTTTTCCCGAACACCATCACTCTGCTAAACATATAATATTTGTCAAACTATTTACTAAATCTGCACTACTATTAATCTTCTCATCGTTCCTATCGCTCATCTCCTCCCACATATGACTGTATGACTGTAACCTTGTTGCTGGTATCCTGAAGATTTATATTGACTGTTTCCTAATATGATTTGATTGCTTATTTGTTCCCTATGACTATCATTAAGTGTTGTACCTTATGATTCTTGGTGAATGTATCTTTTCTTTTTATGTACACTGAGAGCGTATGCACCAAGACAAATTCCTTGTGTGGCTAATAAAGAATTCTATTCTATTCTATTCTATTCTATTCTATTCTATTCTATTCTATTCTATTCTATTCCATTCCATTCCATTCCATTCCATTCCATCAAGGAGAGATCCAGCTTAGAACTAAAGAGAAATTTTCTGACCATGAGAACAATTAACCGATGGAACAGAAGTTGCCTTCAGAAGTTGTTGGTGCTTATAACACTGGAGGGTTATAAGAAAAGATTGGACAGCCACCTCTCTGGAATGGTATAGAGCAGAATGGCAAACCTATGGCACGTGTGCCGGAAGTGGCATGCAGAGCCATCTCTCCAGCCACATGAGCCATTGCCTGTTGTTCTTCTGGGTTGCTCTTCCAACTGGTCTTCACGCACACGGGAGTGCTGGAAACCAGAAGAGCAGCTGCCCAGTGTGCATGTGTGTGTTGGGAAGATGATCTTCCGGTTTTGGGCGTGCATGCGCATTGGCCAGCTGATCTTCGCACTGTTCTGTCCCCATCTCACACACGCACACAAACAGATAGCCAGAGGTTAAATAAAACTGGCAGACAACAAATTCTTTCGATAAGAGGATTGGCAGCAACCCAGTAGCTGCCTGCCAAGAACTTTACTCATAGAGGGAGGGGGTGTTCCTCCGTCAGATAAACCCAAACAAGATACACACAGTTCAAGAATTGTCAAGTCCAGTCCGTATTAAATCCAAGGCAGATAATGTTGTTTCCAAAGATACAATGTGACTCGCTAGTAGTTAGTTTTGTCCATCACAGAGTCTGAATGGCCACCTCACCTCCTTTTATCCCCTGTGGGGTGTGGTCCAGTGACTCAGCTTAATCTCTGGCACGCCTCCTTTTCTGCTGCGTGCGTGCGCTTGTCTCTCCGACGCTGGCGTGGATCCAGCCAAGACTTATCTCCATCACTGTCCGACTGCGAGGAGATACCTGGCTCCTGGCCAATCTCTTCTCCTTCGGGAGACACCTGAGGCATTGCCAGAGAGGAGGGTCCTGGAGGGGGAGGCCTGGCCAACTCCTCTCCTTCAGGTTCGGAGCTTTCTCCCTCCGATAAATCGGCCTCGGGGGTCGGAGTCACAACACGCACACATATGCTTGCCAGAAACCGGAAAACCAGATGACGGGTGCTCGCACTGGAAACCAAAAGATCATCTTCCGAGTGTGTGTATGTGCAGCGGGCAGCTGCTCTTCCGTTTTCTGGCGCGCACACACACACACACACACACACACACACACATACACATACACACACACACACACACGTGTGTGCACATGCTCCTGTTTCGGCACTCGGTGCTGAAAAGGTTCGCCAACACTGGAATAGAGTCTTCTGCTTGAGCTGGGGGTTGGACTGGAAGACCTCCAAGGTTCCTTCCAACTGTGTTATTCTGTAACATGACTGAATTTGGGGCACTTGGCAACTAGGTTATCTAGCTGGTTGCAGGAATACATAGATTCACTTGACCATCATATTCACTAAATGACCATGTCATTCACTTAAGAACCACCATAAAAATATCATAAAATCAAGTTTGGTCAGATTATATCTTGATTTCTGATGGCGGTTCCAGCCTCCATCATTTATTTATTTATTTATTTATTTGTTTGTTTGTTTGTTTGTTTATTTGTTTATTTGTTTATTGGTTCGATTTATATACCGCCCTTCTCCGGAGACTCAGGGCGGCTTACAATGCGTTAAGCAATAGCCTTCATACTTTTGTATATACCTGCTTAGTAGGGCTTTCGGCCCCCCCAAGCAGTGTTCTTTTTTATACAAAGTCATCTTATTGCCCCCACAATCCGGGTCCTCATTTTACCTACCTCAAAAGGATGGAAGGCTGAGTCAACCTTGAGCCTGGTGAGATTTGAACTTGCAGTAATTGCAGGCAGCTGGTGCTACTTAACAGCACTTTAGTCTGCTGCGCCACCAAGGCTCAATCATGGTTGTAAGCTCAGGACTACCTGTATGTCAAATGTTTTTATATTCCAGCATTCCTCCCAGGAATGTTGAAGAGCAAGTGCACCCTTGTCTTAACTCTAACAATCCTTCAATTAGAATTTAACAGACTAACAGAATAACAAGAACTAGAAGAGATCTTGGAGGTCTTCCAGTCCAACCTCTTGCTCAGGCAGGAAACCCTACACCAATGTTGGCGAACCTTTTCGGCACCAAGTCCCAAAATGGGCGCACGTGCACCGGAAATGTGTGTGTGCACCGGAAACCGGTGCATATGCAAGCACCGGGAACATGATCTTGCGGTTTCCGGCATGAGCAGGCCCACCTGGTTTTATGGTTTCTGGCATGCATGCGCATGCAAAGACCAGCTGGGCAGTGTGCATGCGCGCACCAGAAACTGGAAGTTCCCACGGGCGTGAAGAATTTTGAATTTTGTCATACAGCTTCTCAGGCAGACTTTGCAAACAAATCCCTCTAAAGTTTTCACATTCTCTCCTGCTTCCTTTCCCTTTGTACAAATAACAGGACTGCTCTTCCAATCATTCAGCGCACATGCAGACTTTCCATTCGCATTAAACAAGTTCAACAACAGTTCCATAAGCAACCTGCACCCCTATTTTAATATTTTTCCAGGTGTATCATTGTCACATTAAACCCTATCATTTTTTTTTCAACATTCTTACAGCATTTATAATTGCTTTTTCATAGCTTGTTCCCTCTATCACAATCATGCATGACAATGTTTCTCAAAAGGCTGGCTGGGGAATTCTGGGAGTTGAAGTCCACACATCTTCAAGTGGCCAAGGTTGAGGAACACTGATGTACTGTATAGCAGTGTTTTTTCCCCAATCCATCAAGTTTAAGTTGTGTGGACTTCAACTCCCAGAATTCCTCAACCGGTCATGGGAATTCTGGGAGTTGGAGTTCACCCATTTTAAAGTTGGCTAATTGGAAAGATGTACAGCATTCAAGTCCACTCTTTCACATATCACTATAAGTCCATGCAAATCTCTCAAATCTCTCTCATTTCAATTTCACTGCAAATCCCTCCATCACCTTGATACTTAATCACATTTTTTTCTGCCTTGTTCACCTTCTGCACCCTCTTTCCACACAATTTTTTAATATCCATAAAAATCACTCTGTATTTCTCGGTATCTTTTAATCTTGGCGGGTTCCTTGTTCTCTGACTGTATTTTATCTTTTTCTCGCCATACATCATACACACTACTCACATTTTCTGCAGCAGTTGTTCTCCTATGCACATCTTGTTCCTTGGCCAAGACTCATGTGCTTCATCAGAGTCCTATTTCACCAAGTGTTTTTCTTCATAATTCCCATTAGCTTAACTCCATGCACTTCTGAACCTCTCTGAGCCATAATTGTTTTCACCCGGTTACAAGCAGCTCCCACATTCTTTTTCCTTACATGTCATGTCTATTCATTCTGCCAAGAGAATCAGCTATTTTTCATGTCCTATTTATAGTTTTTAAACTGTTTCTAATTGTATTTTAATGGCTTTGTTTAGTTGGTTTTTATTTTAATGCTGTGCACTATCTGGAGTCACCTATGTGGTGGGCAGCTGTATAAATTTAATGAATCTATAAATATCATAAATAAAATAAACACAGAACTTGGCTGTGCTTGTTGCTTTTCTTTCTGCAGTTGCTACAACGTTTAATTTTTTTTTTTCACTTCTTTCCTTTTCGTTCATGTCTTTCATTTCCCCCAAGATCCATTTCGGAAACGGTCCAAAATTTATTCCTGAGCAAATTTGTCACCCAATGACACAATCACTGTTTTTACTACTCTCGCGTTTTGTTCTTCCCTGTCGATTGATTCTACCTAACAAAATAATTTCCCTTTTTTTTTAATATAATTTTTATGTGTGTTCAGAATGTTGCGCAATCTCATCCTCAGTTCTGGTACAGGTAGTCCTTGATGTATGACTACAATTGAGCCCCAAATTTCTCTTACTAAGCAAGACAGTTATTAAGTGAGCTTTGCCCCATTTTACAATTTTTCTTGTCGCAGTTGTTAAGTGAATCACTGTACTCGTTAAGTTAGTAACACAGTTAAGCGAATCTGGCTTCCCCGTTGATTTTGCTTGTCAGAAGGTTGCAAAAAATGATCACATGACCCCATGAACTGCGAGTGTCATAAATATGAGTCAATCACCAAGCATCCAAATTTTGATCAGAGACCATGGAAATGCTGCACTAGTCGTAAGTGTGAAAAATGGCCATAAGTAACTTTTTTTCAGTACTGTTGTAACCTCAAAAGGTCACTAAATGAACTGTTATAAGTTAAGGACTGCCTGCAGTTGTCTCTAAAATCCAAAACACATTGAACGACTGACTTGCCCTTCAGAGTTGTGGCTGCTCCAGCACTGGGGGCTTTCAAGAAAAGACTGGACAGCCACCAGTCTGAAATGATACAGGGTCTCCTGCTTGAGCAGAGGGTTGGACTAGAAGACCTCCAAGGTCCCTTCCAACTCCTGTTCTGTTCTGTTCTGTTCTGTTCTACACTCTACTTCTACTTTATTCTCCCTTACAGAGAGGCTGAATTAAGCCACATAAGCCATGAACAAAGGCTCACCTACCATGGCTGAGTTCACACCACACCTTAAGTGCAAAACGAATCTCCTTATGGAATAGAGGGCGGTGAATGAGCTGGGACACGGCTTCTCTTAACTGAAGCACTTTCCATATAAACACGTTCCGGAGCCTCAGCAAATCTATCCCAGAAGGAAAGCGAGCACAAGCTCCAGCATAGCATTAAGAGGCAATTTGGAGGAGAGGAAACTAAATGAGATAAAGCCGTGAAAAAGCCAGTGCAAAGGAAACTAATGAAGCTTCTGAACTCCCTAGTAAAGGCGGCAACTTCCTCGGTTGCAATGATGGCAAATCTGGAACCTGGATGCAACTCCAATGGCTTTCAACAACAAAAGTCGTAGAGGAAAATGGATTCGCTTAACTGAAGGGATTCACTTAACAGCCAGAGCAAAAAAAAAAAAGGTTGCAAAATTGGGCACAATTCATTTAACAACAGCCTTGATTAGCAATGGAGATTCTGGCCCCAATTATGGTTATAAGCCAAGGTCCATCTGTAGACAGACAACTGAAAAGAAACTTAATTGTAAGAATGCACTATCTTTCTTTTCTCCTATTATGCATGCCCGTGCTTGCACACATGCACAAAACACACGGCCCCTCTGTGCCCCTGGATCTGACCCACTGGCCAGCTCTCTGGTAGATTTTGTGACTCATTCCTGCAAATAGCAAATAGGAGTGGCTGTAATGCAGCAGCCCAGGGGGAAAAAATAATCGCTAACTGAATGCAGGGCTGCATGCTAATTATTTGGGGCTGGGGCTGAGGGGCTTTCGTTTTCTCCCTCCAACTGCCAGGGAGAAGCTCTACAGAATCAACATTTCAGGAAAAAGAAAATCAATGGTGCACTGCAGGTTTTTTCTGAGATTACAGCAAGTCACCTCTCACCTTCGTACCTGAGAAGCGAGATTTCACCTTGCCTTACCTTGGGCTTCGTTTGATCAAACCCCATCCCCCCACCCACAGACACACCAAATGTATGCAACCGTTAAGGACGAAATGTCATTTTTCGGACAACCAAGGACATGTGTCTTCTGAAGTATCAGCGCCCTGCAGAATCAGGGTGCAACTCTGAGCGTGTGTATTTCTGTGTTGCTCTGTGTGTGTGAGAGAGAGAGAGAAAGAAAGAAAGTAAGAGACAAATTAAGAGAGAGAGAAAAAGAGAGAGAGAAAGAGAGAGAGAGGGAGACAGAAAAGAAAGAGAGGGGGGAGAGGGAGAGAAAGAGAAAGAGAGGAAAGAGAAGGCAGAGAGAGAGAGAGAAAGAGAAAGAGATGCAGACAAACTGACTATCTGCCTCAACCTCAAAAGAACTGGGGAGAAAATTAGCCCATTCTCACTGAAGACTCTCTATTAAAATAAATTAGAAGCTGCTTATTAATTTCCTTCTAAAGGAGCAGAAAAGAGCATGGGGAAGATTCAGAAACTGGCAAAACTCAGAACCACAGAGGAGAACCACAGAACTGGCAAAACTCAGAACCACAGAACCACAGTTTCAGTAGTGAAAACACAGCAAACCTGTGGCGACCATCAAGTGAATGCAAAGAGGAGGAGAAGCACCTTTGGGGACTCAAAGCAAAATTTGCTGCTTGAGGCTTAAGCAAGCACAACTTCCAAGAGAGTCTTATTGTCCACCATCAAAAATAGAAGGCTGGATTGAATCCTCCAGTGATTTTATTAAGTAGAAAACACTCATGATTTGGGGAAAAAATAGAGAGTTTGATAACCCATTAATCTTGTGGTTTCCTTCAGGATTAGCACCATCCATTGTCCTGTTTCAATTTAGCGTTGCGTTGGGCAAACATCTCTGCTTCACAAACCACAGCTTCAGATAATGTGTGAATCCAAGTGATGATGCTCTCCCCTGTATGAAAGCAAGATGATCCAGGAGCTGAGAAGCAAAGTTGTACGAAGAAAGACTGAGGGAGTTAGGAACCTTTCAGAAAGGACATGATAGTCTTCTTCAAACCCCTGAAGAGATGTTGCAGAGAAGAAAGGTAAACCCTGTCTATGGAGATTCTTGGTCATCCAGGTTATGGTTGTCCCAAAGGTGCTTTTTCAACTGGACCTTGTTTTTCCTTGAAGATGTTTTGCTTCTCATCCAAGAAGCTTCTTCAGTTCTGACTGAATGGTGGAGAATGGAAGGATTTATATTCCTTGCAGTCATCTGGTCATTAGCACTCTTTCTGAGAGCCGTTGAGGCTACTTGGAGATTTATTTGTGGCCTCCGGATCACCTGAATGGAAGTTACATGGAAGTGCTGAAAGGACTGTGTTGTAAACAGGAGATGGGTGGTGTCATATCCCTCCCCCTCTGTTGAGAGAGGGCTGTTCAATCTTAATGTAGATGGCTTCTTTCATCAAACACTGAGGGAACAGATAAATCTCCAAGTGGCCTCAACGACTCTCAGAAGGAGTGCTAATGACCAGATGACTGCAACGAATATAAATCCTTTTAATTTTCATCATTCAGTCAGAACTGAAAAAGCTTCTTGAATGAGAAGCAAAACCTCTTCAAAGAAAAACAAAGGAAGTCCAGTTGCCTCTTGAAAAAGCACCTTTTGGGACAAAGGTAATCCCTGCTCTTTCTCAGCCAGAGCACAGGACACAGAATTAAAAACTGAAGGGACTGAATCCTTACAAAGATTTCTTAAAAGTAAGAGCAGTCTGAAGAAGCGGCGCAACCCAGAGAGATGCTAGACTCTGCTTTTCTGGATAGTTTCAAAATTTTGCCTACAACTTTAATTTGAATTCCTGCACAGAGCAGAGATTAGACTGGAAGATGCTACTTTTCTGATCAGTTGAATTCAGCCTCCACCAGATCTCAAGACCAATGAACTCAGTGAGACTTCAACTAATTGTGATAAATTCCCTTAATTTCAGCAGGCCTGCTCAAAAAACCTGACTTCCCCTATCATTTATATGTTTGTCAAGTTTGTATACTACCAAATATTGCCTGACCTCTGGTGGCTTGTAATAAAAACATAATACATCAAAATATAAACTGCAATCATCATTTTCATCATCATCATCAAAATCTCCAGGGTAAAACGCATATTCAATTATATTAAGGATGCAGGAAAAACCGATCACAAGACAAATGGTATCACCCAATTTATTCTCCGAATGCTCTCTGAAGGCCATCCGACTGATGTGGCTTCTTATGGGGTGTTGTTTCATATAAGGGGACCACAATAGGAAGCAATATCTGCTAGCCTCAACCTGCTCCTCCTGCCCCAATGTCCCCAAGTAGGAACCATAAGCCGTTTTTCAAAGGATGGACGTACTGAGGGGTTGTTTGGAATCAAGTGATTTCTGACACTATAAAAATCTTTCTATATAAAAACGAATAGTGTTTGAATGCCAGTTTAGCCTTAGCTATTCCATGAACTCAGTCAATCAAGCTATGAGTCACTTCTATTTTTTAATTCTGTATCCCATTAAATGGAATATAATTCTGTAACCCATGAAATGGAAGAATATTCTACTGTTTTCAATTCCATTTATTTTACTAAATAAAATGTTTATGAAAAACGTACCAGTGAAGAGAACGTACAGCAGCGAAACAAAGAAAAGGTTAAAAAGATTTTTTAAAAACCTAGTCAGTTTTTAATGAGGCATTCCAACTCTACAACAGATGGACATTAAAAATAATAAATTATGCATTTACCAAACCTTCTGCCACATAAGCAGAATAATTAACAATTGAATGTACACATTTATTAAAAGGCATGATTAATCCGAAATGGTTGAATTAATGTAACGTAATGGCTATAATTCAAACAATGCGATTAGCATGATTTGGGCCCTTTAGGACAATATGACATCTTTAAAAATAAAAACTACAGTGCCAAATGTGGTTAGTGCATATGGCAAGAGAATGTGATATATAATAGCTATGATGATATTCTACCTCTAACACATCTGTTAAAGGTGCAGGAAAGACCTTAACGGCAAACCTTAAATGTGACTTCACACATACATATGGTGGGTTCTGTCATTAACAGCACAGCTCTTCTTTGCAACTTAATGATACCTTAACATGTCGATTAATGAACAATATGCTACCCTGTGAAGAACTGAATAATGCAGGTAGTCCTTGACTTACAACAGTTCATTTAGTGACCATTCAAAGTTACAATGGCACCGAAAAAAGTGACTTATGACCATTTTTCACAGTTCTGACCTTTGCAGCATCCCCATGGTCAGCTGATCAAAATTCAGATGCTTGACAACTGACTCCCACTCAAGACCGCCACTGTGTCCCAAGGTCATGTGATCCCTTTTGCAACCTTCTGACAAGCGACGTCCATGGGGAAGCCAAATTCACTAAACAACCAGGTTAATAACTTATCAACTGCACTGATTCACTTAACAACTATGGCAAGAAGGGTTGTAAAATGAGGCAAAACTCAACAAATGTCTCACTTAACAACGTAAATTTTGGGCTCAATTGTGGTCGTAAGTTGAGGACTACCTGTACAAACATCAAACATGATTGGAGAAAGAACTGGCCAGCTCTTCCATTGATTAAGGCATGGATAACAAGCTAGGATCATACAACCATACAAAGTACTTTATATAACCAAAGATAGAACTTACATACATGCAGAGCCATTGTGCTGTTCTCTTTTGAAGTAAGCAAGAAGAAGAGAAGCAAGAAAAAGGAAGCAAAAGAAATTAAAGGATTAGAGAAAAGGAAACAGATGTACAGGTGGTCCTTGACTTACAACCATTCATTTAGCGACCACTCAAAGTTACAATGGCACTGAAAAAAGTGACTTATCATTGGTCCTCGTACTTACGACGGTTAAAGCAGCCCCACAGTCATAGGATCAAAATTTGAGTGCTTGGTAACTGACGTTTATTTATGGCGGTTGTAGTGCCCTGTGATCATCATTTGTGACCTTCCCAGCCGGCTTCTGACAAGCAAAGCCAATGGGAAAAGCCAGATTCATTTGATGACCACACGATTCACTTACAGTAACAACTGCAGTGATTCGGTTAACAACTGTGGCAAAAAGCAATAAAATCAGTCTAAAGTCGTAAAATCCAGCACGACGGAATTAGCACCCACCTTGCTTAGCACTGGAAATTCTGATCCCAAGGTGATCGTAAGTTGAGAACTAGCTGCAGTTATGTCCAATTCCATCCCAAAAGTTTCTGTCCTTGCAAAACATCTTTGCTTTTCCACCCTATCCATTTACACACAGTTTTTTGTTCTTTTAACTTCTCACCTCTCCCTCTCTCCCTCTCCCTCCCTCTCTCTCTCTCCCTGGAACTTACTAACTCCCCCCAACACAGTTTTCTAAGCCTTCCTCTTCCTCTAGAACAGGGGTGTCAAACTCAAGATCCGGCCCGGGAGGTGCTTAGATCCGGCCCATGGGGCCACCCTGGAAACAGCAAAGGACTGGCCTGGGGTGCCTCTGCCAGCGAAAACGGAGCCCCTGGGCCGCGTGCGGCCACGACGGTCTCCTGCAGCCCTCTGCCAGTGAAAACGGGCCCCGTTTTCACTGGCAGAGTGAATGGGCCCAGGGGCTCCGTTTTCACTGGCAGAGGGCTAGTGAAACAAACTAAAAACAAAACAAAAGAAGAAATGTTTTGCATTTGAGCATGCAAGAAGGGACAGGAAAAGAGAAAGGAAAAGAGGAAAGACAAAAAAAAGAAGGAAAGATGTGAAGAGAGCAAGGAAGGAAAAATAAGGAAAGAGGGGAAGGAAGAGGGAAGGAGAAGGAAGAGGGAAGGAAGGAAAGAGATTATAATAAGAATGAGGAAGGGTCTGAGGGAAGTCCTGCCTTAACACTTGGCCACCACAGGTGCCCCTGACATGAGTGACATTGAGCTGGCCATGCCCATCCTGGCCACGCCTACCCCCCCCCCCAAGGTAAAACACAATGTGGCCCTCAATGAAATTGAGTTTGACATCCCTGCTCTAGAACATGGGTCTCCCAACGTGGCAACTGTACAACTTGTGGACTTCAACTCCCAGAATTCCTCAGCCAGCTATGCTGGTTGGGGAGTTCTGGGAGTTGAAGTCCACTATGAACTCTACTGTCATAAATGTGTTTTCAAAGACATACCTCATTAATCCTCTCCAGAAAACCAAACCTCTCCCAAGTAATGCACACTCATTCCTAGTATCCTCCCTTTCTGGTTTTACCACACAGTTTTATTGCCTCACATTCACTGTATTCATCTTTCTTTTATGTCTTCCTTGCTGGCTGGGGAATTCTGGGAGTTGAAGTCCATACATTTTCAAGCTGCCAAGGTTGAGAAACCCTGCTCTTGACATTCCAAGTTTTACTCCCATAAAACCAGTGGTGGGTTGCTACTGGTTCGGTCCGAATCTTGCAAACCGGTAGTAATGGTGGCAGGAGGCTCCGCCCACCTGCCCAGACGTCATCATGGACGCTCTGGGCATACTAGTTCCCATTGCGAACCAGTAGCAAAGGTAAGTGGAACCCACCCCTGCATAAAACCAAGTGTTCATGCTTCTTTTGACAAAGAATTTTTACTTTAAACTTTCTCTTTCCATTTGCCCCTCTATAATAAAAATTTGTTTCCAAGTTACACAAATTTATTGGCTTCCTCTCGTTCTCACTGCTTATGTAAAACGTCTAGTCCATTTCCTCTTGTAAAACTCTGTTACTATCAATATGGTCTCTTTAATTTTCAAATCCTTCTTTTTCCCATTCATACATTTCTCAATAACCTACTGAAGAGACAAGTCCTTCTTGGCTTAAAGCCACTCTGCATTTTCCAAATTGTGCTCACTGTTACACTTCATATCTTTTCAATCAGAATTCTGCAGACCTCTCCTGAGGCACACTTAATGCACTAATTCCCTGCTAGTTTCTTTATTTATTCTTGCTAACTTTCCTTTTGTATCCAGGAACAATAACTGCTTTGTCAGACACAAATGCACTCTTCACATGCTCTAATAAATTGCACAGCCAGTCCATAAACAAACCGCATCCATATTTTAGCATTTTCCCAGTTATACTGTTTGTATCTGCAGCTTTCTTTTTTTTTCCAAGATTTTTATTTCTTTTCTTCAATTTTTCTCAGATACTAATATTTGTAGCATTAATTTTAATTCTACTGTATGGCATATCATTGTCTTCCCATACAAACATCTAAACAAGCCTTCATTTCAGTTTTATTTCAGATTATTTACATACAAAGTGATGGATATGAATTTTGAATTAGCGGAGGTGATATTTTCAAAAATTGTGGGTAGCCAGATAGGATATGGCCACCGAGGGTAATAAAAGATTCACTGGAACAAGGGGCCTATTTCTTCAACAAGTACTTATTTCAATTCAACTGAAATAAATACTTATTCATTTCAAAACAATTTTCCCAACTGCATAATTATGGCAATTATTATTTCATAAGCAGAATGTATAAATCAGCTATTACATTTATGATATCGAAGTTCATTAATACACTGTGCAGCAAGATAAGAATATAAGTCCAGTTGGTAAATAAAATATCTTTTCACATCAGCTGAGTTTGTCTTACAAATCTATAATCTGTTTAGCTATGATTCTTTATTTACTTCGCTATCTAGCTGTCAAAGTCTTTTGGTAATTAGTCAGTCAGCTGGATTAGTACAACATGCAAAACTGTGTAAACTTACAAACCATGATGACTGGTTTTGTACCACACACGAAACCAAACCATACAAATCACAATTTGGCTATCACCACAGTCTGATAGGTGAAGTCACCACTGATAACCATGACATAGAGACAGAACCATAGTTGCACTGGAATAAGAGATAGGAGAAGAGAATGGCGGTTTTCCAAATTTCAGAAAGCACATTATAGGCTCATTCAAGGCAGTAATATTTAATTTTTTCACAATGATTAAGATGAAATTATTATATCCAGGCATGGCCCCAGATGATTCCAAAAAGAGGGCAAAAAGGTGAAGAAAGAAAACTTCTGAAAGTAGTGTAAAGAGTTGCAAATTAAGAAGAAAACATAAACTAAAATGATGGGAACTGAAGTGATGTTACTTGACCAAAGCTTAGGACAATGTTTCCAACCTTAGATATTTTACGTTTTGTGGACTTCAACTCCCAGAATACATTGCTTGCTAGGTTATTCTGGGATGAAGTTCACATATCTTAAAATATCTAAGGTTGGGAAACATTGTTTTAGGGCAGGGGCCTGCAAACCTGGCAAATATAAGACTTGTGGACTTCAACTCCCAGAATTCCCCAATCAACATGGCTAGCTGAGGAATTCTGGGAGTTGAAGTCCACAACTCTTAAAGTTGCCAACCTCAGAGACTCCTGTCTTCGGGAATAAGTTGGTTAAATTGTCACCTGAACACTGAGGGACTTGCATATTGAAGGGGCACCTTTGTCACGAGGTTTCTACCACAAAAGCATCTCCTAGCTCATTAACTTCTAACATTACTTCTTCTGGAGGTTGATAGACTACAAGTTAATGCTGATTGACCCAGGACCAGTCATAGCTGCCTAACCATGTATTGAATTTATTCAACCATTTACTGAATTCATCTTAAACTGTCTGACTTTGTGTACTGGAGAACCCCATTTCTCAATCTTCAAGTACTGAATTCTCAATAACAGTCACGCTGGCTAGAGAATTCTGAGAATTTAAGTCATGCATTTGGAAAGAAGTCAAAAAACAATGAATGGAAACTAACCAAGGAGAGAAGCAACCTAAAATTAAGGAGAAATTTCCTAACGGTTAGAGCAATCAACCAATAGAACAGGTTGCCTTCAGAAGTTGTGGGTGGCTCCATCACTGGAGACTTTTAAGAAGAGACTGGACAGCCACTTATCTGGAATGGTATAGGGTTTCTTGCTTGAGCAGGGGTTGGACTAGAAGACCTCCAAAGTCCCTTCCAACTCTATTATTCTATGAATTTGCCCAAATGGGAGAAACTTATAAGTTATAAGCCATAGTTTGCTAGTTATTAGGTTTACACAACAGGTAAGCCAAATCACAGTTATCATATGATGGCTTAAAGTAATATGTGAACCCAACATCCAATCTTTATGCTGGGTAGAATATAATGGGAATTAATAAGAAAAGGGTACTGACATTCTACTCTTCTGCTCGTTGGAAAGCAAAAATAGAACCAAGAGCTGTAAGAGCTAAGGAGAAATCTCCTTTATATAAAAATATCAAAGTATTTTATTCACTTCTCTTATTGTACCTCCCCCAAACAAAGATATCCTCACCCCAAATGTACAGAAGCTGAAAATTCAAATTCAAAAACCTGCAAAATAAATAAGAGGAGGGGCAGGGTTAAAAATGCAGCATAGGATATTTTGCAGCAATCTCTGACTTCTTTTTTTTAAAGCTCAAATAATCTCAACAATTTTAGCTCAAAATGAAATCGCTCATTTCTCAACTTACTGAGCAGAGAGGGTAGATGGGGACAAGCTCTGAATAGCACGTGCGGCCTGCAGTTTGAGAAGGATTTCTCCAAAAGCACATAATAATGGATGCAGTTGAAAGGAAAAGGAAGAAAAAAGGGAGAGTCAGCTCGGATTGGTTGTTTCTTCATGGCTGCTGTGTGGAATCTAATGAAGCATCCTTGTGAAGAGGCTCCGACATCTTGGTTGCTTTCTCAGCTCCCAATTTCTGCCTCCTCTCCAGCTCCTTCTGCACACCTACGTTGTTCCTTCAGCCTCCCACTCCACCAGGAGAAGGAGAGATCTTCCGACAAGACAAATCAAAACAGAGAAATGTAACCAAGGTTTGTGACAGCCACGTATGAATGCTATAAATGGGGAATATGTGAGGATAACATGGCCAAAGGTGACAAGCCAATTTGTGTGCCAATTAAAAATATAAGAATGAGAAGTGAGGTCTGTAGCCAGCTGGAGCGATGGACTGCAGCGTTATTACCTGTAGATCAGATTGAAAATCAGATGTGTGCTTTCTTCTACACCCTAAACAAATCCTCTCGTTCTTTACTTTCAAATGAAATATGAAAGCCTACCAAGGAAAAGTTATGTTTTGTCCCATTGACTATTATGCGTTAAATTCTGTGTAGTTAAAGAGAATAGTAAAGTAGAATATTCTGTGTCCAACTGAAGATAAGAATTTTCTGGCCACCAAATATTTCTGCCACTATTTGTTCAGTTGCTTCTTTGTGTTACTTAAAGGAAAGACAGGTCCTACTTACAATTCACCCACAAATGGAAGGGTTAAAAGAAGGATGCAAACAGATATTTAGAAATCAATTTCATCAAAATAGGTACCAGGTGAGTAGATTTATGAGATGCAAAACTGCCACCTAAGCATCTAAACATCTTTTGTTCCCTGAGTAGAGAACAATCTGGACCATCACCAGGATCAGATGGATTGTATCCCAGGTTTCTGAAGTAGCTGGCAGGTGTGATCTTGGGACAGCAAAATCTTTCAAAGATCCTGGAGCACGGATGAACTATCAGAGGACTGGTAAACAACCGATGTCATTCCAATCTTCCAAAAGGGAAAAAGAAATTGATCCAGGAAACTACAAACTAATCAGCCTGACATCAATACTTGGGAAAATCCTGGAAAAGATAATGAAGAAGTGGATTTGCCAACACCTAGAACTGAGCAAGGCGATTACTAGAAGCCAACATGAGTTGGTTAAAGACAGATCGTGCCAGACAAAACCATGGGTTTCTTTGATAAAGTGACTAAATTAGTGGATCAGGGAAATTCTGTGGCTATAGTATAATTATACTTCAGTAAGGCATTTGACAAAGTAGACCACAATTTAGTTATTGGTAAGATAGAAATATGTGGGATAGACAGCATCACCACCAGATGCATTTGCAACTGGCTGATCAACTGACTCAAAGTGTAGTCAATAGAACTACATCTAAATGGAAGGAATCATGCAGAGGGTACTCAAGGTTCTGTCTTGGGGTACTCTTCAACATATACATAAATAATTAAGGTGAAGGGATAAAAGGTGAACTCATCAAATTTGCAAGTGACACCAGAGGAGTTGCGCTTACTTATTTTATGAAAACAAAGTGGATAAAGTATTTAAAAGCCATATACTTAGAGATTCTTTGATGAGAGTATGGAAGAAGCACCGACTTAAATGGGATTATAAAATACCGTTATGGCTGGATCTTGGTCATATTATCTGGAATACAAATATAATGTCACTCGGGGGGGTTTTATATAAAGAGGTTCTTTTTACAGATGCGGGCAGATGGCAACTGAAGACATTAGAGACACTGTTGGGCGAAGGGATTAATCTAACTTGGTTACAATATAATCGACTTCAACTGAGAGGGAAAGAGGACCAAAAAACTGGTATTATGTTGCATGTGGAAGAGCTGGTTAGACATATAAAAGAGAAAGGTCCAATGCATATCAAAAGGCTATATAATGTTTTGTTAGAAAGGGATTCAGAAACTGAATTGGTTAAAGATTGTATGATTAAATGGGCACAGAATTTTGCAGAACCAGTAATGTTGGAAACATGGGAGAAAATATGGGTTCAGAATGTTAAATTTACACAATCGCAGAATTTGAGGGAAAATTTTTATAAGATGTTTTACAGATGGCATTTAGATCCCAAGAAATTATCCTGTATGTATCCTAATGTCCAGCCAAAATGTTGGAGATGTGATTGTTTAGATGCTACATATTATCATGTTTGGTGGAATTGTAAGAAAGTTAAGGCTTTTTGGATAAAAATATGGTGGGTTATGCAGAATGTTTTGAAGAAAAAAATTCCATTTTCTCCACAATTGTTTTTATTGGGTATAGTAAAGGGTTTTACACTGGATGAAATTAAGTTGATACTGTACATGATAACAGCAGCGAGATTATTGATAGGTAAATATTGGAAAAATGAAGCTTTACCCACTATTGAAGAATGGACTTTGAAGATGGCCAGTTTTGCGGAGATGGCGAAGATTTCAGCATATTTAAAAGATCGCTCACAAGAGACTTATGAATGGGAATGGAAAAAATGGATAGATTATGTGCAAAACAAATATCAAGTTAGGAAGTATCAAATAGCTTTTCATTGAAAGTATTATATAAAAATAGAAATGTATGAATACTGTGAAGATAAAAAATTTTTAAGGGGATTTGAGGGGTTCAAGTTCTATAAAAAGGGGATTCTGATGGGATTATATTTTGTGGAAGTCGGGGGGGAGGGTTGGGGGGGTTTGGGCGGGTTAGGGTGGGGAGTGGGGGGTGGGATGGGGGGGGAAATGGGGTGAAAATGTAATTGTAAAACTTTTGCAATAAAAAAAAAAAATTTGCAAGTGACACCAAGCCAGGGGTAATTGCTAACGCTTGGAAAGACAGAAGGATCTTGAGAGATCTGAGCATTGGGCCCTAGCTAACAAGATGCAGTTTAGTGGTGAGAACAGTAAGGTTCTGCACTTAGTCAGGAAAAACCAAATGGGCAGGTTGTCAGCACTTCAACCTGCATTTACTCTAGTGCTGACATAAGAAGGAGAAGAGGGGGCAGCTGGCAAGAGGACGCTTGACTTCTCACCTACTTATTTTCCCTGAAGATAATATCCCCTAGGAGATGAGATGGGAGGGGGGACATTCCTGGGAGCTGAAGTAGTAGATATGGGGAGAGTGATTTGGAAGAGGGCCAATGAGACGAAGAGAATTGGGGAACGGGAAAGGGAAGGTTTGGGGTGAGGAAATCATGGTTGGCTGCGCCACAATTGGGGACAAGTTGTCGTGCTTAATAAAATGAAAGATTTCTTCAAAGACTATTTGTTTGGAAATGCAATTTATTTTATTTGAGACGACATCAAAACCTGACACAGGTATAGAATAGGCAGTACCTGGCTCAACAGTAAAGACTATGAGATGTATCTAGGTGTCCTAGTGGACCATCACTTAAGTATGAGCCAGCAGTGTGCCGCAGCTGCCAAAAAAACCAATGCAATCCTAGGTTGCAACAGAGGGATAGCATCAAGATCACAAGAAGTGACAGTACCACTTAAAACCACACTAGTGAGGTCATGCGTGGAATACTGCATCCACTTCTGGTCACCACAATACAAAGCCCTGGAAACAGTGCAGAAAAGAGCAACTAAGATGATAAGAGATCTGAAGATTAAACTGTATGATGAACGGTTAAGGGAACTATGTAGATGTAGCCTATTGAAGAGAAGGATTAGGAGTGACATGAAAGCTGTCTTCCAGTACTTGAGGGGCTGTCACAGAAAAGAAGGGCTAGACCAGTGGTGGGTTCCTCCCGGTTTGGCCCGGTTCCGCCGAGCTGGTAGCAGTGACGATATGACGTCACTGAACCGGTTCTGCCCCCCACCCCTCCCCCATGTTATTCTTACCTTTTATTTGGTCCCACCCCCAATCTATTGCTGCCTCCTGAGTCCCAGCTGATCGGCTAGAAGGAAAAAGTTGTTTAAACTCTTGCCCTGGGGCTTCAAAGGGCTACCCTACAACTGATCAGTGTTAAAAGGCGGCGTGGTTGTAGATCAGTGCCTCCAAAAACAAATGAGTAGACCGGTGCCTGCAAAAATAAATGGGTAGATCAGTGCCTCCAAAAATAAATGAGTAGACCGGTGCCTGCAAAAATAAATGGGTAGACCAGTGCCTCCAAAAACAAATGAGTAGACTGGTACAGCTCTGCAAGCAGTTAAAAACCTGGTAGACCAGTACCTCTGCTAAATCCTAAAGAATTGTCACATGACCATCAAGCCACGCCCACAAAATAAGCCACGCCCACAGAACCGGTAGTAAAAAAATTTAGAACCTACCCCTGGGCTAGAGGTATTCTCCAAAGCACCTGAGGGCAGGACAAGAAGTAATAGGTGGAAGATCATTAAAGAGAGAGCCATCATCCAGCCTAGAATTTAGGAGAAATTTTCCATCAGTGAGAACAATTAACCAGTGGAACAGCTTGCCTTCAGAGGTTCTGGGTGCTCCATCACTGAAGGTTTTCGTGAAAAGATTGGACAGCCATTTGTCTGCCATGGTAGAGGGTCTCCTGCTTGAGCAGAGAGTTGAATTAACAGAGCTCCAAGATCCCTTCCAACCCTGTTGTTCTTTGTTCTATGTTCAATCCAAAAAGGTTGCTGACTACAATCTTAAATATGACCAACTAGATCTTCTTCAGGCCCTATTGCTAAAGCTAAAAGCCGCCTGGAAAGTTAGCACTTAGAGAACATGAATCCCTGGAACTAGAGGAAAGTCCCATATAGATTTTTTTAAAAAAAAAATTCTTATCAAAAGACAAAGCTTTGCTTTGAAGGCATCCACCAGTCCTTTCCTCTATCTCATCAGTGACATCTCTCTGCCAGAAACAATGGAGAAATCCAGTCTTTTTTTCAACTGTGAGCATTCAGCAGTGACCTGTTCCTATAATCTGTTCTTTCTGCACACCAACAAATATGGATCCATCACAATTACTGTAACTCCAGCCCTTGTGTCGAGCCAACCTGGCAAGTGAGCAAGCCATCATTCAGTTAACCAGGGCGATGTGAAAGCAACCATGGAACAGACAGAATTGAGAAAAGGAAAGGTCACGCATGGCAGTGCTGTCCGTTATGATTATGAACTCTGGAAGAACAGTTGGGAGCCCAGGACGGACTCATCCCAAATGCTGCAGGCTTAGAACAAGTAGCTTCTCCTGAGGAGCTGAGAAAAAAAGATTCAAGGTGGCCTTCAAACCAAACAGCCTGCAAGTATGTTGGACAACCTGTCACTCTTCCTCCCAACACAGCTACTGAGCAGCTACACATCCCATAAAATCAAGTAGGGGATCAACTCTCCATCTTGCCGAACCTCACATTACCAAGGAAAGGTTACCTTTAATAAAAGGGAAACGTCTCTCATTAACAGGCATGCTTGCATATAGCAGGTACTACTGTTGGTACCTGGTTTAACAATTATAACTGCAAAAAGGATCTTCGAGTCCTAATGGACAATCGCATAAATATGAGCCAGAAGTGTGTGGCAGCAGTCAAAAAAGCCAACATAATCCTAGGCTGCATAAACAGAGGGATAGAATCAAGATGACATGAAGTGTTAATACCACTTTATAATGCCTTGGTAAGGCCACACTTGGAATACCGCATCCAGTTCTGGTCACCACAATGTAAAAAAAGATGTGGAGACTCTAGAAAAAGTGCAGAGAAGAGCAACAAAGATGATTAGGGGATTGGAGGCATATGAAGGAAGGTTGCAGGAATTGGGTATATCTAGTTTAATGAAAATAAGAACTAGGAGTGATATGATAGCAGTGTTCCAATATTTGAGGGGATGCAACAAAGAAGAGGGGGTCAAATTATTCTCCAAAGCACCAGAAGGCAGGACAAGAAGCAATGGATAGAAACTAATCAAGGAGAGAGAAGCAACCTAGAACTAAGGAGAAATTTCCTGACAATTAGAACAATTAATCAGTGGAACGACTTGCCTCCAAAAGTTCTGGGTGCTCCAACACTGGAGGCCTTTAAAAAGAGATTGGACAAACAATCTGAAATGACAGAGGGTTTCCTGCTTGAGCAGCGTGTTGGACCAGAAACTTCCAAGGTTCCTTCCAACTCTGTTATTCTGTTATTCTTCCCAAGATCAGAACGAAGCCCACAGATGCAGCTGCAGAGAATTTGCTAGGCAGGTGGGAATACAACAATTTACCAGTGCTATCGAAGTGTTACAGCTATCTAGGCTCTGAATTTAGGTTTGTTGCGTACATGGTGGTGTGATGTGTCCTGTCCTGAAAGTGTTGCCAATCACCGATTCCTCAGTAGCCCAACAAGGATTGAACATTTAACCTTTAACTTCTCTGCCTCTCTCCACCTGCAACAAGGTGTTAAGAATTGCTGTTTTGTTGGGAAGGGAAGCAGTAAAATCACATCGGTAAAACCGTTTGAAATTCACAGTGAAAGCTGCTATGTAAGTGCTAAATACTATTGCTTCATCTCCTCCAAAATCTGTAATATCTGTAAGCTTGGAAAAACTCTGATATTTCTCTTGCAGAGATTAAATGGCCATAAGAAAAATCCAGGAGACTTCAGCTGGTTTTTATTTCATTGCTGGATGACTGAGGAATATGCAGAAGTGTGGGGGGGGGAGGGGGACCACCATGGAAAACAAGAGAAAAAACTGTAAACAATGAAAAAGCCACACTGGGGAGCTTTGGTTGCTGGCAAAGCACTTGTCTTCTTGGGAGATTTTAGAAACAGATGCCTTTCTGCACAATGAGCATAAGAATAACAGAATAATCTTTAAAACCTAAAATGAAATAAATATTGGACTGATCTGGGTCTCACAACAAACCAGAATTTGGGATAATTTAAGTCCAGCTGTCCAATCCCAGATGGCTGTTTCACCTGCCAGATGCCTTTACTTATGGTTCTGTGAATCCTGCTACTCCCCCTCTTTTCACAAGTCCTTTCTTGTCCGCCCATTTCTGGTTTATTCGGATGTGAACAATTCTCAAGTCACCCAAAAGGAGAAGCAGACCACAAAAAAGAGGGATTAGCAACTGGAAGCCAAGCCAGTTTATCTCAATCCCCAAGATGGGTGTGCTCTCCCCAAAATCTCCGGATTTAAATGAGAGAAGAAACCAGCCAAATGCTCTTCCAACTTTCTCCCCCCAATCTCTTTTTTTAAATATCTTGTCTTGGAAAAAGTATGGGTATCTAAGAGAATGCCACATAAGAGCCGTGTTGGCGCAGTGGTTAGAATGCAGTACTGCAGGCTAATTCTGCTGACTGCCAGCTGCCAGTAGTTCGGCAGTTCGAGTGTTGTGACCCCGATTCCCGAGCCTGTCCTAACAGAGGAAGAGGACTCAGAAGGTGATGGGGAGGAACTGACAAGGCCTCCCTCTCCAGGACCCTCCTTTCTGGCAATGCCTCAGGTTCCATCCGAAGGCCAGAAGGAACAGCCTCGGATGTTCCAGGAGAAAGGTATATCGGAGCACCAATTGATAGGGATGATGAATCCTGGCTTGATCCCAGGCAGCATCGGAGGGAGAAGCGTGCACAGCAACAGAAGAGGCATGGGAGGGCCAGAGATTGAGCTGAGTCACAGAGCCATGCTCCACCAGGAATAAAAGTGGGTGGGATTGCTCTTCAGGCTTTGTGACGGACAAAGTTAAACCCTGAAAGTCACATCGTGATCTCTGAAATTCGGTTTGGATATATTTTGGACTGAACATTGATTAAACTCTTGTCTCGTGGATAATTTGTTCCTCCTGGAACGGACTGAAGATAAGTCTTCTTCTGCTTTATGGGAGTAAAAACGGGCTTGGCAGGCATTCGGCAGTTTGCTGCCAAAACCTTGGTCTGCCAAGAATTCTAATCTGTTTACCTAATAAAATATTGGCAGGCGTGCTTGGTATTACGTTTGCCTGTGTGAGGAAGGGGGACAGAACATCGAGTCTCACTAGGCTCAAGGTTGATTCAGTCTCCCATCCTTCCAAGGTCGGTAAAATGAGGACCCAAATGGTTGGGAGCAAGATGCTACTTCTGTAAACCACTTAGAGAGGGCTGTAAAGTACTGTGAAGCGGTATATAAGTCTAAGTGCTACTGCTATTGCTATTTGCAAAAGACAATCAGTTCTAAAAAGTGTTGCTTGGCGAATGGGCAGCCTTAGAAATCAAGTAACTAAGAAGTTGCTGCTGCTGTCACCAGTTCTTCACCACTAACCATTGAAATCTACCCTTGCATCTTCTGTAATTAATTAAAGCTTTCCACCTCAACAAGTGACTCTAGGTGGTGAACAATAGTAATAATAATAACAACAACAACAGAAATGGAAAGGACCTTGGAGGCCTTTTAGTCCAACCCCCTGCTTAGGCAGGAAACCCTATAACCATTTCAGACAAATGGTTATCCAAACTCTTCTTAAAAATTTCTAGTGTTGGAACATTCACAACTTCTGGAGGCAAGTCGTTCCACTGATTAATTGTACTGTCAGGAAATTTCTCGTTAGTTCTAGATTGCTTCTCTCCTTGATTAGTTTCTTCTTGTCCTGCCTTCAGGTGCTTTGGAGAATAGGGTGACTCCCCCCCCCTTCCTTGTGGCAGCCCCTTAAACAATTGCAAACAATTAAAATACCAAGAAAAACAATACAATCAACAGCACTAATACAGACAGGAGACCAATATTATCTTTCTACAGTTGTTAAGTGAATCACTGCAGCTGATAAGTTAGTAACATGGTTGCTAAGTGAATCCAGCTTCCCTATTGACTTTGCTTGTCAGAAGGTCGCAAAAGGAGATCACGTGACCCCGGGGATCACTGCAACCGTCATAAATATGAACCAGTTGCCAAGCATCTGAATTCTGATCACATGACCACGAGATGCTGCAATGGTAGTATGTGTGAAAAACGGTCATAAGTCACTTTTTCAGTGCTTTTGTAACTTCGAATGGTCACTAAATGAATGGATGTAAATCAAAGAGTACCTGTACAAAATAGGGGAGGTGGGGCTGATCATATAGTCACCGTTTCCCCTTTTCACTTCAAACAGACAGCAGATATTCCTGGGTGGGAGAATGAATAATCCTTAATACAGTCTTTCTCTAAAACAGAAGTGGGCAAGAACCATAGGTATGGCAACTTTACCAATTGCGGGTGGCATAACCAGTCAACCAATCAACAGCTGTTAAATCGTGAGAATGCCCTCCTCCTATCAGAGATCCTGGGTGTGGCTGGGAAAGAGAGGTTCTGACTGCTGCAACTGTTTCTCCTTTATTGGCACAGGGAAGCCAAGAGGACTCTCTCAATAGATTGTAGAAGAATCAGTGTAACCGACTGGAAGCTCTCCAGGCATTTGGTCCAGCCGCAGAGAACAAGATACAATCATGGCAGCTGCCTTGCTGGCAAGGTTTCCGAAACTGAGATGAGCAGTCCCTGTTTGGCCAATTGGCTAGAGGCACCTTTTTACATGAATGGGTAGCTCTTCCCCAACGCCAATGATGTCTGAGCTCTAAGAATTATTGGTTCGATGTGACAGAGCAGTGTTTTTCAGCCTTGGCAACATTAAGAAGTGTGGACTCCCAGCATTCCCCAATAGGGGACTACAAGGATGGCAAGATATAAATACAACTCATTTGGGAAGCAGACTTGTGCTACTTTTTGCATTTATGCATGCTTGTTCACATTCTCCACTAAGCCATGCTTATCTTGGACCCTTCCTCTCTCCAGGCGTTCTCAGGGTTAAACCGGGTAGATGCTAAAGCGAATAGCTGACTTCCAAGCTGGCCTACAGGATTTCAATCTTATGATGGGCTGCACATTGTCCTGGTGAATAGGGAGGGCCTTGTTGCTCAGCATCCTTGACCAAAGCTGAAAGAGAGTTTGTTGTCTTCTAATTTCTGAGCCGTGGTGGCACAGTGGTTAGAATGCAGTACTGTAGGCTAATTCTACTGACTGCTGACTGCCGGCAGTTCGCAGTTCGATACTGACTGGCTCAAGATTGACTCAGCCTTCTATCCTACTCAGGTATATAAGTTTACGTGCTATTGCTAGTTTGTTTGTTTGTTTGTATTGGCCGCCCATCTTACCGCAGAGTAACTCTGGGCAGCTTACACATGCAGCTAAAACAGACATTAAGACCAAGGGCTCATGGGGAGGGCGGGGGCAGACTGGTGGGGGGAGGTGGGATCTGTCATTACTGAATCAACCTTCATTGGGCTGATCCCCCACTGGGAGCCCAGGTCGACTGGCAGAGCCAGATCTTTAGGCCCTTGCGAAAAGAGAGGAGGGTTGGAGCCAACCTCACATCAGGGCCCAAGATGTTCCAGAAGGCAGGAGCCACAGCAGAGAAGGCCCTCCTCCTGGACCCCAACAGCTGGAATAATTGGACTGAGGGGACCCGCAGGAGGCCTCCTCTGCCAGCACAGGCGAGATGGGCCAATCCCCGTGGGGTGAGAGAGTCCCTCAAGTAAGCTGGATCCATGCCAAATTAATCTTATCTGTGCTATAAAGCCCCCTCAGTTTCCCTAAATAAACCCAAACCCTGCTTCAGTCACATATATGCAGCCCCCAGCTCTGCTGGCTGGGGAATTCTGGGAGATGAAGTCCACACAACTTAAAGTTGCCGGGCCACATAAAATAGCAGTGCTATCTCTTTCCCGGTGTTAAATACAATATACCGATTTAGACTGTCCCCAAGTTCAAGATTTATTCTCGTTAGAGATGAGGAACTTGCCTGTCTTTTCCTCTTGACTTGAGAAAGTTATTGGCTCTATTCATGGTAGCAATTCACATTTTAACACCGCTTCAAAGTGTTCGCTCTCTTCCCTCTTTGTGCCTTTTTCTGGCTTCTGTGCAGCACGCCTCAGCAAAAGCCATCCAGTCTCTCACTACTGTTCTCAGAACTTTAGATCAACCTCTGGCTTGGATTTTGACAGCTGCTTTTTTCTCAGGCAGTACAGTTTTTAAAACTGACATTCTGATCTGCGCTCTCAAAGTTTGCCGCGGAAGCCAAAAAAAAAAAATATTTTTAAAATGCTGATCATCTGGGCCTTAAAACACAACAACACAAAGCTCAAAAATCCAACAAGGGGAGGTGTATTTTTTTTAAAAAAAAAAAAAGGAAAAAAGCTACTCAGACATCTGTGCCTAAAAAAGTAGAAGCATCTCCAGCTGCTGCAGAGAGAGGGGAAGAAATGCACAGGAACCAGCCAGGATTTGCTGGGAATCTGGCGACCAGCCGCACATTTTCATATTCTGCACAAAGGGCCTCTTCAGTCTGCTTGCTCGCCGTTCAAAGCTGTGACGTCAGCACCTGCTGGCAAACGATCCCAAATCCAATCCTAAAGGCTTCTGACTGCCTGGTCCAATGGCAGGAATTGAAACAGGAGGATGGGAACTGGAATGGCTTTGGCGAAAGAATGGACTTTGCAAAGATGATCGTTTTAATGAGAAGCTTTGACTTGGGGCCTGCATAGATGTCACCTCCTTCCTTTTGGATGCCCTGGGGCAGGGGTGAAATGCTCCCAGTTCGGACCAGATCTCCCGATCCGGTAGTGATGGCGGCGGGTGGTTCGGAGAACCGGTAGCAAAAATCCCTGCTCCCCCCACGCCCAGCTGAGCCGCGCGATCATCAGAGGCTTTTTTTTTTTTTTTTACTTTTAAAAGCATTTTTTCTTCAACTGAAAAAATGTTTTTAAAAGTAAAAAAAAAAGCCTCTGATGATCACGCGGCACAGTTGGGATTGTCAGAGTCTTTTAAAAGCATTTTTTTACAACCTCTTCTGCCAAAGAGGTTGTAGAAAAAATGCTTTTAAAAGTTTTTTTTTTTTTTTTAAAGTTGGCCATGCCCACTCAGTCACATTACTCCCCACCAAGCCACGCCCACAGAACCGGTAGTAACAAATTTTACATTTCAGCACTGGATGCCTCAAAGATCAGTCTGAGTCCACCGGTATTCAATATTTCGAGCAGTAACTTGGATGAAGAAATGAGAGTTTAAATGAAGAGATAAGAGTTTATCAGATGTGCAGGTGACATAAAATCAGGTGGGACAAGAAATACCCCCCCACCAAGCCACGCCCACAGACCAGTAGTAACAAATTTTACATTTCACCACTGCCCTGGGGTGCTTTCACACATCACCCGCAAGGGCCGCAACCCCACATGTGCTTTTCCACAGTCTATTAAAAAGGATTGCAGTGGTGATTGATTCAGTCATTCATTCACTTACTTACTTAGAAAATTTATATGGCCACCAACTTACTCTTGCTGACTCTAGGCCCATGATGGCGAAACTATGGCATGCGTGCCAGAAGTGGCACGCAAAGCCATCTCTCCAGGCACACGAACCGTTGCCCATTGGTCTTCCAGGTTCCGGCACGCCAGCCAGCTGGTCTTCACATGCACGGGAACACCAGAAACCGGAAAAGCAGCCACCTGGTGCACATGCGCACACTGGGAAAATGATCTTCCGGTTTCCAGCGCACGCATGCACCCCGGCCACCTGGTCTTCCGGTGTCTGGCGGGCATGCGTGCACGAAGACCTGCTGGCTGGGGCGCATGTGTGCGCTGGAAACCAAATCATCTTCCCAGCACACGCATACACACCGGGCAGCTGCTCTTCCAGTTTCCGGTGCTCCCACGCATGTGCACCAGCCACCTGGTCTTCTGGTTTCTGTCACAAATGCGTGCACAAAGACCAGCATTCGCACACCGGAAAGATCATCTTCCCCACGTGCACATGCACACCGGGCAGCTGCTGTTCCGGTTCCTGGCACGCACGCACTCCCATTTCAGCACTCAGTGCCGAAAAGGTTCGTCAACACTGCTCTAGGCGGCTTACAAAAAATAAAAATTCAATATACAACTATAAAAGCTCTGGTGGTGCAATGGTTAGAATGCAGTACTGCAAGCTAATTCTGCCCACTGCTAGGAGTTCGATCCTGACCGGCTCAAGGTTGACTCAGCCTTCCGTCCTTCGGAGGTCAGTAAAATGAGGACCCAGATTGTTTGGGGCAATATGCTGACTCTGTAAACCGCTTAGTGAGGGCTGTAAAGCACTGTGGAGCTATTGCTATAAAACAATATCCTCCCCCACCCTGCTGGCAACAGCAATCAGTCAAAGAAGCCAGTTGATGGGCATCATCCTACATTCCCAGGCCCGCTGGCAAATCAGATCTTCAGGACCTTTGGAAAGAGTGTCAAAGTGGGCGCCAGTCTACTCTCCACAGTGATGATGTTCCAAAGGGAGAGAGCCACCACAGAGAAGGCCCTACTGGATCCTGCCAGGCCTGGGATGCAGGGAACTGGGGACTTCTTCCGATGGCTTTTTTATTCTCCCTTCACCCAGGATTAATATTTCTGTTTTTCATGTTATTTATTATTGGGGCTCTTACATTTTTATTTTATTTTTTAGATTTTAGATTGTAATCTGTTTTGATTGGCTGTTCTATTTATTGTTGTGTATCATCCAAAGCCCCTTTTGGGGGAGATGGGCAGCTATATAAATTTGATTAATAAATAAAATAAATAAATATATTGAGCATGGTAGGCCAATCTGGGGACTTTTTTTTTTTTTAATTTGATTTATATGCCGCCCTTCTCCGGAGACTCAGGGCGGCTTACAAGGCGTTAAGCAATAGCCTTCATACATTTGTATATTTATACAAAGTCAGCTTATTGCCCCCACAAACTGGGTCCTCAATTTACCTACCTTAGAAAGGATGGAAGGCTGAGTCAACCTTGAGCCTTGGAGAGATTCGAACCAGCAGAAATTGCAGGCAGCTGGTGCAATGGTACAATGCTATCAGTCTGCTGAGCCACCAGGCCCTTGTTGAGAAAGTAGGGTAGGCCACTCCCAAAATAACTGTCTACATTAGCAAGACAAGTCACCAGAAGGTGAATTAGCTTCTGTCCCCTCTCAAAGGGATCTCTCAAAGGGATTAAAACTAACTTGGAAACTGGAATTAGTGACTTTTTAGGTAGTCCTCAACTTACAACTATTCATTTAGTGACTTTTCATATTTACAGCGGCACTGAAAAAAAAGTGATTTATGACCATTTCTCACACTTAGAACTGTCACAACATCCCCATGGTCACGTGATCAAAATCCAGGCGCTTGGCATGTATGCAGAGCGTTTGCGGTTTCCCGGGGTCATGTGATCACCATATGTGACCTTCTTAGCTGGTTTTTGGCAAGCAAAGTCAATGGGGGAAACTGGATTCACTTAATGAGACCATGTGAGTCACTTAGCAGTGAATTCACTTAACAACCACGGCAAAAAGGTTATAAAATTGGGCGCCACTCACTTAACAACTGCCTTGCTTAACAGTGGAAATTCTGATCCCAATTGTAGCCTTAAATTGAGGACTACCTGTATTTTATTAAAAGAACCTCAAAACAGAGAGTCTGGGGTGTAGGCTATGGATCTTGGTTCATAGATAGTTACAGAATCAAGATTGGAATTAGACAAACACTAACCCAGAACCAGATTAAAAATAAACCATCAGCAGCACCTTCAAGGGATAAGAAAAGGCCCAAGTGACATTAACTCTCCATTCAGCCATTCATGCCTCGCTTGGCAGAATATTTTGTCCTGACATTTTAGCCTTCTTATGGCTAATGGGCAAATATGATTGCATAAATAAAACATGTTTACAAATGGGGCTGGTTGCATTTGGTTTTCTTCTCATCTAAATTCTGAATTTGCAGTTTGCGAAGCTACTGAAACAAAAACAAAGGGGCCTGGTGGCTCAGCAGACTGATAGCATTGTGATTAACACCAGCTGTCTGCAATTACTGTAAATTCGAATCTCGCCAGGCTCAAGGTTGACTCAGCCTTCCATCCTTTCTAAGGTAGGTGAAATGAGGACCCGGATTGTGGGGGCAATAAGCTGACTTTGTATAAATACACAAAAGTATGAAGGCTATTGCTTAGCGCATTGTAAGCTGCCCTGAGTCTCCAGAGAAGGGCGGCATATAAATCAAATTAAAAAAAAAAAAAAGACCTGAAATGCTTACATAGTAATATAGAGTAAGAACTGTGTACCTTGAATACAGTTAATCATAGAACTTCATTAATTTGTTTGGCTGTAAGCAAAAGGCCATATGCAAATCATGGTTTATGGTTTGGGATGTAGGGCACAGTTGGGCAGTTGAGGTTCATTAAATGATGTACAGGTAGTCCTCGACTTAAGACCGCAATTGAGCCAAAACCTCTGTTGCTAAGTGAAACAGTTGTTAAGTGAGTTTTGCCCTATTTTACAACCTTGCAGTTGTTCATTTAGTAACACAGTTTTAAGTGAATCTGGCTTCCCCATTGACTTTGTTTGTCAGAGGGTCACAAAAGGGGATCACGTGATTCCTTGGGACATTGCAACTGTCATAGATATGAACCAGTTGTGTCTGAATTTTGATCACATGACTATAGGGACGCTGAAATGATGCAAGTGGAGAAAACAGTCATAGGTCTCCTTTTCCAGCACTGTTGTAACTTTGAACGGTCACTAAATGAACTGTTGTAAGTCAAGGACTACCTCTATGCTTCACCAAACTATGGTCTATTGTGATGTGTGAAAGCAAAATTCAAATGCAAAGCTAAGTGTGTTTTTATTGTAAATAAATTCAGGCTGTTCAATATCTTAAAGACTTATATTTCTGCAGCTATTGGAACAACTGTTCTCTTAATTGCACCGGCAGGAATAAGAATACAAACACGCATTTATATATTCCCAAATTCAGGAATGCAATTTACTCTTTCCCAATTATTTTCTTCCTGTTGCCCAAAAACACTCAATAAGTTTGGGCTCCAAATGTAAACATTTCTGTAGAGGATTTGGTGTTTTCACAACGGTACAAGTACAAACCCTTCGTTATGTGTGCAAGTAAAATTGTATTGTATGGGATCTCCTTCGATCCAAACAAACGCTTGTGATTATCTGCAGCAGGACTTGTTAAAAGGTAAAAGTCTCCTTACGGACACATGAATACAAGATCAACACTCTGATGTGTTGTGGGAACATTCCTTTTTGTAGAAGGAAGCGTATTTATTGGAACAATGAAGCCTTTTTGCCCATATCCTACATATTCTACACTCTGCAAGGCTGGCCTGTCACATCCCTCTTTCACTGCAGCATTAGAACCCGGGTGGGGTGATCCTTTTGGCATGGAAGAAGAGAGACAGATGGGAAGCAAAACTTCCTCCCTTATATCCAAGTAAATCTATTTACAAAGTGTGCTAGGTCTATGTACATCTCTGCTATTTCCAGCATTACAAGCCCCTCAAAAGAAAGGCGGAAGCCACCAGTGGCACATGGATTAGCTTGTGTACATTAAACACAGAAACGCTAAAACAACCTTTCAAGGGAGAAAAACATAACATAATACAATGCACTAAAATTGCTTCAATCTATCCATTCCCCCACCAGAAAAGTTTCCATTTATGTTTTATGGTAATGGTGATAGGGAGGAGGAGGAGAAGAAGAAGGAGAAGGAAGCAGTAGTGGGGAAGGAGATGGAGAAAAAGGAGGAGGAGGAAGAAGAAGAGATGAAGGCAAGAAGCAGGAGGTGGTGGAGAAAGAGAGGGAGATATGATGGAAGAGGAGGAGGAGGATTAGGAAGTCTCCACATAGTCACCAAACTAGTTGCTCTCCCACACCACCATATCGGTGGGGACAGTCATAAATTTAGATTATTTTAAAAGGGAGTTGACACGTGCATGAAATATTGTGCTATCCATGACTAAATCTCTTGACGGCTGCCTTCTTCTGAATCCTAAGCACTACGGTAGTAAAACACCAGATTCTGCACTGCAGTAGATAGAACAGAATTCATTTTACAAATAAATATTTTGATCTTTTTCTAATATCTTCCCAGTCCATTAACCAAATGTTCTTTTGAAAGGTGTAATGCTCATCCCTCAGAAAACTTCCTACAGTATACATCTCCTTATTAAAAAGTTAAGAAACAAGAATGTTTTAGTTGTAATCCATTTACCACCTACAGTAAAATGTAACAGATAAACAAAGCCCAATACTATAGATTAAAAAGTGAATCAGTTGAATATTCCACAAAGTGTTTGACTGGAAACCACAGGGCTAATCAATCTATGCACTTTAGCACACGTAGCCTACTTTTAATCTTTTTTTTAAAAGGCACACTATTTATTCTGAAGAATTCTTACAGTTCATTGAAGACAACTCCAATTTAAATCTGGGCTCTTTCCTGTATTTCTTATCTGCCATTCTTGTTCAAAAATATTCAAATTTATTTCCAAAATATTCTTCATATTTTCTAAGCTAGCTGCAAACATAAGGTCTAGAACTGAAGCACCACTTTTAATTTACCACCTAGGTAAATTTTTGGTATTTTAGGGTGGGGAATCTGACAGCCTAAACTAGCATTCCTATCTCACTGAATCTAGACATTTGGAAATATACTGAGATCTCATCCCACTAGGCATCATCATGTAGAGTTCAAAAAAAATCCAAAATTGCTTCTTTAGAAATACCAAGATTATTGTTTAGCCATTTCCAATTTGTTATGATATGGATAACTATTTGCTGGATGGTCAGTTGCTGCTTCTCTTAAATTCTTCAAGGCTTCTGCTCGACCATCAATCACAGGATCTCAGAACCTTGGTTTCTCCCAGTCTGTTCTTCAATTGCCTTCCGCTTCCCCAATTATCAGGACTCTTTTTTTTTTTTTAAATTTGATTTATATGCCGCCCTTCTCCGGAGACTCAGGGTGGCTTACAATGCGTTAAGCAATAGCCTTCATTCTTTTGTATATTTGCCCCCACAAACTGGGTCCTCATTTCACCTACCTTAGAAAGGATGGAAGGCTGAGTCAACCTTGAACCTTGGAGAGATTCGAACCAGCAGAAATTGCAGGCAGCTGTGTTAATAACAGGGTGCACTAAACCAGTGGTCCCCAACCTTTTTATCGCCGCGGACCAATCAGCCTTTGATAATTTTACCGTGGCCCGCTGAGCGCGCGCAGGGGTGGGGACTTTGGGCCACACGTGCGTACCTGCGCGGGGCTCTCTTCCCTGGAGCCTTTGCGCACGGCCCAGGAGCTTTTGCGCACGGCCCAGGAGCTTTTGCGCACGGCCCAGGAGCCTTTGCGCTGCAGCGTTCATGTCCCCCGGCCGCTGCACGGCCCGGTGCCAGGTACTCCACGGCCCGGCACCGGTCCGCGGACCGGGGGTTGGGGACCACTGCACTAAACCACTGCACTATCAAGGCTCTCCCCAGTGTTTCTTGCCCTTGCAATAGGCATCCAAAATATTTCAGCTTTAGCTTCTGTTATGGACTGACTACCATAGTTTTACATCATCTAACATTATTGCTGTAGCTGTCCAAGGTACTTCCAACAATTCAAAGGCATATAGTCTGGAGGAAGACGAGGGCCAGACTACTGCCTGTTGAGCTACATCTGATTAATTGCAACAAATCTCAGAAGACTTGAATAATACATACACTGATCAAAGAAATGTTCCATAAATACCAATAACCACAATTGACAACAGATCCCTGCTAGATGCCATCTGATGTTCTCAACTATAATTCACATCAGTCAAATCTTTATAAATAACAGTCAGGTACGATATGACTTTTACTTCTACTTGTTTGGATGTTCTTCATTCTGGGCACTGATGGTCTAAAAGCTTAAGCCTCTTTCATATAATATAGTTCACAGAGCCAAGGGGAGTTAAGAAGAGTTTTTACCCCTATCATTGAAGGCCATGCCTAGCAATGACGCAAGAAAGACCGGAAGAAAATCAACTCATTTGAGCTGTGGTGCTGGAGAAGGCGCCTGCGTTTTCCTTGGACAGCAAAGGTAACTAACAAGCAAGTACTGGAATGTATAATACCAGTCATGTCACTGGAAGGCAAAAATCCCAAAATGTGTTCCACTTACTTTGGCCATGTCATGTAGAGGAATTCAATGGAGAAAGCAATTATTCTTGGAAGAGTTAGCAGTAAAAGGAAACCAGGCTAGCAAAGAACACGGTGGATGGACACCATCAAAACTGACATCAGCCAACAACTCAAAGAAGTAGTGCAAGATCAGAAGATATGGAGAGACCTGGCCCAAAGAACCGACAAGAGTCGGCCTTGACAGAATGGATAACATCAGCAGCAATGACTCAAATGTCCCTCATGTTACCACCATGGTCTTCTCATTTTGGCTGATCCCAGTAGAGAAGATTATTATTTGAGGACAATCCTGCATTCCAGACTCTGGATAGAAAGAAAAAGCAAACCTGAGCATCTACCAAACACAGCTTGGCATCATCATCATCATCAATGGCATCATCTTTGTCCCTTCATTTGCATCTCCCGTGTACCACTTAAAGCATTAGCCCTGCTTTTTTATTATCGCTCAGCAGCTGTGGATCAAAAGATGGCTGTTCCCAGTGTAACAAGAGCGGCTCTTGGCCTGTTTGTGGCCTGGCGCTGGATCTCCGGGTAAATGCCCTTCCTGTAGGCAACATTCTGCAGCTCTTTCTCTTGCTTCTAAAGGGTTGGAAGGGGAAGAAGGAGGCTGACTGGACCAGAATTACTTTACTTGTCCAGATTGGATCAGAACAGAGAACAGTATTTCTCCCAGGTTCTTAAATGTGAGCTTTGTTTCTAACCACCTGGTGAAAAAAGGTGGATGGAAGAGTCAAGAAGCTGCACAAACTAAATTGCCAGTTTGAGAGGAGAAAAAGCTGCCCCTCCCTTCCATCTATTCTTCCATCTATTATTTACTTTGGGAAACAGAAATGCTTTAAACACAGACTTTGGGGGGGGGAGAAAGAGAGAGAGAGGAGGAGAGAAAGAGAAAGAAGAGGAAAGAGGGGGTGAGAGAGGAGGGAGAGAGAGACCCCCTAAATACAGACCTGAGCTTTATCACAAAATAAATAAATTTTCTTTCATAGGAAAAAAAATAGTGCTACTTCTATTTAGAACCTTTAAATTGTCCATTTTATCTCCAATGTCTTCATTTCTAGTGGACGATGGGTGAATTTTGAAGCTTAGGACATCACTGTTTAAATCCCTCTTTTAAAACTATCCATTTGGCATTCCTGAAGAGGATGGAGTGGGAGTTTAATATCCTCATGTTTGCAATATATTTGAAAAATACAGTTGGCAGAAGCACTTAACGTGAGACTCTGCATTTTTAAAAGTTACATAAAACCAAAGTACACATGCAAACACCCATTGTTTTATTTTTTTAATAGTTACCATTGTTTAAAAATGTTATTTAAATACTATTTTTTAGAACGTGTGAAGGTGTTTGCCTCCTGACAAAGTTGTGTGATCCCTGCATTATATGCTAAATAAGAAATAAGTAAAATAACAAACAGAAAGTCAAGGCATAAAAAATATTCTGCAAAATACAATGGAAAGTACAGAGACTAGAGACTGGGGTGACATGACAGCAGTGTCCCAATATTTGAAGGGCAGCTACAAAGAAGAGGGGGGGTCAACCTATTCTCCAAAGCACCAGAAGACAAGACAAGAAGCAACTGATGGCAACTGAACAAAGAGAGAAGCAACCTAGAACTAGGGCAAAATTTCCTGACAGAGAGAACAATTAACCAGTGGAACAGCTTCCACCAGAAGTTGTGAGTGCTCCAACACTGGAAGCTTTTAAGAAGAAGCTGGATAACCACTTGTCTGGAATATTGTAGGTTTCCTACTTGACCAGGGGATTGGATTAGAAGACCTCCAAGGTCCCTTCCAACTCTGTTATTCTGAGTCTATCCAGGAGTGGTCCTATGTGTTGCAGAGTATTTGGAAACACAACTGCAAAAAAAAAGGTAATTATCAGGCAAGACATTTTGAGTTTACTTATCTGGGCATTAGAATGACTTTATGTTTGGTGCCAAGCAGATTATTGGCCAGATTTTTAAGGTACATAACGTTTCTGTCTGTATCATTTATTTCCATGTGCCCAGAATTTAATCTATGCATCTGATGTAATCTGCTGTATTTTATAATCTCAATTTGAATATTCAGCCCAAACCCAACCAAAGTGCAATCCGTAGGAACATGGTATGCATTGAAAGAATGCTATTAAGACAGATGGTATTAATGCTTTAAACGACAGTAATTAATTTCTCACACAAGGAAATAATTAAGTCTTTTTACTTGGCCTGTAAAAACACGTTTTTATCATGAGAAGGAACTCTCAAGGAAATCTTGCCACGATTCTTTGATTGGGTCCTTGGCTTGCACAAAACTATAATGCCGCTTCTTTGGTTTGGATTTAGCATCAATGTGGATTGCAGAAGATGGTTTGTAGCTTAGCCTTGAACCTGAATCTCCTTATTCCTAGTCTAAAAACCAAGCTACTACACCCCACTGATTCTTATCAGGTGTTTTGATTGCACCCAAATCTCCAAATAGAGCTGGGCCCTGGAACAGTCTCAAAGCCATTGGGGCATCCCATTTTGCACTAAAAAGTGCTCAAATCAAATCACTGCACTTTCCAATGCACATTGGAAAGAAAAACAAGCCTTTTTTCAGCAGGAAACAATTTTGTGTTGGTAGCTTGTGGGTTAAAATGCATCTTATGTATAACTGAGCAACAGAAAGGCATGAAGGACTCCAGCTCCCAGAATTCCCAATCAGCCTTTGAGTTGGGGTCGTTGTAGTCCTCACCCTTCTGAAGGACAGCATAGGCTGGATTAAGGACGGTGTATAGGACTGCCCTATATTGTGCAGCCACCATGTCACAATGCGTTTTTGCAAAGGAGGCCGAAAGAAAATGGCTTCTCTCACAGGCCCAATCTCTGAAAGCTCAACTTTTCACCTTCTCAAGTGCTTCTGCTTGGGGGGTGGAGAGGTTTGATGCCTCCCCAGCCTGGGCGGTTTCCCCGGCTCTTAGCAGCAGATTGAAGCCGACAAGTGTGAAGCAGCCTCTCAGCCCCCCATTGTCCAGGCTTCTTTGGAGTCAGGAAGGCTGACAGGTGCAAGGGGCAAAGGCCAGTTTCTCCCCACGGTGCCCAGGCCTGTTTCGAGGGCAGGAGGGTTGTGAGAGTGTCACTGTGGGGACGGGCAAAACAAACACCAAGAGGACCGTCTCTGAGTTCCAGGAACTGGTTGAGGCGAGATGGGGAGGCTGGGAAAGGATTAAAAGACTCATCCGCCGTCTCCCTGTTAAATATAAATCCAAGGCACAACTCAAGTTTGTCCTGACAAAACAGCAGGACACGAGGAAAGAGGAGCAGAATGACATGGAACAGCTGCCCAACTGAGCTGGAGTAAATCAACATCCAATTTTTGGAGCCATTATTTTCTTCTGAAAAGATCAAATTGCTTTTTCAAAGCATATTACCACACACACACACACACACAATATGTGCAGGTACACACCAACTCCATGAAGACAGTTTGACCCAAAAGATGCTTACATGTGCTGGTCCAAGGTTTCAGTTGGGTCTTCCTCCTCTCCCTTCTAGCACTGATGATATTAAATACTTTGGTAATGAAACATCTGCAAATAAACAGCCGAGCTCAGAGAGCACCAAGGACCTCGTAGTTCTCCTCCCCTCCCCCTCCCCCTCCCTCTCCTCCTCCACCTCCTCCCCCCTTTTCTTACATACTTGGGTGTTTGTTCCCAATCCACCCCATTTCTCGAGAAAGAGGGAGGCAAATTACTCCTCTATTTCCCTCAGGAGTGTCCACAGGAGGTAGGCAAACTAATCAAGACGGTGCCCACAATCAAAGCTCTGCTTGTTTTTAACATCTGTGTAAAAAAAGGGCAGAATTTGGGCACCATCACAGCTGCCATCTTGACCTCTTGACCACATCCTGCAGACACCCCTGGTTGCTCAGAGAAGGTAGCAAATATAAAGACAAAATAATGAGAACATGGAGGCTATTGCACAACTGTGAGACTCCGCAGAGACAACACAAGAATTTGCCACCGCCCAACCTAGTTCTGATCCCCATGGAACCCATTAGCTTCTCCACCCACCCTGGAAAGTGCAGGCTCAGCAAGATCCAAGATGTGCTCATTTCTGCGGGACACTGGTTGCATTCACACTAGACAGCTATGTCAAATCCAAATTTGAATTTCATAGTTCAACTACATTTTGGACAAATTGTTGTCCAGTCTCTTCTTAAAAGCCCCCAGTGATGAAGCACCCATAACTTGTAGAGGCAACTTCTGTTCCACTGGTTAATTGCCCTCACTGTCAGGAAGTTTCTCCTTAGTTCCAAGTTGCTTCTCCCCTTGATCAGTTTCCATCAGTTGCTTCTTGTCCTACCTTCTGGTGCTTTGGAGAATAATTTGACCTCCTCTTCTTTGTAGGAGCTCCTCAAATATTGGAACTCTGCTGTCATGTCATCCTGGTCCTACTTTTCACTAGATTTAGATAAAACTGCTTTATTGATTTGTTTGAATTCAACTGGCAGTTTCACCCAGATGTTACAACTGAAGCACAATACACATCTGTGTGGAATGGAAGAAAAACAGACTTATAAGGCTATAAAAATTAGAGACATTCTTGAAACACAGAGAACAACAATAAAAGTTGTTATAGTACATGGAGAAATTTGGTCCACACACAATTTCTTGTGGGACATATTTCCAGCTTGGGATGAAATGTAGAATCTGTATTTGAAAACATAATAATTGTCAACACAATGGCAAATGAACCAACTTCTATACTAAAGGACAAGGATGTGATAATTTCCTCTTCACACACTCGGGTGTCCCTGAAGAGGTGCATAGCTCCAGAGAGACCCAATGAAGCACTAATGCTTGCTGAATGAAACCTCCAGCTAGGCTCATTGTACAGCAAAGTTCTCCCTTTAATTCAGTCCTCTATTATTTTACATAAAGATCGTGGGATAAGAAAGCAAAATCAAAACATCTTAAGGATATGTATTATGTAATATATAAACCGACTACGTTTTAAGCAGTTTCTGTATGTTTTCTTTTTCAAAGCATTCCCAAATAATTATGCATTTTCTCTCAGCAAGCTGTTTAGGACAAGCAGAAATAAATCCACATTTTGCTTGCCAGGAACATGATCACAAATTGAAAATGGCTGCCAGCCCCAAGTCTAAGAGTTTTGTAAACAAAGAGCAGTTTCGAGAATCCAGCTCTCTAGTAGCACCAAATCTCAGAAATGCTTCTTGACAAAGGAATCCTTTTTAAGCCCAAACATTACACATCTGTTTCTCTCCCTGTGTCCTAATTCTAACTAAAACATTCGCATTCGAATACATGGAGCTGGTAGCTGCCTTGGATGTGTCCCTTTGAATGGTTAAAATGTTTCCTGATTGTTATAGCGCAGCTGTGAACCTAAGGAATCATCTTAGCTTTGCATTAAGATGATGTGATAAAGATTTTATCTGGTTTGTAACATGTGCAATGTAGAGAAAAAAAAGCTGCAGATAAGAGGAGTCCTGGATGACCAGGATGTCAACTGTATTGATTAGTGGATTTGCCGGCTCGAAGATGCTCCGAGTCCAGATCGGAATCTCATTGTCAGCCCCACAGAAGAAAGAAGAGGCCTGCAAAAGAGCGGCTGAGCTTTGGCACAGTCTACTGAAAAAACCTGCAGTCCAGTTTTATGGACTCATTAGAGAGCTGAAATAACCACTGCAGTTTGCAGTAGCTGGGTGAAGGCAAATGCTTTCATCAACCCCCACTCACACTAAGAGCTAACATTTGCCTTTGAGAATCCCAAGGTATCCCTTCATACCTAAAGGTAAAGGTTTGCTCTGTCCAGTGGTGTCTGACTCAAGTGCTCATCTCCATTTCCTAGCTGAGGGAGCCACGTTGTCCAAAGACAGTTCCATGGTCATGTGGCCAGCATTAATATACACCAAGGCGCACAGAATGTCATTACCTTCCCGTCAAAGTGGTACCTATTGACCTACTCACATTTGCATGCTTTCAAACTGCTAGGTGGGCAGGAGCTGGGGCAAGGAACAGGAGCTCACCCCTTCACACAGCACTTGGGTCTCGAACTGCCAACTTTCTGGTCGACAAGCCCCACTGTCTTAACCACTAGGCCACTGCATCCTCTTTATTTCATACCTAACACAGCCTTGGTGGCGCAGCAGATTAAAGTGGTGTTAAGTGACACTAGCTGCCTGCAATTACTGCAAGTTCGAATCTCACCAGGCTCAAGGTTGACTCAGCCTTCCATCCTTTCGAGGTAGGTAAAATAAGGACCCAGATTGTGGGGGCAATAAGCTGACTTTGTATAAAAAAGAACACCGCTTAGGGGGACCCAAAAGCCCTACTAAGCAGGTATATACAAAAGTATGAAGGCTATTGCTTAACGCATTGTAAGCCGCCCTGAGTCTCTGGAGAAGGGCGGCATATAAATTGAACCAATCAATCAATAAATCAATAAATAAGCAAGCAAGCAAGCTATCAGGCTAGAAAATGTCTCCAGCCAAGCCACGATGTGATTGAGACATGAACAGAGGATCAATGGCATTATATCATTGTCAACTGTCCAGTTGGCGAATCCAGAAAAGAAAGACATTATTTCACCAAGAGTATAGAACTTTACTGAAAAAAACACATTTTTTTTTTTTTTAATTTGATTTATATGCCGCCCTTCTCCGAAGACTCAGGGCGGCTTACAATGTGCTCAGCAATAGCCTTCATCCTTTTGTATATTTTATACAAAGTCAGCTTATTGCCCCCACAAACTGGGTCCTCATTTCACCTACCTTAGAAAGGATGGAAGGCTGAGTCAACCTTGAGCCTTGGCGAGATTCGAACCCTGCAGTAATTGCAGGCAGCTGGTCTTAATAAGCTTAATAACAGGGTGCCTTAAACCCCTGTACCACCAAGGCTCAGAAGGACCACATTGGCACAGAAGGAGCAAAACCAGCTCTGGGTTTCCCATGCAAAAGCAAGCACAGTTCATTCCCCCCTTTCCCTACAAACCACCCACAGTCCAATACGTCCACCAATCACTTCTGTTCATTTTGTTATGGGAAACAGCTGGCCAAGCTGGGATATCTGCTTAGTGTGTCCTTGAGATGCCTCACGGAAGCCGACGGTTACTTGGATACCATTCCCCCATCCTTGCATTCCCCTCCCCCCACCCCACCCCCACCCCCGTTACTGTCAAGCTGTGAGCAAAGCAAACATGTAGGTGAGAGTGCGAGTCACTCTTGACAATCTTAAATTGGTGTTGCTCACTGATTTCTGCAGCTGAAAAAGTACAGATGGCCTTCGACTTATGACTACAATTGAGCACAAAATTTCTATGGCTAAGCAACACAGTTGTTAAGTGAGTTTTGCTCCATTTTACAACCTTTCTTGTTACAGTTGTTAAGTGAATCACTGCAGTTGTTAAGTGAGTAACACTGTTAAGTGACTCTGACGTCCCCATTGACTTTGCCTGTCAGAAGGTCACAAACGGTGATCACATGATCCTGGGACACTGCAACCGTCATAAATGTGAGTCAGTTGCCAAGTATCTGAATTTTGATCATGTGACCATGGGGATGGTCATAAGCGTAAAACACAGTCATTAGTCACTTTTTCCAGTGCCGTTGTAACTTTGAACGATCACTAAACAAATGGTTGTAACTTGAGGACTACCTACCTGTAAAGAACAGTAATGCAGAGGCCATATGCAACATACGAGTAGTATTTCCTCCGCATAAAATGAGATATTGGTGCTCCTAATCACCAGCACAAAGGACGCGTAGAGGCACATGACTGAGTCAAAGGGACCAAGAAATGGTGTCTTCTTCTCTTTTGAACTTGGCCAAGCTCACCATCTCCCCATGGAAGATGGCAGAGCTGTTATGGAAGAAGGCTTATCAAGCATGCAAGTTCCCTATTTAACATTTTATTCATATACTTCTACTTTACAGAGCTTGCTTTTAACTGTAGTCGCTGTTTTGGACAACAGGGAGGTAGGGACTTAGCAGTAATTAGCAAGACAGAGAGTCGTCCTCCAGAACACGCATGAATGGACACAGGGATGAGAAACATCCAGACCAACCCACAGGGCCAGAAGTCCCGTCCTCTTTCCCCAAGGCGGATGTGATATATGACAAGATAATGAGTAATTAGAGAAAAGTGCTTTGCAAGGGCTGCAAAAATTTTCAAAGCTAAAACCAATTCAATCTCGAAACACAAATTCAGGCACCCCTTTACTTAGAAACAAAGCTGTTCAGGTTGGAAGAGCTCCACAAATCAAAATCAGCCTGTATTGTTTGGGATGCTTGTTTTGGGGTGCTTTGGGGTACTTGTCTTGCACTCAGGGCAGATGTTCCAATGCAAGGATAAGGTGCTTTGAAACAACAATGGTACCTCAGTACTCATTGTTAATTGGTTCTGGGGGGGCGCAATGAGAACTAAAAATGACGAGCACCAAACAAACCATGTGACATGACTCTTTGTTTGGGCCGTGAAGGACTTCCTGTCCATCCCCCTCTTCCTATCACAGCGCATTGACAGGTTACTGGGACAACAATTACGCATCAAAGTGCATCGGGTACCAAATTTGATAAGATTTGAAGCAGCTTGTGTACTGAGGTACCACCGTAAAATGTTTCCACTTCCAGTGTGTTGGGTGTCTCTGCATTCTGCTTTTTCCCTTTTCAGGAGAGGGCAAGGAACCTGTGGTGGAACATAGTCAAATCGCAGGAAGGAGGCGCTCTTTCCCAGAGATCAAAGACACAACATAGCTTGGAATCCTTGGCCTGCAAGAAGAGGGCAAAGCAGACACACAAACACACACAGTAGCAGTGCAGAGGGTATCTCTAATAGTTATGCAGATAAGTGCTTTAGTGTGGGCAAAATTTGTCTCTAGGCAAACAGCAATAAAGACACTACTCAGAAGTAACTCCTCCCGTCGTTCTTGGTTCCTTGGGCCTAACATTAATTTGCCAGATTCTGTACTCCTAAGAGGAAAGAAAACCTTGAGAATGGTGAGGAACAGATTTCTTTGAAGCAGCTAGCAGAAGCAATTGCTACATTCAGTGGTGGGTTCCGCCTGGTTCTGCCGAGCCGGTAGCGGTGACGATATGACGTCACTGAACCGGTTCTGGCTCCCCCTCCCTCCCGCATTATTCTTACCTTTTATTTGGCCCCAACCCCAATCTATTGCTGCCTCCTGAGTCCCAGCTGTTGGCTAAAGGGAAAAAAACTGTTTAAACTCTTGCCCTGGGCCTTCAAAGGGCCGCCCTACAGCTATCAGAGTTAAAAGAAAACAAATGAGTAGACCGGTGCCTGCAAAAATACATGAGTAGATCAGTGCCTGCAAAAATAAATGGGTAGATCGGTACAGCCTGGTAAACCAGTACCTCTGCTAAATCCTAAATAATTGTCACATGACCATCAAGCCATGCCCACAAAATAAGCCATGCCCACAAAACAATCCATGCCCACAGAACCCATAGTAAAAAAATTTAGAACCCACCCCTGGCTACATTCAACCACAAAACCACCTTCTACCATATTCTTTTGCATAGAGAAAATCCCTCCTGCCATCACACAGCCAGAATAAACACCAACTCCCTGGAGACATTCACCTCTCTGAAGGATTGTGGCCTGCTCTGGGCTTGAGAAGTGGGCTTCTCTTCTCCAAAATCCTGGTGGGAGAAGGAAGGGGAGATGCCCTCCTTAGATCTGGTTGTATTCTTTTATCTCCTACCTCCAGGTTGGTTCTTCTGCTGACTACCCTTGACCTTCTTTTTTCCGGTGCTTGTATGAGCATTGCTCACTCTGGAAAGGAAAGAGCACCACTGATGTCACAGTCTGTATATACCATGACAATAGCAGCAACGTTAAAGTGGGCAGTTCTACATCTTAAAAAAAAAAAGCAAAGATTTCCTATCATGCTTAAAAAGAGCAAATCAACCAAGATACTGGTAATTTAGAAAAGATAACCATTCAGAGGCTACATTAACACAACACACTAGAGTTATTCAAATGGGGCTAGATCATTTCGGTGTCTTTGGAGAGTCAGTGTCTTTAGGTGTTGAGTACTGAAAGCCAGGCCCACATAATAAGCATAATAGGTTACACACAGAGATAGAATGGAGGCTTGTTCATCTGGTTTAGGGAGAACCGAGCCGTATCCATAGAAAAACCAGTGTTCAGGGAGGTCACCAGTGGTGCGTTGCTATCGGTTCGCCCCAGATCAGGCGAACCAGTAGCGTTGATGGCAGGAGGCTCTGCCCACCCGTCTGGACACTTCTGCACATGTGCAGAAGCATCACACATGCAAGCGCCCACAAGCAAACCAGTAGCAACAGATTTTGATACCCGCCCCTGGAGGTCACCCGGAAGTTCAAGAGCTCAGACAGGCCAAAAAGTGAGGGTCTTTTTTTTGGTCAAACACATAACAGTTTAGAGTTGAGAATTTTAAAGCTTGGATTCTTCCTTGTCTTCACTCAAGGTACCTCCAGTTAAGTCCTTCAGGAGAAATGCTTTCTCCCGAGTAAGCTACCGTTACTCCGAATAAGTCTTTCCTCAGATATTTCTTGTCCCATCTTAACTATGAAAGCCAACTGGGTGATCTCACAGGTTGCTGTTGTGGGGACAATAGGAGAAGTTGTATTGGATATGTTTGCTGCCTTGAGTTATTTTGTAAATGGGATAAATAAAAGTGTAGTGCATTTATGGGCCTCAATTGCAAATACTCACATTCTCCATGGCTTGGTGAATTTCACCCGCCATTATGAGATTTGGAGCATCTACCCATGCTTCCTCCTTCCTCAGGCAAGTAGGTCTTCTTGCATATACAAAGTTTTACATATTCTATTTATTATTATTTATTTATTAATTCAATTTGTATGCCGCCCCTCTCCGAAGACTCAGGGCGGCTCACAATGCATTTAAAATCATTATAAAAAACATTTAAAAATTAAAAACATTAAAACTCATTTGCACCATTCATGGCTGGATCTCGGCGGATCGCAACAGCGAGATCAACGGCCCCAGGCCTGCCGGAAAAGCCAGGTCTTCACCGCTTTTCAGAAGGCCAATAGAGTGGGGGTAGTCCGGATCTCAGGAGGTAACTGGTTCCAGAGAGCTGGGGCAGCCTGTTGTGGCCTCGCCCTCTGAGCCTATCTCATCAGAGGAAGAAGGCTCCGAACATGAGGGAGAGGAGTCAGCCAGGCCTCCCTCTCCAGGCCCCTCCCCTCTCAGGTGCCGGCCGAGGAAGAGGAGATTAGCCAGGAGCCAGGTGTCTCTGATGAGAGCGAGGAAGGAGAGCCGTCGTTCCTGGATGCACGCCAACGAAGGCGTGATAAACGGTTGCAGCAGTTAAGGAGGCGTGCTAGGGATTAGAACTGAGTCACTGGACCACACCCCAGAGAGAGGGTGGTGCCTGGTAAAACTCCGTGACGAACAAAAACTAACTCTGGTTAGTCACTTGAACAACGTCTGAAGCTGCCGAAGGGATATTGTTTTGCTGGATTATTTGCAATGCGTATGTAATTTTATGTTATCTGTTGCAGTAAAGCTCTTGGCAGACGGTGCTTATATTGTTGCCAAGTTTGAGATAACGACCTGTGTGCGTGCCAAGTACTTTCTTAACCCTCGGCTGGCTGTGTTTGTGTGTGTGTAGACGGGGACAGATCACAGCCACAGAGAAGGCCCTCCCCCGCGGGCCCGCCAGCTGGCATTGTTTAGCTGACGGGACCCGGAGGAGACCAATTCTGTGGGATCTTACCGGTCGCTGGAAGCTATGCGGTAGAAGGCGGTCTCGAAGATACCCTGGCCCTGAGCCATGTAGGGCTTTAAAGGTAATAATCAACACCTTGAATTCTCATCCCACCTTAGCCATTAAAAGCCAGCTAGGTGACTTTGGGCCTATCACTCTCTCTCAGCCAACCCAGCTCAAAAGGTTGTGGGGAAAATAGGAGGAGGAAGGAGAATTAGATTTGTTCACTGCCTTGAGTTATTTATAAAAATAATAATAAGAAAGGCGGGAAATAAACAAACAATGTTAGTTTCAGCCCATTTTGCACATGTTTGGAATCTGTGAATGGAACTTGTTGTCTTGGACATATGTGTTCCTTTTCCTTGGACCATTCACGTTCAGGACAATATTTCTGGACTTCTTTCTGCAGGATTAGCTTGAACACCTCTAGCTCTAGCATCTTTGTAGATGCTAGAAAAGCTCCTTGATTAGAAGCTCTTGGCCTTCCCTGCCTGGCTGTTCCTCTCCAACTTTCACAGACAGAAAATCAGCTCACCAGAATCTCACACATCCTCCTTCTCTTCATGATACTTCAAGAATGCACAGGATAATAGACTTGACGGCTACTCATTTTACACATCAGAAAGATTTATGAGAGAGGCAGGTGGGCAGGAGAGAGTTTATCGAACCTTCCTCCAAAAATTGCTTCAGTTCAGTGAAATGCACCATTGAAACCACGTTTGGGGAGGAAATGGAATAGAAATGGATCAGTTTGGTGATAACGTTCAAAACCCTCAAAGACACCCAACCATTGTTACAACTAGTGGACGTCTCATTCTATTTACATAATCTACGACCCATTTTTTTAATTTGGTGAGTATTTAATTGGAGCTAATTGAATACCAAAATGGCTCAAAATATACTCTTAGCACTAATTAATGTTTTGTGATTTCTTCCCTGCCAGGACCAGGTTGGCGCTTGCTCCCCTCCCCTTGTTTATTCTCTCCACAGCATTATCCAATTTTCATGTGTGATTATCCAAATATTTAATTTGAACATGCTTGCTCAATTAGGAGCTGCATTTTTGATCTTTCTCTTTGGGGTGTTGGGGGGGTGGAATTCAGTTCTCTTTCAGGTATCCTTAAATTAAGACAATTAGCTAGTTTTTCAAAGCTTCTGTTGCTTTGAAAACACCCCAGAAAGGGGTGTTGTCCAGCCGGGACCGCCCGTTTTGGGCACAAGATGGAAAACCAGCCACGTTGCCATATAGCATCCATGAACAGCTGTTCCAACTCACATGACATAATGTCTGTTCCATGATGCAAGCGACTAATGATCAGGTCTGTAATGGGCGCTTTCCTAGCAAACTATGTGTTCCCCAGCCTGACTGACAGCATTCAGGGGTGTGTTTGGTGGTGGCAGGAAAATGCAGCAAGGAAAAAGATCATCTCTTGGCAGGAACAGCCCAAACACACAGGGATGAGGGGCATATTTCAAGTTCAAGGTTACTGATCAAGGAAGAGGTGAGATTCAAGGGATGGGAGAAAAACACATATATACAACCTTACAACTTCATAATAATGTGAATAGTACAGGATCAGCTATATGAACACTGAAGGACCCGCTTTATTCACATTCTTATAAGAAAGAAATGTGCTTGTTTAGAAATTACACTAGGTCAGCTAAATTCCATTCCATTCCATTGGAAGTCTCCTGTTGGGTGTCCGACACTGCTACCCACCGATTTAGCAGTGGAAGAGGGGGCCCGATCACCCCACTAGGAGACAAGGCATCGTCCTAAAGTCTCCAGTGAAAAGTTCAAGTCTCCTGTTGGGAGTTCAAGTCTCCATAATAATAATAATAATAATAATAATAATAATAATAATAATAATAATAATAATAATAATAATAATAATAATAATAATAATAATTGGAGCCCTTGGAGCAATACCCAAAGGGCTACCCTGCTATTTAGAAATTCTAAATTTGCCGGACTTGAACATTTTGACTCTACAAAAAACCACCTTACTCGGAACAGCTAACAAGGTATCCTCCGACGATACCTTAACAGTTCCTAGGTCCTTGGTTAGGACTCGAGCTGCTGAGCTATTAACCAGCCTCGAAGGCTGTGAATCTCACTAAAAATTAAATAATAATAATAATAATAATAATAATAATAATAATAATAATAATAATAATAATAATTTTATTTCTATACCGCCCTTCTCCCGAAGGACTCAGGGCAGTGTACAACCTATTTAAAAGCACAAAGACAAACAAAATTTAAAACTAATTAAAATTATTAAATAATTGGCTCAATTATAAAACCCCCAAATTTAAAATCCCACATTTAAAACCAATTAAAATCTTTACATTGTTAGGATTGTGTGCGTGGTTAAACCTCTGCAGTTCCCATTGGTGACCTTTGAGTTTCAGGCACCGTGGGTCAGTGGTAGTGTTAGGATGGGTGGTCATAATAGTGTCCCCAGGACACTGTTATAATGCATGTTAGCCAATTTTAAGAGTGTCTTTAGTGATCAGTGGCAGATCACTCAAAGGGCAGCTCCCCCTTGGCTTAAGAAATGTCAGATGGAATGTGTGAGAGTGTGTTTGATGAAAGAGAAAAGTAGGACCCCAGAGTAGGAGAAACGAAATACTGCAGTGTTATAAAGATTTTGATAATTTACCATTCTTAAAAGATCCAGAGAACTCTGAAAGAACTAAGAATAAAGAAGAAATTGTTTATTGTTCTTCCCACCTAGGGTTTAGCGGGTAATAAAAAGGTAAAGTCTGTCTAAATGGGAAGACTCAGATAATTTGAATTGATTAATTTGATGTGATTTCTGTTAAAAATTATTTTGTTGATGTGCATCTATAATGATAGTGTGTGTGATATGTTTGACCGGCCAGCAAATTAAGTAAGCTTGGGCTTGGAGCTGTGGGAAACGGAGAGTAGTTAGGGCCCACAATCATATTTATGATTTAAACTGCTCTCTGGGTATTCCCACTGCTTTAAGAATAAGCTATAGGTTGCCCAAGGAAATAAAATTAAAACAAAACAAAAAACAACCTCCACAGGTCTGGAAATGTTTGATGGTATGTTTGTGTATGTGCATGTATGTAATCATTTCCAGGAAATGATTTCCAGGAAGGATGAGAGCCTCTAACAACAGTACACAAAAAGTTATTTAGAAAATGGAGCTCATTGGCTTGTGAAAAAGCTCCCTGAAATAATTATGATTGGTTTGCATGGAGGGAGCATTAAATGAAATTTTTGTATGTGAAATTGGTTTATACAAAATGTCTGATTGCAGTACAAATGTGAATGTGTGTGTGTGAGATGTCCCGAAGCTCATAAGGAGTGATAAGGCGAAGTGATCCTGAGACCTGTGAATGCCTGTGTGTTGAGGATGTGGGAGATAAATTTGTGGAAAATGTCTGTGAGTTGTTGAGGCTAGAGAGAAATGCAGAGGGTTGTGTTGTTGAAAGGATGCTGAGAGGCGAAAGGAGGTGAGAATTCTATGTAGTTTAAACATTTTTTTCTCCCTGTATTTACCCCCCCCCCCACCTCCCTTGGAGGAGAGAAGCAGGAAAAGTGGGGCTGCGGGCTTTTGTTCTTTTCACCATTTTTTTCTCTCTGCTGAACCAGCCTGAGAAAGGCGGGGTAAAGGGTGATATCTGATACCTGCCTTCGCAGTTTCACTGTTTTTGGCTCGGAATGCAATTTTGATTTTCTTTTTCCTTCTGGAAATTTTTGAGGTTTAAAACGCTTAATTAAACCTATATAAAAGAAATGATTTTGAAAGATTTTTTTTGAACCTGCCTTGCATTTTACTAAAGGCAGAGAATTGATGCTAAAGTTTGATCCAAATATATTTCAGAGCATTGATCCAAAGTACCTCATTTAGATTGTTTGTTTTACTTTTGAAGCTGTTTTTCTTACTCTTTTATGTCTTTATGTCTGCGTGCATTTTGCATACTTAGCAGACAAGGTGCTCTATCCTATGGCACGTTTATTTATTTGTTTGTTTGCTTGTTTATTTGTTTGTTAGCAGCATAAGTTGTTGTTCCTTTGGAAGAAGGAGCTAATTTGTTTATAGATGGATATACAATAGTAGAAGGGAGAGAGGAAGTTTTAGTGGAAGCCAGAAAGTTGCCTTTAAGTTGGTCTGCACAGACTTGTGCTGACTTGGAAGTCAGGATGGCAGTGGTAGAAGGAATTGAATGTTTAGTGTTATAAGAAGAAGGAGTTAGAGAAAGTAGAATTGATGGAAGGGAGAAGGTATGTGATTTGTTTTGGGAAGGTTATGGATGTTGTGGATGGCATAACCTTTGGACGGGGAAGGAAGAAAAGAATGTGAGGGTGGAACCAAGTGATAATGGGAAGAAGAAGTGGTGATATGGGCAGGGAAGACAGAGTTAAAGACTGCCCAATCCAAAGAAGGGAGGCGTAAGTGTACAATATGATGGCAGAAGATGAAAGTCAATACTAGTGGTGTTGGGTGATTCCTTTTTGGGTTCCACAGAGAGCCCTTGATAAATTTAGTAGTGGGACCTAAAGAAGAGGAAGTGGTGTTTTTAATTGACAGAGATCAGATTAAGTGGACAAAGCATTAGAATACACTTAATTAGTGAAGGGAGTAGGAAAATCACTCCTGATAGAATAGAAAGGGTGGCGTCTCAGCCTCTACCTAAAAACAAGCAAGAATTAAGGAAATTCTTAGGTTTGGTTGGATACTGCAGACTCTGGATTGATGGGTATGCTGATTTTACCAAACCCTTGTATGCAAAATTAATTGAATCTGAACCTTGGAGTTTGAAATGGGAGGGACACGAAAGAGGAAGCCTTGAAAATTTGAAACAAGCTTTAACCAAGGCTCCTGTATTAAGTTTACCAAATTTGGAAAAGCCATTCCATCTCTTTGTAAACACAGAAAATGGAATTGCACAAGGGGTATTGGCTCAGGACTGGGCAGGACAAAAGAAACCCGTGGCATTCCTGTAAAAAAATAATTGACCCAGTAATAAGGGGATGGCCAGTACGTATTCAAGCAATTGCTGCTACTGCAATATTAGTCCAAGAAAGTAGGAAATTGACCTTTGGGGGAACCCTTATTGTAAGCACCCCACATCAAGTCAGAACCATCCTTCAGCAAAAAGCGGGGTGGTGGTTAACTGATTCCAGAATTCTAAAATATGAAACAATTTTAATGCAGCAGACAGACTTGATTTTAACTACAGATCACAATTTGAATCCAGCACAGTTCTTAGCCAACACCAGATCAATGGATCAGTATGGATTAGAACATTATTGTGCTGAAGTAATTGATTTACAAACAAAAATAAGACCTGATTTGGAGGAACACCCCCTGGAGAAAGGAGAAGCAATTTTTATAGATGGTTCCTCTAGGGTGGAGGAGGGAGTACGGAAAAACGGATAAATGACACAAGAAATAGAATCCTACATTGAAAGATCACATCCCACCTATACTCATGTGGAGAAGGAAAAGGCCAAAGGAGATCTGAAAGCCACTCTTGTGCAGGGATGGTATACTCTTCCAGACAATCGCCTAGTGGTACCAGTTTCACTTGCCTGGCCTTTAGTATCAGAGGCACACCAAACCTCACATATTGGCAAGACTGCTTTCGTCCAACAGTTGCAAGCAACATTCTACATACCTAACTTGCAGAGCCTGGTTGCCAAAGTAACTTCCCAATGTCCTACGTGCGCGCAAGTAAATGCTAAGCAAGGACCGTGTTTACCACCAGGACAGCAGCCCATCTCCTACTTGACAATGGACTACTTAGTTGTGGACTTTACTGACATGCCCAAATGCAATGGTTATAAACCCCTGCTCATTTTCATTGACACTTACTCTGGATGGATCGAGGCCTACCCTACTAGAAATAAATTAGCTATACAAGTGGCACGCTTTCTTTTAAAATAAATAATCCCTAGATTTGGATGTCCATCTACCATCAGCTCTGACAATGACCCAGAATTTGTGCAACGTATAAATCGCCACGTAGCTGAAGCAGCAGGCCTGAAATGGAGATATCATTGTGCTTTTTGGCCACAATCTGCGGGAAAGAATTTTTTTTTTAAAAGGGCTAATAGATCATTGAAAGCAATTATTACCAAACTGTGCTTAGAAACCCACTTGCCATGGCTTCAGGTTTTCCCCATGGCCTTGTACATTTTTAGAACAGCCCCACGAACTAAATACCAGCTGTCTCCTTTTGAACTCCTGTATGGTAGGCCTCCTGCTTTGTTTAAGCACCACTTTCAAGGCTGGCCAGATCTAGTTCAAAAGGGGTGTGTGGAAGCAAGGAAATTACTTTTACAGCTACAGCAGCACAACAATCATGTCAATCAACTGAGGCAATATATGCAAGAATGTAGACTTCCCCCTATTACGACTGCAGGTCACAACTACAAGCCAGGTGATAAGAGTAAGAGTTTTTTTTATGGCTTTGGATGTTTTTAGCAGAGGGTCTATTAAGTGATAATATCTTGAATAATAGTTCCCACTATTGTGAGAATGCCCAAGAAATCCCCCTTGTCCATAAGGACGGATCTAGAAATATTGAGAACCCCAAGGAACCGACCAGCATCAGGTCATTAAGTAGAGATACTTTAGGTCAAGTCCGCTCCCGCCAACGACGTATCGTCAGTAGGTGGGGTTGTTACTTTGGACCTGAGCCAACTCCAAGACCTAAGGTCAAACAATTGACAATTCCGGTAAAGGGGGGAATACAAGAACAAAGAGAGAACGGACCCCTGCAACAATTGAAACAAGGGAATTATATGTCAAGTATACTGGAATTAGGTCAAAGCCTCATTAATCAGTCTGATTCTGCCTTGGGTCAAAACGGCTGGTTGTGTTTGTCTGCTAGTCCTTCATTTTATCATGCTGTCCCAGTTGAGCAAGATCTCTGGGAAAGGACAAAAGCTACCCTAGTCCTTAAAAAGGACATTAAAAACAAAGCAACAACATCAAAGTTGCAAGGAGATTTTTATGAAGCATTCAAAAGATTGGGAATAAGCCGCCTTCCAATAGCCGGCTCTATAGCCACTGGTATAGAAATCATAGGAACACCCTTTCTGTGTGTAAAGAGACATCAAACATCTGGTATTCCTGTAGAGTCCCTGACAGAAGAACAATGTCTGTCAGAAATATACTTTGGCCCTAGAATGAACCTTATGGATGTCAAATTAACCAGAAGTATTTCTCCTTCTGCCCACCACTTATTTCAACAAAAGGTCACTTTCTCAATACCACCAAATATGACCATTAAAAAGGGAAGGTGGGGAGGATGGAATATATCTTTGGAAAAATGTCCGAGGCCATTTCAGCCAACACGGTTTCCCTTCTGGTTCACCTTAAAGTCCAAATCAGGTTCATGTGGTCAGGGAAGTTGCCAAGGATTTACAGGATAGGGCTTCCAAGATAAGTCAGAGGTTACAAACAACTGACATGTGGTTTTCTTGGTTGCCTGGATCCGGTTGGATTAAACAAATGTTATTCTTGATGATATGTGCTGTGACAGGCCTAGCCTTTATTCCTTGTGCGATCCCTGTGCTCAAACAGTTATCTATAAGAGCCGTGAAAGAGATACAGACTGAGAAGGAGTTAGTTGTGATAGAGCGCCTCCTTGATCATCAGGTCAGCCCCAATTCCTTTCATGACAATAACGACTCTGATACAGACACATATGTAGAAATTGAATCTGGGAAAGAATGGAAAGAGTACCACCAACAATTAGGGAAGTGAAGATCAAGAAATACCTATCCCTTGCCTAGATTAGTCATATTTTGCTAGATATTATATATTTGCTTTGTTTATTTAGAAGGAATAGAATGTTATCTGCTAGAGCAGCGGTTCTCAACCTGGGGGTCGCAACCCCTTTGGGGGTGGAACGGCCATTTCACAGGGGTCGCCAAAGCCCTCTTTCGCCCCCCCCACACCTTCACTCACCCTCACTCTCTGCTCTGTTGGATTGCCAGCCGTTCGCTTACCCTGCCCACTCCCAATCTATTGCTGCCTCCTGAGTCCCAGCTGATGGCTAGAGGGAAAAAAACTGTTTAAATTCTTGCTGCAGGGCTTCAAAGGGCCGCCCTACAGCTGATCAGTGTTAAAAGAAAACAAATGAGTAGACCGGTGCTTGCAAAAATAGAAAAAACAGCCCCTTTCAGCTTCAGGATAGGTTAATTAGCACAAGTTGATTAGATCAGCCTCGACTCTCAGCTGATTTGCTCTCAGCTGTTTTGCGGAGGGCTCTGTTGCTGAAAAAACGAAACTGAAAGTAAAGCAGGGTCTTTGCTGCAACGTGACAAAATGAGGCAGAGAGAGATTTCTTTTTCTTTTTCCTCACCAAAAAAAGGTAGGTGCAAAACTGCAAACAATGGGAAGTTTAGGGCAAAAAAGGAGGTTCAAGATTTTAAAACACAAAAGAAAAAAAGCTCTATTTAACTAGGGAATTGTAATAATTGAGATACTATTAATTGTATATTGTGTTGAAAGCAGAAATGGTTAAGTTGTGGTTTGGAGGAATATATGGGGGAAATTATTTGGTTTATTATTATTGGTAAATATAATTAATTAATTTGTAAGAAATTGGATTGCATGGAAATAATTGGAATATTCATGTTCATATTGATTAATATACAAAAAAGATAGTTATATAACTAATTGATTTATATTAAAATGTTGAATTTGTATTAAACAACTGTATTACATAATTACATAATTAACCAATGTGAGGATGGATATAAAAATAGATGACAATGCGAAGGGGTATAATATAGAATAGAAGCGAAAAATTGAATTTGATTAAGATTAGAGATGAGGATGAAGGATAATATTGTTTTTTTAAAAAAATAGATGAGGACTAAATATGGCAAAAAGGAAATATAGAAATTATAAATTTAATTGAAATGACTAAACACTGTTTAAATTTGTGAACCGGCCAAATACTCTGTTCAAAGAAAATATATTGTATGTTTGTATGTGTGTTTCTAATTATTGCTATTTATTCATATTTGTTCTCTTTTATTCTTTAAAGTTTAACAATTCATTCTTTATCTTAATATCTTCATATTTGTTTGGGGTTGGTTTTCTTCCCTTTCATCTTTTTTATTGTACAGCAATCTTTCTCCTCAAACCTACCACCTCTCTTTTCTTTCCTTCTTACTTTCTCTTCCCCACCCTCTTCTCCTCCTCTCTACTTCATCTTCCTTTCTCCTTCTCCTCCTCTCTTCCTCCCTCTCTTACCCTCACTCCTACTCGATTTCTCTTCCCTTCCTTCATCCCTCTCTATTGCTGTATCCTTTTATGCATATGGACTACTCAGAGGGCTGAAAAAGTTATTTTTGACTGGTCCTCGCACCTTTGACCAGTCCTTGAACTTACGACTGTCCTCACATTTTACGTTTTTGCCCTATCTTGTCATCATGGTGAAGAGAAGCAGTTGTGAAATGAGTGACACGGTTGTTAAGAATGTTACAATGGGCATAAATGATGACCAGTCATAAGTGCGAAGACCGGTCAAAAGTGCGAGGACCTGTCAGAAATCACTTTTTTCAGCCCTCTGGGTAGTCCTTTTGTGCACATGGACTACTCAGAGGGCTGAAAAAGTTATTTTTGACTGGTCCTCGCACTTTTGACCAGTTCTCGAATTTACGACTGTCCTCACATTTTACGTTTTTGCCCTATCTTGTCACCATGATGAAGAGAAGCAGTTGTGAAATGAGTGACACGGTTGTTAAGAATGCCGCAACGGGCATAAATGTGAGGATGGTCATAAGTGCGAGGACCGGTCAAAAGTGCGAGGACCAGTCAGAAATGACTTTTTTCAGCCCTCTGTAGTCCCTATGCAGATAGTCACGCCCACCGGTCACATGACCAGCTAGCCATGCCCACCCGGTCACATGACCAGCTAGCAATGCCCACCCGGTCACATGACCACCAAGCCACACCCCCAACTAAGCCATGCCCACAGAACGGTTGTTAAAAAAATTGAATCCCACCACTGTCTGAGGGGCCTAGCTGTCAAGGATGCAAGGATCATATGTAATATATATCTTCTGAGGGGCCTATCTGTCAAGGATGCAGAGACATCCATCTGAAACAAAAAGTTACTTATTAAGCCAAAGCAGTCATGAATCTACGCATCAGCAGTTACAGAATTGAGGAAGGTTGTTTAGCTAAGATAATCTTATGAACTAGAAAATAATGAAGGAATTTAGTAATTAGAAAGTGTCAATTATAATGTAACAAATGTATGTTAACCATATATGGAAAACTGCTGTGCTTGCAAAATCCTTTGTCTTGAAGATGTATAAAGGCAGTTGTATCAGAGCTCTTCTTGGTTCAGAATTGCAGATACAAATCTGGTTCTGAAACTGCGCAATAAAACTGTCTCTGGCTGACCCAGGAATGTTGTTTGGTCCCATCATTCCATAACAATGTAAGGTCTCAGTGTGGCTGACATGTGAAGCAGGAGACCAGGATCATTCCTATAAACCAGTGTTTCTCAACCGTGGCAACTTTAAGAGGGATGGACTCCAACTCCCAGAATTCCCCAGCCAGCTATGTTTGAGGTTGAGAAACATTGCTATAAATACCTATCAGACCATTGGAACAAACTATGCACACTTAGCTGCATCTTTCCCAATTTCCCTGCTACTTGCGAGACCAACATTTTAGAGGAAAAAGGAAGAGTGCTATCCAGTCATTTAGACCGAACGTTTGCACATTTTACTTTATATCTTTAAGGGTTTTTTTTTTCCATCCAGCCAATTATATTTTATTCAATAAATTATGGTTAGACAAACTATGATTTAATCTAAGGTATGTAGCTAATATATAGTCTACCCCAAAGGCTAAAGGGAGGTTCAGCATTTGCAGTCATGGACATCATGGAGAATATTTCATGGATGTCAAATGAAACAAATTACAGATATCATATAATTTGTACAATGATATCCTAGTGTGCATAACATCACTGTATCTTTACCGGACACCTAATGTTATATTCATAAATTTCCACCATGCATGACTGAAGATTGTGGATGTCATTCTTTCAAAACCATGGTGTCTTAAACTTGACATTTCTAAAACTATTATTTTAAAAATGTTTAAACCTAAAAAGAGCATTATCATCATAATTTAGTAATAAGTTATTAATCTTGCATGCTAGCTGATTCTCAGTGATTCTGGGCAGCTCACAACAATCAAAGAAATTTCAGTAAAATCAATAAAAAAAGAAAGAGAAAATACAAAAAAATATGTAAAGAATATAATCCAGATTAATGAATAAGCATTTGAGTTTAAATGAGAACATAACTAATATTTCTAAGGAGCTACTTCATGAATAAATTCTGCAAATGCATGAAGCAGCTAGTCATTTTGGCATCTTACATAAAAGAAAAATAATACCCAGTGTAAAAAAAAAATGCATAATCACTAAAATTGTACCTTCCTTAATTGGCTCCCTACTATAATCGATTCTGTTGTGTAAAAAAACCAGCAGCAGGTATTTATTTTGACAAGATAAATAACCAACATTGTTAGGTAAAGCGTGCACCCTTTCTGTCTTAAGCACAGTCATTTCTATGGCTGCTAAAATCTCTTTAAAAAACAATTTAATATACAGTCCCTCAAAACCAGCAAAATTTCTGACGGATACATCATCGTACTTCAACCACCAAACTGGAGGCAATAGACTTGCCACGCTGATCCATGGTCTATTTTGGTATGGTCATGGCCCAATTTTGACAAATAGCACAACAACACGCTTGGCTTCAAGAGCCAATGTATAATATAATATAATATAATATAACAGTTGAGTCCAAAATTTCTGTCGCTAAGCAAGACAGTTGTCAAGTTAGTTTTATCCCATTTTACGACCTCTCTTGCCAGTTGTTAAACGAATGACTGCAGTTGTTAAGTTAGTAACATGGTTATTAAGTGAATCTGGCTTTTGCTTGTCAGAAAGCCACAAAAGGTGATCACATGACACCCCCCCCCCCGAGGATTGCAACCATCACAAATATGAGTCAGTTGTCATCCAAATTGTAATCATGTGACCAGGGAGATGCTGCAACAGTTTTTAAGTGTGAAAAACGGTCATAAATCACTTTTTTCAGTGCCATTGTAACTTTGGTCACTAAGCGAACTGTTGTAAGTCAAGGACTACCTTATTCCTAATTGCCTCTATGTCAGTGGTGAAATCTGAACCGGTTTACTACAGGTTTGCTGACTGCGCATGCGTGCACCAAATGCGAGGTGCGCACGCGCAGTGCACGCCAAAAGGAGGCATGGGATAAGTAGAACAGCGTGGGGGGGTGATTAGCTGTGGCGCACGGTCTGTTTTTTTTACTTTTATTATTTATTATTTATTATTCGAATTTCTATACTGCCCTTCTCCTTTCGAACTCAGGGCGGTGAACAGCCAAAATAAAAACATTTATACATAAAGTACGATTAAAAATAGATTTAAAATAATTAAATTTGGCCCATAGTTTAAAATTTATCAATTTAAAATCCATATCAAAATTTAAAACCAACCATAAAATCATAAAATCAAGAGAGACCGGCTAACTGAAAGAGATGAGTTTTTAGGGCCCGACGAAAAATCCGGAGGTCGGAGATCACTCGTATCTCTGGGGGTAGATTGTTCCAAAGGGTAGGTGCCACCACAGAGAAGGCTCTCCTCCTGGGGGTCGCCAGCCGGCATTGTCTAGCCGACGGCACCCTGAGGAGGCCCTCTCTGTGGGAGCGAACTGGCCAGTGGGAGGCTATTGGTGGCAGAAGGCGGTCCCGTAAGTACCCTGGCCCTAAGCCATGGAGCGCTTTAAAGGTGATCACCAACACCTTGAAGCGCACCTTCGGCCGAATACGTTGTAAAAAAATTCCTTTTAAAAGTAAAAAAAAAAGAGGCTCTGACAATCAGGCAGCTCAGCTGGGATCTCAGAGCCTTTTTTTACCTTTTTAAAGCATTTTTTAAAAGAAGCGGTAAGCGGGTGACTGGGTGATTGGGTGGGCATGGGTGGGGGGGGCAGGGATTTTTGCTACCGGTTCTCCAAACCACCCGCCCCCATCGCTACCAGATCGGCTGATCCGGTCTGAACCGGGAGCATTTCACCCCTGCACTATGTCCTGCTTAGATAGTTGCAGATCAATTTTAGCCTCTGGCCCAGAGAAAAAGGCTAAGGCGATAGGGAACAACTTCATTTATCTTGCAATGAATGTTCAGTGGCTCTCAGGCTGATCGCGGCTGCCATTTTGTGAGACCACCCACAATCCGCCCTTGGAATTCTAAGTACCTCCACCAACCTTCTCCCTCAAAATTGCCCTGATCCTTGTTTACAAAATAATATGAAAGTCTGTCTTAATAATGGTAATGCCTTAACATGCATTTGTAAATTATATTTTACTTGTGTTAACACAGCTGCTTTTTGCTTCTTATATTTAGCTACACGTTTCTAACACATTTCCCCTCAAAAATGTGCATTTCTAAACATACTTTATACTTGTTTTTTAAATCAAGAAGTATGTCAAGAACATTTAAGTGCAAAAGAACTGAGCATATTAGTCCAGAGGTCGTGGATGGTCAATTAATATGACAGATAATCTAAATCAGTGTTTCTCAACCATGGCCACTTTAAGATGTGCGGACTTCAACTCCCAGAAATCCCCAGCCAGCTGGTTCAGCATTTGCAGTCATGGACATCATGGAGAATATTTCATGGATGTCAAATGATACAAATTACAGATATCATATAATTTGCACAATGATATCCTAGTGTGCATAACATCACTGTGTCTTTACCGGACACCTAATGTTATATTCATAAATTTCCACCATGCATGACTGAAGATTGTGGATGTCATTCTTTCAAAACCATGGTGTCTTAAACTTGACATTTCTAAAACTATTATTTTAAAAATGTTTAAACCTAAAAAGAGCATTATTATCATAATTTAGTAATAAATTATTAATCTTGCATGCTAGCTGATTCTCAGTGATTCTGGACAGCTCACAACAATCAAAGAAATTTCAATAAAATCAATAAAAAAAGAAAGAGAAAATACAAAAAATTCCCCGGCTGGCTGGGGAATTCAGGGAGTTGAAGTCCGCGCATCTTAAAGTGGCCACGGTTGAGAAACACCGATCTAGATTATCTGTCATATTAATTAACTTCAGTAAAGAATCTCAGAAATAGATTTGAGAAATTGCAGGTCTTCGTGTTAATCTAGAAGGATTTAGCTATTTAGGAGTAATCATTACACAGAAATGACACTAACTGGGAAATGGGATTTTGTGTCTCCTCTGTGCAAAATTAAAATAGAATTTAAGACAGGGCACTGACTTTCATTATCGCTTGCTTGGTAGAATCTTTAAATCTTCATCTAAAACCATCATTCTTCTTAAAATTCTATTTTCGTTTCAAATGCTCCTCCTCCGTGCATTGCCTATTTTAGGATTCTGCATAGGAAAAGCAGCTCCCTCTTCAATTGCATCGGATAATTTGAAAGCCTGGGTTAGTCAGTTGCACAAGAGAAACCAAAACCAGGGGGGCACAGGCAGCCTTTGACTTACAACCATTCCGTTCAGTGACTGAAGTTACAGCAGTACTGAAAAAAATGGCTCAAGATGGCTTTTCACACTTACAACCATTGTACATCCCTGTTGTACAATGCTTGACTACTAGCAAGTATTTATGATGGTCGCAGACCCTGGTTGGGTTCTGTGATCATCTTTGGCAACTTCTGACAAGCAAAGTCAGTGGGGAAATCAGATTCCCTTAACAACGGTGTTATTAACGTAACGACTGCAGTGATTATCTTAACAAATTGTGGCAAGAAAGGTTGTAAAATTGAGCAAAACTCACTTAACAACTATGTTGCTTAACGGTGGAAATTTTGAGCTCAACTGTGGTTGTAGGTGTCAGGGTTCCAAGTAACACCCCCAACGAAAGAAAACTCCGAGGCTAGAAATTCCTCAAAGTTCCATTTTATTAGAGAAGTCCTATTGGCACATCTGGGAAAACCCGAATCTGAAAGCTTCCAGGTTTTCCCCACCCAAAAGAAAGTCCAAGTCCCTGCCCAGCATTCACAAGTCTATTACATGGTCCAATCAAAGCACCATCCCAACTGGAGATGCCTCCCAGTTCCAGTCGTCCAGGTGCAGGGCAAGATGTCCTTGACTCTCTGAGAAAGGAATGTTCTTATGACTATATATCACCCTGGCTCCATACAATCCCCCTTCCCAGTTTCCCACAGTAGTAAATGTGGCAGGCCTGAAGATTCAACGAAAAAGATGACTTCCAGGCCTGACAATAAGTCAATGACTACTAGTACTTTAGGCTACCAAATTTCAAGATATTATTTTGATGCCTTCTGTCAGTTACACATATCATCAAATCAGGTCCACCCACAGGCAATGTATGGACAGCTGCCCATCATCTCAATGTCTCTGGTGATAATCCAGATACAGGGATTTCTCAGAATTCACCAACCTGTCTTTCTCTCCTCTTTCCCTTGGTCTTACAAGCAATGCTTTTCTAGCCCAGTTTAGTACACATGTCCCCCAATATACACGTTTTTGCTTGTTGATCTTCTCCACAACAGAACAGTTAAGACTTTATTTCAGCTGCTCTGATTTGTTCAAACAATGTAGTAAAATCTGCCTTTGGTCCCAGGCCTGGGTTGATGTTTGTTATGCATTTAATGGCTCATTTTGCTTTGTGGGTTTTGTTATTAGAGCATTTTAGTCCAGGCTTTCTATGGGTTTTGTAGTTTTTGCTGTTGTTATGTTCACCACTCAAGAGCCCAAGAGTTGGGCAGCCAATATAAAATACAGACAGTCCTCGGCTTATGACCACAACTGAGCCCAACTTTTATATTGCTAAGTGAAACATTTGTTAAGTGAGTTTTGTCCCACTTTGTGATCTTTCTCGCAACAGTTGTTAAGTGAATCTGGCTTCCCCATTGATTTTGCTTGTCAGAAGGTTGCAAAAGCCGATCACATGACCCAGGGACCCTGCAACCGTCATAAGCATCTGAATTTTGATCATGTGACCATGGGGATGCTGCAATGTTTATAAGTGTGAAAAATGGTCATAAGTCACTTTTTTCAACGCCATTGTAATTTTGAATGGTCACTAAATGAACTGTTGTAAGTTTAGGACTACCTGTATGGTCTCCCTTAGTAAAGAATGCTCACATTTCTCTCCACATTCAGAAATACTGTACGTCTAAGGTTTATACTATTTCCAATCCAAATTCTTATTTTAAAAGTTGGAAAAGTGGGAACAATCTTCACCTCCTGATTTTCTCCTTCTCTATTCCTCACTTATCCTCTTTCTAAGCATGAGGATAAATTTGTCCAGTAAAAGGAATGGGAAGACATATCCTTGTATAGGATTAGACTAACTCCTGATGGACGATCTTACGGCTGGAAAATGTGTGGCTACAAAAGCACTGGCCAGAACTTCTACCTTGGGTTCAAAAGAGTTAAATTTAATCCTTCATAAATTATCCAGATCTCATCCATCAAGGCTATTAGTGGCATTTGAAAGAAGAGTGAACTGTTTCATTTAAAATCAAGGAACTGTTATGTGAAGCACAAAAGGTTCTCTTGGAAGCCATAAAATGCCCTCAGAGAATGGTCCTTGAAGGTTTTCAGTGGAACTTTTTGTAAGCAGAATTTTCTTTTATATCGCGTTCAGCATGTGATGAAGAATTGAACCTGAAGGTAATCCATAGGTGGCACTCCAGCCTATTAAAATTACACCCCGTGATTGCCACCCTTGCTTGATTGAGCTGGCAGCATTGCAAGCAAAATGGTCAGCATTATCACTTTTGGTGAGATGCCCATTAGTCAAACATTTGCTAAAAAGAATTTTTTTAAGAAATTGGGAAAATTGCCCAATAATTTTTAATCAAAAATCCTGCTATTGGTTTATTGTCCATATTTCCTGAGGCGTATAAATGGCTTGAGTGTAAGAAACAAATTCAGTCCCTGCTGTTAGTTGCTAAGTTTGTTATCGTAAAACACAGGAAAATGAAACTGCATCTTTTATTGAATCAGTGGTATTTAAATGTGCAGGAAATTATTCTGGCTGAAATTAACACAACAAAGAGATTTGACAAACTCTACAATGAAAGGTAAATTTATTCAGTTCTGGTCACCATTTATTAGCTATATTAACAACGTTTTCCTAATAGATTATCTTCTGTACAAATGTCACTCTGGGTAGAAATATTTTATATGAATGTGTAAATACTTCTTAAAATTGTACACATAATCAAATATATATTTGTATGTATTGTGTGTGTTTTTTTCCAAATCACTATTCCTCCTCCGTCCATACTTGTTATTTGTTCTTTGTTTAACTGGGTTTTTTTTTACAATAACTTTAATATATATATTAAATGATAATATATATTAATTAATATATATATACATATATACATTCTTCCATTTGCTTAATAAAGCAGCAGAGACAAAATGCAGGCCAATCGTCTGAATTCAAAGACCAAACATCACAGCCTCCTGAAGCAAAAGTTTCTATCCATATAATCAGATTCTTTCCTGTAAAGCTCCTGAAACGGATGAGATCTGGTATTTTTTTATTGTTTTAAAAGCTAATTGTATTAGTTCACAAAAGGAGAAAGTCAATTAATTTGTTTAAGCAAGCAAGCGTATCAAAATACAGTAACTATGTTGTAATTTTGCTTGTTGTTTCAATACAAATGTTTTAAAGGGCTTATTTCTTTTCCTTGGAGCAAATAATCCCCAAGGCGGATTACAAAAGAATGTAATATTTGATATACAAGAACTATACATATACAATATACATACACAAAAAAACCCGATACTCTGCTACTCTGCTACTTAACTCGGTGACAGGGGCTTCCATTCACTTAGCTCTGCGATTTCTGGCAACCGACATCAAAAGCTGCACTGCCAGCAGCACAAGGCCAGGGAAGTCAAATGCTCCTTGAAGCCCTATAAAGCAGTGGTGGAATTCAATTTTTTTTTACTACCGGTTGTGTGGGCATGACTTAGTGGGCATGGCTTGGTGGGCATGACAAGGGAAGGATATTGCCAAATCCCCATTCCCAGCCCACTCTGGGGCCAGCCAGAGGTGGTATTTGCTGGTTCTCTGAACTACTCAAAATTTCCGCTACCGGTTTTCCAGAACCTGTCAGAACCTGCTGAATTTGACTCCGGCTATAAAGTGGTGCCTAAAACCAACTGATCTCCCAAATTTTGCTCCTCCTGGAAAACAGAGTGGTGTTGCAACCTCCCTAGGGCCCTATTTGTTGAATGTCAATGTGTGGCCCTTTCTTGGCAACACACAAGTTAACTGCTTTTGCCATAACAATCTGACCTGACAACAGATGAAAGCATATGGCCAACCCAATTCCAAAGGCCAAGAAGCAACCATTTCGTGGTGGAATGTAGTCCGGAGTTGTAGGAGGGAGGGGCTCTTTCCCAGAGGGCAAAGAGGCAGCAGAGTTGGGAATGTCTGGTGGGCAGGAAGAGAGCACAGTCAGACCTTCCCTAGCAATTCACAGAGTAAATCTATAGTTATGGTCTTGGTGGGGCAGTGGTTAAAATGTAGCATTGCAGACAAACTCTGCTCACTGCCAGGATTTTGATCCTTCCAATTTTTTTCCCAAGTCTTTTTCCATTAAACCCAAGAGAAAAGTTTCTTGTTTTATCTTTATATTCGTTTTGAGGATCTTCTGTAGAATATGAATCCTACTCCAATTTGCTTTATCACACATCCACCAGTATGTGATGCAAATGTAAAGTCTCTTTACATTTGCATTTCCAACATTCATTTGAAATACCTTTATACATTCACGATAGTTTATCTGGTGTTAAATACCGACAATACATCATCTTATAATTTTTTTCTTTTAAATTGTAATATCATGTAAATTTTAGACCTTTTGTCCACATATTCTCCCATTGTTCAAGCTTTACATTATATCTAAAGTTCCTTGCCCACTGAATCATACAATGTTTACGTATTCACTTTCCAGATACAAACTCAATAACATTTTGTAGACCCTAGCAATGTGTTCATCACTACCACACAATAGGCTTTCCAATTCATTTTAACAGAGTCAAACCCATGGTTCTTTTTGATCTAGTTTAAATCTTTCTTTCAGTTGTAAATATGTTAACCAGTGGCAGACATGTCCTTCTGATTCTAGCTCTTCCTTAGACTTGAGGATAGGATCACCAAAGTTAAAGGTTATTATTTTACCATAAATCCACCAGTCCAGCTTCGCCACTGTTTCTTTTCTTTAAAAAAAGCTTCCGGTGGGGAGACACCCAAAGAGGCATCCTCTTGAAACCCTTATTTTATATTTATTCCAAACTCTTATGTCTAACAAAATGATTGTTAAAATCAGCATTTACTTTAATTTTGTCATACCATAAATAACCATGCCATCTGAATGTTAATTCATGACCTTGTAAATAGCCTCTTATTCTGGAGGTTTACCCTCTCTTTTAGCCAGACCAAACAACAAGCATCAAAATACAGGATTTTGATCCTAACCAGCTCAAAGTTGACTCAGACTTCTATTCTTCCGAGGTCAGTAAAAGGAGGACCCAGATTGTTGGGGGCAATATGCAAATAATACTTTACACTGTAAACAACCGAGAGAGTGCTATAAAATACCATACTGCCAGAGGGGAGGGTATACAAGCCCAAATGCTTTTGCTATTGCTGTGCTATAGCAGATAATTACTTCAGGCTGACAAGATTCTGTTTGTATTGTAAATAACAATAAAGTTACTCAGAAGTAACACCACGTGTTATTCTTGGTTCTTTGGGCAGGACACATTTAGAGCAATCTTGTTATAATTCTGAGCAAGTCATTCTTCAGGGCGTATCTCTACTGTTGGCCATTGTCATCAGCACTAACACCATAATCACCATCATCAAGCATAAAAGATAGTAAGCATGACAGGCCATATGGAATGAAGGAAAGGGTTTCACTCTTGCCACTGTTGAAGAGCCAGGTTTTCACTCTTCTTCCGAGCAACAGCAGACTGAGTGGGCATTCAGATCTCAAGGGGAGCCTCATTCCTCAGGCAAGCATTGTTATGGAGAAGATGCATTTCTGGTGTCCCGGTAGATGACATTGTTTGAGTGAAGGAACCTGGAGCACCCCAACCATCCAAGGTCAAATCAGCCAGGCACATACTATGGCAGAAACTATGATCAAGCAAACCAATGGCCCCTAATGTGCTAGCTACAATATTAAGATTTGCAGCAAAACATAAGCAGGTTACACCCAGAAGAAGCTTCTTGGATGAGAAGCAAAATATCTTCAAATGAAAAATTAAGAAAGTCCAGCTGTCTTTTGCAAAAAGCACCTTTGGGGACAACCATGACCTGGATGACTAGAGAATCTCCATAGAAAACTTTATCAAGTATTGCTCCTTTGTAGGTTGTCATCACTTTCTGAACAAACTGTAATTAGCTCATTTATATACCGACTATGAGCATAAACGTTACACGAAGTATAATGATTCATCTGGCATCATGTTGTAACTAAAAAGAAGCTAAACACATGGCATGTAAACCCAACCAGTGGGGGAAGACTGCAACCCAGTCCTATCTGCCTATCTAAGCCACCTTCAAGCCTCCATCATCAACCAACCAGATTGGTTTACGTCTAAATCAGGAAAGGCAGCTTCAGTTCCTAGTGAATGTTTTGTGCTCAACCCACATTAAATTTAATTATTGTTCATGATACACTAGCAATCCATTGGAATGCCCAAGCAGATACACATAGATCAAAGAGAGTTTTGTTTTATTTTAGACCACTTAGATGATCCCATTATTTGTGCTGCAAAAAAAAGGAACACAAAGGTTGTTGCCTTCCAATCAGTTAAGTACACACTTAAAGCTCCCCTCAAATAAGTGTTTGGCGGATGGACTCCCTGCATCATGTAGACTAATGGAAACCCTGGGAATATAACTTTACTGCTGAGAAGGAAAATCATTAGGAAGATATATCATGATAGAAGTCGGTGAGAACGTTCTTTTAAAAAAACCTCCTCTTTGATGGCTTGTTTCCGTCTTCCAAAGTGATGGAGAAAAGGTTTCATTCCTTGAAGAAATTAAATGCTTGTGTGCGCAAGGAACATCAAAGTGATCTTTTCTTTGGCGGATGTGATTACTGCGCTTTTAAACATATTGCCTGAGAAGCACCTGAACTATTGTGATTTGTGTAAGTGCCAGGAATGACTCACGCATGAAATGTGTGAAGGACACCAAACTGCAATCTATTAATAGCCGAATAACCACGCGCACCAAGTCATTGAACAAAGGTAGGCCACCTTGAGTTCTCTAGATCATGGGGGTTGTAGTCCAAATAGTAAGTTCTATGTTTGTCCTAGAAAGATGCAGAAAAAGACCTTTCTCGTGTCTAATATATGGAATTTAACAGAAAGACTAAATGACACAACAACTAAAATTCAGGCAGGTTCTTTTCAGGAGCATCTGCAGTGACAGGAGTCGGCTTCAAAACGGCAGGAGCAAGGGAAGGTCCAGCCTTTTCTACATGGGCATCACACCCATTGTGTGTACATACAAAGGAGCGCAGCTTCCATTGCCTGGTAGCAGCTACCATTTTGAAAGAAGACATCATATGGTCTTTTTTAAGCTGAACTGGAAGAGCCTTCCATCATGAAAGATTCTCTATTGGACTGCCACATAGCAAACCACAGCAAACCTAGAACTAAGGAGAAATTTCCTAACATTAAGAACAATTAACCAATGGAATGGCTTGCCTTCAGAAGTTGTGGGGGCTCCAATATTGGAAGCTTTTAAAAAGAGACTGGACACCTATTTGTCTAAAATGGTCTAGGGTTTCCTGCTTAAGCAGGGGGTTGAAGTAGAAGACCTCCAAGGTCCCTCCCAACTCTGTTATTCTGTTAAATACTAGATGTGTGGCACCTTCATGGTGTCATCATCCCCATTTTAGAAGCCAGGCTGGTCCCAAAACCTCCTGGTCCCAAAAAGTATTCTTGCCTTCAAGTATTAGCATAAGTACCCTTTGACTCAAGGATGCACAGAGAGCACAGATGCTGTTCTTCCATGAAGAAAAATGGTCAAAATCCTGACCAAGGTAGGCCAATAGATTCTTTATCCAGATAAAATGGCTCATGAAACCCTAAGAAATTAACTGTGCCCTGTTTGTTGTAACAGCCAGCAAAAGTTTGAGCTTCCTGACCAAAAAGGCAAAGAGAAAGTAGATTTTTCTCCATAGTTCAGTAAACATGTTTGGGTTCAGGCTCCAGAAACTCAAATGTCTTCTCCACAAAACATGAAGCAAAGAGTCATTTTGCTGTACACTGCTAAGGAATCTGAAGTGTGGTTGCCACTCAGCTGAGATCATGGCAGGGCCTCTTTGGTGTCTCTTGGTGGATCTTCAGTCCAGCACAATGAAATCTACAGAAGAAAAGAAGCTTGTCTACCAAGACGGAAGAAGTTTCCAAAGAACCATCTGGGCAACACAAGAGGGTGGCTCCACAGTGCATTTGTAATTCCACAACTGGACAATTTTACAATCATAGTATCTGAGGCTAGGTTTGGCCTCCTTGGTGCCTCTTCAGATACTTTGCATTGACGCTTTCATTCTCTCACCCAAAATGGAGAGAGTTAGTAAAGGAGAGCTGGAAAGTATCAAGAAGAGAGGGGAAGGACGCAGGGAAATGGCATGAAGAAGTATATAGAAAAATATATTTTTCTAGGGGGATGCTAGCATTTCAAATTTTCAACAAAATAAATGGAGCTTATTTGAAGGCACACCAAAGTATAGGTTGTAAAACACCTTTAATCCAACAATGTCAAAGTTCATTGTGAAACTCTCCTTTTTCCATTCTTTCTCTTCACACTCCTATCCAAACGCTGGAAACCCTGTAATGGCAGCTCCAGAGAGACAAAGGATGCTAAACTCCAAGGGGGTCCCTCGTTCTGTGTAATCATAACCATTTCTAAGTTCTCAGAAAGTACCCCTGTCCCACCCAATTTACATGACAAACCAGTTTCAAGATTGGATGGAATTTTGCAAAAGAAAACCCTTGCTTTTAATTTAGATTTCTGCTTTGGGGGGGGGGGAAGGGAGCAATAAGAGATCCAGGAAATCGAGAAACACAAAACCCACCGAGCGAGCTTCCCCCCGTGGGGTCTGCTCAAAGAATCCTCAGCAAAGACGGAGCCATCAAGAGAGTCCTAGCAGGGCATATTCACTGTAACCTCCACATGACTGCTCTTTTCAAACTTATCGTTTCCTTGACTTCAATGCATTCAGCATTTTAATGAAATGCTTCCTGATTTGCATTTTAGGGTTTAATTGTCACTGCAGTCACTGTTTAAAATGTTGCTATTACCCTGACAAGTGATTCCAAGAGCAGCGTCTGGGGGTACATGCTGTGTTTCAATGATTTTCCTTTAAAAAGGAAAAGGGAAAAGACAAATTGTGACTCCAGGCCCTTCCACAATACAGCTGAGCCTTGTTGTTCCCAGTTTCCTTATCTGAGCTTCAGTATCCACAGTCAATAAATATAGACATTTATTAGCTACCCATAATAAATGGTTTGGGATCTCTGCAAGTTTGGGGATGTACATGTAGTACTTGTCTTACAACAGTTTGCTTAGTGACCATTTGAAGTTTAAAAAGTGACTTATAACTATTTTTCACTTATGACCATTGCAGCATCTACACAGTCATGTGATTTACATTTGGATGCTTGACAACTAGTTCATACTTATGATGGTTGTAGTGTTCCAGAGTCACGTGATCCCCTTTTGCGACCTTCTGACAAGCGAAGTCAATGGGGAAAACAGATTCACTTAGCAACCAGGTTACTAGCTTAACAGCTGCAGGGGTTCACTTAACAACTGTGGCAAGAAAAGTGATAAAATGGGGCAAAACTCATTTAACAAATTTGTCACTTAGCAAGATAAATTTTGGGCTCAATTGTGGTTGTAAATCAAGGACTACCTGTATTTCAGAGGCATCCACCATTTGATGCATGCATGGAAACATATGGATCATGATCTGATAGGAACTTTCAATTCTCCCCCAGGAAGCAACACAGCATCACAAATGGTAATGAAAAATTGGGGGCAATCCTTGTAGACATCAAATCCCATACATGGAATGTGGTAGGGAAAAAGTTGTATCCTGGGACAGTCAGCTCTTCATTTGCTGCAAATTTTCAATCCATAGCAGAAAAATCTGAAAGATCACTGATCTTTGTGCAACATCATCGATGGAGAAGATCTGCAAGACACCGAACCCCATGAGATAAGGAATCTCCTCTAAGTTCCTCAGAACAAGCGCTCAAAGGAAGAGCTGGCAAAGCCAATCTGAGCAACTTCTGGGAGTCATGAAGAAGAAAAAGAAGAAAAAGGACAAGGCATTCTTCATGTTCTTGGCTGTCAAGCAGCTTCTTGAGATCTCTCAGTTCATTGTGAGCAAAGCTAGGAACTTATCAAGTTTGGAAGACAGCAAGAGGCTGCTTCGCAACCCTATAAAGAAGCCGCTTGGGTTCTGCAAAGCTAGACCTGGCATTGTATATCACCAGCTATTTTACCAATACAGCCAGACCTGTATCTGTATCTGTATCTGTATCTGTATCTGTATCTGTATCTGTATCTGTATCTGTATCTGTATCTGTATCTGTATCTGTATCTGTATCTGTATCTGTATCTGGGTCATGCCCCAGGAAATGACAAGGACCTCCACTATGGCCCCCAGGAGAAGGAACCCTTCCATACTTTCAGGGTTTTGATTTTTGCTGCTGAAAGCTTACATAAGAGGAAGATGGTAGATTGCTGACTCGAGCAGTGGAAAAGGACACCACAGCTTCTTTCCAGAAAATAAGGAAATGTTCAAAATATTTATTCTTTATCTCTTTTTTTTTATGCTTGATTTGGAATAAAATAAGAACAGAAGATCCAAAGGAACAAGATACTAATTTTTGCTTTTCACTTGCTGAGTTTCCGGTCACTTCCCAGGGCTTCAAAACCGCCTGTCCCGATTCCAAATAGGATCAAGGTTTCTACCTGTGGTTTTGTTATACAATTTTTCTTGCTAGCAATGTTTGCAGAATCTTTTCCAACCTAGGACCTACATTTTGGCTACGTCACACAACATAGTAAATCCAAGTTAACAAAGCCACAGCTGCTCTGGTGATGGTTATGCTGGTTTGCTTTCACACTTGTATAGACAATAGCTGGGATTCTGCAACCAATGAGCTCAAATACTACCCCACCCATTTGACCATAAACTTGTGTTTTGTGTAAACCTGGCCTTTTAATTCCAGCCTTTTTATACAAACAATGATTGGTGCAAGGAAAAATGCTTGTGAAAAGTTGGCGGTGTGGCTTAACTGTACTGGAAAACACACACACATTTCACACAAACATACCTAAGAACTTTGATTAACCCTGTCATGCTGAAGAGACAAGACCAACTGCCCTCGACCTTCCTTTCCCCTGTTTACCTTGTCTCAAAGATGAGACTGATTTTCTCAGCTCATTTCCCTCATACTCTGGAAAGCTCCATGGATGCTCTCGGTGCTGCAGAAATCTATTTATAACTGCAAACGGTGAAAGAGAGCTTGGTTAAGCGAGTTCAACGTTGTCATCTTGATCACACATATCAAAATTAGCCATCGTGACACTTGCGCCCAGATCCCTGCCTTGGTGTCCATCGGTCTCCCTGCCCACCAGATCCAGCCAGCTTCTAGCATCGTCTTGACTGGCAGGGAAGTGCTCTATGCAACAAAGATTATGCTGGGAAAGCCAAAGACATCCTGGGAGGATTGGTTATCATCTGGTAAAGGTGACTGGCCATGCCAACCATGGGAGGCATCTTATGAATGGACGAATCTCTCATGTGTACCATTCTGTGAGGGCCTCCTGTGCTCAAAATCAAACAGATTCTTAACAACGTTCCTTTCTGGATCGGATCCTCCTCACCACAAGGCATCATCAACTTCTCTTCACTACAAGAAAGAAGGTCGGGTGGAACAGATTCAACGGCTACTGGCAGATCGTTGTGGATATGAATTTAAAACAAGGACATCTAATTTACAATCTTAGCTGCTGTGCTATATGAGGCAATCTCTTGCCATGCCTTTCTGGGCAAAGACAAACGAGGAGAATGAATATTAGATTCAATTAGCATCAATGTTTTAAAAGAAGTCTCACAACTACATTTTCCCTGCCGCAAAATACAATAAATGAGCTTTTGCAGATTTTCAATTGTTTTCTATGAAAGCACCTGGAGTTGTGATGCATAAAATTAATGATACAATTTTCCTAATGAGAAAAAGATTAAACAACTTGTATGCCAAAATACGTTGCTACTTTTGAACGCATGCAAAGGCCAGATTCCAAGCTTCCTGTCCCACCATGAATATCACTGTTGGAACCTGAAGCAGATTAGATAGAGAGCTAATCAAACATATTAGGAGGTTGGAAATAGTCCTCAAGGACCCAGGAACAGGTGTTCATCTCAGAAGAAGAATACACCAGTCCATGGTTGCAACCACTGAACAACCGTCTTCTAAGAGAGCAAGTACGGCATCTCACTTCAACCTGGGACTGGTTCTGGTGAAATTCATTCTCAGTCACGAAAGCTCATTCTAGCCAGATTGGCTCTTTCTTGGCCCAACCACCCCCAAGGGTAATTGTGGTGATACAACTACAACGGAACAAGCGGCAGCTTTGATTGTGACAGCTGTGAGAAATCATTACCTGCTTAATGATAATTAACTGTATCCACGCCCTATAAAACAGTACAGGCGGAGAGCTAGGGTGTCTCTGACTTTGTTTTGCTTAGCAGCTCAATCTCTACTGTACGCTGCTGTGTTGCCTCCATTAAACTGGGTTTTGGAACGAATCCTCCTTTTCGTGTGTGCATGTTCGTTTGCGCCCGGTGAAGCACTGGCGGAGAAAGAGCTCTTTGTAAGCTACTTTCAGATCCTGGAAGAAAAAAAAAGATATAAATCTAACAGTCTCCCCTAATAACCGTTGGGTTTGTCCTACATGTTATATTAGCATGTTTAGAAACTTAGCTCCCTGGAACATTGGGTCTATATAGTCACAAGGACTTTTCATTTTGAGGATATACCTATAATTTCTATTTTCTTGCTTTCCTTACTTCAACCAAGAAGTAACATAATGGTAGCTATCTTGATTTATTACGCTGGATTTCTTGATTTCAGAGGTGTGAAGGTTATAGCGCAGAGACCCAGAGACCTTCAGTGTGCAGAAGATTGCATGAAATTCAAGCCCTCATAAAGAAGAAAAAACAATAATTTGTGTCAGAAAGTCCAATCCAGTCTGGAAAACATGACCATCTTCTAAAAGGCAAGAAAGTAGGAATCTGTTGAGTTCTGGTTCCACCTTAGCCATGGAAGCCAACTTTGGGGTTAATCACCAGAAGACGGTGACTTCTAGTCTCTCCTTAGATGTGAAAGCCAGTTGGGTGACTTTGGGCTAGTCCCTTTTCCCAGCCCAACCCATCATACAGGGTAGTTGTAGGGAAAACAGGAGAAGGAAGGCGTGTTGGATATGTTTGCCACCTTGCATTAATTGTAAAAATAATAAAGGTGGGAAACAAATAAATAAATATAACAGCTGAATAAGTGACACAGTTGTGCAAATGAGAACATATTGAACATTAGTGTCTGTTGCAACTGATAAAAATTACATAATTCACGTCATGTTGTATGTGATGCCATCATGGCTTATACCATTCAGCTAGGCCCCCTTTAGTTCTAGGTAAAGAATCTAACAAACCACAGAAAGACTTGGTTTGCATGGCGCAGCAGGTCAAAAAAACCTGGCTGACCTAATCCATCACCACCTCATACTGGAGGGCTCTTAAATCATAGTCTGTGGCTATATCCAGTCACTGCAAACTGTACGTTGAAGCCTGTCCCCCCAATCTCTACACAAGCACACACATCTCAACAATTCCTGAACTCAGCTATTGCTGTGAAGATTCTGCAGGCAGGACAGAAAGAAATGGTTCCAACAGGGTGGCAACCTCCAGAAGAATGCAATACAATCTCCCATCAAAGCTGTGCTTTCTCACCCATGGAACTTCTCTGACTCACCCTTCTTAAAGAGTTCTTGTCCAATGAAATGGGAGGATGCTTTGGGAACTGAGCAAGTCTGGCACAGCAGAGGTGTGTCCTTAGGGAAACCCATCCCAAACACCTTGTAATGCTTATACATGTAGTGCTTGCTTAACAACTGCAATGAGATGTTGAGTATGCTCAACCTGGAAACAAGAAGACTTTGGGAAGACCCAATGACTTTCCTCAAAAAACTGAAGGGCTGAGACGTAGAAGAAAGGGTAGAATTGTTCAGAATGTTCCAGGGTGAGAGACTAGGGGGTTAAAATGTAAGGAAGTAGGTTTTATCCACAGATCAGATGAGCTTTTCCTAATGTACAACCATGGACAATTCTGTTTTTAGAGGTAGTGCCTTCTTGCTTACAAGAAGCATTTAAAGAAAGGTATAGATACAGTATTCATCTAATACTGTAGCACTGGATTTCAATATTTCTGGGTTGGGACAGTTGATCTCCAAAGTCCCTCCAACCTTTGTATTTATCAAATCATTTATCTGGTGTTGATCTCTGCTTATATCTGGCCACAAGAACCCAAAACAACATGTGGAATTATTTCTGGGTAGTTTCTTTATTGTTATTCACCTACAGATAGAATCTTGCCAGACTAAAGCTACTATCAGTATAACTATGGATATACTCTGTGAACTGCTACAGAGGGTCCGGAGAAGCCCTCTTCTTGCCTACCAGACATTCCAAGCTCTGCTGCTTTGGGGAGCAACCCCTTCTTCCTAGGACTTCAGACTACATTCCACCAGATCTTATCTTAACATGCCCTAATTGAGCAACTATTTGGAGATAAACAATGAAGCAGACAAACAATCAAGCAGAAAACAATACCCTAATCAAGGAGAACCCCCCCCCCGCAACAGTGGCAGACAAGCTACCATATATAAACAGGGTACAAACCCCACCCTCATTAGCACTGATGAGTTTACCTAGTAGGGTAATGAAACGTCTGCAACCAAGCTCAGAGAGCACCAAGGACCCCTCATTTCAGCCCTAAGCCACAAATATTCTCTTCTATTGCAACCCTTGTATTATAAAATTCAAAGAAATACTGCATGATTTGAACGTTTGAAAATCTTAGTGATTATCAATAATGAATCATCATCATCATCATCATCATCATTATTATTATTATTTTGATGTATGGGAATAAATTGCAAAGGGCAATTAACCCTCCTGGGAAATCTAATTTAAAACTAATAAAAGGCATAATTAAAATGGTTACTATTCTGACTTTACTAAATGACTTCAAATACTGTTTTCTTTTTTTTCAAAAAAATAAAATAACAGACTGCTATAATATTTAGTTATACAATAAGTTAATCTACATAAAATCGATTACTGCTGAAAAGCAAGAATACTTGCTTAAAAGAACCCTTTCCTTTATTCTCTGTAGTTCCTCTTTATGATTCTTCCCTTCTTTTTATACCACAGCTTTGTCTATTTGACAGATTTCAGTACAATTACTATGTTTTAGGCTGCTGAGCCTGAATGATAAAAACCTTTATAAATGGGAGGCCAGAAAAATGAATGTTCTGAAGCTTGGCATAAAATCTATCCTCGCTCAAGATTAGAATGCAAGGAAAATACAGGGGAGGAAGGGAGATTGAACCAAATTTGAAAAATGAAAACCTGCCCCAGAGCAGTTTAATGTCAAACCACACTGACAGCCCAGAACACGGAGACCTACATCAGCCAATTTGGCACCACCAGATCTTATCTTTCACCAGGGAAACATTCATTAAATCGTAAAAATGTGTCCAGGGCACAAGTGTTGATCACTGCTCACATCTTGGTGCTCCAAACCTGTTAAGCATCCATACAAGACAGTGGTACCCAGGTACTCAACTGCTTTGAAACTCATCAAATTTGGTAGTCAATGATTTTGAGAGAAAATTTTGTCCCAGGATTTGTCATTTGTTTGGTACTTAATGCACTAACTAGAATTTGTCGGTGTCGGTTCCGTCATAACTCGCTACCTTTAGTCTCATGTTAGCTGTTGCCCTGTGCACATCCCTTTTCATCTAGTGCTTCTGTGGTTATTTTGTGTACTTTTGTCCTTTTTTTTTCTCTATCAGTACAGGTATAGTGAAGTTTTTATTTTATTTAATCTAATTATTTATTAAGTTTTAGATCTATTTCTCATGTAAAGTAATGATATACCCAGAGGATATATCAGAGGACCCAGATTGTTGGGGGCAAGATGCTGACTCTGTAAACCGCTTAGAGAGAGCTGGAAAGCACTATGAAGCGGTATATAAGTCTAAGGGCTATGGCTATTGCTATATACAACCTTATCTTTTTACATATTGCCTTAAAACGTGCATTGTCTTTGGTTTGGGGACACATTAAATTTATTTACATTATTCCTTATGGAAAAAAATTGTTTGGTACTCATTGTTTTTTGGTATACATAGAGCCTCCCAGTACCAATTAATCACAAATAGTGAGGTACCACGTGAAGTATTATAATCACTTGAAGTATCAGTACCTCTTTATAAAGCCTTAGTAAGGCCTCACCTGGAATACTGCATCCACTTTTGATCACCACATTACAAAAAAGATGTTGAGACTTTGGAAAAAGTGCAGAGAAGATGATTAAGGGCCTGAAGCAACTAAGATGATTATTCTATGTATCTTTGGTTCTGTCCATGTAGTAATGGCTTACTCTAATCCACATACTATTATGCTGCTCTCTCTATAACAGGGGTCTCCAACCCTGGGAATTTTAAGACTTGTGGACTTCAACTCCCAGAATTCCCTAGCCAGGCTTGCTGGCTGGGGAATTCTGGGAGTTGAAGTCCACAAGTCTTAAAGTTGCCGAAGTTGGAAACTTCTGCTCTAAAAGATCTCTAGGCAGACCTTCATTTATCCAATCTTGAAGAAAATTCTGGATAAGGAGTGTGATTTCTACCTAAAGTTAATTTTTTCGGACAAGGACTCAAAAATATCTTCCCAAGTCTCCCAGTATTGTGCTACCATCTGTGCAACACGCCACACCATTCATTATGTTTGGAGCTTCTTCTAACACTCTTCCTTTTATTATATCTGGTCTTACTTATTTTTTAGACCCTATTATCTGTAATGCTTTTTCTGTTAGTTATATAGAAGTATGTAACAGCTCTACTACTAGATATTCCATTGTTTCTGGCCTTAGGGCTGCAATAAACTGATTTGATTTTGAGATATATATATATATATATATAAATTCACAAATTGTTTTTTTCCTATAATGTCTGAATGAATCAATAAAACAAATGATGGAACAAGTCACTTCTTTTCTCCAGCAATCAAAGAACTGAGTGTTATGCAGCAATGGCTTTTCTATTATCACATTGGATATCTTACCAGTTTTTATTTTCACGATATTCATTATATGCCCAAATTTCTAAATCAAGAGTGCCTGATTTCCTCTCGGGCAACCTTCTGGACCTTCTAGGGCCACCCTAAACCTCTGGGAGAAGACCAGCAACTACAGCCCGAGGGTGATGGTGAGGAGCAGAACTGAGAGCTTTTATGAATCTTGTAGAGGCATTTTGAAGATTTTTTTTAAATTTTGTACAATAATGGCAGAGTATTTAGCTCTGCACAATAGTCTTCAAAGGTTTCTTGCTCAGAGTGGCAGAAAACCACATCAACACTTTTGAGGGTGATTATGGCCAAAAGAGGCTGGACATTACTTCCTTCTGGACTTCATTTCAAAAACCGAATGCAAGATCCTCAGCCCAGATTTCTGGTAGGTACCGTGTTTCCCCGAAAATAAGACAATGTTTTATGCTTCTTTGAACCCCGAAATAAGCACTTGGGCTTATTTTCAGGGAGCTCTTATTATTTTGGGGTGTGTGGAGGAAACCAGAGGAAATGGCGGGGACCTGCTGTGCATACGTTTAAATATTTTTAGGGAAGGGGCTTATTATCAGGGGAGGTCTTATTTTAGGGGAAACAGGGTAGGTTCAGGTAGTCCTCAACTTACGACCACAATTGAGCCTACAGTTTCTGTTGTTAAGTGAATCTTGCCCCATTTTATGACCTTTCTTGCCACCGTTGTTAAGTGAATCACTGCAGTTGATAAGTTAGTAACCCGGTTGTTAAGGGAACCCGGCTTCCCCATAGACTTTGCTTGTCCGAAGGTCGCAAAAGGGGATCACGTGATCCCGGCACGCTGTGACCGTCACAAATATGTGTCCGTTGCCATGCAGCTGGATTTTGATCAGGTGACATTGGGAATGCTGCAACGGACGTAAGTGTGAAAAATGCTCATAAGCCCCTTTTTTCAGTGCCATTGTAACTTTGAATGGTCACTAAACGAACTATTATAAATTGAGGACTACCTGTATTATCTGTTTCTTTTAGTCATGTGTGTTTGTGTGTGTACAGAAATGTGACTGTTTGTATGTTTAGGAATTTAGGAGAATGAAAAAAGGACATTGGGGGCTCCTAAGTCAGTTTTAGCATCAAAAAGGATCTGGGCAGCCCTGCTCTAAACAGACCCAGTGGATCCCAGTTATGAGCATGTAGAGCAGTATTTCTCAACCTTGGTAGCTTGAAGATGGGTGGACTTCAACTCCCAGAATCCCCCAGCCAGCAGCGCTGGCTGGGGGATTCTGGGAGTTGAAATCCACCCATCTTCAAGCTTCCAAGGTTGAGAAACACTGATGTAGAACAATCAAGCCTTTTGGGGAGAGGGGGATTCTTGCTTCTGCAATGAGTGTTATTAGCGAGGGCTTCCCACTGCAAAGATTCAAATGACCCTCCCCGGCGTGGTTGAGGCCTGCAAATGAGCCTTGATTGGCGTCTCTCGTGGAAGACACCCCGCAAGTTTCAACCTCCTTTCCCTGCAGGAGGAAATCTCTTGCAAAAAGACTGCTTCGGAGCAGCCTGACCCGCAACGCTGAACACACAATCTTCAGCTTCAGCCGTTGCCTTTCAAAGAGACAAAAGGAAAGCGAGGGGAATCCTTCCAAGCAAGCTAATAAAGGGAGGAGGGGAGGGTTAAGCTAAATAACAGAAGACCACTCCCCGGCTAAAGAAGGAGATATTAAAAGGAAGAGCCAAGCATTAAAACAACTCAGACATCTGGGAATTTTGACTCATGCGCAAAGCAAATGAAAGAATAACCTACAGTGGAGAGCCTTACCGTTCAGTATAGGGAGTGAAGGCTTTCGTCTTTCAGATCAGAGTTACAGTCAAACAATAAATGACGGTTGGATTTGCACTGGCTAGCATTGGATAGCAATGGTTGCAGTCCCTCATTCGCAGTCAAACCACAAATAGTTGTAGCAAATTGCTGAATATTAAATTTACAGTAGATAATGTTGAATTAGCATTATGTAATCTAAAACCATCGCTATCCAGAGGACCAGATGGTTTATGTGCTTTTTTCCTAAAAAAGCTTGCTACCATCCTAGCTGAATCTTTGTGTACAATTTTTGAAGTATCGTTTTGAACTAGTTCTCTGCCTGGTCATCAGCTATACCGTGTTTCCCGAAAATAAAACAGGGTCTTATTTTCTTTTGAACCCTGAAATAAGGGCTTGACCTTATTATTGGGGGAGGTGTCTTAATCTTTTGGGGGTACAGGAAGCTGCGAGTGTGGGACTGGATGTCCTGTCACCAACGTCACCTCCCCTCCCTGTTCTTTGCGCCAGTCAAGCAGCTGGCCACCGCTGCCCTAATGTGTCCCGCCACCACCGCTGCCTCATGGAGCAGGACTCTGCAAGGCTTGTTGTGCCATTGCACGCACAAAATGCAGCACCGCCACAAGCTTCATCATACCGGCACAGTTGGCGTCCTGCTGCTTGCGGTTCGCCGATATGTCAAACCTCGCGGCAGTGGTGCCGTTCATGTGTGCAACAGCACAAGCCTTGCAGAATTCTGCTCCACGAGGCAGCAGCGGCAGTGCGACGTGTCTCACAAAGACTCGTTTCTGGCAGATGGGGCGGGGGAAAGGTGAGATGCGTGGAGCGAGACGTGGCTCTCCTTGCTGTCCCTTCTCCCCTGCCTTGCTGGGTATGGCAGGGCTCCTGCCCCTTGCTTAGCCACCTGCCCCCTTTAGGGATGCAATTTGGGAGTGGCAGGTAGGGTGAGCGAGAAGTGGGACACACTCCTTACCTTTCCAGCTCTGTCGCGTTCTCGCCGTTGTGTCCAGGGAAACATGTTATAAGAGTTTGATTGAATTCACAAGAAGGTTTTTTTTTACAACATGTTTCCCTGGACACAATGGTGAGGAACGTGATGGAGCTGGAAAGATAAGATGCACGTCCCGCTTCTCCCCCACCCCACCTGCCACTCCCAAAATGCATCCCTAAAGGGGGGTAGCTAAGCAAGGGGCAGGAGTGAGGTGCGAGGCAGGGCACTGGCCTGTCGCTCTTTATGTGGCAGCCATCAGCGTTACTGGTAGGTTCGGAAAGGGCATGTGGGGTGCGTGGGGCATGTTCCCCCCCTTTCCTCTCTCTCTGGCCTCGCCTCCTCACATCGTGTTGTTTGTGCGGCAAGCAACCAGAGGAAGTGGCGGGACCGGCTGCGCATGCGTGTAAGTAGATGGTGAGGGGCTTATTGTGCGGGGGGGGGCCTTATTTTATCGCATGCACTGAAAAGCCCGATTGGGCTTATTATCTGGAGAGGTCTTAGTTTCAGGGAAACACGGTAGTTATACCAACTTTTTAAAAAGGGTGACCCTAATTCAGTTGAAAATTATAGACCAAATTCTTTGTGTTGTGTTACATGCAAAGTTATGGAATCAATTATAAACCAATCCAATGTTCACCACTTAGAGGCAAACAACTTGCTATCCAACAAACAGTTTGGCTTTAGGAAAAATTCGTCCTGTAATCTACAATTTTTGCACTGTAAAAGCATCTGGACTACATGTCTTGATCAAGGCAAAGCTGTAGATGCAATTTACATAGATTTTTGTAAGGCTTTTGATACAGTAGTACATGATAAACTGCTGTTGAACTTAAACTCTTACGGCAATTCCGGTCCTTTGCACAAGTGGATTGCTGCTTTCCTGTCTAACAGACTGCAGAAAGTCAAAATAGGGATGGCGCTGTTTAATTTTGCATCAATTAACAGTGGTGTTACGCAAGGCAGCGTCTTAGGTCCCACGCTTTTCTTGCTCTATATCAACGATTTATGTGATCAACTTAAAAGCAATTGCGTCCTTTTTGCCGATGACATAAAATTATTCAATACTACAGATAATTCTGTTGTTTTGCAAAGTGATCTCGAGTACGTGTCTGAATGGTCATCTATTTGGCAACTTCAAATTTCAATCAATAAATGCTCTGTCCTACTTATTGGTAAACGTAATCAGAATGTCAAGCATAAGCTAGGTGGCATTAAACTAGCTGATGACTCTCACTTTGTCAAGGACCGAGGTGTACTTATCTCTGACGATCTATGCTCCAAAGTTCACTGTAACAGCTTTGCTAAAAAAGCATTAAGAATTGTACATTTGATTTTGTGCAGTTTTTTTTTTTCTGGAAACCTTGTATTGCTAATTAGAGCTTATAAAACTTATGCTAGGCACTGTTTCTCAACCTTGGCCGCTGGACGATGTGTGGACTTCAACTCCCAGAATTCCCTAGCTGGCTGGGGAAGTCTGGGAGTTGAAGTCCACACATCGTCCAGCGGCCAAGGTTGAGAAACACTGTGCTAGAGCAATCTTAGAATATTGTTCAATTGTTTGGAATCCCCACCATATATCTGACATCAGTACAATTGAGTGGGTTCAGAAGTATTTCATGAGAAAAGTCTTCTGTACACAGTAGAATTCCTTATGCCACTAGGCTCGAAATTCTCGATTTGGATAAGTTAGAACTGCGCTGCTTGCGGTCAGATCTAGGTATTGCATACAAAATTATACGTAGTAATGTTTTACCTGTACGTGACTTTGTTTTAATCACAATAATTCGCGCGCTAACAACCGCTTTAAACTCAATGTAGATCGTTCTAAACTTGACTGTAAAAAATATTATTTCTGTAATAGACTTGTCAAAGTCTGGAATGCTCTACCTGATTCAGTTGTTCCAGCTACAAATTTTCAGTTTCAGTCACAAATTGACTTCCATGGACCTTACATCATACTTAAGTGGTCAGTAGAAGGGGCGTGCATAAGTGCACTAACATGCCTATCGTCCCTGTCATTGTATTTTTATTCTCTTATTCTTGTTCTCAGTTTTGCTTGACAAATTCAAATAAATAAATAAATAAATATCTCAACCTAAGTCCAATTCACAGGATCCTCAGATCAGATGGTTGAGTGAGCCACACAGTGATGGGACTTTGATCAGATAGATGCTCCAAATACTGGGTTTAACAATCTGAAGGTCACACAACCAAGTTACTTTTCCAGCTAATAGTCCATCTCCTACACTCACAAACACACACACACACAAACAATTGAGCTCACATACTACACTAAGCCAGGGTGCCTTTTTACTATATTCTGAAATAATATTTACTTCTTTGGAATGTTTATATGGCTGCCTACCTAATGTGCAAACTCTAGGGGAAAGGAAGGGGAAGGGGAAAAGAAGGAAGGAAGGGAGGGAGGGTGGGAGGGAGGGAGGGAGGAAGGAAGGAAGGAAGGAAGGAAGGAAGGAAGGAAGGAAGGAAGGAAGGAAGGAAGGAAGGAAGGGAGGGAAGGGAAGGGAAGGGTGTATGTTTGCTACAGATTCTTCTTCATCTTAAACCAGTCATGGTAATAAAATACAGACAACTCGCTCAGCACCTGATTAGAATTCCCACTTTTTCAAACTATTGGGGTGAACTGTCAAATCCTGATCTGCGCAGGCTTCAACACTTGGCAGCCCCTGTGAAGCTCAGCAGTTTCAGCTGCAGGAAACGGCTGCTTTGAGAGTTGTGACATGCGCGTAAGCCTCTGCGATGCTAACCCAATGAAGAGCAAGCATCAGCCAGCTTCACTGATTACTGCAGGGAGGCTGAGGCAGTAATCAGGAGAGGCTAATTAAGATGCAGGCCTTAGCCCGAAAGGCCTGTCCACAACCGGTATCTGCCGAACCCCTAAACCCCAAAAGCAGCAGAGACATATATGGTTTCTGTTCTCTAGGAATGAATTTGGCACCATGTGCTAAAATGCAAAAGGGATTTAACATCTTTTTTTTAAGTTAGGTTAATAGTTTTATTTATTCATTTGTTTATTTTTGGATTAATGTATCTGGTGCCTATACAACAGCAGAAAAAACACACTGCAAGACAATAACAAATGAACAGAAAACTTGGAATTTTCCCAGGACAGGCAAAATGTAGCCCTCCAGATGTTGCTGGAACATCACTGTTTTGTCGCTTTGTCACCAGCCATGTTGCTGTTTTTATTTATTACACCTCAAGAATATTATAATGGCTTGCAATAAAATATCAAGAGTATCAAAAGTAACTCTTGATTTAACAGCAGTTCATTTAGTGACTGTTTGAAGTTAGAATGCCACTGGAAAAAATAACTCATCACCATTTTTCACACTTACAACCGTTGCCGCATCCCCATGGTGACGTGATCAAAATTAAGACGCTTGGCAGCTGACTCATACTTATGACGGTTGCATGTCCCGGGGTCATGTGATCCCCTTTTGCGACCTTCTGACAAGCAAAGAAATGAGGAAGCCAGATTCACTGAACGACCGGGTTACTAGTTTATCAACTGCAGTGATTCGCTTAATAACTAAAGCAAGAAAGGTCATAAAATGGGGCAAAACTCACTTAACAAACATCTCACTTAACAACAGAAATCTTGGGCTCAATTGTGGTCATAAGTTGAGGACTACTTGTATTCCTTTTTTAAAAAAAGCTGAAAATGACAGGACAATTACCAAGACAAAAATTGAGAAGCAAGATCAATAAACTGTTTTTTTCCTGACAGTGACATCCTCAGTTATCTGGGATTCAGAGTTTTGCTAAACAACTGGTAAGATGGTATCTGTGTGAATACTATCTGTCTATGTGAATAGTGCAAATGCACAGAATTGATCACGCCGGTTTTGCAATCTAAGGGTTGCTCTCTTTTCAACTGGGAAAGACGGAGACTCTAACTACCATATATTGGCACTTGAAAAAGTGCACGAAAAACAGGGATGTTAAAAGAAAGTGGCCACAAAATTCTGAGGATTTTTTTTTCTTTTAAGGGAAGCTAAAGCAGAATAATGAGAGAAACAAAGAGAAAAAAGAGATCTAGAGGGGGCAACAATATTTTTAAAAAGCACCATTACAAACTATTTTGATGAAGGAGGAACATGGAGGAATGAGGGGGGAAGCAACTATGGTTACACAGGGGGCTCGGTGAGCACCTGAAGGCAAAATAGGGAAATATGTAAGAAATGAAAAGAGGGTGGAATGGAACCCCCAAAAGAAAAGCTTAGACAGGGAACCCAGGATTGAACAGCAGGTGTCAGGAAAGCACAAGTTAAAAATTGAGCTGAGGTTAGCAAGGGATGCTAACAATGGCAAAGGGATTTCCTTAGATCATGTTTGACAGGAAAGGAAAAAAGGAAAGAATCCAAATATTAATTGGTCAATGGAGAAGGTAAAGGCTGAGGAGAATTAAACTCCTCAACCCCCAATTTAAATTCATGCTTTTTCAACCCCAAATCAGGGGAAGGACTGAAAAAGAAAACATGGCCAGAGTCTAACTATCCATTTTGAATTAATTCGGCTTAGGGGTCTCCAAACTTGGCAACTTTAAGATATGTGGACTTCAACTTCAGCCAGTCATGCTGAAGAGTTTGGGAGACCTCTGGTTCAGCTCATCAGGACCACACAAATTTCACCTAAGGTAGCGAAGGAACTAGTTCAGGGGTCTCCAACCTTGGCAACTTTAAGCCTGGAGGATTCTGGGAGTTGAAGTCCTCCAGGCTTAAAGTTGCCAAGGTTAGAGACCCCTGAATTAGCTGACACTTGGCCAAATGAGCCTCTGCTGCCTTTGAGAGACTCTGGAGGACTGATGAAAAGCCAGGTGAGCGGAGGAGAGAAAATCTGTTCCTATCATCAAAACAGGGGAAAAGAGAAGATCCAGAAGACTGGAGACCAAACATTCTGATCTCAACACCTGGGAAGATTTTGGAGCCAACCAAAACCACATTGTCTCCCAGGTGCTTTCCAATCAACGTAGGAGATTTTACAGGAAATCAGCCATAAAGCCAGCGTGGCTCTGTCAAAGAACAAATCCTGCTAGATAAATGCTATCTCATCTTTTATTCAAAGAATGTCCTGAATCAATTGCGGTTATACTGTGGACATAATATACCTTGACTTCATCAAAGCATCTGACAGATAACCTTCTGCCAGGCTGATTAGCAAGCGACTTAATGTTGGCAGGGTGGCATGGAGATTAGATGGATACAGAGCGGCTGAGAAACCCTACATCTTCACTCTCCCTCCTCAAACTGAAGAGATGGGATACTACAAAGATCAGTCTGAGTCCACCGGTATTCAATATTTCCAGCAGTAACTTGGATGAAGAAATGAAAGGAGAGTTTAAATGAATAAATAAGAGTTTATCAGATGTGCAGGTGACATAAAATCAGGTGGGACAAGAAATACCCTAGGAGAAAATAATAATTCCACTCTACAGGTAGTCCTTGATTTATGACTTGTCGCTTAGCGACTATCTGAAGTAAGGACAGATTTCCCAAAAGGTACTTAATGATCTGAATTTGAAGTCCTGACAGCTGGGCTCTGCCCATTATCCCATTTTGGGCACTTGGCAACCAGCCCACATTTACAGACATCTGTAATGTTCCCAAAGTCATGAGACCAGAATTTATGACCTTTTTTGCGGGAAACTGGCATTTACCTCTGGTTTCCGGCAAAAAAGTCCATTGCAGATAATGGATTCACTCAAAGATTGTGGTGATCGTTTTATGATGACGGGTTTTGGAACCCCGAGAGGTGGCATGTTGTGAGAAGGGGGTTGAGGGGTTTCTTGGGAAAGTTTTTAGAGAAAATTTTAAGGGGTTCCGGGAGGGGGGTAGTTGGTTATATGGAGAGATCTGGGGGGATCCATATAGCTACAGAGCAGCATAGCCAGTCTGACGGTCGTGGCGGGAGGGACAGGGTTGGGAGCTCGGATGGGGTGCAGGGGGATGAGGGTGAGAGCTGTTTAATTAGTACTGTGGGTGAGAGGGGCAGATATGGCGATAGCAGGGGGCCATTTCAGGAGTGCGCACTTGCTGTTTGCGAGTGATTGCGCACTCCGGCCCACAATGCGCTTCTCGTTCCCCGGGTTGCACAGACCCTCAGGGCCTGGGCCTCCGGCTGATGTTGTGCAATGCCAGGTCCGTGATAAATAAAGCCCCCCTCATTTACGATCTTGTCCAAGAGGGGGGTGCTGACCTGGCGGGTATCACGGAGACCTAGTTGGGCTGGGATGGGGGGTTCCCCTGATTGAAATGTGCCCACCAAGCTTCCACGCATTCTATCAGCCGAGGGCTCAGGGTAGGGGCGGGGGGTGGCGGATATTATAGAGGAAAGTCTTTGTCCAAGGGAGGCCACTGTACCTCAGATAGCTGGATGTGAGTCCCTCCTTGTGAAGTGGGGTCGTGGGGTGCAGATGGGCTTGCTGATTGTGTACCTGGCTCCCTGCCATGTAGCAGCGGCCCTGCCCGAGCTGCTCAACGTAATAGCCGGGGTGGCGTGGATACCCCCAGACTTATGTTACCCAGACCTGCCATCTGTCGGTGAAATGTCAGAGGCAGCTCGGGAGTTCATGGCCTCCATGACGGCCATGAACCTGACCCAGTTAATTCAAGGCCCCACTCACACGGGGGGACACACTCGGGATCTGATTTTTGTCTCTGGTCAGTGGTTGAATGTTCTAGAAATAGGGGATATAGCCATCCAGCCCTTGTCATGGTCAGATCATTCACTCCTTCGACTAGACTTTCGAGCCGCTACCCTCCATCGCAGGGAGACGGAACCGACTAGGTGGTTCCATCCCAGGCGCCAGACAGGTTCCTGACAGAGCTTGGGCCATTCCCTGAGGCTCTGGCTCACAATTCGACTGAAGAACTGGTGGCCGCCTGGGATAAGGCGGCCGCTGGAGCTTTAGATCGTGTCATATCTTTGCGGCCTCTGACCCGGTGCCGATCCCAATTGGCTCCCTGGTTTTTGGAGAAGCTGAGGGAGATGAAGCGCCGGAAAAGATGCCTGGAGAGCGATTAGAGGGCCAGCCGTTCCGAATCTGATCGAACACTGGTGAGGCCTCATATTAAGATCTACCTAATGGTGATAAAAGCGGCAAAATCTAATTATTTTTCCGCTCTTATTGCATCTGCAGAGAACCGCCCAGCCACCCTGTTTAGGGTGACCTGCTTCCTACTTCAGTTGGGAGCGCAGGAAGACCCTTGCAAGGTAGGGCTGAGGATTTTGTGCAATATCTGCATGATAAAATCGCTCAGATACGGGAAGGCCTGGACTCCGACTAGGTAGGTTCAGATGGGGTGACGGAGGTGGGTCCTGAGAGTGTTATCTGGGAGGAGTTTGACCATGTGGCTCCCGAGGATGTGGACAGGATTCTGGGTAGACTTAGTGCTGCCACATGTTTATTGGACCCGTGTCCCTCCTGGTTGGTGCTGGCCTCCCGGGCAGTCACACGAGGCTGGCTCCAGGTGATTATTAACACTTGAGTGAGGGCTTCTTCCCCTCTGCCCTGAAAGAGGCGGTGGTGAGGCCCCTCCTCTAGAATCCTTCCCTGGACCCCGCTATATTAGCGAACTATTGTCCAGTCTCCAACCTTCGCTTTGTGGTGAAGGTTGTTGAGAGTGTGGTGGCACCACAACTTCCCCAGTACCTGGATGAAGCTGTCTATCTAGATCTGTACCAGTCGGGCTTCAGGCCGGGATACAGCACGGAAACGGCATTGGTCGTATTGGTTGATGATCTCTGGAGGGCTCGGGACAGGGGTTGTTCCTCTGTCCTGGTCCTATTAGATCTCTCAGCGGCTTTTGATACCATCAACCATGGTATCATGCTGCGCCGGTTGGAGGGGTTAGGAATGGGGGGGCACTGTGTTGCGGTGGTTCTCCTCCTTCCTCTCTGACCGTACGCAGTCTATGTTGGTAGGGGGACAGAGGTCGACCTCGAGGCGCCTTGTTTGTGGGGTGCCGCAAGGGTCGGTCCTCTCGCCCCTCCTGTTCAACATTTATGTGAAGCTGCTGGGTGAGCTCATCCGTGGTTTTGGGGTGAAGTTCCATCAGTACCCTGATGATATTCAGCTGTACATCTCCACCTGGGACCACCCCAATGATGCCCTTGACATGATGTCCCGGTGCCTGGAGGCCGTGCAGATCTGGATGGGGAGAAACAAGCTCAGACTCAACCCCTCCAAGACCGAGTGGCTGTGGTTTCCGGCGTCCCGGTATAGCCAGCTGGTTCCATCGCTGACTATTGCGGGTGAGATCTTGGCCCCCTCAGAGAGGGCTCGCACCTTGGGCGTCCTCCTGGATGTACGGATGTCTTTAGAAGACCATGTGACAGCTGTGGCCAGGGGGGCTTTTTATCAGGTTCGCCTGATTCACCAGTTACGTCCCTTTCTGGACTGGGATGCCTTGCGCATGCTCACTCATGCCCTCGTCACTTCCCCTCTGGACTACTGTAATGGTCTCTACATGGGGCTCCCCTTGAAGAGCACTCGGAGGTTCCAACTGGTCCAGAATGCGGCCGTGTGGGTGATTATGGGAGCAACACGGCACACCCATGTAACACAACTCCTGCGCGAGCTGCACTGGCTCCCAGTGGTCTTCCGGGTGCGATTCAAGGTGCTGGTTACCATCTTTAAAGCGCTCCATGGCTTAGGACCTGGGTATTTACGAGATCGCCTTCTGCCACGGATAGCCTCCCACCGGTCAATACGCTCCCACAGAGAGGGACTCCTCAGGGTGCCATCAGTCAAACAATGTCGATGGCGACCCCCAGGGGGAGAGCCTTCTCTGTGGGGGCACCTGCCCTCTGGAATGAATTGCCCCCAGAGATTCGTATGATCCCTGACCTAAGTACCTTTTGCCGTGCCCTTAAGACTTTACTGTTTCAACAGGCTGGGCTGGCTTAATAACGAATTTTAATGGGTGTTTTAGTTTTTAATATAGGGCCAAATTATTTAATATGTTTTAAATTGTTTTTAAATTTTATGGATATATGTATTTTATTGTGGCTGTGCACCGCCCTGAGTCCCTCGGGAGAAGGGTAGTATAAAAATTTAAATAATAAATAAATAATGAATAAATATGACCCCTGCATTCACTTAACAACTGCCACAAAAGTTGTTGTAAAATTGGGTTTGTCACACGGGTGCTTCGGCTCACGACCATCATGATGTAGGACAGAAATGTCAAGCTCCATTATGGTTGTAAGTCGAGGACTACCTAAATTCTGCTTTCATCAGTTCCCCCTACCTCCCCCTTCTATGTTATATTTTGGGTACCACACTTTCAGAAGATTTAATGAAGGGCAATAATAATGATAAAAGATTATAAACTAAGAAGCGGGACTGTTTAGTTACAAACAGAGGGGGAGGAGAATGTATGCTAGGATTTGTAACACATGAGTAAGAATGAGTAAGAACACAGGGAAGAAGAACTGGGCGATTAATGGATTTAAAGGCAGATCCTATTTCCTCAACTGTTCCAGCAGGTGGACAAGACTCAAGAGAGGAACAGGTGGTCTCATCCAATGACCAGAATTTCCATTGCTAAACAAACTGGTTGTTGTGCAACAGCTGTTAAGTAAATCACTGCATTTGTTAAGTGGATCATGCAGTCATTAAGCAAATCTGACTTCCCCCATTGACTATGAATCCAATGGGGAAGGTTGCAAAAGGTGACAGTGCGACTGTCATAAATACATGCCAGTTTCCAAGCAACCAAATTTTGATCAGGTGACCATGGGGATGCGACAACCGTCGTTAAATGTGAGCAACGGTAGTAAAACACTTTTTTCAGTGCCACTGTAATTTCAAACATTCACTAAGTGAATGGTTGTAAGTTGAGGACTATGTAAATGGTGAGGTTGAAACAAGCACTAGACAGTCAACATCTAGAAATGCCTCAATTTGAATCTCTGCACCAAATTAAAACAGAAAGTGGCACTTACTGGCCCCTTCTAATTCCAGGATTCTCTGACTCCAGATTCCAGGAGCCGGAATTCCAGATTCCAGTTCGGACCGGCTTGGGCGAGTAGGTAGCGATGGCGGCGGGCAGTTCGGAGAACCGGTAGCAAAAATCCCTGCCCCTGCCCCCATGCCCAGCTGAGCCGCGCGATCATCAGAGGCTTTTTTTCTTTTAAATGCCTCTGACGAGCCAAGCTGTGACGATCCCAGCTGAGTTACCTGCCGATCAGGCAACTCAGCTTGGATCGTCAGAGCCATTTAAAAGAAAAATGTATGTATTTATGTATTTGATCTTGGCTGTTCACCGCCCTGAGTCCTTCGGGAGAAGGGCGGTATATAAATATAATTAATAAATAATAAATTAAAAAAAACTTTTTTCTTTTAAATGGCTCTGATCAGGCAACTCAGCTGGGATCATCAGAGCCTCTTGAAAGTATTTTTACATGGTTTTACATGTAAAAAATGGTTTTAATTTAATTTAATTTAATTTAATTTCCAATTTATATACCGCCTTTCTCCCTGAGGACTCAGGGCGGTGTACAGCCAAGATAAGAACATAGAATACAAATATTAAAAACAGTTAAAAATATATATAAATTTGGCCCGAAAGTTAAGAAATCACAAACTAATTAAAAGAATTTAAAAATTCCTTCTTAAGCCAGCCCGGCTTGCTGGAAAAGGTGGGTTTTAAGGGCACGACGGAAGGCACTGAGGTCATGGATTCTCCTTATCTCAGGGGGCAACTGATTCCAGAGGGTGGGAGCCCCCACAGAGAAGGCCCTCCCCCTGGGGGTCACCAGCCTACATTGATTGGCTGATGGCACCCTGAGGAGGCCCTCTCTGTGGGAACGCACGGGTCGCTGGGAGGTCGTCGGTAGCAGCAGGCGGTCTCGAAGATAGCTAGGCCCTATGCCATGGAGCGCTTTAAAGGTGATAACCAACACCTTGAAGCGCACCCGGAAGATCACCGGGAGCCAGTGCTTTTTTACTTTAAAAGTAAAAAAAAAAATGGCCACGCCCACCCAGTCACATTACCCACCACCACCAAGCCACACCCACAGAACCGGTAGTAACAAATTTTAGATTTCACCACTGCCAGATTCATATATAAAATGCAACATTCATCCAATTTGTTGTAACAGGCAAACTACATTATGGTTTCACAGGTGGCCCAGTTCGCCACAACAGGCTAAGAAAAGCGATGCGTTCCCATGACAAGCTGAATCTGTAACTCCATTTTAAACTAGCAGGAAACACTGAAAGAAATATGGTTCCTGTCAGAATCCTAGAATCATATGAAAATAGCACAGATTGTTCTCCTATGGAATGGAAAGAGCTAAAAATAAGAACAGAAGTGCTCATCTGGAGTGGGTGAGGAATTCAGCTACAATAGCGCATGACACAGAGCAAAGAAAACAAGAATAGGGGAAAAAAACATGTGAAAGTCCTAGAACAGGGGTGTCAAACTGGATTTCTCCGAGGGCTGGATCAGCATTTTAGTTCTCCTCTGCAGGGCCCGCTTGGGGGGGGGGGAAACAGGACAGGGATGGGAAGGATGCCTCCTCCAGCACTTTGCTGGCCAAAATGGGGCACAAGGGGGTACAAGGGGCCCCCACCCCATTTTGGCCAGCAGAGTGCTACAGGAGGCTATCCAGGCCAAAAATGGAGTGCAGAGCGCCATGTGCGGGGGCCCCGTGCCCCGTTTTGGCTGCCAGAGGCATTGTATACTGGTCCTTTGCTATTTCGAGGCCAGCCCTGCAGGCCAGATTTAAGCACCCCGCAGGCTGGGTTTGGTCATGGGCCTTGAGTTTGACACCCCTGTCCTAGAATAATCTCTACTCTGTTAAGCAGTTTTGACCCTTAACCAGAGGTCTCTGAACTTTGCAATTTTAAGACTTGTGGACTTCAACTTCCATGGCTGGCTAGGGAATTCTGGAATTGAAGTCCACATGTCTTAAAAACTGCCAAGGTTGGAGTCCCCTGTTCTTAACTGTTCTTGGAATTGCTCCCTCCTAGTGACTTGGAGAGCAGTAATAATGATTAACAACACAACAGAAAAGATGAACATATTTAAACATTTGCAAACCCTTTGAAAGATACAGTAAAAAAGCTAAGAAGGAAACAAAAAGACCAAAATACATCCTCTCCAGCAACCAACATAAACTAGATAAGCAGGGATTAATACCAGACAAACAATCAAAGAGAAAACAATGCCCGAATCAAGGAACTAAAAAGAAGTAAACCATACTCCTGCCAATGCTGGCTAGGCATTATTATAATAATGTATTTTGTGTACTTTTTTGTGTACTTTTTAAAAAAGTCCTATAATAATTACAGTTCTCTGTGTTTTATTGTTGTCCTTTCCGGCTCAATGACTGTAACAAAGGTTTGATTTGAAGGTAAGCTACTGTACATAAACAGGGAGCAAACCGCATATTCTGTAGGAGATGACCAGGTGGAGCCTGAGGGAGGGGTCAAACGCATCATCAGTCTGGAGTCCCAGAAAAAGACCTAAGACCAGCTCCCCCTTGAAGTCCATTGACTCTTATCTGGTGCAGATTTGTCTTGACCGTTAGTAGATCAGGATTCTTGTTTATGGGTTGCATGGAATAAACTCGGTGCTTTTGAACTCTGTCATGGCTCCTGATTTCATGCACTTGACACATTCACTAACCCTGGTGATATCACCTAGGCTGATACACCTGCAAGCAAACAACCAAGCTCACAGATCTTACCACATTATAAGAGTCCTGGTGGCGCAGTGGTTAGAATGTAGTACTGCAGGCAAACTCTGCCCACTGCTAGGAGTTCGATCCTGACCGGCTCAAGGTTGACTCAACCTTCCATCCTTCCGAGTTGGGTAAAATGAGGACCAAGATTGCTAGAGGAAGATGCTGACTCTGCAAACTGCTTACAGAGGGTTGGAGAGTACTGTAAAGCGGTATATAAGTCTAAGTGCTATTTATAAAATGCTAAGTGGGAGATACAGGTAATCCTCAATTTACAAATATTTGTTTAGTGACTGTTTGAAGTTACATAAGCAATGAAAAAAATGATTTATAAGCAGTACTCACAATTACAGCCATTGCGGCATTCCCACAGTTATGTGATCAGAATTCAGGCAGTTGGCAACCAACCAACCATTTACACAATGGTTGCAGCATCCACGGATGATATAATCGCCATCTGCAACCTTCCCAGCCAGCTTCCAATAAGCAAAGTCAATGAGGGAGGCCAGATTCACTTACCAACCATGAGATTCACTTAACAACAATGGCAAAAAGGTGCAACTCACTTAACAACTGCCTGGATTAACAGCAGCAATTTTGATCCCAATTGTGTTCGTAGGTTCAGGACTCCCTGTACCAATGCAGAAGACACTGCAAATTCTACACTTCATCCCTGATCTGCCTCTTTCTTTCACATACACGTAGACATCCCCACTAGCAGCTAGACAAATTGTTATAAATCTGGGGTCTGACTACTGCAAAAAGGAACAATTGCGGTGAAAAACACAAAACATATTCAAGATTAGCAGAGAGATAAATGTTCAGTTTCATTCTGCTGTACAAAAACACCCAAATCACTAGCACATTTATTCTCCTAATCCCATCTATATCTTTTCTGCATAAATAAAGCTGGGTACCACAATTGTCTTCACAAAATTTCCAGAGCAATTCACAAAAGCATCATCAGTTTTATTCATATATCCTTGACACTCACTATAAACATCAAAATAAGAAACAAGGGGAATCACATTGGTTGGGTTTTTTTCTCTGCACAAACATAATTCAGATATTGCTAAGAAGGAGTGTGTCATTTAAAAGACCTGTAATCCACAACATATACTATACACAGATGGCCTGTGTGTGCAACCAAATGTCTTCGTGCAAAATTAGAATTTTATTGCGAAGTGTGCAGAGTTCCCAATCTAGATTTAGGTCCCAACCTGTATCTAGTGCACATATCAAAGAGACTAAAAGATACAGAGGGAGCAGGGGGCCATATCATGTTAGGGGAGCGCGCACTCGCTGTCTACGAGCGGTGGCGTGCTCCAGCCCCCAAGGCTCTACTTGTTCCCCAGGTTGCACAGACCCTCAGGGCCCAGGCCTTCGGCTGATGTTGTGCAATGCCAGGTTTGTAGTAAATAGAGCCCCCCCTCATTTGTGATCTTGTTCAGGAGGGGGGAGCGGACCTGACAGGTATTACGGAGACCTGGTTGGGCCAGGAGGGGGGATTCCCCTCATTGAAATGTACCCACCAGATTTCCATGCATTTCATCAGCCGAGGTCACAGGGGAGGGGCGGGGGGGGTAGCGGTTATTATTAAGGAAGGTCGACTTAGACTGAGGGAGGCCATTGTTCCTTAGACGGCTGGCTGTGAGTCCCTCCTTGTGAAGTGGGGTCATGGGGTACAGATGGGTTTGCTGATCATGTACCTGGCTCCCTGCCACGTGGCAGCAGCCCTGCCCGAGCTACTCAACATCATCACCGCAGTGGCGGTTGACACCCCTAGACTTATGGTCATGGGGGATTTCAACCTGCCATCCGTGGGTAAGACGTCTGAGGTGACTCGGGAATTCATGGCTTCCATGACAGCTATGGACCTGACTCAGTTAATTCATGGCCCTACCCACACGGGGGGAAAACACGCTGGACCTGGTTTTTGTCTGTGGACAGTGGTTGAGTGATCTTGAGATAGCGGATATAGTCACCAAGCCCTTGTCATGGTCGGATCACTCTCTCCTTCGCCTTGACCTTTGAACTGCTGCACCTCGCCGCAGGGAGGCGGAGCCGGTAAGATGGTTCCGCCCCAGGCACCTGATGGAGCCTGACAGGTTCCAGATGGAGCTTGGGCCATTCCCTGAGGTTCTAGCACACGCCTTGACTGGAGACCTAGTGGCCGCCTGGGATAGGGCAGCCGCTGGAGCTCTGGATCGGGTCGTGCCTTTGCGGCCTCTGACCCGGCGCCGATCTCATCTGGCTCCTTGGTTTACTGAGGAGCTAAGGGAGATGAAGTGCCGGAAAAGATGCCTAGAGAGCAGTTGGAGGGCCAGCTTTTCTGAATCCGACCGGACACTGGTAAGATCTCATATTAAGAATTACCTCGTGGCGATAAAAGCAGCAAAATGTAATTATATTGCTGCTCTTATTGCGTCATCAGATAACCGCCCAGCCACCCTGTTTAGGATGACCCACTCCCTGCTCTACGAGGGAGCGCGGGAGGACCCCTTGGAGGGTAGAGCTGAGAACTTTGTACAGTATCTGTATGACAAAATCACTCAGATTCGGGAAGACCTGGACTCCGACTGGGTAGTTTCAGGGGGGATGACTGAGGCAGGTCTTGAGAATGTTATCTGGGATGAGTTTGATCCTGTAACACCTGATGACGTGGACAGGATTCTGGGCAGACTGAACGCGACCAAATGTTTGTTGGACCCGTGTCCCTCCTGGTTAGTGCTAGCTTCCCGCGAGGTGACGCGAGGCTGGCTCCAGGGGATTATAAATGCTTCATTGGGTGAGGGTGACTTCCCCGCCGCCTTGAAAGAGGCGGTGGTGAGGCCTCTCCTCAAGAAGTCTTCCCTGGACCCGACAGTGTTGGCAAATTATCGTCCGGTCTCCAACCTTCGCTTCGTGGCGAAGGTTGTTGAGAGTGTGGTTGCGCGACAGCTCCCCTAGTACCTGGATGAAACAACATATCTGGATCCGTTCCAGTCAGGCTTCAGGCCTGGGTACAGCACGGAAACGGCATTGGTCGCGTTGGTTGATGATCTCTGGAGGGCTCAGACAGGGTTGCTCCTCTTTCCTGGTCCTGTTAGATCTCTCAGCGGCTTTTGATACCATCAACTATGGTATCATGCTGCACCAGTAGGAAGAGTTAGGGGTGGGAGGGCACTGTGTTGCGGTGGTTCTCCTCCTTTCTCTCCGACCGGTTGCAGTCTGTGTTGGCAGGGGGGCAGAGGTCGACCCCGAGGCCCCTCATATGTGGGGTGCCACAAGGGTCGGTCCTCTCGCCCCTTTTCTTCAACTTTTATGTAAAACCGCTGGGCGAGATCATCCGTGGTTTCGGGGTGAAGTACCAACAGTACGCTGACGACACTCAGCTGTACATCTCCACCCCGGACCATCCCAATGATGCCCTTGAAGTGATGTCCCGGTGCCTGGAGGCCGTGCAGATCTGGATGGGGAGAAACGGGCTCAGGCTCAACCCATCCAAGACCGAGTGGCTGTGGTTTCCGATGTCCCGATATAGTCAGTTGGCGCCATCACTGACTATTGGGGGCGAATCGTTGGCCCCCACGGAGAGGGCTCGCAACTTGGGCATCCTCTTGGATTCACGGCTGTCTTTAAAAGAGCATTTGACGGCCGTGACCGGGAGGATTTTTCATCAGGTTCGCCTGATTCGCCAGTTGCGTCCCTTTCTGGATCAGGACTCCTTACTCACGGTCACTCATGCCCTCATCACTTCCCGCCTGGACTATTGCAACACTCTCTACATGGGGCTCCCCTTGAGGAGCACCCGGAGGCTCCAACTGGCGCAGAGTGTGGCCGTGCGGGTGGTTATGGGAGCGACATGGCATTCCCATGTAACACCTCTCCTGCGCAAGCTGCACTGACTCCCGGTGGTCTTCCGGGTGCACTTCAAGGTTTTGGTTACCACCTTTAGAGTGCTCCATGGCTTAGGACCTGGTTACCTACGGGACCACCTGCTGCCACCAATAGCCTCCCACCGGCTGGTACACTCTCATAGAGAGGGGCTCCTCCAGGTGTCGTCGGCCAAACAATGTTGATTGGTGGCCCCAGGGGGAGAGCCTTCTCTGTGGGGGTACCTACTATCTGGAATGAGCTCCCCCCAGAGATACAGAGGATCCCGGATCTCCGCACCTTCCGCCGCGCTCTTAAGACCTTTTTATTCCATCAGGCTGGCCTGGCCTAATCTTTTCTCTTTTTCCCCTTTTTAAAATGTAAATTTTAATCTGTTTTAAATTATTGGGGTGTTTTAAATCTGTCTTAGGCCAAATTGTTTAATTCAGTTTTACTCTGCTTTTAAATTTTGTATTTATGTGTTTTATCTTGTGGCTGTTCACCGCCCTGAGTCCGGCAGGAATAGGGTGGTATATAAATAAAATAAAATGAAAAAAAAAATGAAATGTGAAATCTTGCTTTACGATTATGGCCTTAGTGACAGTAATTCTAGTCCCAGTTCCATCGCAAACGAAGGGCTATCTATAAAAAGGAATTTAGAACTGGCCATCTAAATAGGGTATGACATTAAGGCTGGACAGACAAGAGATTGCACAACCGAAAGATATAAGCAAGGGTGAGAAAGCAACTGAAATAACCCACCTTCTTTGCTATAAAGAAGGTAGGAAGTGACGATCTATCTCAGGCTTTCAAGAATCTGCTATGGTACCCTTTAATGAAGTATCAGTCAGAATAAAACAATAAGAGAGTTGGAAGGGACATTGGAGGTCTTCTAATCCAACCCCCTGCTCAAGCAGGAGACCCTATACCTTTTCAGACAAATGGCTGTCCATAAAAGCCTCCAGTGATGGAGCACCCACAACTTCTGAAGTTCTGTTCTGGTGCTTTGGAAAATAAGTTGACCCCTTCTTCTTTGGGGCAGCCCCTCAAATACTGGAATATTCCTAAAATCCCTGCTATGTCTGCCTTTTGATCTACCTTGAAAAACTGATAGAAGATCAGGATCTTATTTACTTTTACTTTGTCTTATTTCACTTGCCGTGTGCACATACCAGTTGCATTCTTACAACTACATTGCTCCTGTGAGTGCTGGGATCCTCTCCCACAGAGACCAACCTTAGAGTAAACTGTTGCAAAGTATGGATTACGAGAACAAATCTAAATTATTAATTTTGTCTGTTAGGGAGTTTTTTCCCAGTAGAAACAGGCTATAAACATTCCAAATCATGTAACTCAATCTGTCAATTACAAGCATAACAACTAAGATAAATATTCAATAAATATTCAAAAATGCTGGGATAAAATGTTAGGTTTTAATCCCCTCCCTAACCTATACAAAGGAGGGAGAAAGCAGCTTCAACCTCGATGACAGAGTCTCGCCATAGAAAAGGCAAAATTATTTGCTAATGTTAAATGGCGCAGGGAAATTGGAAAGAGATGGCCGGCTCAAAAAATCAAGATGGCAGCCCAAGCATGTGATCAAAGGCCTCTCCCTTTTTTTTCTAATTTGCAAACCTTCAAGTTTCTTCTGATTCTTTTTTTTTTTTAAAGTTTTATTGGATTTTTATTTTTAAATATATAGCAAAATCAATACATGAACAAAGTGGCCTCTGGGTATAATTCATTTTGATACAAATAGCAATGATAATAGTAATAATAAGTTGTTACATTAATCAAACTTATATAATCCTAGTATTGATATACATGATTGTATATCACATTTCTTTGTTGCCTCAGCTGTCCCAGCTTCGTGGCAGTCATGATGGCTGCCTCTTTTCCTCATCGTGGACGAGAGGGAAGAAGCCCTGGGTCGACAGGAGAGTTGCTGCGATCTGCGATCTGCAGGGCGCCCCTCTTTTCTTCACCACCCTTACAGGATGGCTTTAACTCCTTTTGGAGCCCTCCAATGGGGAGAACTCGGTGCAGGAATGCAGAGACCCACTCCTCACATCCAATCTCGCTGCGATGTCAGCCGGAGGTTTGTTTTGATTCTTTAAGGGTTTGCCATTTATTTGAAACCCTCCAAACCACTCTTGCAAGAAGTAAGGGTTGACCTTCTATTGTGTGTATGTGTGTTTGGGTGCATGTGCAAAGATTTGTGACCCAAAGTAACATAGCTTTATGTCTGGGAAGCTATTAGAGAAAAGCCAAGAAATATGAAGAAAATAAATAATAAAGGAGAAAATTGGGTGAATGAGTAGGTTGGATTGCTGCAGGGAAGAATTTTGGACAACTGTTAGTGGGAGGAGGAACCCTTACACACTGTTTTCTCCTTTTCAAATGGGTAAGTTAAAAAAAGGACAAGCGAGATATGCTTACGCATGGCCAGTTCACAATGTTGCAAAATGCTTCAATCAAAAGACTCAGTGTAGTAATCTTAGCAAAATAATATCAGTGTTATGCAAGTCCAGACCACATTCTTAGGTACACGTAAGAAAGGTATTTTTATTTAGTATGAGCCTATATCTAAGTGCAGTGGCTGCTAAATGCTTGCAATCCTTGGCTTCTCTCCAGGTCTTCTATTTAGCCTGGGATATGACCAGGTCAAAACTCTTCTTAAACAGCATGAGCAGACACTAAGCGCCAGTTGGAGCTACCAGCTCCCCAACCATGAATGCCAGTGAACCCCACAGCTACTCTACTTCTCCTACAACATTACCTAACCAACCTCAAAGTATCTGGCCTTGGAGGGCCTTCACTCTGGGCGTGTCCTGCCCTCCCCTCAGCTGTCCTCAAAGGCCGCTAGGAAAATGTCCTCCCCAGAGAGGCAACATCCCAGGGACTCTGGACACACAAAATGACTGAGTGTGTGTCCTCCAGAGCCTGGACTGAGAGACCTTCACACTGGCCTTCTTTAACCAACACTGCATCCCAAACGCCCAGGGTGATTCTATATCTCCCAGGCGCTTGCAGACACCAATTGTGCTACGACACACAATGTTACCAGGTTCTCTATCAGAGGACGACCTGTGCCTCAAACCAGTCTCAATGAGTATTTGTTCATTAATAGTGTGAGTTTTGTTATAGATTTATCAATATATTGACTTTTTAAATATTTATCTAATGTTTTGCCCCTCCCTATAGATTTTTAGGCTTGTTTTATTTTTAGCTTTTTAAATGTATCTATATTGGTTTTTTTTTAATTTTGTGTAATTTTGTGTTAATATTTAAGCTTTTTAATAATTATTCCTTCTATTTGTGTTTTTTAATTTTGTTTTAATATTTTAACAGACTAACAGAGTTGGAAGGGACCTTGTAGGTCATCTAGTCCAACCCCCCACCACCACCCAAGCAGGAGAGCCTATACCATTTCTGACAAATGGCTTTCCAGTTTCTTCTTGAAAGCCTCCAGTGATGAAGCTCCCACAACCTCTGAAGGCACCTTCCGTTCCATTGGTTGATGGTTTCACTGTCAGAAAATTTCTCCTTATTTCCAGGTTGAATCTCTCCTTGATCAGTTTCCATCCATTATTCCTTGTCTGGCCTTCAGATGCCTTGGGAAATTGTTAGCTATTTTAAAAATATTGATTGTATCCCAGCTTCCTTATGCTGGTCTACGAGCATAATAAAGATTTGATTGATTCTAAGTGCAGTACAAGATCTATTTTCCCCACAATCACCTTCTTAGAAGGTAGAGTGGGCCAAGAGTAAATCATTGTCCCAACAACCATCAGGAGTTTCCACGGCTGAGGAAGACTTGGGTCTCTTTGCTGCTGTCCAACATCTTCATCTCTACAACTCCCTGGCTCTCTGCTCCAAACACAGAGATGTGGATTTGATCCAGAAATTCAACCTGACAGTCTGAAGCCAAATCAAATGAAACAAATGTTTCTTCTGCCCAATTTCAATATGTCTTTTAGTGTAATGAGAATCCTGTGCAATGAGTTTTAAGTTTGCACATTCACTAACCATCATTAGTATTATCTGAACTCAAGCAAATTGTTGCTAATTTTACATACGACGTCTTGAAAGAAGCTAACTTCCAATCATAGTTTATGATACAGGCTTATTTCAACTAATCATTGTGAACCTGCATTAGACCTTGATGTTATGCTGACCTACTAAACTGGGACTGATCTGAAAGAGGAACAAAAGTCATTGGAAGAAAGGAAACTGTAGCTAATCCAAACCACAACATCCACACGCATCCTAGTATACACCATCCTGAAACAAATTTTGAAGCATTAAATATATTAGAATCCTCACACTAAAATATTCAAAATTTGGGCACTTGGCAACTGGCTCATATTTATAATGATTGCAGTGTCCCAAGGAATCATGGATCCCCTTTTGCAACCTTCTGGCAAGCAAAGTCAATGGGGAAGCCAGATTCACTTAACAACTGTGGCAAGAAACGCCATAAAATGGGGCAAAACACACTTAACAAATGTCTCACTTAGCCACAGAAATTTTGGGCTAAATTGTGGTCCTAAGTCAAGGACTGCCTGTAGTTCTTTCCTGAGCAAAAATGGGGGTGGGAGACTCAGAAAAGCAGCATTCACGATAGGATGATTTCTATGGCATTTTCTCACCTCATCCCCAAAAGCTCTTTTCAAACTTATTTTCATTTTCTCTCCGAGCCCAGCAAAGAACTGTAGATCTGGGCGTCCATTTGTTCTACCCAAAGACATCACAAGAGCCTTGCCAACAAGATGCCTGGAGGCCTTTGAAATTCTTGGCTTTGGGAACCAAGATTTTTCTCCACGCTGTTAATTTACTTTGGCTGAAATCCTAGTTTATCGCTTGCGCTTGTGGGAATTGCCGCCAGGAAACCAGCCTGACAAAGAGTGGACACACAACGGGGGACCGAGAATGTGTGCGGAGGGAGGGTGGGGAGATGCATTGTCTTCTTGCGTTGTGCTGAATATTTCTGTGTGACATTCATGAGAAAGTTGTGGGGCAAAGGTGCGATTGGAATTCTAACTAGATCGCAAGGAACGAGCATTCCAAAGTTTTGCTACAGATGGCTTTGTGTGATATATTGTAATCACTATCAATTATGTGCAAAATTCATTGTACTCAGAACCCAAAGTAAATTCTTAGGAGTTCAGGGATGAGAAGTTTTTTCCTTTCCACTTTAGGCCTTATTTTTTTTATTCACCAAAATCACATTTTATTCAACCTTATTTTTATTATTTTTTTATTCATCAAAATCACATGCCTATATTGACAATCCCCAATTAAGACAAACAGAAAAACACAGGCTAAGTTTACAAGCGATAATGGTTTGATTAATCACGAAGTATCAAATAAAATACTGCTGGATGTTATCTTACCACCTTCTCAAGCCCTACAGGCAGGGTGGGCAATTGGCAAAGATTGGAGGGTCTCAGCCAGGCTGCTGCAGAGGAAATCACCAGAATAATTGCGACATCCTAGGAATGCGGGGGGGGGCAGGTTTTTTAGCCCACTTTTCAGGGTTTGAGGGAAACGTTTCAGAGTGAAAATCCCCCAAATTCTCCCCAAAAGGCACAAAATTACAGTGCTAAAATTCAGTAGCAAATGGGGGGTGGGGGGGTTATTTATTCATTTTATTTAGAGAGAAGGGGAATATCTAATCTATTTGTTTTGTTTGTCTGTCTGTCTATCTACCTATCTACTTATCCATCTATCATATGTCTGTATCTACCTATCTCTGTCCCTATCTCTCTGTCTCTCTGTTTCTATCTCCATCCATCCATCCACCCACCCATCTCTATCATCTATCTATCTATCTATCTATCTATCTATCTATCTATCTATCTATCTATCTATCCATCCATCCATCCATCTATTATCTATCATCATCTATCCATCTGTCTGTCTGTCTATCATCTATCTATCATTTATCTATTTCAACCGTCAATCAGAAGATTACCTTGGTATCACAAAAAAAACCCAACCACCACCAATAGAGACCTCAGACATCCTAACTGAAGGCCCAGGACAACAATCAGCTTTTTAATAGTATCCAGGAATTTATTAAGCTGACAGCAATTCAGATTTGGGGGGTGGGGGGGAGGAGAGAATGTCATTCCAGAGAACAGGTGATGCTATAATGTCGCAGCCCTTTGGGTGAATTTCAGTGGTGCAATCTTGGGATATTGGGGACATGCCTCTGCCTGTAGGCTACACAACACTGGTTACTCGTGTTCTAAACCATGGTTTGTGGCTTGGTACTCTCGGAGCTTAGTTGTTTGCTTGCATTGGTTATGTGCTTGCTTGCATTAAAACCATGGTTTATAAATCCCAACTGCATGAATCCACTCGTGCTAAGCCTTAAACCACAGAATACAGGATGCAATGACTGGAGCAGGCTGAACAAACTCCAACCCAAACCTTTAATGTGTAAATGCAGCCGAATCTTAGGCTCATCCCCCAGCAAATCACATTACTGCTTGCTATAATGATCAGCAATGCCAAGGCCTCAGATACCAGCCATAGCCCAAGATGGGATCACTCTTCCTTCAAAAATCAAATAAATAAATAGAGGTAGGTAGGTAGGTAGACAGACAGACAGACAGACAGACAGACAGACAGACAGACAGACAGACAGACAGATAGATAGATAGATTTCTAAAAAAGCTGAAAATTTTTGAGATTCAGCATCTTCATTCTCACAAATTCTCAGCTAAGCAATCAATCCTCCGGAGCCAAAATCTGAAATTTCAAGCAATTGTACAGCTTTTCCTAATTTTTGCAGATAAAAACTATTGGTTTCACTGCCTTGGACCAGTGGTGGGTTCCTCCCGGTTCATCCCGGTTCTCCCGAGCCGGTAGCGGTGACGATATGACATCATTGAACAGGTTCTGCCCCCCCGCCTCCCTCCACTCCCCCCGCCCCCACCCCCACCCCACCGCTTTATTCTTACCTTTTATTTGGCCCCACCCCCAATCTATTGCTGCCTCCTGAGTCCCAGCTGATGGCTAGAGGGAAAAAAAACTGTTTAAACTCTTGCCGCGGGGCTTCAAAGGGCCGCCCTACAGCTGATCAGAGTTAAAAGAAAACAAATGAGTAGACCGGCGCCTGCAAAAATACATGAGTAGACCAGTGTCTGCAAAAAATAAATGGGTAGATTGGTACAGCTCTGAAAGCAGTTAAAAGCCTGGTAGACCAGTACCTCTGCTAAATCCTAAATAATTGTCACATGACCATCAAGCCATGTCCACAAAACATTTTCTAGAAGGAACCAGAAGCTCCCACCACCACAGAGATGCAGACCTCAATACAGGTAGTCCTCAATTTACAACCACAATTGAGCCCAAAATTTATGTTGCTAAGTGAGAAATTTGTTAAGTGAGTTTTGCCCTATTTTATGACTTTTCTTGCCACATTTGTTAAGTGAATCACTGCAGTTGTTAAATTAGTAACACGGCTGTTAAGTGAATTTGGCTTCCTCCTTGACTATCCTTGTCAGAAAGTCGCAAAAGTGGATCACGTGACCCCGGGACACTGCAACCGTCATAAATATGAGTCAATTGCCAAGCATCTGAATTTATTCACATGATATGGGGATGCTGCAATGGTCATAAGTGTGAAAAATGGTCATAAGTCACTTTTTTCAGTGCCATTGTAACTTCAAATGGTCACTAAGCGAACGGTTGTAAGTCAAGGACTACCTGTAAGTTTTTTAAAAAATTGAAGGACTCCACAGAGCTATGAGGTCCTTTTTGATCTTTCCCACTTGGCCTTTCAAAAATACTTTTACCCCTCTTAATAGGCTATCCAAGCCTCTATGGTAACGCTCGCCCATCCAACAGAAGACTGAAACAGGTGCATGACAAAAATGCAAACAGAAACAGTTCTTCTGCTCTGGGTTTTTGACCCCTCAAGGAAAAGTATGGGCACGAAACAGAAGTCAGCTAAAGTTCAAACTCATTTAAATTCCCTCTCCCCTTCTTACAAGCTGGAACGCATAATCCCCAAATTGTGTTTCAGTTAGGCACTTGAAATTAGAAAGCACCATTACTTAACACACATCTGCGCACAGAAGATGACTCTTCTAGGCATGTCTTTAAAAAAGATGCCAAAATGTTTCACTCCTTGTTTGTTCAACAGTGACAAGTCGGAGAGCAACCATGCTTAAGGTCACACCTTTTCCCCCAGACATGACGAACACAACAGCCAGCTAAGTATTAATTACTACCCAACTGGTACAGATGGGGGAAAAAAACCCCCTCCATTTCCTGATTTTAATGCGCACAGCTGTATTGCCACTCCAGCAGAGAAAAGATATCCCAACCCATCAGCTCCCCAGCCTTATCCGAGCTGGTGCCTTCCAGATGGACTGGCCTTCCTCCCACACAATTACCAGCCAACCCATCTGGAGGGCCTAAGGTTGAGGTAGAACATCCCTCCATCACGACATCTCGTTTCAATCACCACTGGCAGAGTTCTGTGGGGTGTAATTGTGGTGGCACAACAATGCCTATGGAAGATGGTCGGGTTGGTTTATCCAGAATAAAAGAGAATATTATTGTAACAACATTCAGAACGGTGAGGGGGTGGACGGCCAACCTATTGGTGTAGCCGTGTATTATTATGGTCTGGCATCCAGTGATTCAACCTTGCAGTCAACCGCAGTTGGAAAATCCTCACCGTGGTCTGTGGAACATCAGACTTAATTCTTTGTATCTAAGCCTCAATATTTACTTCCTTGTAACAAAATTAGAAAATGTCAGTAGAAGCTGCAATTATGGGGTACTTATGGAATAAAACAATCATCAATGAGGGAGGTATGAATCATTTCAGAATCGTGGCTTACTTAAAATCAGCAAGGAAAAAAACAGAAGTGAAGCAAGCAGTTTTAGCTTTCCTATTTTGTAACTAGGGATCCGTGTCCTCGAGTAAAAAAATGCCTAGCCAACACATAATTTAACCATGAATGCATCCTGATGTGCAACTAAAAATCTTTGCTTTACTGGGGGGTATTTGCATATGTAAAATACAGTATACAGGAAGCCCTTAGCTTACAACAGTTCATTTAGTGACCGTTCAAAGTTACAACAGCACTGAAAAAAGTGACTTGTGACCCTTTTTCACACTTATAATCGCTGCAGTATCAACATGATCAGGTGATCAAAATTTGGAGTCTTGGCAATTGTTCCTATTTATGACGGTTGCAGGATCCCAGGATTCTGTGATCCCCTTTTGCAACCTTCTAGCAAGTGAAATCAATGGGGAAACCAGATTCACTTAACAATCATGTTACTAATTTAACAACTGCAGTGATTCACTTAACAACTGTGGCAAGAAAGGTTGTAAAATGGGGCAAAATTAACTTAATGTCTCACTTAGCAACAATAATGTTGGACTCATTTGTGGTCTTAAGTCGAGGACTACCTTTAAATATTTTCATAAGCACATTACAAGTAGTCCTCAACTTATGAGTGGTCACTTAGCAACCAAAATTACAATGGACCCAGTAAAAGGTACTTACAACCTGAATTAAAAATTCTGACATTCATGTGACTGCATTTTGGATGCTTTTCTCCAATCTTTATGAGATGAAGCCCATCTCTTGCCAGAAGCCCTTCCTGTAGATAATGTGAACCGTGGTCCAGGAACCCAAAGTTCTCTCAAGAGCTCCATCTTTTGAACCACCAGCTTACTTCTAAAATCCTCCGTTTACTCATTGGGTGTTGACATTCCTATGGAACTGCAGATGAAAACACAACCTGTGCTCCTAACTCTTTTACCTTCTACCTACTGTAACTGTAGATCATAGTCCCTTGATATTTTTTTTGGACTGTTTGTTGTATCAAAAAAGGAGAATATTTGTAGTTCAGGATTGAAATGAGGGGTCCTTGGTGGTGTCTGAGCTTGTTGTTGTTTTCTTGCAGTAACAACAGAACTAGCACTGATGATGTTACTAGTTTGGGTAATGAAACGTCTGCAAGAAAACAACCAAACTCAGAGACCACCAAGGACCCCTTTTTGTGGTACCATTTCTCCTAACATGAAAGAGGAGAAAGGGATAATAATCAGTGGGCTTGATTATTTGGGTAAGCTTCTTTGCCACATCTTTGATCTTCGTATCTGGGAAACAACCTTTTGTTACAAAAAATTACAAAAGTTGTTACAAAAAGTTGTAAAAGGTATACATAGTTCTGTTATGTTCATGCTTAACTAACAAGTTGCTTAATATATATCTAGAAAGATGATGTTGGCAAGCCATACATTTTGGGCCCTTCCTCCATTTAAAGCAGGAATCAAGAAGAAGAAATATTTCGCAATTCAGGAATAAGGCAGCATTCATGTGATGCCAAATAAAACAAGAGACATAAAGGCTAAACACAATGCACAAATCCACTGAACGCCAAGTGGGCTCAATAGTGCCAGACGTTGCTTCTCGCAGCTCAGGCAACGAAATTGCGGCACTGCCGACCTCTTCTTGTTTAAAATGTCCATTCTGCTTTTTCATTATTAAGAAGCATCTTCATGCAGGATTCACAAAAACAACGCCTGGGTTTTTTCAGTCAGACGGCATCTGGGTCTGCCCCGGAAAAGCCTTCAGCCATTTCATGTTTAACCTGTTTTCTCTAATGAGAAAAAGATGGAAGAAACAGGAGAAAACCAGAGAAGGTCACAAGGGTACAAAGGTGGCCTCTGGACCATGCACAAGTGATGGGGGATGAGGAACTGGCATTATCAAAACCTAATCGAGAAGGACCTACTGAAAGACTAATTTTGAAACACCAGCTAAGTTCCGTTCCCGTAAAAAGGGGGGTTGATCCATATACATTATATGGTTTTTTGGGGAGCAACATTCTATAGAATCTTAGAATCCCAGGTTTAGAAGAGACCCTGAATTTCTTCTGATCCAACCTTCTGCCCAGGGCAGGAATCTTCTTCTGATCATCCCAGGCCAACGGCTGTCCATCCTTTACTTGAAAAAAACATCTAGTGATGAAGCTTCCTTGACTCTAGGAGGCAGCTGTTCCCTGACCTAAGAGGTCTCACAGCCTGGAAATTCTTCTTCTCTATTTTGTAAAGTTTCCATGAAAGAGCCCTGGTGGCGCAGTGGTTAGAATGCAGTATTGCAGGCTAATTCAGCTCAATGCCAGCAGTTCGATTCCAACCGGCTCAAGGTTGATTCAGACTTCCATCTTTTGAGATGGGTAAAATGAGGACCCAGATTGTTGGGGGCAAGAGGCTGACTCTGTAATCCGCTTAGAGAGGGCTGTAAAGCATTGTGAAGCGACATATAAGTCTAAGTGCTATTGCTATTGCTGTTCCACCACTGGTTCTCGTCCTAGCCTTGGGCCCTAGAGGGAATAAATCCACACCCTCTTCTCTGGGGCAACCAGCACAGTATTTGGTGATCTTGTCTCCTGCTATCTCGTCTCCGTGTTATGCGGACTTACTGCTGGACTCAATCGAATGCAGCTTAATTGACCAACTATCTCACGGCTTAGCAATTGGCATAATTCTTAAAATTCATTTCTCGAGACTTGCATCAGGGAGTTTTATATTTTACATGCATCAGTAGCTCCAAATGGGAAAGAAGGAGGGTGGGGTGGATTAACCCAGACTTTGCTATCAAGTCATTCTTACCCCTTTTCCAAATATATTAATAAATGCCAGCTTCATTTTTATCCAGATGGACAAACCGCTTTCTTTCCCTCCTATTTCAAAAGGGAAGGGGCTGACCTAACGTGTTCCATTCAGCTGGCTAAAGTACAGGTAGTCCTCAATTTACAACAGTTCATTTAGTGAACATTCAAAGTTACAACGGCACCATTTTTCACACTTATGACCGTTTCAGCAACCCCATGGTCACACAATCAAAATTCAGACGCTTGGTTCATATTTATGATGGTTGCAGAGTCCCAGGGGTCATGTAATCCTGGGGGGTCATGTGATCCGGGGGGGTCATGTGATCTCCTTCTAACAAGCAAAGTCAACGGGGAAGCCAGATTCACATAACGACTGTGCTACTAACTTAACAACTGCAATCATTCGCTTAACAAGAGTGGCAAATGAAGCAAAACTTGTTTAACAAACGCCTCACTTAGCAACACAAACTTTGGGCTCAATTGTGGTCATAAGTCAAGAACTTCCTGTATTCGGAGGCAGGACAGACACTCTCCAGGATATCAGGTGTGATCGGTTTCATATTAGTGCTTATTTTTCTGAAAGATTGCCAAACTAATATTCCCAGGGATTCTTGGGTCAGCAAAAGCCCTGGGTGGACACAGGCTCTCCATCAGTATAGGGCAGTGTGGGGAAACCTTTTCGGCACTGAGTGCCAAAAGGGGAGTGCGCGAGTACATGCGCCGAGGAGCACCGGAAGCCAGAAGAGCAATTCCTGGGCACACCAGGAAGCTGAGCTTCTGGTTTCCGGGGTGCGCATCCACTCTGGTCACCTGGTCTTCTGGTTTCTGGCATGCATGCATGCATGCATGCGCGAAGACCAGCTGGCTGGCATGCATGCGCACACCGGAAACCAGAAGCTCAGCTTCCCGGTGTGTGCATGCTCACTAGAGAGCTGCTCTTCTGGTTTCTGGTGCTTCCGTGTGTGTCAGCACGCATGTGCATGCCAGAATCTGGAAGAGCAACGGGCAACAGCTGGCGTGCCCGGAGAGATGGCTCTGTGTGCCACGTCTGGCACACGTGCCATCGGTTTGCCATCACAGGTATAGGAAATTCAGGGAAGTTCTAGGGAAGATTCTCCTAGAGATGATAAATTGGAAAGGAATGACTTCCAATTTCAGGGGTAAGAGCGCCTTTTTTTAAATGGCTTTAGTACTACTACTACAACAAAAAAGAACAAAACATAAAAATGCAAAGTTGGAGAAGAAAAAGAGGGTAATAAATTATATATCACAAACCTGAATAAATTACAACAGTAATTAGGCACACATAAAAGTTAAAACCGTTCAGTTTTTACACAATGAATTGAAGAATGATTGCAGACAATTATTGTCTGCTCTTTCTTGAGTTGTCAACAAAGAACCAATTGAAAGACTTACTTTACAGTTCATATTTTCACAAAGCCAAACTTTGCTTCCTGAACCTTGGAAAGGGTCTTTTTTATGAAGAACATTGGATCCACTGTCTCTGGATTTGCAAGTACACATTTGAAGAGCAACCGTCGCAGTCAAGAGAAGGGCGCAAGCAGCAATTTAGTCTGAACTCGTTATGTAAACACAAGAGGACAAGGTATGACACCTTCTCAATGCCTTTGAGTCCTATCTAGTCACTCCCAGGCAATCCTGGGAAGTCTGCGGAGACTCCTGTGAAATCTATAGGTAAGGCCACACTTGGAATACTGCATCCTTTTCTGGTCACCACAATATAAAAAAGATGTTGAGACCCTAGAAAGAGTGCAGAGAAGAACAACAAAGATGATTAAGGGATTGGAGGCTAAACCATATGAGGACTGGTTGCAGGGTTTATCTAGTCCAATGGAAAAAAAGGACTAGGGCAGACAGGATAACAGTGTTCCAATATCTAAGGGGTTGCCACAAAGAAGAGGGGGGTCAGTCTGTTCTCCAAAGTACCAAAAGGCAAGACAAGAAACAAAGACTGGAAAATAACCAAAGAGAGAAGCAGCCTAGAACTAAGGAGAAATTTCCTAACAGGGAGAGCAATCGACCAATGGAACAGGCTGCCTTCAGAGGTTGTGGGTACTCTCCTCTATCACTGGAGGTTTTTAAAAAGAGACGGAACAATCATTTATCTGAAACAGTATAAAGTCTCCTGGTCAAGCGGAGGGTTGGACTAGAAGACCTCCAAGGTCCCTTCCAACTCTATTATACTACGTTCTATGTTCTAGGCATTGAACAATAAAGTAGCTGGGTGAACTTTACATGTGTGGGTCTGGTTGCCTGCACCTGACAAACACAAACCCATATTTTTTTTGTAACAATCCTGACGCAATAGGTCCCAAGTTCTTCATAAATGGATATATTCCAATTTTTGTTAAAAAAAAAAAAAACTTTAGCATAATAACGCATTCAGTTTGAGTCTTAACTTCATTGTTAGAATCTGATTCGGCAGATTAAGAATATTCAGCCAATAGAATACAATACTGCCAAAGGGCAGGAACAATTTGCATGCATTAACCCACCTTCACTGCATCTCCAGCATAGGAAGTTAGTCAATCAACCTGTTCTGAATTTCCTTGAGAGCTCAGAATTTTCCAGTGAATGGTGTCTCACTTCAAGTTCACAAGCTAAATATATTAACATTTTTAAAAACAGGATTACTGATTTGTCCAATTATTGTAAATTTCTTGAAAATTATTTTAGCAAAATTGTTGCTAGAATAGAAATTATTGGGCTAGCCTCTAAAGAAATAGGGCTTAGCCAACCTTCTTTATCATCAGCCCTTTAAGCTTGTCCAGGTTTCCCTATTTCAACATATACTAAAGAAAATCAAGGTGGATTATTTTAAGTTTCTTTCTCATGCTTGCTTCAATGTCTGGACTGTGAAATTTCTTCTCCAAGTCCTTCCTGAACAGCTCAAAAGCAGGTTCACTCCTGTTTAGTAGTTAAGGGGAGAACATCAGGAAATCCAGAGGTATAGGCTTTCTCCAGGAAGCCAAATTAAAAAGCCAAGACAAAGTCAAACCACTTTCACAATTACAAGGAAAATTACATGGTTGTATTCATGGAACATATTTATTCTTTTAAAAAGGTGCCTAGCTAGGTATTCTTGTTTTGTGCCCGTGGAATCTCTCTTTCTCTCTCTCTCTCTCACCCTCCCTCTTTCCTTCCCTCCCTCTCTTCTCTCTCTCTCTTTTTCCCTCCCTCTCTTGTTCCCTAACACTCCCTGTCTCACCCTCTCCCTGCCACTCTCTCTCCCCCCATTCCCTCCCTCTCCCTGCCTCTCTTTCTCTATCTCTCTTCCTCCCTCTCTTTCTGCCTTTCTGTCCCTATCTCTATCTCTGTCCCTCCCTCCTTCCCTCTCTCTCTCCTCTTCCTCTCTCCATTTCCCTGCTTCTCTTTCTCCCTCCCTCTTTCTCTCTCTGTCTCCCTTTACCTCTTTATCTCTCCCTCTCTCCCCCTCTCCCTGCCTCTGTGTATGTGTGTGTGTGTCTTTCTCATTTTAGATAATTATCAAAGGTAGATTATACAGGCTAGATCAAGTTGGGTAAGAGAAGTTGAGAATGGAGTGCAATGTCTATTAGAAGAAAGAAAGATGTGGAGGAGCTGATGGATGGTGGAAGATAGTGTTAGATCTGGAGACACTTGCACAGTTTACTGCCAATCAATCACACAGATAAGAACCAACCTTCCAAAGAGCCCCGTTTACTCATGCGTACAACACGTGCGCAGTTTCCCTCCTCTGTAATTACCTTGGTGCTGTTTTAGGTGGTGAGACACAAGCAAGGCATGGAAGCAAAGAATGCAATGACTACTCTTTTATTACCATGCTTAAGGAATTTTGCAAGGCTTTACAGCAGGGTTGTCAAACTCAATTTCACTGAGGGCCACATCAGGGTTATGTTTGACCTTGGGGGCCGGGGTGGGTGTGGTTAGCTCGAAATCACTCGTATTGGGGGTGCCTATGGTGGCCCAAGTGCTCTGCCAGCGAAAACAGGCTCCTGAGCTCCATTTTTGGCTGTGACGACCTCCTGCAACCCTCTGCCAGTGAACCCTCTGCTCACAGCCCTCCCTAGCTCGGTTTTCGCTGGCAGAGGCACCTCGGGCTAGTCCTTCCCTGCTTCCAGGGCAGTCCCACAGGCCAGATCTAAGCATCCCGCAGGCCGGATCCAGCCCCTGGCCCTTGAGTTTGTCACCCCTGGTTTACAGGATAAGCACACAGTTTATTTTAAAAAAAAAACAAGAAAAACTATAAGAATTGGAATGCCTAGGCATGGATGGAAGAATCAGGTGGCTGATTTGCTCCATATATAACCAGCCTTCAGGCTAGCTAGGAAAGGAAGACCAAAGCAGTGATAGGTAGAAGATGGATAGAGGAATCCCTCTGCCAAACAGAAACACAACCCATGTTAGCTCTAAAAGTGATGCTCAACCTTGGCAACTTGAAGATGTGTGGACTTCAACTCTGCCTGGGGAATCTCTTGAGTGGGGAATTCTGGTAGTTGAAGTCTACACAGAAGAACCATTGAAGAACACTTGCAGGAATTGGGTATGTCTAGTCTAATGAAAAGAAGGACTAGGGGAGGCAGGATAGCAGTCTTCCAATACTTGAGGGGTTGCCACAAAGAGAAGGGTGGGGTCAAACTATTTTCCAAAGCACCTGAAGGCCAGACAAGGAATAATGGATGGAAATTGACCAAGTAGAGAGTTCCATGTGATCTCCAACTTTTCCTTTCTGGGGCAGTTTACATACTGAGGAATCAGCTACAGATGTTTCAGGCCCAACATGAAATGAAAACAGCAGTGCTTATTCTGTGGATGATCATTATAAGGAGTAAGATGGTCTCCAGTCCTATTAGACCTCTCAGCAACATTCAGAACCAATGATTGTGGCATCCTTCTGGAATACTCAAAGGAGTTGGGAACAGAAATGCTACTTGTGATGTTATCTGCTCTTAAGTGAATGGGTAGCTCCCACTGTTAGTCCTAGGAGGAGAACCGATGGAGTCTTTGATTGCTTCAGAGTAGAGACCTGCAAGGCTCAGTCCTTTCCCCTGTCATTTAGCACATTCATAAAATCGCTGGCTAAGATCATCCTTCAATTTAAGGTGAGGTGTCCACAATAGACAGCACTCAGCTCTAAATTTTCACTTCAAGTCAGAATGGGAATGCTGTGCAAGTCCTGAGCCTGAAAGCTGGAAAGGGCTGGGCCAGGGAAAAACAATTCAGACAAAACTGTAGCAAAGCAGAGATGCTCTGAATGTCAGGGCTCCAAGTAACACCCCCAACGAAAGAAGACTCTGAGGCTTGAAGTTCCTCAAAGATCCATTTTATTAGAGAAGTCATATTGGTACATCTGGGAAAACCCAAATCTGAAAGCCTCCAAGTTTTCCCCACCCAAAGGAAAGTCCAAGTCCCTGCCCAGCACCCACGTGTCTACCACATGGTCCAATCAAAGCACCGTCCCAACTGGAGATGCCTTCCAGTCACACCCCTCCAAGTGCAGGGCAAGATGTCCTTGACCCTCTGAGAAAGGAATGTTGTTATGACTATATACCACCCTGGCTCCATATAATCCCCCCTCCCAGTTTCCCACAGTAGTAAATGTGGCAAGCCTGAAGATCCAACGAAAAAGATGGCTTCCAGACCTTCAACTTGGTCCTTCAGCAGAAATATCTGCCCCAGTGCCATACAATAAGTAAATAAATCTGCCCTGGTGGGTGCTCTAGATGACATTCTGCTTCTTCTAAAGCAGAGGCCTCCAAACTTTGCAACATTAAGACTGGTGGACTTTAATTCCCAGAATTCCCCAACCAGCTCCTTATAACCATCATTGACAGAATGAGCACTGCTGTTTTCTTTTCATTTCATGTCTGGGCCTGAATCTGACTGGGGAATTCTTGGAATTGAAGTCCACGAGTCTTAAAGTTGCCAAGTTTGGAGACCTCTGGTTTAAAAAAGCACTTTGTGACGTGTGGGTTGTGAAAGATTGTGGGAAGGCTGAGAAACGACTGAAAGGAAAAGTGGATCTAAACCATCAAGAGGGAACAGACAGATCAGCTTAATGCATAAACTGCAACTTAACACCAGGGGAAGAAGCTGGAAAATGGAATGGAATGCAAGAATGACCCTGGAAGATGGCAGGGGGCGGGGGCGGAGAGAGAGAGAGAGAGAGAGAGAGAGAGAGAGAGAGAGAGAGAGAGAGAGAGAGAGAGAGTTGCAGCCCAGGGAACAATCAGATAAAAGACGGAGGAGCCCACAGCTGACTAACAGGCCAAAAAAAAAAAAGAAAAAAGAACTTAGAAAGGCCCCACTCTAATTTATCAGTCACTAAAAAGAGACAGTGGGTGATTTGTACTTTCAGGCTTGCAACCTTCTGCTAAAGTAGCTTTACAAGAAAGTAGAATTAGTTCATATTCTTGGGAATTCTGCCTGGTCTACAAGGATTTTTTGACTTACAACAATTTAGCGATTGTTCAAAATTTCAATGGTACTGAAAAAGTGATTTATGATCACTTACAAACGTCACATCATCCCTATTAGTCATATGATCAAAATCCGGGTGCTTGGCAACCAGCATGTATTTACAATGGTTGCAGCATCGTGGGCTCATGTGATCTAAGGGTGACATGACAGCAGTGTTCCAATACCTGTAACCTTCCCAGAGAGCTTTCTAACAAGCAGAGCCAATGAGGAAAGCTGAATTCATTTAACAACTATACGATTCACTTAACAATTGCAGTGATTTGCTTAACAATCATGGCCAAAAGGTTGTAAAATCAGGTGCAACCCACTTACAACCGCCTTCCTTAGCCATGGAAATTTTAGTCCCAATTCTGATTGTAATTGGAGGGTTACCTGTACTTGGGACGCTGGCAGAGAAGTAATTCATATCATTCAACTAGGCCTATGATGGCAAACCTATGACACACGTGCCGGAAGTGGCATGCAAAGCCATCTCTCCGTGCATGCAAGACATTGCCTGTCGCTCTTCTGGGTTCACATGTGCCAGCCAGCTGGTCTTCTGGTTTCTGGTGTGCACTTACGCACTGGCCAACTGGTCTTTGCACATGCATGTGTGCCAGAAACCAGAAAACCAGGTGGCCAGTGTGCATGTGTGCACCAAAAACCAGAAGATTATCTTCCTGGCACACCCGTGCACATCGGGTGGCTGCTCTTCTGGTTTCTAGCGTGCACACACGTGCACGCCCCCCTTTCAGGACTCAGTGCCAAAACACTTCACCAACACTGGACTAGGCTCTTCTTTAATGAACTCAGTGTAAATGAGGAAGGGAACAGATTCTTGCAGTTTTCAGGAGTCTGTATTTACCTCAAGATGTCACGAAAACTAATACAATTCTTGCTTCCCGGGTTTTGGCAGGAGTCTTCTTGAACCCATGGCTCCTAACTTAGTAGCAAGAGTCTGGCCAGGCAGCCTTTGACCAGATTCAGATGATGCACCTGTTACATTTGGCTCTGGACCAGGAAACCTTTTAGTTATTCGTTTTTATTTATTAAGAGAATCTATATGAACACTCAACTCACTCAGGGTGACTCTGGGCAGCTTATAGAAGTAAACTAAGCTGGACTAGTGCAATGTACTCATTTTGGGGCTGTCTTTCAAGATGACTTTGGAATTTGCAGCAAGTCTGTAGGCAAATGAACTCTACTCCTGCAGAATAACACATTGTAGTTGTTAAGATTGTTTACCAGTAGGCTTCCGGACTCGGTTCAAAACCTTGAAGGTGATCTGTTATGCCTCTGTGTAAACCCAATTGTAATTTCTTTTCCAGACTTGATTCTCCCTGAGTCTCTTCAGCAAAATGTACAGTATTAAGGAGAAAAGAATGGGGATTATAAGAATTTAGGTGATTGAACTGTTTCCCACTTATAACCATGATAGTCCCAATATGTTACCACCATCTTCACTGGTAATGAAGGAGAGTGCAAGGGGGGTGGGGGTTGTATAAAACTGTCTCCTGAATCCATAGCAGTCTGGGAACAATTCTACAAAGCTTTATCCAGCACAGCACCAGGTTATCACAGCATCAGGGACTCCACCTAATTCTGTTCGTCCTTTGAGGACCCTGAAGGAAGAATGGCAGGGGTCTCCAACCTTAGCAACGTTATGGCTGAGGAATTATGGGAGTTGAAGTCCACGAGTCATAAAGTTGCCAAAGTTGGAGACCCCTAGCTTATGACTGTGCTTCTTTATGATTTTGGCATTCAGGAAGAACTGAAACCTTTTAGCTGATGATCATTGGGTGATTTTTTTAAAGCTATGTTTTAATGATGTTTATCTATAGGGGTTGCTATTTCAGTGGGATATTTCATCTCCATGTTCAGTTCTACACCTATACAACCTGCATAAAATTGCCAGATGTGGTGCTCAACTACAGGGAGACTTGAAGCCACGTTCTAGAGGAAAGTTGAGAAAAAAATCTTTCTGATCAAAAAAGGCATTTGACCACTGGAACCACCAGTCCAAAGGCTTCCCTTTACTTGAGAGTATGCAAGCAGAGGATGGACAGCTGTCCACTTAATAAAATCATAGAAACCTAGGGCTGGAAGGGACCTTGAAGTTCTCCTAGTCCAAACTCCTGCCCAAGGCAGGAATACTTATATCATCCTGGACAAATAGTTGTCCCATCTTTTCTTGAAGACCTCCAGTGATGGAGCACCCACAACTCCAGGAGACAAGCTGTTCCATTGATTAATTGTTCTCACTGTCAAAAAAAAATCCTCCTTATTTCCATCTTGAACCTCCCTCTGATGAGCTTTTACCCTTTTACTTCTTGTCTTGCTCTCTGGTGCTTTGGAGAATAAATCCGCCCCCTCTTCCCTATGACAGCCCTTTAAGTATTGGAAGATGATTAGCATGTCATCTCTAAGCCTTTTCTTCATTAGGCTAAATTAGGGAGGGTTTAATTTGGATTCCTGCAGAAGGTGGGATTAGAAGGTGGCCCCTCCATCTCCAGGACAGAGGATTCTCTGTCCTGATTTAGCTTCTTTTAAAGTTGACAGCATTCAACAAATCTTTTGGGACCCTCTTCCTTCCACCCTGTCCTGCTCAGTGGCTGGCTATTGAGAAGAGAGACAGAACTGATACACTGTATCTGGCCCTGAGTTACATTTGCCCAAATTAAAATAAATAAAAACAAAAGACACATTTTTTTTCAGTATCTCTATATACGGCACAAGCTTACTACGTGGCAAGCAAAACTGTGAAACTGTCAATACACAAATGCACAGGGGAAGGGAGGGCAGAGAGAAACGAGGTTTATTTTTGCGAGGCTCAGTCTTGGTTGAAGCGATGGCTCACGTGACTTGTAACAATAGCAACGAGAAGTGCCAGACAGAGGTGTGAAGTTTTAAGCTGAGTTATGTTCTTTTACATCAAATATCTCCAACCCGGTCTCTCCTCCAGATGTGCTGGGACTACATTCTCGCTAGGAATTCTGAGAAGTGTTGTTCCAATGCACCAGGCTTATTGCATAAAAACTACATAGCAGAATTTCCAACCACATGCAAGAGACAGATCCTAAAAAGTTTCTAAAGTAAATGCCATCTCCTTCTTCTAATAGGTTTGAAATAGGTGACAATAATTCATTACAAACAGCAGTTTTCTCTGCACTACAAGGGTTAAAAAATCAATTTTCCCTTCAGCTGGGTTCTATTCCTGTTGACTTTATGGTCATGTTTATGCTGACATTTGTACAACATTTGTCTTTCATTCCTTCCTTCTGGAAGCTTCTTCTCAGCTTCTCAACCTAGTCTAAGGTTCTGAGCTATCCTAATTACCTCTGATCCAAATATTAACCATCCTGTTTAGCTTTCTCAAAATCTGCCAAGGTCAACCTGGTGCCGATAGGTGCCAAGTCAATGTCTCCCAAGATTCAACCGCCGTTCTTCTTTAGCAGATAACTTCAGCAGCAGATACCGTGTTTCCCCCAAAATAAGACCCTGTCTTATATTTTGTTGAACCCTGAAATAACCGCTTGGCCTTATTGCCATGCGCTCAAAAGCCCGATGGGGCTTATTATCAGGTGATGTCTTATTTTGGGGAAAACAGGGTACATAGACTGTATTTCATCTCTGAATTTGACTGATCTGAAGAATTTGGTGAAGAATTCAATCAGATGAGTTGCATAACTGTTTCAGAATCATATTGGCCTGGACAATAAATTTGTTTAATATTTTAATACCACTAATTCCAGTAGTCCCAAAGATGCTTTTCCAAGAGGCAACTGGACTGTCTGGTTTTTCTTTGACTGGATGGTGGGGAACGGAAGGATTTATACTCCTTGCAGACAGGTGGTCATTTGCATTCTTTTAGTGAGTAGTTAAGGTCACCTGGAGGTTTATCTGTGTCCTCAGGGTCACCTGAGTGGTGCAAATGGGTGGGGAGCCTTCTTGCAACTGTTGAAAGGACGGTGTTGTAGACTGGAGATAGATGATGTTGTAGCCTCCCCCCTCTGTTGAGAGAGGGCCGTTCAATTTTGACATAGATGGCCTCTTTGACCCCTCTTTCAAACCAGCAGTCCTCTCTGTCCAAAATGTGGACTTTGCTGTCTTCAAAAGAGTGTCTTTTTAATGCAGATGAACTGCTGAATCTAGTCATCATCTATCAGTTCTAAAGAAGCTTCTTGGATGAGAAGTGAAATGTCTTCAAGGAAAAACAAAGAAAGTCCAGTTGCCTCTTGAAAAAATACCTTTGGGACAACCAAGACCTGGATAATTGAGAATCTCCATAGACACACTGTACTATCATGATTAGATTTTTACAGGTACCTAAATATGAACAGACATTATTCTGTTACCCAGAAGAAAATACAGATGTCTCTTATGGCCACAGCTGGCTAAGGATTTCGAAAGAAACCCAGAAGCTGTATGCTGCACACTTTTCCTGACTTATTATTATGATTAATCCTGAAGTGCCATTATTTTGTTAATGCCGTTATATGGTTCCAGACTTTTTTTAGGTAAATTGTTTGACACAGTAACATTTCTAATGAATCAAAACTAAATTCAGAAGTGTCCATAAAATGCACAAACATTTAAAACAGAATGTTGCTGTTCACAAGAGCCCCATTTTTTAGCCAAGGGGGGAGAACTGGCTACTTCAGAGAGCATTTAAATCACGCAGAGACATAAAAAGGCCTCTTATGCAAAAATATGGACAAGGTAATTGCCGGTCCCCTTGCCCCTTTGCCTTTTCTCTGCCACCATAATACGGGAGTAATTACAGGGAAGCGTAAGGTTCCCGGGCAATATGGCATATTTTCCAGTTTATTAAAAGCCATTTTGCAAAGAAGTACATCTTGGCAAGGCCTCACACCAAGTCCAACTTCAGCTCAAAAAAGTTTGTGGATTTTCTAAGTAGGAAAGAAAGAGAACACGAGAGAGAGAGAGAGAGAGAGAGAGAGAGAGAGAGAGAGAGAGAGAGAGAGAGAGAGAGAGAGAGAAATACCTCTCACACGTGTGAGAAATGGAGAGCCTTTGTTCTCATTTAATTAATACCTTGATGGAAAAGCCCCTGGAAATATTAAGCAGAAAGCGTACAAAGAATGGGATTGACCTTTAACTGCTTTCTCTATGAAGGATAAAAGACTCTATCTGACTTGTTCATTTTCACTCCATTAATTATTCCCCCCACCACCTGGCTTTCACTTCACAACATCAGATCCAGGTTTGTCTTTCGTTGCAGGGGGATCTGAATAACAAAACCAGTTTAGCAGCTGGTTCATAAAAGAGGCACTTACCCCAAGGTAACACCGTCCAAGCCCCTCAGCTACTTAGGGGGGCACATTTTACTCCCACCGCAGTCCATTAACACCCTCCCTCCTGCAAGGGTGAGGGAGGGGCCTGCCAACCCACGTGGCTTGCTGGTTTGGGTTTAACATGAGATGTGAACTTGTAAGCAATGGTTTGTGATATCCGTTCCTAATTTGGCTGCAAACTATGGCTTAACATAATGTGCAAAGCAATGACAGCGACTATGGGTAATTATACCTGGCTATTGGACAGAGCTGTCCATAGGATTTATTTATTTATTTATTTATTTATTTATTTATTTATTTATTTATTTATTTTATTCAATTTGTATACCGCCCTTCTCCTAGTGGACAGCCAAAACTAAAACACATACCAATACAAAATTTAAATTTTTTAAAAGAATTTCATGACTTTGGCCCCAAAATTTAAAACATTCAAACTAAAACCCATTGACAATTTAAAAAACTAAAAAAGCTAGAAAAGGGGCGGGGGGTTCACGCCAACCCTGCTTGATGGAAAAGAAAAGTTTTTAGGGCAAATTTTTTAGGGCATATCTCTGGGGGCAAATCGTTCCAGAGGGCAGGAGCTGCCACAGAGAAGGCCCTCCCCCTGGGGGTCGCCAGCCAACATTGCCTGGCTGACGGCACCCTGAGGAGTCCCTCTCTGTGGGAGCATACTGGCCGGTGGGAGGCTATCGGTGGCAGAAGGCGGTCCCGCAAATACCCAGGTCCTATGCCATGGAGCGCTTTAAAGGTGGTGACCAACATCTTGAAGCGCACCCGGAAGACCATTGGAAGCCAATGCAGCTCATGCAGGAGAGGTGTCACATGGGAGTGCCCCCTCGCTCCCATAATCCCCCGCACGCCGCATTCTGCACCAGTTGGAGCCTCCGGGTGCTCCTCAAGGGGAGTCCCATGTAGAGAGATGTGCTGAAGAAAGTCAAGAGGGCAATTGTGACAGTGTGATTGGAGCTCCATCTCTGGCACCAATAACAACAGGGCAAACCCCTAGTATATAAACAGAAAGCAAAGTCCACTACTTCCTTCTAGCACTGATGATGTTGGGCCAAGAGCCCCAAGAGCCCCACAGTCGTCCTCCTCCTCCTCCTCCTCCTCCTCCTCCTCCTCCTCCTCCTCCTCTTCATCTTCCTCCATTCTGCAAACCCCACTCCCTCTTAACACTGATGATGTTACATAGTTGGGTCATGAAATGTCTGCAAGAAAACAGCTAAGCTACTAATATTCTCTTCTATCAGCGCCATTTCTTTTTTATGTACAACATAAAATTAAAGGTTGTGGATTGAAGGACTGAGGTTGTGCTGCATAGAAAATCTGTTTTGCTCACACTCCTGTGGTTGGCATGTTTATTGCCCACACCTTGCAGGCACCTCTGCTATAAGCCTTTCTCCAACCTGGAGGCTGCCCCAAGCATGCAGACACCATGGTACCCCTTCAACAGCTGGAAAATAGCAGGACAAGGAGTGCTAGCACACACACCAATATTATTATTATTTTTTAATTTGATTTATATGCCGCCCTTCTCCGGAGACTCAGGGCGGCTTACAATGCGTTAAGCAATAGCCTTCATCCTTTTGTATATTTATACAAAGTCAGCTTATTGCCCCCACAATCCGGGTCCTCATTTTACCTACCTTAGAAAGGATGGAAGGCTGAGTCAACCTTGAGCCTGGTGAGATTCGAACCTGCAGAAATTGCAGGCAGCTGTGTTAATAACAGGGTGCATTAAACCACTGTACTACCAAGGCTCTTTATTAGCCTTGATAGTACATTAGCCTCCTTCAGCCTCACCTCGTTTCCTCTTACTTATGGAATCTGCCTCTTTTCATTCTATGAGATACAGGTAGTCCTCGATTTACAACCACAACCGAGCCCAAAATGTATGTTGCTAAGTGACACTTTTGTTAGGCGAGTTTTGCCCCGTTTTACGACTTTTCTTGCCATCATTTTTCAGTGAATTACGGCAGTTAATAAATTAGTCCCACGGTTGTTAAGTGAATCTGGCTTCCCCATTGACTTTGCTTGTCAGAAGGTTGCAAAAGGGATCACATGACCCTGGGACACTGCCACCGTCATAAATATGAACCAGTTCCCAAGCATCTGGATTTTGACCACGTGACCATGGGGGTGCTGCAGTGATCGTAAAATGGTCATAAGCCATTTTTTCAGTGCCGTCGTAACTTTGAATGGTCACTAAATGAACGGTTGTAAGTCAAGGACTACCTGTACTGCATTCTAACCGCTGAGCCCTCACAGCTCTCTACAGTTCCTCTCCACATTCTTATACACCATAATGGAACAATGCTGATAAGAACACCCATTATTATTTTATTGCATTCTTACTCTTCACTATTCTGGAAGCTAAGAAATAAAGAGTCCAATACCATAGTTTTCGGTAAATTAAATTCTAGCACTTCCATATAATTATTCAGCAAAGAAAAGAAATATAAACCAGCATACGAATTCAGGGCAAATTGCTCTGATTTAAAACTTTAGATGATAAACCATCTGTTTTATAAAACTGAGAATCACAGAAGGGAAAAATAGGGAATTCAGGTGACATAGGAAACCAATCTGTGTTGATCTGTTTACCAAGATCAAAAGTGCTATTTTTTTTAATCCTCCAAAGAGAATTCACACTTGTCTGTAAATTAAAACATACACTGAAAACAGGAAAAGAGAAGTAACTTTTGGAAGCCACAATATGAAAATGATGTAAATGTAATCAAAATATTTCAAGCATATCAGGATTAAATGCATGTCAGAAATCTTTTGTAAGACCTGAAAAATGGCAGGTTCTGACAATTTAGACTTTGTTGAAATGAAAAACTGTGGCAAACCAGTTGTTGGAGGCAGAAAAATTTTTCCTCAGACAGAATCACACGCAGGTAACCCAATGTGTGAAAGAGCCATAATTGTTCATTTTGCATTTGCATTATTGATACATAAAAGACCAAAATTTATTACGTCTAATATGTTTTATTTACTGGATTGATACTTTCTCTTTCTGTCAAAAAAACATCAATCAATTTTCCTTCGCAGGCAAAGGAAAAACAGAACTAAAAGCATACCTATCAACAAAAACATTAAAGTGATAACCAAAGAATAAAACCGCTATGAAAATGATCAAAACGCAAAACTGAAAAAAATGCAGCCTGGTGGGTTTCCTAAACATAAGAGTTTGGTTTTTCTGCCAAGATGCCTTTTGATGCTGTTTTGCTTTCAGCCGGACTGCCTGAATAAAACAGGAAAGTCCTTTTTGCCTACAGGTGATTTGGGGGCACATTCCTGTCAAATGCTGGGAACAGAAGGGAGGTGATGCCTCAAACAATAATCCCTTCTTGGTCTAGCCACGGATTTCAAAATCACACCAAGCAACCTCTGTCCCTTTGACTTCTCTGTGACTCTCACCTTCAAGCTTCCTTTTTTCCTCTCCATCCCTCCCTTCTCTCAGGGAAGGGGAAAAGACATGTTTGGATATACCAGAAACCCCTTCCCCTATGAGGGATAGGTAGCTAGAAAACAGGGTTTCAAAACAGTAAAATAGGCAACATCCAACCCTCTCCTACATCACAGGGAAATGTAGACATGCTGGAGGAAATACAGGTAGTCCTCGGGTTACGACAGCAATTGGGACTGGAATTCTGATTGCTAAGCAATCAGGCTGTAAAGCGTATCACGTAACTGCATCATTTAGTGAGGACAATCCTGGCAGTCTTTGTTACCGTCATTAAGCAAGGATTGCAGGTTGTGAAGGGAGGAGGCAGGAATCCCAAGCAAGGAGCATGGAGTGTGTGCGGGGGCCATGGGGGCCACTGCAGGCAGGCACTAAGAAGCATAGGATAGTGGGGGGTTCTGCGAGTGCTGTGCATTATGGAGTGTGGGCAATGGGGGAAGGGGGAGAAGTTAAAGCCTGTAGAGGGTCCTCAGGAGAAAAAGCAGTGGGAGGAACTTGCAACCTTCCTTGCTGGACCCCTTATTGATATTCGATTGCAAATGGCCATATGTGACCAGGGCTCATTGGGATGTAATTGTGAACCAGACACCGACTGCCTGGATTGAAATCATGTGACTGTGGGGGTGCTGTGGTATCCAGATCTTCTAGGACTGTGCATCCATATATTTTTTTAGCACCGGTGTAACTTTGAATGGTTGCTGAATGAATTGACGGAGATTGTAGGGGATGTGATGGTATGTGAGAAAGACTTTGAGAGTGAGAGTGAAGAAGTGCTGGCTAGGGAATGGTCAGATAAGAGTGGACTTAGCCTGCAGCTGCATAATGGGTGGAGAAAGAGTATCAGAAGGGGGGTATAAAAGGGAGCCCAGCTTCTCACACTGTAGAGGAGATGCTGGGAGATTTCAGACTTGCAAGATTTTGTTAATGAAGCTTTAAAATAAAATAGAACTATCTTATCTGGTAATGTTTCCTATCTAATCTATCTGGCAAGGCTGACATCAATCTGGCAAGTCTGAAAGTACAAATCTCTCACCATCTCCTTTACAGCCTGAGAAGCTGACAGAGGGTGGGGGAGGCTCTGAGCCTCTTTCTCCATCCATTAGGCAGCTGTGGACCATGCACTCTCTTATCTGATCTCAAGGTCTTTCTCGCATGCCATTGGGAGAGGCGGGGGGAGATGCTCCATTCGATTTTTAACACAAAACCAAAGTTTCTCTTTGGTGCAGTTTCCAGTCAGTGGATCTTAAACACTCCCTCAAGTCCAGCTCAATTCCTACTGATTTCACAAAGAAATATAGTTTTCTTGACAGCAACGTAGAGCTGGCATAACTTGACCTTATCTTGGGATGTATCTTTAATTTTCAGTCCAACCTTCTAAGGATTTCCTAATGCTCTTCCATAAAGCTCTCAACCTAATGCAGCCCTGATTAGCATGATCAGTGCTCAGCCAAAGTCAACAAACAGCTGCCCCTTGAACAAAGCAGGAGTTTTGGGAGTTCTAGTAGACCTCAAAAGCTGGAGGTCCTGTTATAGAACCTCTCCTGGCATCATCCTTTGCAGATCCTGGTTCCCGGACCTCTAATTCCTGGCCACTAATCTTGGGTGATGGGGAACTAAAGTCGAAATTGCCTGAAGGCTACAACTGTGCCTTTATTCTTCAGACCTTTCTACCTTGGACTAGAAGACCTGGAAGGTCCCTTCCAGCCCTGGGATTTTATGTTCTTCAGACTCTTCATCCCAGAATTTCTGGGAACTTTCTGTTACAAAAGCTGGACCACCAATTGTGGCTTTGTGTCCTGGACCACCAAACATTCAGGCACCAGCAACGAAACCACTGCTGGACCCCCCCACAGTCCCACACTGAGTTCTCGTTCTCCCTCTTTTCAAATGTCAGTGATGGCACCAAAACAAAAAAACAAAAAACCACGCAACACCCAGACAGGGAAATCTGAAAACAACAGATTGGATCCCTGGGCATGAATGTTCCATACTGCGGCTGTGGTGACAGAACCCCCTTTTCCTTCTTAAAGGAATGGTTTCTGCTTGCTGTCCGGCACTGCCTTAGCTGCTGCCTGCTAATTCTTTCTTAAAGCTCACCTCTGTCTATTTATCTCCGTCTTGGAGGGAAATGGTGCACAGCGGCATTTGACTCGGGCTTTGTTAAGCACTTAGCACATTCTCTGCATTCAATAAATTTTAATTAGGAATAAGGTTATTAACGTGGAACCCAATTCCCATTGCTGTTTGGCTGCAAAGGAGCTCCAGGCATCACAGTCCGGGTCCATCATTCTTCACAAAGCCTGTCAAATTATTATCCTTCCACCTACCGGAGAGAGGGGGGGGGTGAGGAGAACCAGTGGGTTTGGATCTCCAGAGCCTGCATTGTCCCATCCAGGATGCCTGCAGAGTGAGGTCAAAAAGATCACGATGACAGCCACAACAAAAGCTCTGATCGCCCCACCATGTTCACCATCTTCATCATTCCAACCACATCTTTCAAACATGCCTGATCCCTATGCCAAGGCTCATGTGATTCCTCCCACCCCCAGACCATAGTCAAGAAAACAGCCAAAGCAATCACTAGGAAAAACAAATAAAACTACAGTGTAAGGGCAAAAGATCTCGTCCACAATAAATGTCCAATTAAACTGATTTATTGCTAGAATGCACAGGAATCTTCTCAATTAAAGGTTAGCACCTGTTTGAAGTTAGATAAGGGTCAATGTAATTCAAGGAGGGGGGGGTGTGGTCTGTACTACGTTTGTGGCTATGTAAGGATTCTAGGCTAATTGCTTTTTTAGCTGCACCCCCAGGTTCTGCCGCTCCTCCTGCAAAAATGGCATGGTTTTTGTAAACAGGAAAAACAAAAGCTGGCTTCACATTCACACTAAGCCAGATCTTGACCAATAACCATTTCCTGAATAAGGCATAACTCACTTTGTTTATTTATAAACACAATGTCTGGCTTCACATCACACATTACTGAGCCATGGTGGTGCAGTGGATAGAATGCAGTATTGCAGGCTAACTCTGCCCACTGTCAGGGGTCCGATCCTGACAGCTCAAGGTTGACTCAGCCTTCCTTCCTTCTGAAGTTGGCAAAATGAGGAGCCAGATTGTTGGGGGCAATAGGCTGACTTTGTAAAGTGCTTAGAGAGGACTGTGAAGCACTGTGAAGCCGTATATAAGTCTAAGTCTTAGGTCTATTGCTATTCATACATCCAACTACACTTGTGTTTTCAATCTTGAATTCTTTCTGGCTGAGAATTCTGGGAGTGAAGTCCACACATCTTATGAGTTGCCAAGGTTGAGAAACACTGGACTACCTGAAACCAAGCAACACTTTGGTGCAGAATGCAATCCCCAACTTTGTCTAGATTATATCCAATTGGATTCAATATTTAAAAAATCCTAAGGAAACATCTCTGAACTGCCCTGGACTTGCTGGACCTCCACCCACTGTGGTCCTTCTGGCAACCTGATAGAAGTGTGGCTTGCTGTTGCCTTCTTCTTTAAGAGTTTTTCAACTTCCCAGCCCAGCCTATTGCCCTGGGGCTGTGTGTCTGCCATCCATGAACTGTGCCTTGATCTTGCTTAACCTCTGTGGCCTAACTAGATCATCCAGATGAGCCCACTCAAATCAGCCCCGTTTCTAGCAATTGATGAACAGCTAACATTCAACTGGTTTAAACATTTCTACTCTCACCTTGACTAAACTTAGAAATATTCGTTTAATCAGCACAATGGGACTAGGGTGGAATGTACAGCAAATAAATGTTGTGAACCACAGGGCCTAACCGTCTCTGCCAGCATGGTTAAAGGGATGCCGGGAGCACATCTGGAACATTGCAAGTACTTTTATCCCTTATTTGAGCCACGCCTTTGCATTAAAACTAAGTGCAAAATTAACCAATTACAATAACAAAAATCATAGCAAATATATTAGAATCAAAATCATGTCTACATAAGGCAGACAACTGGGAACCAGATAAATTGAAAAGCAATCAAGTTTTGTTGTGTTACGTGCAGCCTTAGTCATGCTTAGATCTGACTAACATTCCACAGAATCCCAGATGGCTCTGTGGGCTAACCTAAACCTCAGACTATATTTCACCATGGGTTATTGATTGAGGTGGTTGGGACAGTGTCAAGCCATAAATCGTGGTTTACAAAGCACCTCTTGGCATGTTGTGTGAAGCAGGCTAAAACCCCCACCAAAACGTTGTAATCCTTGATTGTTTTGATTTTGTTCCAACCTGCAGCTTTGTCAATACACAGGGAATGACATTGCAAACTGCCAGGGCACAGGTTTCCTCTTTCCTGGGGCATTGCTAGGAAAGGGGCAAAATGTTTGCCCTTCTCAGGTTCCAAACGTTTCTTCCGCCCGCTCCCTTCAAGCAGGCGCTGCGGGTTGGACAGAAGCCAAAAGCAAATGGAAGGCCATCTTCACCCAGCAGATGACCCCGAGGCTTTAATCCTTTCGAAAGAATCTAAAGCTATTGTTCCAGACCCAAAGCAAATATTTAAAGGCAGAACTCCAAAACAAAGCAAGATGTTGTTGAAGAGCAGCAGAGTGCCGTTTCCTCAAACCTACCCAGCAGCCACTGCAATGGCCAAAGAAAAGGAGGGAAAAAATATTCGCAACCAAAGTCTTTTTTTTTTGCCACTTTCGGCACTCACACAAAAGCAAACCGGCTTTCTTTTTCTCTCCATGTTTTGCTTCTTTGTCCAACCATGTATTTTCTGCACCTTCAGAACGAAAGAGTGCGTATACGCCACGCAAATTCACTCTGGATTGAAAGCGGATTTAATGAAAGTCTTTTCTAAAACAGGAGAATTTGAACAGCTTTTTCTTTTGATTTGGTCCTTTCCCCCAAACAGAAGCAATTAAGCATCCACTGTAATTTTCATTACTCTCCCTGGTTTCTAAAACCCTGATTAACATTACCCCACCCCATCCTCCCATAGCAAGATATTGGGGGGTGGGTGGGAAGGGAGGGTGTTTAACCACAGCACTTCCATTATTTTCTTTTTATTTTGAGCCTATGGAACCCATCAAATTCCAGGGTAAAAATAAAAAAACAAAAACTGCAGAGCTGGAAAATTGAAACTCAAAGACTTAAAAAGTACAGGTAGTCCTCGACTTACGAACACAACTGAGCCCATAATTTCTGTTGGTAAGCAAGAAAGATGTTCAGTGTTTTGCCCCATTTTTATGACTTTTTGTGCCACCGTTGTTAAGTGAATCACTGCATTGTTAAGTTGTTAAGTGTATCTGGCTTCCCCATTGACTTTGCTCGTCAGAAGGTCAAAAGGTCGCACATGACCTCGGGACACTGCAACGGTCACAAGTATGAGTCAATAGTCATGCATCTGAATGTAAATCACGGCACCAAGGGGATGCTGCAGTGGTTTTTTTAAGTGTGAAAAATGGTCGTGTATCACTTTCCTCAGTACCATTGTAACTTCGAACGGTCACTAAGCAAGTGGTTGTAAGTCAAGGACTCCCTGTGTGTCTGTAGTGCACAGATTTTCCGGTTAGTGCACTTTTGGACAATTGAGCTTCCCAGCTATCATGGCCACCATCTGCAAGGCAAGCAACCTGGTCAGATTCCACCCCAGTTCACTCTCAGGCAACATCCTGTCTCAGAAAGGAGCAACCGACATCAAGGAATCACGGCCTGCGGGTGGGAGGTCGAGATGGCACCTTCCATCATAATGCACCTAAAAAGGAACTGAATTTTGCTTTGGCAATGTGGCCAATATCTTGGCCTTTTGGATCCCCTCCCTTGAAGTCCAGAGTTCTGGAGACAAGTCAGAGCCTCCTGCCAGCCAAGTGAGTGAAACTATGAGCTGGCACAGGCGGCATTCTGGACCCAGCCAAGGTTATCTTTTCTTTTTCTTTTTTTCTTTTTTTTTCTTTTTTTTGCAGCAAGGTGGAATTTCATCCTGGTAGGTAGATATGCATCAGCCTGCTAGCCCAGGGAAGGAGAACCTGCTTTGAATCCCAGATGGGCCCTCAGAAGCTCGGAGGAGAAATATTTCGCTCAAAGAGAGCTTGTGTTCTCTTCAGTAAATGTTTTAGACAACTAATTTTATAGACCTCACTCCTGTGTAATTAACAGCTTCCGTTGCTCATGCATGAAGATTTGCAGGTGCTAAAATTAAAGCTGGTACTACATAAGTATCTCTTCCCAACTGCCTCTGCTTTTTTTTTTCTCCAGAAGGAACTGTCCCCCCCACCCCCGCACATCCCCCCATAAAGCAAGAATATGTTGAGAAGAATGGTCATCCATTATGAGTGGGGCTGATGAGGATGGCAGGTTTATGATGATGTCACACAAATGCTTCCTTGTCTGTTCCATTTGTCATTCTACAATCATCACCGCATCGTTTAAGGATCATAGGCTGGAAAGAGAGTAACTGGGTGTCAGACAGCTGGGCAAGACCCAGGAAGCAAGGACTGCCCAAGCCTCGGGAAAGCCTCTCACATGCTGGCATTGGGGGCCAATATGGGGAGGAGATTTCAAGCCCTCCTTTCCAGGAAGTCTCTTTGCACATTTTGAAATAGGTTGAGCTGCCATTTGCAAGATGGATGGATGGGTGGGTTGTATGAAATGAACAGGCTGCCCTGATCTGTTAGGGTCTTGGGCGGCTTACAAACCCCAACCATAAGGATGCAGTAAAAACACAAATCTTCATCCAAGGTCAAGGAAAAAAAACGTTGATCAAGAGCGTGAAGGCCTGGCTCTGTAACTTTTGGAGGAATGGAAGAGTGGCCTGCAACCTTGGGGTGGTTGGTGCCCTGAAGAGACTCCCTCCGTCTTTTAACCTACCTTTTATCTCTGCTGTTATTGGTTTATTATTTTGGTTTTAACTCAATTATCTAATTGTGTTCTTTTTATATATATTTTTTCTGCAAATCATCCAGAATCACTTTGACAGTGAGATGGGCAGAGTCTAAATGTGATAAATAAAGAATAACATTTCTGCAGGGAATCAAGCATGTAAACAGTCCCTATTTAATATAAGATTATTAAATAGGTAGGTAGGTAGGTAGCAGGGGTGAAATCTAAAATTTTTGCTACCGGTTCTGTGGGCGGGGCTTAAGTGGGCATGGCTTGGCGGTAAGGTGACTGGGAGAGCGTGGCTTGGTGGTCAGGTGGGTGTGGCCAAGTCAATGTCACTTCTTTGCTCTTTTTTTAACCTACAAAACACAACACAACACAACAGGCCACAATATAAAAGCAGCTGTGCTAGACCCAAAATGGCCCCTGCAACAAGCAGGAACCTCACACAGCCACAAAAAGCCCAAAAAAACAACTTTCACACTTTACACACACAAAATTCCACATACAGCTTTGTGAGATTGTGTGTGTTTGTGTAGTTAGAGTGAAACACTATAGAAACACACTAAATCTCAGAAAGCTGCACAAATATTATTTTATTTTTATTTATTTTTATTTTTATATAAAAGCAGCTAAATTTAAAACTTCCTAAACTTTAAATGGCTAGGTCTAAAAAAAGAACAACTAAAAAAAAACCCAATTAACTTTTTTTTTTAAAGCTCCCAAAGGGGAAAAAAACTTACCCAACAGAACAGGGGTCTCCAACCTTGGCAACTTTAAGACTTGTAGATTTCAACTCCCAGAATTCCTCAGCCAGCTTTGCTTTGCTGGCTGAGGAATTCTGGGAGTTGAAGTCCACAACTCCCTGCCTGCTTGATTGCAGGCAGGGAGATTCAATTGCTTGCTGATGCAATGGATTGCAGGGATTACAGCAAGGCATTGCGACCAGCAGCTAAAGTAAGCAAGCTGAGGGGGGGAGAGGGAGGGATTTTTGCTACGAGCCATTTAAAAGGAAAAAAGTTTTTTTCTTTTACATGGCTCTGGTGATTCAAGCTGAGTTGCCTGATTAGCAGGCAACTCAGCTGGGATCATCAGAGCTTGGCTGGTCAGAGCCATTTAAAAGAAAAAAAAGGCTCTGATGATCATGCGGCTCAGCTGGGCATGGGGGGCGGGGGCAGGGATTTTTGCTACCAGTTCTCCGAACTGCCCGCCGCCATCGCTACCTACTCGCCTGAGCCGGTCCGAACCGGGAGCATTTCACCTCTGGTAGGTAAGTAACTCCTGTGGCCAGACTACGATAACATGGTGGAGTTTTTTGTGTGACATTCTATCTTTCACCACAGTGGTTAGTTACATGGCTGGGGATGACAGAGGTTGCAATGCTGCAGCTGGAGATGAGGAACATCCCAGATCTCCCTAAAGTCACTGAAACGAAAACTCCACCATGCAAGCCACAAGCAACAGACCCACTGGAGCAGGACACCATCAGGGATCAGCAGGTGTATTCTGTCCTTCTGTCACACGTGCAGTTCGAGTTGGAGGCACCAGGTTTTCCTGGTCAAGAGAATTGTAAGAGGAAGAGCATATGGGGTTGTATCTGACGTCCCAGAACAGAGGGCAACTGGGAAGCGATCCAGTCTTTCCATATCCATGGATTCTGCAAATTCCACCTCCGTGATCCTGAGAAAAGCCAACAGACCAAGGAAGCCATGATGCTGCCAGATAAGAAAAACAAAGAACGGACCAACATAAGAGAGCTCAGCTTCAGTGCTCTCTGGGAGAAGAGGCCCCTTAGGAATAAGAACCAAGACCTAGCATGGAACTCTTAACTCTTTCTGCTCTATCTTCTCGATAAAGGTGTCTTGTACCAACCTCAGTTTTTCATGAACTGTTTTTCACTGCTTATACCACTGAGGACAGGACACTTCTTAAAAGTTCTACCTAGATCTCCTTCCTGCTTCATGAAGATGACAGGTATGCAACTGCACAGATTACAGATGTTCTGACTTACAGAATGATGTATACAGTCCACCTTCCCTTAAGATCTCAGAGACCTTAAAGTAGTGGATTCTAAATACCATTCTGATAGATTCTATCTCCGTTTCTGCCACACCACAAGCATCAAGACCTGCATCATATAGAGCCGTGATGGCGAACCTATGGCACGTGTGCCACAGGTGGCACACGGAACCATATCAGTGGGCACATGAGCTCAGCTCTGGCGGGCATGCGTGCACCAGCCAGCTGATTTTTGGGCCTTCTGGGCCCACCAGAAGTAGGGAAACAGGCTGTTACTGGGCTCCGGAGGGCCCCTGGACGGGTGGGGATGGCCGTTTTTGCCCTCCCCAGGCTCCTAGGGAGGCTCTGGAGCCTGGGGAGAGCAAAAAACGGGCCTACCAGGCACACCGTGCCATCGTGTGCCAGGAGCAGGGGGAGCGGGGGGGGCATGCACGGGGGACAGGGAGCATATAAGTATGGGTGTGGGCATGCGCGCGTGACACACACCCCGTGCTCCCCCGCTTTTGGCACGCAATGGCAAAAAGGTTAGCCATCATTGATATAGAAACATCTCGGGTGTGAAAGGCTGCGAGTTCAATTCCTGGTAGAGGATTTGAACCAGTGGTGGGTTGCTACCAGTTCTCCCCAGTTCTTGCAAACCGGTAGTGGAAATTTTGTGTAGTTCAGAGAACCGGTAAATAGCACCTCTGCCTGGCCCCGCCCCCAATCTATTTGCTGCCTCCTGAGTCCCAGCTGATTGGCTAGAAAGAAAAAATCAGGGCTCACTTGACAAAGAAGAGAAGAAAAAAAACCAAGAGACCTTAGCTTTAAATTGAGAAGCCAAGAAGCCTCCCAACTGATCGGCTAGAACCGATCCACTCTTTATAAACCGCTTGATGGTGGTAGATTGGCAATTGAGGCCAAGCTGCCTGAAAGCGGTTTCCGATGCTCTCGGTGGTGGCAGAGCGGCAAAAAACTGTTTAAACTCTTGCCACGGCACTTCAAAGGTAAAAGGCAGTGTGGTGGTAGACCAGTGCGCTCCAAAAACAAATGGGTAGACTGGTATGGCTCTGCAAGCAGTTAAAAGCCTGGTTGACCAGTACCTCTGCTAAATCCCAAAGAATTGTTTGTCACATGACCATCAAACCATGCCTGCAAAATAAGCCATGCCCACAGAACCGGTAGTAAAAAAAGTTAGACCCCACCCCTGATTTGAACCCCAAAGAATAAGATCTGGCTATAGACATTGGGCGATTCCCAATAAGGACTTGTACTGTCATGTACTGCCTCCTGGTGGGTAATGTAATGGTGGCCAAAACCAGAGCCAGAACAGGGAGATCCTAGTTCAAATTCTCTCACTCAACTGCAAATCTCTTTAGGATCTCCCCAAAGCTGCTGGCATGTATGAGGCACGGAAGGGCAGGTTTTGAAAAATGCAACTGGCATATGGCAGCCACTCTAACATGGGGTCAGACGTATTGGAATTGTGAGAATAAGACAGACAGCCCAAAAGTGGGGAGAACAAGGAAGCACCCCTTCAGTTTTCTGTACCATTTCTACATTCCTTTACTTTCCATGTAAATTTTTAAAAACCAGTCCTTTTCTGCTCACCAGTCTTCTCTACCAGGGAGCAGAAATCAGGAATGCTATTCTGTTCCATCATCCCTGCAGTTTAAAAAAATTCTTTTTCTTCCACATTTTAATTTTTTTTTTATAAATAATTCAAGGCAACAAATAGATCTCTCTTTCTCCCTCTATTTTCCCCACAACAACAATTCTGTGAGGTGGGTTGGGCTGAGAGACCCAAAGTCAGCCACCTGGCTTTCATGCCTAAGGCAGGACTAGAACTCACCATCTCCTGGTGCTTTAACCACTAGACCAAACTGATTTTGCACTTCAAGTCACGATCAGCACATGCTCTAATAAGAACCTGAGCAAATCCATTTCATAACACTCTACTCAGTTTTTTTTTTTTTTTGGGGGGGGGGGGGGAGAGCATACAAATAAAACTGGTAGCATCCCAGCTTAGGACCCCAGAGTTCTTGGCATCACATAGAAGCAGACTTTGCCCAAAAGGCTTCCACTAAAAACAGGCAAGGAGGAAAAAAATGAAATCTGGGAGTGATGCTGTGGTAAGAATCTCATTCCAAGACAATTGAGCCTCAAATGATTGCCTGACTAGGTGGCTCAGTGGCTAAAGACACTGAGCTTGTTGATCAGAAAGGTTGGCAGTTCAGTGGTTCGAATCCCTAGTACAAGTCTCCTGCATGAGCAGGGGGTTGGACTAGATGACCTCCAGGGTCCCTTCCAACTCTGTTACTGTTAAATAGATTCCAGCCACATACAGGTAATCCTCAATTTATGACATCAATTGAGCCCAAAATCTCTGCTGCTAAGTGAGACCTTCGTTAACTGAGTTTTGTCCCTTTTTACAACCTTTCTTGGCAATTCATTATTAAATGAATCACTGCAGTTGTTAATACCATGGCTGTTAAGTGAATTGGGCTTCCCCGTTGACTTTGCTCATCAGAAGGTCACAAAAGTGGATCACATGATCCCGGGACACTGCAACCATCATAAATATGAGTCAGTTGCCAAACATCTGAACATCTGAATCTTGATCGCGAGACCATCAGGATGCTGCAAGGGTCATAGGTGTGAAAAACGGTCATAAGTCACTTTTTTCAGTGCCGCTGTAACTTTGAATGGTCCCTAAATGAACTGTTGTAAGTCAAGGACTACCTGTATTTTGTCCAAGCACCTTACATGATTGTGCTGCAAAAGAGGACTAGATCCTTTGGGGGAAAGACCGGGCAAGATCACCTGAACTATGTACGAGTAGAAAGGTGAGGTGAAGGGAAATTGTGATGCAGACAAAGGTGTAGCTGGATTACCTGTAAATACAAGAGATTTAACTCAAGGAGCCAGGCATCAGTCTTTCGCAGCTGAGCCAAGATATGTTGGGAAAAGTGGGGGTGAGTTTTGTTTTATTTGAAATTATTATAGATCAAAACCTAATTTTACCAAATGCATCTTGTCAGAAGATTCCCCTTGGATAGATGCAAACTGCCAAATATTACTCCAATGGCAAAAGGGAAAAATAAAGTTGTCAACAACAAAACTGTATGCTAAAACTGCCAATGGTTTTGATTGGTGAATTCATTCATTCGCTAGCAATATTGTCATGCTGGGAAAATTATAATGTGTGTGTAAACCAACAGAGCTATCAAACATGTGTACCATAAATGAGTGGAAGCCTTAATGTCTCTTAATATGCAGCTCGGTTCCTCTATTAAGTATCACATGAACAATCAAGATTTTTTTTTCCTTTCTTTTTTTGGCTGAAAAAGAGATTTGTACTCACTCTCCTCTTGCAAACAAATAAACAAATCCACAGCCCACTGAAGTTCCATGGATTGACCTGTTCCTTCAATGTGATTTTTTTCCCATAGCCAAGTTCACCATTCCCAAACCGATTGGATCATCTGCGTTTCACATTTCATACTTCTCGGCAATGAAGGGGAAAGCATTATCAGCATTTCTCAAAATCAGAAAACAGACCACTTTCTAGTTCATATTTATGAACTAGAATGCTGTGTCCTAGAATCACGTGATCTGCTTTTGCGACCTTCTGACAAGCAAAGTCAATGGGGAAACCAGATTCACTTACTGACTTAACAACTGCAGTGTTTCACTTAACAACTGTGGCAAGAAAGGTCGTAAAATGGGGCAAAACTCACAACAAATGTCTCACTTAACATCAGAAATGTTGCGCTCAATTGTAGCCATAAATCAAGGACTACCTGTATTTTGATTGATGCCAAATGTGGATTGGCCTTTCTTATTTTGGCACCAAAGATCAAGCCGCCTTGAGTCCCTAGGGAGAAAGGCGGCATATAAATCGCAATAAATAAATAAATAAATAAATAAATAAATAAATAAATAAATAAATAAAATAAGAAAGGCCAATCCACATTTGGCATCAATCAAAATACAGGTAGTCCTTGACTCCTGCCATTTTAGCCAAGAAATTTGACTCTAGTTGCAAGAAACCAATCAATGAAAGGCTGTGGCCTGAAGCCCCATGGAGAAAGACAAGCAGCCAATCCAAACAAACATGGAGATCCTGTATTTAAGCCTACGTGGCGGTGATTATTTCTCCACCCTTAGGGCAACTGCTGATAGCCACCCAGCTGCCCTGTTTAGAGTGGCCCAGTCCCTCTTGGGCAATAGGGCCACCAGATCCTCTGCAGGGCTGCAGTGAGGAGTATTCACACTATGGGACAGATGAAGATCCTGACATTCACTCAGAAGTGGGCTTGGGGCATGTCCAAGTGAGCTGCCCAAGGCACAGTCTTTTAAGGTTATCTGGAATGAATTTGATCCTGAGATGCCCAAGGACGTGGCCGAGGTTCTCCTAGCTGTTAGTTTGGTCCTTTCTTTAGGAGTTCCTGGACCCTCCTGGGTTGGTAAGCAGCCCAGGAGGTCCCCAAGGAAGGAACTTGCCTCTTTGAGAGAGGAAGTTATTCTGCCAGCCTTGAAGGAGAGGGTGAGACATCCCCTCCTCAAGAGGCCATCACTGGATACTTTCCACTCTGGACAAAATTGTCCAGTCTCCAACCTTCCCTTCATGGGGAAGACCATACAGAAGTTGGTTGAACAACAGATGCAGGTGATCTTGGAGAAAATGGGTTATCTAGGTCTGTTTTGTTTAGATTTTAGATCGGGTCACAGTCTTTCTCAACTGGGAGCCATTTCAGGAAGTTATTCGTATCCTGGTCACTACAGTGGGCTCTACTTAGGGATGCCCTCGAAGACCAGCTGGAAACCTGGAGAATGAGGTGTTTGTGGGACTACTGTTGGGACCACTGCTTTGATTTGGCTTGCTTTGATTTGTTTTGGACTGATTGTTTAAGTCTGGACTGATTATGCAATTGCATTTTTAACATTTTTATTGTACTGTATTTGTAAACCAACCAGAGTCTGCGGGTGTGGGCTGCTATAATGAATTTATAATAATACGTCTCCCAACAGAAGGAATAAGAAGTAGACAGAAGGAAAGACAATGTGGAAATGCTTGGAACAGAGTGAAAGAATCCTGTTTCTGAATGACACACAGAAGTGTGTGGAGTTACAAAAAGGAAGAAAAAGGATGGACAGTATGATTACAGACTGAAAAAGCTACGGAGGATGCAAAATGCATGTAGGTAGTCTTGATTTACAACCATTTATTTAGCGACTGTTCAAAGTTACAACAGCATTAACAAAAGTGACTTATGACCAGTCCTCACACTTATGACTGTTGCAGTGTCCCCACACTCATGTTATGCTAGTTGCAGCAGTCTGGGTCATGTGATCTTCACTGCAACCTTCCCACCCAGTCTTGCTTAATGACCATATGATTCACGTAACAACTGCAGTGTTAACCACCGTGGCAAAAAAGCTCATAAAATCAGGTGGACTCGCTTAACAGCTGTCTCGTTTAACAACAGAAACTCTGGTCCCGACAAATTGAGGACTACCTGTACACAAAAATGACTTTTGAATCAAATGAAGATGAAGATGTTACATAACGTATATAATAAAGTCAAAGACAGGAAAAAACAGCTAAGATTAAGAGTCAGAGTTTTTGAAGGAAATTTTTAAAAATGTTTTTTTTTAAATGTGTAGAGGGCTAAACAAGGAGCTCCCAGAGAGTGAATGACAATCAAAACATGAAAAATGGAAATTAAATGAAATTACAAACAAAAGCAACGAGCTGATTTGGGATGAAACAAGTGTGGGAGTGCCGGAAGAAGGATTTCAGATACGTGTAAAGGGCTGATTGTGACTTGCTGCAGAATGGGAACGGAAAGGTTTGTGCCCCAGGGGGAAAATATGAAAAGGAAGAGATAAAACTTGTGAGAACGCTTGAAAATGATTAAGGTGCTGGTGTAGATAGTACAGTGGGAAAAACCTGAAAATATGGATTTGGCTTGCTTATGGAGTGCTGTGCAACTAATTATTTGTCTGGGAGGGCATTTGGCAGAATTCCGATGGAATGCGACTGGCATGTGATATGCTAAAGGTAAAGCTTGAATGAGAATAAATAGAACAGTTAGCAAATGTTAGCGAATGTTAAGAGCAGAGAGCAAAGCAGAGGGTGAAGCCCTCTTGGTTATTTAAGTCTCTGTCTGCCGTCTGTTCATCCATCCAGTTATCTATTCATCTACCTATCTATCTATCTATCTATCTATCTATCTATCTATCTATCTATCTATCTATCTATCTGGCATTATTAAAAAATGTTAATAGTAACATCAGAAGTGTGCCAATTAGGGGAGTGGGTGTAATCTGTTCTTTGGTATGCAGAGGATGTCTTGTTGTTGGTTAAGAACTGAGATGCTTTGCAACAAATGTCAGGTGGGTTGTATAATCCAAAGAGAAGCACGGCTCTGAACATTAATCTACCAAGGTAATTTGTGCTTCACAAAAAAAGTAGAGTGAAGAATTCCAAGTTATAGTATTAATGGCAAAAAACCCAGGTAAACTGATGAATTTGTGTATTTGGGTGCAACATTTATTAAACATTGAAAATGGACAGAGGAACTGTAAGATGCACAGATGCTGGTTGAAAGGGTAGCATGTGGTACATAGGGAGGAAGGAGCATTTGTTCAATGGAGCAAATACCGCTATCTTGTCTCTTCCTGATGTCAAAGATAGGGTGTCAGGAGAAGCATGAAAGTTGAATGTTTCAGGAATGGAGAACCTACCCAGAGGTGTGTGATAAAACAAGAAGAGGGAGGTTCGAGAATGACAGGGTGGTGAATGAAAGTGGACTGAAGAGGAAGATGAGTAACCATCAGAGAAGAAATAGATCAAGGTAGAACAGTCATGTTGAGGAAATGAATGAGGTTCAAACCACAAATATCTCAAGAAAGAAACAATGTCAAGAAGGCAAAGATTGAGAGAAATCACAGTTGGATGGAACTAATGAGTAGAAATATCAAAAGGCTATTTATGAAGTGAGGTAATGGATTTGCTGGAAGGAGACACCCACTAAATTCTAGTTGCAGAGTGGGCTATACTTCTTTTTACCTCATCTCATGTCTTTAATTTCTTTGGCTGATAATTTCTCACGCCAATATCAGGCTAAATCCAAAAAACGAAGTAGAACAATCCAGCCAGCATCCAGTTCTTTATTTGTTTACACACAGCAGACAGAATCTTGCCAGACTGAACCCCTACAACTCTCCTCCTAACAGATATACTAGGCAATCTTTACTCTCTTCTACTGTCTCCCATCCAGCTTGAGACTGTGCTATCTCTTGTCTCTCTTCCCTTCTAGAAACCTATTCCCTCCTTCCTGTAGTCCATCATAGTAGCCCCCTCACCCCCATTGGGCATAATGTCTCACAGCCAGTGTTTTCCAAGCTTGGCCACTTTAAGATGTGGGGACTTCAACTCCCAGAATTCTGGAAATTGAAGTTGACACATCTTAAAGTGCCCAAGTTTGAAAAACACAGTCTTATTCTTTTTTTACACCACAATGCTAACCCTCAAAAAGATTGCAGGATGGCTACGATCTGGTATTGGCTGATCTGCATTTAACTATACATGCATCTCTTTTATGGGACTGCGACTGAAATTAATATTAATACCCAGCCGCGCGGGTAATTATGGGGGCGACATGGCGCTCCCATGTGACACCTTGCCTGCGCGAGCTGCACTGGCTTCCGGTGATCTTCCGGGTGCGCTTCAAGGTTTTGGTTCTCACCTTTAAAGCGCTCCATGGCTTAGGGCCCGGTTATTTGCGAGACTACCTTCTGCCACCGATAACCTCCCACCGGCCAACTCGGTCCCACAGAGAGGGCCTCCTTAGGGTGTAAGACGCTGTAGGACACAAACCTGTGCCCCTGTTTATAGCTGAGGAAATGAATGTGATTGCAGGAGGAGGATGAGAAGAGACAAGACAAGAGCTATAAATAATGCATAGCTCAACCCTCTCCGTTACAATTCCAAGGTGGAAAGACCTGTCTATCATGTTCCCTTTGCTTTGTGAGAAGCTATCACACATTTGTAACACTAATTGATGTTCACAGGGATGAGAGTGGAGGAGACCGAGGCGCTTTCTGTCGGGACACCTCCGCTGCTTCATAAAAATTTAACTGCTGCTATTTTCAAGAAGGAAAGTCATTGCTGAGGGACCACAGACTCCCACATCAGAGTGTGTAGCTCCAGTGCGATGGGATGAATGAAAACTGGGCTCAAAAGATGCTGGCCACACGCTTGGCAACCGAGGCAGAAACTGCTGTGGCGGACAACTCGTGTCTAAGGAGAACCACAAGCAAGAGACTCGTGTTTTCCTCCTACCATTTTGGGCATTTCTCTTCAGCTCAACCTTCTTCTTCTTCTTTTGGGGGATTCAGCTGTTATTTCAGAAAAGCAGACTGAATGTATACAGGTAATCCTCGACTTACGACCACAAATGGAATCAACCGCTAAGCAAGATACTTGCTAAGTGAATTGTATTTATTTATTTATTTATTTATTTATTTATTTATTTATTTAATTTTTATACCGCCCTTCTCCCGAAGGGCAGTGCACAGCCAAAAATAAAAAACACATATAAAATTTAAAACAGTTTAAAAGGAATTAAATAATTTGGCCCATTTCAATTAAGACAAAGACAACCCATATAATTTAAAATTGATCTTGGTATTCAGGCCAGCACAGCTTGTTGAAACAACAGCGTCTTGAGGGCACGACGAAAGGTGCGTAGGTCAGGGATCATCCGTAAATCCTGGGGCAATTCGTTCCAGAGGGCAGGTGCCTCCACAGAGAAGGATCTCCCCCTGGGAATCGCCAGTCAACATAGTTTGACCAACGGCACCCCGAGGAGTCCCTCTCTGTGGGAACGTACTGGCCGGTGGGAGGCTATCGTGGCAGAAGGCGATCTCGTAAGTACCCAGGTCCTAAGCCATGGAGCGCTTTAAAGATGGTAACCAGCACCTTGAATCGCACCCGGAAGACCCCCGGGAGCCAGTGCAGCTCGCACAGGAGGGGTGTTGCATGGGTGCACCGTGTCGCTCCCATAATCACCCGCGCGGCTGCATTCTGGACCAAGTGGAGCCTCCGGGTGTTCTTCAAGGGGAGCCCGATGTAGAGAGCATTACAGTAGTCCAGACGGGAAGTGACGAGGGCGTGAGTGACCGTGAGTAGGGAGTCCCGGTCCAAAAAGGGTCGCAACTGGCAGATCAGACGAACCTGATAAAAAGCCCCTGATTTTACGAGCTTTTTTGCCATGGTTGTTAAGCAAATTACTTGTAGTTGTTAAGTGAATCCGGCTTCCCCCATTTGCTTGTTGGAAGATGGCTGGGAAGGTCATACATGGTGGTCAAATGACCCTGGGATGCTGCAACCCTTGTAAATATATGCTGGTTGCCGAGGACTCAAATTCTGATCATGTGACCATAGTGTTACCGCAATGGTTATAAGTGTGAGGACCAGTTATAAGTAACTTTTTTCAGTGCCATTGTAACTCTGAACAGTCACTAAATGAATGGTTGTAGGTCAAGGACCATTCAACTTACAACAGTTCATTCAATAACGGTTCAATGTTATGATGGCACTGAAAAAAGTGACATGACCACTTTTCAGTTACAACCTTTGCAGCATCCCCAGGGTCACATGATCCAAATTCAGCTGCTTGGCAATTGGTTCATACTTACGACCGTTGCTGTGTCCCCAAGGTCACGTGATCCCCTTTTGCCACCTCCTGACAAGCAAAGTCAATGGGGAAGCCAGATTCACTTAACAAACGGGTTGCTAACTTTACCAACTGCACTGATTCACTTAACAACTGAGGCAAGAATGGTCGTAAAATGGGGCAAAACTCACTTAACAAATGTCTCACTTAACATCAGAAACTTTGGGCTCAACTGTGATCCTAAGTCGAGGACTACCTGTATTAGAAACCAAGACTAGAATTGTGCCTCTGAAGACCCCTGCGCTGAGATACCCAAGTGGCGACCACAATCGCCACTTGGGTATCTCACTTCCCAAAAGTGGGAAACCCCACTTTTGCACATCCTCAGAGGCCTATCTCAGCAAAACCATTTTGGAAGAGAAAGATGGCTATGCTGCAATCTCCCCTGCCTCTTGAAAATCCCTGAGTTCCCCACCCAAATTGTTCACACAGGAAATGCAAGGGAACCGTGAACTTGTTTCTGTGCCGATTCTCAGTCACCCAGGTCATCTCAGCCCCCCACAGAGAGGGCTCGCAATCTGGGTGTCCTCCTGGACGCACGGCTGTCTTTAGAAGAGCATATGATGGCTGTGGCCAGGGGGGCCTTTGTCAGGTTCGCCTGATTCGCCAGTTGCAGCCCTTTCTGGACCGGGACGCCTTGCGCACGGTCACTCACGCCCTTGTCACCTCCTGACTGGACTATTGTAATGCTCTCTACATGGGGCTCCCCTTGAAGAGCACTCGGAGGCTCCAGCTGGTCCAGAATGCGGCCGCGCGGGTGGTTATGGGCGCAACTCGTTGTGCCCACGTGACACCCCTCCTGCGCGACCCCACAATCTGGGTCCTCATTTAACCTACCTTTGAAAGGATGGAAGGCTGAGTCAACCTTGAACCTGGTGAGATTTGAATTTGCAGTAATTGCAAGCAGCAGATGTTAATAACAGTGCTTTAGTCCACTGTACTACAGGCTCTTTTATCTCTGTTATTCCCCCTCCTCTCCCTCTGGCTCTGAAGTTGAGACCGGCTCCGCTTTGCATGTATGGCGGATCCTTTAGGACAGTGTCAACTTTTAAAATATGTGGATTTTAACTCCCAGGATTCTCTAGCCAGTTTGCAATCACTGGATAGAAGTTATTTATGCTGATGTGGCATTGCTCAATGGCTATTGATGATGTTAGCTTAGTAGGGCTTAAGAACACCATAAAGCGGTGTTCTTTTTTATACAAAGTCAGTTTATTGCCCCCACAATCCAGGTCCTCATTTAACCTACCTTAGAAAGGAGGGAAGGCTGAGTCAACCTTGAGCCTGGTGAGATTTGAACTTGCAGTAATTGCAGACAGCTGGTGTTAATCACAATGCTTTTTGTCTGCTGAGCCACCAGGCCCTTTTATCATTCACGAGGAGCCTGTAAGTTCTAGTCTCGCCTTAGGCATAAAAGCCAGCTGGGTGACTTTGGAGCCAGTTACTCTCTCTCTCAACCCACAAGTTTGTTGTGGGGAAAATAGGAAGGTGTGTGAGTTATGTTTGCCACCTTGAGTTATTTGTAAAAATAATAAAGGTGCAATACCAATAAATAAAAATACAATAGAAAAATAAAATAACTTCATCCAACCCTACTATTCAGATTGGAAGCTGCATGCATTAATTGTCCTTTTATCATCTCCATGCAGCATAAGGAAATTTATATAGGCAAGTTGTGGAAAAATCCCAAATCAATCGATATGCAAAATCCACTTTAAAAATGCCACTGTATTTTTAGCCCTTGTTTTGAATTTACAAAAAAAAAAAAAAAAAGCTTGCACCACAACACACAGAATACCAGCCAATGGGCTTGATTTATTCTCTATAATGTCAAACTTGAAAAGGTTAACCACCATTATTAGCTGTCAGTGAGATTTCAGAGAGTTGGGGTTTATCACTGGAATACTGAAGGCAGCAGAGGGGGGTGGCAGGGAGGGTGGCAAGGGGGTGGTAGGGAGTGAGAGGGGCACTTCAGCATTGTCATTAGATTGCCAGATGGCAGCGTCCATCCCTTCCAAGGAGCATATCCCTAAGTAGTTCTCTTCGCATCTATAATTAAATACGGCTCAAAATACAATCATTGCGGCGTAGAAAGATTAGAGATATCAGATATGAAGAGAAGAACGCATAGAAAAAGAAACACCAAACGGGTTTTACCAAAGGAGGGGAAAAAAATACCCAACGTTGTCATGAATCAAGATTGAACAGAAGCCAAAGTATGATGCTTGGAGATCCTGAATGAACTTCTTCTTCTTTTTTTTTTTTTGGTCTCCAAGCAGTAAAACAGATGTCTTGACAACCTGTGCTGATTAAATATCTGCAGGATATTTGCCAAAGACACTGGTGTTTTTTTTAAAGAGGAGGAAGAAGGTAAGCACATCCCCCAAGTCTTGATTCTAAGTAAGGCAGTGTTTTTCAACCTTGGCAGCTTTAAGCTGTATGGAGTTCAACTCCCAGAATTCCCCAGCCAGCTAAGCTAAGCCAGTTGAGAAACACTGATTAAGGGACATGCAGTGGGATCTGTTTAAAAAAACATCATATTACAACTGTTCTGAATTAAAGTACATGTAGTCCTTATCTTACGACCACAATTGAGTCCAAAATTTCTGTTGCTAAGTGAGACATTTAAGTGAGTTTTGCCCCATTTTATGACTTTTCTTGCCACATTTGTTAAATAAAATACTGCAGTTGTTAAATTTGTAAATTTGTAAATTGTAAATTGAGTCCAAAATTTCTGTTGCTAAGTGAGACATTTAAGTGAGTTTTGCCCCATTTTATGACTTTTCTTGCCACATTTGTTAAATAAAATACTGCAGTTGTTAAATTTGTAAATTTGTAAATTGTAAATTGAGTCCAAAATTTCTGTTGCTAAGTGAGACATTTAAGTGAGTTTTGCCCCATTTTATGACTTTTCTTGCCACATTTGTTAAATAAAATACTGCAGTTGTTAAATTTGTAAATTTGTAAATTGTAAATTGAGTCCAAAATTTCTGTTGCTAAGTGAGACATTTAAGTGAGTTTTGCCCCATTTTATGACTTTTCTTGCCACATTTGTTAAATAAAATACTGCAGTTGTTAAATTTGTAAAATGGTTGCTAAGTGAAAATGGCTTCCCCATTGTCTTTGCTTGTCAGAAGGTCGCAAAAGATGATCACACGATCCCAGGATACGGCTACTGTCATAAATATGAACCAGCTGCCATGCATCTGAAATTTGATCATGTGACCATGGGGATACCACAATAGTCAAAAGTGTGAAAAATGTCTTGCTCTAAGTCACCCTCTGTCTCAAACCAAAAGAATCCCAGCTAAGGATAAATCCCAAAAGTCCCCTCTACCCTAATCCCAAACCATCTCAATTTAGGAAGCTCTCTCATACCAAGTTAGAATTTTCTAGAATTTTTTAGATTTCAAGGCCAATCTATTCTGAAATGTCTAGGTAGGTCTCCCCTAGAAGAATTTTTCCCTTGGCCCATCCACAACAGAATACCAGAGTTGGAAGGGATCTTAGAGGTCTTCTAGTCCAACCCCCTGCTCTGGCAGGCAGGAAACCCTATACTATATACCAGTGGTCCCCAACCTTTTTATCGCCGCGGACCAATCAGCCTTTGATAATTTTACCGTGGCCCGCTGAGCACGCGCAGGGGTGGGGGCTTTGGGCCACACGTGCGTACCTGCGCGGGGCTCTCTTCCCTGGAGCCTTTGCGCACGGCCCAGGAGCTTTTGCACACGGCCCAGGAGCCTTTGCGCTGCAGCGTTCATGTCCCCCGGCCGCTGCGCGGCCCGGTGCCAGGTACTCCACGGCCCGGCACCGGTCCGCGGACCGGGGGTTGGGGACCACTGCTATATACCATTTCAGATAAATGGTTGTCCAATCTCTTCTTAAAATCTTCCATTGTTGGCACACTCATAATTTCTGGAGGCAAGTCATTCCATTGATTAATTGGTCTCACTGTCAGGAAATTTCTCCTTAGTTCCAGATTGGTTCTTTCCTTGATTAGCTTCCATCCACTACTTCTTGTCCTGCCTTCAGGTGCTCTGGAGAATAGGTTGACCCCCTCTTCTTTGTGGCAGCCCCTCAAATATTGGAACACTGCTATCATGTCACCCCTATTCCTTCTTTTCATTAAACTAGACATACCCAATTCCTGCAACCATTCTTCATACGTTTTAGCCTCCAGTTCCCTAATCATCTCTGTTGCTCTTCTCCTATAAAGTTTCAGCTATTTTACTGAGGGAAACCTGCATTAATCTCAAGAATCAGAGCTCTGGATTGAGGTCCTAGGAACAATTTCATCTCTTTCTGGTTCAGCAATTGCCCTCCCATGGAGTCCTTAGTTGATCGATTCAGCTGGGATTTGCAACTCTGTGGTTTTTAAGAAAAACAGAAATGGGGGAACAGTTAGACTATATCCTGACAGTTGGCACACGCCAAACAAGATTCCACTCAAACAAACGAATTGCAGAATTTTTATGAAGGCAGAATTTGTTGCATCCAAACATCCAAAGTCTGTGGAATTGAAGAGGAGGAGGAAAAAAACCCCCAACATTTTAGAGATGTTTCCCCAAAGAACATGTAAATTCTTGAGACATATATAGAAAGACAGAAGATCAAATCCACAGGCCAGATGGCAGAGTTTATTTATGTTAGAGAAAGATAGGAATTAAAAATAAATATTTGATGCTTCACATTTATAGCAACTCATGTTCACAATCCTTATCATAACAGAGAGGCTCTTGGGAAGAGGCCTTTCTCTCCAACCACAGAATCTTTCTGGAATTCTGAGCTTCAAAAGGGTCAATCCACACTACAAGCCAATATTGGTTTAATGTTAGATACTAATTTCGCTGCCAAGAAGGGTTGTTTGATGCTACTGCTGAGGAGAATGCTGAAAACTCCAGCACTCTTCAAAGAACCCAGAATGCAATTTTCAGCTAGAGGAGATGTACCTTAAATTCGGTTTTAAAAGCAGCAAAGTTGAAAAGTTGTTATGGGTAAAAATTGGGAGGGGGAGGGAATGCAAATTATCTTCCGAAACTAAATAGGCATTTATTTTGAAAGGGAAACCATTACCTTGATTTGTAAATCCATTTCAAGATTTGAAGCGCTAACTCGACTTGTCTGTCAATTTCTCCATCCGCTGGCAAAAAATGGATTAGGCATCAGAATATTGCTGAGCACATTGTAAGCCGCCCTGAGTCTTCGGAGAAGGGCGGCATATAAATCAAATTAAAAAAAAAAAAAAATCAGAAAGCTGCTTTCGACAGAATCAGACCACGGGGCTCCCTTAACTCAAGGGAGATTTCTCCCAGTTTCTCTAATCTGGAGCCCTTCAGAGGCCCTCAGATGAGCAAACTGAAATTCAACATGCTGGGAAAGTGTCAGGCTGAACCACTTCAAGTACAGGAGATGTTCTCCACAGGCTCAGCCAGGAATGTTTTCCAGCTCTCCATGGCAAAATAGCGGGTAAGCATCGCTTATCTCAGAGCTCCAGCCCTTCCCCAAATAGGAGCACAATTGACACAGACATGGAAATTAATCACAAAAAAATCCAGTCTTCCACACCAGTTAAAGTGGTTTACTACCCTAATTGAGGTGTGTGTGTGTGTGTGTGCGTGCGTGATGGCATAGCGGTTAAAGATGCTGAGCTTATCTGCTGGAATGCTGACAACCCACATTCGAGACCCGAGTGCTACACAATGGGATGAACTCCCGTTCATTGCCCCAGTTCCAGCTCCCCTAGCAGTTCAAAAATATGCAAATGCAAGTAGATTAATAGGTACCACTTCAATGGGAAGGTAAAAGCATTCTGTGTGCCTCAGCGTATAGCCATCCCCATGCCCAGTGACATACATTTTGGGCCCAATTGGGGACGTAACTTGAGGACTACAAGTATTTTGGCTGCATGAGCCACGGTGGCGCAGTGGTTAGAGTGCAGTACTGCAGGCTACTTCTGCTGATCACCAGCTGCCAGCAGTTCGGCAGTTCAAATCTCACCAGGCTCAAGGTTGACTCAGTCTTCCATCCTTCCGAAGTCGGTAAAGTGAGGATCTAGATTGTTGGGCACAAGAGGCTGACTCTGTAAACAGCTTAGAGAGGGCTGGAAAGCGCTGTAAAGCGGTATATAAGTCTAAGTGCTATCTAAGGAAGTGTCTCTGCCATTCGCATTGCGAACACGTCACAGTTTTTTCCAGCCGGGGCTCAGCCACTGACTCTGTTCTGAGTCTCTGCTCCACTGTTGCTGATGCGTTTGGAAGGCAGGTTCTGTGCCTCCACCCTTCTGACTCGGGAATGCCAGAGTTTTTCCCCTGGAAAGGCTCCACTTCTGCCACCAAACTAACAGACGGGAGCTGAAGCTGGTGCTAAAAGACCACGTGTGGCACTCAACTCCAATTAAACCAAGATTTTATGCCAATGCGCTATTGCTTCAAATTCACACCCCTGAGCAGATTTTTCACATGGACCTGGTTCATATCACTCAAAGGCATTTTATTAACCATGGTAAGCTGAATAAGCCATAATTGGCTAGGTTTGCAAACCACCAAAGCTGCAATCATACACTACACTACGTTCAAATCAACCAAATCAGTTTGATGTATAAGCCCAAGTACAGATGGTCCTCAACTTACACTAAAGTTCATTTAGTGACGGTTCAAAGTTAAAACAACACTGCAAAAAAGTGATTGATGACCATTTTTCACAGTTATAACCTTTACAGCATCTTGGCAGTCATGTAATCAAAATTCATACGCTTGGCAACTGACTCGTATTTATGACGGTTACAGTGTCCCAGAATCACGTGATCCCCTTTTGTGATCTACTTACAAGCAAAGTCAATGGGGAAGCCAGATTCACTTAACAACCAAGTTACTAACTTAGCAGCTGCAGTCATTCATTTAACAACTGTGGCAAGGAAGGTCGTAACAATGGGGCAAAACTCCCTTAACAAATGTCTCACTTAACAACAGAAATTTTGGGGTCAATTGTGCTCGTAAGTCAAGGACTACCTGTAGATGCAGACATTTAAATATTTAGGTTTCCTCTCCTTCTCCATCAGTCTTGACCTCTCTGTAGACAGGCAACCTCCAGGAGAAATGCAGCTGTTTCTCACCACCATAGAAGGGGGGAGAATTTTCCTTTCCAGAGAGCAAGGGCACAGAGAGAAATAACTGGAGAAAGCTAAGGCCCTAGGAAACACTTTTCTCATCGCTGAAATTAAGCATTCCATGGCCAGGTTGCCATACGTTCTACGTCACGGATGGAAAATTAATTTTCCCAAGGGATCACATGCAAAACTGGGACTGTTGTTGTGGAGGGCCGACCCAATAGGGCTGCAAAGAGGCATAGGCACGCCCACACGCCCATAGGTAAATGGGGGGGGGGGCGGGGAAGCAGTCACCTTCAAAAAAAAAGCAATGCAGTTATATTTATTTATTTATTATTTTATTTTATTAAATTTCTATACCGCCCCTCTCCCGAAGGACTCAGGGCGGTGAACAGCCAAAAAATAAAACACAGATATACAAAATTTAAAATAGATTAAAACAGATTAAACAATTTGGCTAAATTTTAAAATATCCCATGATTAAACAAATTAAAATTAGTATTTAAAATTTAAATTTAAAAATTTTAAAAGGGAGAAGATTTAGGCCAGGCCAGCTTGATGAAATAAAAACATTTTAAGCGCGCGACGGAAGGTGCACAGATCCAGGATCCTCCGTACCTCCGGGGGGAGCTCGTTCCAGATCGTAGGTGCCCCCACAGAGAAGGCTCTCCCCCTGGGGGCCGCCAGTCGACATTGTTTGGCCGACGGCACCCGGAGGAGCCCCTCTCTATGGGAGCGTACTGGCCGGTGGGAGGCTATTGGTGGTAGTAGGCGGTCCCGTAGATAACCAGGTCCTATGCCATGGAGCGCTTTAAAGGTGGTAACCAGAACCTTGAAGCGCACTCGGAAGACCACCAGGAGCCAGTGCAGCTCGCGCAGGAGAGGTGTTATATGGGAGCTCCACGTTGCTCCCATAACCACCCGCGCGGCCGCACTCTGCGCCAGTTGGAGCCCGCGAGTGCTGCTCAAGGGGAGCCCCATGTAGAGAGCGTTACAATAGTCCAGACGGGAGGTGACGAGGGCATGAGTGACCGTGCATAACGAGTCCCGATCCAGAAAGGGACGCAACTGGTGGATCAGGCGAACCTGATGAAAAATCCTCCCGGTCACGGCCGTCAAGTGCTCTTCTAGAGACAGCCGTGAATCCAGGAGGATGCCCAAGTTGCGAGCCCTTTCCGTGGGGGCCAATGATTCGCCCCCAATAGTCAGCGATGGCACCAGCTGACTATATCGGGACATCGGAAACCACAGCCACTCAGTCTTGGATGGATTGAGCCTGAGCCTGTTCCTCCCCATCCAGATCCGTACGGCCTCCAGGCACCGGGACATCACTTCAAGGGCATTGTTGGGGTGGTCCGGGGTGGAGATGTACAGCTGGGTGTCGTCATACGCTTATTTCCATTTGATTTCTAATTTCCCACTGACCTCACATGGGCTGGACAGGAACAGCCAAAGGGCCAGATGTGGCCTGGGGGCCATGAAATGCCCAGATCTGTTCTATGTTCATCCAGTCTACCAAGCCGTCAATTCCGCTCTACCAACCACCAAAGTGAGTCCAGCCTCCTCAGGCAGAATCCTCACATACATAATAAAAGTAAAAAATTATTCAGCTTACTTATTATCGATAAGAAGGTGACCAAAGATATTCTAAGCCAGTGTTTCTCAACCTTGGCCGCTGGACGATGGATGGACTTCAACTCCCAGAATTCCCCAGCCAGCAGAGCTGGCTGGGCAATTCTGGGATTTGAAGTCCACCCATCGTCCAGCGGCCAAGGTTGAGAAACACTAAGCCTTCCTAAGAATCAAAAGCAGACTTGATCATTGATGCTCTTCTCTGTGCTTATTTTTAAGGCTGCCATAAATTGTACCATCGTGCACTAAAAATTCTTTCTTGGCAATCTTGAAAGATTATGATAAGGAATAAGAATACTGCATAAACAGCCAGAGTAGCCAGAGGCTGAGATTAAATAAGTCAAGATGGTAACAGTAGGATGGAAGCTTTGTCCATTTTGGTATGCAATGCACATAATCAACAGGCACAGCTTTAATCACATCATTTTGTTTTTGTTTTTAATCACACCTTGTGGACACTCTTGATGTAATCAAGTTAAATCATTATGGATACCATCCAGTTCCCAATTATAAGAATAGATCTTCATGGTTTGGAAGCATTTCATTCATAGGTGGGTGGGTGGGTAGACAGACAGACAGACAGATAATATAAATATCAATTTCACGTTATTTGTCTCATCCATGTACGGTTTGTTCCAGTCACATTGTCACATTGTTTGTTCCACTTACTGTCACATTATTTGGGCTCCTCAACATCTGATGCAACTTTGTTAACCTGGGTAACAACCAGAGCCCTGGTAGCGCAGCAGACTAAAGCATTGTGATTAACACCAGCTGTCTGCAATTACTGTAAGTTCGAATCTCACCAGGCTCAAGGTTGACTCAGCCTTCCATCCTTTCTACGGTAGGTTAAATGAGGACCCAGTTTGTGGGGGCAATAAGCTGACTTTGTATAAAATATACAAAAGGATGAAGGCTATTGCTTAGCACATTGTAAGCCGCCCTTAGTCTCCAGAGAAGGGCGGCATATAAATCAAATAAAAAAAAACAAACAAACATCTGAGCCAGCATGATTCTCCTAGTTTGTGTCACTTTCATATTCACCTGCCACACCTAGGCAGGTGAAATGTTACCCTGTTTTCCCCAAAATAAGACACCCACACATGGCAATAAGGCCAAGCGCTCATTTCAGGGTTCAAAAAAATATAAGACAGGGTCTTATTTTCGGGGAAACACAGTAGGTGGTCTATGCCCAAGGACCCCTACAGGTAAGATAGGTATCAGCCAGGATTTGAACCCCCGTCTCCCACGTCAAAGACAGCACTCTAACCACTGTGCTACCCAACTGCTCTAAAAGTGGTATCCTGGTGGTGGGAGCACTTGGGGTTGTGATTCCTCAGCTGGGAGAGGGGCTCCAGCAAGAACAATGCCACAGCTCTCTGTCCAGAAAGTGGCAGTTCTACACACAGCTAAGATACTGCAAAGAACCCTCAAACTCCCAGGCCTCTGGTAGGGAACATGAGACTGAAGAAGACAAATCACCCATGAGGTGAGAAGGGAATTTTTGTCTAAGTGTGCAAGCATTTGTTTGTGTGCATGTGTCTTTCTGTTTCATTCAAGATTTATTGCTGACTGTTTGGTTGGGAATAAAGTTCCCAGAATTCTTTTCTAAAAAGCTGTAAGATTCCAAATAACTTCTCAAAGCCCAGGAGCAACAATCAGCTCCAGAATTGCAAATCTCAGCTTTGCAAGTACAAGCTCAGAAGCAGTTTATTCAATATTAATGCAGCCCAGCCATCCCCAAAGCAAAGCCAGGTCTCTCCATTGATCAGATCCTTGCTCTATCGAAACCAGCACAGGAGCTCTGTCAGAAATGCAAGTCACCCTTTTGCCCAAAGGAGCTTTACTGCTAGAAAGTAGAATTCTCCATCTCATTACTATAAACCACTAGGATGCACAGTGCTTGTCTACTTTCACATCACACTTCCAAAGTCATGCATCTTCAAATATCACTCTTTTGGGGAATTTACTCCAGATTGATAAATATTAATACATGGTTTTCTAGCGTTGCAGTTTCCTTCTAATTCCTTCTAACCATTGAGAATTCTTTGAGTTATACCTTAAAGAGACAGACGACAGTCCATTTAATCCCTGTTTCTCAACCTTGGCAACTTTAAGCTGTGTGGACTTCAACTCCCACAATTCCCCAGCCAGCATGCTAGCAGGAGAATTCTGGGAGTCCATACAATTTAAAGTTGCCAAGATTGAGAATCATTACATTACATCTCATTTTACTGGATAAGCAACTTCTTGTATTGGTCTCTTGTACTGCAGAATAAAATATGGAGAACCGACAGGAGTAGAATAATATTTGAAAATATTTCTTTCATTCGAAAAGAAAGGCAAAAAAGTGGCAAGCATTAAATCCTTAGTGCAGAAATTCTATGGATTGAAATTGCTTGATTTCCAGAGAATTGAGAAGTAGGGTAACACAAACTATTTAAGGCAGTCTTTGGACAAAAGCTTTTATCCTCCTTTCAGCCTTAGTTACAATGCAAGGAGGAAGAGAGAAAGAGCGAACCTTTAAGATTAAATCACCAACATTAAGTCATAAGTAAATAAATTACAAATAAATAAAATCATTCCCCAAAGTAATTTACTCTTTATACTGAGATGTTGCTGAAATCTCAAGAGAGAGGGAAGGATTCTTATATTGTACATCCTGTAAATCTTCATAGAGCTATGAAAACAAAGATCAAATGCCACTATTAAATCTCTGTTTTGTCTCATTAAGTCATGCTTTGGTGTTATGAAGTTAAATCCAACACAGAGTTTGTGGGTGCTTTGCAACAGTCTCCAGAGTTTATATCTGTGCAGGAATACTATCCATCTCAGCCATTCTCTTCTTGCGTTCCCTTTACTTTGGTGGTTGGCACTACAATTCCCAAGTCTTCCTCTCCTCCAATTGGAATTTTAACAGAATATCAGAGTTGGAAGGGACCTGGGAGGTCTTCTAGTCCAATCCTCTGCTCAAGCAGAAGACCCTAGACCATTCCAGACAAGTGTCTGTCCAGTCTCTTCCTAAAAACCTCCAGTGATGGAGCACCCACAATTTCTGAAAGCAAGACGTTCCACTGTTTAATTGTTCTCACTGTTAGGAAGTTTCTCCTTAGTTTCAGGTTGCTTCTCTCCTTGTTTAGTTTCCATCCATTATTTTTTGTCTTGCCTTTTGGTGCTTTGGAAAATAGGTTAATCCCCATATCTACATTCATAGCTTTCTCACTCACATTCATCCAGAATATTAAACCATGGTTAGGTTTACAGATTATGGGCATGAAAAACCACAAGCCATTTTATGGCCAAAAATGGACTATGGAACAGAGGGATGGGATGGGATGGGATGGGATGGGATGGGATGGGATGGGATGGGATGGGATGGGATGGGATGGGATGGGATGGGATGGAATGGAATAGAATAGAATAGAATAGAATAGAATAGAATAGAATAGAATAGAATAGAATAGAATAGAATAGAATAGAATAGAATAGAATAGAATAGAATAGAATAGAATAGAATATGATGGCCTTCAGGTTCTCCTCACTGCTGCTTCAAGACCGGAGAAAAAAGGATAAATGATACCTTCTTCTCATCCAATTCCAGATACCAAAGCTGAAAGGACTGACCAGGGGGGCTTATTTCAAGTGATGATTGGGAAGGATTTTCTAGAACATGGACCAGACTCTGTATTATAGTTCTCCACTGCCACTGATTCCTACTTTCTCCCAACAGAGATGGCTGCCTCGTTCTTCCTAGCAACTCTTGTTCTCGTCCACCAGTGGTCAATGAAGGATAGCCAAACAGCACATCCAAGTGCAAGTGTTGAAAGAGCAGTGATGGACCCAGCTCAACAGCTGCATTAGACCTCCCAGATGTTCCTCTCCCTAGCTCAAACCACACCACACCAGCAGGTACTTTGCTGCCCCTCTCAATCACTTCCATGAACAAGATTGCACAGGCAAGATTGCACAGGTAAGGACTCTTAAAGCAGCTAGGGCCAGTCATATGTCTCCCCAGATTAGGGCAATGGAAGTGAGATGTATTGCTCTATGGGATGATTTTTGAGCTAGGTTGTTTTCTTGCAGATGTTTCATTACCAAACTAGGTAACATCTTCAGTGCTGCAACGATGAGTTGGATAATGAAATGCCTGCAAGAAAGCAGCCAAACTCAGAGTGCACCAAGGTCTCTACAGTTGAACCCTAAGCTAGAAATATTCTCTTCTGTCAGTATGCATGGGTCTTAAGTGCTTAGACAGACAGACAAACTTGCCATTTTTTTATCCAAAAGGTTATCATGGGTGTGGGAGGAGGGGGAGGGGGAGGGGGAGGAGGAGGAGGAGAAAAGTTGTTTTAAGTTCTAAGATGCCCAGACAAGGGAAAAAATGCCCCTTGTCTGCTGGAAAGCAATTACCATCCATTTTTGGACTAGTTTTTAAATCGCTACCTGACATTTTCCCAGCCTACCAACGTTAAGTGCAGATTAGAGAGTGTTTGTGTTCTCTCTCTGTGTGTCTGTGTGTGTGTGTGCGTGCGAGCGTGCGAGGGTGTGTGTGTGTGTATGGTAATGGACATTAGCTGCTGGAACCCAGCCTGTGACAAAGGAAGGGTAAAGCAGCACGCAGCTTGCACGCCGAGCTCCAACACGGCTTAGGAGAGAGGACCAGCATTGCGGCATGCAGTCCTCCAGATCACGCGCGGCTGTTTTGTTCACATTTTCATGTGCCATCTTGCAGTAAATGCCTGCCCGGCAAAGAAAATCTGATCTCTATATATACCCTGTGTGGGCGGGAGGGGTTATTTTGAACTGTTCTCATTATACTTCATTGCCAATTTAAAATGCACCAGGTGGGGTGGGGCTTTTAAGAGCCCGAGGAGAGGAGCGAGAGAAATCCAAAGCCTGCAAAATAATTCTGTCTCGGTTTGTTTCTAATTGTTTCCAGAACCTTTTCATTAGGCGGCTTCTGGTGTTCACGGAAACCGTCTCCCTTTCGAATCAAGCCAGTCCAGGCACAGCGGGGCGAGGGAGAAGCTTTCGCCCACCTCCCTTTTCTGAGGAACAAGGCAGGGCAGCCCTCAAAGATGCCTCGTCCCGAGCACTGGAGAGCAACTGGGGTTTGCTGGAGAGAAGGGTGAGAAAGGAACCGAGCAACAAAGCAGGCAGAGGGAGTGGGCTTCAGTCCCCGAAGCTGACATGGAAGAGGGGCTCTGTTGCATTAAGAAGGGCTGCAACCCTCACGTGCAATTCTGCTCTAGAGCTGCTTTGGGGTGGCTTGGAAGGATGCCCGACTCCCACTGACCTCTTTCAGATACGTAGGACCGTTCGTTTCATTGCTTCCCATTTTCAGCCTAACAGACCTGTAAAAAGACTTGAAGTATCTTCAGACAAGCTAGGAGTCTCCTAAAGTGCAGACCATGAGAGGGAGGGCGAAAGTGTCCTGGTTCTCTAAGAAGGAAGTTTGGACCAAAGCTGGTGGCCAACTGCACCCCTGGGGCTAATCATGTCATGAGAGGGACTCGGAGCATAAAGGAAAATTTTAAAATGGCCAAACACATCCAGGATCTGCAGGTGCTGGGCCCAGAGGCTGGAGACACTGCACCAATTCATGTAGCTGTGTGATGCCCAATTCTCTTCCTCCAATTAACTTTCAGGACTCGCAACCCTGACTTGAAAGCTGATGTTTCTCTACCTTTATCTAATTGTAATTCTGCTCTGATCGTTTAAGATTCCTAGCCTCCTCCTCCTCATTCTCAAACTCATCATCATCACCCCTGTATAAACAAGTATCTCTTATTTGTTTTTGCTTCTGTTTTATTTGAAGACAACTATTGTTAGCTGCCCAGAGAATCCACTGCATTAAAGTCCAGCCTGGAGAAATTTAGGGAATCATAATCCCTGCTGGAAGGTTCACCAAAGGCTGTGAACACACCCTGGTTGCTTCTTTTGCATGGACCCCAACTGGAAAGGTTTGAGGGAGAGCTTCCAATCACTTGCACCTGCCCTGGGGGGGGGGGGTTCCAACCTTAGCAACTTTAAGCCTGGTGGACATCAACTCCCAGAATTCAAAGCTGGCTGGGGAATTCTGGGAGTTGAAGTCCGCCAGGCTTAAAGTTACCAAGGTTGGAGACCCCTGGTCTACACAGAAGAGAAACTTTTGGGAAAGTGCTCAATACAGATAGTCCTCACTGAATGACCACATTTGGGACCAGTCACTTGGTTGTTAAATGAAACCGTAACTGTGCTTATCATCTGACTTCAGCTCTCTTTTGCTTTATAGAGCTGTGAAGATTGTCACTACAAGGATTGGTTCTACATTTTCTTTTTGATCATCATTGTAACTACAGATGGTCACTAAATGAGACAGTTGCTAAATGAGGATTACTTGTAGAAGGTACCTTGCACATCAACAGTCACTAAGGCACCAACGTTTCTGTAACTTAGGTCCTTGTCTACCAGTGGCAGGCCTGGTTCCTCTTTGTGATAATGCTTAATAAGTCACAGTGGATAGATTTACCCCAGAATTAAGCTATAATTTATCAACTACACAAAATATGCTAAACCAAAGTCAAAGAAGCAATATTATGGTTTGGTACAATGTGCGGATCAGGCCACATCTTTGATTCCTCTACAAACCACACTGGTCTCTTTTCATTTAGGTTCACCCAAACTAGGCAACATCTATGGGCTTGAACCCCCAGAATTCCCAGCAACAGCAATATTGGCTTGGGAATTCTGGGAGTAACCTAGGTTCAGAAATACAGATGATAACGTTTGTAAACCTCAGAACACCATAAGTCAATTTATCAAGTATAACAGGGGTACTTTAAAATCATTTGTTAAGACATACATGGAGGTCCTTTCTACATCTCCAAAGGGATGCTGTCTTGGTCAATGAGATTTTATACAAATGTAGCAAAGCCCCAAAAAATTCTAAATATGAACAAAACACAAAGTACACCGTATGCAAGAAATGCAAGAAATCAAGAATGAAAATCTAGGTGTCTAAAAACTTACTAGCTAAAAACATCTTCTCTTTAGACATGGCTCCTGAGAAGAGCAATTATACAGTAACTACATCTGTTCCCTTAATTCGCTCCTGATAATACCAGAATGCACCAGTTGTGAAACCAAGCTGAAGGTCACAAAGGTAATAACCACAATCTTGTTGCTAATTTCAACTCCACATGGTTTACAATGGGGTGGTCCAGAAGTTCAGTTCATGAAATAAATGACCACAGAGGAGCCTCCTCAAGAGAACGCCACTGTCTTTGTCCTAAGCAACAAGGGAAGCCCTTCAGTTAAGAAGTCAAGACTATCCATATTATATAATTATTTCGGTGCTAATAATTCCATGTTTTTTCTCGCTTGGAACAGATCTCTATCTAATAAAGGAGAATATTTGTAGCTTAAGGTTTGCCATGAGGGGTCTTTGGTGGTCTCTGAATTTGGTTGTTTTCTTGCAGACGTTTCATCAGCCAAAGTAGATAACATCATCAGTGTTAGTTGACTAACACTGAGTAATGACATGTCTGCAAGAAAACAACCAAGCTCAGAGAGCACTAAGGACCCCTCAGATATCTATATACAGCAGGGGTGAAATCCAGCAGGTTCTGACAGGTTCTGGAGAACCGGTAGTGGAAATTTTGAGTTGTTCGGAGAACCGGCAAATACCACCTCTGGCTGGCTCCAGGGTGGGGTGGGAATGGAGATTTTGTAGTATCCTTCCCCTGGAATGGGATAGGAATGGAGATTTTGCAGTATCCTTCCCCTGCCATGCCCACCAAGCCACACCCACCAAGCCACACCACGCCCATCAAGCCACGCCCACAGAACCGGTAGTAAAAAAATTTGGATTTCACCACTGATATACAGGTAGTTCAAAGTTATAATGGCACTGAAAAAAGTGACTTATGACCACTGTTTATAATTGCGATCATTTGCAGAATCCCCATGGTCAAAATTCATATGCTTGACAACTGGTTCATATTTATGACGGTTCCAGTGTCCTGGGATCACTTTTGTGACATTCTGACAAGCAAAGTCAATGAGGAAGCTAGATTCACTTAACAACTATGCTACTAACTTAACAACTGCAGCAATTCACTTAACAACTATAGCAAGAAAGGTCATAAAATGAGGCAAAAATCACTTAGCAAATGTCTCGCTTAGCAACATAAATTTTGGGCTCAATTGTGGTCGTAAGTCGGGGACTACATGTACTTCCCAGTTTTCAACAGTTTTACCAGCTGTCCAGGTTAAAATCGCATTTGCGCCGAATACTTTTTGCAAGATGCTAAATCAGAACAAGAACGAGAGGGCCTTGCTTTGCACAGGAGCAGACTCTCATTCCCAAACGACTTCAGCAGAAGGTAAGAGATTAAATTTTACTGAAGATGTCCAGGGGTGGCGGGTCCCCCACAGAAAAAAATGCTCCTCAAAGCCCTGAAGAACAAAAACAAAACTGCCAGATATTTTAACAAATAAACACAGAATAGTGCATTAAGCGAAGTGGTAAATGTGATTTGTCATTTACCACTGTGAATCTATAGATTTTAATGACAGGGTCTCATTTACATTTAACGATCAGTGTACTAGAAAGATTTCTCAAGAACTGGTGCTTTCGTGCCTGTCTCAGTAGGAATATATAGATATTTCTTCTTCGCTAACATTCAACTGACTGAGCACTGCTGGGTAGAATGTATTATTTAATCCCTCCGTTTCTTCTCACGGCAAACATCACATCTAAACGGGGAGGAGAGAAGGGGACCTTCTTTGATGTTTGGTCTAACGGTGGAAGGGAGGAGAGAGTGATCTGCAAAGGGAAGCAATGGGGATCCACCCAATATTTGAAATGCTAACCAGAATTCATGATGCCAAGCTTGGGAGGAGGCCCAGCTGGCTGAACAAACTGGAGTTCTCAGAGCAGCTCATTGGATGAGCAAACCAAGTACAGCTATTCCTCATCTTACGACCACAATCGAGCCCAAAATCTCTCTTGCTAAGCGAGACAGTTATTATTTATTTATTTATTTATAAAATTTGTATGCCGCCTACCTCCATGGATTTGTTAAATGAATCACTGCAATTGTTCAATTAGCAACCTGGTTGTTATGTGAATCTGGCTTCCCCGTTGACTTTGCTTGTCAGAAGGTCGCAAAAATGGATTGCATGATCCCAGGACACTGGAACCGTCATAAATATGAACCAGTTGCCAAGTATCCAAATTTTGATCATGTGACCCTGGGGATGCTGTAAGGGTGAAACACGGTCATGTCACTTGTTTTCAGTCCCATTATAACTTTGAACAGTCACTAAACGGATGGTTGTAAGTTGAGGGCTACCTGTATGTTGTCACCATGGCAACAGAAAGAGAACAGGTTGGGAATAAAGACCAATGTCACAACACATGATGGGGATCCCCAGTGCACAGACTACAAGATCACTTCACAATCTCAAATATGATGGGAAAAGAAGCACAGCATTAAACAAGGGGGGGATATATAGTAAAACAATCAGGAATTTCAAGGGAAGAGGGAGGGAGGGAGAGAGAGGGAGGGAAGGAGAGAGGGGAGAGGGAGAGGGTGGGAGGGAGAGGGAGGGAGGGAGGCAGAGAGAGGGGAGGGAGAGAGGGGGGGAGGGAGGCAAGGAGGGAGAGGGTGGGAGGGAGGGAGAAGGAGGGAGGGAGGCAGAGAGAGGGGAGGGAGAGAAGGGGGAGGGAGGCAAGGAGGGAGAGGGAGGGAGGGAGGCAGAGGAAGGGAGGGAGGGAGGCAGAGAGAGGGGAGGGAGAGGGGGAGGGAGGCAAGGAGGGAGAGAGAGGGAGGGAGAGAGAGAGGGAGGGAGGGAGAGAAAGAGGAGTGAGGAGAGAGAGAGGACAGAGGGAGAGAGACAGAGAGAGGGAGGGAGGGAGAGAAAGAGAGAGATGGAGAAGGAGATGCGTTGAAAAAGACAGGATAGGGAATTCTAAAACACTGTAAGGTGTCACACAGTAGTTGAGTCACCAACGCAGCTGACTAATAGTACACTTAAAAATGCAAAAGGAAGTCATTTTTCACACAGTGCCTGATGGAATTCACTGTTACCAGATCCAACAGGACCGACCCAACCATCAGACAGTTATCTCATTCCATCCATCTCACCATGTCACCTGTTCTCAGACTCAAACATGCCCTGTTTTCCCATTATAATTTTTTGGGAAGAAGTTAATTTCCATTTCTTCCATCTCAGCAACTCAGTAAACCTGCCAATCGTATCTTGGTTTCATTCCTATTTTATTTTCGTTGTGTATCAGGGAACCTGATGCCGAGATATGGAGCAGTCTTCTTCAAATCTCAAGTTTTCTGCAAATAATCTTGCAAGCAACATCAGGAAAAGGGCCCAAATCCCCTCTTTTGATGAAGGTCTTAATCAGCTCCAAAAGTGTTATTTCCCCATCCTTTATCTCACACGCCAGCAACACAAATGCAAAATGCCAATGTTACTTGCATGCACAACTTTATAAAAACTGTAGCAAAAGCAAAACAAACAGAAAGATAAGAAAAAAACATTAAGTGCCAGAGGCCAGGAAAATCTGTGGCTTAGAAGAGAATAATTCTTGAAGGTTAGTATTTGGACATCAAAGCTTTTTAATTGAATTTCAAATACTTTATCTGGCCAAGTGTGATTGCACACAAAAGGAATTTGTCTCTAGTGCAGAAGCTTTCGGTGTTCATGCATAGCAACAGAATAATGATAATCATTATAAAAATAATATCAACAAGGGGAGGAAGTAAGAAAGATAATAAGAAGGATAAATAATAATAATACCGCAGCCACACTATATGGTAAATACAGATAGACGTTAGACAGCACTGTGAGAATTAGGGGTTCAGCAGACTGATGGACCGAGGGAAAAAATTGTCCTTGTGTCTAGTTGTTTTGCCCTGCAATGCGCTATAGCACAGTCCCGAGGGAAGGAGTTGAAACCAAAGACCAGAAGTTCCTCTTCAGCAATTCAAGGTGTTAGTTATCACCTTTAAAGCGCTCCATGGCTTAGGACTGGGTACCTACGAGACCATCTTTTGCCACCAATAGCCTCCCACCGACCAGTTTGTTCTCACAGGGAGGGACTACTCAGGGTACCGTCAGTCAAATTATGTCGACTGGCGACTCCCAGGGGGAGGGCCTTCTCTGTGGGGGCTCCAACCCTTTGGAATGAACTGCCCCCTGAGATACGGAATATCCCTGATCTCCGTGCTTTCCGCCGTGCCCTCAAGACCCTGATGTTCTAACAGGCAGGGCTAAACATACAAACATGTGAATGATTTTTTAAATGTTATCTAATTCTGGGTTTTATTTAATTGACCAAACTAAGTAATAATTTTAATTAGCAATTTTATGATGTTTGTGTGTCTATATTTTTCTTGACTGTACACCGCCTTGAGTCCTACGGGAGAAAGGCGGTATAGAAATATAATAAATAAATAAATAAATAAACTTGAAAAGAAAGCCTGCTCAAACATCTTCTGTCCACCAGAGCACCATCGCTGGTCTCCCATTGCAACAGCAATAGTAATAGCCCTGAGGTTTATATATACCGCTCCACAGTGCTTTGCAGCCCTCTCTAAGTGGTTTACAGAGTCAGCATCTTGTCCCCAACAATTTGGGTCCTCATTTTACCGACCTCGGAAGGACGGAAGGTTGAGTTGATCTCGAACCAGTCTGGATTGAACTGCTGGCAGTCGGCAGAATTAGCCTGCAATACTGCATTTTAATCACTGCGCCACCACAGCTCCTATTGCCTTTTGTTTCAAGCCCTTAAATGTATTATTTATTAGAACTGCATCCCAGTCTTCATTTATATTACTCCCATTTTCCCCTACAACAGCCATCTTGTGAAACAGGTGAGACTGAAACTGGCACACAGTTACTCAGTATGTTTCTATGGCTGAGGAAGCACCTGGTCTCTCTGCTTCTAATCCAGCACCTTCAGTACTAGCCCCACGGGATCTTGAACTTAGAAGGAAGGACTGGCCGAGTCCCCCAACAAGCCACTCTGCTTCAGGGAAGATTAGAACCTTGACCTCTCTAGTCCCAGACTGGCACCTTCCTCACTGCACTATACTTCTTCTTGTATTGAAAGGGAGGGACTGGCCCAAGACCTCCATGGTGAAGGAGATTGTGATGGAACGTGTCTAGGAAGGGGGAGATGATGGAATGGACTACAGTAACCTCAGGAAGGAGGTTCCAAGGAAGCACATTCCAAGGAGGGATGTAAGACAAGAGTCCAGAACTGGATTGTGGGAAGAGAAAGAAAATTAGGATGGTCACTCACTAGAATCTCCCAGGGTGTATCCATTAGATCAGAGGAGTATAGGTTTAGTCTGGCAAGATTCTGTCTATATGTGTCATGGATCCACCTCCTGACCCCTCTCTGCAGTGACAGGCTGAAGCTGAGCTGAGAGAGCCACAGCTGCGGCGAGTTGGCCTGGAGGCTCCAGGTGAGGATCGGGAGCAGTTCCCACAGCCAGCAATGAGAAGGAAGTGGAGTCCACACTTCCTCCCTATCTGGGGGCATGCAGGACAGAGAGGAGACAGGTGCAATCTGGCCAGTCAGCCAGATTAACTCATGAGGAGGCCACTTCACCCCTAGTGAAGGGCCGCACTGGTGTTACCTATTTAATCCCACCCTGCGAGTTGAGGGCTGCTGGAACAACATGTCCAGTTTCATGCCGTGTGTTTCTGTTCTGTACATCCTGACTGGTGACTTGTGTATCCTGACTTTTGTGTTCTGTTTGGACTGGGTTTCTGCCAAGTGTCACTTGCCATGCTGAGTTTGGTGACTGGATCCACTCCATGTGTGTTCTACCTGGAACCTGTTGGGGGTGTTGAATAAAAGCTTTCAAACTTGTGAGCGGGTGCGTGTGGGCCAGGCAGCAAAATATGATGTGAGCAAATAAAGAACTGAACTTCGTTTGGATTATGTTACGGGCTAGGCCTGTCAGTGGATCTCCCCACTTCTAAACCAGCACCTTTTCCACTACTCAGTGCTGGCTCTTAAGCTGAGAGGGAGGAACTGGTCCAAAACATCTATAGTTTGAAGGGTCTTAGAACCCGCTCTGTTCCCAGACTTTTATCGCTACACCACAATGGTTTTAAAGGCATGATAGTATAAGAAATAATAAACCCCCCAAATAGTTATGTAACTGTGGGATTGCCCATGAGATTACAGCTAAAGATGACCATCGCATAACAAGGAAGACGCTGGGTTCACATATCATGAAACACACAGAAGTCCAGGATTGTAGGAACAACTGTATCAAATTTAAAAGTTGGATGTGTAGCTCTTATTTGGCACATCTGGCAAGGAAGAATCTACCACTCCTTTAATCCCCAAACCTCCTGCTGAATCTAAGGATATTTTTCCCGATCATTCACTTGGTATCTGTCTTCCTGAAAATTAAGCTGAGCATTGGGTGTATTGGGAAGATAAAGAGCGAAGGTTGACTTTTCTTTTGGTCTGTTTTCCTTCAGGTATGGAAAAGTGCAAATGCAGATTTTTTTATGGTGTGGGATTCCACTGTGGTATACTTTAGAAAGCTGGATTTCAGGATATTGGATAAACCCAAAATAATAAAAATAGGTAAAAATGTAAAAGGCTACAACTGGGGAATCTGTAAGGAGGATGGGTCAAAAAGCCAGAATGATGGCCAAAATTGCATGATCAAAGCCATTTTATCCCCATCCAGATCACCCATACGCCTGGTCCTATTCTATCTCCCATCACCAGAGCTAAACATTTAAGGCAGCAGAATTCAGCTGTTGTCAGCTCCCCCCCCCCCCCGCTGAATTTAAAATGTGATAGATTTTAATATTATTTTAGCTTATCCAACAATCTGTTGGTTTACTGTTCCTCTTTCATAAGGCATACAAATTAATGCAGCGTAAGAAACTGATGCAATCCCTGTTGTTAACTGCCAGGTTTATTATCACTAAACACTGAAAAACTAAAATCCATCTTTCATTCCATTAGTGGTATTTAAAAGTGCAGGAAATTGCTCCGCCTGAAAAAAATCAACACAGCAAAGAACTTTGAAAAACCTACAATGAGGGATAATTTTATCTAGGTCTGGTTGCCGTGTATTAATAAAAAATTTCCTAATGGATTGCCTTTCTCTATTCAAATGTCATTCTAGATAGAAATTCAGAATATGGGTGGGCTAAAATTTCAAATACCTTCACGTTTGGGTAGTTGTAAATGTACATCCCCCTTTTTCCCCCTGTTTTGTATTCTTTCTTTACTCTGCCTTCTAATTTTTAAGTCTTCTCTAGAAAAAATTTTTTTTTTAACTTTTATTGTAATTCTACCGTGTTAATGCTTTTTAAAATATGATTATAGCTCTTTTAGATATAGGGTGCTTTAGGGGTACTCCTACGTATCTTTGGTTCGGATCGTGTGGTAATGGCTCATTAAAAACTCTAAGCCAGGGGTCTCCAACCTTGGCAATTTTAAGCCTGGCGGACTTCAACTCCCAGAATTCCCCAGCCAGCTGCTGGCTTGTGCTACCATCTGTACAATAAGCCACACCATTAATTAAGTCTGAAACATCTTATAATACTGTTTTATTCTGTTTAACAAACATGTCCTTAATTATTTTTAAATCCTATTATTGTTTTTCTGTGTTATGTATACAAAAGTATATAACAATTCTACAACTAGATATTTTATTGTATCTGACCTTAAGATTGTAATAAATTGATTGATTTGATTGATCGATCGATCGATTGATTGACAGGGCTTTTCTAATTGAGGACTCTACACCAATTCAGAATCAGTTCCAAACTTCCACTATCAGTCATAGCACTGACTGATAGTGGAAGCCGAGTTGATTTATTTGAAGGCAGAGCAAATAGTTTTCCTTGCGAACTGCTCTGGCCCTTCAGTTCTGGCGGATAATCTGTTTTCACCCTGTGAAAACTCTCACGTCCTCCTGCTTCTCAGATCCTGCCTCAAAACGGTCATTACTCTCCTGCCCCACCACCCAACACCACGGTCATTCAGCATCTGGTTCCTTCCAGTCTTCATAAAACCATGGTTAAGAGTTATTCAGAAAAATGCCTGGTTCTAACATGGAACTGAACTGCAGGAGGAATCATGGAAGCTTCTTCTCATAGCAATCACTCAGATTTTTTGCCTCTTTCATAGTTTGAGTGCAAAAGAGAAAAATGATGCATATACTAATGGGGTATTGTTAACAATTTATTTAATGTACCTTTTTGGTAGAGTGGGACATGATTTTTTTGTTACTCACCAATCACCATTCGCTACCTTCCCAGCTGGTATCTGACAAGCAAAGTGAACGTGGATTCACTTAATGACCATGGCAAAAAGGCTGTAAAATTGGGTGTAGTCACATGATGGCTCATTTAATAGCTGCATCATTTAGCAACAGAAGTTCCAGTCCCAATTGTAGTTGCAAGCCAAGAACTACCTGTATTGTATATTTATTTGCCAAATTCAATGGGAACAACTTGAAATATCAAGACACTGATCCTTCAGACTCCATTTCCATGATCACTGGAGCTCCACACTGGTGAATTTTAACAACTCAAGTGCCTGATTTCCTGCAACTGTAAAGATAGGAAGCACAAGAAAACTATGGTGTGTGGCTTAAAACAGATCATTTCTGCTAAAAACGCAAAGAGCCCTCCAGTATTCTCTCATGCCATTAGAAACCCATCGCTCTGATCGCTTTCGGGATAAGCAACATTATGCAGACACAGAAAAAGGGTAAAAAAATAAGCAAAAGAAACAAGGGACAGAAAATAAGGGAAAAGAAAAGGCAATCAACCAAATGGGTCCACAGAGATTTAATTCACCCATCACGTTTTGGGTGAATTAAAGCCTTCACATGATTTTCACTTTTTTGTAAAATAAAGAAAATACAGATTAGATTACCAGTTTTAGTCCTATCTGTGCCACATTGTAAAACAGCATTTTCCAGAACTGGGCAACTTTAAGATATGTGGACTTCAGCTCCCAGAATTCCTCAGGCACATGACCACTGCTAAGAATTCTGGGGCTTGATGTCCACACATCTTAACTGTTGTCCAGGTTGGGAAACATGATGAAAGCTGCTAATTTTAAGAACAGCACAAAGGTCAGTTTCAGGACATCTGTGCCATACATCCCATGTCCAGCTGGAGCTCAGTTTCATCCCAAGCACGCTCATCCTACCCTAACAAATTGGAATTATTAATCTGAATGCTATCCTGCAAGCCAGCATAATATTGCCTGCAATCTTAGTAGGTTGGAAACAATATTGTGTTGGCTAGAAGACATTGTGTTACTTGACCAACCAGATTTTACAATTTTGTGGCGTTTGTTAAGTGAATGTTGCAATTATTAAGTGAAGCCATGGTTTACTACGGGACCAATTTTGCAGAAAACTGGAAGTAACCGCCAATTTTCAACAACATCATGGTCAAATGTAGACACGTGATGCTGCAAATGGCCATAAATGCTGCCCGGTTGCCAACTGCTTGAAGTGTAGTCACATGACCACAGGGGTCCTCCGAGTGTTGGAAGCTCAAATCCAGGTTGTAAATAGCAATAACAATAGCACTTATATACCACTTCAATAGTGCTTCACAGCACTCTCTGGGTGGTTTACAATATTTTGCATATTAGCCCCAACAATCTGGGTCCTCATTTTACCAACCTCGGAAAGATGGAAGGCTGAGTCAACCGGTCAAGATCAAACTCCAAGCTCTGAGCAGAGTAAGCCTGCAATCCTGCATTCTAACCACTACAGGTCTGTAGAGATTCTCAGTCATCCAGGTCACGGTTGTCCCAAAGGTGCTTTTTCAGGAGGTAACTGAACTTTCTTGTTTTTTCTTTTGAAGACATTTCGCTTCTCATCCAATAAGCTCCTTCAGCTGTGACAGGATAGTGGGGAATGGAAGGATTTATATTCCTTGCAGACAGCTGGCCATTTGCATCCTGTTAGAGCAGGGTGTCAAACTCAAGGCCCGAATCAGGCCTGTGGAATGCTTAGATTTGGCCCATGGGGCTGCCCTGGAAACAGTGAAGGGCTGGCCTGCGGTGCCTCTGCCAGTGAAAATGGAGCTTGGGAGGGCTGCATGCGTTCCTCCCGAGCTCCATTTCGCTGACAGAGGGCTGCAGCCAAAAACGGAGCTCGGGAGAGCTGTGTGAGGGGGCCACCTCCAGCTCTGCTTTTGCTGGCAGAGGGCTGCAGGAGGCCGTCGCAGCCAAAAACAGAGCTTGGGAGTCCGTTTTCGCTGGCAGACCACTCAGGCCGCCACAGGCACCCACAAGACAAGTGACATGCTGGCCACGCCCACCCCAGGCCCCTGAGGTCAAACGCAACCCTGATGCGGCCCTCAATGAAATCGAGTTTGACACCCCTGTTTTAGATGGTCGTTGAGGCCGCTTGGAGGTTTACCTGTGTCCTCAGGGTCACCTGAGTGGTGCTCCTGGTTCCTGGAGTCTGCAATGTTTCCTCTGGAAATCCATTCCTACTCCCACACCATTCAAAGGGTGTTCATCCCAAATTGTATAGCTAAAAGTCTGAAGAGATTCTAGTCATCCAAGTCATGGTTGTCCCAAAGGTGCTTCTTCAGAAGGCAACTGAATTTTGTTTTTTCTTTTGAAGACGTTTTGCTTCTTATCCAAGAAGCCACTATCCTGTCAGAGCTGAAGAAGACAATGATGAGATTGATGAGAAGCAAAACGTCTTCAAAACAAAAAACAAGAAAGTCCAGTTGCCTCCTGAAAAAGCACCTTTGGGTCTAACAACTACACCACCACAACTCCTAGTAGCCCAGATAGGTCTGTTAGAACTTTGAATAGTCACTCAGTATCAGGCACAACCAGAATCACTCATGAATGGCCTTAGGCTATAACTAATCCTCTATGTTACCAGGATCTCCCTAGACTGCTTGCCTTGCCCTGGGAACAACCAGGTAGGGCTTCATGGATTTTGGGGTGAAGTCACACCTATGCCATTTGCAACTGTGCAGCAACTCCAAACTAGGCCCTCCCTTGATCCCTCCTTCCAGCCTAGTTGGCAATTCCCCAACACTAAGCAACCAGTAGTAACTCAAGGACTACTCGTATATGAAAACAAACCCAAGAGAAACTATGTGGATGTCATATCCCCACCCTCTTGCACTCCTCCTCCATCCAATGAGCTCTTCAGTCTCTGAAATAAACATCGGTGTTCTCCTTGCGCTCCCAAATCTTCCTTACACCCTAAAAATGGGGCCATTTTACCAGACTGGTGAATAACCAGGTTCAACCTGCTTCATGCCATAAAAGTAGCCATCTCGTTCTCGTCTGTCTCCAAGTCATGGCTGAAGATTTGGTAGATGTTGTGCTTTATATATTCCACGTAATTATTTCACACATACAGACCAGTATTTTCCGGAGTGATGCTAACAAGAGACATGAGATAAGCACATATTTAAAATACCAGAACAATAAAGCACTACAACTCAGCGTATTCCATGGTGCATTTTCACAAGATGTCCTTCTGCATTCATGGAGAATTAGCCTTCCTTTCAAATACCTACATGAAATCACTTATGAAACACTTGTGGGACCTTGATCTATATGTGCTGGAACGTTTTCCCAACAACAACCTTGTGAGGTGGGTTGGGCTGAGAGAGAATAACTGTCCCAAAGTCACCCATTTGCCTTTCATGCATAAGGTGGGAGTAGAACTCACAGTCTCATGATTGGCCCAAAGTCACCCAGCTGGCTTTCATGGCTAAGGCGGAACTAGAATTCCTGATATCATAGTTTCTAGCCTGGTGCTTTTACTGCTAGACCTAACTGATGAAGTAGGTAACGTTCTCTAACATCTCCAAAATTTGAAACTGTTACCCAGAGAGCCACCCTACAGAACAGTATTTCTCAACCTTGGCTGCTTGAAGAAGTGTGAACTTCAACTCCCAGAATCCCCCAGCCAGTGGCCCCTAGGAGTTGGCCATTCTAGGAGTTAAAGCCCACGCACATCTTCAAGCCGCCAAGATTGAGAAACTCTGCCATAGAACAGGTCAAAGGTCTTGAGTATTTAGGAGGATGTTTCCAATTGTCCGGAGGAAATCTTTCTGAATTTCGCACTCTACTTGCTCCTTTACCCAGAAGAACATGGAGCATACGGGACATAATTAGGCCCTTATTTCAACTTCATCCCCTATGAGAAAGTTAGGTTTCTCGAGATGCCATTGGTAGATACCAACCCGCATTTACAACACAGAGATTACACCTCCCACACCAATCAATCAAACGAGTAAAGGTTCTTGTAGTAACCCTTTATCTAACTATGACACTGGCAACATTTAAACAGGTACAAGCAGCCCTCGGGTTTTATTTATTTTTATTTTATTTATTAATCTAATTTGCTTTGTTACGGCTGTAATGGAGCCTGCCCAACACAGTCATAAATCGTGACGGTCATAAAACAGGCTGTCCTGTGACTGGACTCATTTTTTAATTGTTAAACAAACACCAGGGTCATTAAGCAGGGCCCATGGATTACGATGGGCTGGTTTTGTCACTGTAGGGAGGGGTGGTCAATGGAACTGGATCATAAATACCCCCATGGAGTCCTTCATAAGTTGAGGACTACCTGTATCAGGTACTACAAACAGGTAGTCCTCAACTTACGACCACAATTGAGCCAAACATTTCTGCTGCTAAGTGAGACATTTGATAACTGAGTTTTGCCCCGTTTACAACCTTGCTTGCCACAACAACAACAATTGCAACTATCGTATAGTCAGATTGACACTGGATTTTATTATAGATTTTAGTTGTTATTTATTATTTTATACTAGAATTTTTAAGTGTATACTGTATATACTGAGTGCTTGTATTTGTTCTGGTCTCTGGTCTAAGGCTGTAATAGTACATTGTTGTTGTAGTTGTTAAGTGAATCACTGCAGTTCTTCCGCATTGCCTTTGCTTTTCAGAAGGTTCCAGAAGGGGATCACATGACCCTGGGACACTGCGACCGTCACAAATATGAGACAGCTGCCAAGAGTTTGAATTTTGATCACGTGACCATGGGGGTACTTGCAATGGTTGTAAGTATGAAAAACGTTAATCAGTCTTTTTTTTTAGTGCCATTGTAATTTTGAACAGTCACTAAATGGACTGTTGTAAGTCGAGGACTAGCTATACAATAAAAAAAAAGTATTTGTTTGTTTTGTTTGCATCCATCTCACAACAAGGTGATGCTGGGTGCCTTAAAATGTTAAAGAAAAAAGTTCTTCCAACTTCATATTTATATCAAGTCGAAACAAACTTGACTTCTGGCAAGTGTCTGGATTAGTCTCTGCGGTTTTGTGGCAGCTTATTCAGAGGTGGGTCTGCTCTTGCCTTCTTCTTCCTTGAAGGGGGGGAGGAAGAGGGGAACTGGCCCAAAGTCACCCAATTGACCTTGGGCCTTAGGTGGGACTAGAGTTCACAGTCTCCCAGATTCTCTCCAAACGCCTCAAACCACTACATCAAACCAACTCTCCAACCTCATAAAGGAGCTGAAAAAATATTTCAAGGGCCTTTTGGAAACCATGAGATCAGGAGAAAAGATCAGAAGAAAGCCCAAAAATGCCCAGCAAAAATGAAAAAGCAAAATGGGGGGGACCCATCTTGATTGCGTGATTGAGCCAAACACATAGGAACATGAATTGCAATCAAATTATCCCAATCACAAAGTGCTTCGGTATGTATAGCTTGGAAGTCCAACCCCATCAGTTTGAAGTAGTGAGGGTCCCAAAGACTCAATCAGGATAAAAATGGGTGGACAGGAGAAGGAGAAGTAAATCAGGAAAGGTCCAGCACCACAGAAAGCAAAGCTCAGAGAGAAGAATTGGTCCAAGCAAAACATCATCAAACATGAAGGAACCGCTCAATCATCTCAAGAGTAAAAAATGGTGGAAGATGAAAGTTGTGGGTTTCATTGATAAGAACCTCAAAGACCAGTTAGGCTGCCATTTAACAACCCTGAAGAGCAAAGCAAACAGGAGAAGATAAAAAAAAGGATGATCAGGACAGAAGAATACAACCTCAGTGTCATCCAAATTTAGTTTACGGCAGTGGGAACGCATCCAACTGGGGTATTTGCTGGTTCTCTGAACTACTCAAAATTTCCGCTACCGATTCTCTACCGACTCTGCTGAATTAGAGTGCAGTACTGCAGGCTACTTCTGTTGATCACTGGCTGCCAGCAATTTGGCAGTTCGGGTCTCACTGGCTTAAAGTTGACTCAACCTCCCATCCTTCCAAGGTCGGTAAAAATGAGACCCAAACTGTTGGGGGCAATATGCTGACTCTGGATGACTGAGAATCTCCATAGATATTTAATCCTGGACAATAATCTCTTTTGGGCAAGGTAGCAAATAAGGTGATCAGCTTCAGTCCCAGAGGAGGAATTGGATTATGTAGACATGTTTCAGTTGAGATTTAGGCCAAGGTTTAGTACGGAGACAGCTTGCTGATGACGTGAAATGGGTTGGGGTAGCGTGTCACCTTTATGCTTCTTGATCTCTCAATACCTGTGATTGTGGTCTCCTGTTTGGCCAACTTCACAGTTTGGGAGTCAGAGGAACTGTTTTATTTCTGATTCTCCTTTTTCTGAGGTCCCTTTCAATCCGTACTGATAAGTGGAGAGACTTCATGGCCACAACTGCTCATCTGTGGGGAGCATAGGGCTCAATGCTCTCTCCCTTCCTATTTAACATCTACGTGAAACAGCTGGGCGAGATCAGCCGCCTGTTTGGGGTCATGAATAAAGTTATGATATCTAGTTGTGTATCCTGGTCAGCTGAGCAAGGTGATTGAAGTCCTAACACAGTGCAAGAAGACTATGTAGTCCTGGATGGGGAGGAACAGACTCGGGCTCAATCCTAATGAAACAAGTGGCTTTGTCTCAAATGTATTCCATTGTAATGTCTGGTTGTGATCCCTCATTTGAGACTTGTGTGCAATCTGGGAGTTTTCTAACTCTGAACATCTTCTCAAAAAAGAGTGGACCCTGTGACCATGAGGGCCTTTACATAGGGACGTCTCATGCAACAGTTGTGGGAGGGAAGGAAGGGAAGGACCAACCATTGAAAGATACCTGGATGTCACTGACAAAAATACGAAATACAAAATACTGAAAAGAAGACATCAAAAAACTCAAAGACAAAGCACAGCAGTGTCAACCTTAAATTGAGCTCAGAATATTTTCAGATAAAGGAAAAGGCTGGGAGTAAAGATCTGTTCACATAGCCAAAAAGCACAATGGCAATACAAGACAGAACCTACCAAACCCATAATTAATGCAATGAAAAGAGCAAAATTTGACAATCAAGAGCATCTCACTCTGCAGGCAAGCTCAGAAGCACCAGTGCCAATGCTGATGGTTTACTCCAGCCACCAGGAAATAGCCCCACGATTTATGAAAAACTGTCAAAGCAAACCACCGTTTAAAATATACCAGCACACTCGTTTAAAATGAACTGAAATCACCAGTTCAATACATGTATTAAATGAATTAAAATGTTTAAAAAAACCTCAATATATACATATAGCAGGGAAAGAGGGAAATATCCAATGCAGCCCAGAAATATGCCCTCACAGATTTCCCAACCTATTTGAATTAGAACTCAATCTTAATTTAGACTTTATTAAAAGTGTGTTAAATAAAGTACGATAGCTGAAACACAAATATTTATTCCACACTTTTCAAGTCGCAACTATTTCTCTAATGTTAAATGAGAAGCAACATTCGGGGAGAGTCATAATACTGACCTATGGATTTTAAAAGCTCACTACTGAAATGCATAATGAATTTGAATATGTCTCCTGATTTGCAGATGTGCAATAAAATCAGGGATTAGAACAAAGAACGTAGAGTAATACAATTGGAAGGAACCTTGGAGGTCTTCTAGTCCAACCCCTTGCTTGAGCAGGAGACCCTATACCAGTGATGACTAACCTTTTTGCAGTCGCATGCCAAAAGCGGGGGGGATGCGCACGTGCATGCCCACGTGCATAATTCAATGCGCCCCACCCTCCCTGCACATGGGGATGCAACCCCCTTGTACTCCCCCCATTTTTCGCACGCGATGGCATGGTGGGCACCGTGGGCACAGTAGGCCCATTTTTTGCCCTCCCCAGGCTCCAGAAAACAGCCTTCCCCATCCCTCCCAACGCCCTCCGGAGGCCAGAAACAGCCCGTTTCCTCACTTCCAGTGGGCCCAGAAGGCCTGAAAATCAGCTGGCCATCACGCACATATGCCACCTGTGGCATGCGTGCCATAGGTTTGCCATCACGGCCCTATACCATTTCAGATAAATGTCCAGTCTCTTTTTAAAAGCCTCCAGTGCTGGAGCACCCACAACTTCTGGAGGCCAGCTGTTCCACTGGTTGATTGCTCTCATCGTTAGGGAATTTCTCCTGAGTTCCAGGTTGCTTCTCTCCTTGGTTAGTTTCCAACCATTGTTTCTGGTCTTGCCTTTTGGTGCTTTGTAGAATAGGTTGACCCCCTCATCTTTGTAGGAGCCCCTCAAATATCGGAATACTGCTATCGTGTCTCCCCTAGTCCTTCTTTTCATTAGACTAGACATACATTCGATTATTTTAACGGGTTTTAGTATTTGTTTATGTATGTATTTTATGTTTAATTGTTGTGAGCCGCCCTGAGTCCTATGGAGATAGGGCGGCATATAAGTTATATTAAATAAATAAATAAATAAATTCATTGTTGACATAAAGGAATGCAGCATTTCAAGTGAGCAACACAAGACTGCAGATATAATGGTTGGCTGGTTGGTTGGTTTTAAAATCAGCCAGTCTCTGATGAACCAATATTGATTCAGCGTACTGCAACTTTAAAAATTCTGATCCCCACGTAGGACAGCAAGTTGCAAGCCAGAGACCCGCTGAAGCGTGGGGCGCTGACAGCTAAGGCTTCACTTATTATTCATGTTCTCCTATGCATAAACCTTGGTGAGTCATTGGGCTGCTGCAAAATTTTATTGGTAGATTAATCAAGTGAGATTTAGTTGATTATTTAGAAGGGGTTAATTTTAATCAATGAGGGGTCAGTTTTAATTGGTGTGGCTGTGAGGGGAAATTGTTTATTTTTTTCAAAATGCCATTTTGTTCTGGCACTTTACTAGGAGAGCCCTTGTTTTATTTTTTATTTTAATTTTTTAAATGATGATAATTCCTCTGTCAAGGACAGTCGGTATGTTTCAGTTCATACCAACAGTAACTTCCAATCCAGAGAGATTATTTGTTTGTTTGTTTGTTTGTTTGTTTATTTGTTTATTTATTTATTTATTTATTTATTTATTTATTTATTTATTTATTTATTTATTTATTTATTTATTTATTTATTTATTTATTTATTTATTTATTTATTTATCTTTTATACCGCCTTTCTCCCGAAGGACTCAGGGCGGTGTACAGCCATATTAAAACAAACATATACCCAAAAATTTAAAAAACAATTTAAAATATATAAAAATTTGCCCCTTATGTTAAAAACTACAGACACCCAATTAAAATTCATTTTCTAAGCCAGCCCGGACTGTTGGAACAAAAGAGTCTTAAGGGCACAGCGAAATGTATGTAAGTCGGAGCTAAGACGAAGCTCTAGGGGCAGCTCATTCCAAAGGGCAGGTGCCCTCACAGAGAAGGCTCTCCCCCGGGTGTCGCAAGTCGACATTGGCCGACGGCACCCTGAGGAGTCCCTCTCTGTGGGAGCGTATTGGCCGGTGGGAGGCTATTGGTGGCAGAAGTCGGTCTCGAAGGTACCCAGATCCTGTGCCATGGAGCGCTTTAAAGGTGATGACCAACACCTTGAATCGCACCCGGAAGACCACTGGGAGCCAGTGCAGCTCGCGCAGGAGGGGTGTCACGCAGGCACAATGAGTTGCGCCCATAACCACCCGCGCGGCCGCATTCTGGACCAGTTGGAGCTTCCGAGTGCTCTTCAAGGAGAGCCCCATGTAGAGAGCATTACAATAGTCCAACCAAGAGGTAACAAGGGCATGAGTGACCGTGCACAAGGCGTCCGGTCCAGAAAGGGACGCAACTGGTGCATTAGGCGAACCTGATAAAAAGCTCTCCTGGCCACAGCCGTCACATGGTCTTCTAAAGACAGCCGTGCATCCAGGAGGATGCCCAAGTTACGAGCCCTCTCTGAGGGGGCCAAGATCTCGCCCCCAATAGTCAGCGATGGAGCTAGCTGGCTATATCGGGACGCCAGAAACCACAGCCACTCGGTCTTGGAAGGGTTGAGTCTGAGCTTGTTTCTCCCCATCCAGATCCGCACGGCCTCCAGGCACCGGGACATCACATCAAGGGCATCATTGGGGTGGTCCGGGGTGGAGATGTACAGCTGAGTATCATCAGTGTACTGATGGACTTCACCCCAAAACCACGGATGATCTCACCCAGCAGCTTCACATAAATGTTGAACAGAAGGGGCGAGAGGACCGACCCTTGCGGCACCCCACAAACAAGGCGCCTCGAGGTCGACCTCTGTCCCCCTGCCAACACAAACTGCGAACGGTCGGAGAGGAAGGAGGAGAACCACAGTAATACGGTGCCCCCCACTCCCAACCCCTCCAATCAGCACAGCATGATACCATGGTTGATGGTATCAAAAGCCGTTGAGAGGTCTAATAGGACCAGGACAGAGGAACAACCCGTCCTGAGCCCTCCAGAGATCATCAACCAATGCGACCAATGCCATTTCCGTACTGTACCCCGGCCTGAAGCACGATTGGTACGGATCTAGATAGACAGCTTCATCCAGGTACTGGGGAAGTTGTCGTGCCACCACACTCTCAACAACTTCGCCACAAAGCGAAGGTTGGAGACTGAACAATAGTTCACTAATACAGCCGGGTCCAGGGAAGGCTTCTTGAGGAGGGGCCTCACCACCGCCTCTTTCAGGGAGGGAGGGAAGAAACCCTCACTCAAAGAAGCATTAATAATCCCCTGGAGCCAGCCTCGTGTAACCGCCCGGGAGGCCAGCACCAACCAGGAGGGACACGGGTCCAATAAACATGTGGCAGCGCTAAGCCTACCCAGAATCCTGACCACATCCTCGGGAGTCACAAGGTCAAACCCCTCCCAGATAACACTCTCAATACCCACCTCCGTCACCCCATCTGAATCTACCCAATCGGAGTCCAAGCCCTCCCGAATCTGAGTGACTTTGTCATGCAGGAATTGCATAAAATCCTCAGTCCTACCCTGCAAGGGGTCTTCCCTCGCTTCCAAATGGAGAAGGGAGCGGGTCACCCTAAACAGGGCTGCTGGGTGGTTCTCTGCAGATGCAATAAGAACGGAAAAATAGTTTGATTTTGCCGCCCTTATCACCATTAGGTAGATCTTAATATGAGAGTGTTCGGTCAGATTCGGAGCAGCTGGCTCTCCAGTTGTTCTCCAGGCGTCTTTTCCGACGCTTCATCTCCCTCAGCTCCTCAGAGAACCAAGGAGCTAATTGAGATCGGCACCGGGTCAGAGGCCACAAAGGCACGACGCGGTCCAAAGCTCTAGCTGCCGCTCTATCCCAGGCAGCCACCAGTTCTTCAGTCGAGTTGTGAGCCAGAGCCTCAGGGAATGGCCCAAGCTCCATCAGGAACCTATCCGGATCCATCAGGCGCCTGGGACGGAACCATCTGGTCAGTTCCGTCTCCCTGCGGCGGAGGGTAGCAGCTCGAAAGTCTAGTCGAAGGAGTGAATGATCTGACCATGACAAGGGCTTGGTGACTATATCCCCCGTTTCTAGATCATTCAACCACTGACCAGAGACAAAAATCAAGTCCAGAGTGTGTCCCCCCGTGTGAGTAGGGCCTTGAACTAACTGGGTCAGGTCTATGCCCGTCATGGAAGCCATGAACTCCCGGGCTGTCTCTGACATTTCACCAATGGGTGGCAGGTTGAAATCCCCCATGACCATAAGTCTGGGGATATCCACCACCATGAAAAACATGGGGAGGTGAGTTGTGTTAAATTAAACACTGTTTAGGGAGCCCTTAACTTACAAACACAATTGGGATCAGAATTTATGTTACTATACTAAGCAAGGTGGTTTTTAAGTGAGTCATATCCAATTTTACAACCTTTTTTTGCCACAGTTGTTAAGAGAATTCCTGCATCCAGTTTTGAGACTTTGTTGAGACTTTGGAAAAAGTGCAAAGAAGAGCAGCTAGGATGATCAAAGGCCTGGAGACTAAAACCTATGAAGAACAGTTGCAGGAATTGGGTATGGCCAGCCTAGAGAAAAGAAGGGCTAGGAGGTGACATGATAGCAGTCTTCCAGTAATCGAGGGGCTGCCACAAAGAGGAGGGGGTCTATTTCTTTTTCAAAGCACCAGAAGGCCAGACAAGGAACAATGGATGGAAACTGATCAAGGAGAGAGATTCAACTTAGAAATAAGGAGAAATTTTCTGACAGTGAGGACAATTAACCAGTGGAATGACTTGCCTCCAGAAGTTGTGGGTGCTTCACCACTGGAGGCTTTCAAGAAGAGAGTGGACAGCCACTTGTCTGGAATGATATAGTGTCTCCTGCTTGAGCAGGAGCTGGACTAGAATAGTCCTGATTGGACTAGAATAGAATAGAATAGAATTCTTTATTGGCCAAGTGTGATTGGACTCACAAGGAATTTGTCTTGGTGCATATGCTCTCAGTGTACATAAAAAGAAAAGATACATTCATCAAGAATCATAAGGTACAACACTTAATGATAGCCATAAGGAACAAATAAGCAATTAAATCATATCAGGAAACAGTCAATATAAATCATAAGGATATCAGCAACAAGGTTACAGTCATACAGTCATAAGTGGGAGGAGATGGGTGATAGGAACGATGAGAAGATTAATAGTAATGCAGACTTAATAACTAGTTTGACAGTGTTGAGGGAATTATTTGTTTAGCAGAGTGATGGTGTTCGGGAAAAAAACTGTTCTTTTGTCTAATTGTTCTGGAGTGCAGTGCTCTATACCGTCGTTTTGAGGATAGGAGTTGAAACAGTTTAGGTCCAGGATGTGAGGGGTCTGTAAATATTTTCACAGCCCTCTTTTTGACTCGTGCAGTATACAGGTCCTCAATGGAAGGCAGGTTGGTAGTATCCTCTGAAGTCTATGTCCGTCTTGTTGGGTTGCAGAACCAAACCAGATAGTTATAGAGGTGCAGATGACAGACTCAATAATTCCTCTGTAGAACTGGATCAGCAGCTCCTTGGGCAGTTTGAGCTTTCTGAGTTCATTCTTTGTTGTGCTATTTTGATAACGTTTTTGATGTTAGGTGTCCATTTTAGGTCTTGAGATATGGTAGAACCTAGAAATTTGAAGGTCTCTACTGTTGATATTGTGTTGTCTAGTATTGTAAGAGGTGGTAGTACGGGAGGGTTTCTTTTTTCATCCTTGTTCTCCTCTGAATCTGTTCCAGCTTTTGCATGTCTCTTTTCAAGCGCAGTGCACAGAACTCTCCGTTCTCCAACAGTGGTTCAATTAGAGGATAATACAGCAAACTCCCTCCCTCCCATGATCTGGACACAATCCTTCTGTTAATGCAGTCAACGATTATTGGCCTTTCAACTGCTTCATTACCAGGCTTGCTCATGCTTTGCTAGTGGTCCAGCTATTACTCCTAGATCTTTCCCATTTACACATTGCAGCCAAGTGAGATTTCCCCGATCCTATATTCATACATTTGATGTTTCCTCCCAGATGCTTTAGGAGGACAGATGTGTTAGTCTATAGTAACCAGATATTAGGAGCTTGCTAACACCTTTTCGCATTTTATTAGCTAACCCATTTTATTAAAAGGCATAAGCTTTCATGAGCTAAATCCACTGATTTATGAATAATGAATGATCTGATGAAGGGAGACATTATGGCTTTTAATAAAATGGGTTAGTTTGAAAGGACCCTACCATTCTCCTGATTTTTTTCTACCCAGATGTAGGATTTCAATCTTTTCATATCAGATCATCCTGTCTGGCCCAATAATTTAAACACATCAAATTAATTTTGAACTGTAGTTTTCTTCTTCAAATTATTAACCAATCTCATAACTTGGTGTCATCTGTATTCTGCCAATTGGCAGTTCTCTCTACTCCACATGTATCTGTCTTTTCTACAAGATGAACAATAAAATAGATAATTGATAGATAAGAGAGAGAGAGAGAGACAGACAGACAGACAGACAGACAGACAGACAGACAGACAGACTGACTGACTAATCAAGATTAGGTAAGGAGGTGATAAGTTTCATCAACCACAATACATGTTTATGGCTTGATATTGGTGAACAATGACTAATAAATCATCAGGCATTACAAAAATCATGTGTTGTGATTTTATCCAGTTAACCATTCTGACTTCCAGGGAAGAAATGGCAGATTGAAGATGGAACTGATGACTGTAGCAGAATGAAGAGCCAGTAAGTAGACCAGCACTTCGTAATTCCTCTCCAAACAAGGAGATGACTTGAGATCGTCCCCAAGTACTCCAGTCTGCAAGTTAGGCTTCCTTTCCATTTTGTGGAGAACGTGACTTTGTCCAGCATCAACAAGACTCATTTATTCATTGGATTTTCTTAAAAAATGAGCCTTCAAGTTGTATCAGTGTTCCAGGTGCTTCAATCTCTTGTACTGAAGTGCAGATAACCCCCACATGTTTATGGACATCCAAGATTAGTTTGAGGGTTTCAGTTGGTAAAATATAACATAATGATATTTGGTGCTTTGGAAGATTTATGCAACAATCACGACAATACATTTCTAATACTCATTTATTTTGCTTTGCAGTGTTAATTAAAAATACATACCACTAAAGAAAATATTCATAGTAAACAGATTAGTAACACACTACTCAACCAGCTGAGTGTACCAGCAAGCTAGATGCAATCACCCACCAGCTATGACTGCAATCTTTCAGTGTCCACAGCCAAAATCTCTTCAGTTAACTCCTAAGGACTATAATTGTTAGGCATAACATCTGCCAAACTATTTCCCATGTTACAGAATGGAACTTTATATACATATATTAGCAGCTGGATAGTGGTTGGATAGCATAGTAGTTAGAAAGTTACTTTTGATGGGAAAGAGCAGGATTCGAATCCCAGCTGGTAGTGTCAGGTCTGCCATCTTTGGCTTGGCACTTCGCTGGCATCCTGCCATCAAAGGCTAGGGGGGAGGGGGGCAAGGGGAAAAGAAGAAATGGGCAATAACCTGTATCTGGACAGCGCCTGGGAAACTGGGAGGGCAGATGACAGTTGAGGAAGACCAGAGATGCCTTGAACCAGTTTGTGCCAGTCTTCAAGGACACCGAGAAGCCGAAGACATTTGGGAATGGAATGCTGATCGCTCCAAACACTGAATGTTCCCAAGACACCTAAACATCTACCCGTTGCCTGGAGTTGGAGTGGGCAAGGGAGGAGGAACGAATTTATGTGTTCACACGGGAAATTCAGTTCTAGTCTGACTTTACTGCACCCTTTAATAAAAGAGCCTATCACTTCAAACTAAATGGAGTTGAAGGTCTTTCTTTCCTGAGGGGTCGATGGGGCAGGTCTGACAGGTAGCTTACATTATCAGTAGTGTCCGTGGAGATTCCCAGTCATCCAGGTCATGGTTGTCCCAAAGGTGCTTTTTCAAGCTGAAGAAGCTTCTTGTATGAGAAGCGAAATGTCTTTGAAGAAAAACCAGAAAGTCCCGTTGCCTCTTGAAAGAGCACCTTTGGGGTCCTTGGGCAAAGACCCCCTAACACTTCACCTGCCTACCTCAGTATCTGTATCCACACTAACTGAGAAACAGCTAGTTACCCAATGCCTCAAAACAGTGAAGAGGCATCGACATCATCATTGCAGCCAGGATCTCGTTTGCGCAAGAATGGAAATCCAAAAATATCCCATCGGAGGCTACGTTAATCGCAAAGATCATGGACTGTGCAGAAGCAGACAAGCTTACTGGACTTTTGCAAGATAGACAAGAATCGGGGTTATATAGGAGATGGTATGCTTGGCTGCAAAAAAAGAAATCTTAAGAAGTATGAAAATATTAACCTTAATGTGAACGTGGGTAAATATTTATAGGAGCAGTGCATGGCAGTTGAGAATTTTTTCTTCTGGATAAACTTTTCTTTCGTTTGATGAGTTGGTTTAATGGAGGTCTGTACTTTCTCTAGGCGAAAATTGATACTTTAAAACTCTATATATATTATATTACTCTCTGCAATTCTATCCATATTGTTATACTTTTTTTTTGTATTTTTTAATAATTTTCAATAAAAAATTAAAAAAAAAAACAGTGAAGAGGAAACTCTTCTCTCAACTTGAGATAGAGTAGACCAACTACACATTACATCCCAGACTCAAGAAGCCTCAGAAGAACAACTGGTTGGTAGCTGACACCTGAAACTGTTACAGGGACCCCAAACATCCCAGCAGTTTTCCTGGGCCAAAATGCTAGCATGCCAGAACCACCAGATATTGGGGCATCCCAGAGACTTTCCAGAAGGCCATGCAACCTTGTGACTAGGCCACAAACAGCTTTCCCAAGCACTGACATCAGGATCATGCACAGATCCATTCCAGCATAACCCCAATACAAGTACCGTTTTATAATGCCTTGGTAAGACCACACTTGGAAAATTGCCTCCAGTTTTAGTCACCGCAATATAAAAAAGATGTTGAGAGTCCAGAAAAAGTAAAGAGAAGAGCAATAAAGATGATTAGGAGGATGGAAGCTGAAATAAATGATGAACAGGAACTGGGTATGTCTAGTCAAATGAAAAGGAAGACTACAGACAACATGATAGTGAAGTTCCAACTCTGGAGGAGTTGTAACAAAACAAAAAAAAAGGGGGGGGGGTCAACCTATTCTCCAAAGCACCTGAAGGCAGGATAAAAAGCAATGGATGGAAACTAATCAAGGAGAGACCCAACCTAGAACTACGGAGAAATTTCCTGAGAACAATTGTGAGATCAATTCACCAGTGGAATGGGTTGCTTTCAGAAGTTGTGGGTGCTCCATCACTGGAGACTTTTGAGAAGAGACTGGACATTCTGTGAAATGGTATAGGATCTTCTGCTTGAGCAGGGGGTTGGACTAGATGACCCCCAAGGTCCCTTCCAATTCTGATATTCTGTTACTCTAAGAATCGTGGTGGCACAATAGTTAGAATGCAGTATTGCAGGCTAATTCTGCCTACAGCCATCAGTTCAATCCTGACCGGCTCAAGGTTGTCTCAGCCTTCCATCCTTGCGAGGCCGGTAAAACAAGGACCCAGATTGTTGGGGGCAAGATGCTGAAATCTGTAAACCGCTTAGAGAGAGCTGTAAAGCACTGTGAAGTGGTATATAAGTCTAAGGGCTATTGCTTGTGCTATTCTGTAAGGGGGGGGACAGAGGGAGGCAGAGGTCTTCTCCTAACATCCGCCTCAGCCCCATCCTTGGGCAGAGGTCATCTAGGTGCCCCCGCTCACTTCTGCTCCATTCATCAGGTGCAGCTTTTAATTTTAAAGAGGCAATTCTGAAAAATCGCTTCTGCAGTTTGTAGACGTGGTATTCCAATCGAGTTAAGAGATCCCTGGGGGTCTCAATTCTTTCATTTCATAAACCAGATTTTTGAGAAAGGGAGGTGAAGCTTCTGCCTGATTCCAAACCCTCCACTTTAGGTAAATTCTTTCAGGAATATCAATTCAGCCAAGAAAGAAAAACATTTGTTTCTCTTCTATTCATGCCCTCGACAGGAATGAATGGGCCAATCTAGTTGTCAAGAATTGAATGCTCTTGACTCCCAGAAGCAGCTCGTGGAAGGAAAAAGGTCTTCTCGGCTCTGAGACACCATCGAAGGCACGAGCTCTTCCTCCAGGCATTGTTCTAATTAACTTTTAACGGTCCAATTAAATGGGGATAATGCTTGTGTTTTTGTAACGTTCCTCCTACACTACTCATTAATGTACGGTACTTTTGCATTGCTGTAATACTTTAAGTATGTTTGTAACTTGCCCCAAAATCTTTGTGGCTAGTGAATGAATTAGAAGTAACAATGAAAACATCTGAAATAAAAAGTATGGGTCCCTGCTGTTTATGGCTTCTTGTGGCAAACTTTTTCAGATAACATGGCAAGGATGGAATTCACACATAAAGCAGCACCACAAAGTCTTAAATCCTGGTTTGTTAGGCATGTCTTAAGGACCTGGTTTATATATGGTAAATCATTCAGACATCACATTAAGCCAAACAGAAGCAAATCCATAGTATTATTATGGGGGTGAGCCTGCCCTTGTGGATTCATTAGCCCTTCAAGGTACAGGTGGTTCTTGACTTACAACCGCAATGGAGCTCAAAATTTCTGTTGCTAAGTGAGACATGTAAGTGAATTTTGCCTCATTTAATGACCTTTGTTGCCACGGTTGTTAAGTGAATCACTGCAGTTGTTAAGTTAGTAACACAGTTATTAAGTGAATCTGGCTTCCCCATTGACTTTGCTTGTTAGAAGGCCACAACGTGGGATCATATGATTCCAGGACTCTGCAACCGTCATAAATATGAGTCAGTTGCCAAGTGTCTGAATTTTGGTCACACAACCATGGGGATGCTGCAACGGTTGTAAGTGTGGAAAGCTGTCGTTAAGTCGCTTTTTTCAGTGTCGCTGTAACTTTTAATGGTCACTAAATGAACCGTTTTAAGTCAAGGACTACCTGTATTGTGTTTTACTAATCTAGACGAAATGATGATATACATTGCTAGCCCATGTATGATATGCCATACGCTAAATAAATATTTATTTATTTATTTATTATATTTCTATACCGCCTTTCTCCCGTAGGACTCAAGGCGGTGTACAGTCAAGAAAAATATAGACACACAAACATCATAAAATTGCTAATTAAAATTATTATTATAACATAGTTTGGCCCAATTAAATAGAACCTAAAATTAGATAACATTTTAAAAACATTCACATGTTCATATGTTTAGCCCCGCTTGTTGGAACATCAGGGTCTTGAGGGCACGGCGGGAAGCACGGAGATCAGGGATATTTCGTATCTCCGGGGGCAGTTCATTCCAAAGGGTTGGAGCCCCCACAGAGAAGGCCCTCCCCTTGGGAGTCGCCAGTCGGCATAATTTGGCTGACGGTACCCTGAGTAGTCCCTCCCTGTGAGAACGAACTGGTCGGTGGGAGGCTATTGGTGGCAAAAGACGGTCTCGTAGGTACCCAGGTCTTAAGCCATGGAGCGCTTTCAAGGTGATAACTAACACCTTGAATCGCACCCGGAAGACCACCAGGAGCCAGTGCAGCTCGCGTAGGAGAGGTGTTACATGGGCGTAATGAGCTGCGCCCATAATCACCCGCGCGGCTACCTTCTGGACCAGTTGGAGCCTCCGGGTGCTTTTCAAGGGGAGCCCCATGTAGAGAGCATTACAGTAGTCCATACGGGAGGTAACTAGGGCATGAGTGACCGTGCGCAAGGCGTCCCGATCCAGAAAGGGACGCAACTGGTGGATCAGGCGAACCTGATAAAAGGCACCCCTGGCCACGGCCATCAAATGATCTTCTAAAGATAACCGTGAATCCAGGAGGACACTCAAGTTGCGGGCCCTCTCTGTGGGGAGCAAGATCTCATCCCCTATTGTCAGTGATGGTACCAGCTGACTATACCGGGACGCCGGAAGCCACAGCCACTCGGTCTTGGAGGGGTTGAGTCTGAGCTTGTTTCTCCCCATCCAGATCCGCACGGCCTCCAGGCAACGGGACATCACAGCAAGGGCATCATTGGGGTGGTCTGGTGTGGAGATGTATAGCTAAATAAATAAGAGTAAAGTAGGAATAGCTCAACTGGTCGTGTTTCCTGTCTGGTGTACCTGGGACAGCTGATGTCATGCTTGCATGTCTGAAAGTACCAATTTCTTTGCCTCAGTCTCTCAAGGTCTTTCTCAAAACCTGGACAATCATTTCCCTCTGTCAGCCATTGTGCCAATGCACTGGTCTTTGATAGAGCAAATAAAATACCTGAAATTCTTTGTAAAAAGACTAGAACAGTGTTTCTCAACCTTGGAAGCTTGAAGATGGGTGGAATTCAACTCCCAGAATCCCCCAGCCAGCAGCGCTGGCTGGGGGATTCTGGGAATTGAAGTCCACCCATCTTCAAGCTACCAAGGTTGAGAAACACTGGACTAGAAGAAAATGCACAGCTTACATTACCTCCACGGCAAGGGCAGGTTTAGTAACTTGAAAATTACTACCATTATTTTCTTTTTAAAGAAAAAAAAAAAAACAGGACTCTTAAGTCAGAAAATCTTACATCATTATTATTCAGGCAAAAAGTATTCTTCTTCATCCACAGCCATTCTGATGTGCTGAAAGGCGCCCAATCTCGGCAGGGACCGAGGGATTAAATTTTGATAAGGCTGCATACAAAATATATAATTACCAGAACGACCAAACACAAAGCAGTCTTCTTTCCTCCTAAAAGGAGGGCCCACCTCATACAACGATCAACTGTGCTCCACAACAGAATTACTTCTCCAAATATTCACGGCAGCATTTCTCAAGATGCTTTTCTTCCTGTGGATCAACTACGGGTAGTCCTCAATTTACAACAGTTCATTTAGTGACCGTTACAACAGCACGGAAAAAATGTGATTAATGACCGTTTTTCACACTTATGACAGTTGAAGCATCACATGATCAAAATTCAGGTGCTTAGCAACTGGTTCACATTTATAACGGTTGCAGGGGCCCGGGGTCACGTGATCCCCTTTTACGACCTTCTAACAAGCAAAATCAATGGAGAAGCCAGATTCACTTAACAATCGCATTTCTAACTTAACAACTGCAGTGATTCACTTAGCAACTGTGGCAAGAAAGATCATAAAATGGGGCAAAACTCACTTAACAGATGTCTCAATTAGCAACAGAAATTTTGGGCTTAATTGTGGTTGTAAATTGAGGACTAACTGTAGTAAAGAGTCATTCTGAGTTACCTCCATTTCAGTGTTTATTACAGTTCAGAATTATTTCGTATTGATTTCGGAAACCAAAGACAAAAAAATAAATAGAATTAAGAGAGTCTATTTGGTTCAATAGTTTACATCCTGGATTAAAGAGCAGGAGGTTGCGAGTTCTAATTCCCCTTTAGGCACAGAGGCCAGCTGCATCCCTTAGAACCAATAATTCTCTCTTACTCCGATCCAACTTGTTGGGTTGTTGTGGGGAAAAAACAGAAGGTAGGAGCATTACATGTGCAAAATAAATGCAGAATAAACCTAACAAATAAAATGAGAGAACTGAGCTTCTTTTCATCAAAGTTAAAATGTCTTCATCATAAATTCTGTGTGCCCGTGGATCAAAAGACAGGACACAGTTAATATAAATAAATGCTAAGTTAATGTTTAATTCTTTTGAACTGCAAGGTTACTTCAAGATTTAAATATATTACAAGGGGCGTGAAAGGAAAACGTTGCTGGCTGATCCAGAAGCATTTTCCTTCCCCTGCTTGGAATTCTTTCAATATTGTTATGAGTGGCCAGAAACAAATGGAATCAATAATTTTTGGTTAACCAACCATACGGGCTAAATAAATACAATTAAAAGCATCAATACGCCACTGGCGGTCTTGAGTTAATAACACATAAAAACTTAGCATATTTCCCAGCCTCCCCAGGTAAAGGCTGCAGGCTGCCTTTCCTTGTTTCATTTCCTTGTTTTTTTTTTTATTACAGATGTTACTGTACAAGAGCAGCTGATTCATGAATCCAATACCGGAAAATTTGCATGACAGAATCTCTCCGCAATTCTTTTTTCTAATTGTGCCAAAGGAAGACATGTCAAGCATTAGCCATTTAAATCCTTTTCCATGTACAGAACCAAGAATTTGCTGAATGAAAGAAAACAATTGTGAATACTTAATTTGACTTTTATTAAGCCTAAACTATCAGCTCGGGGGATGGACAATAAATTACCACTAGAGTCAACAGTTCCTACATTGTAAATCACTCCACAGCTGTGTGTTCACACAAATGTTAGCCTATTTCAGCCATGGCTTAGTGAATTACATGATTATGGCTTCACACAACAATAATAAAGCATAAACTAATTTAGGCTGAGCTTCTATAAAATAAAATACAGCTAGTTAATCTACATTTCTTGAACTCTAGTATGGGAGAAGACCGCAAAGAAAACAAGGCAATGGATCATCAGGCAAACCAACCGTGTAGTCTACTCAAGGCACAAATGACCAGGCTCAAATGAGCATATTTTGGGCATATTATGCAAGAACAATCAATCAATCAGAATAGAGTTGGAAGGGACCTTGGAGGTCTTCGGGTCCAACCCGCTGATCAAACAAGAGACTCCATATCATTTCAGATAGATGGCTATCCAGTCTTTTCTTAAAAACCTCCAGTGATGAAACACCTACAAGTTCTGAAAGCAAATCATTCTGCTGGTTATTGCTCTCACTTTTAGGAAGTTTCTCCTTAATTCCAGGTTGCTTCTCTCCTTAATTAGTTTCATCCACTGTTTCTTGTCTTGCCTTCTGGTGCTTTGGCTCTCTGGAGAAGGCTCTAATGCTGGGAAGGAAAGGTGGAAGGAAAAAGAAGAGGCTGACCAGCGACAGAATGGATGGACCAGTTACCATTGTCATGAATGCACAGGTGGAAAACCTGAAGGACCAGCTCAAGACAGATTGTCATGCAGAAGTCATGCAGAAAACCTGATAGACACATAATGGCATATAGATGCTTTTTTTCAAAAGGCAACTGGGCTTTGTTTTTCCTTGAAGATGTTTCGCTTCTCATCCAAGCAACTTCTTCAGTTCACATCTTCAAGGAAAACGAAGTCCAGTTGCCTTCTGAAAAAAGCATCTTTGGGACAACCATGACCTGGATGACTGAAAATCTCCATAGACCTAATAATCAATCAAAGGTCTGGAACTTGGTGCAGTTGATGTGGCTTTCAATAACATTCTGGGTACTCATATTAGTAGTTGGGTATACATCCTGCTTGTTTTGTCTTCCTGTTCCTGTGACCGTTAGTAGCTAATCAGGCAAATGGGAGCCTGGCTTTTCTTCCCTAAACAAGAATTGTAAACCAAGAACTAATTCTGATCTGCAAAGCTGGTTTCTATGAAGTACAAGAGAAAACTCCTTCCCTTTAACCATTCCTGCCTTGGGAAGAGTTACACAAGAACAAAGGACTTTCACACTCTAGCACAAGGGTGTCAAACTCGCCACATCACATTGCCGTCAAGTGATGTATTCCATCATTTTTCCCTTTGCGGAGCTCAGGTGGGCGTGATCTGCGCGTGAGACATCCTGCCACAGGCCGCCAGTTTGACACCCCTGCTCTAGCACGTCAGGTGCAAGAAACCAGGAGCCAGGATAGAGTTCAAAAGCGCTGGAAGTTTATTCCATGCAACCTAGATGCAAGAGTCTGATCTATTAATGGTCAAGGCAAATTGGCACCAGCTTAGAGTTAATGGACTTCAAGGGGACTTGTCTTAGGTCTCTTTTTGGGGTGTAGAGACTCCAGGCTGATGATGCATTTCACTCCGTCCTCCGGCTCAGCCTGGTCACCTCCTACACAGCATACAAGTTAAGAGATTGTAACCCACAATTATCCAGTATCATGATTGCAGTGAAGATGTAAGTCATAAAATCATATTACAGGTAGTCCTCAATTTACAACCACAATTCAGCCCCAAATTTTTGTTGCTAAGTGAAGCATTTGTTAAGTGAATTTTATGACCTTTCTTACCATTAAGTGAATCACTTAATTAAGTTAGTAACATGGTTGTTAAGTGGATCTGGCTTTTCCACATTGACTTTGTTTGTAAGAAGGTCGCAAAAGGTGATCACGTGACCACAGGGCACTGCAACTGTCATAAATGCTAGTCAGTTGCATCCAAAGTTTCATCATGTGACCATGGGGATGCTACAACGGTCTTAAGTGTGAAAAATGGTCACAGGTCACTTTTTCAGTGCCATTATAACTTTGAACTGTTGTAAGTCGAGGACTAGCTGTATTTGACTGATACTACCACTTGCCCCGTTTGTCTTTCCTCAAGAATGACTGGTCTTGTAACAACCTTACAGCTCACAATTCAAAGACCTTCTTAATGCATCTGGAATCAAGGAAAGGTCTAACCATTTCAATTTTTCAAATGCACACAACAAGATGAATATATTGTACAGATCATATTGCTGCCAGTGGTTTTTTTTTTCCCCATAGCTGAAGAAGGAGTGCACAACTTCAGTAGCAGGACAATGGCAGAGGCCAAGGAGAAACAGCCACAGTTTCCAAAGAATGCAGTTGCTAATTGCACCATAAAATCTGGCTATTAGAACAATATTGCAATAAATGAAACAGCAGAAGCTCAGGTCCAATTAAGTTTAAACATTAAAAATAATCCTCCTTTCAATTTAAAATGAAGACATCTGCGGGATCCAAAATAACTGCAGGTTCTTTTCTTTCTGAGCTTGGAAATCTGTCCCTCAGTAACAGCTGCAATTTAGTTGAGTGGGGATATTTCTTCAGATGCTTTAGGACAGTGATGGTTAACCTTTTTGGTGCCGTGCCCAAAGTGCGCGCACACACGTGCGTGAATGCATGCTCCCATGCCCGAACCCCCAAAATGCAATGCGAATGTCCCGTGCATACGACCCACCCCTGCACCCCATTTTGGGCCTGGAAAGCCTTCTATACCAACCTGGAAGCCAAAACGGGGCACGGGGGCACAGTGCACAGACGCCCACGCCCCATTGTGGGCCTGGAAAGCCTCCTACACACCCCCATGCATGTGCCCCCCTGCATGTGCCTACGGCCCCCGCATGCGTCCCACCCCCTGCACATGCACGGCAGAGACCCGAAGACCAGCTGGCCAGAGGGAGGCGTGCGTGCATGCAAGGTGGAGCAGGGCTGGGGCGATGGCTGGCGTGCCCCCAGAGAGGGCTCTACGTGCCACCTGTGGCATGCATGCCATAGCTTCGCCATCACAGCTTTAGGATAGTGTTGGCGAACCTTTTTGGCACCGAGGAAACGGGAGCACGCGCATGCATGTAGAGGAGCGCCGGAAACCGGAAGAGCACCTCCCTGGCGAGCATGCACGGAAGCACCGAAAACCAGAATAGCAGTTCCCCAGCGCACTGAGTCACCTGGTCTTCAGGTTTCTGGCTCGCATGCGTGCACCTTATTGGAAACAAGCTACACAAACACACACATACACCTTGATGAGAGAGGGAGGGAAGGTTCCCAGTCTTCGAGTCTGCAATCCTTCCTCAGATTCCCTTCCAAGAAAAGGCACAAAAGCTTCTCTGGCCACATGACCAACATATACACTTTTTCAGCTAATGAGTTTTAGTCCATCTTTTCATGCTTGACTGGGCAGTGTTTCATTTCCGGCACAGAGTTAAAGATTTGATGTTTCAGGTGTACAAATGACACCGAGATTCAATATTGCAGAGTAACGAATCCTCTGCCACCCGCAGAACCACCATTTCCTGGTGCTGGGCGACTCCCCCTTAGAATGGAAGAATTTGGCACAGGGAAATTGGGATCTTTCCAACCTCCTCACTCAAATGTGTCTTTTGGCAGCAACCCAAACACGAGAGTTTGCTGCTTGCCTGGTTCACACATTGCACTAAGCTATAATGGTTTGCTTATTGGAATTTTGGCTCAATCGCTGGGTTTGTAAACTGTGATTTGTAGTTAACTATGCAATGCAATCTCAACTAGTCATACTTTACCCAAAAGACAGTTAAGCAAACCATGGCTAAGCGCAGTGTATGAATCTTGTTTAAGTTACAAGAAATAGTTTGGGAAATACAGAATAACAGAGTTGGGAGGGACTTTGGAGACCTTCTAGTCCAGCCGGCTACCCAAACAGGAAACTCTGTAGAGCAGTGTTTCTCAACCTTGGTAGCTTGAAGATGGGTGGACTTCAACTAACATCAACCAGCTACTGCCACCTACCGTATTTTTCAGAGTATAAGACGCACTTTTTCCCCCCCTAAAAGAGGCTGAAAATTTGGGTGCGCCCTATACTCCGAATGTAGCATTTTCAAAGCTTTTTTTCAGCCCTAACAAGGTGCTAATGAGTGAAGCTGATATCTTCCAAGCTTTGCCTGCTCCCTCCGACTCTCAGCTGTGCTTTAGAAGCTTTTTTTCAGCCCTAAGGAGGCGCTAGCGAGTGAAAGAAATCTCCCTGCTTTGCCTGCTTTTCTCATTGCTGCTCCCTCTCAGCTGTGCTTTATAAGCTGTTTTTTATTCCCAAGCAGGGGATAAAAAGCGTGCGCTCAAAACCAGCAAACTAATGTGCTGAAGCTGACCAGAATAAGGATCATTTGTGTGAGTGCCCGCTGTTTGTGCAAATGGAGCCTTGTGCCTGAGTGTCCACCATTCATAGAAGTGGAGCTACGCACGAGCATGAGTGCCTGCCACTCGTGCAAATGGAGCTGCGTGTGTGAACGCATTCACTCTCCGCTTCCACGGCCCAGTTCCAAATGTGCTGCAGCCTGGTAGTGGGCCATGGCCCAGGGGTTCGGGACCCCTGACATACGTGTCTTTGTTGGCTTAAAAGGATTAAAAACAAGGATACGCAATCACCTCACGTCAATCAGAGCTCCCCTATCCATACCGCCCAAACCCCTGGGAGAACAGTTAGGTCTTACAAAAGGCTACCAGGGTCAGCACCATCCCAATCTCTGGAGGGAGCCTGCTCCAGGTGCGAGAAGGCACAACTTAGGGGTCCAACAAGATGACATGGTTTAGTGGAAGGGAAAGTCGCCTGGGAAAGCAAAGGGAAATCATCAAAAAACCATAAAAAAGCAAAAGTTAGAATATTATGGACATGTGATACCCAGAAAAATACCTCATACTTCACTTAATCCTCCAAGGAAAGATTGAAGGCAAACTTTGAGGTCCAGGCAGAAGAAGAAGATCATGGCTTCAAAATCTAAGGGACCGGTTTGGACAAAACTCAACAGCACTTTTTCATACGGCTGTTGATAACAATATGGATATGGATACGGATAAAGAAGAAAAAGAAGAGGAGGAGGAGGAAGTAACAGTAGTAGTAGTAGTAGTAGTAGTAGTAGTAGTAATGGTGGTGGTGGTAGAAGGGATCCAGAACCTGCCCTTCCGGCTACATTTGGTGGGATAAACAGAGACAATGGGAAGCATTCAACCCTGCAAAACAGAGGACTTTGAGCCATTCAGGGCTTTACAGGTGAGCAGCAGCACCTTCACATGACCCACAGCAATCTCTGGGTATAACTTGCTGCCCATAAGCCAACATGCACACCCATGTTTTTGTCTTTGGACTGGCTCACACCATGCAAGAAGGTGAAGCCATTTCACGGTAAGTAATTTGTTGCAGAATAGTAATGATCAGACTGCATGGAAAAGCAATTATTCTGTTATTTGCATCGCTCATCCTGCCTTTCCTTCAGAAGCTTCAGGTAACTCAAAGAGAGGCTCCTTTTCCCATGACACCCCACAACAACCCTGTGAGGTAGGCGGGATTGAGATGGGGCTGGCCCAGAATCACCGTATGAGCTTCCATAAATGAAAGTGGGCCCAAATCTGGGTGTCTCTGATGCCAGTCTAACATCATCAATAGCCATTAAGCAATGCCACATCAGCATAAATAACTTCTATCCAGTGATTGCAAGCTGGCTAGAGAATCCTGGGAGTTGAAATCCACATATTTTAAAAGTTGACAAACACTGTCCTAAAGGATCCACCATACATGCAAAGCGGAGCTGGTCTCAACTTCAGAGCCGGAGGGGGAGGGGGGGAATAACAGAGATAAAAGAGCCTGTAGTACAATGGACTAAAGCACTGTTATTAACATCTGCTGCTTGCAATTATTGCAAATTCAAATCTCACCAGGCTCAAGGTTGACTCAGCCTTCCATCCTTTCAAAGGTAGGTAAAATGAGGATCCAGATTGTGGGGGCAATAAGCTGACTTTGTATAAATATACAAAAGTATGAAGGCTATTGCTTAACGCATTGTAAGCCGCCCTGAGTCTCCGGAGAAGGGCAGCATATAAATTAAAGCAAAAAAAAAAAAAAAAAGACTGAACGAAAACGTAAACAATTTGGGTCATTACAGCTGTGTACCTGACTATGCATGAATGTAACTTCAAGAGACATCAGTGGGACCTCATTGCTAACAAGGCAGCCAAAAATGACCTTTCTCAATTTATGAAACATACAGGGATTTTTTCGCCTTGTTGGTAGCACTTCTAAAGACATCTAAACAGCTTTGGGAGCTTTAGATATTAAGCTCCAGAAAGGAAAGGGGGCGGGGTGGAAACTTCTGAAGATGTAATATTCTTTCTCTAGGCTATGCTACTGTTACTGGATACTAATGCAACTGTTTTTTTTTAAAAAAATGCCATAATTAAGCTTCTCATTAAGTCTCTCCTTTCTTTTCCATCAAAGCCCCATCCTCTCCTTGTAAAATGACGTGACCCAAATTTCTGTTGAATTTTCCAATGATTGTAGTCAGCAGGAGGTATTTGCAAGGATTGGTCCAGAAACATAAGGGGAAAAATCTTGTGTTTCCTCCTTAAAAATTGCCACCATTTTCCCTACACAGCAAATAAATGTCTCTAACTTTGTTCAAAAGAGTCGCCAAGAACACATTTCCTGGCTGGTTCCAAAAGACGGTCGAACGAGCACCGTCAGCACCTCTCACAATCTTCCCACGCAAGCAGCGCATGGGTGAACAAGGGTTTTTTCAAAGGCACAATAAACTCTAGTGCAGCTGGGCACGCATGAAGGAAATGCTCACTGCATAAAAGCCAACTGTATATACCTAACAACCTGGACTGAGCAAGGCTAAAATAGGAAGGTCTACTCCTGGCCCCAAAAAGCCTTAGATGCATCTTCCAAAGTCTTTTCCAAAATTTCCTCCTCCCCTTTTTTAAAAAAAATGGAATGGCATATAACTAAATGAAACCCTTGGGGAGGAACTTTTATCAATGGCATTAACTGATTTAGGTTTACTTTTATGTGAATTCAAATCGAATTTAAACTTTGACCAGGACCTGGTTACTTCCCCTCTTAAGCGCTGACTGCCTATGTTTACTCCTTCCTAGCGATAAAATATCCCAATGCATCCTGCATCTCTTGTGTAGGTTTGACCTCAGGCTAACTGCAAAATGTTGATCCTTCGATTACTCCGAGAGATTGTATCGTGTCAGGTAACATCTCCTCAGAGAGCCGTCCTGGGAATTTCTGCCCAAACCGGTAAATGAGTTTCCAAGCCCCTCCTATGGAAGTTTAAACCTCTGGAAATAAATGGGACAGAAAGCTCATGTATAATACTCAGAATTTACATACAATCTAAGGCTTACTGTGGCTAAAATAAATTGCGATTTCATAAAAGGCATTTGCGAAAATCAAAGATCGCATGCTAATATTTTCTACGGCACAGTTTTATAAACCAATTGTCTCCATAAATGCTTCTGGATATGCTCATATGAACACTTCAGTGTATAAAACATGAGCTTAACTATGATTTATTTTACCCTCATGAAAAAGCTTAAGCAGAAACTTCACATTTAGATAGACATTACTCTTCTAGGTGTTTTTCCTAATGTGGAAAGAAAGTAAAACAGAATAAAAGTGGCACTCAGATTCCCTGCAGGAACGTAGCTTTCTGCCTCTGGACAAAAACACCCACTGAGAATCTCAGCTCTACTACTGCAGAAAAAGGAAAGGGAAGGGGAACCCAAACTGGCAAAAAGCTTCACAAAGAAAGAAGAATACAGAAAAGTATTTCCTACCCACGCAACTCTTCAAAACTAATGACCTCTGATTGTACGGAACATACAATTCCCAATTATCTCCCATCAGCATGGGAGTCACAGTCCCAAGACAAATAGAGACTTCCAGGTAGAAGGACCCAATAGGCTCACACTTAAGTGGTTGTCCACTATGACTCCTAGATTCCTCTCAGTTACTACTGCTGAGCCTATTCTATACCTGTGCATTTGGTTTTAAGGGCACGACCTCACATTTCCAACCACTGAACTGCATCTTTTTGGACAGGGCCCAATGCTCAAGATCCTTCTGGATCCTGAGTCTATCCTCCAAAGTATTAGCATTTCCTCCCAATTTAGTGTCATCTGCAAATTTGATGATCCCCCCTTCTCTCCCTCATTTAGATCTGCTGTGGACTAGATTGGACAGCAGTTTTCTCAATTTTTTTGATCTCTGAGGTTTACTTCTGTGGGTTCATTATTCTTGGTAGGTATTTGTTCTTTCTGTGTTCAGTTTGGATACAAACTTCTGCTTTTACTAGGAGTTCCTCATCTTCTTGGTTGAGTCCCAGAAGGACTTGTCTCTTCTAGTAATCCAATTAGTTTACATTTAGTGCAGATAGAGTTCGAGTGTTCTATGAGCATGAAACATACATGGCAGTAGTTTGCATCTGCATTGGATAGCTTTGGATGGAGCAGGTAAAAGGTAAGAGATACCCTTAATGATGAGAATTAAAATTATTATACTGTGTGGGAAAGGTGGTATGAATGGATGAATGATAAAATGAAAGAAAGAGAAAAAGGTGTGTTAAATAAAAGGAAAAAGTAGCTTAAGTGACACCAGGTATATATTTTGTATATATGTATAAACACTGCACATCCGATGTTAATAGAAATTTTATTTTATGTACGTGTATAAACTCAATAAAATATTTGGAAAAAAAAAACAGAGATACCCTTAAAACAAGAATATCTTCAGGAGATGTTGTGAACACATCCATGTAGTTTTGTTGGCAACAGCACAGAAGGGTTATGTCGCTGCCTTCTTCCAGAGAAGTTTTATTGTTTCAAATAATCTTAAAATTTTTGAGTTCGGAAAGATCATTTACCCTTTGAAATAGAATAGAATAGAATAGAATAGAATAGAATAGAATAGAATAGAATAGAATAGAATAGAATAGAATAGAATAGAATAGAATAGAATAGAATTCTTTATTGGCCAAGTGTGATTGGACACACAAGGAATTTGTCTTGGTGCATACGCTCTCGGTGTACATAAAAGAAAAGATACATTCATCAAGAATCATAAGGTACAACACTTAATTATAGTCATAGGGAACAAATAAGCAATCAAATCATATTAAGAAACAGTCAATATAAATCTTAAGGATACCAGCAACAAGGTTACAGTCATGCAGTCATAAGTGGGAGGAGATGGGTGATAGGAACGATCAGAAGATTAATAGTAATGCAGGCTTAGTAACTAGTTTGACAGTGTTGAGGGAATTATTTGTTTAGCAGAGTGATGGTGTTCAGGGAAAAACAGAAACTTGAAAGTAGGGCAGAAAAACCTATTTATCTTTAAAAAGATGCTGCCAAGCATCTTCTTCAAAAGTTCCAAGAGATAGACAACCCACATCTTCTGTAAAAATACCCTCTTGGGTAGATCATCTTATCAGGGAACTTTTAATTTCCCAATCAACCTTATGGTTTTGGAGTTTCCTGGTGGAGTCCCATTCCAGTATTGATCAGGTGTGACCTTGAATAGCTTTTTCAAGGTCAGGTTATGTCAGTGAGGATGCTGCTACTCGATGTGATAGTGAGGGAGGAAAGGATATTCCAATACTGGGTGACTCTCTGGGTGTGCTAGAATGTAAGTGCAAGGAAACAGTGGGAAGACAAGGCTAAGGAATATTCTGGAAGGTCAGTGAGACTCCTACATGGATGCTGAGAACAGAGATGTCTCGGGCTTGAGAACTGAGAAGCAGTGAGAGGCTGAGCAATTCTGACCATCTGCTATGGTTAGGGAGGAGACGAGGCAACTAAGGCATGATGCTAGGAAATTTTTAAAAAGGCTATTGCATCAATACTCTATGTAGAAGAGAATTCTGTTGCCATAATGCCAATAAATCTGAAAAAAGCCAATATAATCCTAAATTGCGATACAATCAAGTATCCCATGTATTGGGATACAATCAAGATCAAGTAAGGTACTAATACCATGCTATAAAGCCTTAGTAAGACCACACCTAGAGTACTGCATCCAGTTTTGGTCACCACACTATAAAAAAAAATGTTGAGACTCTAGAAAGAGTGCAAAGAAGAGCAACCAGGGTGATTAGGGGACTGGAGGCTAAAACATATGAAGAATGGTTGCAGGAACTGGGCCTGGCTAGTCTAGTGAAGGACCAGGGGAGACATGAGAGCAGTGTCAAGCTATTTTCCAAAGCACCAGAAGGCCAGATAAGAAATAACAGATGGAAATCGATCAAGGAGAGAGTCAACCTAGAAATAAGGAAAAAAAAATTGACAGTCAGAACAATCAACCAATGGAGCAGAAGTTGCCTTTAGAAGTTGTGGGAGCTTCATCGCTGGAAAATGGACTACCATTTGTCAGAAATGGTGTAGGGACTCCTGCTTGGGCGGGGGTTGGATTAGGTGACCTACAAGGTCCCTTCCAACTCTGTTAATCTGTTCTGAATATACATCAAATGAATGAAACCATCCATGAGAGATGCCTGTCCAGCTTTTTCTTTAAAAAAAACTTCTAGAGATGGAGAAACCAACCTCCATAGACAGATTTTAACAGATTGCTGCGGTGTTGTACAGAAATTACTATCAGTAAATTTTTCCTTATATTTATCAATGAAATCTATGTAGTTGCAGCTGGTCCTACTTTCTGTGGAGTTACTGTTTTGACCGCCTTCCTTGTGGTTCCTTTTTTGTCTGTGTCTTTCGTAAATCTTCCCTTCTCCAGACTGAACACCTCCAGTTCTTTCAACCTTCCCTCACAAAATGTACCTTCAAGTCCCTGTATTGGCATATTGTTGCCCTCCTCTCAGCCCTCTTCATCCAACAGGTCTTTTACTCATCAACTCTTTGACAAAGATGTAGTCCTGGTTCACCATAAACAAGGAGGGATGGAGGAAGATTATCAGCCCCACTAGGTAGACCAGACCAGGAAATTGGATGAAGGTTAAAACTACCTTTATTTATGTTCCAAAAGGGGGGGGTCCCCCCAAAAAACATTTAGTTCTTTTAGTTCTTGGAAGAAGCTTCTTGGATGAGAAATGAACGTTTTCAAAGAAGGCACCAAGAAAAGCCAGTTGCCTTGGAAGGAATATCTTTAGGACAACCATGACTTGGACGATTGAGAATCTCCATAGATATTGACCTTTATTGATATTATCACACAAGTTTGATTGTGCTCTATCTTCCCCTTCTCATATTTCAGTGAACAGAAGTTGGAAGGGACCTGGGAGATCTCCTAATCCAACCCCCTGCACAAGCAGAAGACCTTATTCCAACCCAGACAAATCCCTGTCCAGTCTCTTCTTAAAAACCTCCAGTGATGGAGCACCCACAACTTCTGGAGGCAACTTCTGTTTCACTGGTTGATTGTTCTGTCGTGAAGTTTCTCCTTTGTTCTAAGGTTGCTTCTCTCTCTCTAAGTTACTTCCAGATGTTATCTTGTTGCTCAGGACTTAAAAATATTTCAACCCCTCTTGCCTAGGAAGTTGCTGCATGCTTCCACCATGGCCATCTTCCTTACTCTCTACAAGGATGGATCAAGGAGAAAAGCGTAGGACATGCTATGGGTGTAGGTTTGCTGGTGCTTTGCCTGGCAGAGTCCTCTGGCAATCAATATCCAAAAAGGTTCTTTTTACTAGCAAGAGAAAAAACCCCAAAGCGACACTTGCTTTTGCTCAAATACATGTTTAAAGAGAATAAATTTATGATCCTTGGCAGGCAGCAACAGATTAGAACTTTTGTTAATCTTTAGGTGCAGAGACAAAGCTTCTACTGTCACACCTACCCCCAATTTCTCTCTCCGAATAAATAGGAATTGATGACCACCTTTTGAAAATCTGACTTCATTGTGGACGCAGCCCCCCTCTGAAGCATCTGCCAACACCTCCACTGTCTCTCTGGTTTCAGATGAAAAGGGGGGCCTGATGGATTGAACTGTTTCATAGCTCTCCCTTCGGCAAGATTGTCAAAAAAACCAGAAAGGGGCTATAAACAACAATAACAAATCAGCCGCCGTGTTCTGACTGCATCACAAGCACAGATTTCAAGAGTTTAATTTGCTCTCACCTGAAGCTCAAAGCCAAACCCGAAAAACCTCTTCAAATGCGCTGGGCTTCATTTGGTTTTTCTACCACAAAAAAAATCTGATTTGGGATCATTTCACCCCCATCCACTCTCCCAAAACAACCCCCAAATAAAAGAAGGGCGGAAGAGTATTAAAGATTACAAGTATGGGCCTTATACAAAATCTCTCTTTATGAACTATCCACCTCGGATAGTTATCCAGAGGAGTTAATTGCTTTCTTAGATACAGGTTTTCTGAGAAGGAGCGACAGACTTACCTGCAACTTACACAGAATCACAAAGAAATCCCAAACTGGAACTTGAGAAAGAATTGTATCATACGGGCCTTCTTAATCATGTTTTTACATAGATACATGTATATATCTCATGTGCATGCATACACACATTATATATACATACATACACACACACACACACATATATATACATACTGTATGTGTGTAGGCATGTATGTGTGTGTGTATATATATAGTGCATACACACAAACACACTCTATATACACACATATACATACATACACACACATGCATGCATATATATATATACATACACACACACACATGCATACATACAGATAGTCCCTGACTTACGACAGACCTACCTGGGGGCTACTTATGAACCGAAACTGAAATTCCAATGGTCATGGGAGCAAACTTTGAGCAGTTGGCAAATGGGCCACAACACAGCATGTGACACACTTTTTGACGGTGTTGCCAAAAACCAGCATTTACTCCCAGTTTTTGGCAAGACCGTGCCCATCGTGAGCTGTCCGTTTTCTTAACAACTGCAGTGTTCACTTAACAACAGTGGCTGCTTTACAATCACTGTGTTCGCTTAGCAACAGCCACAAAGGTCATAAAATCGGGTCACATGACCATTCCATTTTACATCATGACTTACAAACTTGATGGGCAGGTTCTACTAGTGCAGGGGTCAGCAACCCGCGTGGCTCTGGAGCCGCATGTAGCTCTTTCATCCCTCTGCTGCGGCTCCCTGTTGCTGGTCAGCTCCATAATTGATAGGGACAGGTAGAGGAAAAAGGATGCCGCACTAGGAGGAGACTCTTTGATGGGGGAACCGATTTCCACTCAGCAGAGGAAAAAGGACACCATGCTAGGAGGAGACTCTGATGGGGGAACCGGACTTCCGGTAGGCTCCAGAATTGAATGGGGGCTTCCGGTTAGGACCTTTGTGGCTCTTTTGAGTGTTTAAGGTTGCCGACCCTGTCCTAGTGGTAAGTAGAGGACTAACTATAGTATACACAAACACACACACATGTACGCTGTGTTTGTATATTGTGCTGTATATATATTAGGTGCATTTTAATTCTGCCTTGCTTATCCATCAGATAGAAAGGCAAGTATAATTCAATGAAAGAAATGCCTGCTCTTAGCTCAGATTTTATTTTCAAGTATTTATCCATGTATTTATAAATGTGTATTTATAACTGACCTGTTTTCTGGCAGTTAAGCAATCATATTCAAGATTATTGTGAATACCAGGATTTCTTTAGTTATGTATGAAGATGATACTTTATTTCTGAAAGCATTGAAATTGGTAAACATCACTGCTTCTGATGCCAACAAAGCTCGTGGTTAATTCACCCTTGGGTAAAGAAGTTTTTTTCTTCCTGGGGTTATTAAACTTTGAATGGGTGGCCTTAAATTCTAGATCGGTGGTTTTCACTTTTAAGATGGGTGGACTTCAACCCCCAGAATTCCACAGCCAGCATGATCCAGATGGGGAAAAACACCTCCCCCCCCCACCTCATCTCTAGGTCACGCATGATTTTATAGGACTCTATGCCTGCCCACTTTTACTTAACCTAAAAAGCCCCTTGGATCAAGTCCCACTAAGTTCTTCCATTACTCAGGTCACCCTTTTTTCACCTCTTCCAATCTAAAACGTCCACCTCAAGGTGAGCTGACCATAGCTGCACACAGTATTCCAAAAATAAAGATAAAACAAATTATTACACCAGCGGGTTTATTTTCCAATTAAAATTCAACATCATCCTTGGGTTTCAGGAGGTTATGAATTTAAAAGCAGAGAAGGGGGTGATCATGAAGAGACCGAAGCTGCTCCAGATGATGAAAACAACCATCAAGCCAGCTGCTGACATTCCCCTGCTGGGCATGGTGCTTCAGCTCCAGGCACTCTTGAGAGGAAACAAATGTTCTAGATCTATTTCCAGGTCAGATTTTAGAACAAAAATGATCTTGCTCACCCTGCCGAGACTGAAGCAGCCCCATTGCTTTTCTTGGACTTTTTAGTGGGTTTGGATGCCCTCGGTCATAGCATCCTTTGGGAAACTATGGGAAACTGGGAAGGGAGTTCAGGGGACCAAATCCAGAAAAAAATGCCTCGTTTTTACTGTTCTGGCCCATTATGCAATGATGCTCCAAGCTTCATCCCCTGTGCTTATCAGGCTGACTGTCCATGTACCTAACACCGTTGGGAGGTGTTACTTGGGAAGCACTGGCCGAAGTGTCACCACTGAGAAAATTAAACCCACATCTACCTCTTTCGGGCTTACACATGCACAGCAGCCGATGATCCGAACCAATGCCTGGATGAAGTCTACTAGACTTCAACAGAAACTCAATCCTGTTGAGATACGAACACCTAATATGAGTGGTTCATCTACTCTTATTTGGAGTTCACCTATTCTGGAAGTGATTGCACTGGCCGGCCCAAGGTCAGAGGTGTGGTCCATGGTTCCTTCTGGGCTCTTCACTGTCCCTGGAGACACACTTACCCTCAATAGCTCAGACTACTTCCTATCAGCATGAAAATATATAGCAGCTTATGATCTTCCCTGGACAAGGATAACCTTGGAAAAGTTATTAAGAGTCTAATAACTTGCCAGGTGGATAACTGCAATGCGTCTCAGGAAATGGTACCTTTGAAAACAATTTGGAAGCTTCCAGTGCTTCAAAACAGAGCTGCGTAGCTGCTGATTGGATCTGGCTAGCTGACTATACATTCCCAGGCCCAGATCCAAGTGCTGGTATCAACCTCTGATGCCCAAAACTCTACACTTTGGGAACAAGTTATTTTGAAGAGCAATTCCTCCTTCAGCTCTTTGAGTTAGGCCAGGTGAAGAAACAGAAATTCTTACAAGGATCTTAGCAATGCCCTTTTATTGTAGAGTATTGTAACAGAAACTTGAAAGCCAGTCCAAAGACTTGAAGGAAGGGAACTTCTCCAGAGGACAGGAATGACCCTGAAGGAAGACTGTAGCTGCTACCAAGGCAAGCCCCAACAGCCCAGATTGGTTGAGCCCAAGCCAAGAAAATAGCGTAAGAAAACATCTCATAAGAGCCCCTTTCTGTTCCAATAAAAGTAGTTCTGTGGCATTGGTTTCTTAGTCTGGCCCAAGTCTCTTTCTCATGCTTTCCACTGTCCCTGGGATGAATAACTGTTTCATAGAATCATACCATGGAGGTCTTCTAATCTAACCTCCTGCCCAAGGCAGGAAAACTTATACCAACTGGGACAAATAATTGCCCAATCTTTTCTTGAAGACCTCCATCACTGAATGGAGTACCCACAACACAACTCTGGGAGGTAAGCTTTTCCACTGATTAATTGTTCTCACTGTCAGGAAATTTTTCCCTAGTTCCAGGTTGCATCTCTCTTGAACAAGCTTCCAACCCATTGTTTCTTGACCTTTCCCCCTTCCTTCTCAAGGCCAGAATTGCATTCCTTTACTTCCCCTGCCTTCTTATGTGGCCTCGGAGATCTTCCTCAGAGACAATGCTCCCTTCCAGGTTCTCCCCCTCGTCCTCAAAGAAGTCCATGAAATGGACAAAGAAGGGCCTTTTCAGTAGTGGTGCCTCATCCATAGGATGCCCTCCCTAAGATTTCCACCTGGCAGTGACCTCAATGCTTTTTCTCCCCAGAGGCCATTCAAGAACGGCTGGTTTCAGAGCAATATTTCAATCCCTCAGTCACAATGACATTACTCTAATTCTTAATCTTTGGCGTAATGCTATCGCTGTTGTGTTTATGCTGCATTATTTGCATTCAACTTTAGCACTGCTTTTTGAGACATTTTTATTCCATATTATTTACATTAGATTGTACTGTATTTTAAAACGCATGAAAGTTGTCCAGAGGGCTATTATTGATGGGCAGCTTTCAAAACCAATAAATAACCAACCAACCAACTAACCTTCCTAATGATTCCTAGCACAGAATTTACCATTTTAAAAAAAAAAACACACACACGCTAGAGCTCCTAATTGGGGTGGCATTCTGCACAGAAGCCCAAAAAAGGGTCTCTAAGTAGTGAGGTACCCAATCAAACACCATTGTGAAGCTCTCCCACCGTTCAGCTCTTAGCAGAGTTTTTTCCCTGGCAAGAAAGAATAAAGGTGAAGAGGCAAGTCAAGAATTGCTTTAGCAAACAACACAGGCACATCCTCTCCAAAAATTTTCTGAGTGGGGCAAGGCAACAGCAGAAGAAAAGCCTCACTGGGAAAGAACCAAAAGGAGATTTCCATTTTCTAGCATATAAATTTCTGTGTGTGTGTGTATATCTATATATTTATATGCACACACACAAACACAAGAGAGAGGGGGGGGAGAGGGGGAGAGGGAGGGAGAGAGTCACCCAGGGGCTTTCATGTCTAACATGAGACTAGAACTCCCCATCTCCTGGTTTGTATCCTGGGGCCTTAACTAATAGACGAAATTCTCTCTCTCTAGCACAGTGTTTCTGTGTTTCTCAACCTTGGTAGCTTGAAGTTGGGTGGACTTCAACTCTGACTCGCGCTGCTGGCTGGGGGATTCTGGGAGTTGAAGTCCACCCATCTTCAAGCTACCAAGGTTGAGAAACACTGCTTGTCAGGTTTCGGTGTCGTCTCAAATAAATTGCATTTCCAAACAGTCTTTGATGAAATCTTTCATTTATTAAGCACGACAATCTGTTCCCAACTACGTCGTAGCCAACACTGACTTCCTGACCCCAAACCTTCCCTTTCCGTTCCCCAATTCTCTGAGTCTCATTGGCCATCTTCCAAATCACTCTCCCCATATCTACTACTTCAGCTCCCAGGAATGTCCCCCCTTCCAACCCATCTCCTACGGGATATTATCTTCAGGGAAAATAAGTAGGTGAAAAGTCAAGCGTCCTCTTGCCAGCTGCCCCCTCTTCTCCGCCTTATGTCAGCACTGGAACGAATGTAGTTTGGAGTGCTGACACTGCTCTAGCATAAGAAAAGGCTGTGAAGCTGACCCAGGCCAATGCAAGTGGCAGAGAGTATTCAGAGTCCGAACTCAGGGGCAGTTTGTCTCCTGAATACCATAGTTTCCGAAACAAGCATATATATAGCAGTGATGGCTAACCTTTTCCGGAGTGAGTGCCAAAAGCACGAGCGCACACATGGGCAAATGCGCACACCCGGCTCCACAAAATGCAATGCGTGCACCCCCCCTGCGCATCCGCTCTGCCCCCGCGCATGGGGACATGGGGACCCCGCATGCACCCCACCTCCTGCACATGCGCAGCAGAGACCCAAAGACCAGCTGGCTGGCAGGAGTCACGCACACATGCACAGCAGAGCTGAACTGGGGCAATGGCTCACTTGCCATCAGAGAGGGCGCTGCATGCCTCCTTTCCATAGGTTCGCCATCGTAGGTATAAAGAGATACCACTTCTTGTGTCCTCTTGCAAATGAATAACTGGATCAGTGAGAACCTTGCCATCGATTCCTGAGTATATTTTCAAGCAAACCCTTTTATAGCCATCTTTGCCCTCTTCCAATTGGCCAAGGGCTGCACGGGGAGCCTTGTCAGGGTGGGAGTCCTCACAAAACCCGGACAGAGCATTTGGGAGGACAAGATACACTAAGAAGGAATTAAAGCATGTAAGCCAAGTTTATTCATTTGCAGGAATGGAACGGAGCACTGGTGCATAGCAGATGTACTCACTGAACAGGTTGATTTAACAGGCATGTTGCATGCCAAATCTTACCCATGCGTTTGCATAATTGCTGCAGCCTGTTCTTTTGACAAATATTTATTTTTAAAAAAATACGGAGGATTGAGCTGCCTGTCGTGTCCTATACATCAACAGATTTAGGAACAGCTATGGTAGCGGGAAGGGGATGTTCTCTGCTTTGATTGGACCTGCAGCATGCCAGACGCTTGTAGAATCCTAGAGGTGGAAGGGGACTCTGAGGTCATCAAGCCCTACCCCCATGACACAAGAAGCCAAATTAAAACAACTCTATCATTCTGTTACTCTGTTAGTCTTTCTATGATAACATGCATCCATATCCCATTAAGCCCAAAGAAAGTCTGGAATGGTATATCCTGCCATAGGCAGAGGGTTGAAGACCTCCAAGATCCCTTCCAACCCTATTACTCCATGTTCTACAATCTATCTCTGCAAAATGATTCTCCTTGGGCATATACAGAGAAGGGGACCCTGCTTTGTTTGGACACCAATGCCACTGATCTCAGGAAATAGTTCAACGGCACTAACAGATTTTCCTTTCGTTTTTCTTCTCAAGAGTAAAGATACTCAGATCCTTCCATCTCTCTTCCTTCTCCTTGCCCTTCTCGACCTATTCTAAGTTGCCCGGAGCCATCCTAAGTGGTGATAACCAGCAAACAGCACATGCAATCAAATCACGGCTGGCACATGCTCGGAAGCTCTTAGAATTTCCACCAATGGCCTCGTGAAGTTCATAACTCTGCCCTGTGCCTGCTTTGCCATTGGCTGCTCCTCAACTGGCAGCCTCGACACGTCCATTGTTCTGCTAGCTCTGATGTCCCAGAAGGGCAGCGCCTGGCTTGGCAAACCAAAGATTCCAGAGGCCACTGACATTCCTACAGTCACATCCAACCACTGACTTTTAAAAAGCAGGTAGACTGTGCTTGCTTAATCAAGTGGTTAGGGTTTTCTTTTCTTTCTTTTTTTTAACAAAAAGAGGAGACAGGGAGGGAGGGAGGGGGAGAGAGAGAGAAGGTTGTGCCTTATAATAATAATAATTTGATCTGATATTTCATGCACATTCCTGCTCCAAGTTCCTTGGATGCAACAGAATACGAGACCTAAATAAAATGGGATGCTTATGTAATGCTGCACATATAGTTATGTACAATCTCTTTCCTAGCATCCAGTTTTTCCCCCCCGAAGGGCTACTGAGCAGCCACGCTTCTCAAGCGGCATCAGCAACTACTACCTCCCGCCAGGGAGGAAAGTCAGCCAGTCCTTTGGCCAATAAAAACCTTAACACCAAGAGGCGGCCAGTCCCCAGCGCGCACATAGGCCTTGTGATTCCATCCACGTAGCTCCCCAGGCGCAGAAGGCAAGGAGTGGAGATTTCCTGGAAGACTGTTGGAAGACTTCCCCTTAAGGCAGGCCTGCGAACGAGGCCCAAAGAGCCCTTTCTTTGCATGAAGCCTTCACCAACACGTTCCCCAGATGGGGCTCTGCAACGTAGCTCCCCACTTCTGCACCCCACATCTAAGCTGTTTGGCTTGGAGGGTCTTCTGGCCAGATGCTCAGAAGACAGCGCTACCACAGCGACGGACCTGGGTGAAGGGAAAGGACCAACTGGTTGGAGGCCTTCAGGGGGAAGAGCTCAAGGCAACAACGTGAAGCACAGCAGCGAAGGTGAGGCTCCCCTCCCACAACCCTTTCAGGCCCAGCCTGGCAGAAGTCCACCTACTTCAGAAGGCCACGGGTTCAATCCCTCACATCTCCAGAGGGAGCTAAAAAAAACCCACCTGCTTGAAAATCCAGATGAGTTTCTTGCCATTTTTCCTATCTTCTGATATTTCTCCCTTCCTGCTCCTTCCTGTTGGATCTCTTTGCTCCATCTTTTTCAGCAAAAATGTGAGCCCCCCCCCCAAATCTTCCACCTGCCTTCCCTCTGCCTTAATGCACCACCATCAGATCCCCTCCCCTATTATTACACAGGAGACTTAACAAAACCCACTTTGCACTTGTTGCTGCTCCCTTCCCGAATAAACCTGCGGTCTGCCAACCTCCCCCCAGGCCAAAGGTCGCCCCCTGCCAGCCCTGGGCTCGCATGGCCCAAGGAGGGCCCAGCATCTTGTGCTGGAAGAGCCCAACGTCCTCCCTGCTTCAGGCGGTTCGGGGCTGGGCTCTTGGGTCGCGTTTCAGACCATCAGCCCCGTTTCTCTCAGGAGCCGCCTTGATGCGGGAAGGGGGGAGGGGGCCTTTTATCATGGCTGGGCTGCTCCCTTCCGCCCGAAGTTCTTCCCGGCCCCTCAGAGCTCCTCGGCCAGAAAGCCCCGCCGCCGCCTGCGCCCGGGAAGAATGGAAAGGCCGCAAGCAGGGATCGCTCCCAACCACCAAACCCGCCGCACCGAGCCCAAGCGATGGCGCTCCCGCCACGCCGGGCTGAAGAGCCGGACTCATCCCGGCCTCGTCGACGCCTCCGCGGAAAGCGGCGGGAGCGGCCCGGGATCCGCCACCAGCCCAGCCCAGCCAAGCCAAGCGACGGCTCTTCTCCGCCTGCCGCCGCTCTCCGCATTCAACTTCGGAGCCGCCAGGCCCCGCTGCTGCCCCCGAGCGCCGAGCCCGAGCCCGCCGGGGCTCCCGGCCAGTCCCCCGGGGACCGCGCGCCAAGGGCCGGCCAGGCCGGCGGGCAAGGCCGGCTGGCGAGGGCTCCGCGTCCAACAAAGGCTCCCTCCCCTCCCTCGTTTGGGCAGATTTACAAAGGCAGGGCTGCAACTTGGAGCCGGGCGCGCCCCGCAACCCCCGCCTCGCCCACCCCCGCCGGCAGCCCCGGGCTGGGCAGCGCTTCGGCTCCCCCGGCCGGCCGCCACCCCCGATGCCCGCCTGCCCCGCGCTTCCTCCCGCCGCCGCGGCCAGAGAGGAGCCCGGCTGAGCCGCCGCCAACCGCCCCCGCCCCCCGCCCGCCCGCCTCCCCGCAGCTGCCGGCCTCGCCTGCCCCGGGGCCAGCGGACGGGGGGCGGCCAGGGACCGCCAGGCTGCGCCGCCCGCCTCGCCCCTCCGTCGGCCGGGCCTCCCCCGCCCGCCCGCCCGCCTCTGCTGCAGCCGCAGCTCGCCCGGAGAAAAGCCGCCGCCGCCGCCCCCCCCGGCTGGCACAAAAGGCTCCCGCCCGCCCCGCCCCGCCCGAGGCTTACCTTGCGGCCGGTCCGGGCTGGGCTGCGGGCGGCGAGGCAGGGCAGCGGCTACTGCGGCACTGGCGGCTCCGGCGGCGGCGGCGGCGGCTCCTCCATGAGCCCTGCGCTCCAGCGCGTGCAGGTGGACGCGCCTGCCTCTGCCCCGCGCCTCCGCCTCCGCCTCCGCCTCCTCCGCCGCCTTCGCCGCCGCCGCCTCCGCCTCCACGGCCGGGAGGGGCCAAGGATGGAGAGGCGGACGGAGCAGCCGCCGCCGGAGCCGCCGCCGCCGCCAGCCCGGCCCCGCGCAGCGCCGCTCGGGCGGGAGGGGGGCGGGCGACCCCCCCGCCTCCCCCCCCCCGGGCTGCCTTCGCCCATCCTGAAGGGCCGCAGCGCCCCCGCCCCCGCCCGCCGGATCCCCCGGGCAGCCCGCTCGGCCGCCTCCCGCTCGGCGGGCGCGCCTTTCCCGGGGCGGGGAGCGGGGCTGGAAGGCGGCGCTGCCACCTGCCCTAGGAAGGACGCGGAGCCTCCGGGCCGGACGCCTCAAGCGGGCGGCGGACGGGCCGGGCGTGAGGCGGCCGGCGCGGCTTGCCAGGAGGCGGCCGGGAAGCGCCGCGCCGGTGCGCTCGCCTGCCCTGCGCGCCGGGCCGAGCCGCGCTTAAGGTTGGCGCGGAGGGCAGCCCGGCTGAGGCGCGATGGGGCCGGGCTGGGTGGGACTGCGGCGCCCGGGTAAGCGGAGGGCGAGCGGGCGCTTCTTCGTGCAATCGCGCCGCAGCTCCACGCCGCCGCCTCGGGCTTGCCCTCCTGCTCGGGACCGGCCACGGGCGGCGTTAAGCAGCGTTTGCTCGCTAAGCTCGAGGCCGGCTCTGGGGCCCGGGGAGCGGCCGCGGGCCTGCACGAGAGCGGGAAAGCCCCCTTCCCTGCAGCTGTGCGGCCAGCACACCTGGAGGGCGCCGCGTTGGGGAAGCCGTCGCCCGGCTGGCCTGGAGGGCGCCTTTCCTCCAAAGAAAGGGAGGCCGGTCCAGACCCGGTGAGTGGATCAGAGCATTGAGAACTGCTGGGGGGGAAAGTGCAACGTTTAAGAGCAACCCAGCAGCTCTTATTTTCAAAAAAACACCCTCAAGCCCAAGGATACACAGTGAGGAGAGAAAATAAAACTGTTTTGGTGAACCTAAAAGAAATCTTTCATAAAAGAAATACAGCCAGTACATAAATAATTAAAGGAGTGGCTTTCCTGCCCTGTAAATTTCAACTAATTCCAGGAGACGTGTTGTTGTAATAAAAACATATATATGGAATTTGCATATTGATATCAAAGGAATTATATAGAAGAATGTTGCAAATTCAGAGAAGATGTTTTGCTATCCATGCCTCATTCTTATATCTGAGTTCTCCAACCCATCAGGTGAAGAATAAAAATTCTGGAAAAAATGAGAGATGGATTGGAAGCTATGCAGGTTAGAATTTAATATACACAGTGGCTAGAGTAACCAATTAATGCTGTTCCATTAGCAAGTAATTAATGAACACAGGCAAATTTAAATCAGAGATGGACCAGATGTGAAATTTAGGGTGCACCTCACTATAATGGAGAGGTTGTTTAAAGAACTAGCTGTACTATTAGAACATAGAAGAACAGGGTTGCAAGGGTGTTAGAGGTCTTCTAGTTCAGGGGTCCCCAGCCTTTCAGATCTCAGGAACCACTAAATTCATAATTTTAAATCCCGCGGACCACTTATATGATCTGCCTAATGGTCGGCTAGGTGGGCGTGTGACTGGGTGGGCGTGATCAACTCAATGTCACTCACGTCAAGGGGTGCCTCGCCGGCCTTTACTTGCCCCTCCCCTCCCAGCCCCTCCTTGCCTGCCCCCCCCCAGGCGCCTTAGTGCCCCAACAGGAAGCAGTTGTTAGAGCTAAGCAGCCACCACGAGAAAGAGTTGGCAAAACAGCTCAGTTCAAATTGGATCTGACTGAGAAGGCGGCTCAGTAGAAGCACCTCACTCGTGGTGACTAGGAGCATAGGCTTTCCAAGCAGAGGGAAGACCTGCAGGAGTGCAAGGCCAGGTACTGGTGCCTGGAGGCTCAGCGGGCTGAGATGGTCAGCCAGTTCCAGGCCAAGATGTGGTCCCACTGGAACAAGGCCTCCAGGCTTCGCCCAAAGGCCCGTAACAGGAAGCCGAAGCAGATCCCAAGTTGGAATTTCTGCCCCCCTCAAACCTGCACAAAAAGACCCCAAAGGGGGAGACTCTGCAGCAACACAAACGTTCATTGCACGTATCCATCCCAGGGGCCGCAGTTTGAGGACCCCTGATTTAGTGCAATATTAAAAATGCAAATAATTTTTCTGTGGACCACCCAAATTTTCTCACGGAGCCCCAGGGTACATGGACCACCAGTTGGTGACCACTGTTCTAGTCCAACCCCCTGCTCAAGCATGAGACCCTATACCATTTCAGACAAGTGACTGTCCAGTCTGTTCTTGAAGCCTTAAGTGATGAAGCACCCAAAACTCCAGGAGGCAAGCTATTTCACTGATTGTTTTCACTTTCAGAAAATTTCTCCTTAATTCTAGGTTGGATCTCTCTTTAATGGCCTTCCACCCATTATTTCTTGTCCTGTCCTCAAGTTTTGTTGTTTTTGTTAGGATATTTATTAGTCTGAATCAGTGTTTAGAATCATGCTAGCTAGGGAATTCTGAAAGTTGAAGTTCACACAACTTCAAGTGGCCAAGTTCAGAAAACTGGTCTGAATGAAGTGCCCCTATTGAGTAGCAGGTAAGGACAGGTGGCATCTGAAAGTGTGTCTCTACCTGGCCTGTCACCTTCCCAGTTGGATATGCTCTTGCTAGGAGTAAATGAAAAGATTCCTAACAGCTTTCAGGTTTGTGGGATAAGAGCTAACAGGGATGGAGCAAAGAGCAAAGTTATTACTAGAAGCCAACATGGGTTTGTTAAAAACAAATCATGCCAAACAAACTTGTTGCCTTCTTTTATAAAATGACTAAATTAGTGGATCAAGAGTTGGACTAGAAGGACCTCCAAGGTCCCTTCCAGTCCCATTATTCTGATTCTAAATGCTGTGGATATAGTATAGTCTTCAGTAAGGCATTTGACAAAGTAAACCATAACCTATTCCTTGGTAAGGTAGAAAAATATGGGATAGACAGCATCACCACCAGGTGGATTCACAACTGATTGACTAACCACACTCAACATGTAGTGTTCAATGGAACAACGTCTTTAGGGAGGGAAGCATGCAGTGGGGTACCCTAAGGCTCTGTTTTAAGCCCAGTACTTTTCAACGTCTTCATAAATGATTTAGATAAAGGGATATAAGGGGAACTTGGCAAATTTACAGATAACACCGTTGGGGGGAATATCCAACAGTTGAAAAGATAAGCTCAAGATACAGACTTGATAGACTTCAACATGGACCCTATCCAACAAAATGCAATTCAGTGGTGAGAAAAGTAATGTCTTACACTTAGGCAGGAAAAGCACAGATAGAGAATAGATGGTAGCTGGTTCAAGAGGGATCTAGGTGCCTTAGTGGACAACCATTTAAGTATGAGCCAGCAGTGTGCTGCAGCTGCCCAAAAATCTAATGCAGTCCATCAACAGACAGATCATGAACTGTTAGCCCTACTTTTTGCTGCACTGGTAAGAAAACACTTGGAATACTATGTCCAGTTCTGGTCCCCACAGTACAAAAAAGACGCTGAGACTCCAGAAAGTGCAGAGAAGAGCAACAAAGATGATTAGGGGTCTGCAGGATAAATCATACAATAAATGGCTATGGAAATTAGGTATGTCTTGTCTAACAAAGAGAAGGATTAGGGGTGACATGATAGCATCCTACAATACTTGAAGAGCTGTCACAGAAGTCAACCTATTCTCCAAAACACCTGAGGGCAGGTTTATCTGGATGTGCTCCTTGTCTGGACCTATCTTGCAAGGCTGACTTCTCAAGGATTCAGAAAGTTCCTCCTTTTTTGAGTTTGGCTTTTCCTCTGGGAAGCTTCCTTCTATTGGTTCGTGGTCTATTTCCAGCAAGAAGAAATAGGGGGAAACCTAAAGGAAAGGAGATGGACAGGATGAAAGAAATCATTAAAATGTTCTTGGAAGAGTTGGAGATTGTGGTAAGGACAGGTTGAAATGTCTATGGAGTTTCTCAGTCATCCGGGTCATGGTTGTCCCAAAGGTGCTTTTTCAAAAGGCAACTGGACTTTCTTTGTTTTTTCTTGATGACGTTTCACTTCTCATCCAAGAAGCTTCTGAATTTTTGAAAAAGCACCTTTGGGACAGGTTGAAGTGGTGGATATTTAACCATGGGATTCCCCTGAAGACAATCCAACTGATGATGAGTAACCAAACAAATTTTGGGGCAGGTCACTGTGACTCAGCTGAGAAACCTTTGGGTGTATCTATGTCATGAGGCGGGTGGAAGATCTAATGCTCCACTGGCTTTACCACTTGATTGACAAGTTTCTAACGAGAATTTATTTTATTAATTTAGTTTTATTTTATTTATTTTTCACGTTTCTGAACCACTCATCTCCCTCAGCTTTCAGTTGTGGCCATTGTTTTCCTCTGAAGAACAAGCCCAAGGGGGACAACATGGACCATTTCCTGAATTAAATCTTGAAGATTTTTTTTTTTTAATATATATTTTAGAAAGGTTTCTTCAGCAATTACAGTAGATGAAATTCTTGTAGTTGGTGCAGCTGTAGTCTCTCCTGATACGTTTAATTTGGATGAATGGGGTTCTGCAAATGAAAAGTCATTAGCTTACCAGCCCAAATCAGGAGGGACACTGTATTCATGAAGATAGATTTGAAAGTAAATTAGGGATCTCTTGAAAATCAGGAACAGCAAATTGATGATACAATTATTATGATATTACTTGAAAAGAGGAGGAGGGAGGGGAGAGAAAAAATCACTCAGAGAAGACATGAGAGACAAGCTTTATATCAACAGAGGTACAAAGAGGTCACTGCTCCATTTATAACCGTCAGATGGTCTGTGGAATCGGAATCACCAGGCGTGCAGTCAGAGAGTTTACACAGGAAAATGTAAGATTGGCGGATCATTTTAAATGAAGTGGTAGAAAGCTTGGCTATCCTAATGCAGAATACCTGTTCCAATCTCACTAAGAAAAATAAAGGTACCTTAATGGATCGGCAAACCCAAGCCCGTTATATGGAGGAAACACATTGAAACCTCACCCAAACTGCCTCAAGCTAAATTAGAGGTCTTCACTGCCCAACTGCAGCTTAGTGGAAAAACAAACTCGATAAATCATGCTGGAGAAAGATTTTAGTCAGAAAGGATTGAGATATGAATTTAGAGATTATGTCAACTGCAGAAGTTTGGTTCCTGATTCCAAAGATGATCGGCTAAGATTTTGACACTGGATGAATTTATGGGCAGCCTCGTGTTATGTGTGGAAAAGGGAGGGTGTTGCTGGCAAACTCCTTCCCAACCTCCAGCATCTCAATTATCCAGTATCAGAAGTCCAACCACAACAGAGAGAAGCTCCTGATGATACAGACCCAGGGGTATCAAACTCAAAGCCTAGCTGGATGTGGCCCACAGGGCCGCCTTAGAAACAGCAAAGGACTGGCCTCTGATGCCTCTGCCAGTGAAAATGAAGCTCGGGTGGGCCGTGCCCAGCCCTCCAAGGCTCCATTTTCAGCCCTGATGGCCTGTCACCCTCTTCCAGCAAAAATGGAGCTTGGGGGGCCACGTGCGGCCTCCCCTGAGCTCCGTTTTCACTGGCAGAGGAGGCCACTGTGGCTCTGAAACGGAGCTCGGGAGCCCATTTTTTGCTGGCAGAGGTCTTGGGCCACCACAGACACGAATGACATCAAGCTGGCCATGCCCACCCCGGTCCCCGAGGTCAAACAAACCTGATGTGGCCCTCAATGAAATCAAGTTTGACACCCTTGATACAGACCAACTCAGGTCTTCTCCAGTGGTCAGAAGTGACTCCAGAAGCCACGTTTGCAATGGTAGGAGTGAATTAGAACCCCAAGATACCAGTTTCCCTCCCCCCACATTATACAGTTTGGTGTTAGGGGTGATGATAAGGTAGACTTCACCAAAGAGAAAATTAAGTACAGGTAGTCCTCAACTTACGACCACAGTTGAGCCCAAAATTTCCGTTGCTGTGAGACATTTGTTAAGTGAATTTTGCCCCATTTTACAACCTTTCTTGCCACAGTTGTTAAAGTGAATCATAGTTGTTAAGTGAATCTGGCTTCCCTGTTGACTTTGCTTGTCAGAAGGTCACAAAAGCTGAACACATGATCCTGGGACACTGCGACCATCATAAATGTTAAGTCAGTCATCTGGATTTTGTTCATGTGATCAGGGGGATGCTGCAACAGTCTTAAGTGTGAAAAACTGTCATAAGTCACTTTTTTTTAGGGCCGTTGTAACTTTGAACAGTCACTAAATGAAGTGTTGTAAGAGGAGGGCTACCTGCATTGCTTCTGAAGGAGTAAACTCTGAGTTGCAATACCACAATGTCACTTCCAGGGGAACATAGACAGATTTACTTCCAAAGTCACATGAAGAAGCTTACAGGTAGTCCTTAATTTACACAACTGAGCCCAAAATCTCTCTTGCTAAGCGAAATAGTTAAGTGAGTTTTGCCCCATCTTATGACCTTTTTTGGTACAGTTGTTAAGTGAATCACTGCAGTTGTTACCGTAGTAACACAGACATTAAGTGAGTCTGACTTCCCCATTATTTTCCTTGCCAAAAGGTTGCAAATGGATCACATGACCTCAGGACACTGCAACCGTCATAAATATGAGTCAGTTGCCAGGTGTCCGAGTTTTAAACATGTGGCCGTGGGGATGTTGTGATGGTTATACATGGAAGGACTGGTCTTGATTTGTTGTGGGTCGGTATCCTCCTTTGGAACAAGTGTAATATATGCTTCTGACCATGACTTGGGTAGTTTCATCTTTGACATGACTTCATTCATAACTTCTAACAATGGAAGGTTCAACGATTCCTGAAGTGTCTTGTAATATTCCGCTGGCAATCCATCCGGGCCTGGTGCCTTCCCATTCTTTTGTTTTTTAAGGGCTTCAGTTAATTCCATCATTGTTGTATTTCCTTCTAACATCATTTCAGTGTCTTTGGAAATCTGGGGTAAATCCGCTTTCTGCAGGTATTGTTTAACACTTTCCTCCTCAATATTCTCTTGCTCATACAATAATAATTTTTAATAATATTTGTATAATTTTTTTCTTCCCTTTATTCCCATATCTAATTTGCCCTTGATCATCTACTAGTTGTGTTATTTTTCTTGAGTCTCTCTCTTTTTTCAGTTTGTATACTAACCATCTACCTGGTTTTAAGGACTGGTTTTAAGTAATTTTTTTCAGTGCCACTGTAACTTCGAATGGTCACTAAATGAATGGTCATAAATTGAGGACTATTATGGTTTGGATGAGTTCAGTTACTAACTAAGGCATCTTCATTTATGTTGGAGATTAAGAATTCTGCAGGAGCCCTTGTTAAAGGATATGCTCCTGTCCTGAGCAGATACAGAAAGCTAAAAGAATTGGTCCAAGTTTTGATCTTGGCCTTCATTATATCTGAAATAAAAGATCATTGAGAAATACATGAAGATTGCAAAGCGGTAGCAGAGCCTGACAGAAAGCAAGAATGCATAGAAGAGAGGTTGAACTATGGGGTCCTTGGTGCTCTCTGCAGACGTTTCTTTCATTACCCAGCTAGGTAACCTCATCAGTGCTAGAAGAGGAGGAGGAGGAGGATGACGACTATGGCTCCTTGGTGCTATCTGAGCTCAGCTCTTTTTTTGCAGATGTTTCATTACCCAACTATGTAACATCATCAGTGCTGGAAGGGAGTGGGGTTTCTTCTCTGTTTATATATAAGTGGCTCACCCTGCTCACCCTGATGGGAGCATTCTTGGTGCTTCTTTGATGAGGCTGTTTGTTTACTGTTGGAAGTTGATAGGCAGGATTTGCTGGCTAAACTTTGCTCCTGAGATACAAGCAAAAGCATGAGAATATGTCAGAATGTGCAGCCTCATTTAGAGTTTCTTTGCTAGGCGAGTCTTTGCCATGATTAGCACCAAGTCTGGCTTCATGTATTGTATTAACCTGCTCAGAGATTAGAGCCAAAGCAGAAGAAGAATGAACAGCAGCCACCCTCAATTAAAAAAAGCAAAAATGGAAAAATGGAAAACAAAAAAAAAGTTACTCAGTAGAAAAATGAAGTATGGTTCAGATGCCTTTCGAAACAGAAAAAAGTCACCCACACACCCCAATATGCAGTACTGTATCTTGGAAGCATCTCCTATTCTTAACTTAATTGCATGTATCCATTTATTTGGCAGGGATTAAGCTCCAGTTCTTTTGTTATTAATATTCCAAGGTTTTTGAAAAAAGGAAAACATTTGAAGAGCTTCTGAAGTTCCCACTCTAAGCCCATTAACACTGATAAGCAGGGGAGGAAATCAACTTGTTCATACCTACCACAAAATTAAGGCAGGAGTTGTAGAAGTTTGGGAATAGTCCTCCCTGAGTCAAAAGTGTAAAAGAGAATATGGTTGGATGTAGCGTTCAGTCTTGTGTTCGGTTTATTAACATGATTTATGTTGTGGGATTTGGGATCAAAGAGCCTTGGTGGCGCAGCAGGCTAAAGCACTGTTAAGATAATACCAGCTGCCTGCAATTATTGCAAGTTCAAATCTCACCAGGCTCAAGGTTGACTCAGCCTTCCATCCTTTCGAAGGTAGGTAAAATGAGGACCCGGATTGTGGGGGCAATAAGCTGACTTTGTATATATATAAAAAAAAAGAACACTTCTTAGGGGGTGGCTGAAAGCCCTACTAAGCAGGTATATACAAAAGTATGAAGGCTATTGCTTAACGCTTTGTAAGCCGCCCTGAGTCTCCGGAAAAGGGCGGCATATAAATCGAACCAATCAATCAATCAATCAATAAATAAATAAATAAGGTCTGCTCCAGCCTTGATGGCAATTGGAGAGAGGAAGGCAAGAGCTCATTTCTTTTTGCTTGGAACATCTTCTAGAGGTGATTTGAAACTGCTTTATCATTTGACCTCTCAGTATGGACTTCCATTGGAATTGAAATAAAGCTTTCTCCCCAGATTCACTCATCAGAGCACCCTCAAAAGAAGCAGCAGCCATTCCGAGTGGCCAAATGCTTTATGCTTATCTCAAGAGAGAAGCATCTGAAGAATTACAATGAGGGGAACATCAAGTCTTGTTCAGTAAGAGTTGATCACCTGATGTGGGTTCATTCTTCCTCCATCTGCTGCCCTCCAAAGCTGATGGGACTAAACCTCTCAGAATTCCTGGTCAGGATCCCTGGATGGGGCTTCTGTGATTTGTAGACCAAGCATGCTTGGAGGTACCACCACCATTACGTGCTCAGCTCTGAGCATGAGGAGAGTGGCGGCCATACTTTAGAAAGAAGCATCAACATTGGCAAGCAAAAGACATTGGTTGGTTGATCAATTGATTACATCCATATGCCATAATCAGTTAGAAACCCATGACCATCAACAATAAAATATCCACACTTTACAATCCAGAAACTATAGTACAATATCCATGGAAGAAGTATAGGATAAAAATAATTGAATTAACAATTAATAATAATGGTGACAGTCTTCCGAATGGTCCACAGAACTGCTCTGTCTCAAGAATCTCCTAGAATGTTAAAATAGAGGGCCAAACTTTGACTCTGACTCTTAATTCGAATACCTGTAAGGGCTTTTGAGGACATTAGAAACCCACCCAATCTTTTGCAGCATCAGTGACTGAACTCAGCCATTCCACCAAATTAGGAAAGACTTTGCACATTATGCTTAGTTGGAGCATGAATAAGCCCCTGCTGGCTGAAACATGCTAAACCATCATCTATGGCAGTGTTTCTCAACCTTGGCCGCTGGACGATGTGTGGACTTCAACTCCCAGAATTCCCCAGCCAGCTTTGAAAGCAAAGCTGGCTGGGGAATTCTGGGAGTTGAAGTCCACACATCGTCCAGCGGCCAAGGTTGAGAAACACTGATCTATGGTTTAGAATCCACAATGACTGGATTCACATATTGCACTAAGGGACAAACAACGGTCGTAAGTGCCACTGTAACTCTGAACGGTCACTAAATAAACTGTTGTAAGTCGAGGACTTCCTGTACTAAAAACAAAAGTCACTTCATATCCTGTACAGGTAGTCCTCAACTTACAACATTTAGTCATTTAGTGACCTTCAAAGTTACAACAACACTGAAAAAAAGTGATTTATGACCGTTTTTCACACTTAAGACTGTTACAGTGTCATGTGATTAAAATTCGGACACTTGGCAACTGACTCATATTTACGACATTTGCAATGTCCCAGGATCACATGATCTCCTTTTACGACCTTCTGACAAACAAAGTCAATGGGGAAGCCACTTAACAACCAGGTTACTAATTTAACTTAACAACTGGGTTACTAATTTAACAGCTGCAATGATTCACTTAAGAACAGTGGCAAGAAAAATCCTAAAATGGGGAAAAATTACCAGATGTTTCACTTAGCAACATAAATTTTGGGCTCAATTGTGGTCGTAAGTCGAGGATCTCCAGAATTCTATCAGGAGCAAATGCTTTTTCCCTAAATAGATAATTACTTTCCCTTTCAAATTTCAGGCGAAAGGAGGCCATTTAAAATTTTAAAATGTCTCAGGAAAAGAAAGATTTATTTATTTATTTTGCTGCCGATTGTTACTGGTAAAGACCCCCTTTTCAACATTTATTTATAAACAGCTTGAGTCCTAAAGCTTGACCAGATGGAAACGTGCCTGCAAAGAATTGGAACATCCTCAGGATGGCTACTAGTCAATAGATGAGACAATTCACACCAACAAATGCCAAAAATGGCCAGTTCTGTAATCTTTAAGTGTGACACAGCTGATGCCAAAGTTTTGCAAACGCTTTTAAGTATTTTTTCAGAAGACGGGTAAGGATTGTATGAACTGCAAACATCGGTAACAATGCCTGGTTTCGACTGGATGTTCAGCCAACTCCAGCCAATGCACAGAAGGAACATGGGGAAAGCCAAATTTCCCTTTCTTGTTCCTGCTTAAGGCCATCTTGATCTCCTTTTCCTTCGCTACGCATCTTGTACTTTTTAACAGCTGGCACATTTACACCAGTACCCAGTTTTCTTGGAACATAGCGTACTAAAAATGGTTTAAGTGTGCAAATACAGTAATTCCTGCAGAGCTATCTTGAAGAAAATGATCATTCTTGAAAGCACCAGATAAATAATGCACCAAAGAGATAACCAAAAAGAGAGATTAATGCACTGGCCTCTATGGGAAAAGGCTGGAAAACTCCCCAAAGGCTGTTTAGCGGCCATATTTGGTTAAGCCAGTGTTTCTCAACCTTGGTAGCTTGAAGATGGGTGGACTTCAACTCCCAGAGTTGCTGGCTGGGGGATTCTGGGAGTTGAAGTCCACCCATCTTCAAGCTACCAAGGTTGAGAAACACTGTGTTAAGCAAATAAACCATTCCTGGTTTGATCAACTCCTTTGCACAGAGTGATCCATAGCCAGCTAAAGTGAATCCCCAATGCTACAATTCTAGTTTAGGTGGTAGCAAAAGATTCCATCCCACCTGTGGTTCCATAGACAAAATTACCCCGTTCTTTTGTCTCCTCTCCGAGAAGCATGGTGGCCTAGGGGTGAAGATGTTCACCTCACATTTACAAGGTTGAGAGTTCAATCCTAAATAGTGGCAGACGTTTCTCTATCAGGGCACAAAGAAAAAAAAAATATCTGTTGTGGTGTCAGGAAGGGCATCCGGCCAGTAAATACTCAACTCCATCCAGAAAATTCTCCGTTGTACCTTTGCCCATGAATCTCCCTCCCTGCTCTTCCACTGTTATTCTAAGGCATCTTCCACCTTACTGAGTCTTTCCCCACTGAGGAGATCAAGCTTCTGAGATGAAGTTCAGTGATGATTGGCCTTCATCTGACCACCATCAATTGTTGTTTGAAATTCTTCACAATTACATTCCTCAAACTTTCTCTTAGGTGTTTGTAAGTCCTGTGAATAATTTTATCTGGCCTTGTTCTTAACGGCTGTTTTTGTTTTTGTTTTAATTTGATTTATATGCCGCCCTTCTCCGGAGACTCAGGGCAGCTTACAATGCGTTAAGATATAGCCTTCATCCTTTTGTATATTTATACAAAGTCAGCTTATTGCCCCCACAACTGGGTCCTCAATTTAACTACCTTAGAAAGGATGGAAGGCTGAGTCAACCTTGAGCCTTGGCAAGATTCGAACCTGCAGTAATTGCAGGCAGCTGGTCTTAATAACAGGGTGCTTTAGACCACTGTACTACCAAGGCTGTTAACAATCTCTTGATTTAAAGCCCCCTTTATCTTTGTTTCTATAAATTCCTTTCCTTTGCTGATATTATCCAATTGATTTAAAGTTTACCTCTGTATAAGAAATATCTTAAAACTGGCATGAATGTGCTGCAGAGACAATATGCTAAAGAGAAAAATGCCTGTGCTAAACTTCTTCCAATTCTGGAATATAAAATAAAGACTTACCATATATACTCACAGATACGTCCATCCATCCATAGATAAACTTACTACATGTTGCATAATTTTCACAACTGGCTTATCAGTAGCAGAATCATTATTCAGAATATTTGGGTTAAAAATTTGTGGGTCAATTTATTCCCAGATAATATCATCTACAAGATCATAGCCTACTTCAGTTAACACTTTGAAAAATAGACTCAAAATTCAAAAGGGTCTTGGCAGACTTGAGCATCAGGCCTGAGCTAATAAGATGTAGTTCAGTGGTGAGAAAAATAATAACCTGCACCTAGGCAGAAAAAAACAGGTGCACAGGTACAGAATAGGAGGTACCTGGCTCAACAACAGTAACTGTGAAAGACATCTCTAGATGTCCTAGTTGACCACTACTTAAGCATGAGCCAGAAGTGTGCTGCTGCTGCCAAAACAGCCAACACATTTCTAAGCTGCATTAACAGAGGGATAGAATCAAGATCACGTTGATAGGTAATTCCAGCTCACCTTTTCTTCACCATTTCTCCCCTTTCTCTCCTTCCTTTCTCCCTCCACTCCCCCCAATACCTGTTTCTTCACACAAAAATTTTCAAAATTGCCCCTTGAACCTACTCACATATGCAATCTCCAAAGCATAAACCTTTAAAACGGCCGCCAACTCCTTTTTGCTTAGGGTGTGACAGGGCAGACGTTCGGGGTTATTTCCACTTGATGCTTTCAGGTGCCAGACTGCACTGGGACGGCCTGGATAACAAAAGAAAACCGAATGCTGGTTCTTTCCAAAGGCAGGTAATTATGACTATATTACTAGATAGTCATGAGACCTGAAATCTTGTTAAGAAGGGGAAAAATGGTGTTGGCCAAAGTATTTTCTGGTTTTTGTGGACTCTTCAGTTTCTGTTATTCTCAGTTGATGGTGGTTCACAGAGAAAAAGCCCCCATAAGGGCAACATATCTTAAAGGCCAGGAAACTTATATAAAGAGGACAGGGGGTCGTTGACATTTCTATGCAAAGCCGAAATGTACACAATATAAGAAGAGAGGAGAAGGTTCTTCTTTTGTGTGTTTAAGAGCTTTCCATATAAATGTCACAGACCAACTAGATCATTTCAACTTCCTGGCTGTTGGGCCTTCTTCATTTACAGCTTTCATCTCTATCCCCCCAAGAGAAAGGGACCCTCCTCCAGATGAGAGAAATTGAGCTTCCTCTCTCTGAAGCTCATTCTGCCACCAGGCAAATAGAAACCAGAAGCGGAAGATGCTTCCTTCTGCTTCCAGAAGACCAAGTCAAGCACCCTTTGACATTTGATGCACAGGTACAAAATAGGCTGTACCTGGCTCAGCAGTAGCAACTGTGAGAGGGATCTTGGAATCCTAGTGGACAATCACTTCAATATGAGCCAGCCGTGTGCTGCAGTTGCCAAAAAGGCCAACCCAGTTCTAGGCTGCATTAACAGAGCGATAGAATCAAGATCACGTGAAGTGTTAATGCCACTTTATAAGGCCTTGGTAGGGCCACACTTGGAATACTGGATTTAGTTTTGGTCGCCACGATGTAAAAAAGATGTTGAGACTCTAGAAAGAGTGCAGAGAAGAGCAACAAACATGATAAAGGATCTAGAGGCTTAATTATATGACGAATTGTTGAGAGAGAGCCTAGCCTATTGAAGAGGATTGGGTGGGACATGATAACTGTCTTCCGATACTTGATGGATTGCCAAGGGAAGAAGGAGTTGAGTTATTCTCCAAAGCACCAGAGGGCAGGAGAAGAAGCAATGGCTGGAAGATCACTAAAGAGAGATCCAACCTAGAAGTAAGGAGAACTTTTCTGACACTGAAATGTGGAATGGCTTTCTCCAGAATTGTGGCTGCTCCATCACTGGAGGCTTTCAAGAAGAGATTGGACAACCATTTCTCCAGAGCAGTATAAGGTTTCCTGCTTGAGGAAGTGGTTGGACTAGAAGACCTCCAAGGTCCATTCCAGCCCTATGTTCTAAGGTGTGCCAGCTCAACCAGTCTGATTAGTCTTGGTTCAAGGTGTTTTGTAAAGGGAAGGAATTGATCAGCATAAGGAGTTTCGTTTTGGCAAATCTGAGTGTGAAAGACACCACTTGTCTGAAATCTCAGAATTATCTGACTGACCACAGGCAAAATGGAGATGGTTTGATCCCTTTTGTATCTTAGATTCACTATTGGATGATTTCCTTGGACTTCCAGATATTCGAAATTTGCTTCCTCCATGCCTCTCTGCATCCTCCACTTGACCAGAAATTCCTTGCTAGGGTTTCTTCTATAAATTCAGCTTCCAAGAACTTTAACTTCTAGGAGCTTTTCTGCATTGTAGTCCTACATTCTACAGCAGAAGACCTGCACAGCAAATGAGGGTCTTCAGATAGTCCCAGCTGGCAAGAAATATTCTTTGTGCATTTAGAGTGGGGAAGGGATCAGAGGTCTGGTTGTGGAAGGCCGTTAGATAGATCCTTTTATAAAATTCTCAATGACTTCCCTGGATCAGCTCAGAACAGCCAAGTCCCTTGAGACTCCATTTCTTCTTACTTGAAGGCAAGAGGTACTTGAGAAAGGAGTGAACAGCTGTATAGGGTTATAATATAAAATTTATGCAAGCCATAGAGAAGCAGCATTTCAATGACATACAAATAATTTGTGACACGAGGGAAGGTCACATCACAGAATAGAGTCATCCCAGCGTCTATTTCTGGTCAGTGTCTAAAGGTTGAATCATGACAACTGGACCAAACTTGGTTAATCTGAGACATTTCGTTGCTCATCCAAGCAATGTCTCAGATGAACAAATTTTGACCCAGTTGCCATGATTCAACTTTTAGACACCTTTGGCCTCATTGACATACTTTCTGATCAGTCCTCTGGGTTAAGAAGACCCTTCCTACCGTGTTTCCCCAAAAAGAAGATCCTGTTTTATTTTTTTTTGAACCCCAAAATAAGCGCTTGGCTTTATTATCGGGGTGGTCTTATTATTTTGGGGCATGTGGAGCAACGTGGGGCTTCTCTTGCCGTCTTACCTGATTTCCAGCTCTGCATTTAAATATTTTCGGGAGGAGCCTTATTTTAGTGCATGCTCTCAAAAGCCCGATTGGGCTGGTTATCAGGAGAGGTCTTATTTTCGGGGAAGCAGAGTATTTTCCTAAGAGACATTCAATGGATAGTTGCACCAACATGAAAGTATTTCCAACTCGTGTCCCAAAGGTGCTTTTTCAGGAGGTAACTGGACTTTTTCTTTGAAGACGTCTTGCTTCTCATCCCAGAAGCTTCTTATATACCTCGCAGACAGAGGGTAATTTGCATCCTTAGAGGGTTGTTGAAGCACTTGGAGGTTTATGAACTGAAACATCTTCAAAGAAAAAACAAGAAAGTCCAGTTACCTACTGAAAAAGCACTTTTGGGACAACCATGACCTGGATGGCTAAGAATCTCTACAGACGTTTCCAACTCATGTTCTGAATTCTCAAGTGATCATTGACAGAGTCTCTGTAATCTCTTTACTCTTGTGGCAACGGCTTTGTCCTTCCTTTTTTTTCCAACACCCCTTCCCATTATCTTCTGAATTAGATTTTTTAATCATTTCTTTAGATTTTGCTTTATGATACTTGATGATCTCTTCTATTCTTTGTATTAAAACCTTGTATCTCTCTTCACCCTATCTGCATTCCTTGTTTAATTTCTATTTCTTTTCTAACTCACTTTACATTCTTTACTCTTAGATCTACTTCAAAAAGCTTAAGAGTTCCTCCCCTCCCCCGCTTTTGCCTGGTAACATGTTATATATTTTACTGGATTTGTGGCAGTAAAAACTGACTTCCATGCTAGACACCTAAAGCCTCTTCTGCATTCCAGCCTTCAACCAACATATAAGCACAAAGCACACTAAAGAACATCATCTGAACCCACTCAAAAGGAGATGACAGAATAGAGTTCATGTAGTATTTTGTGTACTGGAAGTAAAACCTCCGTCTTTCAAAAAGGAAGACACAAAGACACCCAAGGCTGAAAGCATTAGAAGGCTCGTTTTAAGGTTGGAGTGACGTAAATATTTTCCTTGACAATTTTATTGATAGCTATAGAGCATAGAAGAATCGTAATGAATGTGCAGCAATGTTGGGTGACACATTCGTCTTCCAGCCCTTGAGAATCAGCTCTACAATGTGGCTTGAGGCGAGTTTGTAAAGATGTGTTGTTCTTTCCTCACATCATAAAAACAGCCACTGTGCAATTTAGTACAATAGGTTGAATCTTTTGAGGGTGGGACCCGAGATACCATAATAACAACATGCTCGATAAGGGGGAAAAAAAACAGGGAATGTTAGCATGCATCACTTTAAAGAGAAAAATAATTCTAAATTTCCAACCTCCAGGAGACCACTTGGCTGTGATCTCCAGAGATTTTGGGGGAACAGTGCACCAAAGTTAGGTGCCATAATGCTGTCTAAAGTTGTCTCTGTGCGCCATTGTTATCCTTCTGACAAACACGGTTCCTTTGGCTGCTGAGGTAGTTGTTCCTGAGAGATAACCCCAAGAAACATACAAGTATAGAATGGGACAACTCACCGTAGCCAACTCACCATGGTCAACTTTCCTTGACACAACTCACCTTGGGACAATGTAACAATTCAATTTAGTTATTTAAAATAAATAAAAAATAATTTGTAATTTTTACCATTCCCATTTCATTCTGTCCCTCGTTTTGCGTCCTTTCTTTAATGATTCTATTCCACCATTTCTTTGATATTAGTGTAACTCTTGTCCCGCAGTGAGTTGGCCGTGGCGAGAATCTCTGGGTTGCTTCAGAAGATCTGCTGTTCTCTCACGCTATTCAAGGAAGAAAGGAGATGACCACAACTGATAGGAGTTCTGTAAATGGGAGCTCCTAGATTTGGTGCTGCCCCATCACAAGGGCAAAGCTACATCTTTTACAGTCTTTTAAAAATGAGATGTTCTCTTCTGCTAAAATGTAAACACATTTTTTTAAAAAATGTGGTGCCAAACTAGCTTTACTTTTCTTTCAAATGCTTCATTTCTGTGCATACTGTATAGAACAGGGGTGGGCAACTATGGCCCCTTTATGATCTGTGGACTTCCACTCCCAGAATTCCAGTTGTACCAGTTGCCCAGCCCTGCTATAGAAGGGGAAGCAAAAAATTTATATTACTTGGAGGACCCTGAATAGATTTGAGAGTTGGGAATGCCTAAATGTGAAACTAATATGCTCCAGGGGAGGCTGTTAGAAAATAACAACATACTAGATTCGAGTGGTTCACTTAACAACTGCAGTGTTTTGCTTAATAACCATGGCAAAAAAGGCTGTAAAATTGGGCATGACTCTTGTAGCACCTTGCTTAGCAACAGAAATTAAGGTCCCAACTGTGGTCATAAGTTGAGGACTATTGGTATGAAAACTGAAGTCTAAGCCCTAAATTACATTTACCAGTCTTTGGAAGGGATTCAGATTTAAATAAGAGGGATTAAGATTTAAATATGAGCCAGCAGTTTGTGGCAGCAGCTAAAAAAGCTAATACAATCCTCGTGTCAGTCCTGGGACCCATCTTTTTTTTTTTTGGATCTTCAGGCCTGCCACATTTAGTGCTGTGGAAAACTGGGAGGGGGGATTGTATGGAGTAGGGAAAATATCTAGGCATAATAACATTCTTTTCTCTGAGAGTCAAGGACATCCTGCCCTGCACCTGGAATGGTGTGACTGGGAGGCATCTCCAGTTGGGACCGTGGATTGATTGGTCAATGTGATGGACTTGTGGGTCCTGGGCAGGTACTTGGGACTTTCCTTTGGGTGGGGAAAACCTGGTAGCTTTCAGATTCAGGTTTTCCCAGATGTGCCAATATGTCATCTCTAATAAAATGGAACTTTGAGGAACTTCTAGCCTCGGAGTCTTCTTTCGTTGGAGGTGTTACTTGGAACCCTGACACCTCAGTTGTATAAATTGAGGCATAGAATCAAAATCATGTGAAGTATTAGTACCGTTTTATAAAGCTTTAGTAAGGTCACACCTGAAAACTGCATCCAGTTTCGGTCACATTACAAAAAAGATGTTGAGACTTTGGAAAAAGTACAAAGAAGAGCGATGATTAAAGGCCTAGAGATGAAAACAGTTGCAGGAATTGTGTATGCCTAGTCTAGAGAAAAGGAGTAGGGGGTGACATGATAGTAATGTTCTAATATTTGAGGGGCTACCACAAAGAAGAGGGGGTCAACCTATTTTCCAAAGCACCAGAAGACAAGACAAGAAACAATGGATGGAAACTAACCAAGGAGAAAAACAATCTGGAATTAAGGAGAAATTTCCTGACAGAACAATTCATCAGTGGAACAGGTTGTCTTCAGAAGTTGTGGGTGCTTCATCACTGGAGGTTTTTAAGAAGAGACTGGATAGTCAATTGTCTGAAATGGCATAGGATCTCCTGCTGGAGCAGGGGTTGGACTAGAAGGCCTTGAAGGTCCCTTCCAGCTCTATTCTGATCTAGGTTCCAGCCACATCTGCTTTGAACCTTTATTGTTTCCATCCCTGCCCCTTGGACTTGCAAAAATGTTAAGTATTCTCCCACCCTCATTGAATGCTGCTGAGGCAATCCTTGTCTGCTGGGATGAATCAAGATCAATATAAAATTGGCTAAATTCAACATAATGTTGGCAAACTATTCTTCCTCTGATTTTGCAGGCAGCCCAAAAGAAAACAAATCCCAGAATCTGCCATCGTTTCATGGGCAATGAGGAGGATTCTCAGCCATGAAGTTGAGGGGGTCATCTTGAACTCAAGATTGTTGCAATGGTAAAAGAAGGTAGGACCGACCTTCAAATGGCAATAGCCAAAGAGGGGAAACACTGCTGCTGTTCCCATCTTGCATCAAAGCTCAGCTGGTGGAAAAGAGACCTCTGGCTTGGATCAAGTTCCCATCTACTCCAACTGACCAATTGCAGAATTGTGATAATGTGATAACCAGTCTTCCAAGTGGAGCTGGGATCCAGTCTTCTGTAATTCATAGCCAGCATAGCCATAGTCTCAATACATCTGGAGAACCTTCGTAGGGAAGCAATGGCTATTAATCATGATTACTACTGGGAGAAGCCTTCCAAAAAAGAAAAGCTAAAAGATATTAATTTTTTCTATAACATATTTTTATTATTTCCATGTAAGTATATCGAACACAGTGTGACCATCCTGACGTTTCATTCGCCATGAAAACCAAAATGAAAGACAAATAACATATATGCTACTTACACAGTGCTAGTCTTGTACAATTATTTTTGACCGTGTTCATTCTAATACATATATATCTCATTCTGCATCTACTTAGCCTAATTTTTTTGTCTTCCGACTCCCACCTCGTGCTTCCAACTATTGATTGATTTATTGATTGATTGGTTTGATTTATATGCCGCCCTTCTCCGGAGACTCAGGGCGGCTTACAATGCGTTAAGCAATAGCCTTCATACTTTTGTATATACCTGCTTAGTAGGGCTTTCGGGGCCCCCTAAGAGGTGTTCTTTTTTTTTTATTTATACAAAGTCAACTTATTGCCCCCACAATCCAGGTCCTCATTTTACCTACCTCGAAAGGATGGAAGACTGAGTCAAATCAATTTTATTGATAAAATCTGTTCCATGTGTCATAATATTCTGACTCTCCTTTGTTTTTTAATTCTAACGTTAATTTATCCATCTCTGCGCCTACAAATATCTTCCTTATTATCTTCTTTTCTGAAGAGGTGTTTTCACATTTCCATTGCTGTGAATATACCATTCTCGCTGCCGTCAGGGTGTGTGGTATTAGGTATATTGACCCTTTACTATAGCCATCTGTTATAATGCCTAATAGAAATAATTCTGGCTTAAATTCTATATGTTGTCCAACCATTTTTTCTAGCCAACTCTGAATTTGTAACCAAAATTTCCTTGCTGTTTTACATGTCCACCACATGTGGTAGTATGTACCTGGTGATTGCTTGCATTTCCAACATTTTGGGGATGTATTACTAAACATTTTAGCCAATCTTGCCGGGGGGCGGGGGGAGAGATGCTACCTGTAAAAACATTTTATAAACGTTCTCTTTATATGATGTGGCCAATGTCAGTTTCCTGTTTCTTTCCCAAAGTTTTTGCCAATTATCCAAATCCATATTATATCCAAAGTTTTTTGCCCATACAACCATTCTCTCCTTAACTTGTTTTTCCTCCATTTTGTAGTCTAGTAAATATTTATATATTGTCTTCATCAGTTTGTCATCGGTCCCCACTAATAGTTTATCTAATGTCGTTAATTCCTTATAGATACCCTATACTTTCACATCCTTCACATAACACGATTGTATTTGCAGGTATGACTACCACTCCAAATCTACCCCTTGTTCTTTTAATTCTAGTCTGGTTTTCAATTCGCCCTTCTCGTTTAATATATCCTTATATGAAACATTTTTTTCCATATTTATAAGGTTTCGGTGTATTAATGCTTCTAAGGTGGAGAGCCAGACTGGTATTTTCATATAATTTTGTTGTTTGATTTTATTCCACACCACTAATAATGCATTTCTTATGTAATGCCTTTGAAAGGGTTGATGTGCTGTGCTTCTCCCATACCAAAGAAACGCATGCCACCCTAGTTGGATATTGTGACCCTCCAATAATAATAATCTCCTATTCCTTAAGGTTATCCATTCTTTTATCCATGTAAGTACGGCAGCTTGGTGGTACAATTCTCAGGCAGCCATGCCAAACCCTCCTTTTCCTTTTGATTCTTGCAATAATTTCAATTTAATTTTCGTAAATAAAAGATATTTATGAGTGGAGTCTAGAACAAGATATGTCCTAAAACAATTCAATATAGCTCTTTTCTCATTGTAATAATGAGTTATTTCTAAGAGCATCATAGCATTGTGGAGTTCCTTTTTCTACCCATTCAGGTGAGATTTTTCATTGCTGATTGTTAAGGCTCGAAGTGTGACAATTAATTCTCATTTCACTGACATTACTGAATGCTGCACAAACAATGACTTTAAATCCAAGAATAATTCTAAGGCAGCTCCCTCTGGGTAGATGAGGCATGCTATTAAAATAATCAGGCCTTCTGTTCCATGTAAGGAACTGGGGGAAATATTGGTTTGCTCTTGAAGAAGCTGCTATCAGAAAGAATAATTTCAACAGGACACCGATTTCTATTCAAAAAGCAATTCATCATTTATTCCAGTAATAATTATCTAGACACATTAAACATGAATTACGTTAAGAAGACTTCATAATAGACATCTTATATACAATACTTTCACTGGGGTGGCTTCTGGATTTATTTATTTTTATTGTGGCTTGGAAATTGGTTATTTGCTCTGCCCAAGTTATATTTACACTAGTGAAGGGATTTAAAGGACTAAATAAAATGTAAATCATTTGAATTTCAAAATAATTTCTGTTAGTACAATTAGCATTTCACTCCCCAAAATGCGCACTCAGGAAGAAAAGCCAAGTGAATCTGCAGAGAAATATGAAATAGTACACACAGCCAACGAGCTGGCTCTCCACACCGTTTCCTGCTAATTCCATCTTGTTCTCTGTTCATTGAAATCTGTTCAGAAATTGTAAGATGGAACCTGCTAAGGCACTACCTCAGTGTTTCCCAACCTCTGCAACATTCAGGGGTGGATGGGGTGGACTTCAACTCCCAGAATTCCCCAGCCAGCTATGGTTGAGGTTGAGAAACAGCTTAAGAAATTGCGAGCAATTATTAAATGAATTTCTTCAGCTCAGCATATAGAAACATGAGAAATACTCTGCTGCTGTGCAATGCCCAAAATTTTCCATAGGATAATATCAAGGAAAGACTTCAGGATCAGACATTCTCACATTCGTTTGCCAGTAAAAAACACATTCACTTGAATACAGGGTTTTCTTTACAGCTTTAAGGTAACATCCACAACTACGTACTCCCAATGAAAAAATGTTCATACCGAGTGAGAAATCCTTCTCCCAACAGTCCATACTTCCTTGAATTTCCCTTCAATAGGCTCAAGAGTTTTATTTTGAGATTAGTTTAAAATATCGCAACTTTATTGACTTGGTTGATCTGTGGCAAAACGTCCAGCTGAACTGAAGGCCACAAGAGAACTGAATAGTCAATGGCAGTTACCAGTGTCTCTTAAGAACTTCATGTTTTATAAAAGCAAATTAGTGCATTCTTAGTATGAAGCCATTTTCCAACATGCAATTACTGTACCAAAAGATCATAGATTAGAAAAAGTCCAATTGTTGTCTTCCTATCAGTAAGTCCATACCAGAAACTATGATGCCAAAGTACATACTGATATGTCATAAATGAAATATAATGCTAAGAAAATATATCAAATGTATATATTTAAAAAAACTCACATAAAGACTGTCAAAAATCCAGTTTTGGTTACCACACTATAAAAAAGATGTTGAGGCTCTAGAAAGAGTACAGAGAAGAATGCAAGAGGATTAGGGGACTGGAGGCTAAAACATATGAAGAACGGTTGCAGTAACTGGGCCTAGCTAGTCTAGTGAAAAGAAGAAAAAGACCAGGGAAGACATGATAGCAGTCTTCCAATATTTGAGGGGCTGCCACAGAGGAGGGGGTCAAACTATTGTCCAAAGCACCTGAAGGCCAGACAAGGAATAATGGATGGAAGCTGGAGGAGAAATTCAGCCTAGAAATAAGGAGAAATTTTCTGACACTGAGAACAATCAACCTATGGAACAGAAGTTGCCTTCGGAAGTTGTGGGAGCTTCATCACTGGAGGCTTTCGAGAAGAGACTGGACTGCCATCTGTCAGAAATGGTGTTGGCCTCCTGCTTGAGCGGGGGGTTGGACTAGATGACCTACAAGGTTCCTTCCAACTCTATTAATCTAATCTAAAAAGACTCCTGTTTCTAAGATTTCTTTGCCTCCTGTTGGGTTCTGCAGCCCATTGGATTAGAGGACCAAAAGATTCCTTGGAATGCGAATCTTTCAATCATCCCAGGACAAGATGCAGTTTCTTTAAAGGGCTGTACAGATGGGAGACATGAAGCCCCCCCACATGTTCCAACCCCCCCTTTTCTGCTTGAATGTAAAGCAATTCAAGCACCCTAAACTTTTGCCCTTTTCCTTTAAATGCCGATCAAAATATAAGTTTAAAAAAACTTCATTTATCTTAAGTTAATTCAACTACTAAGATTTTCTCCTCTCCCTCCCCTTGAAATATGCCCTCCTAAATTTCGTTTTACAAGTTGAGGTAATTAAAATGTATAGATCCTTAGGATCAGGATAGTGGAATTGGGGGGAAAAAGTACCATATTTTTGGGAGTATAAGGTGCACCTTAGTTTTTGGAGAGGAAAAGAAGAAAAAAGCTGATTGGTGGGTGGATCAGCCTACCAAATACCCCCAATCAGCTGTTTCCAGAGGTGAATTTTAGCAACAGGTTCGTTGGTTGTGAGCTCTGTGCCTTGCTTTTTTTTCTACCTCTGAAACTTCTGAAACTGTTTCAGAAAAAACTTTTTTTCCTGCCTCTGAAAGCCTCCAAAACAGAGCTTCAGAAAAAAAGGCTTTTTTTCTGAAGCTTCTTTCAGAGGCTTTTATTCTGAAGGACTATCTATACTCTGTTCAATCTTTCTTTGGTATTGGTATGTAGATTAACCTCTTCCGATCTGTTGGTTATTGTGTCATTCTCCAGATTTGTTAACATAGTTTGCTTAGAACCTTTACTGATTCTTTTGTTGCTTGCCATATTTTTTTAGATAAAAGCCTTTCAGAGGCTTTTTTTCTCTGAAGCTTCTTTCAGAGGCTCCTTTCAGCCTCTGAAATCTCTGTTTGCAAGGCTGGTAGGGGCTACGTTCGGAGTATAAGACACACCCAGATTTTCACCCACTTTTTTTGGGGAAAAAAGTCCGTTTTATACTCTGAAAAATACAGTATTTTTGCTTTAATTTTCAACAAATGCTTAAATCCAGGCTTTAGAGCAGGTGCCCGTTTCCAAAAGCAAGGCCCTTCTTCTTTTCTGTTCCACCCTGACCTTCCCTGGAGGAGAGGAATCTGCAAAGGGAATGAAAAACAAGTAGACATCGACAAATGTGTTTGAGCCAAAAATTCAGAATCAACTTGGTATGTGGAATCAGTCTTTAATTCAGGGCAGAAAAGTGCTGCAGGCATTGCACGTTACATTCCCATCAGCTGTAGAACAGATATTGGTCCGAAAGTGCCACTTAATCTTGCCTTACAGTAGTGTTTTTCAACCTTTAAGATGGGTGGACTTCAACTCCCAGAATTCCCCAGCCAGCATAGCTGTCTGGGGAATTCTGGGACTTGAAGTCCACCCATCTTAAACTTGCCAAAATTGAGAAACTCTGCCCTACAGTAATAAAACGTGACTTTATTTCACACCGTAGTCTATCTAAGTGAGAGAGAGAGAGAGAAAGGCTTTGAAGTCGATTTCCCTGCTCATTTCAGAAGGGACATATTATGAGACCTAGAGAAACAACTGAAAATTAGGAATGTTTAGTCTAAAAGGAAAACGTTCTGTAGTGTTTTACAGAAATCTTTATTCCACAAAGGCAAAACTTAAGAATGTCACAGTATTGCTTGCTTGCTTTTTCACTAGAACAGTGTTTCTCAACCTCTGCAAATTTAAGGACTACAACTCCTACAATTCCCCAAAGAGCGAGCCAGGCTGGCTGGGGAATTCTGGGAGTTGAAATCCTTCTTCTTCTTCTTGTGCCATCTCTCTCATTGGACGTTGGCGATCATGTTCATGGCAATCCTATTTTTATCAACAGCCGCATGAAAAAGTGCTGCTGAGTTTTGTCCAAACCAGTCCCTAAGGTTTTGAAGCCATGATGTTCTTCTTCTGCCTGGACCTCGTTTGCCTTCAATCTTTCCCTGGAGGATTAAGTGAAGTATGACGTATTTTTCTAGGTGTTGCATCACATGTCCGTAATATTCTAACTTTTGCTTTTTAATGGTTGAAATCCACCCATCTTAAAAGTCGCCAAGGTTGATAAACATCATCCTAGAGCATGCTTGCAGTGATGTCATTTTGTTGCAAAGGTACTCTGGATATAAAACTGCTGAAATAAGGCCTAAAGTTGCTAGGATCCTTGTACCAAATTTTACAAGGAACCAATCACAGTTCAAATTGACTTAGCCCCGCCCTCCAACATTTGCATGGAGAAGATCAGTAGGCTTGACACAGATGATGTATTGCTTGTAGTTCTGGTGAAAAGTATTTATTCAAATGACCATTGAACATAGCTGATAAGTTACAAATCACAGCGCTATGAAGCCTCATTTACACAACGCTCCATGAGTGCAGGATACGTGTACCTTTCACTGGAACAATGGCCAGCTCATGAAGCTCTAGTGGAAGAGGCATGAACCCTCCAGGGAGGCACAGATGGTGCCTGGAGGTATATACCAGTCTCTTAAGATAGACGAGCATTTTCATTTTGGGAAAGAAAAATAAATACTGAAAAGAAAAATAAACACTGAAAGCAGGATAAATTATACCGTCAATTGTTGGAATTTAATAATGACTGTTTTTTCCTCTTTCCTCCTCCAGTGGCCCTGAAGGAAGGAAGAAAGGAAGGAAGGAAGGAAAAAAGGAAGGAAAACTTTTTCCATTAATGCCATCAAAGAGCAACTTATCCAGTTGAAGAATGAATCCCCAATTCCCACTCTGACCTATTACCACATATGAAAGGGGTTTATTTGCAGGGCACAGCAAAAGTTTCTCATCTTTGTATTGGGCCTAACGAATAGTTGTTTTTAATCAAGGTCAACTCACATTTCTTTTCCAAACAATACATTTCCTTCATCAATACTTATTGACATAACTGGGCCCAAATGAAAGGCAGTCCGGATAGTGCCTGAGGAATGAAGATACTCTGTGCCTTGCTACAGAAAAGCAACTTATTGGCAAGACAATAATTCTAACAATATTTGTATTGAATTATCATTAGAATTTAATAGAAACATTTCCTTGTGCCGTTCTGGGAAGATTACAGAACTGAGATGAACCAGCCTTTACTGCTTTGCTTTGAAAGACGCACTGATCATTTTGAGATGCTCTCTTTTGTTCTTAACACTGAAAATTTAGTCCTTGCAGAAATATGTACTTCTTTTGAGGGAAACCAGTAAATATTGAGGCAAAAATGTTTCTGCATTGAACTGCAAACCCAATGCCTCCTTTATAAAAGGATACAAACTCTATCAAATGCAACAACTAAAGAATATTAACGGCATCCTTTCCCCCCCATGTATATTCGTACTTGATTTAATTGGTTTCTCTTAAAATCAATATCTTAAAAAACACCTTTAACTCTGCAGTAGTGAGGAACAGCACTAGAATGCAATATCTTAACAGTGAATGCCAGATAATTTGATTCTGGCCGGGTTATAGCCATTTCTGCCACGTTACAAACAATTCCAGGTGGATTTGAACCTTGTCTGAGATTATTATCAAATGTAAGTGTTAATGAGGCAGTCCAGGTCAGTTTTGACTAATCCTCACTGACAAGCAGATATAAAATCCTTTGGCCACCAAGATGCGGTTTCATGGAGAAAAGCCCGCTAACAAAAGCAAACAAAATCTCGTCAACTCTGTACTTGGTTGATTGCAGCTTCAGTGCAAACTTTACTTGGCATCAACCGGGGGTGGATTTAGACTCAGGCTCAGCAGGAGCAATTCCCACAGCCTTTCACACTGTTGATTATTTCTTCTTGCAGTTTCTTCCTTTCCTCCTCTTTGGACATGTGGTTGTTTCTCTCCTCCCACCTCTCACTGGTGCTTCTGTTCAGCATCCGGCTGCTCTGAGTGTGCCACATCTCGTAGTAGAGGCTGCTGGGGCTGGTAAGCAGATCAACATGCTTGCCACGCTCTGCAACTTTGCCCTGTTTTTAAAGAAAGCAGAAGTCCGTCATCACACAGCACTGCTTCTCTGGAACAAGGAGGCCACACCTGCCTTAGGAGAACATACCTGGAACCGTGTGGCTTCAATAGGAAAGAAGCAGCCCATTAGCAACAGCAATAGCACTTACACTGATATACCACTTCAAGTTGCTTCACAGCCCTCTCTAAGTGGCTTACAGAGTCAGCCTCGGTAACCTCTCGGAAGGATGGAAGGCTGAGTCAACTTGAGCCAGTCAGGATCGAGCTGCTGGCAGTGAGCAGTGAGTTAGCCTGCAATACTGCATTCTGACCACTGGGCCACCACAACTTGGCCTTAGATTAAGCTGAAAACATCAGTGGATTTCTAGCTAGAGGGCTGCATACTTCTACAATTGCAGGGACCCTAATATCCAAACCATAAGCTCTCTCACTCATATCGGTAATAAGCCAACCATAGTTTACAGGTAGTCCTTGACTTACAACAGTTTGTTTAGTGACCGTTTGAAGTTACAATGGCACTGAAAAAAATGACTTATGACCATTTTTCCCACTTTCGACCATTGCAGCATCTCCATGGTCACATGAACAAAATTTGGATGCTTGGCAACTGACTCAATTTATGACGGTTGCTCTGTCCTGGGGTTATGTGATCAACTTTTGTGACCTTCTGACCAGCAGCGTCAGTGGGGAAGCCAGATTCACTTAGCAACCATGTTACTAACTTAACAACTACAGTAATTCACTTAACAACTGTGGCAAGGAAGGTCATAAAATGGGGCAAAACTCAGAATGCCCCCGATTCTGAGGTTGCCTGGACTGAGTCGCTAACAGCCATATTTTTCTCTCTTGGTCGTTTATGGATGGCTTTCTATCCATTAATCTCCCAGCCTCTCTACATTCTCTTATATAAGTCTGACCCATCTGAACTATTGGCTTTTTGTTTCTTTTTCAAATTTTCTGTATTCCCTTTTCAAAATGGCTGAGTGGTGTATATAATCTACCAGAAGCCACCAGAAGGGTAAACTCTAAAACAACCTTCGGAGGAAGTGATCTAAAGGGATTTACCAAAGCAGGGGGAAATAATGCAGTGACCGCATAGATATGTATTACGTCTGGCTCAGAAAGCAACAAATGACTGACTCAAAATCAGAGATTTTGTACTACAGAGCCTGTAGTACAGTGGACTAAAGGACTGTTATTAACATCTGCTGCTTGCAATTACTGCACGTTCAAATCTCACCAGGCTCAAGGTTGACTCAGCCTTCCATCCTTTCAAAGGTAGGTGAAATGAGGACCCAGATTGTGGGGGCAATAAGCTGACTTTGTATAAATATACAAAAGTATGAAGGCTATTGCTTAATGCATTATAAGCTGCCCTGAGTCTCCGGAGAAGGGCGGCATATAAATTAAAGCAAAAAAAAAAAAAAGACATATTTTTATTAGAGGAAGGAGATGCAGATATTCCAAAAGCCTTTTAAAACTTTCGGGAAGAGTTTGCTGTCCCTGCCTGTTCCAATGTCTGGAGGTTACAGTGACATCAGAAGCAACAGTTTTGATTTAAACTTCTGATTTATAATTGAAGCTTGCAGCTTCCCAACATCTGTTGGGTGAACAAAGTGGTAAATCAACGGGACTCTTATCCACATTTCTCTTTTGCTTTCAATCATTTTTTTTTTTTTTTAAAACCCATCAAGCTCACAATAGGTCAGTCTTAATTTACAATTCATTGGTTAAAAAAAAAAGAACCCTGATGCGTTTGAAGCCGTTTTAGAGGAACAGAAAGCTTCCTATTCAGCAATGAAACTGGACAGATTGTCGTCATTGTGTATTTATTGCACAATGTGTATTTATTACAACTACTGATTCAGAGTTTTATTATACCCTAAACTACAAATATTTATGCTGAACTGGGAAGAGGTCATAGAAGAAGTCATTCAGCCTTCTCACCTCACCTCCTAATTTATTTTAATATTTCCGTCCTGTCTATCTTTAGCTGTGCTGGTCCACAACACTTTGAGCTATCTGTTTTCTAAGAAACCAGCATTTATGAGACAGCTGGGAGCCAGGCATGCATGAAGCCACCTCACTGAGTTCATCACAACATTTCTACTCTATAAGAGCTCACAAAGGCAGGATATGTAAGGGGGCCTAAGCGTTCTCTGGCATTTCATTATTACTAATGAGCCAGCTCAACTGGGCCTTTTAAAAAACCCAGTAACAATGATATAATGGCCCTATTAGGCCAATACTTTACAATGGTTAAATTTCTTTCATACAATGGTCACGTAAAATGAAAATATGAAATCATGGAGGTACCCAGAGGAAGAATATATGAGAAAGATGGCCAGAGGCAGCTTCATCAAGGATAGTTTTTGAAAACAAATGCTTTGAGAACCTAATGCATCTTATTTGTTGCTTGTTTTCTTCTTCTCAAACTAATACAATGCTCAGTTTGTTTTTAACTTGTTCAGGGAAGCGGAATGGGACAACTTGTCATGTGTTGTGGCCTGTCAGTGGCCTGTGCAGTTAGTAGCTGATTCCGACAGCGAGGAGGCTGGTGTGGTGCTGCGCCAGCAGCCTGTGCAGCTGGCACTCGAGTCAGACAATGAAGAGGCTGGAGAAGATGTGGTGCCAGAGGTGGGGATTCATCCAGGGCCTTCAGAACCTCCAGAAGCTCCTTTAAGTGAAGAGGAAGAAGAGGAAGAGCCTTTTCTCGATGCATGGGCGCGCAGAGCTGCCAAAAGACAGGAGTGGCTTCTCAGGAGGAGGTCTCCTCGAGAGTAAGGCTTGGGGCTAATTGGCCACTCCCCTAGCCTATTTAAGGAAGGACGACAACTGATGCAATTTGCAGGAAACAACTTCGTTCATATTCCTTCATGCCTTGATTCCAGAAACATTTGATCGGCTCTTGCTACTCTCGTCAGTTTTCCTGCAAATTGCTTCTGGGCATTCTGCCAACCACAGTAAGATTACGGCTATCTGAAATACTGTACCTCAGAATTGAGTTATTATTCTTTGGATTCTTGTCGGCTGTTAATGAAGTTAAATTAACAGCTCTTGTTCAGAAAAGACTGATTTAAACTATACTTGTATTCGAACAACTAAGAAAACTCATTAGTGGTCCTTAATTAGTAAACTAATGTTTGTATGGACTTTGTGTGTGCTGCGTTCTTTGGGATCTGTAGCTGGGGCAGAACACCATGGCCAATTCACCATAGCCAATTTGCCACAGCCAACTCACTATGGGACAACCTGCACCGGGGCAATTCAACAATTCCATTTAATTATTTAAAACAATTAAACAATTATTTTTCATTATTATTTAAAATTATTTCATTTTATCCATTCTTTTGCATCCTTTCTTTAATGATTCTGTTCCACCATTTCCTCAATATTAGCGTAACTCTTGTCCTGCAGCAAGTTATCCCATGGCGAGTTGGCCCCCAACAATCCGAGTCCTCATTTTACCGACCTCGGTATGATGGGAGGCCGAGTCAACCTTGAGCTCCGTCAGGCTATGGGCAGACTTGGCCTGCAATGCTCTAACTACTGCGTCATCACAGCTCATATACATAAAATGTATAAGGAGATGACAAGTGAATCCACAATTGCACTTTTGCTGGAAGTTATTAGCTAGCAGACTGAATTTAAATACCTTGAAAGTAATAAAAGTCTTTACATTTGATAATAGGTAAGAAACATAATGATCAGCTGAATGTTTAGGAAGTGGTAATAAAATAAGGAAAAACAAGCCATTGAATTTATCATTATTAAAAGAACTCAAAAAGAAGAATGTGGCCACCCCTCTCGATGGTTTCAGAGCCAGGAAAAAGGGACGATCCCATTATTAAAAGGAACATTTCTGAATCTACAGTCCCACAAAGAGAAGGAAGGGCCCGAGTAGCTCTCCAGGAAAATATTTTCTTCCATATGGGACACTGTTAAAACAGTAACAGGGGCTGGTTCGTATCTGGATTCAGCTTTCAAGAGTTGAATTTTTCAGGAACTCCACCAAAATCATTTTGATAGCTTTCACGGAGACTAGAAAATCTGGTGAAAGACCAGATGGTAGCAGCTTCCTTCAAACAGCCTTCAGCTGGCACTAGAGGAAGACATCAGTAAATATCTATGGAGATCCTCAGTCATCCAGGTCATGGTTGTCCCAAAGGTCCTTTTTCAGAACTGAAGAAGCTTCTTGGATAGGAAGCGAAAGGTCTTCAAGAAAAAACGAAGTCCAGTTGCCTCTTGAAAAAACACCTTTGGGGCATCAGTAAATACAAGAAGCACCTGGGAGGAATAGGAATTTGAACCTAATCCCTTACTAATGACTGGTTGTTTAATGACCGACTGTCCAAAGCTACAAGGGCCCTGAAAAGAGTGCCAAATGACCCCCCCACCCCAAGAGCTCACATTTGCAACCAGCTGCTAAGCACCCCATCATCATAGTTTCTCTATTTACAATCTTCTCTGCCGGCTTCCCCAGAAAGCGAGTGGGGAAGTTGGCAGGGAAGGTTGCAAGCAAAGGGAATGGAGAGGAGCTGAAATCTTTCACAGAGCTGTAGAAATGTTTGAGAAGACTGCCTGCTGAAATCCTTCCAGCAGGCAGCTCTTGGGGAGCAAAAAGGCCAGCTACCAGAGGATTTCGGCCTCGTGGAACTGAAATCCTTCAACCGGTGGCTTTTCTCTCCATCTGCTTAAGGTATTGGGAGATCACTTGACAATTGCAACGGAGAGTGCTGGGATTGTAATCACTGAGCTGAACAGTGACGTGGGCATCTTGCTTAGCAACTGTTTTGCTCAACGACCAAGATTCTGGTCCCAATTGTGGTCATAAGTTGAGGACTACCTGTAGGTAACATACGAACCCACCTAATGATGGCTTGGCATGATTTTTGAAAAGTTTACCATCTTCCTCCTTTAATGGTAAACATCAAGATACAATTTCCAGCTTTTTTTCTTTGCTTGGACCCACTTAGTGCCCCTTTCTAATTTACTAAGGTTGCTAAAATGGCAAAGTGAGAGAGACAGGAAAAAAAAAAGACTCTGCTTGCTTTAGATTTTTTATGCCTGCATTTAGGCACATTCAGCATGAACTTGCACACCCAGACAAAGTTCTTCATCAAGTGGAGGGTGGCAACAGAAGACCTTTATTATGATCATTGACCAGAGAAGAGAAGGACAATTTGGTGGATGTAGCTGATCTTTAATTTGGATTAGCTTGGCTTGATCACATTTTTGTAATCACAATTCTGCATTATAAGCATATTAAAGAAACAATGCAGACCTAAATTAACGGAGCAGAATCTTAAATCGATCAGGGCATTAAAGCTATGCAAAAGGGAACCTGTTACACTGCAATGGCTCCAAAGAAGACAATTCGACCCTCTTGTCCCTAAGCATCTTTTCTCATTATTGAAAGCTCATTGCCATCTTGGTTTCCAGGGAGATCAGAGCAAAGAAACAACAGGGGGAATAATTCAAGTATAGGTGACATCTGACTTGGAATGTCCTTCAACCAGGGACAGATTCTTTTACAACGCAACCCCAATTGACATCAGTCATACTGTTTTAGAGGTAAATAAAAATCATATTAATCTCCGGTATGTCTTGATGTCGCTTGGATTTACCGGTTTTGTTTTTTAGCTGCTGATAATTGCTTGGGCACTGTTTGGATTGCGTTTAATTAAGCATTCCAGTGTTTTTCAAACTTGGCATCTTTAAGATATGTGGATTTCATTTCCCAAAATTCTCCATCCAGCACGTCATGGCTAGCTGGGGAATTCTGGGAGTTGTTCCACATATCTTCGTGGTGCCAAGATACTAAACTCTGCTGTTTTGTTTCTTGCAGGAAATGCTCACAAGAAAGCATAGATAAAGGGTTTTTTTTTGGCCAACTACACCTTTTTCCGATGATACTCCATTCCAATCTTCCTTCTGAGGCTTTTTACTTACCGCTTTCTCCTGACCGTGTGATCAGACAGCATTCTATGGTCACTGAATATGCTCATGTCTCCCTTTATTTGTGTAAATCTTGAATTGCTACACATGGGTTGTGTAGTTTTCCTATACAACGATTGGTACTCTAATTTTGTTACTGGGCTATAAGTCACCAGTGGCATTTATGTGAAAGCGGGAATAGGACAAATATATATTAATGACACATTCTAGAGAGAGCCAATACCAACACAGATTGTCAAACCTATTGTTTAATAGGAAGCACCTAACCCTTCACAAATGTTCATGGAAGCAGGATAGAGCCATCTACTTTTTCTTTCTTTTGAAAGGAAACATAAGGGGCGTATGTGTAATATGGACTCCAGATATATATTCTTGGAACAATAAAACTACCATCAGATTCACATTAGGGGATCTAGCCTAATAAAAACACAAAATCATTAGAATTTGAAAAAGGGGTATAATGCTCGTACCATCACTGAGCCCCCAGGGAAACTAATTAATGATAATCCACTTCAAAACCCAACATGTTGTTCCCTCAATCCATCTGTCTTTCTCTGTCACACACTCCACATACAAATATGCATCCCCACATTCACGACGTTTCAGTATTTCAAATCAAAAGCTTTTTAGGGAAAAGTGGCACTGGGAAATTGCGTAGCCCCAAATGACATTTGCACGTCTGCCAAAGTTCCTTCCCATCAGGAAGCTGGGTCTCACCTGATCCAGGACGATTATTTCATCAGCATCAACCACTGTTGACAACCTGTGTGCAATGAAGACGGATGTTCTGTGCCTTACGATGTCTCTCATGGCATTCAAGATGTTCTGAAAGATTAAAGATAGGTGGCAGGAGGGGGAAAACTCATCTTAAAATAAATTAGCAAATGAGAATGATTTAATCACACATAGAAACAAGCTGTCAGCCATTCCAATGTCATCAACAAAGAAAAAAGTCACAATTTGAGGCACAGGTAGTCCTCCTCTTACGACTGTTCGCTTAGTAACATTTTCAAAGCCACAACCAATTTCCGCAGAGCTATTTATGACTCGTGTTTGAAATCACAATGGCCGCACCCTCCTCCCATGGTCACATAACTGCATTTCAGGTGCCTGGCAACTGGCTCACCTTTACGACAGCAGGGTCCTGTGGTCACATCTCTGTGATTTGCAATGGGTATTTTTTTTGCCTGTTTACTTTTGGTTTCCAGCAAAAAAAAATAAAAAATAAAATAAAACCCTCACTGGGGGAAATGGATTCACTTAATGGCTGCATCATTTAAGAACTGCCAGAAAAAATGGCGAAAAAATTGGGTCCGTGATGCCTTGACTTGACTTGTGATCGCACCGACTTATGACTATAATTCTAGGCTCAGCTATAATTGTAAGTCAAAGACCACCTGTGTTTAATTTAATGTACATGCTATGAAAACTACGAAAACCACAAAAAGATTCCTTCATTGCGAAATCTAGATATCCCAGGGGAAACATTAGGGGAAACTTTAGTTGCTAAACAGGAGAAATGTGCCTGCTCCAGCAGTGATTTTTTTATTATTATTTTTTTTGCTTCCTTTATAATATAGGAAGGCAACAGACAAATTCTGCTTTTCCTTAAATACCCTTTTGATTGCCTGTTGCACACTTTGGGGGGAAAGGAGTCATATTTTACTAGCTGCTTTTAAAGTGCAGCTGTGTTGTGTAAACATTCAACTTCATTTGACAACCTCATAATAAATATAGCAAAACGAACGGCAACAAACAAGTAGAATAAACAAGCTCACTAAAAATTCTTATCATGATCAGTGAACGGAATCCAAGGAGATTTTTCTTGACAGGTGCATCTGTCTCCTTCTATTCTTTAGAAATGAACTACGCGTCAGCCATCCACAGACCCCTTTCACGATCAGAGGTCCTGCTATGTCAAGTAACCTAACACAAACAGACACGGTGAGCTTTGCCTTCGGACAAGACAACTTAGCGAAGTGGTTGGGGGTGCAAGTGCCCATGTATAATATTATGAAGCTGCCACTGTGATGTCACAGCACCTGTTTCACAACACGCTCATGCTTTACAGCCCTACCTGCGAATATAATTTGGTGCCAAATGAAAGCATTATCCACAGTCAACTCTCCATCCCAAGAACGATGCACCACGGTTCTATGGCTCACATGCAGAAATAATTTGAGAGGGCCAATTTTTATGAATATTAAGTGGCAACCAGCTGCTTTCCTTCAAATTAAAACCTCACCTCTTAAGAGTGAGCAGGTCAAGCAATTCCAACTGCTCTACTTAATACTTTTGGGCTATGATTTATTCAGAAGTGGGTTCATTTCTCCATCCAATTCTAGGAAATTCGGTTCTCCCACTGTTCCAAATTTGATCTTGGGAGCCTGGGATAGCAAAATGTAGGACTGCAATAAAGATGTTGTGTGTGTGTGTGGGGGGGGGGGGGTAGCCAACCTACCTCTTCTGTAATGGAATCTAAGGATGACGTGGCTTCGTCATAGAGAATAATGGGAGGATTCTTCAAGATGGCTCTGGCTATTGCAATCCTCTGCTTTTCGCCTCCTAAAAAAAGGAAGACACATGCACATAAAGTCAGTGAAAACTATTTTTGCTTGGAAGGCCATTCTGAAATGAAGGACACCAGAGAGCCATTGTGGCAGAGTAGCAGAATAACAGAATTGGAAGGGACCTGGGAGGTCTTCTAGTCCAACCCTCTGCTTAGGCAGGAAGCCCTGGCCTATACCATTTCAGACAAATGGTTATCCAACCTCTTCTTAAAAACTTCCAGCGTTGGAGCATTTACAACTTCTGGAGGCCAGTTGTTCCACTGATTGACTGTTCTAACTGTCAGGAAATTTCTCCTTAGTTCTAGTTCTTAGTTCTGCAATGTTCATAAGTCTGGAAAATGGTCATAGGTCACTTTTTTCAGTACTGTTGTAACTTCAAACAGTCACTAAATGAACTGTTATAAGTCGAGAACTATCTGTAACCGAGACTGTCACTTTGTCCCCCCCTTCGCCCCCAAGGATTTCGGTGTCTTCGCATGTTCTCCACTATTAAGAACAGTCTTTGCTCCCATTCTCTAAGGCTACAATTAGGGCTATTTTTCTAGGCCACCATATTGCCACATTATTACTTTGGGATGTATAGCTCTGTCTTAAAATATTTAAAGTCCATTTCGGATTTTGGAGGCCTTGAAAGTAATTAATGGTTATATATGCGCCTGCTTTCTTGTGCTACATGTCAAAAATCTGACAAGCTTCCATTTTAATGTTTTCATGTTCCTGGCGATGTGCCCTTCTAACTAACATAGCCTTGTTTTAGCAAGCCACTTTAGGAGGATAATAATCTCATTTCACTTTAAGCCTTAAGTGGCTGTCCTGAAGCTGAGCAATAAATAGAAATTGAACTATTCACCCAAGATGTGATTTCTGCTTCTCACTTCCTTTATAAAATGCTCACCCTGAAGTGCATTGTATTTGCTATTGGCGGTATTTATAAAAGCAATGGGTCCATAATGCAAGGTGTTTTTCTCGGGTCTTCCTCCAAACCCATTTCAAAGACCACCCATGACAATCTCAGGATAAATGTGAGAAGGAACTCTTCAACGTGACTGAATCACAGTCTGGTTCTTAGAACAGTGTGGGAAGAGAACCATTTCAGATCCAATAGAATTACAAAGTCCTTCTGTTTAAGATACAACATGAATTCCGTGCACATAGTCACAGCTGCTTATACACTGGAAAATGACCATGAGCTGTGGCATCCTAGCACATACACTTGCATTCAAGGACTGTCTGTCTGTCTGTCTGTCTACCTGTCCATCCATCCATCCATCCATCGGAACCCCAAAGGGTTGGTTTGAAAGAGGGGTCAAAGAGACCATCTACATTAAGATTGAACGGCCCTCTCTCAATGGGGGAGGGGTGGGGTGGGGGGAACAGGGATACAACACCACCTACTGTATCTCCTGTTCACAACACATTCCTTTCACCAGTTCCAAGAAGCCTCCACATCCCTTTTGCACTATTCAGATGGCCCTGAGGGTACAGATTAACCTCCAAGTGGCCTCAACGACTCTCAGAAAGAGTGCTAATGACCAGATGACTGCAAGGAATATAAATCCTTCCATCCTCCACCATTCAGTCAGAACTGAAGAAGCTTCTTGGAGGAGAAGTGAAACATCTTCAAGGAAAAACAAAGTCCGGTTGCCTTTTGAAAAAGCACTTTTCGGACAACCATGACCTGGATGACTGAGAATCTCCATCAGCATCTATTAGATTTATATGACTCTCAGTGACTCTAGGAGGCCTACAAACAATAAAAGAGCCAATATAAAAAGAATAAAAACTATAACCCACCATTACGATCTCCCATGATGGTCATATTATATACATTTCCCCATAATTTTATTTATTTTGTCTCCCATCTTTATTCATTTTAACTAATAACTCAAGGTGGCGAGCATATCCAACCAACCTTCCTCCTCCTGGTTTCCCCACAACCACCACCCTGTGAGGTGAGATGGGCTGAGAGAGAGTGACCGGCTCAGGGTCACCCAGCTGGTGGTATTCATGGCTAAGGAAGGACTAGAACTCCCCACCTCCCGTTTTCTAGCCTGGTGCCTTAACCACTAGACCAAATTGGCTCTATGAGAGCTATTACTAACCGTGGTTTATGCAAAAGCCTTTCATAGTATTTATAAAGTGAAGGAAAACCAGATTTTAAATATACTCATAAAAATCATTTAGAACACTTCTTGACAATGCATTTCCAGCAACATGATAACATAAAGGGAGAGGAGTTTATCATCTGTAATGTCCACAATGGTTATTGCATCTACTTGGGGAAAAACAGGTTTCATTTCTGCAGCAGGGACCTTCCTGCAAACCTTCTCAGCATAAGTCAATGCCATAATTAAAAGTATAGCATTTGATTAAGGAACAAATGGCCATTTCTTAAACTGAGTTACTGCGTGGCTGCAATTTCCAAATTAGAAATTAAAAGTCCAGTAAGAAACAAGAAAGACATTTTACCCTAATAAATGCTGAGCTTCTATAAACAATGCATTACATAAATCATGAACAAATAACATTCCTCTCCCCTCTTTAGGTTTAACGTTTATAAAAGTACCAGAAACAACTCTGAACAGATTTTCAATGGAGATCACTATCACAGATTTAACTATCCTGAAAAGACTTTGGCATGCAACTCTTGGCCTGATACCAGGAAATCTCCCAGGCCACCGTAAGATAAACAGCTTAGCAGAAACTGGGTTTTCTAACTCTAGAATCAGGGAGAGGAGAGAGGGGGACAGGGGCTCATTTGGAGAACAAGATTCCCTGCCTCTCATCCAAAGCTTCCTTGAATAAGGAGCTACCCAAACAGGGGCAGTATCCATAGGAATTATAGATTGCGAAGTCCCGAGAGAGATTTTAGAAGTGCAATATATTTCAAAATGTAATACAGGTAGTCCTTGACTTACAACAGTTTGTTTAGTGACCGTTCGAAGTTATAACAGCACTGGAAAAAGTGACTTATGACCGTTGCAGCATCCCCATGGTCACGTGATTTACATTCGGATGCTTGACAGGTGGTTCATATTTATGATGGTTGCAGTGTCCCGGGATCACATGATCCCTTTTTGCAACTTTCTGACAAGGAAAATCAAGGAGGAAGTCACATTCACTTCACAACCGTGTTACTAATTTAACAAGTGCAGTGATTCACTTAACAAGTGTGGCAAGAAAAGTCGTAAAATGGGGCAAAACTCACTTAACAAATTTCTCGTTTAGCAACATAAATTCTGGGCTCCGTTGTGGTCGTAAATCAAGGACTACCTGCAGTTTCCATTTCATCAGAGGCTGCATATTAGTGGAAGTTGCTGCCCCGTTACAGGTAAGAGCCAATCATGGTTAAACTAAGTTTATTCCATGAAATATGCAGCATTTGATTCCTGTTTCTTCCATTGTTATAACTGTGCTGGGCAGTATGGAATAGTTGGCACTGGATGGGGGTTCATTTATTTACTAGATGTTTATCCTGCACTTATTACTTTATATGTAACTCAAGGTGGCAAACATGCCTAGTACTTCTTCCTTATCCTATTTCCCCCACAAAAACAACCCTGTGTCCCTGCTGAGACAGAGAGATTGGCCTGGAGTCACCCGGCTGGCTTTCATGCTTCAAGTGGAACTAGAACTCACTGTCTTCTGGTTCCAGCCTAGTGCCATAACCACTAGATCAAACTGGCTCTCAAATTACAGCACAGGTAGTCCAGCTCCAAATTCGTCCGTGCTAATACAGCTACACATCCTCCCAACGAATAATAAACCCTTTTGTTTGCGTTTTCCTCCAACCCATCATTTCATACTTTCATTTATGGTGATGCAAATTAGATACACAAATGAAGGCAAATATTATGTGTCGCAGGATAATGTTGTAGGATCCAATTGAAGTCAGTTGGCTGGCGACACCCAGGGGGAGGGCCTTCTCTGTGGGAGCCCCAGCCCTGTGGAACGAACTGCCCCCGGAAATACGTAAGATCTCCGACCTCCGGGTGTTTCGCTGCGCACTGAAGACCCTGTTGTTCCGCCAGGCCGGATTATCAACAAAATAGTTTTAAATTGGGGTATTTAAATTTTTGGGGCTTTTAAATCTGAGCCAATTTATTTAATTATTTTAAATTTTAAATTGTTGTTTGTCTGTGTTTTTAAATAGGCTGTACACCGCCCTGAGTCCTTCGGGAGAAGGGCGGTATAGAAATAAAATTATTATTTATTTATTATTATTAGTTACCGGAACCAAAGGTTTCGTTTTCCAAGCTTTCAGAGACTCCTGCTGGAGCTCATTCTCAGGGAACGTCTCTCTCACCAGAATGTCTGCTTTGGGCTACTGTGTGAGTAATGTTTATCCCTGGTTGTGTGTGGCTTTTTAGTTGTTGATTGGGGTGTTGATGGCTGATTATTAAGTCGTTGGTTCTTGTTTCCTTGTGCTTGCGCATAGAGTAGCCCAAAGCAGACATTCTGGTGAGAGAGAAGTTCCCTGAGAGGATGGGCTTAGAAAACTGAACCTCTGGTCCTGGTGATCGATCCAGATTGGATCTTCCAAATTAGATACAAATTCTATAGCACTATATAGCATCTACTTAAACAGTGATTCTTCCCTTCTTTCGATCATATATTTAGGCTGTAATGTCAAACAATCTTAGAATGCATTATCCCTTAACAAAAATACGTTTTTCTACAATACAACACATGAATGCTTCTTTCGTATCATTTAAGACTCTCACAAGGAAAATTAAACAGGATTATCGTAAGTGTTCACTATCATCACTGCCATCATCCCCGTCAATTAAATGTTGCCATTAAATAGTCAGTTAAGAGACACACGTCAACCTTTAAACAATTTGGACATCTACTGCTTCCAATTTTGATTTGTATCAGATATGTCACGGGAAACTTTACAAATTTCCTTGTACAGATGGACAGACAAGAAGTTTCACCCAAACCCCAGCAACCCAGAGACAGTGTGTCATTTTTTTCCTGGCGAGGGGAGTAAAGGGGCAAAGTAAGAAAGATGAATGGACCCATTTTAACCACTTAACCCAAGCCAAACAAGCCTCTCTGATATTTTGGACTGAGAGGAAAACGGAAGATTTAAGGCACAATCAGCTTACCTCTCTCCCCACCAAAGAAAGTCACCCTACTGTGACTGATAGCTTGCTGGTCTAAAGTACTCACAGCTATGATGATACCATGTTTGGATGTTATCCTATGACATTGTGATGAGTCGAATGTCTATGAAGATTCTCAGTCATCCAGGTCATAGTTGTATCAAAAGTGGTTTTTATTTTCCAGTTGCCTTTTCAAAAATAAAAACCATTTTTGATATGGTGATGAGTCCTTATGGAGACATAACAACAACGATGATGATGAAGATACAATTACTGGCTGCACGACAGCTCTGTATTCCTCCATCTTTAAATCTGTGCAGCTACCGCTAATTGTCCCCATCTAATCAAATGCTTTTTTGGCCATCATCCTGGGGAGGAGCGTGTGAAGAGCCTACCAGCCCTCGGTTCCTGACAATAAAGCTTTCTGAGCTGCTTCCAGAGAAGCCTCAGACCAGCTGCTGGATGACCATTCAATATTAAACTTGGCATCTATCTGTCTGCTGAGAAAGGTCAGGTTAGGAAGGCCTACGCTTTACTTACTTTACTTTTACTTTTATTTGATTTATATACCGCCCTACTCCCGAAGGACTCAGGGCGGTGAACAGCCAACAATAAAATACATATGTACAAAATTTAAAAAGCAGAAATAAAATTGAATTAAATAGTTTGGCCCAGACAAATTAAAACCCCAATTAATTTAAAACAAATTTAAACTTTGAGTATTAAAAATATTAAAATTATTAAAATTGTTTAAAAAGAGGGAGAAAGTTAGGTCAGGCCCGCCTGATGAAATAAAAAGGTCTTTAGAGCGCGGCGGAAGGTGTGCAGATCCGGGATCCTCCGTATCTCCGGGGGGAGCTCGTTCCAGATAGTAGGTGCCCCCACAGAGAAGGCTCTCCCCCTGGGGGCCGCCAGTCGACATTGTTTGGCCGACGGCACCCGGAGGAGCCCCTCTCTCTGAGAGCGTACCGGCCGGTGGGAGGCTATTGGTGGTAGTAGGCGGTCCCGCAAGTACCCAGGTCCTGAGCCATGGAGCGCTTTAAAGGTGGTACGCTGAGCATCAAGCCTGAGGCAAGACAGGAAAAGGGAGGTGCAGAGACCAGCGGCCCATTGATTTCCTTACCTGACAGTTTCAGACCTCGCTCGCCTACTTGGGTGTTGTACCCATTGGGCATTCTGAGAATGGCATCGTGAATCCCTGCTAGCTTTGCCACCGCGTAGATGTCTTCCACGGAGGCATTGATATTGCCATACTGGAGGTTGTAGAAGATGGTGTTGTGGAAGAGAACAGCATCCTAAGATATACGCAGACAAAACAAATACACGTGGTCCTCAACTTACAACAGTTCATTTAGTGACCGTTCAAAGTTACAACACTGAAAAAGGGACTCAGAACCGTTTTTCACCCTTACGACCATTGCAGCATCCCCATGGCCACGTGATCAAATTCAAATGCTTGGCAACTGACTCATATTTATGATGGTTACATGTCCTAGGTTCATGTGATCACCTTTTGCAACTTTCCGACAAGTGAAGTCAACGGGGAAGCCAGATTCACTTAACAACCGTGTTACTCACTTAACAACTGTGTCAAGAAAGGTTGTAAAATGGGGCAAAACTCACTTAACAAATGTTTCGCTTAGCAACAGAAATTTTGGGGCTCAATTGTGATCATAAGTCGAGGACTGCCTGTATCAAATGCTAACTGGCAATACAAAGGGTGTTTACAAAGTCAGAGTTGGCTAGAATTTTTCCAAAAACCACAGAGCTCCCGGGACATTTGAAGAGTGGTCCAAGATGCTGCTGCAAAGGTCATTCTAATCCAAGCTAGAGCGGCCGAGAGGAAGAAGGGCCCCCATAATAGGATGAACATTACTTACAAAACAGCCTGGAAAGCTGACATGGCAGGACAAGCCTACCAAGGGCCTACAAATCATTCAGATTTCAACTCTCAAAGGCTCTAATTGGCGTCTTGCCAAAAATGACAAGAAAGTGTAAGGACCAACAAAACAAACCAGAAGGGCAGGAGGCTGTTTACCCCCTTTGTAGAGTAATCTGGAATGCGTTAAAAGTGAGAAAACATTTCCAAGCCAGTGCCATGGCAAGAATCACCTAACCTGAGCATTATTAAGATACGACTGCTTCTCTAGAGCAGTGTTTCTCAACTGTGGCGACTTAAGTGTGGACTTCAATTCCCAGAATTCCCCAGCCAGCAGCTTCCACGGGATTATTTTGCTCCAGCTCCAGAAGCAACACAGGATTTAGCAGGAAATCCTTTTGGTGGATGTTTTCAGCTTTTGTGACTAGTTTCAGAAGGACATCAGTCTAGACCTTTTTTTCTGGGGGATTTTAATCATCTGATAAAAACTGTTTTATTCACACAAGCTGGGCCTGCTGATCTGATCTGGTTTTGTTTTTTTCCTTCTTCTATTTGGCTTCATCGCCTGAGTTTCCTCATTATTACATCAGTCTCTGGGCCTGCAACATTAGGATGATTTTCAAGGGAGGAAAAAAAAAACCATACCTGTGGCACAACTCCTAAAGCCTTCCGCAGGCTTTCCAAACTGACATTTTGAATATTCTTGCCAGCGACATAAATCTCTCCCTTCTGAGGCTCATAGAAGCGAAATAATAATCTCATAATTGTGCTTTTCCTTCAAAAAAAAAAAAAAGGAGACTCAGGATTAGAACAATGTTTTGCACATTGTTAAAATCCAAGTTTTATAAAAACCGAAGTTTTTATTGCCGTTAAAAAAAAAGAAAAGAAAAAAGAAATCAATCAATGATGCAGAATTTTGTGCATCCATTTACCCACCCTGACCCACTGCCTCCTACAATGGCCACTTTTCTTCCTGCAGGGACTTCAAAAGACACGCCACTGAGGACTTTCTGCCCCTCAAGGTATTCAAAATGCACGTTATCAAAGGCGATGGTAGCAGTCTGTGGGGTGATCTGCAGGGGTGGAGCCAGTTCTTTATCCTATTAAGAGAAGAGTCCCGCTTTACACACTGCCCAGAAGGTATTTTAAAGAGCTTAACAAGCTAAACAATCGATCTAATTGAAAATGAGGCACAAGCAAATGCCTGAAAGAGGTTAAAAGTAATGATAATTTTTTTTAAAAAAACAAACCCTAGCAGTTTCAGCCACAGGTAAATTTCTTTCTTTCTCTCTCCCCTTTTCTTTCAAGTTCAATAATTTTGTTTGCCAGAATGGTCTGGCTCCAAAGCAGCCTTTCGCACAATCAATTCTGCATCATTAATTAAAATGACAGAATAAAATTTCAATGCACAGGGCACACTTATATAAAATGCAGAGATTACACATACCCGCTTGGCGCCCCCATCTTTCCAAAAAATGCTCTTTCAGAAATGCAACATTAAAATGAAGGATCTTCAGTAACTGCTCAAATCTTGCCATTAAAAACAAATCTGGATTCCTTTTAAACTAGCATACAAGACAAATGTTTAAAAACGAAGATTTTATAGACAATACTCACTTTGATTTTAGTGTCGATGTTAAGCAGCGTAAACAATAAGTTCATGTCTATGAGCGCTTGCCTCGTCTCTCTATATACCGTCCCCAGGAAGTTAAGGGGCAAGGAAATCTGGAACAGCAATCCGTTCACCATGACCAGATCACCAACAGTCAAATTACCTTCGTGACAAAGAAAAGGCAGATAAGCAATAAGGCAGTTGTCAGCTGTGTAGCTTAATGGTTCAAAATAAGACACAGCAAGCTTATTTTTTCCAAAGCACCAGAAGGCAAGGCAAGAAACAATGGTTGGAAACTAACCAAGGAGAGAAGCAACCTAGAACTCAGGAGAAATTTCCTAATGGTGAGAGCAATCAACCAGTGGAACGGATTGCCTCCAGAAGTTGTGGGTGCTCCATCACTGGAGGCTTTTAAAGAGAGACTGAAATGGTATAGGGCAGGGATGGCTAACCTTTTTGCCATCGCGTGCCAGGAGCGTGGTTGAGCATGGGGGGGGGGGGTTCGCATGCATGTGTGCCCACACCCATAATTCTACGCGCCTCGCCCCCACGCATGCGCCCGCCCCACTCCCCCCACTCCTGGCACACAATGGCCCAGTGGGCCTGTTTTTCTGTCTCCCCAGGCTCCAGAGCCTTTCTGGGAGTCTGGGGAGGGTGAAAACGGCCTTCCCCATCGCCCCTGGAGGTCCTCTGGTGGCCAGAAACGCCCCATTTGCCAACTTCCAGTGGGACCGGAAGGCCCATTTTTTGCTCTCCCCAAGCTCCAGAGCCTTTCTAGGAGGGCCTCTGGGGGGGGAAGGGAGGCCATTTTTGCCCTCCCCAGGTTCCTAGAAAGGCTCTGGAGCCTGGAGAGAGAGAAAAACAGGCCTTCCCCCCCCCCCAAGACCCTCCAGAGGCAGGAAACAGCCTGTTTCCTACTTCTGGTGGGCCCAGAAGGCCCAAAAATCAGCTGGCCGGCATGCGTATGCACACTGGAGCTGAGCTTGCGTGCCCACCAATATGGCTATGTGTGCCACCTGTGGCACGCGTGCCATGGGTTCGCCATCACGGGTATAGGATCTCTTGCTCTAGCAGGGGGTTGGACTGGAAGATCTCCGAGCTCTCTTCCAATTCTATTATTCTATGTTCAAAGCTATAATGAACCTGACTCAAATTCATATTCAGCACAGATTCATATTAAAGATGAAGCCAGCGGACAGCCACATGTTTAGATCACATAATTACAAAACGTAGCAGAAAAAAGGGAGGGGGGACCTGCAACCCCTTGTTGCAAAACCCGCCTTCCTTGTCCTTGGTGGTGCCAGCTGGCGTGGCTGGGGGGAAACACCTGGGGCGCCACCACAAATACAGGACATGCATTTGAAAAGAGCAAGGAAAAGGATCAACCTGTGGTAGAGCAGGGAGGGGAAGTGAAACATGAGTTTAATATGAAGAACTAGGTTTGGACGCGTTAAGAGGTACCTGCAATAATTCCCTTGCTGGCCATCACCATGATGGCTGTTAATCCAATGCTGAATATAGCGCTTTGTCCAAAATTAAGAAGAGCCAAAGTTGAGGTAGTTTTCAGTGAGGCATTTTCATAGGTCTTCAAAAATCCATCATACCGTTGGGCTTCATAATTTTCATTATTGAAGTACTACGAAAAGGGAGAAAAGATGGCACGGGGTTCATCTCCTTAGGAGAATCCTCGGCATTTTATGATTTAGGATGCAATTACAGGTAGACCTCGACTCATGACCACAACTGAGCCCAAAATTTCTGTTGTTAAGTGAAACATTCACCTTTTGTTGTGGCCTGTCGGCCCTTCCAGCAGCCAAATCAGAGGAGGAGGAGGAGGAGATGGCATGGGAATCAGGGCCAGCATCAGGGCAACCTGAGGGCTTTGAGGGGGAAGACGGAATGGAGCTGGCAGAGAGAGAGACAGAGGCGGAGCCTGGGCCGTCTGTCAGCATTCAGATGGAGAGTCAACAGCCTCCAGGTCTGGAGGTGGCTGATGAGGAAGAGGAGGAACAGCTGGGTCCAGTGCCTGACGTGCGGATGTGCAGAAGGCAGAGGAGAGGAGAGCAGCAGAAATCTATGGGCCCATCCTTGGGACAGAAGAGCCACCGCTGCTAGCGAAGCCCCACCCTAGCTCTGAGGATAAAGGGCAGGGGGCGGAGATGAATAGATGTGGCAGACAACTATTTGTCTCCCTGCCGGACAGACTTGTTAGCCTGCGAGAGAAATTTTTGCCAGGGCTGCTGGCGCTCCTAATAAAGGAATCATTGCTTCAGCTACAGAGGGTTTGTTGTGTTTGGGGAGCTGAGTCAGAACACCTTTCTTGCCACAGTTGTTAAGTGAATCACTGCAGTTAATAAGTTATTAACCCGGTTGTTAAGTGAATCTGGCTTCCCTATTGACTTTGCTTGTCAGAAGGCCGCAAAAGGGGATCACTTGACCGTGGGACACAGCAACGGTCATAAGTATGAACCAGTTGCCCAGCATCTGAGTTGTGATCACATGATCACGGGGATGCTGCAATGGTCGTAACTGTGAAAAATGGTTCCATTTTTCAGAGCTGTTGTTACTTTGAACAGTCACTAAATAAATTGTTGTAAGTTGAGGATTACCTGTATCTGTGTTTTCTGTGAATCAGTTGGACCAACCATTGAGCATGATCTGGCGCATCAAGACGTACCATGTTTCATATGTTCTTACCGGCCAAATGCAGTCTTTTCATCCTAATAGCACATTCTCTTGTAACACTGATCCATGGCTCATCCTCAGTGGTTAAAGAGCCAGGCAAGACAACAGGTGTCGTATGGGGTTAAAGCTGACCGTCCCAGAATTACCATTCAGTTTTCCAGATGAGTATGGATTCAGATTGGGACAACCCTACTTTTACAGCTGCACCCAGGAAACATATTGTTATGATATTGTTCCAATCTGCGTAGCAAACTGAGTTGTAAGCTTTTGAAATCCTTGTCAAATATTGATAAATAAGAAATGCCATGTGTATGCCCAATGAATACTGCAAACTTGGCTGATGTGAAAAAGTTTCCTGCAGTAGTGGGGAAGGCAACATTTTTAAAAATGGCTTGCCATTGCCTTCTTCCTAAGGCTGTGAGAGAGTGACTGGCTAATTCTTCCGGAGTCATATACCAGCGATACCACATCATTTTATAGAAATTTTGTTTTAACAAAGGTTTAATGAAAATTTCAACCCTTTCCATGTTTTCTCACTCTCCCAACAATATTCTATTTGAAATTCTTAGCCCATTTTATCATACTCTCTTTCATTTGTTCATCCTCCGTTTCCAATATCAGTAAGAGTTCTTTCATTTTAACAATTACATGTTCGCCATTTATACATAATTCAACTTCAAATTCTTTCTTTTGTTGCTCAATTCCAAATGTCCTGTTATCTACCTTAATTCGTTCTCTGAACTCTGCAAACGAAACACATTGAAAACTAAATCCCCCCCGGAGCCAATTGTTCTTTTGATTTCATCTTATATTTTCTCCATGTTTTTGGTCTAACAACTCTCAATAGGTTAACCGTTTCTCTTTACCTGCTGTTTCTCTCCTATAAAATGCTGCTTCTGCTGAAACCAAGAAAAGCATTTTTGAACAGAGTCTAGGTTTATACTATTCCATATTCTCAATACGGCACTTCTTGATATATTGATTTTTAAAATTGAGATTAACCTTAAGTTTATTCAGGCCATCCACATTAGCTAGCCCTTAAACTGTGTTGCCCATCATGGCTTGGGTTCTGAGCTTGCATTTCTGCTTTTAGTTGAACAGGAATGAACAAACTGCCCTACAGCTGATCAAACACACTTAAGCAGACTTTTCAGTGAAAAAAGCATCTGGCTCCTTTAAGAAGCAAATCAAGGGACTTCCGGTTGGCAAGAAAAAGAAGCAAATCAAGAAGGAAAGTATGAAAGGAGAAGCAGCATTCTTATATTACACACAGGTAATCAACAGCTTATGGCCCACGTAATTGAAAATTTGTTTACCTATTTAGGCTAAGAATAATCCTTTCAGTCATTATTTGTAACATCAAAAAATCATCTTTTTTGAGTAAAGGGTACCAAAAAAGACATGCATTGTTAATAATACTTGTCTACCCAAGTAATGACAATATGAAAAGTTAAAAATATTAATGGCTTACCTTCACAGTTTCATAATTCAGCAGAGAGTCAATGGCGGCGTTCCCTGCATCGTTATCTGCTTTGTTCATTTCGATCCTAAATTTAGTTCTGCAAGACAAAAGGTTGGCAGAGACAGTTCTTCCCATCCAGTTCCACCAGGCAGTCAAATCTCATCAGGGACTGTCTTACCTCCACTGCGTAAGTCCTATTGTGAATGCCGTGTATGCTCCTAATGTCCCCAAGGTTACGAGTGCAAAATGTGCACCACATTTATAATACTGCAGGGAAGAGAAAAGAAAAAAAAAAGGGGGGGGGAGATTCCAATCATTTTAGTTAGAACATCGATGTACAGAGAGCTCTCTGGACAAGACATACATATAAGTAATAATTGTCTACAAGCCAAAGAGAAGTGGAATGGGAAGATTATGGTACAGGAAGTTTAGCTCCTTGACACCATGTGCACTTAGGAGCAGCTCCACAAGGCCACAGACTCTCAGATACAAACACTTAACTTGTGCTCTTGAGCTACTGCACTTACAGCAGAGGAGGGGAAAGAATCTTTATCTACAAGAAGTGCATACAGAGAGCTGTTTTCAACCAAAATGAATGGAAGTAATGAATGGAATCCAGGAGCTTTGATTCAAGAAAAAGATGGGCAGATCTTACCAGATTTGTCAGGAAATAAGCTGCAATGATTCCAATTAAGATAAGATAACCTTTATTGTCACCTTTTTCTGTGTACACACTGGCACACATTAAAAATGAAAATTCTGATGCGCGCTCTAAAAATACACACACACACACACATAAATTAATCACAGTCCATTTTGAATACATACCGGTAGTAGGAAAAAAAACGTCTTGAGAGTTAACAATAGCAATAGCATTTAGGCTTATATACTGCTTTACAGCCCTCTCTAAGCAGTTTACAGAGCCAGCTTCTTGCCCCCAACAATTTGGACCCTGATTTTAGCAACTCTGGAAGGATGGAAGGCTGAGTCAACCTTGAGCCGGTGACACTCGAACTACTGGCAGTTGGCAGTCAGCAGAATTAGCCTGCAATACTGCATTTTAACTACTGTGCCACCAAGGTTGAACCTGTACAAAGATATTCCAGAACAGTTTTACCTCTTTCGCTAAATATCTCCATATCCAATATGGACTGGTGGTCATATAACAGTCTAGCATTACTGTACAATTCTGCTTTCTTGTCATAATTCTTAAAGAATCACTCAATCTGGATGGATCTTTCATTTCCAAAACCCCAAAACTTGAGAGCTGAAGCAGCTGCAGCCAAGCAAGGCATTGCCGTAACTCTGAATAAGGCGCCATTGTATGATGATATTTTAAGCCCATAGAAGTGACTCCAAGATTTCCAAAGGAAAAATTGCTATTCTCTTTGAAAGTTTTGGGATAGTCCAGCCTGGCATATTTGCACGACTTCAGCTTTGATGAATGAGAGCTTCTGGGCACATTTTACCATCAGCAGCAAGGGCAGGAAACAAATCCAAGGCACCCTAAAGCCTCTGTTTCTTTTCCTTTAGGCCAGTGTTTCTCAACCTTAGCAACTTGGAGATGTGCAGACTTTAACTCCCAGAATTCCTCTGATAGCAGAGCTGGCTAGGGAATTCTGGGAGTTGAAGTTCACACATCTTCAAGCTGCCAAGTTAAGAACACAGTCCTAAAATGATACTTATTACTCTGTCATGTGTGAGTCCTTGGCATTTGCTATCTGGAGAAACAGCTGTGAGAGATTTCATACTTTAAGCTCCAATTAGAATAGGGTTTATTTCCTTTTCTTGGCACAATGCAAACCCCACCCATTTAAATGAAAGATACCGGGCGTTATTAACTCAAAAGCCACCACTGTTTGACTTGGGGATGCGTTTCATATCCTGTCTTTACATTCCTGCTTGAGATTTGGCACAACACTTATGGGTCTCCGGCTTGAAAGCCTGGCTAATTTAAGGAAGGAGAAGGATTATGTGCCTGCTCTTAAACGTCAACCTGGTTCAAATGCTGTGGAATATTGAGAACACCAGATGGAAAGCATGGAATAAGAAAAAGAGCATCTGGGCCATTGTAACTATACTGACAGCTAGCCTTCGCGGCAATAATCTGTGAGCGTTGCTCTCTCTTAGCTTATATGCTGCATTATTGAGAAGTAGAGGCTATCAACAAGGGTTTTTTTTCCAGAGAAGTGGGGAGATATTATCCAGGCAGTCTTCGATTTAGGACCAAAATTGGGCCAGGAATTTTGGTCATAAATTGAGGTGACCCTTAAACGGGTCACCAAATGATTGTAAAGCAAGTCAACATGGTCATTAAGCGAACCACACGGATGTTAAGCAAATGCAGCATTATCCAATGCGCATTTTTTTCTGTTTTCTCTGGAAAGGATATTGCAAATCACAGTCATGTGACCATGGGACGCTGCAAATGCTTATAAATGTGAACCCAGCATCCAAAATGTAGTCATGTGCCTGCATGGGGCGGGTGTGACATTTTACAATTGTCAGAAGTGCTTTTACAGGGCATAAAGCACCCTTTCCAAGGCCGTCATAATGGTCACTAAGCAAGACCTACCTCTACCTGTTAGGATCCTCCGGTCATTGTACAGTAAACATGGAGCATTTCGCAACGTAGGGAAGAAGGCTGTGCAAAGGAGGCTTTTGCAAAACTCACTGGGGCAAGCAAAGCACTCATCTTCCAAGCACCAGAAAGAGTAAAGCTCAGTGCAATGCTCTCAAGGCTTTCCTCAGCGGCTTCTGTGTGCCCAGGTTTGGACTGAGCTTTTGCCTTGCAAAGTGGCCATTTCAAATGTTTTGCATGAGTCTGATACAAACGGAGCTCAGATGCATTTAAGTTGTAGAAAATGCATTCTTAAAGTAAATGCAGAAGCAGCTCTACGGCTAAAGAGAGGTTTTCAAACAGACACTGGGTACTTCTCCTGGAATCAAGTTAGGTTCTGCTGTCTTTATTCAACCAGTTAACTTGCTTATCATACCAGCTCCCTGTATCAGCATCACATTCAGATGATGTTTAGTGGATGCTTCTTTTATAGATTAACAGCCATGAACATCCAGTGGGGCCACTTTTTCTATGTCTGTATTTCCTTAAGAATAATAAAGCACCAAGAGCTGCCCTGGGGATGCCAAAGCAATAGCAATAGCACTTAGATTGATATAGTGCTTCATAGTGCTTTACATCTCTGTCTAAGCAGTTTTATAGAGTCAGCATATTGCTCCCAATAATCCGGGTCCTCATTTTACTGACCTCAGAAGGATGGAAGGCTGAGTCAACCTCGATCCAGTCAGGATCGAACCGTTGGCAGTGGGCAGAGCCAGCCTGCAATGCTGCATTCTAACCACTGCGTCACCAGGGCTCTCAAAGGGGGTGAAACTGAAGCAAAGGGTGGGTGGGGCCATGTTAGATGGCTGCAACAGCCCTCCTCTGCCTTTCTGACCCCTTCTTTTTCCTCTTTTCTTCAACAGGGTTCTGGGAAAGGCAAAGACTGGGCCACACCTAGTGCCAGGGATATCCGAGAGCCACTAGACGTGGATCTCAAACTAACGATTGGTGCCGCAATTGAATGAAAACAACACGTACCAAAATCCCACTCACGAGGGCAACTTCAAACAAGGTGGGGCCCAGATTAAACACCAGGGCACTGAGCACAAAGCTGATGCCGCGGGTGCCTCGATCGATGGCTTTGGACAACGCTCCCGTTTGCCGACTCAGATGGAAGCCCAAGTCCAGCTGATGCAAGTGGAGGAAGACATTTTTGGCTATCCTCCTGATGGAACTCTGGGCCACTTTCCCAAAGACGGCGTTTCTGGCTTCGTTAAACAACGCTGCGCCTGCTCGCGAGGTGCCGTCTGGTAAAAGGAGGAGGGGAGAGAAAAAGGCTTTAATTTCTAATTAATTTTACTTTATTCATTTTCAGCAGATTTTAATACCCCCCCCCATGTTAATGTTTCTGGATGAGAAGTCAAAGGTTAAAGATTTAAAGTCAAAGATTTCATCTTCAGATATTTGGATTAAAAAAAAAGAAAACACAACGCAAAAGCAGGCCTGGAGACTAAGCTATTATTCCAGCAGATAACACAACTCAAGCGTATCGCAGTTCTGTTCATTCTTCATGATAACAAAGTAGGAGAGACTCCCGCGGACAACGTTCACCCCAGATGCTTCCCCGTGAAAGGTCAGGTGCACCAATGTTCCCAAGCCTTCCCGAAGAAAGTCAGCACCTGTCAGCAGATTAAAGCATCACACTTACATCCAATCAGAACAGCTGTTGCCATGGTTGCAACTGTATTGGGTGCATCACTCAGGTTCAGAACATTTCCAGACAGCTGGTTGAGGTTGTCTACTGCATATTTAAACATGAAGGGAACCACTATGTTCATAGCCTAAAAAGCATAATATATTATGCAAGATCATTATATACATGGTTATGCAAGACATGCTAAAAATGCTTTATTTATAAAGTATAAATGTTTTCCCTGAAGAAGCTGAATGGTGATATTTTGCTACAGTCTACTTACTGGCAGAGCACTGCGGCCTTCAGGCACAACAGTGTCAGAGTACAAGGCCTGCCCGCCCAGAGCAGAAGTGACGAGTTTTCTCCTTTTCATAAAAAAACAGCCTTCATCTCCACTACCCTTGGTTGAGAAAGTGCTCGTTAAAGTGTTGACAAGACTGGGAGACACAGAGGAAAATAATTCTAGCCTGCATGGAATGTATTTTTAGAGCCACTGGAAGCTGCTCAAAGCGTTTCAACCCCAAGACTTTGAGGACGGAACTCCATGGCCTTTCTTGACAAGGCAGACATTAAGCCAAGATAAACCTGGTGTATCAAAAGGCACAACGGGGGAAAGGTTACCAGGAACCTTGTCAGACAGAAACTGAAATTCATCCCTGAAAATTGGCTGAGGGGGAAGAGGAACATTCCTATACAGGTAGTCCTCAACTTACGACCACAATTGAGTGCAAAATTTATGTTGCTAAGTGAGAAATTTGTTATGTGAGTTTTGCCCCATTTTATGACTTTTCTCATCACATTTGTTAAGTGAATCAGTGCAGTTGTTAAATCAGTAATCCGGATGTTAAGTGAATCCGGATTCGCCCCATTGACTTTCCTTGTCAGAAGGTCACCCTGGGACACTGCAACCGTAATAAATATGAGTCAACTGTCAAGCATCTGAATTTTATTCGTGTGACAAATGGGGATGCTGGCATAAGTGTGAAAAATGGTCATAAGTCACTTTTTTTCAGTGCCGTTGTAGCTTCAAACGGTCACTAAGCAAACTGTTGTAAGTCAAAGACTTTTACTTTTTACAAAGGATGTGCTCAAGGTAGAAATGAAATTCAACAATTAATTTTAACTTATTCAATTTTGGCGTTGCCTGACTCCAGATAACTCTGGATGGCTCACAACGTAAGAACTATAAAATTTAGCACAAGAATAATTTTTTAAAAAAAGAGAAAAAAGAGCTTGAAAAATAAAAGACACAATGGTTGTCTAGCCAACAATGCACAGTGAGTGCAGTTCAAGTGCAAAAATTCAGCACCATGCGGTCAATTGAGAGCAACGTGGTGCACCTAGGATATCGTTTCCTGATTTGGATCGGGACCTTTTGCAGGTGAGCTTCTTGTTCAGGTAACTGTACCAACGTGCATATGCAATTGCACACACAGCTGTGCTGCCTGCTGCTGCTTGTAAAACCTATGTAACATTTAAGAAACTTTTGACCCCTTTACTCTGTGTGTGCTTGGCATGGATCAGGATGGTAGCTGGGAGGGAGGCAGGTTTTTCTAATATGTTTGAAGCTGGCAGCAGCTCGGGTAATGATTTCATAGCATTACTCACACGGGAGGTGAAAATTCTTACCGGTTTCCCATTTATAGGGGGATATCCCTCCCCCCACCTTTTTTCTTCTGGCTACACCTAACTAGTATACAACACACAGCTTGATGAGAAATTATATACACGATTTGGGGGTGGGGATACTGGAACCAGATATCACTTTCAAGATTCAGGTATGTGTTGCTGCATTTCAGAAATGAGGTTCTGGTAGGCTCTGAAGATTACCAAAAGGATTCCAGATAGTGATCTACCTCTGGGTTGCCCAGTGCTGATATATAGGTAAAATGGACCATTTGGTGGACCATCTGCAGCCAGCGACAGCTCCCCATCGCCCAGTGCGTTCTCACAGGGAGGGCCTCCTTGGGGTGCCGTCGGCCAGACAATGTCGGCTGGCAACCCCTAGGGAGCGGGCCTTCTCTGTGGGTGCACCTACCCTGTGGAATTAGCTCCCCTGGAGCTCCGGGTGGCCCCTAACCTTCGCTCTTTCCGCCGTGACCTTAAAACATGGTTATTTCGCCTGGCTGGTTTGGACTGAAGGGGTTTTAAAGGGGATTTTAATGGTCTTTTTATAATCTTATTGGGTAGTTTTAATATTTATTTTTCTTGTTTTTATTGTTGTGAGCCGCCCTGAGTCCTTCGGAGATAGGGCGGCATACAAGTTTAAATAATAAATAAATAAATAAAAACACAACAGCACCACAAGCACACTTCTGATTCACCGCTCCTTTTAAAAGCTGGAGAAAAACCAGCCATTTTCCTCCTTCTTTGCAAAAATCTTTGCAAAAACCAACCAGCGACCATCGGGTGCTGACCTACTCAGCAATCGCTTTTTCCCCATGCTAAATTCAGTAAGACAGCCTGGTTTACTTTCATTTTGACTTTATTTTTAAGCTACCTGCCTGAAGGCGACATAGGACAGCAGCAGAACTTATAAGTGTAAAAAAAACCCAAAAACCCAGCAATGGCAACACTTTAAACTTTTATGTAATATAAAATACATTAAAATCTATTTCACTCAACTGAATACACTCCTAGCAATCCCCGCAGGACTAAAACATCAATAGAGGAGCACTTCCCTAATAAAAGCCAGTTGAATCAGGTAACATTTTTAAAGTCAGTGCAGTTATGGCAGTAAACTGCGCACAAATTGATGGCTAAGTCCTTTTGGTAGATTTACATAGATGTTAAAAAGCGCCGAGGGCATGCTCCAACCCTGGGGAGTCGTGAATGCCACAGACCAGCATTATCTTCTGAAATAAGGTTCACATTACACACTAACCCAAAATGAGATTGCTTTAGCCTCTCCCCTATTGTGTGATACAAGACCACCAATTTTGGATTACCAATTAATCATGGCTTACAGCAATGTGCAGAACCAGCCTGAGATTGCCCTTCCCTAGCTAACCCAGATACAGAAGCAGAAAGGATACCAAGCTAGAAAGTCATGAATGCTGAAGAGCAACTAAGAGTAACCAACATGAGAACATTCCTCCTATCTGGAGTGGTACATTTTCCAGGGCCACCACTAAAAAGGCCCTGAATAACACAACTCCCAATGATCTAATGTTTAAATAGGATAAGGCTTCATTAAAGAGAGACCAAAGTTTTAGAGAGAGACTTCTCTCTTCTCCTGTTCTGTCCCTCAAACTGTTCCCTGTGGTGGCTGCTTTGGGGCTATTAGAGACGTAAATGCTTCACATCACCATTTGATATTGGGTCTTGCTTTGCCTCTAGGAGTTTACTCAGATTAGAATTACACAACATCCCTGAAGGTTTCACACATTTAAAATGTTACAATCACAAATCACAGTCAGTGGGAAAAAAACCAGATTGTTGGAAAATTCAGACATAAAACTCTAAGGAATTAGAGAATGTGTTCAACAGATGTTGAAGCTTAAAAGAAGCATTATTGTTTTAGAATTTTAATTTCTAACTATGCTTTTCAGATAAGCAGCAACAAGCGTTGGTCAACTCCCTTCGGTCCGGCTTGCCTGGAAACTCAATTTTAATTCATTCTTCTGTTTTTGGCACGATACCACTCCATCTGCACTACATTGTGGTGACCATCATTTAGAGGCCATAAAACTGGTTTCCCTGCGAGAGCTTACTCTGTAGTAATGACATTTATTATAATGACAATTCTGGAAAGCTCCCTCCCCAGCTATTTTTTTTTTAAAAAACAGGCTATACACCACGGTGAGTTTTAAGAGATACATATTTTATATGTATATAAATATACATACATACATCCCCAAAGTTAAAAGGGTAAAGGCTCCCCACCAACCTTTTAGGTATCCATCTGAATCTTCAATTAAATTAATTGGCTTTACTATAATTTTGCAATAAATAAATAAATAAATCCTCCTCTGATACCCTACCTTTGAAAGTGCTTACACGAATTTTAGAATCGGTCTCTCCCATTCCCAAAGGGTAAAAGTATGAATCTGAATGAGGCACCACAATATTACATCCCATCGTCTTCTCATTTTCCCTCTCCTTCACCACTTACTACCCGTCAAAATCAAGTGTCACGTTCAGCTTATTTACCTTCCTCCTGTACCAGTGACTGATTAACAACTAAAATGAATTTTTCCAGAGAGCCACTTTAGGAATTCCCAGAAGGTCTCGTGATCATCCATCAAATGCTTTTCAGGGGTTCTAAAGTTTTCATACCTGAAACACGTTCCCAAAATTTATGGTAAGTATTAAAGACTTTACAAATATTTCAATGACCTACCTGCACTCTTTCTGAGTCTCATGTACCAGCAGTTGAAAACTATTACGTTAATAGCAAAACACCCCTTGTTTTATAAAAGCAGAAATAAGTTTTAAATTCCCTTCTGCTTTCAAACAGTCTGTAATTGCCAGATAACTTAAGAGAACCACTACAAGCTGCAGCTAAATATCTCTTTAGGCAAATAAAATTAGAATGCATTTCTTTGGAGCCAAGCCATGCTTATACAAGCAAGAATCGGTTTTCTAGAAAAGAATCCTTCAGTATTCATGGAAGTATAGAAAACTGACCAAATGCTTGGTTCTAAGTTGAAGTTTTTAATTATGCGCCATCATCAAGTTGGTACTGACTTAGTGACCAGAGATTTTCTCCATGATGGTTAACTTGGTTTTTCAAGTCATCTAACAATGTATTCATCACAAATGTAACTGAGTCCCTCCCTCCTGATGCTGGTCAGCCTCTTCTTCTCTTACTTCTGCCTTTCCCAGCATTATAACCTTTTCCAAAGAGCTACAAAGTGGAATATTTTGAGCCTAGTCATGTGAGGCCTCTTGGTTGGTTTGATCATCCATTTCCTATCCTGCTACTTATCACTGCTTCAAATATTCTGATGTACTGTGATACTGTGCCATCTGAATATCTTCTCCAAGGTCTTCGTGAGTATTCTTCCAAGCACTAGTAGTAGTTTTAATCATCCAGTCATGTCCGACTCTTAACGACTTTATAGGCAAGTACTCTCCACGCTACCCTGTCAAACATGGCTTCTTGATGGATGTTCATCTTTGTTTCAATTTTGACGTTATCAATGCAGCAAGTTCTCTGCTTGCCAGGAGTGGATTCTAATTTTTTTTACTATGGGTTCTGTGGGCGTGGCTTATTTTGTGGGTGTGGCTTGATGGCCATGTGACAATTCTTTAGGATTTAGCAGAGGTACTGGTCTACCAGGCTTTTAACTGCTTGCAGAGCTGTACCAATCTACCCATTTATTTTTGCAGACACTGGTCTACCTACCTACCTACCTACCTACCTACCTACCTACCTACTTATTTATTTATTTATTTATTTATTTATTTATTTATTTATTTATTATTTATTTATTTATTTATTTATTATTTAAATTTATATACCGCCCTACTCCCGAAGGACTCAGGGCGGTGAACAGCCATAAAATAAAACATATAGATACAAAATTTAAAACAGAGATAAAACCGATTAAATAAATTTGGCTGAACCATTTTAAAACCCCAATAATTTAAAACCAAATTTAAAATTCCCATTTAAAAGAGGAAAATTTAGGTCAGGCCAGCTTGATGAAATAGGAACGTCTTAAGCGCGCGACGGAAGGTATACAGATCCGGGATCCTCCGTATCTCCGGGGGGAGCTCGTTCCAGATAGTAGGTGCCCCCACAGAGAAGGCTCTCCCCCTGGGGGCTGCCAGTCGACATTGTTTGGCCGACGGCACCCGGAGAAGCCCCTCTCTATGGGAGCGTACTGGTCGGTGGGAGGCTATTGGTGGTAGCAGGCGGTCCCATAAATAACCAGGTCCTAAGCCATGGAGCGCTCTGAAGGTGATAACCAAAACCTTGAAGCGCACTCAGAAGACCACCGGGAGCCAGTGCAGCTCGCACAGGAGAGGGTTACATGGGAGCGCCACATTGCTCCCATCACCACCTGCGTGGCCGCACTCTGCACCAGTTGGAGCCTCCGAGTGCTGCTCAAGGGGAGCCCCATGTAGAGAGCGTTACAATAGTCCAGACGGGAGGTGACGAGGGCATGAGTGACCGTGCGTAACGAGTCCCGATCCAGAAAGGGACGCAACTGGCGGATCAGGCGGACCTGATGAAAAATCCTTCCGGTCACGGCCGTCATATGCTCTTCTAAAGACAGCCGTGAATCCAGGAGGACACCCAAGTTGCGAGCCCTCTCCGTGGGGGCCAATGATTCGCCCCCAATAGTCAGTGATGGCACCAGCTGACTATATCGGGACGTCGGAAACCACAGCCACTCGGTCTTGGATGGGTTGAGCCTGAGCCTGTTTCTCCCCATCCAGATCCGTACGGCCTCCAGGCACCAGGACATCACTTCAAGGGCATCGTTGGGGTGGTCTGGGGTGGAGATGTACAGCTGGGTGTTGTCAGCGTACTGATGGTACTCCACCCCGAAACCACGGTCTACCCATTTATTTTTGCAGGCACCGGTCTACACATTTGTTTGCTTTTAACACTGATCAGCTGTAGGGCGGCCCTTTGAAGCCCCGCGGCAAGAGTTTAAACAGTTTTTTCCCCTCTAGCCATCAACTCAGGAGGCAGCAATAGATTGGGGGTGGGGCTAAATAAAAGGTAAGAATAATGCGGGGGGGTGGGGGGTGAGGGCAGGGGGGCCAGAACCGGTTCGGTGACGTTATATCATCACCACTACTGGCTCGGCGGAACTGTTGCTTGCCCCTTCTTCTTGACCCATTAACCGTTCCTAGCATCATTGCCTTCTCCAATGAATTTGCACGCATGAGATGGCCAAAGTAAATCAGACGCAGTCTTGTAAATTTGACTTCTAGTGATGTTTCTAGTTTTATACGATTAAGCACCACTCTGATGGTTGCTCTGGCTGCTCATGGCATATGCAATACTTTGCGCCAGCATCACAGTTCAAAGGCATAAATTTTTTGATCAGCTCTTTGTAAGCGTCCAACTCTCACATCCGTACATCATTACAGGGAAGACTATTGCTCTAACTAGCCTGTTTTTTGTATTTATATCAGTATCTTTGCTTCTCCACATCTTATTCATGTTAACTATTGCAGGGCGGCTTAAGTTTATCCTGCGTTTGATTTCAAGTGTACAACTGCCATCATGAACAATTTTTGATCCAAGGAAGATAAATTCTTGATCTAATTCAATTTCCACCTTGTTGATTTTAAACATTTCATGTCCACCTGCAGCTGTTATTGTTCCAAATGCTAGTCTGTGGCTTATTTCTTAACTACCTCTTTCTGTATGGTTGATGTTCATCCTAAAAGGCAGATGTTACCTATCACTTCAATATATTCAATATCAATTCTGAGATTAGTTGTTATACCTGCTTTCATTTGCTTGGTCTCCTTTTAGTTCCATTTTTTCACTGTGTTCCTTCACTTTTATTCCTAGAGGTAGCAGATCCTCTGCATTCTTGGCTATCAGAGAAGTGTCACCAGCATTGAGCAGGTTATTGATGTTTCTCCCTCTAATTTTAAAACAATCCAGCTTTCCTTATGTCTGCAGCATTTAAGTTGAGTAAGTAAATAAATAAGGGAAGAACATACAGTCTTATCTCACTCTTTTGTCAACCTGGAGCCAATCCATTTTTATCACCTTCTGTCTGTAGTGTGGCTTCCTGATCTGTATATCTAATATTTCCAACTTTGGCATTCCAGTCTCCACTCACAAGCAGCTCATCTCGGTTGGCTGTTTTGTCACTTTCAAATTGATCAAAAAATTCATCAACCTCTTCTTCTGCATCGGTGATTGCAGCATAAACTGAATATGAATGATCACCATATTAAAGGGATATCCATGAAGTCTAATTAATATTATCTGGTTATTGATTGCATTGTAGTAGAATATTGTTTTTACTGTAACCTTCTTAATTATGAAAACAAGATTATTCCTTCTTTGTGTCTCATGCCCCAACAGTGTGATCTTCTGGCTGAAAGTATATCTCAATTTGCTGATGCCTAATATGTCAATCTGTAGTAGTTTCATTCCATCTTTCACTGTGTTCTTCATACTCTTTGTTCCATCTTCCATCTTATCCAGGATGACAATGAAAATTCTTATAAGGAGGAGGTGAAGGCTCTGGTGGGCTGATGCAATAAAAATAACTTGGTTTTGAATATTAACAAAACAAAGGAGATCATTGTAGATTTTAGAAAGAGCTGGCATAGTCATACTCCACTTTGTATCAAGGCTGCAGCTGTGGAGGTGGTCAATAGTATTAAGTGTCTGGGGGTGCAGATAACTAACAATCTGAAGTGGTCTCTCCGCACGTCATCCTTAGTGAAGCGTGCAAAGCAGCGTCTGCGTTTCCTACATCGGATGATGAGAGCACATCTTTCTCCTTCTGTCCTGGCCACTTTTTACAGAGGCCCCATTGAGAGCATTTTAAGAAACTGCATCACTATTTGGTTTGGTGGCAGCAGTGCCTCAGATAGAAAGTCCCTACAGAGAATAGTGAGGATAGCAGAGAAGATTATAGGAAGCTCACTTTCTGTTATTCAGGATGCTGCTTATAAGCGCTATGTGCTTAGAGCTTGAAGCATTTTTAGAAACCCCACACACCCAGTTTACGGTCTGTTTCTGTTGCTCCACTTTAGGAGGAGGTTTCGAAGTATTTCTAGCAGGACTACTAGATTCGGTAACAGCTTTGTTCCTCATGCCATCCATCTTGTAAACTCATAGGATTCTTTTTTTTTTTTTTGCCATGTATATGTATACAGCTGAAGTAGGCTGTAATGTTTATCTGTGTCATATATGTTTGTGTATGTGAGTATATGCATAATATTTATCTTTTGAGAGCTGAATGCTACAAAATTTAATTTTAATGTATAATGATTAGTGTACATTTAAAGTGACAATAAAGTTTCTATTCTACTCTACTCTTCTATCTTTGCAGCTTTGGGTTTTCTCTTCCTGTATGGCAACTTGGGCAACAAGACCTCCCAAAGACTTTAACTATGTCATAAATACAACTCTATATTGAGGGTTAAGCAAACTACTGTAAATGATGATAAAAGTAGTTAAATGTACATATAATAGAACATAGAATAAGAGAATTGGAAGGGACCTTGGAAGTCTTCTAGTCCAACCCCCTGTTCATGCAGGCTCAAAATGGTAAAATCTACCATTTTAGATCAATGGTTGTCCAGTCTGTTTTTGAAAGCCTGCAGTAATAGAGGACTCCCAACTTCTGAAGGCAAGCCATTCAATTGGTTGATTGCTCTCACCGTTAGGAAATTTCTCCGTAGTTCTTCTAGGTTGCTTCTCTCCTTGGTTAATTTCCATTCATTGTTTCTCATCTTGTCTTTTGGTGCTTTGGAAAATAGTTTGCCTTTGTAGGAGCCCCTTATTAATTATCCTAATTAACGGATATAAGAGGAAGCCAATATTCCCCATTTAACCTTACTCTGACTGCATGGTAAAATATGGGGAAGTGTTATTTTGATAAATCTGTCCTGGCAGCAAACCCAATTTTTAGTTTGCACTGGAGCTCTGCAAAGGAAGAACTTTGTGCCCGGAACAGAAGCAGCTGACTCTTTTGGTCCTACTCTTTTTAGCTTGTATTCACTGTTATTTACTGCTCAATAAGAACTTATTTTAGTGAGCATTTGGGATGCAATGATGGTTAACTTCTTAAACTGAGGATGGTTAAATATTATGATGTATTGCTTTAAGAAACACTCATATCTCCAAGCATTTGTGAAACATAAATATCAATGTGGCACCTACATTAGTTATAATGTTACAAAGCTGCTCTATTTATACCCAATATCTTTTTGATCCTTTATATATATAAAAAACCGATGGGATTTTAAAGGATTACTCCTTCCTGTTCAATCTGACATGCTAAACGTACACTATTTCTCTCTCTCTCTCTCTCTCTCTCTCTCTCTCTCCCCCCCCCCTTCTGTTTTTATATGTTGTTATCAATTTAGTCTGTGTAGAGACCCAAGAATTTCAAAGCCTCTCTTTCTGGCAGATAATTTCTCACGGGAGAGATAGCAGTTCACAATCCCACAAAGAGAACAGGAGCAGGGTTTCCATTCCAGATCCAGTAATGAGACGAGACAGCCCGGTGCTCTCGGAAGGGAAGGCAGACACGGATCCAATATGGGCACCCAGAGCAAGAGCCCAGCTGCCTCAGCACAACACGGTGCTGGGGAAGAACTAGCGAGATGAGCAGAGTTTTCTGGGGTGTTATGCCTGGAGGGGCATCTTGGTCCTACCAGCAGCTGTGGGAGAAGCAAGCTGAAGATGTTTCATTAAAAGTCCTCCCTTAAGGGTCTATATCGCTGACTCCAGCTAAATGAGTTTAGATATTGCCTTGACATATCCCTTGCTGATTAGGTAGATAAGACATCCTCATGAGGCGAGCGTTGTCATCCATTTTAAAGTTCCCCTGGCACTCACTCGGTGCACTTCACATTTCCAGCCAGTTCCCCTCCCAGATACAGAAAATTAGCAGTCAGAGGCGCTACAGAGAAAGACATGCCTGACTCATAAATAATGGATGCTAGGCCCATGAGCAAAAGGCCAAAATGATGGCAACTGTGACAGGAGGTGACAGCAGCTCTTATCAAATTCCTGAGTTTAATCCAGCTATTATGGGGAGATGGATGGATGGATGGATAATATCTATATATATCTCCTCACCACCTAGCTGGCTAGGGAGCGTAGTGGTTAAAGCACAGTCTTTGATGCTGGAAATCGAGGTTTAAATTCCAGCTGAAATCTGGTTGGGGTCCTTGTCAAAGACCCACTAATGCAGGGGTGTCAAACACAAGGCCCGCCGGCTGGATGTGGCCCGCGATGTGGTCGGATCCAGCCCGTGGGGCTGTCCGGGAAAATATAAGGAGCTGGCCCACATTGCTTCGGCCCGGTCTACCCAATGCAAAGAGAAAACATCGGGCCAGCATGGCTTCAGCCAGTCTACTAAGTCCAAACAGTAAACATGCCAGCAGTTTGGAGAGTGGCGTCAAGTTGGCTATGCCCACCCAGTTGCCCCCACCCCTGGTCAACCAAAGCCCTGATGTGTCCCTCAATGAAATTTGAGTTTGACACCCCTGACCTAATGCTTCACCTGCCTACCTCAAAAATATGAGTGACACGAACTAGGGGAGTTCATGCTAGCTTAGATGTCCCCCAGGCTGAACAAAGTCCACATCAGATATTGAGGAACCAGGACAATTTGCTGATAACTGGAATAAACCATACATGGATGAGACAAGAGAACTTGACACTGATGGAATGCTACTACAACAGGAGATAAACGAAATGCATGAGGAAACTATGGATGGATAGAGGATCTATATCCACACTAACTGAGAAACACCTTGTTACCCAATGCTTCAACACAGTGAAGAGGAAACTCTTCTCACAACTTGAGACAGACCAGCTACACATTACAGACTCAAGAAGCTTCAGAAGAACAACTGCACAGCTGCCACCTCACACTGGAATGTCACCACCACCTCTTCCATTATAGAGCACAGCAACTAATATGAAATATGAGATCATGGATAAACTAGCCATAGTCAACACTCACGACTGGCTACTGATAGTTCCCTAAAAGTTTGATCCTGTGACCCCAGATGACGTGGACAGGATTCTGGGTAGACTGAACGCGACCACATGTTTGTTGGACCCGTGTCCCTCCTGGTTAATACTGGCTTCCCGGGAGGTGACGCGAGGCTGGCTCCAGGGGATTATAAATGCTTCATTGGGTGAGGGTACCTTCCCTGCCGCCTTGAAGGAGGCGGTGGTGAGGCCTCTCCTCAAGAAGCCTTCCCTGGACCCGGCAGTATTGGCTAATTATCGTCCAGTCTCCAACCTTCGCTTCGTTGCGAAGGTTGTTGAGAGTGTGGTTGCGCGACAGCTTCCCCAGTACCTGGATGAAACGTCGTATCTAGATCCACTCCAGTCGGGTTTCAGGCCTGGGTATAGCACGGAAACGGCATTGGTCGCGTTGGTTGATGATCTCTGGAGGGCTCGGGACAGGGGTTGCTCCTCTGTCCTGGTCCTGTTAGATCTCTCAGCGGCTTTTGATACCATCGACCATGGTATCATGCTGCACCGGTTGGAAGAGTTGGGGGTGGGAGGCACCGTATTACGGTGGTTCTCCTCCTTTCTCTCCGACCGGTTGCAGTCTGTGTTGACAGGGGGGCAGAGGTCGACCCCGAGGCCCCTCATATGTGGGGTGCCGCAGAGATCGGTCCTCTCGCCTCTTTTGTTCAACATTTATGTAAAGCCGCTGGGCGAGATCATCCGTGGTTTCGGGGTGAAGTACCATCAGTACGCTGACGACACCCAGCTGTACATCTCCACCCCGGACCACCCCAACGATGCCCTTGAAGTGATGTCCCGGTGCCTGGAGGCCGTACGGATCTGGATGGGGAGGAACAGGCTCAGGCTCAACCCATCCAAGACTGAGTGGCTGTGGTTTCTGACGTCCCGATATAGTCAGCTGGTGCCATCGCTGACTATTGGGGGTGAATCATTGGCCCCCACGGAAAGGGCTCGCAACTTGGGCGTCCTCCTGGATTCACGGCTGTCTTTAGAAGATCACTTGATGGCCGTGACCGGGAGGATTTTTCATCAGGTTCGCCTGATCCGCCAGTTGCGTCCCTTTCTAGATCGGGACTCCCTACACACAGTCACTCATGCCGTCACCTCTCGTCTGGACTATTGTAACGCTCTCTACATGGGGCTCCCCTTGAGGTGCACTCGGAGGCTCCAACTGGCACAGAATGCAGCCGCGCGGGTGGTTATGGGAGCAACATGGAGCTCCCATGTAACACCTCTCCTGCGCGAGCTGCACTGGCTCCCGGTGGTCTTCCGAGTGCGCTTCAAGGTTTTGGTTACTACCTTTAAGGCGCTCCATGGCTTAGGACCTGGTTATCTACGGGACCGCCTGCTACCACCAATAGCCTCCCACCGGCCAGTACGCTCCCATAGAGAGGGGCTCCTCCGGGTGCCGTCGGCCAAACAATGTCGGCTGGCGGACCCCAGGGGGAGAGCCTTCTCTGTGGGGGCACCTACGATCTGGAACGAGCTCCCCCCGGAGATACGGAGGATCTCGGATCTTCGCACCTTCCGTCGCGCGCTTAAAATGTTTTTATTTCATCAAGCTGGCCTGGCCTAAATCATCTCCTCTTTTAAATTTAAATTTTAAACATAAATTTTTAATCTGTTTAATTATGGGGTATTTTAAAATTCAGCCTAAATTATTTAATTTGTTTTAATTTATTTTAGATTTTGTATTTCCTGTGTTTTATCTTCTGGCTGTTCACCGCCCTGAGTCCTTCGGGAGAAGGGCGGTATAGAAATTTAATAAAATAAAATAAAATAATAAAATAAATAAAAGGTGTCAATACAACCCTCACAACAATCTCCAATGAACTGGAATACATTGCAGCTATTGTAATCCTGGAGATGTTTGGCTACGCAATCAAAATAGTAGTACATACCCACCCCACAGAAAATAAGGTTGAAGGCTAAAATCAAAGTGACTTGGAGAGAGGTTAATCAGCTGGTAGAGTTACAGAAAAATGTGAAGATTAGAGTTAAGACTGAAAAAATATAAGGGGCTGACTCCATCTGAAGCCCTGGAGACTGGTAAGGCTCACAGCACTAGCTACCAGGCTAAGGAGATAAACTAGAGAAGCAGAAGCCAAGAAGATCAATGTTCTGTTCTCCAAAGAACATCCAAGGTCTACTCCCAACTGCAGTGCAATAACAGACTAACAGCAGAGCCACCAACAGTAGGAACTGAACACTACTAGAAGAACATATTGGAGAAAGAGAAGGCATGTAACAGTGATGTAAAGTGGCAACAAGACCTGAGATGATAGCCACCAAGCTATGGGACCATATGGCCAGGACATGAGCACAGCTCAGAAGGGCACTGGGAATACCAGGGGCTCAAAACAGCAGTTGCTCATAGATAGAGAAGTTGCCCAAGACTCAAAGTCTAGAAGACCAATCTGAGCACAGCCTGGATTGACTTCAGGAAAGTTTACAATTCAGTGCCACACACATGGATCTATGAATGCCTGGCACTGGAAAAAGTCAACAGAGCACTAAGAACCTTTCTCAAGAACTCAATGGGACTGGAGAAGACAACACTGGAAGTCAACTTAAGACAGCTCATACAAGTGACCATTAAATGTGGCATACACCAAAGTGATGCACTGTCCCTACTGCTTGATTCCCCTCATCCAGATAATCAAAGGACAGGATATGGGTATAATTCAAAAATTGAACTACCATCAGCCACTTCATCTATGTGAATGATATCAGGGTGTATACAAAGAGTGAATGAGACATCGACTTGCTAATCCACCGGTCCTGATTGGGTAACCAGAGCTCTAGTGAGGGCATTAGGATATCATTCAGACTGGAAAAGTATCTGGAGAAGTGTGATCTGATAATAAGAGAGGGAGAATAATCAGATTGAAGGGGTGGAACTACAAGTAGCAGACATACAGACCAGTTACAACTACCTTGGTATTCCACTATCACACGGGAGCTATGATGAAGAGGCAAAGAAACATCCAAGTACCACTAACAATCAGGTAGGTCCTGGAGAGCCAGCTCAATGGGAAGAATGAGATCCACACCATCAACATGTATGTCCTGCCAGTCATCAGATGCCCTTCTGCTACAGTGAAAGGAGAATGTGGAAACTGCTGATGTGAAGTCCCAGAAGCTCCACACAATGTGAGGAGTTTTCCACCTCTAGTGCAACAGAGACTGTACACCAGCCAGAAAGAGGGTGGGTGGGATCTAGTAAGTGTCAAAGCTGCTGTCATGGATGAAACCCAGAGCATCCGGAAGTACATCAGCAAGACAGCACCCAAAGCTGAGTTTCCGAGAGAATGACTGAGGCAGCAGCAGATATGGGAAGATGATCAAGCAGAGGAAGCATTATGGCAAGGCAAGACAAGACCCTGTGTGGGCTGTACCATCAACAGGCAGTTGTGGTGGAAGACACTGGAAATTCCTACCAGTGCTGGAAAGAGCTGAATAAAAAGACAGCACTTAAGCTCCAGATCCCATAGCAGCACAAGAACAATAGCACCACATCCATAGGAGCAGGGGTCTGTCTCACTAGACAGGATCCAAGGTGCAGATTATGCCACAGAGACAGTCCAACATATAGTGGCAAGGCATAAGATGCAGGTAGAAACAGCATCAACTGAATGGCACAACCAAGTAGCTGGTATTCTGTACATGAACATTTGCAGAGTGTATGGTCTAGACCAGTGATGGCTAACCTTTTTGCCATCGCATGGGAAGGGGGGGGGGTGTCGCACGCATGCGTGTCCACACCCATAATTCTATGCGCCCTGCCCCCCGCGCATGTGTGCGCGACCCCCCCCGCGATGGCCTGGTGGGCCTGTTTTTTGCTCTCCCCAGGCTCCAGAGCCTTTCTAAGAACCTGAAGAGAGCAAAAACGGCCTTCCCCACCCGCCTGGAGGCCGGAAACAGCCCGTTTGCCAACTTCCGGTGGGGCATGGGGAAGGCCATTTTCACTCTCACCAAGCTCCTAGAAAGGCTCTGGAGCCTGGGGAGAGCAAAAAAATGGGCCTTCCTCACCACCCCCAGGCCCTCCGGAGGCAGGAAACAGTCTGTTTCCCTACTTCCAGTGGGCCCAGAAGGGCCGAAAATCAGCTGAGCTCGTGTGCCCACCGATATGGCTCCATGCACCATCTGTGGCATACATGCCATAGGTTCACCATCACAGGTCTAGACCTCCTAAGTGCAGATGGGAGATCCCCCAGAAGATCATGGAAAATAAAAAAGCTAAGATCCTGTGCAACTTACAGATCCAGACAGCCAACCAACCAGACACTGAGGTAATAGACAAGGAGGCAGTGGTAGATGTAATAGTGCCAAGTGATAGCAACGTGAAGAAGAAGGAGTATGAGAAACTGGAGAAGCACCAGGGTCTGAAGGAGGAACTGGAGAGGTTATGAAAAGGCCAAAATGTTCTCAGTGGTGGTAGGAGCACTGGGGCTGTGACTCCCAAGCTGGGACAGAGGCTCCAACAGATCCCGGGAACAGAATGGAGCAACAGCCAACTTGCTGCGGCCATGGGACAACTCGCTGTGAGACAATTTAGCAATTCAATTTAATTATTTAAAATAAACTAAAAATTATTTTAAATGTTGTCATTCACATTTCATTATGTCCTTCCTTTTTCACCCTTTAATAATTCTGTTCCACCATTTCTTTTATCTTAGTGTAGCTCTTGTCCCGCGATGAGTTGACTGTGGCAAGTTGGCTGTGGCAAATTGTCATAGACCCTCAACAGATCCCAGGAACATCAGAGCTCTCTTTCCAGAAGAGTGCAGTGCCAGGCACAGCTAAGTGCAAGCCATCTGTGCAAACCCTCAAACTCCCAGGCGTCTGGTAGAGAGGATCCAAGATTGAGTAAGACACAGACCCACATAAGGGTGAGAATTTTTTTTCCTCTCTACTCTTCTAGCTGAAATAAAGGGCTTAAGCATATTGGACACCAATGTCATCTTTGTTTAATTCCAAGTACTTTAGATTTAAATATATTACAGGCGCAGTTGTCAGCATTCTCAAGAGTGGGAAAATGTTTTGAAGAATTAAGCAATCTGGGGACTGGCCTTCTCTAACTCTACTTTTTAGATGTTTTGACATTTCTACTCTAATCCTTAGGCTAAGATGGTCTACAACTGATTGGAATTGTAGTCCAGAATGTTGAAGGCCACTAGACTTGGGAGAAGAGTGCCATATATCTTAAAAAAAACAAAACCTGGCACTCCCTTCTCGAGTATTTTTCATGACTGCAACCTTGGGGCATAGGCTGGGCATAGCGGCTGTCTAGATGCCTCTGGGGTGCTCTCAAATCAGAGATGGCTTCAATTAATTAATTAACTGAATACCTGCAACCGCCCCTTGAAGATGTGCTGATTGCTGGCTGGGTCTTTTGAGAATTATAGTGCAAAACAACATCAGTATTTGCCCTTTGAGCTCAGCCATAGTTAACACTGTAAACTCACTCTCATTTTCTGCACTGGGCATATCATACTAAACCGTAGCCTAACTATACGAGTCCTGCATTGGTAAAACATCCCAGGCTAAGAAGTTATACTGCAGGTTAATTTGTTATTCCATGTGCCATGTGAACTACTGCTCCAATTTACAGTAATTACACATTATCCTTTGGTTATACAAAACCCACAACTGCTGAAGCTGCGTTTCTCCGGTGAGGGTTATTTCTTTTCTTGTTCAAAATGAGAGCTGGCATTTGAAGGCGCACTTTTATTTTATTAAAAGATTTAGTGGAGAATACCAAAATCCCCTCTTCCAATGAAGCAGCTTTCCATCTCTTCCCAGTTCTAAGACAAGACAGCGTATTCTGATCTCAGCTGCACTTACCTGGCCAAGGCAGCTGCTCTTGCAGGAAATTGAAAATAATAAAAAAAAAAATCTGTAAGCATATAGGTGCTGGAATATATAGCGCTTCAATTTTTAAAAAGTTAGTACTTGTCAAGGCACTCCCTGTGTAATTCAAAGTAAAAGCTGAAGTTGACAAGGGATTCCCACAACAGTAACAGTAGAGGCAGAGAGCTTGATAAAGGCAACCCAGAGGGATGGTGAGCTGGTGTGATTACATGTGTGCAGATCAACTCCCAGATGATGCAAGCAGCACCTGATCAACCCAGGCATGGAAGCTCTCCACTGCTGTGATGGAAGTTCACACAATGGCTACCTTATAATTCAAGCAGTGTTTATACTCCAGTCAAGAACTTACTGAAGGGGGGGGGGGCATTTCCATGAGTACAAGTTGCTGTTCCCCACTGAATCATCTCAGATCTCCCCCCCCCCCCTTTACAGGGGTTTCTTCAGGGAGGGGATCAACACATGTCACACATTAAAAAGGGGTACAACTCTGATGACCCCACTGTGGCCTCTTTCCCCTTTTTGGCCATCCTGCCTTCCTAAAGCCTCCTCTTATTCTCTACAGACCCCTCAAAGCTGATGAAAAGAGTGACCGGATTGTCTCTAGCTGCTTGGTGCCCATCACTTGCTAAGAATGGCTCTGCAACCTGGTTGTGGGGAGAGGGTTAGGGTTAGGGTTCTTAAATAAAATGAAATGAAAGGAGATTCTGTGGATAATATGTAGTCTATCTAAGGTAAGTTCCTGGTTGCCTTCTACGAGATCTAGCAAGGAAGCTCATTTCCATACTCCATGCCCCAATGTAGGCTGGGGAGCTACTTGCTTAAGATAACTTGCATTGCTCTTTGTCTCAAGGTTTCTGACTGTCTTTCCCAGAAGCCCTTTCCTTCCTTTGCAGCTTAAAGCCATGGCTTGAAGTTAGTGCTTTAATCTGCTGGACTCCTTGTTCTTTTCTCTCCTGTGCTCTTATCTTAAGAAAAAAACAAAGCCAATAGCAATTTTTTTTGGGTTTTGTTAATGTAAAGTACAGTGCATTACATTATGGATGGGGAGATCCAGATATAAAGCTAGCCTTAGCCATGTTTGCTCGCTGGACATATTTGGGAGAGCTGTGGGTTCTTTGTCTAATAAGGCTGCTTTTGAAGGGAACACGGATTGGTGCAGAGAGAGCTACTGTATGTACATATTTAACTATGCAGGCTGCAGAGGTGTGCATAATTCCCTTAACAATTTCCATGGGCCAAAATATTTATTTGCATTCTGAACCCCAGCCCTGCATGGTAGCTGCATGAAGGATTAGGTCAGATAGTTGCCTAGGAAAAGACATCCTGCCAACCTTTTTCCTGTTTCCCCCTCCTTGAAAGTGTTAAAAGTGCCCTCCTTTACCAGCCTCATGTACTCTCCCTGCAGCCTCCTCCTTTGCTTTCTAGTAAGGAAAGTCTGGTGAATGCAGATAAGAGAACACTTGATTCGACCTGGTGCAGCACCAAAGGCAGTATATTCTATTAATGTGAGGCTCTCCTCATAATAAAATAATTCTTTTTATTTTGGAATTTAAGCCCACTGGCAAATTCACTCCAGCACCATGGACTGACATTGCTTGCTATACTAAGGCACTAGTCTGAGCTACTAGAATTAAATTAACACTTATCAAAGATGATTTCTTTGGGTCCTTGTTAGAGAGAATACAAAATAAAAAGCCCACGAATAAATGGCTGTCTTGTACAAAGAAAAAAATACGTTTTTCTTGTCATACTTTCTGTCCTCTTTCAGAATAGCCAGTGACACCACAAGCATATATTACAAGCCTCTCTCCCCAAATGCTTGCAAATAAGCTACCAAGAATACACTTACGGGTATATTCTATTTCAATACTGTCCAATCTCATCAACTGTGGTGAAATATATGATCACATAGCCTGGGAAACTCTCAACAGAAGAACCTTAGCAAATACCACCAAGAGAACAATTTGAGTTATTGTCATTTAAGTTCAGTCTCTATTAATGACAGCCTGCATAAATTAATTCCACAGCAAAGGATTCTTGACTTGAGCCTAACAGAAGATGATGTACCATCTCTGAGGGCTGCTTTAAACTGGAAGGGATGAAGGCCACCAAGAGATAGTAAGTTGTCTGTTCAGAATTGCCACAACGCCTACAAGTGATATGAGCTATGCATATTAACTGCAAGCTTATCAAAATGAGTGTCTGCACAACTGCATAAATGAAGATTAAGAGTAGCTAGTTTTGGGGTTGAGGGCAACAAGAAGGATGGGATATGCAGCCTGGCTTAGCCATGGACAGGACATTGTGAGTAGCGCTTGAGAACACGCTTTTAATGTTTTCACCAAATGTCTACACCAATGAAAATATTTTATAGGCACTTATAGCAGTCTCAAAGCACAAAGGAAAATAACGGTTCTTCAAGACAGCCTTTAATGGATCTTCAAAAAGGTTTTGTGAGAACAACGCCAACCAAAGTATTTTGTATCAGCTTCTCTTTCCCCTTACGATATTTTGTCTGGCACAAAGCCTGGCCACCAATTTCAGCTTGTATTAGTGTTCTTACCTTTGCACCTGCTAAAAATCCCAACGATATGGCAACTCTGGCACGAAGGTCAGGCCGGTCTTTGGGCCAGACATATGAAAGCATTGCTTTGAGGATCTTCCCACCATGTATTTCTTTCAACTGTGGAGAGAAAAAAGGTTGTGAGATGGAAAGGATGATCTCAACAAGTTTCCAAATGACGTTGGTTCCTGAGTCCCAATCCAAGAAATGTGAGCTATTTTTAGTTAGCAACAGGTAGATGAGAACTTTTGAATTAAAATCAGCATTAAAGGGAATTGGTTCAATGGATGTAAAGTAATAGCACTCTTAAGATTAAGAAAATTGTTCTAGGTGGTTTAATTGCATGTAAAATGTCAAATCTTTTGAACTAAATGGCTATGAGGTTGAGTAATTGAGCATTACAGGGTTGCTACAGATTCAAGTACAGAACTAAGTTTCCTTCATAAACTGATTGTCCTGTCCTGTATTATTAATTCCTTTAGAGCTCAAGTGAATTACAGACACCCTTTTTGTCACTTCAAGGGTATTTTTAATCAGTGAAACTAAAAACATAGGGATAATTTTATTCAAGCATAAAACCTCCTGTTCCAAAGATCTTCAATTGATGTTCTCACATTACAAAATTGTAAATAATATCTACACATGTAGACCTGTAAAAAAAATGGAGATGTATCAAAAGCAAGTTTGTAAACTAGATTTAAGGATCAAGGCACCTGCTTCCCTCCATGCTGGAGAGGAGGAACACTAAATCAAAATTCCAGTAACTATCAAAGATTCTGAGTTCTAAAAGTTAGCATACTTTTAACATACAAGATTTGGGCGAGCAGGGCTACAAGCAAAAATTAAATGCTGGATGAGGGCATGTGAAACCCAAAGAAGCTTGTGAGGAGGTGGAAGCAGGTGTGAAACCTTTGTGCTTCAGTGCTCTTCCTTAATCAGCATTAACAGCCAACTAGCATTTGAGTCAGACTAGCTACTAGCAATCAAACGTAGGAAATCCAGATGTAACAGTATTATATGGAAGCCTCTAACCCTTTTGGGCCAGAAAGCTCATCTGGAATTTTGGGAGCATGTTATGGGACACTCTATAAAATGGTTGCCATGGTGGACATAGCTAATCACAAGCCACACATTTAGCAGAACGCAAACTAACAATGGTGTACAGCCATCAACCATTTTATTTTTTAAGAACCCTTTAGGAGTCTATAAGAAGCCCCAGAAGTATTATTGGAAATCTAGATTTCCATTCATCTTTCTTCAAATAACATTCTAAAAAGTTTAAATTTAGCAGGTCAAGAAGCTTAGAAGGCATCAAGAAACATGTCAACAGCTGCACAGTAACTCCTGCAGTCCATGTAAGGGTATAATGCCTGCACCTGCTCTAAACCATAGTTAAAAATCATCCTTAGGAAGATTTAGACCAGGGGTGTCAAACTAGCGCCCCGTGGGCCGGATGCGTCATGCGCAGGCCACGCCGATCCTGGCTCCGCCAAGGCAAAAATGTCATGTTATGTCATGTGACGCAATCGAATTTAACACCCGTGATTTAGACTATAGACTAAAATCAACGATGACACCAAGATGCAGTATTAACTAGTAAACTGGTTTCTATTTATGGTAAGGCAACTTTCAATTAAAACAAAGCTCATTTTTAATTTTTCAAATTTTCAATCAAGAGAGAAATGGGCTTCTATAATTTTATAAAGAACAAATGGTAAGCCCAGATGGAGCAAAATAAAAAAAAATCAGATTCTGCTCTGTTACTGTATTCTCTCACACATTGTTCTACATACAGAAACAACAACAAAAAAAAGATATACTTAAGATTATTGACAATGTTTGACAATACATTTTCACCAAGTTATACAACAGTACAAAATTTTTAATTAGATATGCTGTTTTATTGCCCTATTCTTTTTCCCTTCCCTAATAATTGTATAAATTATTTCCTTTTCCCAATAAATGCTGTATTACACTATTTCTCTTTTTACTGCATTCTTCTATTATACATGCTGGTCAAAGTCTGTCATAAAGATATTTGATTTGATTTCACAATACAATGTTTGTGAACAGAATCAAATACAAATCCCAAAGGTGCTTTTTCAGGAGGCAACTGAAATTTCTCATTTTTTTCTTTTGATGATGTTTCACTTCTCATTCCAGAAGCTTCTTCAGCTCTGACAGGATAGTGGGGAATGGAAGGATTTATACTCCTTGCAGACAGCTGGTCATTTGCATCCTTTTGGAAGGTCATTGAAGCACTTGGAGGTTTATCTGTGTCCTCAGGATCTCCTGAGAATCTCTTCAGACTTTTAGCTCTACAATTTGGGATGAACACCCTTTGAATGGTGTGGGAGTAGGAATGGATTTCCAGAGGAAACATTGCAGACTACAGGAATCAGGAGCACCACTCAGGTGACCCTGAGGACACAGATAAACCTCCAAGTGCTTCAACGATCCTCCAAACGAATGCAAATGACCAGCTGTCTGCAAGGAATATAAATCCTTCCATTCCCCACTATCCTGTCAGAGCTGAAGAAGCTTCTGGAATAAGAAGCAAAATGTCTTCAAAGAAAAAGCAAGAAAATCCAGTTGCCTCTTGAAAAAGCACCTTTGGGACAACCTTGGTGGCGCAGCAGACTAAAGTGCTGTTAAGTAGCACTTAGCTGCCAGCTGCCTGCAATTACTGCAAGTTTGAATCTCACCAGGCTCAAGGTTGACTCAGCCTTCCATCCTTCCGAGGTAGGTAAAATGAGGACCCGGATTGTGGGGGCAATAAGCTGACTTTGTATAAAAAAAAGAACACCGCTGGGGGGGGGCGAAAGCCCTACTAAGCAGGTATATACAAAAAGTATGAAGGCTATTGCTTAACGCATTGTAAGCCGCCCTGAGTCTCCGGAGAAGGGCAGCATATAAATCGAACCAATAAACAAACAAACAAACAAACAAACAAACAAACCATGACCTGGATGACTGAGAATCTCTACAAATCAGATATAAAGGCTAAGGCTTAAAACAAGAATCCTGGCAAGTTCCCAGCATTCAAACAAGGCACATATCTGTAGCCAATTAGGATAGCTTGATTCTTGTCGTGTTTCCTCTCTCATTTCTCATCCAGGCTAAATGTCCGTTTGTGAAGGTGGGGTACTATGCACCTGTTCACTCTTTTGCCAACAGGGATATCGGTCAGTGCAAGATGAAACTCTCACTCAAAGTGATACAGTGGGCCACATATAGCTGCACAGATTTATGCTGTATGTGCAACATCAAATGACAGCTTTCAAACAGCCTTCACTCATGTGTAAAAAGCCACAGCGAAAGGTGGGCAATTAATCTTCCCAAGGACCACAGGAGAAATTGGGATTATTACGGAGGGCTGCTACCACCCCCTCAACGTCATTGGCCAGTCAAAAGGCCTGAGATGGCCTGCAGGCCGTAAAATGCCCAGGTGTGCCATAGAAAGTGACTCCATGTCTTTTTTAGGAGAATGACATGGCAAGAAAGTTCAGACAGGCTCCAATTTGCCAGAGAATATGCAGCTGCTGAAGTCTTTCTATTCCCCAAACGTCTATAGAGATTCTCAGTCATCCAGGTCATGGTTGTCCCAAAAGTGCTTTTTCCAAAGGCAACTGGACTTTCTTAAAGTTTTTCTTAAAGATGTTTTGCTTCTCATCCAAGAAGCTTTTTCACTTCTGACTGAATGGTGGCGGATGGAAGGATTTTTATTCCTTGCAGTCATCTGGTCATTCGCACTCTTTCTAAGAGACATTGAGACCACTTGGAGATTTATCTGCTATTGCTATTCCCCAGTTTTCCATCAGAATTGATGTTTGGTCTCCACTATCAGCAAGAAAAAGTCCAGCAATGAACTGTATTACATTAAGCAAGAGCAATACCAGAGAACAGGAATCTGCATGCAACTGGAGACAATACCAGCTTCCAACTAGCCACTTAGCGGTTAATATTTCTAAATGGATCTCCCCTTTTGTTTTTCCACTGTCCGTCCTTTGTGATTCTTCCCTGCAAGCCCAAAGGTACAACCCTATGCTCATTTTCATTTAATACCATTCACTAGGCTGGAGTGAATTCTAAAAGGATATGACCCATTTTGAAAGACAGTGTTTGTTTAACAAATGGGGCAAATAATCATCACTATTAAAAGCTTGCTGATTTAGGCCAGAGGTAAAGCTACCCCATGCTGGCTTAAAGCTTCACAGAATAAAGGAATTGGAAAGCTCCAGTAAACATGTCCTAATGATGCTGAACAATATTGGACGGAGACTTGAGCAATTAAGCCAGTTCATAATATGGGCCTCTCTATAGGCCTTATGCATTCTACCCTTTGCATCCAAACCATAAAAACACGACTACACTGGAGCCAGTCAGGATCTGCGGCATTATATCCCACTGTTCCTTGTCACAGTGGATTCCTCTTAAAAGATCAGCAAGTTCCAATTCCCTGATTTGATCTAGAGTGGGTATCCATGACTGCATGTCGCACTAAGCACATTTGGCTTAGGAAAGTGTGTGGCCCCATCTCATGACAGTGCTATGTTTCCTTTTAACAAATCAGAATTTGAAACAGTGATTTGTCACAGTCTTACTAATGCTTCATATCATGCCCAAATCATGGTTTATTGTCATTTTTCTTGTCCTCTTAGAATTTACCTACGAAGAAACTATGGATGGAGGAACAAATGTTGAAAAGTGAAACCTTAGGACAGTGCCCGCCAACCGTTTGGGCACCAGGGACCAGTTCCGTGGAGATTTTTCCCAAGGACTGGAGAGGGTGTGGTTTCATGTACTGCCTGCATCCCTTGAATGGGGCTTCGCTTGTTTGCAGGGCCCGGTTTCTGGCATGCCGTGGACTGGTACCGGTATACGGCCCAGGAGTTGGGGAGTCCTGTCTTAGAATGGACGTTGACTTACCTCTGAACGTCCCTTTTCAGTACGCTGCGACTCCAATCCATTGATTGATTGATTGGGAAGCTCTCATCACGTTGCTGGGGAACTGAGTGCAGAATTCTCCTTGGCTGACCACGCCCCCTCTGTGTCACTCCCGTCAGTCTTTCCTCACGAAGATACAGGAGGTCCAAGGTTAACCAAAGTCTCAATGAAATAAAACAGAAAAAACGGAAGATAACTCTAGAGCACGAAGCCCAAACCACGGGCGGGTATGGATTGGAGTCGCAGCGTACTGAAAAGGGACGTTCAGAGGTAAGTCAACGTCCATTTTCCAGCACGCTGCTCCTCCAATCCATTGATTGGGATATACCCAAGTTATAGATCCTGGGCGGGAGGCTGAGTGCTCCCTGAGTCTCAGGATTCGACAACTCGTTGCAATACCCTACAGCCAAAGGAGGCCTCCGCCGCAGCAAATGAGTCAATCTTGTAATGCCTAACAAATGTCGAAACCGACGTCCAGGATGCAGCACGACATATATCAAGAACAGATGCTTGGGTCGCCCAGGCTGTAGATGCCGCCGCACTGCGGGTGGAATGGGCACAAACACCTTTCGGAACAGTCTTGCCCTTACTACAATATGCTGTCGAGATACAGGCTTTGATCCAACGACCTACAGTAGTAGGCGTTACCTTCTTCCCCATAGTGGATGGGTGAAATGAAACGAGTAAGGCTTCAGTACGACGAAACGAAGCCGTTCTCTTGACATATCTGCGGAGTGCCCGACGCACGTCTAGAGTATGCCAGTTTTCCTCCCTCGGGTTCCGGGGATCCGGGCAAAAATTCGGTAGAATGAGCTCCTGGGCCCGGTGAAACCAGGAGTTCACCTTTGGTGCGAAAGAAGGGTCCAACCTCAACACTACTCTATCCGGATAAAACTGGCAAAGATCACTGCGAACCGACAAGGCGGTCAGTTCAGAAATTCGTCTCGCCGATGTTATCGCTATTAGAAATGTAACTTTGAAAGTCAAGAGCTTCAGTGGAGCAGAAGCCAGCGGTTCAAAGGGAGACGAGGTCAGAGCTTGGAGTACTAGAGTCAAGTCCCAAGTAGGGAAACGGTGGACTACCGATGGAGACATATTAGAAGCACCGTGCAAAAAACTCCGGATGCGAGGGTTCTGTGTCAACGAACGGTGAGGTTCACACACAAGGACAGTCGCCAGTGCCGCCACTTGGCGTCTCAATGTGGCAGGTTTCAGACCTTTAGCCAAACCATTCACTAGGAAGTCCAATACATCTGGGATATCGGCCGAAGTTGGATCCACATGGTGTCCCGAACACCAAATGGAGAAAGCCTTCCAAGAAGCTTGGTATATACGAGTCGTCGACGGACGCCTGGCTGATTGGATAACCTGAATGGCCGAGTCCGATAGTTGGTCCTTCTTCAGCAGCCGCCTCTCAAGTGCCAGACGGTCAATCGGAGCCACTGGGGCTCTGGATGGACGATGACCCCCTGGCGAAGAGAGACGACATGCTGAGGTATTGTCCATGGAGGGGAGATGGAGAGGCTCCGTAGGTCCGCGTACCATGGTCTGCGCGGCCAACAAGGAGCTACTAATAAGATTTCTGCCTGTTCTAGTAACACTTTCCGGATTACTTGAGATATCAAAGGAAGTGGAGGAAACGCGTACAGAAGGCCGTCCGGCCACTAGCATCTCAGGGCGTTGCAACCCTCCGCTCCTTGGCACTGATAGCGGGTGAAATATCTTGGTAGTTGTGCGTTGCTGGGAGTGGCGAATAAATCTACGAGTGGCTTTCCAAAACGCCGCACTATGTCTTGGAAGATGTCTGGATGGAGTTGCCACTCGGCCGGGTCGATGCGCTCCCGGCTGAGCCAGTCCGCTTGCACATTGGAAATACCGGAAATATGATCTGCTCTTAGCGACGCCGTGTGACGTTCCGCCCATGTCAAGAGTAATTCCGATTCGATCATGAGGCTCCGGGACCGAGTGCCCCCCTCTCGATTCACGTGAGCCTTGGTTGACATGTTGTCCGTCCGGATCAACACATGACGGCCCTCCAATATTGGCCGGAAATGCCGGAGAGCAAGGCGAACAGCTCTCAACTCCAGCCAATTGATGCTGTTCGTCTTCTCCGACTGAGACCAACGCCCTTGGACTACTTGATTCAGAAGATGAGCCCCCCAGCCCACCAGACTGGCATCTGATGTTAACACCAGTCTGTCGACTTCCAGGAAGACACAGCCCCGGAGAAGGGCGGGGGACATCCACCACAGCAGAGACGATCGAAGTTGAGGAGGGAGCCGAACTAATGTCGAGGAAGTGCTGCGATTGGTCTTCTGGAATGGAAGTAGAAACCATTGCAATGGTCTCGTATGTCTGCGTGCCCAGGGAACGATATTGATACAGGACACCATTTTCCCTAAGACTTGAGACAGGCGCCGAATTGGAACAGTTCGGTTGGTCGAAATTTGAACAATTGATGACTTGATGTCTTTGACACGATCCGGCGACAGGAAGACCTGGCCCTTGGTAGTATCTATCACCGCCCCCAGATGAAGAATCCTTGTCGTCGGAACCAGATGACTTTTCTTGTGATTTATCGTGAATCCATGGCTTTGAAAGACTCTTAGTACTGTCTCTATGTCGCTCGACGCTTGATGCGGAGACGATGACAGGACAAGGATGTCGTCCAGGTAACACAGAAGACGAATTGGTAGAGCTCTCAGGGATGCGGCCACCACGGAGACAAGTTTCGTAAAGGTTCTGGGGGCGGAGGAGAGACCAAAGGGCATCGCGCAGTATTTTTTTTTTTTTTTTTATTGCAAAAGTTTTACAATTAGATTTTCACCCCTTTTTTCACCCCCCCACCTCCCTCCCCAAACCCTCCCTAACCCTCCCTAACCCTCCCCCCCCAGACTTCCCTATTATATACTCATAACTAATAACACTAGTAAACAAGCTTAAACCCATCCCTCCCCCTGTATAATTTTTCCTCTTTATCTCTTTACATTAAAATATTTCTAATACATTAAAATATTTCTAATACATTATTTTCAAATAAAAGCTATTTGATACTTTCTAGTTTGGTATTTGTTCTGAACATATTCTATCCACCTTTTCCATTCCCATTCATAAGTCTCTTGTGAACAGTCTTTTAAATATGCTGAAATCTTCGCCATCTCAGCAAAACTGGCCATCTTCAAAGTCCATTCCTCGATAGTGGGTAAAGCTTCATTCTTCCAATATTTACCTATCAACAATCTTGCTGCTGTTATCATATACAATATCAGTTTTATCTCACCCCGTGTAAAACCCTTAACTATACCCAATAAAAACAACTGTGGAGAAAATTGAATTTTTTTCCTCAAAACATTCTGCATGACCCACCAAATTTTTATCCAAAAAGCCTTAACTTTCCTACAGGTCCACCAAACATGATAATACGTAGCATCCAAACATTCGCATCTCCAACATTTTGGCTGAACATTAGGGTACATACATGACAACTTTTTAGGATCTAAATGCCATCTATAAAACATTTTATAAAAATTTTCTCTCAGGTTTTGCGACTGTGTAAATTTAACATTCTGAACCCAAATTTTTTCCCATGTTTCCAGCATCACTGGTTCTTCAAAATTCTGTGCCCACTTAATCATACAGTCTTTAACTAATTCAGTTTCTGAATCTCTTTCTAGCAAAACATTATAAAGCCTTTTAATATGCATTGGACCTTTCTCTCTTATATGTCTAACCAATTCTTCCTCATGCAACATAATACCAGTTTTTTGGTCCTCTTTCCATCTCAGTTGTAATTGATTATATTGTAACCAAGTTAGATTAAGCCCTTCATCCAACAGTGTCTGTAATGTCTTCAGCTGCCATCTGCCCGCATCTGTAAAAAGAACCTCTTTGTATAAAAACCCCCCGAGTGACATTATATTTGTATTCCACAAAGTATGACCAAGATCCAGCCATAGCGGTATTTTGTAATCCCATTTGAGTCGGTGCTTCTTCCAAACTCTCATCAAAGAGTCTCTAAGTATATGACTTTTAAATACTTTATCAACTTTGTCATCGTAGAATAAGTAGGCATGCCATCCAAATTCAAGGTCAAAACTTTCTGCTTTCAATATTCCAGTCTTTTTACTTCCAAACCAATCACTTGTTAAAGTTAAAGCTGCTGCATCATAATATAACTGTAGGTTTGGGAGTTTAAGACCTCCTCTTTCTGGAACATCTTGCATAATTTTCAATTTCACTCTCGGCTTCTTCTCGTTCCAGACAAACTTATTCACACCAGACTGCCAGACTTTCAATTGTTTATCACTTTTAAGCACCGGAATCATTTGAAACAAAAACAGAAATCTTGGCAAAATGTTCATCTTAACTGCTGCTATTCTTCCAAGTAGAGACAGTTGCAGCTTTTTCCAAGTCTCCATATCCTTCTGAACCTCTCGCCACAACACCTCATAATTATTTTGAAACAATTTCATGTTTGATTCTGCAACCTGAACTCCAAGATATTTTACCTTAGGTACAATTTCAAAACCTGCCCTCCTTTCAAGCTCATGTTTACGATCTTGTGTCATATTTTTAACTATCATTTTAGTCTTTTTTGAATTCAGTCTAAAACCTGAAACTCTACCATAGTCTTGTATAATGTCGTTCATCAGGATTGTTGATTCCATTGGTTGTGATAGGGTAACGACCAGATCATCTGCAAATGCCTTTATTCTATAATCCTCTTGCCTTATCATTATGCCTTTCAAAATTTTAGAGTCCCGTATTGTATTTAACAAGACTTCCAATGTTAAAATAAATAAAAGTGGGGACAACGGACATCCCTGTCTTGTTCCTTTTTCAATTTTAAACTCTGTCGTCAAACTTCCATTAATAATAATCTGTGCTTTTTGCTCTTGATAAATTGCTGCAATCGCCTGTATAAATTGATCCCCAAAGTTCATCTTTTTTAAAGTCTTTAGTAGAAAATTCCAATCCACTCTATCAAAGGCCTTCTCTGCATCCAAGAAAACCAGCACTGCAGGAATCTGTTTATTCTTATCAAGATATTCCAATAAGTCTATTACTTGCCTTACATTGTCCTTCATATATCTACCCTCAATAAATCCCGCTTGGTCCTCATGAATCACCTTTTGGATTACTGGCATCAACCTGTTGGCTAATACCTTCGCATAAATTTTATAGTCTGTATTCAAAAGAGATATTGGTCTATAATTCTCTGGTTTTTTAGGACCAACTTGTTCTTTTGGTATCAAAGATATATAAGCAGTTGTCCAAGATGGGGGTATTTTACCCCCTTGTTGAATATTGCAAAATAAATCTCTAAGTTGTCCCACCATTTCAGCTTGTAAAGTTTTATAGTACACTGCAGTCAAACCATCCGTGCCAGGAGCTTTGGCTGTTTTTAGCTGTTTAATTGCTGCTGTTATCTCCTCCTCTGTTATAGGATAATTCATTCTTTCCTTTTGTTGATCGGTAATTTTTGTAACTCTCTTATCATTTAAATATTTTTCTATAAGTCCATTCTGCACCTCTTCTTTGGCATATAATTTAGTATAATAGTCCACAAAAGCTTCTTTAATTAATTTTTGTTGAAAGATTTCTTTCCCTCCAATATCAATACGATCGATAATCCGTGCACTTTGTTTTTTCCTCAATGTGTAAGCCAACCATCTGCCCGGTTTATTAGCGTTGCAAAATGTGTTATGCTTCGCGTATTGTAGGCTTGTTGCAACTTGTTCCGCCATAAGCATTTGAAATTGATCTTTCAAAAGTTTTATAGCACTTCGTATTCTTTCATCTGATGGGTTTTTAATAAGTAACTGTTCTTTATTCTTTATTTCCATTTCCAACTCAGATCTTTTCTTTTGTCGGAGCAGTCTATGTTTAGAATTCATATAGATAAGTACCCCTCTCATATAGGCTTTACTTGCGTCCCAAACAATTTCAATTGGGGTACCTTTATTCAAATTTATTTCAAAAAATTCTTTCAAATGCTTTTTAAGTTCTATTGTATTTTTTTCATATCTAAACAAGTTCTCATTTAATCTCCAAGAACGTCTCTCAACCTTATCCATCTCAATTTCTATCCATACAGGGCTATGGTCAGTCAAAGTTCTTGGAAAAATCTTTGTTCTTTTTGTCTTAACAAGTAGATCATTTGACAACAGAATAAAATCAATCCTAGAAAAGGATCTATGTCTATCAGAAAAGAAAGTGTAATCCAATTCATTTGGATTATGTATTCTCCAAACATCTTTTAGTTCCATATCTTCTTTCATATCAAAAAAAGTCTGTGGTAGTCTAATTCTAGACTTTGCCAAGCTCTTTTTATCTAGTTTAGAATCAATTACTCCATTCCAGTCTCCCATAATTAAAATAGATCTATAGTCCCATTGCAATATTTTAGTATGTAACATCTTATAAAAATAGTCCTGTTGTTGGTTGGGAGCATAAATTCCAATCAAAAGAATTTGTCCATTTGCTGTAAGCAATTCAATTGCTACAAACCTACCATCTTGATCTGCTTCTATAACTTTCGCTGTTAATTTTTTATTTACATAAATAACCACACCATTCTTTTTCTGCGAAGTTGAAGATATATAATGTACTCCTAGTTTTGGATTTATCAAATATTTTTGATCTTGAATTGTGATATGCGTTTCTTGTAAACATATTATATCATTATTAAATTGTTTCAAATATGTAAATAATTTCTTCCTTTTCTGTGCTGAATTCAACCCATTAACATTCCAAGATAGACATTTAAAGGTCATCAGCCTCTTTCTGTAACGCAGAGCAAAATATTTGAAGTTCATCCGAGAGCTTCGATCTCGCTCCTCCCATAGCGCCACTCTCTTGTACGGTACTCTTAACTGCCTTCTTGTCTTGTCTTTCCTGTTGTTGTTGTTGCTTTTGTTTAAGTAGCTTGGATTGAGCTCTAGTTATACGTTGATCTTTAACTTCAGTCAACTGAATCAAATCCAAAATTGGAGAAGAATCCAGCAAGGGCTCACTCAGAAAACCTCCTTCTGCACCTTGCACTATTTCTAATTCCTGCTTAGACTGTTCTTTCAATTGCCTCTCTTCACTCTCCTTAATCTCCAAAACTGTAGATGTACGTGGAGATGGTGTTCTTTCCTTAAGAATAGTACTATAAAAGTGTTGTGCCTTCTCCACGGTATTCAATCGATATCCTTCTCCCTTATATCTAAAAATTATCCCAGCTGGTGCGTCCCACCGGAAGGGTATCTGTAAGTTTTTCAATTCCTTAACAAGAAAACCAAATTCTTTTCTAGCTTTCAGCATTTTAGGAGGTAGTTCTTTAAAAATTTCAAGTCGTGAACCCCCCACTTGTACAGAGGTGTGAAAAGATTTTTGCAGGATATCATTTCTAATTTCTCTATCAGTAAAGTATATGACCACATCTCTGGGCAGTTGTCTTTGTCTGGCCACCCAAGAGTTCACTCTGTATATTTTATCTATTTTATGAAATACCAAATCAGGATTAGCTTGTAAAATCTTAGCCAAGGCTTCAGAGCAAACTTGTCTCAAATCCTGTCTCTCCTCCTCTCGAATTCCCCGAAGCCGTATGGCGAATTCCATCGCCCGGAATTGTATCATAACAATCTCATCTTCAATTCTCTGCATTTTATTGTCAACCTCATCAATTTTATAATCATTGTCTTTCATTTTAACATTAACTTCTGATTTAAATTCTTCAACTTTAAAATCAACTGTCCCAATAAATTTTGCCAGGCCAGACGCCACTTCGCGCAGTATTGATAGTGGTGAGAGTTGTATTCGAATCGCAGGTACTTGCGATGCGTCCGGTGGATCGGGACGTGTAAATAGGCCTCCCTCAAATCCACCGACTGCAGAAGATCGTTTGGCCGGATGCAAGCCAGAATCGACGAGAGGGACTGCATCTTGAACCTGCGATACAAGATGTATTTGTTCAAGTGCTTTAGGTTCAAAACACCTCTGTGCCCCCCCGAGGATTTGGGGACCAGGAACAAGATGGAATAGAATCCTTTCTCCCTCTGGGTCTCGGGCACTGGTTCTATGGCTTTGATGGTTAAGAGATGAGTAATCTCCGCCTCCATTAACTCTCTTTGGTGTAAAATTGGCGATATTGGGCAGCGACGAAATCGGCTGGGAGGAACCCCCACGAACTCTAGACAAAGGCCGTATTGGATGGTGTGACGGATCCACTCCTCGGTCGTTGAAATTTGCCACTGATGATGAAACAGCTGGAGGCGACCACCAATGGCATCTGGATGTCGTGAGTCATTTGCCTCGTTTGTTGGAACGGGATCCGCCACCTCTGAAAGGACGCTTGGAAGAAGGTTGTGAGCGTTGTCGGTCCCGAAAGGACTGCCGATCCTGAAAACGGTCTCCGCCGTGGCCAAATGGTCGTTGGGTATAGGGCCCACTGGAACCCGAATAGGTCCGAAATGTTTGTCGATTACTGTACGGTGTGTACCTGCGTTCAGGTCTGCGAAAGGAAGAAGGAAGAACTTTACGTTTTTCTTTATCTTCCACCAAGAGTGGGTCTAAGGCAGCCCCAAATAAGGCCGGAGCTTTGAAGGTGGATGAAGCTAGCTTCCACTTCGACTTCGAATCGGCTTTCCAATTGCGAAGCCAAAACATACGTCTGTTAGTAACAGTAGAAGCCATAGCGCGGGCTGCAAATTTTGCGGCATTTAAGGAGGCGTCTGCCGAATACTCTGTAGCAGCTACTATCTTGTTAATATCCTGATGTACGCGTTTGTCGGCGGTGGGGAGACGCGCTTGCAATTGTTTGAGCCAAATCAACGTTGCTCGATTGAAAAAAGATGTTGCCGTTGCAGCTTTTATTGCCCAAGTAGCCGCCTGATGGGCCTTGCGAAATCCCATTTCGGTCTTTCTTTCATCGGCTTTCAAACTGTCCATAGCATCTGCAGATACTATTGAGGACGAAGCAAGGTTGGCCACTGGCTTGTCTACTGTTGGTAAGGCCAGGATATCGTCCAACACCGCCGCCGCGCAGTAAAGCCGTTTGTCCAGGTTACTAGGAGCTGTTAAGGAACCTGGCTGGCCGAAGGCACTCTGGATAACATCCGCAAAAAGCGGTGGACAAGGAATAGCGTCCTTCTCCTGCTTAGCCACCTGAAACAAAGCTTCATGCATGGATGAGGATGGAATAGCTGAGTCAGATGGAGGGGCTGTCAATAAACCAAATTGAGTAGTCACCTTGGCTTTGTGCAGAAGTGATTTAAAAACTGAAGGACGAAATAGTCCGGTAAATGATGGCTTCTCCGGAGGCAGGCCTTCGTCCTCGGAGAATTCTGAGTCCTCCTCACAATCCGCCTCCTGGTCAGAGGACCCCGAGGAGACACATTCGACCTGAGATAAGTCTTTTGTTTTATGTTGAGGAGGAATTTGTGGTAGGGGTTTAGATGAGCTGGGTGTAGGCTGAAGAGCGCCCACGCTCTGTTGTAATCCGGCCGCCAAGATCTTGGCCAATGCGTCGGACAACATTGACTGCAAATCTACTTGGCCAGTGTGTTCCTCTGATCTCAGCCCAGCCGCCATAGGCGTGAATGTGGCCGATGGATCCGATCTTGGATGGTCCGGTTGGGCTGCTTGATGAACTAAGGATACGTTGGGTAAAGACATGGAAACCCCACGCACCGCCTCTAGATTGGAAGAAGTAGATGGGTGATGGTCAGTGGCCGCAAAGGCCTCCGAGCAAATCGAAGAAGCACTGGAATGGACTTGGTAAACCTCAGACCCTCCAGAGGTCATGGGACAGGTGTTCTGGTCCCTTGCCTTTTTTGCTTTGGCAAACTGTTTTTCAAGCGCCTTGTGACGCTGTAACTCGGATTTATGCCGGCTTGCAAGTTGAGCGGTCTGAGATGATTTGGAAGAAGTAATATGCTTGGTTTTGGAGCGTTTCTTCCCCCCTTTGCGTTGGTTTGCCTCAGTAGGCAGAGCAGCATCCTGATCCACGTCGGATGACAGCTCCAAATCCGCCATTACAATACTATGTGCAGGAGAACCTCCAAGCAGCGATAGTAATTTAGCTAGCGATAGGCTGTCGTATAAGGGACACCAGGGCCAGTAATCAAATATTCCCCCTCGGGTGGAAAGGTTTTCAAGCCCTGCAGCCAGCCAAACTCCAGGTCTTACAAATCTAGCCTTGGGTCAGTGCCAGAACAGTCTCTCCCCAATGCGCCGTTACTGACTTACATTCAAAATGGCGGCCGCGAAACTCCGACCTCTAAAATGGCGACCGCAGTGAAGGTAATCAATTTACAGCCTCCTTGGTCGCTTACAAGCTGGGTGCCGATTGACAAGGTTGCCGTGGGCTTCGGCTCCGCGGACTTGCTTCAAAGGGCGCCAATTTTAATTGAAGAAAGCGGCGGTAAAACGCCCGGCTCGAAGGACGGCGGCGATTCAAAATGACGGCCGGCAGCTCCGATCGCTGACGTGATGCTAGTAACGGCTTGGAGAGTGCCTGGACGTCGGAGCCTGTCGGAAGCCTGGACAGACGCTCCGGAGCCGCCCAAAAACCTGGGAGCTGAGGCGCTCGTGGAATCCCAGCTCGCCAGGAATCCAATGAGGCGCCGGCGGCTAACGGCGTTCACGGATCCGCCCAGCCGGGTCGGAATCCGGATAGCTGCCTTGCTGGTAAATAAAGGGAAGGAGCGAAACGGCCTGGAGCCCCAGGCGTGTTATCGCTCCCCCAGCAGCCTCACCAATCCCACGAAGCAGCTCCAAGCGCACAGAGAGGGGTGAAAAATAACAAACTAAAATAAAAATTAATTCAATAAGGAAGCAGTCAAGGAGTTTGAAAGATCTTTGAAGAGCTATGCAAAACACGAGTTCCCTCAGTCACTGAGTGAGAAAGACTGACGGGAGTGACACAGAGGGGGCGTGGTCAGCCAAGGAGAATTCTGCACTCAGTTCCCCAGCAACGTGATGAGAGCTTCCCAATCAATCAATCAATGGATTGGAGGAGCAGCGTGCTGGAAAAAACCAGTATTATTCTATATGTTTTACCTATGTTATATATTCCAGTTTAATGTGCCTGAAACCTGGATTAAATCCCTTGCAGCTACCTGGACACATACAGCTCATTTTAAATGTGTGTGTGTGTGTGTGTGTGTGCGCGCGCGCGTGCAAATTGCAAGGAAAGGAAGTGCAACAAAGACAAGCAACTGAAGATAAAAACCACAGAATTTCTTTCCATCCAGCGCTGGTCTCTACAAATTCTTAGGTTCAATCAAGGAAAGTGAGATCATTATAGCCAATTCAGATGCTGTTTCCTTGTTAGATTTGCTCTCACTGGAACTACTCAAGGAAGGGGCACAATCTGATTCCAACAATATTGTATAAAAGTTTAGAGTACAATGCCAGATCTTGGCAAATTAATTTACTGCTATCTCCTCCGAAACACTTGGTGGGAAAAAGAATGGTACAGATAGTCCTCAAATCACAACAGTTCATTTAATGACTGTTTGACGTTACAACGGCCTTAAAAAAGTGAGTTATGATTATTTTTCACGCTTATGACTGTTGCATCATCCCCGTGGTTACGTGTGCAGAGTTTGGACTCTTGGCAACTGGTTCTTATTTATGAATTTTGTTGTGTCCTGGGGTCATGTGATCTCCTTTGGCGACCTTCAGACAAGCAAAATCAATGGGGAAAGCAAATTCACTTAACAACCACGTTATTAACTGAACAACTGAAGTGATTCACTTAGCAACTGTGGCTAAGAAAAGTGATAAAATGGGGCCAAACTCACAACAAATGTCTCAATTTAACAAATGTCTCAACAAAAATTTTGGGCTCGGTTGTGGATGTAAGTACTACCTGTATTCAAATCGCTCCTCATAACACAGTGTTTCTCAACCTTGGTAGCTTGAAGATGGGTGGACTTCAACTCCCAGAATCCCCGAGCCAGCAGCGCTGGCTGGGGGATTCTGGGAGTTGAAGTCCTCCCATCTTCAAGCTTCCAAGGTTGAGAAACACTGTCATAACGGAAGGAGAAGAAATTAATAGTTGTATCACATTCTTGTCCAAACACTGAAACATGTCTATTTTTTGTATTTTTAATACAAAAGGAAATTTTCATAGCCTCATCTAATAATGTATTGCATCATAGCATCATCTAATAATGAACTAAAAACAGTTTGCCAAATGAATGACGGTCCAACAGGCCTCATTTTATAAGCAATATTGTCTGGGCTCTTATAAAGGCATAGCTCCTTTTTCTTTTGCAACACCTTAGGCATAGCTCCTTTTTCTTTTGCAACACCTTAAATAAAGGTATCCCACTGTGCTCCTTGCATATAAACATATTCCACAATCTTGGGAGTGCTACAACTTTGACAGGAACCAACTTTGTTCCTTTAGAAAATTTCAGTACAAGCCCACTAGCTCTCCACAGTGTATAGATTGTGTGACATCTGATCAACTTTCCTCCATCTCTGAGTCAGCAGAAGTAGGAAGAGTGGCTTCTTGTTTGTGTAAAGGGAGTCCTGCCATTTTCCAGCTCCACAGGAATAGAGGGAAGCTGGTGGGGTCTCAATAAACGTGTGATCGTAGGCTTGGGAAACCAGGCAGTGTAAAACTTAAACATTGTGCCTTGCAATAACCAATGGGTGGGACTAGACACTGTTGCCTAGAGATAGGCCTATGTAATTTTAAGGCAGCTTTTATCAGCTTCAATCCAGTTTTCCCCAGCTGTTCTTTCCTGCCAAAGGTAAATAGCCATTGGGAAACTTATAGGATGGGGGTTGAAGTCTATCCTTCTAAATTTACAGAAGCTGCCTTCCTGCAAATTTTTCATTTGGAAGTTGGATGTGGCAGGAAAGCGGAGAACAATGAATGCTAAACTGAAAACTATGAATTCATGTCAAGAGCAGGAGTTTAAAGAAGCAAGGTCTATAACCCGAGAAGTCAGTTACCGATATATTTAAAAATAGTTTGATATTGCCTTTCAGGGCATTTTTTCAATGACGACCATGAAATAATAACTATCTAAAAACTGACTAAAGCAGCTGAATAGGATATGGCATCCCTTTTTTTCATCCACCGCCACAATTGAAGAATCCTGTGTTTCTTATATATTAATTTGCGCTGCTTGTCAGCTGCCCCAGAGGCCTGTTGTCAGAAAGATAGGAACATTTTAAATAAATAAAACAGATGCTGTCCCCCGCTAAGATATAATCAAGGAGGAGAGCGGAGGAAAAGAGGCATGAATGTGTAATGGAAAAGGCAGTCCTCTCCGTGATTTTTCACACTGGTCAAAGCCATCAAAAAGCTTTAAATTGACACCTTTCTCCCCAGGATGCAGTCATTTCCAATCACAGGCAGATAAGCTGGTGGCTTCCTTCTTCTGTCAAAACTAATTTTCTGAACAATTTATGCAAATAGGAATTTGCTTCCAATCAACCTGCTTCAGAGAACCCAAGGCAAACTTAAGAGAAATTGACAGAAGGATTCCCCCCTCCTTGCTTCCTCGGAGGCAAACACGCCAGCAACTGTGTAGACATAGGTGTTTCTTGGGTGCAGAAAACCCAAGATGGATTAAGGGGTGATATTTACCGCATTCTTCGGGTCTGAATGGAGGCCTCCCCCGGCATGCCCATGCCAACAGGTTCTTTTGTCTATCTGAGACCACCCCTGCAGATGCTGGGAGAAGAACACAACAGAGAAGGATGTCAGTGGTTGTACAGTCACAGTAAAATCCATTACAGGTAGTCCTCGACTTATGACCACAATTGAGCCCAAAAGTTATGTTGCTAAGTGAAACATTTATTAAGTGAGTTTTGCCCCATTTTATGACCTTTCTTGCCACTGTTAAGTGAATCATTACAATTGTTATGTTAGCACCACGGTTGTTAAGTGAATCTGGCTTCCTCATTGCCTTTGCTTGTCAGAAGGTTGCAAAAGGTGACCACATGACCCCCACCCCCCAGGACACAGCAACTGTCATAAATGAGCCAGCTGCCAAGTATCTTAATTTTGACCATGTGACCACGGGAATGCTGCAATGGTCATGTGAAAATCGGTCATAAGTCATTTTTTCAGTGCTGTTGTAACTTCGAATGGTCACTAAGCAGACTGTTGTAAGTCGAGGACTACCTATACAGTCCAATCCCAATTGAATTTTGCTAACATCTTACAGTGGCCGAGGATGGACTGGTGACTAAAAGTTCAGGAAAATTACGGGAAACCAGGTCAGTAGAGTCCAGAAGCCGTTCATTTGTAACTGCTCTCTCTATAAATTACTTCTCTCAGGAATCCTTGCAGGCGGCTGCATAAAGCCTGACTGGAGTCTCTTTGGTGTAGTCGATACCTCTTTATATTCAGAGAGATGCTTAGAAAGCAAATGCTACAGCAGAGCTCTCCAACCTTGGCAACTTTAAGCCTGGAGGACTTCAACTCCCAGAATTCCCCAGTCATTTGGCTAGGGAATTCTGGAAGTTGAAGTCCGCCAGGCTTAAAGTTGCCAACGTTGGAGACCCCTGTGCTACATCTACTTTGAATTTGTGTAATGAAAGACATAATAAAAAAGTAAAAATCTTTAAATACAGGACGACTCAAATCCTAAAACGTTTCTTCCTTCAACAAGAGCAGAACTCCTCCAGAAGGTAAGAAATGCTTTGGTTCTTATACAGGTAGCCCTAGACTTACAACAGTTCATTAGAGACTGTTCGAAGTTGCAACAGCATTGAAAAAAATAACTTATGACCGTTTTTCACGCTTGCGGCCCCTGAAGCGTTCTCGTGGTCATGTGATCAAAATTTGAATGCCTGGCAACTAGTTCATATTTATAACGGTTGCGGTGTCCTGGGGTCACGTGATCGTCCTTTGCGACCTTTTGAGAAGCGAAGTCAATGGAGAAGCCAGATTCACTTAAAACCACGTTATTAATTTGACAAATGCAGGGTTTCACTTAACAAATGTGGCAAGAAGGGTCGTAAAATCGGGCAAAATTAACTTTAACACCTGTCTCACCTAGCAAGATAAACTTTCGGCTCAATTGTGGTCGTAAGTCAAGGACTACCTGTATGGGGAGCATTGGACTAGAATATCTAATCAACAGCAACCAAAACCTTGCTTCCTAACATCTTGCTGGTATCTTCATGTCAGAGCAGGTCAACTATTAAATACAGTCCATTCTGTGGATGGCATATTGCAGCAGAAAAACCGCAAGACACTGGTGTAGGCATGTGTGTGCGCACAGGTGTGAACCAGGTCTACAGTTCTCTGAGTCTTGGGTGAAAGGGCTTTTAGAGCATTAGCAGAGTGCAGGTCCTGGATGATAAACCCAGCAGTTTTGGGGAGAAATGGAATCAGTTGCAGCTTCTGCCACCTCTCAGCTCATCCCCATGGTTGTGTAATTGTCACACAGTGTACCACTTGAAGTCAAATGAACTAACAACACAATCTCCTTTATTTTTAGCCTGAGCTCTTCTATTTTCGAGTAAAAAAAAAAAAGAATGATATATTCGGAATGTCATTTCTGAAAGTGCATCTAGGCTTCAAAGAAAATGCTTGATATCTCTATTATGCTAGAACACCAAGAGCAATTTGGTGAGCAACATAAAGCACTTACAAAGAACTTAAGAAATGGTTGCAAATACATAAAAGTGTGAGAAAGCATTAATTCACAACCATTCTTCACAGGAAACATGATTGTTTCTGTTTTTAAGAAGGGGAACCAGGAAGTTATAGGGAAAGCAGGAAAATGAAAGAAAATGGTGTTAACATTCTATTAATAAGCATTTTACCAAAAACCACTAGCTATATGACATGCTATACGCAATATATGTGGGTCAAATTAATGCTGTTGGTCTATTTTAAGTATTTATCTTGCTACTTGTTTCTTTAAATTTACATACCACCAAGGATTGACATCAGCTAACAACATAATAAAAACCAAATAATTTAATTCAAATGTCCTAGTTAAAAAAAGGAATAGAAAAAAGGAACAAACACAGACCCAAGAAATAACAAAGACTCACATTATTAGAGACTATACATATGACTCTTCCAACATTTTTATTCATAATTTTTATTGTATGCAGTATGTAAAATAAAATAAAATAAAATAATATATATTTAGATGTATGGGTTGCCCAAATTCCAATCTGTTCCATATTGTTCTTGAGATGTTCAAAACATTTTAAGAATAATCTTGACATTTCTACAAGCTGGAATTTTAAACTGACAAATTTTCGGTAAATTTCCCCCCCACAGGACCGGTTTTTCAGGAAGATACAACTGGAGGAAAAGTGCAGGAAAGTCCCTTCTGCTAGTAAACACAATTCTTTTAAAAGCCTCCTACACTTTGATTACTTTTAATGGTGATCAGATAGCTTTTTTTTTAATGGATATTTTTATTTGACAATGCATTTGAACATTCCACATGGACAGAAAGGTGACAGAATATATTTGTAGCTGGGTTTGCATATCATGCTAGTCTAGGCCAGGGGTCTCCAACCTTGGCAACTTTAAGCTTTGCTTTGCTGGCTGGGGAATTCTGGGAGTTGAAGTCCCCCAGGCTTAAAGTTGCCAAAGTTGGAGACCCCTGGCCTAGGCTATAGTGAATGAATTTACAGTGTTGTGGGATCCAGTCTTTATCTTCATGTGGTGTGTGAGAAAACATTGTTAAATTATAATAGAAATTATTCATTTCGGCAAAGCAGATGAAGTGAGCACCGCCATTCTGTCCTAATCACCTTAGGGTTAAGCATGCTGCGTGAATGAAGTGAAAGTGGTTAGAATGCAAATTGCAGGCTAACTTTGCTCACATTGCCAGGAGTTCAATTCCTTCCATCCTGACCGGCTCAAGGCTGACAATGACTCAGCCTTCCATCCATGGAACTATGGTGTGCATGCATGTAGTTAAAATGCAGTACTGCAGGCTAATTCTGCTGACTGCCAGGAGATTGATCCTGACTGGCTCAAGGTTAACTCAGCCTTCCATACTTCCGAGGTTGGTTAAATTAAGATCCAGATTGTTGGGGGCAATAGGCTGACTCTGTAAATTGTTTAGAGAGGGCTGCAAAGCACTGTGAAGCGATATATAAATTTAAGTGCTATTGCTATTGGTATGCTAGTGCTAAGTGCTATATCAACATTTGATTGAGAGCATCAAGGAGGCTGCCAGTTTCTCTGACGTGCTTCAAGCAATATTTCCTATGCAGCTGACTACTTTTATAAGGTTCCAACTTCTCCTTCCTATTCCTAAATGTTCTTGGGTGCTTTCTAATTTCCACAAAGTGGCTTCTCTCTTCTAGGAACTCAACAGCAAAATATTAACCAGATTACGAAGTTTTATTCCAGTTGAGATGTTTAAAAAACAAAATTAAAAATAAAGGAAGGAAAATTAATCATTTGTTCACTGGATCTACAACTAGGAGTATATTTGTGAATGCAGTGGAAATCTGTACTTAGATGCTGAAGATAAATTCCTTTCTAGCTTGGGAGCATGAGCTTAAAGGCTCTCATTTATTACTTTCAAGAGTACAAGTTGTGCATGACCAAATATAAATAGGGAGTACAGTCAGTTCTCGAATTACCACATTAATGGAGCCTACCCATTGCGGTTGAAACATGTGACAGTAGTAACAGGTCAATTACATTTTACAACCTTTTCTGTGGTGGTCATTAAGCAAATCACAGCATACCAATGGTTCCCTATGGTGTGGTTTTGCCAAAAAACAGAAGTAAATTCCGGGGTTCAGCAAAAACGTTGTGAAATGTGGTCACATGCTGTGGGATGCTGCAACTAGCCATAAATGCAATCATGCTGCTGAGCGTCTGAAGTGTGGTCATGCGACCATCTGGGAGTGGGGGGAGGGGGAATCATTTTAATTTGAATCTGAGTTGTAAGTACCTCCTAGGTAAGTCTGTCAGAACAGTTGCTAAGTGACCGGTTGTAAATCAAGGACTACCTGTGTGGCTGTATAGTTGGATTAAGGATGATGGAGTAGTAGTTCTTTCCTTCTTCCATCTTATCTCTGGAAGATCTGACATCACCTTTTATACCATGCTTCAGAGGTGCTATTCAACCGGTTTGCACCGGTTACCACGAACTGTTGGCAGAAATTTGGCCAAGGTCGCCAAACCGACAGCGATGGCCAGCTGGCCACACCCCTGACCCCCAGTCACCGCTCGTTCACCCTGCCCGCCATATTCATCGCCATGTTCTTCACGCAAGTGTATCCCATTGCCTTGCAAGTCCAATGGGATGCATATGCGCGAAGAACATGACGGCGACAGCAGCAGCTTTTTCCGCGACCTCCGGTACTTTTTGGTGGCCTGTGGCCAGCCACCGTAGTCGCAAATCTTGAGAGGCTTCTTTGCCAGCTGCTTTCCAACAGCGGCGGCTGGCTGGGAGCCGCCGAAAACTCCAGTCAGCTTGCCTTCTGGACTCTGGACCAGCTGCCGCGGAAGGTAAGCAGCCCGAACAAGAGGCAGTGGTGGGGGAGGGAGCGGGACTAGGGCAGGGGCCGCTAAAGGAGGGAAAACAGGGGCGACTGGTGAAGGGAGGGCGGGGGTAGATAGGTGGAAATTCCCAAAATTTTCCTACCTTTTCCTGTAGGCATGGCTAGGTGTGTGTGTGGGGGGGGTCACGTGACTGAGTGGGCATGAGTGACGTCAAGTTGGCCACCCTCACTCAGTCACATGCCCATCTAGCCACGCCCACTTAACCGGTAGTGAAAATTTTTGAAACCCACCACTGGTAGGCTTGCTTCTTGTTTTCAAGACTATGTAACTGAGCCTCAGCGTTGCCTAGATTGGGGCTTTACGATAAAGAATCCTGACAAGTGGTTATCCTTTAAAACAGACATTTGCAGCCAGATTAGCCTTGCTGGCCTTGGGTTTATTTCTTAGGCTCAGTGTGCTTCTGAACACAGCTCTGCCTAGCATTGCTGGCCACTGGGAAAACAGGAGGCCTGTTGGGACACCAAACGTGGCTCATGAGATGCAGTTAGTGAAGCCGTCTGCCCACCGTGGGGCCACTATTTGAGGCCTTTTTCTAATGATTTTGGTAAGGGCTGACTGGTGGCCTGTCCATTTCAGATGCCTGCAATGCTGCGTACAAGGGAAGTTGCTGGTGCTCAGTTTCTAAAATGGGCAAAGTAGGAAGTTTGTTTTCCAGGCCCTTCTGGATAGGAATGCTTTCACGTGCACTCAAAGATACTACTAGGGTACAAGCCTAGATTCTGATTGGCTGGTAATTTACAGGTAGTTCTTGACTGTTGTGACCGTTCAAAATTAGGCCAGATCCCCCCCCCCAAAAGTACTTCTGAAGTTCCAATGACCACTGCCCCCCCCAGTCACATGACTACATTTCAGGCGTTCAGCAACCAGCCGACATTCACATGGCCACAATTCATAACATTTTTGCTCAAATCAGGGTTTACTTCCAGTTTTCAGCAAAAGCACAGATAACAAACAATTCACTTACGAGCATGGCGGTTGCGTAATGTTTGCCACACATGCTGTACTACTGCTGCCAAAAGGTCATAAAATCTGGTTCTGTCACGTGGTGAGCCAGTTTACGACAGTCACAATTTAGGACTATAATGGGCAGACTCCACTACAGTCATAACGTGAGGACTACCTGCACTACAAAGCCTGAATCTATTATCAAACCTGTTGCACTCTAAGCCTGGCTTTGGTAACCAGAAGTGTGGTTAGTTCAAAATAAAAGTCTCGACTGCTAACCTAAAGTAGTGGCAACTCATTTCTGTAGGGTTGCAAAAAGACTTTGGATTCTGTTTATTTCTAAGAACAACTGGAAAGCTTGCCAGCTTGGCATCAGTGCAGCTGGCAACTCCCTGACCTATAGACTTAGGTCATCTTCATAGACTTCTCCTTCAGCCGCTTGGTGTGATGGTGTTCTTGGATGGAATGGGACAACTTGGTGCAGCCAATTCACCATGTGTTCTGCCCCAGCTACGGACCCCAAAGAACGCAGCACACACAAAGTCTGTACAAACCTTAGTTTACTAAAATAAAATCAGTTTTTTCTTCAAACAAAGGCTGTTAATTAACTTTCTTAACAGCCTGCAAGAATCCAAAGAATAAATAATCCTAATCTTACTATGTTTGGCAGAAAGCCCAGAAGCAATTTGCAAAGAACTAAGATCAAGGCACGAAGGTATGTGAACGAAGTTGTTCCCTGCAACTTGCTTCAGTCGGCATTCCTCCTTAAATAGACTAAGGGAGTGGCCAATTAGCCCCAAGCCTTACTCTCGAGGAGACCTCCTCCTGAGGAGCCACTCCTGCCTTTTGGCAGCTCTGCGCGCCCGTGCATCGAGAAGAGGCTCCTCCTCTTCACTTATGGGAGTTTCTGGAGGTTCTGAAGGCCCTGGCTGAATCCCTGCCTCTGGCACCACATCTTCTCCAGCCTCCTCATTGTCCGACTCAAGTCCGACTCGAGTCGGACAATGAGCTACACAGCTTCACAGGCTGCTGGCGCAGCACCACACCAGCCTCCTTGCTGTCGGAATCAGCTACTAGCTGCACAGGCCGCGTACGGGCCACAACATCATGACCAACTTGCTGTGGGACAACTCATTGTGGCCTACTTACCATGGGACAACTTGCTGTGGGACAATTCATCAAGTATTTAAAATAATTTAAAAATAATTTTAGTTTCTGCCAGTCACATTTCATTCTGTCCCTCCTTTTTCAGCCTTTCTTTTAAGATTTCATTCCACCATTTCTTCAATATTAGTGTAACTCTTGTCCCAGGGCAAGTTATCTCATGGTGAGTTGTCCCGCAGCAAGTTGGCTGCGCTGAGTTGGCTGTGCCAACTTGTCCTACTAGACCCTCCTCCAAAGCGATACCTGTACTAGAAAGAAACTCTTTGTTGCTGCTGAAAGCTTGCTTTTATTTTTACAATCACATCCATTTTCTTGAGTCTTTACAAAAATAGTTCTCTAAGAAGAAAGTTTTGCTTTTTAAACCTAAATTCTTTGGAGTTGGAAAGCAAAATTATAAGGATTAAGTAAAAAGCAGGACATAAACTGGGGCCAAGCTTGGAGGGAGAGTCTACAAGTCTTTCTCATTAGCAGAATGTCAAGAGAGAAAAAGAAAAAAATGCTCAATACTACCTTTGCAGCATCTAATAGTTGCCTTGAATAGCATTTCCCTGAGCTGTGCCATGTGGGCCGATTTAAAATTGGTAGAACCTGGAAAGAAAGAAAAAACAAGGCTGTAATAATTAATAGCACAATGTCCACAACTGAAACACTCCAATCATTTTGCAGAGACACATCCAGCATAATGAAAGAGCATTTGGTTCTGAAAAGAAACAAAAGAAAAAATGAAAACTGTTGGGGAACATGTGTAAGTTATAGTAGCAACTATTTAAAGAGCTAAATGGCAATTCTCTGCCTGCTCCCCTTAATATTTCTATTACCTCATATTATTTCTTTATTAAATTTATATGGCCATCCACCTCACAAGAAATAAATGGGTGGAGTTTAGCTAAAGAGGTATATAAACAATGACCATATCACAAAGTCAGTGAGAATTTCAGATGGCTCCATTACAATCGAATTTCCTCCCTCCCTCTCTTCAGGGACTTCCAGAAAACAAGGAGGGAAAGAGCTACTCAGACTTTGAGTGGGGAATATATTGCATAAGGCAAGCACCACTGCAGACAAGGCCCATCTCCCTGGCCCCACCAAGAGAACTTCCTTGAGGGACGGGACCTGCAGAATGTTTCTCTTGGCAGATCTGAGGCGACGAGCAAATATAATTAGGAGTTGATGGTCCTTCAAATAACCTGGCCCAGGACACAACATTTTTAAACTTAGTATTATCTACTTGTCAAATATATTAGATACAGGTAGTCCACGACTTACAACCGCAATTGAAACCAAAATTTCTGTTGCTAAGTGAAACATTTGTTAAGTGAGTTTTGCCCTGTTTTATGACCTTTCTTGCCACAGTTAAGTGAATCACTGCAGTAGTTTAGTTAATAACACCATTGTTAAGTGAACCTGACTTCCCCATTAACTTTGCTTGCCAGAAGGTCGCAAAAGGGGATCATGTGACCCCGGGACACTGACACCATCATAAATGTGAATCAATTGTCAAGTGTCTAAATTTTGATCACATGACCATGGAGATGCTATAACGGTTGTAAGTGTGAAAACTGCTCATAACTCACTTTTTTCAGTGCTGTTGTAACTTTGAACGGTCACTAAACAAACTGTAATTCTAATTCTACCTCATTTTCTGTTGTCCCCTTCTTCTTTTGCCCTCAATCTCATTAGGCCCTTCTCTAGTGAGTCCTTCCTTCTCATTAAGTGGCCAAAGTATTTGAGTTTCATCTTCAGGATCTGACCTTCTAAGGAGCAGTCAGAGTTGATCTCCTCTAGGACTGACCGGTTTGATCCCCTTGCAGTCCAAGGGACTCGCAGGAGTCTTCTCCAGCACCAGAGTTCAAAGGCCTCCATTCTTTGGCGCTCAGCCTTTTTTATGGTCCAACTTTCACAGCCATACATTGCAACTGGGAAAACCATCACCTTGACTATACACACTTTCGTTGGCAGGGTGATGTCTCTGCTTTTTAGTATGCTGTCTAGATTTGCCATAGCTTTCCTCTCCATGAGCGTCTTTTAATTTCTTGGCTGCAGTCCCCTAATTTAAATGAATATCAGACAAATCAGTAGTCCAAAATACTACAGTCAGGGATTGCTAAGAAAATTATCAAAAAACTGTTTAAAAGTGACGAGATTGTACACATTATTTGAACATATAAGAATGACAGATCATAAAGTTATAATCTTGGCTTCAAAACTTTCAAAACATAAAATATTACATCTTTATCATCATTTAGGATTTTACTTATTGTACTTAAATTTTTATTTGGGGATTTATGCTTTGTCTGTTATTTGATTTACAATAAACTGAGCTCAGTCCAAGTTATTTATGCATGTACCAACTATAAGGGGAGAGCAAGTATACTCTTCCATATGAAATCACATACAAATTGGCACATTTTATACCTCATCTCATTCTGCATCAGTAATATTAATACATTCTATATTTTATTACAGAATGTATACCCTGCAATATTTATAAAACCCTAGATAAACTGTATCCATTAAGATTAATTTGCCCTTTGCAAAATTAAATAGGATTTTGCTAATGAGTGAGGAATTTATTACACAAAATGCAGAAAGTGATGCTCCTTCTTAGTTTTCTACTTATGGCATTACTGATTCAAATAACATCCAGTCTCACAAGAAAGGCCACAGAGTCCAAATTAATTAGAGTCCAAACTAATTAAGATTAATTAGTTAAACTTTCATTTTTCTGAACAACTCTTACAAGGCTACCAATTACTTGCTTTAATAATGATTTTTAGAAGAATCAAAATGCATGATACATTTTATATTCTTTTTTTAAAAAAGATTCTTTGATCTTTTTTTTAATACAATGCCTGCATGCTTTAGAGCAAAGTGCCAAGCTCAACTTTATTTACAGCAATGCTTTGGGATCTGTCAGGCTTCTACCTGGACAGCAGAAAGCACCTTGGAAAGCTAGCTGACTCTGCAAATCAGGCAGGAGCCATTTATGAAGGCTAAGGACTGCATTTATTTATTTATTTATTTTTCATATTTGTATACCGCCCTACTCCCGAAGGACTCAGGGCGGTGAACAGCCATAATAAATACAAATACATATAGAAGTTAAAAACTATTAAGAAACAGATTAAGTAATTTAGGCTCAAAGATTAAAAAACATCCAAATTTATCTAAAGAGGTTTAAAACCCAATTTAAAAGCCAGTTTAAAAGCCAATTAAAAAGGGAGAGTTAGGCCAGACCAGCTTGTTGGAATAGAAATGTTTTCAGGGCACGGCGGAATATGCGTAAGTCTTGGATGTTTCGTAACTCCGGGGGAAGCCCGTTCCAGATGGTAGGTGCCCCCACAGAAAAGGCTCTCCCCCTGGGGGCCGTCAGTCGACATTGTTTGGCCGACGGCACCCTGAGGAGTCCCTCTCTATGGGAGCGAACTGGTCGGTGAGAGGCTATTGGTGGCAGGAGGCGGTCTCGTAAGTACCCTGGTCCTGAGCCATGGAGCACTCTAAAGATAGTAACCAAAACCTTGAAGCGCACTCGGAAGACCACTGGGAGCCAGTGCAGCTCGCGCAGGAGGGGGGTTACATGAGAGCGCCACATTGCTCCCATTACCACCCGCGTGGCCGCATTCTGGACCAGTTGGAGCCTTCGGGTGCTTCTCAAGGGGAGCCCCATGTAGAGAGCATTACAATAATCCAGGCGTGAGGTGACAAGGGCGTGAGTGACCGTGCGTAACGAGTCCCGATCCAGAAAGGGATGCAACTGGCGAATCAGGCGAACCTGATAAAAAGTCCTCCTGGCTACGGCCGTCATATGCTCTTCAAAAGACAGCCGTGAGTCCAGGAGGATGCCCAAGTTGCGAACCCCATCTATGGGGGCCAACGACTCGCCCCCAATAGTCAGAGATGGCGCCAACTGACTATATCGGGACGACGGAAACCACAGCCACTCGGTCTTGGATGGGTTGAGTCTGAGTTTGTTCCTCCCCATCCACATCCGTACGGCCTCCAGGCACCGGGACATCACCTCGAGGGCATCATTGGGGTGGTCTGGGGTGGAGATGTACAGCTGGGTGTCATCAGCGTACTGATGGTACTTCACCCCAAAACCACGGATGATCTCACCCAGTGGCTTCACATAAATGTTGAATAGAAGGGGCGAGAGGACCGATCCTTGTGGCACCCCACATATAAGGGGCCTCGGGGTCGACCTCTGCCCCCCTGTCAACACAGACTGCGACCGGTCAGAGAAAAAGGAGGAGAACCACTGTAGAACAGTGCCCCCCACCCCCAACCCTTCCAACCGGTGCAGCATGATATCATGATCGATGGTATCAAAAGCCGCTGAGAGGTCTAATAGGACAAGGACTGAGGAGCAACCCCTGTCTCGAGCCCTCCAGAGATCATCAACCAATGCGACCAATGCTGTCTCTGTGCTGTACCCGGGCCTGAATCCCGACTGGAATGGATCTAGATAATTCGATTCATCCAGGTACTGAGGCAGTTGTCGTGCAACCACACTCTCAACAACCTTTGCAACAAAGCGAAGGTTGGAGACAGGACGATAATTTGCTAATACAGCTGGATCCAGGGAGGGCTTCTTGAGGAGGGGCCTCACCACCGCCTCTTTCAAGACGGTGGGAAAGACACCCTCACTCAAAGAAGCATTTATAATCTCCTGGAGCCAGCCTCGTGTCACCTCCCGGGAGGCCAGTACCAACCAGGATGGACACGGGTCCAATAAACATGTGGTCGCCTTTAGTCTGTTCAGTATCCTGTCCACGCTTTCGGGAGTCACAGGATCAAACTCTTCCCAAATAATATTCTCAGGACCTGCCCCTGTCATCTCCTCTGGATCAATCCAGTCAGAGTCTAGCTGTTCACGAATCTGAGCAATTTTGTCATACAGATATTGTACAAAATCCTCAGCTCTACCCTCCAAGGGGTCTTCCCGCGTCTCTTGATGGAGCAGAGAGCGGGTCACCCTAAACAGGGCGGCTGGGCGATTATCTGATGATGCAATAAGAGTAGAAAAGTAGTTACTCTTCTCTACTCTTATCGCCACTAGGTAATTCTTAATATGAGATCTTATCAGTGTTCGGTCGGATTCAGAACGACTAGCCCTCCAACTGCTCTCTAGGCGTCTTTTCTGGCGCTTCATCTCCCTCAGCTCCTCAGTATACCAAGAAGCCAGGTGAGACCGGTGCCGGGTCAGAGGCTGCAAAGGCACGACTCGGTCTAAAGCATCAGCCGCCGCCCTATCCCAGGCGGCCACTAAGTCCTCAGCCGAGTCGTGTGCTAGAACCTCAGGAAATGGCCCAAGCTCCATCTGGAATCTCTCAGGATCCATCAGGCGCCTGGGGCGGAACCACCTGGTCGGTTCCGCCTCCCTGCGGCAGGGTGTGGCGGTTCGAAGGTCCAGGCGAAGGAGGGAGTGATCTGACCATGACAAGGGTTCAATCACTATATCCCCTATCTCGAGATCACTCAACCACTGTCCAGAGACAAAAACAAGGTCCAGTGTGTGTCCCCCCATGTGAGTAGAGCCATAAATTAACTGGGTCAGGTCCATAGCCGTCATGGAAGCCATGAACTCCTGAGCCACCTCAGATGTCTCGCCAACTGATGACAGGTTAAAATCCCCCATGACCATAAGCCTGGGGGTGTCAACAGCCACCGCGGCTATAACATCAAGCAGCTCAGGCAGGGCTGCTGCCACATGGCAGGGAGCCAGGTACGTGACTAGCAAGCCCAACTGCACCCTATGACCCCACTTCACAAGAAGGGACTCACATCCAGCCGTCTGAGGAACAGTGGCCTCCCTTGGTCCAAGACCCTCGTTAATAACAACCGCCACCCCTCCGCCCCTCCCCTGAGACCTTGGCTGATGGAAAGCACGGAAACCTGGTGGGCACATATCAACAAGGGGGGCTCCCCCTTCCTGGCCCAACCAGGTCTCCGTAATACCCGCCAGGTCCGCACCCCCCTCCTGAATAAGATCACAAATGAGGGGGGCTTTATTTACCACGGACCTGGTGTTGCACAGCATCAGCCGAAGGCCTGGGGCCCGAGGTTCCATACAACCTGGGGAACGAGAAGAGATTTGAGGGTCGGAGCGCGCCACCGCTTGTAAACAGCGAGGACGCACTCCCGTAGGATGATGTGGCCCCCTGCTCCCGCCATATCTGCCCCTCCCACCTACAGTATCAATGTTATGGGCATCTGTATCGTAAGATCTAATCATCTCCTTGACCCCAGTGTTCACACCTCCCATGCCATGCCCTACGGCTGGCCCAGATACCCTCCCCCGCAGGTCTTCCCCCGAACCCACGTAATCTACCCCCCTCCCAGAATCCCTTAAAATCTTATTAAGAAATTTCCCTAAAAAACCCCATAACCCTCTTTTTGCTGTATGCCATCTCTCCGGACTCCAAAGTCCGTCATCGAGATAGGCCCTCGATAAAGAAGATTTAACATTTAAATCCTCCATTTAACAGCAGAGGCTGGCCTGACAGTCATGAAGTGGCTGGGGCCACATCAGGTGGTCATATACTACTTTTAAATTACGGTTTTTACTTATGTTCCATCTCATAAAAGTAGCAAATTTATAGCTTCAGAATTTGGCATGGGGGCTGAGGGCAAACCGAGCCACTGTGTCTGGAAGCAATTACTGAGCTTTATCTGGAATATTCAGGTACCTCTGGGTGAAATATTGTGCACCGGTGATCAATAATTTATCTTTGTTTCATTTTTGCTAAATGCAGTATCTAATTTAGCATGATTACAAATCCTGGTTTTGAAAAACCATATATGAGTTCAACAGATACTCACAGACATACCTGGGTATTCCCCTAAAGTAACGTTGCTAGGCTGATAATCATCTATATTCAAGTTCCCTTATCTATTTGGTAAGTTCAAAATTGGTGAATTTATCACAAATTCTAACATACCATTTTTTTTCCAGAATACTGAATACTAAGAACACTCAATCAATTACAATTACACAGGCCCATTAAATTTTTGCTTTAAAAAAGGAGAAGCGAAAGACCCATGGATCGATTATTTTCCACCAAATCACCAGTCACTGTCTAAAATCAAGATACTGAGATTCCCCCGGCAACCAATACTGCCAAATGCATGTAAGCCTGAGATGGTTTAAAGGGGAATAATTAACTTATTCCCATTCTTTCAGCCAACTGTCCCCTTCCCACAACTATTACGTATTAGCACACAAACTGATTTTTTAAATAAATGGTTTGCTTCAGGCCGAAAAAGACAAAGAAATAACACAGAATAACAGATTGGAAGGGACCTTGGAGATCTAAGGGGGCCTTGCAGATCATTGGCTGCCTATTCTTGCCATGTACTAGCTTTATAAGCCACACAGCTTGGTGCAAACAACATGCTAAGCTAACACTAAATAAACCTTATTTTAACTTAATAGAGGAGTTCTTAAACTGGAGGTTGTGATCCTGAAAGGTCTGAAAGAAAGCTGTTTTGAGCTTGTACATAAAAACAGAATTATTGTCAGAATTTGCTCCTGTTTTGCCTGGATAAACCAATACCAAAGTCCACAAAAGTTAGCAACCATATGATTGCAAGGAATTCCATTCTCCACTATTCAGTCAGAACTGAATAGGCTTTTTGTGTGAGAGACAAGAAACCTTCCAGCAAAACAAGAAAGCGCCTTTAGGACAACCATGACAACCATATTCTCTACTGAGAATATCCAGATATTTAATCCTGCAAACTGCAAGTATTATTGCTATAGTATTGCAAACTATGATCTTATTATATGATAAAAAATTTAAACAACATATTACTTGGTCATTATATGACCAAAATGTCTATGGAGACTCTCAGTCATCCAGGTCATGATTGTCCCAAAGGTGCTTTTTCTTGTTTTAATATGACCAAAAATTTAAATAAGATATTGGAGAGGAATGGACACTATTTCAGAATGTAGGCAGCATTCTATGCTTGTAAACATTGCATTTGTTTGCTTGATGAAGCAGAAATTTGACAATTAAAAGAAGTTCTACAAATCAATTGTGCTTCATGCACAGATGAAGTTGTTATTTACAGAACAGATACATAAAATGTTACCAACATGATCAAACAATGTAACTGAAAAATTGCAGAATTTGCTATTAGTTCCCAAATACAGTGGTACTTGAGTCTTTTTCAATTTTCAATATTTCTGCACAAGTATGTATTGAAACATGATCTGATCCCTAGTCAGGTCTTAAAAGTAGCTAAAGATAAAAAATTGTACTTAACACAGTGGTGAAGTGAATGACTGCAGTTGTTAAATTAGCAACATGGTTATTAAGTGAATCTGGCTTCCCCATTGACTTTTCTCATCAGAAAGTCATAAAAGTGCATCACATGACTCCGGGACACTGCAACCGTCATAAATATGAACCACTTGCCAAGCATCCAAATTTTGATCACGTTACCATGGGGATGTTACAATGGTCACAAGCATGAAAAATGGTCATAGATCAATTTTTAAAGGCCACAAGTCAAGGACTACCTATAAGTATGTTCCCTTTTCAGAAGCAATAGCTACTGGATATTTCTGACAACTGTTGGTTAGTCCTTTACGTTGTGTTGTGGGAATTTTAGTCCATTTCTCTGTACAGAACAGCTTCGACTCAGGGATGTTGTCAGCCTTCCTCACATGAATTGCCCACTTCAGGCAATTCCACAGCATTTCTATAGGATTAAGGTCAGGATTTTGAGTTGACCATTCCAAAACATTAATTTTCTTCAGTGTTAACTATTCTTTGGTTGTACCCCCTGTGAATTTTGGGGTCATAGTCTTAATTAATGACCCACTATCCCTTGGGCTTTAGTTCATGGACAGATACCCTGACACATACTATTGCTATTCAATGTTCTCCTGATGGTAGTCTCATGAACACTGACATTTGTCAATGCAAGAGAGATCTTTAGTTCCTTACATGTTAACCTGGGGTTCTTTGAGACCTGCCAGATTACTACACGACTTGCTTTTGATCTGATCTTGGTCAGCCACTTCTGGGGAGGGTAACAATGGTGTTAAATGGCTTCCATTAGTACATCATCTACTTCAGGGGTGCTCAACCTGCAGCCCAAGGGCCTCATGTGGCTGGACAGCTAATAATACAGCCCCACAAGATTATAACTTTCTCATAACTTGGAGGACAGCTCTATATTCCCTTACAAACAGATATGCTACTTATGCTACAATGGCTAATGAGAAGATTGGAGAAAGAAAGAAAGAAAGAAAGAAAGAAAGAAAGAAAGAAAGAAAGAAAGAAAGAAAGAAAGTAAGTTTGTAGGCATTTTTATAAACTTCTCATTTTGTCCAAGATCAACCAACAGCAGCTATGATTTTAACGATTTTTCATACGTAAAACATTATCAGGATCAATACACTTCCCAAAAGAATGAAGAAATTAGTTTTAAAGTAAAGAAAAACCACACAAATCTTTCCTGTACGATACACCTAGCTCTGAAAAAATCCTAACAGAAGAAACTGAGCTGGAACATACATTGCAATGAGGTAAAATGCCAAGTCCAAGAGGTTACCAACATTGGTGGTGAACAGTGTTAGTAACATCAGGAGGGAGGGAAAAGACATTTCTTCCTCTTCTAGAAAATGACCAGTCTTAATGAGACAAAAATGGAACTAAGGTAGATAAAAAAATTATAGAGAAGGTAATTGAATTATTTGCCTCTGCCAAACAGCAGAGAAAATGCAGCGTAGATGTGCAGATAGCTTTAAGAAGAATGTCAGAAAATGAAGGCAAATGCAACTACTGGCAAGATAGCTTCAAAATCTGAAAATAAATTATTTTGTCTGGATGATATATCTCTGTTTAAATTTTCAAATATGAAACTGCCAATTATTCAACAAAATATGTAACATTTTCCAAAGTCAGTTTCTATATTTAAAGACTGCAGAAAGAGTAAAGTAATGGCATTTCTAAAAAATGAATTTATTAAATGCATGTACTCTTGGCAGTTTCAACCAAAATATTTTGTTAAATAAAATTCCATTTTCCTCAATAAATAAAGGTAAAGTTAAAGCCCTGTCCAGTCATGTCAGATTCTACGGGGGTGGGGGTGGGGTGGGGGGGATGTTCATTTCCATCTGCTAGTCAAAGGAGCCAGCATTGTCTGAAGACATTTCTGTGGTCATGTGGCCAGCATGACTATAGACTGAGGAGCACAGAACATTGTTACGTTCCTACTGAGGTGATGACTATTTATTTTCACAAATTTTAAAGTATTGTTGTACCATCACAGCCATTAAGCTAAATTAAAATGTGATATGTTTAATTTTGATAAGGATGTTGTGTGAATCCACCCAGTTGATTTGTTCAGTGTCCAAGAAAAGCAAACTATTCCTGTATAACAAAAGTAACCACTTCAGGGGCTCTGGTCTTCCCAAGTACCAGTTGGAATAACATGGAAAGGAATATTGTGCTTTTGTGTTAGGACCCAAAAGGCATGGCATTTGTTAAACGATAAGATAGGTCCTTGATCTGCAATCTTCTTATGCACAATTAACATGTTCTGGAAGCTGTATGATTAGCCTAAGATCTTCCAAGAAAATATTGCTTTTAAAAATGTAATGCTAGCCTTAAATGTGCAGATGTCAACTCAGTTATCAAAGATCATGTAGCATGACCATCTTTCTCTACTATCATAGTGTAGGAAGTTAGCACCCACCCCTTTCCTAGAAGAATATTTTAGGAAATATTAAAAAGGCAGAATATTATGTTTCCCTGGTTGAGAAATGGAAAAACACGTTTTAAAGACAAAGCAACTCCCACCTTCCTGCCTCCCCCCCTTTGTTAATGGGCCAGAGGCAGAAACTCAATCTTTGACAATAGGACCCATCTAGCAACAGAAACTCACCACATGGCACCTGGGAAGATTACATCAGCCAGCAAGGTTAGCTAAGACCCCCACCCCCTGGGAGTCTGACAACCAATCAGGATACTCTTTCGGGGCCCCAGGAAGTTCAAAGCCAGAGAGAGCATAAAACCCAGGGACTTGCTGTATCTTGTCCCTTTTCTGTTCAGGAACTCAAGCCATGTGATCCTGTCCACCATTAAACCATCTTTCCAAGCAGTCTCCATATTTCCAGTGTCTTTTTCCCCACTTGGAACTGAACCCAGAAGGATATTTCTTCCTACAATTGAAATAATAAAATTGCACAAGACACAATTTTTAAGTGAGACTTTCCTTTCATGCTCAGCAAAGCTTCATACCTTTCCTAAAAATAATTGGTTTTTGTCAAATCGGCCTGAGCAAATGTAAAAACATTCACTGTATTCATTGCTGTGGCAATCAATAGCTTAATCAGTAACTTAATGAAAGCAAATAAAAGAATCTGCATTAGAAGTCTAACATTTAAAATCTAGCCCAAATATCAATTGGGGAAAAAAATCATTTTGCCTTTTTATAAACTCTTTGTTCCACTTAGCCAATACAATAATTCAAAGAAACGAATACCTCTCTGTCCTAGAGCTAAAGAAAAAGATTTGAAGATAAACACAATATGACAGATACACTTTTATATGTTGATTATAAAGCAAATGACTGCATTCTTATGGAATTATTAATACATTTTTAAATTTTGCAATGCATTTCTCAAAAGAAGAAATATCCTCAAACAGAAAAGCATCTTAAATCAATCTTCCCCCATTTAACATCAACACAAGAAGCCTAAGATTCATTCACTTTCTCCAAAAAACCAAAACCAAAAACCCTTTCCCACAACTTCTGTACAGCAAGTAACGTTCTAAAGCACATTCATTTACTACATGGCAACTTGGCCAGAGCAAGAAGTTACTTTTTTAATGATTATGAGTACAGACAATCAACGATCCTGACAGTCATTTCTGAAGCAGATGGGGTCTCCTGTGCAAAGCCACTTTTGAGAGGAGCTCAACTCTGAACCAAACACCGAAGTGCGAAATGCTCCTGTGCAAACGCCCAGCCCTATTTTGGGACACTTGTTGTTCGCCCCTTCCCACGGTTACTCCTTTCAGAGAATCATACCACCTTCCGACCTAGATGAATTATTTAAAATGAAGGGGGTGGGGAATTCATCCTAACAGCAGTGTAAAAAAAGAACCTTTAAAAACCCCCAGAGTTCTTGGTGCAGGGGTTTGCCGGCTTGTTTCCGGTGTTCCAATATTTGAGGAGCTGCTACAAAGAAGTGGGGTGAACTTATTCTCCAAAGCACCAGAGGACAGAACAAGAAACACTGGATGGAAAATAACCAGGGAGAGAAGCAACCTGGAACTAAGGGGAAATTTCCTAATAGTGAGAACAGTGAACCAGGTTCAGGGGCGGGCAATTGTGGCTCTTTTACAACCTGTGGACTTCAACTCCCAGAATTCCTGAGACAGCTTGGTTGTAAAAGAGCCACAATTGCCCACCCCTGAACCAGGGGAAGGGTTTGCCTCCAGAAGTTGTGGGTGCTCCATCACTGGAGGATTTCAAGAAGAGATTGTACAATGATTTGTCTGAAGGGGTACAGGGTCTCCTGCTAGAGCGGGATGGGGGGGAGGGGTTGGACTAGAGCAGGGGTGAGCAAATATGGCTCTTTTACAACCTGTGAACTTCAACTCCCAGAATTCCTGAGACAGCCCCCACCTGCCAAGCTGTCTCAGGAATTCTGGGAGTTGAAGTCCACGGGTTGTAAAAGAGCCACATTTGCCCACCCCTGGACTAGAGCCCTGGTGGTGCAGCAGACTAAACCACTGTTATTAACATCAGCTGCCTGCAATTACTGCAAGTTCCAATCTCACCAGGCTCAAGGTTGACTCAGCCTTCCATCCTTTCAAAGGTAGGTGAAATGAGGACCCAGTTTGTGGGGGCAATAAGCTGACTTTGTATAAAATATACAAAAGGATGAAGGCTATTGCTTAACGCACTGTAAGCCCCCCTGAGTCTCCGGAGAAGGGCGGCATATAAATCAACCCCCCCCCAAAAGAGCAAGGGTCTCCATCCTTGGCCACTTTAAGACTTGGGGACTTCAACTCCCAGAATTCCTCAGCCAGCTGGCTGAGGAATTCTGGGAGTTGAAGTCCCCAAGTCTTAAAGTGGCCAAGGATGGAGACCCCTGGACTAGAGGACCTCTACGGTCCCTTCCAGCTTTGTTATTCCATGTTCTATGCCTGCAGCTGTTTCTCTGTCCAACGAGGCAACTTCAGCCCCTTCTGAGAAACCGGCAGCCAGAATGCGGGGGGGGGGAGAAGGGGGGAGGGGCACCTCTGGGATTCCTGGACACACTCAGGACAACCACTTTAAGCCGCCCAGCCGCTCTTCCCCTCCCCGGGTGGGGCCTAAACAACTTCTCCACGAGCGTCCCCGCTAAGGCGGCCCGGCCCCGGAGTCCTTCGCCTCTGCCGGCCTCCCCGCTCTGTCCCCGGCCCCGTCAGGAAGCGCCCCCGCCCGGCCTTTCGCTAACGCCAGAGCCCCGCCGCCTTACCCGAGAGACCTCCGGGAGCGACCGGCCCCGCCAGCGCAAGCAAACCCGAAGCGGCCTGGTCCGAAGTGCCGTGGCCGCCGCGCGGTTACCTGAGAGGCTCGGTAGAGCCCTCAGCAGCGCCATATTGGGGGTGGGGGGAAAGGTTAATGACGGGGGAAAAAGCGGAAGGGGCGGGCGCCGCCGGCGGAAGTGGGCCTAGGCTCGCGCGCGCGGGGCAGGGAGAGAGAGAAAAACAATATCAGAACGATAGAGTTGGAGAATAGAGTTGGAAGGGACCTTGGAGGTCTGAAAGAGGGAGGAGGGAAGGGGAGGGAGGGAGGTTGGCTAGGAGCAGAGGTCTTCCAACTTGGCCGCTTTAAGACTTGTGGACTTCAACTCCCAGAATTCTCCAGCCAGCATAGCTGGCTGGAGAATTCTGGGAGTTGAAGTCCACAAGTCTTAAAGCGGCCAAGTTGGAAGACCTCTGGCTAGGAGTGTGAGTTGGGTTTGTGGAGCTGCTGAAGATGGTTGTGTGTTGTCTCCCACACTACGAGGCGTGGTGGTGCGGCTGGCACACCTTTTCTCCAGCACACGTGGAGGCTCCCCAGGCTGACTCGATGGGTGGATAAACTGAAATCCAAGGATTGCTTCCTCCTCCTGGAGTTGCCTCTTGTTTATTTGGCTTATTGTTCATTCATTTCAGGGGTGGGGAACGACTTGTGGATTTCAATTCCCAGAATTCCTCAGCCAGCCATTTACTACATGGCAACATAGCCAGAGCAAGAAGTTTACATTTTTTAAAAAAAATCCTGGCTCAGGAATTCTGGGAATTGAAGTCCACAAGTCAATAAAGGGTCCCTCGTTCCCCACCTGAGGTTTATTTGAGCTTATTCCATCGTTTGCTTCTTTCCTGCTGAGCAGAAGCCACGCCTGTGACTCGATATGTATCCATTCCTTCAGTTGATAGGGACACCTTGCTCACTTTTATGGGACTCGAGATGGCTTCAATATCGCTTTTTCATGTCTCCAGCATGTTCTAGCTCATTTCTGCCGGCATGCTGCAGCATGGATGTTGCACTTCACAGAAGTCAGCGACAAGAAATGGGCTGGTCTCTTCTTGCAGAATCACAGAATACAGAGAGCCCTCGACTTACAACAGTTCACTTAGTGACTGTTCAAAGTTACAGCGGCACTGGAAAAAGTGACATGACGGTCACGTGATCACAATCCAGAGACTTCATATTTATGATTTCAGTATGAGGTCATGCAAGCCACTTTTGCAACCTTCTGACAAGCAAACTCAGTGGGGAAGCCAGGTTCACTTAACAACCGTGTTACTAACTTAACAACTGCAGTGATTCACTGAACAACTGTGGCAAGACAGATTGTAAAATGGGGCAAAATTCACTTAACAAATGTATCACTTAGCAACAGAAATTTTGGGTTCAATTGTGGTCATAAGTTGAGGACTACCTGCAGGGGTGAAATGCTCCTGGTTCAGACCGGATCGCCTGATCCGGTAGCGATGGTGGTGGGTGGTTCGGAGAACTGGTAGCAAAAATCCCTGCGCCCTCCCTTCCACCATGCGCAGGTGAGCCGCACAATCATCAGAGGTTTTTTCTTTTTACTTTTAAAAGCATTTTTTCTACAACCTCTTCCGACGAAAAAATGCTTTTAAAAGTTAAAAAAAAAAAGCCTCTGATGATCACGTGGCTCAGCTGGGATCATCAGAGGCTTTTCAAAGCATTTTTTTCTGCAACCTCTTGGCCGAAGAGGTGGTAAAAAAAAAATTATTTTATTTGTCATATTTGTATGCTGCCCCAAAGTATACACCAAAGACAATATAATAAATAGCATATTGCCCCCAACAATCTGGGTCCTCATTTTACCCACTTCGGAAGGATAGAACCTTGAGCCAGTGAGATTTGATCCGCTGATCTGCTGAACTAGCAAAAAAAATACTTTGAAAAGTCTCTGACGATCCCAACTGAGTTGCCTGATTGGCAGAGAGGTATTTTTTAAAATGCCTCTCTGACGATCCCAGCTGAGTTGCCTGATCGGCAGAGGCTTTTCAAAGCATTAGAAAAAATGCTTTGAAAAGTTAAAAAAGAAAAAAGTTGGCCACGCCCACCCAGTCACATTACCCCCCCCCCAAGCCACGCTCACAGAACCGGTAGTAACAAATTTTACATTTCACCCCTGACTACCTGTACTCCATGCATCATGTCTGTGTTCTGAAGAACACAGCCATGATGTGAAGGAGCCATGAAGGAGCCTGAGTGGCGTAGGAGGCTAAAGCCTCCTACTAAGGCAGCATTTAACATCCAGCTGCCTGCAATTATTGCGAGTTCAATTCTCATCAGGCTCAAGGTCGACTCAGCCTTCCATCCTTTCTAAGGTGGGTAAAATGAGGACCCGGTTTATAGGGGCAATAAGCTGACTTTGTATAAAATATACAAAAGTATGAAGGCTATTGCTTAACGCATTGTAAGGCATATAAAAATAAATAAATAAAAAAAAAGACCTGGAAAAGATCCTAATGTTATAGGACAAGCCAGATCCTTGGAGGTGCCGCCTGAGATCTACAGGAAATTCCCTTCACTTATACCCACACATCTATTAACCGTTAAATATTAGAAAATGATAACATTTATTTTCTGTATCAATAATATATCTCTTGGAATATTATTATTCCCTTGGAATTAGTATGTGGCACACCCATCTGCCTTACTGCATTGTAGGTTTTTTTCATATCCTGCTGGTCAAAAGAGTTTACAAGTGTCTCTTTCTGTCAGAACTAGATATAGAATCAAAGTAAACAGTAGGTGGTCAGAATCACTTCATGTGTGAGATTTGTGTGCAATCATTCTTCAATCATCAGGATGCCACTGGTAGATCCAGCACAGTTGAAACTGATGAGAGCCTGCTCATTCAGCAAAAATGCAATGTGGGAAGACTGTGGAGGAAACAGGATTGTTGGACACTGCTTCATACCTGCTGTTGACAATTAGTCTGCATCAACACTGGCAAATGTCATCTGTTTTACCTGGCTGCATAATTGTAACAGATTGTTGTTGGCATGGTTATATAAATTGGAAAATATTCCCAATAAATGTTACCACCATCTGTCAATCATCAGGAAGAATTTGGGAATCCTATGTGTTATACAAACACACACAGCGGAGGTATGTAGAATCTCGCCAAAATGAAGAATACTGGGGTGTGATTGACAATTACCTCTTTGATTTTAGATACTGACATGATAATCATAACAAGGATATCTGCATTCTACATCATATTTTTCAGCAACATTCATGTAATTGAATCATTGATTGCTAAACTTTTGCAGAATTTCCCAGTTAATTTATTTGCTGCCAACCAAAATCTTTTAAATAAAATATCACTAGTGACTGGCAAAAAAGGAACAAGAGCCTTGGAGTGATTAAGAAAAGAAAGTTATGCTGGGGATCTATAGTAATGAAATACTAAAATTAATTGATTGTCCCCTGAATTGGTCATGCTTGCAATGGACTCTGAGATAAATGGATATAAAGTAAAAACACTTTTAAAATTAAGGGTTATGAATTAAATATAACTGTAAATTTAATATAAATGATTATTCTGTTGATCAGACACCTGAACACATTTTTTATTCTTAGAGTTAAATGTACAATGTTGCAGTCTTATGTACAACAACTTATAAATAAGGCTTAAAAGATGGGAGGGGGTGTTCCATATAAGTAACAGGAATTTAGGGTGAAGGAAACAAAGCAAAAGTTTTGAAGACTGGAATAAATTCAAAGATAAAAATCCTTTCTTGCAGTTATAACTTTGTGATCATTCATCCTGCTGAATCTTTTGCTTATTTTTTGGGCTGATGTGCACATTTAAAAGCGGAAGAGCTAGAATAAGAAACGGGAGGAGAGGAAGAAACTGAAGTAGAGGTGTTCCTTGATTAACAACCCTAATTGGGATTGGAATTTCCATCACTTAGGGAAATGGTTATTAAGCGAAACATCTCATGACTGCACCAGTACTTCTGTAGTCCCATTTGCAATAATTAGAATAACTCTGCATTGTCATTAGTCTGTTTATGTTCTGCTGCACTCATTTCTCCCCCACCCACTATCTTCCCCATCTCTGCCCTATTGGCTGCTCTACACTCTACCACCCTTGCCACCTCCCCAGCTAACCTTTGCTGTTTTCTTCTGCTGCTGACAAGGCACACCCGGCCTGGCCTTTCCTGAGAAAAGATTCATTGCACAGCCAGCAGCTGCCTTGCAAAAGGCAGGCCAGGCACGTCTTGTCAGCAGGGCAAGAAGACAGTGAAGGTCAGCTGGGCGTGGCAGGGGGGTAGGGCAGAGGGAGTAGCAGAGGCAGGAGAGTGCAGGGCATCCAAAAGTTGAAAATGCAGGCAGGCTGTCAAGCATCCAAATTTTGATCACATGACTAAAACATGAACAGTTGCAGGAATTGGGTACCGTATGTCTAGTCTAGTGAAAAGAAGGACTAGGGGTGACATGATAGCAGTCTTCCACTATTTGAAGAGCTGCCACAAAGAAGACAGGATCAATCTGTTCTCCAGAGCACCTGAAGGCAGGACAAGAAGCAATGGATAGAAACTGATAAAGAAGAGAGCCAATCTAGAACTAAGGAGAAATTTCCTGACAGTGAGAACAATTAAGTAGTGGAATGGCTTGCCTCTGAAGTTCTGGGTGCTCCATCACTGTCCAAGAAGAGACTGGACAGCCACTTGTCTGAAATGTTATAGGGTCTGCTTGAGCAGGGAGTGGACTAGGTCCAAGGTCCCTTCCAACTCTGTTATTCTGACCATGGGGCCACTGCAAAACCCATAACTTTGAGGACCCAACCTAAGTACCAATTGTTCAGTGCAGTCACAACTTCTAACAGTCACTTCATTAAATGACTACCTGTAGTCCCGCCCCCCCCAAGTCAAATTTTAAACTGCATCTTTATTCAATATATGCATACTCAAGATGGAAGGATGGCAATTTTGATCATGTATACAGGTTGTGGAGTGTTTTCCATACTTTCCACGCAATCCTGAAAAATGATCTAGTTTTATGGCTCATGATGTAAGATAAAATAGAACATGATGGAATTGTCTATTAATCTAATGTGCTGGCACCGTTTCCAATACTGTTAACTCAGTGCAAACTCTCTTCTACTGAGGGAAACACAGCAGCCAATGGATGGAGTCCATTGGCTTTATAAATTGAGCACCAGTCTAATTGGACAACAACCTGAAAAGGGCAAATCTAGAACATTTGGAGTGATTAGCATCTTTTCTTTTACATATCATTTTATGAGAATAAATTGCGCTTTATTTACTTTGATTTTAATATCAAGTCCTTAGCCTCTTTTATGTTATTTAAGCATAATTTAAATTACTAAGTAAAAACCTCAGGTTTCTTTTCTTGTGGCTTTTAAATACAAAAAAAGTAGTTAATTTTGGAAAAACAATTCTGAACCACACAATTCAATTTAATTTAATTTTCTAAAGCTCAAAATATTTAAGTATAAAATAAATATTAAATGAAAACAATACATTTAAAATCAGAAAATAGCAATGAAATTAATATAAACAGAGGGATGGAAAGAGAAAAAAGTTGTAAAACTAAGTGGAAAGAGGTAAAAATTTGCACCCGTTTCTTCAAAAAACTAGGAAAATTAGGACACAATTGATACGGACCTTCACTGTACAAACTATATTCTATATTAGGATGAGTGTTTCTGTTCAAACCGAACTCTGCATAAAAGAGAAAATTAGATACTATGGTGTTACACGCTGCACTATAAACCTAAATACAGACAGCGGCTACCAGGAATCCTCGGCTTGCAATCACTCCTTTAGTGACCATACAACAGCACTGAAAAAAGTGACTTACCACCGGGTCTTTGCATTTACGACCTTCGCAGCATCCCCAGTTACATCAAAAGTCAAGCTCTTGGCAACCAGCATGGATTCACAACCGTTGCAGCTTCCTGGGATTGCCATTTGTGGCTTTCCCAGCAGGCTTCAGAAGCTCAACGGACTCGATGTGGGATTCGCCCTGAGCAGGGGTGGGCAAATGTGGCTCTTTTACAACCTCTTTTAGGGAGCCCTGGTAGTACAGTGGACTAAAGCACTGTTATTAACATCAGCTGCCTGCAATTACTGCAAGTTCAAGTCTCACCAGGCTCAAGGTTGACTCAGCCTTCCATCCTTTCTAAGGTGGGTAAAATGAGGACCCAGATTGTGGGGGCAATAAGCTGACTTTGTATAAATATACAAAAGAATGAAGGCTATTGCGTAACGCATTGTAAGCCGCCCTGAGTCTCCGGAGAAGGGCGGCATATAAATCAAATTTTTAAAAAAATTGCAGACTCCCTTAACTGCAGTGATTTGCTCAATTGCGGCAAAAAAGGTCGTAAAATCGGTTAGGACTGCTCGCCAACGGAATTCTGCTCCCCATTATGGTAATAAGTCAAGGGCTGCTTATATCTGCATTTCAAAGGCATACAAAAGTAGCTCTTGACTTCTCAGATCTAAAACAGAAGGGAAATGCGTCCTATTTTCGCCCCCTGGGCAAATGCAGCCCTTGCGGTTTGCCAGCAGCAGGATCGGCGGCTTGTCTGCCTGAAGACGCTCCCTTGCGGTTTACGCGCAACCACAGCCGAGGCAGCCCTGCCTGCGTGGAACGAGAAGGGGGCCACGGCAGCAAAGGGCCAATTTTCCCACCCACAATAATACACTGCTCAAAAAAACTAAAGGGAAGACAAGCAGAAGACATCCGAGAAATGAATGCATGAAATAAGCCTCTTGAAATACTTTGTTCGTTACCTACAGTAGTTTTGTGTTCCCTTTAGTTGTTTGAGCAGTGTATAAACTACTGCATGTAACGAACAAAGTATTTCATGAGGCTATTTCATTCATTCATTTCTCGGATGTCTTCTGCTTGTCTTCCCTTTTAGTTTTTTGAGCAGTGTAATAATAATGTAAGCCGCCCCTTTAAGAGGCCTGGTTTCGCGCGAAGGATTCTGGGAAATGTAGTTTAACGAGCACGGCGCTGGGGAACTTTCCACCGGCGCGAACTCTCTTCCCACTCAGGGAGACACAGCAGCCCATGGACGGACTCCGGGGAGGCCCACGCGAGGCCAGCAGCCGCCCGGCCCACGGCACTTCCTCGCAGGTGAGCGGGCGCGGGACGCAGCTCCTCAGGTGTGCCGCGCAACTCCCGCCCAGGCCGGAAAGGGGCGGGGCTGGAGCCCGTCCGCGCGCTCGCTAGGGGGCGAGAGTGGGCGGGCTCCGGCCCCTCCTCCGAACGGCGGGAGTGGCGGCGCGGCGCCGAGCGGCGGGCGCGGCGGCCAATGGGAGCGCCCGGCGTCACGGGCCGGCACGCGGGCCCCGGGCTGAGGTAAAGCGGAGCGCGTGGCGGGGCTCCGTGGCTCTCGGGCGGCGCATGGAGGCGATGCCTTGCCGCGACCGGCGCGTGGTGGGCCCGGCGGGGGCAGAGCCCGGGATGCCGGCGAGCGGCGAGGGCGGGCCTCGGCAGCTGCGCTTCGCCGACCCCGGCCCGGGCAGCGGCGACAGTCTGAGCCCGGACAGCAGCAGCAGCAGCGCCGACGGCACCCGATGCTGCTGCGCCGGCGGGAACGGCTGCTGCGCGGGCGACGGGAGCGCCGAGGCGGCCACCACCCCCACCACCCCCACGACGACGCTTCACGACTGGCCGGGGGCGGCGGCGGCCCAGCTCAAGCTCCTGCCCATGAACGACCAGATCCGGGAGCTGCAGACCATCATCCGCGACAAGTAAGCGCGGGCAGAGCGGGGGTTGCAAGCTGAGCGCCTCTCCCCCGACCGCAGCCCCGCGTCGCCGCCCTGCCCAGCCAGCCAGCCAGCCAGCCAGCGGGCGTCGGGGGAGAGGACGCGAAGGGCCGGCCGGGCTCGGGGCTTCGTCGGCAGGTGCCGGCGGCAGAGAGAGAGAGATCTCTTTTTCTCCAGGGGGGGGGGAAGGGGGAGGGCAACTAAGGAAAGGCTGGAAAGTTGAGTGGCATCTGATATTCCAGAAGGAGAGATGGCTCTTGTAATATCTATCTATCTATCTACCTATCTTTCTATCTATCTATCTATCTATCTATCTATCTATCTATCTATCTATCATCTACCTACCTACCTACCTACCTACCTATCTTCCTACCTACCTACCTACCTACCTACCTACCTACTTACCTTCCTATCTGTCTATCATCTATCTATCTTCCTATCTATCTACTACCTACCTACCTACCTACCTACCTATCTATCTTTCTAATCTATCTATCTATCTATCTATCTATCTATCTATCTATCTATCTATCTATCTATCTATCTATCTATCTATCTTCCTATCTACCTACCTACCTACCTTCCTATCTGTCTATCTATCTACCTACCTACCTACCTATCTGTCCTATCTATTCTATCCTATCTAATTTATCTTGCATCTGTGTATATTATATACGTCACCTCAAGGCAGCGAACATCTCCAATAAGTGCAGGTAGTCCTCAACTTACGACCACAAAGAGACATTTGTTAAGGGAGTTTTGCCACATTTGTTAAGTGAATCACTGCAGTTAAATTAGCAAGATAGTTGTTAAGTGAATCTGACGTCCCCATTGATTTCACTTGACAGAAGGTCGCAAAAGGGGATCATGCGACCCCAAGAAATGGCAGCTATCATAAATGAGTCAGTTGCCTCTGAATTTTGATTACGTGGCCATGGGGATGCTGCAATTGTCGTAGGAGTGAAAAATGGACACGGGTCACACTTTTCCGTGTCATCGTAACTTTAAACAGCCACTAAATGAACTGTTGTAAGTTGAGGATTACCTGTACGTCTGCCTCCTGTTTTCCCTACCACAACAACCCTGTGAGGCAGGTTGGACAGAGAGAGAGAGAGAGAGAGACTGCCCTCACTCACCCAGCCAGCTTCTGTGCCCAAGGGAGAGGCTAGAACCCACCTTCTCCTGCTTCTAGGTCAGCATCTTCACCATGACACAAGGCTGACTCTCTATATTGTGCCAGGTGCAAAATTGTCTGGAAGAGAGTTCTTTCATTTTTCCCTTTTTAGTGCTTTAGTATACAGAAAGAAACAAAAAGTGTTAGAAACAATGTTACAGTCTTCTTTTAAAAAGTGAATTTAAGATAAAGCATTACAGCTGACTAGTGGAATTATTTTCCATCAATTTTTTAAATTTATGTTTTGAGAAAGAACCAACTTTGTAAGCAGAGAGGGGTCTTTATAGGTAAGCCTGATGATGTAAAAATGACAGCCATGCTTCATGCAATGCAATGCTTCAGCCATTAAATGAGTACACGTATGTGGATTCTTGGTTCAGTTCCTCTGAAATACAGGCATGTTAACTCTTGCTGCGTAATAATAATGCTTGGAGTAATATTTATCAGAAATGCATGATAGATAGGTGAGTCATCCATCCAGATTTTACCCAGCTTAGAGGAGTATTACGAAAGTACAGCCACACCAGATGACGCTGGCCCAAGGCATCTTCTATTCTGTAAAGAGACCGACCTGGGTGGGGGCAAGTGCCGACGTCTTTGTACCATCAAAGGAGTGTAGAGAAGCCTGTTCTGAAAGGCAGGCATTCAGGGTAGGGCTTTCAGTTCAAGTCTGCGTCAAAGTTCATAGTGTGTGTCAGTGCAAATCCGCCTCTGCTGTCTCACTGTTCTTGGCTTGCTCTCCGATCTAGTTTTGTCATAGTACTGTAAGACTTGATGAGTCCAGCTGTCTTTTATTAAAAACATTTTCCTTTGTACGTAGATGCAGAAGAGCTTTTTGGCTAGGCAGACTTTTGAGATGAAATGAATGTTCTTGCAATAACCTTGTTTAATGGAGACTGATGGATTTCACACATTGCACAGACCTGTATGTGGTTAGCTTGCAGATTAGCATGGGGGTGCATAATGTGAGAAAGACCAAATGTTTGTCAGCACACTTTTAAATGTATTGAATTCATTTATTATGAATCAAACTTAGGTGGTTTTTTCCCTCCTGGCTCCACCCATTTGGCTGGGGACCCTCATGCCACCCAAAGACTCAAGTGTGCCTTTATGCAAGAAAGGTTTTACACTACACCCCTGACTTAGCATTACTGTGAACTCAACCACTGTGCTTATAAAGCTACATGGTTTGACCTAATGTATAGAATAAAGCTCATTGTGATTTATTTAGTAATCTTTGTTAACAAACTCATCTTACTGTGATGCATTAACCCAGTTATTATAATATTAGTGAAGCTGGATGCATTAACCCAGTTATTATAATATTAGTGAAGCTGGAAGCAAAAGAACCCATACTGTAGCTGCAATATGAAGCCAGAATTTTGTGTTCTCAGAACAATTTCAAAACCTATTTTTCCTGTTTGCTTGTAGGCCACTAAGTAAACAACACACTAGCAAAGTATATGACTCCACCTCAGGCTTCTTGCCAGCTCTAGTAGTTAAAGCACATAGAGGCATCCGGGTTCGTTATTTGTTGGTACACATAAACCAGGTTCTGAAGTTTGTTCTTTTTGAAACAAGTCACAAAATTTGTGCAGAAAGAAGCTACCGGTATTTCTAATTCTGCAACATGCTTTAGATGGGTGGCTCTTCTAGAATATGCCACACATCTAATGCGGATGCTTCACTAAGTGCCAAGGGGCTTGTTTGAACAAAGGGCCAACAATAACTGTATAAATAGCTAATGTATTCTGGGCATCTCAGTGTTATAATTTTGATGCTTTTTCTTACCTATTCTGATTTTGGTTTTATAATTAATGTGATAATTACATTGCTTTGCAATTTGTTGAAACCTGTTCAAATGATGTTATGGCTTTTAAATATAACTACATTAAGTAAATGGTGGGATTGTATCATTTTCATTGGTCTTAATATCAAGCAATTTTTAACAAATGAAACACAGTGAATGTAGATATTATAGACATTGGTACTGTCTTATATACACCTTCATTCTAGAATTATTGAACCAGTAGAGTGGATCTTGCTTTAAGGTAATGTCTCATTTTTTTATTAAGCCGATTTGGGAAATATATCCAAGCTTATGCAGCAATTCTACAACTTCTCAACAAGTCCTGCTGTGGTAAAAGCTGGAAATACCCTCTAATCTATATGACATTGCAAATTGGGTCTTGGAAATTTTCTAGTGCAACACCTACCACAAATAAATAAATAATTTCTGCTTTATAAAAATAACTTTTCAGTAGAAAGCACAATGAAACTTAAGGACATATTTTTAACGTGGAGGATGACCTTTTGTTTGCATAATTCCTGAAATCTGGATTTTATTGTTTAAACGACCATTTCTTCCTTGAAAAGATGATCAGAAATGAATAAAGCGATCCCTAGAAGCCAGGGGTGGATTCTACTTACCTTTACTACCGGTTTGTAGCGGGGCCGTGCGCTCTTCTGCGCATGCGCAGAAGCATTTTGATGATGGGGTCGGTGGGCGGGGCCTCCCACCGGTTTTACGACCGGTTCTATAGAATCGGTGCGAACCGGGGGCAACCCACCACTGCCAACATGGGCTTGTTAAAAACGAATCATGCCAGACAAACCTTACTGCCTTCTTTGATAAAGTAACTAAATTAGTGGATCAGGAAAATACTGTGGATATAGTTTCCTTGGGCTTCTGTAAGGCATTTGACAAGTCGATCACAGCCTACTTTTTGGAAAGATAGAACAATGTGGGGTAGACTGCACCACCACCAGATGGCTTCACAGTTGGGTGAACAAGTGAACTCGGGGAGAGTTAATGGAACTACATCTACATGGAGGGAAGCACGCAGTGGGGTACTCAAGGTTCCGTCTAGGGCCCAGTACTTCATCAATCATCTAGATGAGGGGATAGAAGGGTGGAGCTCATGAAATTTGCAAATGACATCAAGCTGCCTGGAATAACTAACAGTTTAGAAGATAGGCTACAGAGGGATCTTGACAGATTTCAACACTAGGCCCTATCCAACAAAATGCAGTTCAGTGGTGAGAAAAGTAAGGTATAACACTTAGGCAAGAGAAACCTAATGTACAGGTATAGAATAGGCAGTACCTGACTCAACAATTGTAACTGTGAGAGGAGGGCGGACCACTATTTAAGCATGAGTCAGCAGTGTGCTGCAGCTACCAAAAAACCCAGTGCAGTCCTAGGATGCATCAACAGAGGGCATCAAGATCACAAGAAGTGATAGTATCTCTATATTGCACCAGTGAGGGCACACTTGGAATTCTGTGTCCAATTCTGGTTGCTACAATACAAAAAAGACACTGAGACCCTAGAAAGAGTGCAGCAAAGAGCAACAAAAATGATAAGTGGTCTGGGGGCCAAATCATATGATGAATGGTTGAGGGAGTTAGGTATGTTTAACAGGGAGAAGTCATTTTTGAGACTGTATAACATCAGTCCTAAAAAAACTGTTCTACAAATTTGGATTTGACTCTAAGGTTACAGTAATGTTTCAGGTTCTTAATTGTTTAGGGTCATATTCACAGCACTCGGCAAAATAGATGATTAAGATTGCCAAAGCTGATTCTTCCAACGTACAGAAAAATATTTGCTGGCTCAGATCTGAAGTGTACTTGAGAAAGAATTACATTAAGATCAGTGGCTTGTTTCTATTCCCTTATGTAGATAAGGTGATTTCTATCCATTTCTTATACTGATGGTATCTTGCAGTCAAAATAACATGCAATCATGATAAACAATACAGAAATATAAACATGAAAGCACACAAATAGGATACAGTAAAAGCTTTGAAACAAGATCATTGCATGCTCTTGGACAACGATGAGGCAGGGCATTGCAGGACTCATGAGAAAATTTTAAGTATGAGATCTACAGTGCCATCTGTAATGGCAAATTACAGCCTTTTGCTTCAAATGATCTCTTGTGTCTTCAATAAAATGCTATGAAAATAAATGCCACTTTACTATTAAAGATTTGAAAAATCAGAGAGCTTTGTCTTTGTTTCTCACCTTGTAAGAGTTCACTAATTTATTGCAGTGTTAATCTCATAATGTGTAATTATATACTTCCTGTGGAAGCATTAGCTTTTTCACTTCAAAGCATTTTGAGTTTCATTGTGTATAAGGCTTCCAGAGCATTTGCAAAGATCAGTAGCATGTCATTCTTTGCTAAAAGAATGGTAAAAAAAAAGTGGGGAAAGATGGATTAAGTCTAGTTCTGCAACAAATTTAAGGTTTAGGTTCATTATACAAATCCATTATCTGCAATGAGTGTTTTTTGCGGAAACTCGGAAATAAATGCCAATTTCCAGCAAAAACCTCAAATTGTAGTTGCCAAATGCTACAAATGGTTGTAAAGACTGAGTGCCCAGAGTGTGCTTGTGTGACCACAGGCAGGGGGAGGATCAGAATTTTGGATCCGGGTGATAAATATCCCTGGGGAGATCCACCATCATTTCAAACAGTTGTTAAGTGGCCAATTGTAAGTCGAGGACTACCTGTTCTTGCTAACCTGTGGAGACGGCCAAATACATTGGGTCTCTTACCAGAATCAATAGTTTTCTCCTGTTTTTCTTCTTTTCCTGATCAAGCGGTTCTCATTTAATCAACTTACTAGATTTAGATTCCATTCTTTCCTCGCCACAACAGCCTTGGGAGGCTGAGCTCAACTGGGCAGGATTGGCCTAAGAGATCTCCTGAGCTTTCATGGCTGGGGACAGACTTTCCGCAAGGGTCAGCCTCCAGCTTCACTTGGCCAGGGATATTTTGTCCTAATATAGTCTGTGGATGTGGTCATCTTTGTAAAGAACACTGACCTGATTTATTTTAGTGGCTCATGGTGTTGTGCCTACAGCCATTCCTTTTTCTAAAGCTGTTGCAGCAGCTACTTCCAAACTGCCCGTGTTCTGACTCTCTGCTTTGGAATAAGCCTCAGTGGGTGGCAGCACCTGGCTGACCGTGTCTGGGTTTGTCAACCGAGCAGCTGTGGGTCCTGCTTCGGGAAGGCAGTGGCAACACCCTTCTGTATGGCTGCCCAAAATTAACGTGGGCACATGGGCATGTCCATACTGTCACCGACAGTTGAGTTAAATTTGAAGAAAATGTTTCCCTTTCCTATTGAAAGAGACGATCGGCGAGAGCTTTTCCTCGTGTACAAATTGTACTCGGCAGCCTCCTGATTAGTTGCATGCTCCAGGGCAAGTAGAATTATTGCTTGCTTTCGCTGACTTCATACATTTGTTATTGCTTCACTCGGCAGTGACCCACTGTGTCAGGAGCAGTGTAATCCTGTTATAAAAATGTCTCACTCAAATTATTTCCTATTAGTATTGAAACATTTATAGTTTTAAATATCTAGAATATGTTGTACGATTAATGTGCTGAAGGATTCATTAATGTATAACTCAAACGATGCAGAAAGCAGCCGTGGAAAGTGTGAAATCCTTAATATGGAAAGTTGTCTCTCACCAAAGGGCATTTTTCTAAGTTCAGTCTGCTACTGTCTTTGTGTTGCATCATTAGAGAAATGTGTGTTATGGCACAGAAAAGCGGAGAAAGAGGCTGATGTAAAAAAGAATCCATGTGGATGTGTTATCAAGCTGATAAGGAATACTGCATGTAAGCAGGTGCAGAACTTCTGAAAATATCCTGTAGGAATGGGGTTTTTTGGGTTTTTTTTTTTTTTGGTGTAATGAATGATCTCAATTATTTGTTTTGATGGAAGATTAATATTTTACCCTCAAAGTATTTACATTAGTATATATCATTTGTTCTAAAGTTTAATGCTAGTAATGTTCCAGAATTATTGCTCCCCCCTCCCCCAAATCAGTACTGTAGTGTAGATGCTTAATAATGGAATACTTGAAGCAAATTTCAAATGGGCGATTCTCTACTATTCAGTAGAGAATAACAGCTCATTATCCTGGACTATTACAGGGCTAGAAAGGAGAATATGAAATACAGTTAGGAAGAGTAAGAGGCAGACTTCTCTAAAAAAGATGTAGAATTGGACTAGGCTGAGTCACTACAGAAACAGTAGAATCAAAGAATGTTGAGTGTGGTGATCATGTTCCAGTAGCACTTTGGTGAGTGCTCTCTGTGTGTCCCCATCTGTTTGCAAATGTGTTATGTGTGTATTTGTGTACTTTTTACTTCAATTCTTTTAAAATGAAATTCCGTATTATCCCTTTGATGTGTGTATTCCAAGCAGGATGTTTTAAAAGCCGTGCCCTTTATTCTTGCCAGACGTGGCATACAAAGAGCCTCTTCTAGGAGTTAATAAACACAAACCAAATGGATGGCCATTAGCTGTGTTTTGCTTTTTACAATTCTGGAGGCAGTGTGATAAAATTTGTGCTAGTCAGAGAGAGAAAGTTAAATTGATTTCATGCAGCTGCTGTAGGAAGTATTCCCATGGAATACTTTTCACATATGACCCACAATCAAGGGAGATTATATCAGAGTACAGAGTCTATTGAGAAAGCCATTGATGCCCGCCCTCCCCATCCTGCCAGAAGAAGCTGAAGGATCAGAGATTATGCAGAATTTTTAGTTATATCTTAATAATGAGATTTTGTTTTCAGACAATTGTTAGCAAAAGCTTTCTTATATAGATGCTTTAGCATTGTAAGTCAGCTTTTGGCCAGGATGCATAGGTGTGATTAAAGTTGTGGACCAGAATATTTAGGGACATTGTGTTAGAAATTGCTAGCAACCAAGATTTGTGAAATTATTGGTAGTATTGATTATGATATTCTTTTGAATTGCCTTCCTGAGCTCAATTTCAGAGGTTTGAAATGCTGGGATTCTAGTCCTGCTATCATGAAGTTTTAATAGGGGGCTTTTTTTGAGGCTATTGTTTTGTACCATGGCTCTAGAAATCTGCTGTTGGTCATAGAATTTCATACGGTTTGGTTGTGTCCCAATGCCTTTTAATATTTCTGTGAAACCAATATGTGGTTTACATCCAACGGAGTGCTTTTTGACATGTTATTTTAAGACTACAATTAGAATCCATAGAAATAGTTTGGATTTGACAGTGGGTTGATGACAACCATGTTGAAGGTTAATTCTGAGTGATAAATATGCTATTGGTTAATAGAAAATTAAGCCAATTCCATAGAGATTTTAGTCAGTTCTAGAGGTAGGGAATTTGTGCCTTCCTCAAAAGAGTAACATTACCTTCCTATTTCTTTACACTTTTAATTATTAATTAAGGTTTGCATTGGTTTAATTCTCTATTTTCTACTTTTAATAATTGTTTGGCCTAAGATACCCAGTTGAGCTTTTTACTTAACTGAGTGGAAAGTAGAATGTAAATTAGATAAGTAATTGGCCCTATACTGACAAAATTTCTAGGGAGGTGGCATAGAATATGCCTATCCCATTATTTAATGTGTTAGCTGCAGTAATTCATGTATTGGCTTCATTTGTAGCAAAAACACCTTTAAGTGATGATGAACCTCCATGTGCTCTATAATGAGTTAATCTTGGAAAGCATTTGGAAATAGCTGTGGACATAATATGCAGCATCCAAAGTGCAGAGCAAAGTACAATGATCAGATCATACCAGTATGAAAACAGCTGGTTATGAAACTGTCCAGCTGTTAAATATCTTCAGCAAAGGCCCTTTAGGGTATTCCATCATTTGCAGAGACCTATACAAAGGATTTCAGTACTCATTTCTTGAGTGCAACATTTTGAGTGAATTCACATGTCTTTTAAATTCAGTGTCTCAAGTACTTACAACTATGGTCTTAATTTGCTTGTACATTTTGCTTTCTGCTCCTTGCCCTGAATATATTTCTCAGGTGAAAAGGTAAGATGTGAATACAATAAATCTCACTGAACCTGGCTAGACCTATAAACTGCATAAACTGAATGTACATCCTAAAATACTCCACTCTTCTCATATAACTGGACTTTACAGGTAAAGGTATAATGGGCAAGTCAGTTTGTCAAGAAACAATGTATTTATAATTGGTAATCACAGAACGAAGTAGATACGGTACAAACAATTTGGCGTTTTTTCCCTGTGTTTGTGTTTTCTTCAAAGCAGATGCAGTTGGTACAGAAGCAGAAATACAATTTTCTTGCTATATGTTTATCTAATCTAAATCGTTCCCTAGAAGTACATATTAAATTAAGGAAATACGGATTCAGAAAAAGTTATATCTGTTATTAAAAAACCTAGTGCTAACTAAAAATCCCAAAAGAAATATTTAAAAAAATTGGCATCCCCTGACAAAAATGTGGAATGGAGCAAGTCTTTTGAAATTCCTAGTACGATTTGATAGCTTATTAGTAACCTTGCTTATCACTAAGTGTTGTATCTTTTTATTCTTGATGAATGTATTTTATTCTCCTTATGTACACTGAGAGCATATGCACCTAAGACAAATTTCTTGTGCGTCCAATCACACTTGGACAATAAAGAATTCTATTCTATTCTAAAAAAGAAATCAAATCACTTAAGCAGTGAATTCAATTCTTCACTTGGTAATGTGCACAAAAGAGCAAAGATTGTATTGGTTTTGCATAATTGGCACTTTTGGTTAAATAGGCTCAATCCATTATTAATTCAGGAGGCAATCACTCCAGAATTCTTCAGCGTACTGTTTTGTTAGATTTATATCCTATCTTTCGTTCCAATTCTTCATTTTATTCCCACAAAGACAACCTTGCAAAATAGCCGAACTGAGAGAGAATGAATAGCCCACTGTTACACAGTGAGTTTTCATAACTGCTAGTAGTCTCATACATGTGTATTCTGGATTCTAGTCCAACCTTTTAACCAATAAACTACAATTTTAATTATTAAAATATTACCTTTTTCCCCGTCGGGCATCTCGTGCTGTTGTTGGACGTTAGAGGATTTCAGTATGCTGCAGACAGTTCTTTGAGGTAATGGGTGAGGGATGTGGAACCAGTCTACAGAGCTACTGTGGAACATGCCCTTAGCTTTTTATCCTGATGTGGCAGAAAAAATGGTGGTGGCAATCCTAGTGATGAGCAGAGAGCAACCCCTCTCTGTTGGTGTGCTCAGCTAGGCAGCCGGAGCATGTCGGGCTGCCAATGGAGGTTTGGTGGTCTGGAATGACAATGACGCAGCACCCGTAGAGAACCATCAACCGTGCAACAACATTGCTAAATGCCTGTTTTTCCGACTAGAGTTATAGGAGCTAGAGGTCAAATTCAAGATTCCAAGATTCAGGGTTCAGGAAGCCAGTAAAGGATTGTAGGCAAGTAACAGCAGCTGGATGTTTTTCTGGGAGGCCATCCTTGAAACTAGCAGTACTAAACGATGTTCATTTAGTCTCTATGCTTGCCTTTCTGACAAAGGTCACCGAGAAGGTGATAGGTCAAGATCCTGCTTGTCATCTTCAAAGCCCTACATGGGATGGAGCCAGGTTATTTGTGGGGCTGCCTCTCCAAATATTTCTGCCTGCCGTTGAGTCCTTGGAAGACTGCCTCCTTTCTCAGGGCACCTGTCTTGTGGATCAAATGTCCTCCTGGAGATACAGGCAGGCTTCCCAGGAATGTGAAGACCTTGGTTATTCTCCCAGGCCTTGGAGTCAATGTGCTCGTAGGAGCTCTGATACAAGTAAGGTGTGTTTGTTCCTGAGTTCACTACCGTTGATGCTTTGGATTGTGTTTCTGTGTCGTTTTTAGCTGCCCAACACCCAAGGTGTCTGTGTTCAATAAATAAATAAATACTAGTGTTTCTTATTTATATCAGTATGTTGAACTTTTTGAGGAGAATAAATTTCACAAAATATTTGGGCAGAGGTTGGTTTGCTTGATTTCAAGGCTAATGGTAACAGTGCCGCAGTTGACAATAAAAACGGAGATTTGGGGCAGCTGATTTTGGGAGCTGGTTTCCATAGAAGCAGCTCCGAACAGTATGTGTCTATTAGTGAAATCCATAATTAACTAACTGAATGCAAACATGGGGGAATTCTTTATGTTTCTGTTCTGCCGATAATTGTTTTAGGTTACTTAACACTTCTATAAAAATTCTGTTTACTTCGGTTGAAAACTGACTCTGCTTTTTTTTAATGAATCAGATTTAAGCTTTAGGTCTGTCAGAATCAATATTACAATTGTTCTTTGTTATAATGCCCAGGTTTCTTGTTTGCTTCAATTGAGAACAGATGTTAAAAAGGTGGGTGGTGGGGAGTCTGGAGTAGGAAGCAAGGAATCCTGGACCAGATACAGGTAGTCCTTGACTTACAACCAGAATGGAGCCCAAAATTTATGTTGTTAAGTGAAAATGTGTTAAGTGAGCTTTCCCCCATTTTACGACCTCTCTTGCCACAGTTGTTAAGTGAATCACTGCAGTTGTTAAGTGAGTAACATGGTTGTTAAGTGAATCTGGCTTCCCCGTTGACTTCGCTTATCAGAAAGTCGCAAAAAGTGGTCACATGACCTTGGGGACACAGCCATGGTCATAAGTAAGAACCAGTTGCCAAGCATCTGAATTTTGATCACATGATCAGAGGGATGCCACAAAGGCGGTAACTGAAAAATGGTCATAAGTTCCTTTTTTCAGTGCTGTTGTAACTTTGATCAGTCACTAAATGTTGTAAGTCGAAGACTACCTGTAGTGTAGGAGAGGACCAGGCTGAGCCTGAGGGAGGGGTCAAACAAATCATAAGTCATGAGTCCCTGCACCCATCTAAATCCAGCCCACCTTGAATGCCTTTCTTATCTATTTTCCCTCAACCCTTAGTAGTTCAGACTCTTGTCGAGAGCTTAAACTTGCAATAAATCTTTATATTCATTTGAACTGCCTGAATCTTCTAATTTCCCCAGCACTAGATACATATAGTATCACTTTGAAAGCCGCCTCTAGCCAACTGGCCAGCATAAGAACCAGGTTTGAAACAATTTGTTGCATTTTTTTTTTTACCATTGTGTTATTATGTTAGGAGAATGATTTAGTTAGATTCCGTATGTAGCAGATTGGCTCAGCCTATAGAGTGGTATGTTGGAGTTCTCCAACGTCTTTTGGGAACCCTCCGAATATTCACCCCTTGTTCTGGCTCCTGCTGTGGGTTGGTTAATACCACCAATCAGTGCCTTTCCTGACATCCTTACCTTGCTATGGGTGAAAGATCTGGTGGCTCTTACAACCTGTGCTGTCCCATTGGCAATTAAAAGGTACTAATGAAAAAAAAGGCTCTAATGCAAACTCTGGCAAGTGACTAGAGAATTTAACTCTTCCTTGGGAAATAAATCAATTTCACAATTTCGCATTTTTTAAATGCAGAAATCCCTGTTTACAGAGTTAAATGCAAATAGTCAGGGTGAGTAAAGAGAAACTGCAAAATAGATAATGCGATGCTCTGGACAGAACACAAGATGATGCTTGTAATGGGCTGTGGGAATAATCTTGAGGAAGAAGAGGAAGAGCTGCAACCAAAGCAACAGTCAAATAAGAATCCAAAGCAGGAATGGAATTTGAGAAAGCATCTGAGACTGGATAAAGGCATGGAAGGGAGAGGCACTTCCAGAGTTACAAGATTCTATTACTGTAACTGTATAATGAAAGTAGCTTTAGTATACATGACTTTGGTATTCAAGTCTGGCCTACCTTGCAGGGCCGATAGCACTGGTCTACTGCAAATTCTCTCCTGAGGCATTTGAAACAGGAGTCAAATTATCCAGGAAAAATGTATTTTAATAAAATTAATAAACTTGTACACATTGTGAGTTTTATGTAAATTGGACATAAAGCTCAAATTTATAATTAGGAGAGAAATGGAAAAATCAGCACCACACAGTAAAAAAAAAAAAAATCAGTGTAATATGGAATCCTGCTAATTACCATATTTTTTTCACTATAAGATGCTCCAGACCGTAAGACACACCTATCATATTTTTCAGTGTATAAGACGCACCTTTTTACCCCCAAAAAGGGGGTGAAAATCTGGGTGCGTCTTATACGCTGAATGTAGCCCCGCCACTCAAACCCGCGATCCCCTTCCTGATTCCAAACATGGGGTGTGCAGAGACCAAAAAAGTGCACCGTGTTTCAGGCGGTGGATCTGGCCAGGAGGAAAGATAAGTTGAGTCTGCTGAGAAGAAGGACGAAGGCTCTGCAATGTGCAGAAAAACACTTTCAGGCGGCAGCGCTACAATCTCCTCCCCGAATCCAAAGCACTTCCCAGTTCCCCACTGCACATTGCAGGGGAACTGGCCGCCACCTGAAGCGCGACTCTTGAGAATTGCATTGGGGAATCTGGGCAGCGATGGCTGGAAAGGAGGAATGTTTCCCTTTAGGGGCTCACATTCAGCTCGGCTTGGCTCCTGGGCACAGAGAGGGCTTAGGTGGCAGCAGCGGCTCCTCACATTGCTGGGGAGTGAAGTCAGCGCGGCCAGAGGGGTGACCAGCCGCAAATCGTGGCACCTGCCTTGTTCCCCGAAGCTGCAGAGCAGATTCCCCCCTCCCAGACCATCCCGAAGAGGTTTGTTCCTCAGGCTGTGCTCTGTCCCTCCCCCCAGAGCATGCGAGGGGTCTCTTTGGGGGAAAGCAAGTAGTCCCTGCACCTCTCGCTTGCAGGAGGAGGAGGAGGGCGGCGCCACCTTAAATGCTGGTAGGCAGAGGTAAAATACTTTTTTCCTTGTTTTCCTCCCCCCAAATTAAGGTGCGTCTTATACTCCGGTGCGTCTTATACACCGAAAAATACGGTAGCTTTTGGTGAGGAAAATGGACGTTGTCTTACCTGAACGTCCCTTTTCTGGGCGCTGCGTACACTATCCATGCATGGGTTAATCCTTCAGTGCTTGGCAAACAACTGAGTGAAAACAAAAGACCTTTCCTCCCCTTTCCGGCTCCCAAGCCACGCCTCTGTTCCCATGATTCCCCAGTCTGAACGAAGGCGCAGCAGACAAGAAACCACACTATGAGTAACTTAAAAACTCAACTTTATTAACTCGAATTAACGTAATGGAAAAAAAGAGCTAGTCTCAGTCATAAGCAGGGGCAGTCAGCCCTAACGGGTGGGATATGGATAGTGTACGCAGCGCCCAGAAAAGGGACGTTCAGGTAAGACAACGTCCATTTTCCTGTGCGCTGCTCCCACTATCCATGCATGGGATATACCCAAGCTTAAACTCCCTGGGTGGGAAGCTGACTGCCTCCAGAGTCCTCCGTCAACACCTTCTGCAGTACTCTGCGGCCAAACGATGCCTCAGCCGAGTTGAACACATCGATCTTGTAGTGTCGGATGAACGGTGTGAGGGACGACCACGTCGCAGCTCTGCAGATGTCCACGACCGAGGCTTGTGTGGCCCAAGCCGCCGTGGTGGCCGCGCTGCGAGTCGAGTGCGGTAGGATCTTGCCGGGACCCGGTTTGGAGGACAGGTCATATGCCAAAGCGATGCAGGCCTTGATCCATCTGCTGACCGTGGCTGTTGATATCTTCTGACCCATGGACTTCGGGTTGAATGAGACCAGGAGACCCTCTGAACGACGGAAGGGAGCGGTCCGTTGAATGTAAATGCGGACGGCGCGTTGGACGTCTAGAGTGTGCCACCTCTCTTCTCTGGGATCACGAGGAGAAGGGCAGAAATCTGGCAGGATGAGCTCCTGGGCCCGGTGGAACCACGAGTTGACCTTTGGGATAAAGGCGGGATCCAGACGTAGCGTCACGGTTGAGTCGTGGAAGATACATAAGTCCTTGCGGACTGAAAGAGCTGCTAGTTCTGAGACCCTTCTCGCCGAGGTGATCGCCAGAAGGAAGGTCACCTTAAAGGATAGGTACTTCAGCGAGCTTGAGTCTAGGGGCTCAAAGGGGGCCTCGGTCAGCGCCCGCAACACTAGCGGCAAATCCCATGAAGGGAAACGGTGCACTGTGGGGGGTCGCAGGTTGGTGGCCCCATGCAGAAACTCCTTGATGCGCGGATGGTGCGCGAGGGTTTGGTACGGCGGGCATGTGATGACTGTTGACAACGCCGCAGTCTGTCTACGTAGGGTTGCAGTGGCCAGGCCTCTTTCTAGACCAGCTTGTAGGAACCGCAGAATGTCCCGAGTAGTAGCTGACGTGGGGTCAATGTGCTGGTTGGCACTCCAGCGACAGAACGCCTGCCATGATGACTCGTAGATGCGTGTCGTAGACGGGCGCCTGGCCGCCTGGATAGTGGCAACTACCTCGTCTGGCAGGTTATCCTTCTTCAGGATGACCCGTTCAAATGCCAGACGGCTAATTGCAGCCACTGAGGCTCTGGATGCGTGACTGCTCCCTGGCACAGGACGAGCTGTTGTGGTGGGATCACCCATGGTTGTTCCACGGACAGTGCCACCAGGTCGGCGAACCATGGTCTCCGGGGCCAGTTCGGGGCTACCAGGAGTAGGTCTGCTTTTTCTGCCAGTAGCTTTCGGATGAGGCGTGGGAGTAGCGGGACTGGTGGAAATGCGTACAGGAGACCCCTGGGCCACCTGCAGCGTAGTGCATTGTGGTCCTCCGCCTGTGGTGTCGGGTAGCGAGAAATGAAGCGGGGAAGTTGGGCGTTGGCTGGGGTCGCGAAGAGATCTACTGCCGGGTTTCCGAAGCGCGAGGCGAGTTCTTGGAACAGCTGAGGGTGGAGCTGCCATTCCGCTTGATCTATTGTTTCGCGGCTGAGCCAGTCCGCCCTCACATTGGTTGCGCCCGAAATGTGATCTGCTCTGATCGAGAGTAGGTGTCTCTCTGCCCAGCTGAACAGCTCTGCGGCCTCCCGCATCAGGGTACGAGACCTTGTGCCCCCCTCCCTGTTGACGTGCGCTTTGGCCGAGATGTTGTCGGTCAGGATTAGGATGTGATGCCCCTGCACCGACGGCTGGAAGCTGCGCAGAGCCAGCTTGATCGCCCGCAGCTCTAGGAGATTGATGCTGCATAGCCGTTCCTGAGGCGACCACTGACCCTGCGTGACTAAGTTGTGGAGATGTGCTCCCCACCCCCGAAGGCTGGCGTCGGTGGTAAGAATCAGGCGGTCCGGCTCTAGGAAGCTGGACCCCTTGAGGAGTGATGGGGATGTCCACCACCTGAGAGAACGGCGGACCTGGGGGGTGAGACGAACTTCCCTCTTGGAGTTGGCCCTTCCCGTTCGCTGGAAGGGAAGGAGGAACCACTGCAGGGGTCTCGAATGTCTGCGTGCCCACGGTACGATGCCGAAGCAGGATACCATCTTGCCCAGGAGGCTTGAGAGGTGGCACAGTGCAGCTCTCCTCCCCGACAGGGTCTGCAGGATCAGAGTTCGGATGCTCTGGACTCTTTCCGGTGACAGGAACACCTGGCCGCTGGACGAATCTATCACCGCCCCTAGGTGGAGAAGTCTGGTGGTGGGCTGAAGTTGACTCTTTGCAAAGTTTATGGTGAAACCGTGATCCTGGAAGATCTTCATCACCATCTTCATATCTCTGGAGGCCTGGTCGGGCGTGGACGACAGGACAAGAATGTCGTCCAGGTAACAGAGAACCCGGATCGGGACGGCTCGGAGCCTGGCTGCCACCACCGCTACCAGCTTGGTAAAGGTGCGCGGGGCCGACGAGAGTCCGAATGGCATCGCACGATATTGGTAATGCCGGCCCACATACTCGAACCTCAGGTACCGCCGGTGATGCGGGTGAATGGGCACATGGAGGTAAGCCTCCTTGAGGTCGACCGACTGAAGGAAGTCGCCCTGTCTCACCCCCGCTAAGATGGACCTGAGGGAGTGCATTTTGAACCTGCGGTATTGAACGGACAGGTTCAGGCGCTTTAGATTGAGTATGGCCCTCCAACCCCCGGAGTTCTTGGGCACCAGGAAGAGGGTTGAGTAGAAACCTGAGCCCCGCTGGTTGTGCGGGACCGGTTCTATGGCTTCGACCTCTAGGAGGTGGGCAATCTCTTGTGACATTAGGTCCTGAAGCTCCGAGGATCGAGGGGTTGGGCAACGGACGAACCGGTGGGGCGGCAGACCGGCAAATTCGATGGATAATCCTGAAGAGATCGTACGCCTTACCCAGGAGTCCGACGTCGATCTGGCCCATTGTGGATGAAAGAGGATGAGCCTTCCCCCTATGGGTCCCGTGGGCCCGGAGTCATTTTCCCCTTCTGGCGGGCTTAGGGCCGGCTCCACGGAAGTTGCGCTTAGGCTGCTGTTGTCGTCCTCGGTCTCGGAACTGCTGCCTGTCGTGAAATCTGTCTCCTCCCTGGTATTGGGAGCGATGAGAGAAGGACCCCCTGGGTCCGGCGCTGGCGCGAAAGGGCTGCTGGAGCGGGTAAGGTGTGTATCTGCGCTCCTGGCGCCGGTATGTCGAGGGGAGGATCTTCCTCTTGTCTTTCCCCTCGACCAGAAGGGGTTCTAGCGCCGCTCCGAACAGCTCTGGCGCTTTGTATGGGGAAGTGGTCAGCTTCCACTTTGCTTTAAAGTCAGCTTTCCATGGCTTAAGCCAGAACAGCCTCCTAGCGGTAATGGTTGAGGCTAGAGCCCTAGAAGCGAACTTAGCAGAGTTCAGAGAGCTGTCGGCTGTGTATTCGGTGGCAGCTATTATTTTGTTAAGATCTTGATGCAGCCTAGTGTCCTCCGGCGGGAGTCTGTCCTGGAGGTGCCGGAGCCAAATGAGGGACGCTCTGTTGAAGAAGGAAGAGGCGGTCGCGGATCTGATTGCCCAGCCTGCTGCCTGATGAGCCTTGCGGAAAGCCCCCTCCATTCTCTTCTCCTCTGCTTTGAGAGTGTCTAGCGGGTCGGTGGAGACCAAGGAGCTAGAGGATAGCGTTGCCACTGGTTGGTCTACTGAGGGCAGCGCCAGAAGGTCCTCCAATTCCGGGGCTGAGCAGTAGAGTTTCCTTTCCAGGCTGCTGGGCGTTGCCAGGGAGGCTGGTTGCGCCCAAGGGTTCTGAATGACCTCCTTAAAGAGCTGAGGGCACGGGATGAAGTCCTTTTGTGGTTTTGACGATTGGAAAAGCGCGTCATGAGGACCTGCTGTTTGCGGGGTAGTAGTTGCGACGTCCCCTGGAACTCCGAGGTTGGTTGTAAGCCGCGCCTTGTGGAGTAGGGATTTGAATAGCGCCGGGCGAAAGAGGCCAGTAAATGCCGGGGTGTCCGGTGCCAGGCCCTCGTCCTCCGATAGCTCCATCTCCTCAGGCCCCTCCTCCGCTTGGTCTGATTCTTCAGACGACGAGTCCTGCCCTTGATCTGGGTGAGGACGGAGTTGCGAGTGGTGCTGTCGTGCCTGGGCCGGTGCGGCTTGTACCTGTGCCTGGGAAGCCTGCTGCATGCTTGCTGTGAGGAACGACGAGAAGGCCGAGAACATGGCCTGGAAATCCATTGGGGCTGTTCCTCCTGCCCCCCCCTGGGTCTGTTGGTCTGCCCTTGACGGGGTGAGGGTTGCCTCCCTGGCCCGAAACAGCTGGGCTGGGGAAGGAGTCAATGCGGCCTCTGATCCGGTCCCTGGGCCTGTGTCGAGACGGGGGGTTGCGTGTCCCGGTCTCGTCACATCTGGGGTTCTTGGCGTGATTGCAATGTCAGCCACTGAAGAAAGTCCCAGCTCTATTTCCCCTGGGGGGGGCTGTGCTGGTCCCAAAGGCCCGGACTCTCTGGCTGTGGCTCCTGCAGTCGCTTTGTGCGCTCTCTCCCACTGCCGCTCGAGTGCATTGTGCCTCCTTAAGGCGTCCCTGTCCCGGATGGGTAGGGAGCCTTCTGATGCGGCCCTGCTGGTCGAGCTCGTGTGTCTCCTCTTGGATTTCTTTTTCCCCCCTTTTGAGGTTTTGCGTGGGGGGGTGAGCTCGAGCTCCATATCCGAAGACGGGGGGGAGCGAGACATTGCCGCTTTAGCGACGATTGGGCCGGCGTGGAGGTGCGCTGAGGCTTGTCCCCAGATGGGGAAGAACTCCCTTCAGGCGAGGAGTGAAAGAGGAGGGGGGATTTGTAGCCGGCTCCCTGGAAATGAGGGAGGCGTAGGCCTGAGGCACTTGCCAAAATGGCGGCCCGAGGGTCCATCAAAATGGCGCTGGCACGTGGTGCGATCACCTGCTGTGCCAGTCTTCAGCGTCGGACTCACAATGGCGGCCCGAGGGTCCGCCAAACGCCGCGCGTTTCCCCTTTGCAAGCCTTTTCCGTAGTGTAGGGGCAGGCTGCTTGAATTGGGGCCCTCCTCCTCTTCGCGCTTCTGCCGCTGTCCTTTCGGCGCAGCGCGGCTCCCCAGGAAGCGCTGCGGTCCGCGCCACGTGGTCCAAGGCTCCGGCCCCGACGCCCAGCTGATTAGCGCGAAGCCGCTTTGAGCGCAGCGCGCGGTGAGCGAGGGGCGTGCAACGAGCCTGCCGGTCAGCTGGGGAGCGCGAGCGAGAGCGGCGGCACCAAAGCGGGAAAGGAGCTTCTTTAAAGGTGATCCAGCCGATCGGGCGGCGTGGGCAGCTTAGCTCCGCTCCCCCCCCTTCTTCTGATGCACGTGCAGCAGTAAAAATAGATAGAGAAAAGGAGCCGCGAAAAACCAATCTATTCAAAATTAAATCAAAAGCCTAGACGCCCTAAGGAAAGGGAAGATTAAAGAAACTAGGAAAGGAAAAACAAAGAGGGAGAACTATCCCCACAGCGGTACAATACCTTCCTGGAAACTGTGGAGCTCCCAAAATCACTACAGTGTTTGCCAGCAACTGAGTGAAGACTGGGGAATCATGGGAACAGAGGCGTGGCTTGGGAGCCGGAAAGGGGAGGAAAGGTCTTTTGTTTTCACTCAGTTGTTTGCCAAGCACTGAAGGATTAACCCATGCATGGATAGTGGGAGCAGCGCACAGGAAAACAAGAAAAAAAAAAATCTGCCTCTGCCTCCCAGCATCCATCGGTATTCATCTGGCTAGCATCTTTGCAGCAAACAGCCTGGTCAGTTTCAGCATGTTATCGCAATCTGATTTAGCACAAGCAGCTGATTGGTGGTTGGATCTGCCTCTCAGAATACCACCAATCAGCTGTTCCAGGCTGCAGGGATTGCCACAGCCCATTGCCGCTGCCACACATGCTGTTTTCGATCTCCACATGCCCTGTTTTGGCCTCCGTGTGTCCCATTCTCAGCCCGTTCCAGGCGGGTATCGCTGCTGATCGCCTCTGCCAAGGAACGGAACCCTGGAATGGGCTGAAAACAGGGCGCGCAGAGGCCAAAAACGTCTGAAGGGTGGGGGCCGGCAAGTGGGCGGGGCTTCGGAAACATTCACTCTATAAGACGCACAGACATTTCCTCCCACTGGAAATGGGGGGGGGAGTGTGTTTTATAGTGCAAAAATATTTTTACCTACGCCTACAGAAATGAATACTGTTATCTGTTTTAAGTTACCTGGTTTTTCTTCAGATTCCAAATGGAATCATAAACTGGAGAGAACACGTGTTAGTTATTGGCTTTTCCCAACCCAGTTCACAGCTTCTGCTCTTGTTTTTCATTCTTTTAAGACTTCTTTTATGAAAATCCCTGACTCTGTACATGACAAGGCATAGATCTCCTTTGTGAATATAGATTGAATTTGAGATGAGGGAACATATATTCTGTGTCTGAGCTTGCCGCTATTGCCACCTACAGTCGCAACTCCATCGAAGGTTGATAATGTTAACAAGGCTTTGAAATCTGTGGAGTTATGAGAATGTAAGACAAGGTAAAGCCTGCTCCTTAGGGCACCAGATTAGCTATATGTCAAGCCACCTAGTAGGGCAGTAGTACTACTATCCTTCTCATCTTTCCTATTACCTATTTCCTTAGCTTCTTATGACACAACTTTGTTATATATTGGGATTTTATGTTGATCGTTTTTATTGAGTATCCTATTATGATTTATGTTGATTGCTTATTTAGTATCTTATGACTATCACTGAGTGTTGTATCTTATGATTTATGATGATTGTACTTTATGGTTGGGACATGGTGGCTTAGTGGCTAAGACGCTGAGCTTGTTGATTGAAACATCACTAGTTCAGAGGTTCGAATCCCTAGTGTTGCGTAACAGGGTAAGCTCCCGTGACTTGTCCCAGGTTCTGCCAACCTAGCAGTTCAAAAGCACGTTAAAAATGCAAGTAGAAAAATAGGGACCACCTTTGGTGGGAAGGTAACAGCGTTCTGTGCGCCTTTGGCGTTTAGTCATGCCAGCCATATGACCATGGAGACATCTTCAGAGAGCGCTGGCTCTTCGGCTTTGAAACAGAGATGAGCACCACCCCCTAGAGTCAGGAACGACTAGCACATATGTGCGAGGGGAACCTTTACCTTTACCTTACTTTATGGTTATGATCATGATTTATCACTTGTTGCTTATATCTATGCTGAGAGCTTACGCACTGGAGACAAGTTCCTTGTGTGTGTCCAATCACACTAGGGCCTAGGCCAATAAAGAATCTTATGCTATGCTATGCTATACTACACCATGCCACACCACTCTCCACTCCCTATTCCACTCCAATCCACTCCACTCCACTCCACTCCATTCCATTCTATTCTGCATGTACAACTGGTAACAAGTAAAGGTGATTTGCTATTTGAGGATGGCCCACAGCTTGTTTGTTGCAAACTTTTTTCATATCTTAAAATAATGAATAAAGGCTTCAAAAAGATAAATGATGACATGGTTTTGTCAGATTTTTAAACAGGGTGGATTTGATTTAAATCGAGTCGATTTAAATCATGATTTAAATCACTAGTAAAAAGACTTGATTTAAATCAACTCGATTTAAATCATAATTTTTAAAGAGCAACTATCATCTCTGCTACTCCTTTGACCCTCTGTTGACTCACCGATAGTCCCAGTGTTGCAGAATATACAGCCTTGTGCTACATAACTAAGCTCCATTTCGTGCTGAATAAACTAAATTATCTATGTATCTTAAATAGAAAACTATCTTACGATAGATTTTTACCCCAAAAGTTTTTTATTAAAATAAATTCAATAAAAATAAAAAAAATCTGATTTAAATAAAAAAATCCAATTTAAATCAAAAAAATCTGATTTTTTTTAATTTATTTTTTTAAAAATCATTGATTTTTATCCACCCTGTTTTTAAAATCTGATTAGAAGGACTAAAAGAAGCTAATTTCATAAAATGCATAGGTATGGAATGTTACTGAGCTCTGAGAAATGCAAGATCCATTTTGTTTTCTTTATTAAACTTACTATGCTGTTTATTTTTGAGCTTTTTGACGGGGCTAAAAATAAATGTAGAGTTTTGCTCATATGCTTACAGATAATCTGTCTCCTTATTGTCACCCAAAGAAATGAATAAAAAGCAGGATGGCTTCAGTAGATCTTTCTGATGGAGTTTTTCTCTGACCATATTGGCGGCTGCTATAATGATTAATGTTGAAGGGCCTTGATGATGATATCAGATGTAAATGTAAAGTCTAGACATTCTCTCATATAATAATAGATGAAACGAATGTGCATGTTGCTAGTGTCACACTTTAATTATGTTAAATATTCTGAGATAACTAACAAAGTAATTCAAACCGAAGTTGAATCCTTAATAAAACTGATTTCTTGCTGCTTTTTTGTTCAGGACAGCCAGTAGAGGTGACTTCGTATTTTCTGCTGATCGTTTGGTAAGCCATATTTTTCATGCACTATGTTATGCTCATTAATGATGGTATTATTACCATAATGACTCCACCTTTAAACATAGATTATTTAAAAATCGGTCATTAGCATTAATGGTCTAGTTACATTATTATATTATGTTTTCATATTGTCCCATTCCCCATTTATGTCAGAGGTATGGTTAGGGTGCTTCCGAGTTGAAAGAATTAGCCGGTGACATCACTTTTGCCCACGGGATACCTGTGGGGGCTCCCAAAAAGGAGCTGGAGTGAATGACAGGAACTCAACCTGCCACACAGCAGCACTCAGGTCTTACAGGTGGGCTTGCTAACCTCCAACCTCCAGGGCCCCACCATGTGAGCAACTGTGCTCCTTGTTTTCATATTGTAATTCCATCAAAGTTCAGTGAGATTTCTTATCCAATTCAATTCAATTCAATTCAGCCTTAAATACTATTTTTTAAAATACTGTTCTTTTCCCAGTGGCAAGATATATTTGCTTGTTTTACCAAGTAAAATATTTCTATATAACCATAAATCTTTAGGATATATATTCAGGAATGCATAACGGATTCTGAATCAATTGGTATTTTTAGTTAATATAACCAATCTTAAACTATTGGACAGTTATTACTGTATTTTCCAATACCAGTTTTCTTGGAAATACCTATTCTGTTGTTTGCATTGGTTCAGCAGTAATGCCAATAGATAAGGAGAGAATCCTCCAAGATATTCTGTTTATCCACCATTGTGGCTGTCCTATGCAGTTAGACTTCAATTTATGACCATTCAACGACTCAAATTACAACGGTGCTGAACGAAAGGACCTGCAACCTGTGCCCAAAGTTACAGACCCCCTATGATCTCATGATCAAAGCTCAGGTGTTCAGCAGCCCACTCACACTTAGAACTGCCCACAACTCCTCTTACCTGCCTATCTCCCCCCCCCATTCATTTATGCCCTTAAATGCCAGGGAAGTTCCAGTGGTGCCGCATGAAGCAGCCACCCCGCCAGGGTCAAACACCTGGGAAACCTTCACAGCAGGGTGCAAAACAGCTGCCCACAGCTGACTCCAAAGGCCAGGACACTCCAAGAGTGGGGAATGCCTGGGAAGCTCCAGCCCAACTGCCCTCAGTGCCCTGCACTATGCCAATTGGCTTTCGCTGTTTTCTTCCTCCCATGAGGCAGCTCCACTTGGCCCTTTATTAGGAAGAAAAAGTTAAAGGCAGCCACTCAGCTGCAGTGTCTTAAAATGCCCCTTTCCCCATTTTCCTGGGTGGGGCTGGAGGACTGCAGCTGCCTTCCTGGTGAAAGAAGAAAGAGGGGGGGATGAAGAGCTGCCCTTACTTTCTGACAGCTGTGTAAGCCACTCTCAATTCCAAAAGCAAAAGTTTAGCACGTCTTTCCTTCTTTTTCTGTGCAAAGGGCCAGACTTGGCAACCCTTGTAAGCTCAGTCAGAGTTTTAGTTTTAAGAACTTTTGGCTTAACTTTCCTGGGTTAAAACCATCAAGCACCCATTCCTAGAAGAGATCAGTTTCAATGGAAATGACCCCTGTGATCTTGTAGCACTTGGCAACCAATCATAATTGCGAGTCAGTTGCCAAATGCCCAAGATGCAATCACGTGATTGCGACGGGGGGGGGGGGGGGCAGGCAGAGGCAACATTTTATGATGGCAAGAAGGGCATAATGGCCATAAAACAGCCTTTTTCTGAGGCTTTGATAATGATCATTAAACAATTGGTAGTAAGTGGAGGGCTACCTGTAAGCTTATTTTAGACTACGCAGGAAACAAATTTTGCTTACAATAAGAGTGAGAAACGCTTTTATTGAAACTTTGATTTTGTTGTGGTTATTTGAATTTTACCTCTCTTGCAGATCAGACTCGTAGTTGAAGAGGGATTAAATCGACTACCATACACAGAATGCACAGTGACCACTCCAACAGGTAAGTGAAGGTAGAAGCACCCAAGGCGTGGGGTATCCCAGGCCAAATTATACAAAGGTTAATAAACTTTTGCTCCAATGCTGCTGAATGAGGAGACATGTCTGGTCCTTGAAATTGGGTTCATTGCAGCGTTCCCACAAGCAGTTCAGGTCCTTGGCAACTGGCTGGCAGACTCTGTCAGTATCCCACAATCACGAGATCACCATTTACAATCTTCACTACAGGTTTCAGACAAACAGTCAGTGGCAAAGCTGGGAGGAGGTTGCAAATAGTGATCATGCGACATTGGGTTTAAACCACCTAATGACTGGAACTGCCATCAGAAATTGATGCAGTCATGTGCTCTTGTGCATTATGACCCTGTCATTTAGTGACTGAGTTCCTGGTGCCATTTACTATTGCTAACCCAGGACTAACTATATTTAGTCCAAAGCTGAAGGAGATAGATAACAGATGGATAAGATATCATAGAGTTAGCACAAACAAATAAAATTATTAAACAAAACATGGAATACTTTTTAGCAGCAATGTTAAATAAAATTCTCAGGAGATTGCTGTCCTTGTCTGGTTTTTGTTGTCCTAAACATCAAAGAACAGCAAAATTTATATAGGACTAATAGATTTCCAAAGAGATCATATATGTGAATTGCCTTAAAATTATAAAGACTAAATAACATTCTGATGTCAATATATAATATATACAGAAACATATATATTTCTGCAGCAGATGGTCTACATGCTGGAGAATTCCAGTTGTTTTATAGGCAGTACAGATTAAGCAACTAAATCTTGAGGTATGCAAATAAACATCCAGTAAATAGAAGATTGTTTTAGTTTTTTAAACTCTAGGATTGATCATTAGATCAATGGACTGGTCATTCAAAGGCAGGTAATCCTCATTTAGCAACCATAATTGGAGCCAGCAACTCTCACTAACCAAAGCAGTCGCTAAGTGGGAAATCCTGTGACTGCAACTGTATTTTCCTTCAACGACCCCACCCTTTGGAATGCTTACCCTGGTGCTAGCAAAAAGGAGCTACGTTCAATGAAGAGGAAGGATTACAGGAAACTAAGCAGGTGAGAGTGGGGAATATGATGGCCCTGGTAGCCCCAAGTGCAATTGGCAAACCAGTGTATTCCCCATTGTTCCTCTCTTGTAATCCCTTCCTCTCCAATCTCTCTGTTGTGCATGGGGGGGATCAGATCAGGCACAGGAGAGATTGCTTGATCTTTTTTTTCCTCCCCCCCAGTCCCACCCTTGCAGAACAGAAAGGAAGGTGTTGGAAAGGAAGGGGTAACAAGAGAGGGAACAGGCACACAATGGGAAATATACCAGGCTGTTTGTGTAGCATGCTCGTAGCTGCCAGTGCAGTGAATTGCTTTAAATGTGTATTTCCGTTGTATGCCTGCTTCCTCTCTTTAAATCCCTTCCTCTTCAGAGTTTCTACTCAGTAAAGGAGGGGGGATAAAAAACAAAAGGTCAGACACAGAACAATGTGCACTGATTATAATGGTGACATGTGACTGAGAGATGCTGTGTTTCCAGCTGATTGGAACTTTGCGATATTGTGCATCTTACCCTAGATTTGATTCAAGTGGGCCTGAGAAATGTTGCAACTATAATTAACTAGGAGAAGATAAATTCACCTATTTTGTATCAATACGTCCTTCTAATATAGTTTGAGAGCTTTTATGTAAGCAAGAGCTTTATATTTTCTGATTCATAGATTAGATCCAGATAGGATCAGTTAGCAATAAGATTGCGTTTCTTATTTTATCATCTTATTAACAGGAGTCTAAGCTCTGGTAAAGGTGAAGATAAAAAACCCCTTTAGGCTGAGCATTCTTCCTGGAGTTTTCATGACTACATCCATGTAATTTTCTTAGAAACCATGTACCCATGTCTCTAAATATATTTTGATTTCCCAGCCTGGGATTTCCTAGAGGTCTTTCATACAGGTTCAAATTGGCTATGTCTTTTGTTTATTCGTTTGTTTGTTTGTTTCTGCTGTGGTTGGCTAGGTATTAATTAGCTTCAGATGTTCAAAATGATAAACTAGTTTTCTAAGCAAGAAGCACTGTTGCATTCCATCAGTTGGCTTTTCATTCTGGCAGAAATGGCTGAACCAGCTGCATTATCAAGCCAGAGTCTACAGTATATGATTGGAACAATAGTCTGAAAATAAATAGAGTTGTCTGTAGAGTCTGTAAATAAATAGTCTGATAATAAGTAGAGTTGTTCTCTTAATTTTGCCTGGAATCTTGCTCAATGCATTAGCCTAAAATAGCTTTTTTGACCTGATTCGTTCCTACATGCAGGCTGCAGTTTTGGAAGTCACAGGGCAAACCTCTTGGAAAGCTGGGGAAGGCTTCAGGAAACCAGTCAGGGAGCTTCCATAGTTATTTTGGTACTTCTTTCCAGATGTGACTGGATTCTTTCCTCAGATTTCTGACTTGGAGTCAGAATATGAAAGACATACACAACTAATTATTCAACAACAGCAACTCAGTGAGTTTTTCTTTCTCTGTGTGTATCCCTCCAAAAAAGTATGGACTAAATTTTAGAAAGGAAATTTATTAATTGACTACTGTACAGATGGTAATGAAATTTCAACGCTTAAAAAGAGACACCTCTGTAAATGTTTGCAATGAAAGTGCATCTTAAATTTTATTTCTCATCACTGAAGGTCAACCATTGCAATATTGTCCTTTCTTTCTGTTCCAAATTTATAAGACCTCCTGTTTCCTTATTTGAACACGTCATTGCAGTAAAAGCTGTCTGGGAAATGAAGTTATTACATTTACTACTGAATAACATGAAGGATACCAACTCCTGAAGAAACTTCTTTACTCTTATAAGAATAAAAAATTCTTTATAACAAATAAAAATAATATTTGTGTCTTTTCAACAGGGTACAAATATGAAGGAGTGAAATTTGAAAAGGGAAACTGTGGGGTCAGCATAATGAGAAGCGGTAGGTCACTTAAAATTCTCTTGTGTGCTTGTTAATATTTCTTACTATTGATCATTGTACCACGTTATCAATCACGCCAGAATGCAGATTGAAAAACAATGCCCAGGACTCACCTATGTAAGAGAGTCAACCCTATTTAGGAAAACGGCATAGAATTGCAACGAGGTTGAGAGTGCAAATACCAGTTTTTAAAGCGAGTAATCCCCTTGCCCTTCTTTGCCCCATCCCGTTTTCCTCTTTTCCTCTCCCAATGAAGGGGAGGCAATGGAACAGGGCTTGCGCGATTGCTGCCGATCTATACGAATAGGGAAGATCCTGATCCAGAGCGACGAGGAGACCCAGAGAGCCAAAGTATACTATGCAAAATTTCCACCAGACATCTACAGAAGAAAAGTCCTCCTCATGTACCCCATTCTGAGTGAGTGCTTTAAAGACGGTATTAGAAGCTGTGTGGGCTGCAGCTGCTCGGTTGGAACAGAGATAAGCCAGCGAGGGCAGGCTTAGCTGCTTGGGAGATGCAAAATACACAAGTTTCATGCTTTGCTGAAAGGTCTAGTCCAGTGATGGCAAACCTTTTTGCCATGGCGTGCCAAAAGCGGGGGGGGAGCATGGGGGGGCCGGGTGTACGTGTGCCACACCTATACAATGCTCCCCCGTGTGCTCTGCCCGCGAACGTGACCCCTGCACACTCCCCCCGCCCATCCCCGCATGTACGAGACCCCACTTCCCCCCGCGCACGACCCTCCCACCGCGCGGGGGTGGCGGTTCTCCTCCAGAATCCTGGGCGCAAGTGGCAGGGTGAGAACCGCTGCCCCCCCCCCCCTTCTCAGCCACCGAGAACAAGCAGCGCTGCCCCATCACGGGTATAGTCCTTAATCTAATTGAGCTGGCAAAACATTGATCCTATGCTGCACATATTGAGTAAGATGTGTCTATTCATATAAAACAAATAATGGGAGTTTGCTAATTTAAGTGATGGCATGGCTATGTAGAATTCCACAGATTTTTAAATCTTCATGAGATACTTGATAATTGACTATTTTTTCCCAAGTTCCTATTCTGTTTAGCCAATTCCTTCATAGAAGTTTCTCAAAAAGAATTGGGAATAGATTGTGCCACAATTAGACTCCAGTTGTAATCATACCGAAAGGAAAGATGACTCTGACACACACACTAAGTTTGAAAAGACAGTTGGATATTTCACCTCTGCTTTCTTCCCCCCCCCCTCTTTCCACTCCTCCCCCACCCATTTATCAGGCACTGGCAACACTGTGATCGAGGCCGTAAAGGTCCTGATAGAACACGGGGTTCAGCCCAACGTTATAATCCTGCTGAGTCTATTCTCTACTCCCCATGGTAAGTTCAGGCTAACCAGTAGCAAATCATAAAATAAGGGTATTTGTGGGAAAGAATTTAGCTCTCGTTTCATCTAAGGGGATCCATACACATGCTAGAAATGAACAGAGAAATTATTATAGGCTATATACAACAGTATAGTTGATTTCTTTAAAAAGTGGCAGACGGGATGTTTCAGCATAGATCTACAACCAAACGAATATGTAAAACTAATGAGAACTTGATCAAGCAATCTGTTACATGGAGAAACATAATCTTAACTCGTCTGCTGCAAGATTTTGAAAAACAGACTGTCTTTGGTGTACTTCAGAAAAGGCATGGATGTGAGCATCTTCAAAATATTGTAGATACAAGTTGAGATGGAGTGAATAATTATGAATATAATCCTTGAACATTTGAAAAGATTTTCAACATTCCTACGTAGTGAAATCCTTTCATGTTAGAAAAGCCAGATTAAACGAAAGGAATGGTGTGTCTGTTTGATGCCTATGAGGAGCCATCTAAGTTTCTTTTCTTATACAAATAAGAATATTCCAGAGTGTCATTTCTGTATTATAGAAGTATAATTGAATTTCTTGTTGACAGCTGTGGAAACTGTCACATGTAAGCTTTCATATAGAAATTAGCTATATGTCCAAAGAGAATGCACCTGTTGAATTCACAAAATACTGGGAAAGGGGGAAAAAAGGAATTTATGTCAACTTTTGATTAAAGCTTATAATAATTGGATAAGGGCACATTCCAGAAGTAGAAAATCAACATAGCTACATATATAATTCAGTTTTCTTTTTTTTTTAAGGTGCCAAATCAATAATCCAGGAATTTCCAGATATCACAATTTTGACAACAGAGGTTCATCCAGTCGCACCTACACATTTTGGGCAGAAGTATTTTGGAACAGACTGAAGTACTTAACCCGTTTGTGTTTTGTTACTGTAAGATATTATACCATTTTTCTACATTTTATAATTTGAAGTGGAGGTATCTGGGAATATTTAACATCTTCGGATTTTTGTTTTTGTTTTTTGTTTTTTTTGTCCAAAGGTGGAAATAGTTGACCTGCACTAATTTTTTATTTAAATGGATAGATACTTGATCTTAAGTCTAGTTTTTGTTTTAATAATGAGATGGGGCAATAAAGCAGATCACAGAAATCTAATGTTGGGTTATTCAAATTGCTGCCCTCTACTTTATTTATTCTTTGTAGCCAATTTGGCTGATTGCAACAGTAAAATAAAAACTGTGAAGGCACCATTGTCTGTATTTTTCATTGTTTTTATAATGCAACTGCACCTTTTCCTGGAACAGATGGATTTTTCACTAGAAACCGTTGACATATTTGTGCCAGTCTTGGGATATGATTTTAGTTTTTGTAGATTGCATTCTTAAACTGTATAGGAGTTATGTAACTGTAATAAAGATGTGCAAACAAAATGCAGGCACAATTCAAAAGAGGATGTGTCCAAAACATTACACTGCTCACACTTGCTCACATATGAATATATGGATTAATGGAAGAGGCAATGCATGCCCATCAGATCTGGGTTGCAGAATTCTGAATACCCACCCCAGGGTAGCAAAGGGATACAGAAAATGCTTCGTTTTTTCTGCCATCTGGTGGTTGCTCAGATTTTTATACCACAGGTCAGCTAGTTTTCTTTTGATAATAAATCTTATTGATTTTTAAATTAAATACAATTAATAGAGAATGAGAACAATTAAAGACAAAAGTAATGTTTCATTTCATTACAGGTGACTTGTACACAATTTTAAAGCAAACCATTTCAGAGAAATCATTGCTGTATATCACCCGTTGTAGGTCACTGTCCGGACAATATTTTTAGCTTGGCTATGATCTATCAGTAATTGTCTCCTGTTGCTGATCAGCTGGTATCCTACAACCACAAATCATTTGCATCTTTTGGGAAAAAAAAAACAGGAATGTTCTAGTTCTGTTAACTTTCATTTTTCTGTTCATCATTAGACCTAAGGATATTTATTTTCATTTCTTTAAGAGCATGTTTTACTTCTTACTAAAATATGTTTAGGTATTGGACATTACTGCTAAAACCTTAAAGAGAGATGGGTGGGTGAGATGTCCCCTGGTTGGAAACTCAGTCTGTGACTAACAGACCCCGAGTAAAAATAAGCTAAATCAGAATGGCAGAATACTTCATGCTAAGCAAGAGAAATTCATTAACCCACTCTGGACTCCTGGTACTTGAATTTTAAAAAATGCAGCATTACACAATACATTTTAACATATTTAAATATTCACATGTGATTCTACAAAACATTTTTATTGTAAAATATTTCCATGCTTTAGACTGCTACATGATCACAAACATACATTTTTCAGTTAATGAACCTGAGAGAATGTAACCGTTAAACATTCAGGAGACCCAACATGAACAGCAGAATATGATACAATCCTTAGGAATGATTATGCTCCACTATACTCTACTTAAGTGATCCATTTTGTATGCTTCTCATGATAAAATCAAATGGGGAAATATCATCAATGAAACAATTGTATCTTGATTATACAATACCAAAGAAAAAGCCAGGAAGGAATTACTCTAGATAATGAACAAAATATTTAAAAGTATAGAATAAAGGGCTGTGCAATTTGCTGCCACCCCCGAGACCATTAATCAGTAATATCCAAACTAAAGGTTAGTGCAATTTTACAACATCCCTTAATGATTAAAACAAAAAGACTTGGCAAAAGTATTTTGCAAAAGTGCAGTCAAATCAATAGCTGCTGGTGGCTCATGCAAACGTTTGACCGGATTCATCCGTTCCTTACTTACCTACATGTAGTCTTTCACTCAGTAATCTTTCCTCCCTGTCATAGGAAGTAACTATTATTTAAACCACTCTTAAAAGCTCAGAGAAAGAATTGAAATCTAACTCCAGTGTATTAAGTGGGAAGTATTTTTGAGAAATAACTGGTACCTTCAAGTGAATCCTCTGCCTCAAATGTTTAATTTTCTTCTTAAACCAACAAGAGACTCATCTACAACTCTGCTATAAGAAACACAACCAACTTTAAAAATTCTACGATGGTAAAATCAGCTCTCTTTCTCCATCAGCTGTGACCAACACAGCCATATTCTTTCTCTTAATATATTAATGCATTTATCAGTGTTTTCATGTAGGTCCTGATATGTTTTATTGTGATGGGAAGCAAGCAGCGGGACTGGCAAAACAGCAAACCTCTTTTGCTTGTACTGGCGCATTATTACAAGGCAGACATTTCAAGAAATTGAGCTAAAGCAGCTTTGGTGGTACTCACAGCCCTGTTCTGCATATCTTAAGTGCTGATGGGTCACAGACAGATGGGGGAGTGCAGCTATATTAGATCTCCCCAAAAGTTGAGAAGGGGGTAGAGAGGATACTCAATGTTTCTTAACCTTGGTTGCTGGAAAAAAGCTGGCTGGAGAATTCTGGGAGTTGAAGTCCAGCCATCTTCCAGCTGCCAAGGTTGAGAAACACTGAGCTATTGTATGTCCCTGCCTCTCTAATATATTTTTCCCCACCCAGGTGAGGAGAAAGGAATGGTATGTATGTCACATTCAATTTGTCATTACAGATACGTCACGGTCCTGTCTTGTTACAAGTAGAGCAAATTGTGCTTTTTTTTTTTTTTTTTGCTTTAATTTATATGCCGCCCTTCTCCAGAGACTCAGGGCGGCTTACAATGCGTTAAGCAATAGCCTTCATACTTTTGTATATTTATACAAAGTCAGCTTATTGCCCCCACAATCTGGGTCCTCATTTTACCTACCTTTGAAAGGATGGAAGGCTGAGTCAACCTTGAGCCTGGTGAGACTTGAACTTGCAGTAATTGCAAGCAGCAGATGTTAATAGTGCTTTAGACCACTGTACTACAGGCTTTCAGTTGTGCACCACACGTTACATGAGAAAGAGTTATAGGCTGGGACCAAATAAACATTTCTTACATCGTACTAGCTGACTCTTTCACTATACCAGCATGCAATGACGATATTATTCAACAATTCTGATGATCTCCAAAATTAAGCTATATACAGAAGGCCAATTTTTAAAGCACAGATTTCCTACCTAACTACATTTGTCTCGCTGTCCTTAGCAGACACCAATGGGATGCTTTCAGTTTTGTGGTGAGAATGGGATGCATGTTGTTTGCAAAGATCCTCAGGTTGGATTCCGAGGACCGCTCTCTGCTGCTCAATCTTCTCAGAAGGACATTTTATGCCCAGGGAAATATGGGCAATGTGGAACTGTGGAAGCCTTTAAGAAGTTTCTGAACCTGGGACGTTCCAGCATGGAAAAGTTCCACATACATCAATGCCAACCGGTTCCATGAATAATGCTGGACAAGGTGCAAATTTTATAGTTCCAGTACACAAGTTATTTTGTTCCGCAACACAAGGCAAGATTTGCCACAAATGAGTCCAGATACTGGGAAGAAGGTACTTCTCATAATCAATTCACAACCCTAAATTACGTTTAGATTGATGAAAATGTGTGGCCTCTTGCACACCCGTGACTGCTTTAAAAATGGCTTAAATAATGTATAAAAATTATACCTAGTTGCTTGCAACCATAAAACTAATAAACAATAGGAATCTAGAGACAAACATTACAATATTGGATCATAATTCAAATGCTATAGAACTGTGTTTTTCAACCTGGCCATTTTAAGGTGGGTAGACTTCAGCTCCCAGAATTCTGGGAATTTAAGTCCCACCCAGCTTAAAGTGATTGAGAAACACTGCTATAGTAGCCATTTAAGGTCTTTCAATTTCTTCCTGATACTCAAAAGAATATGTTTGCAAATAGTCTTATTTCTACTCTTCCTCCCTGCTGCTGAATTTCAGTTGGTCCTAAGAAATCACAAAAAAAGGCTAACTAGATTACCAAATACTAGTTATATTATTTCTAGACAGAACACTGCCAAATTCTTGGGTCTGTGCCGTCGGTTAACAGGCAGATTGTTGTGAGCCATCCAGAGTCGCTGGGAGTCGGGTAGCATAAACATTTAATGACTTCTCATTATCTAAAATGAGAAGAAAATACTGTCTGCTCTTCAGAACATTTGTTTAATTGTTTCGGGTTTTGGGCGTCTCCATATCCTGGGTCCTCATGTGAGTACATGAAAACCAGAATGACCTGCAGCAATTGGATAAGGACTGAAAGTGGCAATACTGGTTGGTGCAAAGTATTCCAACAAACACACTTTTATCCCAATAAACTGAAAAAGTTGCTTTAATTACGAAACAGCCTTTCCCAGTCTGGAAGCCAGCATGCCAGCGCATGAGGAAAGTACTCCCAGCCATCATCCCAGTCCTTCTGGAGGGCACTAAATGCAGGGAAGGTCCAAAAAGTCAGTTCAACTTGTGTTTCCACTATTCTTGCATAATGGGCCAGGTTTAGCAGCGCCATTCAGACAAGATGCTTCGTTAGTTTGACCCTTAGGTAGGTTTTCTCAATTTGTGCCAATCTGTAGGTAGACTTCGACTTACGACCAAAATTGAACCCAAAATCTATGTTTGCTAAGTGAGAAATTTGTTAAGTTAGCTTGACCCCATTTTACGACTTTTCTTCTACGTTTGTTAAGTGAATCAGTGCAGTCGTTAAATTAGTAAGACGGTTGTTAAGTGAATCTGGCTTCCCCATTGATTTTGCTTGTCAGAAGGTCGCAAAAGGGGATCACATGACCCCAGGACACTGGAACCGTCATAAATATGAACCACCTCTCGAGCATCCGAATGTAAATCACTCTGACCATAGGGATGCTGCAATGGTCATAAGTCTAAAAAACGGTCATAAATCGCTTTTATTCAGTGCTGTGGTAACTTTGAACAGTCACTAAATGAACTGTTGTAAGTCGAGGACTACCTGTACTGCAAGGATTCAGGGTACAGTATTTGTGCAACAATGAAAATGGGTTAATTTGGCAATGAAATGCATACAGATACAGCACTATTAGTAGAGGGGACTGGCTCTGTAATCTATCATGCAAAAAAAAAAAAAACCCAAACAAAATCCTCCCATAACTTGTGGAAGCTCTTTTACAACCCTGCTTTGCAGGGATGGGCATTAGGAGGCCTTTGATTCTGAGGAATTACTGGGGCTGAAGTCTTCCTAACCTGATTTAACAAGCCCATTCGCTTGCTACAAGCCAGTTGGTCAGATGTTTCCAAAGAGAATTTATTTTTGGTCACCTGATCATATCTAATTTTATTAAATTAAGCAGTTCTCCCTCACCCCAAAATTATTTAAAAATATAATTTGCACGTATTCCACTTTGCCATTTCAAGATCAACAGCTGCCCAGCTCCCAAGGAAGCTGGCAGAGAAGAGGTGCCACAGCTGGAGGGGAGTTTGGGAGAGGCTGCTAAGAGAAAAAGACTTCAGGCCTACTGGAGTTTTCCCTGCGTAGAACAGATTGGGTGAGTTATACTAGCTGCACAAAGGGTTCTTGTTTTTGTTTTCCTCCCAATGATTTAGCCCCAAGAACACCAAGTAGACTTTATCCTTCAATTAGGCTGCTGAGGTGAGGGAAGCTTTGGAAATCATCTGAGTTCAAGAAGTTCTAAGCAGGCCTGGCTCAAGCAAACTGGTTCCCATCACCAAATAAATAATTATGCAAAGGCATAGGCCCACAAAAAGCTGTTTTATGGAGAACCACGCAGAAATATTAGTGAGTGCAGGTATAGTTTTCCTGGAAGCAAATGATGACACGGTTCCTGTGGATCATAATCACTGCTCCACAAAGGTAAACGAAGCAGGGCATTTGAGAGCCGCTTTTGCAGACAAACAGTCATTTTCCCTTTAGTACCTTTCACGGCTTTTCAATCACGGCTAAAGAACCCACCTTCCCTAGCTGTTTCTTCACACAACTGTTAAGCAGAAGAGTGCTTGGACTGCTCATTGCCTTGATAATGGCTTACAATGGTGTTTCGTGCTGACTTTAAAAGATGTGTGGTTTTCCATTTCCAGAATTCCCCGGCCAGCACGCTCACTAGGGGAATTCTGGGAGTTGAAGTCCACACACCTAAAAAATCAGCAAGGTTGAGCAACACTGGGCTACAACTATAGTTGCTGCTAGCCGATTGTTTATTTGGGACTAATGCCAAGGTCCAGAAGTGCCAGGATCTTCACTTCCCTCTGCTGTTGATGTCCCTAATTCAAGAATGTCTAAAAACAGTTGAAAATTTGGGGCATGAAGAAATGCCTGAAATTCAAAGGGTAGTTGACCAGGCCATTCCTTCTAGGCCCCGTAAGACTCACGCTGATCAGACACGGCTTTGGAGATTTTTTAAGGCACGCCTTACCCAGTCACTGCCTGCTAGATTCCCAAAATTCTGGACCCCCCTTTCAGTGAGAGATCAACGAAGCCGAACACCTCCTGATAATGTTAACAGAGTGGACCTGAGAAATGTTCAGTAGCAGCTGAGATGCTTTTCTCACGTAGGTCCATGAAGTTGGGGACACGTCATTAAAAATTAGTCCCCCAAATACATGATCTAGTGTTTTAGTAGATTATCTTTTTGAAACGTTGGAGTGGAGCTGCGTTTGTTAATTTGTTAATTAGAAAAGAGTCTTTTTAGAAAGGGAAACACATTGCAAGTGATTGACAGCACCGTTATGAAGTCTAACTAGGGAAGAATATAAGTGTTACATGTGGACCCACGCAAATGTCTATTTTGCTTAAAATGTATAGCATTCAAAGGACTAATATAATCAGCAGAAAAAATGTTTAAACTAGTTCTATTGAAATGAGTAAAGCTTCAATATTTGCCCTACGATTTCTGTCTGCTTCAGTTTCTCTGGCTGGCGCCTTTCTGCATTGAGAAAAAGTCGTGCTTTTTAACAGCCTAGCCCTAGTCTATTCTGGAGGCCGACTCTTGGGAGGTCTCCTCTAGAGAATCAGCAAAGGATGCCACTGCACAAAGGAAGCCCTTTGTGCAGCTATGAAACCGGGTTACTTCTTAGCAAGGGCATTTCCAAAACCCCAAAAGATACACCGCAAGCAAAGCCACAGAGGTCCCGGGCAAATCTTTGAGGAAGTCCTAGCCACTATAAATGTGGTGGGCTGCCTCTTCCGACTGCAGAACTTTGTTAAAAGTCTTCTTTAAAAATGATCTGATGGCCCCAGTGGAATGGAGGTACTACCCAGGTAGTACTGGAATGGGCTTCTATGGAGAGAGCTCAACTTTCATCTGCTTATGTGGGTGGGGAAGCGAAATGTAGCAGAAGCAGAGAAATGCAGTTGCCTGGATTGGTGACACCATCTTGGCACTGGGGGAAGTTAGTTTAGCTCCAGACACTGGAGCTCCACCACCAGCCCACCTCCCTGATCCTGTGGATTGTGCAAAATGGTTGACGTCTACAACCTATTTCCAATCACCTCCTATTATGGTGCTGGGCTGCTTTCTTCTCCAAAGTTCTAAAGAGGGAAGATAAGAACCTATTTCTGCATAGTCAAAGCCTGGAAAAAAAAATCTTTTTGGGGGGGTGGGAAACCCACGGATCAAAACCTCTTCTTGCAACACCAACATTTGAGATCAAGTCACCCAGCACTCAAGTTAAAGGGGCAGGGGGAAGCCCAGCCTTTTGGACTTTTCTATCCGTGAATTTCTTTAAATATTTGGAAACAAATGAATGACGGAGAGACACAAATCTTATTCCTGATCAGATTATGCAAAGGGTTTAAAAAGTCCGTGAAGTGAGGCTGGCCTGGGCTTCCCCTGCGTGCAAAACCAGGGGACGGACTTTCTCCCCCTGGCAGGCTGACTTTTGCAGGAAGGAGGCAAGTTCTGTCTAAAGATGCCCATAGTCACATGAGCCTCCGTGGACAGTCCAATACGGGGTCACTTGTGCAATTCAATGACTATTTTTTTCATAGCAGAAACTAGTCCAGTAGCTGAAGCTGTTCTGAATGAATTTCAGACAATTGTAGGCCACCTACAAACGAGGATTGTGCTTACATCAAAAAGGAGAACTCAAAAGAGCCGGATTCTTTAGCAAAATCAAGAGTTGACGATGAGTACGTTTAGGGCCCGAGGGTGTTGGAGGTTTCCTAGGGCTACAGAAGCAGTGAGTATTCACCCCGTTCTCTAGCAGTAAGACTTGGTTTGGCAGCCATGATTCCTGTTTTGAGCCGTCTGCTCAACCGTTTTAACCGTCCGTCTACACCGTTTTACGGAGCTGTTCTTCCTATTTGGCAAAACGAGACAACACGAAGTCCAGGCTGTTAGCTAAATGCCCCTTAAGGCACTTGGAAATGCATTTGCACTAAGCAGTTTTCCCTTCTTCTGGGTAAGACGTACAAAAAGAGAAGGTCATGAATAGCCTTAATCACTTCAGAGCTGCCATGTTGAAAAAAAAAGATCCATAATGTGTAGCAAACCTTGGAAGTGTCACCAAGGACAGTCTCCTCAAGAAGCGTTTCGGAAAGCGAGAATTAGCCTCCAATGTTGCTTTTCTTTTTCTGATCCAAGTGCTGTTTTTTTCTTTTCTGCCTCCTGAGTCTCCATCACCAGAGGAAGCTAATGAGACAGGGAGGAAGCTGGAAGTGAAGTGGGTTGCAGGAAAAGAAAGGAATAAGAATGAGTCTAATTAAAAGAATTTCTATTCTACTCCTAAGGACCCAACGCGACACGACATTAGGCAGCCCTGCATTTAATGCGCACGTTGAAATAGAAAGGAAACCGCACCTGCAGATGTGCTCATAATGATCGAGATCAGAGCAGGTGGGAGGAGGGGGCAGAAGGCAGCGCTTTCCTTTCCGGGATGAAAAGTATTCATCAGCAGCTGCTGTTTGATGTTCCGGAACAAAATCTTTAATTGGGGAGGCAAAAACTCCAAAGGAAAGGAAAGCGCCAATCGATTTGAGTTGGACCTGGAATCCTGCTTTCCAAAGGAACTATTCCTCTTCCCCACCCCCACCCCCTTCCTCGTGTTTGCTGTAACTTAAAGTTTAAAAAGAAGTGACATGACCCCACGTTCCCTACCTTTGCCCACGTCTTTGGCTGCCCCTTTCCAAAACTAAGAAGCACAATACAGGTAGTCCTCGATTTACGACCACAGCTGGGGCCAGAATTTCCATTGCTAAGCATTGTTAAGTCCGATTTTCCAACCTCTTCTGCCAGGATGATTCAGTGAAGCGTTGCGGTTGTTAAGTGGATTGTGTGCTCATTAGTAGAGCCCCGCTTCCTGTAAGTAGATGCTGGTTGTCACCCAAATTTTGATCATAACGGTCATAAGTGCAAGAACCAGTCTGCATCACTTTTTTCAGTGCCGTTGTAACTTTGAACAGTTGCTAAACAAATGATTGTAAATCGATGACTACCTGTATCCCTTTATGGATTGTAGTTTCTATAACGTCGCACTCTTGTCCTTCAGCCGTTCAACTTTCTCATGGGAGCCAAAATCCAAGCCAACTGGTGGCATTGGTACAGGAGACAACGGTCTTTTTTTTTTAATTTGATTTATATGCCGCCCTTCTCCGAAGACTCAGGGCGGCTTACAATGTGCTCAGCAATAGTCTTGTCTTCCATCTTCCCTGAATGCAAGTTCTATCCCTCTCTCATATTTTCACATTCATTGGATGGAATTCCTCCATTCTTTCTGTCGGCTGCCAGCCCCTCCAGCAGCCGAATCAGAGGAGGAGGAGGAGGTGGCGTGGGAATCAGGGCCAGCATCAGGGCAACCTGGGAGCTCTGAGGGGGAAGAGGGAATGGAGCTGGCAGAGAGAGGCAGAGGCGGAGCCTGGGCCGTCCGTCAGCCCTCAGATGGAGAGTCAACAGCCCCCAGGTCTGGAGGTGGCTGATGAGGAAGAGGAGGAACAGCTGGGTCCAGTGCCTGACGCACAGATGCACAGAAGGCAGAGGAGAGGAGAGCAGTGGAAATCTATGGGCCCGTCCTTGGGACGGAAGAGCCACTGCTGCTAGCGAGGCCCCACCACCCTAGCTCTGGGGATAAAAGGCAGGGGCCGGAGACGAGTAGATGTGGCAGACAACTATTCATCTTCTGGCTGGACAGACTTGTTAGCCTGCAGTGAGCGAGAAACTTTTTGCTGGGGCTGCCGGCACTCCTAATAAAGGAATTACTGAGTTCACTTCAGGGGGTTTGCCATGTTTTGTTTGGGGAGCTGGCCCAGAACACTTTCTTGCACTTGTGCTTGGAACGTTTGAGATCTTTTCTGAAAATGTATTAAGCTTCCAAAGGTGCTTTTTTCAAGAGGCAACTGGACTTTCTGGTTTTTCTTTGAAGACGTTTCGCTTCTCATTGAAGAAACTTCTTCAGCTCTGACTGGATGGTGGGGAACAGAAAGATTTATACTCCTTGCAGACAGCCATTTGTATTCTTTTAAAAGAATGCAAATGACCAACTGTCTGCAAGGAGTATAAACCCTTCCATTCCCCGCCATCCAGTCAGAGCTGAAGAAGCTTCTTGGATGAGAAGCGAAACGTCTTCAAAGAAAAATCAGAAAGTCCAGTTGCCTCTTGAAAACAGCAACTTTGGGACAACCGTGATCTGGATGATGGAGAATCTCCATAGATACTGAGCTTCCGTTGTTTAGACTAATCAAGAAGGTTTAGAAAAATGCTTCTCAGCTCTGCGGTTGGTTTTGTGTAAAGATATCTGTGCCATCAGGAGATGTCTTGCTCAAGAGCAGACTCATCCATCAGCCAATGTGGCAGAGGGTGGCACCGTCAGTTGACGGTGGGTTTCCTGCAAGCAAATGGCTTGTGGTGAAATAGTTACCGGAAAAGCCTCCTGGGTCTTCTAAATCACAATCATTTGCAAGCGGTTAGTCAACTTCTTCTGAAGCACAAAATCTGCCTCTTCTATTTGATAGACGTCTATCCAGCTTTCTCCCCAAGAGCACAAGGCAGCATCAGAAAAGCTCACACTTTCCACTTGGGGGCGGGGTGTGTGTGTCAGGTAGACTTGGCTGTGTAAGAGCATTTGGGCCGAAGACACCCCTGGATGAATCAAATCTGAATTGGGGCCAACCCAGCACCGATTCTAGGCAAGCTCCAGAAGGCGAGACCTTGACCTGCTGGCACTCCTGCACCAAACCTGCCAGGCAGGGGTGAAATGCTCCCGGTTCAGACTGGATCACCCGATCCGGTAGCAATGGAGGTGGGTGGTTCGGAGAACCGGTAGCAAAAATCCCTGCCCCCCCCCATCCCCCATACCCAGCTGAGCTGCACAATCATCAGAGGCTTTTTTTTACTTTTAAAAGCATTTTTTCTACAACCTCTCGGCCAAAAAATGCTTTTAAAAGTAAAAACAAAAAGCCTCTGATGATTGCGTGGCTCAGCTGGGATCGTCAAAAGCTTTTAAAAGAAAAAAACCCTTTTTTTCTTTTAAATGCCTCTGATGATCCAAGCTGAGTTGCCTGATGGCAGAGGCTTTTAAAAGAAAAAAAAGCCTCTGCCAATCAGCTGGGATCGTCAGAGCCTTTTGAAAGCATTTTTTTACAACCTCTTCGCCGAAGAAGTTGTAGAAAAAATGCTTTTAAAAGTTAAAAAAAAAAATTGGCCACGCCCACCCAGTCACATAATCCCCCCACCAAGCCACGCCCACAGAACCGGTAGTAACAAATTTTAGATTTCACCACTGCTGCCAGGACTTTGTGGCACACTACTAATACTGAACTCCAGTTCAGCGCTTCCCAACCTGGCACCCAGCAGCAACTTTGGGTGGCACAGTGGTTAGAATGCAGTTCTGCAGGGCTAACTCACTGCTCACTCCAGGAGTTCTGACTTCTGGAGGCAAGACGTCCAGATCGAGTATCTCATGAAAGAAAAATTAACTGAAAGAGGAGTGCTAAACACTTACCAGAGCTCATGAGTTGCACAACTCAGCTCTTCAAAGCCGCTACGTCTCCATTTCGATGGAAAGAGAAGTCCGTGACTGGTAATCTGGACAGACAAAGAAAACAAGCCCACTCAAGTCAGCCAGAGATTGCTCTTCCTTCAGGGTTGTCTTCCCACAGTAGTTGTGGAGCCCAATTTTCCTAGGCTGGGGTAGGGTGGGGGTCTATTTGGTTTGGAATGGCCTGCTGGAGACCACACTCTACTAACTCATAGGAAGATTGCATGTCCTTCGCATGCAACTAGAATTCGGTACGATTACTGTGATTACTTCCCAATTCTGTGTTTAATAACGGTTCCCTTTTAAACCATTCAAAAGCAAATTTGGCAAAAAATTATTTGGAAGGCCTGCAGCCAAAAGGTTTACAACTTTCAGATCCTGAGTTTGTATACGTCTTTAGGTAAGTATGGGCACGTGCACCCTTACCCTGCCTTTCTTAAACTTTGCCAAAGATGCCCTGGAGATTTACAGCTTGGTCCCTTTGCTCCCCTTTCAGCTGGGCCATTAACCCCCCACCCCAAGCAGGAAGACAAGCCGTTCCCCAATCCTGCAATCAATCTGATCTTGAGGGCAACCTCTCGAGTCCCCTGGTGAATAGGACTTGATTGGTAAACAAAGCGGCCTTCAGTTGGATGCAGAGAACAGGAGTAACTTTTTAAAATAACTGATTGCAGCACTCTTCATCTCCTAAAACCCTGTTTTTCAAGCAAAATGTAAAGGGAAGAAGGGACTCTGCACTGGAACTACTGGTTCCTTTGCAAGAAGAACAACATGGAGAAACACGGTCATGGAACATACTTTGTGATTTACAAAGTATGTTCCATGTACGTATGCATGCCCACAGAAGACTCAACTTGTATCTCTATCAAATGTAAACTGAATGAATAACTCCAGGAAGTCAACTCAAGGTTTGACTACTGCAAAGCACCCCACATGGGGCTACCCTTGAAAACTACTTGAAAACTAACTGGCCCAGAATGCAATGGGAAGGCTATTCTCCAATTGTTCCCTAAATCTGCCTCAATGATGAGGAAGGGGCTGTAAGAAGGGCATCTCTGTTTCTGCTGCATAAGAATGACTGGCCTAGGATTGCTGACTCCCACCCACCCCCGACCCCTATGACTTTTGGATGTCTGATGCCCATTTTTTCTCTCCCCCCCCCCAATGTACAGAACAGTGTTTGTCAACCTTAGCAACTTTAAGATGTGTGTGTCAGAACTGGCACCTCACAGCTGTGCTTTGCATTTGCTAGCTGCTAGTCTGCCATTGACTATGGGGGGCGGGAGGGAGCTGGATGGGAAGTGGGGAAAACTAAGGATTCATCGTACCGAGAGACACAACATCAAGGTCAGAGAGCTAGGAAAGGCATGTACCTCCGTATCGCCTACTCTACAGTTGAAGAGACCTTTCCCAAAACATCTTATTTGACTATGATTGGACAATGAGGGATGAACAATGGGAAGGGACAAACAGGGAAAAGTTAACCGGGAAAGTTTGGCACGCGAACCTCAGTTCTGGCTTTGCTGTATTATAATCTACTTGGCCTTTAATAAAGTAAACCTTTCACACCAAATGGAGTCGAGGGTTGCTCTTGTTTAAGAGACCAAGTTGGGGCAGGATTGATAGTGTGGATTTTAATTCCCAGAATTCCCCAGCTATCAGGAACAGAGAAATGTTGATGTGGCCTGTCAGTCGCCAGCCCCTCCGGCTACCAAATGTGATGAGGTAGTGGAGTGGGAGTCGGGGCCAGTGTCAAGGCAATCGGAGAGCTCCAAGGGGAAAGAGGGAATGGAGCTGGCAGGGATAAAGACGGAGGCGGAGCCTGGGCCATCAATCATCCCCCAGATGGAGAGGCAATAGCCCCCAGGTCTGGAGGTGGCTGATGAGGAAGAAGAGGAACAGCTGGGTCCCGTGTCTGATGAGTGGATGCGCAGAAGGCAGAGGAGAGCAGCAGGAAGCTATGGACCTGTCCTTGGAACGGAAGAGCCACCGCTGCTAGCGAAGCCCCACCCTGGGGATAAAAGCCCCACCCTGGGGATAAAAGGCAGGGGGCGGAGACAAATAGGTGTGGCAGAGAACTATTTGTCTCCCTGTTGGCCAGCCACTGATATTCTGAGCTTCTGAATCCTGTTGAGAACTTTATCGGAATTCTTTCTTGGAATCTGCGGTGCTGAGAGTCAGGCGCACCTTCTGAGTGTGTGTGTGTCTCTCTCTAATGTTGGATAAGAGCGAGTGCAGCTTCCAGAACAGTATTTTCACCCGTTCGCTCAATTCTCCACTTTGTCCCAGAGCCCCTTCCCCACGATAGCCCCCTCCTCCTCTTCTCTGCGCCAGCGGCTCATCCTACATCCCAAGCGGCAGCTCCTCAAAGGCCGGGGTGCCCTTACTGTGCTGGTTGCCATCTTCCATCCCGTCTTCCTCCCACTGCTCCTCGTTTGCCAGCAGGGGATTCTGGGCTTCGCTCTGGGCTCGGATGGGGAAGGAGTGTCCGTCTCCCTGGCTGTGGAGAGAAAAGGAGTAAGGAGGTCAGGAGAGGGAGAGAAGGAAAAGCCAACTGGCAAATGGCAGATCTGGGCCTTGTTGCCATCAGGCATCACAGAAGAGCTACAGGCTCTTCCGATGCTCACAAACTTCCCTTCAGATGCTCCAACATCTAACCGAGTGAGATTAGTTGCTCTTCTGCAGAGAAGTACAGGGAGTCCTCAAATTGTGACAGCAATTGAGCCCAAAAATTTCTGTTTTAAGTGAGATATTTGTTAAGTGGAGTTTTCCCCATTTTCCCACCTTTCTTGCCACAGCTGTTAAGTGAATCACTGCAGCCGTTAAGCTGGTAACACGGTTGTTAAGTGAATTTTGGTTCCCCACTGAATTTGCTGATCAGGTGGTCTCCAAAGGGGATCACATGATTCCTCAGGACACTCCAACTATCATAAATATGAACCAGCAAAGATCTGAGTTTTGATCACATGACCTTGGGGATGCTGCAACCATCATAAGAGTGGAAAACCGCCATAAGTCACTTTTTTCAGGGCCGTTGTAACTTTGGATGGTCGTTAAATGAACTCTTTTAAGTCGAGGACTATCTGTATGACGGTCAAGGTGTTCCTACTGCAGCCCTGGATATCAGCCTGTCAATCTGTCGGTCTGCTTGCTTACCTGCTCCAGATCGTTTTCCTCCCACCTTGTGAGTCAACAGCAATTGGGCCACCCTCTCCTCAGCCCCACGACTGGGGGAAACTGCTGACTCTTTGCAAAAGGGCCTCCCTTGCACTTGCTGCCCTGCCTCTGGCACGTCCCCCCCAAATGAACAACCACCAGGCAGCCCCTGACTTGTGACCACAAGGGAGCCTGGAATTTTAGTCATAAATTGTTGTAGTTGTAAATTGAGGCAGCATCACATGATCCGATTTTACGACTTTTCTTGTAATTTCATGAAGGAATCAATGCAACTGTTAAGTGAATAGTGAGATCATTATGCAAATACAGCATATCCAATAGGTGTTCTTTGTAGGTTTCTGCCAGAAAGCAGCAAAAAAGTTGCAAATTGCAGTCCTGTGACCATGGAACACTGCAACTGGTCGTAAATGTGAACTGGCTGCCAAGCACCCAAAATGTGATCAGGTGACCACATTGGGAGGGGGTCAGCAGTCATAACTTTGAGGCTGGATCGTAAGTATCTTTTTGTCAACTCACAAAGCATCCCTGACCAGCTCTCGAGTTGCCATAGGCAAGGGGGATGGGAAAGCAAACTTTGCAGCTGCATCGAGGAGCTGGCATCTCAGTCAAAACAAGGCACATTCCAACCAATACGCCGAGGTCATCTCCACGGAAACCCACAGTGGCCGGAGGGGAGTGACTTTTACAACCCACAAAATTGCTTCGTTAGGAATGTGGCTGATGACGCATATTGGGGGTGGAGGGGGAAGCAGGGTCGGAGGCAAAGCGTGAATTAACTAAGGTCAGAGTTGGCTCCATCTGGTCCGTGCCGGCATGAAGCTCCTAATAAATAACTGGATTTCTTTTGAAGCTTGGCTTGAGGCTCATGATTTAATTAGGGCATCGGTGGGAACCCTTGATAGAGGGTTGATAGTATAGGGGTTTAGTGCACCCTGTTATTAACACAGCTGCCTGCAATTTCTGCTGGTTCGAATCTCTCCAAGGCTCAAGGTTGACTCAGCCTTCCATCCTTTCTAAGGTAGGTTAAATGAGGACCCAGTTTATGGGGGCAATAAGCTGACTTTGTATAAATATACAAAAGAATGAAGGCTATTGCTTAACGCATTGTAAGCCGCCCTGAGTCTCCGGAGAAGGGCGGCATATAAATCAAATAATAATAATAAAAAAAAAAACCCTGACACTTTTTTGAAGTCCATTCTAACTTTGAATGGTCATTAAGCAGCTGTTCATTAAGCAAGGACTACTTGCAGTTTTTGCCTGACATTTAACCCATAAACTGTCTCCAGAGTCTGAGCCCATAAGCAGGAACAGCAGGGGAAGGGCTGTTACTAAAGATGTATTCTATAATGCCTCTGGAAGGGCCGTTGTCTTTAAACCAGAAAAAAAAAAACCTCAAGAAATTCTTGTCTTCCTCTTTAACAAGGAAACAGTGCAATTCCACCATGAATGCGACAGAATCTTTACGGAAACAGAGGAGTATAATCCAAGAAGTCATGTCAGGAACAGGGTTAATTAATGACTCTGAACTGCCGACCGAAATAGAGTTCGGCTGGGGACAGTTTGCAGGTCAGTGAAGAGGAGGGGGAGGAGCTGCCTTCTGTGGTGTATCCGAGAGCACGCAGAACAGAGAAAAGACAACAGCAACGGAGATCTGCCAGATTACTCGGGAGGAGGCCCCATCCATCTTAAAGGGCTGCACCAGAAAGCTATTTATCACGGCAGGCAGAGGGGAGGCGTTGCTGGGAACAACATGTTGGGTTTATGGCTGTGTGTTTGTTCGTGCTTCCTGCTTGACTCTGAACTTCTCTTGCCAAGGGAACTCTCGTGGACGTACTTTCAGTTTTGCCTGGTGGCTTTAAGTTTGTTTAGTGGACTTACTTGTTGGAGCAGCTTTATATTGTTTTATGGACTATTGGCCGTTGCCTTGTGGACTAATTTTAGCCTGCTTGTGGCTGGCTTTATTTGGACAATTCTGAGGCCGGATGAAGGGAACTGCTGGGGAACATCAATAAAACTCTCTATAAACCACACTGACCTGTGTGTGTGTGTGTGTGAGTGAGTGGGGGAGCACAGTTGCTAAGGTCCAGGCCCGAGAGAAGGACGTTAAAAAGAAGCCATTCGGGCTGGTGGACCCCTGTGGAATTTTGAAAGCATTTCACAGGTACATTCACAAAATGGCTGTGAATGTGCTATTTAGCAGAAGGTAAACCAGGAAGTTTGCACAGGACCGCTTCTTTCACACCCGCAGACACTGAATAGGGTTACTTTGGCCCTTTGTCTAGGCAGGTGGGCAAAGATAAAGATAAAGGTTTCCCCTGTCCAGTCGTGTCTGGCTCTGGGAGGGATGCTCATCTCCATCTCCTAGTCAGCATTGTTCGAGGAGATTTCTGTGGTCATGTGACCGGCATGATTATACAGCAAGGCGCATGGAATGCTGTTACCTTTCCAACAAAGTGGTACCTATTCATCTACTCGCATTTGCATGCTTTCCAACTGCTAGGTGGGCAGGAGCTTGAGTTGAAGACGGGAGCTCACCCTGTCGTGCGGCACTCGGGTCTCGAATGTGGGCTGTCAGCTTTCCAGCTGACAAGCTCAGCGTCTTTAACCGCTGTGGCTTCGTATCCCCTGGCAGAAGGGCATCCTGGGGAAAATACCAGCCAGGCCAGCAGATTTCTTTTCACAAAGACAAAAGTGCTTTGCTCTGCAGCAATCAGCTTTTCCCTGACTCTTTTTAAATGAAAAGGAAGATTGGCAGAGCACCCGGACAGGTTTCTGCTGCCCCACAGCTCCGGGGCCCCTTTCCCCACCTACACAGCCCCAAACCTCCCTTTGGGGGGAAGGGAGACGAGGGAAGAGGAACTCAAATTCGGTCTCCATGGCTGGTGGGTGGGTTGCTTTCTACTTACCTGGACTTCACCGGGAATAACCAGAGTCTCTTCTCTTCCCCAAACACCTGCTGGAAGTTTCTGACGAAGCCGAGGTTGAATCCGTTTTTATCAGGGCCGCCGGAGAACACGGGAGCCGAGAAGGCCTCTGCAGCAAAATAGAAGGCTGTCTCAGGCGCTGGAAAGCGGAACCTGATAAGAGAGGATTTTTCGGGGCTGCGCCTGCTAGAAATCACCTGACACCTCAAACCATCCTGCGGTTTCAGCACAGGGAAGGCTAGCAAGCAAAACAGAATCTGAACCGGTGTTTTCACAATCTCGTGTTTTAAGATGTCAAACAGGCTTTCCTGCGGAAGATAAGGAGGATCATAGAACACCAGATTTGGAAGGGACTTTGAAGGTCTTCTAGTCCAACCCCCTGCTTGAGCATTTCAAACAAATGGTTGTCCAGTCTCTTGTTGAAAGCCTCCAGTGATGGGGCATCCACAACTTCTGAATGCAGCCTGTTCCATTGATACTAATAAAGGAGAATATTTGTAGGTTGATATGAGGATGATCCAAAAGGTCTTAAGTTGTCCCACTGTAATAAAAAATTGGTAATGCCTTTTCATAAACAAAAATATCAGTGGAATAAGATCAAGAACCGATGAATTAAGGAGGAGTTTCTGACCAGTGCTTCTTGACCTTAACAACTTTAAGCAGCACTGGGGAATTCTGGGAGTTGAAGTCCCCACATCTTAAAAGTTGTTGAGATTGAGAAACTCGGTTCTGGACTGTGAGAGCTCTTCATCAGTGGGACCGCTGGCCTCCTGGATTCATGGAGGCTCCATCACTGGAGGGTTTCATGTCTTTGGATTCTTGGCTGGGCTAAAAGACCCTCCAAATCCCTTCTGACCCAATGATTCTATGAACAACCAACAAATATAAAGCAAAAAACATGTGAATAAGGATTCCGGGATCCCAGAATGGGGAACGGGAGCCATTCTTGGATTCTGGAATGCGTATTAATCAGTTTGGTCGGCCAAAATGGGCTGGTGCAAGTCTGCCTTGCCCACAGCTTTCTTCTCGAAGGGGAACGCCTTACCTAGAGTCGACCTGTTTTGACTGACGAGCCAGCAGTGGTAGCCAAAGAGGAACAACAGGCTGACCAAAAACATGACTGCCACAAAAAGAAGAAAGAGGACATGGAACCTGGAATGGCCACTGGTTGGCTCCATCTGCAAAGAAAAGCAAGAGAAAATAAAAGGAGAGATCCGGAGAGGGTCAAAAGAGCAGGCGTGTTCCACTGCAACGCTCTGTACATGGGGTTCCCCTTGAAGGGCACCCGGAGGCTCCAACTGGTCCAGAATGCGGCCGCACGGGTAGTCATGGGAGCTACCTGGCGCTCCCATATAACACCTCTCCTGCGTGAGCTGCACTGGCTCCCAGTGGTCTTCCGGGTGCGCTTCAAGGTGTTGGTTACCACCTTTAAAGTGCTCCATGGCATAGGGCCTAGCTATCTTCGAGACCGCCTGCTGCTACCGCCGACCTCCCATCGACCTGTGCGCTCCCACAAAGAGGGCCTCCTTGGGGTGCCATCAGCCAAGCAATGTAGACTGGTGGCCCCCAGGGGGAGGGCCTTCTCTGTGGGGGCACCCACCCTCTGGAATCAGCTGCCCCCAGAGATAAGGAGAATCCAAGATCTTGGTGCCTTCCGCCGTGCCCTTAAAACTTTCTTTTTCCAGCAAGCCGGGCTGGCCTAATACTTTTTAAATGTTTTAATTGGTTTTTTACTGTTTTTAATTATGGGGCCAAATCTATATATATCTTTTATTTATTATTTATTTATTTATTTATAAATTTATTTATTTATAAATCATTGGCCCCCACGGAGAGGGCTCGCAACTTGGGCGTCCTCCTGGATTCACGGCTGTCTTTAGAAGAGCACTTGACGGCCGTGACCGGGAGGATTTTTCATCAGGTTCGCCTGATTCGCCAGTTGCGTCCCTTTCTGGATCGGGACTCGTTACGCACGGTCACTCATGCCCTCGTCACCTCCCGCCTGGACTATTGCAATGCTCTCTACATGGGGCTCCCCTTGAGGAGCACCCGGAGGCTCCAACTGGCGCAGAGTGCGGCCGCGCGGGTGGTAATGGGAGCGACGTGGCGCTCCCATGTGACACCTCTCCTGCGCGAGCTGCACTGGCTCCCGGTGGTCTTCCGGGTGCGCTTCAAGGTTTTGGTTACCACCTTTAAAGCGCTCCATGGCTTAGGACCTGGTTATCTACGGGACCGCCTACTACCACCAATAGCCTCCCACCGGCCAGTTCGCTCTCATAGAGAGGGACTCCTCCGGGTGCCGTCAGCCAAACAATGTCGGCTGGCGACCCCTAGGGGGAGAGCCTTCTCTGTGGGGGCACCTACCGTCTGGAATGAGCTCCCCCCGGAGATACGGAGGATCCCGGATCTGCGCACCTTCCACCGCGCTGTGAAGACCTTTTTATTCCAGCAGGCGGGCTTGGCCTAATCTCTTCCCTTTTAAATATGTAAATTTTAATCTGTTTTTAAATTATTGGGGTGTTTTAATCTGTCTGGGCCAAAATAATTTAATTTGATTTTATCTGGTTTTTAAATTTTTTATGTCTATGTTATTTTATTGTTTGGCTGTTCACCGCCCTGAGTCCTTCGGGAGTAGGGCGGTATACAAATCGAATAAATAAATAAATAAATATATATATATCTTTTAATGGTATTTTAATATTTGTAGTCTATGTTTTTACGTGGCTGTACACCGCCCTGAGTCCTTAGGGAGAAGGGCGGTATACAAATTCAAAAATAAATAAATAAATAAATAAATGTTCTTTTTTTTTTTTTTGCAGGTCTGGCTTCGGCAGAGCTTGGAGGACCAGGGAATGCCCCTCCCAGTCATAAGGGACCAGCAGGAGGGAATCTGTTGCCCTCCAGTTGTGGCTGAATGACATCCCCCTGCCTTCCTCCCTGACGGTCTTTGGTTAAGGCTGCTGGGAGTTAGAGAGTTCTGCGGCAATGGTTGGGGGGGGGGGGGCGTTTTTAGAATACAGGTAGTCCTCAACTTTCAACAGTTCATTTAGTGACCCTTCAAAATTACAATGGCACTGAAAAAAGGGACAGGACTATTTTTCTCACTTATGACCGTTGCATCATTCCCAGAGTCACATGATCAAAATTAGGATGCTTGGCAACTGGCATGTACTTATGACAGTTGCTGCGTCCCGGGGTCACGTAATCCTCTTTTGTAACCTTTTGACAACCAAAATGAACGGGGAAGCCACATTCACTTAACAACCACGTTCCTAACTTAACAAGTGTCTCATCTAGCAACAGAAATGTTGAGCTCAATTGTGATCCTAAGCTGAAAGCTACCCGTACTACTTCTCAACCTTAGGAAATTTAAGATGCGTGGACTTCAACTCCCAGAAATCCCCAGCATAGAGACCCTGAAGCCCTGACCACAAAGCAGCTGAGGGCAGGACAAGAAACAACGGGTGGAAACTTATCAAAAGAGAAGCAACCTAGAACTGAGGAGAAATTTCTTGACAGAGAAAACAATCAATCAGTGGAACGACTTGCCTCCAGAAATTGTGGGTGCTCTAACACTGGAAGTTTTTTTTAGAAGAGATTGAACAGCCATTTGTCTGAAATGGTATAGGGACCCCTACACCTGCCTAAGCAGGGAGTTGGACTAGAAGACCTCCAAAGTCCCTTCCAACTCTGTTATACCAATCCTGACTACAAGACAAAACAGCTGAACGAGAGGGGAATATGATCCATTATATATTTTAATGATAAATAAAAAGGAAACTAGCTTGAAGTAGAAATGAATTTCCCCAGTTCTGAAAGATTAGGATTGTAGTAATCCCTTGCACAATGTTTGGAAAGGGGGAGTTCCCCCTCTTTCTGGTTTTGACCCCAGAAGATTTCAGACTCCAATGACATCCAGAAAGGAAGCAGTAACCAGGTCCCCCAACTTACTGTCCAGAATTTGATGAAATACTTGAAGACTGTCGTTGCAATAAACGTGCAGTACAACAGAGAATAGGCTAAAAACAGTAGGAAGAACTTGTAGTTAGAAAAGCCGATGCAGTTGTTCACCCTGGAGGAAAAAAGAGACAAAAATAAGAAGGAAGGTGGAATCAAAATACATTTGGAGAAAAGATGCTATGAAAAGCAAAAGCAGCAACAAGCACCCTCGTTTCTCTGATGCAGCCAAATGCCAACCCCCAGCTCACAGAAGAGTCCCTGCATACTCAGTCCATCGGCACAGTCCCAGCCCACCTAATGCCCACCCTCCCTCCAGCCCCCTCCCAGGTGTACCTGCCTCTTCCAGCCTCTCCCAGAAGCAGACAGACACTGACTTCAGATCAAGGCTTAAACTGCCCTCCAAACTCTTGGATATGGTTCTACCACATAGTTCCCAGCGACCGGTAAGATCCCACAGAGTTGGTCTCCTCCGGGTCTCATCAGCTAAACAATGTCGGCTGGCGGGCCCACGTGGGAGGGCCTTCTCTGTGGCTGCCCCAGCTCTCTGGAACCAGTTACCTCCTGAGGTCCGGACCACCCCACCCTATTGGCCTTCCGAAAAGCGGTGAAGACCTGGCTCCTCCAGCAGGCCTGGGGCCGTTGATCTCACTCTTGCGATCTTGTGAGATCCAGCCATGAATGGTGTGAATGGGTTTTAATGTTTTAATTTTTAAATGTTTTTATAATTTTTTTTAAAATACGTTGTAAGCCGCTCCAGAGTCTCCAGAGAAAGGCGGCATATAAATTGAATAAATGAATAAATGAATGAATAAATGAATGAATGAATGAATGAATGAATAAATAAATAAATAAATAAATAAATAAATAAATAAATAAATAAATAAATAAATAAATAAATAGTGCCCAGGGCTTGACCGATCCTCTCTAGAGTGTCCAGCTAATATACAAGTGTTTCAATTTTTTTTCTTCATGTCCCTTCTTCATTAAGATCTGCTTTTCTCCTTCCAGTAATTTGTAAATATTCATTTCATTTCATGGTACATACTAGCCTTCATTGAGTAATTCTTGCTGCATCTTTAATCTAGTCATTCATAGAAAATAAACTATATCTGCATATATACCTACATTTTTCTTATTGTAACTATCTCCAACTTGGAAAGCATTTGAAATGCCTAAATCAGTATTTTTCAACCTTAGCAACTTTTAAGATGTGTGGACTTCTAACTCCCAGAATTCCCCAGCCAGTAAGGCTGGCTGGGGAATTCTGGGAGCTGCAGTCCACACATTTTAAAGTTGCCAAGGTCGACAAACACTGCTTTAGAGTCATAACTTTCTGCAAGGCTCCAGGTTATGAACAATATTTGAGAGGTAGATCTTGCTTTGCTCTATGCAAAATCCCTCAAGTTCGAACTTATTGGGAGACATTCTGGGCCTCCATTTTTGTGGAGAGTAAGGTCAAAGAAATAAAAACCAGGTAGTTGGAACACACCTGGCACGATTGCATGGTTCCATTTATTATGCATTTGTGGAATTCCCCCAAAATATATTGGGGGGAATATAGCAAGGTAAGGAGAACCTGTACCAAAGAGAGGTAAACTGAGAATTCCTGTTAATAGAATATGAAATTCTGAATCTCCTTCCCAGATTTGGGATGGACAAACATTAATAATGCACTTTTATACTTGAGATATAACATCCAGTCCTTCTTTCTGAGAAGCGGAAACGGAAATAGTGTAAACCCACCAATGTGATACTCCGTTTTCTTTTGGCAGGTCGTTCAAAAGCACAAATGGCTTGGGTCAACATTTCTCAAGCCAATGAGGAAAGGATGCAAGGTGTTGCATCAAGAATGCCATTTCATGGCATCTTTTTGCACGCTTCTATGCATAACAATTTTGGGGTTGTGCGTTGTTTCTCATGAATGTTTATTGGAGTAGCTGAACCAAAGTTGGAGTTCTGAATTTTAAGCAGTGTTGGTGGAATGAGGCGATCAATTTCAGAAATTGATACACCTGTCTGTTCCTGAAACACTTTAATGTGTATATGGTGGATTAACGAAATGGTCCTCAAAAGTCCTTACCATGGGCAATGATGGTCCATTTTTAACACGCACCTATTAAAAAAAGAGAAAAATGTCAGGAACCACACAAGAGGGAAAAGAAGCAAAACCCACAGACTTTGTTCTCTTCTAGATTACTCATAATCCAGGATTCTGCTTGTTTTTTTTTTAAAAGGTGATGTCATTTATTGCTAAAATTTTCAGGTTGCAATTTCATTTCCCAGGAAGTCTCTTTGGTCATGATGCCCCCTTGTGAGGCTTTCTGTTATTGCATGTACAACACAGGACACGGTTGCGGTATCTTATGTCTCGATTATCCTTTGAAAAAGGGATTCCGTGTTTGCTACCAGCAGTTGAATGAATAAGGTGGTTTGCTTAGATTTAAAGCCATACAGAAAATTGCTCTGGCATCAGGCAAAGATTGCTGGCAGTCAAGATATAAACTTCATTTACCCATATAGTAGGGCTGTATTGATATTATCCTTCCCATCTTCTCTACTACCTTCTCCTATCTACCCTTATGACATGTGGTATATTATGATTAATGATTATACCTATGAACTATGATACATGACCTATCACTTTGTTGTTGGTATGTACATTAAGATCTTATGCACTGGAGACAAATTCCTCGTGTGTCCAATCACACTTCGCCAATAAAGAATATTCTATTCCTATTCCTATTCCTATTCCTATTCCTATTCCTATTCCTATTCCTATTCCTATTCCTATTCCTATTCTAGTCTAGTCTAGTCTTAGTTGTCAACTTGCAAAGCTTTCAAATTGCCATGGGCAGGAGGGAGAGAGAACTGATGGAGCTGACTGATTTCCCTAACTAAAATTACATTCCACAGATGCTTTTCTACCGCAATCAGTAGGAGAGTTTTGGGTTTCACAGCCAGCCAAAGTGGTTAATTGGAGAATGTGATTTATGACATGGCCAGGGAGGAGGGGAGAGACAGGGTCATAGGGGAACGTAAATGTATGTAGGATTTGTTCTAATTGCATCTGAATATTGCCGAAATGGGGCTCCTAATAAGTGACTGTATTTCTTTTGAAGTTTGGCTCATGGCTCATGAATTAATTAGGGCATCTTTCGGAAATTTCACACTAGTCTAGTCTAGTCTAGTCTAGTGAAGGGATAATCACTGATACCCTCTCAATAACCTACAGATAAAAACAAACAACCACAAAAATTCTATGCAATGCCAAGCTCACCCATCTTCTTTTTAAACTGAGAGTTGCCACCTTCAGCTCAAAGTCAGCCTGGAGATTTTATTCTCACCAACAAGTATATACTTCTATCTCTGCCAGAAGGAACACAACTAAAAAGAAGGCGCTGGACAAAAACAATGCAGTGATCATAACTGAAATTATGTGCCTGCAAAAGCAGACGCCCTTGTTTATAAAATCACAAAGGATGATGAGGCAGGATGAACAGGGAAGGGAAAAGGGAAAATGGCCCTTTGGGTGTTACCAGGGGATCAGTTTCATCAGGGAACACCACCTTTTCCTAAGCAAAAGCCTGTCATTAGGCTAATTTTTCAAAGAGAGTCAACCCTGCCTGCAGTCCTTCGAACTCTACCATGTCTCCTGTGTTCCTCAGCACAACAATCCTACCACAATTCACAGCTAATGATTGGGTTAGGGTGAGATGGGGGAATCTGCCTTCTGACTGGCAAACCCAGCAGGATAATCTCCTAAGAGTCTTCTTTGTCCTCAAAGGGGGTCAGTTTCCAACCTTTTCTCACTCAACATTTTGACTAAGACCCAGAAGGTCTTCTGGAAATGAGAGGCAGGAGCAGACTCTAAGCTAGAGACATGAATGATGGTGGGAGATCGGGTGGAGAGACGCTGCTTGGAGAACCCACAGATAAAAGGGAGCAGAGCCCACAGCGACATAATGGATGGGAGAACAGGCTCAGGAAGGACCCTCCTTATCTTAACAGACTACAGGTAGTTCAATTTAGGACCACAATTGAGCCCAAAATTTATGTTGTTAAGTGAGAAATTTGCTAAGTGAGTTTTGCCCCATTTTACGACCTTTCTTGCCACATTTGTGAAGTGAATCGCTGCAGTTAAATTAGTAATATGATTGTTAAGTGAATCTGGCTTCCCCACTGACTTTGCTTGTCAGAAGGTTGCAAAAGGGGATCCCATCACCCCGAGATACTGCAACCGTCATAAATATGAGTCAGTCATCAAACATCTGAATGTAAAGCACGTGACCATAGGGAGGCTACAACGGTCATTAAGTGTGAAAATGGTTATAAGTCATCAGCACCGTTGTAACGTCAAATGGTCACTAAATGAACTGTTGTTAAGTGGAGGACTCCCCGTATAAAAATAACAGCAGGAGAATTGTACTTTCAGGCTTGCAAGATTCTGTTAATGCAGCTGCACAATAAAGTAGAATTAGCTTTTCTGTCCGTATTTCCTGTCTGCTCTACCTGGCAAGGCTGGCAGCAGACATTACAGATTAACAGAGTTGGAAGGGACCTTGGAGGTCATCTAGTCCAACCCCCCCCCGCCAAGCAGGAGCCCCTACACCATTTCTGACAGATTAGGAGGATCAAACTGGTGAATCTGGCAGCGGAGATCACCTATGGTATACGGGAGCTCCCGGGATACTTGCGGCCTAAGGCCTTCTTTGTACACATTCCTCATCTGCCACAGCAACCGGCGTTTTGCTCCTGGGAAAGAACAAACTGCTTCCTATTTCAGGGAAATGAAACCAAGCCTGTAATTTGGCAACCCTTGCAAGATGGCATGTCATAACTTTGCACCCGGGCTAACATCAGCTAGCAAGTCCAGGCATAACCCAGCCAGTGATCGTGTTTTGCCTGCCCTCTTGCAAACAAGCTCTGCTTTCCAGTCAGTGCCAAAGTCAGATCCAAATCTCCAACGGCTGGAGAAAAGCTACTGTTTCATTGGCCCAATGCATTTCATTATAAACAGACTGTCCAACTGCACCTTTTAACCCTGAAAAGCCTGCAAGGTAAAAATAACATTGGAATGTTCACCCAGAACATCGGAATGTTCTTCCCTTCCCTTCCCTTCTCTCTCTCTCTATTCTTTCTTTTTAAGTCCTCTTCCTTGAATTATATGAAAATTTAAAAAGTTAACTTAGCAATACATAGCATTAATTATTTCTTACAGCCAAAATCAATTTTTCATGCATTTCTTTTTATCTCTTTTATCTTTCTTTTTTGTACTTATTTTTTTTTTAATACCCTGATTTCCCCCAAAATAAGACATCCCCTGATAATAACCCCAATTGGGCTTTTGAGCGCATGGAAATAAGGCCAAGTGCTTATTTCAGGGTTCAAAAAAAATTTAAGAAAGGGTCTTATTTTCGGGGAAACACAGTACTTCCCTCTCTCTGAGTTCAGTTTATATTTGCTTTCACTATTCTCATTAAAATCTTCAGCGTGTGTGTGCACATAGGTAAGTAGGTGGGGAGAGAGAGAGATATGATAGAAATGGATGGATGGATGGATGGATGAGAGAGCGAAAGATGAGAGAGGGAGGGAGGGACAGACAGATACACAGAGGACAGGATTGGGTCCCTGGGGGTGGGGTGGAAACTGGTATATGTCAAGTTGTACAATCAAGAGTAAGAGCACTTAGACTTATATACTGCTTCACAGTGCTTTCCAGCCTTCTCTAAGCGGTTTACAGAGTCAGCCTTTTGCCCCCAACAATCTGGGTCCTCAGTTTAATGACCTCAGAAGGACGGAAGGCTGAGTCAACCTTGAGCCTGGTGAGATTTGAACTGCCGAATTGCAGTCAGCCGGCAGTCAGCCAAAGTAGCCTGCAGTACTGCACTCTAACCACTGCGCCACCATGGGTAAAGCAAGCAAAATTATTTCTTTTTATGTGTGCACTCAACAACATTCCTGCGTAATTGTTGAGCTAACCTTCAAGCCGCATTGCTGATGGATGAAAAGAGTAAACTTACACAGCGCAAACCGAGCAATGGTGACAACGGTCAGGTTTGATGAGCTGACATCTGTCACAGAATCGAATGGCTGGAAAGAACACGACAAAAACGCCCCTAGTTAATCATTAGCACGAGTGCAAATTCTGTGTTACAAACTTGTTACTAGAAGGACCAAGGCATGTTTCTCAAACTTGGTAATTTTAAGATGTGTGAACTTCGACTCCCAGAATTCCTAGCCAGCATTGGGAATTCTGGGAGTTGAAGTCCATACATGTTAAAGTCGCCAACTTTGAGAAACGTGAGACCAAGGCACGATTTGAGGGCTACTTTGAAGATAGGTGGTGCCTTATATAAAACCAGGGAAGCTATATTTTTTAGGTGGCTGAATGCTGCAGGAGAAATTATGACACAGACACACATGCTTCACTCAGGCTGAGCTGATGACTTTATGGACAGAGTCATTTCTTGACAACAGAAGTTATTTAACGCTTCCTTTTTCTAGGATGCTTGGTCAGTTTCCTATATTGGAGTGGGTCCAATTCCTCCAGCTTTTTTGGTAAAGCTTCTCAGGGGGTCCTACCATATTTTTTATGTGAACTATGCTTTTCTCAATCTTGCGCCCTCCAGGTATATTTTGGCTTACAGCTTCCAGAATTACTAGGCAGAAGGGACAATTTCCCCAGATCTGAATTCACCCCACCTCGAGTTTTACAATTCCAACCGGCATCTAGAAATCAGAGTGTAAATTTTAGCTAGGGTGAAAATGATAAAAGCAGCCAGGGAAAAGCTTGTCATGGTGTCACTAGGCCTGCATTTTGATTTTAAGAGCTGGAATGAATGAATGCCTTATCGGTCCTTCGCCTTTAATACAAAAGCCAAACATTTGGTCATCGCTGATTTTGATGATGCTCTTTGTCACCCCAAACGCTCTCCAAAAGTGGGGTGTCAGTATGGGTTGCTGCATAGGGGGGCTTTGCCCAAGCCATCTTAGAAACTCACCGCCATTCCCTGTCCTTGTGCAAACTGGCAACTTCCGTGCCATCTCTGCGAGGATCTGCCTTTGACCCTCGGGGCTTTCTTCATCCTCATAGCGCTCCTTGTCAGCATATGACATGTGGAACTGGAAGTAGAAGGAAAAGAGTGAAACACACACGGTTGTAGAACAGAGGTAGGGAACTATGGCCCCCTATATGACCTGTGGACTTCAACCCCCAGAATTCCTGAGCCTTCCGGGAGAAGGCGGAAGCTGCCTTTGAAGTGACCATTCTGAAAACATCTTGCTTGAACCTGATTGGTCATGGGGGGAATCAGCAGTGGGAGGCAGTTAAGGGACAGAAAAGTTGAACTGAGGAATTTTGGCCTGCGATTCTCAAGTTCTGGCTGTGAACTACTGCTATACACTTGACACTTCAGAGGTGAAATGCTCCCGGTTCGGACCGGATCAGGCAATCCGGTAGCGATGGTGGCAGGCGGTTCGGAGAACCGGTAGTGCAGGTGGCGCGAGGCTCCGCCCACTCGCCCGGATATTGTTACTTCCTGCTTTTAAAAAGTTAAAAAAAGGCTCTGACGATCGTGTGCCACAGCTGTGATCGTCAGGGACTTTTTTTTAACCTTTTAAAAGCATTTTTTTACAACCTATTAGCCGGAATAGGTTGTAAAAAAATGCTTTAAAAAAGTTTTTTAAAAAAAAGTTGGCCACGCCCACCCAGTCACATTACCCCCCACACACACCAAGCCACACCCACAGAACCGGTAGTAACAAATTTTACGTTTCACCACTGACTTGACTTCTAATAAAACTATACCTTTTCTCAACAAATGGAACCAAGGATTGTTACTACTTAGAGGTTTAAGTGGTGGCAGGCCTGACATTAGGAACGGAGCTGCCCAGAGGCACAGATGTGCTTCGTGTGTCCAAAAAAGAAGCCACCTTCCATCATTGACAGACAACACCAGGCAACATAATAAATGCAGATTTAATGTCAGTTCAGAAGAGTGAGTAGGATCACATTCAATGTCTCTGCCCATTTCTCTCCGCTAGAATCTCCTGAAGGCCAATGACAGCCTTTTCCCCTTGGTTACCAAGATGGCTGATTTCACAATTAAATTATAGCAAAACCTGACCAAGCCATTCCGATTATTTCTGCCCTCCCATCAGCTCTACTGGTGGGGGAGATTTCACGGACTTCTTATTCACAGAGACTTTGCCCTTGTGGATCCAGGGAGTAGAAACTCTTGCTCGTGTCCTCATATGGTGCCTTTTCTATGTTGCCCCAAGACCTGCTCTGATCGCCCCAAGAATTTCCAAATACAAGAATGTTCATGTTTATACTTTTTTAAGGGATGATAACCCCACACTCATGTATCAGATGGCCAAATATCTGCACTAAGTAATACAGTTGCACAGAATTTTTAATTATATTTTTTTATAGTCCTATTATTTTTTTCCCTTCCTCAATAACAAATTGCTGTATTAAACTATTTATCTTTTTTACTGTATTCTTTTTATTGTAAAGTAGAGATATTTGATTTATCTCAGACTCTAGCACCCCATGCTTTACCCAATGGTACTTTGGTACTCAACTGCTTTGAAACTCATCAAATTTGGTACTCAACACATTTTGACATGAGAATTTTGTTCCGGTACTCATCGTTTGTTTGGTACTCAACACATAAGCTAGAACTTGTCAGTGTCGGCTGTCTTCTGACTCACTACATTATTCCTTATGGGAAAAATCTGTTTGGTACTCATCGTTTTTGGAACTCATCGCACCCCCCAGAACCAATTAATGATGAGTACCGAGATACCACTGTAATTGTAGCTGTCCCTAAACTGATCCACTTGCTTTCTGACCATGAAGGCAGACCTAAAGTTATGATGAGATGGCCTATTTATTCTTAAAGGTGAGCACGCCACTTCTGTATTACCTTTCTTTATTTCAGCCTTCTCCAGACTATATTCTCTCCAGACATATGAACCAACTTTAATTCTAGGAGTTGAAGGCCACGCATCCGGAAGGCATCCAGGTTAGGAAGACTGGTTAGTTTCTTTATAAAATTCCAGAGTTTTACCTTTTTGTCCGGTTGCAGTGGAGGAGTAAATATAGACTTCCAATATGTCCATATGAAGAATACGAAGATGATATGGAATACAGTGAGGTAGGCCGCTAAAGAAGAAAAAGAAAAGTATTAACCAAGGAAGCAGAAATGCTCCTTTTGCTGCTAATCCTTTAATAGTATCCTTGACTTTCACAGTAGACAACATAAACCTCTCTCAAAGTGCCTCTATGCTTAAGACTGGGGGGAAACAACACGGAGTCTGATTTATTTATTTAAATTTATACCCCCCCCCCCCGGTCTTGTGTTTCGAAGGATCTCTAGTTAAGGCCTCAGGCTGGACAAGGGGAGACCATGAGTTCTAATCCTACCCAAGGCCCCAAACCAGCTGAGCTAGTCACTTTCTCTCAGCCCAACACAGGAGGCTAAGGAAAACCATTTCCGAGAAAACCTTGCCAAGAAAACAGCAGAGACTTGTGCAGGCAATCTCCAAGATTCAGACACGATTGAACAGAAGAAGAAAAAATGCTTATGATAGGAAGTGAGACGCTTCAGGAAAAAAAAACGGTCATCCCACGAGAAAGCAAGATACATTTCTCCCTATATTATGAGTGTTGACTTCTTCAGCAGTCAACATGCATTTTTGTATCCTCAGGAATACAAAAAGGAAATGATATAGTTTGAGACCCCTTTCAAACACAAGCTACTGGGGTAGAGGGAAGGGGAAGACATGGATTTCATCAAGAAAGGGACTATGGAGGAAAGGAATCTAACCCCTTCCCAAGCCCAGAACTGCTAAGAATCTAACCTAAATGGGGAGCTGAAGTTTATGGTAAGACGCCCAGAGCTACCCTGTAGTAAGATGGGTAGCCAATACATTAAACAAAGCAAAACAAAACAAAAAATAAATAAATAATCCATCAATCAATCATTCAAACTAAGCAAGCAATTCGAAATTGGATCCCCAAGGCCCAGATTCTCCCTTGCATGTCCCCTTAATTAGTTGAGTGCAACTTAGATTCTCTTACACCCACCCACGACTTCCAAGGCCTTCTGTTAAGCAGGTGGCCTGGGGACACTTTGCATTTCCATGAGCCTCAACCACACTTCTGGTGGAAAACTCCCGTCAATGAGTCCTTTCTATCTCTGTCTATGGTGGGATAATCATACTGGATTATCATTGTAGGTGGCTGCAAAGCAATCTAGAGCAGAATGAAGTATAAAGATCAGATATAATAAATATCCACGTACCTTTTTCTACAGAGTTTGTCAGAGTCACTGAAAGAGAAAGGAAGGACATCTTCAAATGACATATCAAGGATTCCACAAAGAAATATGCTTGCAATTATGCATATGCTGACCATCTGTCTGAAATTAATTTTTACTTTATGGGCCATAAATCATTGTATTATTAATAGTACTGCACCGATACTCACTTATCCACTTGATTTATTACCCTTATAACTGAAAGACCCAAAGAATCAAGAACGACATGTGGAGTTACTAATTACTTTGTTATTGTTGGCCTACGGACAGAAACTTGCCAGACTAAAGCAAGATTCTTTTTCAACAAGTTCATTCATGGAAAGGATGAGAGCTTTGTGGAGAATTCAAGCTGTGGATCTGGAGCTGGTTACTGATCCGCTGTAGATTTATTAAAACCTTCCTTGGAAGTTCTACTCTACTCTTCCACTTCTTCGACTTTCATGAATGAAGTTAAGACCTTCTCTCTTTTCCATCTGAATTGGATGATTTTAAAAGATTACATCTGTTGATTTAATTAGCTACCATACTTGGTATATAATATTAATAAATAAGAATAGCAGTAATTATAGATTTATTTATTGGTTCGATTTATATTATTTATTTTATTTATTTTATTAAATTTCTATACCGCCCTTCTCCCGAAGGACTCAGGGCGGTGAACAGCCAGAAGATAAAACACAGGAAATACAAAATCTAAAATAAATTAAAACAAATTAAATAATTTAGGCTGAATTTTAAAATACCCCATAATTAAACAGATTAAAAATTTATGTTTAAAATATATTGCTGAGCACATTGTAAGCCGCCCTGAGTCTTCGGAGAAGGGCGGCATATAAATCAAATTAAAAAAAAAAAAAAAATTAAAAGAGGAGATGATTTAGGCCAGGCCAGCTGGATGAAATAAAAACGTTTTAAGCGCGCGACGGAAGGTGCGAAGATCCGGGATCCTCCGTATCTCCGGGGGGAGCTCGTTCCAGATCGTAGGTGCCCCCACAGAGAAGGCTCTCCCCCTGGGGGCCGCCAGCCGACATTGTTTGGCCGACGGCACCCGGAGGAGCCCCTCTCTATGGGAGCGTACTGGCCGGTGGGAGGCTATTGGTGGTAGCAGGCGGTCCCGTAGATCAGTGGTCCCCAACCTTTTTATCGCTGCGGCCCGCTGAGCGCGCGCAGGGGTCGGGGCACGGCCCAGGAGCTTTTGCGCACGGCCCATTGCGCACGGCCCAGGAGCCTTTGCGCTGCAGCGTTCATGTCCCCCGGCCGCTGCGCGGCCCGGTGCCAGGTACTCCACGGCCCGGCACCGGTCCGCGGACCGGGGGTTGGGGACCACTGCCGTAGATAACCAGGTCCTAAGCCATGGAGCACTTTAAAGGTAGTAACCAAAACCTTGAAGCGCACTCGGAAGACCACCGGGAGCCAGTGCAGCTCGCGCAGGAGAGGTGTTACATGGGAGCTCCATGTTGCTCCCATAACCACCCGCGCGGCCGCACTCTGCGCCAGTTGGAGCCTCCGAGTGCACCTCAAGGGGAGCCCCATGTAGAGAGCGTTACAATAGTCCAGACGAGAGGTGACGAGGGCATGAGTGACTGTGTGTAGGGAGTCCCGATCTAGAAAGGGACGCAACTGGCGGATCAGGCGAACCTGATGAAAAATCCTCCCGGTCACGGCCGTCAAGTGATCTTCTAAAGACAGCCGTGAATCCAGGAGGACGCCCAAGTTGCGAGCCCTTTCCGTGGGGGCCAATGATTCACCCCCAATAGTCAGCGATGGCACCAGCTGACTATATCGGGGCGTCGGAAACCACAGCCACTCTGTCTTGGATGGGTTGAGCCTGAGCCTGTTCCTCCCCATCCAGATCCGTACGGCCTCCAGGCACCGGGACATCACTTCAAGGGCATCGTTGGGGTGGTCCGGGGTGGAGATGTACAGCTGGGTGTCGTCAGCGTACTGATGGTACTTCACCCCGAAACCACCGATGATCTCGCCCAGAGGCTTTACATAAATGTTGAACAAAAGGGGCGAGAGGACCGATCCCTGCGGCACCCCACATATGAGGGGCCTCGGGGTCGACCTCTGCCCCCCTGTCAACACAGACTGCGACCGGTCGGAGAGAAAGGAGGAGAACCACCGTAATACGGTGCTTCCCACCCCCAACTCTTCCAACCGGTGCAGCATGATACCATGGTCGATGGTATCAAAAGCCGCTGAGAGATCTAACAGGACCAGGACAGAGGAGCAACCCCTGTCCCGAGCCCTCCAGAGATCATCAACCAACGCGACCAATGCCGTTTCCGTACCCAGGCCTGAAACCCGACTGGAACGGATCTAGATACGACGTTTCATCCAGGTACTGGGGAAGCTGTCGCGCAACCACACTCTCAACAACCTTCGCAACGAAGCGAAGGTTGGAGACTGGATGATAATTAGCCAATACTGCCGGGTCCAGGGAAGGCTTCTTGAGGAGAGGCCTCACCACCGCCTCCTTCAAGGCGGCAGGGAAGGTACCCTCATCCAATGAAGCATTGATAATCCCCTGGAGCCAGCCTCGCGTCACCTCCCGGGAAGCCAGTACTAACCAGGAGGGACACGGGTCCAACAAACATGTGGTTGCGTTCAGTCTACCCAGAATCCTGTCCACGTCATCTGGGGTCACAGGATCAAACTCGTCCCAGATAACATTCTCAAGACCTGCCTCCGTCACCCTTGCTGGACCTACCCAGTCGGAGTCCAGACCTTCCCGAATCTGAGTGATTTTGTCATGCAGATATTGAACAAAATCCTCGGCTCTTCCCTCCAAGGGGTCCTCCCGCGCTTCCTGGTGGAGCAGGGAGCGGGTCACCCTAAACAGGGCGGCCGGGCGATTATCTGATGACGCAATAAGAGCAGCAAAATGGGTACATTTTGCTGCTTTTATCGCCACTAGGTAAGTCTTAATATGAGATCTTACCAGTGTCCGGTCTGATTCAGAAAGACTAGCCCTCCAACTACTCTCTAGGCGTCTTTTCCGGCGCTTCATCTCCCTCAGCTCCTCAGTAAACCAAGGAGCCAGGTGAGAACGGCGCCAGGTCAGAGGCTGCAAAGGCACGACTCGATCCAGAGCTCCAGCGGCCGCTCTATCCCAGGCGGCCACTAGGTCTCCAGCCGAGGCGTGTGCAAGATCCTCGGAGATTGGCCCAAGCTCCATCTGGAACCTATCGGGTTCCATCAGGTGCCTGGGGCGGTACCATCTTACCGGTTCCGCCTCCCTGCGGCGGGGTACTGCGGTTCGAAGGTCAAGGCGAAGGAGAGAGTGATCCGACCATGACAAGGGCTCAGTGACTATGTCCCCTATCTCAAGATCACTCAACCACTGTCCAGAGACAAAAACCAGGTCCAGTGTGTTTCCCCCCCTGTGCGTAGGGCCATGAATTAACTGGGTCAGGTCCATGGCCGTCATGGAAGCCATGAACTCCCGAGCCACCTCAGATGCCTCACCCGCGGACGGCAGGTTGAAATCCCCCATGACCATAACTCTGGGGGTATCGACCGCCACCGCAGCGATAACATTGAGTAGCTCGGGCAGGGCTGCAGCCACGTGGCAGGGAGCCAGGTACGTGATCCACAAGCCCATCTGCACCCCATGACCCCACTTCACAAGGAGGGACTCACAACCGGCCGTCTGAGGAACAGTGGTCTCCCTCGGCCTAAGACCTTCTCTAATAATAACCGCTACTCCCTCGCCCCTCCCCTGAGGCCTCGGCTGATGGAATGCGTGGAAGCCTGGTGGGCACATTTCTACCAGAGAGACCCCTCCCTCCGGGCCCAACCAGGTCTCCGTAATACCCGCCAGGTCCTCTCCCCCCTCCTGAATAAGATCACAAATGAGGGGGGCTTTATTTACTACAGACCTGGCGTTGCACAACATCAGTCGAAGGCCCAGGCCCTGAGGATCTGTGCAACCAGGAAATCGAGTAGAGCTTTGGGGGCCGGAGCGCCCTACCGCTTGGAGACAGCGGATGCGCGCTCCCTTAACATGATATGGCCCCCTGCTCCCGCCATATCTACCCCTCCCACTCACAGTACCAATGATAGAAACACAGTCTGGACAAGCTTGACCCCCCCTATTACCCCCGGATCCCCCCCGCCCCCCGCCGCACATCCCGGCCTGGCCCGACCCTCCCCTAAGTGGGTTATTCCCCCAAACCCACGACCCTAGTTCCTGTCCAACCCCCCTCCCCAAGCCCCTTAAAAGTTTAGACAAGGACAGTTTTAAAAAACCCCACAGCCCCCTCTTTGTGGCATGCCACCTCTCAGGGTTCCAAAGCCCGTCATCGAGGTAGGCCCTCGATAGAGTGGAGGGCCAAGCCTGCGAGAGGGGGGAGTCTCGCAGACCAAGAAGCTCCGCCGCTGAGTACATCTTAGCCAAACGGGTAGCACGACCATATCCTAAGGGTCTATAAAAGGACCAGGGGAGAAGACGAAGAAATGGGGGATCTCAGAAACATATTTACAGGACCAAGTCCACTGTCCCCTCACAACAGGGGACGAAGTCCAGAACCAAAACAACCACAATCCAAGGGGGGCAATAGATCCTACCACCCTCTCACGGTGGTTAGGTCAGCTTGTCAGCCTCCTCTTGTGGTGAGATGGCAGCAATGGACCAATGGAACAGGCAGCGTCTGCCGCCCTTTTCCAGAAACTCAGGGCGGCTTACAATGTATTAAGCAATAGCCTTCATACTTTTGTATATACCTGCTTAGTAGGGCTTTGCCCCCCTCCCCCCCGATCACATTTATCTTTTGGTCCTTCTTCAACTACGATCCGACTTGTTTACGTGCCTGCTTCTTTAAGCTTACCTGTGAATGAGTTTTTACACCAGCACAAAGACATTCACACCAGGGGTGAAATCCAAAATTTTTCCCTACAGGTTCTGTGGGCGTGGGTTGGTGGGCGTGGCAGGGGAAGGATATTGCAAAATCTCCATTCCCACTCCACTCCAGGGGAAGGATACTGCAAAATCTCCATTCCCACTCCACTCCAGGGGAAGGATACTGTAAAATCTCCATTCCCACTCCACACCAGGGGAAGTATACTGCAAAATCTCCATTCCCACCCACTCTGGGGCCAGCCAGAGGTGGTATTTGCCGGTTCTCCAAACTACTCAACATTTCCACTACTGGTTCTCCAGAACCTGTTAGAACCTGCTGGATTCACCCCCGTCCACATCTAGTTGGACTAAGGGTCCATTCATTCCAAGAGTGCTTATCTTTTGAGGTAAAAGAAGGGAAGGCCAGAATATACATCTGGGGATGGCAGCCAGAAACCTTTTCTGCTGTGTCACAGCTGCTGTACTGCCAAAATCACATGCCACGCTCAATCAAAGCTGCTTTTCAAGTCCTCCTCTCCTCAAAAGAAGGTGGCTTCATTCTGAGCACATACACAGTTAACAAGCAAAATGGCTTTATCCTTCTTCTAAACTGGAAAAGAAGAAAGCATTGTACATTTACAAAAAAAAAAATGTTTTCTGCAGGTTCTTTCATGGTGGATTTGGTCACATTCTATCCTCACAACAAGTAGGAGTTGAGAAGAAGGATCCCCAAGGACTAAGGAGAGTATTAAAACAGAATAGTGGCCAACATCTTTAAGAACTTGAGTGCCAGTATAATGAGGTTCTTTTTGAAAGAAAGGGCAGAAATACGTCAATGATGATTCTCAAACTTTACCTCAGAGGTCTTCAAACTTGGCAGCTTTAAGACTTGTGGACTTCAACTCCCAGAATTCTCCAGCCAGCATAGCTGGCTGGAGAATTCTGGGAGTTGAAGTCCACAAGTCTTAAAGCTGCCAAGTTTGAAGACCTCTGCTTTACCTGAATAATCACAGAGCATCATGAAACACACCCAGTCAGACCATACATCTGTGCATTGCTCAATACACGGCTATGCAGATGACTCAAATTTGAACCAGTCACCCAGGAAGGCTGCTGTGAAAAATGATGGAAAGCACCACGAATGGCTGAATGACAGGAGTTGGTGATTAATCCTATCAGCCCACCTCTTCTTTATTTCCAAATAAAGAAAATAATGCAGTAGCAGGCATGGTTCACGTAGAAAAAAAATGAACTGGATGCAAAGAAGCAGCCGAGAGAAAAACAAATGCGATGAGAAAGGAAGCACTGAGCTCCACCTGCAATAGCCTAATTGAGATTCAGGAGATGGTTGGGAAAACAACAGCCACCTGCAAATGCCTCAGTTTTGGGAAGTAAGCAGCTCGCTCTTTGGTTCAGAGACTATTAAAAACTTGAAAATTATCTGCCTTAAAGAACTGAAAGATCTATTGGGTACTAGATCATGAGAAGTGATAGTACCACGTTTTACTGCCCTAGTGAGGCCACACTTTTCTGTATCGTGGTGACTTCTGGTCACCACGATACAGAAAAGACTGAGGCCCTAGAAAGAGTACAGAGAAGAGCAACAAAGACAGTCTGGTGGCTCAGCAGACTGATAGCATTGTGATTAACACCAGCTGTCTGCAATTACTGTAAGTTCGAATCTCACCAGGCTCAAGGTTGACTCAGCCTTCCATTCTTTCTAAGGTAGGTGAAATGAGGACCCAGTTTGTGGGGGCAAGAAGCTGACTTTGTATAAATATACAAAAGGATGAAGGCTATTGCTTAACGCGCTGTAAGCCGCCCTGAGTCTCCGGAGAAGGGCGGCATATAAATCAAATTAAAAAAATAATAATAAGAGGTCTGCAAGATAAACCATAGGATGTCTGGTTAAGGGGACTAGGTACGTCTATGAAGCGAAGGCTTAGGGGTGACGTGATAGGGGTCTTCCAATACTTGAAGGGCTGTCACAGAGAAGAGGGCTCAACCTATTTTCCATACTGAGGCAGGAAAAGAAGAAATGGGTGGAAACTAATTCTTAAAGAAAGATCCTACCTGGAACTAAGGAGGGATTTCTTGACAGTGAGAACAATGGAACAGATCATCCAGGAGTTGTGGATGCTCCAATGCTGGAGGTTTTCCAGAAAAGATTAGACATCCTTTGGTCCAGGATGGTATAAGGACTCCTGCCTTGTGCTGGGGGTTCGACTAAAAGACCTTCAAAGTCCCTTCCAGCCCTAGGATTCTATGATTCTAAAGTAAAAGCAATCTCATTGCAGAAATTTCAGTAACCTTATCAAAAACCTTGTTAAAGAGAATTCTGTAAATTTTTCTACGGTTGAGTCAGCTGCCGAGAGGTCCTATTGGTGTTCAGCACTATCTCCAAATACTTTGTTCTGTGACTGCTTGAACTCCTGAAATGGTTCACCCCAGTGGTGAAATCCAAATTTTTTTACTGCTCATTCTGTGGGCGTGGCTTGGTGGGTATGGCAGGGGAAGGATACTGCAAAATCTCCATTCCCACCACACTCTGGGGCCAGCCAGAGATGGTATTTCCTGGTTTTCCGAACTACTCAAGATTTCCGCTACAGGTTCTCCAGAACCTGTCAGAACCTGCTGGATTTCACCCCTGGTTACCCTACCATTGGTCCTGAGGTTGTATATCCCTTCCGCCAAACCTTCAAAATACAGCCTCACTTCCCCCCCCCCCACACACACACATAAAAAGGATCTGAAAGGATGATTGTAGCAGACAGCAAGTTCAAGCAATCTGTCTTTCTGTAACCGTTTATTAATTTCTGCCTTATTTTGTGGGGCTGGAATAGAGAGGTTTTTGAGCTCTGAAGAAAGAAGGACACCAGGCACCCTGCTATGAGTCCTGTTAATATTCCTTGCTTGGGTATCAGGTAAGAAGCACTTCTGGGAGGCAACCCCGGACCACCCCAATGATGCCCTTGACGTGATGTCCCGGTGCCTGGAGGCCATGCGGATCTGGATGGGGAGAAACAAGCTCAGACTCAACCCCTCCAAGACGAGTGGCTGTGGTTTTCTGCGTCCCGGTATAGCCAGCTGGCTCCATCGCTGACTATTGGGGGTGAGATCTTGGCCCCCTCAGAGAGGGCTCGCAACTTGGGTATCCTCCTGGATGCACGGCTGTCTTTAGAAGATCATATGACGGCTGTGGCCAGGGGGGCTTTTTATCAGGTTCGCCTGATTTATCAGTTGCGTCCCTTTCTGGACCGGGACTCCTTGCGCACGGTCACTCATGCCCTCGTCACCTCCCGTCTGGACTACTGTAATGCTCTCTACATGGGGCTCCCCTTGAGGAGCACCCGGAGGCTCCAACTGGTCCAGAATGCGGCCGCGCGGGTGATTATGGGAGCGACACAGCGCACCCATGTAACACCTCTCCTGCACAAACTGCACTGGCTCCCGGTGGTCTTCCAGGTGCGATTCAAGGTGCTGGTTACCACCTTTAAAGCGCTCCATGGCTTAGGACCTGGGTACGTACGAGATCGCCTTCTGCCACCGATAGCCTCCCACCAGCCAATACGCTCCCACAGAGAGGGACTCCTCAGGGTGCCGTCGGTCAAACAATGTCGACTGGCGACCCCCAGGGGGAGAGCCTTCTCTGTGGGGGCACCTGCCCTCTGGAATGAGCTGCCCCCGGAGATCCGCATGATCCCCGACCTACGTACCTTTCGCCGTGCCCTTAAGACTCTATTGTTTTAACAGGCTGGGCTGGCTTAGAAAATGAATTTTAATTGGGTGTTTGTAGTTTTTTAATATAAGGGCCAAATTTTTAATATATTTTAAACTGTTTTTAAATTTTATGGGTATATGTTGTTTTAGTATGGCTGTACACCTCCCTGAGTCCTTCGGGAGATGGGCGGTATAAAAATTTAAATAAATAAATAAACCTTACCGCTGCACCTTCGTCTTACCCCTCAGGAGTATCATATGGGTTACTTCTGCTGAGATGCTTTTACTTCTACAGACTACAGGTCCCCACCCCATGAAGAAAAGCACAGGCTTGCCCACATTGCTGTTTGCCAGTGAAAATGGGCACGGCAAGGCAAACCTTTCTAGGACAGCATGTATGTGCATGCACACAGAATCGGAAAAACTGGAGGCAAATTAAAACAACAATTTTCTCTCTCTCTAAGATGCAAATTCAGTTTTAATTAACTGAATCTATGGCAGCGGTGTTAAACTCAAGGCCTGGGGGCCGGATCCGGCCCGCAGGGTACTTAGATCTAGTCCGCAGAGCTGCCCTGGAAATAGCGAAGGATTGGCCGCGGTGCTTCTGCCAGCAAAATGAACTCCCGAGCTCCGTTTTTGGCTGGCACGGCCTCCTGCAACCCTCTGCCAGTGGAAACGGAGCTCGGGAGGGCCGTGTGCGGCCCTCCTGAGCTCCGTTTCCACTGGCAGAGGGTTGCAGGAGGCCGTGCCAGCCAAAAACAGAGCTCGGGAGCCCATTTCGCTGGCAGAGCACTCAGGCCACTGCAGGTGCCCCCAACAGGAATGATGTCGAGCTGGCCACGCCCACCCCGGTCCCCCGAGGTCAAACACAACCCTGATACGGCCCTCCATGAAACTGAGTTTGACACCCCTGATCTATGGGATTCTTAAAAATCCACCAGCTGCATTAAATCCCCGGGTAAATGGAGTGTCTCAGACACTTGCTTTGAAACCATTTTACAGTCAAGTGTCAGGTTTTGAGGTTGTCTCAAATAAATTGCATTTCAAACAAAGTCTTTGATGAAAAACTCCCATTTATTAAGCACGACATTCTAACTCCGACTCCATCCCAGCCAACACTGCCTTCCAGACCCAAAACCCTCCCTTTCCGTTCCCCACTCCCCTGCACTCATTGGCCATCTTCCAAGTCACTCTACCCCTAATCTACTGCTCCAGCTCAAAGGAATTTCCCCCCTCCCATCCCATCCCATATTATCTCCAGGGAAAATAAGTAGGTGAAAAGTCAAACGTCCCTTTCCAGACGCCTCCGCTTCTCCTTCTTATGTCAGCACTAGAGTAAATGCAGCTTGAAATGCTGACATCAAGTCTGTTCCCTCCTTAAATGAAGGCTGGCTGATGGTTGATACTATTGGTCCTCTCTGGTGCCATCAACCTCAGGGGCATCTTGAAGAGAAAGGGATGTTTCTACCTTTAGAGCTCTCTGATAGCTTTTTGTTTCTCTAGTAAGCCCACCCTTGATTTCAAGTCCTGGCTTCACCTGCTAGTGGCTAGGAAGAGGCCTCCCCTGCAGTCTACCTTCTCTCCCAATTCTCCAACAAGGGTCGTTATATAAATGGGTGAGCTATTTTCTGGAAACTAAGAGCTTTAGTAGTATTTTGATTTTTGCTCCGGTCTATCTAGGAGGCCACACGAAGGAACAAGTCACAACAGAAGATGGAATTGTGTTGCAGACTTCCCAACTACAGAACTCACTTCTAATGGATTAGGGAAGTGGTGTGTTTCAAATTTTATTACTACTGGTTCTGTGGGCGTGGTTTGGTGGGCATGGTATGGCTTGGTGGGCGTGGCTTGGTGAGCGTAGCAGGGGAAGCATACTGTAAAATCTCCATTCCCTCCCCAATCCAGGGGAAGGATACTGCAAAATTCCCATTTCCTCCCAATCAGCTGGGACTCGGGAGGCAGAGAATAGATGGGGGTGAGGCTAGTCAGAGGTGGTATTTACCGGTTCTCCGAACTACAAAAAATTTCCACTACCGGTTCTCCAGAACTGGTCAGAACCTGCTGAAACCCACCTCTAATGGATTAGGGGTTGGGGATATCTATCTTTTCTCTCCTGAATGATGAAATGTAGGGAGGGGGGCTCTTGAAGGACCCCAAGATAAGAAGTAAAAGGCTTAAACAGAGACTGCAGACTCCAGAAGTTTTAATAAACTTTGATCCAGTTGCCATGATTTAACCTTTTTAGATGTTTTTGGCCTGGATGATTGAGTCTTCATTTACATTTGCGATACATTTTGGGGAGAAACTCCTGCAGCTGGTATGGCAAGAGTTCATTCCAACGACTCTCTGCTTAACTTAAATTTTTCATTCTGACTAGAAGTTATTTGGATGAGTAATGAAACGTCTCAATTTAATAAACTTTGGTCCAGTTGCCATGCTTTAACCCTTTTAGATGCTGCAGAATCCAGTTGTTAAGAACCAAGTGGGACCTGCCCCAAACTCACCAAGTAGCTTTAACAAAGTTCTAATCAAATTTAATCCACCCACTCCGTATAATGCTCTTGAAAATCACACTGAACTACATTAGCAGATTGTTGTAAGAAAGTTCCCGGATTGCCTGTGTTCATATTATTATTATTATTTATTATTATTTATTTAATTTATATACCACCCCATTCCCGAAGGACTCAGGGCGGTGAACAGCCAAACAGTAAAAATACATAAATACAAAATTTAAAAACAAAGTAAAATCGAATTAAACAAATTTGGCCCAAAACATATTAAAACCCTAATCATTTAAAAAACCAATTTAACATTTGTGTAATTAAAAAGAGGGAAAAGATTAGGCCAGGCCCGCCTGGTGGAATAAAAAGGTCTTAAGAGCGCGGTGGAAAGTGCGTAGATCCGGGATCCTCCGTATCTCCGGGGGGAGCTCGTTCCAGATAGTAGGTGCCCCCACAGAGAAGGCTCTCCCCCTAGGGGCCGCCAGTCGACATTGTTTGGCCGACGGCACCCAGAGGAGCCCCTCTCTATGAGAGCGTACTCGCCGGTGGGAGGCTATTGGTGGTAGTAGGCGGTCCCGTAAATAACCAGGTTATTATGGCACCAGGGGTGAAATCCAGCAGGTTCTGACAGGTTCTAGAGAACTGGTAGCGGAAATTTTGAGCAGTTCAGAGAACCGGTAGCGGAAATTTTCAGTAGTTTAGAGAACCAGCAAATACCACCTCTGGCTGGTCCCAGAGTGGGGTGGGAATGGAGATTTTGCAGTATCCCTCACCTGCCATGCCCACCAAGCCACACCCATCAAGCCACGCCCACAGAACCAGTAGTAAAAAAAATTGGATTTCACCACTGTATGGCACCCTAAATAAACTGCACTGAGCAGGCTTCAGAAAACAGTGGGGAAGACGTGTTTTTGCCCAAATGCCAGCACAGCGTCTCTTCGCTAAAGACCACCAACTTGGTTCCAGCCAGACTGAGGAATTTTGGGAGTTGAAGTCCACACAACTTAAAATTGCTGAGCTTGCATAGCACTGCCTTAAGGTAAATGAGATGCTTAAAGCAGCAGCAACCTTTTTTCCCCAAGCTCTCCTGGGAACAAACAAAACAAAAAAGCTGAGCTGTTTTTGAGGTGCAGCTTTCACAAGATATTGGAAGCGCTTCTTACAAACCATATCTGAGGCCCTAGTGCAGCCTGATACGCTAACTGTGCAAATCCGGTGTTGTGTGCATATTGGTTCCCTTTGCACAACCCCTGCATTGGTTCAAGGAGGGGGAAGTTACGAAGTCAGGTGAGCAGCATCCTCAAATCCTCGAATTTATTTACGGAACCGCCTGCTACCACCAATAGCCTCCCACTGGCCGGTACGCTCTCATAGAGAGGGGCTCCTCCGGGTGCCGTTGGCCAAACAATGTTGACTGGCGGGCCCCAGGGGGAGAGCCTTCTCTGTGGGGGCACCTACTATCTGGAATGAGCTCCCCCTGGAGATACGGAGGATCCTGGATCTGTGCACCTTCCGTCGCGCGCTTAAAATGTTTTTATTCCATCAGGCTGGCCTGGCCTAAATCTTTCCCGTTTAAAATGTAAATTTTAATTTGTTTTTTAAAATTATTGGGTGTTTTAAATTTGTCTCAGCCAAATTGTTTAATTCGGTTTTATTCTGTTTTTAAATTTTGTATTTATGTGTTTTATTCTGTGGCTGTTCACCGCCCTGAGTCCTTCGGGAGTAGGGCGGTATATAAATCCAATAAATGAAATGAAATGAAATGAATCAAATGCTCCCACAGGTGATCCCAGAGAGGCCAGGGGTGGGGAGCCATGGCTCTTTTATGACTTGTGGACTTCAACTCCCAGAATTCCTGAGCCGGCCAAAGCCAGCTCAGGAATTCTGGGAGTTGAAGTCCACAAATTATAAGACTTAAGAATAACTTTATTGCCAACCGGCATACATGAAAGTGAAATTTCGTTGCATGCAGCTCTCAAAAGCATCACCCCCTCCGATATACACTAAACATGACAAAAATATGAATAAATAAATATGCATATTATACCCACATATAGGACACAGAAACAACTCAGTCGAGTTGGGATGCATAAAAGGCCCATGGTTCCCCCCCCCCTTCCTGTCTGAACCAACCGCCTGCGCTCAGCCAGCTGCTCCTCCTCCGGCTTCTCGTGTAGAAAGAAAGCCCCCGAGACCCCCCCCAGCCCTCCCCCCCAATGCTTGATTTGGCCCACCAAGGCGGGCGGAGGCGGCTTAAAGGCAAGCGAGTCCCAACCTCTGCTACTTTGTTGCTACTTTGTTGCCAGGTAAGGAGGAGAAGTCGGGAGGGAGACCTTTGTAGGGGAGGATGCCTGGGGAAAAGGGGTCCTGGGTGCGGGGGGGGGACTCGGGGGGGGCTGTCCAGGCACAGCAAGAGGGCAGCGCCCCCACGACCCCCCCCCCTTTGGAAGCGCTGGAGGGAGGTTGTTGTGCCCCTCCCACCTGGGAATTAGCCCCCCCCACCCCAAATTCCCCCCCATCGGCAACCAGGCGAGGAAAGTCCCCAGAAGCCTGGGACTACCGTGCCCATCATCCTCAGTCCCCAGAAGGCAGCCGGTGGAGCTGTAGCCCAGCACCATTGGAGGGTGGGAGGTGGGGCTGGGGGAAGGGGCTGAGGAAGCCTAGGCCGGGGAGGATGGGAGTGGTAGCCCAACAGCGCCGGAGGAGGGGGGAGGGAGGCTGGGGATGATGGGTCTGGAGGCTCCCCGCGCCCGCTGCGCCCTCCTACCCAGGCAGAGCTCGACGACGTAGGCGTAGTAGGACCAGAGCACCACCAGCGCGATGATGAGGACGGGCACCCAGCCGAAGACCCGCTGGCAGCACCGCAGCCCCCTGGACAGCGCCATCCCCGCCGCGGCGCCCCTCGCGGGCCGGGCCCGGCGGCATCGGCGATCGGCGATCGGCTAAGCGGGGCTGGGCGGCGCGCCCGTTCCCTCCTCCCCCTCCCTCCCTCGCTCGCTCGCTCGCTCGGGGCTCGGCTGCGGCGCCTGGAGGCGGGCGGGCAGGCAGGCGCGCGGCGCGACGGGAAATGTAGTGCCGGCAGCGGCGTGGCAGGCCGCCTCTGGAGGGCGCGCAGACGGCTGGGAGACGCGCATGCGCGCGCTGCCTTCATATGCCCTGCTTCCGAGGAAGGTGCGGGAATCATCGGGCGCGGGCGGGGAGGGCGCAGCTGGGAGAGGATCGCGGGCTGCTTTCCGGAACAGTTTATTTATTTATTTATTTATTGGTTCGATTTATATAAAAAAAGAACACTGCTTGGGGAGGGGCGAAAGCCCTACTAAGCAGGTATATACAAAAAGTATGAAGGCTACTGCTTAAAAGCATTGTAAGCCGCCCTGAGTCTCCGGAGAAGGGCGGCTTACAATGCTTTTAAGCAATAGCCTTCATACTTTTTGTATATACCTGCTTAGTAGGGCTTTCGCCCCTCCCCAAGCAGTGTTCTTTTTTTTATACAAAGTCAGCTTATTGCCCCCACAATCCGGGTCCTCATTTTACCTACCTCAGAAGGATGGAAGGCTGAGTCAACCTTGAGCCTGGTGAGATTCGAACTCGCAGTAATTGCAGGCAGCTGGTGTTACTTAACAGCACTTTAGTCTGCTGCGCCACCAAGGCTCTTAACAGTGGATGGAAACTGATCAAAGAGAGATTCAACCTAGAAATGAGACATTTGCTTGACAGTGAGAACAATCAACCGATGGAGCAGAAGTTGCCTTCGGAAGTTGTGGGGGATTCATCAATTGAAGGTTTTCAAGAAGAGACTGGACAGCCGCTGGTCTGGAATGGTGTAGGGTCCCCTTCTCGAGCAGGGGGTTGGACTAGATGACCTCCAAGGTCGCTTGCAACTCTTGTTATTCTGTTATACCTGCAGCACCTTGAGCTACACTGTGCTCCACCGTGGATGATGGGTTGGGTTTGCACACCCTCCTGCCCCAAAGCAAAAGCAGCAGCCTTGTGGCCTGAGCAACGATGCCACCCAGGTCCTCCCCAAGAGGCCGGAGTTGTGATGCCCGAAGCCGAAGGAAACAATTCCAGCTTCTGGGTAGTTTTAGTGTCTGGCTAGGATCCCTCCTGGGAGCGAGCCCTCTTTTCCTGAGCTAAACCCTGCTTTCCTGGCAAATAGGGTATAAAGCAGGGGTGAAATGCTCCCGGTTCGGACTGGCTCGGGCGAGTAGGTAGTGATGGCAGTGGGCAGTTTGGAGAACCGGTAGCAAAAATCCCTGCCCCCGCCCCCCATGCCCAGCTGAGCCGCGCGATCATCAGAGCCTTTTTTTTCCTTTTAAATGACTCTGACGATCTGCTAATCGGTAGCAAAAATCCCTCCCCCTCCCCCCCCTTAGCTTGCTTACCTTAGCTGCTGGTCGCAACACCTTGCTGTAATCCCTGCAATCCATTGCATCAGCAAGCAACTGAATCTCTCTGCCTGCAATCAAGCAGGCAGGGAGTTGTGGACTTCAACTCCCAGAATTCCTCAGCCAGCAAAGCAAAGCTGGCTGAGGAATTCTGGGAGTTGAAGTCTACAAGTCTTAAAGTTGCCAAGGTTGGAGACCCCTGTTCTATTGGGTAAGTTTTTTTCCCCTTTGGGAGCTTTAAAAAAATAGTTAATTGGGGTTTTTTTTAGTTGTTCTTTTTTAGACCTAGCCATTTAAAGTTTAGGAAGTTTTAAATTTAGCTGCTTTTATATAAAAATAAAATAAAATAATATTTGTGCAGCTTTCTGAGATTTAGTGTGTTTCTGTAGTGTTTCACTCTAACTACACAAACACACAAAATCTCACAAAGCTGTATGTGGAATTTTGTGTGTGTAAAGTGTGAAAGTTGGTTTTTTTGGGCTTTTTGTGGCTGTGTGAGGTTCCTGCTTGTTGCAGGGGCCATTTTGGGTCTAGCACAACTGCTTTTATATTGTGGGTGAGCCAGTTGTGTTGTGTTTTGTAGATTTTAAAAGGGCAAAGAAGTGACATTGACTTGGCCACGCCCACCTGACCAACAAGCCACGCCCTCCCAGTCACCTTACAACCAAGCCCCGCCCACTAATTAAGCCCCGCCCACAGAACCTGTAGCAAAAAAATTTAGATTTCACCCCTGGTATAAAGACCACAGAGAGACCAGGTTTAAACAACGTTCCCACTAACTTCTCTACGGAATTCCCTAGAGAGCCCCCACCCATCCTCACTGGCCACCCAGCCTCCCCCCCCCCGCAAGGTTTTCATGCCCGGGGTGAATATGAAAGAAGCCCAATCTTAAAGCTGCTGCCCAAGACAAGGGAAACAAATGGGCAGACAAAACATGCAGACAAAACCACAAATCGCAGGAGGGCCCAGGTTGGAGTCACTGCCCACTTATTAAGCTCTCCCTTGGTAAAGGGTTAGGGCGACTGCGGTTCCTGGCTGTCACTCCCGGAAGAGGCTTGTGGTTGGGCAGCAGGCCCCAATCCCAGGGAAGAATCCTGAACCAACCAAAATTAGCTGGATTTGCACATATCCAGGCACAAACCGTCTTTGCATTAGGCAAGAGCTGCATTCTTACAGCCCAAGCCTAACCTCATTGTCTGAGGCAGAAGTGATCAACCACAGGCAGACAGTGCAGGAATCAGCTTGAAGAGGGCTGCCAGGCTCAAGGTTGACTCAGCCTTCCATCCTTTCTAAGGTAGGTGAAATGAGGACCCAGATTGTGGAGGCAATAAGCTGACTTTGTATAAATATACAAAAGGATGAAGGCTATTGCTTAACGCATTGCAAGCTGTCCTGAGTCTCCGGAGAAGGGCGGCATATAAATCAAATTAAAAAAAAAAAAAGAGGGCTGACGAAGAATCCCCCAGAAGCTCCCGTTCGCCCTTTGCAAAGAAGCAGGAGAGGGATCATGGCCAGCCCAGAAATGGAGAAAAGAAAGAGACTGCTTCCTTTTGGTGCCAACATTTACTCCTCCCACACCCATCCTAGCCCAATCTACGGCTTCCTGCGGTCTCCTTTCCCAGTCTCCTTTTGTCCCAACAGTGCATGGAGGGTAGGTGATGTATTGTTATTATTATTATTATTATTTAGACTTCTATACCGCTTCATAGTGCTTTACAGCCCTCTCTTAAGCGGTTTACAAAGTTAGCATATTGCATATTACCATATTGCATTAGCATTAGCATTAGCTTGCCCCCAACAATCTGGGTCCTCATTTTACCCACCTCAGAAGGATGGAAGGCTGAGTCAACCGGTAGAGATTAGATCTGCTGAACTAGCAGTCAGCTGAAGTAGCTGCAGTACAGCACTCTAACCACTGCACCACCTCGGCTCATGTTAATGTATTGGAGTGAGAAAACAATCAAAAGAGAAGGAAAGCTGAAGATATATTCCTCCCTTTTCCTTTCCCTCCCCCCCCCTTCCAAGCCAGCTACCCTAGACTGAATACAAATTCCTCCTTAGTTGCGATGTGATTTTGTCTCTGAACAGGAGATCACACACAAAGTAACACCTTCTCTTTATCTTATTTATTGAAGGGACTGACACACATCTGAGGTATAACATCCTGGGTGGGTCAGTGCCTTAAAATACCAACAAAATGACAGTAACAGCAAACAGTGCACCATACTATATATTGTCCCCAAACAATACTCCCTCCCCCATCGAGTCCAGTCTCATCCCAGCCCAATCTAGCGGCTTCTTGCAGTCTGTTTGTGGATGGATGAGAGATTATTACCACAAAGCAGGTCTTTCTAGACCCCAAGTGCTGAAAGGTGAGATAATGCTGAGTGGGGGAGGCGGGGCAGGATGCCGTCATTTGAAGGCAGCTAAAGGGAGAGCAACAAGGCTTGCTGTGTATGGAGTTGGTTTGCAGCGTTGCGCAGGCGGCGTGTCCTCCGTGCACCCGAGGGTGAAAGAGCGGCCGCAGGTGGCTGTGCGCTACGGCTTCTCTGCCAAGGGGGCAAGGCCATTTGGTAGCGCAGTGGGGCAGTGACTCGAAAGTGGAGGCGGGGGGGCAGTGGTGGGTTCCTCCCGGTTCCGCTGAACTGGTAGCGGTGACGATACGATATCACCAGTTCTGGGCTCCCCCGCCCCCCACCCATCCCCGCGCCCCCCCACCCATCCCCCATGTTATTCTTACCTTTTATTTGGCCCCACCCCCAATCTATTGCTGCCTCCTGAGTCCCAGCTGATGGCTAGAGGGAAAAAACTGTTTAAACTCTTGCTGCTGGGCTTCCAAGGGCCGCTGCCCTACAGCTGATCAGTGTTAAAAGAAAACAAATGAGTAGACCGGTGCCTGCAAAAATACATGAGTAGACCGGTGCCTGCAAAAAATAAATGGGTAGATTGGTATAGCTCTGCAAGCAGTTAAAAGCCTGGTAGACCAGTACCTCTGCTAAATCCTAAAGAATTGTCACATGACCATCAAGTCACACCCACAAAATAAGCCACGCCCACAGAACCGGTAGTAAAAAAAATTAGAACCCACTCCTGGGGGGGGAGCTGCTGGTGCGTGGCTGCTTTCACTTCTCGAGCTGCCCCTGGAGCAAGGGGCCCCTGCGGGGACGGGGTATTTGGGGAAGGGAGGAGGAAGGCGGCCCTCTGCCTTTGGGGAGCGGCAAGGGCTGTGGGTGTGCGGGGCTTGTCTGGTGAGGGTGGGGGGAGGTTGGGTCTGGTGCGTTGCTTTTGTGTGTGGTTGTGCGGGTTGCTGGTGGTGAAGGAAAGCCTTGGAGGAGCCAAGCGAGGTAGGAAAGGGCAAGCAGAGGGGGGCAGCAGTTGGGCAAGCGCCAGGCGGAGAGGAATCGAGTGATAGGGGGAAAGAACAGTCCTGTTTGCCGGAGCTGCAAAGAGGGTCCTTGCTTGGCCGGGTCTCCGGTGCCGAGCAGAATCTGCCTAGGCCCGGGGGGGGGGGAGTGTCTCATCTGGATGGGTTACTAAAGGCACCGCTGCAGAGAAGCCCCAGTTCACAACTGAAATGATTTCTTTAGCAACGGTGGCACAAAAGCTGAAAAAAATGGGTGTGACTCACCGAACAACCTCCTCGCTTGGCAAAGGAAAGTCTGGTACTTATCATGGTCATAAGTCAAGGACTACCTGGAGCCCTAGGGGTCTGCAGTTGGATCCCTTGCAGTAGCGCAGCCTCTGTAATTAAGAGATTTTTCAGGCATTGGCCGGTCACTCAGTGCTGGGAGCCTCTGCTCAAAATTCTTGGAAAGCGACTGGATTGGGCAGCTGACAGTGCTGGCACTGTGGGTATCAAGAGGATCTCCCTCATTTGGGCATTTCAAGAGAAAGAGAAAGTTTCCGTTAGGCAGAATTCGGGGGCGGGGGGGGGGGGAGAGATGAGAAAAGTGAGGTTCAATCCCAGACCACAAAAGTGCTCATACCTGCCGCATCAACAACCTGCATAACTTTGACCAAAATCCCCATCCATCATTTCTCCGAAAAGGGGTTGGTGCCAGCTGGCAGGCGGCAATGATCTCTGCTAGAAAAAATCTGCAAGAGTAGGAACCAAAAAATTACCTCAGGATATCCCAGTTGGCATTGTGACCACAAATGTAGAAATTGACCTGGCTCAATGATTTGGAGAAATTAACCTGAAAAGGGACTCAGTTGGCCAGCTATAGTTATTTCCCAACACACTCAGCCTGGTGACTGAAATATTTATTTATTTTAATTTTTATTAATTAGATTTTTAACCCACCTTTATTATTTTTCTAAATAGCTCAAGGCGGTGAAAATACCTCAGACTCCTTCATCCCCACAACAACCACCTTGTGAGGTAGGCGAAGGCTGAGAGAAGGACTGGCTCAAGGTCACCCACCTGGTTTTCATCCCCAAGATGGGACTTGTAAGTACTTGGGGGGGGGGGAGTCCCATCATATTTCAAATGGTCACCACCTTTTCCTGTTATCAGAAAGACCTTAGCAGTGCCAGAGATGAGCAGATTGATAGATATCTGACGCTGACTCCTTTGGAGGGTTTTGATGGATTAATTTGCCTTGAATTGGACTCGGAATCAAATGGGAAGTCAGGATTGTTTGAAGAGAGATACTTTAAGGCAGGGGTGTCAAACTCATTGTCAGGTTTCGAGGTCGTCTCAAATAAATTGCATTTCAAACAAAGTCTTTGATGAAAAACTCCCATTTATTAAGCACGACATTCTAACTCCGACTCCATCGCAGCCAACACTGACTTCCTGACCCAAAACCCTCCCTTTCCTTTCCCCACTCCTCTGCACTCATTGGCCATCTTCAAAGTCACTCTACCCCTAATCTACTGCTCCAGCTCAAAGGAATTTCCCCCCTCCCATCCCATCTCCTAGGGCAGTGGTCCCCAACCTTTTTATCGCCGCGGCCCGCTGAGCGCGTGCAGGGGTGGGGCCACGGCCCAGGAGCCTTTGCGCAGGCCCATTGCGCACGGCCCAGGAGCCTTTGCGCAGGCCCATTGCGCACAGCCCAGGAGCCTTTGCGCAGGCCCATTGCGCACGGCCCAGGAGCCTTTGCGCAGGCCCATTGCGCACGGCCCAGGAGCCTTTGCGCAGGCCCATTGCGCACGGCCCAGGAGCCTTTGCGCAGGCCCATTGCGCACGGCCCAGGAGCCTTTGCGCAGGCCCATTGCGCACGGCCCAGGAGCCTTTGCGCTGCAGCGTTCCTGTCCCCCGGCCGCTGCGCGGCCCGGTGCCAGGTACTCCACGGCCCGGCACCGGTCCGCGGACCGGGGGTTGGGGACCACTGTCCTAGGGGATATTATCTCCAGGGAAAATAAGTAGGTGAAAAGTCAAATGTCCCTTTCCAGACGCCTCCTCTTCTTCTTATGTCAGCACTAGAGTAAATGCAGCTTGAAGTGCTGACACTCATGTTATCATGGCGTCGTCATCTGACGTATCAGGACTTTTTCCCACTTTGCTAAACTGGGCGTGGGCGTGGCCAGCGCATAACGCATCCGGTCCAGGGCCAGGAATTTGGCAGCCCTGTTTTAAGGCATGAGTGGACTTCAACTCCCAGAATTCCCCAGCAAGAGAGAATGATGAATGTTGGGAGTTGAAGTCCACACATGCCTTGAAGGGGACAAGTTTGTGGTTTTTACACAAAGTTGTTGCAATTTAATGAATATGTTAGGCTATTGTCATTTGACTTAATCCTAATTTTATAACTCTTTGGCTATTAATGAAAAGAAATAACAGAATAACAGAGTTGGAAGGGACCTTGAAGGTCTTCTAGTCCAACCCCCTGCACAAGCAGGAGACCCTATACCATTTCGGACAAATGTCTGTCCACTCTCTTCTGAAAAACTTCCAGTGATGGAGCCCCCACAACTTCTGGAGGGAAGCCGTTTACTGGTTAATTGTTCTCAGTGTTAGGAAATTTCTCCTTAGTTCTAGGTTGCTTCTCTCCTTGATTAGTTTTCATCCTTGGGGTGCTTTGGAAAATAGCTTGACCCAGTGATGAAATCCATTTTTTTTTACTATTGGTTCTGTGGGTGTGGCTTGGTGGGTGTGGTGTAGCTTGGTGGGTGTGGCTTGGTGGGCGTGGCGGGGGAAGGATACTGCAAAATCTCCATTCCCATTTCCCACCCCACTCCAGGGGAAGGATATTGCAAAATCTCCATTCCCACCTCCAGAGGTGGTACTCAAAATTTCCGCTACCGGTTCTCCAGAACCTGTCAGAACCTGCTAGATTTCACCCCTGGCTTGACCCCCTCCTCTCTGTGGCAGCCCCTCAAATATTGGAACACTGCTATCCTGTTCCCCCTGGTCTTCCTTTTCACTAGACTAGACATGCCTAATTCCTGCAACTGTTCTTCATACGTTTTAGCGTCCAGCCTCCTAATCATCTTTTTTCTGCAATCTTTCCAGAATCTCAATATCTTTTTTATATTGTGGTGACCAAAATTGGATGTAACAGATGCTCCAGCAGATGCACTTAGCTGAACAATTGGATTTTCCACCAGCTCCATCACCTGCTGCATTACAGTGGCTTCAAGCATCCTTAGAAAGCCTCTCATCTTCTACTGAATCTTCACCAGTTCTGGAAAAAGGGCTTCCAGATTCAGTGAAAAACCCAGACCAGAAAGGTCTTGAAGCTTCTAAACAAGATTACAAAAAATGGTTTGAGATATATTATAATGAACCTCAAAGGGGAAGGACCTAAACCACCCCATCTAGGAATTCAGGAATAGCTTAAAGCATGTATTAAATGATCTACCAAAGCCTAAAGTAGAGGTTTGAGATACCCTAAGTAATGGCTGGCTTGAGAACCAAGTATCATTGTTATGAAAGACCGATGGAAATGGCTTCAAAGATCTCTAGAAAGCCTCTTATCATCTAAAGAACCCAGACCAGTTCTGAAAAAATGGCTTCAAGAATCCTTGAGAAACCTGGAGAAGGTAGAACCTGAAAAAAGATGCCAAAATATGGCTTGAACCACCTGTAAATAACCTTGAAGAAAAGGAGTGAAATGGCTCATGTGGTTAGGACACTGGTATGATAATTTTCAGGCTCACGTTCGAGACCCAGTTGCTACTACACGACAGGGTAAGGTCCCATCACTTGCTCCTCTTCCTGCCAACCCAACAGTTCGAAAGCGGGCAACCGTGAGTAGATAGATGGTTACCACTTTGGTGGGCAGCTTAATGGGGACATGAAGTAATCCCCAATTGATTATCCCCTGGGCAACATTGATGTCACTGTCTAATTCTTTCAACGTGGAAATGCTTTTGTGCTCCTGACATGACTGTCGACAGCGGAAGGACCTGAAGCACCCCATCCAGATACTCAGAAATGGCTTGAAACATCTATTAAGGGCATCCAGGATTTCAAAGAACAATAAATCATTAAAAACTAGCATGGTAAAGAGTGAGGAGTAAGCGAACCTGGTGGCTTCAAGCATTTTTAGCAAGTTCCAGAGAGTGTGGTTCTACTATATACAGAACAGTGGCAGGGGTGAAATCTGTCTGGGCCAAACTATTTAATTCGATTTTATTTCTGCTTTTTAAATTTTGTATGTATGTATTTTATTGTTGGCTGTTCACTGCCCTGAGTCCTTCGGGGGTAGGGCGGTATACAAATTAAATAAAAGTAAAATAAAGTAAAGTCCGGACCAGCTGCTGCGGGAGGAAGGTAAGGCTGAAGAAAGAGGCGGTTGTGGGGGAGGAAGCGGGGCTACGGCCAGGGCCTCTGAAGGAGCAGAAAGGACTGAGGAAGGGAGAGTGGGCGGCATGCAGGAGGAGGCATTTGACAGATTAGGCCAGGCCTGGGCAGAAAATAGGTAGACAGGTAGAAATTCAATTTTTTTTCCTAATGGGTTCTGTGGGCGTGGCTTGGGGGGGGGTCATGTAACTGAATAGGCATGGACATGAGCGATGTCACATTAGCCATGCCCACTCAGTCAATGACCCCCCCCCCAGCAAGCCACACCCACAGAACTGGTAGGAAAAAAAATTGAATACCATCACTGCTTGCAATGCCTATTTCTTTCCTCTCTCTGTCCCATCAGTCCCCCTGCTAAACTTGAGATGTGATGAAGAAACAAAATTAAAAATTTAAGTCTATCAAAAAATACTTTGAGAAATATCTATTGGCAGCAGATATAAAACTCCACTGAACAAAGTATCAAAGATATGAGCACATCCAATAAAAATAAGTCAAATATTTCACAAAGGCTCCCCTCATTGGTTTTCTTTTGATTTCCTTTCCGGACTGCCATGTTAGAAGTGTCAATATCACCTTATAAAATGCTAACAATGAAGCCGAAAGTTTAAGCAACACCATCATAGTTTCCATCTCCTTCTCTTTTATGGTCCCTTCCCCAAGACTTTGCCTTTCCCTAAGACTTTGCCTGTGTAATGCAACTATTTGCCACTGAATGAGTTTTCTGGAGAAACCGGGGATTCCCTTAAAGAGTGAGATGGCCCAATTCCTACCTCCCATAATAGATAAAGTATATTTCAAAGGATGGAAGAAATTGACTCTAGCCTGCTAACTAAGTGAGCATCCGGTAAAGAGTGGTCAGTAAAGCTTGAATCATTTCAAAGGTCTTGTGTCTGTCTCCATGGTAACCTGGGATATTCTGAGATGCAAAGAGAATTTTCAGAGTAGAACCTGATGATGAAAAATGATGTCACTGCAGAAGGCAAGGAACGCATCAGTGATGGCTCTCAAGAGGTAGTAAGCCCAGGAGGAAAGAAAACATCCTGTCCTAGTCCTGACCACTCACCTTCTCTTGTGCCCAATCTCCACATTCACATAAACAGGAAAAAGCTCATTTGGGCAGTAGATCACTTTTTCATTCCTTCATCATTTCTGAATGGTTAGTAATCATCACTCTTTACCAGCTGTGCAGGAAGGAGTCTATAAACATATACCAGTAGTTGTCAGTGTTCTTAAATCTTTATCTATCTATCTATCTATCATCTATCTATCTATCTATCTATCATCTATCTATATCTAGCTGCTGCCCATCTCACTATCCAAAGCAACTCTGGGTGGCATTCCTGAAGTGCTATAAAGTAAATATATCAGAGAAGGGATAAATGAATTGAAAAGTCCTAATTTCAGGTTTCAGGTTCACTATGTACAGTATTTGGGAGAGGCCTAGGCAGTTGAGTCCTCAGTCCTGATAATCATTGATCATTGGCTTACATTTCAGGACTATCACAAAGAAAACATCCAAAGTATTTGGTGTTTTGGGTCCATTCCTATTCAGATCTTTGGATATTGGCAATATCCAACGCCTACTAGATCAGTGGTGAAATCCAAATTGTTTTACTACTGGTTCTGTCCACATTAGTCTTGGTGGTGCTTAAACATTCTCTAATTAAGACAAGATACTGTTCATTCCTAATCATAACAGACACCCAGCAAGGTACCATGGTAAATGGTACCAAAAATTGCTGACATTAAAAAAAGGAACCAGGATGGTTGTAAAAAATAAGAAAAAAACCCCCAGGTAAATGATTGATCCACTATTGGGAGAAAATGGCAAGGAGGTGATAGACAGCAGGGAGAAAGCAGAACTGCTATTCAATCTTTCTATCTGTCTTCATGCAAAAGGAAAAAAATAGCCCAATCTACCAAAAGCAGCACCATAAAAGATAGATTAGGAATATAAATCAAAATTGGCAAGAAAATTGTAAGAGAACACCTATCCACTCTAGATAAGTTTAAATCACAGGACCAGATGGACTACATCTGCACATGGGTATGCACTCTAGTCAAAGAAAGAGAAGGACTAGCGGTGACATGATAGCAGTCTTCCAATACTTAAGGAAATATTACAAAGAAGAGGGGATCAACCTATTCTCCAAAGCACCTGAGGGCAGAACAAGAAGTAACAGATGGAAACTTATCAAAGAGAGAGAGATCCAACCTAGAATTAAGGAGATTTTTTTCTGTCAGTGAGCACAACGAACCAGTGCAATGGCTTGGTTTCAGAAGTTGTCGGTGCTCCATCACAGCAGGGTTATAAGAAGAGATTGGACAGGCATTTGTCCAGAATGATTCGGGGTCCCCTGCTTAAGCAGGAAGGTTGGGCTAGAAGACCTTCAAGGTCCCTTCCAAATCTGTTAGTCTGTAATTCTTTTAGTTCTACTCTTGTTGCAGCTCCGCCAAAGGTCATCGCAAAGAAAGACCAGTGATGCCTCCGCATTATCTATGCACCTGAAAGGTGGAGCAGGTATTAACGACCGATTTCCTCCAGAGGTTTCAGGCTGAGGATGGAATGACAGTTGCCAGTAGAGTCGGGTTTAGGGACAGCCGCTGAAGCTCCTGGCTCTCCTTCCTTTGGGCGAGCCCTCCGGTCTTGGCCGAGGTCTTCCTGGACGGGATCGGTGGAGGGCGGAGGCGGTGGGCCGAAGAGGGAGGAGGCAGCCAAGAGGCGCATCGCCTCGGGGCGCTGCCTTAAACCCTCCGCACAAATCACCGCTCGCAGCCGCGGGAAAACACGGAGGAAGCCAATGAGGCTCTGGCGGCGCCGTCAGCCTCGTGGGCTGCTCTCCAGCCTCAGCCGCCGCCGTCGCCCCTCCTAGCTATCGCGGGACGTCCCCTCCGCGCCTCGCAACCAGCGCCGCGCTCCTAAACGCTCCCGAAGAAGCCGGGCGGCGCTCCGCGGTCCTCAGCCGTTCGGGAGCTGTCCTTCAGCACCACGGCCAGCCGGGGAGGCCGGCGGGCGGCCGCGCTCCGCTGCCGCTCGGGGACGGGCGAGGGAGAGCTGCGGTCGGGAAGCCGCCCGCTCAGCCCGCCCCGACGCCGGCCGCCCGGGCTCCCAGGGGCCGCGGCGGCCGGAGGGAAGTCCCGCATGGCGGCCGCGGCTTCGGGGGCGCTGTGGCGAAGGCAGGGGCGCCGAGCGAAGGAAGTGTTCCCCGGGTGCGGAGCGGAGCGCGCATGCGCCCCCGCCTCTGGCCGCCCCCTCCTTTCCGACCCGATCGATTTCTCAAGGTGTTCCCTGCCCGGCTGAAGATGGCGACGGCCTAAGGCGAGCGGCGGGCGCGGGAGGGGGAGATGGACGGGCCTGGCCGCCGCGCCCGGGCGCTCCGGAGTGGCCTGAAGCGCCGGAGGAAAGGCGAGTGAGGCTGCCCGCTGCGCAGGGCGGGAGGGGGGAAGGCCGAGGCAGGCAGGCGGGCGGGCGGGGGGAGGGAGGGAGCCAGGCGGGCCCGTCGGGACGGAAGATGAAGCGGGCCAAGCGGTGAGCCGGAGCGCCGGACCGAGCAGCCGGGGCGCCCGGGGGGAGGAGGGGGGGATGCCGGGACGGCGCGGGGCGGCCTCCTCCCGCCAGGGCTGGCCATGCTGAGAAGCGCCGCGGCGGCGCAGCACCATGCGCCGGCCCTCGGCAGCCCTTAGCGGCCTCGCGGGGGGAGGCTGGGGGCGTCCGCGCGGGGCTCAGCGGCGGTGGAGGAGCGGCGGGCGGGGCCGGCGGGCTCTGGTCGCGAGCCGCCATGGGGCCGCCCCTCCCCTTCCCAGCGGGCCCGGGCGGCGGCGGCGGCAGGTGACACTCTGCTCGCGGAGGGGGCGGCCGGAGGAGCGGCGGAGCCCGGGAGCCCCCCCGCCGCCCGCCGCCGCCCCCCGCCCGTCTCCGCGCCGCCCCCGAAAAATATGACCAGCGGCGCTTGGATGCAGCCACGGGAACATGCCGCCGCCGCCGCCGCCGCCCTAGCCGCCCGCCTGGGCCAGCCGCGCCAGCCCGAGAAGCCGTGCGCCGACTCGGAGCGGGCGCAGAAATGGCGTTTGTCGCTGGGCTCGCTGCTCTTCTTCGCCGTCCTCCTCTCCGACCGCCTGTGGCTCTGCGGCGCCGCCGCCGGCACGCGGCTCCGAGCTGAGGCCAGGAGCTCGGCCATGGCGGCGCCCGAGGCCGCCCTGCTCGGAGGGCCGCGCAACCGGAGCGCCGAGGGCCCCGCCCCGCCGGCCCCCCCGCACTGCGCCGCCGCCGCCGCGCCCCCGCGCCCGGACCTGAGCTCGGCCTGCTCCCAGCGGCGCCTCTTCCAGCAGGGCTCCCTGGCCGCCTTCGCCGCCGTGCCTCTCCGGCTGCCCGCGGCCGCCGCCCTCGCCGCCGCCGCCGCCGCCGCCCTCGCCTCTCCCCAGCTGGACTTCCTGGAGGGCCACTTTCGGACCTTCCGCCTCCCTTTTTGTGACGCTTACACGGCCTGGGACTTGCTGCTCGGCATGGCCGGCCCGGAGAGCTTGGACTGCAGCTTGTCCAACCTGCTGATGGATTTCCTGTCTGCTGCTGCGGGAGCCCGGCGCGGGGAGGCCTGCACCAGCTGCCTGGAGGCGTATCAAAGGCTGGACCAACACGCTCAGGAAAAATACGAGGAGTTCGAGCTCCTGCTGGAGAAATACCTGCAGGCCGAGGATTACTCTGTGCGCTCCTGCCTCAGAGACTGCAAGGTAGGGAGGCCGGGGAACAGGGGGAGGGGGGGCCCAGAAACCTTCCCCTGCAGCCGGACCCCCTTGGGCTTTGGGTGCAACAGCTGGTCGGCCTATTGGGACTCCGCTTGCCGCTGCTGCTTTCTTCAGCTGTGCCTCCCTCCCTTCTCTCTGGACCAGTGGACCATCTCTCTTGCTGCCGATAAGCAAGACTTTGGCTGGACAGATGGGTTGAGATGGGAGGAATGCCAGCCACAGAGAGCCAGGCCCTTGGCTTCTTGCAGGCCGGCTGCTTTAAACGCTAATTTTGCTTTTCTTGCAGCAGTCCTGGTCAGAATTTCTTGGGAAGGACATAGATTGCCATCAGAGTTCCTCAGCAACTTGCTGTTCAGCAGGGCAGGTCAAGGGCTGGGAATCTCATCTTCCCGGGTAGCAAAATAGCCTTGTGATTAAGTAGTCACTCTGAACTGACTGTCGCTCAGGACAGCTCACCTTTGCTTTCCTATGTAAGACTCATTCTTTTCATCTAGAACCAATAGAAGCTTCTCTCCAATACGTTACTTTTGTTAAGAAGGCAATGAATCTGCCTTGTTGACAACACTCACTATTGCCTTATATTTTGATCTCAACTTTTGACCAGTGTTGTTAGCTGCTTTGAGCTACCTTGCTGAACAGAAAGATGGAACATTTAGTTACTATGTATTCCTGTAGATGTCCCAAAGGGTTCTCTTTATTATAGTTTATTATAGTTTCCAAACTTCCCTTACATCAAAGCATTTTAGAAATTTTACTTTGGGATGTTTGATCATAAGCACCTCCCACTTTCCAAAGTTCCCCAGGGTTGCCTTTAGGACAGGCGTAATAACTGCACTCCAATACATCCTAAAGACTCTTCCAAAAGTTGCCCCTACTAATAATAGACATGAGTGTTGGCCAAATGGATGTGCAGAACCTCAGGCCCAGTTCCATGGGTAGCATTTCCAAGTGTAACTTGCATGGAACTCAGTGGAAGGTAGCCCGGGAGACCAGGGCTCTGGCTTGGGCACAGACTCCCTACCTGCCCCCCTCAGCCACCTCTGGAAATAAGATGCCCTGATTAAGAATGGAAGCCCAGAGAATTAATAGCTCTTGCAGGGATAGAGATGAGTAAGAAGATCCAGACCATTTCTGGATTGTCAAGAAAATTTATCACCAAATTGACTGTATTTTTCATATAAGAATTAATTTGAACGTTACTTCCTCTCTGAAAAGGTTTTTCAAGTTATGCTGTACATAACATTAAATGCACCATTTTTGGAAAGTGGAATGTGCGTTCAAGAAATAAGTGCAGGGGCACTGATTTTCATATGGATATTCCATTACATATGGAAATGTAATGGAAATGTTATTTCCATTAACTAATTTGGAACGGGAGGATTAAATGTACCTTCTCTCTGTCCTCTGATCCCACAATAAATTATTCCACCTCATTGTAGCATTTTGTTAAAAGTACACATTTATGCCATGCATGTTGAATATAACATAAAGTTAAGCTTTTACTATTAGGTGGAAGGGAGGGGATAACATTTCTGGCGATTCTGTTGATATTTGTATATCAGCTTTGACTGTGGGACCTTCATGGGGAGAAGGAATAGAGAGTGCCTGTCACAATATGGCAGTGTTGGAAAAGAAACTATAAGCAGAATGGAGATGGTTTAGTTCCATTGATAATGCAATGGATGAGAGGGGAATCATCCTTAGCTTTCGGAGGAGGCTGATATGTAGGCGTGTGGTTTGTTTACCTCAGAGATTAGTAATGACCAGTGCCCATGAGTCTCAGTGTGTCCAATGCTGTGTCATTTTATTTTGTCAGGTATTCTGTTAACTTAAAAAAAGTAAGGGTTGGCTTCCAACAAGAAGTTCATGATCCCAGATTACTCTGGGATCATCATATTTCAGTCCTATAGATGTTCTCAGAAAAAAGTCAATGATGAAATGTATCCAGAAGAAGACACAAACAAATTGAAGCTGGTGTTAGAGAGGATTTAATTTAAAAGTGTAACTTTTCCCAGATCATCTATTTTTTTTTTCACTGACTTCTGGTGTGGTTACTTAAAAGCAGTCCTCAGTTCAGAAAAAAAAAATTGTATCACTGGTATTGCATATTGTATAATGACTGCATTTTTAGCAACATATTCAAAAACTTTGATGACTTCTTTCTGTTTTCAGATATAGAGCATACATACACAGGACATAGAATAATAGAGTTGGAAGGATCCTTGGAGATCTTCTAATCCAACCACCTGCTTAAGCAGGAGACCTTATACCATTTTAGATAAATGTTTATCCACTCCAGTCTCTTTTCGAAAGCCTCAAATCATGGAGCACCCACAACTTCTGAAGCCAAGCTGCTCCATTGGTTGATTTTTCTCAATGTTAGGAAATTTCTCCTTAGTTCTACCTGTACTGCTTGATTAGTTTCCTCCCATTGTTTTTTGTTTTGCCTTCTGGTGCTTTGGAAAATAGGTTGACCTATTGTAACTTTGTAACTTTGAATGGTCACTAAATGAACTGTTGTAAGTTGAAGACTACCCATACAAGAATTATTCATGCACAATCTTTTCAAAATTGGAAAAATTACTCAATTTGAGCTGCCCTTTGTACTAGCCCAGAAGTTACGCAACTGGTTACTAAAGGCAGTATACGTTAAATTCATCACCTGTGCTGAAAATGCTGTGTTGGCTGCCAGTTACTATACAGCCAAGGTCAAAATGCACATGGCCTGAAGCAGTCTCGTGGACTCAAGAACCTATAGTATTTGGGGAGAGCGGAGGTCTCTTCGCTGCTGACTTTGCTTTTCTTACAACAGGCTTGTATAAAACCTAGCTGAGTTTTGAGCAAGTGCTAATAGGATATATTGGGACTTAGAGTGGGCTGTGAATAGAACACCTGTGCTACTCGGGCTTTGTTTCCTGTGAGGTAGCGCCATTTCCTGGCAAGTTGTGAACTTCTCTCCTCTCAAAAAAGGAGAGATGATTTTCAGAGGTAAACCAGAAGTTAGATAGCCAAAAGAGGAGGTATTGCAGGTCCAAAAGGAGTTCTATCTTCATTCAAGGGTGTTATTGTATAAATCTGGCCTTCCACCTCTCTGAAATACTTAAACCCACCGGGAACAGGCTTTCATTACTGTAGCAAAAGCAACAGTGTGCAACCCTAATGCAACTCCATTGCTTTTGAGGAGAAATGTCATAGTGAATATACAAAAGGAGTGGCACTTGTCTTATATTGATGTGATGCTGCTTTTGTCATTTGCCCTCTCTTAAACAACCCCCCCTCCCAAGTCTGTGAAAGACTCTGGGGGCAGCCCACAGACCCACATAGAATCAAAGTGTGGTCCATGATCCATCCAGGACAGGGTACTACGTAAGGATCTTAACGCCCAGGATCAAGGTAGATGTTTTCATCCATTCAGTCCGCAGCTCAAAATGGAGATGGTGAACTAAATCCACAGAGTTACGGGTATTGCTGACATCTGGGAGAAGAAAGGGTTTTGCGCTTCCCTCTCTGGAATCGATTGGCTGCATCAACTGACCCAGTTTCCTATTTGTGTGACATTCTGACTTCATGACCCAATTAAAGCATGTTGCACAAAACACAACTGCTAACTTTATTAATTCAATGAAATGTAGCTTTTATTATAACGCCACCAACGACTTTTTAGAGTGTCACAGACATGTGCCTTCTCCTCCCCTCGAAAAAAGTTGCCAGATCTTTGATAAATATTTTTATAAATGTGAGTGTCGTATCTAGGAATTGATATTTTCTCAGGTCTGAGCTGAACTTGACTCTATCTCTGGGGCAAATGAAATGAAATTGGGCAGGGAATTTAAATGCAGTAGACCAAAGAGCCCATCTCAAAGGAAGAGAAGCAGGAAGAAGAATGGCTCCTTCCACAAAGCCAGCAGGGCATTCATTTGGAACAGCCTGGTGACCCCTCTCTCTCCAGGCTCCATTACACCAGAAGCCTTTTCACAGAAAGGCCCACTGGTCAGTGAGGGTAGAGCTTCCTCGGCCTCCGAGGCCCTTTGTCTCTGAGGTCCCCATGCCAGAGTTCAGTAGCCTTCCTGCTGCTACCCTGGTTTCTCCCTCCACACTGACCCTCTCAGGAGCTGGAGAGGACAGAAAAGGGGTCTGGCTAAGTACCAAAAAGGGAAACCAAATCAAAAACAAAAATTGAGTCTACAGTTCAGCCCACCTGAGGCAGGTGAGAGAAGGCCACCAGCCAGGGTTGAAATAAAAAATAAATGTTATGAAAGGTGCCAAAAGAAGACAAGTTCACATTCTCAGGCGTTTCCAACAGACTAAATAACTTCAATCTTGCCTGAGGTAATTCCTTCACCAAAGATGCTCTTCCCGCCAAAACCTGACAGGCCCCCTTTTCTTTTCTCCCATTGGCCCTCAGTGGGGCTGTGAGCGCTGACACCTGCCGGCTCACATTCACGGGGCCCGGTTGCAAATAGGCCGTGGCCTGGTAGTGGGCCACGACTCACAGGTTGGGGACCCCTGCTCTACCTTTTATTGGTCTATCATTCCCCTTTTATTGTTCTTTTAATTTTGTGAGGTTTTCGGAAGATCACTTTTGTTTAACTGTTTTGAGTACAGGTAGTCTTTAATTTAATTTAATAATTTAATTTAATTTAATTTAATTTAATTTAATTTAATTTAATTTAATTTAATTTAATTTAATAATTTAATTTAATAATTTAATTTAATAATTTAATTTAATTTAATTTAATTTAATTTAATTTAATTTAATAATTTAATTTAATTTAATTAATTCAATTTATATGCTGCCCCTCTCCGAAGACTCAGGTTCATTTAGTGACTGTTCAAAGTTACAATGGCACTGAAAAAAGTGACTTATGATTGTTTTTCACACTTGCGACCATTGTAGCATCTCCATGGTCACGTGATTTACATTTGGATGCTTGGCAACTGACTCACATTTATGACGGTCGCAGTGTCCCGAGATCATGCGATCCCGCTTTGCGACCTTAGTGAAGTGAGGAGTTTGCCAGTCTGGCTGCCAGGATCTTGAAGACTGAGTCTATTGTTAGGGGAAGGAGTGCAAAGTTTTTGGGTCCCTGGTGTGAGAGTGAGAAAGGAACATTGAAAATATCCAGGTTGGAGTCAAAAAGACATAATCAGCCTGTCTGTTTCTTAAACTGGGAACCTGGGTGATATAAAAATTAAAATGTGAACATTTTGCCCCGTCCTATTTGGTGTGGTTTGAGCTTGAGAGAAGTCTGTAGAGCAGCATTTCTCAACTTTAGCAGCGTGAAGGACTCATGAACTTCTATCATCAACTGCATAATGAACTCTGGTGGTGCAGTGGTTAGAATGCAGTACTGCAGGCTGCCCACAGCCAGTAGTTTGATCCTGACCAGCTTGAGGTTGACTCAGCCTTCCATCCTTCTGAGGTTAGTAAAATGAGCCAGGTTGTTGGGAGTAAACCACTCAGAGAGTGCCTAAGTATAGAAGCCTAAGTGCTATTGCTATTGCTAACTCCCAGAATTCCCCATCCATCCATCCATCCATCAATCCATCCATCCATCCATCCATCCAAAGTCCATATGTCTTAACATTGCCAAGGTTGAGAAACACTGCTGCAGACATTGCAGATTATGGACAACAATATGTAGTCTGCGGCTATTTTTTGGAAATGGGAGGAAATCTGTAATAGATGCAGGGTTTAAAAGACTTGTCCCTTTTTCTTTTTTTACAGAAATATTGTTTTGTTTACAAAAAATATAGGCAAACTTGCTGGGAATGGAAGTCCTCCAATATTCTGTAAGTTTCCGCAAATTAAAGAGGTGCGATGGCTCAGCAGTTAAAGATGCTGAGCTTGTCAGCGGGAAAGCTGAAAGACCCAAACATATGCAAAGGGACGAGCTTCCATTACTTGCCTCAGCTCCTTCAAATGTAGCGGTGAAAAAGCGTGGAAATGCGAGTAGATAAATAAGGTACCACTTTGATGGGAAGGTAACAGTGTTCTGTCCACATTGGCTTTTGTAATGCCAGCGACATGACCACAGAAGCTTCTTTGGACAATACTGCCTCCTTTGGCTAAAATAATGGAGATGAGCATCACCCCTAGAGTCAGACACAACTGGACAGGGGAAACTTGATTTTTTATTTTTGATAGGCCAATTTCTTTGGCACCGTGGGATATAGGCATATGTCCAAACTCTCAAAACCATGTTTATAGTGCAGTTACAGGATCTGTGACTCTAAATGATTCATGTGTCCTTCCTAGCAAGTCAGAACAATTAGAATGTTCGACAGATACAGTGAAAAATCTGATCAGAGCAGGATAAGGAAAGTGTTTCAACACTTCAAAATGGTGTATGGGGCAATCCTAAGCCTCAAATGCTGTGCCTTTTTGGTCTAATAGATGTGTATGTTATAAACGTGAGGGCAATCCATCTCTTGCACTACAGGAACATGCAGAGGAAAAAGACAATAGAGTAGCATAGATTCTGGGGGAGTGAATGTGGGAGAGGGGAGGGAGAGGAATAAACCAATGTGACTGAGCAGTTATCACTCTGAGCACCCTTTCACTGTTATTTGCCTCTTTCCCTGAGCAACTTGAGGTGGAAGACAGGATCATATCCCATCACAGGCAGGCTGGGAGCCAGGCCTAAATTGTTCACCTCGACTTGTAAAATGCCACCTTTTTCCACATGTCAGCTTCATGGCTAATAAATGCTTCAGATATTGCCCCAGGACAGGACAATCTTAAGCAAAATAATTCAAACGTCCACAGTATAAAGCAAAGCCACTTATGACTTGAATGTGTTGGAATTGTTTCTTCACAGTCATAAGTGGCTTTCCTAACCCTCCGTTTCATAGTGTTTCCATCATCTGAGAATAGATGGAAGGGGAGGAAAAAGCAGAGTCATGACCTATCTTCCTGTCCATAGAAACCTAGGGCTGGAAGGGACCTTGGAGGTCTTCTAGTCCAACCCCATGCCCAAGGCAGGAGATCTTATACCATCCTGGAAAATTGGTTATGTAGTCTATTCTTGAAAACCTCCAGCGACGGAGTATCCATAACTTCAGGAGGCAAGCTGTTCCATTGATTAATTGTTCTCACTGCCAGGAAATTTCTCCATAGTTATAGGTTAGATCTTTCTTTAGTGAGCTTCCATCCATTGCTTCTTGTCCTGCAGTCAGGTACTATGAAAAATTTCTATCTGTCAAGATCCTTCTGAATCCCGAGTTTATCTTCCAAAGTGTTAGCAACTCTTCCCGGCTTAGTGTCATCTGTAAATTTGATGAGTTCCCCCTCATCTAGATAATGTATGAAGAAGTTGGAGAGCATGGGCCCAAGACAAAACCTTTGAATCTAAATGTTTTTTATTAGTTTATAATATATAAAACAAAAGTACAAAAGAAAATAATAGGAAAATGGGGGAGGAAAAAGGGAAGGAAAAAGTGTGGGGCAAAGGGAAAAAAGAAAGAAAAGGCATTGACTTCTGACTCCCTTTGGTGCAGTAGAATAAGATAATAACATCAAACCTCAACTTTTTACTTTTACATAATAATATAAACTGGCCATTTCTATAAGAACGAACCTATTAATCAGTAAAACCCAAAATCAAAAGTTCTGCCCAAGACAGAACCTGGAGGTATCCACTGCTTACTTTCCTCCATATTCTACTAAAATTCCTCATGTCTATAGCCATTTACCTCATCATAAGTGTCGGATACTGTGGTTTGCTGTTGCCTACCTGGTGGGTTTACTGCAGGCAGCTGTCCATCTGATCATAAATTTGGTATAATTGTTTATATCCAGGCTGCTGTGTACTAGGATAAGTGATGCTCATAAAGTCATAAACTCTCAGGGCCTCAGATAATATTCATTAGTCAAATAACTGGCGAGAAGGGGTAGAACATTTCTAGAAGGATATGCTGCTCTAAAAATATAAATAAGAAGCAGTTCTGTCTGGCAATTTCCTGGATTTGGGCTAATTGCTGTGGTGTTTGATTTATCGTTTGGTTCAAATGATCTATCTGGGCCACCATGTAATAATGATGTTGGGCCATAGAAGCAAAGTCTTCATAACCTTTTCTATGAACGGTGATGCTGCAAAGGATTATCATTGTCTGGGTGTAGAAACCAGAACTGGTTTTTTCCCCCTGTTCTGTGAAAAAGAGAGTAATGAGTTAATGAAATTGCTGTCAAACCGCTCAATAGATACTAGAACTGGAAGCAACATGGGAAACAATTCAAGGACACAAAATTCTGGTAAATAGGTTTATTTCAAGAAGCTGTCATGAAATGACTGTAAAATAATTCCAGTGACTGCTTATGTAACAATTCAAGCCCTAATTATAGTGAAATCAAGGATAACATTTTTGTGGCTTTTTCTTTATACTGCCATAGGCATACAGTAGAGACCACCCAACAAGCAAATTAAATAGAGGAACGTTTTGCTAATCAGTTAGCTAAAATATGGAGGAACCCTGCTATAGTAGTCATGCAGGACTCTAACTATCCTGATGTGAACTGGGAGACAAATTTTGCATCAAGTGGGAGATCAGGTTCCTGACCAACGTACCAGACCATTTTGTCATCCGAAAGATAAAAGAGGGAACCAGAGGGTCAGCTATACTGGACTTAATCCTTACCATTAGAGATGAAATGATATAAGGAGTTGAGGTTGCGGGAACTTTGGGGGAGAGTGACCATGGCATATTGGAATTCAACATAATGTAGGCATAAGTAAATAAAGTCAAACGAGCATCTCAGACTTTTAAGAGAGCTGACTTCAACATCTTAGAGAGAACTTAGGAAGATTCCAATGGCTGGAAATCTTGAAGGGGAAAGAAATCAAAATGCTTGGGAAAATTGGAAAAATGAGATTATAAAAGACCAGTCTAACATAATACCACAGAGAAAGAAAAATAAACCCAGAACGAAACCAGCATGGTTGCATAAAGAACTCTCTCATAAACTGAGACAAAAATGACAAGTATTTTTAAAAAATGGAAAGAGAGACACATAACTAAAACAAAATATTGGCAAAAACCTTGAATCTGCAAGGATGAAGTCAGGAAAGCACATGATACTAGTCCATTTTTGGTCGTGAGAAAGACTTGAGCGGTTGTTGCTAGTGCTTCCCATCTTAGGAATTGTTGTAATTGGTGTACTAGCCAAAGCTTGGCCATGGCCTCCAGTTGCTGCTGTAGCAGGAACTGTGGGTCTAAAAGTTCCCACATATTGTGGGCTAGTTCCTTTGGGAGAAGACCAAATCGTCAAGAAATAGTGTTGGAATTGTCCCAGAATAGACTGTTATTGGATTGTTTTGGAATTTGACATATGCACACTCTCATATTCCAACCATTAACTTATTTCAACAAATATTTATGCCTTACAGCTGGCTATCCAATTTTCCTATCAGCATTTGCAGAACTTAAAAGTTTCTGTGTTAATTATCCCATTCTTACTAAACATTACACCCAGTTACAGAAATCTAATTTATCAGCAACCTTTCACCTCACTTCTCCAGTCGATCAGAATTGATTTCGTCCCTGATACATTAATTTTCTTATTTGCTTATTCATATGCCTCGTTGCATCACACGGTTTGTCAAACATTCATTACAAATCATTCAGGTTGTCAAGCAACAAAGAATATTTTATTATGCAAATTTATGTCCCAATCAATACCCTTTTAACTTCTTCACAAGCATTCATTATATAGTGATCAATAAGTGCATTAAGCAATTGAGCTGACCTCACACGTTCTCCTCAGTGTTGAATCATTTACTAAGCATTTCATTTATTCTTACATATGTGTAACTTCCATCAAATAGTGCTGTTACTGAATTCAACAGCCAGATAATTTATGTTTTCTCATCTATTTACTTATAATAGTGGGTCTGCCTACAGCAGTGTTTCCCAAACTTGACCCTTTGAAGATGTATGGACTTCAACTCCCAGAATTCCTCAACCAGGCATACTATTCCTCAACCAGGCATACTGGCTGGGGAATTCTGGGAGTTGAAGTCCATGCATCTTAAAATAGCTAAGTTTGGGAAACACTGGCCTACAGGATGGCCCGCTAATTAATTCTCCCACTTTATTGATCCTCTTGATCACTCTTTAATACTTTCAATACTGGTGGCTCAGCAGACTAATAGCATTGTGATTAACACCAGCTGTCTGCAATTACTGTAAGTTCGAATCTCACTAGGCTCAAGGTTGACTCAGCCTTCCATCCTTTTTAAGGTAGGTAAAATGAGGACCCAGATTGTGGAGGCAATAAGCTGACTTTGTATAAAATATACAAAAGTATGAAGGCTATTGCTTAATGCATTGTAAGCCGCCCTGAGTCTCCAGAGAAGGGCGGCATATAAATCAAATTAAAAAAACAACAACTGTCTTTAACTGTCTACTAATACATCACACCAGATCTCTCTTGCTTCTCTTTATCCTTTCATCCTTATAGCTGCTCCTTCAAATTCTTCAAAATTATATTCTTTTATTTTTCTAATCTTTTATCTGTTTTTACATCTTTTTTTTTGCCCTTTGAAGCCTTATTTTAGGCTTTAGTTTTAGTATTAATATTAAGGACTTTTATAGAGATATTTTAAGGTTGTAATTTTATAGATCATGTTAGTAATTCTAACTTCTAGTTATTTCTTTATTACTTACAGGTTACAGTGAAATTATTGAAATTGGTGTAATTTTCTTTTTTTATATTTTATGTTGGACTGTAACCAAAAGAAACTAATTTTTTATTTAATGATCATTGGGACATTTCCCTAATGCAAAAGTTATCCTAGATAAAGAAATATAGGTTTATATATCATTTCCATATATGTATTCATTAGCTAGTCAATATACATTAGCATACATGATTTAGTCATTTATATTTAAGATAAAGTACATTTAACATACACACATGTTTGAATGACTTGAGTGTTTCTTATCAGGGCATACTACTTGTCTACTCCTCTACTCAATTGGCTCCAATTACACTTCCTTTACAATTCGTACAGCAGAATTCTTGGAGTACAGGTAGTTCTCAACTTAAAACTGTTCGTTTAGTGACCATTCAAAATTACAATGGCACTGAATAAAGTGACTTATGACCATTTTTCACACTTACAACCTTTGTAGCATCCCCATGACCATGTGATCACAAGTCAGATGCTTGGCAACTGACTCATACTTATGCCCGTGGCTGTGTCCCAAGGTCACACAATCATCTTTTGCAATCTTCTGACAAGCAAAATCAACGGGGAAGCCAGATTCACTTAACAACCATAGTATTAACTTATCAACTGCAGTGATTCACTTAACAACTGTTGCAAGAAAGGTCATAAAATGGGACAAAACTCACTTAATAAATGTCTTAGCAACATTAAAATTTTGGGCTCAATTGTGGTTGTACATCAAGCACTACCTGTATAGGGTAGGAGGAAAGATCAAAAAAGAGAAGAAAAGGAGCTTTTGTTTTTGTAAAGCACAAATCTTTGTGGTCAACCAGATTGTTCCCTCCTAAACAAAAAACTTTCTCAGTTTTCTGGGATTCACACGAAACTATGATTGAACGAGTGATGAAAATGCACCCACAAATCAGGTTCCTGAGCCATTAGCAAAATAGCTCCACAACCCTTTGGGCCTTTCCCCCACTAGAAATTTTACATTTATGATCTAACACTTTTTGCAGACTAATAAAAATTCATCTTCCTAGGGGATCAGTTCCATTGTTTTGAGTTCTCTCTTTCTTTCTTTTTCTTTTTATGTTTATTGTGGTGCTCAGCAACCCCTCAAACACTGGCACAACATTTGCAAATCCAACATACAAGAGCATTTGGTAAATTTTATATCAGAGGTCCTTGGTGCTCTCTGAGCTGGCTTGTTTTCTTGCAGAGGTTTCATTTTTGTACCGTGGAGCACTGTATACAATCTTGAAAAGCAGTTAGTATTTTAGTGGTATTTTCAAATCTTCAGCCAGGGATTGGTGTCTGTGTGTCGGGGTGGGGGGGTGGGGGTGGGGGAGGGTGGAGTAATGTAAATGCGGCCAATTTGTAGCTGTCTGCACTTTCCTGGATGTTGCAAATCACCCAGCCATGCTTTTCAAGATTGACTCCTGGCTAAAAGGCGAGGAGGGATCTAAATCAGCAGTCCCTAACTTTTCTGGCAGCAGTGGGGCAGGGGTGGGGTGGGGGGGTGGCGTCCTTGAGTCCCTGCACTAGTCCATTAGTATGTTAATATAATTTGCTTTCTCCTGAAAGCTGGTCTCCTATCTGGGTCAGGAGACCAGTAGGTGGTATGTACTAACTAGATAATTGCAATGTGGGACAATATAAGAAGTAAACGATGGATTTTTTGACAGCTGAAAAAATATCCAGTTGCTGGCTTTAACATGGGAAACAGGAAAGCTTTAATTGATGATCAAGGCAGGAGGTTTACCATCTGTTAGGACAGATATTGCTTGTTCTGTGAAGTTTGTAGAACTTGTATAGCTGACCCACATAGAAAAAAATGACAGCTACACATATCACAGAGTAACTTGCCAGCCAGCACATTTCTTTCCACATAGGTCAACGAGGTAGGTCATTTTTTAGAGGTCCTGGTCTACTGTTGTTGTTTTTTTAATTTGATTTATATGCCGCCCTTCTCCGGAGACTCAGGGCGGCTTACAATGCGTTAAGCAATAGCCTTCATGCTTTTGTATATTTATACAAAGTCAGCTTATTGCCCCCACAATCCGGTCCTCATTTTACCTACCTTAGAAAGGATGGAAGGCTGAGTCAACCTTGAGCCTTGGAGAGATTTGAACCAGCAGAAATTGCAGGCAGCTGATGTTAATAACAGTGCTTTAGTCTGCTGCGCTACCAGGGCTCTTGTACCCAGGCTACTGGAAACTGTTGTTTCGAGTAGCCTGGGATCAGGCCAATCCAAATAGCCACAGAGGAAAGTCATTGATGACCAGAGAGCAGCAGGGTTACCTGCAACAGCTGAAAGCAGAAACATGGAGATGGGGAAGACCTCTGTAGCTGGCTGTAGCTGTGGACTGGAGGAGGTGAGAGGCAGGACCCTCACTCAGAGTTGTCTTGCAAGAGCGGCAGCAACAGCCAGGGTTACCCTGTGGTGAAGGGACTGGGCTAGTAGCAAAGAGAGCCAGGTTTGGTCCTCCTCCTGTCCCCACCTCAGCCCTGGAAGCTCCCTGGGAGGCCTTGAGGCAGTTCTCTGCCAGCCCAACTTAAATTGGTGGGAGCCCAACTTAACTTAGTTTGGTGGGAGTGGGGATGGCGTGGTATTTGTTGTGTGCCATTTTGAGCTTCTCAGCAAAAGACAGGATAGAACAAATGCATCTTTCCGCTGAAATTAGAGAGAAATGTAGATTTGCTGAAGGAAATATCCCGTCTGTCTCTGGCTCTCTTGTTACGGGACTAGAAAATGATTTGCAACTAATGGTGCAGTTCTCTTACAACAGATTCTTATGAAATAAGATGATGACAATAAACCAAAGTCAGGATTGTTGTTTTTGCTTTGTGTTGTTATGTCAAGTCTCATCGCTTTGAAAACTCTTTTATGTAACTTTTGAGTTTTAACTTTCTACAAATCCAGACTTGCTTCTCATTTCCCTTCTGTAGCCGCTTGGAGGAATGGCCAGTACGTGAGCAACTTCATGTACTCACGTGACAAACTTAAGCAGTGCTGATTATCTTTCTCCCAATAATTTCCTCTTAAAGTAAACTCCAGTGTCCCCACAAATTACTCAGCCTGACATACCTGGGCTTGGAAAGAATGGCTTCCAACACAGGATTCATGAGTTTCTTCTTATACCGTGTTTCCCCAAAAGTAAGACCCTGTCTTATTTTATTTTTTTTTGGACCCTGAAATAAGCGCTTGGCCTTATTGCCATGTGCTCAAAAACCCGATTGGGCTTATTATCAGGGGATGTCTTATTTTGGGGGAAACGAGGTAGAAACTGAGAATTTTCGCTGAAGGTACATTATTTTCCAACAATCTATCTTATTTATTTTTTTTTAATTTTTAATTTGTATACCGCCCTTCTCCCTGAGGACTCCGGGCGGTGAACAGCCAAGTAAAAACATCAAATACAAATATTAAAATACAATTAAAAGTATATATAAATTTGGCCCCATTAATTAAAAACGATAAACAAAACACTTAAAAACACTTAAAAAATTAGGCCAGCCCGGCTTAACACTTAAAAAATTAGGCCAGCCTTCCTTGGAAAAGGAAGGTTTTAAGGGCACGGCGGAAGGCACCGAGGTCTTGGATTCTCCTTATCTCTGGAGGCAATTGATTCCAGAGGGTAGGTGCCCCCACAGAGAAGGCCCTCCACCTGGGGGTCACCAGCCTGCACTGTTTGGCTGATGGCACCCCGAGGAGGCCCTCTCTGTGGGAGCGCACAGGTCGATGGGAGGTCGTCGGTGGTTATCTTACGTACAGTTCAGCAAAGTCGTGCAAGGCAATGTACAATTAAGGTTGTCCATGGCTACAGGTAGTCCTCGACTTACGACCATAATGGAGCCCAAAATTTCTGTTGCTAAGCTGTTAAGTGAGTTTTGCCCCACTTTTCTTGCCACAGCTGTGAAGTGAATCACTGCATTCATTAGCAATATGTTTGTTAAGTGAATCTGGCTTCCCCATTGACTTTACTCGTCAGAAGGTCGCAAAAGCTGATCACTTGACCCTGGGACACTGCAACCATCATAAATATGAGTCAGTTGCCAAGCGGCTGAATTTTGATCACGTGACCACGGGGATGCTGCAATGGTTGTAAGTGTGAAAATCGCTCATAAGTCACTTTTTTCAGTGCCATTGTAACGGTCACTAATTGAGCTATTGTAAGTCGAGGACTACCCACATATCCCAACAGACACCATTCAGATTCTTGGAGGGGGGGGTGTTTTTGCTACTGTATTATTGCCTCTGGACTCTTGTTCCTTTCATGTAGGCTGTCTACAAGGCTTGGCTGTGCTCTGAGTATTTTGATGTGACCCAACTACAGTGCCAGCACCGGATTCCATGCAAGCAATACTGCCTGGAGGTGGAGACTAGGTGTCCCTTTGTGTTGCCTGACAACGATGAATTGGTCTACGGAGGGTTGCCTGGCTTCCTCTGTACGGGTAAGACTCGGAGGGGGGCTTGAGAGTGTCCCAGGAAGTACCTCCCTTTGCCTCGCTGGATTAGGGCAAGTGGGGATAGCCTGGAGCACACAGAGAGCCCAGTTCACCTGGCACAGCTGGCATTCCTCTGCTGATCTATAAAGCTAAGGAAGGGGAGGCAGGTTGCGGCTCTGCACTCCGGGGCATCATGCCTCAGGTGTACCGGACAGGGAACAAGGCCAATCACCAGGCAGCTGATTTTATCCAGGTACAGGTAGTCCTTGGTTAACGATCCAAGCGGGGACTGAAATTTCCATTATAGGTAGTCCTCGACTTACAACAGTTCATTTAATGACAACGGCACCGAAAAAAAGTGACTTATGGCCATTTTTCACACTTACGACCATTGCAGGATCTCCAATGGTCATGTGATCAGAATTCAGACATTTGGCAACTGACTCATATATATATGACGGGTGCAGTGTCCCGGGCTCATGCAGTCCCCTTTTGCGACCTGACCAGCAATGGGGAAGCCAGATTCACTTAACAACCATGTTACTAATTTAACAACTGTAGCGATCCACTTAACGTGGCAAGAAAAGTCGTAACATGACAAATTTCTCACTCAGCAATATAAATTCTGGGCTCATTTGTGGTTGTAAGTCAAGGACTACCTGTACCAAGGAAAGCAGCTGTTAGGTGAAACAACGCACAACCACAATACTTAATGATGGGAATTCTGGCAATCACAGGACTGTGCTGTCAATAGGCCACCATCTCCCACTTCTCCTGGCCTGCCAGGCTCACCTCCTCTTTAGCTCCCTCCACTTATTCACCTGCCACCACCGCTGCCCTTTTGGCCACCTCTGCTCCACCACCTGGCTTCCCCCTTCTTTCCCAGAAGAGCTACCTGTTCAGCCAGTAGGAAGAAGATAGCAAAGGTCAGCTTGGAATGGTGGGTAGTGGTGATACTGGCTGAAAGTTAGAGTGGGGGTGGGTGGGAGATGGCCGAAGGAAGTTGAAGTATACAGCTGGGATTGTAGAGGTGGGTAGGCTGCCAAGCGCCTGAATTCTGATTAAATCTGAATTCTGTAACAGCCGTAGCTATGAAGACTGGCTTTAACTACCATTCCTTCAGCGCCTTCACATGGTTGTTCCATAAAAGGTGGTTAACCAGGGACTACTTACAGTGTACTGACAAGGCTTATGTCAGCATTCCAGAAACCCCCCCCCCCAACTCCAAGTAAAGACTCTGAAGCAATCATTTTTCAAAGTTCCATTTACTAGAATAGGTAAACTGGCACATCTGGGAAAACCCGAATTTGAGAGTTCCGGGTTTTCCCTCAGTGAATCAAAACCCCCAAAACCATCCCCTCACTCCTCAGTTGATCACATGCTCCAATCAACGTCCGTCCCATCTCGACTCAGCACTCCGACCACTCCTTCTCCAGATGCAGGATCGCCCTGACCTTGACCGACAGGAAGGATGCTATTATGTCTACAGACAACCCCTCTCCTAAATCCCCCCTCCTACTTTCCCACACAGGAGAAGGTGGCAGCATGGAAGCTCCCGGCCTAATATGGCTTCCAAAGCTGACAGCTTCTTTTTGTCAGGCCTGGGATGGGTGTTGGGGGGGGGGAGGGTTGTTCAAATGCTACATAAAGAGATGCAAATTTTCAGGAAGGAAAGGGGCAGCTGCAACACACGAATGCCTGGAACAGGATGGTGCCTGGATTGAAAAGCAATATTGCACGATGGTGCTTAGTGCTGGGAATGGCTGATAAAAAGGGTGGGAGACATTTCTATGTAAAGAGGAAAGAGACTTGAAAAACACAAGGGATTAGGAATTAAAATGTTTTGGTTTAAGAGAAGAACTTTTTATAATGTGGTGCAAAGGACAGCCTTTGAGATATGGGATTGAATGAAGAATGGTAGACAGAGAGCATTAGGTAAGCGAGAATAGACTGCCACAGAATTGTTTTAGGGAAGAGCTTTTTTTTTTTAATTTGATTTATATGCCGCCCTTCTCCGGAGACACAGGGCGGCTTACAACGTGTTAAGCAATAGCCTTCATACTTCTGTATATTTTATACAAAGTCAGTTTATTGCCTCCACAATCTGGGTCCTCATCATAATTTGAATTAAGAAATCAAAAGGAAAGAAAATTGCTAACAGAGTGAACAAAACCACTGGTAGTCCTCGACTTACGACCACAAAGGTGGCCAAAATTTCTGTTATTAAGTGAGTTTTGTCCCACTTTACAACCTTTCTTGCCACAGTTGTTAAGTGAATCACTGCAATTCATAAGTTAGTAACCCGGTCGCTAAGTGAATCCAGCTTCCCCCCCCATTGACTTGGCTTGCCAGAAGGTCGCAAAAGGGGATGACGTGACCTTGGGACACAGCCATGGTCATAAGCATGAACCAGTTGCCAAGCGTCTGAATTTTGATCCCATGACCATGGAGATGCTGCAATGGTCATAACTCTGAAAAATGGTCATAAATAGCTTTTTTTCAGTGCTGTTGTAACTTTGAACGGTCACTAAATGAACTGTTTTAAGTCGAGTACGTTATGAAGTGGGTCAAACAAGAGAAGGCAATTCTTCATTCCTCTGGACTGAAAGCAGCAGAAAAACTGTTGGATGAGATCAAAGATGCGATAAAACAGAAAACGGCACTGAAGAAAAATGATGATGCAAATTTCACATTTAGAAATGTGATTATTTTGTCTTTAAAAGAGGAAAATCAAGCCAAGTCATGTCAGATTGGAAGCAGGGGATGCACCTACACTCGCCCATGGAGACATGGGCCTGTGGACCTCCTACTATGTTAGGTATATTAAAATAGAAGTATTAATATTGTATAATAATATATTTTAATTGTCATATAATTAATGAACCTTACATGAAGTATTCATTGCTGTAGATTAGGGAGCATAAATTTTCCGGGCTGTGGCATTCATTCATTCATTCATTCATTCATTCATTCATTCATTCATTCATAAACAAACAAACAAACAAAGAAAGGTAAATGAAATTATTATTTATTATTTAATTATTGTTTAGTATTTAAATCATTATTTCTTAAATTATTTATTATTTAAAATTGTTAAATGATTTATGAAAGACATCAGCACGGACCCAAAATTAAGGTCAGGTCCTGTGAAGGTGTCAAGAGGAGGAATGGGCTGGATTTTTATTTTTTTTCCCATCTCATGAGCCAAATCCATTTCTGTTGCAGTAATGAACACAGAGGCTGTCTGAGGTATTTTACAATTGGTCGCATAGCTGTGGTTTCTAAAGTCTTGTGTAACTTAGATGTTTCACTTATATAATATCACAACTTATATCAGGAACCAGGCTGCAAACAATCTCCTACAACAGCATTCCCCAATCTTTAGCCTAATGTGGGGGCGGTGAGGGGGAGAGGGAATGGTTTTGTGTGAGTGGCAGGTGCGTGCCCTGCCCCCCCATGAGTGTGAGTGGGGTGTGAGTGCGTGTGCATGAGCCAGCCTGCCACTCACGCACGCGGCCCGGTTGTGAATAGGCCGTGGCCCAGTAGTGGGCTATGGCCCACTGTTTGGGGATCGTTGTTCTAAAGCAAGAGAGGGCCATGTTAACCTATAGTTAAGTATAGGTTTCCTGGAGGTCATTTGAAGTTACAACAGATCCCCAAAAGCTACGTACAGCCCCGTTTCAATGTCACGGTGCCTGCAGCACTGCTGCCGTCATTCGCCCTTGCAACCAGAGACAGACGGTGCAGCGCCCCATACCACCTATTCCCCCCCTCCTGTCCTGCTGGGTACCCACAGGCACTCGGCCTGCTTTGCCACCCCACTGGATTCGGCACAGTCTTCCCCTCCCGCCACTGGTCACTGTTTGGTCTCTTATCTTCCGAAGATATCCAGAACTCAGGATGTCAGGGTAGGGAAAGTGGAAAGGCCACGTGGCACAGACCACAAGGAGAACAAATGCAGCCGGTTCTCCTTTCATTGCTCGTCTTAGCTTCCTGCTAACGCTGCTTATGCTGGGGATGCTCAGGCTAATCCCAAGGAGGGGACGAAGGCGTCCTTCTGGTTCTCCTGCCTCCCTCTGGCCTTGGCCTCCCCAGCATGAAATGTGCTTGCTTTACACTGGCACTGCTAACCTGGGGGAGCTCAGGTAATCTCTAGTGGCCAGAAGAACCCATTCACTCAACCATCATCCCGACTTTCAACAGTATGGATGGCAGCAGGCTCCATTACCATCGTAACTCGACTTATGACCACAACTGAGTCTTGCTAAGCAAGACAGTTGTTAAGTGAGTTTTGACCCTTCAACCCTTTTGAAAGGTTGATTTTACAACCTTTCTTGCCACAGTTGTTAAGTGAAGCACTTCAGTTGTTACGTTAGTAACACAGTTATTAAGTGAATCTGGCTTCCCATTGGCTTTTCTTGTCAGAAGGCTGCAGAAGGTGACCACAGGACTCCGAGGCACTGCAAGCGTCATAAGTATGAGTCAGTTGCCAAGCGTCTGAATTTTGACCACGTGACCACGGGGTGGCTGCAATGGTTGTAAGGGTGAGGAACAGTCAGAAGTCATTTTTTCAGTGCCGTTGTAACTTCGAACGGTCACTGAATGAACTGTTGTAAGTCTGTATTGGACAATCTCCGTATGTTGACGAGTGTCCATACTTTGAAGGAGCACCTTGCTTTTCATTTCATTTCATTTCAGATTTCCCAGTTGCTGACAAAACGGGCGTGAGAGGGAGGGAGGGAGGGAGGGAGGGAGTGCAATAAAGCAGATTTGGAAACAGTGGCCCAAATTAATGAACCCAACATGTGGGCAGTACAAAGAAAAACGGGCTCTCCAGTTTATGCTCTGTGTTCCTTTTCCTTGGAAGCAGATGGCAAGCTTGTACTGGCTTTTTATCCACTCCTTTATTTACCTTATTATTCCAGCATCCCCCCCCCACCGCTTTTCCTCTTTTGAACACAGCCCGCCCCCCCAGCTCAGTCAGTGTTTTGGATAATAGCCCCCTGAATCCAAATTGGATCACTTGGTTTAATCTCATAGAGACAGTTTCTTTAAGAGCAGGGTAAACGGGATAAATCCAACAGCCCCTGCAGTGAATGTCCTATAGATAGTCCTTGACTTACAAGCCCAACTGAGCCCAACATCTGTGTTTGCTAAGTGAGAAGTTTGTTAAGAGAGATTTGCTCCATTGTCACTGCATTTTTGTATTTACCAGATGAGCTCTTATTTCTGAACTTTCAGACTTACCGTAGCTTGCCAAGTTCTTATCTCTAAGCTAACTGCGCATGTCCACATTCTTTCACTTTCTTCTAATCTTTCTTTGTTCTCCGATCAGGAGAGGTGGCCGGGAAAACTTTGCCAAGATGTAATTAATTAGCTAGTAAGATGTTTTATTTTCTTTATAACAAATAAATGAGTTTTTCTTAGAAACTATATCTTCGGGTTTATTTTCTTAAGTATACTTCAAGGGAAAAGCCTCAATCCATTCTCTAAATCAAGCTGCAATTACCCAAAAGCAGAATGGGATTAATTGCCACCCTGACATCCATTTTATGACCTTTCTTGCCATAGTTGTTAAGTGAATCACTGCAGTGGTTAAGTTAGTGACACGATTGTTTGCTCATCAGAAGATCACAAAAGGGGATCACGTGACCTCGTGCCACTGCAACCGTCATAAATATGAGTCAGTTGCTAAGCAGCCGATTTTTGATCCCATGCCTGTGGATACCGCAGCCGTCGTAAGTATGAAAAACGGTCATAAGTCACTTTTTTCAGTGCCGTTGTAACTTTGAAAGTTCACTAAGTCAGCGTAAGTCAAGGACTACCTGTATTCTAGAGATATTTAGGAGTCACTTAGGAAACACCTGTAATATTCTATCCTCATAGTTCTCTAATGGACATTTTGGCTGCTGCAGACTTTGGGGGCCAAGAAGGCAGAAGATGAAATGATGAGGGGTACCTGCCTCCACCAGTTCGTTTCATGATTGTTCTAAATTAAAACAGCATTGAAAAATGGGACTTATGACTGTTTTTCAAAGTTACGACCTTTGCAGCATCCCCATGGTCACGTCGTCAAAATTCAGACGTGTGGCATGTTTGTGGCAGACTTGTTCATACTTATGACCGTTGCAGTTTCCCAGGGTCACGTGATATCCCCTTTTGCGACCTTCTGACGAGCAAAGTCAACGGGAAAGCCAGATTCACTTAACAACCATGTGACTAACTTAACAACTGCAGTGATTCATTTAACAACTGTGTCAAGAAAGATTGTAAAGTGAGGCAAAACTCACTTAACCAGTGTTTCACTTAGCAACAGAAATTTTGGGCCCAATTGTTGGTCGTAAGTCGAAGACTATCTGTATGAGCCATGGTGACACAGTGGTTAGAATGGAGTCCTGCAGGCTACTTTTGCTGACTGCCAGCTGCCAGCAATTTGGCAGTTCGAATCTCACCAGGCTCAAGGTTGACTCAGCCTTTCATCCTTCCAAGGGGGGTAAAATGAGAACCCAGATTGTTGGGGGCAAGAAGAGGCTGACTCTGTAAACTGCTCAGAGAGGGCTGTGAAGCCAGGGTGGATAAAAATCAATGATTTTTTTAAAAAAAATAAAAAAAATCAGATTTTTTTTATTTAAATCGGATTTTTTTTATTTAAATTGGATTTTTTTTTATTTAAATCAATTTTTTTTAATTTTTATCGAATTTATTTTAATAAAAAACTTTTGGGGTAAAAATCTATCGTAAGATAGTTTTCTATTTAAGATACATAAATAATTTAGTTTATTCAGCCTGAAATGGAGCTTAGTTATGTAGCACAAGGCTGTATATTCTGCAACACTGGGACTATCGGTGAGTCAACAGCGGGTCAAAGGAGTAGCAGAGATGACAGTTGCTCTTTAAAAATTATGATTTAAATCGAGTTGATTTAAATCAAGCCTTTTTACTAGTGATTTAAATCATGATTTAAATGGTGATTTAAATCAACTCGATTTAAATCAAATCCACCCTGTATGAAGCCCTGTGAAGCAGCATATAAATCTAAGGCAGTGTTTCTCAACCTTGGAAGCTTGAAGATGGGTGGACTTCAACTCCCAGAATCCCTCAGCCAGCGCTGCTGGCTGGGGGATTCTGGAAGTTGAAGTCCACCCATCTTCAAGCTACCAAGGTTGAGAAACACTGGTCTAAGGGCTAGGGCTATTCCACAGACAATTATTGTGCCATTGTATTTCCAGGGTTGTTGGAGAACCAGCTGCCTGACCCAGAAGCGAAGTGCTGTGACGTGCAGTGGGACTCCTGTGATCCCCAACCGGACCGCAGCTACAACACCTCCACCAAATCCACCGAGTCGGAGTCATTCCACAGCCCCCGCCATGAAGACCCCCATCACCAGCAAGAGCAGCGGCAACGGCAGCAGAAGGAAAAGCAGCAGAAGGAACAGAAGCAGCACTATCACCTGTATTACCATCACCACCAGTACCCTCCCCCGTCTCTGCTGCCGGTCTCTGCAGGGTCTCGCCTCAGCCACAGCAAAATCCGGCTCTGCGTCCTGGTCCTTATGCTCCTGCACACCATGGTGTCCTTCTCTGGTGTGCACAGCAGTGAAGGCTTGAGCTTGGAGGTCCTTCCCGCCGTGGAGGAGAGCATCGCCAGAGACGAGTGACGGAGCGCGAGGGCAGCTCCTCAGGCAAAAAGAAAGGGCGGGAAAGGCGCCTGCGGGGGAGGGGAGGGGGCATTCCTTATACCTCTTTTGGGGGCACCGGTTGGGTGACATGCCATGCACAGACCCACCCCCACGTGGAAACCCCCCACCAAGAGCAACTCCTCGCAAGGGCCCGCCCTGGGATGCCCAGAGGGCTTGTGTGGAAACACAGCCTCCAGGAGGGCTCCATGAGCTCCTGGCCTGAAGCTGCAGAAGCCAGGCAGGGAAGGGGCAGAGGGGAAGGGGGAGCAGGTGGTCGTCTGCAAAGGCCAGTGCGAGGCTCCCGGGAGTGACCCCTGCTGCTTCTGCCACCACGTATCCTGGGTAAGGTTCCTGGCCGGGATGTTTCCCCTCCGGAGTGAGTAACTGGCCTGTGGCAGTGGCAGAAGTAGCTTGCCCAAGATCCAAGTCCTACACGAGGCCCATCCCAGACAACCCAGGGGTGATGACAGGGTTCCTCCCTTCCCTGTTTCTTAGACCTCTCTGGCCCCTTCCCCCCTTTCTCTGACCAAGAGCTGCAAGAAGCGCTGAAGGGGCCTTCCCAGGCTTTCTGTTGAGCCAGGGCCCAGGAGAAGTCAACAGCAGCTTGTGCAGTCTGGAGTCCCATGTTCCCAGAAGGGCTGAATTCCTTCACTGTCTGCCTATCATCTCTGTAAGATGTCCTCAAACACATGAAATACTGTATTTGCCTGAAAGAAAGATTAAGCTTTTCTCCAAAGGGATTACTTTCAAAATTGGAGGGGCATCTTAGATTCGTTGAGAATAGGCCAATAGAAGCCGTTCCTTTTCTGTTCTTTTTCGTTGAGTTACAGCGTTATAGTTTTGCAGGGGAAGGGGGATTATCTGCCATGCTGGCTCAGGAATTCTGGGAGTTGAAGTCCCCAAGTCATAAAAGGGCCATGGTTCCCCACCCGTACTCTAAGAGGTAGACATGCTGTCTTTCGCACAAGGGTAGGAAGTTAGAAATGCCCGTCTCCCTGTTTCTAGCACCCCCACAAAAAGATTATAGTCGATTGATTCCAAGTTGAGCCAGAATGTCCAAGCAAACACCTCTGAATATTTCCTGTGAGAAATACCAGCCCAGATGCAGGGTTTTTTGGGGGGGGGGCAATTGATAGGCTTGGCTTGGCTCTTTCTTTACAGAAACCAAAGGCATGTCCTTATTCTTGGCTCAATTAACCCTCTACCAAAACACTACCAGGTTTGGGTCCACATTCTTTCTTCAATTTGAATTTGCTATCTCTTCCCCGCCTATGCCCATGGGAAAAATGGTTCTATGCAGACACAATGCAGGCAGGCTGTTTCTGATACCCAAAAATTCTCTATCTGAATGTTAAATTTTCATTCAAGGAAAAAGGGAGACTCCTAAGAGACTCTTGACAAGGAAATATCTCTCTGTCTCTCTCTGTCTCTTTAATCTTACATTAAAGAACCATACATTTTTTTTCTCAAACCTCTCACGAAGGCCCTCACTCTCAGAAACGTGGATAGCGTCAAAAAGACTATTCTCCATCCGCAGCAGTTGGTGTGTTACATATCATCACTGAGAAAGAAGAATTTGTGACAACAATGAGGGGTATAAACAAGAGGGAGAAAAGTGAGCAGCTCTAAGGATGTGATTTGTACCAATAGAAGAGAATACTTGCAGCTAAGGATGGAACTGTGAGGTCCTTGGTGCTCTCTGACCTTGGTGGTTTTCTGGCAGACATTTCATTACCAAACTAAGTGACATCATCAGTGCACTGATATCAGTCTGCAAGAAAGCAACTAGACTCTGAGAGCAGCAAGAATCCCATAGGTGATTTGTGTTCTTCTAAAATAGACTCATTTAGAGACACTTAGGTCATAAAAAAATTAACCCTTGTTCTTGGCTTCTCCGTAACGTCTGACAAATCTTGAAGTGGAATAATTCCAGAAATCACATTCATTATGGATTTTTGTGCTCTCTGGTGATATGTTGGGCCACATTCCTTCCTCCTCAAAGAAAAGCTACTGGTTGGAATTGAATAATCATAGCAAATCACAGGAAGGCTATATTGTTATCTATTCATTCAATTCATTATCAGAGGGAACCGACATGTTGGGTTATTCTGCGGTCTGAGCTTTAGAACCTTCCATCCATCTCAAATTTATGATCAAAGTCCTGAATGCCCAAAGAGAGTCGTCTTCTTAACCCCACTGGATACTATGCAACATGAAAACAAAAGTGCATCTTGATCCAATCCACACAGTACATCTGCCTCAAGTATAAACTCCCCCTTTGCTCTCTCTCGCTCTCAGATTAAATTTGCCTCTTTTGAGGAGGAGCAGGAGGAAGAGGAATAGTGATGATAAGAAAGGGGTGAGATTGATCACTCCAAACCAGTGTATGCTTTCCAGAGGATCTCCAGGTAAGGTCTACTCCCAAGCCTGTAACGAGGTGCCAGGGATTGAAGTGCCTGCACCTTGTCCTTGCAGAGGTGTCCCCCCTCCACCTGATATGATCCTTCTTGGTGACATAATTTCTATAAGAATTGGCTATCCTTTAAAATATGCAGTTCAATTCATGATAAGACATCTTTTATTTTTGAAACCATATGTTGCATCATGGTGGCAGAGCACAGTGAGATCAAAAGAAGGCATAGTTTTCAATCCTATTTAAGACATACGGAAAATAAAATTCCCATACTGAAGCAGTGCAGGGCTTCATCCTTTGCAATGACTTCCTTTGCCATTCATGATGGAAAGGGCCAACAGATTGCCAATGAAAAGACTCAACAGTAGAACAGGATTCAACAGTATATTCACTATTGATTTACAATCAAAGACTCAGCCTTTGGGTTACCTTTAATCGCCTGGGACTCATAAGAAACTACCCCCCTCCCTGTCTTAGGAATTGGTGGATGGACCGTTGATCTCTTTATAGGTGGGGGTAAATAATGCAATGAATGCCATAGAAAACCCACTTAATTCAGGGTTAGCTTAAGCAGCCTCTGGTTGATTGAACCAACAGAACTGAACCCATTGAGTATTATTGGATGAAAGCAAAATGGAAGAAATATTGCTGCACTTGTGTTACTGATTCCAACAACAGTTTCTATTGCTGATTATTCTGAATTGGACCCCAAAAGATTGTCATTGCTTTTCACATTCCTGGATGGTTATTATAAATTCTCTTGGCTAAATTGGGCAGAGGAGGGTGTTTTTTCTTTTTTTTAAATTGAATTAAACAGAGTTATGTGATTCTGAAAAGTAGCGTAAGATAATTGAGCAATCATAAGAACAGGAACATGAGCTGGATCTGAGCAAAACCCATCTTAATTAGCATACGGCTTCTCACAGCAGCTAATGATCTGCTTGCCTGGAGGGGAGTTGGTCCTACTTCTCTCCTGCCTCTGTTTCCCTTCAACTGGTTTAGGGGCCATACTGGCCCTAGTCTGGAGGTAATACTGAGTTTACATGATTAAAGGACACTTGATAGAGCTATCCTCCATGCATTTAACCAATACCCCTTTAAATTATCCAGATTACTGACCATCACAATGTTCCAAAATAGATCCTTAGGAATTACACTTCTCCATTGAGAAAAATTGCCCACTTATCTTACTCTTTGCTTTCTCTTTATTTTATCAACAATCTATACAGGGACACATCCTCTTATCCCATGGTTGTCAAGGTTACTTAAGAGTCTTTGATGAACACATGCCTCTTAACAGAATAACAGAGTTGGAAGGGACCTTGGAGGTCTTCTAGTCCAACCCCCTGCTCAAGCAGGAGACCCTATGCCATTTAGAGAAATGGTGGTCCAGTCTCTTTAAAAATTTCGATGTTGGAACACCCACAATTTCTGGAGGCAAGTTGTTCTGTCAGAAAATTTCTCCTTAATTCCAGGTTACTTCTCTCCTTGATTAATTTCCATCCATTGCTTCTTGTTTTCTGATGCTTTGGAAAAATAGGTTGAACCCTCTTCTTTGTGGCAGCCCCTCAAATATTGGAACACTGTTATCACTCCTAGTCCTTCTTTTCATTAAACTAGACATACCCAATTCCAGCAACTGTTCTTTATATGATTTAGCTTCCAATCTCCTAATCTCTGTTGCTCTTCTCTGCACTCTGTCCAGAGTCTCCATATCTTTTTTACATCATGGCAACCAAAATGCAGTATTCCAAGTGTGGCCTTAGCAAGACCATATAAAGTGGTACTAACACTTCACGTGGTCTTGACGTGGAATCTGAAAGATTGGAGAGGGAGGATTAATCTTTATGGAAGACATGGTGATTTTCCTTCAGCAGAGCTTCTGTGTTTAGAGTAGTTTTTTTTAATGTAATCAGAATTTCACCAATTTATCTGGAACAGACATTTGATTTGTCTATATTTTCCTGGGTCTGCTTTCTAAAACGTGCATCCAGCTGGCAATTTGTTGCTGGGTAGTTTCTAAAGACATCTGGAAAATATTATTATCACTGTTTACTTGCATACTTCTCATTGCCTCCTTGAGAAAGACACTAGCAATAGCACTTAGACTTATATTTATTTATTATTATTTATTAGTTTGATTTATATGCCGCCCTTCTCCGGAGACTCAGGGCGGCTTACAATGCATTAAGCAATAGCCTTCATACTTTTTGTATATACCTGCTTAGTAGGGCTTTTTTGCCCCGCCCCCAAGCAGTGTTCTTTTTATACAAAGTCAGCTTATTGCCCCCACAATCCGGGTCCTCTTCATATACCGCTTCATAGTGCTTTGCAGCCCTCTCTAAGTGGTTTACAGAGTCAGCATCTTGCCCCCAACAATCTGGGTCCTCAGTTTAATGACCTCAGAAGGATGGAAGGCTGAGTCAACCTTGAGTGAGTGAGAATTGAACTGCCAAACTGCTGGCAGTCGGCAGTGAGCAGAAGTAGCCTGCAGTACTGCATTCTAACCATTGTGCCATCACAGCAATACAGGTTCATATGACGTTAATATAAAAGCAGATTCATCTAGTTTCTTTGCAAACTGCATCATTCCATAGTGTCTCTTTTTACTACTTGACCCAGTGGCCCAAATGGTTCTCTGGCCAGTTTTTGACTTTGAACATAAGTTCTTACTGTTTTCCTTTAGTATTTTTTGCCACATGCTCTTCAATTATTACCACTTTATTTGCATCTCTTATTATCACCTACTTTCTCTGCCAAAGTCTGTTTCCCTTTCTGTTCTCCGTGAAGTGGGCTTTCCATTTCTCAAAGGAAATTTTTGAACTTTTACAGCTACATAGATGCTACTTAAACATATTAGAAGCCATTTCCCGGACTTGGTTGATCCTTCTCTTCTAAACAGGATACATTCTACTTCAGTTACTGTAGTTTGGAAAAGACTCTGTAGTTTGGAAAAGACAGATTCAGCTGTCTGAAAAGCATTAAAGCAGTCAGCACATGGTTAGGAAGCCTGAAATACGATGGCCTGCCCTTCCCGCACCCCTCCAGCTACAGGGAGAGATCACCCCAACAAAGTGTGCTTGAGTAAGACTGGCCATTAATCAGGAACTACCGGTACAAAAATATGCTGTCAGCTTGGATTCGAAATAAAGGAAGCACCAATTTTCTTTTACTGGATGAGTTGCAACTACTTCTGTGGCAGCACCAAATATACTGGGGGCAGTGGGAGGGTGGGGGGACCAGGCTCCTACAGAGAAAGGCAGAGAGGGCAACTAGGGAACCTGAAGTGTTCGGAGGTGGGCAGTGCAGACTTTTTGCAGCAGGAGGAATGTGCAGCCTGTTGAGCTCAGATTCTTGCAATTGCTGACGTTTGATGGGAGATAATCTACCCTACACAGTTTGTTCTGAATGAGAAAAGAAAGGTTTTGATTCTACACAATTTACACACCATTTTCTATATAGATTACTCCCCCCATAGATTTTTAGGTGGAGAAAGTTTGTACGGAAATGACCCTTGTCAAGGATCATCAGAGTTTTTGGCCTGGTGGACGCAACTGGAATTTAAAAAAAAAAACATTTTAGGTGAAATGATTGGTTGTGGGGAGAGGCGGCTCAGTCTCAAAATAGTTGCATCTGAGACCAAATATAAAACACCAATTTATCAGCTGGTTACTGTCGCCCCCTCCTGGTGGGTGCCACGGAAAGTGTCTCCTGACATGGATTTGCAAGCAGCATTTTGGAGACTCCAGGCAGAAAGTTTTAAAAGAACAAGTACAGGAACAAGAGAGCTTGAATGGGGGAGTGAAAACATTTGATATTTGCTTGTGGCTCCTGCTTGTTGGGCGCCAGACTCGCAAATAGTGCAAGAGGATCATATGGAGCATATGTCCTGGGAAGAGAATGTTCTGGGTCTCGTGAATCCTGTTAAATTCTGGGAATTGAAGTCCACACATCTTAAAAGTTGTCAAGGTTGAGACACAAGGTTGTAGGTAATGTCTAAGACAGTGTTTCTCAACCGTGGAAACTTGAAGATGGGTGGACTTCAACTCCCAGAATCCCCCAGTCCACACATCTTAAAGTTGTCAAGGTTGAGACACAAGGTTGTAGGTAATATCTAAGACAGTGTTTCTCAACCTTGGAAGGTTGAAGATGGGTGGACTTCAACTCCCAGAATCCCCCAGCCAGCAGCGCTGGCTGGGGGATTCTGGGAGTTGAAGTCCACCCATCTTCAACCTTCCAAGGTTGAGAAATACTGGTCTATGATGTCCTGTGAAAATAACTCCTGTTGATAGGTGCTCCCTCAGAAATAATGATCCTGTAGGATTTTGTTTGAGGCCATCTGAGAATCAGACTGGCAGATTTGATAAATCCATAGAACAGATCCAAATGTGTTTATTTAAAAGGCTTCTACGCCACATATTAAAACTCTTTTAAGTGGCATAGAAGCATTGGACACCGATCGTTCTTTAAAACATTCAAAGTATCCCCTAAACATGAAAAAGATTATGAATTGTCACAAGATACAATATTTCAACTCTGTGTTTTTGTAGTTTCAAAAGTTCCTAAGGTTAGTCAGACCAAATTGAGAAATCAGAAGATGTTTTAATTGAATAAATTGCCATTTTGCATTTTAGAACACCCAAATTATTATAGAACATAGAATCATAGGATGGGAAGGGATCTTGGAGGACTTGTAATCCAACCCCCTGCTTGATCAGAAAATTCTATACCATTCTTGACAAACGTTTGCCTAATCTCTTCTTGAAAAGCTCTGTTGATGGAGCACCCACAATTTCTGGAGGTAAGCATTCTACTGATTAATTGTTCTCACTGTCAAGAAATTTCTGCTTAATTCTATGTTGGATGTCCCTTAATGATCTTCCACCTGTTATTTCTTGTCCTGCCTCAGGTGCTTTGGAGAATGGGTTGAACACCTCTTCTCTGTGACATCCCATCAATTATTCAGATAAGCTCAGCCACTTATTTTCTTCCTGGTTCTTGTGAGGTGCAATCTATCCCCTGCCAGAAGCTCTCCGTGTACGTAATTTAGACTGTGGTCCAGAAATCCTCTTTCAATGGCATCATCATTGAAATCAGTGATTTACAGTAGTGGCCAAAATTGTGGGAACCTTTTGGAAAAAGTCTATTTTCTAAAACTAGCTAATAACACCACTTTTTTTTTGGGAGTAATACCATAAAATTATGTATCAATGGAAAGATAATTTAATTAAGAATGTAATCAGAAGTGGGTTTCAGCAGGTTCTGACCAGTTCTGGAGAACCGGTAGCAGAAATTTTGAGTAGTTCGGAGAACCGGTAGTAAAAATTCTGACTGGCCCCACCCCCATCTATTCTCTGCCTCCCAAGTCCCAGCTGATCGGGAGGAAATGGGGATTTTGCAGTATCCTTCCCCTGGAGTGAGGTGGGAATGGAGATTTTACAGTATCCTTCCCCTGCCACGCCCACCAAGCCACACCCACCAAGCCATGCCACACCACAGAACCGGTAGTAAAAAATTTTGAAACCCACCACTGAATGTAATGCAATAACTTTTATGAAGAATTTGTTATTAGAATAGCAGTAACAGTATAAAGAAACAAAGTGAAACGTAGAAAAAATGAGATATACAAAAATTATCATGTCAGTTAATACTTAGTTGGATAACCTTTAGCATGAATTATGGCCTTACAACATCTTTCTTTAAATTATTATTATTTAGACTTCTATACCGCTTCATAGTGCTTTACAGCCCTCTCTAAGCGGTTTACAAAGTTAGCATATAGCATATTGCATATTAGCATATTGCATTAGCATTAGCATATTGCCCCCAACAATCTGAGTCCTCATTTTACCCACCTCGGAAGGATGGAAGGCTGAGTCAATCTTGAGCCGGTGAGATTTGATCTGCTGATCTGCTGAACTAGCAGTCAGCAGTCAGCTGAAGTAGCTGCAGTACTGCACTCTAACCACTGCGCCACCTCGGCTCTGTTCCCATGGAGTGAACAAAGTCTTTTAGTTCTGCAGCTGTTATAATGTGAAACCAAGATTGAATGATTGCTTCTATTAACTGGGTTTTATTGATGGGTCGCTTTTGACTAACAAGTTTCTTTAGTCAGCTCCATAGATTTTCAATTGGGTTAAGGTCTGGGCTATTCCCAGGCCATTCCAGCAGTGGAATAAGATTATCTTGAAACTCCAAAAAAAAAGTGATGTTATTAGCCATCAAACCTCAAAAATACACTTTTCCCAAAAGGTTTCCACAATGTTGGCCACTACTGTACTTCTAAAATCCTGCACTTCCTCATTGGATGTTGGCCTTCCATTAGAAGTACAGATACGACCTGTGCTCCCATTTTGTTGGATTTCATGCCTAGATACACATAGTCTTTTGTTATTGCTTTCAGGCTCTTTGTTGTCTCACACATCCCATGTGTACACAACACATTTCTTCAGACTCAGGTTTTCATAGCAAGTTAAATAAAATGACATAAAAGTTTAAAGGTAGTCCTCCGTGTTACAACTACAATTGAGCCCAAAATTTATGTTGCTAAGTGAAACATTTGCTAAGTGAGTTTATCCCATTTTACAACTTTCCTTGCCACATTTGTTAAGTGAATCACTGCAGTTGTTAAATTAGTAACAAGGTTGTTAAGTGAATCTGGTTTCCCCATTGACTTCGCTTGTCAGAAGGTCACAAAAGGGGACCCCAGAACACTGCAACCGTCATAAATGTGAATCAGTTGTCAAGCATCTGAATGTAATTCATGTGACTATGGGGATGCTGCAGTGTGAAAGCAGCACAGTGTGTGAAGTGTGAAAAATGGTCATAAGTCACTTTTTTCAGTGCCATTGTAACTTCTGTCACTAAGTGAATTGTTGTAAATTGAGGACTACCTGTATTCATTAAGCGTGAGAAGATTTAAAGTCATCAAAGTTCTATCCAACAAAATGCAATTCAGTAGTGAGAAAAGTAAAGTTTTATGCTTAGGCAAGAAAAATGCACAGGTATAGCATAGGTGGTTCCTGGCTCAACAGAAGTAACTGTGAGAGGGACCTAAGGGTCATGGTGGACCATCACTTAGGTATGAGCCAGCAGTGTGCTGCAGCTGCCCAAAAAGCCAACACAGTCCTAGGTTGCATCAATAGAGGGATAGTAACAAGTTCATGTGAAGTGATAGTACCACTTTATATTGCATTGCTGAGACTACACTTGGAGTACTGCACCCAGGTCTGGTCACTATGATATAAAAAGATGTTGAGAGCCTAGGAAGGGAGCAGCAAAGATGGTAAGGGGTGTGGAAGCTAAAATGTATGATAAAGGTAGTAGGTATGCCTACTCTTAACAAAGAGAAGGACTACGGGTGACATGATAGCTGGCTTCCAGTACTTAACAGGGCCTGTTACAGGGAAAAGGAGTTTGACCTATTCTCCAAAGTACCTGAGGGCAGAAGAAGCAGAAATGGGTGGCAGATCATTAAAAAGCGATCCAACCTAGCAATAAGCAGAAATTTCTTGACAGAGAACAGTTAATCATGGAACCACTTCCCCCCAGAAGTGGTGGGTGCTCCATCTTTGGAGTTTTCAAGAAGAGACTGGACAGCCATTTGTTTGGCATAGTATAGACTCTCCTACTTGAGCAGGAGGTTGGACTGGAAGACCTCCAAGGTCCCTTCGAATCCTATTGTTCTATGTGCAAAGTGTGCAAAGAGCAATATGGAAAAGATTTGCCATGCTCAAGAAATGGCGCCCTTTCTGTAAAAAAAAAAATGGGGCTTATGTAGACAAGTTAGAGATTTATTCCTTTATTGCATTAACAGTCGTTCCATTTTGCTTTCAAAATAAATTAGAAATAGGGGATGGTCAGGAAACAAAAACATTTATTTCAGCCTTCAGCCACAGTATATAACTCTGCCATGTGATCTGAACAATTATTTTCTCAGATGAGAATTGATGGAAAGATTTACTGAGAAGTTGGCACCTGGTCCCATCCACCTTTCGTTTTTCGACAGTATAACATAAGGATAACTTCAGGAGACCCTGTTTTAGGGGTTTGAGCAAAAGGATCCATCTTTCTACTTCCTTCACAAATACATGTTTTCTCCATCTTAAAGATCCCTTAGGAAATGTTTCTGTTCACAGCTTCCAATTTTGTGTATCTTTCCAAATATTTTCTTAACCTTGGAGGAGGCAAGGGCTATCAATGCCGCGGCCTTTGAACAATGATGAAAATGGAAAGTCTGATCATATTTGAGTGTATATCAGAGAAGACCTTTCTTGAATAGAGAGGGACGTGCATCCGAGATAGAATTTACAGAGAGCATCTGGAAATCTTATTTATTACATGGCCATTAACTGTGCCATTGCACGAGACCAAACATATCAGACTCCATAAAGCTTGCTTTTGATTAAACAGCCACCTGTTCTCATTGCATTCTTAGAGGATAGCATTTCATAAACCTATCAAGAGACCAAGTTGCTCGAGCACCTGAGATTTCTGATATTACGGACAGCTCAGTCCTTCAGCTCTAATGCCACAATCCCTGATTTTGCAGCTTCTGTGGTTTTCCCTTTAACTCTGCACATCTGGTTTTGTCCTGATTCTGTATTATTTCCTAGAGCACAAAATTCCAGCATAATTTCTGAACACATCTTCCCAGATTCAGGGTCCATGCTGCTGACCAGACAAACATCCAGATGCTACTCATACTTACATGGTTAAGCCTGCCAAATAGCCACATCTTTGCATTCCTGCCAATGATAACTCTTGGTAGAATAGTTAATAGCTCTAACAAGCAAAGCACAGGCAGCTTCTGGGAACTGCTTCCTAGAGCAGGGCTTTCCAACTTTGGCAACTTTAAGCCTGCCGGACTTCAATTTCCAGAATTCCCCACCAGGTTTAAAGTTGCCAAGGTTGGAGACACCTGTCCTAGAGGATAAACTGTGACCCCCAATATGCAAATTCTTAAAAGTAAAAGTGGGTGGAGGAATATCAGAATGTCAGCTTTTCTCCCCAACTGTACTAAATGAGGGTGCATGCACCTAACTCAGAGGATGTGATCCCCATAATCATTAATGCCTCCCCTCCCACTGTTTCTTGCTTTTCTAAAAAAAATGTTTTGAAATTCAAATGTGTATTTAAAATTCAGGGTAGACCTGAGAATATGCTTCTGTTCTTTTTGTGGCCAGAAAACTACTTTTCAAGGCAGATTTGGCAAAGCCTCCAATATCCAGCCAGGTTGGTTTTCAAATCCTACACGGTACAAAATAATAACATACCCTAGATGTGCTTTACGAACTGCAAATGTCAGGGTCTTTGGGCTGTAGGTGTCTGTGGGGATTCTCGGTCATCCAGGCCATAGTTGTCCCGAAGGTGTTTTTTCAAAAGGCAATTGGACTTTCTTGGTTTTGTCTTTGAAGATGTTTTGCTTCTCGTCCAAGGAGCTTCTTCAGTTCTAAAGAGGCTTCTTGGAGGAGAAGCAAAACATCTTCAAGGATAAAACCAAGAAGGTCCAGTTGCCTTTAGAAAAAGCACCTTTGGGACTTTGGGCTGTTAGAATAGCAGGTAGGAAAGGAAATGGTCCAGGAAGACATAATTTCTAACCCATTCTAACATCTCATTTCACAGGTAGGGTTATTCCTCTTTTCCCTTTGGCCATTGCTGTCTCCTGGGTTGAAGGAGCCCTTTCTGTTGTGAGATTTTTCTGTTTGGGCAGGAAGCCAGGTCTATGGAATTGGGGTGCTGGGGGGGGGGACCTGAAGACCAGCAGGGGGAAGCTCCTCTTTCCTCTTCATGCTATTGTTTGTTTATTAAGATCCCCTTGAGGGCCTTCCTTGGAATAAAAGAGGCTATGCCACCCAAAGGGGAGCCGGCCAGAGAGGGAAGGGTATCAAGGCAGACCACCACACGAATTGTCGGTCTGCTTCTGCCACAGAGAGGAACCCCTGGGCTGCGATGGCAAGGAGCTTTTTGCAGAACATGATTGAGATGTTTGGAAAACTACAAGACGTGTTGCTGAACTCAACCTTAAAACTCTTTTGTTCCCTCATGGCCTTGTTTCTCTCTCCAGCCTCCTTCTCCCCTCAGGCCCTCTTCCCCTCAGGCCCTCTGTCCCCCCTTTTCTTCCTCTCCTGTCATAAGAAAATGGCTGTGCTCTTTGAGGGAGCACTTTTCTTAGGTCATTTTATACACTGTGCTTCATGTTTAGAACTTTTTTGCACTAGTTCCTATTACATTTGTTTTCCAAGATGGTTTGACAAAAAAAAAACAAACAAACAAAAAAACAAACAAAAAAGGAGGGGGGAAATGATAAAAATCATGCTATAATTCAGTTGTATTAAACTATTATTATTATCCTATTACTCTCTGTGTTTCAATAGTCTCTGTACCTGTAATGCTTTCAGTTCTGTTGTATTTTGGATCAGGGAACTACTCTGCTCCTGTTTAACCCAGTAAAGAAATAAAATGTTATGAATTGATAACTTTTTATCTGGTGTGTGATTTTCTTGACAGCTAGAAATATTCACTTCCAGATGTGTCTGTAGATTGCAGATAGGTAGAGAAATATATCCATGTGTTGAACTGTGAGACTTGATCTGATGTCCTGAAAGGCAAATTTCTTAAAAACTGGAATATTTGGGGGATTGTTTGCCTTTATTGCCTTCTGGGCTGTTTTTTAAATTTCCTACAGCTCTTTAATGTCTAGTGGTCTCCCATGGCAAGTGGAGAAAAGGTCATCAGAAGATCTGGGAGGAAATGTTACCTGCTGTAGGAACTGAGAAAGACACTGGGAGAGTTTGGAATTAGGTAAAAATGTGAAAACAAGATGTTCCTGTGGAACAATTTGCATAAGTGGAGAAATATGTTCCTTTTGGCCTGGGCACAATGAAAGCAGGCTGAGTGAAAAGGGAGAGAAAAGAGAAGGAAAGAGACATGTTCAATGAGGAGGAGGAGCAAGAGTTATCTTGGATCAAAAGAATAGAATAATAATAGAGTTGGAAGGGACCTTGGAGGTCTTCTAGTCCAAACTCATGCTCTAGCAGGAGACCCTCCCCTCCCCTAGGGTGTCAAACTCAAGGCCCGGGGGCCGGATCTGGCCCTTGGGGCGCTTAGATCTGGCCTGTGGGACTGCCCTGGAAACAGTGAAGGACCGGCCTGTGATGCCTCTGCTAGTGAAAACAGAGCTCAGGAGGCTGTGTGTGGCTCTCCTGAGCTCTATGTTCGCTGGCAGAGGGTTGTAGGAGGCCATCGCAGCCGAAAATGGAGCTCGGGAGCCCGTTTTTGCTGGCAGAATGCTCGGGCCACCATAGGCGCCCCCGACACAAGTGATGTTGAGTTGGCCACACCCATCCTGGCCTCCAAGGTCAAACACAACTCAATGAAATCGAGTTTGACACCACTACCCTACACCACTCCAAATAAATGGTTGCCCAGTCTGTTTTTGAAAGTTTCCAGTGGTTGAGCACCCACAACTTCTGAAGACAAGCCATTCCACTGGTTAATTGTTCTCATTGTTAGGAAGTTTCTCCTTAGTTCTAGATTGCTTCTCTCCTTGGTTAGCTTCCATCCATTATTTTTTGTCCTGCCTTTTGGTGCTTTGGAAAATAGCTTGACTCCCTCATTGACAGGGTTCTGAGTAATGCACCCATTCGAAACAGGACTCCAAGGCAGGTAGATTCCTCAAAGTACAAGTTTATTGGATACATCATATCAGCACAGCTGGTGAAAACCAACTCTTAACAGTTCCCATAGTTTTCACCTAATTAAAAAGAGTAGAATCCCCCCTCCCAGGTGTCACCAGTCACATTGTCCAATGAAGATGGATGGCAGGCTCCTCTCCTCCTTCAACAGCCACCGCTTTCAATGACCTTGGTTCCCACAGGAAAAATTTTTGTTTTGACTACGCTATTTACTTCCCACTCCCTCCCTTCTCCCTCTCAGGCTTCGTAGCAACTATGAGGCAGCACAAGATGGCTTCAGCCGAGCTCACTTCAGAGTTGACACTCGTCTTTGTAGGAGCTTCTCAAATATTGGAACAGAGCTATCATGCCTCCCCTAGACCTTTTTATTAAATTAGACATACCCAATTCCTGCAACCATATATTTTATCCTCCAATCCCCTAATCATTTTTGTTGCTCCTCTTTGCACTCTTTTCAGAGTCTTAATATATATATATATATATCTTTTTTCTTTTTTCATAGGCTTTTATGTGCATATTCTCTCTAGCCAGGTTTTACCTATGTAAACTTAGTTGTTCTTCAGCCCTAGGTTCTGTGAAATCTCATTCACAAGTTCTTCGGCCCTTTTTCTGCTGACAAACTGCAACTCTGTGTTGCTTCCTGGGAGACCCAGATAGCTATTTCTGCCTCTTAAGGCGTCCTCAGTGGGCCACACCCACTTCCCAATTATCCTCCCTGTAAAGGCATAATGTACCTTTTTTCTTTTTTCATAGGCTTTTATGTGCATATTCTCTCTAGCCAGGTTTTACCTATGTAAACTTAGTTGTTCTTCAGCCCTAGGTTCTGTGAAATCTCATTCACAAGTTCTTGGGCCCTTTTTCTGCTGACAAACTGCAACTCTGTGTTGCTTCCTGGGAGACCCAGATAGCTATTTCTGCCTCTTAAGGCGTCCTCAGTGGGCCACACCCACTTCCCAATTATCCTCCCTGTAAAGGCATAATGTACCTTTTTTCTTTTTTCATAGGCTTTTATGTGCATATTCTCTCTAGCCAGGTTTTACCTATGTAAACTTAGTTGTTCTTCAGCCCTAGGTTCTGTGAAATCTCATTCACAAGTTCTTGGGCCCTTTTTCTGCTGACAAACTGCAACTCTGTGTTGCTTCCTGGGAGACCCAGATAGCTATTTCTGCCTCTTAAGGCGTCCTCAGTGGGCCACACCCACTTCCCAATTATCCTCCCTGTAAAGGCATAATGTATCTTTTTTCTTTTTTCATAGGCTTTTATGTCTGGTGTCATTCGTCGTGTTAGGGACTCGTTTGTCAATAAGGGCGGGTTTCCAAATGGCTGGTAGGCGGGAGGTATCGTCTCGTTTGTTCATGCTGTGTGGGCGTTTTTCTATCTCGATGGCTTCTCTGATTATTCTGTTGTTAAAGTGTTCCAAACGAGTCCCTAACACGACGAATGACACCAGACCCACACTCACGAGTGCCACACCTGATGTCACCATCACACATCCACGCAGAAAGCAGACTCAAACCCACACTGATAATGAGTCACGACCAAGGACCAGAAGCCAGACCGCAGCTGCATCATTAGCCACTTTAAACCCCTCCAATCCATACATGAAGCAGACTGACACCCACCATGAAGAGCTCGCACGGCCACAAACACGAAGCCAAACAACAACAACGCAGCTCACCAGCTCAAATCCCCCTGCAACTCAGACTAAACTGAGCACAACCAAGCCCCCACCCAAACAGAACACACCCCCAGCCAATCAGAGCACAGCCAAGCCCCTAACCAATCAGAACACACCTCCACCCAATCAGAACACAGCCAAGTTCCCACCCAATCAGCTCACACCCCCACTAGCAGTTAAAAGGAAGAGACAGCTGCGATCTCACATTGCTCCTGGAAGCACGAAGCCGAGAACACCAGCCTGAAGATGACGAATGAGACTTCGTCGAAACGTCGCCAAGACACTTCCAATTTTACGTGGGAGAAGACCCGAATAACCAAAGACCTACATACAAACACCCGCGAAAACCTGAGAAAACAAATATATATATATATATATATATATATATATATATATATATATATATATATATATATATATATATATATATTTGTGATGACCAGAGCTGGATGCAGTATTCCAAGTGTGTTCTTCCTAAGGCTTTGTAAAGAATCCTTCAAAATCCTGGAATTAGTTCTTCTATCCCTCCAGTCTGAACAAAATCAAGTTTTACTTTAGGTTGCCCACTAGATTTAGGAAATAATTTAAAACATTTAAGTTAGAAAGAAAAATAGATAAAAATCACTTTTCCTCTTTCTCAGTATGAGGGAAAGAATACAATTCTTTTTATGAATGTAGCAAATTCTTTGGTCAGATTCTTTAAGAAATACCTTAAGTTTTCAATTATATTTTTGACTGTTCAAAAAGGAAAGCATGTTCTTTTGTGATCATCCTGAAAAAAAAGATAATAATATTCAGGTTCCCTCAAGAAAAAGCATCAACAGGTTGGGATGACTTAATCTTTGCACTGACAAGTTAGGCCTCTCCAGATCTTTTATTCCTCTGGGTTTGCTCTTTGAAGCCGTGGTGCAGAAGCTTCCTATGGGCAAAAGTCCAATCTTGCAAGCAAGTCCCCTAATCAAGAGATGATATGGGGACCTCAAGGATTGAGTAGGGGGCTGTTATTACTGTTTCATTGGATGAAGAGACAGAGGGAGTGCTAATTAAATTTACAGATGACTCAGAATTCAACGAGATACAGCTCTATCCATGGGATAGAAGCAGCAAGGGCAGAATGACCAAGCCACAGGAGAATATGATGTGGAGAACATATGGTTTATAAGGAAGCAGATCTCAGGAAGAAGTTCCTAGTATATAGTAAAAGTTGTTCTACAATGGAACAGACTACCTCAGAAACGGCTGGATTTTCTTTGGATGGAGGTGTTTAAAGAGAGCTTGGATGGTCATCAGTTGCTGATGCTGTAATGGATTCCTGCACTGGGTGTAGGATTGAACAAGATGTTCTCTAAAGCCATTCCAACCCTTATATTCTATGATTTTATGACCTAAGTGTCAAGGTTCCGACTAATGAACCCAAGCAAATCAGAACTCTGAGACTGGGATCCTTCTCAAAGGTCTTCTTTATTGAGTACATCATATTGGCATTGCTTCAAAGGAAAAACAACTCTAAATCTTTCTCATGGTTTCAGTATAATTAAAATAGGAAATAACTCCATCCCTAAATGTCACAGGTCATGTTGGCCAATTGGGTTAATTGGTGGGCTCTCCAGGCACCCCTTTCCCAACCTTATCCATTGCCAGTAGAGATGACCTTGGTTCTCACAAGAAAACTCTCTGTTGTGTCTAGTAAGGCATGCCAACCTCCTTCCCACCCTTCCCCCTCTGTGTGGCAACTGAGGACCAGGAAAATGGCTGCTGCCAGGTTCAGTTCGAAGTTGACACTAGTTTTGGGACTGGATTGGCAATGCAAGGACATCAGATCATTAAGAACTGTTTGTTTTCCTTCTGGCAAACTTTTTTCCACAGGCTCATCTTCATGTGTGGAGATGCTCCTTCCCTCAACTTGGCAACAGGCTTCAGTCTAGCCACTCCTTCAGTTAGGAAGGCACCTGATCTTATCTCTATGCTTTGCTGTAGGGCATGCCTGCACACACACATATGCATAAGGAGATTTGCAAATAAATCAATTTGTTTTAATACCAGCTGCTGCAATTCTTCCTTGTTCACAAATAAGAGGTTAGACATGACAGGATCAATGAAGAATCTTATTCTAATGACACCGAAGAGTTGTCTGTTGAGGTTATCAAATTCAGATTCTCCAAACCAAGAATAATTCTGTTAATGGAGTATGTAAACTAATCAAAGCAAACCCCAAAGGTTAGTAAACGTTCATGATAGCAATGCTAAAAGAACTGAGATGTTTTCTAGGGACTGTCAAGATCAGCAGTTGTGGTTGGGCTTTGACATGAATTGACTTCTCAATCTTATTATTCAGAATGCTTTGGCACTTAGACCAGGAAAGAAATCTGTAATGTTGCCGTCCATGTTATTTGATGTAATTCATACCAAATTGGGTGGGATAAACTATGCAAAAATCAAATTCATTATGTCCTATAAAGGTGTCTGGACTATGCAAAAGGCTACCCTTATTTATCTTTAAGTAATAATAAATATATTGCATGTATCTCAATATTTTAAATTCAGTTCAAATATCCTGAAGATTTGTGAGAAGAACAAGACCAAAGAAAAACAGTAAAACAATTGAATTCCAAAGGCAAATGGTATCCATGAGAATTCCATAAATGTTTGGAAAGTGGGAATTTAATTTTGGAGTTGGAGATGCTTTACCATTCCAGATAAATGGCTGACCAATCTCTTCATTAAAAACTCCAGAGATGAAGCACCCACAACTTCTGAAAGCAAGCCATTCCACTGATCAATTGTTCTAATTGTCAGGAATTTTCTCCTTAGTTCCAGGCTGATTCTCTCCTTGATTAGTTTCCATCCATTGCTTCTTGTCCTGCCTTCAGGTGCTTTGGAGAATAGGTGGACCCCTTTTTCTTTGTGGCAATCCCTAAAACATTGGAACACTGCTATCATGTCACCCCCTAGACTTCTTTCTGTTATAGTAGACATACCCAGTTCCTGCAACCATTTTTCATATGTGTTACCCTCCAGTCCCCTAATCATCTTTGTTGCTCTTCTCTGCACTCTTTCCAGAGTTTCTACATCTTTTTCATATCGTGATGACAAAACTGCATGCAACATTCCAAGTGTGGCCTTACCAAGGCATTATAAAGTAGTACTTCATATGATCTTAATTTTATCCCTGCGCAGCCTAGGACCATGTTAGCTTTTTTGGCAGCTGTGGCATATTGCTGGCTCATATTTAAGTGGTTATCCTAGATCCCTCTCAGAGATACTGGTAATGAACCAAATACTACCTATTCCATACCTGTGCATATGGTTTTTCTTGGCTAGGTGTTACTTTTCTCACCACTGAATTTAATTTCGTTGGATATGTTTAAGTGTTCAAGTCTGTTGAGATCCTTCTGGATCTTGAGCCTATCTTCTGGAGTGTTGGTTATTCCCACCAGGTTGATGTTGTCTACAAATGTATGAGTTCCCCTTCTATCTCCCCCCACCCCATCTAAATCCTGTATGAAGATATTGAAGAGTTCTTGGCCTAAAACAGAACCTTGAGGAATTTCACTGCTTACTTCACTCTATGTAGATGAAGTGCCATTAAAGTACCATTTAGAGATATGATGTAGTGGTAAATGTAATGATTTTAAAAATGTAAAATTTATGTAACATTTACAAATTAAAAAATTATAAAATTCATATGAACTTAAAAAATTAACTTCACAAATGTTAAAAATTAAAAAAAATTATAGAAGTTTAAAATTTATTTCTATATGAAAATGTAAAATTTGAAAAATGATAGCAAATTTGAAAAACAGGATTCAAGAACCTAACCCCTTTCTTCCTTTTATAAAATTAAAAACCTATATATATTTTATTTTACTCAACATTTATGGAGGATTGTAACCTTTTGAGGTTAATGTTGGGGTAATGCTTATTATAGCTCCTCTTGTGGCCGGGGTTGAAATTCGTTGATTCCTTTCTTACTGCACCATTTTAGATTGTAAATGTTTTTGTAAATATTACCTCCAAGATTTCTTGGAAAATCTTTATCTAAAAACATGTATGTTAAAGGAGAAGTAGGCGAGCTATGAAGAAAAACAGTTGCAGTGCTTCCCAGAAGCAAAGGCTAGGCACTTTGAAGGAAAAACAGAACATTTGGACTTATCCAGACATGAATAAGCGTTCTGACAGAACCAAAGCTTTGGGCAAAAGATTCTATTACAAACTTTCATTAAGTCATTAACTGTATAACAGAGTTGGAAGGGACCTTGGTGGTTTTCTAGATCATGGGTCTCCAACCTTGGCAACTTTAAGCCTGGTGGACTTCAACTCCCAGAATTCCCCAGCTAGCAAAAAGTTGAAGTCCGCCAGGCTTAAAGTTGCCAAGGTTGGAGACCCCTGTTCTAGATCAATCCATTGCTCAATCAGGAGACCCTATACCATTTCAGACAAATGGTTGTCCAATCTCTTCTTAAAAGCCTCCAGTGATGGAGAACCCACAACTTCTGAAGGCAAGCTGAACAGTGATTCTGAACAATCACTGGTTGATTGTTCTAACTGTTAGGAATTTTCTCCTCAGTTCTAGGTTGCTTCTCCCTGTGGTTAGTTTCTATCCATTGTTTCCATTCTTGCCTTCAGGTACTTTAGTTTGCACTGTTCATGAGGTTGACACAGTTTCCTCTTCCCTCTTGGAAGAATGCCAGATGGGTTGCAGAAGAACTGTACAGATGCGGCACAGTGCTCACCCCTGAGCAAGGAAACTCAGGTCAGCCAGGGATCTGCGGCATGCAGATAGGAAGGTTATTTTCATTCATCAATGCTGGCCTTCCCCCAAAAGATCTGAATGTGTACCCAGGTGGGCCAAAAGGGGGAAGGAATTTTCCATGCCAAGACATAGACTGCTGCAGTCCTGGACTCCAAATATTGCTTTAGTGGTTATCTATGACTGCATGGGACCATCTCATTCAGGCCAATTGGATCAGTGATGTGATCTAGATCAGGGGTCTCCAACCTTGGCAACTTTAAGACTTGTGGACTTCAACTCCCAGAGTTCCTCAGCCATCTTGGGAACTCTGGGAGTCAAAGTCCACAAGTCTTAAAGTTGCCAAGGTTGGAGACCCCTGATCTAGACCAATTCTGGGCTCCCAGCAGAGAAGCATGCACAGACCACAACATTCAGTTCAGGCCTTTCTTGGTGGAACATTTTGTTAGACGTTTATGTCTTTTGAATGTGCCTGGAGGAACAGATTAGCAGCTTATAAAATCCTAATTAGTTAATTCATTAGGAAGGATGATAGAGGAGCTCCACCCAGTCTGACTGGAGCCTTACCTGCTGAGCTTTTCATGATGCTTGTAACTCCAGTCAAGAAGGCGAAGCTGATCAAGACTAGGCATGGCCTTCTGGAATTCTGTTAGGGACAGGAGAAGCGGAGGAGAGGCAGGGGATGGAATAAATGCCACCAAGAGTGTGCTTCAGCTTCATTCCCTAGTAACTGGACTACATGAAACAATTCCATCCAGTTTGATGCAAAGCCATGTTTTATATTGGAAATGAGATTTTGAAAGAATTCATTTCTGGACATCTCTAGATATCTGGAGGGACAAATCCAAGAGATGCATTTTTTTTCCCTTTGGTTTTAAATGGAAGGTGGAAGGTTTAAATGGAAGGTTTCCTTTGGCTTTTAAATGGAAAAGGTGCACCCACCAGCCTCCTGGAGGCTCCCTTTCCACCTGGAAGAAAGGCCAGGACTGTCTTGAACAGGGAAGAGGAAACAAAGTGTATCTTAGATGGACTTGCAGCTCCAGGGAAAACTAGGAGGTTGGACTGGAAGACCTCCAAGGTCCTTTCCAATTCTGTTATTCTGTGGGTTGTTCTTATATATGATTCCGGACAGAACTGGGGCAGAGCAGACCATCCTGATACTGCCGAAATGCCACGTTCAGTATCACTAGCCGTGGTGTCCTTCTGCTCAAGCCATGAGCATTAGCAATAGCAATAGCAATAGCAATGCTTGTTTTTCAGTGGTTTCCCTCCTTCTTTCCTGCCTGCCTGGCTTCAGTTGGGAGGGAGAGTTTCATTGGGGTGCCATCGTGAGCAGGGCCATCCTTCTTTTCCTCTGCTGTTTAGCATCTATGAGAAGCTTCTGGGAGAGTCCTCAAGCAGCATGACTTGAAGTATCCTCAATATGCAGATAAGAAGCAACCCAGGTTGTGTGTCAAAATCTGCGAGATGCCCATCCCTTTTGAATGCACACATACAAAAAGGAAGGGCTTGAATTGCAATGCCATGCCTGCCCACTTGGAGATTTCGACTGGCAGATGCAGGAAACCAGGAGCCAGGAGAGAAGTCAAAAGCACTGCGAATTCATTCCATGCAACCCAGACACAAGAATCTGACCTACTAATGGGCAAGGCCAATTGACACCAGATAAGAGTCAACTTCAAGGGGGGCAGTCTTAGCTCTCTTATGGGAGCATAATGACTCCAAGCTGCTGACGTGTTTGACCCTGCCCTCCGGAGCCACCTGGTCATCTTCTACATCAAGTCCCTTCCTGAGTCGCTTATTTGACTGACTGGTTGTTGTTGCTGGGGGTGGGGGGTGGGGTGGGGTTGCTTTTTATTGTTTTTATATGAGATTTTTATCTTTGTAAGCTGCCTGAAGTCACTAAAAGTGAGTTACATTTTCAAAAATAAAATAAAATAAAAAGTAATAAAATAAAATAATAAAAAATTAAGTAAAAATAAAAATTTAAAAATGTAGGATTTGAAAGAGACATTAAAAATAATCTAGTTCAACTTCCTGCCCAGTTTTTTATTCTAGCGTTCTTCACCGATGGCCATCCAGGCTCTATTTAAAGTCATTGCTGGAGATATTTAAACATTTGCTCTTCTGCTCCATTGCTAAAACAAAAACAAACAAAAAAAACCCTTACTTTTAGGAAATACTTTCTGATGTCCAGCTGAAATGTACTTCCCTGTAATTTAAGACTATTGTCTATTCTACTCACCACTTCATTTAACCTGAGCTGTCAATTGTTCTGCTTAAGTCCAGTTGAACATGGTTTCCCTTTTGGTAGATGTAGCATTCCCCATTGCTCACGGGTGGACCAAGCCTTTCCTTCTTTAGCCTCCCTCCAATTGCTATTGGCTGGTAAATTTCCCATAGGACCAATTACCTACATATCTTTTAATAGATAGCTGAGTTGAAAACTGCCTCTACATTCATAGACATTCCTAAATTACCATTTCCCCCTTCTGTGATTGTACTTTCAGCAGCTTAATTTTGGAAAATTCCCTAAAATAAGCAGTCTTGTAGTTATAATTCCTTCCCACCACTGGATGGTGCTCATGTTTCTCTCCAAAGAATAAGAAATACATATAGCACATCTATAGAAGATGATATACGGAATATATTCAAAGAATCTTTGACTGACTTGAGCGTTGGGTCCTAGCCAACAAAATGCAGTTAACTGGTGAGAAAAGTAGGGTCCTGCACTTTGTCAGGAAAAACCAGATGCCCAGGTGCAGGATAGGCAGTGTTTGCCTAATTGCTTTTCTGACCACTGAATTACATTTTATTGGATGGGGTCCAATATTGAGGTTTGTCAAGATCCTTCTGGATCTTGAGACTGTCTTCTATTGTGCTGGCTATTCTGTCAAGTTTGGTGTAGTCTGCAAATTTGATGAGTTCCCCTTCTGCCCCCGTACCTAAATCATTGATGAAGATGATGAAGAGTCCTTGGCCCAAGACAGAAACTTGAGGTACCCACTGCATGCTTCCCTCCATTTAGATGTAGTTCCATTGAGGACTGTAGGTAACTGCAGTTTGTTGGCCAATTGGGAATCCATCTGGTGGTGACGATGTTTATCTTACCAGGAAATAGGCTGTAGTTCACCTTGACAAATGTCTTATTGAAATCTAAGTAAACCATGTTTGCCTAATTGATCCACTAATTTAGTCACTTTGTTAAAGAAGGCAATAAGGATTGTTTGTCTGGCATAATCTGTTTTTGACAAGTTCATGTTGGTTCTAGTAATAGCTTTGCTCAATTCTGGTGTTCTGGCTGATTAGTCTGTAATTTCCTGGATTCATTTTTTCCCTATTTTGAAGATAGGAACCACATCAGCATTTTCCAGTCCTCTGGTAGTTCCCCAGTGCTCCAGAATCTTTGAAAGATATGGTTCAATGGTTCCCAGATCACCTCTGCCAGCTCCTTCAGAACCCTGGAATGTAATCCATTTGGTCACGGTGACTGGATTCATCCAGGGGGGAGAGCTGTTCTCTTACTATTTTCTTACCTTATTTTGATGTGTATTCCTATTCTGCCTGTTACAGCACTGCTTTTGATAGGATGGACCATTTTTTTTTCCTTTTGTGTAAAGTCAAATGCAAAAAAAATGAATGGAGCAATTCTGCTTTCCCCCGTCACTTCCTTGCCATCTTCTCCCATCAGTGGGCTAATAGTTTCCTTGACTTTTTTGTATGTTGAAAGAAACCTTTTAAAGATTATTTTTGACCTTTGTTGCAAGTCTTAGTTCATTCAGAGCCTTAACTTTCCTAACTTCATCCTTGCAGATTTGGGCTATTTGCTGGTATTTTGTTTTAGGTGTGTCTAATCTAATAAAGAGAAGGAGTAGGCACAACATGATAGCAGTCTTTGAGTGTTTGAGGGGCTGTCAGAGTGAAGAGCAGGAGCCTGGTGGCACAGTGGACTAAGTGCTGTTAAAGTAGCACTTAGTTGCCAGCTGCCTGCAATTACTGCAAATTCAAATCTCACAAGGCTCAAGGTTGACTCAGCCTTCCATCCTTCTGAGGTAGGTAAAATGAGGACCCGGATTGTGGGGGCAATAAGATGACTTTGTATAAAAAAGAACACGCTTGGGGGGGGGGCAAAGCCCTACTAAGCAGGTATATACAAAAGTAGGAAGGCTACTGCTTAACGCATTATAAGCCGCCCTGAGTCTCCGGAGAAGGGCGGCATATAAATCAATCAATCAAACAAACAAACAAACAAACAAACAAACAAATAAGAGTGGGTTGACCTATTCTCCATAGCATCTTAAGGCAGGCCAAGAAGTAGCGGATGGACATTTTATCAAGAAGTGATGTATCCTAAAATTAAGAAGAAATTTTCTGTCAGCGAGACCAATTAGCCAGTGGAATGGCTTGCATTCAGAAGTTATGGGTGCTCCATCACTGGAGGCTTTTTGTCTGGACAGCTATTGGTCTGAAATGGAACAGGGTCTCCTGCTTGAGCAGAGAGTTGGATTAGAAGACCTCCAAGGTCTCTTCTAACTCTGTAATTCTGCTATATGACCTGAGGGGCCATGGCTCAGGGGCTGTTTTTGGCTTTATTTTGGCAGCTGAAGCTCAACCCAGCCTGCCCATCAGCCAGACCGGGCTTGCCTCGTCAGCAGTGGGAGCCCCTAAACCACAAAGATCGGATGGGGTGGCTGTTGTTGTCGTCTTCTATGAGTAACATGCTGTCAACGGTCTATCTCTAAAGGCTCATGTACAGATTCATTTCTTCTGGGTAGTTGTTCCTTATCGGGTTCAGTTTAGATACAGCCTTCCTCTGTTGGAATTTTTTGTTTTGTAAGGTGGAATCTCAGAGTGGCCTTAATAGACCTTTTACTTTCTCTTCAAGTAATTCGTTTAGTTTACATTTGGTACATGTATAATTTGGGTCTTCTATGGGCATGAGTACATATATGGAACGTATTTTGCAAATCACAACAGCGTCAAAATTTCCAAAAATTTAGAAGAATTTTTTTAAAAAATTAATAAATAAAAAATTCTATTCTTAAATGTGAATCTTTTGGTCCCTCCTGTGGCTAAGGTTGAAGTGGAACTTAAATGCAAGTGCAAGGCCCTCTAGATATAGTTTGTAATCCACAGATGTATAAAAGAAAGACAAATGAAATAAAAAGATGAAAAGAAAAATAAAATCTCACCTGAAAATAAAAAATGAAATATTTTGTAATTTGTAAGTGTAAAACATTATAGAAAAATTACTACAATTCTTTTCAACTTTCCTATTACCCATTTCCTTTTTTTAAAAAAATCAAGTTTTATTGGTTCCCCCCCACCCCTCCCATATTCACCCACATCTTTTTTAAACAGAGTATTGGCCATATCTTATCTTATTTATTTATTAGTTAGATTTCTATACCGCTTCAAAGTGCTTTACAGCCCTCTCTAAGTGGTTTACAAAGTTAGCATATAGCATATTGCATATTAACATATTGCATTAGCATATTGCCCCCAACAATCTGGGTCCTCATTTTACCCACCTTGGAAGGATGGAAGGCTGAGTCAACCTTGAGCCAGTGAGATTTGATCTGCTGATCAGCTGAAGTAGCTGCAGTACTGCACTCTAACCACTGCGCCACCTTGGCTCATACAATTTATCAAATTCAAATACATTTTACTCAATTACAATTTTTGCCACAATTTTCTTTTTTCCTTTTTTTTATCATATCTCAATATTTCTTTATTTACTTATATAAACAACATCTTCATTCGCCCTCAAATTCTAATTTTCCTGCTTATTCATATTTATTCTCTTTTATTTTTTAACCATTCATTCTTTATCTTAGTATATTTATATACTATATGTTCGGGGTTGCCTTTCTTCCATTTCATCTTTTTTGTTGTACAGCAATCTTTCTTCTCAATCCTGCCATCTCCTTCTCTTCTTTCCTTCTTACTTTCTCTTCCCCTCCTCTTCTTCTCTTATCTACTTCCCCACCCCTTCTCCTTCTCCTCTTCTCTTCCCCCTCTCTTCCCCTCTCTCCTACTCTAATTTCCCTTCCCTTCCTTCCTCCCTACTCTTCCTTCCCTCTCTCTCCTTCCTCTTCCCTTCCACCTCTCTTCTCCTCCTTCATCTCTCTCTATTGCTGTATTCATCTTCAATTTAATATTTTCCACTATGGAGTCCAGGCAACCCCGATCTTTCATTTATCAAGTATATTTCACACAATTCCTCTTATCTTTTTAATTATAAACAGTATATTTCATCTTATTCCATTTTTCTCTTTAAATTTTTACCCAAACAATCTTCCAATCTTTTATCTTCTTTACTTTTAACAATATGTTTTTTCTTCTTTACTTCTTACAAGTATAACACTTAAATCATTTTTTTAACATTTCAATTTCATTCAATTTTACGTTCAATTTCAATTTTCCATCATAATTTCAATTAATGCTTATGTTACTTATTTCTCTCCATTTAATGCTTTCTCCAAAATCATTCTTTCTTTCACATTGCACCTACTGGTCTATTTCATTTAACAACATTTTCACATATAATTTCTACCACTAACATCAATCTCTTTATTAACAAATTAACATTTTCACTGACTCTTAACCATTTCCCCTTAATCTCTCCACAACTCCATTTCTTGGTATTTTCCTCCCTTTCTCCCATTCCCTTACCTTCCTCTCTTTCCTTTTCTTGTATCGCCCCTTCAGCCTCTTTTCTTTAATTTTAACTCTATTAATTTTCTTTCTCAATCTTTTCCCATTTATTTCTCTTCTTTTCTTATTTGAGATGTATTTTCCCTTATCCATTCTTATTCTGTCACTGTTAAACCCAGTGTAATCATCTTTATCTTTATTTTCAATTATTTCTTCTCCAATATTATCTCTTTGTTCCTTTTGTTTCTCATTCTTCTGTTTCTGTCTCTTTCTCTTTTTTTTCATTCTAACCAATCCTCTGCTTCTTTGTTTCCCTTAAATGCTTCTCTTATTTTTTGAAACATCTCCCTCAATGTCTCATATTCCTCCTCCCAATTCTCCATGTTTTCAATTTAAAAGGCTGAGCTTTTTAAATTTATTCTTTTCTTTTACATATATTTCAAATTTCCAAGTCCATATAGTGTTCTTCCCCCCCCTTTAAATAATGTCCAATTCAGATCTTCACTTGAGCCAGCACCGTTTCAATCTTTGTCCTTTGTTCTCTTATCTTGGTAGAGCTGTATGAATTCTCTCACACCTCTTTCTCATGCTCTCCGCCAGCAGCTGTCTTTCTCCGATTCACAATCCTTTCCATAACAAAGTAGCCATCTTGTAATACACAAAAACTTCACTTTCTCTTTTCCACATTAAAGTCTTCTGCTGTTTAAAATGTGTTTCTATCTTCTTTTCCTTGTCTTATTTTTTTCCCCCAAAATCCAGTTTTAAATCCAAATGGAAGATTTTTTCCAGGGCTTTAGGTTTGATTTTTAAAGTTCCGGGGTTTTTTTCCCTCTGCTTTAATCCTTCTGTGCCAATTAGCCGCCAATCTTCCGCTACAATTTTTTCAAGCAGTCAAAGATTTTTTTTCTTTTACCTGTGAGTTGGCCAATTACTCAGCCGGCAACAATACTCCATTCAATTATCGCTCCTACATTCTCTCTTTCTGACTGTGGCCATTCTGGCTTGTGACAGCTCCTTAATGGCTGCCTTCCTTCGCTGACGGGTTGAAGACTAACGCCAGCATTTCAGGGAACTTACTCATTCTCTATCCATGCAGCCAGAGTCTTCTTTCTTCACTGTCTCCACAAGACAGCTATGATCCCTGGGGATCCCCAAAATCAGCTAGGATATCAGTGTTCTCCTGGAGCCCCAGAATCCACACTGTATCGCCCGCTGCCAGCCACACCCCTCTACCCATTTCCTTATCATTGTTCTGACCTAGGCTTCCTGATATAGTAAAAAACATACAATTAGTCCCCAAAACCCCCTTTTTTATTTTAATGGCTGTGAATTCCTTTTATTCACAGCATGTGCTGAATGATCAAGAGTTTATAAATAGTCCAACAGAAGTCTGCCACAGTCCTTCAGATAAGGCTGGTAAACACCCACCTTTATCTTCTTTGACACGCTGCCAAAGACCTAATTGGCAATTATCTTGGCAAGGCCACACAGAAACACAGAGTCAAAAACGGAGCTTCAAAGTACAAACTGACACCATCTACAGCGTTGCTTCCTTGAGTGTCAAACTCAAGGCCCATGGGCCGGATTCAGCCTGTGGGGTGCTTAAGTCTGGCCCATGGGGCTGGCCTGGAAATATCAAAGGTCTGGCCTGGGGTGCCTCTGGTGGCTAAAATGGACTGCATGTGACACCCTTACACCTGATGCCTTGTTTTCACCCTCCATGGCCTCCTGCAGCACTCTGCCAGCCAAGAACAGCCTGAAAACGGCCCCAAAAACAGCCAGCAGAGTGCTGTAGGAGGTCATGGAGGGTGAAAACAAGGCACGGGGGTCCCACGCATGGACCTCCATGCCAGTGGTGGGTTTCAAAAGTTTTTACTAGAGGTTCTGTGGGTGTGGCTTGGTGGGCATGGCAGGGAAAGGATACTGTAAAATCTCCATTCTGTCCTCACTCCAGGGGAAGGTTACTGCAAAATCCCCATTTCTTTCCAATCATCTGGGACTTGGGAGGCAGAAAATATTTGGGGGTGGGGCCAATCAGAATTTTTACTACCGGTTCTTCAAATTACTCAAAATTTCCACTACCGGTTCTCCAGAACTGTTCAGAACCTGCTGAAACCCACCTCTGCTCCATGTCCCATTTTGGCTGGAAGGATGCTACAGGAGGCACCCATCCTGTCCCCCTGGCACCCCCTCCACTGGCCTGCAGAGGAGAACTACAACGCTGATCCAGCCCGTGAAGAAATCCAGTTTGACATCCCTGTTATTAGCGGTTTCATGACTATTTCCAAAATTACTCATTGGAAAAGTTGCCAAAGATTTGGATTTAAATGTAGCAAAAACTACTGGGAACATCAGATTGAGAAGGTTTTAGAAAATGAGCAGATTAAGATTTTATGGCAGTGGCCCCCAGTCTTTTGGGCACCAGGGACCGGTTCCATGGAAAGAGGTTTTTCTACGGACTGGATGGGGTGTGGTTTTGCATGCAGCCTGCATTCCGTGGGTGCACCTTCTCTTGTTTGCGCAGCCCAGTTTCTAGCATGTCACGGCCTGGAGGTTGGGGACCCTTGTCTTATGGGACTCAAACATTCAAACAGTCATAACGTTGACTTATTCATAACATGCCTGATACAGCAGTTATTGAAAAGAAGAAAGTCTAGTTTATTGATACAGCCACATGATTCTAGGGTTGAGGGGGGGAAATCTATTATTTTTGCACCTGCTTCTGAGTACCACTCTCAACGCAGGAATCCACAGGGAAGTTTCAAGATGGATGCTATCCAGCTTCAATTGAAGCAAATTCAATTGAAAGAGCCAACACTTCTCTCAGCCACTGGCTGTACTGCGGAACTACCTTTATTTTAGGAAGAGATTTCTGGGCATGGAATCAGAATCCTGTCATTTGAATCCATTATTCCACATCCAGCATGACAGAGAAGAGGCTCAGACCTCCTATAAAATATGATGATCATTTCAGCCATTTGTAAAGTGTTATCTTTTCTCATGGTTCAACGTAGGCAGCTGTTTCCATCTTTCTTCACAGAAACAGGCTTCTGGTTCCCGAGAGCAGGAATGCAGGATCTTGGCCCCTGCAAAGCCACAGGCCAATCAGGCAAAGCCCTTGGCATCCAAAACAGTGTCTTCTGAGGTGCCCACTCAAGCTGTGTGGACTGCTTCATCACAGTGGAGAGCAGCTGGGAAGGTTGAACCTCCCCTCCAAGGGGTGGGAGCAGTGGGAAACAAGGGAATCCATGCACATTTAGAAGGACTAGGGGCAACAGTGTTCCAATATTTGAGGGGCTCCTACAAAGACAGGGGTGGGTGGGTGTCAAACTATTTTTCAAAGGACCAAAAGGCAAGAGGACAAGCAACGGATGAAAACTAATCAAGGAGAGAAGCAACCTAGAACTAAGGAGAAATTTACTAATAGTGAAAATAACCAACCAGTGGAAAAGCTGGCCTTCAGAAGTTGTGGGTGCTTCATCACTGGAGGCTTTTAAGAAGAGACTGGACAGCCACTTGTCTGAAATGGTATAGGGTCTCCTGCTTGTGCAGGTGGTTAGACTAGAAGATCTCCAAGGTCCCTTCCAACTCTGTTATTTTGTTATATTTCTATGTTCCTTCTGGACTGAATGTCGTGCCCAGGAATCAAGCAGCTTAACATTTCAGTAACGCATCCTGTTACTGTCAGGACATTTCTCCAGTTTATGAAGATAATTTTGAATAGTAGTTTGGTCTTTTAGGCTATTCCATCCAATATGAAAACATCAACGAGGTCACCAATTAAAGTGTTAAAGAGGATCAAAAGGACCCCACTCTCTTCCTCTCTCCAACTCGGTGAGGCGTTATCGAGCTAGCTTTGCTTCCCATCAATTGTCACACAATCCAGCCCACATATAATCTTGTTTGCTTATCGATGCTTTGCTGAATCAAGGTGTGACAGAATGGGGCAGCTAAGCAGAGTCTGCCATCTTGGTGATGTGATCTCCCAGACAGACAAGGTGTGCCTCAAGGTGATAAGCCTGGTGTGGGGAAATACCACGGAGTGAAATACATAAAACTTTCTCACGCAGGGGGCAGGGAGAAGAAAAGAAGTTGAAAATGGGCTGATGAGCTGGCAGGACAAGGGTTGGAATTAAAGTTGAGAGAGGAAGAGGAGGCCAGCAAATCACGTGGGCTTAAGAAGTTTGGACTATCTATGGAGATTCTCAGTCATCCAGGTCATGGTTGTCCCAAAAATGCTTTCTCAGGAAGCAACTGGACTTTGTTTTCCTTGAAGATGTTTCACTTCTCATCCAAGAAGCTTCTTCAGTTGTGACTTAATGGTGGAGGATGGAAGGATTCGGTCAGAACTGAAGAAGTTTCTTGGATGAGAAGTGAAATGTCTTCAAGGAAAAAACAAGTCCAGTTGTCTCCTGAAAAAGCACTTTTTTTAAAAAAATTTGATTTATATGCCGCCCTTCTCCGGAGACTCAGGGCGGCTTACAATGCGTTAAGCAATAGCCTTCATTCTTTTGTATATTTATACAAAGTCAGCTTATTGCCCCCACAATCTGGGTCCTCATTTAACCTACCTTAGAAAGGATGGAAGGCTGAGTCAACCTTGAGCCTGGTAAGATTCGAACCTGCAGAAATTGCAGGCAGCTGTGTTAATAACAGGGTGCATTAAACCACTGTACTACCAAGGCTCTTGGGACAAGCATGACCTGGATGATTGAAAATCTCCATGAACATTTAGCTATGCACTTGGGGTGAACACCCTTCGAATGGTACGGGAGCATGAATGGATTTCCAGAAAAATTGCAGACTGCAGAAACCATCTGTGCTTCAATTTGTGATGCAGACAACACAGACTCATCCACAACAGCCTGAGCCTCTGTTCAACAATGAAAGGACACAGGGCAGAAAACGTCCTGAAAAAAGCACAGCTCAACAAGTCCAGTTGCCTTTTATAAAAGCACTTTTGGGACAATTTGGACAGGACTTGCCTGCTCCGTAGTAGCCTGAAAACCACAACAGAGCAGCAAGGTCAATGGGAGAATCACTATGGAAGGTGTGGGACAGAGCATAAGATCATGTTTCATCTGCTAGAGGACCAGAACATTTTCCTAGCCACAAGGGATTACCAGCTAAAAGCAGGTAAAGCTATTTATTAACTCAATTTACTAAAGGAAGTGGAAGTATAATTACATAAATATTACTAATTAGATATTTTCTCACAATAGCAGAAACATTACTTTTGCAAACTACCAGTAGGTAATTACTGATTAGCAGGGCCAATTACATTTAAATCAGTTGAATTAATTTACAACTAGTACTCCTTGAGTAACTGCCTTGTTTAATGACCTGCAGAAGTCTAAAATAGTCCTGCCTCTCTGATTTTAGAAAATATTCTGAGAGAAAGGGAGGGATGTAGAGCCTTTGGAGGCCAGTTTAAAAAGTCACTAAAGCATCACTAATTGTTGCTTTATCCTTGAAATAAGCCATGATGACATTGAATTTCTTTTATTTCCATGCAAAAAGTGTTATTATGACCTCTAGATATTTGCACAGAAATGCTGAATGGGAGCAACATATCCATCACAACAATTCAAGTTTTGGACTGGGAAGTCACAAACTGACATCGTCATTTGACCACGGCGTTCCCAGGAGGACTTTGTACCTGTCAGCCCAGCTTGTCTCACTAGGTGGTTCAGAGCATAAGAGTAAGAAGTTGACTCTGAATGCAACTTGAGTTCCTTAGAAGAAAGAGAGGAGATAATCAATACATTGAGCACTGGAATTGAGGGTGAAATTAATTGGGATGAATTACCGGTAGCTCTTTATTTAAACCACTGATCTAGGGTGACCTTGGGAATTGAGCTGACTTCCAGTAATTTGGATGGGGAACTATTTAATGAACTTTCACTGAAATTTAATTAAATTATGTGATGCTACCCAGATCTTTGTTCAACCTCAATTCTTCTGCAAAATGTTCCTCACATCTAAGTATTGCTGGGAAGTGGTTCCAAGAACTGAAGAAAGAGATTAATTTTTTTCCAGGAACTATTGGAGCATCTCTACCTGAAAGGTGGAAAGGAGGAACCTTCTCTGACTAACAGCTGAGAACACCCAGATGATGTCTTTGGATTCAGATACCTTCTCTTATTTTTCTCCCAGGTGTGGAAATAGAAACTGTAGACGTTAACAATGGTAGGGTGCCCAAGAACAGCGAAGGGCATATTGCTTAGTCAGAAACAGACACTCACTGAAAGCATGTCCCCGTTCCTGCTGAAAATTATCAATCCACTAATGGGAGAAGAGAGCAAGGAGGTGACTAGCAGCAGGGAGAAAGTGGAACTTCTGAACTCATTCTTTGTATCTAGAATGAATCTAGAATCAGTGGAACAGCTTTTAAGACGCATTTGGACAGCCATATGTCTGCAAAAGTATAGAGTCTCCTGCTTGAGCAGGGGGTTGGACTAGAGGATCTCCCGAGGCCCCTCTTAATTCTCTTATTCTGTGTTCTGTATTTCTTTCTTTTTGTGGCTGGTCTTGGAAAATTGGCAGGTCCTGCTGCAAAAACTTTCCAGAATTTGAATAAGAAACTGACCAACTTTTGCAGAGGGCTAAATGATCAAAGAACGGAGGTGAATTGAATCCTTAGCTTAAAGGCAGGCCAGGGCTGTCGCTGCTTGATGCAGGCTCTTTATGTAACGGGGATTATGGCACCGAATCAGCTACTAGGCAGATGATTCCAGGTGCCTAAGCCTCAAACATGTGTCCGTGCAAGTCACACGAAGACATGTCAAAACTAGCACAGGTGTCTGAGTATGACAGGGTGTGAACAACAGAGGCAGGTGAAGTGGGGTCTAATGAGTTGGTTATTCTTTTTCAAATTGTATATTTTCATTTCAAGCAAGTCATAACATTAGAAGATTATGAACCAATCCAGAATCTGCATGCAGGGTGTTTGGGCAGCAAATAGGCAGAAGAACTAAGCAGATCTGCTACCCGTTACTGGCTAAATGTGGGCAGGAGGCTGAAGGGTTCCAAGTGATCTAGAAGCTGAAAGGATTTCTAGAACAAAGCAAAACAAAGGAGCAACAATGGACTTTCTCAGATGAGACATTTTTTCAAAGATAGCATTCAATAAAAGAAGTAGAATCCCATGCCCCTTTTTCTGCTGATAGCTTTGTGTCCTCATCAGAAGTACCATCAGCAGATGTTTGTGTATAGCATCAGAGAATTTGCAGATGATGTTAGTTACTAATTCTAAATAAGGGAACATTATCAAGAAGAGATTCAACCTAGAACCAAGGAAAAATTTCCTGACAGTGAGAACAATTAACCATTGTAGGTGCGCCATCACTGGAGGTTTTAAAGAAAAGATTGGACTACCATTTGTCTGAAATGGTGTAGGGTCTCGTTCTTGAGCAGGGAGTTGGACTAGACTTCTAAGGTCCTCTCCAATTCTGTTATTGTTATTTTCTTATTCTATTATTCACTGACTTCATGACAATCATGGAGCCCAATGCATAGAGTTGATTATATGTTAGATTTCATTTTGCCTCAGAGAAGGTATTGCTTCATCTGAATGTGGAAAGGATTTCAATGATCTCTTTGCCATGGTGATCTGTATGACACTGACTGCCACGTGTTATCATGTGAGTTCTGGAAAAAAAAAAGTCCAAGTGAATCCATGACAGTTGGGGGAACCTTGAAACAGGAAGGTTAGTAGGGAAAGCTGTTGACTTCTGGGACAGCCTAAGTTCACACAACCATATTTCTTGCCCAAATAATTCAGGTTTCTTCACATTACTTTGTCTTGCATATTTGCTGGTGAGGGACCAAATGTGATTAAAAGTTTATGGTTTCAATTGCAAAATAAAATATTGGTTGTTCTGCTATCATTGATTAATTGATTTAGCCCCTAGACAACAACAACAAAAAATACCCAGGAATTATTATTTCTGTGACAATAATAACTTTCACAAGCAGCCCGCCTTGAAAGCTTTCCCCAGGCAGGTCCCTCAAAATATAGATAATATTCTACTGCAACTACTCCTACTTCTCATCAAGGATATTTATTCTTCCTATTTCTTGCTACATAATAATCAAATGTTTGCAAGGAGAACTACCCGTTTTCCCCTGGTCTGGTGGTCTCTGGCTCTAACTGTCCAGTTCGGGTGCAGGATTTGAAGAAGCCCCTGGAGAGGCTCATCTGAAGGAAATCTCTCCATGCCATGCTAGGCACCAGCAGTCGCCACAGGGACTGGTCTTTTGGGTATGGCTAGTCTAGAAAAAAGAAGGACTGGGGTCCTTCTTGATAGCAGAATTCCAGTATTTGAGGGGCTGCCACAAAGAAGAGGAGGTCAACCTATTTTCCAAAGCACCAGAAAGCAGGACAGGAAATAATGGATGGAAACTAATCAAGGAGAGAAGCAACCTGGAATTAAGGAGAAACTTCCTAAAAGTGACAGCAATCAACCAGTGGAGCAGCCTGCCTCCAGAAGTTGTGGGTATTTTATCACTGGAGGTTTTTAAGAAGCGACTGGATAGCCATTTATCTGAAATGTTATAGCAATAGCACTTGTATTTACAGTGCTTTACAGCACTTTACAGTGCTTTTACAGCCCACTCTAAGCAGTTTACAGAGTCAGCCTCTTGCCCCAAACAATCTGGGTCCTCATTTTACCGACTCCAGAAGGATGGAAGGCTGAGTCAACCTTGAGCCTGGTGAGATTCGAACTGCCAAATTGCAAGCAGCCAGCAGTCAGCAGAAGTAGCCTGCAGTACTGCATTCTAACCACTGCGCCACCACGGCTCAGTGGTTAGTTTTGACATAGAGGGTTTCCTGCTTGAGCAGGGGGTTGGATTAAAAGACCTCCAAGGTCCCTTCCAGTTTTATTCTGAATTGAATTTGAAACAATGCGACCCCTCTGAACCTCTGTGCTATTACATCTGCAATAATCATACAAAGGAGAAAGATGGAGGAGGGCACCTGACGCCAGGTAGGAGACCTGGATGATGGCCCTGCTGACCCAAGGATCCATGAGGGATTCTGTCGAAAGGGGAGTTGGTTGGTTGGTTGGGTGGGTGGAGGTGAGTGGCCCTCTAAACTCTTTTTCAAGCTTTCCTTTCACGTGTATTTTGTCTCAACCCATCTTGCTGCTAATAAAATTATTTTAGCTTACATATTATTGTTTGAACCAACAAAGATAAATCAGCCATCAATTACTTCAGAGAGTTCTCTACCGGACTGCTTGCCAATGTATGACTAAGCATACTAATCACAGTATGTAATAGAGCCAGGTTTCAACTAAAAGAGGAACTTGGCTCACCTCTTCTAATCACAGATTTTAACTGCACTAACAGAAGTGTGGCAGAGAACAGCCAATCTGTGAAAAGTAACCTTACTGACTGTAAAACAATCAAGTAGGAATATAGTCACTTTCTGATTAGACTACTGCCATGCACTCTACTTGGAGCTGCCCTTAGAGAGTAATTGGAAGCTTCAGCTGGCAGTGGTGTAGACCAGGGGTCTCCAACCTTGGCAACTTTAAGACGTGTGGACTTCAACTCCCAGAATTCCTCAGCCAGCTAGCAGAGGAATTCTGGGAGTTGAAGTCCACCAGTCTTAAAGTTGCCAAGGTTGGAGACCCCTGGTGTAGACAGCTACGTGTGCCTCTAGAATGGCACACATAAGGCTTCTCTTCTGAGAGCAGCAGCAGTTGCCAGTTTCCTTCTGGGTCCAATTCAAGGAGCTGTTTTTGACCTTGGAAGTCCTTCATGGGATGGAATGGAGTTATTTGAGGGATTGCCTCTCCCTGATTATATTTGCCCAGCCCATCCTATCAGATCTGGCAGGAGAGGGATGCTGTGGACCGAATCTGAAGCTGCTCTTGAGACTGACACATCAATTGGGCATGGCTAGTCTAGTGAAGAGAAGGACCAGCCTGATAGCCTTCTTCCAATACTTGAGGGGCTGCTACAGAGAGGAGGGGGTCAAGCTGTTTTCCAAAGCACCTGAAGGCCAGACAAGGAATAATGGATAGCAACTGAACAAGGAGAGATTCAACCTGGAAATAAGGAGAAATTTTCTGACAGTGAGGACAATTAACCAATGGAACAGAAGTTGCCACCAGAAGTTGTGGGAGCTTCATCACTGGAGGCTTTCAAGAAGAGACTGGACTGCCATCTGTCAGAAATGGTGTAGGGTCTCCTGCTTGGGTGGGGGGTTGGACTAGATGACCTACAAGGTCCCTTCCAACTCTGTTAATCTGTTAATTGACTATGCCTTAGTTAGTAAGACCACACTTGGAATACTGCATCCAGTATTTATCTGTTTGATAAAATGCAATTCCTAGCTCAAAGCTTTGTTAAACAGTTTGATGAGCTTATAAAGGCTGCGGAAAATATTCAGAGGCAAGTAACTGCAGATAAATTAAACCAATAAAAGGAATGTAATTTGAAATCAGTAGATTCACTGGGAAGTAGACCCAGAACTAGCTGAATTGACTCCATATACACTTCCCTGAAGTTCAAGCCTGAATTCTTATACAACAGTGGAAAACTGTCTGAGGGGATATAAATAATAAATTGTTCTTCTTTAAGTGAATTGAAGGAGATCGGGGAATGGATTTATCACACTTAACTCAGAAAAAATGTCATCTGGATATTTTTGGAAAGATAGATTGGCTTTTGAGATTGGATTTATTACATTTAAGTAGATTACAATTGATAAGAAATGGTATTAAGAAATAAATGTGGGTATTTGATCCAGGATGAATCACGTTAATTCTTGGGACTATTTAGGATTGTTAAGAAGTCACGGCAAATTTTCTATGAGTTGATTACAATAACAGTTGTTAACAGAGAGTTTCGAAATTTTAATCTTGTCTTTTTTATTATTAATGTTCTCCCTGTTAACTATCTTGGCATTAATATAGTATGTAGATGACAGGTTAATAACTTGCAAATAGAATTAGTAATTTAGTAGTTTAAAATTCTTTGGGCCTATTTCACAAGGGGTGCAAAGCTAATATGGTCGTAATATATTAATCAATGTTCAGCTAGGGGAGACAATATGTATATATGTGTTTGTTTTTTTAATGCACTTGTTGAATATCTTGTTTGTTTTGTGTGTTTTTTTTTTTTGTTTCTTAGAAATATTTTTGATGTTTTGTATTTTAACTTTTTTGAATGAAATAAAAATAGAAAAAAATATTATAAATTGTGGTCACAAGTGCTGCAAATTGCTGTAATTGTGAGCTGCTTGCCAAGAGCCCAAAATGTAGTCACAACGCTCCTTGTGAGGAGTGGCCATCAGAAGTTTTAATCCAAATTGTAAGTTGCTTTTGGGGGGTTCATTGTAACTTAGCGATGGATCATACATCAAGGACTATCTTTTAAAGTAGTTATTTGTTAAATAGCCACTTGATGTTCGGACTGGATTTGACAATTTTATCCACCTACTGAGTCCTTCCCAAGGATCTGAGATAGGCAGATGTGGTTTGATGGTATTAAAGGTATTGTCGCAGGATGTAAGCTGATCCAAATAAAGTTTGGTTTTTTTGCAATTGACTGTTGGCAATTTGGTCAATGCCAATGATGTTCAAGAGATGCTCCAGATGTTTTGCGATTGCATCCCAGGCGCTTATTACTATTGGTACTATCTTTGCTTTCTTTTGCCACAGTTGTTTTACTTCTATTTGTAAATCTTTGTATTTGATGATTTTCTCCAGTTCTTCCTCCTCTGTTCTGCTGTCTCCAGGTATTGCCACATTCTGCCATCCAGACTTTTTTGCCTTTTTTTATTGACAATTGTTAAGCCTGGGTGTGTGTGTGGGATGTGGCGTGGCAGGTCTGTTTGAATTCTAAATTCCCAGAGCATGTTAGCTTCTTTATTTTTATTATTTTGTCTGTTTTGTGTCCCCCACCAGTTCTTGCTTGCAGATAAATGGTATTTCTTGCAAATCTTCCAGTGCACTATTGTTGCTACTTTGCCATGCCGCTGCTTGTAGTCACTCTGTGTGACTGTCTTGCAACAGCTAACTAGGTGCCCCACTGTTTCCTTGTGAAGGTGGCACTTGCTGTCAGTTGCTGTCTTCAAAATCCTGGCTTTGTATGCCTTTGTTCTTATAAGGCTTGGTCTTGTGCAGCCAGAATCAGCCCCCCTGTCTCTTTCTCCAATTTTCCCGTTCTTAGCTTTTACCAGGTCTTATTACCTGCTTTGCCTGGTACTATTTTTTTAAAAATGTACTTTGTCTTGCCACGTCTGTTTTCTATTCTTCATTTGGTCTTTCTTGGAGGCCAGTTTTCTTTCTTGGCTATTCAGTATACAGGTGGTCCTCAACTTACAACAGTTAATTTAGTGACCTTCAAAGTTACAACGGTATTGAAAAATGTCCCTTATGACCGTTTTTCACAGTTACGACCTTTGCAGCATCCCCAGATGCTTGGCAACTGGTTCATACTTTTGACGGTTGCTGTGTCCCAAGGTCATGTAATCCTCTTTTGCGACCATCTGACAAGCAAAGTAATGGGGAAGCCAGATTCACTTAATAACCGGGTTAATAACTTATCAACTGCAGTGATTCACTTAATAAGTGTGGCAAGAAAAGTTGTAAAATGGGGCAAAACTCACTTAACAAATGTCTCACTTAACAACAGAAATTTTGGGCTCAATTGTGATTTTAAGTCGAGGACTACCTGTCTCTTCACAGTATACTAGTTTCTGTATCTCACTGTCCTTCAGATATTTTTCCAATGCCCTTTTTTCTTTTTCAATTCTCTAGCACATTTTCTCCAGTTCTTTCTTCTTCCTCCTCCTCCTCTTCCTCCCCCCTCCTCCTCTCCCAACATTGCTGTACCTCCTGGTGTCACACAAAAGAAGCACTGACATAAAAACAACTAAAGATATGAAATCAACAGGCAGTCCAGGCTAAAATGCTCTACTAACAAAACCACAAAACAAAACAGGAGCCATTGAACAATAACAAACATCAAAGCAGGTTTTCAAGGCTTTCTGGAACCCCAGGAGGGAGGGGCCTCGTCCTTATCTCTGGGGGAATGCTGTTCCAGATGGCAGGGCCCCAACACAGAAGGTAGGCTTCCTCGGTGTTGCAAGATGGTAATGTTTAATGGAGGGGACTTGGAGTGCACACACTGCTAGAAAATATTGGACAGGCAGAAATGATTGGAGACATGCAGTCACACAGAGCTTTGTTGGTAACAACACCTTGAATTGCACCTGGAAACCTTCTGGTAAACAACACAATTCGCAGAAGAGTGGCGACACCAGGGCACACCAAGAAACGCCCATTGCTGTCTCTGCTGCTGCATTTTGAACCAACTGTAGCTTCTGGGCGGCTTCCAGGGCCATGAAAAGCTCATTGCAATAATCCAATTGTGGGGTGGCCATTGTCAGCCCTGCCTCAGCTTGGACTCCTAAGTAGAAACGTTCCTTGGCTCCATTTGTTGCAAAAGGAAAACTTTTATTGGAGGTCAAGTGAATTGCAGTAAAGCAAAGCCAGAATTGAAGTTCGCACCAACATTTCCCGGTTAACTTTTCCCATCCAGTTCTTCTCTTCCTTTGGCCCCTTACTGTCCAATGATACTTTTTTTTTTTTTAATTTGATTTATATAGACTCAGGGCGGCTTATAATGTGCTCAGCAATAGCCTTCATCCTTTTGTATATTTATACAAAGTCAGCTTATTGCCCCCACAAACTGGGTCCTCATTTTACCTACCTTAGAAAGGATGGAAGGCTGAGTCAACCTTGAGCCTTGGCGAGATTTGAACCCTGCAATAATTGCAGGCAGCTGGTCTTAATAAGCTTAATAACAGGGTGCCTTAAACCCCTGTACTACCAAGGCTCTTATACTTGAGTAAATGGCTTTTGCAATGGTCTTGCAACAAACTTGAAGACTCTGAGAGGCATGATTCTCCCTACCAACTCCATCAGTTTTTCTTTCCCCTCCCTTCCTCCTCCCTTCCCCCCTTAGTTCATAGCAGGCTGGCAGCTCTGACAGCCAGTGCGATTGGCTGTCTAAAGGACAACCAGCATACAACAGGAACCTGCACAAAGACCCATTCTGGCCACAGTTATCCCAGGCTCTATAAGCAGTAGATGCAGATCTAAAGGACATCCAAGTCTTGACTGGTGAAGGGCAGCCCCATCCAAGAACAAGGATGGTGACCTTCTCGATCCAAGGCTTCCAAACAGCCACTCAGCCTCATTAGACTTGAGCTGAAGTCTCTTCTGCCCCATCCAGACCTTGGCCAATGCATTTCACCTGTGCCAAGTGGGATGTAAAGCTGGGCTTGAGGCCGAGACCAAGGCTAGGTGGGCCTTGTGCCCCAGAGATGCCAAGAGATATCTTACAGCAGAACTCATCCATTGCCCAGGGCCCCAAGTGAGGGTTTTGGAAAGAATACTGGACAAAGCTCTGCCAATTCCATCATTAAAAGTTTCCGATCCAAGGATGGACATTCTGTTCCAGCCCCACCTAAATTCTTTCAGGCAAAGCTGCTAAGCCAGCTCCTTCATGGGACTCTGATCGGCTCCCCCAGCTTCATGTTTCACTTCTCTGGAAAGGGTGCAATCCAAATTTATCAAAGCAGCTCTCCAGATACCACCTTGTATCTCAAGTGCATATGTAGGACTATGGATGGGCATGAAAGTTGAAAAGTCCGTCTCTGGCTTCTTTGGATAAATCTCAAGGCTTAGCACCATACATTCTTTAGGACAATCTTTAATTTTATTTGTTGGTTTATCAAATGTATTTTTCTGCCTATCTCCCAGCTCAGGTAATTCAATCCACATGGATCGAGGCTGATGAATCTAATCTTTCAAATTTGGGTTATTCTCCCTCCGCGGTTGAGAAAAGGAATATGATCAGGCAAAGCAAACCCTTAAGCAGAGGAAAAGGGATAGAGAGAGGCAAGCAGAGCTGGGGAAGGCCTTCCTGTCCCTAGGACATAAGGGATATATTGGTCACTGCTGCCAGCCACCTTAGACCGCACAGCACGGGCAAGTAGCCACAAGCGAAATGAGTGCTAAAACAGCAGGTTGTCTGGAGTGGTGGTCAGAAAGCAGAAAGCCTACTGAAATTCACACAATCTTGCGTGTCTCTTCTTTACTCATCAGAGTTGTCTTCAGAGTTGCAAGAGGAGGCATGAAAGTCTGGAAGAAAAACCATCCACCAAATGGATTGCTGGCATTGTAGGCTTATGATTCAACATGTGTTGATGTTGAATTTATTGGCTAAGAATAGGGCAGAGCTGAAATCTTCAAAATGTGGGATTTGGCAATCATTGTTGTGCTTCGTGCCAAATTGTGCTTTAATTAGGTGCTGAAAGTGAGGTGAGTAATTGCCATTTTTATGAAACTTACTTGCCTCAGATTTAATATTTGTCTGAATAGCTTTACAAAACTATTTTTTTAAAAAAATTGAAACAGCACCTTCTCTTTGAAGTTTGGATGAATAACTTGACTGTTGGCATTTGGCGCTTAAGAGCCTCAACTGTCCAACTGAAACCTAGAGATTAGAAACGTGAAAACAGGTGGAAAAGAGGAAGATCAAGATGTATTTTAATGCCTATGGATCTTGGTCCAGCAGGGGAAAAGTTTGTGTCAAGTCAGCAGCAAAGTCAGGTCAAAAGATTTTGGAACATGCAATGTTAAACATTCCTTTGAGATGCCAAATATGCAGAGTTTTGTTTGCATGGCCTGATACATCTGTATAATCCAATCCAGGATATCCACCACCAGGCTATAAATGTAGAGCATCAGGGTCACCAATGAAAAAAAGCCCCCAGCAGCTAAACGGAAGGCTGTCCTAAATCCCAGCAGTAGCAGCATCTTAATTCTAACTCAGTCATAAGCCTCTTTCTTTTCAGGTTCCATTGGTACGAATGGAACATTGTGTGTATATTCAGAATGTCATATACATATACATATGTATATTCATATTCATGTTCATATAGTGTGAGTATAGCAGTATATACACATACATATAAACATAGTGTTTATATACCCATACATACACACACTACTCACACACACTTACACCAGGGGTGGGTTCTACTTACCTTTACTACTGGTTTGCAACAGGAGCACGCGCATGCGCAGATGATCAATTATGACGTCCGGGCGGGTAGGCGGTGCCTCCCGCCATTTTTACTACCGGTTCTAAAGAACCGGACAGAACCGGGGCCAACCCACCACTGACTTACACATATATGTAAATGTATCCATGATGGCTCAGGAGTTAAGATGCTTGAGCTTGTCAGCTGGAAAGGCAACAGCCTGTGATGAGAGCCTGTTACTCACCCTACTTCCTGCCAACCTAGCAGTTCGAAAGCATGCAAATGTGAGTAGATAAACAGGTACCATTTCAGCAGGAAGTGTACTGTGTTCCAACTTTTCATGCTGGCCACATGATGATGGAAATATGTCTTCGACAACATAGGCTCCCTCGGATGAGCATTGGAGGTGAGCACCGCCCTCTTGAGTCAGTCGTGACTGGACAGGGAAAACCTTTAAGCCTTTATTATTTGGGTAGTTTATGGTTATATTATTATGGGAGGAGGCTTCAACGAGACTTTGGATTTGAATTCTATGGAAAAATTCCCATTCATAAAAAAAATTATTAACCAGAACTATAATTCAATTATACATGGATACATGCAACTACGGTAGATTGGCATTTGTTATATTATAGCACAGAGTTATACTGGGTGTTAAAAAAAAAATAGATTTGATTACTTTTTGCTCTCAACATTATTTCAGCATATTCAAAGGGTATCATTGATGTCATGCATCTGATCATAGCACAGTTTAAATTTACAGTTTTATTTATTAAGCCATTTGGATGATATTTTATTGTCTCTAATTGAATCATAATGAATTTATAAATGTTCTCAAAAATTTAGAAGATTTTTTTTTAAATTTAAACTAAATTTTTCTATTCTTAAATGTTAGTCTTTTGATCCCTCCTGTCTCTAATGTTGAAGCAGAATTTAAATTTAAACGCAAGTGAGGTTGGCCTCTAGATATAGTTTATAATTCACATATGTATTTAAAAATGACAGATGAATAAAAGATGAATAGAAAAATAAAATCTCAGCTGAAAGTAAAAAATGAAATATCAGCTTTTAGTGTAAAAGATTATAGAAAATCAGTGGCTTTCAATAACACTGCAGAGTTTAGGGTTAGAGTTAGAGAGTATTTCTGGTCAGTGGTGAAATCCAAATTATTTTACTACCGGTTCTGTGGGCATGGCTTGGTGGGCGTGGTGTGACTTGGTCAGCATGGCAGGGGAAGAATACTGCAAAATCTCCATTCCCACCCCACTCTGGGGCCAGCCAGAGATGGTATTTGCCAGTTCTCCGAACTGCTGAAAATTTCTGCTACTGGTTCTCCAGAATCTGTCAGAACCTGCTGGATTTCACCCGTTTCTGATCATAGGTGAGGAGAGAGGTTGTTAGACCTGTGCCTCCCATGCTTGCAGAGTATGAACTGAATAGTATCACATCAAACTGAGTTTGTGTTAAGAAGCTTGTGTCGAAGATACTGTGAAACGGCTGAGACATGTGGCTGGATCTTAGCACATCTGTCAGACCTGGCCCAACTCGGACTCTGAGGAAAGAAAGACTCTCGACTCCATTTGTAGCAAAAAGATTGCTTTTACTAAAGCCAAGTGGTTACAATAAGCAAAGCCAGAACTACCGTAACAGTTTGAGTGGGAAAATTCCCCTACTGGCCCACCCCGTTATCACCCCATTGTCCAGTCACATTCAGAGAAGACATTTTGGTAACTGTCCCCGCTGTGGTGGGTTAGATGGATAGGTCCATTCCCAGGACCACAGCCTCAAAATGTCTCGGGATGGTATGACTTATCGCCTTCGGTTTCCCAGATTTCTGTCTCAGGTTCCACTTGTTCCCCCACTGCCTCCCTCTCATTTCCTTCCCCCCCAATAACGTATGGCAGACTGTTAAAAGCTGGACCTAGCCCAATAACTCGAAGACAGACTCCAATTCTTTTCTGTAGCTTTATTATAGATCTGATGGTACTGAAGGTCACTGACCTTGTACCTTTCTCTTTCAGGTATACATCTGGAATCATCTGTGGACCATGTGGTAGGACCTTTTGTACCCAGGAGGAGGGACTAAGAGGTAAGGAGTGGTTGCAGGGATTATGGGATATGTGGTTAGTTAACCCTTGCAGGTCCAGGTGATCAGGGAGATATAGTAGTTAGGCATTTATCATGACACAGACTGACCTCTAGCGAAGCACAGAGTTGAGCGAAGGATGGCAGCTCTGACAACATCACTCAAAGCAAAAACAAGGGGAAAAAGAGAAAATAACAGCTACAGCTATCAAAAATGGGGATACAAAGTTATCAAGTCCTCCTGAAGATATATTTGCTTTCTTTAAGAGTCTGCTTCTTAATGCCATATTTATTTATTTATTATTATTATTTAAAATATTTATATGGCCCACCATCTTAAGCAAGTCTGGGTGGCATACAAATTACAAACTCTGAGACAGCAGCTGAAGAAGGGGTGGCCACAAAAGATCCACACGGCCTGGAGCAATTCTCCCCAGCAAATGTCCCTGGAGATTCTCAGTCATCCTAACATCCCACTTAGGATCTGGGCTTCTGCCGTGGGGAAGAGGCACGGAAGAAAAAGGGGAACAGCCAAGGTTGCTCTCAGGTATTTGGGTTTCACGAGCAACTGGGCCTCCCTCCTGCAAACAAAGAGACCCCTGCAATTCAGGAGCAGCCCCCCTTCCCCCATAAGCAGCCCTGGCAATGCAAGATCCTTATATGGACAGAAAGGGTCAATTTTGCAGTTTGGTGTTTTGAGCTGAAACAATGAAGGATTTGGGGTATTAACATGAAATGCATCTATTTCCACCCTTCTCATCAAACAGGCGATTTCTGCTGGCAGAGCACAATGTAGCAGAAATTCAGAAGCCCTGATTTGTGATTGTGTACTCCTGCACCATTTTTTTCAGGGGCTTCTTAAAGGCTGGGTTGAAAACTAAAAGAAGGGGGAATTTGTTTGCAGGGGTGGGTGGGGAGACCGCAAGTCAATCTTGGCAACTGCCTGGAAAATTTGGTGCAGTTTTTCTAAGGCAACCTTTTCAGAAGGGGCTGCCCTCGCTGGGGCTGAGAGAGAGGACCTGGCCCAAGGGTGGAAGGAGCCACTGGAACTCACTGCCCCTTGATCTGGACTGGGGTTTTCAACCACTACGACTGGACAGAGGAAACTGTTACCTTTACCTTGAATGGTGAACAATATTTATAGACTATACACAACAGGTGGTCTTGGACTTACAACAGTTCATTTAGTGATCATTCAAAGTTACAATGACACCAGAAAAGTGACTTATGACCATTTTTTCACACTTACGGCCGCTGCAGCATCTCCATGATCATGTGATCAAAATTTGCACGCCTGATAACTGACTCATATTTATGATGATGCAATGTCCTGGGGTGGAGTCACATGATCACCTTTTGCGACCTTTTTATAAGGAAAATCAATGGAGCTTCACTTAACAACTGCATTATTAACTTAACAACTGCATTAGGTCATAACAAGAAAAATGATGATAAATGTTGAATATGATGACACAAAAAATTTTGTACCCAGATGTTACACTGATTGATTAATGATGAATTGTTTGTTTAAAAATCAAAAATAAAAAAACAACAGTACATGTAGTCCTCGACTTACGTCCTTAATGAACACATTTCTGAGGTTAAGTGAGATGTTTGTTAAGTCCATTTTTTCCGTGTTGGAAGGGACCTTGTAGGTCATCTAGTCCAATCACTGCAGCTGATAATATTTAGTAACTGCACTTTTTTTTCTTTTTTTAATTTGATTTATATGCCGCCCTTCTCTGGAGACTCAGGGCGGCTTACAATGCGTTAAGCAATAGCCTTCATCCTTTTGTATATTTATACAAAGTCAGCTTATTGCCCCCACAATCTGGGTCCTCATTTTACCTACCTTTGAAAGGATGGAAGGCTGAGTCAACTTTGAGCCTGGTGAGATTAGAACTTGCAGTAATTGCAGGCAGCTGTGTTAATAACAGGGTGCATTAAACTGCTGTACTACCAAGGCTCCTTACATTGCTACTTACATTGCAGTTAGTAACATAGCTTTTAAGTGAATCTGGCTTCCCCATTGATTTTGCTTGTCGGAAGTTTGCATGAGGCCCGGACACCGCAACTGTCATAACTGTGAGTAAATTGCCAAGCCTCTGAATTGTGATCACTGCCCCTGGCAATGCCGCAATGGCCCGAAGTCCCTTTTTTCAGGGCCCTTCTCACTTGGAGCGCTCAGTAAACAAAGTGCTGTAAGTCTGTAGGCGCCTGGTAGCGCAGCAGACTAAAGCACTGTTATTAACATCAGCTGCCTGCAATTACGGCAAGTTCGAATCTCTCCAAGGCTCAAGGTTAACGAGGGTCTTGGACCAAGGGAGGCCACTGTTCCTCAGACGGCTGGATGTGAGTCCCTTCTTGTGAAGTGGGGTCATAGGGTGCAGTTGGGCTTGCTAGTCACATACCTGGCTCCCTGCCATGTGGCAGCAGCCCTGCCTGAGCTGCTTGATGTTATAGCCGCGGTGGCTGTTGACACCCCCAGGCTTATGGTCATGGGGGATTTTAACCTGTCATCAGTTGGCGAGACATCTGAGGTGGCTCGGGAGTTCATGGCTTCCATGACGGCTATGGACCTGACCCAGTTAATTTATGGCTCTACTCACATGGGGGGACACACACTGGACCTTGTTTTTGTCTCTGGACAGTGGTTGAGTGATCTCGAGATAGGGGATATAGTGATTGAACCCTTGTCATGGTCAGATCACTCCCTCCTTCGCCTGGACCTTCGAACCGCCACACCTCGCCGCAGGGAGGCGGAACCGACCAGGTGGTTCCGCCCCAGGCGCCTGATGGATCCTGAGAGATTCCAGATGGAGCTTGGGCCATTTCCTGAGGTTCTAGCACACGACTCGGCTGAGGACTTAGTGGCCGCCTGGGATAGGGCGGCGGCTGATGCTTTAGACTGAGTCGTGCCTTTGCGGCCTCTGACCCGGCGCCGGTCTCACCTGGCTTCTTGGTATACTGAGGAGCTGAGGGAGATGAAGCGCCGGAAAAGACGCCTAGAGAGCAGTTGGAGGGCTAGTCGTTCTGAATCCGACCGAACACTGGTAAGATCTCATATTAAGAATTACCTAGTGGCGATAAGAGTAGAGAAGAGTAACTACTTTTCTACTCTTATTGCGTCATCAGATAATCGCCCAGCTGCCCTGTTTAGGGTGACCCGCTCTCTGCTCCATCAAGAGACGCGGGAAGACCCCTTGGAGGGTAGAGCTGAGGATTTTGTACAATATCTGTATGACAAAATTGCTCAGATTCGTGAACAGCTAGACTCTGACTGGATTGATCCAGAGGAGATGACAGGGGCAGGTCCTGAGAATATTATTTGGGAAGAGTTTGATCCTGTGACTCCCGAAAGCGTGGACAGGATACTGAACAGACTAAAGGCGACCACATGTTTATTGGACCCGTGTCCATCCTGGTTGGTACTGGCCTCCCGGGAGGTGACACGAGGCTGGCTCCAGGAGATTATAAATGCTTCTTTGAGTGAGGGTGTCTTTCCCACCGTCTTGAAAGAGGCGGTGGTGAGGCCCCTCCTCAAGAAGCCCTCCCTGGATCCAGCTGTATTAGCAAATTATCGTCCTGTCTCCAACCTTCGCTTTGTTGCAAAGGTTGTTGAGAGTGTGGTTGCACGACAACTGCCTCAGTACCTGGATGAATCGAATTATCTAGATCCGTTCCAGTCGGGATTCAGGCCCGGGTACAGCACAGAGACAGCATTGGTCGCATTGGTTGATGATCTCTGGAGGGCTCGAGACAGGGGTTGCTCCTCAGTCCTTGTCCTATTAGACCTCTCAGCGGCTTTTGATACCATCGATCATGATATCATGCTGCACCGGTTGGAAGGGTTGGGGGTGGGGGGCACTGTTCTACAGTGGTTCTCCTCCTTTCTCTCTGACCGGTCGCAGTCTGTGTTGACAGGGGGGCAGAGGTCGACCCTGAGGCCCCTTATATGTGGGGTGCCACAAGGATCGGTCCTCTCGCCCCTTCTATTCAACATTTATGTGAAGCCGCTGGGTGAGATCATCCGTGGTTTTGGGGTGAAGTACCATCAGTACGCTGATGACACCCAGCTGTACATCTCCACCCCAGACCACCCCAATGATGCCCTCGAGGTGATGTCCCGGTGCCTGGAGGCCGTACGGATCTGGATGGGGAGGAACAAACTCAGACTCAACCCATCCAAGACCGAGTGGCTGTGGTTTCCGTCGTCCCGATATAGTCAGTTGGCGCCATCTCTGACTATTGGGGGCGAGTCGTTGGCCCCCACAGATGGGGTTCGCAACTTGGGCATCCTCCTGGACTCACGGCTGTCTTTTGAAGAGCATATGACGGCCGTAGCCAGGAGGACTTTTTATCAGGTTCGTCTGATTCGCCAGTTGCATCCCTTTCTGGATCGGGACTCGTTACGCACGGTCACTCACGCCCTTGTCACCTCACGCCTGGATTATTGTAATGCTCTCTACATGGGGCTCCCCTTGAGAAGCACCCGAAGGCTCCAACTGGTCCAGAATGCGGCCGCACGGGTGGTAATGGGAGCAATGTGGCGCTCTCATGTAACCCCCCTCCTGCGCGAGCTGCACTGGCTCCCAGTGGTCTTCCGGGTGCGCTTCAAGGTTTTGGTTACTATCTTTAGAGCGCTCCATGGCTCAGGACCAGGGTACTTACGAGACCGCCTCCTGCCACCAATAGCCTCTCACCGACCAGTTCGCTCCCATAGAGAGGGACTCCTCAGGGTGCCGTCGGCCAAACAATGTCGACTGACGGCCCCCAGGGGGAGAGCCTTTTCTGTGGGGGCACCTACCATCTGGAACGGGCTTCCCCCGGAGTTACGAAACATCCAAGACTTACGCATATTCCGCCGAGCCCTGAAAACATTTCTATTCCAACAAGCTGGTCTGGCCTAACTCTCCCTTTTTAATTGGCTTTTAAACTGTCTTTTAAATTGGGTTTTAAACCTCTTTAGATAAATTTGGATGTTTTTTAATCTTTGAGCCTAAATTACTTAATCTGTTTCTTAATAGTTTTTAACTTCTATATGTATTTGTATTTATTATGGCTGTTCACCGCCCTGAGTCCTTCGGGAGTAGGGCGGTATACAAATATGAAAAATAAAATAAAATAAATAAATAAGGTTGACTCAGCCTTCCATCCTTTCTAAGGTAGGTAAAATGAGGACCGGATTGTGGGGGCAATAAGCTGACTTTGTATAAATATACAAAAGGATGAAGGCTATTGCTTAACGCATGGTAAGCCGCCCTGAGTCTCCGGAGAAGGGCGGCATATAAATCAAATTAAAAAAAAAAGAAAAGTCGAGGAGCCGCAGCGGGCAGGAGGGGCGGGGGGGGGGGGGGGAGGAGGGCGCGCAGCAGAGGCGTTCCCCCGCCGTCCCCGCCTCCCCCGGGCGGGGACTCTTCCAGCGGCGGCCGCGGGAGCAGCATCGGCGGCGTGGGCGCGGGGCGATGGGGCGGCCGCAGTAGGGCCGGGCCGGCGCGATGGGTTCGGAGCGCGGGGCGCCGCTGCGGCCGCTGGAGGCGGAGCGGGCCGGCGGGGGCTGCGCTTGCGGGCGGCGGGGCTCGGGCGCGTGGCGGGCGGTGGGCGGCTTCCTGGCGCTCTCGCTGGCGCTGCACCTCCTGACGCTGGGCTGCTACCTGGAGCTGCGCTCCGAACTGCGCCGCGAGCGGACGGCGCCCCAGGCCGGCTGGCAGCCCGGCGGCACCGCCAGAGCCCCGCCCCGGCCCGCCCGGGACCTCGCGCCCGCCGCCCGGCCCCGGCCCCAGCCCCAGCCCCAGCAGCGCCACCCCGGCGAGCCCGGCAGCGGCAGCCCCCGGCAGGTGAGTGCGCGGCGGAGCGCTGCTCCGGGGACTCGGGCCAGGTCGGCAAGCGCCTCCTTCCCGCTCCCCCCGGCCGAGGATGCGCGGGGTGACAGCCGGGCAAAGGCGCCAAGGAAGGCGGCCGACCCCCCGGAGGCCTCGCCCAGCCCGCCTTCCCCGCGGCGGCAGGTCCGGGTCGGGCTGGGCGGGGGGAGGCCGGAATCGGCGGGGAGCCTTGGCGCGATGGCAACGGTTCCCGGCAACTGGTCCTGAACTGGCTCCTCTTCGAAGTGCGGAGTCCTTTCCCTCCGCAGGCAGAGAAGCTGGCGGCGTTCGCATTGCGGGTCCGGCTCCGGCTCCGTTCTCGGCTGCTGACTTAGTTGGCGCCTTTGGGCTGCAAAGTAGCCAGAGGGGCAGAGACCCCCCCCCCACCCCCCCAATAGTAACCGAAGCCAGCACCAACCAAGCTTAGCCTCTTGTGCAAAGTCTGCAAGCGCTGGGAGGGTTATTTTGGGATGGGGGTCTGTGTGCGGGCGAGGGCACGCAAAGAAAGGCATGCTTATAGCAAATTGCTTGTAGTTTTCGAACCTTGTAATGCCTGCTTTGAAAAGAGTTTGTAATAAGTAAAAATAAATAAGCGATGCAGTCATGCATCATTCTGGACAGGCGGATGGAGCCATCATGTCTGGCAACAGGCACAGTTTAGGTAAAACAAAGGTAAATAACTGGAGTCCTTGTGGAGCCCAGGGACTACAGATTGCAGATTGCCCTCTCCTGGTCTGGGCAGGGACCCTTCCTCCAGCAGCAGGCAGAGGTGCCATGGAGCCCCACAGAGCTAGAGAAGGGGGAATCTGCCGTTGGGAAGCTTTCCATTTGACTGTAGTCCTTGGTGATGAATATCCTGGTGCAAGTTGTTTGAAGAGTACATAATGATCGGTGCACAGGCAGAGTAGGTCCCTCCTGCAGGAATAGGACACTAGGTGCAAATTCCATGAAGTTCGGCTTCTCCAGGGAAGCTCCACCTAGCGCATATTAGCAATAGCAAAAGCAGACTTGTACACCTCTCTGTAGCACTCTGAGTGGTTTACAAATGTCAGTATATTGTCCCCAGTAATGTGGGTCCTCATTTTACCGACCTCGGAAGGATGGAAGGCTTGAATCAACCTCGAGCCCATCAGGATCAAACTCCTGGCTATGGGCAGAGTCAGCCCACAATGCTGCAGTCAAACCACTGTGCCACCAGGGCTCATGCCGCCAGCAAGCTTTCCATCTAACCACAGTCCTCCCTCCAATATTGCTCTAATAATGGTTCAGCCCCCAGCAGCTCTGGCTAACATGGCCAATGGTGAGGGATGCTGGGAGTTGTAGTTCAACCAGGATTTTTCATTATGGCCATTGCTGCTGTATACGGATGCCTGTCTGATTTGGTTGTGCATCCAATGATTGTGCCACTGCTTAGGAGTGGGTGGTGTTAGCTGGTCTGTGGAGGATATTAGGGTCTGACATGTATGGCACCTGCTCTGTGGTTCACCTTCCAGTGTGAAGCTCCAGGCAGCACAGATGATGGCCAAGACGGCCATGATCCTGCCAGCCCTAATTTTGACCTGCTGCTTTCATGGCAGCTGTCTCATTACCACAACGAGGTGGGACCCGGAGGCATGGCCCCTGGTATGTGGTAACTCTGGCAGGGGTCCCTCCGAGGACAAGTCATTAACCCCCTGATGGATTGGCTGAAACGTGCTGGAATTTCTAGCATGTGTACCAGGGGTGGGTTCTAAATTTTTTTACTACCGGTTCTGTGGGCGTGGCTTATTTTGTGGGCATGATTTGATGGTCATGTGACAATTCTTTGGGATTTAGCAGAGGTACTGTCTACCAGGCTTTTAACTGTTTGCAGAGCTGTACTGGTCTACCCATTTGTTCTTGGAGCGTCTTGGTCTACCACCACACTGCTTTTTAACACTGATCAGCTGTAGGGCGGCCCTTTGAAGCCCCGTGGCAAGAGTTTAAACAGTTTTTTCCTTCTAGCCGATCAGCTGGGACTTGGGAGGCAGCGAATAGATTGGGGGTGGGGCCAAATAAAAGGTAAGAAAAACACGGGAGCGGGTTTGAGGGCCCAGCTCCCGAACAAAGAGAACCGGTTCAGTGATGTCATATTGTCACCGCTACCGGCTCGGCCGAACCGGGAGGAACCCACCACTGATGTGTACAGTATTGAAACAGCAACGTCTATGCTGGCTGGGGCATGTCGTGAGAATGGCTGATGGTCAGATTCCGAAAGATCTCCTGTAGGGAGAATTAGTGCAGGGAAAGCGCCTCAGAGGGAGACCACAGCTGCGATATAAGGATATCTGCAAGAGGGACCGAAAGGCCCTGGGAATGGACATGAACGACTGGGAAACCTTGACCTCCGATCGTTTAGCTTGGAGGCTAAAGACGCAGCATGGCCTTCTCCAATTCAAAGAGACACTTGCTCGGCAGGCTGAGGCAAAGACGCAGTCCCAGAATCGGCGAAATCTGGGGGCTGGGCAGGGGACAGAATGTATCTGCCCTCAGTGTGGAAGGGATGGCCACTCTCGAATCGGCCTTTTTAGTCACACTAGATGCTGTTTTAGGACCTCTTTCCAGAGCACAATACCATAGTCTTTTGAGACTGAAGGATGCCAATGGAAAGTCTATGCACGGTGACATGTTCCTCATTGGAACCCCCGGACTACCATTGTCCTATGCTGATATGACACCTTTGTATCCCGAGGTAGCACATGTCGGAGTGAGTACACCCGTGGGATTTCCTGCACTGCATGAGTCAGGCACACGGGGTCATGTGATCTCCTTTTGTGACCTTCTGACAAGCAAAATCAGTGGGGAAGCCCGATTCACTTAACAACCTTGTTACTAACTTAACAACTGCAGGGATTCACTTAACAAATGTGGTAAGAAAAGTCACAAAATGGGGTAAAATCAGGGGTGAAATGCTCCTGGTTCAGACCGGGTCGCCTGATCCGGTAGCGATGGAGACGGGTGGTTCAGAGAACCGGTAGCAAAAATCCCTGCTCCCCCCCCCATGCCCAGCTGAGTCACGCGATCATCAGAGGCTTTTTTTTTTTTTTACTTTTAAAAGCATTTTTTCGGCCAAAGAGATTGTAGAAAAAGATCCTTTTAAAAGCCTCTGACAATCCCAGCTGAGTTGCCTGATCATCAGAGGCTTTTAAAAGCATTTTTTTCTGCAACCTCTTAAGGTTGTAGAAAAAATGCTTTTAAAAGTAAAAAAAAAAAATGTTGGCCACGCCCACCCAGTCACATTACCCCCACCAAACCACGCCCACACAATAAGCCACACCCACAGAACAGGTAGTAACAAATTTTACATTTCACCACTGGGTAAAATTCACTTTAACAAACTGTCTCAGCAACAGAAATGTCGGGCTCAACTGTGGTCGTAAGTCGAGGACTACTTGTGCTTCAGTTTGGATTCTACAGAATGTAGGCACATCCTGTACTATAAAGCAAGCAGAGCCCTCCCCCCCCCAAATAATGCTCTCTGGATGGAGGGGTGGTCTTGGTAAGATGCTGTGAAAACCAAGGAAGGGGAAGGAGTGATGGGCAAGGAGGAGCCAACCCTGGCTAGGGAATGGATGGTTCCTGCAATGCCCAGCAGGCCTTCCCTCCTTCCCTCTGTTTGCTCTTGCCCGGTCCTCATCCTGTTAGGTCCAGCAGCCCCACTTCTGCTAGAGCAGCCCCCTCCCCCTGTTTCCTCTGCCTCCGTTTCCCCTTCATCTTTTCTGCTTTTTCTGTGGAAAGAGGGTGGAAGCAGGTTGGAGATATTTTTATGTTTTGGGGTGTGAGATGTAGGTGAGCGCTCAGTTAAACTTTTACAAATGAGGAAGTTTACTAGCAGTGAATTCCACGCTGTGGTTAATCTTTCAGGTGTGGGTGCATTGGCTTTGCCCATTCTTGGCTTACATAGATGCCCATCAAGGATGGCACACAATGACATGGATTGCTTTTGTGAGTGGCTTCTTACAGGGACAGAATAGGTTGGTGCAACTTTTTTTATCTCTTGGCTTCGACACTGTTGATCCCGATATCTGACTTCAGGAATGGAGGGGGGTGGGTTGTGGATGCTGCTTCCCAGCACTTTTCCCCCTTCCTCTGGAGTCACTTCAGAGGTGGGTTTCAGCAGGTTCTGACCAGTTCTGGAGAACTGGTAATGGAAATTTTAAGAGAACCGGTAGTAAAAATTCTGACTGGCCCCGCCCCCATCTATTCTCTGCCTCCCAAGTCCCAGCTGATCGGGAGGAAATGGGGATTTTGCAGTAACCTTAAAATTTTGAAACCCACCACTGAGTCGTGTGTGTTAGGGAAAAATACCCTTTGGGGGATTCCTCAATGCTTTTCCCACTTCTTGTTAGTGCCTCGGAGGATATCTGTTGGCCCAGGCCCAGTTTGCAACCTTGACTGGCCAGGACAGCCATTGTGGCTCTTCCCCCTGCCTAGAGGCTGTCAGCATATGGATGGGGAGAATGATCCCTAAGAATATGGATGGCTTCTGATTAAAGGATCAAGATATTCCATCTCAATGGGGCTGCATTTCCCCAGGCAGAAACTCTGCATAACATGGGGGTTTCCCCTGGATCTGTTGTCCAAGGGGCAGAAGTGGGTGGCAGAGTTGTGGAATCAAACACAGGATCCAAAGCAAATTACCAAGGCTTAGTGCAGCGTTTATTAGGCAGCGTGTGCTGCTGGGACTCTCCAAAGAATATTGAGAGATGGCTGCCCGCCCAACAAAGGGATGCCCTTGTATTTATACATCTTAGAAAGGTTGGAAAGATCAATGTATAAGACACATATGATGTAAGCATGCATATCTGTAGATAAAAGTGAGCTCAGGTTCCTTCTTGTGCCTGGTTGGCTTCAGAAACTCAAAAGGGGGAGGGGAAGTAAGGCAATAAATCAATAAAACATCTCATAAACAATCTAGGTGAGGGGAGGAGCTCATCAAAGGTGCAGATGACACCTAGATGGTGGGAATAGCCAACACTTTAGAAGATAGGCTCAAGAGCCAGAAGGATCTTGACAGACCTGAACACTGGGCCCTATCTAACAAAATGAAGATAAAAGTAAGGTTTTACACTTAGGCAAGAAAACCCAAATGTATAGGTATAGACTAAGTGAAACTTGGCTTAAAGCCAGTAATTGGGAGAGGGATCTTGGAGTCCAAATGGACAATCACTTGTGATCCAGCAGTGTGTGGCAGCAGCCAAAAAAAGCCAATGCAGTCTTAAGCTGCATTAATAGAGGGATAGAATCAAGATCATGTGAAGTATTACTACTGCTATATAAAAATAAAATAAAATTAGTAAGACCACACTTGGAATACTGCATCCAGTTTTGGTCGCCACGATGTAAAAAAAGATGTGGAGACTCTAGAAAGAGTGCAGAGAAGAGCAACAAAGATGATTAGGGGACTGGAGGCTAAAACATATGAAGAACGGGTGCAGGAACTGGGCATGTTTAGTTTAATGAAAAGAAGGACTAGGGGAGACATGATAGCAGTCTTCCAATATCCCAGGGGCTGCCCCAAAGAAGAGGGAATCAAGCTATTCTCCAAAGCACCCGAGGGTAGGACAAGAAGCAATGGGTGGAAACTAATCAAGGAGAGAAGCAACCTAGAACTAAGGAGAAATTTCCTAACAGTGAGAACAATTAACCAGTTGAACAACTTGCCCTTCAGAAGTTGTGGGTGCTTCATCATTGGAGGTTTTCAAGAAAAGACTGGACAGCCACTTGTCTGGAATAGTATAGGGTCTCCTGCTTGAGCAGGGGGTTGGACTAGATGATCTCCAAGCGCCCTTCCAATTCTATTTTTCTATGTTCTCTGTATACCAGTTTGATTTAATTACTGATTTTCCTGACAGAGTCTTTGCACAGAATCGTTGTGTGTGAATTATGGACCTTTCCTGGATCAGGAGCTCCTTCAGTCGAACACTTCTGTCCTCCTCGCTTTCTGTTTGAATTACAGCAAGGAAGTTCACTTGGGGCTAATTCAGAATGTAGCGGCTGTAGCTGCATCTTGGTTCACCCCGTGACATATTTCTACTTTGTTAGCTGCACAAGTTGCCAGTTGGTTTCTGGGCTGCATTCAGGGATACATTGCCATCTGTAAAATCTACAGGGCTTAGGAACATTTTCCTCTGTTGTTGTTGCTGCCTGCCTGGAAAGATCTGTCCTATCTGGCTGGCTCCTAGTCCCATCAGCACAGCAGTGTCAAGGGTGGGTGGGTGGGGGGTCTTTTCCTCCTCTGGAAGAGGCCTCCCCTTCTAAGTCTGCCCTGACCCTGCAGTGTCTGCTTTTGTAAAGCCTTAGAAAGCTGCCTGTTGCAGCTGGTCTGGCAGGAGTTCCTGTCCTGAAAGCTGTTTGTGAGTTTTGCAATGGAGTTTACAGTTTTCTTGATTTGTTTTTCCCCTGTGTGAACTGTTTTATTGTTCCTGGTTTTTTCCCTTTTTTCCTTTTAATTGTGTAAGCCGCATAGAGATGCAAATTGCAATTGAGGTGACCTGAAATACTTATACATACATTTGTCATGTTAAGCGAGGAAGCACTTGTGTAGCTCTGTTACTGGGAGAGTCACACAGCTAAATAGAAGATTCTTTTTGCATTATGCATATCCATTTTAGACCAAACTAAAGGGTGTACCTTATATGCTTGGCTGAATAGATCCATTTCATTTGCTAAGAGAGATTTATGGCTTTAGTAGCCAGTTTGATCATGCATGCATCTCCCTCACCTTTTGCAAAGGGCTGTTCTCCTCTGCTACCAAACACTTAGAAGAAATGCTCTTTGAGGCCAGTGTGATCAGAGTTGTATGTGGGATGAATTAAGCAGCCCTAACTTGAGCAAAAAGTCCAACATTTTTTTTTTTATAGATTTATGATCTCTCTGGTTCTCTAGTGAGAGAACAAAATGTTGATGCTTTTAAGCATAGCACCTTAACAGTCTGGTTAATTTCTATGAATAAAGGTTGTTTATTTTCCTGGCTATTCCAGTACTAATTCTCACCTGAGCAATAGGGAAAAGGGATTGTTTTTCCCTTTCTTTTTTGTTTTATTTTTCATGCATGGAAAATTGTTCATAGGTTTCCTGTAAGATTTAACACAGATAAATTCTATATTCTCCCCTTATTTAACCTGAGTACATATTAAGTAAAGTTGGACTGAAAGCAGGCTGAGTGCAGGAAAAATATCAATAGCCTATACTGTGCTGATGACCCTGTCGAAAGATAAAGCCTTTCCGAGGTTCTGAGATTTAAATTCTTAAATTTTGGTTATCCTGAGATAACCAAAAATGCAAAGGATCTGAAAGGTCTGGTAATAAAAGTCAAGCTGCACAGTGGGGCTAAAATTAAATATAAAGAAGACCAAAGTAATGACTAGCCTGAGAATTGACAGTGAAAACATCAAAGTGGAGAGTAACTTCTGCCTTGAATCAGCCATCAACAGTCAAGGAACAAGCAGTCAAGAAATAGGTTGCAGACCAGCACATAATAGAGCAGCTGTGAAACAGAATAACTGAGTCGGAAAGAACCTTGGAGGTCTTTTAGTCCAACCCCTGCTCAGCAGGAGACTCTTCTATTCTGGACAAATGGCAAGGACAAGAGTCCTTGAAAAACTCTAGTGATGGCACACCCTCAACCTCCTGAAGGCAGGCGGCTCCGCTGGTTACTTGTTCTCATTGTTAGGAAATTTCTCCTTAGTTCTAGATTGCTTCTCTCCTTGATTAGTTTCCATCTATTGTTTCTTCTCTTGCTTTCTTGAAACCTTGGAAAAGATGCCCAAATGATGTGTCTGTGTAGTACCCAGAAAGATCAGAAGTGTACAAGCCATGAAATTCCCTGTAACATTCTATGGAAGTGAACACTCTGTTTTTAAGAAGCAAGATAGGAAGAGTATTGAGGCCTTTGGACTTTGGTGTTGGAGAAGACTCTTGAGAGTACAACGGACAGCCGAGGAAACAAACTGATGGGACATTGAAGAAAAAAAAATCAACCCAGAGATTTCATGAGGCACAAATGGCTCAAATTATTCTACTTCGGACACATGATGTGAAGACCCAGCTAGCTGGGAAAGGTGGAAGGAAGAAAACTACAATCAGAACAAGGTGGATGGACTCAGTTAGTGTGTGATGGGGACACTGTAGGAAGATCTGAAAGACCAAGTTAGGAATATTGGCATGGAGAAAATATATGTGGTCACTAAGGGTTGACGGTGATTTGATGGCAGATGATTAATCACATTACTAAGCCTGTGGATATTTAGGGATTTGGCAACAATCCATAAATGGTTGAAAGCAAGCAGCAGAAAATACCAAGATAAGAAGTACACAAATTTTAATAAGAAGTTAAATAACTTTTCTCATTGTGCTTCTATAACTTAGGAACATTGTATTCTTGTATCACAATCCACAAACTGTTTAGACGCATTGTGTGTGAACTTTGGCTTGGATAAAGTTCCCATGAATGCATTAACAGCTGGAATTGACTTCTTCAACTTCATTTGATATCTTTGTGGAACAGTTGATAATCTGTTTTTTTTCCTTCAGTTTGCTTTCAATATGTATAGAAGAATACTTTTTGAATCTCTGCTTAACTTTAGCTTTTCTGACACTATTTCTAGTTGTTGCTTACTACAATTGTGGGTCTAATTAATTGATTTATATCATCAGCAACCCTTACAGATATTTAATTGTTATTGTATTGCTTGCTTTTCTCTTTTTTTGTAATTGATTTCTTGTTTTTTCTTCTGTTTTACCAAAGAGATTTTAAAGGAGCCTGAGTGGCGTAGGAGGCTAATGCCTCCTACTAAGGCAGCATTTAACATCCAGCTGCCTGCAATTACTGCAAGTTCTAATCTCACCAGGCTCAAGGTCGACTCAGCCTTCCATCCTTTCTAAGGTAGGTAAAATGAGGACCCGGTTTGTGGGGGCAATAAGCTGACTTTGTATAAAATATACAAAAGTATGAAGGCTATTGCTTAACGCATTGTAAGACGCCCTGAGTCTCCGGAGAAGGGCGGCATATAAAAAAATAAAATAAAAATAAAATAAAAATAGCCATTTGTCTGGAATGGTATAGGACCTCCTGCTTGAGCAGGGGGTTGGCTAGAACAGGGGTCACCAACCTTTTGGACCTCAGGGACCACTAAATTCATAATTTTAAATCCCACGGACCACTTATATGAATTTCTAAAAAAGATGAATAGTATTTAGTGCAATATAAAAAAATGCAACTAATTTTTCTGCAGACCACCAAAATTTTCTCAAGGACCACCAGTGATTGGTGATCACTTGACTAGAAGACCTCCAAAGTCCCTTCCAACTCTTGCTATTCTCTATTCTGTTTCCATCTCATTGTGGAATCCTCGGTTTGCTTTTGAACTTTTGCTAGATGTTTATGTAGCACTTTTTTGCCATCCTTCCCTTCATCATGATTGAAACAAATTATTCTTTTAGAAATCTTTTTTTCTATTGGTACCAGAATCATAATTGCTATTGGGGATGGAATCTCAATTCAGCTTATTTCCAACTGTAGTACAGAATACAGAAGAACAGAGAGGGAAGGGACCTTGGAGTCCACGCCCCTACCCAGGGCAGGAGTTCTTAACCCATCCTGGACAGATGGTGTTGAACATCTCCAGTCATGGAGCAACCACAACTTTGGGAGGCAAGCTGTTCCATTGATTAATTGTCTTTCTTGTCAGGAAATTAGTTCCGGGTTAGATCTTCCTCTGATGAGCTTCCATCATTGCTTCTTGTCCTGCCCTCTGGTGCTCTGGAGTATAGGTCGACCCCCACTTCTCTGTGGCAGCTTTTCAAGTATTGCAAGATGCCTTCAGGACTCCCCTAATTCTTCTCTTCACTAGGCTAGTTCCCTTATCATATGATTTAATCTCCATACTCCATATCATCTTTATTCCTCTTCTCTTCACATTTTCTAAAATCCCAGCCTTCCCGGTGCTGTATAGGGTGATGCTATCACTTCTCATGATTTTGATGGTACCCCTCTGTTGATGCAACCTAAGAGTGGATTGGCTTTTTTGGCAGCTGCAGCACACACCGCTAGCTCATATTTAAGTGGTGGTCTATCAGGACAACTAGATCCCTGTCAGAGTTACTATTTTTGAGCCAGGTACTATCTGTTTTGTACCTGTGCATTTGGTTTTCTGAACATACTTTAATGAAAGCATTGAGCTGATACATGGTTTTGTCATTTTAGTTTCCCATCTGGACAAATTCATGGAGGACTGAAGGGGTGTGTGTGTCTGTGGGTGTTTGTTCAGCTTGACAGCATATCTCACCTGTCAGAGGACAGGATGCCCCCCCCCTCTTTCTGGCCATGCATTTGGGATACATCTCATTAGCCACAGTGGGACCCAGAATGGTTCTTATCTCCTTACGCTCTTAATTTCTTCATCTCACTTTTCCCCAATTTTTGGGGGGGCTTCTGGAGTATATTAAGAATAAAATTTGAACCACATTGTAAGAGAAGTATGATCTTAATTTTGATGTGAAGTGTAATGCTGCTCTTTCAACGGAGTGCTCTAGGGGTGGAATATCGTAACACTAAATATACAAAAGTTCACCTGGTTCTTGGCACTCCTTTTCTGCCTTTGGGCTTTGTGGAAGTAGTCCAAGAAATTTTGGAATCCACACACTCTTAAAACACTACAAGTTCTGCTGAAATTTGGCAGCCATCGCAACTGCTAAAGAGTCTAATCTATTTTCCACAGTCTTCTATTTGAACCTGTCTAAGACACGCGACATGGCTGTGTTTTTCCAAGTGACTCAAGGTTATTTCTCCTCCTTAAAAATCTGCTAGAAATACTTTCTTGTTGTGACTCTGACTTGCTCAAAAATGCCGTTCTGCTCTTGGATTAAAGAACTAGAAAGTCTGATTATTGAGAATACATAGAATTCTCATTCCCATAGACCTGTGATAGCAAACCTGTGGCACGTGTGCCAGAGGTGGCATGCAGAGCCCTCTCTGTGGGCATGCCCACTGGCCACCTGGTCTTTGGGTTTCCGGCGTGGCAGCTGGTCTTTGTGCACGCCAGAAACCCAAAGACCAGCTGGCCAGCGCACATGCGTGTGCTGGCCACCTGGTCTTCAGGTTTCTGGCACTCCGGCGCACGCACGTGCATTCCAGTTTGGACACTCGGTGCCGAAAAGGTTGGCCATCACTGCCATAGACCCACAGGGTTTGAAGGGACCTTGGAGGTCTTTTAGTACAGTCACTTGCCCAAGGCAGGAGTCCTCATACCATCTCAGACAAATTGGTTGTCCTGTCTTTTCTTGAAAACCTCCATGTTTCAGTTCTTGGGGATAAACTGTTTCATGGATTAAGTTCCAGGTTTTTGGAAAACATAGTTTATCTGGATTAAATTCAGTCTTATTGTTGGCAAGGTTGCAAGATGGAGATAACCTGAGGTATTCCAACATTACAGCATACCACAGGATTTCAGGGCATCATTGTGGTGTTGAACAAGAGAACTCCAGGTTCTCTTTAGCCACTTTGTCAAAGAAGACAATAAGGTTTGACTGGCAAATCTATGGTGACTTCTAGTAATTGTTGTCCCCATGCAGGCTGCGAACCGCTGGGGGGCTGCATGGAGACGTGTGAGGTGGGGGGCTCTTCTTTTCTCGCAAAGCCGCACTACTCCAGATGATCCTGAAAGAAAGACGCTGGATCCTTGAAATCGGGCCTGCGCATGGCGGAAGCAGCCAAGTTAAGACAGGGGAGAGCAGCCTGACACTCACAGACTGCATCTCCACACAGCCCCCCAGCAGCTCACAGCCTGCATGGGGACGAAAGGCCCACTTGGCAGGCACAGCAGTCTGGGATGGAGGCCTCTTTCCTGGATAGGCGATGCGAGAGAGAGAGATGGGCCAGGCACTCCCAATCAGAGTTCCAGGTCCAAGGGCCACGGTGAAAGCCCACCGTAGAGACAGGGGCTCACACCATCCAAGAAAACACTTCCAGCGAGGGGCTTCGAGAGTTAACGTCATGGCACCTTTGTAAGAACAGAGTTCCCCTTGTAGAAAGAAAAGTCTGGGTCTTTCGGCGAGAAGACAAATTCGACATGTTCCTCTGCGCGTGGCGGAAACAGCCAAAGTTACAACAGGGGTGAGCAGTCTGACCATGTTCTGTTCACGGTGCACTTTATATGAAAAAAAAAAAGAAAAAAAGTAGAATCCTACTGAAGATGCACTAACCTGCTTGCACACTTTGTCGGACTGTAGGCGGAAAGAGGAGTGCCAAAACACACCATTCCATTTCCTTCCTTCCTTCCCCACCCCTCCCCACCTGCCACTCCCCCTCGCGGGCTGAGACCGGTAAACCAGATTTGGGGATCTGAATGCACTGCCGCCTCCCGGGAGGAGAAGAACGTCCGCGTGGATGTGGGGCATGTTCCCCACCGTTCCCCCCCCCCACCTCGCCTCCTCACCTCGTGCTGTTTGCATGGGAAGCAACGAAAAAGCTGCCACGACTGCTGGAGGCAGCCGCCTGAGTGGCACTGGCGAAGCAGCTGGTCGGTGCTCTGGGGCTGAGGTTTAGGGATAAGACCCCCTGATAATAAGGCCAAGGCCATATTTTTTGGGGGGGGGGGTTCAAAAGAAAATAAGACCCGGTCTTATTTTTGGGGAAACATGGTAATTTTGTATCATTTGCAGATTGGATAATTGTCCCCCTCAGCAACATTATTCAAGTAAGTGATAACACTATTGAACAAGCCGGTGGAGCTATACGACCTTTCACACGCTACGTTTGGTCAAACTGACATGGAGTTATTCATTACAATCTTTATTCAACTAATTAGGAATCCATCTACCTTATATTTTACCTTTTTATCAATAATGATGCTATGAGAATTTTTGTGAGATTTTTTCCTGAGGTCAAGGTGCAACTTTGTCCATGGCATTCTTCCAATCTATTAAGCTAGTAAGTCTATCAAAAAGGAGAAGTTAGTTTGCAATGATTTGTGAGCTTAAAGCCTATGCTGGCTCCTGCTAATGGTAGCATGGCAATCCATGTGCTCAAAAGCAGCTTCTTGGTCATCTGTTTGAAGACCTTGCCCAATGTAGGCACCAAGATGAAAGGCCTGTAATTTCTTCTTAACCCCCTTTTTAAGATAGGGACAATAGCAATAGCACTTAGACTTATATACCACTTCTCAGCATGTTACAACCCTCTCTAAATGGTTTACAGAGTCAGGCTATTGCCCCTAACAATCTGGCTCTTCATTTTACTGACCTCGGAAGGATGGAAGGCTGAGTCAACCTTGAGCCAATCAGGATCGAACTGCTGAATTGGCAGAGTTATCCTGCAATACTGCATTCTAACCACTGCACTTTTGGTCTTCTGGGACCTTGGCAGGTCTCCGAAGATATTTTGATATTACAGGGCATGGTTCTGCTTTTGTTCCTCTTCAGTACCGCTAATTCCTTGATTCCTCCAATTCCTCTGGCTCTGACTTAAATTAATTGGAAATAATTGGTTTTTTTAAAGCAATTATTTCCTGAGCTGGAGCTCCCTCCTTCTGCAAGTGGCTGAATAATGGTCAGCTAGGGACAGGCACAAAATACAGACAGGGTTATTGGAAGAAATATCCATCTGGTTCAGTTCCAAGTGGGGAGAAAGACACTGGAAACCTGGAGGCTGATTGGAAAGATGGTTTAATGAAGCAGAACCATCAAGCACGTGGTCCTGGTGCAGCTGACCACATGGAGTAGAGAATGAGAGTTACTTATACCTCTCTTGGGCCTTGCCCTTGAGCTTCCTGTTCCTGTGGCAACAGCATGTATTCTATTGGTTGCTGTCAGACTCCCATGGGGCTATGCAGGGGTCATAGCTAGGGTTGTCTGAGCTCCCAGTTTGGTTGAAACTTGGAGGGTGATGATGTAATGAAGAGGCTTGTGTTCTGAAAGGGGGCAATTCCTATTGTGTCTTAATGCTTTTGTCCTGGTTTGGATCTTGAGTGAGGGCTAATCCCATCACTCTGAGGCTGAAGGTCTTTTGTCTTGTAGATAGGCTGGCCCAGTCCTGCTGGGGCTATTAAGAAAGGTGGGGGCTGCTTTCCAAGAGCATGTTTCTCTTTTAGGGAAATATAATATTCTGCCTTTTTAACATTTCTCAAACTATTTCCTTCTTCTAGGAGAGGAGTGGTTGCTAACTTTCTACAGGGTTAAGGGGCTCTGCCTTCTTGCTGTTTCCTGTTGCCAATTCAGACTTTTCTCCTAGCAACAGACACACACTTTCTCTGCGTTTGTTTCCAATGTACCTGAAAATCCATTTTTTGTGCTGCTTTGGTTTAGACATTTCAACAAGTCTCAACTTGTTCTGAGCTTCAGCCTTCCTGACATAACTGTAGAGTTTCTGGTGGCTGTTCTGTCTCTTTAGTATCTAAAATTGCAGGATTTTCAATTCTTTTCTGGATGTTTTTTCCTTTGGGAAAGAACTTTCGTTCTACCATTGATCATGGGACCATGGGGATGTGACACCGATTGTAACTGTGAAAAATGGTCACGAGTCACTTTTTCAATGCTGTATTGCTAAACGGTCACTAAATGAATTGCTGTAAGTTGAGAACTATCTGTAGCCATTCTTCAGGCAGCTCTTATTCTCTGAGGCTGGTTTAGAGCTTGGACCTCCTGATTCAGAAGATGCTTTCCCCAGATCTCCTGATGTCTCTGGAAATTCTCAGTCCTCCAGGTCATGGATGTCCCAGAGATGCTTTTTCACGAGGCAACTGGACTTTCTGGTTTTTCTTTGAAGACATTTTGGTTCTCATCGAAAAAGCTTCTTCAGCTTCAGAACTGAAGAAGCTTTTTGGATGAGAAGCGAAACGTCTTCAAAGAAAAGCCGAAAAGTCCATTTGCCTCGTGAAAAAGCACCTTTGGAACCCACATCTCCTGCTTACTTTCTCCTCTGACCCTGAAATCATAACTTAAATCCTTGCCATTGAGGAAGGGGCTCCTCTGTAGGATATTCCTGGATTAGGTAGTGATAGTTAGAGCAGACTTCCATTCTGCTTAGATTTTTTTTTTGCTGCTGCTGCTGCTGATATATTTTCTCTATTGCTTGCTTATAATCACAAAAAAATATTGGCTTGATCTCGTGCACACCTGTGAATTTGCATCCTCTGCCAACAATTTGTTCAATCCAAATGTTGCCTTTTGAAAATGTAGACAGTTTGTGCCATAGGCATTAATGTCTTGAGTAAGGAGTTTCTCTCCCGAGTTTGCATCTCTCTTTGGTGTGATGGAAATGAGGCTTTGTTTTATCCTGCCAGGTGAACTGTTCCACTCTCAAGTGTTTACATCAACAGCCAACTATACTTGCTGAAGTCAACTTATTGGAAGGGATTCTTCACCCCAGGGCAAGTTTTTGTCCAAACTGGTCATAATAAGAACTGGTGTCTCAACTTCCTTTTTTCTTGATTTTTTTTAAAGAGTATAAACCTTAAACTGGTAAGTATAAACCTATAAACTGGTAGTCCTGGTAGTCCTTGACTTACGACCATTAGGGAGCCCAAAATTTATGTTGCTAAGTGAGTTTTGCCCCATTTTACGACTTTGTTGCCACATTTGTTAAGCGAATCACTGCAGATATTAAGTGAGTAACATGGTTGTTAAGTGAATCTGGCTTCCCTGCTGACTTTGCTTGTCAGAAGGCCGCAAAAGGGGATTGCATGACCCATGGGACACGGAAACCATCATAAATGTGAGACAGTTGTCAAGCATCTGAATATAAATCATGTGACCATGGGGATGCTGCAATGGTCATAAGTGTGAAAAACTCACTTTTTTCCCAGAAAGGTTGTAACTTCGAACGGTCACTAAATGAACTGTTGTAAATCAAGGACTACCTGTATGCATATCACTGGATTAAGCTAACATTGACTGAGTTCATACAACACCTTAAACCAGTGTTTCAACCTTGGTAGCTTGAAGATGGGTAGACTTCAACTCCCAGAATCCCCCAGCCAGCAGTGCTGGCTGGGGGATTCTGGGAGTTGAAGTCTACCCATCTTCAAGCTTCCAAGGTTGAGAAACACTGCCTTAAACTATACATCAACTTTAAAAAGCCTTGGTAGTACAGTGGTTTAAAGCACCCTGTTATTAAGACCAGCTGCCCGCAATTACTGCAGGTTCGAATCTCGCCAGGCTCAAGGTTGACTCAGCCTTCCATCCTTTGTAAGGTAGGTAAATTGAGGACCCAGTTGTGGGGGCAATAAGCTGACTTTGTATAAATATACAAAAACAAAGGATGAAGGTTATTGCTTAGCACATTGTAAGCCGCCCTGAGTCTCCGGAGAAGGGCGGCATATAAATCAAAAATAAATAAATAAATAAACCATTTTGTTTGGATTCTTCAAGGTTGAACCAAAATAAAACAACCACATTGTCCTATTTCAGCATAAAAATAAGTCCAACGCAATGTACAAATAATATCATTAACATGCTATTAATCAAAAAGCAAATACAGAAGGTAGGGCAAGTCCAAGTAAACTGGGCTGCGGGAGGGTAATTATCTTGCCCCCCTCTTCAAATCTACACAGGATAGTTGGTGAAAATGACCACCAAATACGTCAGAAAAAGACGTGATTGCTTCATGCAGATTCAAAATTTCAGCCATGACTTGCTGTTGGTACAGGCTGCACAAACTGTGGCCCATCGTTGCTATAAAATATGAGCCAGCTTTGCCATATGCTTTCTGAAGAAAGGGGATGGGGGTGGGGGCATCTTGCACTGCTCAACCCTGATAAACTTGTGTCTGCTGTACGTCATCTTAAAATAAAACCTAGTTGTAATTCGATGCACCATTCCTTGGCACTGTTTATGAATGGCAGGAATGATGCAAAGTTGGTTTTTAGTGCTCTTTGAGGTTTGGTTAAAAACCTTGCTGAAACCACAAGAAAGCTACCGGGTGCCTAACTGAACAGCTGGAACAAATTTGTTAAAACTGTTATTAGGAAAACAGCTTTTTAAGCAATAAATCACTCATCCTTCATTATTCTTCAGTCTCCCATGGACTATGACGGCTTCTAAAATTATCAGCAACTGCAAATAAACTTCTGAATTTGCATGATTATATTACCAGTGGCTAAGATACTAAACCATTTGAACTATTAAGCTGTAATGCCAATGTATTTATAGCAGCCAAAGCACATAGAATCCTAGGGCTGGAAGGAACATAGAACAATAGAGTTGGAAAGGAACTTGGAGGTCTTCTAGTCCAACCCCCTGCTCAAGAAGGAGACCTTAAACCATTTTGGACAAGTGGTGATCCAGTCTCTTCTTAAAAACCTCCAGTGATGGAGCATCCATAACTTCTGAAGACAAGTGTTCCATTGGTTGATTGCTCTCACAGTTAGGAGTTTTCTCCTTAGTTCTAGGTTGCTTAGCTCTAGGGTCCTTTTGTGTCTTCTGCTGAATGCCCTTGCCCAAGGCAGGAGTCCTTTTACCATCCCTGACAAATGGTTGTCCAATCTATTTTTGGGAACTTCCAGTGATGGAGCATCATCAACTCCAGGAAGCAAGCTGCTCCCTTGACTAATCAGTCTCACTTCCAGGAAATTCCTCCTTATTTCGATGTGTGCTCATTTACTTTGGGATAGATGTAATTCACAGCTCTTATCTTAAATGCAGTGTTCTTTCAGCCCAAAGTTTTAACATAACTATTAAATTGCTATGATTGGCTCAAATACCTGATTTATTCCAAAAGATTAAATCAAGTGTCTGTGAAAATGAAAATGCTTGATGGACAATAAAAGCTGGTTCCATCGCTGGCTATTGGGGGCGAGATCTTGGCCTCCTCAGAGAGGGTTCGCAACTTGGGTGTTCTCCTGGATGCATGGCTATCCTTGGAAGATCATTTGACGGCCGTGGCCAGGGGAGCTTTTTATCAGGTTTGCCTGATACGCCAGTTGCGTCCCTTTCTGGACCGGGATGCCCTGAGCACGGTCACTCATGACCTCGTCACGTCCCGTCTGGACTACTGCAATGCTCTCTACATGGGGCTCCCCTTGAAGAGCGCTCAGAGGCTCCAACTGGTCCAGAATGTGGCCGCGCGGGTGATTATGGGGGCGACTTGGCGCACCCATGTAACATCTCTCCTGCGCGAGCTGCACTGGCTCCTGGTGGTCTTCCAGGTGCGTTTCAAGGTGTTGGTTACCACCTTTAAAGCGCTCCATGGCTTAGGACCGGGGTATATACGAGACCGCCTTCTGCCACCGATAACCTCCCACCGGCCAATACGCTCCCACAGAGAGGGGCTCCTCAGGGTGCCGTCGGCCAAACAATGCCGACTGGCAACACCCAGGGGGAGAGCCTTCTCTGTGAGGGCACCAGCTCTCTGGAATGAGCTGCCCCTAGAGGTTCGTACGATCCCCGACCTGCGTATCTTTCGCCGCGCCCTGAAGACCCTTCTGTCCCAACAAGCTGGGCTGGCCTAATATGGATTTTATAATGGGTGTATGTTAGTTTTTAACTTGTGGGCCAAATTTTTTATATATTCGATTTTAAATTGTTTTTAAATTTTGTAAATTTATATGTGTTTTAATATGGCTGTACACTGCCCTGAGTCCTTCGGGTGAAGGGCGGTATAGAAGTCCAATAAACATAAACATAAACATATTGTAGAGATGAGTTAAGTAAAGCAAACAAGAAAATGGTAATAATGATAATATATACCCTACTAGATAAAGGTAAAGGTTCCCCTCGCACATACGTGCTAGTCATTCCTGACTCTAGGGAGCGGTGCTCATCTCTGTTTCAAAGCCGAAGAGCCAGCGCTCTCTCAAGATGTCTCCATGGTCATATGGCTGGCATGACTAAACGCCAAAGGCACACAGAACGCTGTTCCCTTCCCACCAAAGGTGGTCCCTATTTTTCTACTTGCATTTTTAACGAGCTTTTGAACTGCTAGGTTGGCAGAACCTGGGACAAGTCACGGGAGCTCACCCCATCACGCGGCACTAGGGATTCGAACCACTGAACTGCTGACCTTTTGATCGACAAGCTCAGCGTCTTAGCCACTGAGCCACCGCATCACTTTTATATACCGTACTACTGAGGGTATTATTCCTAGCACTTCAGTTTTTTTGCAATGCTAGTATCCAAAAGTTATTTATTTCACAAACTTAGACAGTGCCCATCTCACTATCTAAGTGACTCTGGGCAGTTTACAATTTTACTGTACTATAGTTTTATGTAAGTCATGATTAATTATATTTAATTTACTAAATGTTGGCGTACACCTAGATTTAAGGGGCTGTATTCCTTCACCCATGTCTGGCTTTATTGGTTTCCCGGACTCTTCTATTTGTGAGAACTGGTCACAAAATTTAGCAGTTCAAAAATGATTGCTGACTTTTGCTTTTAGAACAAGCTGGGAGATGGTGCACTCCCCTCACCCCCCCCCCCCCCCCCCGGCATGGCTTCCGTATGCTGAGGTCAGAGGCAAGCTCTCATATCCCATAGAACTCAGCCTCTGCCTCAACCATTTGCTCCAGGGGTGAAATGCTCCCCGGTCTGGATCCGGTAGCGATGGCAGTGGGTGGCTCGGAGAAGCGGTAGCAAAAATCCCTGCCCCCCCCACATCCAGCTGAGCCGCGTGATCATCAGAGGCTTTTTTTAAAAAAATGTAAAAGCATTTTTTCTACAACCTCTTCGGTCAAAAAAATGCTTTTAAAAGTTAAAAAAAACAAGCCTCTGATGATCGCGCGGCTCAGCTGGGATCGTCGGAGGTTTTTAAAAGCATTTTTTCTACAACCTCTTCGGCCGAAGAGGTTGTAGAAAAAATTGTTTTAAAAGAAAAAAAAGCCTGTGCCAATCAGGCAACTCAGCTGGGATCGTCAGAGCCTTTTAAAAGCATTTTTTTACAACCTCTTCAGCTGAAGAGGTAATCCTGTATATGTTTCAACGGCACTGAAAAAAGTGACTTATAACCGTTTTTCATGACGGTTCATGACCTCCCTGTGGTCATGTGATCAAAATTCGGAGTCTTGGCAATTGGTTCCTATTTATGATGGTTGCAGGATCCCAGGATCCTGTGATCCCCTTTTGCAACCTTCTAGCAAGCGAAGGGGAAGCCAGATTCACTTAACAACCATGTTGCTGACTTAATAACTGCAGTGATTCACTTAACAAATGTGGCAAGAAAGGTTGTAAAATGAGGCAAAACTCACTTGACCAATGTTTCACTTAGCAACAGAAATGTTGGGGCTCAGTTGTGGTCGTAAGTCGAGGACTATCTGTAGTTGTAACCTGCCTTTGAATTTATTTGTTTTTGTGTGCATCACTGCGGAATAAGAGAAACGGACAAGGCCAGGAGACTGGGGTTGCCAGGAGTCTTGCGATGTAGTTTAACTTAGTTAAGGTACCGGAACAGAATCTTGAAAACCCGTTAAAGCCGCCTCTACTTCAATTTATGCGTGACCCAATCAAGGTGGAATTGTTGTGAGTGTCCATTGACAAGCCCGTGTCATCCTGCTTGTTATCTAGCCAAGCAACCTGAGAAGCTGATGTGGCAGGAGGCGGCTGTGGCCGAAGGGATTGTGTGGGGATTTCGGATCCAACCGTCAGACCATTTGCGGTGGGTGAATATCCTGTGCTGCTTCCCAGAGTTGCTTTGTGTCAGGGTAGCTCTTCCAGCGAATCAAACATTCATGCCTCGCCCTCCTGTGGAATCCAAAATATCCTCCCCCCCCCCATGCTCCTCTCCCTCGTTTGGGAGACTGGTGGGAAGGGGAAATTGCTGAACACAGGGGACAGAGAGGTCCCCTCTGCAGAAGGGGAAGACAGGTGAAATTCCAGATGTTCTTTCATTGAGGAAAGCAACTGGAGACGGAAGGCAGCTGGCTTAATCTGAGGGCAGGGGCCAAGACACTTTTGGGTCTGATATTTTGAGTGGCTGGGAGGAAGGCAAACAGGCATTGGGAAGCCATACCAAACCCCCTGCGGCAACCTTGGCTATTTCTTGTCCATGCATGTCTGCTGTATCTTTGTGCAGAGTCCTGACCAAATCAGTTGCTTTAGAGAAGCTTCAGAGGGCAGATTAGTGAGGATTAGAGTCAGAAACGGCTGGAAAGGGAGCCTGTTATATGCACGTTTTGCAATTGAGAACAAATAAGGTCGCTTGTCCCGTTGGTAGGAATCCAGCTAGACAGAAATGGCCTCCAGCGTATCATTCGCCTTCTCAGACTCCCCATTTGGTTACAGACAACGAGACAGTGGCCAACGAATACAAATACAGGTAGTCCTTGACTTATAACAGTTCATTTAGTGACTGTTTGAAGTTACAACGGCATTGAAAAAGTGATTTAGGGCCTAGAAACAAAATCATGAAGAACGGTTGCAGGAATTGGGGATGGGCAGTCTAGAGAAAAGAAAGACTAGGGGTGACATGACAGTTCTGTTCCAATATTTGAGGGGCTGCCACAAAGGTGAGGGGATCAACTTATTTTCCAAAGCACCAGAACGTCGGACAAGAACCAATGGTTGGAAACTAACCAAGGATGGAAGCAACCTGGAATTAAGGAGAAACTTCCTAACAGTGAGAACAATTAACCAGTGGAACTGCTTGCCTCCAGAAGTTGTGAGTGCTTCATCACTGGAGGTTTTTAAGAAGAGGCTGGACAGCCCCATGTCTGAAAAGGTATAGGGTCTCCTTCTGGAGCAGGGGGTTGGACTAGAAGACCTCGAAGATCCCTTCCAGGTCTATTCTGATTGATTGATTGACTTTCTTGTCAGAAGATTGCAAATGATGATCTCGTGACCCTGGAACATTGCAACCTTCATAAACTTGAATCCGTTGCCAAACATCTGGATTTTGATCACATGAACATGGGGATTCTGCAAAAGTTGTAATTGTGAAAAATGGTCGTGTCACTTTATTCAGTGCTGTTGTAACTTTGAATGGTCACTAAATGAACTGTTATAAGTCGAGGACTACCTGTACACATATCTATTGTAGTGACATAGTATTAAAGATGTACTCTAATGTGGGCTAACTTTAATACTTGAACAAAACGATTTAATGCCCACTGGGTTGCTTATAATACAAAATGTTTAACTGCTGGTTTCCTCTCCCTCCATGCCTTCTGTACAGGTGAGTCCTCATTGCTTCTGCTTGCTCTACTTCTCTCTTGCTCATTAGCCAGAAACTGAGTTGGGGTGTGTGTGTCCCCTCTTTTTCCTTCTGGTTTTCTTTGGTTTCAGCTGCTGCTTGGCTGGGGCCTCCTCTACTCTGCCCGCCCACCTCCCAGTCATCTCTCCTTGCAGCAGCATTCGCGGTTCCCCAAGTCTTTTGTCCACCTGCTCTGCCTTCTTTTGTATTTTCTCCTTTTACTCTATTATTCTATGTTCTAAAACCTGCGTGCCGGCTTGCAGGTGCTTCTAGGGAGCCCTTCCCCCCCTTCCTTTGCCAAAATCCCCCTGCCAAAGCAGGGCAGCTGGCAAAGACAAAAAACTGGGGAGCTTGATAGTTTTGAGGCAGCTGATTGTTCCATGCAGACCATCTCGACTTTCCTAATAGAGGTGATTAAATCATAGTTTGGTTTACTTAATAGCTCTGCATTTTCTTAACTACCTATTATCAGGTTTCAGTTGTAGGTATATTGATCATGTTATTATTCTTTTGCTTTGAAAATATTCTGAACCTGCCATTTTCAATTCCAGTTACCTGTCCCCTCACACTACATTTCTTCTTTTTGATTTTCAGATCTTTGCCAAGTTGTTTGAATAGATTTAATGGCTTATTCCGCTATCCTTCCATTTTTTTTCTCTCCTTGGGATTGTTTGCAGTTGAGCTTTTAGTATTTCCGTTTAGTTTTTTAGGACATCCCACCAAATTTCTTTCTCCTGTTTTAGAGGAGACTCAATACCATTTCAGACAAATAATTGTCCAGTCTCTTTTTTAAAGCCTTCAATGATGGATCACCCACAACTTCTGAAGGCAAGCTATTCCATTGGTTGATTGCTCTCAGCAGTAGGAAGTTTCTCCTTAGTTTTAGGGTGCTTCTCTCCTTGGTTAGTTTCCAACCATTGTTTCTTGTCATGCCTTTTGGTGCTTTGGAAAATAGGTTGACCCTTTAATCTTTGTAGGACCCCTTCAAATATTGGAACTATCCAAGCTATCATGTCAACCCTGGTCCTTCTTTTCATTGGACTAGACATACCCAATTCCTGTAACTTTTCTTCGTATGTTTTAGCCTCCAGCTCCCTAATCATCTTTGTTGCTTTTCTCTGCACTCTTTCCAGAGTCTCAACATCTTTTTTATATTGTGGTGACCAAAACTGGATACGGTATTCTAGGTGTGGCCTTTCCAAGGTCTTAAAAAGCAGTACTAGAACTTCATGTGATCTTGATTCTATCCCTCTGTTTATGCAGCCTAGAACTGTGTTGGCTTTTTTGTTTCTTTATTTTGTATTGTATCTCTTGGATCGAATCTCCAATCTGCTTCAGCACAAGTGGAAGCAGTTACAGGTCTGGTTATTCAGGCATACTTTCAAGCAAGGACTCTCATCTGGGTAGAAGGCCTCAACAAAATAGACCCTTATGTGAAAAACGTCTCTCGTTTTTCAAACCTTTTCTGGCAGATTATCATATCTCCAAGTAGCTTGTGCTGTGCTTTCTGAACATGTTTTGTCATTTTAGCAATTGGTGGAGAACTGCAGACAAGCAGCTCTCGTTGCACAGACATGATGCCCGGTAGCATGTCACAACAGCTGCCTCATCGGTCTCAATTTACTGTTTCACCTACACAACTTAAGTGACTTGTTTTTAAGCACCTGAGTGTTGGTTGACACATTCCAGTCTGTTTTACTCATATTAAGCAGTAAATACAACACCACTTTCAAATGTTTTTTGAAGAATTGCTTTATACATGCTTGGCAATTGTAGGCCAATAGATTAATATACCTTTGCACCCTAAAGTTAACTACAATTTGATGACTCTTTAATGGGTCTCCAAAGAATCATAATTGGCTTTTTAACACAGGTTTAGTAGTACATAGAAGAGGTTAATTTGTAGTTCAGGGTTGATGATGTTATCTAGTCAGGTAATGAAGCAAGCAAACAGGCTCAGAGAGGACCAGTGACTCCACAAATAATACATAACATGAATCATACCTTGTTGCTAAACTAATTGTTGCTTCATCATTTGTCATAGGATTCTAGGGCAGTTATTAATCTGGCATTATAGTATATCATCTAGCATCCACTGATTTCGGTTACAAGAGCAGAATTTTGCAGTAGATCCAAGAATGCCTGTTGGCTTTGGTTAGCCAAGTACTGTACTTCAAAAATGTTTGAAGCCAGCAGCTGAGGAATTCTGGGAGTTGAAGTCCACAAGTTGTAAAGTTGCCAAGGTTGGAAATCCATGGTCTAGATGGGTTTTAGATTCCTCTGACCTTGTGAGAGCAAATATACTGAAGGCATTGTGCATTTATTTCAGTTGTATAGTTGATCACCCACCACATATAATTTGTGAATGAAAATCACCAGTGATTGTTTTTTTTTGGGGGGGGGGGAAGGTGAGGGGAAAATCCCTGAAATAATTCCAGCTTCTCAAGAGAACTTGGTGGGGGAGGAGGGGGCTTTGTACCCTACTTGAAACAAGAGGGCAGTTTCTCTTCAGTGCTTTATTTGCAACTTTTTTCTTTAGCAGAGACAGCTATAGATCGACTGGGAAGCATCTGAACCAAAGAGTATAAACATCTGGTTCCTTTACTGTGTTCAGCACTAAAATAGCAAACTACTACTGAGACAAGACAATTGTTGTGTGGCATCTTGTCCAACACCATGCTTTCTTGCTTAACACGTTGAATACTCTTCGAAAATAAAGTTCTTTGATTTCTGCCAGTTCCTGCTGTCAGTTATCTTCCTTAGCCCTGGTGCAATTTTGCAGGCTTCTGAAGCTCGAAAGGCCAGGCCTCCTCGGATTCAGACTACATGGATTTCAACCCCAGTGGATGCTGTCCTGGCTGACTTCTTTGGTTTTTAGGGTTTTCTGCCATAACTTGAAGGTCTCTGGGATCTGAAGTGTTAATGCGAATTTCCAAGACTAGTTTCCTCCTCCTTCTCTGGCACAATAGAATCTCCTTTCTGAGGATCTGTTTTCAACAATAAGGAAGTTCTGAGGCCTACTTGCTTAAATGAATAGATTAAAGCAGACCCAGCCTCAATTCCCAAAGGACAAATGGGCTGCCCCCTCCCCTGTAACCCCACTTGTGCTGAGGAGAGAGATCCACCCTTTCACTTCTTCTCAGAAATTCAACAGAACATGGGGGATGGGTGGGTTGCCATATGTGTCCCCCAACTGCATTTGGGCAGCCTCCAGAGTTCTCTATATCATATTATATTGCCAAAAGTTGGGAATTTTCTGCCAACTTTTATCTTGAAAATGCAGGAAACGGATATGCTGAATCTCTGACAGACTTAGCATGAATCTCCCAAAAATGAGCCAGAGCTTCACCTTACCTTCCCTGACAACTTCACGTGTCACAAATTGCATCCTCCCTGCTCATCTTTTTTATTCTGAAAAGAATCTGTTTGAAAGAAATGTGATCGTGGTACGAGAAAGCTATCTGTCCTGACAGAGAAAAATCAACTGAGGCATAGTATAAAGATCTTATGAAGCGTTAGTACTGCTTTAGTCTGCTTTGGTAAGATCACAGTTTTGGTCATCATGATACAAAAAAGATGTTGAGACTCTAGAAAGAGTGCAGTAAAGAGCAACAAAAATGATGAGGGGGCTGGATGCTAAAATATGATGACCGGTTTCAGGGACTGGATATTTATTTTATTTTATTTATTTTATTTTATTTGATTTCTATACCGCCCTACTCCCGAAGGACTCAGGGCGGCGCACAGCCAAACAATAAAACACATACATACAAAATTTAAAAGTAGAATAAAATCAAATTAAATAATTTTGGCCCCGACAAATTTAAAACCCCAAACTATTTAAAACCAATTTTAAAATTGAATATATAAAATACTAAAAGATATTTAAAAATTAAAAGTATGTCTAAGAGAAGGACTAGAGGTGACATGATAGCAGTCTTACAATATTTGAGGGGCTGTCACAGAGAAGAGGGAGAGTCAACCTATTCTCCAAAGCAAGAGAAGTCATCCAGAGGGCAGGACTTATCAAGAAGAGATCCAACCTGGAACTGAGGAGAAATTTCCTGACAGAGAGAACAATTAACCAGTAGAATGGCTTACCACCAGAAATTGTGGATGCTCCATCATTGGAAGTTTTTAAGAAGAGACTGGACAGCTATTTTTCTGGAATGGTATTGGGCCTCCTGCTTGAGCAGGATGTTGGATTAGAAGACCTCCAAGGTCCCTTCCAACTTTGTTATTTGGTTATTCGTTCTCTGATACCCCTGTGATAACACATGTGCTTTCAGTGGAGAAGATCAAGGTTTCAGCTTGTACAGATGAGGTTGAATAACTCTTGTCTGACACTTGGAAAGCTGACAGCGTGATGAGCAGACACTGAATTCCATTTATCCAGGTGTCTTGGCATGCGATCAGTGTGCCAGATGCATTGGGATGCACTTTTGCACCATTCCAAAAAAAATGGGTGGGGGAAGTCATCACAACTTCTAAACTACAAATATTCAATTTTTCCCAAAGCGGTGTTTATAGGCAATAGAATTCCAAGGGCTTGGGATGGGCCTTCAAAATTATACAGAAAGGATATCACGTTTTGCTTATTGTTTGTTTTATAACAATGGTCAGAGCAGACGTAGAATACTTCTGGGCATGGCATTTTAGAAAGGGTGTTGATGGAATTATAGCATATGCAGAGAACAGCAATGAAGCTGTTAAAACGGCTTGGAAGGACAACTTGTGAACAATGTCTGGGTGGAGTAGTATGTTTAGCCTGGAGAAGAGAATAATGTAAGAGATTCGATAGCTGTCTTCTAGTACCATGTAAAAGACAGGATGGAATTATTATGAATTGCTCCACATGAGAGGACAAGAAATAGTGTGTTTAAATTACAGGGCAGTAGGAGTTGATTGGACATCAGGAAGAAGTTCTGAATAAGAGGTCAGCAAAATGTCTATGGAGATTCTCAGTCATCCAGGTTATAGTTGTCCCAAAGGTGCTTTTTCAAGAGGCAACTGGACTTCCTTCCTTCCTTCCTTCCTTCCTTCCTTCCTTCCTTCCTTCCTCCTTCCCCCCCTCCCTCCCTCCCTCCCTCCCTCCCTCTCTGAGCTGAAGAAGCTTCTTGGATGAGAAGCAAAATGTATTCAAAGAAAACAAGGAAGTCCAGTTGCCTCTGCAAAAAGCACCATTGGGACAAGGGGTCAGTAGTGGAATGGACTATGTCCGGAGTGTGTAGGTTTCATTCCCTGGGGACATATAAATTGAGATTGCAGGATACTTGGGTTACATTGCATGCTTAACAGAATAAAAGAATTGGAAGGGACTGTGAGGTCATCTATTCCAACCCCCTGCCCAAGTAGGAAACCCTACACCATTTCAGACAAGTGGCTGACCAGTCTCTTCTTAATAGCCTCCAGTGATGGAGCAGCCACAACATCTGAATACAAGCCATTTCACTGGTTAATTGTTCTCACTGTTAGGAAATTTCCCCTGCATTCCAGGTTGCTTCTGTCCTTGATTAGTTTTCATCCATTTTCATTGTCTTGCCTTCTGTTGCTTTGGAAAATATGTTTACAAACCTGTGTTAGCTTCTGGTTATAATTTGCTTCTTGTTTGCAGATCTGTTGCTTGATTATCTTTTTCAGGATCTTCCAGGGATTGTGAGGCTGATTGGTTTGTAGTTTCCTGGATCTGTTTCCCCCCACCCCTTTTTTGAAGATGGGAACCATATCAGCTCTTTTCCAGTTCTCCTGTAGTTCCCAGTGTGCCAGAATTTTTGAAAGCTATGGTTCAATGCTTCCAAGATCACATCTGCCAGATCCTTTGGAACCCTGGGATGTAATCCATCAGGTCCCAGTGATTTGAACTGTCTAGAGCGGATAGGTGTTCTCTTACCATTCTCTTAATTATTTTAATTTGTATTCATAATCTGTCTTTTATGGTTATGTTTTTGATAGTTTGGGGTGTATTATATTTTTGCGTGAAGACAGGCAAAGAATTAATTAAGTAGCTGTGCTTTCTCGCTACTGCTCGCCACTTCCTTGCCATCTTCTCTCATGAGTGAACCAATTGTTTCCTTGGCTTTTTCTTTGCTTTTTTATATGTTGAAAGAAGCCCTTTTAAATTATTTTTGACATTTGTTGCAAGTCTTACTTCATTCTGAGCCTTAGCTTTCCTGATGTCATCTTTGCAAGTTTAGGCTATTTGTGGGTATTCTGCCTTAATCATGTGTCTCTCGTTCCATTTTTTGTACTTATCCTTTTTGTCTTTCAGTTTATCAGAGAGTTCTTTATGTATCCATGCTGATTTCTTCTTGAATTTCTTGTTTTTCTTCTTCAGTAGTATTGAGCTGGACTGGGCTTTTATAATAATATTTTTAGAGTTTCCCATTTTGTTAAAATCAGCATTTTTAAAGTCTGTTACGCCGGTTTGATTATCTTCTATTGTTTGTTTTTGCTTTATGTTGAATTCCAATGTGACATGGTCACTCTCACCCAAAGTTCCCGAGACTTCAACCCCCTCTATCACTTCTTCTCTATTAGTAAGAATTAGGTCCAGTATAGTTGTCCCTTTAGTTCCCTCCTCTATCTTTTGGATGACAAAAGGATGACAAAAGTTGGTTAGGAATCTGTTCGATATTCAACTTGCTGCTGAGTTTGTGTCCCAGTTGATATCAGGGTAATTACTATTGTGGTGTGTTTCCTACATACATTTGTTATCTGGTTAGCAAGAAGTCTATTTACTTCTTCTGCTTGGTTGGGTGCCTATTGCATACACCTATAGCAATGTCATTCTTTTTGCTATATGCCAGGGGTCCCCAACCCTCGATCCATGGACTGGTACTGGTGTGCGGCATGCCAGAAACTGGTCCATGCAAACAAGTGAAGCCCCATCTGCAGGATGCATTCAGCACACCCCCTCCGGTTTGCGGAAAAATCTCTGTCCGCAGAACAGGTCTTTGGTGCCCAAAAGGCTGCTATATGCAGTGTCATTCTTTATGTTATAATAGTGGATTCCTACAATGGGCAGAGATTGGACTAGTTTCCTTCCAAATTTTTCATTTTAGGAAACAGGCTCAGTGACAATTTGTTTACTTTGAATATGAAGACCAAGAATCATCTGAATGATGCCCTAGAGTACTGAAGAACCTAACTGAACCCAGGCCTTTGAAAAAGCCTGGAGAACTTCCCTTCTGAAACAGAAAAAATGAAAATCCAGCAAACAATATGCCTGTCAGTCTGACATGAATACCTGGTAAATTCTAGTATGTGTAATAATGAGTGTGATTTTTAAGCACCTAGAAAACAATATTTTAACTACCAGAAATCAGTGTGGATTAATCAAGAACCTTATTTCTTGCAGGGATTACTTTTCTATATAAATGTAAGAAGTCCAGAAAGAGTAAAATATACCTGCCCCTTAGGAAGGAAAAAACAAGTGCACAGGTACAGGATAGGAAGGCTCTGGTTCAACAGTAGCGCAGTGGTTAGAATGCAGTATTGCAGGCTAATTCTGCCCACTGCCAGGAGTTCGATCTTGACCATCTCAAGATTGACTTCCATCCTTCCAAGGTCGGTAAAATGAGGACCCAGATCGTTGGGGAAGTATGTTGACTCTATGAACCTCATAGGGAAGGCTGTAAAGCATTATGAAGCGGTATATAAGTCTGTGCTATTGCTATTGCTGTGAAGGGGAGCTACTTGTCTGGTGGACAACAGTAGGAGCCAGCAGTGTGCTGCAGCTGCCAAAAAGTCAATCCAGTTCTGGGCTGCATCAAGATCATGGGACATGTTAGTACCAGTCTATACTGTACCACTGAGGCCACATTTGGAATACAGAATCCAGTTTTGGTTGCTGTAATGCAACAAAGATGCTGAGGCCCCAGAACAGGTGCAGAGAAGATCAACAAAGAGGATCAGGTGTCTGGAGGCTAAATTGTACAATGAGTGGTTACGGGAACTAGGTACGTTTTTAGCCTAAAAAGAGACGGATTAGGGGAGAGCTGATCGCAGTCTTCCAATACTTGAGGGGCACCCCTTTATTGTCCATAGCACCTGAGGTCAGGAGAAGAAGCAAGGGGTGGAAGCTCATCGGAGGGAGATCCAACCTGGAAATAAGGGGGGATTTCTTGACATTGACAACGATTAATCAGTGAAACAGCTTGACTCCTGGAGTTGTGAATGCTCCATTACTGGAGGTTTCAAGAAAAGATTTTGCAGCCATTTGTCTGAAATAGGATGAGGATTCCTGCCTTGGGCAGGGGGTTGGACTAGAAGACTTTCAAGGTCCCTTTCACTCCTATGATTCTATGAGAATACTGGTTTTTGTTAAATAAGCCATAACCCAGTATCTATGGAAGGTTTTCTCCATTTTTAGGCAAAATGGGATCTCCAGTCCCTTGTTCCAGACTGTGTTCAAAATGTACATACACTGGTTTATTAATAACTGATATTTGTAAAGACTTACTCTTCTCTTACTTGTCTTGTAAGATTTAGTGATCACTTCTCATAAATTAAGATCCTCTGGAGCTGGAAATGTTGTAGTTGTAATTACTGCCAGTGGGTGGCATCAGACAAATAGTATAACTTTAAACATAGAAAATGATAAAAAACCTTTTACAATTACCGGTATCATCCAGTAGTTATCTGATCTAAAGAAAAAACCATCATTTATCTGGATCTTTCATATAACAGATTGTTTATTTATTTTGTAGCCTGGCTTATCCAATAAGTGTCAGTGTGGCAAGAAAAACTTATCAAATTTCAATTTTCCAAAAATGGTATACCTCAGTTTTCAAATCATAAAAGAGCAGCTTTAAAATATAAGCAGCCTTGTATCCGTACAACAGTGAGAAAGGGGGATTCAGATTATACAGGTAGTCTTCAACTGATGACCACAATTGAGCATAAAATTTCTGTTGCTAAGTGAGACAGTTGTTAAGTGAATTTAGCCCCATTTTATGACCTTTCTTGCCACAAGTGTTAATTGAATCCCCACAGTTGTTAACGTGTTAGTAACACCGTTGTTAATTGAATCTGGCTTCCCCATTGACTTTGCTTATCAGAAGGCCGCAAAATGGGATCATGTGACCCCGGGACTCTGCAACCGTCATAAATATGAGTCAGTTGCTAAGTGCCTGAATTTTGGTCATGTGACCATGGAGATGCTGCAATTGTCATAAGTGTGAAAACTGACCATAAGTCACTTTTTTCAATGCCATTGTAATTTCAAACGGTCACTAACCGAACGGTTCTAAGTCGAGAACCACCTGTATGTTGGACTCAAACCCTCGTATTAACTGAGGGTGCTACAGGGGAAGAGTCCAAAAGTACCCAAGGAGAATTTATATTAGGTTGAAGGGTCCCCAAAATGTGGTACTATAGACAGTCTCCAGATTACGACAGCAGTTGGGATGGGAATTTCCACTGCTAAACAAAACTTCATGTGACTGTGTTATTTAGCAACAACAATCAGAGCAGTCCCCATTGCCGTTGTTGAGTGAGAGTCTCATGTGGGAAGAGTCTGGAATCCAAAAGTGCCCAATTAGGCCGTTGCAACTGCATCCCAGACCAGAGGGTGGGCACTCTGGCATTATGGGCAGGTGGGCAGCACTATATAATGTGGGCAGGTGGGCTGGTGTGAGCAGGCCAGTGGGATGCAGGCAAGCAGGTGCTGCAGGCATGTGAGGAGAAGAGACGAGATCCTTGGGCTCTCCGGAGGCTGCTTGTTATGTTCTGACAGTCGGCGCATGGCAAATGCGGCCGCCAGACGAGGGCGCTGTGCTGGCGGGAAAAAGGGCGCACGCCCATTGGGTTAGACGATGACAGCCGCGAGTATAAAAGAGCTGTCAGTTCGTGAGGGAACGCTCACCTCACAGTTGTAGTTCTCTGAGCGAGTCCTGTTAAGCTACGGCTACTCTAATAAATGGTTGGTTGATGTTACTCTGTCTTCGCCTCGATCCTTACCGCCTGTTCCGAGTCTACTGCTCAGGAGGAAAGTGGTGGGAGCAGCAGTGACGTGCGGGAGGGACACCTGGCAGCACAACCCCACTGAGTGTGTTTGGGGGAAGCTGGCAGGGAAGGTCACAAATGGCGATCATGGGACCAGGGGACACAGCAACCGTCAAAACTCTGAGCTGGCTGCCAGGCATCCAAATTGCGATCATGTCAGCATGGGGACGATGCGACAACCGCAACTTTGAGGACCAGTTGTAACGAATGTGTCTTGTCTAGCGAAAAGAAGGACCGGGGTGACATGATAGCCGTGTTCCAATATTTATGGGGTTGCCACAAAGATGAGGGGGTCGACCTATTTTAGAACATAGAATAATAAGAGTTGGAAGGGACCTTGGAGATTGTCTAATCTAACCCTCTGCTCAAGCAGGAGACAGTGATGATGGCGAACCTTTTTGCCATCAGGTGCCAGGAGTGGGGGTTGGGAGGTCATGTATGCGCCCCGCCCCCACGCATGCATGCACTCCCCCCCTGCTCTCCCCCCCCCACTCCTGGCACGCGATGGCCCGTTTTTCTCTCTCCTCAGGCTCAAGAGCCTTTCTAGGAGCTTGGGGAGGGCGAAAATGGCCTCCCCCCCCGAGATCCACAAGAGGCAGGAAATGGCCTATTTGCCAACTTGGCAAACGGGCCATTTCCTGCCTCTGGGGGGGAGGAGGCCATTTTCACCCTCCCCAAGCTCCTAGAAAGGCTCTGGAGCCTGAGGAGAGTAAAAAACGGACCTTCCCCACCCCACCCCCAAGGCCCTTGGAGGCAGGAAACAGCATGTTTCCTTACTTCCAGTGGGCCCAGAAGGCCCGAAAATCAGCTGGCCAGCGCGCACATGCGTGTCGGAGCTGAGCTTGCGTTCCCTCCAATATGGCTATGCGTGCCACCTGTGGCACGCGTGCCATAGGTTTGCCATCACGGCACTATAGTATTTCAGACAAATGGTTGTCCGGTCTCTTTTTGAAAGCCTACAAGGATGGAGCACTCACAACTTCTGAAGGCAAGCCATTCCACGGGTTGATTGCTCTCACCATTAGGAATTTTCCAAAGCATCTGAAGGCAGGACAAGAAACAGTGGAGGAAACTCACCAAGGAGAGAAGCAACCTGGAATTAAGGAGAAGCTTCCTGACAATGAGAACAAGCAACAAGTGGAATGGCTCCATCATTGTAGGCTTTCAAAAAGAGACTGGACAACCATTTGTCTGGAATGGTATAGGATTTCCTGCTTGAGCAGGGGGTTGGACTAGAAGACCTCCAAGGTCCCTTCCAACTCTTTTGTTCTGTTCTGTTCTGTTCTCCTTTATTCAGCATCACTGGAGGTTTGAACAATCACTGAACGACTGATAAGGGTTACAAATATTGGAAATAGTCAAGTAAATGAGCAGTGGTTTGAGCGCAGTACTGCAGGCTACTTCTGCTGACTGCCGGCTGCCTGCAGTTTGGCAGTTCAAATCTCACCATGTTCTGACCTAAGCTTCCTGATATAGTAAAAAGCAAACAATTAGTCCCCAAAAAAACCTTTTTTTTTATTTTAATGGCTGTGAATTCCTTTCATTCACAGCATGTGCTGAATCACCAAGAGTTTATAAATAGTCCAACAGAAGTCTGCCACAGTCCTTCGGATAAGGCTGGTAAACGCCCATCTTTATCTTCTTTGATACACTGCCAAAGACCTAATTGGCAATTATCTTGGCAAGGCCACACAGAAACACAGAGTCAAAAACGGATCTTCAAAGTACAAACCGACACCATCCACAATGTTGCTTCCTGCAAAGGCCATGTGCCTTTGCTCTTCCTTTTATGTCTTATGGGAGGGGCCAATCATCTCCAACCCTTATTCCTGAGTTGTTCCTTTTGTTTTAACTGTTCTTGCCTTCTGGCAACTCTGCACATGCGTGCAGTAGGAACAGGCTCCCCCTGTTCCTCTACCTCTCTGATGTCCGACTCTGGAGGCTCCGGAGTCTGCACATAACTCCCAGATGGCCCTGGCCCCATCTCTGCCTCCGACGCAGTGCCCTCGTCCGAGCCTTCCCCAGACTCCAGGACTGGCCCATGTTCCTCCCCAGCCTCCTCACTGTCCGACTCTGCTGCCAGCTCCGCAGGCTGTTGGCAGACCACAACACGCCAGGCTCAAGGATGACTCAGCCTTCTATCCTTCCGAGGTGGGTAAAATGAGGACCCAGATTGTTGGGGGCAACAGGCTGACTCTGTAAACCGCTTAGAGAGGGCTGTAAAGCACTGTAAAGCAGTATATAAGTCCTATTGCTATTGCTAAAGTGATGCTGAAGCATCAGAAACCAGGGTGAAGGACCGGGAAAAGCCTCTGATTTTATCATGAACTTTGAAACAACATTCAAGTCACCGATTCCCTAAAAGCCTGTTAAATGTGCTTCCAGGTTCATTTCAGGGTGCTGGTGGTGACTTATAAAGCCCTTCATGGCATGGGTTAATTTGCTTTAGGACCATTTCTCCCGTATTATGTCTGACTGTTCCATCAGATCAGGCAGGAAAGACATGCTATGGGTCTTGTCTATGAAAGGGACATACCCAGTTGTGGCACCCACTCTTTGGAACATCCCCTCCTCCACCGGACTAGATTATCCCCAACCCTCGTAGCTTCTCAAAAGAAACACTTGACAGGTTCCTCAACCATCAGAAAATGCCCTTAAGATTCCAACTATTAATTTAGACCTGGATCCTTTAACCTCAACTTGAAATAGAAGCTTGCAAAAGAAGGCAAAGGATAACCCTTCCCTGAAAGCATCCTATGCAGAATAGTTACAGAAGATATGGATTGGAAGGCAGTGAGATATCATGAAATGCTAGTGCCCAGTGGTTTTACAGATTTTTTTGCTAAATTATAGATGGGGCACTTGATCATAATTTAGGAGACACTATTCTAGGTAGTAATATTCTGGTGGATAGCAATATGCTATACAGGGTTTATTGTTTAATCTATTATTTTAAGTGTCTCATACAGAAATTAGCTAAATTTGGCAAATTTTATAAAATATTTTATGACATAATACAAAATGTCATAAAACACTTTTCCTGAAATGTTTTAACTGATCTTTGACCGCATTATCAAGTTCAGCATGGACTGTTTTCAAGGCAGATACAGCTTTGACTCTAACCCAATTATTACAGTGAAGGCAGCACATTAGAAGTCCTGCCACTGATGGAGGCATTGAGAAATCTGGTAAAGAACTATCTCTGAAAGTTGACCCAGTTGTCATGGGTTGTCTAGTCCTTAGATAAAATTAAATTAAACTTTGCAGTACCCAAAAGCAGTCCTGAAATATCATTCCATCCAGATCTTCTACCATTAGTTTAAATTCCACAAATTAGTTCGGTACTGAGCCTTGTCTTGGTGCAGACTTCTCATCTTTTAGGTCAGGGGTTCTCATCCCAACCTTTTCTATACCCTGCACCCTAGAATGCTTCTGATATATTCTTGCACCACTTACAAAAGTAAATAATTGTATGCATATAATTATGCATATATACTATAATTTTGAAACTTCTAAGGCCAAATTTTTGCACCCCCTGGAATATAGACTCGCACCCCCGGTTGAGAACCCCTGTTTTAGGTGGTCATCCAAATGTAGGGAGATAGTACGTGTGAGATTGAGATTGAGAATTTAGAAGATTATCTCTGTCTCCATACTACTGCAGATGTCAGTTTGCTAAAAATCAGGGGAAGAAGTTTAATTTGTCAGAGAGTTCCCCAGGAAAGTGGAAATGGCAGATACTGCAGTAGGCACCTACACAAAGCCTTCCTTTCTTCCTTCCTTCCTTCCTTTTGTTCCTTGGATAGCTCTCAGAAAGAGCTATCCAAGGTCCTGTTTACTTGCTGCCTTCTTTTCCGGAGGGCTTCTGTCTGAGTTCTTTGCTGTCTGACCAGGTTTGATTGATTTGCTGTGAATGGCACTTTCTTTCCTGGATTACTGAGACTCCTAGAATACAAAGGTGTCAAAGGATGCAATACCTGCCTTTTGTCTGAGAGACTTTGAACACATTGGTTCATCGATGAAATCTCCATGCCCTTCGATCAGAAGGCACTAAGCAAGCTTCTCAAATTTCTGGCCAATTGAAGTGAGCATTGACAGAGCCCGGTTTCGGTTGAAGTTGTGTTTGCATTTACCAGATGGTTATTTCAGCAGTAAATTATGTTACTCAACAAAGGGCTTTGTCTTTCCATACTAAGAGAATCCATTTGCACCTTGACTTAATAGATGGCAACTGTAGGAACAGGCTCCGGGGAGAGTAAGGGTTAATATAGAAGTAGTGTCTTCCTTCTCTGAACAGGATTGTTGGGCACCTGGGCCAGGCTGGTTCTGGACACTGGGAAGGGATTTTACTACCTTGCATGCTGAGCACTGGGATTTGGGACACAAGCACATTTTTGGACTTTGGCAGGTTCTGAGTAGCATGATTAAAAATTGTGACCTTCTTCTATGACTCAAATGTTGGCTTTCTGTTATACAAAAACAGATTTTTCTCTTGCATTACCTTGGGCATTGCAGTGTGAAGGATAAGATGTGAAATCGGGTGGAATGACCTCCCTAAGGCAACTGCACATTCCTTGGGGTTGAGGTATCATACTCTTTTTGAAACTTTATACTAACTTCAGCACCTGTTTAATGATCATATCATCTATGCTGAGCTAAACCTGGATCATTATGAAGAAACGTGTATGCCAAAGAATCGCAGTGCTGTTAGATCATTTGACGATGGAGTCTAACTGTACTATTCCCAGCCCCTTTGCTTCTCAAAGAACTGTCTCCAAAAGATTGATTTGTGCTATTACTAAGCTTAAAGTTATGAAGCCGAACTGTTTTGTTCATTGGTTGGAAGGTAGCAGATTTAAAGGCTGGGCTGCTAATCAGTCAGTGACATTCCTTGTTGCTCTTCCCAGTGAGAATAATGGGGGGGGGGGCAGAATGGCCTTCAGGAGCTGTGGGGCAGAAATGGGGCAGATCCTGCAGAGTGGCACATTCTGGGGGTTGCCCTCTGCAACTAATTCCACAGTCACTGGGAAGGCCTGGTGAGAGTTTGAAGGTTTATTTATTTGTTAAATTTATTTGTCACCCATCTTGCCAAGCGGCTACCCTGGGCGGCTTACAACAGTAAAATGGAAAAAGATAATTAAAAAATGTAAACCTAATGATAGCAAAGCAATGAAACAATAAAAATAAACAAGGGAAGTACAACAATATGGATTAAAAAATGGGCCGAAGAGGAGCAGAAAGTGCAGGGGTGAGGTGGGGTCTGCTAATTAGCCCAGTGGCCACCACCGGTGTGGGGTACTCCCCCATGGGGTCCCCAGGCCAACCAGCAGAGCCAGGGCTTCAGGCCCTTGTGGAAGGTTAGGAAGGGGGCAAACCTCATGGGTGGGGTGGAAGGATGTTCCAGAGGGCTGGTGTTACAGCAGAGAAGGATCCCGCCAGTTGGAATCCCTTGACCGATGGGATCTGCAGCAGGCCTCCTCTACCGGGCTTGTCTTAGTGGAATGCGATGGTTCCCCAAGTATTTGAATCTATGCCAGGTTACCTTCCTGTTTCCCATTTTTCTCTCACATGGTTGAGGGGAAAGCAGGAACTGGATATGGCTAGTCTAGAGAAAAGAAGGACTAGGAGTGACACGATAGCGCTGTTCCAGTATTTGAGGGGCTGCCACAAAGAAAAGGGAGTCAAGCTATTCTCCAAAGCACCTGAAGGCAGAACAAGAAACAATGGATGAAAACTAACCAAGGAGAGAAGCAACCTGGAATTAAGGAGAAACATGCTAACAGTGAGGACAATTAACCAATGGAACAGAAGTTGCCTCCAGAAGTTGTAGGTGTTTCATCACTGGAGGTTTTTAAGAAGAGACTGGACAGCCACATGTCTGAAATGGAGTAGGGTCTCCTGCTTGAGCAGGGGGTTGGACTAGAAGACCTCCAAGGCCCCTTCCAACTCCATTTTTTAGAATAGAATAGAATTCTTTATTGGCCAAGTGTGATTGGACACACAAGGAATTTGTCTTGGTGCATACACATACGAATGGTGCATTCTGACTGATTGAGTTTCATTGCTTTTGTCATCCGTTTGACATGGTTATGTGTCATTGTGTTGGTGGTTTTCCGTTGTGGACTTCTCCTTTGCAGAAAGAGTTGATGGTGGTTGTAATTCCAGGCGTAGCTGTGCTCCTCCCCAAAAACTTCGTGCTTTGTGCTATCCTTATCCTGAACCCTGCATGGAACTCCTCACAGAAGGAAACATTAGAGATGGACTGCAGTTAGATTTGAACAATGTCTTAATATGGTCAGGGATCAAAAAGATGCAGCTGAGTGAGAGGTGGCAGAATCTCACGTTTTTGTTATAAAATTATTTCTCTGAATTGTCCTTTGAAGTTTGAGTCTAGTAGTTTCAAACAAATTAGAAAATTCAAAACCATAAAAATTAATAGCAATAGAATACTTTAAAAATAAAAATGTGGACATTCATTTCAAATTATTCAGAACAGAACAGTTTTAATATCCTGCTAAAAACTGTTTGATCCCCTTCATGCGACTCAGTGAAGCCGGTGGTAATAAAATTGACAGTTTTTCATTTTGCCTTTTTCCCCCGAGGCCATCACAGCTGGTTCTGTGGAAACAGAGGCTGCTGCTCTTACACTTAATGGTCAGAGTTGCTAATTTTAGCATTGTGCATTATTTGCTCTTCCAAACTGCCTTATGTGAATTATTTGTGCTGTGCTGATCCATGCTGACCTCTCCTGCCCTTCTTCTCTTAGATGGCCTGGCTGAATGTCTTCTCCCCCGAGGAGAGGCCTCTCTTTAGAGAAGAAAGCCGCAGTGTACGCAGAAACAAGAGAAGCAGGAACAGCGAAGGATCAGAAAGTGAGTTGGCATCCTTTGGACAGTCTCCCAACAAATGGGTTCCTCCTTTAATATCCCACCTTTCCACCAAGCGCTTGAGGGGATATGTATGTCCAGGGCTTCCTTCTTCGTGGTCCTTCATGGCAGCCTTGTGAGCCTGGCTGGGCTGAGAGGAGGTGGCCGGCTGAAGATTCCTTCTGTCACTGAGCTGCTTGTTTTCTTCTCCACCGCCCCCCCACACCCAAACCATTTCTGTCTGTAGCATCAAAACATCTTCCACCCAAACAATATGTTGCACTTCCCAGTACAGGTTATTCTCCATAGTGTAGAAATGGGAGGTGCCAGTCTGGGTATTCCTTGCTCTAGCTCTATGTCCTGAGCTGAAAAGTTCTGAAGATCCGCCTCCCTGGTGACGTCTCTTCAGTTTTTTTCAGCTCAGCACAGCTCTGGTTGCAATTTTTAGCTCCTGAGCTTTGAGCTAGCCAAAATAGTGATCATTAATTCCCTGGATTTTCTTTATTTTTCTTTCTTTTGGATTTTGTTTCTGTTTCTTCTCAGAAAGCCTCTCCTTTACTGGATTACCAGGTATTGGTCAAAGGGGCGCTCTCCGGTTCTGGATCGAGCGTGGGGGGGGTGGCTGTTGTTCTCCCCCAACCTCCCCTATCTTGTGGGCGGCTGTGAAGGGCTAGCCGGCTGGCTTTCGCCCCGGTCCCTCCAGATCCTCTTCGGAAGCCTCCTAGGCTTCCCAAACAGCCGCGGGAGCCGCGCGCGCCATTTTGGCTGCCGCGGCGTCCCTTTTGATCACCGCTCGTCAGCTGTGAAGCGGAGCGGCGTTTTTCTTGCCTTTTTGCCTGGTGAAGCTTGCTGCAGCCTTGCAAGCAGGATTCTTAGCCTGGGAACTGGCTATTTTGAATGTGGCAGTTTCTATGAAAGTGGCAATGGCTGAAGAATCTGGGCATGGCGCTAGGGCCTCGCTGCGCCTTTGTTAGTAATGGCGGCTTGTAAGTCGCGGCGGCTTTCGTCCCCGCGCATTCTTGGCGCTACTTAGTCCAGGCGGCTTTGATCCCCTGGCAACCTTTGGGCACAGCGCTGCTGCTTTTACACTCGTGAAGCAGTGAAAAGCGTGGATCTCTAACAGTGTAATTTATATCTGCGGGTTTGCTGGCTGGCCTGACCTGATACTGATTCTAAATTTCTAAGTGGGCCTTTATTTATACTGTGGCAGTTGAAGAGCGGCCATTTTGAGACCTGAGAGCCATTTTGTTTTTCATTCAAGGCCTGTATAATTATATATATATATATATATATATATCTCCATATATATATATATATTCTCTCTCCTTTGTTATTTTTTGCAGAGTCTTTGGATTTTGGTTTCCCTGTGATTGACAACTGACTTATATCATGGGGGATGCTGGCAGGCAATCTTCCTTCTCTGCTGAGGGCTCCTGGTCTCCTATACCTGACAGGGGCAGGGCTTCTAGGCCTCGAACTGCCAGCATTGCTGCAGCTAATAAAATTAAGGCCAAGGCTAGAGCTCGCCCTGGGCGTTCCAAGGCTGAGGAAAAGACAGCTCAAGTTAGACAACGTGCCTTGGACAGAGAATTTGCAAGGGCTGCTGCCATTAATACGGCTGCTGACACACCTCAAGCCACTGTGCCTGCGCTTCAGACTTCAGTTCAGACTGTGGAAGATCCTGTCCCTCAGACTGTCCATTCTCCCACCTTGGCTGGGCCATCCAGGGCTTGGTCTCCAGAGATGCAGGACGAGCCCCATCAGCGTCCAGGGCCTTCTGGGACCATTAATCGCCCTGAAGCCACATTTACCCCCACGGCGGCTGGCCTTCGTCAGGATGGGGGGGGGGAACTGGATGCTCAGAATTCCATGAAGTCCTGGGTGGAGCAGGCAATTAGGCAGGGCATTGCAGAAGGGATGCAGCTTCAGTCACAGATGTTTGCACAAATGTATGCCCTTAGACCTGAGGTAGAGTCCCAGGGCTTTATTGCCCCTTCTGAGGATTTCCATGGGCAGGTCTCCCCTTCTCCCTCTGAACTAGTTGACTATGCAGAAGACTGTTTGGAAGAGGGAGAGATTTCGGATGGGGATCAGGTGCAACCACCCAGGCCAGCTTTCAAGGGCTTATTTAACCCCGCCCTTTTGAAGCCACTTCTGACTAAGGCCAGGGCCACTGCTCGATTGGGCCCTGACCCAGCACTCTCTGGTACCTCGGGTACTGGAGAGCAGGATGATTATCTTTTCACAGAGCAGGCGGTGGAGGCAGATACCATTCCCATTCCGGAAATGTTTCTGGACATGATCCGTAGACAGTGGGCAGCCCCAGCTCTACCCTCCCGGGCCTCAGGGCTGGACAACCAGTTGTTTACGGTGGATGCGGACATGCTTGCCTTGTTGGAGGTTCCAAAGGTGGATGTTCCGGTAGCGGCTCTCACCTCTTCTTCTGTTTTACCACCTGATGCAGAGGACGCCTTAAAGGCAGAAGATAGGCGAGAGGAGACGGCACTTCGTCGCGCGCACCAGGCGGATGCCTGGGCTGTAAGAGCCTCTTCGGCAGCATCTTTCCTCACCAGAGCGTCGGTCAGATGGCTCCGCCAGCTACAAGGCCATTTGGCACCAGATGATGTTCGGGCACACCAGGACCTTTCTAAGGTTTTAGCTGCAGCGGAATACACGGCGGATGCTACCTTGGCCGCTGCCAGGTTCTCCGCCAGAGCCATGGCCTCGTCAGTCACTGCTAGACGTATGCTCTGGCTGCGTCATTGGCGAATGGACGGGAAGAATAAGTGGAAGTTAGCTTCAGCTCCCTTTGAGGGGGGGTTTCTCTTTGGCCGAGCCTTAGATCCTCTACTCATTGAAACGAGGGATAAGAGGAAGGTCCTCCCGTCCCAGAGCAGGCGATCGGATTTCCGTCCCTCCCCTTACTATAGGCGGCCCTCCTTCCGTCAGGGGGGAGCCGGGCCAAGCTTTCCCCGTCAGCAACGGCCCTTTCACTTCTCTAGACCTACTTACCAGGCAGATAGATCAGCCTTCCCCCGGGGTCGCCAACAGGCGTCCAACAAGCCCTTCAGGGGCTCTGGGGGCAGAGGGGCCAGGAGATCTAAGTGACTGTCCGTCTTTGGACCCTCTTGGAGGCAGGCTCAGCCTGTTTGCAGACCGCTGGGACGACCTAACAACAGACAATTGGGTGAGGGAGACAGTAAGAGCAGGGCTCTCCCTCGAATTCCTTTCACCTCCTCCGAGGCGTTTCCTCTCCTGCCCCGTTTCTGGAGACCCGTTCAGACGGGGACTCATGGAATCGGCTATCCAGCATTTGCTGGATATTCGGGCCATTCAGCCAGTTCCACTGGGGCAGAGGGGGTGCGGGTTCTATTCCATCCTATTTGTCATCCCAAAGGCCTCGGGGGGGTGGAGGGCAATTCTAAATTTAAGAGGTCTGAACGAGTTTCTCGTTTACCGGAGGTTCAAAATGCATTCCCTGCATTCCATCTTGGCGGGAATCAGGGAGGGAGACTTCCTAGCCTCCATCGATTTGACCGAAGCATACCTCCACATACCAATTCGGCCGGAGCATCGTCAATACCTGAGGTTTTGCTATTCAGGCCGTCACTACCAATATCTTGCCCTGCCGTTCGGGCTGGCTTCCGCCCCCCGGACGTTTACCAAGGTTCTTTCTGTCTTGGCGGCGTATCTCAGGTCTCTTCCCATCAGAATTCAATGCTACCTCGACGATCTGCTCTTACAAGCGTCCTCCCAGCAGCGAGCAGAACGGGACTTGGCCACTACAATACAGGTATTGAGGGACCACGGGTTCTCGGTGAATCTGGCAAAGTGTCATCTGATACCTTCCACAAGGTTAGTGCACCTAGGAGCCCTGATAGACACGCAAGCGGGGCAGGTTTTCTTGTCCCCGGACAGACAGGACAGTATAAGGACACTGATTCATTCCCTTCAGGGGTCCCAGACAGTTCAAGTAGACCAACTATCCCACCTGCTGGGGAAAATGATATCTTGTCTGAACATTGTTCCCTGGGCCAGGTTCCATGCAAGACCACTACAGTGGTTCTTGCTTCCCTTTCAGAAGGCAGGGATGAGCTCGTCCAAGATCAGAGTTCAAGTTCCGTTACGGGTTCTGCGTTCCCTGACCTGGTGGACGTCAGAGGCCATCCAGAAGGGTTGTTACTTCAGGGAGCCTCACAGGGTGGTAGTAACGTCAGATGCCAGTCTTCTGGGCTGGGGGGGTCATTGCGGATCCCAGGTGGCCCAGGGCCGCTGGTCACGCCTCGAAATGTCTCACCAGATCAATTGGCTGGAACTCCGAGCTGCCCGCCTGTCTCTCCAGACCTTTCTGCCGCAGGTGAGGAGGCAGCATGTGCTTCTTCTCACGGACAATACAACAACGAAAGCCCATATCAACAGGCAAGGGGGAACTCGTTCCCAGACTCTCATGCGAGAGGCGGAGGCCCTTTGCCTTTGGGCAGAGACTCACCTTTTGTCTCTGTCAGCGGACCACATCGCCGGGACGGACAATGTCGAGGCCGACTGGCTGAGCCGAGCTACTGTGGACCCCTCGGAATGGAGGCTCCATCCCGACCTCTTTGCGGAGATTGTCGACCGGTTCAGTCGCCCGGTAGTGGACCTCTTTGCCTCTCCAGCGAACTCACAGCTTCCTCTTTTCTTCTCCCGCTTTCCAGCCCTGGGAGCGGCGGGGGTGGACGCTCTGCGGACCCCGTGGCCCAGGGGCCTCCTTTATGCCTTTCCTCCCCTACCCTTGATCCCAGCCGTCATTCGGAAGTTGTTGTTGGAGGGGGCAGAGATGGTGTTAGTGGCCCCGCACTGGCCCAGGCGGCCTTGGTTCGCCGACCTCGTCGACCTGTCGGTCGCCAGGCCCTGGCGGATTCCCCCGGACAGAGTCATCCTCAGCCAAGGTCCGGTGCTGCACCCGGATCCGCAGAGACTACAGTTAGCCGCGTGGAGGTTGAGCGGGGGCTCTTGAGGAGGGAGAAGTTTCCGGCCAGGGTCATCAGGACGATGCAGGCGGCCAGGCGGCCCTCCACCACACGCATTTACGAGGCCACATGGAACAGGTTTGCGGTGTGGTGTGCCTCTAGACATTTGAGTCCAACTTCAGCATCCGTGGTGGAGGTGCTCGAGTTTCTTCAGGACGGGTTGGACATGGGACTTTCCACTAACACTCTACGGCGACAGGTGGCTGCGCTAGGCACTGTCTTGACACTTGGGAAGTGGGGTTCCCTCGCTAACCATCCAAGGGTGAAGATTTTTCTGCGTGGGGCAGCTAATTTAAAACCACCGCCTATTCACCGTTTTCCCACTTGGGACCTCGCTAAGGTCCTTCAGGCGTTAACAAAGGCACCTTTCGAACCATTGAGGGAGGCTAGTCTCCGTCTCCTATCGTGTAAAGTAGCTTTCCTTGTGGCCGTCACGTCTGCCCGACGGATCTCGGAGTTGGCGGCTTTATCGGTGCGGAAAGATCTGTGTATTTTTCACCCCAACAGGGTGGTTCTGCGGCTGGACCCTGCCTTCCTTCCTAAGGTCAACTCCTTGTTTCACCGAGCACAGGAGTTGATCCTGCCAGACTTCTGTCCTCGGCCTAGGCACGCCTTGGAGCAGACCTGGCACACCTTGGATGTGAGGAGGGCCCTCCGTATTTACATTTTTAGGACCTCTTCTTTCCGAAAGACGGAGGCTCTTTTTGTCTCTTTTCAGCCGTCGACTCTTGGCCACAGGGTGACCTCTTCCACGGTGGGGCGCTGGCTTAGGACGTGCATCTCTTCGGCATATGAGCTTCAGGCTCTCCCGGTGCCTCAGGGGATAACGGCCCACTCCACCCGCAGTGCTGCCACAACTGCGGCCTGGTCTACTCAGGCGTCAGTGGAGGACATCTGTAGGGCGGCCACGTGGACTACTCCCACTCCCTTCATCCGTCACTATAGACTCGACTCCTTTGCTTCGGCGGAAGCAGCATTTGGGAGAAGAGTACTGCAGCGGGTTCATGAAGATCCGGGGTCGTCGGCCCAGGACAGTTCCCTCCCTTAGGGCTGGCTGGTCTTTGGTATATCCCAGACTGGCACCTCCCATTTCTACACTATGGAGAAGGGACGTTGGTCTTACCGTGATACGTTCCTTCTCGTAGTGTAAAATGGGAGGTGCCAGCCCCACCCTGTCTGTGGCTCCTGGGCCGGCTCCCCTGGTGGAGCATGTTGTTTCTATCTTTCAGACTGTGTACCATTCGCTTTGGCTTCGCTGGCAAAAACTGAAGAGACGTCACCAGGGAGGCGGATCTTCAGAACTTTTCAGCTCAGGACATAGAGCTAGAGCAAGGAATACCCAGACTGGCACCTCCCATTTTACACTACGAGAAGGAACGTATCACGGTAAGACCAACGTCCCTTCTCAACTTAAAACCATTTGTTTAGTGATTGATAGAAGTTACGATGGCCCTGAAAAAAGTGACCTTATGTCCATTTTTCACACTTATGACCATTGCAGCATCTCCATGGACACATGATCAAACTTCAGACATTTGGCAACTGACCCATGTTTATGACGGTTTCAGTGTCCCGCGTCCCTGTGATCCCCTTTTGTGACCTTTTGACAAGCAAAGTCAATGGGGAAGACAGATTGACTTAACAACCGTTACTAAGTTAACACGATTTGCTTAACAACTATGGCAAGAAAGGTTGTAAAATGGGACAAAACTCAGTAACTGTCTGGCTTAGCAACAGAAAGGTTGGGTTCAATTGTCGGAAGATGAGGACTACCTGCAATGCATATATTTGGCTTAACAGAAATTTATCAAGCCATCTATACATTTTCAAATGTTCAGGTTCCAAATTTAGGACAATAAAAGAGCCATAATCTTATTCAAATCAATGAGATACAATTGCTGGAAGATCCTGAATTAGTTCAGCATTTCAGCTGAGTTCTGCCCTGAAACTCTCCCTGTAAGTGGCTGCTTGGAGACAAAATCTGGAATTCCAAGTGCAAAGTTGCTGGGGAGCAATGAGCTTTAACCCTATGCTTCCTGCATTTCTGGTCCTCCATCCTGAGGATTCAGAAAGATGCACCTGTCCTCACCTGTCATGGCATGAATGACCTTGGGAGATTTGGAGTGGGGGAGAGATGGGAATGATCAGGTAAGAGGGGGCAGAGCCTGCAGCTGCATAAGGGGAAGAGAAAGAAACTTGGAAAGGAACCCTAAATTCTCAGGCTGTAAAAAGTTTGCAGGAGATTTATACTATCAGACTTGCCAGATTCTGTTAATGTAGCCTTACAGTAAAGTAGAAGGAGTTCACCTGGGTAGTGTTTCCTGCCTGGTCTACCTGGGAAGGTTGACATCAGCCTTCTGCAGTAGGAAATGGATCTTCCTACCCAAGGGCAGGGAAAAGTTTATTCAGCTGATCAGTCTTCATTCCTGCAGTATTATGAATTTCTGTAGGTTATCTTGGCACAGTAACTTCTGCTAAAACAAGCTTAGAAGAAAATACAGCACCATATTTGAATTATATTTGATAAAGAGCAATAAGGCATCTAATATGTGGCTGGATCAAGGTTAAACTGGAAATATAATTTAAAATTGTTTGCTATAAATTACCTGGAATTTCCAAAGTGGCATTGGAATTTAGCGTCAGTATGTCCCACATTGACCCATCAAAATAGATGCCGGGTGTTGTAGCACTTTTCAGCACCCTATCCCATTATAAGGTATACACAGCTGCTCTTGACAGTTGATGCTCCAATAAATTGGCTTAGTCTAGACCAGCTTTGCTGGCTGAGGAATTCTGGGAGTTGAAGTCCACAAGTCTTAAAGTTGCCAAGGTTGGAGCCCCCTGGTCTAGAAGCTGCTTTCAGACTCCCATGTCTGTTTTATTGCTGTTGATAAACATGCCATGCCCTCCTTCTCCCATAACCCAATAAATAATTATTTAGAACAAAATTTAAGAGTGTTGCGGAATGTCACATTTTAACGATAGGTAGTTCTGCTCGTTTCTTCTGAGCAGGTTTGAGTGTGCAGAGTGTGTTTGTGTGAACTGGACTTAGTTTGAACTTAAATATGTGGTGAGTAACCCAGAGTCATGTACTTGAGTTGAGTGGTCTTATAAAATGAATGAATGAATGAATGAATGAAAGAATGAACGAACGATCCTATCCCATTTAGGCAGGTCCTATGAAAAGAGAAATGGGGTGTTAATAGTCTCTTTCTGTTGCCAAAGAGTGACCAAAACCATGATCATTGGGGAGGGGGCAGTTTGAAGAGAGAGGCAAACAATGGGGTCTAGCTTAACATCTAAGAGCTTTGACAAGCTTGCACATACTATCTGGAAGTCCTTTTCATTATCACTGAAAATTATGGAGAGTAGGCCTCTAGACATTGTACTAGACTGCAGTGTTTCTCAACTTTGGCAATTCTGTGATGTTTAGATTTCAACTCCCAGAATCCCCCAGCGAGCATGGCTGGCTGGGGGATTCTGGGAGTTGAAGTCCACACATCATAGAGTTGCCGAAGTTGAGAAACACTGTAGGAGAGGATTGGAGAAGGGCCAATGGAGAGACCTCAGGCATTTGATACTAATTGTGGGCAAAATATTAGTAATTTTGAAATATTTTATCACTCTAATCCAAAACCAGTGATTTTCTTGTATCATTTCTTAAAGTCTTAACAAATGTTTCTGTGTCATTTCTTGGTAACAGTGCATTAGTGTAAAAACCCAAAGAAATGACTTCCTTAAAATGGAGCAGGAATTACGTACCCCTCATATTCATAATCTTTTTTAAAAGCTTTTTTTTAAAAGAAGTGCCATGATCTAGAATCCATCGCAAGCAAACAGAACCGGAATGCATCTAATGTTATGGCCTTTCCCCAACCCCCTCTTTTTCATCTATCTGCAGGGTGGATTTGATTTAAATCAAGTCGATTTAAATCACAATTTAAATCATGATTTAAATCACTAGTAAAAAGGCTTGATTTTAATCAACTCAATTTAAATCATACTTTTTAAAGCAACTGTCATCTCTGCTCCGCAGCGACTCCTCCTCTGACCTGCTGTTGACTCACCGACAGTCCCAATACTGCAGAATATGCAGCCTCATGCTACATTTCATGCTGAATAAACTAAATTATTAATGTATCTTAAATAGAAAATAATCTTTAAGTAGATTTTTACTCCAAAAGCATTTTATTAAAATAAATTTGATAAAAATCAAAAACATCCGATTTAAATAAAAAAATCCGATTTAAATAAACAAAATCTTTAAAAAAAAACAAAAACCATTGATTTTTATCCATCCTGTCTGTCTTTCTGTCTATCCCTGTCTCTAAAATGAATTCTGTCCATTTTTGGCTCCTAAAAGTTTTTAGTGCTTGCTCAGAGGAATAGTATTTCTGTCAGCCGCTTTTACTTCAATTTTTGTTAGTCGAGAGGTGAAGAAAGAAGAGACCCAAGGCTTCAACCTGCTGTACATAGACCTAGACACACTCAGGCGTTACGCATCACACCAGCAGCTGCACTGCCATGGTTCTGACTGCAGCTGATATGCACAAACAGCCCTTTTGAGAAAAAAAACACCAATTTCTGGAATGACAGCTGGATTCCTCTCTTAGTACGCAGAAGCAACGTTCCTGAAAAAAAAATCTCCTAGTGCTCAGAAGATTTAGAAGCAAAACAATCTGATGGGGAGAGTTTCCTTTGGGGAGGATTGTCTCGGAGAGCCCCAGGTGTTTGCAGGAGGAAACTTAACTGCTTTCCCTCAGAGTTCAGGGCCAGCTTGGAAAATGAATCAGGTTTTGGCCATTGATGAAAATCTTTGGTTCTGCTGGATCTCTCTGTAGCCTTTGATACCATTGACTCCTGAATCATCCCCACAGATGGGGTTGGAGATCATGTTCTGGGATGCTTCTATTCCTGGTAGAAGGAATAATTTCATGGGGAGGCCTGAGCAACTGATGGACTTTGGGCACAAAAATGGCCGCAACGCAGTACCATGTCTTCAGGGCTCCTTAAGTTCTGTACGGAGCTGTTGGAGACAGCCATGAAGAGTTTGGGGAGGGGTGCCATCATTCTGTTGAGAATAGCTATGTTTCTTCATAACGTCTCAACCAGGTGAGACTGTGCGTGTCATGAATCAATGCCAAAATTCAGGAATGGGCTGGGTGGGAGCCAATAAACAGAGGCTAAATCTGACAAGATGGAAGCTTGTGGGTGGATGCTTCCCAAATAGAGGCATCATCGTGTCTGTCTGTTCTGAAAGAGGGTTGGGCTGCTTCAGAAGGAATGCAGTTCGCAGGGAGCTCTCTTGTCATCGTGATCACTGGGACTCGAGTAATCTCCCTTTTTAGGAAGGCCTTCACCAGCCACAACTTTTCTTGCGTAGGGTCAGTCAGCTGCTGTCCCCTGTGAGCTGGGAGCAGCATTACTGTAATGTGCTCTAGATGGGCTGCGCTTGTATCTGGACAGCAATGTGCAGAACAGAGTGGCAGCCGTGCAGTTGAGGAGGGCCGTGTCACTGCTGATGACAAAACAATCCCACCAGATAGGAGTTCGCTACCAGGTGAATGATGCAATAACATAGGTGATATTCAGGGGCGAACATAATTTTATCTCTTTTGAGTCACTCTTTAAAAGTAGGATTTTTAAAGCTTTTCCTGGGATGTACAGCTCTAAATAACTTAACCTCCTGATAGGGAGAGCAGCTTCCGCTTCATAAAGCTGTTCCGTTATTATGATTACCTGGGGAGGTTCTACTGCAGCTCCACAGAATGAACAAGGCCTTGTAGATCAGTGGGCCAAAACTCTCTCCACAGCTTCAGAACCTCTAACACACACACCGTAAAGTTTGTTCCACTGTTCAGTAGCTCTTCATGGTAAGAAATGTTTCTTGGAGTTCACAATAAGCTGATGTCCTTGAAATGTAAGCCCATCATTTCTTGTTTAGTTCCCTGGAATAACTCTAAACAATTCTGCAAAATGGCAGTTCTTCAGATACTTTGAGCTAAACATATCAAATGTGTTTTCTTTCCAGATCCCTTCTCCTCATGGCTGTTGTCCTTAAGACACACCTCGGAGGAGACTGTCAGACGCTCCTAAATCATGGTGCCCACCTCCTCCTCCTCTCATCGTCAGAGGTGGTCAACTCTTACGTTGTTCAGATGCCAACGGCAGATACGGATGCCCCCTGACTTCTCTATTCCAATTCAGTAGATTTTCATTCTACTCATTTTCATTCAGAGATGGGCTTCTCTAAATCAGCCACCCTCACCTGACCCCACAATTATTCAGAGCCTTTGAAGTAATCATAAGTCCCCACTGACCAGCCGAAGCCTGTGAAAGCAACCCTACCAACTGAAGGTTTTGCAACCTTGGAGACACTAAAGTGTGGTGAATCTCTCCCACTTCTGCTTTCTGTTTTGAACTTAATCTCGATGCCTTGCTTCCTAGTCAACAAACTACCTGGGATTGCACAATCGTATTCTTTCACCAGGATATTCTATTTTTCTTCAGGCATGTTCAGACAAATTGGTTAAATGCTTAGGTAATTTTATAATTGTCTGCATCCTTCTTTTCTCTGATATTTCTTCATATTTTTTGCAGGGTTGTCTTTTTTTGTTCCATTGCTTTATTCCATTGGAAAGGGCCACATTTTTACAACAGGCCCTATCTGTTTATTTTGATTCCTAGAAGTGGATCTAAGGAGTATATCCGCCACCTTGAATTATATATAAAAATAATAAAGGTGGGATATAAACAAATAAATATTTCACTTGTCCCTTAAAAAAAAGTTGCTCTGAATTGGGTGGGGAAGCCCCCCTCCCAAAAAAAGAAGGGTCTGCAGGCAGACCAATTTTAGCCCTTTTTTCTCTTGATTGTGAGGACCAAAGAACAGGAATGGGAACCAAAAGGCGATGCTTGAAGAGGCTTTCAACTTGACTGCAGAAAACCTCCCTTTTTGCGACCCTGCAGGCCCTATTCAGGGTAGAGTCGGAGGGACTAGATGGAGCTGAGTGTTTACTGGCCGGATGCCCTTCCTGATGCCTACGCAGAGTTCCCAGGAGATATTTTTTCTTTGCAGCCTTTTGTGATCCTTATAACTCTGCTTCTCTCTCTCTCTCTCTCTCTCTCTCTCTCTCTCTCTCTCTCTCTCTCTCTCTCTCTCTCTCTCTCTCTCTCTCTCTCTCACACACACACACACACACACACACACACACACACACACACACTTATACGATCCACTGGCTTTCCTTTGCTAGAGATATTTAAATGGTAGGTGGACAGCCATGTCTTGGGTGCTCTGAGCAAAATGACCTCTTTCCATCCTCGGGCCGAAACCTGACATTGCAGTCAGAAAACAAAAATATTCTGGGAAGTTGCCCAGTATGTGAATTTGAATGTTTTAATATTTTCCCCTTACCAAATACACTTGGAACAAACACTGCAGGAAAAACAACAGAACAGAATAGGGCTAATTATGCAATCTTCTTCAAGATTCTCTTATATGTACAAATCTACGTGCACCAAAAAAAGAGCTTGAACTTTGGGGTTTAAGAGAGACAGAGGGACAGTGAAGCAGAGGTTGCATGTGATTAAATCCCTAACACCCCAAAACTGGGAGAGAAAATTTACGCTGCCTTCTCCCCCCCCCAATCACTTTTTTCAGTGCCGCTGTAACTACAAACAGTCACTAAATAAACTTGTAAAGTTGAGGACTACCTGCAAAATATCACCCTCTGAATAACTCCTACATAGCAATATTCAAAACTGTCCAGTTTGATTTTTATTTATTTATTTATTTTTTCAGATTTCTATACCGCCCTTCTCCTTTCGGACTCAGGGCGGTGAACAGCCAAAGTAAAACATTTGTACACAAAAGTTAAAATAGATTTAAAATAATTAAATAAAGTTTGGCCCATAATTTAAAACATTTCAATTAAAACCAATATCAAATTTTAAAAACCCACCATAAAATCAGGACAGCCCGGCTAACTGAAAAAAATAGGTTTTAAGGGCCCGACGAAAAGTCCGGAGGTCTTTTCGTGGAGAATTCCCCCCATCTGTTCCCATATTAATTCAGTTGTGAATATCCTTGGTTGCAAATCATTTGTGCACTCTTGGGAATGTGGGAGCTGCTGATGCCGAAGGAAACATTTCATAGGTCCTCTGAGGGCGGTCACACATGGCTCCAAATTGCACATTAGAAGCCATTTCTTACATTAAAAGGTTTTGCTCCATGCTCTTCCAGGCAACCGCAAAGAAGGTTTTGCAATATGACCTACATGATGTTGTACAGGTAGTCTGGAACAGACCACAGTTGTTGCCGTTTCTCAGGGATGATCCCTCCCCAGCATCTTGTCCAGCTTCTGGCTTGGATTGGGTCACCCTTGGCAACAAAACCATATCAGAGGCCTCGCCTGCTGAGAGAAGTCCATGGTGGATGCAAGCCCTGTTTATTTCCAAACACATGGCTAAAAAGCTGGGGCTTTCCTGAGCTCGGATGGTGGAAAGACTCTCTCCTGGGTGGTTCTTCCCAGGGGGGTGCTCAGGACCGAAGTTCTCTCCAGTGGAGACCATGGCAGAGTCTCTTCTGGATGCAGCACCACGTGGCCGTGATTTTGTACACATGCCACACTCATTTGTACACGCAAAGAGAAGGTTCTGCTCAGGGCTGCACAGATTCAAAAGCCGGTTGAGGTGGAATAGATCTACAACCAAATACAGGGGGTCCTTGACTTATGACCACAATTGGACCAGAATTTCCACTGCTAAGCAAAGTGGTTGTTAAGTGAGTTAGGTCTGATTTTATAACCTTTTTACCACGATTGTTAAGCAAATCACTGCAATTTTGAAACGAATCAGGCAGTCATTAACCGACTCAGCTTCTCCCGTTGACTTTGCTTGCCAGAAGCTGGCTGGTGATCATGTGACCTCAGGATGCTGCAACCCTCATATATATATATACTTTGGTTGCCAAGCACCTGAATTGATCACATGATCATGGGGATGCTGCAAAGACCACTGAAAAGTCACTTTTTTCAGTACTGTAGTAAGTTCGAACGGCTGCTACAAGAATCATAAATCAAGGAGTCTTCTTCTAGGATTGGATGGCAGGTGGTGAGGATATTTACTTCATTCCCCCAAAAGAAGGGCAGCTCTTGATATCCAGATCAGGTTCTGCGTGTCCCAGAGCAGCAATCTCCAACCTTTCCAGTTCGGCTGACTGGTGGAGGTGGCGGGGAGGGGGGAGGGGAGGGTTTCATGCATGTGTGTGCACCGCTTTCACAAATGCAGCGTTGTGCATGTGCGTGCTCCCCCACCACTACCGCGGTCCAGTTCCGAACGGGCTATGGCCAGGCACTGGGCCGCGGATTGTGTTCTGCCCCGTCCCACACACGCACCCCCACAGACGGCCCGGAGTTAATAAGCCACACGACAAAACTCTTTGAAGATTAAACTGGCAGCAACCCAGTGGCTAGCTGCCAATTCAGACTTTACTCACACAAAACAAAGATTAGACTGCCAGCATTCCGATAAAACAGGCAGAGTTTCCGCAATACAAGGATTAGTCCAAATGCAGTCCGACAAGGCTGGCAGAAGTCCAGTAACGCAGAGATCATGGATTATTTCTAGTTTTTGCTCGTCACAAACTGAACCGGCCACCACACCACATTTATACCCTGTGGGGTGTGGTCCAGTGACTCAGCTAATCTCTGGCACGCCTTCCCCTCTGCTGCGCACGCTTCTCCCTGCGCCTCTGCCGAGGGTCCAGCCAGCACTTATCTCCTTCGTCGCTGTCCACCTGTGGCTGCGGGGACGTGCTTGGCTCTGGGCCTATCTTTTGGCCTTCGGTGTCCTCCAGAGGCATTGCCAGAGAGGAGGGTCCTGGAGAGGGAGGCCTTGCCAACTCCTCCCCCTCACTCTCAGAGTCTGCATCTGTCGATAGCCCAGGCTCAGGCAATGGAGCCACAACAGATTGGTGGTTGGGGACCCCTTTTCCAGAGCAAGGGGCCATGAGCAGAGAGGCCAGAAAGATCTGGACTGGGTGAGAGGCAGGCCTGTGCCATCTACTCTCATGTGCTCTTGTTCCAATTTTCTCATCTTCCTAAAATCTTGCTTTTTTCATTCTAGTACATTTGCACCTTTCTGCAGAAAACTAGCCTTTCCACTTTTAGCTAGTTCCTTTTAGAACCGAAACGGGGCCTCCGCCTGCACCTAATTCATAGCCATCAGCTGCGTTAACTTTGCTTTAAGGTGGCTGAATTGTCTTGCAGAAGATGGAGCTATTTTCCCACTTCTTTCTATCCTGCTCTTCAACCCATCATCATTCAAGATCCAACACTGACTCTCCTTCCGTAGGAAGAATCAGGAGAGTAGAATGAGAGGGAGAACCTGGTAGAGAGAAAGATGGCTGGCAAGGGGAGGCTTTCACTGAGTCATCCATGAAGCTCCGTGTGGATGCCGTGAACTGAAGGGTAGTTACCTCCTGGGCTCACCGGGGCTCCATCACCTCCGGGAGTGATTCTTGCTCTGGCAGGAGGTTGAGGACTACAGTAAACTGCAAAATATGATTATAAAAGTATTTATACTTTAGTTTCTTTAGTTCTTCTTGTTTATAGACTGAATGCATTGGGCAGGGATGGAATATTGGATTTTTACTCTTTATTCATCAGATGTTAATAGATATGGGACGTGGTTTCAAACAACAGAATTATATATGCACATATATTTTTTTCTTTTGTAGGCACAAGTCCTAAAAAGAAGAAAGGTAAGCTTGTTTTTCTATTTTTACGCACACACATAAACACAGTATGTTGAGGCCTATCAGCATTTTCATCATCTATCCAAAATCCCACTATGTGTTTATCTGATTTAAATGGCGGCCTAAATCATGTTGCAAGACATTCGGCTTGGAACAAAGCAACATTAACTAGTAGAACTGACATTCCTTTCTGGGGAACATCCAGGTCTCTAAAGGTTTGCAAAAGGCTAACAGGGTCGGGTCTGTTGGGTTTTGAAGAGAACGTGGTTCCCCAGGAGAGGAGAGGAGCTGGCACACAGTATGCGCCCCATGGATGTTATGTAGGATACCGGCTGTCCTTCCAGGCCGTTCCCTCCGCCCTGTACACGGGAGCAGCAGCGGATTGCAGAAGCCATCCTATATCATGTCCACAGTGTCCCGTTGACTTTCCCACCCATGGCTGCTCCAGGCAGAAGAAATGGTCTGGAAGGAGAGGGAAGGAGAGCTGCTACCAAGGCAGTGGTTAGATAAAAGGCCCTGGACAAAAATGTAATGCAAGGAAGCGTCTCAGACCAAGACCCTCCCTAGTTAAAGAGAGAGAAGGGTCGAGCACATTCAGACTTAGAAAGTTCTGTTACTGTAGCTTTCCAATACTGGCCTCTCTGGCGATGGTTTGCTAATCCTGAAGGGTTTGTCACCCCTCCTGCTAGGCGGCATCCGAAGGTCTGGGTAGGGATGGGCAATGAGCTCTGCCCCTTTTTCCCAGGAAAAGCTTGAGGCGAGGGCAGGATCTCCAGGGGCTTGCAGAAACGCGGTGCGGGTGGCTGCTTCGTGCTGGATTGCACAGCAGCGGAGAAGGTGTTGGCTAGTTTTTTAAGCAGGCACCTCACTTGGATGGGAACCCGGGTGTCCACGAGCCAGAACTTGCCTGCACGTGCCACTTTGGATTCCGTGTAATTGTGTTAGACCTGAAGTAGCAGCTAATTTAGCAGCAGAAGGCCCCTGGGAAGGATTAGCAAAAGCAGCTGGAGCATGTCTTACCCTTGGGTTGTTTTTATTTTGGGGGGGAGTGGGAGGGAGATCTGGCTTAGGTATACATCTCATCCTATGAAGTCTAGGATGATATGAACCAGAGGAATTTTATAATACATGTACATAAGGTTTCGTGAAGTTCGAGATTCACTTCAGACCAAAGGCAGGACAGCCAACAGGCAGTCTCTGGACAAAGGCTTGGCCAGAAGCCAGCCAGGCCTGAAGAGGCTCAACCGTTGATCCTGAAAAGAGGGCGACTTCCGTATGCTTTGCATGGAGAATCTTCCGCCGCTCATGGGTTTTTTTAAAAAAGCAAATTTGATTTTTATTGGTATTTAACACCAGATAAGCTGTCAAGAGTGTGTAAAGGTATTTCAAAGGAATGTTGGAAATGCCACTGTAAAGAAGGGACTTTTTATCACTTATGATGGACATGTGAGAAAGCAAAGAAGCATCGGAGCAGGATTCACATCCTTAATACAGAAGTTTCTAAAAGTGAAGAAACTTTTTATTTGGGTTTGATGGAAAAAGACTTGGAACTTTGATGCTTTATATGTTGATGGCAGCCAGATTACTTTATGCCCAAAAATGGAAGGACACTTCGATCCCCACAATGGGGGGCCTGGTGGCTCAGCAGACTAAAATCATTGTGATTAACACCAGCTGTCTGCAATTACTGTAAGTTTGAATCTCTCCAAGGCTCAAGGTTGACTCAGCCTTCCATCCTTTCTAAGGTAGGTAAATTGAGGACCCAGTTTGTGGGGGCAATAAGCTGACTTTGTATAAATATACAAAAGTATGAAGGCTATTGCTTAATGCATTGTAAGCCGCCCTGAGTCTCCAGAGAAGGGCGGCATATAAATCAAATTAAAATTAAATTTAAAAAAAAAATGGAAGAATGGCTGTAAAAATCGATAGAGTTAGCAGAGGTGGCTAAATTGAATGCTTTGATCAAAGAAAAAAAAAACCACAATTACTTTTGTTTTTATTTGGAAATTGCTTCTGGATTTTGTGCTCAAGGTGGGAAAAAAATGAAATTTTGATATATTTTTTTTGTTTTATCAATTTTTATAGGTTTGTTGTTATAGAAATGGCTAGTTTATACTATTATGTAAAAGTAAAAAGTTGAGATTTGATGCTGTTATCTTATTGTACTGCACCACAGGGAGTCAGAAATCAATGCCTTTTCTTTCTTTTCCCCCCTTTTCCTACACTTTTCTCTTCCCTTTTCTCTCCCCTTTCTACTATTTTCTTTTGCATTTTTGTATTTTATACTCTAAATTAATTTATTTTTTAAGAAAAATAAATAAAAAGCAAGTTTGCAGCTACAAAACAGTAAAACAGCACTGCACCGCCTGGGAATGGGCTAGACACGGGTGGAAATAAAAATAACATCATGATGTCATCCAATCAGATAAGCCCAAGGAAGCGAGGCTTCCCGATCCACACATTGTTCCTGGGGCGTAGGAGTTAAGAGCAGAAATAAAAATAGCTCTCATGATGATATGTGGTCCCCCTGGGCCACCTGCCAGAATGATGGAGGCGAGTGCAGCCTGGGGAGGGGCTCCGCAACCTGTCTCTGGGTGTGAAAAAGACATTCATGCCCACCTTGACTGAACCTGCCAAGCAGAAGACTGGCAGTCTTGCCTGACCTATGACGGGTATCCACCATTCCTGGACCTTTTCTGCCCCCTCCTGCGCAGGCTGGTCCAGAGAATGGAATACTCCAAATGCCAGTCAGGTCTCATGTCAGTCAAACTGTTCTGTCCCCGTTCCACTCACGCACCCCCACAGACGGCCCGGAGTTAATAAGCCACGCGACAAAATTCTTTGAAAATAAAACTGGCAGCAACCCAGTGGCTAGCTGCCAATTCAGACTTTACTCACACAAAACAAAGATTAGACTGCCAGCATTCCGATAAAACAGGCAGAGTTTTCAACAATACAAGGATTAATCCAAATGCAGTCCGATAAAGCAGGCAAAGTCCAGTAACGCAGAGATCATGGATTATTTCTAGTTTTTGCTCATCACAAACTGAACCGGCCACCACACCCACATTTATACCCTGTGGGGTGTGGTCCAGTGAGTCAGCTAATCTCTGGCACGCCTTCCCCTCTGCTGCGCACGCTTCTCCCTGCGCCTCTGGCGAAGGTCCAGCCAGCACTTATCTCCTTCGTCGCTGTCCACCTGCGGCTGCGGGGACGTGCTTGGCTCTGGGCCTATCGTTTGGCCTTCGGTGCCCTCCGGAGGCATTGCCAGAGAGGAGGGTCCTGGAGAGGGAGGCCTTGCCAACTCCTCCCCCTCACTCTCAGAGTCTGCATCTGTCGATAGCCCAGGCTCAGGCAATGGAGCCACAACACAAACTGCTGCTCAGAAAGCATTATTTAGGGCAGTGTTTCTCAACCTTGGAAGCTGCTGGCTGGGGGATTCTGGGAGTTGAAGTCCACCCATCTTCAAGCTACCAAGGTTGAGAAACACTGATTTAGGGCTTTATAGAGGTTTTGATTTGGGCCCAGAAGCTGACTGGCTACCAGCAAAATTCAAGCAAAATTCGAGACAATCTTGGTAGATTACAGGAATAGAGTTATAGGCCTGGATGGGTGTGTGTGTACTGATTTAGCTACTACTTGTAAAAAGGTTGATCACAAGCTGAATATAAATATCAGTTGTGAAGCGCAGTTTCAAAAAACATAAACACCATTTTAGATCACATGAGTAGAAATAAAATTTCCAAATTACAGGATGAGCTAATTCCACCCTCGGAGAGCTAATTTGATGTAGTGGTTAAGACACCAGGTTAGAAACCTGAAGGCAGCCTTGGGCAGGAAGCCATCTAGGCAGGAAGAACCTGGGCAGGTATACCATCTCAGCCCTAGGAAGCAAGCAATGGCAAGCAGCTTTTGAAATCTTGCTAAGAAATCTTGCAGGGATTTGTTCAAGCACCGGCCAGGAGTCGAGACTGACTCTAAGGAACTAATAATAATTCCACCCTATGATTTCAAGCTAGTCATTCAGATAACTGGAGCAAGTAGAGATTAAGAGAAATCAGAATGGTTCACTTTAGGAAGAGAAGATGGGGTCTCTGACCTCCGGGTATTTCGCTGTGCACTGAAGACCCTGTTGTTCCACCAGGCCGGGCTATCAACATAATAATTTTAAATTGGGGTATTTTAAATTTCTGGGGTTTTAAATTGAGCCGAATTTATTTAATAATTTTTAATTTTTAATTGATGTTTGTCTTGTGTTTTTAAATAGGCTGTACACTGCCCTGAGTCCTTCGGGAGAAGGGCGGTATAGAAATAAAATTATACTTACTTATACATTCACAAGCTCCTAACTACAGCGCCAAACCCTTAAAGCCAGGAGTGGGTTCCGCTTACCTTTACTACCGGTTCACAATGGGAGCGGATGCACAGATCACCCATGATGATGTTGTGGCGGGTGGGCGGAGCCTCCTGCCGGTTTTACTACCGGTTCTATAGAACTGGACTGAACCGGGAGCAACCCACCACTGCATAGAGCCAATTCCAACCAAAGATACTCACATGCAGTGATCTGCAGAGCAAAGCCCCTTGAAACCCTCTAAGACTTGGGGATGACAACAATGGCACCCCAAAGCCTTAGGTGGCACTTTCCAAGAGGGGAACAACCCACTCCAGGTTTCAGTAACACGGATCAAATTGTGGACAAGATCATTTTTATTGTCCAGACTGTCGTATTGAACAGCAATAGTTAGCCAAGGCGGCTCTCAGCCAGTGAGCCCAAAGTCCCCAAGTCTGGACTGCCTTCAGGATCCCATTATTTCCCCTCCCTGCCCATCACTCTCCCAGGGGCCAGCCTGCCCCCTCCTACCCCCCTAGAGCCCACCTTGTCTTTGCTTCCTCCTCCCAGGCCAAGGCATTCATTCATCCCACCACTCACTCTACCCCCATACCAGGGGTGAAATCTACTTACCTTCCCTACTGGTTCGGAAGTGCGCGTGCACGTCAAGTGCGATTTTGGACCCTCTGCGCATGTGCAAAGTCTTCTGCGCATGCGCAGAGGGTCAAAAACAGGTCACTTTCTGGTTAAAACCAGGAAGTGACAACATCCGGGCGGGTGGGTAGAGGCTCGCGCTGCCACCGCTACCGGTTCACCGAACCATGTGCTGCCGCCGCTACCAGTTCGCCTGAACTGGTGCGAACCGGTAGCATTTCACCACTGCCCCATACGCCCAGGGCTCCCAGCAGAACCTCTTCCTCAAGTCACACTTGCCTCCTAGCACTCAGTTGCAGGGTGGGGGGAACTGCTATGATAGCCTCCAAGACACACAGGATCAGTCCATAGCCCCTACCCATCCAGGAGTTGGGCAATCAATTGTTCCAAGCCTTTTCTCCCCTTCTTTTTGAAGACAGCCATAAACTTGCAAATATAGACCAGATTTCTCTCAGGCAGGAATGCAAAAACTCCACAAGCATTGCAGGAAACAAGTACAGGGACCTGTACACTTCGCTTTGTTACCACACAAGACTTTCTTTTCTCTTATTATTGCCTCTGGCTCTCAGGAATTCTTCATGAACGCTCACAATGAAGTACACTAATCACTGTGAATTCCTTCCCTGGTTGTTTATATTCCTCTTACAGTCTCTGCTTACTCAATAGGAAACAGTCAATATCAATCAACAGCTCTCAGGATATATTCATTGTGGTCAGCAGCTGTCCGTTGGACTCGGACACTTCTAGTCTTTCTCTGTTCATTCTGTTCTCTTCATCATTCTTTCTTCCTTCTGTTGGCCCCCTGCAAATGCCTGTCTGCCCAGTCAGTGGGCTCACTTCCCGTTAACTTTCAAAGAACTGTATATGGATGAGTTGTATGGAGGAAGTAATGGTGTCAGTCCTGTTAACCAACCCAGGAAGCAATAGAATCTGCCCATATAGCTTAGCAGCCATGTTTATACAAATGAAAATATAACCCTGTATTTTCAACAGGCAAAAAAGCTGGCCCTCCAGGACCTGTTGGGCCCCAAGGCCCTCCTGGACCACCTGGGCCCCAAGGCCCCCCTGGAATCCCAGGTATCCCTGGCATTCCAGGTACCACAGTGATGGGACCTCCAGGACCTCCGGGACCTCCAGGCCCCCAGGGACCCCCTGGGTTGCAAGGCCCTACCGGTAAGTGCTTAGGAGAGCAAACATACATGCAAGAAAGATTAAAACTGTCACCCTACTATATAATGCTTGTCAACCTGGTTGACAAGGGCCTGGTGGCTCAGCAGACTAATAGCATTGTGATTAACACCAGCTGCCTGCAATTACTGCAGGTTCGAATCTCACCAGGCTCAAGGTTGACTCAGCCTTCCATCCTTTCTAAGGTAGGTAAATTGAGGACCCAGTTTGTAGGGGCAATAAACTGACTTTGTATAAATATACAAAAGTATGAAGGCCATTGCTTAACGCATTGTAAGCCGCCCTGAGTCTCCGGAGAAGGGCGGCATATAAATCAAATTAATAAATAAATAATTTTTTAAAAAAAACCTATGGGAATTTGTAGGCAGATACAAGAATTGGAGAAACTGTCACCTCAGAAGATGCCTGGAATCTGGCCCATCCCAAAGAGCACAAAATAGAGGATTGTCCAAACTACATATTTGATCTCCACATAACCCATGAAGAATGTCACAGATGAGCAAAGGAATTTTCCCAGGACCTACCTAAATCACCTCTTGCTCCTCGTTGTCTTTTCTGTGCAGACTTGCAGCCAGTCCTCTCTCTTAATGCAAGAGGGATCAGTGAATTCATCATTAATGCTGCAGCAAGTCTGAGTTATAGCAATAGCACTTAGACTTATATACTGCTTTGGGGTGCTTTACAGGCCTCTCTAAGCAGTTTACAGAGTCCGCATCTTGCCCCCAACAATTTGGATCTTCATTTCACCCACCTTGGAAGGATGGAAGGCTCAGTCAACCTTGAGCTGGTCAGGATTGAACTCCTGGCAGAGTCAGCCTGCAATATTGCATTCTAACCACTGCTAACAACAGCTCTTGTTATGTCACTTTACACATTACAAAAAAGCACATCTTTCATTGGATGAATGGCCACAAACTATTTCTGAGATTATACTGAAGCTGCCTGTGGTTTAAGTATAAAGCAAAATGTGAAGATTGTTGTAGCTGTGGGAAAAGAGTATTGCAACTTTGCATAAGCTATGAAGGAGGAGGAAGAGGAGGAATGTCATCATGTCCCTTGAGTTATTTCTGTAATCAATTAACCCACCAAAATTATGCCAAATGTGGTCTTAATTTGTAGAATTAAGGCTGATGGATCTCTCTCCACTTTCCCTCCCCAGAAGGTAAAATTTCAAAACGAGACACCATTCCTAACCTGTTTAAAAGGTCTACAAATACATAAAATACTCATTTAAGAATATTGAGTATCAATTGTGAAGCAAGATAATATGGATAATATAATCAAAAAAAGTACCAGCTATTCAGGAATTTTCAGAATTATGCCTTATTGGATACAGGGTGACGTTTTAATAAATGGGAATGAATAAAAGGGGGAGGAGAATAGAGCAATAGTGAAGTAAATGTTCTTATGCTAGGGTTGGGAGAGGGATGCAATTATATAAGAGCGACAAGGCGCTAATGGATTTTTTTGGCTGCAGAAGAGTAAAATACAATGTCACGGTATGGAAGGCGTCTTTGCAGATGTAGGTATCCTACGAGATATAGTGCAGATACTCAGACCAATGAAATCCTAAAAGCATGGGATTTTGATGCTTTTTAAAAAGTTTGCTCATATATGACTCTCAATATAAAAACTATTTTGCAGGCACAGCAGAAAGAGCAGGACCTAGGGATTCACAGGTCAGTGACTTCATTGGGGGAAAAACATCAGGTACCCTGATTACAAATGAATCTTGCCTCCGTTTTAAATGCAAAAATGCTAATTTTCCAGCCAGACTAGATCTATCCATCCATTCATCTTTGCATAAAATCTAGGTGATCTGATTAGATCTACTTTTTCTTACGTTATGCCGCTAAAGGACTTATTTGCTGTAATTTCACAAATTTGTGTCAGTTTTTCACAGCTTGCATTTAGGAAATTATTGATGACCAAATAAGTTATTTATAGAAATGAATGGACTTTAGTTCCACGAGATCATAAATTCATGGTCTCTTCCAGGTTGTCCTCAGCTTATGACCAGACATTTAACAAACTTTCAAAGTTATGACAGCCTTGGAAAGGTGCATTATGGCCCGTAAAACACTTCTGGCCATTATAAAAAGTTGTGCCCCCCCTCCCTTGTGATCATATGTCCACATTTCAGCTGCTAAGCAAGTGACTCTCATTTACAACCAGTTGCCAAGCACTTCACAATCCTGTGTGATTGCCATTTGCAATCTTCTCTGCCCAGCTTTCCCCAAAAGTCAGTGGGGAAACTGGCAGGGAAGGTTGAAAGTGGAAAACCCATTCCTGCAGCCCCAAGGAAGATCTCCCCTCTCTGCATTGAGGGGAGAGGAAACCCTCCAGGAGGCATTCTTTCACTTCGTCCATTCAATGACCTGGGAGGTGGCTTTACGAGTACAACTGCCAGAAACCGTGACATGGGCGTCTTTCCTTAAAGATCACTCAGTGCCCGGGGTTTCCAGTCCTAATTATGGTCATAATTTGTGGACTGTATTGTAAATGTTCAAGATGAGCATATGGGCATTTCTGTATACTGGGGAAATCTGTCTTGTTTTAATCTGAATTTGCTCTCTTCTGTTTTGCAGCCAGCAGTAGTTCATCTGCAAGGCCAGGGATCTGCTATCCAAGTCAAGAATGGTAAGCATGCCAAGCACTCGGCCACATCAAAGACTCACAGTGTCCTTTTCCTACCTTCTGTTAAAGAAAGGAATACAATATTTCCTAGGTTTCTGATTTTAATATTTCAACAGCATATATCACTCATCTGGTTATCTTTTTTCTTTCTCCTTTGTTTTTTTAATGTCTAATTAAAATTAGTTACCACATCAATCCAGATATTTTGTTTTCACCGTCACCATCATCTTCACTCTCTCAAACTAGGTTTGTCTCTAATTGCCGTGTCAAATCAAATTTTATCTCAGGTGTTCTGTGTAGTTTCTCCTTAATCTTCTAGGCCTCGAGTGGCAACACCTATAGCTTTTCAGAACAGGTTGCCTCTTTGGTCCCTGTTTTGGTGTCTTCCACGTCCCATTTGCCTCAAAGGTGATGCATATTTGCTTTACACATGTGTCTACTATTAAACCTCGATGTGCAGTCAAACCTACACTGGTGGACGCTCCAATCAAATTCTAATTCCAACTTTTCTCACATAGAAAGTTTCCCTTTTTTTACATGGTGACTCTTTGTGTTTCTTTTTAGTGGTTTTTTGTCAGTGCTGTCTCAGCACTATTAAAAAAACAATACTAAAAACAAATACAAAGTGTCACCATCTAAAATATCTGTATTCAAAATTCTTGCATCAATCAGATTTTTCTCAGTTTACTCAACAGCAACCCACACACTTGACCTGGAAGGTATTTTCTTAGTACAGTTCAAGTTGTCTTATTTTCTTCCTTTGATTTAAGTTCAAGATAAATCTCTCCTCTCAAATCAGTACACATACCAATCCCTCCACTATTTCTTCCACAACATCCCCATGAGAGATACCACCCAGTGAATTCCATAGCCCCACGTTGTTATTGTCCTGCTTTGGGTTTCAATCGCACACAGTCAAACTATGGTTGCTATGGAGATTAGCAATTTTATTTTAAGGCTGAAGAGATAACAGCAAAACAGAACAACAAGAGAAAGTTGCCTCAAGAGTTTGCTTTTAATAGGAGCATGCAGAAGAATAGTCCAAATCTGGAGGAGGAGGAGCAGAAGCAGAGTTAAAAGAGGGATCAGCCTAGAATCCTTATGTAGCCACAAGCAGACTACGTCCAACCCCTCCCCCCCTTGAATTGCATTGACCCTATTCTAACTCCAAGCAAGTGCCAGCTGTTAGTTGAAAAGATTCCTATGCCTGGCTTTTTAGCGGCAAATCAATTTAATTGGCCTTTCATGATTGGATCTGGTCCTTTTTGTGCCTGACAAAATCCAGTCCAGGGTTTCAGGAGCCACATCAGAATAGAGAATAGAGAATAGGATAGGATAGAATTGGAAAGTAAAGAATGGAATGGAATGGAATAGAAAACAGAACAGAATAGAATTCTTTATTGTCCAAGTGTAATTGGACACACAAGGAATTTGTCTTTGGTGTATATGCTCTCAGTGTACATAAGGAGAATAAAATACATTCATCAAGAATAAAAAGATACACCAATTAGTGATAGTTAAGGTTACTAATAAGCTCTCAAATCGTACTAGGAAACAAATAAAAACAATATAATTGAAAGATACAAGCAACATGGTTATAGTAAGAAGTGGGAAGAGATAGATACTAGGAAGGAAGAGAATCATGGATGTCAGTCAAAGAAAAACACTAATTCTAAGAGGCTTCCCACAGAGGTCAGGGGTTCACGGTTTCTTACCCAGCAGGATTCACTGGAATGTCATGCAAGAGCCAGAGATCAGATGTTGTTTCCAACAAAGGGGAGATGGGTCAGGGCTGCTTCTTAAATCAGGTTGCAGCCAGCTGTCATCAATCAAGAGATTTACTCTCTTGGTGGGAACATGTCTTTTCTCTGCTCTCCTCACCAGGTGCAGAGGCTGAGAGGCCTTCAGTCATCCATATCCTCCCTCTGCTCTGTTCAGATGGTGCCTGTGCTTGATCAGCCTTATGTAATTCTTGGATTGGTGTCTCCTGAGGTTGACATTCCACAGGATCAGCTGGAGCAGCTTCCTTAGATTCGAGATTCAGAATCGAAGTCTGGGCCATGACAGGTATCACGAGAGGCTCACGGCTTCACAACCAGATCTTGAGTCCAGGAAGTCACCTGGCCTGTTTTTAGCTGAAAGGTGCCTAATCCTGACTCATTTCTGAATTTGGACTCTTGCTCAAGGAACCTGGAACTTCCTCATTAGCACTTTTATTTTTCTGCTCTTTGGAATGAGAATGGCAAGCAAGCAAGCAAGCAAAAGGCTCAGCATTTCTCTAGAGGAAGGCTCGGGCCAAAAGATGTGATCCAATTCCTTCCCATGACACACTTCCCTACAAGAGAGAGGCTGGTTATTAGTGGAAGGGATCAGTGCTGCCCTTATCCCATGCACATCTTCACCTTTTCTGTAATACGTTCTGCTTTGATCAAGTTTGTACTGTTTTTATGTTTCTTTTCATGAAGGCTTTTGAGTGACTGCCATTTTCTCTTGCTGAGATCTTTCAGGTGGAGTTCTTAATGACTGGTCTCGCATAACAATGAACCCGAAAGTCTTTAAGTTGCACACCCGGAGTGGCGAGCTGGAGGTACTGGCAGACGGCACGTACTTCGTCTATAGTCAGGTAGAAGTGAGTACGGTCTTAGGCCTAACTCCTTTTCCTCTATCCAAAATGCGACATCTGTGGCATCAGAAGGGTGTTGCTGCAGAACAAGGAAGGCAATCAAAAGTGGATGCATTAATAAGTCTCTTGGATCTTGTAGACAATAGGAAAGAAATTCAGGATGTGGTGGTATCGCTGAAGTAGCAGCTGTCTTGCTAGATCAGGAATGCAAACTTCTCCTTTTCTAGACTGTAGGTGTCTTAACAGGATTCTGATGGAGCCTACAGCCCCTTCCCCCCTCCCCCTGGTCCCACTGACCCCGGCTTCCTCCCTTCTCCAAGCTTGCATCTCCCTGCAGTCGCCACCTGTATGGCATTTTCCAACTGTCCTCTTTGATGGCCAAGTTCCCCTTCTCCTTAGCCCCCCCCCCTCCATTTCTTGGTTGCCCCATGTACTTATTCACTTACCACCTCAAAGAATGTGTCCTTTTCTATGTCTGCTAAATTTAAAAAACCGAAAACCACTTTTTCAGTGTCATAGGTGCTAAAGGGGAATAAAACCCAACCCACAAACACTGCACGTCATTTGGGAGGGAGGGGGGGTTTAGGAATGGAGAAATAGTGTTACAACAGAATTATACCTCCCATAAATAAATGAAAAATAATACAATTTAAAAATAAAACAAAATTGTAAGTATTCTTACAAGTAAGTATTCAGAGCACATCCCTCGATTTGCAAATGCCAGCCTCTAAGCCAATGGGAGTTGCACAAGCCTTATCTTGGAGCATGTCTACAAAACTCTTCCATCAGCTGCCTGTCCTGCCCTGCCCTGCCCTTCTTGTGGTTGACCTGTTGTCCTACTGTATATTATGAATTGCACTTTCCTACAGAATTTGGGGTGGGGGTGGGGCGGGGTGAATAAGGAATCTGGAACTCGCTGGCAGAAGATGGGCCAAGTCAGCAGGCAGAGAGAGGTGTCAAAGGTTCCCTTTTTAAAATTTATTTATTTTTTTAATTTGATTTATATGCCGCCCTTCTCCAAAGACTCAGGGCGGCTTACAATGCATTAAGCAATAGCCTTCATACTTTTGTATATTTATACAAAGTCAGCTTATTGCCCCCACAATCTGGGTCCTCATTTTACCTACCTTAGAAAGGATGGAAGGCTGAGTCAACCTTGAGCCTGGTGAGACTTGAACTGGCAGTAATTGCAGGCAGCTGATGTTAATAACAGTCCTTTAGTCTGCTGCGCTACCAGAGCTCTTGCAAGACAAGACAAAAGTGCTCCGAGCTTGATGGGTCATTCTGGCAGCTTGTCTGTGAATGCAGCAGCCTGAAACCGTTTACACAGGTGGCATCGGGTTGTTTTCACCGGGGACCTCATAAAACTGTAATTGGAGCATTCTATGAAGAATATGAGGGCGGTTGTTTTTAAAAAAATAGCTTTCCACAAATCATTTATTTAGGTAATAGAGCCCATATGGATGTCTGTCCCCGCAGGCCAAACCTTTCCCAGTAAAGTTACATTTTTTACTTGTGTAGCTTGACTTATTCCTCAAGAGATGACATTTCAGCAATGCTGCTTTGATAGGCCACTAACCATGGAAGTGGAAAATCAACTGAAGCATTATGTTTTCTTTGAAAGTAATCCGTAAACAAAATTAGATTTCTTTCAAGGATAATTAAATTATCAGTTCAACCATCATTGTGTGTTCCATTAAATGAATCGGTGGGACCCTGTGTGCGTGAGACGGAGACAGCTCTTGGCTCAGTGACAGGTGCCCATGTTCTCTGCCATCATTAAAGAGTAATTTATCCTGTATTTTGAATAACAAGCATTGCTGTAGGCGCACTTTTACATAAATCTCCTGTAGGGTTTCTTCCTCCTGGTGATACTTTTCTCTCCCCAATGTTCGCTTCCAATTAGGTGTATTACATAAACTTCACAGATTTTGCCAGCTTCGAGGTGGTGGTGGATGAAAAGCCTTTTCTGCAATGCACTCGGAGTATTGAGACAGGGAAGACCAACTTCAACACCTGCTACACAGCTGGAGTTTGTCTCCTCAGAGCTCGGCAGAAGATTGCTGTGAAAATGGTCCACGCTGACATCTCCATCAACATGAGCAAGCACACCACCTTCTTTGGGGCCATTCGGCTAGGGGATGGACCCTCTTCCTAAGGACCTGAGGTGGGGGCTTCCCCAAACCACCTGGCATCGCTGTTCAAGAGATTGGGAAAAGTCAAAGAACTGATATTTATTTTTTTATGCAACTACAGAAAGCAAGCCAGGTTTCCCTTGGCTCCATTGGAGCAGTGCTTAAAAATGGAGCATTGCTGGGGATGAGACCCTCCACCTGAGGTGTATATATCACATCAGAGGCAGGTGATGAGAAGGTCCCTTCCTTCCTACAACTTGCACTGATAAGAGTTACTATGGCAACCGATGATGGAAGGCACACAACTGAATGCTCTCTAGGAAGATGTATGTTAACAGGAAAATTCTTTGTCCTGCCCCCCCTCTAATTTTTCATACCAAAATTATAAGGGACCCTAGAATGTGGCCAGGACACATCCAAATTCTGATAGTAATAAATTTCATGTTTAGAAACTGGAGCTATAGATGAGGGACTATTTATAAAGCTGGAAGTTGCCTTTGGCAAAAACACATTAACTATCTAGTTAAAATAGTGAATTCGACTTTCAAAAGCTAATGTGCCATTACAGGTTTTTAAAAAGGTTTCTTTCTGGATTTGGTTTTGTAGTCTCTGTCTCTACCTTGATAGGTTTGGAATGTGGCATTTCCCAATTCAGTCTTGATACTTTTCTTCCAGTCCAAGATTAGCAGTGTATGTGGGCATTTTCTTTTCTCAGTGAGCTGAGTCAGAGCAGTAAAACACCATCTTGCCTTACACAGTGTATTGGCCCTGAGATGTGGGCAAGCAGCCTGTTTCCTAGTAAGAGAAGGGAAGACTCAGGGAAGACAACTAGGCAGCTCCAGGATCGAGTTCAGACTTGGGTGGAATCTGGGAAGCAACTTTTTCACATTGTGTACAGATCAATGTCAGCCAAACTTTAAAGCAGCTGCTCCCACCGGATACTTTAACACTGTGAATTATAATTGCAAAGACAATATGACTGAGTACTCTATATTTTTTGTGGAGCAATTCTGGCAAACTATTAAGTCAGCTGGCAAGAGGGGGTCATTTAGGGCTTGCCCGTCCCTTAGAAAGGTGATGGGAAAAAGTTAAAGCAAGCATTGTGATGATACAGTCTTGTTTCTTCCAGCTCTCTGCCAGGGAGACAGAAAAAAAAAATGTCACCAGTTTGTTTCAGCCAAACCTGTTCTCAGTAACAGCTATCCTGATAAGAGTCGTTGGAGAAGCAGAAAAGTGCCAGTGTGGTGCCTGGTTTTAACTGTAAAGTTGAAATTCTACTCTTGTGCTATGCACAGATGTCTTGATTCTCCCATTCTCATTTATTTGCAGAGATGAAGAAATGCTTCTGAAAAAGGTTTGTGTATTATCTGCAGGGTCTGGGTTAGCCATGTTTTTTAAAGGGAGACTGCAGCAATGCCACTCCCATCACTTCTAGGGATGCAAGCTTGTTTTACTTCGGACATAATGGCCCAAGACTGGAAACTCCCCAAGGAATGATTAAGCCTCCTCTCTTTCTGCCCTGCGACCAGCAACATCAGGGCCAAGGCTCCAGGCCAGCCGTTCCGTTTGTCCAGTGGGACGCTAAGTCCCTGGCTTATGACCACAGTTGAGGCCAAGCTTTTTGTGGCTATAATTGAAACATTTGTTAAGTGAGATTTGCCCCATTTTACAACCTTTCTTGCCACAATTGTTAAGTGAATCACTGCAGTTGTTAAATTAGTAACACGGTTGTTAAGTGAATCTGACTTCCCCATTGACTTTGCTTGTCAGGAGGTTACAAAAAGGGGATCACATTATCCCAGGACATGGCAACCGTCATAAATGAGTCAGTTGCCAAGCGCCTGGATTCTGATCACGTGACCGTGGGAATGCTGCAATGGTCCTAAGTGTGAAAAAACTTTTTTCAGTGCCGTTGTAACTTTGAACAGTCACTAAACAAACTGTTGTCAGTCGAGGATTACCTGTATTTACAGACTGTCCCACTTCAGGCTTCCTGTTTTTAATGGTCTTAAAAAGAGTTGGCTTTATTAGAATATAAAGTACGACCCACCATTAGGTCGTTTGAAGAGTGATGTTAGTCAAACTCTGTTCAGACTCTGAATGACAGGAAAGCTCCAGGCACAAGTCAGCTTCTCTTGAGTGGGGTACAGATGGCAGGTGGGGGGCAGCCTTTAGGCCGCTTTGTGGGCAACAGGACCAGTCACAATATGATCTCTGTGTATATAGATATATAGATAAATATACATATATATATATATATATATATATATGGAGACAGAGAGAGAGAAAGATATATATAGATATAGATATATATAGATATATAAATGTATATAAATTGGGATGTAAGTTTAGTTAATTTACAGAGTTTTCTTTGCAAATAAAGCTCTCTTGATGTGATTTCAATGGCTTGAATCCCAGCCTCTGTTTATCAACCACAGACCAAGACAACTGTAGTACCTGATTCTAACTGAAAGCATTACCAGGGCCTGGGACTTCTGATGACTCATGAAAGAATCAGGACAGCATTGTCGGAACAAGATTCCATTATACAAGATTACAAGGTCAAGTAATAATGGTTAGGCGTCCTTTTTATCTTTAGGAAGCGTTTTCTTGGCAGGATTGGTGAAAATGAAACTGCTTGAGAATGACTAGACGGAAAGACAAAGAATATTTATCATGGTACGCTACTCTGAGCTACAACACACCACCAGCTCAGCACTGAGAGAGGGAGGAAAAGCCATTTAATTACTTGCCACACTTCATGGAAATGTAATTCCTGCTCATTTTCCACCCTGCCAGTTCCCTAACAGAAGTAGGAAATGTTTTGAATGTCACCAAGTAGCTCACAAGTTTGTCCCAGAAATTTCAATAAATCTGCCCCAGATACTGCTTAGACTATCATTTTGCAGGATTTCGAGGTACACCGAGGAAATGCCCACTTGATCTTCAGAACATGGAAGAAGCAGCTATGCAGATATATTATACCTGCTGAATCAGGTTCATTTTTACATGCTTAGCAGGACCATAAACTACAGATGATCTACTCAATGCCCTGGCCTCTGCGTGAATTTTAATTCCTCTACCAAGCCCATTCACAGCAACAGAACAGGGATCCTCTGCCCTCTGCCAGGAGTTCGATCCTGACCGGCTCAAGGTTGACTCGCCTTCCACTCTTCTGAGGTTGGCAAAATGAGGACCCAGATTGTTGGGGGCAACATGCTGACTCTGTAAACCGCTTGTAAAGCACAATGAAGCTTATAAGTGTCTAAATGCTATTGCTATAGCCATGAAGAATTGCCGTCCTCTCTTAGGGCAGGTAATTCCAGAGCAAGGGGGTCCTCCCCCCTTCTATCCTCATGGCTGGGTTTGCCCCTCAGACAAGGGCAGGGGCTACAGAAGGCAGGCAGGGCCTGAGCTAACAGTGCTTGAGCCACAGAAGGCTTCACGTACATAGTCAAAGCGGCTCTGGAGGATACCAGCGGCCTATGTTGGTCTGGTCAGTGAGGGCCAGCCATATTCTGGACAGCCGCGACTTCCAAAGCAGCTCCAGGGATAGCTCTGCAAATGGACTGATTTCTGAGCATCCCTGCCCAAAATGTCTGCCAGTGGAAGGCTGACTAAAGGGCCTCCTTGATGCAGCTCCAAAATCCCGCTCAAAACTCTCACTGGAAAACACGGGAAAAGGCTATGCACATCTCACAGAGGGAAATTGGACAGCCAGAGAAAAGGGGAAGCACTTGTTGTGTGCAACCGGGTTTAGTCTGGCGCAGATGCCAATCAGAACCAGACACGAGAGCTGGTTCTAGGAAGTTTTATTGAAGTACTCCAGCAAAAGGGCCTCAGCCGGTAAAGGAGACAAGACCTTGAACAATTATACCAATATAAATTGTATAGTTATGATTAAGGAAGACTTTGGAAAAAGTGCAGAGAAGAGCAACTAAGATGATTGAAGGCCTGGAGACAAAAACATATGAAGAACGGTTGCAGGAACTGGGTATGGCTAGTGTAGAGAAAAGACTATGACTAAGGATATGTTACAAGTGCCAATATCATCTTATAAAATGCTAACCATGAAGCTGAAAGTTTAAGCAACACCATCATAGTTTCCATCTCCTTCTCTTTTATGGTCCCTTCCCCAAGACTTTGCCTTTCCCTAAGACTTTGCCTGTGTAATGCAACTATTTGCCACTGAATGAGTTTTCTGGAGAACGAGGGATTCCCTTAAAGAGTGAGATGGCCCAATTCCTACCTCCCATACTAGATAAAGTATATTTCAAAGGATGGAAGAAACTGACTCTAGCCTGCTAACTAAGTGAGCATCCGGTAAAGAGTGGTCAGTAAAGCTTGAATAATAATAATAATAATAATAATTTTATTTCTATACCGCCCTTCTCCCGAAGGACTCAGGGCGGTGTACAGCCTATTTAAAAACACAAAAAACACGACAACAATTAAAATTTAAAATCATTAAATAATTAGGCTCCAATTAAAATCCCAGAAATTTAAAATACCCCAATTTAAAACATGTTAATAGCCCTGCCTGGCGGAACAACAGGGTCTTCAGAGCGCAGCGAAACACCCGGAGGTCGGAAATCTTTCGTATTTCGGGGGGCAATTCATTCCACAGGGCTGGAGCTCCCACAGAGAAGGCCCTCCCCCTGGGTGTCGCCAGCCGACATAACTTGGCTGATGGCACCCGGAGGAGACCCTCTCTGTGGGAGCGAACTGGTCGGTGGGAGGCTATTGGTGGCAGAAGTCGGTCTCGAAGGTACCCGGGTCCTATGCCATGGAGCGCTTTAAAGGTGGTAACCAACACCTTGAATCGCACCCGGAAGACCACTGGGAGCCAGTGCAGCTCGCGCAGGAGGGGTGTCACATGGGCACAACGGGTTGCACCCATAACCACCCGCGCGGGCCGCATTCTGGACCAGTTGGAGCCTCCGAGTGCTCTTCAAGGGGAGCCCCATGTAGAGAGCATTACAATAGTCCAACCGGGAGGTGACAAGGGCGTGAGTGACCGTGCGCAAGGCGTCCCGATCCAGAAAGGGCTGCAACTGGCGAATCAGGCGAACCTGATAAAAGGCCCCCCTGGCCACGGCCGTCATATGCTCTTCTAAAGACAGCCGTGCATCCAGGAGGACACCCAGATTGCGAGCCCTCTCTGTGGGGGGCAAAGATTCACCCCCAATAGTCAGCGATGGCACCTGCTGACCATATCGGGGCGCCGGAAGCCACAGCCACTCGGTCTTGGAGGGGTTGAGTCTGAGCCTGTTCCTCCCCATCCAGGCCCGCACGGCCTCCAGGCAGCGGGACATCACATCAAGGGCATCGTTGGGGTGGTCTGGGGTGGAGATGTACAATCATTTCAAAGGTCTTGTGTCTGTCTCCATGGTAACCTGGGATATTCTGAGATGCAAAGAGAATTTTCAGAGTAGAACCTGATGATGAAAAGTGATGTCACTGCAGAAGGCAAGGAACGCATCAGTGATGGCTCTCAAGAGGTAGTAAACCCAGGAGGAAAGAAAACATCCCGTCCTAGTTCACATGAAGTGTTAGTACCGCTTTATACGGCCTTGATAAGACCACAGTTGGAATTCGCATCCAGGTTTGGTCACAATATAGAAAAGATGGTGAGGCAGAGAAAAACAGCAAAGATAAACAGGAGACAGGAGACTGAAATATATGATGGACTACAGAGACTGGGTATGTCTAGTGCAGAGGTCTTCAAACTTGGCCGCTTTAAGACTTGTGGAGTCCAGCAAAGCTGGCTGGAGAATTCTGGGAGTTGAAGTCCACAAGTCTTAAAGCGGCCAAGTTTGAAGACCTCTGGTCTAGTGTAATGAAAAGGAATAAGGGTGACATGATAGCAGTGTTCCAATATTTGACGGGCTTTCACAAAGAAGAACACCTGGAGGTAAGACAAGAAGCAACAGATGGAAACTAATTAAGGAGAGAAGCAACGTGGAATTAAGAAGAACCTTCCTAACAGTGAGAATAATTAACCAGTGGAACAGTTTGCCACCAGAAGTTGTGGGTTTTTAAGAAGAATCTATTTTAAGACGAGACTGGGGTAGCCACTTGTCTGAAATGATGGAGGGTCTCCTGCTTGAGCAGGGGGTTGGACTAGAAGACCTCCAAGGTCCCTTCCTGCTCTGACTGATGAAGTTAACACCCTGAGAATAAACCACTGGTTCCTTGACAGCTGTTTCTTTTGACGGGAGCCTTCTACTTCACCCGGCTTCTTCATGCATGGCAGGTTTATGCTAATATTAGAAGAAATATCCCTCTGGGTTCAGCTCCAAGTGGGGGAAAAGACACTGGAAACATGGAGACTACTTGGAAAGATGGTTTAATGGTGGACAGGATCACATGGTTTGAGTTCCTGAACAGAAAAGGGTGAGTCCCTGGGTTTTATGCCCTCTCTGGCTTTGAACTTCCTGCCCCCCCAAGAGCATCCTGATTGGTTGTCAGACTCCCAGGGGGTGGGGGTCTTAGCTAGCCTTGCTGGCTGATGTAATCTTCCCAGGTGCCATGTGGTGAGTCTCTGTTGCTAGATGGGTCCTATTGTGTTGCAGATGATGGTCCATTGACAAAGATTGAGTTTCTGCCTCTGGCCCATTCACTGTAGGAGGTTAGCATTCACCCCTTTTCTGGAAGAGTGAAATATTTTAGGACATATGAAAAAGGCAGAATATTATATTTCCCTGGATGAGAAATGGATGAGCATATTTTGAAGCAGCTCCCATCTTCCTGCCCCCACCCTTTGTCAATGGGCCATTAAGGCCTGGGCCAGTCTATTCTACATAACAAAGATCTACCTCCTTCAGGCAGAGCCATAATAGGAATTGCCAAAGATCCAACAAAGATAGGATTAGCCCTCTACATAATAGCAGCAGAAACTCACCACATGGCACCTGGGAAGGTTACATCAGCCAGCAAGGCTAGCTAAGACCCCCACCCCCTGGGAGTCTGACAACCAATCAGGATACTCTTTTGGGGCCCCAAGAAATGCAGAGCCAGAGAGAGCATAAAAACCCGAGGATTTACTCTATCTGCCCTTTTCTGTTCAGGAACTCAAGCCATGTGATCCTGTCCACCATTAAACCATCTTTCCAAGCAGTCTCCATGTTTCCAGTGTCTGTTTCCCCACTTGGAGCAGAACCCAGAAGGATGTTTCTTCCAACAGACAAAGGGTGGGGGCAGGAAGATGGGAGCTGCTTCATCTTTAAAACACGCTTCTCCATTTCTCATCCAGGGAAACATAACATTCTGCCTTTTTAACATTTCCCAAAATATTTCATTCCTCTAGGAAAGGGGCGGGTGCTAACTTCCTACACTAACAAGCTTTCTGGTCAAAAAGGGGCGCCTGATTTGCCGTTGCAAGAAGCCGGGGCTCTTGTCCACGTGCTCAGCCGGCCGCCTTCCAGCCTGCAACTTTCTCTGGCCAGGCGGCGCTGCGACTCCCCGCCTCGCTTGAGCCAAGTCCCACCCGCAGCCCCGCCCCTCCCTCCCTCGCCCCGCCCACGGCCCCCTCCCTCGCGGGCCCGCCAGCCCCGCCCAAACGCCTGGAGGGGGAACCCTGGAACGGACGCGAGGCCACGCCCTCCTCCGATGAGACCCCGCCCCGCCCCGCCGCGCCGCGTGACGTCTCTTCCCCGCGCCCGCGCCTCCTTGCGACGTCACTTCCTGCCGGGCGCAGCGATGGCGGCGGCGGCGGCTGAGGGGGAAGAGGACCCGCGGCTGTCGGAGCTGCTGGAGTCCGGCTGGCGGCTGCTGGAGGAGGTGGAGAGCGACACCGAGGCGTCGTCGGGGGCGCCGGCCGTCCAGCGCCGGGTGCAGCGCGGCCTGGAGCTGCTGGAGCGCGCCGCCCGCGCCGTCTCCCAGCTGGAGCTCTTCAGGTGAGGCGGGCGGGCGAGGGAGGCCAGGCGGGGCGGGGGTCGGTCGGGCGCGGGGGTCCCTCCGCCTCAGCCGCCTCGGCCTGTCTTGCAGCCGCAACGAGGAGCTGGAGGAGATCGCCTCGGCCGACCTGCGCTTCATGCTGGTGCCGGCCCTGCTGGCCGCGCTGACCCTGCGGCAGGTGGCGCCCCCCTCGCCGGCTGGAGCACCTGCGGAGGGCGCGCGGCCTCTTCCTCGACTTCCTCCGCCTCTGCCGGAACTACGCCGTGGCCCGCTTCGACCTGCCGCGAGAGGCCGTGGACAGCGACGACGAGGAGCACGGCGGGGAGGCCGCTCCCGCCCCCTCCGACGGCCAGGCCTCCCTGCTGGCCATGGCGGCCGCCCGGAGGGCCAAGATCGAGAGGTAGGCGGCGGGGGGGGGGGCTCTGAAGACCTTTCCTCTCGGCCCCCGCGGCTTCCAGCCTCCCCTCCTCGACTTTGCCGCAGCGATTTTGGGCAGCTCCTTCCACCAATACTGCTACTACTGCTGCTGCTGCTGCTGCTACTACTACTACTACTACTACTACTACTACTACTACTACTACTACTCCTTCTGCTTCTTCTTTATTACATTTCTATACCGCCCTTCTCCCGAAGGACTCAGGGCAGCGTACAGCCATGGTAAAATGGCTTTAAAGCCATTAAAACCCACTTAAATTAATTCATTCAGTTGGCTTGCTGAAACAATAAAGTCTTCAGTGCACCCCGGAAGATGCAGAGGTCGGGGATCCTCCTTATGTCCGGGGCAGCTCATTCCATAGGGCTGGGGCCCCCACAGAGAAGGCTCTCCCCCTGGGGGTCGCCAGCCGACATTGTTTGGCCAACGGCACCTTGAGGAGGCCCTCTCTGTGGGAGCTTATCGGGCGGTGGGAGGCATGAGGTGTCAGAAGGCGGTCCTTCTTGGGGGGAGGAAGGAAGGGAGGGAAGCCACCTGTTGAGCCTCACTGGATTGAAGCAGCTGTGGTGGAAATGCTCTGGGAAGCATCACCTGCACAGGCTGGCAGGGAACAAGTTTTGATCCTGGATTCTCCCTCTGATTTTTGGAGCAGAGGGATTACAGTATTTTGCAGACACAAATTATGGTCAGCAGTTGGTTTTGTGAAAACCACCAGGCCTGTAAAGAGGATGGGTTTTGATAATGCAGGATACCAGTGGTTCTCAACCTGTGGTCCGCGGAAGCCTGGGGGAGGGGCACGATGTCATCACAGGGGATTCGTAAAGGCTTGGAGAAATGTTAAATCTTGAACGACCGTGGTCCATGGCCGCAAAAGGTATTTGAAGGGGATCCATAGTGAAGAAAAGGTTGAGAACCACTGCAATGTACAACACTTGCTAGGTTTTAACATTGGAAATTGCCTACATGTGATCTGGGCTCGTATGGGTTGTCCTCAAAAACATTAAAAATAATAGCAGAAAACATTAAAAATGCCTTGTACTGGAGGCAACCTCAGTTCAAGAGATTAAAAAGGAACATCGTGGCTGGGAGCCTGAGCAAGAACCAGATTAAGGATGGCAAAGTTAGGACTGACTCAATTTTTGGACTGGGGGGGGGGGGCTGGGAGATTAACTAAAAACACAGTGCATTCCCTCCTTAGATGTGTTCAGGCAGAGCTGTACAACTGTCTGTTGCAAATGTTTTTGCTTGAGTGCCTGCAGCTAGACTTGTTTTTCACTTCCATAAATCTTTTGGAAAACAGATACAAGCAAAAGAAAGAGTTGGAGAACCAGCTGGCTTCTTTAAAACCCTTTGTTGATAGTGGTCAAGCTGAAGAAGAGCAAATACGAGAATTCTATTTGCTGCAGATCAAGAAGTGGGTCACTGTAAGCTTGGAGGAAATTGAAAGCATTGATCAGGAAATTGCAATCCTTAATCGGCGGGGTGCTCTACAGGTGAGATAGTGACATCAGTTGTATGGATCAAATTGCAGGCCTCTTTTAATAATCTCCCTCCACAGTGTCTCCTGATCATCATTGCTGAAACTTAAGACCATAATTTTCATAAACAGAAAAAAATGAAAGCTATAACATATGCCTTATAACAGATAGCATATAATCTATATATTGATGTATAAAGGCAAAGAGTTCTATTCCTTTCTGATCAAAAGTAAGAAAAGTCCCTAAATCTTGGGATATTTATTAAAATCTAAAAAACATTAGATAACAGAAAGTTAGATATTATCTTTATCTTCCAAAAATAGGTGGCTTTCCTGGCCAGCAAAATTCCTTATTGAATTATTTATTAAATTCATTACGCATTATTCTTTATTGAATAGCTTTTAATTCAACAAATTTTATTTGTAAACCTTCACATTGCAGGCAATTGAATGCATTTGAATAATCTTTGCAAGGGAAATATTCATATTTTGGGGATTTGGGCTAGAATCTGCCTTTTCTCTCCTTTGAAACAGTTTTAATTCTAGTTTTATATAAGTTAATTCAGATATGCAATCAACCATCTGTAATCTGAAATGTGAAGTGGCACTGTCAGATTATATGCTGGAAAAACAGTATGATTTAAGGTGCTGTGTGGAAAAGCAGAGAAACAGGAAGCAATTTAGCAAGAAAGAGGGAAAGTGCTAGAATGAGAACGAGAGACATTTCTTATTTCCAAAGTGACTAGCCAACTGATACACAATATGAACATTTAAAATCTGGTGCAAAAATAAAATATTAAAAATCCAGCTCAGGCAGCCTGACTCTATTTATGCTTCTTTGAAGAATTCATATGGAGTTGGACAGGAGATTTAGTGCAGGTGGAGCCTGGACACATTGATGCAAACACCTGAGGCGCTGCCAGGTTGAAAGCCCAGGCTCTCTCCTATTTCTGGCCTATTTCTCAGCCTCAGTTTCCCATCTATGAAATGGGAAGCCAGTCTTGCTCTGGAAACACTTTGTACGCATAAAAATATGTTCTGTGCATAATTGACATGAGGAAGACCAAAATGGTTTCAGGATTTTGATTACTTTGATAGATGGTGAATTGAAGGATATTTTTTTTTTTAATTTGATTTATATGCCGCCCTTCTCCGAAGACTCAGGGCGGCTTACAATGTGCTCAGCAATAGCCTTCATCCTTTTGTATATTTATACAAAGTCAGCTTATTGCCCCCACAAACTGGGTCCTCATTTCACCTACCTTAGAAAGGATGGAAGGCTGAGTCAACCTTGAGCCTTGGCGAGATTCGAACCCTGCAGTAATTGCAGGCAGCTGGTCTTAATAACCAGCTTAATAACAGGGTGCCTTAAACCCTTGTACTACCAAGGCTCTTTTAATTTTAATCACCTCTTTAAAAAAGGTGCCCATCTTTTTTTCCGCCCCCAAACCAGAACGTACTCTGCGGGTGGGTAGATGCTACCTTTTGAGGGAAAATATTGTTGAGGAAATGTGCAGTTGCCTGTCCTCCGCTTCCTGGAGTTTTTGTTTTTGTTTCTTTTAGTGTGAACAGATGCTGAAAATTGCTCCTCCTCCTGTTTTTCCATCCCTTCTCCCAGGGTCCATCCACACGACCTTCCCAGCCACCCCGATCTTCAATGAGGCCCTTCATCCTTACTCGGGATGCTGCCCAGGCAAAGTATATCATTGGGGGAAGGGAGGTTCCTTCTGCTGCTTCTGGCAGGGAGGAGGTCTTGACGGCAGACGGGCAGTTCATGAGGGGAGGGTGGGCTCTTCCTGCTCCTGCTGCTCTGCTCAGCTTGAGGAGTCCTGGGCTGGTTTTCTTTCTTGCAGGGTGTTTGGCGCTGGCTATCCTAGCCTAGCAACAATGACGGTGGATGAATGGTACGATCAGCATCAGAAACAAGGAGTCCTGCCCGAACAGGGCATCTCCCAAAGAGCTCCAGGTATTTCTGAGCATAAAACGTGCAAGCGGGGAGGGGGTTGAGGAAAGGCCACTCTTAGAGAGGAGCTCCCCGTTTGGCTGATCGATCAAAAGCCCCAAACTGAGACAGTTTAGGATCCCTTGGGAAGCTAACTGGATGAGGAACCTGAGTAGCAGAATTTGGGAAGTGCAACATCTAACCTTTGGGACCCAGAATGCCCTCACACAGCTGTCAGCGATTGCTATTCTAAAATGTGCTTAGTGAGATATAACAGGTGCTTGTCCAAAGGATAATTTAAAATCTTTAAAGAATAAAATCCCCTTAGCAAACAGTGGAAATGATAGTTAAGCTTCCATTCTTTGCAGCTGTGCGTAAATAGCCACAGAACTGAGGCCACAAAAATAGCCGAATGTGTGATGAGAAGTACCTAGGGAAGCGTGGATTGCTCTTGTGCTGCTGAGCATAGGCTACCTTGGGGAATGACCAGAACCTGCATCCAGTAATTCTCAAAACCACATAGAATAAACTTTGGAAAACACATGGGCTTTTGTTCCGAATACAGAACACTTAAATGTTTTGCTCATCCTATGTTAGTGCATAGTATGCGTCTCTTGTTTTATCTCTTCCCCTATTACATAAGCGTCACCATAATTGAAAAGGAGGTGAAATAGAGATGGAATAAGAAATGGGTGGCCGTGTCAATGCACTTGACTGGGATTGGGATAACTACCCTAAAATTGTGTTGATGTACTTAGAAGCATATGGGGGAGTGGGGGGGCTACTCTTAGCACAGCTCTGACTTTTGGCCTGCAGCAGGTCCTGAAGACCAGGAAAAAGACCAGGAAAACGCCACGGAGGAGGAGGAGCAAGCCGCAGCATTGAAAGCACGGGGATGGGATGACTGGAAGGACCTGCACCCAAGGGGCTACGGCAACCGGAAGAACATGGGCTGAGGAGATTCCCTCGTAGACTTTGTGAGGAAGTGTGAGTGGTTCCTCTTTGGGAAAGAAGAAACGGAATTGCCAGATGTTATATCAAGGGCCGAGGTAGATGGGAGTTCCAGAAATGCCAGTATAGGAAACGCAGAAAGCTTCTGGGGCCATTGCATTCCTGGCTCCTCTCTTGTTTTAAAATAGTCCTTACTAACCAGATCGGATGGCCACTTGGAAGTACTTCGGGCTGTTGTCACTTTATTTCTTTATTTTAAAAGACAAATAAAATGTTCCCATCAGTTCATCCGAGCCTTCCTTCTTTGAGTCTTTCTCAGCCTCTGGCTGCTTCATTCTGTCTAAAAGAGACTTGCCTTGGCAATCAGACTTTTCTGAGGGCATCTGGAAGTGGTTGTGGAGAATCCTTTGTTTACTACCAGATTTTGTGCATCATCTTTTTACGCCCCTTGGAGAACGGGAGAAGCTGCCATGTGCACCTACAGGCTCTCCTTGTATTCCTGAGATGGGAAAATGTGTCCTCGTACTTTGGTTCCCAGCATGCTTGTAGTCTTGCGTCCACAGCTTGTGAATGACTCAGATTGCCTGGGTCCCCAAGGCAAGGTTTGAATCTCAACTTGTGTCTCCAAAATTTAAACAGTTTATCCAGTTGTTCCCCCTATGGAACTGAACGTCTAAGTTCTGGAAGCAGCTCTGAAGAAGAATGCAAGGGAAGATCTTGGGAGGGAAGGAGTGGTAGATATCATTGCCTGTTCTCAATTAGGTAGTTAAGATGGGTTTCTTAGAGGCAAATGACCCCAAATCCTTTTCACCTGTGATAAAACAAAGTGCTCTTGCACCCTCCCTTAGAATTAAGTTTCTAGCCATGGAGGCAGTCTTGCTTAACGATGATGCAACATCGCTGAATGAATGGTAGTTACGACCAGTCCTTGAAACCTCAGCCATTGCAGTCACGTGATCCAAATTTGGGCACTTGGCAGCCCACCTACATTTATGACCGTCATTAGGCAAGGACCTCATGCTTTTCTTGGCCCGCACAAACTGCCAGCTTCATCCCGCCAACTCCTCCCCAGCCTCTGCCACTGCCCTTTGCGAAGTTTCTGGCCCTTTGCGAAGGCCTCGTGAGGGTTGTTAAGTGAATCTGGTTTTCCCACGGACTCTGCTTGTCAGGTCGCAATGGGGGTTAATGACCCGGGGACACTGCAACTGTCATAAATACGAGTCAGTTGCCAAGCATCTGAATTTTGATCACTTGATCATGGGGATGCTGCAATGTTTGTGTGAAAAACGATCAATCATTTTTTCAATGCTGTTGTAACACTGAATGGTCACTAAATGAACTGTTGTAAATCGAGAACTACCTGCAAGAAACAATTTTGCTCTGGTGTCTAAGGTGGTGACTGAATTCTGGTCCTGCCTTAGACATGGAAGCTGGCTGGGTGACTTTGGGCCCGTCCTTCTCTCCCAGCTCAACCCACTGCCCATGGCTTTTGTTGGGGGGGTGGAGCAAATAAGACCCCTCCCCCCAATCTCTGAGGACCAGTATCTGCTTGTAAGTACCATACTTGGAATCTCTCCTGTTCCCATCACAAGAGGGGAGGACTATTTCCTAAGAGTTTTAGGCAGAGAAATCTGCTAAAGACTTTTCCTCATCTCACTTATGTTTTTCAAAGAAAATAAAAAGAAGAACTCCAGCTACATTGACGATGAAACAATGGAAAACAGTAATAAAGTTTAATTTATTTGATTTGGATTTTGCCTGGCTTCAGTAAGATTTCTTAAGAGTTTTATGAAAAAAAATAGAATTTTCAGATTTTCTAGAAATACCATTTCAACTCAGTTTTCCTCAAAACAATATTGTAGGTATTATACTATTATAAAATAAGTAAAAAATATAAAAAATATTAAAAGTATCAAACATTAATATTAAATATTAATATAAGTCTAAATTATTAGGAATAGAGTAGGAGTAGAATATTGACTTGATCATCTGAACATATCAAAAATATAAAATTAATACAATATACAAATAGAAAACAATAGGACATGTTCATAGTAAATGATCACCTCTACAGTTAATCTAAATATTTTGTCCTCTTCGAAATGGCCTTTGAAATAAAGAGTGAGGCCTTACAAGTGTGACCATGCAGATTGTCCCAGAGGTGGTGGGCAAAACGAGACACTTAACTGAAGATGGATTTTTCTTCTATGTCAGAAATGGTAGATTCCACCTCTTGGGAATTCCGTATTTTAGGGAAAATATTGCTGTCATCATACTGCATATCGTTGCCTGCAGTATATCACAAAACGTTGCATTCTCTTGTTTATGGACTGCAATTGCTAACAGTTTAGAAGATGGACTCAAGATTCAGAAGGATCTTGACAAACTTGAACACTGGGCCCTATCCAACAAAATGCACTTCAGTGGTGAGAAAAGTAACATTCTACACTTAAACAAGAAAAAAAAATCATAGGTGCAGAATAAACAGGACCTGGCTCAATAGCAGTGCCTATGAGAGGCATTTATTTATTTATTTATTTATTTATTTATTTATTTATTTATTTATTTATTTATTTATTTATTTATTTATTTATTTATTTATTGCGATTTATATGCCGCCTTTCTCCCTTAGGGACTCAAGGCGGCTTTCAAAATGACAACTTCAATACAAATCACAATACAATACCAAATTAAAATCAGTAACCCAATTAAAAAACGATTTAAAATTATACCAGTGTATCCCCAAACGGATCAGTTTAATTGGCGGAAGAGCCACGTCTTCAGCTCGCGACGGAAGGAAAGAAGGTCGGGGGCTGTCCTGAGCTCAGTGGGCAATCCATTCCAGAGGGTCGGGGCTCCCACAGAGAACGCCCTCCCCCTGGGGGTTGTCAGCCGACATTGTTTGGCCGACGGCACCCTGAGGAGGCCGACTCTGTGAGAGCGCACAGGACGATGGGAGAACGGCTGGAGATGGTCCTGCAAGTACCTAGAGGCATCTAGGTGTCTTGGTGGGCACCACTTAAGTATGACTCTGTGCTGCAGCTACCAAAAAGCCCAGTGCAGTCCTAAACTGCATCAGCAGAGGGGTAGTATCAAGATAATGAAAAAGTGATAGTGATAGACTGCTGCGCTAGGGAGGCCACGCCGCTACATCCCGGTCTGGGTTACCATGATACAAAAGAGAAGGGCAACTAAGATAACAAGCCATATGGAGGCTAAATCATACAATGAACGGCTGAGGGAACTAGCTATGTTTAGCCTAACAAAGAGAAGGATTATGATAGCAGTCTTCCAGCACTTGAGTGGCTGTCACAGAAGAGAGGACATCGATTTATTCTCCATAGCACCTGAGGGCAGGACAAGGAATAATGTGTGGAAGCTCATCAGAGGGAGATCCCATCCAGAAAGATGTAATTTCCTGACGAACACTTAATGAATGGAACAGCTTTGCTCGCTGAGGAATTCTGGGAGTTGAAGTCCACAAGTCTTAAAGTTGCCAAGGTTGGAGACCCCTGCTGTAGAGCACATAGGGCTGAGAAGGTATGACTGCTCCCCCCTCCCCAGTCTTTGGGAGCAGTCATAAGGCTGAGGAGAACCGGGCAGCTGGGACTGCCCCATCCTCTTCTGCTACCTTCTCTTTGAGCTATGATCCTGGAGGCCCAGCCTCTCTGCGGGACTTTTCTAAAGCAGCCTTACTCTTCTGGAGGTCCCTTGGAGGAAAGGCATTGGGCTGTAGGATTTTTTTGATACTTACCATATTAGGGGCCATACATTTGTCTGGAGGAGGCTTCCATTGACTGCTCTCAGATTATCAGGATGCAAACTTGATTGACAGATTTAAGTGGCTTCTGCAGTTGGAGCAGGTTCTGTTCATCTTTGGTTGGAGGAGGTGGCAGAAGGTCAGAAAGTAAGAGCATTATTAAGAGAATTGTCAACAGCATTTGGCTAATTACCGATGAGTAGCTGTCACCATCTGTCACCAGGAAGGATCATGGCAGGGCAAAGCAGAAAGGGCACCTCGAGGGAGGGGAGCAGACTTTGCTGCCAGGGCCTCTGCTACGGCTGAGAAAAGAGGAAAGGAACCAAAAGCAGGAACAAACTTTTAAGATTCCTTCTGGATTCTCCATCCAAGGCTCACACGGTCCAGCCTTCCTTGGATTCCCCTTCCCAAAAGGATTCGGGCAGGGTCAAGAAAGTGGCCAGGCCCAGAGAAAGCCAGGGAGGGGCCCACCAGGCCTGGGCTAAGGGAGTCCCCCTCAGTCCCCCCAAAGGCTGCACCACTCTACTTCACCCCCTGAGCATTTGCATCAGCTGTGGCTTCTCATCCACCAGCACGGACTTTTGGGCCACCACACTGACTTTAGAATGAGTGGGGTGCGTCTCTGACCCAGACTGTCACCTCCCCCCCCCAGAACAGGAGGGATAATTTGGCAGGTGACCCAGAGGCCTCCTTGGTTTATTTCTGCCCCGGGCCTGGTCCTCTCCGTGGGGTGTGTGTGTGTGTGTGTGTGTGCTAAGCAGCAAAGATGGCCATCCTAGAAAAGCTGCTTGACATAAATTTTTCAAGTGTGTTATACAAGTAAGCTCAACTAATAAGGAACCGTTTCCCCAGAATTGCTTGCATGCTATCCTCTAAATCTCTATCCCGTGTCTTCAGTTGCAGTGATAACTTTGGAGAAGATCTAATGGTCAGTTAAAGTTTTGACTTGTTGGGTTTTCCAAACCTTGAAACCTTCCCCTTTTAACCAACTCTGGATACCTAAACTCTCCCCTTGGATCCTTCTGGAATATTTATAAACTGCTCCTTTAGTTGATTGGACTGTTTAAAATGCAGTCTCTCCTGTTACTGTTAGAATGCATGGATGTGATCACACTTTTTGTCTGGTTTCTGGAAAGCTGCCTCCTCCGTGATCCTCTTCTGGCCAGGCTGAGGAGCACAGTGGAGCAGCCCTGAGCCTCCACTGGCTGAGAGGGCTGGTCAAGGTGTGTGTGTGTGTGTGTGTGTGTGTGGAGGGGGAACGTTGGACTTTGGGTCTCCTGCTTCAGGAGTGGCGGGGGCTCTTCCCTCCTTCTCAAGGGATCAAGGCCATTGCTCCACCACTGCCACCTGGCTGGATTGACAGTGGCCGGCTTTGCTGACCGCTTGATTTGAACCGTTTTCTGCTTCAGAGACTCCAAATGGGAAACGTAGAATAACAGAGTTGGAAGGGACCTTGGAGGTCCTCTAGTCCAACCCCCTGCTTGATCAGGAGACCTTCTACCATTTCAGATAAACGGTTGTCCAGTCTCTTTTTGAAAGCCTCCAGTGATGGAGCAATGAGCACTAAATCTTTTGAGGCAGAAAAGCCACCCCCACTTCATAAATGCCTCTTGTTGAAAGGTGAACGGGATATGCACATTTCAAAGACTTGAATGGAAGAAGGAATTGGGAGATCCCCATTTTGCCTAAATGAGAAACCTCCTTGACACCCATGCCCAAAATTTCAGTACACCTTAGATTACAACCTGCATATCCAGCATAAAATAAAGGACCTCTTGGGCCCCACTGTGCTGAACAGAAGAGGAATATGTGAGTCCCTGAGCTGTTGGAGATCCAATGAGAATACCACTGAGAATAATTCTGGGACCCGGGGAGTCCGTGGAGATCCTGTTTTGCTGCTTACGGAAGACCTCATAGATCAGTGATTCTCAGCCTGTGATCCGCAGACACCTGGGGGGCTGCGATGTCGTTACAGGGGGTCCATGAGGGCTTGAAGAAATGTCATTTAAATCTCAAGTCTTGGGGGTCCATGGCCACAAAAGGCATTTAAAGGTGGTGAAGAAAAGGTTGAGAAGCACTGGCATGGATGGATGGCTATCGTGAGATACAGTCCCTTTTTTAGGGAAACGGTTGGATAGCATTTGAAGTATGCCTAGGCCTGTTTGAGGGATAGGCATACCTGCAATTGTCATTGAGGCTGCACCACTTTCTCCTCTCCTCCCCTTGTCCCTTTTGCCCGGGCTTTTCTTTTGGCCCCATTTGCAACTGCTACAGCATTGCTTATCCATTCCCTGAGCAGAGCCAGTCTGGGGGTGCTGTGAGCCCCGCAAATCCAGTCAGAGACTTTCAAGAGGCAGAAATGTTCCATACTGGGGTCTGTGGGGAGTGGTGTGTGAGGACTATCCCTTCGGTTCAGGGCAAAAGTGGTGGGTGGGTCACTCTGTAGTCTTGAGTTCTTTGACCGACAGCTCTTTCTATGCCAATCTTCCTTCCTTTCTCTCTTAATCTGATCCCCATCCCTCTTAATCTGATTTCTGGCTTCCCTGTTTGATTGATCGTGCATAAAACGTTCCCTCAAAATAAGTATGGGAGGTCATGGAAATAAAACTGTTAGCTGCCCAGTTTGGAGCAGGCTAAGCCACTGGCAGAGCTCATTAGAGCTGACATTGGCTGGCGGGCATCGCTCTTTGTCTCCTCGCCTATGTAGCCCAAGTGCCAGTTAATGGGCGGAGGGGTGGACTCGTCATTCCCAACAATTAAAATGTCAATGATGGGTCAACCTAGAGGCCAGGCAGAAACTTTATGCAAGAGGAAGAGTGGGAAGCTTTGTGGCTGGATGGATCAGGAGAGGATTTCAGAAGATGATCTGGGGATTTGGGAAGGGAGGCTACGCTAGATTATTGTCTGGTTTTGTAACGGTTGGCCGACAGACCTGCAGCTCTGACTCCCATTGGAATGTCGTCTTTGTTGACTTCAACAGGTTTTGGTCTGACCTCTAGTGCCCTTCTAGGGAAAATTCAAACAATTCCCATATGGAAAAAATATGGACCTCAAAAATCCCACTATTAATCACTATCAGTTGCTCTTATTGATATTTATTGATTTTTTACTTCAAGAGCTGACCATCTCAGTAAATGATTCTGGGCGGCTTACAATTCAAAACATATATTACTATTAAAATTTTTTTAAAGAAACATTTTAAAACAGTAAACAACATTAAAAAGAATGGGTATAGAAGTTAGATGGAACAACTGGATTTACAGTTAGATACAAGGATGCCGGTAGCTGTCAAATTTATTGCAATGCAGTAGGACCTAGGTAAGAATGTATTCTGGCTCCTTACTTGTTTAAAGTTTACGCAACCTTTGCAGAAATCAGACGTTTAAAGGGTTTCGATTTATACCCTCCTTAACTAGCTGATAAATGGCTATAAACCATTAAAAGCTGGCATGCTGGTGTTTTGTAACAGTACTAAGCCTCCTAAGCCACACGCGAATAATCAAAGTGACAAGCAAGTTGAACGCTTCTTTCATGAAACCAGAAGGCTCAGCTTCGGAGAGCATCAGCCTCAGGGCTCCCTTCCTGACCCCAAGATGTGTGCTCAGGATGGCCCTGAAGTTTCAGGCTGCTTCCATGTCAGGCCGGGCAGGGAAGGAGGGCCTGCTTTACTCCTGGGGAGAATTAACCTTCATTCTGATGGATGACTCAAGGTCAAAATTGGGTCAGATAACAAGGAATGTTCGTGAGGGTAAGGCTAAGAATGCCAACAGGCCACAGAGGCAGGATATGCAATTTCAGAATAAACTGAGCCTAACTGTTTCATTCTCTTGGTCAGAAACGTTGCTTGGCAGGCAGAGAAACAGTAATTGCTGAAAGCAAAACCATTACATGCATAATGTGATTTACTCTTTTTACTACTTTCTAAACTTTTTTGGTGGCTTGCCAGAAGAAAGGTGAAAATCAGTTCATTTGTTTAAGCTAAATGCCACTCACATGATTAGTCTTGCAAGACTGAAAGGGAAACCAGGGCTTTCAATTTTGCAATGTTCCGAATAAAGGGAAAAAAATTGGTTTGCAGTAAACTGTTTGCAGCTGGCCTTTGTCTGTTTGGATCCCGAGGACCCCCCCCCCCACATTCCCTGACTCAGCTTCAATGCTGCAGGCCAGCCCATGCAGGACAGGTGAAAACATGAACTCTGAACAGGTTATTTTGTACCATGACGTTTACTCTGATTTGAAACAAAGGCCATTCTTCTCACAATTAAAAATTTTCCTGAGCATTTTTGTGGGGAAAATCAGTTCAATTCATAATAATTCAAAGCACCAAAAGGCAAGAGAAGAAACAACGGATGGAAACTAACCAATGAGGGAAGCAACCTAGAACTAAGGAAAAATGGTGAGAACAATCAACCAGTGGAACAAATTGCCTTCAGAAGTTATGGATACTTCATCACTGGAGGCTTTCAAGAAGAGACTGGACAACCAGCTCTGGACTGACCTTGGAGGATACATAGGTTCAGTTAGGATGTGGATGAGAGATTCCCCACCCACACATCCAAGAAAAAGAAAAGAAAAGAAAAGAAAATCAGACAAAACTCTCTGCTGGCAAAGATGGCAGAGGCTCCCTAGATCTCTTTGTTTTGAGGAAGGCATGTGGAGAAGAGGGCTGCTATTGGAGAACGCCTCTCCCCATAAACAGGAAGATGACTTCAAGAAGATGAATGAAAGCTTCAACATAACAGAATAACAGAGTTGGAAGGGACCTTGGAGGTCTTCTATTCCAACTCCTTACTCAAGCAGGAGACCTAGCTGACAACTAGAGTAAGCTATACTGGACCTAATTGTTACTAATAGAGAAGTGATAGAGGGGGCTGAAATTGCAGAAACTTTGCTGGAGAGTGTCATATTTGTGTCATATTAGAATTCAATGTAAAGCAGATACAAGCAACAACATAATCAGACCAGTGCTTTAGACTTTAAAAGAGCTAATTTTAACAAACTTAGAGAAACCTTGGGAAGGATTCCATGGATGAAAATCTTAAAGGGGAAACAACCCAGGAAGCTTGGGAAACTCTGAAAAATATGATGATAAAAGCCCAGTCCAGCACAATACTACTAAAAAGAGTGAGTTGAAGTCCACCCATCTTCAAGCTTCCAAGGTTGAGAAACACTGCTCTAAGGTCCTTTTTTATTTATTTACTTATTTTTAAATTTGCATACCGCCCTTCTCCCTGAGGACTCAGGGCGGTGAACAGCCAAGTAAAAGCATAAACTACAAACATTAAAATACAATTAAAAAGATATATATAAATTTGGCCCCATGATTAAAAACAATTATCTTTGAAAGATAACCAACTATTCTCAAGTTTGAATATAATATTTTTATTTTTGGTGCCTGTGTTCCATAAGGCAAGGGAGAGGGAGAAACAGAATAAAATCAACTCTCCATTTCAACCTTTTGCACAAGCGGGGGACCAAAAATTAAAGCTTGCATTTTAGCTAGCCGGAGACCCGACGTGCCCACCTGGAAGCGGGGCAGAAACCCTGGCTGGCTGCCTGGGAGCTGGGCCAAGGGCCTTGGAGAGCTTCGCGGGGGCTGGTCTTGGGAGAGCCCCCTTGCCCCCCCGGCGTCCGGCCCCCTCGCCGCCGCCCCTCCGGCCAAGCCGCCTGACGCCGCCGCGGCTAATAGGATTGTGGGCTGGAAGGGGCGGCCCCGCGGGCTATAAGAGCAGGGCCCGCAGGAGCTGCCTCAGGAGCAGCTGAGCGGCGTGTCGCAGGTAAGACGGCGGCTTCTCAGCTCCCGAGGCGCCCAGTCAGCTGGCCGCGGAGGCTGTTCGGAGCACGGGCGGTTCCTTCGGGGAGGGCTCGCCCGACGGACGGGGCTCTTGGGGGGGGGTGATCTGGGCAGGGTTGGGTGGGGGGGGGGAGGCAGCCAACCCTGCCACGCTTTCCCCAGAAACCCTCGTCCACCCCGGCTTGCAAGACCGTCCCTGCCGTCGGGCAAAGATCCAGCGCGGGCTGGGTCGGTGGGGCGAAGCTGAGGAGTTGGGAGCGCCGGTTTCTTCGGAGAAGCGTCGGCTTGGTCAGCTGCCCGCCTCAGACGCCGTCTAATAAATTAGGCAGCCAATGTTTTAGTTTTGTGGAGTTGCAATTTCTAAAACTCCTCTGCAAGCAATTGAAATGATTTCCCTTCCCCAAAGGAAGTTTCCGTAGCTTTAGGCATTTCTGTAGTATATAAATGTTTCAAATATTAAGACTCGCTATTACTAAAAACGTGAAGAAAAATTTTATGAATTACTATATGCCTACATGGAAGAAATAAAACAAGAATTGGAAAAAAAAATTAACTTTTGACACCAGCAATCTATTGGAATACATTTGGTCCAATTTTTTTTTCAATTCTTGAGCTCAGTTTTTAAATTTTAATACCTTCCCGGTGGAAGTTCCAACACAGGTTTTAAGATTGCCCCCTCCACCCCTAAAGAGTGTTTTGTTTTTTTTTGCTTTAGTTTATATGCCGCCCTTCTCTGGAGACTCAGGGCGGCTTACAGTGCGTTAAGCAATAGCCTTCATAGTTTTGTATATTTATACAAAGTCAGCTTATTGCCCCCACAATCTGGGTCCTCATTTCACCTACCTTAGAAAGGATGGAAGGCTGAGTCAACCTTGAGCCTTGGAGAGATTTGAACTTGCAGTAATTGCAAGCAGCAGATGTTAATCACAATGCTTTAGTCCACTGTACTAACCAAGGCTCTGTAGTGCAGTGGACTAAACCCCCAAACTCACCCTTTAGAAGTAATTAAAAACATTATAGACCCCCCCCCCTCAGAAGCAGGGAAGCTTTTAAATTAAACACCCCGGTTAAAAAAAAAAGACATGGATAAACTGGATCAAATCCAGAGAAAGGCTCCCAAGATGGAGAAAGGAAACCAAATCCGGTGAGGAACGGTGAAGGGACCCCGATATCTTCAGCTTGCAGAAGAGAAGGCTAAGAGAGGAGTGGGGGCACCATGGCTGTGTTGAAGGATCTGAAAAGCTGTCCTAGAGGATTCAGTCTGATTCTCACTTGCTCCTCAGGGCTAGTCTAGAACTAAGGGTTGAAGATGTAGAGATTGGACCTGAGGAGGAAGAAGCTGTTGAGAGTCAGAGCTTCCAGGCAGACCTTTGGGTAATAGAAAAGACTTCACTGCAGACCAATGAGCTTAGGTGTCCTCTCTGGAGACTTTTTTCAGGGTTTGTCCTTCCCGCATTGGATGAGGATACTAAGTGAAGGGGCATCATTTCCCTTGTGCTGCTGCAAGGACCCCTGCTCTCCTTTCTCGCCTTTCCTTCATCCTTGAGCCAAACCAGATGGACCAACCAGGGAGAGGTGCAGCCACGGTGGCCGGTCTGGCTGGGGAAGCCCCCTTTAGTTGGGTTGCCCCAGGGCCCTGGCAGCCGAGCCTGCCTGCTCTGCCCCCCTGGGAAGGGGCCAGTCTCTGCTGTGGCTCCTATTCTCCCTTGGTAAGCCCCTTTTGAGAGGTGGGCATGCTGGCCAATTCCATTAGTCTAGAGAACTTCCACTCGAGTCCTCTCAGCTGGGCCATCAGATGGGGGCTGCAAAAATCAGGACAACCATTAGATGGCAGAAGAGGGTTTCTGTATTGTTGCCCTTTAGACATCTGGAGTTTTGTTAGCCAGAAGCAGCAGTCTGTCCTTTGAAGCAAGTGCATCTATTGCCCGAGATTAATTGAATCACAAAGTCCTTCCTTGCCTTCCTTCCGGTGTGGTCAGAGGGGATCAACCCGATTCCCTGGTTGGCCCATAAGGAGCCAAGCCATCTGGGCTTGTTCATTAAATCTGCAGGCGGAAACACCAGGGAAGCAACTGGGTAACGAAACGGAGCACTTTGGATCATTTAGTATTCTATGGAAATGCTCCCACTAAATGTTTTTTTTTTTTAAAAGAAAAGTTGTAGTGTAAGATGTGCTCCTTATTTCTTCCATTTATGCAGAAAACCATGATTTCAAATTTCCACCTGTTTCTCCATTAATAAACATTCAAGTTAGTGGGTTCCTGTGTTCTACTTACTTGGTGCGATGATTCCAGTTGTACAGAAAGATCCCTCCCAGCTAATCTCGCTTGCTTTGAGTTAGAGATCTTAAACTTAAGTCACTGGGCAAATCCCTGCTAAACTTGCTGGAAACCAGCTAATTAAAACTGAATGATGCCTATAGCTTAGCACTAAGAAATAAGATTAGGTAACTAAAAATATTTTAGATGGAAGGTTATAGTGAGTAGTGAGCTGAGAACAAGCCAGCCATTTTGGTTTAACAGTCCCTCCTGAAGGAATGGCAGCTGCGGCACAACATATATATATGCTTGACAAATAAAATAAAATAAAATAAAATAAATGGTTTCCTCACCTCCTGGACTTCAGGTCTCCTGGAGGGGCAAACTCGGGCCCGTATAAACCATGATAGAGAACTTCTAATGGCGCAGTTCTTCTCAACATCCCCATTTTAAATAGTTGGATCTCTGATCCTAAACTCCCAAATGGGTCTCACAACTGGTACCGTTCTGAATCCATAACCACTGAGATATAGTTAATGGCGGGGTGGGGGGATACAGTTTGACAATGCTAGTTATACCAACGTATTGTTAACTGTGTGGATATGACTATGCAAGCCAAAGGAGTTGGCCAGCCTCTTCTAGAGCTACAGGCCCTGGGCTATTGCCCTTGCCGCCTCTTGAAAAATCTGCCATACAGATGCCCCATTGCCCAAAGATTCTTCTAGAACTGAGGAGGAAGCTTATGGCCCTGTGAGTATGTTGGCTCAAAAACACCCCCAGCCTTTTCTAGCCAGAGCAGGGACTCCAGGGAGCCCCCGTGGGAGAAGCTGCCCCAAGAAACCTCCTTCAGATGTGTCGGGACTTTTTGGGGAGGGCTGTCTGGTGAGGATGGGTGCCGTCCACTGCACTGATGGCCTACCGCTTGGTTTTCTCATCTCTTGCAGGAGTTCTGCTTCCGGTCCCCAAAGATGGCTGACGGACCAAAGTAGGTCTGGCTTATTTATCTTCCCTGTGGTCTGTGAGAAGGGTGCGCCTCATTTCACTGCCTCACCCCGGCCCAGCGAAAGGCACCCCTAGGAGGCTCCCTGGAGGGGCAGAGGGGCTTCTCTTCAGCCTGACTCTCCTACGCTCGGCCCCTTTTCCTTGTGCTTGAGGCAGCTGGAGCCCCCAGTGCCCCACCAAGATTGGTTGCTAAGCTGATACCCTCCCAGATTTTCCTGCTCACATTCCGTAGTGCAGGAAGATAACAGCCCCTTTCTCTCCATCAGCTCAGCTTCATTTCATAATTTGGCCGGGTTTCAATTACAGTGCAATTTTCAGTGATAATGTTCAACCCTTAACAATTTTAGCAACAATTAGACTGGTGGAGTCTTTGGTAGTGTCTGAACTTGGTTGAGTGTGGGGTTTGCTCCTTGTTTTATATGCAGCAGCTTGCCCAGCAGGTGTTAAGGGGGTGTGGTTTTCTCCTTGGTAGTTGCTTGATTAGGGTATTGTTTTCTGTGTGTTTGTCTGGTATTAATCCCTGCTTATCTGGGTGTCTGTTGCTGGAAAGGATGTGTTCTAGTATTTTTGTTTCCTTTTTTAGCTTTTGTGAATGGTTTATCTTGATATGTCTATTCATGGCTGATTTGTCTGAATGTCAAAAACCCCTTAGCGTTCTTTGCCATTTGGCTTGGTCTAAAATACTCACAGTTTCCCAGTTGAAACTGTGGTTGAGTCTATCCATGTGTTGTGACACTAAGGAGTTTTTACGGTGTCCTCTGACTGCTTGTTGGTGTTCATGGATGCGCTCTGCAAGTCTTCTGCCCATCTGCCCTATATAGTGGCTGTTATATATGTTCTTTATGTTGGCATTCTGGCAAATCAGCCATCAACTAGCTGGGCCATGAAAAATCTGCCAACAAAGCTTAGAGAGCCCCAAGGACTCCACGGTTCAGATGCTGTATTCTCTTCTACTTGAATAATTAGAATGGATTGCTATGTCACAGGAAAAGAGGCTTACATGTTTTATAAATAATAAATATTATCAGATTGTGAACATTGGGGGGCAGAAAATTAAGGTTGGGCTTATCCAAGATGATAAGCAACTCCAGAGCTGTGACTGCTTCAGCCCTGCCCCTCCCCCACCACTGACAGATCCACCCTGAGAATCAAAGGATTCCTCTTGAGCTGCATCTTCCCGATGGAGCCCAGGACCTTTGCAAGGAATCACGGGTGATATCTTGGCATTTCTTCTTCTAGAGACCTCTTTTTATTTAATGGGAGGGGGTATATTTTAAAATTGAAGGTTCTGAATCTGGGGAAAGGAGCTAAAGTGATATTGCTCCTAAAGCTCAGATTTAAAGCTGTGATCTTTTGAGACTCTGGAAAAATCCAGGAGGAGCAAAGTGGCTGCCTTTTGGATAGAGGACTCCGCTACTACACCTTTTAGGGTGTAGTCTCTACACTATTCCTACTATTAACCATATTTTTCGGAGTATAAGACGCACCTTAGTTTTTGGGGAGGAAAATAAGAAAAAAGCTGATTGGCAGGTGGATCAGCCTCCCAGTATACCCCCAATCAGCTGTTCCCAGCGGTGAATTTTAGCAGCAGCTTCCTTGGTTGTGAGCTCTGTGCCTTGCTTTTTTTTCTGCCTCTGAAACTTCTGAAACTTTGTTTCAGAAAAAACTTTTTTTCCTGCCTCTGAAAGCCTCCTAAACAGCTTCAGAAAAAAAGCCTCTGAAGTTCTCTTTGGGGGCTTCTTTTCTGATGCTTTATTCAGGCTCTGAAACCTCCATTTGAGAAGCTGGGCAGGGCTACATTCGGAGTATAAGATGCACCCAGATTTTCACCCTCTTTTTTTGGGGGAAAAGGTGCATTTTATACTCCGAAAAATGCACTATGTTCTTTGTAGCTGTTCAGGAATGCCTCATGGGCACACTTCTAACAAATGCATTTTAAATTTTTAAACTATTTTGTGCTTAAGATTAACCACCTTAAGTATTATGGTATATAATATATTGTCCAGCCTCTGAAATTTCTTCTCTCTCCCTGCCCCCTCCATTTGTCTCCCCCTCCTCTTTTGGCAGAGTGTATAAGAAGACCTGTGCCAATGAGAAGGTAAGATGGGGGTTTGCTCTAAACGCATCACGAGGAGGCTAAATTGGCTCAAACCAGGCCTGAGGATTTCTGGCTAATTGGTGTTCAGTCAGGGTCTTAGTCAGAATAAGGGAGAGTGGATAGGATCATTCAGGGGAACCAGGGTGCCAACCACTGCTGGATAGAGATTGACATTTGAGGGAAATTGAATCAGACCTGAGGCTGAGTTTTAAGTGCCCAGCAACGGATGTGACAGTTCAGTTGGGTTGATTCTGACGCATGCAGGAATTGGCCCTGACATGGCAATTTCTGTATATGCAATACAGGTAGTCCTTGACTTCCAATATTTCATTTAGTGACCATTCAAAGTTACAATGGCTTAAAAAAGCGACTTATGACCGTTTTTCATGCTTATAACTGTTGCAGCATCCCCATGGTCACATGATCAGAATTTGGACGCTTGGCAACTGGCTCGTATTTAAGACAGTTGTCATGTCCCGGGGTCAGGTGGTTCCCTTTTGTGACCTTTGTCCAATCCGCTAATCTTCTCAGCTGGAGATCTTTTTTCAAATGGGATTCGGGTTAGAGGGGGCTCCTGAGCAGCTTAAATTGCACCAGGTCCAGAAATATAGTGTCACGGGAGGTTTCTGTGTTGGACCCCAGCTGTTCTTCCCTGGGCCGCCTGCTTGAGCTGTCCTGGTTTCAAAAAGCTGGCAGAATTTCATGTTTTAATGTTTGCCAGTGTGTTCGCAGAAAAGAGCAACAATAACCTTATTGTCTTGTTTTATCACATAGAGTACTGCAGGGGTGGGTTCTAAATTTTTTTACTACCGGTTCTGTGGGCATGGCTTATTTGGTGGGTGTGGCTTGGTGGTGGTGGTGTACTGTGTATTTGATTTATGTTTAGGAAAAAATAAATCAATTAAAGGCAAAACATTTCATTTGTGTCTTAAACTGTATTCTGTACTTTGCAGTCCATTCTCTACTCTTTCAAACATCATTTTGAATTTGTTTTCTACATAATTTTGCATTATCTGCAAATTAGAACCACTTGATAGTCCAGGCTGATGAGATACTATCAAGGAGGGCCTTTTGAGTTCCAAGTAGTATTGTGTGGAGGTGCCAACTTTTGTCATGGTGCCATTGGCCAAGATTATTGGGTGAAAGATACCTGTAAGCAAAGGTGGAGAACCATCTTTCCCCCCCCCCCTCTCTCTCCTGTCTATCCAGTTATCCATCTACCTGGGAAAGCGAGACTTTGTGGATCACGTGGAATCTGTGGAACCTGTCGGTATGTGATTTGCTTTAAATCCTGTTAGTGCTGATTGCATTGTATAGATTCTGCACCCTTTGGAAGAAGGTGACGTAGAGGGCCAAGACAGTTCTGTAACAAGATAATCTGAATTTGTATAGTTATTTAATGCAGTCCAGAGCAACCAAAAGTTGCAAAAGGAAGAATATTCTAATCCCTCTTCTGATTAATACTTTTTATTAAAGGATATGCTTTCATGGGCTCACTTCATCAGATGCATGGTGTGACTAGGCCTGATTTAGGGTTTAAATTGGCATGAGGGGTGATGAGTACAATGGGGGTGGGGAAGAGAAAAGAAGACAGAGCATTTTCAGTGATTCGGTTAAGACAGTGTTTCTCAACCTTGGAACTTTAAGTTGTGTGGACTTCAATTCCCATTCTGGCTAGGGAATTCTGGGAGTTGAAGTCCACATAGCTTAAAGTTGCCAAAGTTGAGAAACTTTGAATTAAGAGATAAATTACTGATTTTGTTTGAGATAGAACTTATACTAATAGATCATTGGGCTGGATTTAGGATGAGTTGTTCACAAATGGACCAAACCCTGATACTATTACTCTGGTTATAAAAAAAAATGCAGTCAACTGTAGATTTTAGGTCTGTCTTTGGTTCAGTTTCCAAGGATAAACTACAGTAAATGTTGAATATTTCTTCTGTTGATAGAGACTTTGTTTTGTTGCTGCAAATCTAGGAGATGATCATTGTTGTGCTACTCTCTATTTAGCTGTTTCAGTCAGACCAATAACTCTGGCCACTTGGAAACTGGAGGGTTTAGCTCAGCCCTTCCTGTTTCCATCTGTAAACTCTGTGGCATTTTGCAAAAAAGTCACCGTGTTCTGATTGTGATCAATCTTTTACAAAACTCTGTAAGACACAACCAGGCCCACCTCAAGGGAACCAGAGTCCCTGCCAGCCATTTATACTTTCACTTTGGAACACCATTCACGGAGAGTTGCTGTAAATTTGATGCGCCAAGCTAAGCTAAGACCAGGATTGGCTGAACTTTAAAGTAATAGTAGAATAATAGCCCCACATGATGTCTAGACTAGTGAAAAGAAGAACTAGGAGAGACATGATAGCAGTGTTTCAGTATTTGAGGGGCTACCACAAAGAAGAGTGGTCACCTATTCTCCAAAGCAAGAAACAATGGATGGAAACTAATCAAGGAGAAAAACAACTTAGAAATAAGGAGAAATTTCCTGACAGTGAGAACAATTAAGCAATGAAACAGCTTGCCTCTGGAAGTTGTGGCTTTTACTAGCCTTAGCTCATTTTCTACCTTTGCCCTATATTCTGAGCTGAAGCTTGGTAGGCCTGCTTGGCGGTTATATCTGTTTCATCCAGGTAAAATAAGCATCCTTCCTTAGTTTTAGTCCCTTTGTGAGCTGGCTCTTCAAATACAGTTTCCTAATTTTCTTCCACACTCATGTGTTTGAAACAATCCTTAAACTGTTTTTCAAGTATTCTTAGTTTGCTCTACTGTAACTGTTGGAATTCATTGTCAACAACTACAGTAGTATTCAGTCAGTAGATGGCAGAATTTTTCTAACTTTGGATCTATGGTATACATACTATATATTCTATGGTCTATGCTCTTTTGTTCTGCGTAGAGTTTCCTGTTTCCTGTTTCAGTTATATAGTTGAGCAGTAAAGCACATGGTGAATGTACTCTTTGTTTGCTCTGTGTAGTGCTTTATATAAACAGAATTTCTTAACAGTAACACATTTGCCTTTAAGTCCCAAGGGTGCTTTTTCAGGAGCCAACTGGACTTTCTTGTTTTTCTTTTGAAGACGTTTCGCTTCTCAAACAAGAAGCTTCTTCAGCTCTGACAGGATAGTGAGGAATGGAAGGGTTTATATTCCTTGCAGACAGCTGGTCATTTGCATCCTTTTAGAGGGTTGTTGAAGCATTGATAGTGCTCCTGGTTCCTGTAGTCTGCAGTATTTTCCTCTGGAAATCCATTGGGATTAGGAGTAGGAATGGATAAATCCTTCCATTCCCCACCATCCTGTCAGAGCTGAAGAAGCTTCTTGGATGAGAAGCAAAACTTTTTCTTCAAAAGAAAAAACAAGAAAGTCCAGCTGACTCCTGAAAAAGCACCTTTGGGACTTAAAGGCAAATGTGTTACTGTTAGAAACTCTGTTTATATAAAGCACCAAAGCCTGCTGAGGAATTCTAGGAATTGAAATCCACAAGTCTTAAAGTTGCTAAGGTTGGAGACCCCCTGGAATAGATGACAACAACAACTGGGCTCCAAGGACCCTCAACGGCCTCTGGAAAGCCTGGAAATTGGTTGTGGAGTTTTATTGCTATGCTTGGAGAGAAGGCAGACAGCCCTTTGCATCATCCTCATGCTGGTTTTTTGTTCTGTTTTTTTAATCAGGTTCTGTTATCTTTTTTATTTCTAGATGGAGTTGTTTTGCTAGACCCAGAAACCGTGAGTGACAGGAAAGGTACATTTCTTGTTTCTTTTTTCTCTCTGCCCTCTTCAGAAACATTATTTATTTATTTAGCAAATTGATCTCACTGGACATGGCTCTGGACAGCATACAACCAACAAAAGAGCCTTGGTAGCGCAGCAGACTAAAACACTGTTAAGTAATACCAGCTGCCTGCAATTACTGCGCGTTCAAATCTCACCAGGCTCAAGGTTGACTCAGCCTTCCATCCTTTCGAGGTAGGTAAAATGAGGACCCGGATTGTGGGGGCAATAAGCTGACTTTGCATAAAAAAGAACACCGCTGGGGGGGGGGGGGCGAAAGCCCTACTAAGCAGGTATATACAAAAGTATGAAGGCTATTGCTTAATGCACTGTAAGCCACCCTGAGTCTCCGGAGAAGGGTGGCATATAAATCGAACCAATAAATAAATAAATTAAAACAATAAACATAATAAAATACTTAATCAGCCAGATTGCAAGAGAATAACAACCATTCAACTACAAAACATCTGTCTCTCAGCTCCCCACGGGATCTTCCTGGTTGCCGGGGAAAACACCTGTTCAGGGCTTTTCCAAAGGCTATCAGGGATGTGTCTGACCTCATCTCAGAGAGAAGCCTGGGAGCCACCACAGAAAAGGTGTTTCTTCTAGGTTCCACCAGGTGGAAGTTAGCAGACGGGACCTACAGCACACCCTTCCTGCTGGATAGGTATATGGAATTGGGGAGAGGCGGTCCCTCAAATAGCCTGGTCCCAAGTCAGGCTAGCGATCAAAGCCAGCCCCTTGATTTGAACCAGGAAGCAGTCTGGAAGCCAATGCAGCTCATGGAACAGAAGTATAAGGTGTCCTATAAAGGGCTCAGGGAGCTGTCCATGCAGCTGCACCAGTTGAAACTTCCAATTATTCTTCAAGGGCAGCCCCATGTAGAGCACATTACAGTAATCCATCCTAAAGGGCATGAAGGACTGAGCCTCAAGGCACACAATGTGAAGCTGTGCAAGGCCCTCTTGATCACAACTGCCACTTGCTCCTCAAGCAGGACCCCCAAATTGGACCCTGAAATCATCCGCCAATAGACATTAACATCTGTAGACTATGCAAAAGAGACAATCAACCAGCCCAAAAGAGAACAAAAAAACTCCAGCACCTGATTAGCATAGATTAACTCTAAGGTTAACTTCAGACCAACCATCAAGTAAGCAACACCCCAATCAAGAAACTGCCAAAGAGCCATCAGTAAAGGGCCCAACCAAGGATCTCCCCCCCCCCCACACACAGATAGGCAAGTCACCAGAATATAAACTGACAGCAAACAGTACTCCTTACTAGCACTGATGATGTTACCTAGTTGGGTAATAAAACGTCTACAAGAAAACAAGCTCAGAGAGCACCAAGGACCCCTCATTTCAACCCCAAGCTACAAATATTGTCCTTTATTGGCACCCACAGACTGTGTATCAGGTTTGTCTGCATAATGGAATGTATGGATGACCTTGGAGGATGAGGGGAAGAGATGCTGCCTAAGAAACGATCAGTCAAGAGAAGCAAGAGCCCTCAGACACTTAATGGTCAGGGAAAGAACCTTAGGGAGGATCCTCCCTAATGGATCAAATGGCCAAAATTGAAGTTTGGACCTCCATAGTTGCAAGATTGTGTTAATGTAGCCCTATGATAAAGTAGAATTAGTTCATCTAGTTGTGTTTCTTGTCTGGTTTGCTAGTCTGAGGGACTTCTGTCATATCCAACATCAAAGATATTTGGTATTTGCTACCAAAGACAGCAAAGATCCAGAAGGCCCCAAAACCAAGAATCACTCCCATTTTCAATCGAAGCCTCTTTTCCATCCAGATCCGGAACTAAGAGTAATTGTTTTCTTTCCTCCATCTCTCTGCCTAAACCTGCTTATAAGTGTTCTCTTGTATTTTTCTCTGCTCTTTTTTTTTTTTTGTCCTTCATCCTTGGATGGTCCAGTCTATGTGACCCTCACATGTGCATTCCGGTATGGTCGAGATGACCTGGATGTCATTGGGTTGACCTTCAGGAAGGATCTCTATGTCCTCACAACTCAACTTTACCCACCAGTGCCAGACCAGGCTCCGAAGACTCTCACACCCTTACAGGACAAGTTGATGAAGAAGTTAGGAGAACATGCTTACCCGTTCACCTTTGAGGTATCCAGTGATTTGTGAAGTTTCCCCCTTCCCCCTTCCTTCCCACAGCTACAGCTGCTGCATGTATGGGCTGTCCCATGCCCATACGAGGGGCATCAGAAGCTTCTGAGATGTGGCTATGGGCTACCCCATCAACTCAAACTCCTCCTGTGTAAAGTAAAAGATTGAGGCTGTAACTGGTTTTTTTTTTGTATTCTACTGCATGGAAAAAAGTCAGATGTCACTACTTTTTTCTTCCTTCTTCAGTTCTTTCTACACTTCTCCTCTTTCTGGTTTTTTAGGAGTTAGTTTTTAGGAGCCCTGGTGGAGGCACAGTGATTAGAATGCAGAATTGCAGGCTGACTCTGCACACAGCGAGGAGTTCAATCCTGGTTAGCTCAACGTTGAGTCAGCCTTCCGTCCTTCCCAGGTCGGTAAAATGAGGACCCAGATTGTTGAGGGCAATATGCCGATGCAAACCACTCAGAGAGGTTTGTAATGCACTGTGAAGTCTAAAGTGCTATTGTTATTGATATTTTTCAATTTTTATTTCTATTTTATCTTGCAGTAACCTTTAATTTAAAAAGTGGAAGTGCCTCCCACATTGCTTTATTCCCCTTACCTGCACTATGATTGTGTTGTCTGGTGGGGGGGGGATTACTATGCTCTCTCCTCACCCATCGCTCGCTCCCCCACCTTGCTGAAGACGTGGGTTTTTTTTTTTTTGCTTTAATTTATATGCCGCCCTTCTCCGGAGACTCAGGGCGGCTTGCAATGCGTTAAGCAATAGCCTTCATACTTTTGTATATTTATACAAAGTCAGCTTATTGCCCCCACAACTGGGTCCTCAATTTACCTACCTTTGAAAGGATGGAAGGCTGAGTCAACCTTGTGCCTGGTGAGATTTGAACTTGCAGTAATTGCAAGCAGCAGATGTTAATTACAGTGCTTTTTCTTGGACTTTCTTGGACTTTCGGGAAGGGAGAAGCTCTGTGTGTCTTCATATCTGGGACTCTCTTCAGGATGGTTATTGCATCTGGTTTTTTTGTTTCCATAGATGGCGACCAATCTGCCGTGTTCAATCACACTGCAGCCAGGAGCAGATGATACTGGAAAGGTAGGTGGCAGCTTCATGTTCAGATTTCACTCTTCTCCTCCATGGGAAGGGGGGGGGGGGTCGCCAAGCCGAATGCCAGCTGTAGAGACAAGAGTGTGTTCAGGCACTCTTAAGGGCCCCTCAATCTTGGAAGCCCCAAGGCTCTGGTTTCTCAGGCTGACTCATTCCCCAGCTGTAGCACTGGGCTCATCCTCCCAACCCAACCAGTCTCCCTTGGAGCTGCACATCTGCTTGCCTGGTTCCTTGACTGGATCCTTAGCTCCGCTTCTAATTTGCCCCACATTTTTCAAACTATCATTTAAAAAAAAAAAGATTTCTCAGGTGATCAGTTCCTTTCTATGTTTTGCTGCATTTCCTTTGCCTTCCTTCCTTGAGCTGCAGTGTCTCTGGAGCAACCACTGCAAAATACGAAGGGAATGAATAAGCAGAGCAACTGGTCTCTGGACACCATCTCTGGTACTGGGTAGCAAATACAAATCTGATCTCTTCTCTAAACCAGGGGTCTCCAACCTTAGCAACTTTAAGACTGGTGGACTTCAACTCTCAGGTGGCTGAGGAACTCTGGGAGTTAAAGTCCACCAGTCTTAAAGTTGCCAAGGTTGGAGACCCCTGTTCTAAATGTATTTTATCTTTGGCTGCTTAGAGTTGCTAAGCGTCTGAATTTTGATCCCGTGAGCATGGGGATGCTCCAACGGTCACAAGTGTGAAAAATGGTCATAAGTCCCGATATAGCCAGCGTCCCGATATAGCCAGCTGACGCCATCGCTGGCTATTGGGGGCGAATCACTCACCCCCACGGAGAGGGCTCGTAACTTGGGCGTCCTCCTGGACGCACGGCTGTCTTTAGAAGATCATTTGACGGCCGTGGCCAGGGGGGCTTTTTATCAGGTTCGTCTGATACACCAGTTGCGCCCCTTTCTAGATCGGGACTCCCTACGCACAGTCACTCAGGCACTCGTCACTTCCCGCCTGGACTACTGCAACGCTCTCTACATGGGGCTCCCCCTGGGGTGCACCCGGAGGCTCCAGCTGGTCCAGGACGCGGCCGCGCGGGGGATTATGGGGGCGACGAGGCGCTCCCATGTGACACCTCTCCTGCGCGAGCTGCACTGGCTCCCGGTGGTCTTCCGGGTGCGCTTCAAGGTGTTGGTGACCACCTTTAAAGCACTCCATGGCTTAGGGCCGGGGTACTTATGAGAGACCGCCTTCTGCCACCAATAGCCTCCCACCGGCCAGTACGCTCGCACAGAGTGGGCCTCCTCAGAGTGCCGTCCGCCAGACAATGTCGGCTGGCGACCCCCAGGGGGAGACCCTTCTCTGTGGCGGCACCCACCCTCTGGAACAACCTCCCCCCAGAGATACGTACAATAACAGACCTCCGGATTTTTCGTCGGGCCCTGAAAACCTATTTATTTCACCTAGCTGGGCTGGCTTGAGTTAAATTTTAAATTGACTTTAAATTGTGTTGTTTTAATTTACGGCCAAAATATTTAATTATTTTAAACTGTTTTTGTATGTTCTGTTTTTTACTTTGGCTGTTCACCGCCCTGAGTCCTGTTTGGAGAAGGGCGGTATAGAAATGGAAACAAACAAACAAACAAACAAATAAATAAATAAATAAATAAGTCACTTTTTTCCAGTAACTTTGAATGGTCACTAAATGAACTGTGGTAAATCGAGGACTATCTGTAGTCCACCACCTATGTAATGCAAGAATGTCCCACAGGTGTTTTTTTCAAAAAGCAATTGGCCTTTGGTTTTTCCTTGAAGACATTTCACTTCCCCTCCAAGAAGCTTCTTCAGTTCTGAGAACTGAAGAACTGAACCGAACTGAGAACTGAAGAAGCTTCATGGAGGAGAAGCGAAATGTCTTCAAGGGAAAACCAAAGGCCAGTTGCTTTTTGAAAAAAACACCTTTGGGACAGCCATGACCTGGATGTCTGAGAATCTCCATAGATGTAATGGAGGAAATCCCCCCCTGGGGATTAGTCCATCGGCCACTGCTTTTCATCTTCCTGTGACTCAGTTTACATTATGTCAGTGGCAAGCTAGAATAAAGGTTCTACGACATGGGAAATCCTTCAAGAGGCTAAAATTCCTCTCTTAAACTTTCTTAATGATTACTGTAAATAAAGGCACAATTTGCCCCGCGTCAACTTGTAACCTCTGCTCTTGTGTCTCCCGCAGTCCTGTGGTGTGGATTTTGAGGTGAAGGCGTTTTGTGCTCAAGACCCAGAAGAGAAAATTTCTAAGAAGTAAAGCCAGCAATTTTTAACCTTTAGTTATTTACTGTATGTCATTCATGAAACAGTTCCACGGTTAACCAGACCAAAAGAGATGACTCTGTATTCAAACGTGCTTTATCTTGTATCGTAGCCTGTTAAACATTTGTGTCCTCTTTCATTCTGATTAGGTTGCAAATACTTCTCAACTCTAGTTGTGCAAAGAGGCCTTCGTGCCTTTGGTTAGCCAGTCTAGTAGATAAGAGGGAGGGTTAGAGGGGTCTCTTCAGAATGGTGGCATTTGTCCTCCTTGTTTTTGGAGGACGAAAAACATGGCACTGATTCTGATGAGTTGGAAGGGCAAATGAACTCGTTTTAGCTGTTGACATCCAGATACTCCTTGAGGATGGCTAACTAGTGGCCAGACATGGGATACCGCCTCTTTGCTGGGTTTTGGGCTCCTGGCTGCAAGTTAACGTTGCAGTCAAATGCTTGGTATGGGGGAAGGGGTATTGTAGCTGCCTCTCCTTCCCCTCAAATGTCTGCAAATTCTGCATAGTTTTCAGGCCTTGCTGATCCATCACACCTGAAAGTATCCCTCCCTTCCTACAGTTTTATTCTCCCCCAAACTAGGGGTGTGTGTGTGTCCCACTTTTGGGATGCTTTCACTACTCTTCCCCCCTTGGACTCAAATTTCATTCGTCAGACTGTTGTCTAAACTGTGTCTCTTCCTCCTGTCTCCAAAAATCATTTTCACTTGGTCTCCATGCTCCAATTCCAGTCTTCCCTATGGCTATTTTCACCTTATTCTCCAGGTTGAAACATTTCTGGGAAGTGGGGTGAAAGGTAAAAGACCAAGGCTGCATGAAGTATTTCCAGCTTCTCTTTAGAGCCTGGGGGAGGGAGAGAGGGGGGGGGAGAGAGAGTGAGAGAGAGAGGGAGAGAGAGAGGGAGGGAGAGGGAGGAAAGAAGAGAGAGGGAGGGAGGAAGGAGAGAGAGAGGGAGGGAGGGAGGGGAGAGGGAGGGAGGGAGGAAGGGGAAAGAGGGAGGGAGGGAGGGGAGAGAGGGAGGAAAAGAGGGAGGGAGGGAGGAAGGGGAGAGAGAGGGAGAGAGGGAGAGAGAAGACAGGGAGAGGGAGGGAGGAAGAGAGGGAGGGAGGGAGGAAGGAAGGAAGGGGAGAGGGAGGGAGGGAGGGAGAGGGAGGGAGGGAGGGAAAGGGAGGGAGGGGAGAGAGGGAGGGGAGAGAGGGAGGGAAAGAGGGAGGGAGGAAGGGGAAAGAGAGGGAGGGAGAGAGGGAGAGAGAGAGGGCGAGCTTCATGTTTCTGATTGGTTCAAGAGGCTTTGATGCTCTCTGCCCTTGTCCAGGTTGGCAGGGTTAACCTTGATTGATTTTTTTCCTATCTGAGCCTTTGTGGGACAGGATTCTTCCCTCACTGTTATTTTCTATGGTAGTTTACAAATTCAGCAAAGCCGAAAGAATACTTCACCAGGATTCCCTCTCCTGCCTCTCCTTGTGGCTGTGGAGTGCTGACCCCCCGTTTCATCTGCTTCCAGGAACTCCGTGCGGCTGGTCATCCGGAAGGTGCAGTTCGCCCCCACCCTCACGGGCACCTCGCCCAAAACTCAAGTAAACAAGCAGTTCATGATGTCAGACAAGCCGCTGCACCTCGAGGCGTCCATGGACAAGGAGGTCGGTGTCTTCTCAGTCGCTGCCATGCTGAAGGTCTCGGTCCTCGGGATGGGACAATTCGCCAACTCACCATGGCCCCTCTCACCGTGGGACAATTCAGCAGTTCAATTTTATTGTTTAAAATAATTTAAAAACTATTTTAATTTTTGTTATTCACGTTTCATTTTGTCCCTCCTTTGGCGTCCTTTCTTTAATGTTCCAGCATTTCTTTGATTTTAGTGTCATTCTTATTCTGTGGCAAATTGTCCCACAGCGAGTTGGCCATGGTGAGTTGTCCTAGATCAGTGTTTCTCAATTTTGGAAGCTTGAAGATGGGTGGACTTCAACTCCCAGAATCCCCCAGCCAGCGCTGCTGGCTGGGGGATTCTGGGAGTTGAAGTCCACCCATCTTCAAGCTACCCAAGGTTGAGAAACACTGTCCTAGATGCTCTGTCCTGGCCCCGTCTCCTTTCAGACAGGCTCACGTTCTCTCCTTGAAGCTCTGTTTGGTAATCCCAACTCTTGCGGGAACCCCTGGCTCTTGGCTCCTGGTTCATTGAAACTGCGGGACCCTCCAGAGTAGTATGTGCATTTTTCACAGGTGCTACTCTGTCATCGACTTTTTCTGATTTTACCCACGTTTATTGTCTTCCTAAGACTGGATTTCTTCTAATCATAGATGGGTTGGTTTGCAGTGTAGCTTCACAAGATTAGAAGGGAAAGAGGGCAGAGGAGCTTGCTAAATGGGGCCCCTCTCCAGAATTACGAGGGTGCTGATTTTCTATCTGATTTTAGTAACCTATTGTGATTTCAGATTTATTACCATGGGGACCCGATTGGAGTGAATGTGGACATAAACAATACTACCAGCAAGATTGTGAAGAAAATTAAAATATCAGGTAAGGGACAAATTAAACAAGCCATGGAAGCAGCCCATTCATGGGGGAATCGGCTATTGCCCAGTCGGACCCTGTGTCCACCTCCGTCTTTTTAACCTTTTGCATCACCCAGTAATTCTCCATCTGACTTGGTCACCAGATGAAGGTTGGAAGCCCTGGACCTTATGATGTTGAATGACTTTAAAAGTCATGCCTTGGGGGTAAGAGAGCCAGAGTTTGTGGCCTTTGTGGCAGCGGTGAAATTCACTTACCTTCTCTAGCGGTTTGAGAATTTCATAAGGCTGGAAAAGACCTCCAGGTCTTCTAGTCCCCGAGGCAGGTGGTCAAGTGGGTGGTCTATTCTATTCTTGAAAACCTTGAAAAATGATGGAGGTTTCCCAATTTACACATCTCTACCAACATCACAAAGTCTATAAATGCGCTAGAGCAGAGGTCCCCAACCTCTGGTCCGTGGACCAGGCCGCAGGATGCCAGAAACCTTGGCCACGCAAACAAGTGAAGCCCCATCCCCTGGATGCAGGCAGCATGCGAAACCACACGCCCTGCGGTCCGTGGAAAATCCTCTCTCCACGGAAGTGGTCCCTGGCACCCAAATGTTTGGGGGCCACTGCACTAGACAACCAAAAAGACATTGTACATCATTGCTTAATTCCCTGCTCAGCTTATATCACAGATTGAACATTGCATGTATTCCAAAATACACGACTTCCATCATTCATTGTGCATTACGGGCATAATGATCCCCAATCCCATCTTCACATTAGCGTAAACCATTTCATAACTTGAGCTCAAGCAGTTTATTACACAACATTCAGGACCCGCGAATGTGGTTCTGGAAAAAGCATCCATGGATCCTTCACTAATTTTGTAATCTTTCACCAACAATCACCACAGTCACGTTTTGAGATGTTTTCCTTTGCCAGGGACATACATTGTAAACTCGCTTAAATCACATATTCAGTACAGATCTTTTTCTAAGCAGATATTCACCAAACAATCATCGTTCTCATTCATTGTTGGTTATCCAGCTCTCTGGAACCAGTTACCTCCTGAGATCCGGACTACCCCCACCCTATTGGCCTTCCGGAAAGCGGTGAAGACCTGGCTTTTCCGGCAGGCCTGGGGCCGTTGATCTCGCTGTTGCAATCTTGCGAGATCTGGCCATGAATGGTGTGCATGGGCTTTTAATGTTTTAAAAATGTTTTTATAATGTTTTTAAATAATTTTCCTATGTTCTTTGTTGTATTATTTTTTGCTGTAAGCCGCCCAGAATCCCTTGGGAGTTGGGCGGCATAGAAATTTGATAAATTAAATTAAATTAAATTAAATCTGAATGGCCAAATCAGTTTTTTTGAACCATGATTCACTGCTCACATTCCACCAACTTAGTAGAAGGTACATGTAGTGTACTAACAGAATAGCAGAGTTGGAAGGAACTTAGTCCAACCTTTTGCTCAAATTGACACACTCAAAATATGCGGATGCTCCATCACCGGAGGTTTTTAAGAAGAGATTGTCCAGAATGGTATATCTTCTGCCTGAGCAGGGGATTGGACTAGAAGACCTCCAAGGTCCCTTCCAACTCTGTTATTCTGTTATTCTGAAATATTAAAGTATTAGGGACACAGTTCCACCTGCATGTTTTAATAAACTTGTAATATCTGTGTAAAATCCCCCACTCCCTACAACCTTAGAGGATTACCACTGATCTACGGTGTCTCCTTTTCTCTCCAGTTGACCAGCTGACAGATGTGGTTCTCTATTCCCTGGACAACTATACGAAGACGGTCTGCTCAGAGGAATTTGTGTAAGTGGCCTGTCTTTGGTAGGTGGGAGTCAAGGAGAAGAGAGGGCGGTGGGTCCAGTCTTGGTAGAACGTTCTCTTGGGGCTTTGGCTAAAGACAGCAGTTGTAAGCAGAGCATCTCTGATGGTCTTCTGTTTTGCCCCGAAACATGCTGTATATATATGTGTGTTTTATTCATGTTTGAATTTTTAAAGACATTTTGGAAAATGGAATCTTTATAGTTGGATATCGTATGGAGATATGAAAGCCCTTGACAAGGGAAAAGGTCACTCCTGAATTGAGGTGGGGGGAATGCATTCCCCCCCAAATGGAGGAAATGGCTGTTTAGGTGATCTGATTGTTCAGAGGCTAAAGTAGGGGTTAATGAAATTGCTCGATTTGGATGAATTGGGGATAATTCCAGTGAATTCAGGAAAGGAGGGATCATTCGGCCTCATGCCATGAAGTTGTCTGTTTTGATGCATCGGAGCGGATCTGTCCCTCTCGCCTTTTCCAGTGCATACGCACGCAGTAAAGCCCCTCCTTTGAACGCACAAGGGGCCCACAGAATGGGAGTGCAGGCGTGTAAGTCACATGTTCCTTGATTCAAGTCTATTTCTCTTCTGGGGAAAAATGATTTTCTCCATCGTTGCCAAGCTAGAGTTTTCGCAAGCATCAGCAGAGCCCAGCAGCTTCTCGTCCACTGATCTTGCCTCCCTTTTCCCACAGGGAGAACGTGGCTGCAAACTCCACTTTCTACAAAACGTTCACAGTGACTCCCTTGTTGTCCAAGAATCGCGAGAAGCGTGGTTTGGCTCTGGATGGGAAGCTGAAGCACGAGGACACCAACCTGGCTTCCAGCACCATGTAAGAGGAAACGCCTTCTCCCTCCCTCCCTCCCTCCCTCTGGCTATTGCTCCCCAGCTCTTCCAACGTCTCTCCTTCTTTATCCTTAGTCTGAGGCCTGGGATGGACAAAGAGGTTCTGGGCATCCTGGTGTCCTACAAAGTGAAGGTCACCTTGGTGGTATCGAGAGGAGGGTGAGTCTTTTTTTCCAGAAGAACAGTGTGAAAAAGCCCCCTTTGGATTCTGCCTCCGTCTCCCTCTGTCCCCCCTCCCCACACTTTTCCTTGGGGAACTCAGCCCCACTTGACATTGGGACATGCCTAGCCATTAGTGGGGTGTGGGGGTGTGGGTGGGAGTTTCCGTGGCTTTGAGAGGCAATCTGCTCAGAGAGCCGGTCCAGAGCCTTTGCCCACTGCCTGGGCTTCCTTGGCTCTGTTCCTGGCAGGTTCTTGCCTGGTATTCTGATTCTGTTTCATTCGTATGATCTGCTAGGTCAAGTACTTGACTTGCAACAGTTCATTTAATGACCGTTTGAACTTACAATGGCACTGAACAAAGTGACTTCTTATCGTATTGTCACACTTATGACTGTTGCAGCATCCCCATGGCCACGTGACCAAAATTCAAGATGCTTGTCAACTGACTCATACTTATGACGGTTGCAATGTCCCAGGGTCACGTGATCCCCTTTTGCAACCTTCTGACAAGCCAGGTCAATGGGGGAGCCAGATTCACTTAACAACCGTGTTACTAACTTAGCAACTGCAGTGATTCACTTAACAACGGTGGCAAGAAAGGTTGTAAAGGGGGGTAAAATTCACTTAACAACTGTCTCGCTTAGCATCAGAAAGTTTGGGCTCGATTGTGGTTGTAAGTCGAGGACTTCCTGTACACATATGGGCAGCCTTTAGTTTTAAATGTTATCACGACTGATATATATTAACAACGTGATATGTGACATTAAATTAAAGGAGAAAAAGTTGTGGAGAACCATCTCAAATGGCTCGAGAGGCCTCTTCCCCGTCCATTTGCTAAAGGCAAGCAAACCCTCATTCAAGTATTCATCCGCAGTCTTGAGCTGCAAAGATCTTCCAGAATTGTGTGATGGTTATTCTCTTTCTTTAATAGCCCATCGTTCTTGAGCTCTCGATCAATTCGAAACCCAGCTAGCTTTGGCTGATCTTTACAAAATGAGGCTGGGTCAGCCTTTCTTAGGTGGGAGACCCACAGGGCGTTCCAGGGGGATAGACTAGATTGGGAAAATAGTAGCCCACCACCCAAAGCAGGTCAGAAAGAGATCAAGCAAACACGGGAATGATTTCATTCTTTCTTCAACAGACTGGAGCTTACATGCTAAGACGAAGCTCGGCATCCTTGCCATGCATGCATTAATCAAACAACGCTGATTAATGTTGCAGGGAGTTTGGGCCTCTACTTAATGCTTCTAGCTGGCCTGTTAAACTGTGTAACTAGAATAATCGGAGAAGTTTAATCAAGGAAGTGTAGCAATTTCAGTCTATTTGCACAATTCCTTTGTGCCTATATTGGACAGAAATTGGAAGATTGGAGGCTGAACTCCAGCAATTTACTGGCAAAAAAACAGCAATGGAGAGTTGCTGTTCTGAGAGCCAATTTGGCTTAGTGGAGAAGGTGCCAGGCTAGAAACCAGGAGACGGTGAGTTCTAGTCCCTCCTTAGGCATGAAAGCCAGTTGGGTGCCTTTGGGCCAATCACTCTCTCAGCCCAGTCCACCTCACAGGGTTGTTGTGGGGAAAATAGGAGAAGGAAGGAGTATTAGGGATGTTCACCACCTTGAGTGGTTTATAAGAATAATACAGGCAGAAAATAAATAAATAAATAAATAAATAAATAAATAAATAAATAAATAAATAAATAAATTGAATGAATGAATGAATGAATGAATGAATGAATGAATGAATGAATGAATGAATGAATACCGGTAAATAAAAATATAAATAAAATATCTCCCCTTTCATATATGTGCAGTACCCTTTGTGTATTCCATACTGAGCCTTCCTTCTTTCCACAGCATCCTGGGAGATCTCACATCAAGGTAAGTACGGATTTATTGATTACTAAATCAGTTTATTCCCAGTTGTTTTGAAAGGTGCCTGGCTTAAGCTTTGCGGACTGTGCTCTTGAGTGGGTGCCGTCATGCTGCGATACCTTTGAGGTTGGTGGGTTATTGGAGGGCCAGTAAACTGGCTCTCAGGGTAGTCCCTGGATTAGAGATTGTGCTTGCATAGAAGAAGAGTGTGAACAATTTGGGCTGTGATTCCTGGTCAGAATGTACCAAGATGTGCCATTCCTGCCCTCACCATTATCAGAGAGCGCCACCCACGGCATAAAGGTAGTTAAAGGCTGGTGACCCAGTGTGGAGTTTGCTCTTATTAAGGAGCAGGTGTGAAAGCCTCGGTTGACCAGAGCCAGGATGGCTGGCCAGGTTCAGTCTCTGTGGGCCCACCTGCTGGCAGCCACAGCCTAGGCAAAATGGCAACGTAGAATAAGAAGAGTCAATGTATAGCATATAAGGAAGCCAAGAATGCAACGTACGTTGTGTCTATGAGTCTGTGAGAAAGGGGAAAGCTCAAGAAATATTAGACTGAGACTGGTCTGATTTTGTGGAGCTGATGAACACATAAAGTGAAGTGAAAGTGTGGGTTTAATGATAGTTACAAGCACTAAAAATACGTCAGAAGCTCTTAGTGTCATTTGGGTTGCTTGGATGTGTATGGAAGGAGGCAGAGCAGAACTCTGCAACAGCCCCTTGGGGCTTCCAGTCAGTGGTCCATGGAGCTGTGCCTGCGTCCACGGCCTCTCCAGGATGGGTGGGCTGCAATGCCTGGTTCTCACCTTGTTAAATGTACACAGAAGCCAATGGAAGAAGTGATCTGGCAGGTGGGGCTTAGGTGTCCCCAGTGTACTTGGTCAGGGGAACTCATGCCAGGATCAATCACCACCTGGCTGGAGGATAGAAATGTGTTGGGACTCTAGGCAACCTGAGACATCTGAAGAAGGCCTGCTGAGAGTCCCTTCTCATCTAGGTTTCATTGGAAGTGCAGGACCTTCCTTCCTTCCTTCCTTCCTTCCTTCCTTCCTTCCTTCCTTCCTTCCTTCCTTCCTTCCTTCCTCCCTCCCTCCCTCCCTCCCTCCCTCCCTCCCTCCCTCCCTCCCTATGACAGCATAGGTTGCCCCACAGGGGTGGAAGGCAGTTTCCCTTCTTGTCATTGGAACTGCAGAAGCTGTCTCTCCCCAATCTTCCTTAGGCCCCAGCTTATTGGTCAATGGGGCTTCCTCCAAGCATGTGTATTTCTGTTGCATATTTCATTGTTTGTTTTTTAAAAAAATCAATTATTTATTATTGGGTTTCTTTTTATTCTGTTGCGTGTGGCCCAGGGTCATAAGATCAGTCAGTTAAAAACTACTTAAATAAAGCAAATGCACCTGTAAAAAACCTAAATGAATTTTGCATTAAAGAACATTCTGTGTCTCCTTTGGCTAAATTGATGTGGTTTCCTTTTCAGTGATGTCTCTGTTGAGATGCCGCTTATCCTGATGCATCCTAAGCCCCCCGAAAGTAAGTGTTGTCTAGGAAGCCCCCCGGCCTCGCTGTCTCAAGACCAGGGGGTTTTGGGGGAATGCCAGGCGCGGGGAAATGCTCCAGTTCTCCAAACTGGAATCAGCCACAGGCCCCCCTCCTTCAGTGATGGGAGAAATCCAGGGGCCACTGATGGAGGGGGGGGGCAATGCAAAGGGCCTGTCTTTGGGGGTAACCCTTCTCCCCAAAGGACCCAAAGCAGGCAGCAAATGTTTGCCTTTGGGAGAGGATTTCATGCTGCTCTTAGAAATGGACATTGGAACCAGGTTCTTTATAGAGATGCACTTTCCCCATTCTTAAAAGCATAAAAAAGGCTGCCTGGAACACATTGGCCTCCCCCTTCCTTCCAGCAGAGACCCCCAAGCCTTCGAAAGTGGCCCCTCCCTGCCCTGCCCTTGCGGGGATCAGCTTCTCCCAGCAACAACCAGGACCTGCCGGGGACTCCGGTTCATGGGCCCTTCAAATTCTCTGGTCCATTGGAGCCAAAGGATCACTATGGATTACTGACTCTCCCTTTTCCACATCTCTGCTAAAAACACATCTAGATATCAGACTTAATACATGGCAGATTTTACAGGGGAAAAAACTGCAGGGGAAAAAAAAATCAAAACCCACTTTCTAGACTTCCAGCCATCTTTTCAGAAGGGCAGGTAAGAGGGTCCCGAGACCAACCTGGGGAATCAGAATGAGACTCTGGGCAAACCACAGCCAAGGAGGTCGTGGTAACCAGGAGGCTGACAGGAAGGAGCTGCTTCCCGTCCCAGAGGGGCAACAGGCAGCCTCCCTCAGCTAGCCATGGCCTCCCCTTCTTCCCACTCTCCCTGCGTCTCGCTCCTTTGTGAGAAGAATATTGAAATTCCAAGTCGGTGGAGGGCTGGATTCCTCTCCTGATTATTTAAACCAGGGGTCTCCAACCTTGGCAACTTTAAGCCTGGCGGACTTCAACTCCCAAAGTGGCTGGGGAATTCTGGGAGTTGAAGTCCGCCAGGCTTAAAGTTGCCAAGGTTGGAGACCCCTGGTTTAGGGGAGGTGCAATTGATTGGAAGTTCTCCCTAAAACCTTAAAGTTGCCAGGTTGGAGACCCCTTGATTTAAACGCCTTTTTCATTTTATGAAAATTCCGAGAATTGAAGTCCTGAAAGTTGCGAAGGTTGAGACACGCTGGTCTAAAGCAGAGATTCTCAACCTTAGCAAGATTTTTTCATTTATGAAAAAAAAAAAATGAAATGGGGTTCTTTTTCCAAGCCCGGACTTCCAACCGCTGGATCAGTGGTGGGATTCAGCCGGTTCGCACCACTTCGGGAGAGCCGGTTGTTAACTTTCTGAGCAGTTTGGTGAACTGGTTGTTGGAAGAAATCATTAGGGCAGAGAACCGGTTGTTAAATTACTTGAATCCCACCATTGCGCTGGATCCTTCCTCATCCAATGATCAGCCCCCTCTCAGTCGCCTCTTCCCCCCTCCCCCCAGGAGTTCTGATCATTTTGGTGCCAAGGGAGGGAGCCTGACCACATATTTAAATGGCACCATTGATGCTCCAGAATGGAGTGGTTCCAACACCAGTGCCCGAAGGTAAACAATAACACCCCTCTAACAAACAAAACACACACACACAAACAAATACACACATATCAATAATTAGCAAGTGCATCTAACTGCCAGAGCCCAATGCTGGGGAAGCACCTGGACTTCCAGACCTTGCAAAAGGCTAAATTCCTTGAATAATCTCCTTTTTTTATTGCCCCCGGCCCCACTGACAAGAGTTGTTTCATGAGGGGCAAATCCAGTGGTGGGATTCAGCCAGTTCGCACTTATTTGGGAGGACCGGTTGTTATCTTTCTAAGCAGTTCGGAGAACCAGTTGTGGGAAGAAATCTTATTTTGTTTTTCTCCACTTTACAGGGCTAATCCTGTAAGGAAGGCAGGAAGGAAACATTCTGCTGGTGTTTCTAGCCTAACCTTTATTGCCTTGCTTATAGAAATTGCCTCTCTGGTTAACCCTTATTATATTGTAACAGCTAAGGCGAAGCGCCCATCAACGTGAGTGATGTTGAGTTGACCACACCCACACAACCCTGAGCCACGCCTACCCAGCTGGTCATTAGGGCAGAGAACCGGTTGTTAAATTATTTGAATCCCACCATTGGGCAAATCCCATCAGTTGGAGGGCTGCACCAGGCTGAAGGTTGACCTGAGAAGTGGACCTGCTTGCTTGGTGACTCTGTGTGCGTTGGTGTGTGTGTGTGTGTGTTGCACCTGGCCAGCTAATAGGTACAGATGGGCAGGGAGTTTTTGTTCAATTCATCGTGATTAATGTGACTAAATGGCGCCTGCATTTCTCTTTCATCCTCTGCCTCTTCCTGATTGACAGCAATAACCAGGTAAGGAAAGAGGGCTCCACATTAGAATTGGCAGCATGTCATTATGGATAATTCGTTCTCCAAAATAAATTTAGCTCTGACAAAAACTCGCTGTTGTTAAGAATGGGCGATTCTTCTGACTGCCCCAAAACATAATTTTATGCAATTTTACCAAACTTCCAACTTCCATGAAAAGTTAATTAATTGGAAAGCTTATGATATTCTCGTGTTTCACTGTAGAAGAAAAATGTGGCGATCTTGTTGTACATTTTTATCCGAGAGTCTTTAGACCAGAGTTTCTCAACCTTGGGAACTTGAAGATGGGTGAACTTGAATTCCCAGAATTCCCCATTGCTGGCTGGGGAATTCTGGGCATTGAAGTCCACCTGTCTTCAAGTTGCCAAAGTTGAGAAACTCTGCTTTAGACAAACCTATCCCCTTAAATCCTATTTATAGATTCTTACCTGTTGAATGAGTATCTGAAACTGCTGAACCAATATCAATAGCTTGTTGTGTTCAGCCCCACTCCTCCCTCCCGCTGCCCATCTGGGAGAACAGATTTCCACTGGTGGCACCCAAGGAGCCCCCACCCCTCAGACCCCAAGAACCAGGAAAGAAACCCGAAAGCTCCAAGAGCTGGTCCTTTCAGCTCTGCTTCCTTCCAGTCTCCTCAATTCCCAGTATTTGCATCAGAGCGGGAGCTCTGGGCTGAGCAAACGGGTGGGCCTGGTTGCGCATGGAATGGTGGGAATTGCTATTCACCCTTGTCCTGGAAAACGTTCCCTGGGCAGAAGAGTTGAGGGAATGAGGGCTTGAAGGCAAGACCAGAGACTGATTCTATCGTAGCTTGGACTCTCATTTTGAAACCTGGCTTTCGTTTTCCGTGATTTTCAGTGATGACATTATGGTTGAGGAATTCGCCCGCCAGAAACTCGGAGGAGAAGGGGAAAGTGAGGACGAGGAGGAAGGAGGAAAAAGCTAATGCTCAACTGTCTTCAGTAGGGGCCACTCCAGTGTTTCAAAGCCGAAATTATTTAGGGCATTTTCATGAGTTCCGTGCATTTTACCTTAATATTTCAGTATTGTGTTTGTAATGTGATAATTTCTCGTAAGCCTATTGTAAGGATCGCCTCTCCTTCCCACTTAAGAAAGTAAGAACTCTTGAAACGTGGTTGTTCAAAAGAATTCTTTTATTAAGCAGAAGTGAAAGCCATCCAGTTAAAGCACGATCTGGATACCCTTAGGCAAGACAAGTAGGATTAAAGCAGTAGAGACCCCTCCCTTTAAGCCAGAATGCAGATTTTAACCAATACACAAGTGTGAAGATGTTTTCTTTCCTAGCTTCCCTGAGAACCCGAACAACCGTGCATTCACACTGTTATTCTTTAAAGTGAAACAACCCACATGGCTATCATGAACATTCCTCCACGTTAAGAGGATTTCAGGGCTCTTTGGCACCAGGATATAGGTTGTAAAATATCTGTTGACACAGGCACTGCGATTAAATCGAATCCAAGTCTCCCCCATCCTCCAATTGAATGGCAGTATCACTTTTAGGGATCTGACACCTATTTTTTCCGCTGTGTTTAATGCGTTTTGCAAAGACTCACTGTACTCCGATGTTTTTCCCCTAAGCCTGAAAGCATGAAGGAGAAAGCCAGCCATGCACCAAGGTGGCTCCTCCACGCCTTCATTTTGCCTGCTTCCTTTCCCCAAGCCCGGCCTTCCAGCCGCTGGACCCTTCCTGATCCAATAAACAGTCCCCCCTCTCAATTGACTCCCCCCCCAGGAGATTCTGATCATTTTAGTGCAGTTGGAGCTGACCTGACAACCCTTTCCTAAGAATTATTGGTATTATTGGAAAAAGCTGATTATCCAGATATCCTGTGATTGTGTGAATAAATGTTATTCTATCAAAAGGCTTTGCTGGACATGTGTTTATGTTTAAACTCGGTTACTGATGACTGACTCATTACCTCTGCTGGAAGTTGGCTGTGAGCTTCCACTATCCTTTCCTGTGAAGTAAACTTTTCTCAGGTTGCTTTTGAAATTCCCTCCTATCAGTTTGAGGTTATGCCCCTGTGTTCTTAATTTTTGCATAATACTGAAAAGACTGCCTTCTAGAACTTTATTCTCACCCTTAATATAGTTAACCCTATATAGTTAACCCTAATATAGTTAGCCCTACTAAGCAGGTATATACAAAAGCATGAAGGCTATTGCTTAACACATTGTAAGCCGCCCTGAGTCTCCAGAGAAGGGCAGCATATAAATCAAGTAAATAAATAAATAAAATAAATAAATAAATAAAGGTTTCAATCATGTCCTTTTCCCTTTTCTGTCCTCCAGGCTGCAGATATTCAGTCCTTCCAATCTCTCCTGATACGTTTTGTCTCTCAGACTTTGCACAGTTTTGTGCTCGTCTCTGGACTCAGTCTTACTAATACCTTTTTAATTTTTTTTTTTTAATTTGATTTATATGCCGCCCTTCTCCGGAGACTCAGGGCGGCTTACAATGCGTTAAGCAATAGCCTTCATACTTTTGTATATTTATACAAAGTCAGCTTATTGCCCCCACAAACTGGGTCCTCATTTCACCTACCTTTGAAAGGATGGAAGGCTGAGTCAACCTTGAGCCTTGGAGAGATTCGAACCAGCAGAAATTGCAGGCAGCTGTGTTAATAACAGGGTGCACTAAACCCCTGTACTATCAAGGCTCTTTTAAAAAAGATCCTTCTCACACTTACTGCTGTTGAAGTAGGTACCGCCCATTCTGTGCCTATGCATTTGATTTTTCTTGCATAAGTGTAAAACCTTTTCTCACTGCTAAATTCCATTTTTTTTTGGATGGGGCCCACTCTTCAAGTCTGTCAAGGTCCTTTTGGAACTTGAACCCATCCTCTAAAGTGTTGGCTATTCCTGCCAGCTTGGTGTGGTCTGTGGATTTGATGAGTTCCCCTCATTTATTTCTTCATCTAAATCAGTGTTTCTCAACCTTGGAAGCTTGAAGATGGGTGGACCTCAACTCCCAGAATCCCCCAGCCAGCTGGCTGGGGGATTCTGGGAGTTGAGGTCCACCCATCTTCAAGCTTCCAAGGTTGAGAAACACTGATCTAAATCATGGGGAAAAAAAGAATCCTTGAGATAGATTGATGGAGACATGTCACTCATGGGAAAAAAAAAAAATCCAACCCAGGCCAGGCCAGGCCAGCTGTCCCAGTGGACCTAAGCAACCAATTTCAAATTGTGAGTGCTCTGGAGGTTTGTAAGAAGCGATTGGACAGCCATTTCTCTGGAGTGGTATAGGCAGTGTTGGCGAATGGGAGTGTGTGTGCGCGGGGGAGTGCCGGAAACTGGAAGAGCAGCGGAAGCTGAGCTGCTGGTTTTTGGCGCGTGCATGCCCGGCGGCCACCTGGTCTTCCGGTTTCTGGCACGCTTGTGCGCACGAAGACCAGCTAGCCAGCACGCATGCGCGCACCAGAAACCAGAAGCTCAGCTTCCTGGCGCATGCAGGCATGCTGGGGAGCTGCTCTTCCAGTTTCCAGTTCTCCCGTATGTGCGAAGACCATTTAGCCAGCACGCATGTGCACGCTGGAACCTTGAAGAGCAACAGGCGATGGCTGGTGCGCCTGGAGAGATGACTCTGCATGCCACTTCTGGCACATGTTCGCCATCACGGGTGTAGGGTCTCCTGTTTGAGCAGGTGCCTGTACTAGAAGACCTCCAAGGCTTTGCTCTGCTCTACTCTTCTATTGCAGTCTAGCTAAACAGAGGCACATTTCTTAAAAGCGGCAGCTGGCTCAGATTGCTAGATAATGTCGGAATCAGAGATTGAAACCTGATAAAATTTGGAAGTACGCTGATTGTTTACCCTGACACCCCAAAGAAATCTCAGCCGGATACAACCGCAAGGAAGTTATAAAACCATCATGTTTCTGAGCATGTTGAGCCTGGATAGCTCAACAGACAGAGCTCTGTAATTTAACACCAGCTGCCTGCAATTAAAGTAAGATCGAATCTCGCCAGGCTCAAGGTTGACTCAGCCTTCCATCCTTTCTAAGGTAGGTAAATTGAGGACCCAGATTGTGGGGGCAATAAGCTGACTTTGTAAAAATATACAAAAGGATGAAGGCTATTGCTTAACGCATTGTAAGCCACCCTGAGTCTCTGGAGAAGGGCGGCATATAAATCAAGTTAAAAAAAAAAATCAGCATCGACTGCAATGCCAGCATTCAGAGCTCCTTTCAATGAATTAACAGGATTTGCTTTCTTTCACCAATAAATCCGGAGGGTTCGTGAGTCTTTGACCCCGATGGCTCCATTATTTTCTCAATGGAGACAATTCCAAGTATGACAGAGGGTGGGCCTGAGGGATGCTGATTTTTGAGAAGGGAAACAGGCAGTCCTCATTTAGCAACGGCTTCGTTTAGCAACCATCTGCAGCTACAGTGGTGATGGAAAAGCAATTTTGCAATCAAACCTCACATTTATGACGACCTTGTAAAGCAATCAATCATTTTTATCTTGGCCGCAGACCAACATTTAACTAATCACGTATCAATTGCACTAAAATAGAAATAATTTAAAAAATAACAACCTGATAAACTGAAATAGCAATAGCACTTAGACTTATATACCGCTTCACAGTGCTTTACAGCCCTGTCTAAGCGGTTTACAGAGTCAGCATATTTCCCCCAACAATCTGGGTCCTCATTTTACTGACCTCGGAAGGATGGAAGGCTCAGTCAATGTTGAGCTGCAATGGTAAGACTCGAACTGCCAAATTGCAGACAGCCAGCAGTCAGCAGAAGTAGCCTGCAGGATTGCACTCTAACCACTGCACCACCATGATAAAATAAGGTAAAATTACAAAGAACTGGTATTAAAATGCCATAGAATCCCAAAACAGGAAAAAAAAAAAAAAAGCAGTAAAGGAAAACTGAAGTTATAAGCCCTGTCCCAGTTCCACTCAGTGACTCTTGGCTTAATGACTGAGTTGTTGCTCCCAATCCTGGTTGCTAAACAAGGACTACCTGTTGCTAACCAGACTGCTGTTTCATCCACTGTTTACCAATTACATTTTTTATTACTGATCATCTCCAGCCTCAACTTTTATTGTCCAAACTATAGAAGAGGGTTGAGGAATATTTTCCCCACCCAGCTGGGCAGCAGGCAGATGCTGCCCTCTGGTGGCCCACGAGGCTAATGCACAGCTTGGAGCAACAATGAAAAGTCCATTGTGTGATGTGGCTGCCCTTCAACATTTAACCCCCATTCTCTAAAAGCAGCAAAGGCTTTTAATGTTGTCTTTATTGTTATTTTAAATGTCAACTAAATTTGAGTCTCTGGTTTTAAAGAGCATGTCAGGACTGCCACCTCACGCCTGCGCTCTGCTATCGTTCAGAGCCAGCCTGCCATGCATCCTGGGGGGGGGGGGGGGTGATGGAATGGGGGTTGCAAATGCTTGGGGGAAAGTGAAACGGGTGGAAATAAGTCTGCTTCTCAGATCCTCAAGGTCGTTTCCCAGGGAGAAGAATGCAGCTGAAAGGCAGCCTACACTCAGAGTGAGGGTATCAAAAACATCAGAAACAGATTGAACGTTGGGGGCTCAATGGGTAATGCCTGGGAGGAGGACATTTCTACCTAGGGACCTGGCAGAGGAATCTCAGTTCTGACTTTGCTCTACTGTATTTCACTTGACCTTTAGTAAACTATTCCTTTCTCAACAAATGGAGTCGAGGATCGTTCTTGCTTAAAGGATCAAGTTGAGGTAGGAGTGACACAGCTCCTCTGAAAGAGATCACCAGGATCAGCTCGCTTCGTAGGGCACTTAGTACCACAAACCAGTGTTTCTCAACCATGGCAACTTTAAGATGTGTGAACTTCAACTCCCAGAATTTCCCAGCCAGCCAAGTTTTTGAAGCCCACACATCTTAAAGTTGACAAGGTTGGGAAAAGCTGCAATAGACCACTGTCAGCGTCTGCAGAATTGTCATCAAATGTTATCACGTTTTCAGCTGGTGCTTGATCATCTTCCTTATTATTGGAATTTTAGACATTTTCAAAAATAATGTTCTGGAAAAGGAGAGGCCAACAAGACCTCCTAAGCAGGTTTCATTCTATCACCTCAAACGTCTTCAGGGACTTCCAAACGTTAACTTCCAGAGCTCAAGAGGATATCTGGGTTCAGTTCTCCACAAACTCCTGAAGAGAATGAAGTACAACTCCAGTTTTGACTGAAGATGCACCAGTGCTGAGGAAAACTAAAAAATTGCCTGAAGGCCTGACATACCAGCCATCTTAACCACTAAAAGGAAAGTGGGCAGCTCAGAAAGCCATTGGTAGAAACTCACCCAAATTTCTATAGAAAAGGATTTTGCTTGCTTTCCTAAGAAACTGTTCTCTCATGTCTGACTTTCAACAAGAGGGCGACCAGGAGCAGATGCTGGGCCCTGTGTCGCTCCTGAGGGCTTTGGGATTGCCCAACCCCAAGGAGCTTGCCCATTGGCCACTGATGGGAGGCTGGAGGATCTTCCCTCACCCGCTTAAACTCTGGTGGGAGGCTGAAGACTCATCCCCCACTTGTCTCAAAGGCACTTTTTCCCCCCTTCAAAAGACAGCTGGAAAAATCCTTGAGGAAGAAGGGGGAAAAAAAACACATTTAACCTCATTCAAGAAGCTTCATCAGTTCTGATGGTGGAGGGATGGAAGGATAGGTACTGGTACGTATACATACCTACGGATAGATACAGGACAGATACCTTTCTTCCATTATGCTGTCATTAGAACTGATGAAGCTTCTTGGATGAGAAGTGAAACATTGTCTCCTTCCTCAAGGAAAAAAAAGTCTGGTTGCTTTTGAAAAAAAAAAGTACCTTTGAGACAACTAGGACATGGATGACTGAGAATCTCCACAGACAAATCCCCCCACTTGGGCTCTAGTGAGAGGCTGGGAATCTTCTATTCACCTCTCCCCATTGCTTGGCTCTGGTGGACCCTGAGGGACATTCCACCCCCTGCCCATGTTTGAAGCTGCCCCACATCTGTTACTTTCTCTCCCCAAGGAGCCCCCTAAGTTTCCCAAGGGAGGAGGAGGAGGATGGAAGAATGGCGACAGGTCGTGGTGGCTCTCTGGAATGTCATCAACCAGCAGCTGCTAAAATATGAGCAGGGGGATAATAAAAAAGAAAGTGCAAGAGAACTGCTCTCTTTTTGGTGGCAGTAAATCCATCTGTGAGTTGAATGATTACCTCCTTTTTGTGATCTCCTTTGTTTCGTTCTTTTTTTCTGTTTTCTATTTTGTTTATTACTGTCCTACAAACACCTGCAACCCTCCAACAACATTGATTGATCCTAAACAACACTGGCGGTGGCATACAAGGAGAATCAGCTAAAGATGTTTTATAGGTGGCATATGTCACCTACAAGATTGGCCAAAATAATCCCCAAAAATAGTCCGGTGTGCTGGAAATGTAAAAATCCACAAGGCACTTTTTACCATCTATGGTGGACTTGCCCAGCGGCAAAAAAATTTTGGTCCATTATCAAGAAATGGCTAGACCATATCACTAAACTACAAATAGATAAGAAACCCGAAACCTTTCTGTTAGGAATCTTTACAAAATCTTACCCCAAAGAAATAAAATACTTGTTAACACACATTTTAACGGCAGCAAGGATAATATATGCTAAAAATTGGAAGGCGGAAAAAATCCCAACAGAAGAAGAAATAATAGATAAAATTACACAATGTGCGGAAATGGACAGACTGACTAAAGAGTTAAAGGAAAAAGAAGACACTGAATTTTATAAAGTCTGGAATAAATGGTATCAATGGCGAAGGGCTGTTACAGAAGAAAAATAATCAGAAATTATAATCAGAAATTAGATAGAACAGAAGTACAAATGTGCATATAGTTACTTCCTTATGGGTGAACAAACCTTCAGAAAGAATCTTAGAAGGCGAAGGTATAATTTAAATGTATAACATACAGACCAGAAATCTTAGAGAGTAAAAGAGAGGAGAGGATAAAGAAGTAATAAGAAACTATTATTTTAGGATTTAAGGGAATAAGAAAACTATTACTGAAAAGACCATTATGAAACAGACTCTTCAAATGATTGATTACTTATAACTGTTTACTGTATAATGTATATTTTTGTTTTTCATTTTGTTTTTGTCATTTGTGTTTACTGTGTTTTTTCTTTATCTGTATTAATAAAGTTTATAAATTTTTATATAAAACATTGATTGATCCTACTTAATGTGCTAATTTAGCTTTAACCACAAGAGGGAGCAAAAGACTCATTTTTAGTTATCAGCCTGCTTTAACTATAAGTGAAATACATAAAATGCCTGCTACTTTTTATATAGACTTTGTTTTTACATATTCTTTAACACACATGCACGCACGCACATGACTCTATTCTACTTCCCGTGGAGATACAAACAAACTAAAAATAAATGTTTGTACCAGGAAAAACAAAACCACGAGGAAAGAGCCTAACCACACTGTTACACGTCTATGGCGATTCTCAATCATCCAGGCCATGGTTGGCCCAAAGATGCTTTTCAGAAGGCAGCTGGACTCCAGTTCTTCTTTTTGTAGCAGTCTGGTAGCCAGAGGTGGGCCTCACATGCTGTAGCAACTGGTTTGCCCAGCACCGGAAGTGTGAGCATGTCCACGCATGCCTGTGGCGTCACAAAACATGGCAATTCGCTCGTGCACATCATCTGCACCAGGGGTGGGTTCTAAATTTTTTTACTACCGGTTCTGTGGGCGTGGCTTATTTTGTGGGCGTGGCTTGATGGTCATGTGACAATTTTTTAGGATTTAGCAGTGGTACTGGTCTACCAGGCTTTTAACTGCTTGCAGAGCTGTATCGGTCTACTCATTTGTTTTTGGAGGCACCAGTCTACTCCATTTATTTTTGCAGGCACTGGTCTACTCATTTGTTTTTAGAGGCACTGGTCTACCCATTTATTTTTGCAGGCACCTGTCTACTCATTTGTTTTTAGAGGCACTGGTCTACCCATTTATTTTTGCAGGCACCGGTCTACTCATTTGTTTTTAGAGGCACTGGTCTACCTATTTATTTTTGGAGGCACCGGTCTACTCATTCATTTTTGGAGGCACTGGTCTACTACCACACTGCTTTTTAACACTGATCAGCTGTAGGGCGGCCCTTTGAAGCCCCAGGGCAAGAGTTTAAACAACTTTTTCCTCCTAGCCGATCAGCTGGGACTCAGGAGGCAGCAATAGATTGGGGGTGGGACCAAATAAAAGGTAAGAATAACATGGGGGAGGGGTGGGGGGCAGAACCGGTTCAGTGACGTCATATCGTCACCGCTACCGGCTCGGCAGAACCGGGAGGAACCGGGAGGAACCCACCACTGATCTGCACATTTGTGTGGCATCAAAAACACAGCCATATAGGACAGGATTGTGTCTGGATGGGTGGCCGGGCCCTGACCCTGACCCTAACCCACCCACAGGCTGAATACCACCTCTGCTGGTAGCACATTAGGTGACAGAACTAACCTCAGCCCAGACCACATTTGTGCCATGCTGGCCCTCTGCCTAACCACTCCCTGTTTTAAATACAAAGAGATTCTACAGACAAAGGCACGGCTGTGCCATGGGCTCACCTGTGTCCCCCATTGAGGCCACTCTCCACATGGAAGAGGTAGAAGCCAAAGTCCTAAACTCTCTCTCAGGAATTCCACCCACTCACTGGTATAGATAGGTGGATGATACTTGGAGCAAGATTAAAACAGACAAACCCCCAAGTGGCCTCTACGACTCTGAGAGCTAACGACCAGAGAACTGTAAAGAATACAAATCCTCCCATTCCCCCCCATTCAGTCAGAACTGAGGAAGCTTCTTGGCTGAGAAGCGAAAGGTTTTCAAGGGAAAAAAAATCAAGAAAGTCCAGTTGTGTTTTGAAAGCACTTTTGGGACAACATTGCTAGACGCAAAGAGTGTGCAGTATTTCTATTCCTACTTATGGAGGACTCAAATTACACCTGCCAGAAGTGCAAACTGGCTAGATAACTTGAGGAAAAGTCTCTGGAGGCCAGTCAAGCCACCAGGACTGCAGAGTCTCCCACACGAGGCCCTCTGAGTTCCAGCGGTGAACATGATGAACGTGACAAACGCTTTTGAATTCAGAAGGGTCTTTCCAAACGGAGCGTGCCAAGGAAGATGAAGCAGAGCACAGCAAGGAAGATAAAAGGGAGGACAAGGGTGACAGCAATGAGTCACGCTAAGAACAGAAGGACAGAGAGAAGGAAGCCCTGGCCCTATTTGGGACGGAGCCGTCGATCTCATATCCTCCCCCGGGAAGGAAACACCTGAAGAAAAGACTTTGCCAAATGTACCAGTGATAAGATGTAGCTCAGATTTTCCCAAGGGGGGGGGGAAAGACATTTTGGTGATTGGAGATTCACTACTTAAAGGAACAGATTCAACATTTTGTAGATTAGACAATTTCTTCTTTTTTAAAAAAAACATTTTTAATTAAGTTATTAAGTATTATAAAATGAGCAGTGAGGCAGGAAGGGAAAAGGGAAAGAGAAGTGACGAAATGTAGGGAAAAGAATAGAAAAAGAAGCATTAACGTCCAACTCTTTCTGTTCCAGTAAAATAAGGCATTAGCATCAAATCACAGCTTTTTTGTTTTTCCATAATAATATGAACAAGTCATTTCTATAATGATTTATCAATCTAATCTATAAAACCCAAAGTCAAAATTACATTCTTTTCCATATCAAGCATGAAATTCAGAAGCGGTTTCCATGTGGAAACAAAAGTATTTACCGTATTTTCCAGCATATAAGACAACTTTTTAACACAGGAAAATCTTCTCAAAAGTCGGGGGTCGTCTTATACGCTGGGTGTCGTTCTCCTGTAACCAGGCAGACCAGCCCAAAAGGCTCTGATGAGCCTTAAATGGCTATGGCGATCCAAGCTCTGGCGATCCCAGCTTTGCCTGCTAATCAGGCAACGCAGCTGGGATCGCCAGAGCCATGTAAAAGGAAAAAAGTTTTCCCCCTCCAGCTTGCTTACCTTAGCTGCTAGTCGCAACGCTTGCCTTGCTTCGCTTGCCTGAATCCAGTCCATCAGCAATCAAGCAGGCAGGGAGTTGTGGACTTCAACTCCCAGAATTCCTCAGCCACCAAAGCTGGCTGAGGAATTCTGGGAGTTGAAGTCTACAAGTCTTAAAGTTGCCAAGGTTGGAGACCCCTGTTCTATTGGGTAAGTTTTTTTCCCCTTTGGGAGCTTTAAAAAAAATAGTTAATTGGGTTTTTTTTTAGTTGTTCTGTTTTAGACCTAGCCATTTAAAGTTTAGGAAGTTTTAAATTTAGTTTTCATATAAAAATAAAAATAAAATAAAATAAAATAATATTTGTGCAGCTTTCTGAGATTTAGTGTGTTTCTGTAGTGTTTCACTCTAACTACACAAACACAAACAATCTCACAAAGCTGTATGTGGAATTTTGTGTGTGTGAAGTGTGAAAGTTGTTTTTTGGGGCTTTTTGTGGCTGTGTGAGGTTCCTGCTTGTTGCAGGGACCATTTTGGGTCTAGCACAGCTGCTTTTATATTGTGGGTGAGCCAGTTGATGTTTTTTAATTTTTATTTGGTGTGCGTTGGAAGAGGGGTTGAGTATAGCCCAAACCCTATATTTTAACAGGAAAAGTCGGGGGTCGTCTTATACGCCGGAAAATACGGTATGTTCTTTTCTTTAATCAGAGGAGTCAGTTTTGCCATTTCAGCCCCAAGTCCATCAGTTTCTGCAGCCCTTCGTCCATGGTAGGTATCCAAGCGTCTTTCCCTTTTTGTGCATACAATAATCTTGCTGCTGTCAACATGTATAATAACAAGGTTCCTAATTTTTTCTCCAGTTCTTTTTCCATTAGTCCCAAAAGGAAAAATTCTGGTTTCATTTCTATCTCCATTTTCAGGATTTTCTGTATTGAAGTGTGAATCATACTCCAAAATTTTTTTTTTTGCTTTATCACATGTCCATCATAGATGATAAAAAATCCCTCCTTTATTTTTACACTTCCAACATTCATTTGACATCCCTTTATACATCTTAGATAGCTTATTTGGATATTAAATACATCTAGATACATCCTCTTATAAAAAATTCTCTTTTAAATTATAATTTAGTGTAAATTTTAAAACCTTCGTCCACATATTTTCCCATTGTTCCCAAGCATCACATTATATCCAAAATTCCTTGCCCACTGAATCATATAATGTTTTACATGTTCATTTTCTAAGTTCAGTTTCAATAACATTTTATAAATCTTAGCAATAATATTTCATTGTTGCCACATAATGAAAGTTACAATTCATTTTTAATAAAATCAAATCCATAGCACTTTTTATCCAATTTCAACCTTTCTTTCGGTTGCTGATAAGTAAATCAATGGCAAGGATAACCTTCTGATTCAAGTTCTTCCCTCTGCTTTAGTATTGGGGTCACCAGAATTAAAAGATAAAATTTTACCATACGTCAACCAATCTGGCTTTGCCACCATTTCTTTTCTAAAAAAACCTTCCTGTGGCGACACCCAGAGAGGCAGCTTCGTAGAGAGCCTTAGATTAGACAATTCTTAAGGACTGTCTTAGATTAAAGATGTGACCAAGAAAATGATCAAGTCCACACATTATTCTCCTCTTTCATGTTGGGATAAATGATCAACAACTACTTCTTCTCCTTCTCCTTCTCCTTCTCCTTCTCCTTCTCCTTCTCCTTCTCCTTCTCCTTCTCCTTCTCCTTCTCCTTCTCCTTCTCCTCCTCCTTCTCCTCCTCCTCCTCCTCCTCCTTCTTTTCCTCCTCCTCCTCCTCCTCCTCCTCCTCCTCCTCCTCCTCTTCCTCCTCCTCCTCCTCCTCCTCCTCCTCCTCCTCCTTCTTCTTCTCCTTCTCCTCCTCCTCCTCCTCCTCCTTCTTCTTTTCTTCCTCCTCCTCCTCCTCCTTCTTCTCCTTCTCCTCCTCCTTCTCCTCCTCCTCCTCCTTCTTCTTCTCCTTCTCCTCCTCCTTCTCCTCCTCCTCCTCCTTCTTTTCCTCCTCCTCCTCCTCCTCTTCCTCCTCCTCCTCCTCCTTCTTCTTCTCCTTCTCCTCCTCCTCCTTCTTCTTTTCTTCTTCCTCCTCCTCCTCCTCCTCCTTCTTCTCCTCCTCCTCCTCCTCCTTCTTCTCCTTCTCCTCCTCCTTCTCCTCTTCCTCCTCCTCCTCCTCCTCCTCCTCCTTCTTTTCCTCCTCCTCCTCCTCCTCCTCTTCCTCCTCCTCCTCCTTCTTCTCCTTCTCCTCCTCCTCTTCCTCCTCCTCCTCCTCCTCCTCCTCCTCCTCCTCCTTCTCCTCCTCCTTCTCCTCCTCCTCCTTCTTTTCCTCCTCCTCCTCCTCCTCCTTCTCCTCCTCCTTCTCCTCCTCCTTCTTCTTTTCCTCCTCCTCCTCCTTTCTCCTCCTCCTTCTCCTCCTCCTTCTTCTTTTCCTCCTCCTCCTCCTCCTCCTCCTCCTTCTCCTCTTCCTCCTCCTCCTCCTTCTTCTCCTCCTCCTCCTTCTTCTTTTCCTCCTCCTCCTCCTCCTTCTCCTCTTCCTCCTCCTCCTCCTCCTTCTTCTCCTCCTCCTTCTCCTCCTCCTTCTTCTTTTCCTCCTCCTCCTCCTCCTCCTCCTCCTCCTCCTCCTCCTCCTCCTCCTCCTCCTCCTCCTCCTCCTCCTGCCATATCCCTCATTGGACATTGGTGATCATGTTAGTGATCCTATTTTTATGAACAGCTGCATGAAAAAGTGCTGCTGAGTTTTGCCCAAACCAGGCCCTTAGATTTTGAAGCCATGATGTTCTTCTTCTGCCTGGACCCTCGTTTGCCTTCAATCTTTCCCTGGAGGATTAAGTGAAGGATGGCATATTTTTCTGGGTATTGCATCCCATGTCCAAAACTTTGTCCTAACTTTTGCTTTTTAATGGTTTTGATGATTTCCCTTTGCTTTCCCAGGCAGCTTATCACCTCCTCATTTCTAATTTTGTCAACCCAACCTATATGTAACAGCCGTCTATAAATCCACATTTCAAATGCTTTTAGTCTCTTCAAGTGGCTTTCTGTCAGAGACCAACTCTCCACTCTGTAGAGCAGGATAGAAAAGATGTAACATTGGACAAGCCTGATTTTCAATCTTAGGCTTATGTCATGACTGTAGAAAACTGTAAAAATGATCAACTAAGAGCCTGAAAAGCCATTTCAGTGGGCTATGACAAATAGACAGCATAGCCAAAGACTTAGGAGCACAGGTGTTGATCTCAGCTAGACTTTCAACTGAAGGTCAACATCCACTGAAGGAACAGAGAATTATAGAAGGAAGTCAAAGGATGGTGCCATTCTGATTGTGGATGACATTATCTACAGCAGTGTTTCTCAACCTTGGAAGCTTGAAGATGGGTGGACTTCAACTCCCAGAATCTCCCAGCCAGCAGCGCTGGCTGGGGGATTCTGGGAGTTGAAGTCCACCCATCTTCAAGCTACCAAGGTTGAGAAACACTGATCTACAGGAAGGCTTCTAGAAAGAAATGGGCTGAACCTCAAGACGGCCAGCATCTGCCTTGGCTCAGAGGTTTGGGAAGGGCAGAATAAAAACTAACAGATGAAAACTTAACAAGGAGACATTTAGTCTAGAACTAAGGAGAAATTTCCCGAGAGTGAGAACAACTAATCAGAAGTTGTGGGTGCCCCATCACTGGAGGTTTTTAAGAAGAGTTTGGATAGCCATTTGTCAGGAATGATATAAGGATTCTTGCCTGAGCAGGAGGTTGGACTAGAAGACCTCCGAACTTCCTTCCAACTCTGGTTATTCTGTATTCTGTATCTCCATAAAATGCTTTTGCCCATATTCACTGCGAGAACTTGGTTTAAATGCCCAATTTCTCCTCAACTGTGTTTTGTATACACATCAGTGCAAAATATTAATTATACAACTCTTACCGCCCCAGTTGTGAAAAGTAGAATACTAGTTCTTTGTCTTCCTCCTAGCAGACACCTTAGAAATAATCTTCAGTAAAGTAACTAAATTTTGTCCAATAGCCCTTGCTGTTTGATATGAGTTAATTTTCTGGACATCATTTTCATAATAGGTTTGTATTTATTTACCCCTTGGATTATCTTTTAAGTAGTTTTACAAGTTTTTAAAGTAGTTACAATTACTAAGCCAAAGTTTTAAGATATTTCATCATCTGCATATTTTAGATAATCTAGTAATTTTAGACTGTGTTTCATAATCTTTATATTATACCAACTCATTTTCTGCCCTTGAGCTTTTAAAAGTTTACTTCTTTTCCCTTACAATATTTTAATTCATCTGCTTCCATTATTCTGACACCACTTCACTGGTAGCTGACTATAAAGAAGATTTGATTGACTGAGTTTCTACACCTGGATGCATCAGAGAAGCCGAGAGGTTCCTGGAAGGCAGCTGGAGGGGCAGAAAAGGGAGCCCCAGTGAAGAGGAATGTCCGGGAAGCAGGTGATCCAAAGAATCAACGCAAGGAAGTAGTCAATCTCAGAGCTACTCGGGCTTTCTTCAAGAAAATGGTCAAGAGCCCCAGGAGCAAAGCTGGCCTCAGAACAAGACAGGGCACTGCTGGCTGCCCCCCCCCCAGGGACCTCAGAACCCCCAGAGTAGCTGGACGCAGAAGAGCAGCTTGTGTGGGGAGGAGGATGATTTCTGGGGAAAAGGAACAACCCTCTGAGACCCCTCGGGAAAGTTGCTGTCTTTCAGGTATTAGTATCCTAAAACAAGTTGTGCTGGCTGGGAATTCTGGGAGTCGAAGTCCAGCCATCTTAAACTTGCCAAGGTTGGGAAACTCTGTCCTAAGAGATAACAGCAATATTAATAAAAGAGATAACAACAGCTTAGAGATAATAAGAGTATTCCAATATTTGAGGGGTTGCCAAAAAGAAGAGGGGGGTCAACTTATTTTTCAAAGCACTGGAAGGCAAGACAAGAAACAATGGATGGAAACTAATCAAGGAGAGAAGCAACCTGGAATTAAGGAGAAACTTCCTGACAGTGAGGACAATTAACCAGTGGAACAGAAGTTGCCTTCGGAAGTTGTGGGGGCTCCATCACCGGAGGCTTTTAAGAAGAGACTGGACAGCCACTTGTCTGACTTTGTATAGGCTCTCCTGTCCCATCCAACTCAGTTCTATTCTGTTCTGTTTACTGAGATATTGAAATCCATCTTTCACCATCCTTTCCTTTTCACTCATGTCAGGATGAATGAAATGGCAAGAGAGATTGTGGAGAAAAAAGCCTCTCTGGAGGCCCTAAGGCTTTGGGCAGAAAGTTGAAGGAACTGGGAGCATAAGTAATAATTTTAAAAATCAGTCCTGCCAACGGCAAACACTTCCTTCACCAAGAACGTCTGGGCAGAGGCAGAATCCAATTTTGGTGTTTGGCAACGCCTCACCAATCTCGTCAGACGGGGTTTAACTAGAGCAAGGAAGGTCCCAAACGGAAGACAGGCAATGACTAGAAAAACAGACCACAATGGGAAAACCAGGAGGGCAGGCGATGCTTAGAATTTTGCAGGACATGACCTGCAAAATTGTGCAAAACCACAGATGTTTCTACACAAATGCACAGTCTTGCCAGCCTCAAAGGATCAGGACGGTACATTCACTTGCAATTCAGAAGGTTTATTGCTCAAGCCTCTTCGAGTTGAACTTGGACTGTTTGTGGATACGTAATGACTCTAAGCTGATGACACATTTAACTCTCCCCCCCCCTCCAGCTCTGCCTGCCCTTCACCTACATGTAGGGGAAATAGTGACGCTCAGGGATACTCATGCAGGAAGGCAAATGTTAAGGTAAGAGGAATCACTGAAATTGATGGGGTGCTCATTATGGACACACAGACCTGGAAGACTACAATTTCCCCAAAAGTGTGTGCTCCATCTCAGGTTGCAGACACACACACAAAGTTGCTAAGGAGTTATTTACTAGATAAGCAAGTGACAGTAGACAAGATTGTAAATCTTGTTCTGTGCAGAGTGCTTGCCCATATAAGTCCACTTAAAGTTCAAGCAGCAATAGAATGGTCCAACTCATTGCAGGAATCAAGAGCCGAGTCAGGTAGTCAGCAGGTCCACAATAGTAAAGGATTCAAAAGCAAGAAAATATGGGAGCAAGAGTCACAAGCTGCAATTCCGAACATTGTTTCCAACAAAGTTTGAAGGCAAAAGAGCTACATAAATCTCTCTGCAGGCAGCTGGCTGCTATTTCAGACGTCTCACCTTTTGCTCGGCAAGGATCCTCTTTGAATAGAGTTGTTCTGTTCACTGCTGTTGGCATCGACACCTGCAGCTCATCAAATTTGCAGATGACACCAAGCTAGAGAGAACAGTCAAACTTTAGAAGGTAGGCTCAAGATCCAGAAGGATTTTGATAGGGTTGAGCATTGGGCCCTATCCAAGAAAATGCTATTCAGTGATGAGAAAAGTAAGGTCTCACACCTAGACAGGTATATAATAGGTGGTATCTACTGTGTTTCCCAAAAAATAAGACCCTGCCTTATATTTTTTTGAACCCAGAAATAAGCGCTTGGCCTTATTGCCATGCGCTCAAAAGCCCGATTGGGCTTATTATCAGGGGGTGTCTTATTTTGGGAGAAACAGGGTTGCACCATAGCAGCAAGTGTGAGAGGGATCTAGTGAACAGCCACTTAAGTATGAGCCAACACTGTGCCAAAAGAGCCAATACCCTTCTAGGCTGCATCAACAGAAGAATAGTACTGAGATCAGGTGAAGTGTTAGTATGACTTTATGCTGCACTGCTGAGACCAAACTTGGAATACTGCATCCGGTACTGGTCACCGCGATACAAAAATATGTTGAGATCCTAAGAAAGGGTGCAGAGAAGAACAATAAAGACAATATGGAATCTGGAACTGAATTGTACAATGAAAAGTTGAGGGAACTACCGGTAGGTATGTTTAGCTTAACAAAGAGAAGGGCTGGGGAGACCAGAGATAGCTCTCACAGGGAAGAGGGGGTCAATTTATTCTCCATAGCACCAGACGGCAGGACAAGAATCAATGGGTGGGAGTTCATCAGAGAGAGCCTGGAAATAAGAAGCAATTTCCTAACAATAAGAACAATTAATCAGTGGAACTGATTGCCTCCTGGAGTTGTGGGTGCTGCATGGCAGGAGGTTTCAAGAAAATAGCAATAGTAATAGCACTGAGGCTTATATACTGCTTCACAGTGCTTTACAGCCCTCTCTAAGTGGTTTACAGAGTTAGCCTCTTGCCCCCAACAATCTGGGTCCTCATTTTACCCACCTTGGAAGGCTGGAAGGCTGAATCAACCTTGAGCCTGGTGAGATTCAAACTGCCAAATTGCAGGCAGCCGGCAGTCAACAGAAGTAGCCTGCAGTACTGCACTCTAACCACTGCGCCACCATTTGTTTGAGATGGTATGAGGACTCCTTTCTTGGGCAATTGTTTGAACTAGAAGACCTCCAAAGTTCTTTTCAGCCCCTTGGTTCTTTGAAAATGGGACTAACATTAAATATAAAGAAAACCAAACTAATAACAAGTACATCAACCTATGTTGGAACTGACATTTTGAAGTGGTGTAGAGCATCTGCCTCCTAGGACTGTGAACAGTAAATGAATAAGCAGTCAAGAAATATTATTCTATGAAATGCACAGCAGACTAGCACTTGGCAGAGCAGCCACAAAGGCCTTGGAAAAGATATTCAAATGCTGTGATGTGTCTATACTTAAGTTCAGGATTAACAGGGTAAGCCTGTGACGCTCTACAGAAGTAGAAGTTGAATTTTAAAAAGCAGGATAGGAAGCGTATTGAGGTCTTTGAATGTTGGAGAAGACTCCAAGAATACGATGGACAGCCAAGGAAAAAAACTGATCGGTCATTGAAAAAAATCAACCCAGATTCTCACTCGAGGCACAAATGACCAAGCTCAAATTATTTTACTTTGGACACGTGAAAACCCAGCTGTCTGGGAAAAGGCTCTGATGCTGGGAAAGATGGAAGGAAGAAGACGATCATAGCAAGGTGGGGACACTGTTGGAAGAGCCTAGGGACAGCATCATGGAAAATCTAATAAGCAACTTTAATTGCAAGTCTATAAGCTGGTTGCAGTTAATGAAATCTCAAAGCAACTTTTTTCTCATGAAAGTTGCTATGAGCTAATTAAGAAAATGAAGATAGCAACTCACATGAGATCTGCTCTTCCAGTTATAGCCATCCCAACTTCACCTCTTGATGAGTGAAAAGAGGACTAGGGGCGATAGGATAGCAGTGTTCCAATATTTGAGGGACTGCTGCAAAGAAGAGGGAGTTGAGGTTTTCTCCAAAGCACCAGAGGGCAGGAGAAGAAGCAATGGATGGGAACTCATCAAGGAGAGAAGCAACCTGGAATTAAGGAGAAACTTCTTAACAGTGAGGACAATTAACCAGTGGAACAGCTTGCCTTCAGAAGTTGTGGGTGCTTCATCGCTGGGGGTTTTTAAGAAGAGACTGGACAGCCCCTTGTCTGAAATGGGAGAGGATCTCCTGCTTGAAAAGTGGGTTTGGACTGGAAGCCCACCAAGGTCCCTTCCAACTCTGTTATTCAGTAAATTCTTTGTTGGGGCCCAGAATTTACTTCTGGGCTATTGAATACTTTCTCTCCTATTTTGGATACATGATGTAAAGATCCAGTTCTCTGGAGAAGGATGTACTTCTGGAAAAGCTGGAAGGAAACAGAAGAAGAGAAGAAGGAAACCAGGAGCAAGGTGGAGGAACTCAGTTAGTGGGGATGGGGGGCACCTGACACTGATCAGGTTAGGAACAGATTGCCATGGAGAAAACCTATCTACATGGTCACTAGGAGTCAAAAATAACGATGGCACAGAATCTATCATTCTACAGGTAGTTCCTGCTTAGCAATCACAACTGGGACCAGCAACTCAGTCGATAAGCAGAAAATCACATGATTGGAAAACTGGATTTTCAGCCCTATTTTCCTTTTAGTTGTTCAATCAATTAGAATAGAGCTGGAAGGGACCCTGGAGGTCTTCTAGTCCAACCCCCTGCTCAAGCAGGAGACCCTATATCATTTCAGACAAAGGATTGTCCAGTCTCTTCTTAAAAAACTCCAGTGATCAAGTGCCCACGATTTCTGAAGGCCAGCCGTTCCATTGGTTAATTGTTATGTTTAGAAGTTTCTCCTTAATTCCAGGTAACTTTTCTCCCAGATTAGTTTTCATTTATTGTTTTTTGTCTTGCCTTTTGGTGCTTTGGAAAATAATTTGACCTCTTCTTCTTTGTGGCGGCCTCTCAAATGTTAAGCAAAGAAATGTAGTTACTAAATTTTTCTGCTGCCTTTAATACAGAATTAACTTGTCTTCTTGCAAGCAAAAAGAATGCAAGGGGTGATCAGGTGACTGAAGGATGCTGCATTGGTGGTAAATGCACATCGGTTGCGAAGCACAATAATGCTTATGTGACTGCAGGATGCTGCAAAGTTGTAAATGTGAGGATTGGTTGCAAAGTTACTTTTTGCTACCATTTTAACTTTGAACAATGGCTGCACGAGGCAGTCAATAAATGAGGACCACCTGTACTTCATTCCACACAAACTTTACTTCTATTGTAAAACGCTGTTATTGAATTTGGCAACCAACTTTTTATTCCACAATCACTCAAGCATTCCATCAGCTATTCACTTTATGCCTTCTCTACATCATTTTTTCTTTTTAAGACCTTCTAATCCTTTTTATCGGTGTAGAGTTGGGGTGACTGAATGGAGCCGAGCATTTACTGGCCGGATGCCCTTCCTGATGCCTACGCAGAGTTCCCAGCAGATATCTTCTCTTTGCGCCCTGATAGAGAAACATCTGTCACAGCCTAGGATCGAATTCTCAACCTTCTTAGTGGGAGGCGAGTGTCTTTGCCCCTAGGACACTAATCAATAAATCCCCAATAATTTTTTTTTCCACATTCAGATTGCTTAACAGTGGAAATTTGGTCTACACACCTGTCTAATAGTCTTGCTGCCTTGTTTTTTCCCATTCCACTGTCTTGTATTGTATATTTTTTATCATTATTAAGCAGGCACACAACCAGGAACACTTAATAAAGCGCTTCCTGTAGATTTTGAATTCATGGCTGCAACGTTTCCCTTTGTAGAGGGCAAAAATGTCATTCTTCCTGATCCTCAGACAGCTACGAGTCTTAACACAAATGTTAAACAAATCTCACAGTCGCTTGATAAGCAAACCACTCATATTTTAACATTTCTCCAGTTGCACCATGTATACCGGCAGCCTTAATGTTTTTTCAAGGTTCTTATGACAGATTATTTTCATACTTTTTCTTGGATTACTACTATCTATACCAGAGGTCTTCAAACTTGGCAGCTTTAAGACTTGTGGACTTCAACTCCCAGAGTAAAATATTCCTTTCGGCATCTACAGTTTCATCCAAGCTCATTTCTAAACCTGACTAAGATCTTAAGACAGTTCTCCAGTTGAGTTGTGTTCTCCAATGGCCGTGAGCTCAAGGCTGGAGAGGACTTAAGAAAACATGTGACCAAACACATCCTTTCCACGTGTGATTAGCTGAGGAAAAAGATACTATACTATTATTCAGGTTGTCCCTTCTTCAGGCTGCTTGGCTTGGTCTTTGAGATAGTTTTTGTGATGAAGGAATTCAACCACGATCCATTGGGTTTGGTGTGACTTCCATGGCAACCATAGGTTGCTCAAGTATCCACAAGTAATTTCTTGTGCAGCACATGCAGCTGTTCAGATAATTAAGTCTTGAGTAATTACTTAGTGAAATGACTATGGACCTGGATAGTCGAACTGGATCACTTCCTAGTCGAACTGATGTTAATGTCCACTTGTGAGCTCTACAATTTCTCTTCCAGCACTTCATCTCCAAGAGCTTCTCCTAAGGACCTAAGACCAAGAGCCACCTCTGTGAGTCTATTTCCAAACTTGGCAACTTTAAGACTTATGGACTTCAACTCCCAGAGTTCCTCAGCCTGAGGAACTCTGGGAGTTGAAGTCCACAAATCTTAAAGTTGCCAAGTTTGGAGACCCCTGGTCTACGGTAATCTTGTTTAGCTGCCTGTTGACCAGGGGTGAAATCCAGCAGGTTCTGACAGATTCTGGAGAACCAGTAGCAGAAATTTTGAGTAGTTCAGAAAACCGGTAGTGGAAATTTTGAGTAGTTCAGAGAACTGGCTAATACCACCTCTGGCTGGCCTCAGAATGGGATGGGAATGGAGATTTTGCAATATCCTTCCCCTGCCATGCCCACCAAGCCACACCACGCCCACCAAACTACGCCCATAGAACCGGTAGTAAAAAAATTTGGATTTCACCACTGCTGTTGACACCTGTAATCAGCTGAAGTGTCTTGGTAAATTGTTGGGAAATAAGCCAAGGGGGAATTCTGGGAAGCCTTAGGATCCCTCGCTGTCTGTCACGGACTTTCTCCAAATGTGTTCCAACTTGTGGAATGACGGTGGCAATAATCCTTCACTAATTCTCCCAGCCCTTCATCACAATCAGTCCCATCGCTGACTTCTCTTTTAGATGTAGACTTGCTCCTTCACTACTATGATTTCACCTCACTATGACATTTATGTTTGAACCACATAGTTGAAATGTTATTTTTTTTATACATATTCATCAGTCACCATTCTGGTATTCTTCCGACTTTCACCATTTGCTGGAAAGTAACATGCATCTAATACCAGCCTAAGGATTACTACATGCACATAGTTTATAACAAAATATATTTCCAACTTTTCACCTATTATTAAATGATATTCTCCGTTCCCTACGTGCATTCATTCCTTGCATTCCACAATATCAGTCCACTTTTATCGGGATCTTTTGCAAACTTTCATGTTCTCTTATTTTCCCAGGGACAGAACTTCTATTTCACAGGCTTCGCCATTAACTTATGTGGCCTTCCCTCTGCTTGAATACAAAATGGGCTCAAGATTCAGATTTATTTTTTCAAAATTTATTCTTAGAAACAACCCAAAACTGACTCCTTTCTCTGCTTCTTTTCCCCAGAAGAACAACCACCCTGCGAGGTCAGCCAGTCTGGCCCCGCCTTGGGCAGGACTCGAACTCGCCACCTCCTGCTTTCCACAGCCCGGCGCCTTCCCACTAGGCCAACCCGGCCTCCGACTTCGCCAGCGCTCTTTTGCTGGGGTCCCCCCGAGGTCATCGGTTCGGCTCCGATCCCTCCCCAAGCCCACGAGTTGCCCGGGCAGCCGAGCTCTCCGGCGGCTGGAATTCGGGCAGGAAAGCCGCCCGCCTCTCGTGCTCGTGTGATGGCGGGTTGCCGCTCCGGGGACCCCGCGGACCCCCAAAAGCGACGGCGGCGGCGGCGGCGGAGGAGCAGGGCGGGGCCTCCCGGGAACCGATGCTCTGCGGCCCCGCCCACCAGCCTGCGTTCCCGCGCGGCGCCTGCAGGGGGAGCCCGCCGCTCGCGCCCGCGAAGGGAGGAAGGAAGGACCGCCCCCCTCCCTTGCGCGGCCTCCGGCGGCTTGCGGCCCCGCCCCGCCGAGCCCGGCGCGCCCCTCCCAGTCGGGGCGGGTCCGGGCGGGGATGGCCACGCCCCGTCCGGCGGCGGGCGAGGACCCCGCGCGCCGCTCTGCGATTGGGCGCCGGGCGGGCTGTCCTCGGCGATCGCCTGCGCCGGAGAGTAGAGCGCGCGGCGTCGCCCGGCGCGCCCAGTGCGAGCGGAGGAGCCGGCGCGGGCGCTCGACGGCGGGAGGCGCGCGGGGACGAGGCGGGAGAGCGCGGGGGTGCTGCGCCGCCGCCCCGCCGCCACCATGGCAGGCCCGTGAGGCGCCTCCCGGAGGAGGGTCGCTTCGCCCGAGTAGGCGCCGCCGCCGCCGGAGCAGCCGCGGCGGTGGCGGTGGCGGTGGCGGCCGAGGATGGGCCGGACCGCGGGACGCCCCGAGCGCCTCTGCCGGGGGCTGCTGGCGCTGCTGCTGGCGCTGGGACGCCTGGCGCCGCCGCTGCTGGCCAAGAGCCTGGAGCCGGTCTCCTGGAGCGCCGCCAACGCCAAGTAGGTGCCCCGACGGCGCGGGCGGACAAAGGGGCGGCGGGCGGGGGGAGCCGAGGCGCCTTCGGGGCCCGTCCAGCCGCCGCCCCGCAGCTGCCGGGGTCCCCGGGGGAAGAGAGCGCCGCCCGAAATAGCCCCCGTGCCCAGGCCGCCTTTCCCGGCCGACCCTCGGGGGCCAGGCGGCTGCGAGGAAGCGCCCCGGAGACGGCCGGCTGAGGTTCCCGGGCGGGGAGGGTCGGGGGCGGCGGCGGCCTTGGTGCCTGAAAGCGCCCCCCTCGCCGGGGGTGTGTCCGTGTCCCTCGGCCTCCTCCTGGGCAGAACGGCCGGCAAAGCCCTTGGGGGGTGAAGCGCCTTCCCGGGAGGAGAGCGGCGCTCGGTTCCCGCCGTGCGAATGGTGCTCCCGGGGCCCCTTCGGGGAAGCTGCGGTTTGTCCCCTTTTCCAGCCGGCCCTTGGGGGAAAGCGAAGGCTCTACGTGACCGTCCTTGCTTCGGATTAAGTTTGCCCGTTTCTGAGCACCGGCAGTTCCGAGGTGCGGTTCCCCCTTCTTGGAGGGCTTGGGGGGAGGAATGGTCGGGGCCGGGGGGGGGGAAATGCCCCGCAGCCCTCGCTTTCGAAGGGCTTGGCTTGGTTCGGGCGATGAAAGGCTCTGCGCGAGATAGGCGATACTTTGTTGGCCGGGATGGGCGAAATCGGCGCTGGCGTTGGCGGGGAAGGGCTCCTCCGTTCTCCTCCTCCTTCTCCTCTCTTAAGCTGAACGTGGCCAGGTCCCTTTTTAGGAAGGCGGTTTTGTTAACGGGGGAAGAACTTGGAGGAAAAGTTTGGTCTCCCACTTGAGGCCATGAGGGGCCCGGAGCCTCTGCTCGGAGAAGCGCCCATTGTTGCCCCTTTGCCCTTTGGGCTGTTGCGAACTGCTTGTTTTGTTTTAATTTGATTTATATGCCGCCCTTCTCCGGAGACTCAGGGCGGCTTATAATGCGTTAAGCAATAGCCTTCATCCTTTTGTATATTTATACAAAGTCAGCTTATTGCCCCCACAAACTGGGTCCTCAATTTACCCACCTTAGAAAGGATGGAAGGCTGAGTCAACCTTGAGCCTGGTGAGATTCGAACCTGCAGTAATTGCAGGCAGCTGATGTAAGTGGGTGTTAGTGAGTCTGCTGAGCCACCACTCAGCTGTTGCCCGTTTGCCTGGCCTGCAAGCGGAGCGGCTCTGGGGCTCGCCTTCCTCCGCGAAAGCTCAAACTGCGGATACCACGGAAGCCTTCGCTCCCGCTGAGGGTCCCGCGTTTAACCCCTTGCCGTCGGGAAAGGGCTGCTGGGCGCGAGCCGAGAAAGGGAGACAATGTTGCCAAACATTCCGAAACCTGCGCCTTGTTTTCCCCTCGGTCGGCTTCGCCTCCGGGCCTCTCCTGCCGGCTGATTGGCTGCGGGCGCATTCCAGCCATTGCCGCCCCCCCCCCAAAAAACCCGGCTCTAATCCCCGGGGAGGGCTGGTCAGTAACCCAAGAGCCCGGAGTTGCCCGCCCGCCCGTCCTCGGTGGGTCTCGCGCAGAGCCCGGGCGGAGCGGGAGGGCTTTGTGTCCCTAGCCTGACTTAGGCGAGATCACAAAGGGGGTGGGGGGGAGACAGGGAGCGCCCGCTGCGGTTGGGTTTCAGGTCCCGAAGGCTCGCAGGAGGGGGAGGCTCTTGTTGGACGGCCAGATTTGAGTTGGGCGGAGCGGGGTTCAGACTTGACTGGCTCCTGCTTATGGACTGCCCTCCTCCTGCCAGGGTTTCCGCTGCCAGCTTCTTTCTTGAGTAGCTCGCCCTTTGCCTGTAGCAAAGGCCTTGTTAAAAGGAGGGCAGGGTCTCCCTCCCTCTTGCAGAATGGGAAGGGGATTCTTTATTATTTATTTATTAGTTCGATTTATATGCCGCCCTTCTCCGGAGACTCAGGGCGGCTTACAATGCGTTAAGCAATAGCCTTCATACTTTTGTATATACCCGCTTAGTAGGGCTTTCGGCCCCCCCCCAAGCGGTATTCTTTTTTTTATACAAAGTCAGCTTATTGTTCCCACAAACCGGGTCCTCATTTTACCTATCTCGGAAGGATGGAAGGCTGAGTCAACCTTGAATTTGAATTTATTATCTAAACTCTCCTGGGCAGGCCTGTCTTCCAAGGCTCCCCTGTTCACCTGTTGGGTTGGAGGTCCAGCTGGGGCTCTTCTGTCCAAGACCTCCCTCTCTAGCTCAGTTCCATGAAAAGTCGAGAAAGAAGGGTGCTTCCACTCTTTGTAGGCAAAGCCCAGCGGGCAGAACTGAACAAATCTTGCGCCATTCCTGAAATGTCGGAGACGGCTGTGTAAACGCTCTTGGGGAAGATCTTAATGGGAAATCCCCTGATGAGGGCCTTGAGTTAGTTGTAGGAAAACAAAAGACAGTCATGTAATCAGCGCCATCGATCTCGCTAAAAGATGGTATTGGATGTCAGCGCCTCTTCCCTGGTTCTGTGCATCTTAAATACAGACTGATGTTCTGCTGGGCTGAAATTAAATACTGTGGATTTTTCAGCCGATGGGAGCTATGAAAGAGTTACAGCTATCGTGCTGGAAGCAGCAACTGTCTGATTTGCAGCAAGTACATTGTTGACTTGCTAACGTTTGAATGAGGGCAACTTTTTTCCTTTTGAGGAAAGTCAAGGAAGAAGACCTTTGAGCAACAAGGGGCAACTTTTTCTTGTATACCTTAATTTCCCGGCTCCTTTCTTCAATTTTCCTTTGCTATTCTGTTCATCCTGTCTCAGGGGCAAATAATGTAAAGGGGCCTGGGTCTGCTGCTTGTCAGCCTCTGGCCACAGAACCAGCTTCTCTTATAGCAGTGGGGAAGATCTGGGTAGCTGGTGGCGGCTTTGGGGTATTTATTTTATTTATTTATTTATTTATTTTTATATGCCACCCTTCTCCGGAGACTCAGGGCGGCTTACCATGCGTTAAGCAATAGCCTTCATACTTTTGTATATTTTTATATAAAGTCAGCTTATTGCCCCCACAATCTGGGTCCTCATTTTACCCACCTTAGAAAGGATGGAAGGCTGAGTCAACCTTGAGCCTGGTGAGATTTGAACTCGCAGTAATTGCAGGCAGCTGGATGTTAAATGCTGCCTTAGTAGGAGGCATTAGCCTCTACGCCACTCAGGCTCCTGAGTGGCGTAGCTGAGCAGAGATGGCTCCAGTGCCAAGGAGAAGAAAAGACCATGAACCTGACCATGCTTTAGTACGTGCCTACCTTTGGTGGGTATACCCTGTGCCGATAAGAGGGTTGATGCATCATTGCTGTTCTGTGTGTGGAGAGCCAGTTCTCTGCTAAGGAAGAACCAGCATCTTCCCAAACCTCCTTGCATGCTGTTATGATCAATGATCAGGTTGCTGTGATCATTTTGCTGCCAGGGTTGCCCAGTTTTGTTCACGTCTTCAGGGTAGGATCCAGGATGATGGACTTACTTGGTTACCTGGATTTCTTTTGAGCTATGATTTGGGAAAGCGATCTGGAGGCGCTCTTAAGATATTCCCCGCAGGCTGTATCTCTATTTCTCCTAGCTTCTGGTGGAGGGGCAAGTGTTTAGATAACTATCTTTTGGTCTTCAACCTTCTTCTGAAGCCTGGATATGTAGGAGAGATGGCCCTGGTGGCACTAGTGAAGGACATCGGCTGGGACCTAGATCAGGAGAGTGGATCCATCAAGGTCCTTTTAAGAACACTCAGCAATGTTTGAACATGGCATTCTTATAGGCCCCTTTGGTGATTAGGGCTCTGTATGGCAGTAATTTTAGTCCTTGCTCAGTGGCGAATTGCAGTAGGTGCTGCTTTGTCTGCCTGTGTGGTTCTCTGCTCCAGTGGTGTCCCTTGCTGAGATGACGGCACTCCTGAAGGAGCTCATGTGTGACTTCATTCTGAACTCCTGGCTCCTTTTAGGGCAGCAGATGGGAAACTATAGCCAGTGGGCCTCCTGTTTAGGCTTTGCCACAAAGAAGAGGGAGTCAAGCTATTCTCCAAAGCACCCAGAAGGCAGGACAAGAAGCAATGGGTGAAAACTGACCAAGGAGAGAAGCGACCTAGAACTAAGGAGAAATTTCCTGACAGTGAGGACAATTAATCAGTGGAACTACTTGCTTCCAGAAGTTGTGAATGCTCCAACACCGAAAAAATTTAAGAAGAGATTGGATAACCATTTGTCTGAAGTGGTGTAGGGTTTCCTGCCTAAGCAGGGGGTTGGACTAGAAGACCTCCAAAGGTCCCTTCCAACTCTGTTATTCTACTCTATTCTACTTTAGCGTGCTCTGGATAGAACTGCACCTTTAAAGATGACTCGGAAACTGCAGTTTGTTCAGAGTGCAGATGGCCTGTATGCTAATGGAATTGGCATTTGTTGATAGGCGAATATTACACTGGTGCTGTGGACCACACTCTGCTTGCCAGTAGTTTTCTGAATGAAACCCAAAGTGGTGTAAGGCCTATAAAGCCTTCCGTGGTTTGGTGCCAAAGTATCTACAAGATTTGCTTCCATGAATTCTATACCCTTGGAATTGGCCCAGCCAATTTGATTTACCTGGGAGAAGCTGCTAGTCCTGGTGCACTTTGTGTGTGTGTGTGTGTGTGTGTGTGTGTTTGAAGCTCAGTGGCACTGTCTTCTTGGTGGGGGCTCCCCTCCTTTGGACAGCCAGTTGCGTTGAGCTGTCATGGAGGATGTTAGGGCCACGACTGCACCTTGTTGGGTTATCTATAGCTTGTTTCATTCTGTTTTTGATGGGTTTCTGGGCTTTTTAATTTTTGTCATACATTGTTTATTGTGCTTCCTTTTCTTGTAAGTCTTTAGAGATTGCAATGATCTATACATGAAATAAATCAATCTTATGATCATAAAATATATGTTTAATGTTTTTTTCTTACAAACTAAGACCATTGACTTGTTAAAAACAAATGCTCCGATTCTTTACTGAAGATTTTATTTAATTTGTAAATATTCCCGCTATATTTTTTTAGTTCATAAACATCTATTTTTTTTAAATTGTAAATGTTTTACATCCAAAATCATTGGAGTTTTCTCTAGCTGACAGTGCATCACTCCAAAGTGAAAATACATTAAATGTTTTAATGGAATTTATTGCCATTTCACAGTTTTACAAGTTACCTTGTATATAGCTTTGAAGGTATACTTAGCAGTAAGTTGACTGTGTGCTAAACTAATTTTCAGCCTTTAAATGTTTTAGAGTCACATTTTCATGAGAGAATAAATCAGATTTATTACCCAGTAACATTCACATATGTTAGGTTGCCTTTAATGTTAGGAACACAAACAATTCCCAGGATAACTAGGACATAATATGTGCCAAGAATTTAGAGGCTTCTAATAGAAACATAACAGTTGCATACGTTACAGTCTCATTTACAATCCAAAAAATAGCACATTGATATATAAGCCCAATGATTCAAATGGAAGCCCTCACATATGGGAACCTCAGTTTAAAAAGAAAATTTGGTGATCCGATCATGCCATTAAAAAAATGAATTATTAGCTTACTAGTTTGTTTAAAGTATCAAAGTAGAACTGACATAGGGATCCTGATTACAAGAAAACTGCGAGGGATAGTCCAAGAAGTTGCCAGAAATAATAATAATAATAAAAGATTTCAAAGCACCCCCCCAAAAGGATATTAGATTTATTTATATTTATTGTGCATCTGAAAACATAATTTATTATTTAATTTGGCTTTTATCCTGCCTTTATTGTAGTCCCCAACATGTGATCATAATGGAGCCTGTCCATTACGATTATAAATTGGGTCCGTCATGTACCTTAACCTATTTTACGACCATTTCTGTGGCTAAGTCGTTAAGCAAATCCATTGTTTGTTATGAGCGGTGTTGTCGAAAATAGGAAATAACTTTCAATAAAAGTGTCATAAAATGTCTCGTGATTGAGGGTGTCGCAAATAACAATAAACGTGACAGCATTTGAGTTGAATGAATTACTTGTCAGAGGTCTTATTTGGCAGAGGCAGAATTGGGTGACAAATCAGTTTGTCCAATCTGAAAATAGTTGTTCTCACACTGTCAGAAACCTTCCTTGTTTAATTGTTTAATACTTCTGCAGCATCAAAGATGCGTCAGAATCCTTCAGCTGGACTTTAGAAAATGTATTTTGTTTTAAAAAGTTTGAAGCTTCTTGTCAGGTATGTTTAATTCAAATTATAAAGTATGTGGGAGAGAGAGCATAAAATCCCAAAGGTGAGAATTTCCACTGACTCATTATATATTTTATCTGCAGAGTCTTTAATTGTATCTATTATGTGATTTCAATTGAGAAACCAACATTTTTCCTGGTTCTTCTGTCAGTTCCCGACACAAGCATTTAAAACACCTCATTAACTCCTCCGCTTCAGATGCAGCCAGTTGATCAAATTCCAGTGTAATCTGTTGGAAGCCACTATAGAATTCCAAATTTGATTTCTCACATAGATGAACAAATTTTCCTTAATCTTCCTTCCCAGATTTCAGTGGCAGATTTTTTTTCTTTCTTCTTCCATGAGGCTAAATCCCCCATTGTGTAAAAAGCTTTAAAATCCCCAACAGTCTTTGTATTTGTTATTTGGGGAAAAAAAAGTTGAAGTATTTTATTGGTGATCAGAAAATTTCGGAAACATCTGATTGTGATGCATTAAAGAAACAATTTTAAGCTTGCTAGAAATCTTCTTCCTAAAAACCATCCAAACAGGATATTATAAGAGAACCTGTAAAATAACTGTCTAGCCCCTGTACTAAAGCTCGGAATATTAAAAGCTAATCCAAATAAACAAATGAATGCTGAAAAAAATAGGAATTGGAAAAAAAAGAGTTACATTCTCATTAGGTCCTAAATTAATGCTGTCCAGATGTCAAATGCATTAAATTTCTTTCTGTAAGTGCAGAGGGCACTCCAGCTCTGCAATAACTTTTCTTAGAAACTTTATGATCCTCCATTGTGGAGTCCAAAACAAAACTGAATTCCTTTACCTTAAATATATGGTTTACCATTTAAATTAAAACTATTTAAAAATCCAACAGTTCTAACCAAGGTTATTACTAGTATTACTTCTTTAAAGTTTGTCACACAGTCAGCCAGATGTTTAAACTGGATTTGGCATTTTTATCAAGTGGAATGGGCCAACTCAGCCCAGCCAGCTCACTGATGCCAGCTTGGCACTGCCAAGTCACCTCTGCCAACTCACCGCCGCCAACTCATTGCAGGTCAACTCAACAAGGCCAATTCGCTGCAAGGACAACTTGCCACTGGCAGCTGGAGGGACAGCTTTGGGACACTGCCGAATGGCCCGTGGCGGCAGGATTGTGAAAATGGGATGTGCCCGGTCTCTGCCACCACCTTGCCCACTGCCCCTAAATGGCCTGAGCACCACTTCCACTGAACAGCCTATATGGTGGTGGGGTATATGAAAACGGGACACGCTGTACCTCCACCACTCTGCACTCTGCCCACCCGCCTGCCAGGTGGACTGCCCGGCTCTCCCTCCGACTGTGGGCAGAGTTTGCCTGCAATACTGCCCTTTAACTGCTGCACCACCAGGGCTCCAACAAGATCTGGCAATGGCTAAGGAGACACAATTTGAAGAAAGAGTCAAAGGGGATAATTCTGGAGGCACAAGATTAAACCGTGAGAATAAATGCATACAAAGCAGGAGTTGGGAAGACAGCAACATACACCAAATGCTACTTCTATAAGAAACCGAAGAAATAGTGGATAACATCTAGTTAGCTGTTGCAAGAAGATCACACAGATTGACTACAAACAAGGTTATGACAAAGTAGCAACAATGGTGTGTTGGAATACCATTTGCCTGCAAGAAGGAACTGGTGGGACGACAAAATAGACAAAATAATAGAAAATGAAAAAGCTGAAGTGCTCTGGGACTTCAGAATTTAAATGGATAGGCATCTGTCACATAACACTCCAGACTTAACAAATGTTGATTGAAGTCTGCATACTGGACATTACAATACAGGGAGACAGCAGAAGACAGGAAAAAATGGAGAAAGTCACGAAATAGATGCCTTGGCTGCTATCCAAAAACATCTGGAGCATCACTTGAACACCATCGGCATTGACCAAATCACCACCAGTCAATTGCAAAAGGCGTCTATACTTGGAACAGCTTAGATTCTGTGATGATATCTTTAACAGCATCAAACAACATCATCTACCCCAGGTTCTTGGGAATGACTCAATAAAAATGCCAAATCCATCTGGCTGACTGCAACCAGCCATTAGAAGGAATGAAGGGCAATATTTGGAAATATTGAATTTATTGTATCTGAACATGCTAATTTGACAAAAAAAACAAACCAACAACCACTTGGAGCTGTATATATGGTTGGACATTACCCTAAAATTCTTCGGTCCGTTGTTAGGACTTGAATTACTTTTCACCATTCTTAGACTAATGAGTAAAACTAAATGCAAATTATCCCTATAATAATGATGGATGGTGGAATGGTTTGGTGAATAATGGATTTGAAATTTGGTTCTGAAAATGATAGGAGCAGCATATATGTCAGAAAGGAAACATTCATGGGTGTAAATGGGGCTGGCCTGGGACTCTACTCAAGGCAAATGCGCAAAACTTTGAATCTGGACAAGGAGCTGGCCTCTGTGGTAGTGAGAGGAGTTGAACAGGAAACCAATTGTGGTAGAGGACCATCCAAAGTCTGGTTGTGCTTCTGCAGACAGCGATGGCTGAATTGCTTGACTTTGGCGCAAATTTTATAGTATATCTTACAGCAGATAAGAGTTAGGTTGCTGGTTATCAGATCTCTTTGCTTTCTCCTGTAGAGAAATGTTCAGGACAGGCTGATAGTTTGTGTGATGTGGATATTTGAAATGTTCTACTTACGATCTGGTGGTGCAGCTTCCCAATCCCAAACTCTGAGGCAGGTGTTGCTGCTTGGGAAGGGGCTGCAACTAGGGTGTGTGTGTGTGTGTGTGTGTGTGTGTGTGTGTGTGTGTGTGTGAGAGAGAGAGAGAGAGAGAGAGATGGAATTACTTAGCCTGAAGGAAAAGAAAACATCTGATTTTCCTTGCTGACTTGTGTCTGAGCTTCATCTTACCGTCTGCCAATAAATTTGGGAGAAAGAAACTCAATACTGAAAAAAGGAGCTTAAAAGGAGATTCCCTCATAAAAATAGAAAGCCCCAAAATAATAAATAGGCAATTGCTTGTGTTATAAAATACAGTATATACCATAATCACAGTGATTCCTATAGAAACACAATAAAACTGGTATCGCCAGAGAGGTGTTGCCAGGGACTTCAAAACGCACAACAGACTTGATGTAAGCGTGAGGGAAAAGTTCCTGGATACAGAATCCATAATGAAAACCATGACACATTTCCTAACTAGCTGAGAAGGAGACATTTAGGAGAGCAATTTTAATCCCTCCTGGGCTTCTTGGGAGGAAGGAAGGAAGGAAGGGTGGCATCACCCAAAATAAGTGCTGATGCGTAGAGGAAGATCAAGATGATGAGGCCTGCCGCCTTTTAGAACTGCACAACTGTCTGCAGTGTATCCTGTGAGACAGATTTTGGGACCAGCAAACGGGCTTTGAGGTTTCTCTGTAGGATCAGCCTGGCTCGCCAAGTTTAAAAGACCAGTTTCTCTTGTGGGCAGCGACCTTGGGGAGAGGCGGAAAAGGCACCGGCTGGACAACTGTCAAGTCAAAGAGCTCTCAGTCCAGTATAACAGAGTTGGGAGGAGCTTTGGAGATTCAGCAGGAGACCCTATAGCATTCTGGACAAATGACCATCCAAACTCTTCTTAAAAACCTCCAGTGTTTGGACCACTCACAGCTCCAAGGAGTAAGCTGTTCCATGGATCACTTGTTCTCACTGTCGGAAAATTTCTCCTCTAAGTTCTAGGTTGGAGCTCTCTTTGTTCAGCTTCCATCTTCTTGTCCTGCCCTCAAGTGTTTTGGAGAATAGCTTGACCCCCTCCTTCACAGAAGGAATCCTTCCTGGTTTTGAGGAGACTAAAAGTAGGGGAGGGGGGGGAAAGTACTTTAAGTCTTGCAATAGAGTTAATACTCATACTCACAGTTCTGCTTTTTGTCTGGAGTGCATTCTTTGTGGCTTATCACACCTGCCTTTCAAGGGAGATAGTTTATTTAATAATTTTTCGACCTGCTGAAATCAAGAACCAATTCTTAGGGGCATGCAGTAAAAATGAAAATTAAAAACATACTGCCATCAAATCTGAAAGCAGCCGGGACCATCTCTGTGGCCGTGTTCTATGCTCACAGCCATCTCAAGAGGCATCCTGGGGAAATGGTTCCGTGAAGGAGGACAATGTCTTTGGGCCCACCTGGTGTGCTTAACCCTCGAGCATCCCCGGCCAGGCTGAAGCTCTGTGGAAGAGGAAGTTATCCTGGTGATGCCTGGACCTGAAACTACCATTTCATAAATTCGATTTAGCACAGGCAGAGCCGGTAATAGTGAACGTGGCATTTTGGTTAACGGGTTCCTATAAGCCTTGCCCTCGATGCTCCTCCTGCCTCAGTTAATTCTTAGGCCCTTAAGTGAGTCAGATTAGAGATTAACTGAGGCAAGCCATGGTTAGGTGTGTGTGTGTGTGAATTCCTAACCTTTCCCCAGTTCCTCCTAAAGCATGGGGGTTGAGCTACCCTGAGGGTAGCAGCAGCCAAGGTGCTCCCAGTTCAAAGGTGAGGACCAGGGGATCCAGCGGGTGGCCTGCGAGGCAGCCAGGCAGGTGGTCTCCACTCTTCAGTTGCTGCTCCGTGAATTTCCAGAGGCTCACAAGGAACCTTGCCCTCACGCCACCCTTCGTGAGATGTGCCTTCATCTCCGTTGCAATCTTGCACGCATGGTGTGGTTGTCCCTCAGGGTATGTGCGGGGGGTGCGGGGGTGGTCACACTTGACGGCCCTTTTCTGTAATTGTCCATTTGTCGAGGCAGTGTGTGTGTGTGGGAGGAGAGCTGGTGTCCCTGATAAAGTGGGGGAAAGGTTATGCTGTGGGCAAATGGGGCTGGCTTACCAGCAGTCTCCCCTTCTTTGGGGATTGCTGCGTGTGGGGAGCCCAGTGTGGAGATGACCACTCTTCCGGGCACAACAAGCTTTCACGAGGCTCCTTCTGTTCCTGCCAAGCCTTGGGACTTGCAGATGTTGGCAGGACCTGCCAGAGGGTTGTGGCATTGCACTGGCGGGCAGGTGCTTGAGGAGTGGCATGCGTGCCTGGATGAGGAAATCCAGGAGAGGTTAACTACAAGGGGTTGCCAGGGGCAGTGCTCAAAAGACAGCTGGATGGGCAGCTGGGTCCCTAGGCCTCCAGGGACCCAAAAGCCATTATTGCCCAGTTGTGTTTTCATGTGACGGGAGGGGATCCATGCAGGGAGCATATGAGCTGGCACCTGTTACACATGGAACAAACAGGCTTCTGTATGTATTCACGCCTCACTTTATTTGGCTTTGTCAATTACATCACACAGGTAGTTCTCGACTTACGGCTACAATGGAGCCCAGAATTCCTGTTGCTAAGCAACACAGTTGTTAAGTGAATTTTGCCCCATTTTACGACCTTTCTTGCCAAAGTCGTTAAATGAATCACTGCAGTTGTTAACTTAGTAACCCCGTTGTTCAGTGAATCTGGCTTCCCCATTGACTTTGCTTGTCAGAAGGTCGCAAAATTGGATCACATGAAACACCGCGGCCATCCTAAATATGAATCATATTGCCAAACATCTTGAATTTGGATCATGGGGATGCTACAAAGATTGTAACTGAAAAATGGTCAGAAGTCACTTTTTTCCATGCCCTTCTAACTTTGGACAGTCACTAAATGGATGGTTGTAAATTGAGGGCTACCTATACTTACAGAGCTGCCCATCACACAAAACGTAACTTTGGATGGTGTAGAATAAAACACATACCTTAGCATCAACAATATTAGAAAACATTCCAGAATTTCAAACATCCACATTATTATTAAAAAGGCTAAGCGAGAGCATCTGAGGTTACAGACAACGGAGTGGGGCATTCTGGTTCAAATTTGCTCAGGTGTCCGTGGATGCTGGCCATTTGGGTCCCATGTGTGTGTTTGTGTGTGTGTGTGTGAGTGAGAGAGAGAGAAATATCACAGTATAGGCTATTCCAGTCTAAACTTGGTGGCTTATTTAATAAACGTTTCATGCGGGGACTTCCGGTTTGCGAGCTTCGGCGACGGCGGTGATTTTCTAAGACCGCCAGCCCCGCCGCCTGTAGAGCCGCCCCGCGAACGAGGAGCGGCTCGAAAACTCCGAAATCTTGAAGATTGCAGGAGCAGAGACAGCAGGGCACAGGTTGAGCCCCTGTAACCCCCCCAGGGAATTGTTTCTGGGGGTGAAAACAGGAGCGGCTCCCTTCCAACCTGCGGAGACTCCGGGCGGCGTGGGACGATTCTGCCTTCAGCAGAACAAGCCGACAGCAGCAAACTCTTAAAGTGAGAGGAACTAATTCTAACAAATAGCGGAAATACCAACTTGAATCCAGAAACCTGAAAATTGCAAGTATTAGTGCTTTATTGACTTTTTAAATCAAGAGAAAGTGAGCGAGTGAAAGTGATTTGGAAAAAATATGGCGTCCAGCGCTTGAGTTAACGAGCTAGTGAAAGTGAATTTGTGAAGCCTCTCTGCTTTGCTACAAAGTTGAAAAGTTGCTACAAAGTTGTCTTACCTAAAGGAAAACATTTCTTTTTGCTAAAATTTGACTTTGCTTTACTTCAGTTTTATTTGACTAAATTTGGGGGACTTTTTTAGAAGCTTTTGTGGAAGAGGGAAAGGAAAAAGAACTTTCCTCTCTAGAAAAATTAGCCTACGTGGCACAATGGCTTCAAAGAAGCAGGAAGGGAAGGCATCAGGGGGGGGATCCCCCACACACAAACATCAAACGCAACTTCCCCCTGCTCAACAACTACAAACTCAGAAAAAAGAACTTGATGTGGGAGATTTAAAAGACTTTATTGCTAAAACTTTGGATGAAAAATTTCAAGAATCTCAACAGGAAATAGATCATAAACTTCAAAAATCACATGAGGAATTTCTGCAGGAAATTAATGAAGTTAAAGATATGGTGAAGCAGAATCAAAATATGGTGACCAAAAAAATATCAGAAGTGGCGTCTGGCCTGGCAAATTTTATTGGGAAAGTTGATTTTAAAGTTGAAGAACTCAAATTAGAAGTTAATGTTAGGATGAAAGATAATGACTATAAAATTGAAGAAGCTGATAATAAAATGCAGAGAATTGAAGATGAGATTGTCATGATACAATTCCGGGCGATGGAATTTGCCATACGGCTTCGGGGAATTCGAGAGGAGGAGAGACAGGATTTGAGACAAGTTTGCTCTGAAGCCCTGGCTAAGATCTTACAAGTTAACCCTGATTTGGTATTTCACAAAATAGATAAAATTTACAGAGTCAACTCTTGGGTGGCCAGACAAAGACAATTGCCTAGAGATGTGGTCATATACTTTACTGAGAGAGAAATTAGAAATGAAATCCTCCAAAAATCTTTTCACACCTCTGTAGAAGTGGGGGGCTCACGACTTGTAATTTTTAAAGAATTACCTCCTAAAATGCTGAAAGCTAGAAAAGAGTTTGGTTTTCTTGTTAAGGAACTGAAAGACTTACAGATACCCTTCCGGTGGGATGCACCAGCTGGGATAATTTTTAGATATAAGGGAGAAGGATATCGATTGAATACCGTGGAGAAGGCACAACATTTTTATAGTACTATTCTTAAGGAAAGAACACCATCTCCACGTACATCTACAGTTTTGGAGATTAAGGAGAGTGAAGAGAGGCAGTCGGAAGAACAGCCCAAGCAAGAATTAGAAAATGTGCAAGGTGCAGAAGGAGGTTTTCTGAGTGAGCCCTTGCTGGATTCTTCTCCAATTTTGGATTTGATTCAGCTGACTGAAGTTAAAGATCAACGTATAACTAGAGCTCAATCCAAGCTACTTAAACAAAAGCAACAACAACAACAGGAAAGACAAGACAAGATGGCAGCTAAGAGTACCCCACAAGAGAGTGGAGCTATGGGAAGAGCAAGATCGAAGCTTTTGGATGAACTTCAAATATTTTGCTCTGCGCTCCAGAAACAGGCCGATGACCCTTAAGTGTCTATCTTGGAATGTTAATGGGTTGAATTCAGCACAGAAAAGGAAGAAAATATTTACATATTTGAAACAATTTAATAATGATATAATTTGCTTACAAGAAACACATATTACAACTCAAGATCAGAAATATTTGATAAATTCAAAATTAGGAGTGCATTATATATCTTCAACTTCGCAGAAAAAGAATGGTGTGGTTATTTATGTAAATAAAAAATTAACAGCAAAAATTATAGAAGTAGATCAAGATGGTAGGTTTGTAGCAATTGAATTGCTTACAGCAAATGGTCAAATTCTTTTGATTGGAATTTATGCTCCTAACCAACAACAGGATTGTTTTTACAAGATGTTACATACTAAAATATTGCAACGGGACTATAGATCTATTTTATTTATGGGAGACTGGAATGGAGTAATTGATTCTAAATTAGATAAAAAGAGCTTGGCAAAGTCTAGAATTAGACTACCGCAGACTTTTTTTGATATGAAAGAAGATATGGAACTAAAAGATGTTTGGAGAATACATAATCCGAATGAATTGGATTACACTTTTTTTTCCGATAGACATAGATCCTTTTCTAGGATTGATTTTATTCTGTTGTCAAATGATTTACTTATTAAGACAAAAAGAACAAAGATTTTTCCAAGAACTTTGACTGACCATAGCCCTGTATGGATAGAAATTGAGATGGATAAGGTTGAGAGACGTTCTTGGAGATTAAATGAGAACTTGTTTAGATATGAAAAAAATACAATAGAACTTAAAAAGCATCTGAAAGAATTTTTTGAAATAAATTTGAATAAAGGTACCCCAATTGAAATTGTTTGGGACGCTAGTAAAGCTTATATGAGAGGGGTACTTATCTACATGAATTCTAAACACAGACTGTTCCGACAAAAGAAAAGATCTGAGTTGGAAATGGAAATAAAGAATAAGGAACAGTTACTTATTAAAAACCCAACAGATGAAAGAATAAGAAGTGCTATAAAACTTTTGAAAGACCAATTTCAAATGCTTATGGCGGAACAAGTTGCAACAAGTTTACAATACGCAAAGCATAATACATTTTGCAATGCTAATAAACCGGGCAGATGGTTGGCTTACACACTGAGGAAAAAACAAAGTATACGGACTATTGATAGTATTGACATTGGAGGGAAAGAAATTTTTCAACAAAAATTAATTAAAGAAGCTTTTGTGGATTATTATACTAAATTATATGCCAAAGAAGAGGTGCAGAATGGACTTATAGAAAAATATTTAAAGGATAAGAGAATTACAAAAATTACTGATCAACAAAAGGAAAGAATGAATTACCCTATAACAGTGGAGGAGATAATAGCAGCAATTAAGCAGCTAAAAACAGCTAAAGCGCCTGGCACGGATGGTTTGACAGCAGTGTATTACAAAACTTTACAAGCTGAAATGGTGGAACAACTTAGAGATTTATTTTGTAATATTCAACAAGGGGGTAAAATACCCCCATCTTGGACAACTGCTTATATATCTTTGATACCAAAGGAACAAGTTGGTCCTAAAAAACCAGAGAACTACAGACCAATATCTCTTTTGAATACAGACTATAAAATTTATGCGAAGGTATTAGCCAACAGGTTGATGCCAGTAATTCAAAAAGTGATTCATGAGGACCAAGCGGGATTTATTGAGGGCAGATATATGAAGGATAATGTAAGGCAAGTAATAGACTTATTGGAATATCTTGATAAGAATAAACAGATTTCTGCAGTGCTGGTTTTCTTGGATGCGGAGAAAGCCTTTGATAGAGTGGATTGGAACTTTCTACTAAAGACTTTAAAAAAGATGGGCTTTGGGGACCAATTTATACAGGCGATTTCAGCAATTTATCAAGAGCAAAAAGCACAGATTATTATTAATGGAAGTTTGACGACAGAGTTTAAAATTGAAAAAGGAACAAGACAGGGATGTCCGTTGTCCCCACTTTTATTTATATTAACATTGGAAGTCTTGCTAAATATAATACGGGACTCAAAAATCTTGAAAGGTATAGTGATAAGGCAAGAGGATTATAGAATAAAGGCATTTGCAGATGATCTGGTTGTTACCCTATCACAACCAATGGAATCAATAATCCTGATGAACGACATTATACAAGACTATGGTAGAGTTTCAGGTTTTAAACTGAACTCAAAAAAGACTAAAATGATAGTTAAGAATATGACACAAGATCGTAAACATGAGCTTGAAAGGAGGGCAGGTTTTGAAATTGTACCTAAGGTAAAATATCTTGGAATTCAGGTTGCAGAATCAAATATGAAATTGTTTCAAAATAATTACGAGGTGTTGTGGCGAGAGGTTCAGAAAGACATGGAGACCTGGAAAAAGCTGCAACTGTCTTTACTTGGAAGAATAGCAGCAGTTAAGATGAATATTTTGCCAAGATTTCTGTTTTTGTTTCAAATGATTCCGGTGCTTAAAAGTGATAAACAACTGAAAGTCTGGCAGTCTGGTGTGAATAAGTTTGTCTGGAACGAGAAAAAGCCGAGAGTGAAATTGAAAATTATGCAAGATGTTCCAGAAAGAGGAGGCCTTAAACTCCCAAACCTACAGTTATATTATGATGCAGCAGCTTTAACTTTAACAAGTGACTGGTTTGGAAATAAAAAGGCTGGAATATTGAATGCAGAAAGTTTTGATCTTGAATTTGGATGGCATGCTTATTTATTTTATGATGATAAAGTTGATAAAGTATTTAAAAGTCATATACTCAGAGACTCTTTGATGAGAGTTTGGAAGAAGCACCGACTCAAATGGGATTATAAAATACCGCTATGGCTGGATCTTGGTCATACCTTGTGGAATACAAATATAATGTCACTCGGGGGGTTTTTATACAAAGAGGTTCTTTTTACAGATGCGGGCAGATGGCAGCTGAAGACATTGCAGACACTGTTGGACGAAGGGATTAATTTAACCTGGTTACAATATAATCAATTACAAATGAGATGGAAAGAGGACCAAAAAACTGGTATTATGTTGCATGAGGAAGAATTGGTTAGACATATAAGAGAGAAAGGTCCAATGCATATTAAAAGGCTGTATAATGTTTTGTTAGAAAGAGATTCAGAAACGGAATTAGTTAAAGATTGTATGATTAAGTGGGCACAGAATTTTGAAGAACCAGTGATGCTGGAAACTTGGGAAAAAATTTGGGTTCAGAATGTTAAATTTACACAGTCGCAAAACCTGAGAGAAAATTTTTATAAAATGTTTTATAGATGGCATTTAGATCCTAAAAAGTTGTCATGTATGTACCCTAATGTTCAGCCAAAATGTTGGAGATGTGATTGTGTAGATGCTACATATTATCATGTTTGGTGGACCTGTAGGAAAGTTAAGGCTTTTTGGATAAAAATTTGGTGGGTCATGCAGAATGTTTTGAAGAAAAAAATTCAATTTTCTCCACAATTGTTTTTATTGGGTATAGTTAAGGGTTTTACACGGGGTGAAATAAAACTAATATTGTATATGATAACAGCAGCTAGATTGTTGATAGGTAAATATTGGAAGAATGAAGCTTTGCCTACTATCGAGGAATGGACTTTGAAGATGGCCAGCTTTGCAGAGATGGCGAAGATTTCAGCGTATCTAAAAGATTGTTCACAAGAGACTTACGAATGGGAATGGAAAAGGTGGATAGAATATGTTCAGAACAAATACCAAACCAGAAAGTATCAAATAGCTTTTATTTGAATATAATGTATTAGAAATATTTTTATGTAAAGAGACAAAGAGGAAAAATTATATAGGGGGAGGGATGGGTTCAGGTTTATATATTAGTGTTATTAGTTATGAGTATGTAATAGGGAAGTCTGGGGGGGGAGGGTTAGGGAGGGTTAGGGTGGATGGGAAGTTTGGGGAGGGAGGTGGGGGGGTGAAAAAAGGGGTGAAAATGTAATTGTAAAACTTTTGCAATAAAAAAAAAAAAAAAAAAAAAAATAAACGTTTCATGCAAAAACAAGCCATGACTTTACTTGAACATATTTCTGGCCCAGGCCAATTAATTAGTTTAGCAATAAAATTAAAACTGCTGTCAAACAGGTACAGACAGATCCCGCTGAATGCATCCTTGTGCCTTGTTGTTTTGTGGAACAGAGAGGCCCCAAACTGAGGCAGCATTGTGTAAAGGTTGCAGTACTTTGTTTGGGCAGTGGTGATTCATGAGCTCCGTCTTTTGCTCTGCCAAGAATGGGTTGGGTGGCCCTTCTCCTCCTCCGCCTCCCGACCCGGGTCGACTCTTCCTCACCAGCAGCTCTGAGCAGAAACCCCCCAGTCTGGGCAGAAGAGAAGGCTCTCCAAGTGACCACTGGATGTGGCAAGCATTTCTCCTTCTCTCTCTGCTGCCCACCCCCCAATAAGGCTGGCACTGTGCTTACCAACCGCCTCCCTCACAAGCGCCTGGGGCATCCGGCAGCTGTGCAGGGCACCTGGCCCACAGCAGCTGCCCGCCTGGCCTCGGGAGCCTTGGAGCTGGGGTGTGGAGGCCATTTTTAAGCACCAGAGTCTCTTCATACCCGACTGGGTCCAAACTAGGAGAAAGTTTGGTGTTGATGATGGCTTCTTCAGATGAGTGATCTTGCATTGCGATTAATGTTCAGATGGAGCGACAAATCACAATCGTGTGTGGAGAGGGGAATAAGGGAAAGGTTGCTGTCGTGATGGCTTACCTTGAGAATTTATATACAAACGATTGGAAGCATTTCCTTCTATTGATACCTAAGGATTTTGTGAGCGGTATTTTCTATTCTAGAATTTTACATTTATTCTGTATAATACGTGGTATTATACAGAGTGCCACCTTCTGCGTGTGTTGATGTATATAGTTTAAAGCAGGGGTCTCCAACCTCGGCAGCTTTAAGCCTGGAGGACTTCAACTCCCAGAAAACATGCGCTCCCATGCACTTCTGTGTTGGTTGCGGTGGAGGTAGCAATAAATTGGGAGCTCCCAGATCCATCCAGTTCTGTGAGGATGGGCAGAACTGAGCCAATTCCAGGATGCTGCGGACGCGTCTTGCGGAAATTCCCCGGGCCTCCCTCTGGATGCTATCCAATTTGGGGCCCCAAGTAAAGTAGATTGGAGGGTCAGCCATACTGGAGAAGGGCCAATTTGTCACGTCCTCTGTTGAGTTACTCAAAAGATTTCTTGGCTCTTAACATCTTTTGATTGTTGGCTGATGGCAGCACATGCTTGCTTTCATCCTCTCCCCCTTCATGGATATCTACTCCATACGCAGCCAAGACATTTCTCTTCATCCTGTCCAGGATGATGGAAAAATGGTTGAGAAGGTCCTCTCTGGAGTAGGATCATGCTGGTGTAATGCTTGCATTCCCTGTGACTTGTGAGCTAGTCGTTGAAGAAGGACGAGTCATTGGTCCAGAGTTGCTTGAATGGGATCGGCCTGCTTCCGTCACAACGGCATTGATGTAGAAGCAGAAAGAGGCCTTCCTGAAAGCTAGACAGAGACAATCCTTCCAAGAAGCTGACTTTTTCCTGGGGGAGGGAGGCAAAACCCCACAATGTTCTAGAGAGGGAGCCCCATTGCATGCAGGCCAGAAGCCAGCCCCCCCCCCCGGCAGTCTTCAGGGCCTCTCATGCGCGGATATGTGCTGAAATGTGTCTCTTCTCCTTTCCCACGTTGTAGGGCTGGGTGGGCTCTCCCCTTGCCTGCCTGCACTGCCATATTTCCTTACACCAAAGTGCAGTCAGCCCTGTGCCAAGGTAATTCTTTGTCTTGGAACGGCAAAATGGTTTCCGGTTTCTCAAGGGGCCGAGGAGATAAGGAAGTTCTCGGCATGAGCTGACTTTCCTTTTTCCAAGGAAGGGCAGAAAAGCCCTGGGAAACTGTTGGGTTGCGAGGCTGAGCCTTAGGCAGCTCAGTCTCACCCTACCAGACGGTGGGACATCAGTTTCCTTCTGGGCCTAGCGTTGCCCCATAGTGGTTGGGGCTGGCCAAAGAGCTCCTTCAAGGAACACAGAGCCCAGGAGCTTCTCCACCCTGGAATGGAGGTCCTGGTGAGCATACGGCTTTCTCCTAACTTTCCAGTGGCTTTACGAGCCTCTTGATCAGAGGTCTTCAAACTTGGCAGCTTTAAGACTTGTGGACTTCAACTCCCAGAATTCTCCAGCCAGCTATTCTGCTCTTGATGGAAGGGCTTTGGGGGGAAGATTCGAGACACTTGGCTGGTGGGTCCCCTTTTTCTTGCTTGGTCCGGGGCTGCTTTGACAATTCACCAAGCTTGATCCCCATTTGTGTGTCATCTTCTGCTGGCTGCTATCACAAAAACTGCTTGCTTTGAAGAAACCTCTCCTGCGGTCATAACATTGGAGATCTGCCCAGTACTGCAGCATACCTGAGAGATGGCCACCCAGCTTCTCTTTCAACATCTTGAGGACAGCAGAATCTACTGCCTCCCAGAGAAGTTGGTCCTGGGGCTCTTATTTTAGGGAATGTTTCCTGATCTACTGTTCTATACAGATCTACATCTACAGAATATTTTAGGTACAATATGGCCAACGCAGAATAGAGAGAGACGGTCATTTTTCTTGAGGGTGATCCTGTGTTTCTGTTGACGCATGCTAGGATTGATTTTGCATTTTTTTGCAGCTGACTGTTGTTCAGTGTGTGTCTGCTCCAGGTGGTACCTTGGTTTCCTTCTACCCAAAAATCGGGTTTTACATTTCTCCTCACAGAAATTGATGCTGCTGTGTGGTTTTATTAGGGCTTTATAAAGCGGTACTAATACTTCATGTGATCTTGATTCTATCCCTCTGTTAATGCAGCCTAGGATTGCATTGGCTTTCTTAGCAGCTGCAGCACACTGCAAGCTCATACTGTATATAAGTGGTTGTCTACTAGGACTCTTAGATCCCTCTTTGCATTTGCCAGGTTCCACTATTCTATACCTGTACATTTGGGTTTTTCCCCCTAAGTATAAAACCTTACTTTTCTCATCACTGAATTTCATTTCGTTAGATAGGGCCCAGTGCTTGAATCTGTCGATATCCATCTAGATCTTGAGCCTATCTTCTGGGGTGTTGGCTCTACCTGCCAGCTTATTGTCATCTGCAAATTGGATGAGTTCCCCTTCTATGCCCTCATCTTAATCATTGATGAAGAGTACTGGATTTAAGATCAAACTTTGGGGTACCCCACTGCTTACTTCCCTCCATGTAGATGCAGTTCCATTGAGGACTACAGTGCCCAATGCAGCTTGACAGCCAGTTATGAATCCATCTGGTGGTGTCTATCCCACATTTTTCTAGCTTACCAAGAAGTAGGTTGTAGTCTACTTTGTCAAATGCCTTATGAAACTCAAGTATACTATGTCCACTGCATTTTGCTGGTCCACTAAATGAGTCTGAGAGGCTGCCCCAAAGATCTTATATCCCAGGAATTCATATTTCTCCACCTTTGGCAAGAAAGTCTGAACTGTTTCTTTTAGTTGCTTTTAATGGTAGTAGTATTACATCTTGGGCCATTTATCCAAAGAGTTTAATCAATGCATGCTAGTTTATTAAAAAAGATGCAGTTGTAGCAATGTTTAGGGATCATTGGTCATATTTATGCCATATGTGGCCTAGCCTGGCTGCATTTCTCCTGGCAGGAACCAGCCACTCGAGTGAAGAAAAAGAGGGGAAAAAAACACTTGTCACTTTTGGCCTTCAAGTGCAGCTGCTCCATTACGAGGCTGACACGCTGGTATGTCTGCTAGCCCAGGCTGCTATGGGTAGCTTTGGAGCCAGTCGTCCAGTTGGTGCATGGGATCTGGAGCTCTAAGGGACCTCTTTGGTTGATGCGAGACATGATGTCAGCCTAACCAAAAATGAGAGGGAGGGAGTAAAAGACTGCAGTTGAATGGACTGAGTAGCTGGAGAGAAGTTGGGTCTTCCCTGGAAAAAGGAGAGGGGAGGGGAGCTCTCTGCAGGGTCCAAGAACAGAAAGGAGGGCCATGGCTGGCTGGCTGCAGGGGGTGTCTTCACCCAAGACCCTGGAGAGGATGGAAGGAGGCAGCTGCTACTGGGAGAGAAGCCCAGTGTCCGATAGTAGGATAGTTTGAGCCTGGGTGATTTGTGTCTGGCGTGAGAACTCTGGGCTGATTTGATGTTCCCTAGGTTTACTATTTTGGCTGTCCACCGTCTTCTATGGACTCTTCCCCCACACCAAAGTTCAAAAGCATCTCCCTATCCTGCTTCTTAGATCTCTTCGCCTACACTGCATATTTGAGATTAGATTTCCAGTATTATTTAATAGCATTAGCAAGAGCACTTAGACTTATATACCGCTTACAGTGCTTTACAGCACTCTCTAAGTGGTTTACAGAGTCAGCATATGAATCCCAACAATTTGGGTCCCCATTTTACCGACCTCGGAAGGATGGAAGGCTGAGTCAACCTTGACCCGGTCAGAATCGAACTCCTGGCATTGAGCTGAATTAGCTTGCAATACTGCATTCTAACTACTGCGCCACCACGTCAACTTCAGATGATGAAATTTGCTCAAATCTTTTTTCTCTTTCCTTCCTGCATTTCCTGGATCGTTTGGAGGCATGTTTTGGAGTGTCGTCTTGCTGAAATATCCACAGTCTTTTCATCTTCAGCTGGCAGAGAATCTAGTTAGGTAGAATAGAATAGAGCTGGAAGGGACCTTGGAGGACTTCTAGTCCAGCCCCCCACTGGCCTAGCTCCGGGAGGGCTTGCCCTAAGACCCCCATTGTGTGTCGGAGTGGTGGCTGATGGGCCCCATTGAGCAAAAGAGGCCCCCTTCCTCGCTTGATGCACTTTTTGCTGGGTCTTTAATCACAGGCGAAGGTTCGTGGGAGGGGCGGCGGTGGCGATTGCATCTGCTCTGGGAAAGTATCGTGTGTGCTGCAGGCATGAGGCCTCCTCCTCCTTCTCCTTCTCCTCCTCCTCCGCAAAGGCCCCTGGCTGTTTTTCAGCAAGAATTCCTTAATGAACCTGAGATCTGCCCGGATTTGCCGAGAAGGGCGTGTTCACACATTTCTCAGCCAGGTGAAGGTCTCTCAAATGCCTCCGCCTTTTAGAAGTGGTTGGTGCCGTGGAACTTTGCCTACCTGTGAGTCAGAGCCAGCCCCGGGACCAGGAGGCCTGCTCATTTTCTGAACTGGGAGCCAGCTGGTGCTGGGATGAAGGTGTGGGGCAGGCAGACCTGAGTTCAGGTCCGCCCTCGGTCTTGGAAGATGCCTGGGTGGTTTTTTTTTTTCAGCCCCGCCTTTGCTTCAGGATGGCAGTGCCTCTTTCTGCTTCTCGGACAGAACAGTGATTCCAGTCAACACATTCCTGCAACTTGGAAGTTAAGTGGATGAGTCAGGCTTCCCTCTAGCAATATCGGAGGGTAGGAATTGCGTGACTCCTCCTTGCTTTTCTTTGACCCTGTCTTAGTGCCAAAGTAGGCAAGGTGAGTTCTGGCCAATTTCAAAGCTCTCCATTCTGTAATTTGGAATTGGGAATCCTGCTTCTGTTGTTGTAGCCACAAATGGCCCTTTGCCCTTTGCAGCCACTCGGTTACTATTTCCATTTTTTAAATACAAGCTAGGCATCCCTCATCCTATATGGTACATTCATGCCCCCCACAAATGAAGAACCTTCCGTTTATCTCAGCCGAGAGTACCTCATACTGCTACTCTCAGACCTGTTACTGTTATCCCACTACAAGTGTTTTGCATTTGATTTCTGTCTTCTAGGGCGGCTGGCTGATTGGGGAATTCTGGGAGTTGGAGTCCACCTATCTTAACCTTGCCAAGATTGAGAAACACTGTTTTAAGGCATCTACCTGTCCAATTTTGTTTTATCAGCATATTGCTTAAACATTTCTTCTATCTCTTAATTGCAGCCATTAATGAAAACATTGAAGAACGTAGGGCCCAGTAAACCTTGTTTAGTAACTCATTTCCTTGATTAAAATAATGGATAAGCATTCTTTGAGTTTGGGCTTTCAATCAACTGTGGAGCCACCTGAGAGACATAAGCCAGTACTTAACAAGTTGTTAATGAGAATGTGAGCTCTGCTTCTGCCTTAGGCACAAAGCCAGGCCAGCCGCTCTCTCTCAGCCCTAGGAAGGAGGCAGTGGCAAAGCACTTCTGGAAAACCTAGCTGGGAAAACTGCAGGGACTTGTCTAGGCAACCTCTAAGGATTGACACAATTGAATGGAAAGGAGGAAGAAAGGTACTTCATCAAGCACTTTCCTGAAGTGAAGGCATATTACACTGACAGTATTACCATAAGCTATCCAAGAACTTGCTACATCAAAGAATGAGGTAGGCTTACAGAATGGCTCCGCTCTCTTCTGATCAGGCCTCACTTGCAATATTATGCCTTGTTTTGGGTATCGGTTTCAAAAAGGATGGTAACGCATTGGATCAAAGTCCCAACAGTTTCTACCAAGATAGTGAAGGATCTTGAAACCAAGTTAAAAAACCTGGGCTTGTTTAGCCTAAAGGAAATTCAGCTAAGGGGAGACAGGAGCATCTAGCAGAAGAAGAAGTGGATTTATCTTCTCTTGCCCCAAAGGGCAGCACAAAAGCCAACGGGGCTAGAAGTGTAAGGGAAGAGGTTTGGGCTGGAACTGGTGAGGAAGCTCCTGTAGAACTGTAGACGCTGTCCACAGTCAGCCAAACAGGCTCCTTCCGGAAGTGGGATTCTTCCAGTGGAGGCTAGAGGGTGGTGGAACATCATGGGTGATGATGTTCTCCTTCATTGAAGGCCTTCAGACAGAGGCTGGATGGTCCTCTGTTGGAGCTGCTGTTGTGGGTCCTGCCCTGTGGAAGGATTGGGACTACAGGGAGGGCTCAGTTTATGACCAGTTGCTTAATAACTGTTCAAAGTTTTGATGGGCTTTTAAGAAGTTACTTATATCCCGTCTTTAAAATTACAACTAACCCCACACCCCAACCCCATCCCTGCCATTAACACCATCGCATAGCTGGCTTGCACTTTTGATCAGTTGCAGCGTCCTGGGATCACATAACCACAATTTGGTAGGGTTTTTTTTGGCATTTTCTGGCAAAGATCAGCAAAAAGTATCCATTGAATATGCTGGATTTGGTTAATGACCACAGTGACACGCTTTTATGACCATGTTAAAATTGTTGTAAAATTGAGTTCACCTATGTGGTGACTTACAACCGTAACAACTTACAACTAAAATTCTGAGCTCCATTGTGGTTGTAAGGTTGTGAGGACTTATCAGTATGGTTCGTTCCAAGTCAACGATCTAAGATCCAGGGAAGTCTTTTAAAAGATAGATCTCAGATCTGTTTCCAAAGTGATCAACAGTTGCTCCTTCTTCATAAGAGAGAGAAATTCCCACCCACATCTTTGCACTGAAACAGCCTGAGAAAAAGAACTGGAACTGTCCTGCTCTAATTTGCCTATGCTTTGCCTATATATAGGCTTATAATTTCAAAATAGAGCACTCAGCAGAATTGTGAACTTTTTAATAAGTCTTATTAATCAGAGCTCTGGGAGATTAGTTCTTGGGTATAATTATTTTCAGGCTGACATAGATACCTGTGAAAATGATTTGATGTCAGACTGACTACTCTGTCATTTCCTGGATCTTCACCTATTTCCAGGGCTTTTTTTTTTGGTTCATGCCTACCTTTTCCCCAGGTGGTCAGCCAGGTGTGCCTCCGTGTGCTCTTGTCCCTGAAGATGTGAACTCATTCAGAGTAGAGAAGAGTTGGTTGACCAGGCTCCTGTCAGCTTTGAAGACTCGCCCCATCGTCCTGCTCTTTATCGTGGCACACTTTCCCCTTCCTTGAGACAAAATTGGGACAATAGGTTTGCTTTTTCCTTGTTAGCCTTCTTTTTTTGGTCTTCAACTGCGTGGCTGGTATACTCGCTGATTCATTTCCTTCTATTCTCAGTGCATTTAAAGAAAGCCATGAGATTGGTTAGCATCCTTTTCAATCTGTTCCTTCTACCTACTGGCCTGATTTTGCAGTGCTCCAGAGGACTTAGCCCCACAGATGGCTGCCTGCCTTCTTCTTGACTACCCCGACAAGGGGGAAGATTCTTTCCTGTTCGTCCTCTCTGGTTCATCTCAGGATGAAGGTCGTCTTATTGTTCAAAAGCTTCTTTACCTTGAAGTGCGTTAGATCTAGTTCTGTCGTCCGTAGCAGCAAGGAAGGTGCTCCTGCTTCTTTTATGCCATTTCTCCTCAACAAGCTTTTATCCTTTCTTCTTTGCTCCACTCACTTTCCCAAAGAACCTTAGTTCCAAAACCACTCTCGGCTCCGCTGGTCCGCGTCTGGGCGTTGAGTGTTGAAGCACCAAAAACAAAATACTAGCTTGGAGAGTCAACGTTTTATTCGCACCAACCGGCACCAGGAAACTCCCGAATTCACAAAGAATGAAATAAAGTCAGCTCTGAGCATTCCAGTTACACAGCTGTTTCTTGGGACCCCCCTTTCAGTTGGGACTTTCAAGTCCCAAATAAGTCTACATCCTTCAAGAGATGCGGGCTCAGGATCCCCGCTTGGTCTCAGGATTGGGGCACAATGTGCAAGGATTTCTGGGTGGGATTTGACCACCCCCCTCTCTTCATCTGGCAAGTCTGAGGCTTGGTTATCCCTCCCAGTGGCTCTGGGCTTCCTCCCCCTCTTTATCTGGGGCACGGAGGCTTGGAAGAAAGGGGGGCCAGCCCCCATCAGCCCAGGACCCAGAATGCCTGAACGTTGGAGAACATGGACTCCCCCACCGGAAGGATTCTTGTCCCAATCTTTTCCCCTATTTCTATTACGGGGCCTTCTTAATCCCACTTTAAAGAATATGTGACAATCATCTGCACTTTTATTTATTGGTGAAACAAAAATATATTTTTTTTATATTCTCAAAAGGATTTTTCTTTATCCAGATTTTTCATTTGTCAAGTGGAATGTGACACCAAAAACAGAAGAGACTCTCGGAGCAATCCTACAGTGTGACAGATCCAGAAATGGTTCTTGGGTAGATGGGGTTTCCCCCCCCCCACTTCCCTGGAGGTTTTCAAAGGATCGCCATTTGTCTCTAGTGAATCCTGCAGCATAGAAGAAATTGGATTTGATCACCACCTAGAACCACTCTGTGATTCAATACTTGCCCTTCATTTGCCAGCTCTACCCACTTTCCGGTTTCCCCAAAAGTGCTGTGGGAGAATAACATGTGATTTTCAGTCTAGCCACCGCTCTGCTTTTCCTTTCTTCGTCCTTTATAATATGAATAGAGAAGCCACCGTCTTCCTTTTCTCCCTCTTAATTTCAGCTCACAAGCAGCTGCCCCCCAGCCCTGTTTTGATGTAGGGAGCGTGCAGCTGCCCCTTGCCCCGGCTCCGTGCTTGACCCCACGTTCCTGATGATTTCCTGACAAATCTGGTTGCAGCTCTACATGTCTGATTAGCTTCTTCTTTCTGGTGTATGCTTTTCCTGAGGCCTTTGGGAGTCCCCTCTTCATGTATCCCCCTCTTTTCTCCTTCCTGGCAATGGATCGTGGTTTCAGGAACTCCCATCTGCTTCTCTCTGTGTTAGTACGCAATTGTGAAACCCTACTTTGTATTTCTTTGCGTGTCTTCATTCATTTTTTTAAACAACACTTGGGCTGCTGCCACAATGGCAAACTTCTAGAATATTCATCTATAGATGTTGTACTCTGATCTTAATAAGGACCTAGTTAAGCAGATGCCCCATGGCCATATTTCTTGGCATTAAAAGGTTGACCAAGAGGTCAACCTGCTGTGCCAGGTCTTCTCTTTCTCTGGGCAATTTTGAGGCAGAGCTCTGAAAGTTTGCTGGGAGACTGTCGGGTTGCCTGGTTGGCAGGCTTGCTGATGGCAGGGGTAACCAAAGTCCTGGATATCAAGCAAACACTGCTGCCCATAATATTTCTGGTGCCAAGCAGAGCAGGGAAGAGACCCAGGGAAGATCCAGCCGGTTACGAATCCATCTGGTGGTGATCCTGTCTATCCCATGTTTTTCTTTCTTACCAAGAAATAGGTTGTGGTCTACTTTGTCAAATCCCTTATTGAAATCCCACGTATATGATGTCCACAGCATTTTGCTGGTCCACTAATTTAGTCACTTTGACAAAGAATGCAATAAGGTTGTCTGGCACGAACTGTTTTTGACAAACCCATGTTGGCTTCTGGTAATAGCTTTGTTTGCTTTTAGTTGTTTGAAAATCCATTGCTTGATTATCTTTTCCAGGATCTTCCCAGGTATAGATGTCAGGCTGATTGGTCTGTAAATTCCTGGATCCCCCCCCCTTGCTTGAAGATTGGTATCACATCAACTTTTTCCAGCCCTCTGGTATTTCCCTGGTGCTCAAGGAGCTTTGAAAGACATGATTCAGTGGTTCTGAGATCACAGCTGCCAGCTCCTGCAGAACTCTAGGATGTAATCCCTCTGGTGCCTGGTGATTTGAACTTGTCTACAATTGACAGGTGTTGTCTTACTATTTTCTTGTCCACTTTGACTTGTATTCCTAATCTGTTTTATACAGTACTACTTTTGATAGGATTGGTTTTTTCCCCTTTAGTGTAAAGAGAGATGCAAAAAAAGGAATTGCATAGTTCCACTTTTTCCCTGCTGTCCTTCATCTTCTTGCCATCTTCTCCCATTAGTGGTCTGATCATTCCCTTGATTTTTTTCAAATGTTTCCTTGACTTTTTTTTGCCAGCAAGTCTCTCTGGCCCACCCATTCCTCAGGATCACGAGCACCAGACAGCTGATGATGTCTTCAGAAATAGCACTTGGTTTCAACTTAGCTTTTGCTTTGCTCTCACAGACAGGGACATGGGGGCTGTGGTGATTCATGTGGCTAGGACACTGAGTCAGAAGATCATGGAGAGGCCGACGACTCAGCAGTTCAGAACCCGAGAGCTCCAGTCAGTTGTCCCAGAGCAAAAGCATGCAAATGCAAGTAGATAAATAGGTACCACTTGGGTGGGAAAATACTGGGGACATAAAAGGAGCCCCCTCTGGCATTTCCTGGGCAACGGTAATGTCACTGGTTAATCCTTCCAACCCAGAAGCGCCTTGGTAAGGGTGCTTCCGACACAAAAGTAGTAGTAGTATTAGTAGTAGAAGAAGATGATGATGATGTAGTAGTAGTAGTAGTAGTAGTAGTAGTAGTAGTAGTAGTAATAGTAGAAGAAGACAACATTGTCAGGGATATTGAGGGATTTCTGAGTTGTCATTCCGTAGTGGCTGGGTTTCCCCTCTTTCCTTTCTTCCCATGGGCCAGGAGAGCCTCCGGGTTCTGCGTCGTCATTCTTGTTCGTTTCTTTGTGCATAGTTGGTGTTGCCTACCTGAAAAGCCAAGGCTGAGCTGGGGGAAGGGAATCTCATCCTCTCTCTTCCAGTTGTGCTGGTGAGAGCAGCGCCTTAAAGGGGGGGGCAGTGGCAGGGGGAGACCTCCAGTGAGGCTCTGCCTTTTGTTCAGCTGTGAAGGGTGGGTTGGCTTCTTAAGAATTCGGCTCCTTTTTTGCGTGCATTGTACAGGAGAAAGCAGGACGCCATCTGTTCATACACACATACACACACACACACACACACACACACACACACACACAGAGAGAGAGAGAGAGAGAGAGAGAGAGAGAGAGAGAGAGAGAGAGAGCTTCTAACTCTTGGGATTTGACTTCATAACCGGTTTCAGTGGAAAGGAGATGAATGCCGCCTGTCGGGCTGGATGAGGGTGTGGAGTCCTGCTGTGCTAAGCACGGCTGCCTATGAGGAGGTAGCTCCCCAGCTACAGATTGCCCGACCACCCTGCGCTCTTGAGGCTTTCTTGGGCGAAGCCTTCCCAGCCATCTGCAGGAGTACAGCTGCCGTGCTCAGGTGAGGGTGGCATCTGCTGAGCTCCTCTTGTGTCATCGGAGGAGCAAGGGGACAGCTGCTCTCGGCGAGGCCTGGCCAATCCTGGGCCTGTTGCTTTGGCAGCATTTCCACATAACCCAGAACATCAGCGTGCAAAAGGTCTTCTGCAGCAAAAATTATGCACGCAGACATGGGCCATATGTCCGTGGGGTCCCCGTCCACAGCAGCAGCAATCTGTGCGGTCTGGCTTTGGGGTGGGGCGGGAGTGGGGCCTGACTGCGGCAACTTTCTGTTCCGGAGAAATGTGGAAAGCCACGAACGGTGTTCGGTGAAAGAGGCTCCCTTTCTTTACCCACTTTTTTGCCCAGCTGATTTGGGGGTACAAGGCGGGGTGCAGTGGCGAAGGCAGCAGCCCTGTTGCTTGAAGGGAGGAGGAAAGGGTCAGCCATTTCTGGGGGGCAGGGGGGGTGAAATCAGGAGAGGCAGGGCTGCTGAGTTAAGCCCAGATTCCCAATGTCTGTGGTTACCAAGGCAACCTTGGATGCTGCATTAGCGCCTTGTGTAAATCTGTGCTGGTCCTTTGTCTCTGGGGGCCTGAGCAGACCTCTTGCAATTCAGAAATGCTTTCTGAGAAAGAGCCCAAGGGGCACAAGGAGTGGACGAGAGGAGGAGGAGGCGGCAACTGAAGCGTCCTTGTCTAGGCTGAAGTTCTCAATGGGGCCTTGAGTCTGAGCGTAGAAGGGGGCCTTGCCCACTCCCAGGGAGAGCCTAGGGTCCTCCCCCCACTTGTCCAAAGGGGTTTTATCTCTTGAGAGGGTGAGGGGGTGGCAATAGTGGTAGCCATTGGGAAGAGCAGAGAGTGGGTCAGAAGAGAGGGGCGGCCATGGGGCTGGGCGAGGTTCCAGTATGGACTCTCCAGAACTCAGCCTCATCCTTAGCAGCAGCAGAAGCTCCACAGAAGCTTTCCAGGCCAGGGAAGCCACTCCGTGGAGAAGGATGTGCCTCCGGCTGCTGCTTCTCCGGGTCTCCCTGCCTTTTTTGAGTTCAAGGATTCTGGGTGATTCTAGAGGCGGTTCCAGTCGGTCTGCCCATAGGGTGGGCATATCGGTTGTCCTCTCTTGCCCACTCAGCTCTGCGCTGCGTGCTGTAGATTAGGGGTCTCCAACCTTGGCCACTTTAAGACTTGTGGACTTCAACTCCCAGAATTCCTCAGCCAGCTTTGCTGAGGAATTCTGGGAGTTGAAGTCCACAAGTCTTAAAGTGGCCAAGGTTGGAGACCCCTACTGTAGAGAATGTCCTGCTCGATCTGCCCCTAAGGGCTGTCTGAACGCTTTTTCCTTTTCCCTCCTCAGAGCAAAAGTGGCTTGTTCTTTGTTTATTTATTTCTATTTCATATTTCCCTGGGAGATGGTTCTCTGTTGTGGGGAAGGCATGCTCTGGGAGTGGCCCGGCCTTTGGGGAGTAGGGAGGGCTCAGAAAGAAGAGCTCTCTAATGTCAACCTTACATCAGGAACACCAAAGCGCACCTTGTGGTATGGTTTCTTTTAGTGCAAGAAAGCGAAGGGAGATTCTGCCCTTTCCTCAGTTCCCTAGAAGTCCGCACAGTGCTTAGGAGGTATAGTTTGGCAGGCGTTGCCCCCTCGCTCCTGCCTTGGTGCCACTTGATGCTGCTGCCAACAGGGCCCATCTGCAGCCGCAGTTCAAGTGGTGACTGAGTCAAAGCAAGGTAGTGTTGTGGCTCCGACTCCCGAGCCCATCTTATCGGAGGAAGAAGGCTCCGAACATGAAGGAGAGGAGCCGGCCAGGCCTCCCTCTCCAGGCCCCTCCTCTCTGGCAATGCCTCAGGTGTCTGCTGAGGGAGAGGAGATTGACCAGGAGCCAGGTGTCTCCGATGACAGCGATGAGGGTGATAAGTCGTTCCTGGATCCACGCCAACGAAGGCGAGATAAACGTTTGCAGCAGATGAGGAGGCGTGCCAGGGATTAAGCTGAGTCACTGGACCACACCCCACAGGCTATATAAGAGAGTGTGGTGGCCATTTAGACTCTGTGATGGACAAAGCTAACTAGTCACTTTGTACAACGCCTAAATCTGCTGAAGGTTTCATGTTTGAGCTGGACTGTTTTGAAAACTGTGTGTATTCGTTGGTGTTATCTGGTGGAGGAACACTCCCTCTTCTTGTAGTAAAGCACTTGGCAGACAGTTATCGTATTGCTGCCAAGTTCCTGATAACGAACCTTGTGTGTGCCGAGTACTTCTTTAACCCATGGCTGGCTGTTTGTATGTGTGTGGGAACGGGGACAGAACAGGTAACTCACAACTTGGTAGGAGCCGCGGTGGCACAGTGGTTAGAGTGCAGTACTGCAGGCTACTTCTACTGACTGCCAGCTGCCTGCAATTTGGCAGTTCAAATCTCACCAGGCTCAAAGTTCACTCAGGCCTTCGTCCTTCCAAGGTCGGTAAAACAAGGACCCAGATTGTTGAGGGCCATATGCTGAAACCACTTAGAGCACTGTAAAGCGGTATATAAGTCTAAGTGCCATTGCTATTGGTGGCTCAGCTTCATGGCTAGAACAGTCGGTGCCACTCCAGAACTACAATTCTCAGCATCCTTAGAAGCCTGGCCATGGCAAAGTGGCTGAAGCTTAGAGTTTGGCCATATCTGGAATGCCAGAGATTGTCTCCCTGAAAACGGAGCTTGGGAGCCCATTTTCGCTGGCAGAGGCACCGTGGGCTACACCTTTACTGTTTCCAGGGTGGCTCCACGGGCCAGATCTAAGCACCCTGTGGGCCAGATGTGGCCCACAGGCCTTGAGTTTGACATCCCTGCTCCAGAGCAAAGACTTCCGTGGTGTGAGCAGCTTCTGTTTCTGGTCCTTGAGAGGAGCCCAGCTGGGGTCTCCCTTTGGGTTTATTTATTTATTTATTATTTATTGGTTCGATTTATGTGCCGCCCTTTTCCGGAGACTCAGGGCGGCTTACAATGCGTTAAGCAATAGCCTTCATACTTTTGTTTGTTTGTTTATTTATTTATTTATATATATATATATTATGCAATTTATATGCCGCCCTATCTCCGAGGACTCAGGGTGGCTCACAACAGTAAAATGCATAATTCCTATTAAAATAGGAGGAATAGGAGGAATAGTCTTGAGAATGTTATCTGGGAGGAGTTTGATGCTGTGACTCCGGATGATGTGGACAGGATTTTGGGGAGACTTAGTGCGGCCACATGTTTACTGGACCCGTGTCCCTCCTGGTTGGTACTGGCCTCCCGGGAGGTTACACGAGGCTGGCTCCAGGGTGTTATCAACGCTTCGTTGAGTGAGGGTCACTTCCCCGCCGCCTTGAAAGAAGCGGTGGTGAGGCCTCTCCTCAAGAAGCCGTCCCTGGATCCGGCAATATTGGCCAACTATCGTCCTGTCTCCAACCTTCGCTTCCTGGCGAAGGTTGTTGAGAGTGTGGTCGCGCGACAGTTTCCACGATTCTTGGAGGAAACATCCTATCTAGATCCGTTCCAGTCGGGTTTCAGGCCTGGACACAGCACGGAAACGGCATTGGTCGCGTTGGTTGATGATCTCTGGAGGGCTCGGGACAGGGGTTGTTCCTCTGTTCTGGTCCTGTTAGACCTCTCAGCGGCTTTTGATACCATCGACCATGGTATCATGCTGCACCGGCTGGAAGAGTTGGGGATGGGGGGCACCGTATTACGGTGGTTCTCCTCCTTTCTCTCCGACCGGTCGCAGTTCGTGTTGGCAGGTGGGCAGAGGTCGACCTCAAGGCCTCTTATATGTGGAGTGCCTCAGGGGTCGGTCCTCTCGCCCCTCCTGTTCAACATTTATGTGAAGCCGCTGGGCGAGATCATCCGTGGCTTTGGGGTGAGATACCACCAGTACGCTGATGACACCCAGCTGTACATCTCCACCCCAGGCCACCCCAACGATGCCCTTGAAGTGATGTCCCAGTGCCTGGAGGCTGTGCGGATCTGGATGGGGAGGAACAGGCTCAGGCTCAACCCTTCCAAGACTGAGTGGCTGTGGCTCCCGGCATCCCGATATAGTCAGTTGACTCCATCACTGACTATTGGGGGCGAGTCGTTGGCCCCCACAGAGAGGGCTCGCAATCTGGGAGTCCTCCTGGATAGGCAGCTGTCCTTGGAGGAACATCTGACGGCTGTAACCAGGGGGACCTTTTGTCAGGTTCGCCTGATCCGCCAGTTGCGGCCCTTTCTTGATCGGGATTCCCTGTGCACAGTCACTCATGCCCTCGTCACCTCTCGCCTTGACTACTGCAACGCTCTCTACATGGGGCTCCCCTTGAGGAGCACCCGGAGGCTCCAACTGGTCCAGAATGCAGCAGCGCGGGTAGTGACGGGAGCAGCCTGGCGCTCCCATGTAACACCGCTCCTGCGCGAGCTGCACTGGCTCCCAGTGGTCTTCCGGGTGCGCTTCAAGGTGTTGGTTATCACCTTTAAAGCGCTCCATGGCATAGGGCCTAGCTATCTTCGAGACCGCCTGCTGCCACCGACAATCTCCCATCGACCCGTGCGCTCCCACAGAGAGGGCCTCCTCGGGGTGCCATCAGCCAAACAGTGCAGGCTGGTGACCCCCAGGGGGAGGGCCTTCTCTGTGGGGGCACCTACCCTCTGGAATCAATTGCCTCCAGAGATAAGGAGAATCCAAGACCTCGGTGCCTTCCGCCGTGCCCTTAAAACCTTCCTTTTCCAGCAAGCCGGGCTGGCCTAATTTTTTAAGTGTTTTTAAGTGTTTTGTTTATTGTTTTTAATTAATGGGGCCAAATTTATATATGTATATTTTAACTGTATTTTAATATTTGTACTTGATGTTTTTACTTGGCTGTTCACCGCCCTGAGTCCTCAGGGAGAAGGGCGGTATACAAATTCAAAATAAAATAAATAAATAAAATAAAATAAAATGATATAAAGTTAAAACCCAGTTTAAAACAGTTTAAAATTCATTAAAAACCCCCCCATCAGTCCAGGCTATGGAACAACCAGGTCTTCAACTCGCGGCGGAACGAGCGAAGGTCTGGGGCCATTCGGTGCTCCAACGGAAGTTGGTTCCAGATACCTGCTTAGTAGGGCTTTTGGCCCCCCCAAGCGGTGTTCTTTTTTATACAAAGTCACCTTATTGCCCCCACAATCCGGGTCCTCATTTTACCTACCTCAGAAGGAGGGAAGGCTGAGTCAACCTTGAGCCTGGTGAGATTCGAACTTGCAGTAATTGCAGGCAGCTGGTGTTACTTAACAGTGCTTTAGTCTGCTGCGCCACCAAGGTTCAGATGACTTTGATGGCTGGAGCTTTTAGCACCTGGCCCCAGGGCAAGGGAGGCTTGGATGGTTTTAAGGACAACATTGGTGGGATTGCTGTAATCTTTCAGAGGACTTGGGAATAATCAACCTTGGCTAATACAGATGAATAGCATATTCTGGATGAAACTTTCCTCCTTCTAATTTTTCTAAATGTCCCGACGGAGAAAACATGGAGGGTTCTTGGCAGTTGTAGTTCAGACATGTCTCTGGCCCTTAACAATAACCTGCTGGTAGATGGATGGTTATGTATAGATGCTTTTCCATGATCGTCATTATCGTTATTCAGAAACAGCCCAATGTAAGATGAGGGGCTCTTCATTTAAGTTATGGGCTGTTATTAACCACGCTGGCCCAGTCTGCGGTAGAGCTTAAATGTTTTTTGGCTTTCATTTTGGGCTGAGGGGAGAGAACTGGTCCAAATTCATTTACCTCCTCTTCAGGCCTGAAGGAGCCTTACGGCTGAGGTTTCCTCCAAATCAGCGGTGAAATCCAGCCGGATCTATCCGGCTTGCACAAACTGGTAGCGCCGGTGGGAAGGAGGCTCCGCCCACCCACCAGGATATCATTACATTCCGTTTTTGACCCTCTGCGCATGCGAACCGGTAGCAAAGATAAGTGCATTTCACCGCTGCTCCAAACTAGTATATATACTTGATTTGATTTTTCCACATTATCACAAAGACATAAAGCGCATGGGGGGGGAGCGTGGGGGGGGGGTGTTGCAGCAGCCCCATATTGTTGCTTTTCCTGGCAGTTGAAACTTCCACTTTGACCCGATGCTGCCACCCAGAGTGTGCTTAGAATGCCCTCTTAGGTGGCAGGCTTGGCAGGATATTTGCAGCTTCAGCTTCTTCGTTATTTATTGAAATGCTCCCCGTTCTGGATGATCTGAATTACACCATTCTTCCTTGGCTGTAGAGAGAGGCGGGACATACACGGGTAGATTTACAAGAGGCGTTGTAAATCTGTGGCACCCAACAGTTGACTCTTCCTTTGCTTCGTTGTAGATTAATCTTTTTACTAGTTTTGGTCTTTATTGTGTGGGACATTCCCCCCAATGAAGGATCTGTTAACAGAATAGTAAGAGTCGAAGGGACATTGGACATCTTCTAGTCCAGGGGTGTCAAACTCCTGAGCCTTGGTGGCGCAGCATACTAAAGTGCTGTTAACTAGCACCAGCTGCCTGCAATTACTGCAAGTTCAAATCTCACCAGGCTCAAGGTTGACTCAGCCTTCCATCCTTTCGAGGTAGGTAAAATGAGGACCCGGATTGTGGGGTCAATAAGCTGACTTTGTATAAAATATACAAAAGTATGAAGGCTATTGCTTAACGCATTGTAAGCCGCCCTGAGTCTCCGGAAAAGGGCGGCATATAAATCAGACCAACCAACCAACCAACCAACCAACCAATCAATCAATAAATAAACTCAATTTCATTGAGGGCTGCATCAGGGCTGTGGTTGACCTCGTGTGTGTGTATGTGTGGCCAACTGAGTGGGTGTGGCTGACTGGGTGGGTGTGGCCATCTTGATGCCACTCCCCAAACTACTGGCATGTTTCCGCTTCGCACTGGGTAGACCGGGCCGAAGCGATGTGGGCCAGCCCCTTATATTTTGCAGGACGGCCCCACGGGCTGGAACCGACCACATCGTGGACTGGATCCAGCCCATGGGCCTAGAATTTGACGCTCCTGTTCTAGTCCAACTCTGCTCAAGTAGGAAACCCTACACCATTTCAGACAAATGGCTGCCTAAATCTCTTCTTAAAAATCTCCAATGTTGGAGCAGCACAACTTCTGAAAGCAAGACATTCCACTGATTAGTTGTTCTCACTGTCAGGGAATTTCTCCTTAGTTCTAGGTTGCTTCTCTCCTTGATTAGTTTCCACCCATTGCTTCTTGTCCTGCCCTCAGGTGCTTTGGAGAATAGCTTGACTCCCTCTTCTTTGTGGCAGCCACTGAGATATTGGAAGACTGCTATCATATCATCCCTAGTCCTTCTTTTCATTCAACTAGACATACCTGTTCTTGCATTCGTCCACATATAACGTATTCCCTAGCTGGTTGTTGGACTTCTAGTTGTGCCTTTCTGTGCAAAGATATTTCATCGCATAGGTCAGATCCTTCCATTCATACATGACCTTATTTTCCTTTTTTATTCACATGTGATTCAGCCAGGCACTCACTCTCAGTCCTAGGAAACAGAGGATGGAAAACATGTTTTGAAATCCTGGCAAGAAACTGCAGGCAATTGTCGAGGCAGTTGCCGGGAGTAAATGATGACTTGAAGAAACAAAAAAACAAACAAACAATCACAGAGATAATCTATACGGTTGCTAGGAGTCAAAATGACTTCATAGCACATAATCACTCGATCGGTACATAGGTGGCTCCTGCTAAACCTATGTATAATCTCTTAGAGAGCTTAGAATGGTCTTTGCGCATGCATGTGTGAGTGAATTCACAAATGGTTCATTGGGAAGAATTGCATCTCTGTGTTAATGGCCAGTTCTTCAACAAAAATTGAGGGTAGCCTGTTTGCATGTTTTGTGGGACCATCTCCCATGAAAACAGCCTCAACCGACTTGTGGGTTCATTTCATGCAGGAGGCAAAGGTGATTGTTGCAGGTGAATTTTTTTGGTTAAATATTATAAAATCTGTATGGTAAAATAGCTGACTTGTTCTTCCTGCCTACATCTGTGCTTCACCAGATGGGGGTTACAACAGGGGTGAAATGTTCCCGGTTCAGACCAGCTCACCCGATCCAGTAGCGATGGAGGCGGGTGGTTTGGAGAACCGGTAGCAAAAATCCCTGCCCCCCCCATGCCCAGCTGAACCGCACAATCATCAGAGGCTTTTTTTTTTTACTTTTAAAATCATTTTTTCTACAACCTCTCGGCCAAAAAAATGCTTTTAAAAGTAAAAAAATAGCCTCTGATGATCACACTGCTCAGCTGGGATCGTCAAAGGCTTTTAAAAGAAAAAAACTCTTTTTCTTTTAAATGCCTCTGACGATCCAAGCTGAGTTGCCTGATTGGCAGAGGCTTCTTTAAGAAGATATTATATGGAATATAAATATAAAGTCACTCAGGGAGGGGGGTTTTATATATAGAAGTACTCTTCAATGATGGGGGCAGATGACAACTAAAGACATTAAATACACTGTTGGAAGAAGGATTTGATGTGATCGTTTAGATGTTATAAATTATTATATATGGTGGACCTGCAGGAAAATGGGTGAAGCAAAATTGATATGGTATATGGTGATAGGTTAGGTTACTGATTGTTCAATATTGGAAAAGGGATGTTATGTTTATTATTGAAGAATGGACTCTGAAGGTGGCCAGTTTCACAGAAATGGTGAAGATATCAGCATACATAAAAGACCGGACCCAAGATCTATGTATGGGAGTGGAGGAAATGGATAGATTATGTGCAGAATAAATAATAAACTAGAAAGTACCAGATAGCTTTTAGTTGAATGTTGTGTAGAAATGTATAGCATACAGGGGATAGAATACTAGAATGTCAGGAAGAAATGCATTGTACACAGGTGGTAGAGTAGATGGGTGGTAAAGTATTATATAATGTGATTTGGATTTGGATTTCATCCTGGGGAAGCCATGGGGGGAGGGGAGGGTAAGGGAGGGTTAGGGAGGGAAAGGGGGGGGGAAGGGGGAAAATTTGTATTTGTAAAACTTTTTCAATAAAAAAAAAAGCCTCTGCCGATCAGGCAACCTCAGCTGGGATGGTCAGAGCCTTTTGAAAGCATTTTTTTACAACCTCTTCAGAGGTTGTAGAAAAAAATACTTTTAAGAGCCTCTGACGATCCAAGCTGAGTTGCCTGATCGTCAGAGGCTTTTAAAAGAAAAAGAGCCTCTGCCGATCGGGCAACTCAGCTGGGATCGTCAGAGGCATTTAAAAGAAAAAAAGAGTTTTTTTCTTGTAAAAGCCTTTGACGATCCCAGCTGAGCAGCGTGATCATCAGAGGCTTTTTTTTTTTTTACTTTTAAAAGCATTTTTTGGCTGAGAGGTTGTAGAAAAAAATGGTTTTAAAAGTAAAAAAAAAAAAAATTAGCCACGCCCACCCAGTCACATTACACCCCCCCCCCCCCCACCAAGCTATCCCCACAGACCTGGTAGTAACAAATTTTAGATTTCCCCACTGGGTTACAGCCAAACAGTCCCCCAACCACTCACGCTTTTGACTGATCCTGTGATACGTTTGGGCTAGCCACAGTCCTGCTCCAAGTGAAATAGCAGAGGACACCAAGGCACTGTTGTTGTGTTTCTGTGCTTTGTTCGGTGAATTTGTACAACGCATGGCAGTGAGGAGGCTTAGGGAGTGATGGAATAGCAAAATTCTGCTCTTTGTCTCAGCAACTGGGCTTTGTGCGAATTATGCCTCACATAATCAGTAAAAAAAACAAGAGGAGAGCAAATACAGCAATTACCGAAACAAAAGACAGGTGGAGATTGACAAACCCACTCAAAAGAGGGGAGTGATATTTTCATTCTAGTAGAAGGAACGAAGGAAAATGCAGCTGAGAAGAATTTAAACTTTATTCTTGTACAGGTAGTCCTTGATTTATGACCACAATTGAGCCCAACATTTCTGTTGTTAAGTGAATTCCCCCCCCCCATTTTATGACTTTTCTTGTCCTAGTTGTTAAGTGAATCACTGAAGTTAAGTTAGTCACACAGTTGTTAAGTGAATCTGGTTTCCCTCATCGACTTTGCTTGTCAAAAGGGGATCATGTGACCCCGGGATACTGCAACCGTCATAATTAGGAGCCAGTGGTCAAGCATCTGAATTTTGATCATGGGAGCATGGAGATGCTGCAACGGTCATAAGTGTGAAAAGTGGTCATAAATCCCTTTTTCAGTGCTGTTGTAACTTCAAACGGTCACTAAGCAAACTGTCGTAAATCAAAGACTGCCTGTATAGGACTTGGTCAGAACAAGGACAGGAGGGAAATCCTATCCTAAAGCAGGGGTCTCCAACTTTGGCAAGTTTAAGCCTAGTGGACTTCAACTCCCAGAATTCCCCAGCCAGCTGGTTGGGGAATTCTGGGAGTTGAAGTCCACCAGGCTTAAAGTTGCCAAAGTTGGAGACCCCTGGCCTAGAGAACCAGCATGACAAAGGTACCTCCACTCACAGAGACCAAAGGGAAGCCCCTCAGAAGAGACCCTGGGGAAAAGGGATTTCAGAGCTGCCGGCCGGATGCTGGGGCTGCAACCTCGCCAGAAGGGAGCATGGCTTCTCCTGGCCGGTGCTTCTCCTCCAGGCTTCCTCGGAGGGCTGACCGATGGCTTCATTGCTCCCTGGAGGGTGCAGTGGGACCCTTTTTTTCATTGGGGGGCTTTCTCCTAACCAGACAACACGGTCATGCTAGAGATAGCTGCCTGTTTATTTTCCCTTGACTTAAAATTTTAGATAGTGAATTTAGAATTCGGATTAAAGTGGCTGAGCAGCACCCCCTCCTCATTCTTGAGGATAGCACGCTGGCAGAGCTGGCGTTGCGATGGTACGGCGGGCGATCTTGAAGCTCCAAGATCGCTGTTGATATCTTCGCCGCTGGACGGTCCGTTTTGGATCTCACCGTCCCATAGAGATGGTAATAGTGGAGGGTCTCACTCTTTTTGAAAGGGGGAATCCTGGGCTCTGTTTGGAAGGGTTCTTGTAAAAGGAAGTCAGAGGTCAGGAATGACATAAATCTCCTGTGGCTTGTTCAGGTTGAGGCCCTGGAAGTGGGGACCTCTGGAAGAGCCAAGCTTGCTTCCTGTGTTTAACGCATGGCCGTTCCAGCTGTTGGGCTCCTTTGTAGCCGTTCCAAAGACAGTGATGTTGATATAGATCAGAGTCTCCAACCTTGGCAACTTTAAGCCTGGCAGACTTCAACTCCCAGAATTCCAAAAGCTGGCTGGGAAATTCTGGGAGTTGAAGTCCTCCAGGCTTAAAGTTGCCAAGGTTGGAGACCCCTGATGTAGATGACCCGACCCTTCCTAGTTGCACTGGGGGGGGAGGGGGGAGATGGGGAGCAGCAGGGGCTGTGCTGATTGGGAAAGAGAAGTTGTGATACAGCAGCCTGGGGAGTGGCAGAGCTGCATCTTCCCAGGCTTTCCGGGAAGCAGAGGGTGGGAGAGACCCCCTTCCGGCACAGGAATTGGAGTGGGCAGAGATTTCCCACTCCTGCGGGGCTTCCCCGAGTGGGTCGGAGAGCTGGACTGCTGTTCTAAAATCAGCCATTGACACGGTGACGTCAGAGTTAATTTTTTTTTTGTTTGTTTTTAATTTGATTTATATGCCGCCCTTCTCTGGAGACTCAGGGCGGCTTACAATGCGCTAAGCAATAGCCTTCATACTTTTGTATATTTTATACAAAGTCAGCTTATTGCCCCCACAAACTGGGTCCTCATTTCATCTACCTTAGAAAGGATGGAAGGCTGAGTCAACCTTGAGCCTGGGGAGATTCGGACTAGCAGTAATTGCAGACAGCTGGTGTTAATCACGATGCTATCAGTCTGCTGAGCCACCAGGCCCTGTTGACGGGGCCAATTGACGGAAGTTGGCTTCCGTCGATTGCCTCACCCGGCCAATCTTGTCCGGCTGGGCTTGGCCAGGCACCGGTGGGCAGATCCAAGGCCGGGGAGGGGGGTGGGTCGAGAAAAGAGCGTTGAAGAGCCCTTCAGGGCCAGGCGTGGGGGGGGGAGCGCTTCCTCCCACTGCCAAGAAACTGCCAGATGTGGCTGTGAATTGGAGATGAGGTTCGGCTGAAGAAACTCTGGCTGGTTTGCGGTTCATCCTCTAATTTTTCCTGCCTGTCCATTTTAGTAGAGCAGTGGAAAGCATCCTAAAGTCTTGTGCAACAAAATGGAATTACGGCATCCTCTAACAACTTCTTTGTCTACGGATGCCGCCCAGAGTTCGCCTTTCCTCTTTTGTGTTTGGGAATTCTTATGAGGACCCTTTCAAAAGGTACCGCATGACCCCCCCCCTTCTCTGGAGAGCCCAAGGGGAGGGAGGCTGGCACCAGGCACCGGGGCTCTTCTGGCACGGCTCTTCCAGGGCAGCTGCTTTGCGGCTCTCAGGCTAGACCAAGCCAGCGTCCTAGAGAGAGGGACAAAGGGACACACACACACACACACACAAATAACACACCCCTCTGTGTACATACGCGTCATCCTATTCTTTTTCAACGTAAGCAACGTTGTATAGAGATTAGAAAAGAAGTGAAAAATAGTAAACCAAATGAATAATAATAACAATAGTGAGTTCTAGTCCTGCCTTAAGCACGAAAGCCGGCTGGGTGACTTTGGGCCAGTCTGTCTCTCTCAGGCCAACCCACCTCACAGGGCTGTTGTGGGGAAAACTGGAGGAGGAAGGAGGATTAGGTATGTTTGCCGCCTTGAGTTACTTACAGAGTCATAAAAGGGTTAAAAAAATCAAAATTAAAAGCTTGAGTGAACACAAATACTATACCTATGTAGTATAAGTAGTCCTTGCTTACTGACCCCTCATTCAGCCACTGTTCAAAGTTATGATGGTCTGTTCTCGAACTCGTGGCCATAACAGCTCCAGTTAGGTGATCACAATTTGGGCACTTGCCAGCTCACATTTACAGTGATCACGACACGCCATGGTCATGTGATTGCCATAGCTGGCTTCCGACCAGTAGTCAGGGTGGGGAGGGGGAATCTGGCAGGAAGTGGCTAGTCCCAGTCTTGTGGCACCTCACTTAATGACTCTGCTGCTTAGCAACATTGCCAACCCCTATTGCAGTTGGTACGTGAGGACTATCTGTAATATCATCCATGATCTGATTGGACCTGAGAAGACAGGCGACCTGCGTCCATTACTGCAACCTGGCTGGGTAGAGAAAAGGGCATCCCACTTACTGAGACGTTTCCTGGGCTGTTGTCGGTCCCAGAGCAGGGAGGCAGTATTTATTTCATTTAGCGAGAAAATAGCATTTATGCTTTTATACTGCCCCATAGAACTTTATGGCATGTCCTGGATGGTTTACAGTGTTGCCCTCAACAATCTGGGTCCTCATTTTCTGACCTCGGGAGGATGGAAGTTTGAGTCAAACTTGAGCCTTGTTGTGATCGAACTCCTGGCTGTGGGCAGAGTTTGCCTGCAATGCTGCATTCTAACCTCTGTGCCACCAGGGCTCGCTTTTGGCTTGCTTATCACATGCCGCGATCTCACAGTTGAAGCGACTGGGCGGCTGGTGGTGGTGGTGGGGATACTGCAGGGGTCTCTTCCCCAGTGGCTGTCCTTGGGAGTTGAGCCTGGAGAGGAGGGGAGCCACAGGCTCAGGCCCTGCCCCGGCTCAGGGTGCAGGTGGGCCAGCGTCTTTGCCAGCTGAGTTGTGCTTCCCCCGAAGGGTGGGCTGGCAGCGGGTGGGTCCTGAGAGGAGCAGGGAGGACAGTGGACGGGGGTTGCTCTGGTTGCTTCTGTTTTGAACACTGCAGAGCCCGGGTATGGATCAGGGCTGGTTCTCAGTGGATTACAGTGGATTACCTTTCCCAGTTAGTGCATTGGTGGTGGTGGGGGGGGGTTGGCCTCCTATGGAACAGCCGTAAGCTCTTGTTTAGTTGAGCATCTGGCTCTGTCGAGGGCTTCCCTCGTTTGGATGGAGGTGGCAGCGAAATCAGGAAACTCACGTGAGGCCTTGGTGCCCTTCTGCCTTGCAAGCCCACCCTGCCCCTGCCGTGTCCTTAGTTCTAGAAGAGAGCCGGGGCAGACGGCCTAACCTGACCCCGACCAGCCAGCATTCCTATTGTCCACGTTTGATGAAGTGCCAGCTGAGATTCACCCAGGTGCCCATTTCTGTGGCAGAGCAAGAGAAAGTAGAAGCGATTCTGGGCAGCGCTATTATGGCGTGATGCCCTCAAATTCTAGGGTCTGCTCTACTAAGAAAGGTTAATTCTGACTAATTGGGAGCTTTCAGAATTTACCTGGATCTGTGGAGTTTATTCTGCTGCTGCTCTTTTTACTCTTGTGCATGATTTATGCCAGCTACACTAGTCTTTGGGGAGTGGCAAGTAACAATGCAGAATACTGGAGCTCCACACCCAGGCCTCGGAAGATGTCATTAACTCTCTCTCTCTCTTTCTCTCCCACACACGAATGCACACCTGTCTCATTTACCTGCTTATGCATTTCAGTGTTCTCCCCTTACTTTCCATCTTCCCCCGCTTCCATGTTCCATACATTCAGGGTGCACCAAAAGTCAGGCCCCCTAGAGAACATAGGATACGAATTACATTAAATGCTCAAATTGGTTGCCGTTTTCTTCCAAACACTTCCTTACTCCTAAGTACAGTCATATTTTCTCTCAAAATATTAAAATTAATAAAGCGTTGGGGCCTGATTGGTGGTACCCCCTGCAATCAACCATCAATCGATCAAATCCCTCCTTAGGCACGAAGCCAGCAGGACGTCCTGGGGCCAGTGAATCCTCTGGGCCCTGAAAAGGAGGAGGCAGGAGAAGCCCCTTCTGAAAAATGGCGCACTGGTCCAGGCAGTTGTCAGGAATCAAGACTGACACAAAGGTGCGTGGGCACATGCATGCGCGCGCACACAGACACACACAGCCCTGTTTAAAACTGGGCCTTCTAAACAGACCCCCCTCCTCCTGACTCTTTCCTTAAACTCTCTAGAGCAGAGTTCCCCAACCTTTCCCAGTTGGTGGCCCGGAGTGGGGAGAGGGGGGAAAGAGGGAATGATTTTGTGGGAGGGGCAAGCGCATGTGCACGTGGATGCATGCGCACAAGTGCCCGTGATGTTTCTGCGAGTGGGTCTGCGATGACACGCGCACAGCTGGGGCTGCGAGCATCCGCAAAGAGGTTCGTGCAGGTGGGGTCGCGAGCGCCCATGATGACACTCATGTGAGTGGGGCCGTAAGCACCCATGATGATGCTCGTGTGAGTGGGACCGCGAGGACATGTGATGACGCTCATGTGAGCCTACCAGCTGGCTACTCACAAGGCCCGGTGGCTATTAGCCCAGGGCCCAGTAGTGGACCACGGCCCACAAGTTGGGGTCCCCTGCTCCAGAGCATGACTGGCTCAGGAATTCTGGGAGTAGAAGTTCATGGATTGCAAAAGGGCCGTAGTTCTCCAACCTTGCTCTAGAGCAGGGGTGTCACGCTCAAGGCCTGGGGGCTGGATCCATCCCGCGGGGTGCTTAGATCTGGCCTGCACTGCCGCCCTGGAAACAGCAAAGGACTGGCCCGCAGTGCCTCTTGTCAGTGAGCTTGGGAAGCCTGTGTGAGCGGCCCTCCTGAGCTCCGTCGTCTCTGGCAGAGGATTGCAGGAGGCCATCGCAGCCGAAACGGAGCTTGGGAGCCCGTTTTCACTGGCAGAGCGCTTGGGCCACCACAGGTGCCCCGACACGAGTGAACTTGAGCTGGCCACACCCACCCTGGCCATGCCCACCCCGGCCCCCCAAGGTCAGACACAATCCTGAGGTGATCCTCAATGAAATCGAGTTTGACACCCCTGCTCTAGAGAGTTGGGGCCAAGAGGAGATGTCCAGCGCTTCCGAAAGGCAAAGAACGGCCTTCCCAGTTAGCAGCCATGGATGCTTTGGGCCTGGGAGGGGCCAGGAGCAGTTGGTACCCAGTGCAGATTTGGCACCACAGATGTTGGGCCACTCAAATGTGTTATTAGTTAGCAGCCACGTGGCCTCGTGTTGTATCAGCTGAAGCTCTTGGACACCACCGGAGGGTTTCTTCGTTCCTGGTTCTTCTTAGGATTTGGGCAGCCCCCGGTTTTCATGACAAGGCAATCAAAGGAGAGTTGTGGGGGCAAAGGAGGCAGGTTGGTGGGCTATCGGGTGCGTTTGTGTTGATCCGTCAGGCTGTTTCTCTCTTCAGAGGCCATTAAGAGACCTCACTAGTATTTCAAGATCACGTTTCTTAGTCTACGTTTGTTCATCTATAACTTTAGAAAGAAAACAAAAACCTTCTCGGGGGAAAATTAGAATGAAATGGATTTTTCAAATTAAGTGTTAGTGTTCTGGTGCAGAATAAATGCTTCATTCACCAGTTCGATTCTTGTAAATATTCTAGGTTGAGAAACATAAACAGACAAAGAAAGAAATGCACTTGAAATGAAAAAAAATATATGGGAAAGAGGCAGGGCACTTTGGCAGGGAAATGGGCTGCTCTTGGCAGGCTCCACGGTGCAATTTAGCTGGGAGATGCAGCGGAGAAGCCCTGTGGGGAGGGGGGGGAGAGCACCGACTTGCTCACTCTGGCTGGGTTGGAAGCTCAGCTTGCAAACCTTGGAGCCAGCTGCAGTTGGCTGGAAGGCAGGGGTTGCTTTTGGCCTCCAGCTTTGGGCTCAACAGGCCACCAGCAGTCTTCAAAAGGCCCTGCCAGGTTCGTCAGGAGACTGTGGTGTCCACGTGGACATCCAAGATGTGGGGCCAGAATGAGGCTCAGTTCCCACAGTTTTGTGAAAGGACAAACAGTTCAGCACTCGTGCAGCAAGAAGGAAGGCAGCTGGTTTGGAATAACTCCTGAGGGAAGAGAAGTGGCTGACTTCCCTTCTTTGTCTTGGGGAAAGCAGCCCTGAACTGACCCCTTGTGCTTTCTATCAAGGGGAAGAGGGAGAGGTTTGTCCAGAGCGGGCACCAAGATGCCCATGCGCCACCACGAGAGAAGGACGTTTCCCAGAGCATCCCTTTGGTGTCGGTCCTGGTCAGCAGTGACTGTGCAGCCTTCACCTGGTCAGTGGCCGATTATGCGCCCTTCACTTCCACACATGCGTCCCCCCTTCCTTGCCCACTCCAGTTGCATTGGCATATGCTGGTCAGACCTGCAATCCTCTGGTTGCCTTGTGTGAATGCAAGGCACCCCCGACTCCCTCTGACTTCTGTGCTGCCTTTTGTCAGGTTCCCAGCTCTCACCTCTTTTCAGGATGGTTCCATCACCTTGTGAAACAGTGCGCATTGTAAGGGGGAGCTGTGTCCCCCCCCCCCCATTTAAGCCCTACCATGGGGCTAAGAGCCTTCTCTGCTCTCTTCTTAAACTGCTTTCTCCTTTCAACCTATTTGACTCTTCTCCGGCCCTTAGCTGGACAAAGTTAGCAACTTCAAATAATGCCCCTTCCTTAACTCTCCAAAATAAAAGTTAATGATAACGTATCAGAGTTGGAGTACTTGAAAATTAAAGGAGTCAAAAATGTCCCTTTTCACTCAACAGCATCTCCCTTAGAAAGGAGGTTAGGCATCAGGACAGGTGCTTTCATCCCCTCTGCAGCACCTGGATTTTTCTTCCTCTCCCTGCCATTCATTGTGGAGAATGAAGAGCCAAGGATCGCTCCTGCCAGCTCCCAGCTGATGCAGGGGAAATAAACATTTCCTCAGCCCCTTTCACTGCTGAGGGGAGTGAAATCTATTTCACTCACGCAGCCATTTTCTTCATCCTTCACCCAGGTCCAAAGGGTCTGGCTCAGGTCAGAAGATCAGACTGAACCTTGGCCTTAAGAAGGCTCTAGGCCGGACCTGACCAGCCTGCTAATACAGGGGTCTCCAACCAGGGGTGAGATGCTCCTGGTTCAGACCGGATCGCCCGATCCGGTAGTGATGGCGGCGGGTGGTTCGGAGAAAAAAAATCCCTGCGCAACCCCCCCCCCCCCATGCCCAGCTGAGCCACACGATCATCAGAGGCTTTTTTTTTACTTTTAAAAGCATTTTTTCTACAACTTCTTCCGCCAAAAAAAATGCTTTTAAAAGTAAAAAAAAAAAAAAAAGCCTTTGATGATCGCGCGGCTCAGCTGGGATGTCAGAGGCTTTTCAAAGCATTTTTTTCTGCAACCTCTTCTGGGGAAGAGGTGGTTAAAAAAATGCTTTAAAAGTCTCTCTGACGATCCCAGCTGAGTTGCCTGATCATCAGAGAGACTTTTGAAAGCATTTTTTTCTGCAACCACTTCAGCGGAAGAGGTGGTTAAAAAAAATGCTTTGAAAAGGCTCTGAGAATCCCAGCTGTGTTCCTGATCGGCAGAGGCTTTTCAAAGCATTTTTTTGCATTTGCAGAAAAAATGCTTTGAAAAGTTAAGAAAAAAAAAAAGTTGGCCACGCCCACCCAGTCACATTACTCCACCACCACCAAGCCACGCCCACAGAACCGGTAGTAACAAATTTTACATTTCACCGTTGGCTGAGGAACTCTGGGAGTTGAAGTCCACAGAGCCCTGTGCTAAGAAAGAAAGGGAGACCCAGGCTAGTGAAGATGGTCAGAGAAGGAAGGGTCAAGCTGCTGCAGGGGGATGATGGCTTCCACTTTCATCCTAAATTGTCATTCCTGGGTGGAAAAGAACCAGGTGGTGATGCAAATATGGAGTCTTCATTAAAGATTTGTTGATGGACAGAACTGAGGGATGAGCATCCGTCTTCAACCAGTCTTTAATGGGACTGGACTCTTAGTCGAGCTCTTACTTTTTCCAAGCATACTGAATTAAGGCGATGGAAGCCATTTTGGTTTAGCGGTTAAGGCACCAGGTGATGGTGAGTGCCAGTCGCTGTTTCTCAGCCTGGCCTACCTCACAGGTTTGCTGTTTAGGGAGGGGGAATAGGAGGAGGAAGTTGTGTTGGACATGTTAACTACCTTGAGTTATTTGTAAAATTAATAAAGGCGGGATACAAATAAATGAATAAAAATGCAGCACTTGGGACTGCCAATATAGTACTTTGAAGCAGCCCTTGCTTTGATTCTCTCCTTCTGCAAGTATTTGCTGAACGTAACAAGTACAGTGTATGTCATGTGAAGCACAGCTCATTCCGTTCTGATTTCCTTTTTCTTTCCATTTTTTGCAGGTTCATGTCTGGCACAGGGCTGGTGATTTACCCAGAAATTGGGGACAAGCTGGACATAATCTGTCCGAAGGCAGAGCCATCCAAACCGTATGAATATTACAAACTGTACTTAGTGAAACGGGACCAAGCAGAGTTCTGCAGCACCATCATGGACCCAAATGTGCTGGTGACCTGCAACAGGCCTGAGCTGGAAATCCGCTTTACCATCAAATTTCAGGAGTTCAGCCCCAACTATATGGGCTTGGAATTCAAAAGATACCAGGATTACTTTATCACATGTGAGTGCCCCCTTCCCCCAAAGTCTCCCTCTCCCCCAGTGTTAACTTTCTCTCCCAGACTCCTGTGGAGAGTCTCACAATCACAATCCTCTAAACTCCGCTGAAGACGGTACCTATGCTGGTAACGAAACGTTGGAAACGAACCCGCAAGCTCGGAGAACGAACCTTCATCCTCCTCTCATGGTCTTTCTCTTCCCCTCCTCTCTCTCCCTCCCGCCTCCCTTTCTCGCCTCCCCCTGCACCCCCATTTCCACCCAGGAACCTCTTTCCTTAGGAAAGACACCGCATTGTTCAGTTGCAATTTGTTAAATGCTCTGTGGAGCCATCTTGTTACCTGTGGCTCTTTTGAAAAATTCTGAATTGGATTTATTTATTTAGCGTATGGTTGGTCACACACAGTATTAAAACACTTCATTTTTAAAGGTTAAAAACAATTAAAACAATAAAAAAGCAGTAAGAAAACCTAAACGGAAAACAGATATAACATTTCAAAGTTTAATGTTGAGTTTGGAGATCCTGTCAGTAGCTGCCGTTGTTATGCAGAGGAGGTCCCTAGAATCTCCTGGATACCTTCTGTTAGGGCATTCCCTCACTATATGCTGGATAGTCTGTCGAAGGGCCCCACAATCACATTGTGCTGAAGGTGTCTTTCCCCATTTATACAGGGAGTCGGCACACACCCCATGAGTTGTTCTAATTCTATTATATGTCACCCATATGTGTCGGGGTAGGCTAAATCCTGGAGGTCTACTACTAGGACTGATATGCTCGGAGACATCTTGGGGGGAACAGCTATTCCATGCCTCCATCCACTTTTGTGTGGTGTTCTGATGATCGGCCATCAACTTACGCGCTGTCAAGATTGGTGGATTTCTTGACTTTAATCGGCATCTTAGGAGATCAGGAATGTATCCATGTATGGGTAGAGAGGAATTTAACAGGATCTTACTATCCTCCTGAATGAGAGCTTCTTGTCATCGTAAGTGCGGGGGGAGTATGTGACTAAGAACTGGTAACCAGTAACTAGGTGTAGATTTTATGCACCCAGTAATTAGCCTCATCGTATGGTTAAGTTGAACATCAATAAGTCCTGTATGTGAGCTGTATGTGAGCTGTCCTATTCTGAATTGGAAATAGCTGCTGTGCTGGATGCACAAGGGGAAGGGGAAAGATTCCTCAGCTGCCTGGTTCTCCATGCACTCCCAAGCGTGCTGCTGGCCGAGCACAAGTATAACGTTTGCCTGGGCAGATGTCACATCCAAGAGCAGGAGCCAGTGGAAGTCCGGAAAAGGGTTCTGGATTTGCTATGTTAAAAGTCTCGGGAAAGAGTCTGAAGGGAGACAGGAAACAAAGTCAAGAGTGCATTGGGAGCGTTTCTCATGATTTTGATCCAGAGATTGAGAGCAAAGCAAGCTTCCGGTTAGAAGTCCTCTCCATGCACCATTGGTGATTGCTTCGATGGCCCCCATAGTGTTTCTCCCAAGCTCTGTGCCGCTTTAACTGTAGCATTTAACACAGCATTTGGGGTTCTTCAGGAGAATCCAGTGGTTTCCTTGGCTTGTTGATTTGCACATCTCATGGAAGGGCATTTTTTTTTAGTCTGGGAGGGGTTAGATTACCAAGCTGTTTTGGTGGAAAACCAGCCCAGAGATTTCAGAGCTGCACAGAATCACTGGCATGGAATATGTTGCTGCTTGTTCCTCCTTTTGGGCACCTGTTAAATGCATCTCCATGGCTGAGGAGGACCACCCTATTCGGGATCCTCTAGTACAGTGTTTCTCAACCTTGGTAGCTTGAAGATGAGTGGACTGGCTGGCTGGGGGATTCTGGGAGTTGAAGTCCACCCATCTTCAAGCTTCCAAGGTTGAGAAACACTGCTCTAGTATGTCTTTTAAGCTCCATAGCAGTCTCTGCCCCCCATTCCCCCAGAGATTGTCCTTCTTCCCTATCTTTCCACATCAAGAGGAAGGACTGCAGCCAGGACAGTCAGTATGGGTAGCCTTTGACTTATGACCCCAATTGAGCCCAAAATTTCTGTTGGTAAGTGAGATATTTATTAAGTGGGCTTTGCCCCATTTTATGACCTTTCTTGCCTCAGTTGTTAGGTGAATCACTGCCGTTGTTAAGCTAGTAACCCCGTTGTTAAGTGAATCTGGCTTCCCCATTGACTTTGCTCGTCAGAAGGTTGCAAAAGGGAATCACATGATCCCGAGACACTGCAAACGTCATAAATATGATTCAGTTGTCAAGTGTCTGAATTTTGTTCCTGATGCTGCAGTGGTCGTAAGTGTGAAATAACTGTCATAAGTCCCTTTTTTCAGTGCCATTGTAACTTTGAACGGTCACTAAATGAGCTGTTGTAAGTCAAAGACTGCCTGTATCTCCATCCACAGAGGGGGAGGGGCAAGAGGAGTCTTTCAGAAGGACCCTCCCTGGTTTTCCAGAGAGTAAGGGGAGAAACTCTTCCAGTCTCGCAAGATTCAGTAAATAAAGATAAGAGTTAGTACTCAGACTGTAGTTATGCTTCATGTCTGGACTACCTCAAAGGGCTGACGTAACTATTTGTGGGACCTATTTTGGTTAGGTACACTATTATCATTTAGAATAATGTAACGGGTAATAGTAACAGGTACTAGTTCAATCTATAGCAGGGGTCTCCAACTTTAAGCTTGGAAGACTTCAACTCCCAGAATTCCCAAACCTGGCTGGGGAATTCTGGGCCTTGAAGTCCTCCAACCTTAAAGTTGCCAAGGTTGGAGACCAGGGGTGAAATGTAAAATTTGTTACTACTGGTTCTGTGGGCGTGGCTTGGTGGGGGGGGGTGTAATGTGATTGGGTGGGCGTGGCCAACTTTTTTTTAATAAACTTTTCAAAGCATTTTTTCTAATGCTTTGAAAAGCTTCTGCCGATCAGCTGGGATCGTCAGAGAGGCTTTTTGAAAAATGCTTTGAAAAGCCTCTGATGCCAGCTGAGCTGTGTGATCATCAGAGGCTTTTTTTTTTTTTTTTTTACTTTTAAAAGTAAAAAAACAGGCCGGGCTGGCTTAGAAAATGAATTTTAATTGGGTGTCTGTAGTTTTTTAATATAAGGTTTTTTAATATAAGGGCCAAAGTTTAATATATTTTAATTGTTTTTAAATTTTATGGGTATATGTTTGTTTTAATATGGCTGTACACCGCTCTGAGTCCTTCGGGAGAAGGGCAATATAAAAATTTAATAAATAAATAAATAAATGCATTTTTTCGTTAGAAGAGGTTGTAGAAAAAATGCTTTTAAAAGTAAAAAAAAAAAAGCCTCTGATGATCATGCGGCTCAGTTGGGCATGGTGGAGGGGGGGGGGCGCAGGGATTTTTGCTACCGGTTCTCCGAACCACCCGCCGCCATCGCTACCGGATCGGGTGATCCGGTCCGAACCGGGAGCATTTCACCCCTGTTGGAGACCCCTGATCTATAGTGTAGGTAGGTAAATAGATCCTTGGAGCAGGACGGCCATTTTTGCCTCCTGCTGGCTCCCGACTTCTCTTTCTAACGTCCTATTTGTGTTATTTGTCAAGTGCTGCAGGGCCTTGTTTGTTTATTGATTGATTGATTGATTGATTGATTGATTGATTGATTGAATTTGTATACCGCCCTTCTCCCTGAGGACTCAGGGCGGTGAACAGCCAAGTAAAAACATCAAGTACAAATATTAAAATACAATTAAAATATATATATATAAATTTGGCCCCATTTGGTGGGGGATGCAGCCTGAAAAGGAGGCACTGATTGATGGGCTCTCCTGTGGCTGACGTTAGGAGGGCCTCTAATGATGTGGCAAGACGGATCCTTTTAGGCCCGGTCTTTGTGCAGCCCTTGGCATCGAGGACCTGTTCGCAGGACCAAACAACATCCGGTCCTACTTATCCTCCCTCCCAATGAACTTCTCTCATTTCACTGATTGGGGAGAAGGAATTGTTTGGTTTCTGCTACATCTGCTTTCTATATAGCCACGGAGGACGCATGGAATGCTTCTAGCTGGGGCTCTGGATGCCAACAGGGTTTCTTTCCTATTGTCTTCTGGGCCTGCCCTGCCTAGATGGTTCCAGAATACCAGTGTGGCTTTGGGCTTCTTTCCTTCGTTTCCACCCTCCACTTCACTAAACGGACATATGTTGATATGCTTGTTTGGCTTTCATTTCTGCTTGAAGAGTCGAAAATGGCAAGACGGCGAAGAATGACCACGTACAGTTTTTAGATAATTACAGACTTGGACCAGAATTTCCTCCCAGGCTGTCCCTTGGTCCCACTGTGAACTTAAAGGGTGGAAGGAAATTGAAAGCAGATGCCTGTTTGGCCGTGCCCATTCAGCAGAGGCTTCCACCAGCTCCTCTAATTCAGAGAGCCTATGATTTTCTCGCTCTCTAAAAGGAGCCGTTCCTTTGCTGCCATCTTGGTCCAGTTAAAAGAGCTTCTGGAATAACAGAGGAGTCACTGAGGCAGGTGAGCAGAGAGCAGGGCAACAGGTTGGCAGAACCAGAAAGGGGGAAAAGAGGTGAACAAGTATGATGAGAACTGCTCTAGTCTGGATGGAGCTGACCATCAATTCGTAGGGAAGCGAATAGGTTTTTCAACATATTTAATATTAATGCTCAGGTTCGTTGTTCCGTGTTGTATTTCTCTTTTGATAGGAAGCACTTTCCAAGTCTTTCCTGAACTGGGCTTTGACGGCCTTCTTCTCAGGTCAAGTAAGATGGAAGGGTTTTGATGGGGGGAAGCAGGACTTAGGGTACCTATTTCAGATCATCATAATGTTATGAAGCATAAAGGTTGGAAGAGTCCTTGCAGATAATCCAGCCTGACTCCCAGCTCTACTGAAGGACCCCTTAATAGAACCTCAACAAAGATCTCCGTCCAGCCTCTGTTTCAACATCCCCAGCAAAGGCAGAACAGATTTTCTGAGGCAGTTCTTACCATTAGGCTTTCTTTTCCTGGGGTCCAAGTGAAAACATGCTTTTGAAATATAAATTCACTGGGCTTTTTTTTTGCCTTCTGATTCAATTTTGAACAATTCTGTCTATACTTCTACATGTCGGCTCAGCAGATGCTTGAAGACAATTGTCATGTGTTCCCCACAATCTTCTCCAGATAGAACACATATAACAAGTTATTCCGTATATGTTTTTCCTTCCTTAATTGTCTGGGTTCCTTTTTTCTGGACACGAGCCAGATGTCAGTTTCCTTACAATGAGACCCTGTCAGAAATGGTGTAGGTTTTCCTGCTTGGGCAGGGGGTTGGACTAGATGACCTACAAGGTCCCTTCCAACTCTGTTAATCTGTTGTATCTGTTAGATATCCATAATGGAATACAATATATGAGGTGTGCTCTGGCCAAAGTAGACTAGGGAGAACCAAGGATTTCTCTTAATCTCAATACAGGTAGTCTTCGAGATATGACTGTTCACTTAATGGCCATTCAAAGTTATGACAGACTCCCCCCCCAAAAAAAATCCCACCCCTATATATAACCATGTTTCAAAGTTACATGTCAAACACAAGAAACCATGAACCACAGTTGTTCAAATGAGTACAAGATTATTCCACACTGTCACAAGAATCTAAACTACACTCAAATCAAATTAGAGGTAGGTAAGAATCCGTGGAATTCAAGGTGGGCTGGACTCAGAGACTCCAAATGCGGGGGGGGGGATGCACTTGACCCCTTCCCAGGGGTGAAATGCTCCCGGTTCGGACCAGATCGCCCAATCCGGTAGTGATGGTGGCGGGTGATTTGGAGAACTGGTAGCAAAAATCCCTGTGGCCCCCCGATGCCCAGCTGAGCCGTGTGATCATCAGAGGCTTTTTTTTTTTTAGCTTTTAAAAGCATTTTTTCTTTTTTTAAAATTTTTTATTATATTTTTATTGTTAAGGAATAACAAAAAAGAAAAAAAATCAATACAAAAAATCAATAGTAAGGAAAGAAAAAAAATTTTTTTTCCCCCCAACGTGCTATACAAACGGAAAGGAAGTTTTAGGAACTTGAAGTCTTCAATTCTTCCAGAAATCTCTTTGATAAGGTACTGGTGCCGATTCATCCAATCTCCCAAGTGCAAAGTCCACAAATGGTTGCCAAGTGTTCCAAAAAACATTTTCTTTATATATACCACTTCTAATTTTAATATCACAAGTCAATTTATCATTTAATGCAAATTTCCATGTTTCATTGTACCATTCTTCTAATTTTAAGTCAACATTTAATTTCCAATATCTAGCAATTATAATTCTCCCCATTATAACCAAAATCCTCACCAATTCTCTTTCTCCAGTTGTTAATGTTGTTTCATTCAATATTAATAATAATATGGTTTCCAATTTCAATTGGAAGTGGTATCTGACCCCAATAAGACTTTTTCAAATGAATAATAAAGTGGATAAAATGTGTTGGAGATGTAAAGTGGAACTTGAGACATATGCTCATATGTGGTGTAAATGTAATGGGGTTGAACTTTTTTGGTCTAGGATAGAAAATGAAATATTTGAAATAATTAAGAAGAGGGTCAAATTAAAAGCATTTTTTCTACAACCTCTTCGGCCAAAAAAATGCTTTTAAAAGTAAAAACAACAAGCCTCTGATGATCGCGCGGCTCAGCTGGGATCGTCAGAGGCTTTTAAAAGTATTTTTTCTAAAAGAAAAGGTTGTGGAAAAAATGCTTTTAAAAGGCTCTGACGATCCCAGCTGAGTTGCCTGATCAGCAGAGGCTTTTTTTTTCTTTTGTAGAAAAAAATGCTTTTAAAAGGCTCTGACAATCCCAGCTGAGTTGCCTTGATTGTCAGAGGCTTTTAAAAGCATTTTTTTCTGCAACCACTTCGGCAGAAAAAATGCTTTTAAAAGTAAAAAAAAAAAAAAAAAGTTGGCCATGCCCACCCAGTCACATTAACTCCTCCCCCACCAAGCCACGCCCACAGAACCGGTAGTAACAAAATTTTACATTTCACCACTGCCCCTTCCTCAGCACGATCGTCTCCTCCATTGTGGCGGTCCCCCGTGGATGGATGGCTGAGCTTCCTCCCTGCCGTTTCCAAGCACAGGGAAGCTGCTTTGAACGTGGCTGGCACCGGGCCTGGATCTGGCCGGGCTCTTTTCCTCTGCCGGGCAGCTTTTTGCTGCTTGTTTGCCTCCTTCACAGACCCAGCTAGGTGGGGCCTCCCCCATCCTGGTGGTACTCCATGTTCCGCTTAATGACCTGCATGTTCATTTAACGGCCACATCAGGAAGAACAGAGGGTCATTAAGCGAGGCTGTCTCACTTAAAGGCCGTCACCCCTCGCAACCGTAATGGGCAGGCTCCTAGGTCAAGGACTGCCTGTACTACATTTTAGTTATTTGTGTTTCATTTTTTTGCAACCGCATCACACTGTTGGGGAGTCTGGGATAAGTCGCCACAGTCAACTCGCCGCGGGACAGTATACTAGATAATAATAATAATAATAATAATAATAATAATAATAATAATAATAATAATAATAATAATAATTTTATTTATATACCACCCATTCTCCCGAAGGACTCAGGGCGGTGTACAGCCAGAATTAAAATACAAATATACAATATCCTAGTTAAAATTAATTAAAATAATTAAATAGTTTTGGCCGAATTTTAAAACCCAAAATTAAAACCCAATTTAAAATCATTCAATTTGACAGCCCCACTACTAGACTAATCGTTTCATTGAGTTACTTTCATTATATTGGTGACCATGTTTTTGTTGTAATTATTGTATTTCTGGATTGACTTTCTTTATGTTGTTATCATTGGCCATGTTTCCGTTGAAATTAATTTGACTTTTGTATTCGTTGAATTGTCCTGTGGCATATTGGCCGTGGCGAGTTGTCCCATTCCAGACTGCTGGTTCATTTTTGCTTGTGATCCTCCGAGGCCCCCCCGATTCCTTTTCTGGGAAGAGCTGCATTCGTCTTGTTATCCGGAGGGGCAAATCCCAGGAGCTTCAACCAACTTTGGCCAATGCTAAGAATTTTTTGATGGAGCAAGCTGGAGAACCACAGGCTTCCCACCTCCATTTTCTGCATTCTGGTAACGTCGTTTTAGGTTAGGCCAGTGTTTCTCAACCTTGGAAGCTTGAAGATGGGTGGATTCTGGGAGTTGAAGTCCACCCATCTTCCCCCTCAAGCAGAGGCCACTGCTAGTGAGAATATTGTAGCTCAGGGTTGAAACGAGGGGTCCTTGGTGGTCTCTGAGCTCGCTTGTTTTCTTGCAGTCCTTTCATTACCCAAACTAGGTAACATTATCAGTGCTCACCGGAGGCCACTGGTTCAGTCCATTCAGTAAGCAGTTTATTATTTTATAACAGCAGGCTGCTGTTTTGTATGGAAGGAGGTCTCTGTGTTGGGCGATTTTGTGTTTTGGTGTCACCTGGCTTTGGAGAAAGAAAGAAGAGAGTTTGATTGGGTTGATTGTGGTGTTTATAAGAGACAAATACAACTGAAGAGGAATACTCTGGGCATTGCCAAAGTCTTCCTTGTCCGTTATGTTCTGGAATGTGGCCCCTCGGGGGGTCTAAGCTCCCAATCATCATTGTTAGCAGCCCCCATTCCATAACCATAGACGTGAACAAAAACGTAAGCTGTCCTTCTCCTTGTGTCCTGCTGATGTTTAGCTGATCTTCAGCAATAGGCTGGTGCAAGATATTGATTTAAAGCTCTCCTGGAGCGTTGTTTCTGTGCTTCGGAATTTAATCGGTTATGTGCTGCTCTTTAAAAAGTCTGCTTTGCCCAAATTGGTCTTGGATGGTTTTGGAAGTTTCCTTGCCTTAGGGATAATTGGGTCTTGTTTTGCTAGGAAGCAAGTGGTCCTTTGATCCTGCCTCAAAACACAGAGCTGGAATGAACACGGCCAAATTCCGTGTTCAGTATTGAAGCTAAGGCAGCTCAGAAAGCTGAATTCTTCAGCAATTGAGAAGAGGAAGGACAAAGCTGGTCATTAAAAGGTCTCAGTTGCTAATAAAATGGAACTCTGAGGAGAACATCCGAGACTCTCCAATTTAAGCAGGCAAACCTTGCATTTCAAGACTTCCTGAACTCCCTCCTGGTAATGTTCGTTTAGAACAAAGAGCAAACAATGCAGAAGTTTTGTAGTGAAGTCATGAGGAATCCATTACATATGGCATGAGTTAGATAACCCTGTGTAGAAACAGATTCAGTCGCCCCTCTGGATTCACCCTTTTAAAGACTGGCTGAACAATTCCAGTCGTTCTGGCTTCCACATAGCCATAAGATAAGACTTGTGGGGCCTTCCAGCATGTTGGTATTCACCTTGTGCTTATTGAACATAACACGGAAATGATGCCAAATGTAAAGAGGTGAGTTCAAGAGAAGAGTGGCCTTAGCTCAAAATCTCCATCTTGGATGAGGGGGCTGAGCATCTTTCTACACAAAGCAGTGAAATTGTAGGTTTAGGAGCTGCACCATGGCTCGGAAAGGCATTAAGCTTGGCGGCTTCTGTCTGTGCCTCGCATCTGATCACACAGTACAAATAATGTGGCCAAGCTGAGAAATATCAGTAGCCTCATCAGTGTCTGGTTTCCTCCGCATTTTTTGGGGTGTTCCTCTGAGATGTCAGCTTCAAGGAAAGTTGGTTACAGAACCTAAGTCCCGTCTGTCTTTTCTCCTGCATCAACCCACCACATGAACGGAGAGCTGATTCAGCAGCAGGAGCCCATCTTGATGGTTTCTGTGGGTTGCAACTAGAGCCATGAGTCACCCGCTTGGCATTAGGAGGTCCCAGGGCTTCGTTAAGATGAGAGGGATCATCTTAATGTTCTGAAATTATTTTTAAATTGCCTGTAGACTATCCGTTCCAATTTTGAAATAGTTGAAGTAAGCAATAACTATCACTAACTAGCTAAGCTTGATGCAGATCAGATGTGATTTGGCAGAATCGGAGTGGTTTGAAAAGTCATCAGGTGGCAGTTACATTGGGTTGAAAAATACCTTGAATTTTATTTCTGGTGAATAGAACTGCATTGACGCCTTCTTGCTGGCTTCCAGAAGGCTGTGCTTTCACTCAGAATGATTGAGATGTTTGAATGCAGATGAATGCAGGCAAAAGCTAAATGCAGTTTAGCGGTGAGCAGGAAGGTAGCCTTGAACCTTTTCCTTCAAGGTGCCTTTTGGATTATCCCATTTTTCAGTAACAATTCCTCCTTGCAGTTCGCACCATTACGATGTATAAGCAAAGGGAGGAGATTTATTATAGAACCAAAAAAAAAAAAAAAGAAAAAAGAAAAAGAAAAAGTCTCCCTTTGCTACCCAAATGCAAGACTTGAAACTTGACTTCTCCTAATTGCAAAAGGGAGAATAGCGGAAAGACTCAGAATAAAGGGTAAAATAAGTGTGGTTGACTTCTATAGGCTTTTCCCCGTCTATGTTTGTATCAGGTTGAAAGACCAAGGCTCGTTCCTTCCTCTTTTCTCATTTCCCTCTCATTTTTGTCTAAAGCAGGGGTCCCTAACCCCCTGGGCTGCGGCCTTTTTGGAACTGGGCCGGGCAAGCGGCAGGCAAGTGCATGCACGCAGCTCCATTTGCACGAGTAGTGGGCACTCTTGTGCGTGCATGAAGCTCCATTTGTGCGAGCGGTGGGCATTTGCGCCTGCCACTTGCACAAATGGAGTTTCGCGTGCCCACAGGAGTGCCTGCTTCTTGCGCAAATGGAGCTGTACACACGCTTGCCTGCCACTCACACAAAACCATTTCCTCTCTCCCCACCACGCAAAGGTTGGGGACCGCTGGTATAAAGGGAAGAATGCATAGTAGGGATTCCTCTTTTCCCCCCATCGCCATGGGTGGCTTTGCCCCTTAAAAAAGACACAGCTCAGAACTCCAGGATTTTAGTTCAGACAAACCGCCAGATTCCCAGCCTTTGTTTAATGTTCTCACTAGCCCAGCCTTCGACTTGTCATTTCTCATCCTGTGACTCCCTGCTTTCAGAGAGGGGAGTTTTGCTTCCTCTGTGGATTAGAGATGAAGAGACTGAGCTGTACCTCCTCTTTTTCCAGGGGTGCCTGAAAATCTCCCAACGTCTATTGGAAGCAACAGCGAATGGGTGCCAATGCTGTTCAGCAGCCATCTGCCTCTCTGAGTGCCTTGTGAGGCTTGTGTGCACCAAGAATAAATACCATTGTTTTCAGGGACGTGTCTCTCGAAGGGTGAACGGATGCAGTCTGCATAGAGAAAGGAGAAAGAAATTCTAAGTCTCAATGAGTCCGTTAGCTACATTTCTTCAAGAGTGGGAGGGCTGAATTGGTGGCAATGTGGGGCAGTAGGATGAAGAGGTCCGAGTGGATCCCAAAGTGAAGCAGAGCAGGCAGTGTAGAGTAACGGCTAAAAAGTGTAATCTCAGGGTTTGACCACCACCACCAACAACAACAAAAAAATGGCATTCAGAGACGGGTAATTGTTCCCTTGGAGTTTGCGTTGTTCAGATCCCACATGTGGTATTGGGCGCCTGTAAAGGGAATATGTCGGTTCCTGAGCGAGTAGAAAGGAGAGGTTCTAAGCAAAACAAGGCAGCCAGACACCAAGATAATTCAATGAATTATAAGCATAAGATCTACAAATACCCAAAAGGCTGCCATGGCTCTGTTGAAAGCAGGCGAGAGTGGTTGGAAATTATGGAAAAAGAGATTCTAGCAAACAGTAGGTGAAATTTCCCGAAGATCACAGCTGTTGAAGAGAGGTTGGTTAGTCCAGTATTGCTGACCCTCCAGCTCCCTTCTCTACCTTTTGGGAGCCAAAGTTGTTTGTTAGGTTTGTCAAGAATCTCTTTGATCTTCCGCTAGATGTAGAGGTTGCTCCCATTTGATGTCAGGGTAGTTTTTTGTTGTTAGTCACGAAGTCGTATCCGACCCATCGCGACCCCATGGACAACATTCCTCCAGGCCTTCCTGTCCTTTACCATCCCCTGGAGTCCATTTAAGCTCATGCCGACGGCTTCAGTGAGTTAAAGTCCCCCATTATTATTGTAGTGAGCTTCCTGCATACTGTAGCTAACTGATGAGTAAAAAGTTCATCTTTTTCCTCTGTTTGGGTGGGTGTTCTGTAATATTGCATACGCCTATAGAAATGCCATTCCGTTTTCATCCTTGGGTTCTTTGTTTTGCATTTCTATAGAGCTTTAGTTATTTCTTATATTTAGTGCAACTCCACCTCCTCTTTTATTAGGTGTGTTTCTTTTGATGGTCTGGTCTACAGATTCCTGGTTCAGTTTCCCTGAGCAGTGATCCAGTTGATTTCCAAAAACATTCTTCCCAGTTATTGTGAACCAACCCATCCCCTGCCAGAAAGCCCCACCCCACCCCGCCCCATGCAGGTATTTTAAACCATGGTCTAGGAATCGAAAGTTCTCTCATCGAGACTGTTCCCTAAGCCAGTGATTTACTTCAAAAGTTCTGTGTTCCTTCATTGGGTGCCTGCCTTTCATTGGGAGTACAGAGGTAACCACCACCCGTGTCCCCATCTCTTTGGCTTTCATGCCTAGCTGCTCATAGCCTCTTGATACTTTTTCCCGACTCTTTGTCATATCAATCATCCCTCCGTGAAAGAGGAAAAAGGAATGATAATCTGTGGACTTAATTATTTTAGTAAATCTCTCCGTCACAACTTTGATCTTTGTTCCTGGGAGACAGATTGATTGTCCCGTCTACAAATTGCTGATTCAGATCCCTTGAGCCACAGTGAGTCTGCTATCACCAACACATGCCTGCAGGTTTTCTTATGAAATCGATTGGACTGGGTTGGGTTTTTTCCCCCTTCTATGAGTGACATGTCTCTTTGTCTTCATTCAAGGTTCATTTTCTGTTAGTTAATTTTTCCTTACGGTATTCAGTTCAATTTCGTTTAGTTCAGTTCGGTTTAGTCTGAGACACAAACAACATCAGAGTGGTTAGACTTGTCTCTAGACTTATCCCCCCTCCCCCCTTAAAATTTTTCAATTAGTTTACATTTACATTTAGTACAGATATACCTTGGGTCTTCTGTGAGTATGAATACATACATGGCACCTATTTTGCAGGCTTTTTTCCATGGCTGCATATTTTTCCACGTGTTTTTAAAAGTGCTATTATTATAATTTTTTTAAATCCTGTTCCGTTTTCTTCTTTTAAATTAAGGAATTTAATTCCTTAACCAATCGCTGTAAGTTGGTGGTGGCAAATTGGCGAAATAATACTTGTCTCAGCTCTTCTTGTGGCTAGTGTTGAAATTCCTTTGCTTCTTCCAGGCCGCCTCCATTCTCAGCTGTCGCCCTGCATGTCCCACTGTCTTTTCTGATGCCGCACTCCTCTCTCTCCGCCTCTTTTTCTTTCTTTGGCAGTTCTTCAAAACTGATGTCTAAATTCTCTCCCATCCCCAGTTCCAAATTATTTTATCTGTATTCTTCCTCCTTTTTCTTCTCCTCCACTCCGAACTGCTCCTTATTGTACTGCTGCTTACATGACCACAAGATGTTGCAATTGTTATAAATGCAAGCCAGTTCCCAGGCACCCAAACTGGGATTATGTGACCGAGGGGGTTGGTGGTTAATCATAATGTTGGGGACGAGTTGTAAGTCATTTTTTCCAAGACCATTTTAACATCAAACCGTTGAGGAAAATGTGCACTTAAATGTGCAGTACATGCATGTATGTATGCATGTATGTGTTGGATGGTTGATTGGTCGGGATTTATGGATAGTTAACTAGAAAAGAATCATGGAAAATGTTTTTGTACATGCTAACTGCAACAAGATGTAGTCTGCAAGATGGAAGGATTCCAAAATACCCACTCTGGAGGGGAATGCTTGGGAAGATGACAAAATTGGCAGAAAATGGCAAAGTTAACTTGCTTGATCAGGGACAAAACAAGAAGTACGCTTATTCATGATTGGAAACCCTTTATGGACTTTTGGATGAAAACAGAAAAACTGAACTGGTGACTTTATTCTATAATCCGAAAGGATAAAGTGTGGGAAGAAGGCAATTATGAGGCAACCTTAAAGAGGGAGGATAGATGATAAATTTCCTCCACTGAGGAAAATGAAGGATAACTCTGACTGGACACGACCTAGAGCTGCTATTAAGGCCTGGTCTGTGGCGATAAAAGCCGTGAAAAGAGCATTATTTCTTTGTCCTTATTGTGCCCACAGGGCCTGTTGGCTGTGTTCCAGATCGCTCGGCCCCTCCTGGGTGATCATCTACAACAGGGGTCTCCAACCTTGGCAACTTTACGACTTGTGGACTTCAACTCCCAGAATTCCTCAGCCAGCATGAGGAATTCTGGGAGTTGAAGTCCACAAGTCGTAAAGTTGCCAAGGTTGGAGACCCCAAGGTTGGAGACCCCTGAGGGCCAGGGAGAAAGTATTTATTTATTTATTTATTTATTTATTTATTTATTTATTTATTTATTTATTTATCCATTCATTCATTCATTCATTCATTCATTCATTCATTCATTCATTCAACTTGTATGCCGCCTTTCTCCGAAGACTCAAGGCGGCTTACAATGCATTTAAAAACCATATATAAAACATTAAAAGTTAAACCATTAAAAACAATTAAAACCCATTCACACCATTCATGGCCGGATCTCGCCAAATCGCAAGAGCGAGATCAACGGCCCCAGGCCTGCCGGAAGAGCCAGGTCTTCACCGCTTTCCGGAAGGCCAGTAGGATGGGGATGGTCCGGACCTCAGGAGGTAACTGGTTCCAGAGAGCCAGGGCAGCCACAGAGAAGGCCCTCCCCCATGAGCCCGCCAGCCGGCATTGTTTAGTTGACGGGACCCTGAGGAGACCAACTCTGTGGGATCTTACCGGTCGCTGGGAGCGATGCGGTAGAAGGCGGTCTCGAAGATAGCCTGGCCATGAGCCATGTAGGGCTTTAAAGGTAATAACCAACACCTTGAATTGTGACCGGAGACCAAAGTAACTTGGATTGATGCCCACTTAGGTCCCGTGTGTGGAGCAAGTCCATGTGAGATGCCTGAGGAGACGTCTTCCCAGTTATCTGGGAACAGTTTGACAATGTTGGATCTGAGGAAGTGGACAGAGTCCTTGATGCTGTCGGTTCTACCACCTGTCAGTTCAATCCTTGTCCCTCCTGAATGGTGAAAGCAGGTGGGTTCAGGCAGTGATTGATTAATCTCAGCAGGAGGGGACATTTTCGGGGGCTTTTAAGGAGGCCTGGCCTCCTTAAGAAACCATCACTTGATCCCACCTGCCTGGACAACTTTCATTTTGTTTCCTATCTTCCCTTTTTAGGGAAGGTGGTTCGAAAAGGTGGTTGCTTGGCAGCTTCAGACGGTCCTGGATGAAACTGATTATCTGGACCCTTTCTGGTCAGAATTCAGGCCCGGTTGTGGGACAGGAGCAACATTTAGTCAAACCCCATTTGGAATCCTGTGTCCAGTTCTGGAGATCTCACTTAATAAAGAGATTGCTAAAATTGAGCGAGTCCAGAGACATGAAGCAAAAATGGTGCAAGCTCTGAGAGACAATCTTGTTCAGGCTTGGTTACGGGACAGAAACGCCCTCGGTTGCTCATGTTGACAGTCTCTGGCGAGAGAGGAATGGGATAGTCCAGGGGTGGGCAATTGTGGTTCTTTTACAACCTGTGGACTTCAACTCCCAGAATTCCTGAGACAGCCAAGCTGTCTCAGGAATTCTGGGAGTTGAAGTCCACAGGTTGTAAAAGAGCCACGGTTACCCACCCCTGGGATAGTCCGTCCATCCTTGCTCTCCTTGACCTCTCAGATTCTTTCGGTACCATTGACCATGTATCCTCTTGGACCAACCACGGGATTTGGGGCTGTGCTCTTATGGTTTGGTTTCTTCCTCCAAGCCTGGTTCTTATCAGTGTTGATAAGGGCCGAGAGGTCCAGCCCATGGCCTCCCCTCTGTGGGGCACCGTAGGACTTGGGAGTCTCCCTCTGCTCCTGTTAAACAGGGTGGGATATCATCAGTATGCCAATGGACTCCGCTTTATGTCTCCATGCTGGGTGGCCCAAGTAATGCTGTGGCTGCCCTTTCATGGTGCCTGTGGCGGTCTAAACGGGGCAACAGTTTCAGCTGAATCTTGATAAGTTGGAGGAGCTGTGGGTGTGGGGCCCTTGGGATCCTTTATCATCTTACTTCTGGATAAGGTTGCACTGGCCAAGACAGACTCAGTGCACAACTTGGGGGTTATCCTAGATTTGCCATTCCTGGTCAAAGAACAGGAATGGTGGTTGTGGTTAGGAAGCCTTTGTGCGGCTTCCTAAAATGTGCCCTTTTCTGGATCTTGTGCTCAGTCACTCATTCCTTGATCATCTCATGTCTGGATTATTGCCATGTGCTCTGCATGGGGCAACCCTTGATGAGTATTCAGAGACTTGTTGGTTCAGGACACACAGTGGCACGGACTGTTCTGGAGGCCCCACCTGTGGCACATGTAACACCAGTGGTGAGTTCCTCCCGGTTCCGCCCGGTTCCGCCGAGCCGGTAGCGATGATGATATGACATCACCGAACCGGTTCTGCCCCCCCCGCCCCCCTGTGTTATTCTTACCTTTTATTTGGCCCCACCCCCAATCTATTGCTGCCTTCTGAGTCCCAGCTGATCGGCTAGAGGGAAAAAAACTGTTTAAACTCTGTGGGGCTTCAAAGGGCCGCCCTACAGCTGATCAGTGTTAAAGAAAACAAATGAGTAGACCGGTGCCTGCAAAAATAAATGGGTAGAACCCACCCCTGTGTAACACCATTGTTAAGTGAGCTGCACTGGTTGCTGATCTGCTTCCAGGTACAATTCAGAGGTGTTGATTATCATCACCTTTAAAGCCCTTTATAGGTCTGAAACACCTGAGGAACTCTCCTGCCCCAATGGCACTGCTCTGCCCCTCTTATTCGGGCAGAAAGGGCCTGCTGTGGAGCTCGCTGGTCCAGGAATTTCAGCTTTTCTGCCGCCGCTGCCCCTCTATGGAGCATCTTGATCCATCCCACCTGCCACTCTGGCCTTCCAGAAGGGCCTTTACGTCTGCCTCTGGGGCTGGAGGCACTCTGGGTTGGGGAGGGGGTTGGTGCAATGACAGGGAAGGCACCCCCCCCCCCCCCCCTGCTCCGCTTCAGCCCCTGGTTTTTGTAAATACTGCACTTAATCCTGTGTGGTTTTGTTTTTCTATATTTCTATTTTATTACATTCTAAACCGTCCAGAGTCATTTTGGAGAGCAAGATGGGCAGCGTGGTCATTTACATAGCAATCAATAAAAAGTCCTGGAAATTGCATGGATTTGTATGTGTCCCCCATACATGAAGAGGTGGTGTGGCTTGGTGTTTTTAAGCCCATTGAGGCCCTGTTGCTGGCAAAGTGGGGAGCAGAGGAGTTTTGGCACCCCCCCCCTTTTGCCTGGCTTCCGAGGCAGAGCAGGGAAGGTCTAGACCAGTGTCTCTCAACCTTGGAAGCTTGAAGATGGGTGGACTTCAACTCCCAGAATCCCCCAGCCAGCGCTGCTGGCTGGGGGATTCTGGGAGTTGAAGTCCACCCATCTTCAAGCTACCAAGGTTGAGAAACACTGGTCTAGAAGGAGGCTGAGAAATGACTGAATTCTGGTTTGTTCTGACCAGCTGCCACTCCCCTCCCTTCCCCAGGGACAGCAGAACGGACATGAGTTGGGCTGACCTACTGTGGTATGGGGCCATAGGTCTGCATCTTTGGGGTGTCTACAGACTTGTAAATGATAGCGAGGATAATAGATGAAATTGGGAGCCTCTGAAAATGGAGAAGCTTTCGTTGGGGAGAAGCAACAAGAGAAGAGAGAAGTGACCAGCTGATCGGGAGGGCTGAGAAAAATAAGCCGAGAGTGAGATATTGGGGGAGGGGGTGTTTGGGGCCTTTTGCCACCCGTGACCACCTATGTTTTATGTTTGTTTTATGTTTTATTAGATTTATATACTGCCCTACTCCCGAAGGACTCAGGGCGGTGAACAGGCACAGAATAAAATACATAGATACAAAAGTTAAAAGACATAATTAAAACCAGATTAAATAATTTAGCCCGAGACAATTAAAAAATCCCAATAATTTAAAACAGATTAAAATTTCGATTTTAAAAATTTTTTAAAACGGGGGAGAAAATTAGGCCAGGCTGGCTTGCTGAAATAGGAGAATCTTAAGAGCACGGCGTGCTCTTAAAGTGCGTAGATTTGGGATCCTCCATATCTCTGGGGGGAGCTCGTTCCAGATAGTGGGTGCCTCCACAGAGAAGGCCCTCCCCCTGGGGGCCGCCAGTCGACACTGTTTAGCTGACGGCACCCGGAGGAGCCCCTCTCTATGAGAGCGTACCAGCCGGTGGGAGGCTGCTTGTGGTAGTAGGCGGTCCTGCAAGTACCCAGGTCCTGAGCCATGGAGCGCTTTAAAGGTGGCAACCAAAACCTTGAAGCGCACCCGGAAGACCACCGGGAGCCAGTGCAGCTCGCGCAGGAGAGGTGTCACATGGGAGCGCCATGTTGCTCCCATAACCACCTGCGCGGCCGCACTCAACTATGAATTCATTAGTTGTATTCATGGGGAGGAAAGAGAGTTGCACGGTTTCACTTATCATTTTAGGGAGGTCTGCTAGCTGTTCTCCTTTTCATCTCCCCTCCCTCTCCATCCTCTGTTTTGATCTCCCTTTTCCCCATCCAAAACCCGACTTTGAAGTCAGGAGGTCTTGCCTGGACCCTGCTTCTGTCGTCAGGGTCCTCATTGCTCTGCAGCCCACAGTTGCCCAGAAGATGGGCGAGAGGGAGATGCACGAAGCAGCCTTTGTGTGTCCGGCACATGTGGATTTGCACTAGTTAAAATTAGGCCGTGACGCAAGGGCCGCACTGAGATGCGCCTGGAGCAAGGAAAAAGCAGGCCTGGCCTCCCCTTTCTGGTGCCTTCAAAGGCCCGTCCTTACGCCTTCCTCATGCGCCAAATATTTGTGCTCCACGGTTGCTGAAGCTGCAGTCAAGGCCTCCTGGGGAGGCCTTTCTTAAACTGCCCTGTGGAAGAAGGGTCAGCAATCTTTTCGTGCCCAGGTGTGATCTCCTCTGGTGGGCTACGGCTGTTGCTTTCAAGATCCAGATCCTGCGAATTGCATGGTCCTTGGATGAAGCTCTGTAGGGGAGGGAGGCTAAACTCTCGTTCTCTTTTAAAAAGCTCTTTTTTTTGTGCGGTTCAGTGCTTCTCTTCCAGAGATACTGTACGTACGTAGGTGCCCACGGAGAACCTGTTGTGAAATACAGGCTATGTGGTGATCTGGATTCATCGGAAGCGCCCACGTTGCACCTGGCAGGACCTCCTGAAGGCAGATTCATTCTCTGGGCCGTCACGTGTAACAGCCATAAAACTTCCCCTTTCATCTCCAATGGCTTCGTAGCCTTGTTTGCCAGCCTCTTATGGAAACGTTTTGGCATCCTGTCTCCATCCTGTTTTGATTCCGACTGGTTGCATCTTACTTTAAATTAAGGGCGCTGAAGCAAAAGTTTAGAGTCTCCTACTTAAGCAGGGGGCTGGACTGGATGACCTCCAAGACCCATTCCAGCTCTGTTGCTCTGTTAAGTACAACTCCTAGGGTCACCCAACTCCACACACAAGAGACATGCCTTTGGGGGCTTCTGATGGGGGAGGGGTTTTTCTTTTCAGGATCCTGGTGGTAATGGGGTGGGGTGGGAGAAGTTCCTCCCTCTCTGCCTTGTCTGCGCCCTACCTGGGGCCCCTTTATTCTCCCCCAGACTTTGTGGGGTGGGGGGTCTGCCTGTGCTGCAGTGCTAATTAGGTTGGGTTCTGAGGGGAGCAGAGGAGGCCAGCCCCTCCACCTCCCCCCCCAAGATCTGCACAATGGATAGAAAGGGGGCAGGAAGGCAGCCAGAGCCTGCCTCCCCCCCTCCCCTTCTTGCCTATTTTAAGAGAGAGCTTGTTAAGTGGAGGGAGAGACACAAAAGGACCTGCTCTTTTTGGCATGCCCTCCCAGGGACTGTCCTAATCCCTTGGGGGGGGGCAGCGGGGGCTGAAGGCTCTGTGTATGTGTGTGTGGAGGCTTTTCTTCCCGCACCATGAGTGCCCTGACAGCAGCAGGACAAGCAGGGTCTCCATAATGGGGTGTCACCTTTCTCCCAATCTTGGGAGATCTGACCGTCTCCCCCTCCCTGTTTGGCCTTCCAAAAGAGCTGAAGACCCAGCTTGGCCAGGGGGCCTAGGGGTCCAAAGGGTCTGCCCCCTTCTGGATTAGGAAAGACCCACCTCTTCCCTGGGTACTTTGTCTTCCTCTTTGTGCCTTTTGAACAGCATTTATTACTGTTTTTACTTTTTTGCTTTATTATTTTAATGTTTAGTAGTTTTATTGTTTGTAAGCTGCTCAGAGTCATCTCTGGACAAGGTGGGCCTCACAGAAATGGAATACAAATGAAAAACTAAATCTGGGGCCTCTGAGCTGGAGGGATGCTGAGGCTCTAGGAACCAGCAGCCGCTTTGGGCAGGACTGGCCCAACCTCCCTCTGCAGAACTGGCAGCCCCTGGCAGCGTGGGAGTGGGGAGGGGCAAGATTAACTATAGATGTTAGTCACTTTCCCTCTTTTTGACCCCTTTAGCATTTTAAAGAGGGAATGGCCACCGTGATGGGCCACTCTGGATGAGAGCAAGCCTACCTATGTGGGACAACCTTCCCCAGGCGGAGTCATGGCAGCTCTGGGCGGGGTGTGTGGGGGGAGGCCCTCAGGCCCACCGTTCACCTTGCCTCTCGTGCGCTGTGAGTGGAGGAGGGTCCCTCGGCATTGCACTGTTGTCCTCCTCGCTTTCCACAGCCCTGATACCTTTTTTTCTCTCTCTTTGCAGCCACGTCCAACGGGTCCCTCGAGGGCTTGGAGAACAGAGAAGGCGGGGTGTGCCAAACCCGCTCCATGAAGATCATCATGAAAGTGGGACAGGGTGAGTTGTGCGGGCATTCTGGGTGCCTTCCAGGACAAGCGCGGGTTCTCTGAGATCCTTGGGGCGAAGATGGGGAGACCTATAGAATGATCTGGACTTGAGCTTGGTGTCATGGTAGGAGATGACCTTTAGGGGCCTTGAGTGACTTGGGTCCTTCCCAGAATGACCAGGGACCTGGAGAGGTTCAGTTGAAGCTCTTTGTGGAACTCCTTCGCGTTCCAGATGTTCTTGGCCTAAAGTACCATCCGTAGCTGTCCTTTCCCCAAACTGCTCCTTCCAAATGAGCAGAGGCTCCTCGTTGTTTCAGCAGAGTGGCTGCAGCCCTTGTCCCCAAATAGAGGAGCACCTGACTGATAAGAGGGATTGGCTGCCCCTCTCTCTGCATGGTGTAAAATTAAGAATCTCCCCCCCCCCCTTTCGCAGGTTTAAATTGCCTTGATTCAGGAAGCTAAATAAAAACTCAGAAGGCAGCAATTGTAAAATACAAAGCGCTGAAAAGACATAAAGGGGTAGGAGGAGGGAATTTTGGAAATGCCTTCAGTGCTATCATTTCAGGCAAGAGAGATGTTCTAGCTAGGAAGCCTTTGAAAGAGCAGAAGAAAGTTGGGGCGCAGAGCCGGTATAGGAGAAGCTGGTGTTCGGAAACTGGTTTCAACATTGGAGTCTCCAAAGTAGCTTTGATTTCACTTTCAAGCCAGTTTATGGCAAAAAAAAATTTACCCGTGTAGTAGAGGAAGCTTAACAAAATACCCTGCATCATTAGATGATTACGAGAGAAGGAGGGGGAAAGGCATTAAACCCATTTAACGCCTCAGAATATTAAATATTAAATATTAAAGACCTTTTTTTGCACCTGCTTCATTCCGTGTGAAAGTTGATGCCAGAGAAAATCCTCTGAAGACCCTTTTCCGTGCTGGTGCTAATGTCCAGGAAGCTCTTTTGCATGGCCTACAGAAGTGATGTGGGCAGAAAATGGCAGCCTTGCAAAGAAGGGAACCAGGAGGCAGAATTCCAGACTGAGATTTCAGCAAGAAAGTCAGTGCAGTCAAAGTAGCATAAGAATGTAAATGTGCTTAATGAGATTTGCCAAAACCGACTCCAGTAGCACTGGCCGTATACATCCTGGACAAATAATACGAAATACAACCATCTTAACTTTTCATAGGAGATCTGCCGTGATGACATATTTCAATCTGATAGCAATTGTGGTAGATCCAGCTAAGCAAAGCTACTGAAAACTGGGCTCCAGGACAACTCACCATGGTCAGTGAGCTGGTCGTGGCGATTTGTCTACAGTGAGTTGACCGTGGCAAAAAGGCTATGGCGAGTTGGCTGTGGCAAGTTGTCCTATTCCGTGAAAACTGGCACGTTTTGTTGAGGTTTTTGAAAAAGTCACATCTTTGTGGACTTTTAACTGTTGGTTAAAAAGTTGAGTTCTGGCCCACTGGGATGGGTGGGACTTGGTTTTGTTCAGAAAAGTTGATGCAGCCACTTCTGGGCTGCAAAGGAGACCTAGGAAATGCTCAATGGTACGGATGCCATGATGCCACCAGGATAAAGTGCTATTTCCAGGGTTGGGGAGTGTAGAGAGGAAATGGGCGCATAGGAGCCTTTGACTGCTCACTCAAGGAAACTCACAGGGTTTCTGGGAAAGACAAAATGCTGTGGAAGTGAAATGGGTGATTGGAGGGGAAGAAGGACACCCTGGAAAACGAGCCAAGTAGACAAGCAGGGGAGCTGCCCAGCATTATCCCACAGTCCTTTTGAAGATAAGAGGGTAGCAGGTGAGGCCCATGCTTGATTTCTTCCAGGGTTGAATAGCAGCAGACACACCTTGGATGAGGACTTGGTGTGCTTGCTAGCATTAGCTGATTGACAGGTTTTGTTCTTTTCAGTTTAATCTCTCCTGGCCCAAACAAAGACAGATGGAAGGGTAGAAAGCTTTTTTCCTGGTCTGAAGCAAAACGCCTCAACCTTTGGAGGCTGGGATCAAAGGGCATGTTTGCTTGGCGCATGCAGTGCCAGCCTTCTTGGATCACAGGAGATCCTTGTGTCTCTTTGACAGAATGCTGTTGGCTGTTGAGAGGCCAAGCATTCCATGATTCCGAGGACCAGTGTTAGTTACTTGGCAAATAAACTACAATGCATGTTGATTGAGGACGTGTGCATAGGAGCCATGATGGCGCAGTGTAGAATGCAGAATGGCAGGCTAACTCACTACTCACTGCCAGCAGTTCGATCCTGACCAGCTCAAGGTTGACTCAGCCTTCTACCCTTCTGAGGTGGGTAAAATGAGGACCCAGATTGTTGTGGGAAATAGGCTGATTCTGTAAGAGAGGGTTATAAAAAGGACCATGAATCGGTATATAAATCTTAAGTGCTAGTGCTGTTGCTATCTCTGCTCTTTGGATTTCCATCCGAGAGGCCCAGAGACGTAAAGAGGAACGCCTGTGCCTGAGGACGTTGAAGAAATACCAACCTCTGTGCAATTTTAATTGGTTCATGTTCTTGATACTGGAAAGGAAGAGTCAAGTCTGTGCAGCTGTAATTCTGTGGTAAAATCAGAACGAAACGCAGAAGCTTTAATAGGTCTAAGTTGAAGGCAGCTGGGACAGATTTGTAAAAGCCAAAGGCTCTTAGAATAGGGAGTAGTTGGACCTGTGATATGAAAAAGTTCTGCCTTTCTCAACTGGAGAAGAGAGGCGATGGGCAAATTGTGATTTTGTATGGGTTCTCGTTGGCAGGTCTTTTTGGTCTCCTGCCTGCTTTTGAGCAGAAAAATAATTTATGTGTGATTTCCAAAATGGTTGGGTCTTGTCTGTGCTTGTTTTGGCCGTGTGGTGTATATGTGTGTTTTGATATTAAACTTGCTTAATTCCCTCTCTGTCATTGCTTGAAATCAGTTTTTGGGATTGTTTTCAGCCCAGTGTTGGCATTTTTGCCAAAATTGTAAGGGGGGAAATTGGAGAAGGGAGTCTCTGAGAGTTGACCTCTTTCCCAGGGCTGGATAGTGTAGTAATTAAAGTGCTGCCTTTGGTGTGGGAGTCTGGGGTTCAAATCCTGGCTGCTATCTGCCTTACCAGCAGAGACCCCTGAGGCTTCACCTACCCACCTTAAAATGTGAGAGTGACCCAAAATAGGAGAGCCATGCTGGATTAACAAGGCCTTCATCAGATGTTGAGGAACCAGAGCAATCTAATGATACATGGGAACACAAATGAGAGAAGAGTCATCAGATACCCTGTCGGTATTGTGAACAATACCACTTGGAGGTGTCCACCCCAAGTCCAACATACACCAGCTGGAAAGAGGATGGTCAGAGTCTGGTGAGTTTCAAAGCCATGGTCCTGGTTGAAATCGGGGCATCCAGAGGACATCAGCAAGATGGCACCCAAAGATGAGCTGCTGAGAGAACGCCTGAGGCCGCAGCAGATGTGGGAGGAAGATCAGGCAGAAGGCATGCCATGGCAAGACGAGAACCTGCCTGGAATGTACCATCGACAGATGGGTGAGATGGCAGATGTTGGGAAATGCTACCAGCGGCTGCAAAGGGCTGGATTAAAAGAGAACTGAGGCCCTGATCATAGCAGCACAAGAGCAGACACTAAGCACCTGATTCATGGAATCAGGGATCTACCACACTAGACTGGATCCAAGTTGCAAACCATGCAGAGAGGCCTCAGAGACAGTCCAAGGTGCATACACTCTATGTACACAAGCAAGTAGCTGGCATTGGGTACAGGAACATCTGTGGAGAATATGGGCTAGACCCTCCTGAGTTTAAATGGGAGAACCCACAGGAGATCATGGAGAATACGAAAGCTAAGATCCTGTGGGACTTCCAGATCCAGATCCAGGCAGGGAGGCACTGGCCAATCAACCAGATATTGTGGTAGTAGACAAGGCCCAGAGGACAGTGGAAGCGATAGGCGGAGCAGTGCCTAGTGACAGCAACATCAGGGAGAGAAGGAGCATGAGAAACTGGAGAAATAGCAGAGCCTGAAGGAGGACTAGAAAGGATGTGGAAGGTCAAGGCCACAGTGGTGCCCAGCAGTGTGTGTGTGTGTGTGTGTGTGTGTGTAGGAAGCCGAGTCTGGGCTGGCCAGAGTGCAGGGCAGCCCAAAGGCTGGGCTGGGGGCAGCTGAAGTGCCCCCTGCACTCATAAATGAGGCTGGCTGTCAAGGGACAGAATTCCAAGAGCCCTGGTGGCACAGTGGTTAGAATGCAGTATTGTAGGCTAAGTCTGCCTACAGCCAGGAGTTCGATCCTGACCAGCTCAAGGTTGATTCAGCCTTTCATCTTTTTCGAGGTTGGTAAAACAAGGACCCGGATTGTTGGGGGCAAGAGGCTGACTCTGTAAACCACTCAGAGAGGGCTGTGAAGCTCTGTGAAGCGGTAGCTCAACCTAAGTCAGTGTTTCTCAACCTTGGTAGCTTGAAGATGGGTGGACTTCAACTCCCAGAATCCCCCAGCCAGCAGCGCTGGCTGGGGGATTCTGGGAGTTGAAGTCCACCCATCTTCAAGCTACCAAGGTTGAGAAACACTAGCCTAAGTGCTATTGCTATTCTGATCCCATGGCCACTGGGGCTGTGCAATACTTGGAAGTTCAAGGATCAGGCATAAGTGCCATTCATTCAGCCCTCTTATAGCTTCACATGGTCGTTAAGCGAGGACTGCTTCTAACCATTTGTTAAAACAATCTCCAGGTATACACTGGAGACAAGAAGACCTTCAAGGCTCGTGATTCTGTGACCTGGTAACTGACTAGGAACAGTGGCCACCTCTTTACTCCAGCGTAAGACTCAGGAGGGCCGCCCCAGAACCAGTGGGATTTCCAGATAACTTTTAACTCGGGTTAAAGACAGAAAAGCCATCTTCCCACTTGCCTCCGTGCTTCCGGTTCTCCCATTGTTTATAGCTGTGCTACTCGGTCTCCTGGATGCTCGCCTTATAAATTTGATAGGATATCAGAGAGGTTTAAAGCTTTTATCATCCAGTGTGAGATATACGAGACCAAGTAAATTTCCCAGAGAGGTTATTCTTAGATGGAATTTATACACGGGGAAGAATTTTTCGAAATGCCAAATGCACAATTTCAATTATAGATAATAGTGACCTCCTTCTGGATTATTAGGCCAATTTTGTGCTTAAGCCACAATCTGTTTTTGATGGCCTTGCCAGCAGGGAAATGCTAGTTGTTAAATTTGCTGATTGTGCTAAGATTAAAAACAGAGTGCAGGTGTATAGTTAGCTAAATTTAAATTTTAGTTCTAGAGGTGCAGGCTGGAATTAATTGGCTTTAATTGACCTATTTAAAGGAGGTTTATCTGAGGAATTGCAAGATTAGCTAGTTTGACGGGCATAGTAGACATTTCAGAGGAGCTGATCCAGTGGTGAAATCCAATTTTTTTTTCACTACTGGTTCTGTGGGTGTGGGTTGGTGGGCATGGCAGGCGTGGCAGGGGAAGGATACCGCAAAATCCCCATTCCGTATCCACTCCTGGGGGAAGGATATTGCAAAACCTCCATTCCCACCCCACTCTGGGGCCAACCAGAGGTGATATTTGCTGGTTCTTTGAACTGCTCAAAATTTCTGCTACCGGTTCTCCAGAACCTGTCAGAACTTGTTGGATTTCATCCCTGAGCTGAAGTGTCACTCTGGTGGAAGTACAGGTAGTCCTTGTCTTAGAACAGTTCATTTAGTGACTGTTCAAAGTTACAACAGCATTGAGAAATGCAACTTATGACCGTTTTTCACAGTTACGACCTTTGCAGCGTTCCCATGATCATGTGATCAAAATTCAGGTGCTGGGCAACTGGTTCATATTTATGACGGTTGCAGTGCCCCGGGGTCATTCCCTTTTGTGACCTTCTGACAAGCAGAGTCAATGGAGGAAGCCAGGTTCACTTAACAACCGGGTAACTAACTTATCAACTGCAGTGATTGATTCACTTAACAACTGAGGCAAGAAAGGTCGTAAAATGAGGAAAAAAACTCACTTAACCAATGTTTCACTTAACAACGTAAATGTTAGGCTCAGTTGTGGTCATAAGTAGAGGACTACCAGTATTGGTCCTTTTTCAAGCAAGAAACTTGCTTTCTCAGTAAAAGGCCTCCCTTCCGAGACGATTAAGCGGCTCTTAGAGCCCTGGCATTTGGCTGCGCTTGTTATTCTTTGTCTACTTCAGACATGCATTTTTGAGCTTTAGCCTCTGATTATTTTATTGCCTGATCCCCACAATCACCCATTAGCAAATTTTACGATTCTACTTGACTTCTTCTCTGCCTGTTCCCATTGCGCTGGGGGCGGATTGGCTTTCAATTTTTAATTTGCAAATTGCCTGGGTAATAGAACCATTGCTAGTAATGCCCGTATTTGCCCAAAACATTGTCTGCAGAGTTTAAGGACTCTTCGTTCCTCTAGCCACCGATCAACAGAAAGCTTTACCTGCTTCACCTGCCGAGTATTCTGATGTGGCTGATGGATTTGGAGAGGAAGAAACTTCTCATCATGCTAACTTTGACTGTAGGCGCTGGAATCACTGATAAATGCGGGAAGCACCTTGATTTATATGACTTAGTTTGTTTCAAGTGGGAGTGGCGAACTATGGCCCTTTTGTGACTTGTGGATTTAATTCCCCACGCTGGCTCAGGAATTCTGGGAGTTGAAGTCCACCAGTCATAAAGTGGCCATAGTTCCCCACCTTTGGTTTAAAGGAACTGGGGACAATTCACTGAAAGAGTTTATAGGCATTCAACCACAACCCCAACGCTTTTGCGAATAAGATGGTTTATCCAAGAGCAGTTCGTGCTTTCCAATTTTTAAAGAGTTAGTGATTACTTACCTTCTCCCGCTGTTTGGTGATCATCTGGAATGATATCAGGAACCTAGCATTTTTTACTAAAATGGATCTTTTACTAAAATGGACTAAAAGTCTCACTGGTGTGAAGGAGGAACACAAACTCTGAATTGCTCTTAAATGTAGGGATGTCTTCCGGTTTGTCTAACAGCACCGCTTCAATCATTATGAGCTTTTCTGAAGGAGATTTTGTGTCATGGTCGACCGCTTTCCTAGTTGTTTGGCTACACAGGATCCTGATTTACCCTGTTACGAATACGTCAGGATTGTCTTTAAGCACCATTGCCTGCACAAGTTGCATGTTAAGCTAGGATAATATTTGGATTCCTTGAATGGTTGCATCTCTTCAGACAGCCTCCAAATGGGCATCCGGTTAAACTGGGATTTATCCTGTCTCTTGGCATCTTTCAAGGAATAGCAAGAGGTCTTTCTTTTGTCCCTAACCTTGTAATTGCACTAAAAAGCAGTCTCACTCCAGGCCCAGAAGCAAGTGTGGGCCTCTCAGCCCCTCCCTTGTCCTCCTGCGATGTTCTTCCCTCTTTTGCTCCAGGATCCTTCGGGTTTTGTGCCAGGCAGCCAGAGCGCTCAGCCCTGCATTTCTTCTATCAGAACAAACGTGGGGACTTGTCTCGTCATGCCAGCTTTGGACCCACGAGCCGGCTGTTCCCTTGGCAAAGCAGCCATGGATGCAGTTTACTACTTGGATTTGAAATCTGGCCATGGAAGTTTGCTCATTTTCTATTACGTTTGACTGCATCTGCTGCCCTTTTTTCTTGCCTTTTCAGTGGCAAGTGTAGGTCAAAGGCACGTCAGCTTTGGTTCTGACATCCTTCTCGGGTCATGTGATCATATTTTGGTGCTTGGAGTCTGCATTTAAGACCGTTTGCCACATCTAGGGTCTGCATGACCACAGCTTATGACATTTTTTGCTGGAAATCGGCATGTACTTCAGTTTTCCAGCAAAAAGGCACATTGCGGACAATGGGTTTGCTTAAGGACTGTGGATTTGCTTAATACTATGGTGATTTGCTTAAAGGCTGATGCAAAGAAATGTCCTAAAATTGGGTCAGTCACGTGATGACCCAGTTAATGACTGGCATGATTTATGGTTGTAATTCCAGGCTCAATAACGATGGTAAATCAAGGACCGCCTGTATGGCTTATTGGCTGCATTATGTTGTGCCTTCAAAATGATTTGGTTGCTTTTAATGAGGCAGATTTTGGCCACAACAGGCTTTGAAGGATCTCCCTGCGTTGCCAAAGATAGTCTCTTTTTTTACTACCATACCTTTATTTACTCCACAGACAATTTACAATTTCCTTCAAAATTGCTCTGCATTTTCTGTTACACCTTTAATCCTAAGCATTCTTTCCTCTCCTTGACTATATTCTTTTCAACTGTCTTCACTTCTTATAACTTTCTCTCCTCCACAGCATTTTTCATTTCATCGCTTCATTGAGCTTCTTTTTCCCATTTCTTTGCTATCACTGGATTCTTTTCTGTCTGCTCTGGGCAACTTAGACGTCCCTTTTCATCATGGCCACTTTTCATCCTCAAGTAGTGAATATTATTAGTTCACCCTGTTTACTGCAGTTCCTTTCACTTCTTTCCTTTTCCTTACTAAGCCTTTTCTGCCCATGACATCACCAAGTGGTGTTTTGTCCCAGATTCAGAACCTTTCATTGGTCAGCTTCCCTTGCCCACTCAGGCTTTCATTGTGAGCTCTGCATTTGGGTTTCTATTCATTCCTTCAGTGCCTGGACTTAAGAACAGACTTTTCAGTTCAACACTTTCCTTGAAACAGACTTCTAAACAGAAACTCAGATTATTCATTTAATAGTAATTCTAATTGCCATTAATCAGTGGTAAGTAAGGTCCTACACTTAGACAAGAAAAACCAAATATATAGATACAAAAGGGTGGGGTACCTGGCTCAAAGCAGTAACTGTGAAAGACATCTCTAGATGTTCTAGTTGAGGGGTCTCCAACTTTGATAACTTTAAGACTTGTGGACTTCAACTCTCAGAATTCCTCAGCCAGCTGGCTGAGGAACTCTTGAGAGTTGAAGTCCACAAGTCTTAAAGTTGCCAAAGTTGGAGACCCCTCAACTAATTGACCACTACTTAAATATGAGCCAGAAGTGTCCTGCAGCTGCCAAAACAGCCAATGCAGTCCTAGGCTGCATCAACAGAGGGACAGCATCGAGATCGATCACGAGAATATATTTTCTCCTTTCATTTCACTTGTTAATTCGTGTACTCCTCTTGTATTCCAAGTTGCCATACAAACCTCTTCCACCGTCATGGCCTTGGTCAGTCAAGGATGTCACTTGATGCTCTTTAATAGGGAAACAGAGTTGCCTTGAGCTGCATGCCACATTCCTTGTTAAGTAAGGGTACAGGAGTTGGGTGTGACATGCTTTGGGGATTAGTGCAACCACAGCCCAGCTTTATTGCAGTCATTTTCTATGCAAGCATGGCTCTCTAGGAAACATATCATTATGTGCATCCCATCAGCTGTTTATATGCATTAGAAAATACAGGTGGATAATCAACTGTAAGTTTCAGTACCAAAACTTGGCAGTTTGGAAAACTTTCATCTTGGCCAACAGTCTGTAAAGTGACGACTCCCATTGTGGAGCTATGGAATCGTGACTCGATTTCCAGAGAATACTTGAGAATGTAACTGTGTGATCCCAGGAAAAGAGAGATGCCACCTAGGAATTCTCTCTTCCTGGCCAGTTCCTAATGACTTGCAGGAGGACAAAACACCTTCATTCTAACAACACATTAAGGCGAACACTTGGACAGTGCAGGCCAATAGAGGGTTTTTCTTAAAAATCTATGTCTCCCCATTGCACTGAAGGGACCAGTCATAATTGTGAGCTGAGCCTCCACTGAATGAATGGAAGTAAACAACCATCCTGAAAGCTTAATTCTAGCTTTGGATGCAGCAGTCTGTCGGTTCCTGATAGGAAAGAGGGCAAAACAGCTGACTCTGGTGGCCACAGGCAAGTTCTCCATGATCTCGGGAGCTTCCAAAATCTGCCAATATCTCCATCCTTCCTTTTTTTTTTTGACTTCAGAAGAACCACTGAAATGGAGCAGCGTGTGACCTACAGCGTTGCATTTTTTTCCACAATTTGATTGCAGAACTGGAAATATATGTGAGCAGCTTCATAGCTGAACAGAAAGCAGACTTTCAACTTTTTCTTGGTCCTCATTTGAAGCTGTTTCTTTTGTCTAAAGGCAGGGTTTAGCCACTGAAGAGCGTGCTGTGATTGGTCCTATGGGACAGAGGCTGGTGTTGAGTAGGGAAGGGTGATCTGGGAGGGAGGGAGGGGGGGAGGAAGGAAAGGAAGGAAGGGAAAAAGAAGAAAGGAAGGAGATAGATGAGGAAGGGTGGGAGGGAGGAATCTTAAGAGGACAGCTTTTATGGGACTTTGTAGCAGTTGGGGGGAAAGTCTAAACTGAAGGGGTTGTTAATGGCATTTCCATTATTTCCTTCAGCACCCCTGTCCGTCTGACATATTTCCTGCAAATGGTCTCTTGCATCAGCTCCCTGCTCCTGGCAAAAAGCCAACACTTTTCTTGGCTGCTGCCGAATTGATTATGGCCTAATACAGTCCGGTGCCCCACCTGAGCCCCCGGGCCCCCTTCCCCTGAGGCGGGCCTCTGTTTTTCACCCTGACTTTTCCCTCTCTGTTCTTAGATCCCAATGCGGTGATGCCAGAGCAGCTGACCACAAGCCGTCCCAGCAAGGATTCAGGCAGTGCGGGGGACATCGCCACGCAAAGCCCCCATCACAGATTCCCTTCTGTGGTGGAGGTCCCAGGGAAGCCAGGTAAGACCACCCACCGCCTGGCACTGGAGAAACATCTCAGGCAAGGATGGTTTATAACACGGCTCTGCATTTTTTACCCATTGGGTTGCTTCTGGTGAATGGGGACTTTTGGGGTTCCACTTGGGCTCTGGCTGCTGGCAGTTTGCATCAGTTCGCTTCCACTGGCATTCTCTGCAAGCTCCCTACTCTGAGATGGGCTCAAGAGTAGCTCAGGCTGAGTAATCCTAGGGCTTTAGGGTGAATTGTGATGTCGTCAGGGTGGGAGGTGTGGTTTTAATTTAATTTTAACTGTAATAATTCTCATTACCCAGACTTGGTAACATCATCAGTGTTGGTAGGCAATGGGGTTTTGAGGAATGTTATCTGACCAAAGTTGGAGTAGATAAGGATAAGGATAATTTTATTTCTATACCACCCCTCTCCCGAGGGACTCGGGGCGGTGTACAGTCAGGTAAAACACAATACAAATATCACAATTTAAATTTAAAAATTCTTAAAAGTATTACCCTTAAGGCCAAAATTAGCTAAAAAACCCAAAAAATTTAAGAACTCCGAATTTAAAACTCAATTATGAAGCTAGCCCTGCCTGTCGGAAGAGCAGGGTCTTAAGAGCACAGCAGTAGATAACCTCAATTGCCCCTTCCGACTCTCTGTTTCTGTAATTTTTGTGATTTTTAATTAGGAATGTGTATGTGTTTTTTTTAAAAAAAGGAATATTGAAGGAAAATATGTTTTAATAATACTCTTCATGCTTTTGTACATGTACTCAAGTGTCTAAACAACCTTACAAAAGCAGCTTCTAGTTGATGAGCTGTGGCAATAGTAGGTCGGTTTCCAAGGTTTGTGAGAATGGACTTATAGGAAAGATGGGCTACATCAGTCTCACTTAAACCAGATCACAAAGGGAGAAAGTTTTCCTGGGCTGATTTCAGCTTTGGTAGCATCTGGAAGGGGATCCATAATAGCAACTTTAAGGAAGGCACAGCAACTGAGTGTTTCCCAAATTCCAGACAGCTCCCGTGTGAATGGGATGATGCAATGGCATTCTGATGGAAAGACACCAGTGTGAGAAAGTGTGTAGGTGTGTAAAGGAGTGGTATTTTTTGTATGAGGATTTTAAAAAGTTTTGGGAGTGAGCGAAGAGGGTGACACGGGAATCCATCCACAGAATAAATGAAAGGGATGAAACGATTTGGAAAGAAACACAAGTGAGGAACTGTTGCATGGAGCATTTCACAGGTTTGCATGGGAATTAACAAGATTAATCGAATAGTGAATCTGAAATAAATTCTGGAAAGGTGCCTAAGGAAGAAAGTAATAAATTTCGTGGAAGTATGGAAAGGTGCAAGGCTGTGAATAAAGCAGGGTCAAAAACGTTTATGGGGCAGCTGTGTGAATTGTTCAATCTTGTTGGGGTGGCCTCTGCCCCCCCCCCTTTGGAACAGTGTTCCCCTACACAGAGTTAGCAGGAGCTAACTTTGATGGTTTTAAGCGTAGAGCAGTGTTTCTCAACCTTGGCAACTTGAAGATGAATGGACTTCAACTCCCAGAATTCCCCAGCCAGCTGGGGAATTCTGGGAGTTGAAGTCCATTCATCTTCAAGTTGCCAAGGTTGAGAAACACTGGCATAGAGAATAATTTGGCAAAACTCTGATTGAACGACTGAAAGCAACGACAGGGAAGGAGATGACCCGCTTGGGGAGTCCATTGTCACATTATGTTGGCAGGCAGAATGGACTTCAACTCCCAGAACAAACATACAACATTTATATACATACACTTTTTTTTTAAAACAGCTCTTTCAAAGTGGTTCTTTCTTACTATTTACACATATTTTAACTTTATCTTACTCCACATTGATATCTATCTTCCCTTTTTTCGTCTACATTTTACCTTGATCTTTAACATTTTTTTCTCTCCCTCCTTTATTCCTCTTTCTCATTTTTTCCTATTCTCCAACCATTCATGCCATCACTTTATAATATTCTGTATCCTCTTTCCCCTTGAGTTCTTTTGTTAGTTTGTCCATCTCTGCGCACTATTTCTTTCATTTTTATGCCACTGAAAATCTAGCAAAGATACTGGTCTAATACCAGTAGCGAAAACACCAGCCGATGTGATAGAATGCACTAAGGGAGCCGGATCCCCAGGAGGCGAGGGGGCCGATCCAGAGGAGAAAGAGGCAACTTAGGCCTGATGTTATGTGTGGGAGAAAGTGGGCGAGGACAGCCCCTCCCTAAGAGTTCCCAGAGCGTGTGACAGGTGGAGCTAGCAGTGCCCTCAAATCTGGCAATATTTCGTCTGTAGGTGTGAAACAATAAAGAATTCAGCTCGGAAGAATCTCCACGTGCCATGCTTGCTTTTGGGCTTGGCAACAGTCAGTTGTTATAGATAACCAAACCAAACGCCCATAGATTGCTACAGGAAATGACTGAACATTAACATAAACCGACAGGTCTAATAGCAAAATAACAATACTGACAAAGTCCGTCTTCCCGTGTTGCCTCGAAGAGCTCCATCTTTGTTACCTCCCTGAAAGATTTAGGGAAATGGGTCATTGCAAAAGGCAGGTGATGAAGGAGGATGAAGGTTTATTGGGTTTTCGGGCGCACAAGAATAAACCGACTCTTAAGCTTTTAGAACAGAGGTCTTCAAACTTGGCAGTCTTCAAGCTGGCTGGAGAATTCTGGGAGTTGAAGTCCACAAGTCTTAAAGCTGCCAAGTTTGAAGACCTCTGTTTTAGAAGAAGACTAGGAGATGCTGCGTTGCAGCCAGCAAGATGGTGGGTCCCTAAAGGGAAGGCGGGGTGCAACTGAATCTTGCAAAGGAGACAGGAGAAGCGTTGTGATGGCTGGTGACTCACTGCTACGAGGAGGCAAAATAAGTAGGTACTTACCACACCCTGGTGCACTAGGAGCAAAGATTAGGGATGGGGACGTGCAGCTTCCAGCATTTTCCGTGTCCAACAACAATTATCCCTACTTGCTAGTACATGTGGGGGCAAATTATCCTGCAGTTAAAAAAAAGCTGCAACTGTCTTATCACAGAGGTGGAAGCACTTGGAAAGAAATGTAAATTCTTGGGAATTTTGGGGTGGCTCCCCTTGTTTCTTACAGAATATATGGAAGAGACCAGAGTTGAAGGAGAATGCGTGACTGTCAACCCTGGGCCGATGGGAGAGGGAGGGTTCTGCAACCAAGGCTAGAATTATTTGGACCACGGAATGCCGACATCGTGGTGGGTTACACTCACCTGGTCTGATGAAAATCTGGTATGTTCAAGTACAGGTAGTCCTCGATGTACGACCACAGTCGAGCCCAAAATTTATGCTGCTAAGCGAGACACTTGTTAAGTGAATTTTGCCCCATTTTATTACCTTTCTTGCCACAGTTGCTAAGTGAATCACTGCAATTATTTAAGTTAGTGACATGGTTGTTAAGTGAATCTGGCTTCCCCATGGACTTCGCTCGTCGGAAGGCTGCAAAAAGGGGGGGGGTCACATGACTTGGGGACCAGGGGTGAAATGCTCCCGGTTTGGACCGGATCGCCTGATCCGGTAGCGATGGTGGCGGGTAGTTCAGAGAATCAGTAGCAAAAATCCCTCCCCACCAACATGCCAAGCTGAGCCGCATGATCATTAGAAGCTTTTTATTTTATTTTTAAAAGCATTTTTTCTACAACCTCTTTGGTTGAAAAAAATGCTTTTAAAAGTAAAAACAAAGCCTCTGCCGATCAGGCAAGTCAGCTGGGATTGTCAGAGGCTTTTAAAAGCATTTTTTTACAAGCTTTTCAGCCGATGAGGTTGCAGAAAAAATGGTTTTAAAAGTAAAAAAAAGAAAAAAGAAAGTTGGCCATGCCCACTCAGTCATATTACCCACCCCCCACCAAGCCACGCCCACAGAACCGGTAGTAACAAATTTTACATTTCACCACTGCTGGGGACCCTGCAACCGTCATAAATACGAGTCAGTTGCCAAGTGTCTGAATTTTGATCACGTGACCATGGGGATATTGCAATGGTCTTAAGTGTGAAAAACGGTCATAAGTCACTTTTTTCATTGCCGTTGTCACTTTGAACTAAATGAATTGTTCTAAGTCGAGGACTACCTGTACAGCAAGTTTGATAGAGCAAAACCACTTTCAAAAATGCAGCCGAAAAAAACTGCAGGGATTTCTCCAGGCAGTGAGTTGACATTGACTGAAAGACACACACACACACAGAGACACCCTGCACAAAGTAATGTGTAAACAGGTGGAAAAATATTAATGCACTCAATGAAAAATCAGAAAGGACATCACCGCGTCAGGTTCACGTGGCTTTTGTTATGTATTCAACAGTGTTTAAAATGAGGGGAACAAACAAGAAATAACCCGATCTCTTAGGACAGGAAGGTTTCCTTGATTTCAGAGTTTGGAGACCAGGTGGGATGAACCCCAGGACAGCCTGCTGGGAAGGAGCATCCCTTTAAAAGCAGCCGAAGCCACAGAGAGCGAGAATTTTCCCTTTCCTGCCTTCAAATGGCTGCTCAAAAATCCATCCCCAAAGCCTTTCATTCCCTTTTAAAGGGGTGGAAGGAGGGACCCCCCAGCATCTCTGCGGGAGGCAGCTCAGTAGCCCCCTCCTCCTAGGACAGGGGTCTCCAACAGGGGTGAAATGCTCCCAGTTCGGACCGGATCGCCTGATCCGGTAGCGATGGCGGCGGGTGGTTCGGAGAACTGGTAGCAAAAATCCCTGCCCCCCCCCATGCCCAGCTGAACTGCGCGATCATCAGAGGCTTTTTTTTTTCTTTTTAAAAGCATTTTAAAAAATGCTTTTAAAAGTAAAAAAAAAACAACCTATGATGATCGCGCGGCTCAGCTAGGATCATCAGAGGCTTTTAAAAGCATTTTTTCTACAACCTCTTTGGCTGAAAAAATCCTCTTAAAAGTAAAAAAAAAGCCTCTGATGATTGCGTGGCTCAGCTGGGATCGTCAGAGGCTTTTAAAAGCATTTCTTTTTACAACCTCTTCAGCCAAAGAGGTTGTAGAAAAAAATGTTTTTAAAAGAAAAAAAAGCCTCTGCCGATCAGGCAACTCAGCTAGGATCGTCAGAGGCTTTTAAAAACATTTTTTTACAACCTCTTCAGCCAAAGACATGGTAGAAAAAATGGATTTCACCACTGGTCTCCAACCTTGGCCGCTTTAAGCCTGGAGGACTTCAACTCTGCTCAAAAATCCTTGGTACTACAGTGGTTTAAAGCACCCTGTTATTAACACAGCTGCCTGCAATTTACTGCTGGTTCGAATCTCTCCAAGGCTCAAGGTTGACTCAGCCTTCCATCCTTTCTAAGGTAGGTGAAATGAGGACCCAGTTTGTGGGGGCAATAAGCTGACTTTGTATAAATATACAAAAGTATGAAGGCTATTGCTTAACGCACTGTAAGCCGCCCTGAGTCTCCGGAGAAGGGCGGCATATAAATCAAATTAAAAAACAAAAAAAACAAAACAAAAAAAAAAAACAAAAAAAAAAACTCCCAGAATTCCCCAGCCAGCTTTGCTATTATTCCCCAGTCAGCTGTCCTAAAATATTCCCAAATCCATTCCCTTTTAAAGGGGAGGGAGGAGGGAGCCCCCAGCGTCTCTGCGGGAGGCAGCTCAGTAGCCCCCTCCTCCTAGGAGATGCCTGGCTTCTCCTGCTGACCGCTTGCCCCTCCCTGCTAGACAGGAAGAAGGAAGAGGATTATCCAAGACACTGAAGCTGAATTCTGTGAAGCTGGACCTTTCTACGGTCTTTGGGGTGGAGACCTTTTAGCCCTCTTCCAAAAGGGAAGGAAGGTTTCACTTGACAGAAGGGCTGATTCCAATAGGACGTTGGCCGATGCTTTCCTGTGGGTTCCTGGGTGGATTGAGGGTGGGAAGTAGCCCAAATGCCCCTTACAGCTGCAGATTAATCTGAAAGAACAAAGGAATTTAAAAAAAAAACTACTTGAAGTTGACCTGTTATCGTTAGATTCCTTTTACCCATTATAGTTTAATGCAAATCTATTTAAGGTGCACCAGTGCTGGCCAGATACGTATTAAGCTTCAGTTTTGTGCACGCTGATGTTCATAAATTTTCTCCTTAAATCGATGTGCTGCTTTTCCACACCTTTACCAGCTGTGCTTGTTCTCCTGCTGGCTCTGGAGGCTCCTTTGCCCTCAGTGAGTCTCCTGCCCTCCCCTCTTGCTGGGAAGGCTGCTCAGCCACAGGCTTTGACAAACCTCTGGTGGATGCGGTTTCCTGATCCTTCTGGCAGAAAAATCAGACAAAATACGAGCAAAAGGAGATAACTCTAGGAGCAGCCCTGGGAAGCCATTGATAGAAATCATAGAACAATAGAGTAGGAAGGGATCTTGGAGGTCATCTAGTCCAACCTCTTGCTCAAGCAGGAGACCTGTACTATTTCAGAGAAAAGGTTGTCAAATCTCTTCTTGAAAACCTCTAGTGATGGAGCACTCACAGCTTCCGGTGGCAAGCTGTTCCACTGATGAATGGTTCTGTTAACTAATCCTAATCTATTGATGAAAAGTAAGTGGCACTCTTCTGGAAGGATAGCACTTAGACTTATATACCGCTTTACAGCTCTCTCTTAAATAGTTTACAGAGTCAGCCGATTGCCCCCAACAATCTGGGTCTTCATTTTACCGACCTCAGACTGAGTCAACCTTGAGCCAGTGAGGATCGAACTCCTGGCTGTGGGCAGAATTGGCCTGCAATACTGCATTCTGACCACTGCACCACCAGGACTCCTTGGTGATTTGCTTTCATATCATTTTGTAATCTAAAGTGGTGCCTCCTAGATGGGCTACAGAATAATTTCCTAGCAACACGGAGATTGACTGACCTTGTCTGGGGGATTTTGGAAGCGATACTGATGCTCGGCTAGAATGCCACCAGCTCTGGTGAAGAGTCTTGGAGTTAGGAGAAGAATAATCGTGATGTCGGTCTTGGGACTCTTGGAAAGGCTGTATTTCGATCTGCATTCTGGCACCAAAGTCAGCTCTGTTGTTGCAAGAGAAAGAAGTTGGGCGCATTCCTGATTCTTCTCAAGCTCTTCTCTCCGCAGCTTGATTGGGTGGAGGTAGCCTAGCGTAGCAGTTGCACTCCTATCAGAAAAATGTGTTCCATGCAGTGGGAATGGTATTCTGCTCCAGTTCATAGAGCAGGTGTGGTGGGACATTTCATCTTATCTGCTATGTTCTTTAATGTGCATTTGAAGCTGCAGTGGGAGCTCTGAAGGGCATCTGCGTGCGTGGAGTCCAGTAAATTGAACTGAATCTTCACAAGACCAAGGGTGTTGCTTTTCTTATTTGGGAAATGGACAGTTCATAAAGAACAGTGTGGTGACAGTGGCTGTTATTCCATTTATATGCGGCCCAGTAAATCTGGGCTCTTGTCCTTGACGTCCATAATCCAACTGTGTCCTTCAAAACTAGTGGACACTTCCCTTATTTGCTCCTTTCTGGATAGGGGTGTCTTGCAGGGGAGACCCACGACAGGTAATGCCCTGCATGGATTACTGTAATAGGCAGTACCTGCACTTTCCACAGAAATGACTCCAAAGCTTTTAAAAATGCCGTTTCCTTCCTTCCTATTTGAGTCAGATGCGATTCCAGGACAGCCTTTCCCTGGCTGCCGATTTACCTCCAAGCCCAGTTCATACTCTGGCGTTTTCCTTTCGGATCCTCAACTCTGACGGCTGGGCCTTAAAATCCCAAGGAATCCCTTTTTTGCTTAGCCTCCTTAAGGGAGGAGCATTGGGTCATCCTTGGGGAGAGAGATCATTTTGCGGTGGGACCTCTTTTCCACAGAGATGCTTCCTTGGATCTTGAAAAGATTGTGGTCTACTTGTTCTAACCTACTTTATTTCATAAAGTGCAGGTAGTTGGGTTTGGGCACCAAGATTCCCGTCCTCACGAAGGGCCCTTTCCGACGTACAGAGAGCCGACCGCTTGCCTGGCCCCCCATCCTCGACCTTCCTTAACTTCTCTTTTCCTTCCACACATGCCAGACCCTGTTAACCAAGATGGCCAGGATACCCAAAGACCGACCGATGGATTCTTCAGCTCCAAGGTGGCCGTGTTTGCTGCGATCGGGGCTGGCTGCGTCATTTTCATCCTCATCCTCATCTTCCTCATCGTCCTTCTCATCAAGATCCGAAAACGGCACCGGAAGCACACGCAGCAGCGGGCGGCGGCCCTGTCGCTCAGCACCCTGGCCAGCCCCAAGAGCAGCGGCAACGCCGGCTCCGAACCCAGCGACATCATCATCCCCTTGCGGACTACAGAGAACAACTACTGCCCTCATTACGAGAAAGTCAGCGGGGACTATGGGCACCCGGTCTACATTGTCCAGGAGATGCCCCCCCAGAGCCCGGCTAACATTTATTACAAGGTTTGAACAAGGACAAACCTTGCTGCCCACCGCAAAAGCCCTCCGGGTGCAAGGGGAGAGGAGAGAAGGAGGAGGGTCTGCTTGCCCCCTCGAGCACTCCCCGCCCTTGATTAGCATTTAGCCTTGTAGTTTGGAGCTTTTCAGACCCAGGATTTGAGGGTGGGGGGTGTCCTCTTGCCCCCTCTGCTCCCAGCCCGCTTTGTGGCCCTCACTTGGGCTCTGTGCCTTTCTCGCTCTTGAACCCACCCGGGAAGCCCCAAGATGGCCGCCGCCTCGCTTTGGGGGTAGATTTTCCGGCTCCTCAGCGTCGTTTTTTTCGGGGGGGAGGGGCATTGTTGGGAGGGAAGCCACACCAAGCCTGGCTCTCCGGGGGGGGGGGCATGCCAGTCCCTGCGGGGCAGAGCTTTGGACCATGCTGAGAAAGAAGTCTGCCTAGCCCCATCTTATAATAATTCTAAAGTATTTTTTGTAACTTTTTAAAAAATTGTGAAAGATTGGACTTGTGAGCTGCCTCCTGCGGTTTCTCAGCACAAGCTCATCTGCAGTCCTTCCCCTCCCCCCTGCCCCCCCCCCGCCCTATCTTGGGCTTCATCCACTCATCCCACTGGACAGTCATCTCCTCATGCTCTGTGTCTGCTGCGAGAAAAGTGGATCTTTCGTTCTTTTGGTTCTTTTTGCTAATTTATGAAACAAACAAACAAAAAAAGTTTGCAATGGTCGGTCCAGGAGAGAATCTAGTTCTGAAAACCAACCGGAATGGCTGTCCAGAGGTGGGCTGCTGTTTGTGCCCACCGGAACAGCCCCCCTCCTGGGCCAGGGTGCAGATGCGCGAGGGCGTTGCGATGCCCAGGATAGGAGTCTCCCTGAATTCCCGATTCCGTGACCCAGAAGAGGGGAATGAAGGGAAAGCATCCATGGTCCCAGGACCCTTCCAGAAAGCCCGTGGAAGGGAGCTCAGCTTTTGGCTCTTCGGGGGTCCAGGAGGAGGAGCAACACAGACCCCTCCCCCCTTGCTTGGATTCGGTCTCTTTTATGCCCAATTGCAGAATGTGGCAATCATCCCCCCCCCAATTTCTTTGATCCAGCCACCCATCCCAGAGCTCTTCATTGGTTTGCTCCTGCCAGTCATATTAATTCTAATTGTGACTTCTGTGGCCTGCAAGGGCCCTTGATTGGCCCCGGGCCTCTTCACGGGAGAGAAAGAAGCCCTCTGGGCTCAGCTTTCCCAGTGGGTGCAAGTGTCAATCAAAGCCTCTGCCCCTCCCCTCCCAGCCCATCTCCTGCTCTGTAGGGGGCGAGTCTCCCCCTCCCTGGGTGGGCAGAAGGAAGCCGGCCCCCCGTTCCTCCTCACGCCTGCTTGGCTGCAGCATCCTGGGCTCCGGGCCCTTTCACGGCCACCTTGCACCTGTCATGCCAGAAGCCTTACGTTGCTCGGAGACGCTGCTGCGCTTCTTGCTCTGCGCTTGCGTGTCTCGCCCTCCACGCCTCCATCAAACCCGGTTGCAGCTCACTGTCTGCCCCCCAGGCCGTCGGGCCCTACAGCAAGGCTCCAAGGCCGGCCTTCTGCCTGGCAGCTGGCGGCTGGCGGTTGGAGTCTGCCTCGGCCGCTCCCGAGAAGATTGTGGGGTTGGCACTGTGCAGCCCTCATCGGCCTGCCTGCCTTTTGGAGACCGACTTTTGCAATAAACTGATCCGGTCGGGGTGGGTGGGGGGTAGAGGCCCGGCTGCCCGGCTGACCAGTTGCCCATCCTCAGAGACAGGCCCACCCAAGGCCCCTCCGGCTCCTCCCCATCAGCATTTCTATGCAGGATATGAAGTGGGTGTGTCCGTCCGTCCGTTTGTCCGTCCGTCCGTCTGTGTAAGGGCTTAGGTTAATTGTGCACTTTGAGGCGTGTTCAGTGGAGATCAGCCAAGAATTCAAGTTTCTCAGGGCTCCACAGATAACCGACAGGTAATTTTTAGTAGTGGTAGTAGTAGTAGTAGTAGTGTTCTTTTTAAAATGTAAAGACTCTTCCCATGGCCCCTTACTATCTTACACCCAGTGGTAGGGAAGCCCCTCTCTGGCCCGGAGGAGGGGGCTGCCCCTGCAGTGGGAGGCTTTTAGCATTTTGTTCTGATTCCCAGACTTGGCAGCCGTCTGCCGAATGGTGGAAGTGGCGGGTCAGAGGCCTCTCTTAGAACCACTGACCCTCACAGGCTCCGGAGCCCCCTGGGGAAGGGAAGAGGGACCCCACACAATCCAGCTGAGAGAGATTGAGGGAGGAGAGGAGAGGAGGGATTGTGTAGTTCCAACCATAAACACGTAGATTTTACACAGGGTGCAGCAAAAAATAGGGAGAGAGAGAAGATGCCAATTGCGGTCCTTCATGTAGGCACTCAAGAAAACTAATTTACAATCACGGCTTATTTTCCTTTGTGTGCAGAAATGGAAACCTGGGTGAGGTTCCCTTCGTGCTCCGTGCGGAACAACAAAATAAGAGACACATGAGGAGTTCGATGCAGGCAATTCATTTTGTGTCGGGAATTTTGCCTTGTGTGAAGTCCTCTCCAGTGTGACTTCTCTTTTCCTACACACACACACACACACACACACACACGCACGCACACAATTTTGGGGGGCGAGGGGGGAGCAGAAGCAACTGGGATGGCAAGAACCTTCAAAAGCTCAAGTTGGGCTCTAGAGCAGTGTTTCTCAACCTTGGAAGCTTGAAGATGGGTGGACTTCAACTCCCAGAATCCCCCAGCCAGCGCTGGCTGGGGGATTCTGGGAGTTGAAGTCCACCCATCTTCAAGCTTCCAAGGTTGAGAAACACTGCTCTAGAGGGTGGTTGACTTGCACCCTCCCCCTTAAAATAAACAAATAATTGGGGTGTGGGCAGCCAAATAAATTTGTAAAATGAGTGTATGGGGTGTCAATCTGCCTTTGGGGTCTTGGGGTTTTTTTTTAGCACCTCTCTCTGCTGAATCCTGAAATGTCCTTTTGCTTCATCTTTCTCCCATCAAAAGGGTTTTTTCTTTTTTTTTTAAATGAGGTTTTATTTTGTGTAAATAACCAGTCTTTTTGGAGGGTATAATGTAAAGAAGTTTTGTATAAACTTTGGATTATTTTCTGGTTGCTTTTCTTAGAAAAAGAAAACAAAATGAATTAAAAATATGGGAAAAAAACCAACCACAAGAACGGGTGTTAAAACATTTGTCATACTTTAGTCTCTCTACATGCAGTTCATCCATCACAGGACGACACACCTGGGGTGTGTAACCAGCACACTCACCTCCTGAAAGGCCGCCCCATGCCCCCTCCTCCTAAAACTTCTGGGGGCCACCAGAGGGGCTCGCTGATACCCATCCCCAGGCAGAGAACCGAGGCGGAGAGTCCCATCAGTTCAGGGGGCTTGCAGTCCTGAAACCCCTCGGGCTGGGATCCCTGCCTTTTCATACCCTAGAAGACTCTGCTGGTGCTTGAGGGGCCAAATACCCCCCCCTTTCTGTAGCCCTTGGAGTTGCCTCTGAATGGATGCTGGTCCTAAGCCAGCGATGGCTAACCTTTTTGCCATTGCGTGCCAAAAGTGGGGGGAGTGCGGGGGGGGGGTCGCTCGCGCACGTGCCCACACCGATAATTCTATGCGCCCCACCCCCCAGCGCACATGCGTGTGCAACCCCTGGGCTCCCCCCACTTTTGGCATGCGATGGCAAGGTAGGTCTGTTTTTCGCTCTCCCCAGGCTCCAGAGCCTTCCTAGGAGCCTGGGGAGGGCAAAAATGGCCTTTCCCATTCCTCCAGAGGCCCTCCGGAGGCCGGAAACAGCCTTTTTCCTGACTTCTGGTAGGCCCAAAAGGCCCGAAAATCAACTGGATGCACGCCGGAGCTGAGCTCGCGTGCCCACTGATATGGCTCCGTGTGCCACCTGTGGCACGCGTGCCATAGGTTTGCCATCACAGTCCTAAGCCATCCATCCTGCAGGTTGAGGCAATTGGGTTCATGTTTTCTGGGTGCCTGGCAGGTTTGAGGAGCTCTGGCTTACTCGTGGGGCCGGGGGGGGGGGGGGCTGAGAGCAAGCAGTCCCTGGGAGCAATTGGGGGGGGGCACCCGGGAGAAGGCATGCTTCCCTTCCCCAAGAGTGGCCTGTGGCCCCTATCAGACCAGAGGCATTTTCACATCTGGTCTCCCACTTGCCAGTGTTTCTGACTCTGGTGGGCATCTGGCTTGGCCTCGGAGGATTCAGATACTACCTCCCCCCCCCAGAAGCTCAGAAAAGGGGCCATCTGGCAGCAGGTGGGCAATGCTGGGCCTTTTCTGTTCAAGGTGAGGCTGTTCCCCATCCTGCCTGGTGCTCCAGTGGTTGAGGTCGCCAGTGGACAACTCCGAATTTACCAGAACAATGGTGTGGAGGGTTTTTTTTTTTTTTTAAAGAACTATTGATTCTGTCACATTTTAGAAATTCCTTTACCCTTTATTCACTGCTTTCACCCAGTTGCCACATCATTGTCTTCAGTAATAATGGGAAGTGAATTCCCTGGAGCCATGATGGAACGTGGTATATTGTTAAATAAAGTATTTTTTTCCTATGGAATTGAGTTGTCTTGCATTTTGGGGTTCTTTTGTGGAGAAAGTACTTGGCCCTGAATGTTCTTCCTAGAAAAACGAAAGAAGTGTGCAGGATTAAAACTGCCTCCAGAAAAATCTCCTTCTCAAATCTCAAAAGTGGGGGGAGTTCCTGCTGCTTTGCTTACTGCCATCTGGACCAGGGGTCTCCAACCTTGGCAACTTTAAGACTTGTGGACTTCAACTCTCAGAGTTCCTCAGCCAGCTGGCTGAGGAACTCTGGGAGTTGAAGTCCACAAGTCTTAAAGTTGCCAAGGTTGGAATCCCCTGATCTGGACAGTTGAAATGGTGAAGGGGGGGGCTGCTTGGGCCTCCCCCCAGCAACCTTTCAGAAGCTGCTGTGGGTTTATTCCCACCCATAGAGCAGCACCAGGTGGAATGAGACAACTTGCCGTAGCCATCTCGTCACAGCCAACGCACCACAGTTAACTCACCACAGCCAACTTGCGTCGAGGCAAATTGCTGTGGAACAATTCAATTTAATCATTTAAATTAATTTAAAAATATATTTTAATTTCTGTCATTCACGTTTCATTTTGTCCCTTCTTTGGCATCCTTTCTTGAATGATTCTATTCCACCATTTCTTTGATATTAGTGTAACTCTTGCCTCGGGGTGAGCTGACCATGGCGAAGGTGTCCCACCCCTGGAGAATGGGCTGTGGTGTGTTGGGACTGTGGCAAGTTGTCATAGACCTGCGTGGGGAGGATATTCCTTGTCTCTGCTCACCAGGAGTTCCCAGTTGCTGCTCAAAGGGCAGAAGCAGTCCTGAGCCCCAAGAAAAGCTTTGGAAACCCCACAGTGGCTGCTTCCCTGCAACGGGATTCTGTTGTGTGTTGTCAATAAGAGATGGTGAAGAGGTACCATCTGGTGGGAGTCGGGATTCCTCCTTTTAACCGAACTGTCAGTTAAAAAAAAAAAACTGTTCAGTAAAAGGCAAGGAAGTAATAAGAAGAATAAGAATAAGAATAATTTTATTTCTATACCGCCCTTCTCCCAAAGGACTCAGGGCGGTGTACAGCCTATTAAAAGCACAAGACAAACATCAATTAAAATAATTTAAAATTATTAAATAATTCGGATCAATTTAAAACCCCAGAAATTTAAAACACCCAATTTAAAATTATTATGTTGATAGCCCGGCCTGGCGGAACAACAGGGTCTTGAGTGCACAGCGAAATGCCCGGAAGTCGGAGATCTTACGTATTTCCGGGGGCAGTTCATTCCACAGGGCTGGGGCTCCCACAGAGAAGGCCCTCCCCCTGGGTGTCGCCAGCCGACATAACTTGGCCGATGGCACCCTGAGGAGACCCTCTCTGTGGGAGTGAACTGGCCGGTGGGAGGCTACTGGTGGCAGATGTCGGTCTCGAAGGTACCCGGGACCTATGCCATAATAATAATAAGAGAACACTTATCCACCCTGGCTGAGTACGAATAACCTGGGCCAGGATTCCGGAGGAGCTGGCAGATGTGATTTCAGAGCCACTGAATGACATTTTTTTTAAGGCTCCTGGGACACGGGGACTCCCAGAGGACTGGAGAAGATCTGATGCGTTTCCAGTCTTCAAAAAGGGGAAAAAATTGGATCCAGGAAATTATAGCCCAATCACCTTGACATAAGTACCTGGGAAAATCCTGCAAAAAATAATCAAAAGCCGTGGATTTTTGAGCGCCTAGAAATGAACAAGGTGATTACTATCAACATGGGTTTGTTTAAAACCGATCATGCCAGGCAAACCTTATGTCCTCCTTTGATAAAATGATTGAATACTGTAGACATAGTATAACCTAGTAAGACTTCAGTAAAGACATTTGATTGTTCTGCTTCACTTGGTGCAACCTGGATTTCATGGGGAAAATATTAAGGGTCATAGTTTCACAAAATGCAAAGGTTGGAAGTAATCTTTAAGATTGGGGTAATGTAAAAAGGTTGTCAAATAAATAGTCGAATAAGGGTCAAGATGTTTAGTCTGAGCACATCAGCAGACGAACAAACTCATCTGAGCATGGAAAATAGAGATTTTTTTTTCGTTTAGATCACATGGAGCATGCAGTGCTTTGCATTTGTCCCCATTTATTTTGGTCAAATATTGCATTACGCAACACCATGTACTAAAATAGTTCTCTCTTTATTTAACATACTGGTGAAGTATGATCTTTCCACAACATTACTCCTAAGTAAGAAAAACAAGAAACAGTGACTGCTGTTGGGATTTGGGATATATAATTAACTATTCTTGCACTGGAACCATTGAATTCCCTTCAGTCCTGGCAAAACCTTATAGAAAAATTCAACCGGAACAGGAGCATGGTCTTTCCTTCTTTACAAAGAGAAAACTTTAAAATGCCGTTTTGATTCACGTCTTGCCAAGAACACAGTCCTCAATTTATGACCACAGTTGATCCCAAAATTTCCCGTTTGCTAAGCAAGACAGTTGTTATGTCCACAGGCAGGACTGCAGAGGTGCAGTGTCCCCTCCCCTCAGAGATTGACTCTGTCGTCCCCCCTTGCCCGCTTCCTGTCTTCCTGAGGTCGACCAATTGCAGGGGCTCCTTGGGGAAAGAACCATCGGAAGGTTCAGGATTGATGCTTCCAGAAACACTGCCCTTCTGGGAGCCTTCTTATCACGTGGCAGGACAGCAGGGTTTTCCATGCCTGCCCTGATCTGATGAGGAGGAAGTCGTAGTCTGAGCCATTCCAGAGCTCCTAGAGCAGGGGTCTCCAACCTTGGCAACTTTAAGACTTGTGGACTTCAACTCCCAGAGCAAAGAACTCTGGGAGTTGAAGTCCACAAGTCTTAAAGTTGCCAAGGTTGGAGACCCCTGTCCTAGAGACTCCTTGAAGGTCTCTTGAACCCAGATCGAGCTGCTTCCTCTCCCTTTGGCTGTAGCCGATCAGAAGAGCCACGCACTCAGAACTTCTCTCCTTAGTCTGGTTCCCTGTTACCACCAAGCATCTTTCTCTCCTTGCAAATCCAATCTCCGAGTGTGTTGTCCTGCTGAAGTTTATAAGTGCCATTTCCCCCTCAGCTCACTTGAAGCATTTTATCCAGGAGGTCTTCGGGCTATTTCAGCAACTGAGACATTGTACTATTGGCTTTGCAGGCAGAATGTTGCTGGTTCAAAAGTTGGTAGAAACATTACTATTTTTCTTTCCTTAAACTGCCTTTCCCCCCCCCTTCATTATGTTCCCCTCATTATTTATTATTTAAAAAAAATAAATAAGTGCAGCAGTACACCATATCATCATTTCTCCCGTTACTTGAGGAATGACGGGTTTGGTGAAATAGGTGAATGGGTGTAGTCCTAGCAATTACTAGCGCAGAGGGGTGTCTTAAATGCTAGGAACATGATTGTGCAAGCTCAGAACATGCTCTGCTAGAGTGCTTCTAAAAACAAAAGCTGGTCTGTACAGAAAAATGTGAGTAAACACAACCTGCTTTGTACTCCATGCTTGATTAGATAAGGGAACAATACGGCCACGCTGAAGATTGCAAAGCAATTGTGAAGATTGCAAAGAGCAGTTGGCGTTGCTGAAGTTGCAAAAATGAAAGTGTTTCACTGCTTTGTTAAGCTGTGGCTGATGTCAGAATTGCTTATTTCTGTCTCTGCAACCGAATAACAAGGGACTTGTTCCTATCAGACCCTGCAGAAAGGCTGGCAAAAGATGGCAGGGACCATAGAGGAGGCCTTAGGAGCGCATTTGTGAGCACCTAGAAAAGAACAAGGCAGTTAACAGAAGCCAGCAGGCGTTTGTCAAAAACAGATCACGCCAAGCAAACCTTAGTGCCTTCTTTTATAAAGTGTCTAAATTAGTGGATAAGGGAAATGCTGTAGACATAGTATACTTAGACTTCAGTAAAGACATTTGATGAAGTAGACCACAGCCTACTTGGTAAGCTAGAAAAATGTGGGACATTTTTGGACATTGACAGCACTACCACCAGATGGATTTGTAACTGGTTGACAAATTGCACTAAAACATGTAGTCCTTAATGGAACTACATCTACATGGAGAGAAGTAAGCTATGGGGTACCCCGAGGTTCTATCTTAGGTACAGTACTCTTCAATATCTTCATAAATGATTTAGAAGAAGGAATAGAAGGAGAACTCACAAATTTGCGGACAACACTAAATTGGCAGGAACAGCCAACACCCCAGAAGATGGGCTCAAGATCAGAAGGATCTTGACAGACTTGAACTCTGGGCCTTATCCAATAATGGGCCATTTAGCAGTGAGAAAACTTAGGTCTTACATATAACAAGTAAAACCAAATGCACAGATATAGAGTGTGTGGTACTTGGCTCAAAAACAGTAACACTGAGAGGGATCTAGGAGTCCTAGTGGACAACCACTTAAATACGAACTAGCAGTGTGCCGCAGCTGCCAAAAAAGCCAATGCAGCCCTAGGTTGCACCAACAGAGGAATAGTTTCAAGATCACGTGAAGTGATAGTACCATTTTATACTGCACTGGTAAGACCACATTTGGAAAACGGCATCCAATTCTGGCCACCATGATACAAAAAAGATGTGGAGACCAGAAGTAATGGATGGATAAATCATTAAAGGGAGATTCAACCTAGAACTAAGGAGGAATTTCCTAAGAGAGAGAACAATCAGTGGAATCAATCAGTCAGTGGAACATCTTGCCTTCAGAAGTTGTGGGTGCTTCATCCCTGGAGGTTTGTAAGAAGAGATTGGACAGCCATATGTCCAGAATGATATAGAGTCTTCTGCATGAGCAAGCGGTTGACTAGAAGACTTCCAAGATCTCTTCCAACTCTACTCTTGTATGTTCATTGTTACTCATGAAAGAGGAAGCAGGGCCAGATTAGGGACATCCAAGATGGGCATCACCTCAGATCCCATTTCTGCTGCCTTTGAGAAACTATGAGATAGACAGACAGACAGACAGACAGACAGACAGACAGACAAGATATAAAAACGTTGAGACCCTGAATAGTGCACAGAGAAGAGTAACAAAGATGATAAAGGGTCTGAACGGTTGAGGGAGCTAGGGACTGTGTGTCTAGCCTATCAGAGAAAAGGATTGTGGGGGTGTCCTTGATAACTGTCCTTTAGCACTTGAGGGGCTGTCACAGAGGGAGATCAACCTATTTTCCAAAGCACCAGAGGGCGGGATAAAAAGTTATGGGTGGAAGATCATCAAAGAGAGATCCAACCTAGAACTCAGGAGAAACTTCCTAATTGTGAGAACAATCAACCAGTGGAAGGGCCTGCCTTCAGAAGTTGTGCTCCATTGCTGGAGGTTTTCAAAAATAAACTGGACAACCATTTGATTGGGATGATAGAGGGTCTTCTGCTTTGAGCAGGGGATTCTATTAGAGGACCTCTGTGGTCTCTTCCAGCTTTATGGTTCTATATCACCCCTCCCCCGTGGATTGTAGAAGGGGAAACGTTTCTGTATTCAAGAAGGAGGTGGGGGGGGAGAGGACCTGGCTAAGCACAGATTGGTTTGGCTGTTGGCCAAGATGGTGGGAAATATTCTGCATTCAGCACTCGGTATGTGAACATGGGAAAACTAATGGACTCTACAGCAGAAGTCGGAACCAAAACCACACAACATCACAACAACATTCAACAAAGATCTCCATCCAGCCTCTGTTTCAACATCCCCAGCAAAGGCAGATCAGATTTTCTGAGGCAGTTCTTACCATTAGGCTTTCTTTTCCTGGGGTCCAACTGAAAACATGCTTTTGAAATATAAATTCATTGGGCTTTTTTTTTTGCCTTCTGATTCAATTTTGAACAATTCTGTCTATACTTCTACATGTCGGCTCATCAGATGCTTGAAGACAATTGTCATGTGTTCCCCACAATCTTCTCCAGATAGAACACATATAACAAGTTATTCCTTATATGTTTTTCCTTCCTTAATTGTCTGGGTTCCTTTTTTTTGGACGCAATCCAGATGTCAGTGTTCTTAAAATGAGACCCTGTCAGAAATGGTGTACGGTCTCCTGCTTGGGCGGTGGGTTGGACTAGATGACCTACAAGATCCCTTCCAACTCTGTTAATCTGTTAACATCACAATAAATGCAAAACGCAACCGAGATAATAATCCATCACAACTTTCAGCCCAGCCATCCCAAGGCTCTGCCATTCATCTCCCACCCGTGCCTGGTGACACAGTCAAGTCTTCACGGCCTTCTAAAGGGCTGTAAAGCAGTATATAAGCGTAAGGGCTAGTGCTGACAGGAAAACCAGATCAGGCACATTGAGCTATCCTGACTGGGACGGTCCCACAGCTGACGTGATGGCCATGAACCGCCAGGCTGCCTCAGGCTCTGCCCTCAGAGATTACAAGACCATGGGGATGCTGCCTGGGAGAGGGGATTCATAGCCAGCTCCCCAAATTTAGCTATCCGAGTCCCAGTTTTGTTCTGATACAAATTGATTTTGGTCTTGACATCCCACAGGGCAAGATTTTGCCCCAGATAAGCTCAGGAGCATTTTCTTCCCAGGAAGATTTCGCAGCTTCTCAGCTGCTAAGCAGCCATGGCCTTTCCTTGAGCAGCAGCTTCTCTGCAAGCTCCTCTCCACCTTCTGGAGCCCCACCTGGCCCAGGGGTGGGGGTGGGGCAGGGACCAGCCTCCTCCAGGTAAAAGGCTGCTGGGAGAGCTTCCTGGGTCCTGCTATGGAGTGAAGCCAGCATTTCACTCAGGTTCACACAGGAAGGAAAAGCACCACCCAAGGAAGGTGGTTCCCTCCCATCTACTTTTTTTCTGTACATGTTGATTTATTGTGCAATTTATCTACTTTGTGGACTCAAGTTCTATTTTACAGATTATGCATGTGTACTTAATCGTAGCAAATATTTGTATTCCACCTGCATTTGCAATCATTGAAACTTCCACAACTCTTTGGGGCCCACACCCATTTTTCTGGGTTTTCTCTTAGAGCCAAGGAGGGCCCTCCCTTCCTGCCCCCTTCCTTTCCCCTCTTCTTGGTGCTCCAGGCCCCCACAGAAGTCCTCTCCACCAGCCCAGATGTGGGGCCTCTCTTGCCTCTCTGCCTCTGCTCCCAATGGCCTTATCTAAGGCCAAGTGGCTTCAGATGGCCTGGAGTTGCCCTTGCATATCATGGCTGTGGGGCGGGGGGGATTGGGGGTTTGATGGGAGGGAGGGAGATGTGGTTACTTCCACCTACAGATAGCTTATGGCTGCCTCATTCCTGGCCTGGTGAGAGATGAAGTGACACCCCGTTCTCTCCAATCCTCTAGGCTAATTTTGGGAGGCATAAGGCAAGTCAGGGGCTTCAGAGACCTCGGCCTCACTGGCCCAGAGCAGCTCTGTTCATGGGAGGATATTGCCATCTGGGGAATGGGGGAGGCTAAAGGCTGAGCCACGCAGCCTCTCCAAGGACTCCTGTGAACAGCACTCAACGTCCTCCAAAGCAACTGGTGGCCAAAGGTCCAGATGAGAGCCGCTATGAGCTACGGTGGCGCAGTGGTTAGAGTGCAGTACTGCAGACTACTTCTGCTGATTGCTGGCTGCCTGCAATTTGGCAGTTCAAATCACACCAGGCTCAAGGTTGACTCAGCCTCCCATCCTTCCGAGTTGGGTAAAATGAGGACCCAGATTTTGGGGGGCAATATGCTGACTCTGTAAACCGCTTAGAGAGGGCTGTAAAGCACTGTGAAGCGGTATATAAGTCTAAGTGCTATTGCTATTGCTAGAGTGCGGTGCCCAAGACAGGGGGCTCCTCACAAGCTGCCCTCAGAGTGGGTGGGACAGCGGGAGAGACTCCATTCTTTTTGAGGAGGGGGCTTGCTTCATTTAGGCACCGGGTAAGTGTTTGCTCGTAAGCATTCTCCCGAGATAGAGAAGCCCCTCACTACTAGGAGAGAGCATTCTTGGTATGGACCAATGATCGTTTGCTGCACACAGACATACCAAGCATTTCTGTCATCCTCTGGGCTTTAGCTGTAGTGGGGATTGCTCTGTGCCTGCTCCGTAGTAGCCATCCCCAAATTAGGGAGTTTAACAGCCATTAAATAGGGCAAGCTTGTTGTGTGGGTGGACTCAAGATTCTTGAATTATAGTCAAGATGAGCTTCTTTAAAATGTAATAGCGACAAATGCAAACTTCTTCATTTTGAAAACAAACAAAAATCAAATGAACGAGATACCCAGCTTAGTACAGGTAGTCCTCGGCTTACAACAGTTCATTTAGTGATGATTCAAATTTACAAGATCCCTGAAAAAAGTGACCATTTTTCATACTTACGACTGTTCCAGTATCCCCATGGTCATGTGATCAACATTCAGATGTTTGGCAACTGGCTCATATTTATGACGGTCACAGTGTCCCAGGGCATGTGGTCACCTTTTGCGACCGTCTGAGAAACCAAGTCAATGAGGCAGCCAGATTCATTTAACAAGCGTGTAACTAACTTAACTGCAATGATTCACTTAGCAACAGTGGCCAGAAAGGTCATAAAATGGGGCAAAATTCACTTTACAGGTGTCTCACTTAGCAACATAAATTTGGGGCTCGATTGTAGTCACAAGTCGAGGACTACCTGTAATGCTTTTTAGTGAAAACGGTCTTAGAATGCTACTTGCTTGCAAACTGAAGAAGAATCAACAGCGTGACATGACTGCAAAAAAGGCAAATGCAATTTGACGTGGTATCAACAGATTCAGAGGTGGATTTCACATAATTTTACCACTGGTTTGCCGTACTGGTTTGCCTGAACCGGTCCGAACTGGCTGAATTCCACCACTGATGATATTCTAGCTGACTCTGTTTTGGTCAGCTCCTGTTTGAAAACTGCCCCATTCCAGTCCCAGAGGTGCCTTTTTTTCAAGAGGCAACTGGACTGTCTGGTTTTTCTTGGAAGTCGTTTCGCTTCTCACCCCAGAAGCTTCTTCAGCGTTGACTGGATGGTGGGGAACAGAAGGGAGCGGCAGAAGCTTCTGGGATGAGAAGGAAAAACATCTTCCAAGAAAAACCAGGCAGTCCAGTTGCCTCTTGAAAAACGGCACCTCTGGGACAACCAGGACCTGGATGACTGAGAGTCTCTGTAGACATTTAGCTATCTCCCATTCCGGGTATTCCATATTAAGAAGAACTTGGAGAACTTGGAGCAGGTCTAAGGAGGTCAGCGAGGATCAGGGCTGGGTTTGGTTAGTCCGGAGTGATGCATCTGGGGAAAAGAGCATTCTTCAAATACCTCAAAGGACACAACACAGAAGAAAGTCAAGCTCTTTTCTCTCTCCTTTCAAAACACACCACGGGGAATCATGAGTTTATGTTAGAGGCAGGAAGATTTTGATGGAATAGGAGGAGGTGAGCAGCTGGACAGGAGAACAACTGAGTTAGCAATCCCTAAAGTGATGAGGACCAGAAAAAAGATACCGACAAGATCAAGGCAAAAATTAAATTTGCTTTGCTTTAAATGTTATTAAAGTAAATGCAGTAAATACAATTATTTCATGTTTGCTTATTAATCCCTGCTTTTTGCCACAATATTAACATGTGGCAATTTTACAGGCGTTCTATAATATAGGATACATATGCTTTTTATTAATTCATGGGCCATGCCTGTTTTTCATCTAATAGTTTTAGATAGCGATAGTTATTCAAGTCAACAAACATTTTTGGAGTCTAGAGACATACAATATTTTGTTGCCGACATACACCAGAGAATGAAAAGTGAAATTTCACTTACAGATTAGTGAAAATATAGTTACATTTTCCCCCAATCAAGTGCATGATCCCCCTAAAAATGGATTCATGGGCCTTTTTGGGTCAAGAACCCCAAGTTTAAAGGTTTCCCATTTTCTGGTTTAATGAAACCTGTTGACATACTTGCAAAATTTTGAAAATAAAAAGGAGCAGGTTATTTCTAATAAATAAAACTATCAAGTTTATGTCTAATTGAAGGATGCATTCCAGATTATTTCAGGGCAAGTTGGCAATCAAGATGCTATTCTGTTGAAAATATGTTTGAATTAGGGTCTTTTTCTTCAACAAAGGAAAAGTAAAACCTCAGGTGCTTTGGAGAATAAATTGACCCCCTCTTTTCTGTGACAGTTGCTCAAATACTAGAGAAGACTGCTATCCTGTCACCTCTATGCCTTCTCTTTCTTAGATTAGACCAGGGGTGTCAAACTCAATTTCACTGAGGGCTGCATCAGGGTTGTGTTTGATCTCAGGGGTGAGATGGGGGCATGGCCAGGGTGGGCGTGGCCAGATTGACATCACTCGTGTTGGGGGCACCTGTGGTGGCCCGGGTGGAGCTGGGGGGATCCATTGAAGGCAAGACCAGGGAGAGGGCCAAACCCTTGTCTTCCAGAAGTGCCTTGCTGTCTGTTGGTGGCCAAGTGCTAAGGCAGGACTTTCCTTCCTTCCTTCCTTCCTTCCTTCCTTCCTTCCTTCCTTCCTTCCTTCCTTCCTTCCTTCCTTCCTTCCTTCCTTTTCTTCTTTTTCCTTCCCTCTCCATTTTCCTTTCTTCTTCCTTCCCCTTTTTCCTTATTTTTCCTCCCATCTTTCATTCTTTTTCTTTGTCTTTCCCTTTCTCCTTTCCTGTCCCTTCTTAGATGCTCAAATGCAAAAGGGGAAACATTTCTCCTTTTGTTTTGTTTTGCTTTTAGTTTGTTTTGCTAGCCCTCTGCCAGCAAAAATGGAGCCCTCCGAGCTCCATTTTCACCAGCAGTGGCACTGTGGGCCGGTCCTTCGCTGTTTCCAGGGTGGCCCTGTGAGCCAGATCTAAGCACCTCGTGGGCTGGATCCGGCCCACGGGCCTTGAGTTTGACACCCTTGGATTAGACATATCTAGTTCCAGCAGCCATTCATCCTGTGGTTTAGCCTCCAGACTTCTTATCCTCTTTGTTGCTCTTCTTTGCACTTTCTTGAGAAATCTATGTTGGCTCTCAACAATCCCAATGCTGCCTTCACAATGCTAATAAATAACTTGCTTTCTTAACTGCTCTGACATCTTTCTGAGATTACCAATGTTGGGCTTCCTGGTCGATATAATTCATGGGGATCCCCTTTCTTTTACCATATCCTTGCTGGCCTGCCCCCCCTCCCCCCCTCTGTTGTGCTCATTTCTTGCCTGTGCTGATGACTTGACTCCCTCCATTGGATGAAAGGACACAGGTGGAAGTCAGATTATCCTTGATTCATGACCACAATTGACCCCAAAACTTCCCTTGCTGAGCAAGGCAGCTGTTAAGTGAGTCATGCTTGATTTTATGTCTTATTTTGCGTGGTGTTAAACAAATGACTATGGTTGTTAAATGAATCTCGTTGTCGTTAAGGAAATCCAGCTTCCCTCATTGATTTTGCTTGTTGCCTGGAAGGTCCCGAATGGCAATCATATGATTCAGGGGGGGCTGAAACCACCATCAATGCATGCTGGTGCATGCAAGCATCCAAATTTTGATCATGTGACCATGGGGATGGTGTGACAATCATAAATGTGAGAACTGGTCATATAAGTCACTTTTTTTCAACACCGTTGTAACTTCAGTCGTTAAATAGATGGTCAAAAGTCGACGGCTGCCTGTAGCAGCTGAGTTCCTCTGCTCTTTGAAATCACCCTTCAAGATTTCTCTGTCTGAACTGGACCTGTCATCTCCCTTCTTTAGTCTTGCCATCGACGTATTTGAAGAACTCTTTTTTTTTAAAGAATACGCTATTATGTATATATTATACTGAATTTTCCTGTTCACTCTATCAGTACAATTATTCTCCATACACTCAAAATCCATAGATACATGTATAGTTTGGATGATGCCAATTAGTCAAGGTCTTCAAGAGCATATATTTAAATTTAAAGGTGCTCTCTGAAAATAAAGTGAAAGGATCAGGATATTTGTTGCTGGATTTGCCACCCCTCCCCCCCTTTAATTATTATTATGGTTAATAAGTTTGAAGTTACAATATTAACTTCTCTGTGCACAAGCGTCCTTTTGCTTTTGCTGATTGAATGAATGAAATTTATTTTGGAAGCCCATCTGCTGACTAACCTGAATCGGACCAGGATGAAAGAGGATGTAACTGAAGACCCGGGGGCTGTCATGCGCCTGGGCGAAAACAAGAGACAACTGTGCATGTGGGGAAAAAATCACTGTGGTTGTCATCACTTCTGCGAAAGGGAAGGGAGGTGGGGGATGTCAGGGGGCTGCAGAGAAGGACAAAGAAACAGAGGCACTCGCAGACGCCCCTTCCCCCAGATCAAGAGGAGCTCCCTGGTGAAGCCCACTTTGGCATCTTCTGAGCACGTGGGGCAGAAAGCAGGGAGGGCATTCAACAGAGGGGTGGGCCAGCAGCCTCGGGATCAGATGGAAACTAACAACAGCTGCAACAATGGGGGGAGGGGCAGTCAGCTTTCTGAAACCTTGTGCGCATTTACAGACATTCCCCACCCCCCTCCGTAAGTTTCCTGGTTCAAGTGAAACCTGTTTTCGGAAAAGGACTAGGTAAGGTGCTGGTTGCCATGGTGTCTCTTCCTGGCCCTTCCCCCCCCCCGTCCTCTTCACCCAAACAGATGGGACCCAGCTGTTGAGTCAGAGCCAACATATGTGCCTTTGAGAGACTTGGGCCTGGGGCGGCGGGTGGGCTTCAGAGGCGAGAAACTTCCCCTGTTGCTGGCACTTGGAGGAAGGGCCAAAGACTGCTGTGCCCACAAACACATGGAGGAGGTATGGAGAGGCAAGCTTCAGGGGACTTTTTGGAGGTGGTTCTGCTGAGCAGCTCCATTTTCCCAAAAGAGACAAACTTCTTTGTCCGGCCATCTCATTTAGGAACCTTGGCAGGATGAGCTGCTGCTGGCAAAGACAACAGAGTCCCTGCTCTTTGGGAAGGAATTGATGCTGTCTCTGGGTTGTGTGATGCTATGTGAGAATGGCCTTGGAAGACGGCAGCAGACTAGAGAACTGGCTTGTAGCAAAGGCTTCAGAAGGGAGCCTTCTCCCTAGTTTTCCAGAAAATAAAAGGAAAAGAGGGGAGAAATATGTTTATTACATGAAGGAGAAAGAGAGCAGAGAAATATGTTTACTATTTCATACTATTCCAAATTGATAACGCATTTGACCCTACCTTCAGGCTCTGCCTAGTCATCTCCTATAAATATCATTTTAAATTGCATTGGTGAGACCACACTTAGAATAGTCCATCCAGTTCTGGTCAACACAATACAAAAAAGATGTTGGGACTCTAGAAAGAGTGCAGAGAAGAGCAACAAAGATGATTAAGGGGCTGGAGGCTAAAACATACGACGTGCGAGCTGGAAATGTCTAGTCTAATGAAGAGAAAATCTAGGGGTGACATGATAGCAGTCTTCCAATATTTGAGCGGCTGTCACAGAGAAGAGGAAGTTGACCTATTTTCCACAGTACCTGAGGATAGGACAAGTAACAGATGGAAACTTAGAAGGAGAACCTAGAATTAAGGAGAAATTTCAGTGAGAACAATTAATCAATAGAATAGCTTCTCTCTCGGTGTTGTGGGTGCCCCATCAGTGGAGGGTTTCAAGAAGAGATTGGACAGCCATTTGTCTGGAATGGCATAGGGTCTCTTGAGCAGGATGCTGGATTGGAAGTCCTCCAAGGTCCCTTCCAAATCTGTTATTCTGTAAGCGTAAGGTAGCCTTGAACAAGTAGAGCAGCATCTTTAAGAACCTATCCCTTCCTGCATTTAAAAGAAAGTGACCATAGCTCAGCATTCATCTGTTCTGAGGCTCCCACTGTTTCTCACCTGGCAGAAGATCAAGGTTGGTGTCTTCCTCATGAAGGGATCTCTCATCACCTGCCTGATCTGAAGAACAAAGAAGACTGGATACCAAATGCCATGAGCCCAGCAATGGAGTGTGGTTGCAGTACCTCCACCCCTAGCTTTCCATTGTCCTGCAGTGCCCTGTCCTCCATAAATCACACCAGAGAATGCCTCCTGTCTCTGCCTGGCTTTCACTGGCAGCTGAGGGAAGTTCAGAAGAGCCGTGGTGGCGCAGTGGTTAGAATGCAGTACTGCAGGCGACTTCTGTTGACTGACTGCAATTTGGCAGTTCGAATCTCACCAGGCTCAAGGTTGACTCAGCCTTCCATCCTTCCAAGATGGGTAAAAGGAGGACCCAGATTGTTGGGGGCAATATGCTGACTCTGTAAATGACTTAGAGAGGGCTGTAAAGTGGTATATAAGTCTAAGTGTTATTGCTATTGCTATCAGGAATGACCACCAGTACTGTTGGATGCAGTCACATGGGAACACAGGCTTCCTCTCTCTCTCCTGGCATCAGAGCAGTCAAGCCATGGCAGCACTTGGCTCCACTGATGAACCCCAGTCTGGTGTTTTCCCAGGGATGCCAAGTCTGTGTGGCACTTCCTGGCTCCCATAATGCTCTTGCTGACTGAGAGGCTTGTGGGGAACATTCCTTTCCCAAACTCAGATCTTCCAAATTTTCCCAGCCCAGAGTCTGGGTGTGCCAATGATGCCTTCACCCCAGAATGGATTTTTCCACACATAGAAAGCTGGCATGCCAGGGAAAAAGAACATTAGTCACCATGGCTGCTAAGATTGGAGGTGAGAGGCTTTATCTGAATCAATCAGGCAACCTTAAAATCAACGACATGACTGATGCATTGAATTATGATGATCATTTTAGAAACATCAGAAGGAGCATCTTTCTCTCTTCAACATTGGTTGAAGGACCAAGATATATGATGGAACAATGTCAAGATGTCATGATGTACTGTAGATATGGAAGTGTGGCAAGGGTTCATTTTTCATTACAATGACACGCAATCCAACTTGGCTAGAAATATGACAGCACCTTTTTTTTTTTTTGAATCAGCAGCCAAATAATCAGCCAGATTTAATCACAAGAGTATTCCGTTTGAAGAGAAGGTTGTTCCTGAAATACTTTGTGGACCACGTGATCTCTTTGGTAGGTGTATTGCTTATGTGCTAAATATGGAATACCAAAAGTGGGACCTGGCTCATTTGCACTGTCTTTTGTGGCTTGATGAAGCAGTCAAAAATGGACAGCTGGAGTTCTGATGGGTTTGCATGGTATCTTTCCTGCCTGAAAGTCTCTCTTTTAACATAGCTGAGCTTAACATACCAGAGATTCCAGAGTTCTACACTTTGGTAGGAAAAATCAAAGGTATAAGTAATTGTAGGATATGGACAACTATAATAGGTACTGTAAGGATCTGGGATCTTGGTAGATCACAAGCTGAACATCAACCAATTCTCTGGTACAGCTTCAAAATAAGGAAATCCAATCCTAGGCTGTCCAACAGAAGCATAGTGTAAAATAAGATGTCTTGGTGTGATTAGTCAGACCAATCTGAGGACAGGACTAGAAGTAACAGTTGGAAATTTATCAAGGAGAGATCTAACCTAGGATTAAGGAGAAAAATCCTGATAGTGAGAACAACTGATCAGTGGACTAGAAGACTTCCATGGTCCCTTCCAACTCTTATTATTCTGTTAGAAGACCCAGATTGTTGAGGGCAATATGTTGACTCTCTAAACGCTTAGAAAGAGCTGTAAAGCACTATGAAGCAGTATAGACATCTATGGCTATACTCCAAGAATATTGCATCCAGTTCTGGGCCCTGCATCCTACGGAAGACATACTGTAGAGAACCTGATAAGTTTCCTAACTATTACTATCAGTACTGTGAGTGGGAAAAGTGAAAGGATAACTTCTGCATGGAAGCGGTGAAGCCTTTGAATGACTGACTGACTCACAGTTGGCTTTTCGGTGTTTCGAATTAAGGTGAGAACAAAAGAGGTTGACAGGACCAGGCCCTTAATCTGATAAGGGTGGCTTTCATATTAGCCCCTTGGGTGTCCAAAGCTTGGGATTTCTGAATTATTAACCTGAAAATTCCAAAGTACATGGCCAATCAACCAGAAGATCATTTCCATGTAACCTGACATTTGCCGCTCTAGTAATTTCTATGCTGTAAAAAAACAAGGACAAGGGCTCATTGTCTTTGTCTTGACCTAACCAGGTTACAGGAAGAGAAAACCCGGCTTTGGTCCTCCAGCAATGCTCTTCCCCATGCATTTGGCTTGTGTTCCCCTCTCACAGCCTCTTTTCTCCTCACCAGCAAGCATTTCATTATCTTGTAGAGTAATTAATATGCACAAGAAAGAGGAAATCCCTGCTTCAAATTCATTTCACTTAGGAAATCAATCTGATCTCTCCCAAGGGATTCACCTGCCAAATTTAATTACAAATCATTTAACATGTTTCAGATATAATAGAGACGAGTTTGTGGTATTGAAGAGATGCATTTACAAGCCATGGATTCTGGACATACATTTATTTAGATTTTTTTTTATTTAAAACATTTACATGGCTACCCATCTTAAAAGCATAGCAGCCAATACCCCAAAGAGAAAAACAATATTATAAAACTTGGACAAAGAAATTAAAAAAATATAATTAAAAGCAGTTGCAATACAACCACTAAGACACTACATAATTAACTTACCAGAGGAACAGACATCCTGGGCTTCACTAACTTGCTGGCTCTGGAGAAAATCCAGATCTTCCCAACTTTAGAATAGAAAATAAACCTGGGAGGGACCTTGGAGGTGTTCTAATCAAATTCCCTGCTCCAATAGAAGATCCTATACCATTTTAGACAAATGACTGTCCAGTCTCTTCTTAAAAATCTCCTGTGATGGAGGCAACTTTTGGAGGCAAGCCATTTCACTGGCTCTCACTGATTGGAAATTTCTCATTAGTTCTAGGCTGCTGTTCTCCTTGATTAGTTTCCATCCATTGCTCCTTTTTCTGCCCTCATATATTTTGGAAAATAGGTTGACCCCTTCTCCTTTGTGGCAGTCCTTCAAATATTGGAACACTGCCATCATGTCTCCCCTAGTCCTTCTTTTCACTAGACAGACCCAATTCCTGCAACCATTCTTCATGTTTTAGCCTCCAGCCAACTAATCATCTATGTTGCTCTTTTCTTGCACTCTTTCTAGAGTCTCAACATCTTTTTTATAATATAGTGACCAAAACTGGATGTAATATTCTAAGTGAGGTCTTACTAAGGCTTTATATAGCAGTACTAATAGTTCATGTGATCTTGATTCTATCCCTTTGTTAATGTAACCTAGGATTGTGTTGGCCTTTTTGGCTGCTGGCACACACTGCTGGCTCATATTTAAGGGTTTGCCTACTAGGACTTCAAGATCCCTCTCACAGTTACTACTATTGAGCCATCTTTCAATCACTAATCAGTACCTGTTTATATGCTTATTCTTGTCTAAGTGTAAAATATTACTTACCATGTAATTTCGTTAGATAGGGCAGTGTTCAAGTTTGCTAAGATCTGAGAAGGACCTGGTGGAAACAAAAGTCTAGGAGGGGGAATGATGATGATGATGATGATGATAATGAGGATGAGGATGAGGAAGAGGAGTTTGCAGCCACCCAGAGGAGAGTTGAAGATGATGAAGGCTGAAAGAGAGGAATGACATTGTATCAACAGAAGAGGAATGGCAGTTTTCTTGTGAGCAATGGTTCTCAGAGAATATTTGCTGATTTTGCATGGAGATTGCCCTCCCTCTTGTCTTCCTTTACCACTGTGCAAGGGGACAATCTGTGAGGAATACACGAAAGTCTGATTTCTCTTGAGAAAACCACTCTGAAGTATTCACAGGAGACATAAATATGCAGTTACATGTTTTTGCTTTTTGGCAGATAATTGAACATCTTCAGAGCTCTTCTTAACTGCAGCATTTGTGTAGCAAACGTAACTTTGAAAGGAAACCATATGGTTTTAAAAGTTTAATGAATCCTGAAATGAGGTTTGGACATTCTTGTGAGATTTGCAACATCCTCTCCAAAGTCTGTTTAGTGCTGAGAGCCCAGGACAGCTGACGATTGCATCACAAAGCCAAACGCAACCACACATATATACACACACACACAAATCCCCCCTGCCCTGATTAAGAATAATGTTCTTTATTTAAAACTTAGCTGCACTTGGGGACTCCCACTCTCTCAGGGAAGTGGCTGACTAGGTGGCTCAGTGGCTAGGACAATGAGCTCATTGATCAGAAAGGTCTGCAGTTCAGCGGTTCGAATCCCTAGTACAGGCCTCCTGCGTGAGCAGGGGGTTGGACTAGATGACCTCCAAGGTCCCTTCCAACTCTGTTATTGTTAGGAGTAAGATTGGGCAGGTTTTGAAAAAAAACGCAATCCTTTTCATAACTAAAATTGTGATTGACATCAGGCTCCTGCAGGATACCAAGGGAGGAACGATCCATCCTGCAGCTCTTTGAGAGACTCCAGGCCTCTGACGGCTGAAACACACAATGGAGATAGAAAGAAAGCCATTTCTTCAAAAGGGAGAGGAGATTTTATGGCTTCTTCTCTCCGGGATAGAGTTTTAACTCTGGTGACTGCAAGCTGCCAGACCCAGAAGGAAGCAATTTGGGCTTCCCTTCTTCTAATTCAGCTCTTTCTCACTTGCCATTTTAATGCATTTTGCCACATCTGAAAGCAGTAAATTCCACAGCTTAACTGTGCACTTTATCAAGGAGATCCTTCCTTTTATCAAGCCCAAATCGGCCAGAGTTTAACTTTAATGAGGAATCCCAAATTCTAACACTGAAGAAGCTTTTCTGTGATCGCATTTCCTACCTCTTGCAAGATTTCCTGTACTTCTCCTGGGTCTTCCCTTATCACTCGCTGCTCTCTGCTAAACTGCCTGGGATGGATGTAGCTGTCCAGCCTGGCGTCATTTTGGATGCTCATCTTTTTGCAGCTTTTACAATATTATTTTTCAGAATGCTGAAAATCTGGTAGTTTTTGATTTTCAGTTCTTAATCCTTCCAACTACGGAATCCGAGTTTGTGTGTTCTTGAAGCCATCTGCTCTCTTCCTGGACTCCAAGCTTCTCTTCCTGAGCATTCCTGGCCAGATCCTCTCCTCACTGAAATGCAGGCAAATTTTGGACAAGATTCTACCACCAGCCGGAAGATTAAGCAATAGAAAACGTTTACGAGTAAACTTATTAGTAATCAACATGAGTAAGTTTACTCTTGTTGGAATTGCTTGATAGTTTATTATACTGTTTTCATTGAACTATGATGAATAAGCAACACCAGGAAACCACATTCACATAAATCCAAGATGCATATAGAGAAAAACAGGATGGAGCAGATGAAAAAGATCTACTACGGTGTAAAAAAAACGAGATGGGAACATGTAGAGAAGGCAATGCGAGGCAGAAAGCATCCAGCCACTTTCGCCCTGGCCACTCTGCACCGCCTGCTTGGAGGAGGAACGGAAGCGCTCAATCTGTTCATTCTGGCGGCTGCTTTCTCAACGAGCTCTCAGCCCGGTGGTCTGTTGTCTGGATCCTCCACCGCGGAGGCTTTCTTTTGGCCTTTAATTGGGGGTCTTTCTTTGGAAGAGGCCAGCCTTGCAGTTGACAGCAGATGGCGGACAATTATCCTAATGAACTCCCCGAAGCTTCCCGGCCTTTGTCCACCACATTCAGGAGGGGCCCTCCTCCGTGGTTTTCTCACTGCAGCTTCAAGCCCCCAGTTGGGAGTTAATTACTTTTTATTTTAAGAGTCTTATGCAAAGGAGACTTTCCCATGGATAGCCTTTTTCTATTTGGGGAGCCTTCTCTTCCAGGTATGGGGAGCCAGTCAGCTCTCTTCCGGCTCCTTTACTTTCAGCTCCTGGCCAGCGCTAAGATTCAGGGAGCTCACCACCGCTGAGGCCAAACCCAGCCCTGCAGACCTACATTCTTGGCTGGATTTTATCCTAACCTCAGTTCATTGAATGATGTTCACTAATTATACATGTGTTTGCACTAAGAGCACATTTATGGCACGAATGAAGGCGAATATACATGTCCTAGGATAATGCTGCAGATTCTAATCTGGGTTGGTCACCGGGACCAGAGATGAAGTCCTTTGAGCTTTTGGACTTGTGCTGGAGCCCCTGGCCCAGAAGACTAAACCTCTGGCCCCAGTGACTGCCCTATATTGAATCCTGTACATTTATGTATCATCCAAAACATGAATATACAAATCCTGGCAGAAGCAGCTGGAAGGCAGATTTTGCAGAAAGTTGGGTGGCTTTTCTCTTTCCTTTAATTGGGGATTGTTCAGTTCCAGATTTGTTGATTTGTTTTGTGCATTTGAGCAGAGCACTTGAGGAGTTCTGGCCTGCTGTCCCATCTCCTGCAGAAGGACCGAAAGGCAGAGAGCCCTGTCCTTAGGTCCAGGCCTCGTCAACAGAAGACATGGTTGAAATCATCAATAACAACACAACCAGAAGAAAATATTTTTGTGATGGATCTGTAAAACAAATATGTTACTATGGTAGTTATATTATTCTTATATTTTCTAGTCTCTTCTTCTTTCCTCCTCCTCCTCCTCCTCCCCTCCCCCACTGCTGCTTTGGGTGTCAAGGGAGATGCAAAGTTTTGTGTTTTTGCTCTTCTGGTGGCATTGACCATTGTTAATTGATGTTGTTGTAGTATATCTTTGATGTTGTCTCTGCATCTTCTGGGTCTGCCTCTGTTCTTCGACCTTCTCCTCTTTTTGTATGTGCCTTTTATGGTATGGAATCTCCAGGTGATCAAGGTCCCTTCCAACTCTGTTATTCTATTGGGAATTGGGATATATAGAAACTGTTCAAAATGCTTTATTTATTCTTTTTTTTTATTGAAAAGTTTTACAAACAACAACAACAACAAGAATTTTCTTCCCCCCATGTTCCCCCCACCCTTTCCCACCCCTCATCCCCCCCTCCCCCCCAGACTTCCCAGAGCAAAATACAAGGTATTTCATTTAACAAAAATGCTTTATTTATTCTTACCACCAAGCATATGCCTCATGCTGACTTGCAACAGTAAAATAGATAACCCAGTAATAAAATAAGAAAAACTGCAATTATCCATAAAACAAAACAAAACAAAAAAAACAACAACAGTAAAAATCACACCTAAATCCTGCATTTGCTTTACATTACCTAAAATTCAATAAATAACATAAAATAACAGTCCAAATTAAACAGAAATAACATTTCTATGACATCAGCACTATTAAACCGAATGTATGGAATTCCTTCCTGCCAGCTCCTGTTCCCCAATCTGCAGGCTGGATTACAGATTGTTGGAGAATTTGGAGCCGGTGTTTTTAAATGCCAGGTTCTACCTGTAACAAACCCATTGATCTACTATTTAATTGTGGATGAAAAGGTGGATCTGGCAGGTATTAATGAAACCGGTGTGCAAGGAAAGGGAGATATGCCTGACTCAGATATGGCCACCTGAGTTTCATCCCAAGAGACAGGTGTCCCACTGGGAAGGAGCCACCGCAGATCTATCTCCTTTCTTCTGAAGCAGTTATTGAGTCCCAACAGCTGCCTTAAACATCATGAGGTCATAGAGGAGCCATGGCCAGTCCCACCTCAGTGCATCCATCCGCCCTACAAGGATCCTCATCCAGCTCAGCATTCTGTCTCTTGGGCCATCTTTGATTTACCAGATGTGGTGCAGACTCTGTCCTTGGATGGTTTCTCCTCCAGGTCTCAGAATAAAGAATAATACAGGTGTGAGCAGAGCTAGGTATCCCTTACTTCTACAGAAAAAGCCTTTCCTCCCTCCCTCCCTCCCTCCCTCCCTCCCTCCTCTTTCTTTCTTTCTTTCTTTCTTTCTTTCTTTCTTTCTTTCTTTCTTTCTTTCTTTCTTTCTTTCTTTCTTTCTTTCTTTCCCTCTCTCCCCCTCCCTCTCTCTTCTATTTCTTCTATTTCCTCCCTCTCCCTCTCATCCCCCTCTCATCTCTGTCTCCCTTTCCCTCTCCCCCTCCCTTCCCTCTCCCTTTCCCCCCTTCTTTTTATAGGAAATTTCCTAGACATTCATATGCCCAAGAACTTTCTCTGCCGTTTCATTTTTTATATAAATTAGAAAAAGATAATTCTATCTCCTCAAGAAAAAATGAGCAGGATGTTTCAGCTTGCCATTTTCATTCGGCCTCTACCACATTGTAAACCTACAAAAACGTAATTGCCATTTTGCACTCAGGCCAAAAGCATGCTCGTGCACGTTTAATAGTTGTTAGATATTTCTCTGATTGCAGGCGCTCTTCTTAAACTTGCTCCCCATTTTATCTTTTCAATGGATGCTACAGGGAAAATCCAGCATTTCTAAACAAATACGTACATGCTACCCAGCATATATTTGGAGGTTTTTGTCTCCATGATGACTTGAATCTGCCTAAGGAAAAAACTTGTCCCTGTTATTACTTGGGCCTAAAACAATTATCTGGTTGTCAACTGTTGGCATTACTTTAGGCTGCTTTTATTTTTTAACTGGACATTTCTAGTTTGCTAGCTCAGGAGCTGGAACCGGCCCATATTGGGGACTTAGGAGATCTGAACCCCCCAGTCAATAGATCCACCCCCTCCCTCTTCTCTCTCAAACTGTATATGGCTAAATTATACAATGGACAGCTAAGGAACTAGGTATGTGTAGCTTAACAAAAAGAAGTATTAAGGGGCGATACTGTTGTGACCGAGGCCCACATAGTGATTACCAAACACAACTCAGTCCTGAACAAACTTATTTTATTAAAATAGCTGAGAATTAATTCATTCTCAGCTTAGTCCAAAACAAACTCTTCATAATCAGTCCTATGGCCTTATCACCAACCTTTGATGTCTTTGGCAACCTGCCAAAGGCTTTTCTTGGCAAAATCCCCACAAAGTTCAAGAGACGCTGACAGGAAGCACTGGAATCAATGTTGCTTTTCTACAAAGAACCCAACGGGCTCGTTGCTGCTCTTTTAAGCCTTATGGGAGTGGCCAATCATCTTCTGGCCTTACTTCTGAGTCGTCCTTTTTGCTTCAGCGGCTCTTGCCTTCTGGCAGCTCTTTGCATGCGTGCACTAGGAACAGGCTCCTCCTGTCCCTCTGCTGTCTGCCTCTGGAGGCTCCACGCATTGTTCTCAGATGGCCCTGGCCCCATCTCTGCCTCTGATGCAGAGCCCTCATCTCGGCCTTCCCCAGACTCCAGGACTGGCCCATGATCCTCCCCAGACTCCTCACTGACCGACTCCGCTGCCAGGTCTGCAGGCTGCTGGCGGACCACAACAGATACCTGTCTTCCAATACTTGAAGGCTGTCACAGGGAAGAGGGTATCAATTTATTCTCCAAAGGCGTTGTAGGCAGGGCAAGAAGCAATGGGTGGACGCTCATCAGAGGGAAATTCAGTCTGGAAATAAGGAGGAATTTCCTGACAGTGAGAGCAATAATCAACAGAATGGTTTGCCTTCTGGAGTTGTGGGTGCTCCATTGTTGGAGGTTTTTAAGAGAAAATTGGACAGCCATTTCTCCCAGATGGGATAGGGAGGGTCCCTGGGTGAGCAGAGGGGTGGACTAGAAGATCTCCGGGATCTTTCATCCCTGTGATTCTAAAAGGAGGAGGATGGTCATATAAATCAAGGTAGTGCAAGATGCCCATCCTTGTGTCCCTGAAAGATTTATCACCCTGATTTCAAAGGGAGGATGAACATTGAGGGAAGGAAGGAAGAAGAGAGAGGGAAAAATAAAGCTGTTTTCTTGCTGCATCCTGGCCATATCATAAAAACTGCAGATGTGGAACAGATGCCAAGCTATAATTACAAGGGGGTATATTTTTATTGCTGCTCTTTAATACTTTTTTTAAAGCCCACAAATCTAAGAGGCAGTTAAACTGTCTTTGAGAAAAACAGAAGCCAAATGAAATCATGTCTCAGGTGTGCCAGATCATCCCAGAGTTTGGAAGGTTCTTGAACCTTGTCTTCTCACCAGGGACGGTTCTCCTAACTATGTCCCAGTCCCAAGTGCCAGGAGGAGCAGATGAAAAGCAGCTCCTGAGCTCTGCCATCAGCCTTTGCCTGTGGTCCAGCCATCTGTTCAGACTGGCTCCTTATGAAATGGGCTGCCTGGTCAGAGTGGGCAGGGAGGGCCCAACAGCTACACCCCCACCTCTCTGGATGGAAACACGTCCCAAGAGATTTTTGAAGCAAAGTACTGGGAAGAAGGGTTTAAATCTGTATTTCTCTTTTTGCATTTGCTGGCAAGAGGAAACCAGGGTGGCCATGCATATGCCTGCCCTATCTAGATCCCGTTTGATACAGTTCTGACCAACAGCTGATTCTGAGTTACAAAGGGCCTCCTTCCTTCTCTCCCGATTGCTGATCCTACAGTAATGGAAGGGACCTTGGAGGTCTCCTAGTCCAACCCCCTGCTTAAGCAGAAGACCTTATTCTATTTCAGTCAGGTGGCTGTCCAGTCTCTTCTTAAAAACCTCCAGTGATGAAGCACCCACAACTTCTGGAGTCAAGCTGTTCCACTGGTTAATTGTCCTCACTGTCAGGAAGTTTTTCTTAGTTCTGGGTTACTTCTCTCCTTGATTAGTTTCCATCCGTTGCTTCTTGTTTTGTCCTCTGGTGTTTTGACCCCCTCAAATATTGGAACATTGCTATCATGTGACCCTAGTCCTTCTTTTGTCTAGACTAGGCATATGCAATATGTGCAATTATTCTTCATATGTTTTAGTTTCCAGGCCCTGAGTTGCTCTTTTTTTAAAAAAATATTTTTTTAAACCTTTATTGTTAAAACAAAAGTTTTTTTTTTTAAATTTGATTTATATGCCGCCCTTCTCCAGAGACTCAGGGCGGCTTACAGTGTGTTAAGCCTTCATCCTTTTGTATATTTATACAAAGTCAGCTTATTGCCCCCACAAACTGGGTCCTCAATTTACCTACCTTAGAAAGGATGGAAGGCTGAGTCAACCTTGCGCCTGGTGAGATTCGAACCTGCAGTAATTGCAGGCAGCTGTGTTAATAACAGGGTGCTTTAGACCACTGTACTACCAAGGCTCTTGTCCTACCAAGTTGGAGATGGTATAAACGTCTTGGTGGCATCTCCGCCATACAAAATATAAACATATACAAAATATCGCCTACGTTTCTTATCTCTTCAATATGCATTACTATTTACTAATTCTATACACATACTTAACTTCTTTTACATATTTACAGATACATACTATATTACATATATTGCATCTTGTTTCGATCTATACCTCCTTGTTCTTGTCTGTTCCGACTTCCATTCCTTAAATCTAACCATTGGTAAAACTTATTCCAAATCTCATAGTATTCTGCCTCTCTTTTATTTTTCAGTTCTTATGTCAGTCTATCACAGTATTTCTCAACCTTGGTAGCTTGAAGATGGGTGGACTTCAACTCCCAGAATCCCCCAGCCAGCACCGCTGGCTGGGGGATTCTGGGAGTTGAAGTCCACCCATCTTCAAGCTTCCAAGGTTGAGAAACACTGGTCTATCACATTCTGCACATTCAAATACTTACTTTATTATTTCCCATTCTTTCGGTATGTTTTCACTCTTCCATTGTTGGGCATAAACTATTCTGGCTGCTGTTCTGATATGCAGTGTTAAATATATTAACCCTTTACTTAAACCTTCTTTTATAATTCATAATAGAAATAGTTCTGGTTTGAATTCCACTTTCTGTCCTGTCATTTCTTCTAGCCACATTTGGATCCTTTGCCAATATTCTTTTGCTTTTCGACATGTCCACCATGTGGTAATAGGTGCCCGGTATGTGATCATATTTCTCTTAGTTGCTCTTCTCTGCACTCATTCCAGAGTCTCAACATCTTTTTCATAATGTGGTGACCAAAACTGGATACAGTGTTCCAGGTATGGTCTTCTTACTAAGACTTTGTAAAGCAGTACTAGAACTTCAGTTGATCTTGATTCTATCCCTCTCAGTGGTAGGTTCCTCCTGGTTCCTCCCAGTTCCGTCGAGCTGGTAGCGGTGATGATATGATGTCACTGAACTGGTTCTCTTTGTTTGGGAGCTGCCCCCCCGCCCCCCCCGCCCCCCTGTGTTATTCTTACCTTTTATTTGGCCCCACCCCCAATCTATTGCTGCCTCCTGAGTCCCAGCTGATCGGCTAGAAGGAAAAAAACTGTTTAAACTCTTGCCGTGGGGCTTCAAAGGGCCGCCCTACAGCTGATCAGTGTTAAAAGGCAGTGTGGTGGTAGACCGGTGCCTCCAAAAACAAATGAGTAGACCGGTGCCTCCAAAAATAAATGGGTAGACCAATGCCTCCAAAAACAAATGAGTAGACCGGTGCCTCCAAAAATAAATGGGTAGACCAGTGCCTGGAAAAATAAATGGGTAGACCGGTGCCTCCAAAAACAAATGAGTAGACCAGTGCCTGGAAAAATAAATGGGTAGACCGGTGCCTCCAAAAACAAATGAGTAGACCGGTGCCTGGAAAAATAAATGGGTAGACTGGTGCTTCCAAAAACAAATGAGTAGACCGGTACAGCTCTGCAAGCAGTTAAAAGCCTGGTAGACCAGTACTTCTGCTAAATCCTAAAGAATTGTCACATGACCATCAAGCCATGCCCACAAAATAAGCCACGCCTACAGAACCGGTAGTAAAAATTTTTAGAACCCACCCCTGATCCCTCTGTTTATGCAGCCAAGGAATGCATGACCCTTTTTTGGCTGCCGCTGCCTACCTGTTATCAAATGGTCATGCTATGAAATGAAATGCTTGTTCCTTTAAGATCTTCTTCTTCCAAGATCTGGGGAAATTGCTCTTGTAGAGGTTTTCATTGTCAGTATTATGTTGTTATCATGGAAGCAATAATGGAAAGAGACAACTTTAGAGAGAAGAAGAGAGCAGATCAACAATGGATGGTCCATCAGCCTTCAATGTTCTCATGCAATTTATACTTCTGTGCTACAGGACTAAGGAAGGGAGCACCTTTAAATTCCACTATCATACTCCTTCTTTCATTTTCCAGAATCTTGTAATGCAAGGTCTGCAAGGTATTGCTATCTAACACATGCCCATCCATCACCCCAAGAGCTGGACATCAGCTTCAATTCCAGTGAAGAAGAGACCATCTGTGGCATTGCTGAACTGCTCTTCTGTTATGAAATCCTTTCTGATGCTCAACTGAAATCTAATTTAATGAGTAACTTAAACTCATGTAAATCCATTATTTTGTCTTCTGAAAAACGAAATTTCATTTTTAATGTATGTCAATTAGTGTACATTCAAAGTGACAAAAACATTATTCTATTCTATTCTATTCTATTCTATTCTATTCTATTCTATTCTATTCTATTCTATTCTATTCTATTCTATTCTATTCTATTCTATTCCATTCTATTCTATTCTATTCTATTCTATTCTATTCTTCTGTGCAATTCTGTGTCATCCATCATAATCCAGTTTTGGTCATCATATTATGAAAAAGATGTTGAAACTCTAGAAAGAATGCAGAAAAGAGCAACTAAGATGATTAAAGGCCCAGAGACTAAAACAAATGAAGAACGGTTGCAGGATTTGAGTTTGGCTAGTCTAGAGAAAAGAAGGACTAGGGGGGACATGATAGCAGTATTCCAGTATTTGAGGGACTACCACAAAGAAGAGGAGTCAAATTATTCTCCAAAGCACCAGAGGGAAGGACAAGAAATAATTGATGGAAATTGATCAAGGAGAGAAGCAACCTGGAATTGAGGAGAAACTTCCTAACAGTGAGGGCAATTAACCAGTGGAACTGCTTGCCACCAGAAGTTGTGGGTGCTTCATCACTGGAGTTTTCAAGAAGAGATTGGACAGCCACTTGTCTGGAGTGGTATAGGGCACGGGTCTCAGACTCGCTATGTCACATTGCCGTCACATGATGTTTCATGATCCTTTCCCCCTTCATGGAGCTAGGGTAGGCATGGCCTGCACATGATGCATCTGGCCCACGGGCTGCCAGTTTGACACCCCTGGTATAGGGTCTCCTGATTGAGCAGGGGGTTGGACTAGCATACCTCCACAGAACCTTCCTTATTCCACACAACACCTCCCACCTCCATTCATTTCTTCCATCTTTTTCTTTCCAGTCACTTCATCATCTTGGTTGGCCTCTTCCAGTTTGTCAGTGTCCTTCCTAAAAGGATGTGGCAGGATCGGAACCATAACCAAGGCTCATCTGACTTTTGGACTCATCCGACTCTTGGCTCATGTTCCGTTGGTTTCCATCAGGCATCCAGATCCTTTTCACATGTGCAGTGAAATTCGGTGATCCTGAAGGAAAGGCCAAATGTTGAAAGATGTCCATACCACAGTTGGAGCAAGGGTGGGATGAGGAGCAATGAGGGAATGAGGCCTGGGGATGCTGGGTTTGTTATTCTTCCTGCAAGCAACTCAAACTCTTCTGAGCTCTGCCACAGGGACCCAACTTCACTATCAGGTGCTGTTAATCAGAAAGCCTGTGGAGAGTTCTGGAGTTTTGACTAGAGAAGTCCCTTACAACAATAATCAGCCTGCGGTCTGTAGAAAGAGAGCAGCTGCGCATTGGTGGCTGGCTGAGGGTGCTGGATGCTGGTGCCCTGAGCCACCTTAGCAATGTGATCTCATACCAAGGAGCTTTCTTCACTGCTCTCCTGCTCCATAGCTGGCATCTTTGGGAAGACATTTTGGATACTCAGAGTCCTTGCCATTTTCCTCTCTGCTTCCTGAAGAAGCATCCATCCATCCATCCATCCATCCATCCATCCATCCATCCATCCATCCATCCATTTTTTCTATCTTTTTTATTTTTATAAATAATTTAAGGTGCTAAATATACCCAATACCCCTTCCTCCTCCTATTTTTCCCATCACCACTTTGCAAGGTGGATTAGAGTGACCCAAGGCCACTCAGTTGATGTATTGCAAAATACCTGAAATTTGGCTGCCTTCAGTAAAATGAAAGGAGTGGGGAGGGGTCTAGGACAACTCACCGTGGCCAACTTGCTGTGCGACAACTTGTCATAGGACAAAGAGTGACACTAATGTCAAAGAAATGGTGGGATACAATCATTAAAGAAAGGATGCAAAATGAGGGGTAAAATGAAATGTGAATGACAAAAATTAAAATAATTTTTAAATTATTTTAAATACTTGAATTGTTGAATTGTCCTGCAGCGAGTTGTCCCATGGTGAGCTGGCGATGGCCATGAATTGGCTGGTGGAGAATATATTTTCACAACTAATGAATCTTCCCGTTTGAAGTAGGATGTGGAAACATTTGTTCACTCTGGCTGTGATGTTCAGGTCTGGTCAGTTAAGCCAATAGGAGAGAAATGGGAGATATTTTTAGCACCTCCGGATTTAACTGTTATGAGGGCTGGGTGTCCTTACCAGCTAACTCCGCCAGCCCTCCAAGGCAGGGTCTCTGCTCCACGGAAATGACCACTGACTCTCTGGGGATGCTAAGCAGGACCAGGTTTTGCTCACCTCTGCATGATCTGGATGTGGCCACATGGCATAAGCCTACGTTTAAGTCCAGCTCAGAACTATGCACGTTCTGAGATATAAAAATATGGGTTCCCAAACTGACAACCGCTTCTTTTATTTATTTCTAAATTACTTCTGTGTTTCCATTGAAGAAGCAATTCCAAAGCAGAAATGCAGCAGCAGCTGGAAACAATTAATGATAGTAAAAATAATGGTAACTTTATGATACAACTCCTCTAAAAGGATTCCTGCATCTTAAAAACCATAAACACAAGCAGAACAGTAATAACTGACAGGCAGCATCTAAAATTAACCAGAGACCTCAACAAGCAACAATCCAGGGCCAGCGTTCCTGCTGAAGATTTCCATTGCCCGGCCCGTGTATTGAGAAAATGTGTCCCAGGTTGCCCAGGTAGCAAAGGTAGCATCTTCAAAAGACTGTCCCACTAGATGTTAATAACTGGGCAGGTACACAAATGGGAAGATGCTGCCTTGGCCACATGTTCTAAGCCAGGGGTCTCCAACCTTGGCAATTTTAAGCCTGGCGGACTTCAACTCTCAGAATTCCCCAACCAGTTGCCAAGGTTGGAGATCCCTGTTCTAAGCTGTAAAAGGCTGGATATGTCTTTACAGGTAATGCTTCAGCTTATATGAAACCTGAGTGTTATGTTAATTAGTTTGGGTAATGAAACCTCTGCAAGAAAACAAGCAAGCTCAGAGAGCACCAAGGGCCCCTCATGTCACCCTTGGGCTACAGAGGTTCTCCTTTCAAGGAATTGATTCGTGCTCTAGAAACAATTGTTGACAGCCAACCATGATTCACACAGTCAAGCCTTTCTGTGGCCCCTCAGAGGCCTTTTCTTCAGGGTTCCCTCTCCTCCCAACTCATCTCCACGTGTATAGACACACAACACACACACACACACACACACACACACACACAGAAGAGCCACACAAAGGCCTTTCTGGCTTCTAGAGGTGGACCCTTTCTTTTTTCTTTTCTTTTTTCTTTTGCTTTAATTTATATGCCGCCCTTCTCCGGAGACTCAGGGCGGCTTACAATGCATTAAGCAATAGCCTTCATTCTTTTGTATATTTTATACAAAGTCAGCTTACTGCCCCCACAATCCGGGTCCTCATTTCACCTACCTTAGAAAGGATGGAAGGCTGAGTCAACCTTGAGCCTTGGCGAGATTTGAACGTGCAGTAATTGCAGGCAGCTGATGTTAATCACAGTGCTTTAGTCCACTGTACTACAGGCTCTCTCAGGCTTCTTGAAGTCAACCTCCCCACATTCCCTCCTCCTGCACAAGGCACAAAGGGCTTCTGGTGTGCCCTGACCTTCGCAATTACACCCCTCTTTAGTATCTAGCTGGGCCTTTAAAGCAAGAGTTTTCATCAGATTCAGTAACACCGTGCCTATTTCCTCCTCTTGACCTTTCTCTCGTGAACCGGAGCCCATTGTTATATGGGTGAGGGAATTCTATTCGTCTCCACCAAATCAAAAGGCATAATTTAAAAAATGACATTCGTGCATTAAACTTAAATGCCAGCGTTTTCAATTCAAAATAAACTTTCAAGCAGGGAATACATTCTTTTTTTTCAGAAGGTTGTTTTTTTTCCCCCATGTGCAAATCTGTTGGTGAGACAGGGAAATATGGGAGGTCAATATAGGAAAGAGTCTCAGGAGATGCCTTACAAAATATACTGATCCACAGTACATTTTTCAAATTTTGGCACGCTTTGCAACAGATCTTAGCTTTAATATCACTGAAATAGGCTTTGTTTGAAAAAGGCGCGTCAATCAATCCTGACTGCAACAGATATTGTGGTGCCTATTTTTGAGTCCAAGAGGTGTGTTCTGAAATGAAGAGTGACTATTTCAGAGTATATACATTGTCATTGGTCTGTGTGTATGCAAGCAGGCATGGATACGGATAGAAGAAATAATCAGCACCCCACATTTCTGTACAAATTATCCAGAGGAATGGAAGGGCAGTGAGGATTTTTTTTTAATCCCTGATGCTCAGACCTTATTTTTTTCAATTGGACTGTCCTTGTTTAACAAGAGACCCCACCTAGAAGTAAAGAGAAATTTTCTGATAGTGAGAACAATTAATCCATGGAACAGCTTGCCCCCTGGAATTGTGGGTGCTTCTCACTGGAGGTTTTCAAGAATAGATTGGGCAGCCAATGGGATGGCAGAAGGCTCCTGCCTTGAGCAGGGGGTTGGACTAGAAGACCTCTGAGGTCCCTCCCAAGTCTGTCATTCTATGATTTGTGATATTTCATGGTGGTGGGTGCTGTGTTGTAGCATTTTGGTGGCAGCTGGAAAGACAGTTGCAGGGACCCTGCAACGTGACTCACAGTTTTGTGGAACTTGGTATGTGGAGACGTTTGGCAATTTTCAGGAGAAGGGAGGGTGCTTGGCTGGACAGAGGGAGACAAACTGACTATTAAAAAAAAAAAACTTGTGAGGAAAAACTAGGAAAAAACAAGGTAAGAAGCTTGTGGCTACCCTCGTTGTTCTCTCCACTCTGCTCCACTGGAGTCATGCTGGGCCTTTGAAGTTCCACATCCATCTTTTCACCTGGAAGGATGGTCTCTGCCACCTTTGAAGAATTATGGCCATACTGTGAAGGAAACAGTGCCAGCTGGCTGAAGGCAATTTAGCCCCTATGCGATGTGTCCTTTTCACCTGGGTAAAAATGGATTCCCTCTTGCTATCAGCCCCAAACAGGATTGATTCCACAAACAGTCACTAGTTTGCCATTTGCGGTTTGTGTTCTCTTGCACACTTTTCGCTGGTGGCTCCTTTTTCAGGCAAAGTTGGGTTTAGGGTTCCTCTGTTGGCTGCTGCTGTTGCCTGTTGTGACTCCGACTCCCGAGCCTGTCCTCATGGAGGAAGAGGACTCAGAAGGTGAGGGGGAGGAACAGACAAGGCCTCCCTCTCCAGGACCCTCCTCTCTGGCAATGCCTCATGTTCCATCTGAAGGCCAGGAGGAAGGCATTTCGGAGCACCCATTGATAGAGAGTGATAATAATGAATCCTGGCTTGATCCCAGGCAGCATTGGAGGGAGAAGCGTGCACAGCAAAGGAAGAGGCGTGGGAGGGCCAGGGATTGAGCTGAGTCACTGAGCCATGCCCCACAAGGGATAAAAGGGGGCGTGATTGCTCGGCAGGCTTTGTGAAGGACAAAAGTTTAAACTCTAAAGAGTCACATCGTGAATCCTGCACTTTGGCTCAGATATATTTTGGACTAAACTCTTGTGGATAATTTGTCGCTCTGGAAACGGACTGCAGATAAGGCCTCTCCTGCTTTTTGGGAGTACTAATTGGACTGGGCAGGCGTTTTACAGTTAGCTGCCAGAACTCTTGTTTGCCAGGAATTCTGGTCTGTTTATACAATAAATTATTGGCAGGCGTGTTTGATACTGCATTTGTCTGTGTGAGGAAGGGGGACAGAACAGTTGCCCTTCCAGGAGTCCTTAAATGGCAGCAGCAGGCAGGCCATGCAGAAGTCAGTAACAGTAACAGATTTGGAAGGGACCTTGGAGGTCATGTAGCCCAACTTCTCACACAGGAGGCCTAAACTATTTCTGACAAATGTGGGTGCCCCATCACCGGAGGCTTTTAAAAAGAGATTGGACAACCATTTGTCAGAAATAGTATTCAAATTGCCTTCGACTTCTGAAGGCAATTTGTTCCACTGGTTGATTGTTCTCACTGTTAGGAAGTTTCTCCTTAGTTTTAGGTTGCTTCTCTCCTTGATTAGTTTCCATCCATTGTTTCTTGTCCTGCCCTCAGGTGCCTTGGAAAATAAGTTAACCCCCCTCTTTCTTGTGGCAGCCCTTCAAATATTGGAAGACTATTATCATGTCATCTCTGGTCCTTCTTTTCACTAGACAAGGTATACCCAATTCCTTCAATTGTTCTTTGTTCTTTGCTTCTAGGCCCCTAATCATCTTTGCTGCTCTTCTCTGAACTCTTACCAAAATTTCAACATCTTTATTATATTTGGGTGACCAAAACTGGATGCCTGATGTTGGGCTGTCCTGAAGAAGATCACCCAAGAGCTTCTCCATTGCCAACTTCTACTCTGCCTGTTGCAATGGCAACACAGAACTGGTGGCTGTGCTGGCTCCTGTGGGCTGCTCCATGGGAATTTCAGAGCAAGCTAGCAAAGAAGGAAGGAAAGTGGGTGTCTAACCAATTCATGCATGGAGGTCTTGGGAACCTGGAGAGGACTGTGCTACAAAGAATGGTCATGAGTTCCCTTTCCCTGATGCTGGAAATGGAGCATCATTCTCTTCTTCTGTGGAAAAAGTTCAGCCTCTCCTTTTCAAAAAGCTGAATCTAAGAGCTCATCCGAGGGAGGGAGGGAGGGAGGGAGGGAGGGAAGTCTCTTAATTGTTGATGCTCCACACATATTGGCATGTGGTACCTGGTTGTCTTTGGAGACAGTAAAAGTCTCCACTGACTCTCCAGACTTCTCTTGTGCTGGCATCATCTTGTACTTGTATCAGAAGTCCAGTTCCGTTGTGCTGTCCATTCATCCCAAGATTCTTTGCATCATGGGTGTTGAAGTGTTGTAGGTTGCATAAACAGTCTTACAGAATACAAAATAGCAGAGTTGAAGTCTTCTAGTCTAACTCTCTGGTCAAGCAGGAGATCCTATAGCATTCTGGACAAATGGATGTCCAGTCTCTTCTTAAAAACCTCCAGTGTTGGAGCATTCACAACTTCTGAAGGCAAGCTCTTCCACTGGTTAATTGTTCTCCTTAGTTCAGGACATTTCTCCTTAGTTCTAGGTTGGATCTCTCTTTGTTAAGCTTCTATTCGTCCTGCCCTCAGGTGCTTTGGAGAATAGGTCGACCTGCTCCTCTCTATTATAGCCCCTCAATTGTTGTTTCTAAAACATGTTTGTAAACTGCCCAGTAGCCTTGAAGTAATGGGCAGCAAATGAATATAATAAATAAAAAATAAATAAACATTGGAAGACTGCTATCATGCCACTCCTAGTCCTTCTCTTCATTAGACTAGACATACTTCAGCCCTATTGTGTTCATAGGAATAAAAATAATTTGGAATGAAAGCTACATAATATTAATGTATCCTAAAATTGCAGATGATTTGGACAGGAACATGTTGATATCATCAATGTTAATAAGCCCATTTGTGTAAATCTATGATGGAAACAGGAGGGATTCCACAAGGCTGCCAGGAAGTCATAGGAGAATTCTGGAGTGCCAGAATTAAACTATTATCCTGAATGCTCTATTTTCTTTTTAAATATTGGGGCTTGTGGAACTTAAAAGTCTTCCTTTGTTTTGCTCAGTTGGAATAAACTTTTGTTCTGCTTGAGCAGTGGGGAGCAGGAGAAACATTCTTGAATGCAGAGGATCAAATTTTCAAGAACGAGGCCTTGTGAGCTGGCTTAGGTTCACCTGTGTTCTTTCCAAATCTTCCGCTGGTGGTGGAGGCATCAGCTAGCCCATATTCAGAGCTCTCCCTCTCTCTCTCTCTCTCTCTCTCTCTCTCTCTCTCTCTCTCTGTGTGTGTGTGTGTGTGTGTGTTGAGAGCAGGAAAAGGCTCTCCTGAGACCACCAGGACTGAGTAAAGAGTTCTCCCATGCAACTTTCCCTTAACTCCAGAGCAGAACCCATCTATCCAATACACCAGTTTGAGCTGGGATGCACCCTCTGCTCTTGGGAAGGCAATCAACACCACAACCCTGGAGAGTGTTTCTCTTCTCTTCTCTTCTCTTCTCTTCTCTTCTCTTCTCTTCTCTTCTCTTCTCTTCTCTTCTCTTCTCTTCTCTTCTCTTCTCTTCTCTTCTCTTCTCTTCTCTTCTCTCCTCTCCTCTCCTCTCCTCTCCTCTCCTCTCCTCTCCTCTCCTCTCCTCTTGTCACCGATGCCAAGTCCATGAAAGAAGCTGTGGTGGGTCTTGGCTCTGCTAGACAAGGGAGCGGGCAAGAGGGTCTCTTTGGGACCCAGGAGGCTCTCTAGCACTCAAACCCTCTGAGATGTCCAGGCAGGGGGCATTTCTTTAATGTCTTGATGCTTCTATGAGAACCTGTCCTTTTTATCCCACTCTTCCCTGCCTGCTATGCCTGATGAAATTTCAGGCAATTCTCACATTTTGCACATTAACAAATGGTAAAACCTGTAAACTCATCTTTTCTCAGCAGAAGTGTCGGAAATTGAGCAGAAAATGTGTGGAGTGACTTTGTGGTCTTCAAACTCCACATAGGTCTGTGGGTGGATGGGAGGGATGCAAACTCTGAGTAGGCCGTCCCACCTGACTTGGGTGAGAGCAGCCCCAGTTTTCTTCCCATGCAGCGTCTCTCTCTTGGACTGATAGGCCACCCTCCAATTCTCACACCAGCCGAGGGGCGTGTGGCACCAATGTACACCCCTCCCCAAGGAACTTTCATTTTCCTAGTTGTGAATTGGCTTCCCAGGGTGCCAGGCTGGACAAGAGGGCGAACAGGCAGTTGTGTATTTGAGAGATATATGCTCCCAGAGTTTCAACTGCAGCTGTGCTTGTGCAGACAAGTCCGCTCTTTTCCACACTCCCAGTCTTGTTTGTTGTGTCATCCCTTGGTGCCACAGAGGGTCTTCTCGGAGAGGCTGCTCCCCTGGAAAGAGCCCTTGAGCCCTTGCCCTGCCCTTCTCCGACTGCCCCTCCCTGGGCCGAAGTTCAGAGTCCGAACTCATTGGCTGGCCTGCTGCGCCTCCTCCTTTACAGGCAAACAGCCATCTTTCCTTTCCCTCTTGATACCCCATAAAGGCCGAGGGAGGGCTTGCAGCACCTCCTGAAGCTCCCCAGGGGTTAAGGGGAGGCTACTGTTTAGGCCCGTCAAAGAAACTCAGGCTGCATTTGTACAAATGTCTTGGGATTGGTGTTGTGTTGGTAGGTCTTGGTGTTTTGTTTCTTCCATCTGGGCTGCCTGCTGGTTCTCCTCGAGAGAGTCTCCATTTTTTGATGTCCTTTCCCAAATTGTGCTGTCTAAAATGGATACGTTGGTCTAGATATGACCTGACTAGTCCTGATCGTAGAGAAGGAATGACCCTGACACTGCATTCCTCTTCATGTAGCCTAGGGAATCCTTTGTGTTTTTGACAGCTGAATCCCTCTGTTGGCAAATGTTCTGATTGTGATCCAATGAGACACCCAGATCCTTTCTGTATTTCAGTGCTGGTCCCATCGTTCGGTATTTGTGCCTTCGATTTTTTTCTACTCAAGTGCAGATTTTTGCATTTCTCTCTTCTCAACTTCATCTTGAGCGTTTCCGCTCATTGTTCCATCTTGTCAGGATTTTCTGAACTTTACTGTTCCCCCATCTTTGTGTCATCAGTTATGTTTTTAATCCTCTATGCAAATTATAAATAAATGAGAAACAAACTGGGCAAGACAGCTAAGATTGGATTTCATCTCTGATTCTATGGTGTGTTGAGCAGCACCAGACATGATAGAGAAACTTTACAGGTCCAGCACTTCCTTCTAGGCCAGTGTTTCTCAACCTTGGAAGCTTGAAGATGGGTGGACTTCAACTCCCAGAATCCCCCAGCCAGCGCTGCTGGCTGGGGGATTCTGGGAGTTGAAGTCCACCCATCTTCAAGCTTCCAAGGTTGAGAAACACTGTTCTAGGCTGACATGGACTCATGTCTGTATATTAGGTAGACCAGTGGTTTTCAACCGGTGGTCCATAGATCCCTGGGGACCTGCAATGTCATCACAGGGGGCTTGAAGAAATGTTGCGATTTAAATCTTGAGTTACATTTTGGGGGCCCGTGGCCACAAAAGGTATTTAAAGGGGGGGTCCATGGTGAAGAAAGAACCACTATTTAGCTAGCTCTGTGTCCATCCAATAACAGCTTAGTCCAGCCCATTGTTTTGTGATTTTCTCTCCTAGAATGTCCTGATAAACTTTGTTGAATTCTTTGCTGAAATCAATTTCCATGATGCTCACTGCATTCCATGGACAACCAAAGTGATATGGAAAGTTTGGTTTGGCATGATAGACTCTTGACAGATCCATGCCAAGCACATCATTCTTTCCTGAATGCTTTCAAACCAGCTGCTTAATTACCACTTGCAGAATTTTGTCCAGTATTGCGATCAAGCTGACTAGTGTGTAATTGTTTGACCTTTTTATTTCCTCTTTAACCCCCCCCCCCAAAAAAAACCAGAAGGCCCTTTGCCTTCTGTAAGCCTCTGAAATGATGCCTTCTTCTATGTCCTTCGAACATTACAGCAAATGGTTCCAAGACAGCATCTACCAGTTCTTTCCAAACTCTTGGATACAGTTGCCCTGTTTTGGAAGCTTCAACTCATTCGCAGCATCCAGCCTCCCATTTACATGAAGCGAGGGATTGCAAGAAGAAAAGGAAGGAGAAGGAGTTTTGCTTAAATGAGATAATGCAGCCCAGCCCAGCCCAGATGTGAAAGATGTTGGAAGAAAGCATTTCCAAGATGTAAATTTCCTGGACTTTAACTGGGGCTGGGAATGTCCACTTGTGGTTTTCAAGACTCTGTTTTTACCAAAACCAACATTCAAGAGACCTTCCTAACCCAGAGTCCTTCCTGCTTCCTTGGCTTTGCCAACCATGTGGGGCCTGACCTTGAGTTGCCCTCCTTTGTTCCTCCTTGGTCCATCCACTTGAAGAGCCCTCTCCTTTAGGTAAAGGTACAAGGCGAGGAGGAGGTCAGGAGCTCTGCCTTTGCCCTATCCCCATGACTTCCCTGCCATCACTTCCTTGGTCTTCCTTTCACTACCTCGGGAACTTAAAAGGCCATTTTGTTCTCTGTCGAGCCTACGCTTAGGGCTTTCCCATCTTCTGATCTTCAACCTGATGGTGTGACTGTCCACACAGCCTTGTCTACTCCCATCTGCAACAGCAAGAAGGTGGCTCCAGGGTGGCTGGTCAGAGTCCAGAGAAGAAACTGAGGGACAAATGGGGATTGATTCTGGTCTGCAGACAATTGCCAGACAATTCCTTTGAAGCTTTTGACCAGGGTGCATTTTGGCAACGGAAGAACAGCCTAAAAACGGAGATACAAAGTTTTGTTTAAATTGGAATAATCCCCTACATCCCTATTATCTAAAAGTGTACCTATCTACAAGTTTTATTGGTCTCTTTCTATTTAGTCTAAGGCAAATTAATTGATTTAATTTATACTTATGGTGGGGTGTGATGCCACCCTAGTTCAATTCAATGGATCAACCAAGACTTTTTTGGACAATTGGCTTATCTATTACTCAAATATTTAAAAGCACTCAGAACAGAAGGATTCCTCCCCCCCCCCTTTATTATCTTTAACTTTGGAGAAGAGATTTTGCAGAACATACATAGCAATCGTATGGAATCTCTGCCACTCTCCAGTAGGGCTAAATGTCTTTATAGTCTTTATAGTACAGACTTCAAATAAAGCAGCAATTAAAGCTGTAATAGACTACAAACAGCTGTAAAATCAGCCCAAGAAACAGATTTTTTTTTTTTTTTTTTTTTTACAAAAACTATAAAGGAATCTGACCCGCATACAAATCTGTTGAGGTTTATTTCCAAAGAACTGGCACTGGCCATGGTCTACGTGATTGTGTGCTGGTTCAGGCTTGGCTCAGTACGTGAACCCAGGAGCCACTAAGAGACCCTCACAACAATTGTGCTTCTGCCTTGTGCAATCGGAGTCATTCATTCAAGGTCCTTGCACATGGAGAGCTGGCTTCAGTTTCAGGCCTCCAAGACTTTGACATGTTCCCCAGGCTCAGCTCCATTAATGAACATAGAACACAGAATAATAGAGTTGGAGGTCTTCTACTCCAACCCCCCTCTTGAGGAGACCCTATACCATTCGGGTCTCCTCAAGACAAATGGCTGCCCAGGCTCTTTTTTAAAGCCTCCAGTGATAGAGAACCTACAACTTCTGAAGGCAGGCTGTTCCACTGGTTGATTGCTCTCACCGTTAGGAAATTTCTCCTTAGTTCTAAGTTGGATCTCTCCTTGGTTAGTTTCCATCCATGACTAATGACTAATGCTGGTGTTATATTGTTATAATTATTTATTATAAGGTGTGCATTTTATTATTTAGTGATACATTTTATTATTTCAATATAGTGGTATTGATAAACTATTGAGTAGAGATTATAAGACAGTCCTCAATTACAAGGGAGCCTGCCCATTGCAGTTGCAAGTTGTGATGGTTGTTAGACTGTGTAAGGAAGAGAGTGGACTGCTTTGTCCTTGGGCTGCACATCCCAAAAGTGACCACCATTTTGGCACAGCCACAAGAAAGTACGGCCATTCGGATAACGGTGGCCACTTCAGGGATGCAGCCATGTAGTCCAGGGATGCTGAGGGATAGAGTGGCCTGGTCTCCTTCTCCAACATGAGGTCCAGAGCTCTAGAGATCTTCAAAAGGTAAGTGCACAATAGGTGATGAGGGGAGGAGAGTGTGGGACCCAACAAGGCCTGTGGAGACGCAGTGGAGCAAGATCAGATTACACGGGGCTGCCCTTGAAAAGCATCCAGAGGTTTAATTAGTTCAGAATGAGTGGCCCACATAGTTTTACACAGATTCATCATTCAAATGTGTACATGTGTCACCTTTCCTGTGGGAGCTGCATTGGCTGCTGATTTGCTTCCAGATACAATTCAAGGTTATGACCTTTAAAGCCCTTCATGCAGTGGTGGGTTGCCCCCGGTTTGGACCGGTTCGCAAGAACTGGTAGTAAAACCAGCAAGAGGCCCCGCCCTCCGCCCCAGATGTCATCATCGGCGATCTGTGCATGCAATCCCATTGCGAACTGGTAGTAAAGGTAAGTAGAACCCACCCCTGTCTTCATGGCTTGGGACCAGGTTAACTGAAGGACTCTCTTCTCTTGGTCACATCTACTGGACCTACCACAATATGGAGGCAGGGAGTGTCCCCTCCCCAAGGAGGTACGTCTGGCAGGACCCAGAAGAAGGGCCTTCTCTGTGGTGGTCCCCTCCCTTTGAAACATCATCCCTGCAGAGATTAGACTGGCCCCCACCTTGACATACTTTCACAAGGCCCTAGAGACCTGGTTTGCCAATGGGCTTGGGGAACCCAGAGTGGGATGGTGCCCATCAAAGTGGCTTGTTCGGTTGATTGTTGAAGGATAGGTGGTTATTGTTTTTACTGTTTGCATATTGGGTTTTTATTTTTTGTAAACTGCCCTGAGTCACCGAGAGCGAGTTTGAAAGTTTGAAAGTTTATTAGATTTCTATACCGCCCTTCTCCCAGGGGACTCGGGGCAGTGTACAGCCATATTAAAACACATACATTTATAAAATTTAAAACCAATTAAAATCAAATATATAAAATTTGGCCCTCAAATTAAAACACACATACGCCCATTTAAAATTCATATTAGGCCAGTTCGGCTTGCTGAAACAAAAGAGTCTTAAGGGCATGGCGAAAGGTACACAGGTCGGGGATCATACCAACCTCTAGGGGCAGCTCATTCCAGAGGGCAGGTGCCCCCACAGAGAAGGCTCTCCCCCTGGGTGTCGCCAGTCGGCATTGTTTGGCCGACGGCACCCTGAGGAGCCCCTCTCTATGGGAGCATATTGGCCGGTAGGAGGTTGTTGATGGCAGAAGGCGGTCTCATATATACCCCGGTCCTAAGCCATGGAGCGCTTTAAAGGTGGTGACCAACATCTTGAATCGCACTCGGAAGACCAACGGGAGCCAATGCAGCTCGCACAGGAGGGGTGTTACATGGGTGCGCCGAGTCGCACCCATAACCACCCATGCGGCCACATTCTGGACCAGCTGGAGCCTCCAAGTGCTCTTCAAGGGGAGCCCCATGTAGAGAGCATTGCAGTAGTCCAGACGGGATGTGACGAGGGCATGAGTGACCGTGCGCAGGGCATCCCGGTCCAGAAAGGGACGCAACTGGCGTATCAGGCGAACCCGATAGAAAGCTCCCCTGGCCAGGGCCGTCATGTGATCTTCCAAAGACAGCCATGCATCCAGGAGAACACCCAAGTTGCGAGCCCTCTCTGAGGGGGCCAAGATCTCGCCCCCAATAGTCAGCGATGGAACCAGCTGACTATACCAGGACGCCGGGAGCTATAGCCACTCAGTCTTGGAGGGGTTGAGTTTGAGCCTGTTTCTCCCCATCCAGAGTGGGTGGCCATATAAATTCTCTAAATAATTAAGTAAATAAGTGAGCAGCATGGTGGCCTAGAGGTGAAGACTCTCACCTCCCACTTAAAAGGTTGAGAGTTCAATCCTAGGAAGCGGCAGATATTTCTCTATCAGAGCGCAAGGAGAAAATATCTGCCCCAAACTCCATGTAGGTGTCAGGAAGGGCATCCGGCCAGTGAATGCTCAGCTCCATTCAGTCGTCTCGAATAAAAGGGTTGTAAAAAAAAGGAAAAAAAGGAAATAAGTGAGTAAATGGACGGGAAGAGAAGCAGGGGGACTGCTGCAGCATCCAAACAGTTGATCCTAAGGGTGAATGACCACAAGGACACTGCAGCAGCCTTAACTTCAAAATGAGGTCAGAGGTAGCTTGGGATGGGGTCTGTCATAACTTCAAACAGTCTCTAAGTAGCCAGTTGTAAGTTGGGGACTACTTATATTAACTCTCTAATTTTTGGATAACTTTGAAGATAGAGAAAAAGAAGAAGTTTATATCAGTATTAACTTGGCCGTTCCAGTTTGTCTGAAGCCAGCTACGACCACCATGGAATGATGATCTTCTGATTCCTAGACAAAATATTCCTCTCAGCAGGCTGAGATCCAAGTAGTCCAGCAACAGCCATTCACTGGGTGTCCAAGGAAAAGCTGCAGGAAACCCCTCGAAGGGGGCCGGATGAGGCTTACCTGGCGTTTCCTGGATTCTCTTCCACAAGGTTCCAACTTTCTTTTGGGATCCGAATCTCCCCAGCTGTGGCTTCTTACTTTCTTTTGTTTAAACAGAACTCTAAGCCTTCCCAACTGACTTTGAACTGTGAAGAGAGGAAAGGTGGTTGCGTACCCAAGGGCAGGATAGCAATCTGATGGCAGCCACTGTGAAGTGAAACGCAATTCAACGCCAGCAGTTACACCAAAAGTTTACTTTTATAAATAACAAAACTTTGCTAAAGAAAAACAATTCTGGTTTGCAGAAGCCTCCAAATGCAAGAAAGCCCCCAAGGCTATTCTGATGTAGACATGCTCAGACAACGGAATACCTTTAGGTGAATCATAAATATATTAATATATTATTTATTCTGGAACAACGTAGCAGGATGCTTAGGAAATGCAGCTGGGTCTCTTCTTAATGGTGCCAGTGAAATTGGCACTAGCCTGGTGAAACTGGAAAACAGTCCAACTTCCTAGGGGGAATATACATGTAATATGTATAAAATTAACGTAAACAATATATATATATATAAAAGTGGATTTATATAAGGATCCTTTTGTGGTACTTTGCTCAATTCTTTCTTGAAGCCCCTTTAGGTTTGTGTCTTCTGGCATCCAGCCGCTGTTGGAGAGGAAACAGAAAGAAGAAGAAGGTTTTCTCCTCTGATATTTTCCAAGGTAAAGTGCAGATGATCGCTTGGGAAAGCTAGTTTGGTGAATTAAATTCTGGCCAACTCAGGAGTGTGATGAACACTGATGGATTTTTTAGTAGCTGCGAAGTTATGAATGAACATGTGTTGGAAAGGGGCTTTAAGAGGAACCAAGACTTGGCTTGTTTCTGGGATTTGAATTGAGCGTTCCAGAGATCAGACTCACAGGCAGTAGCATCTTACAGGACTAGAACACAGAACGTGGAATAACAGGGTGGGAAAGGACCTTGGAGGTCTTCTAGCTCAACCCCCTGCCCAACCCCCCCCCCCCACAGCATTGACATACAGCATTTCCTTTTCCTCCTGGTCTTAAAAATTAACCGGGGCTTGACTTTTCAAACCATAAGTTGAATTTTCCCATAGCATCTAGCAAGCTCTTTAGAATCAAGTTAACACAAGCAAGGAAAAATTCTTGAAAATTATGTTTAAAACATAATTGTGTATGTGTCTTGTCTTTGTGTTTGTGTTTGTGCATGTGTCTTAAATCACTAATTAGTCTGAACGGTGGGTGGAGTGAGTGTATAAAAACACGCCTCCTGTGGAGCTAGCCTGCAGAATGCCATCCAGCCCCCTTTCTGGCCTGATGTGTTTTTGTAGGAAATGACCAGGCGGTGCCCGAGGGAGTGGTCAAGCACATCAGCAGTCTGGAGTCACTACGCACCCAAAAGAGACCCAAGTCAGCCTCCCTTTGAAGTCCATTGACCAGGGATGAAATCCAGCAGGTTCTGTCAGGTTCTGGAGAACCGGTAGCAGAAATTTTGAGCAGTTCAGAGAACCAGCAAATACCACCTCTGGCTGGCCCCCGACTGGGGTGGGAATGGAGATTTTGCAGTATCCTTCTCCCAGAAGTGGGAAGGAAATGGGGATTTTGTAGTATCCTTCACCTGGAGTGGGGTGGGAAAGGAGATTTTGCAGTATCCTTCCCCTGCCACGTCCACCAAGCCCACACCCACCAAGCCACACCACACCCACCAAGCCACGCCCACAGAACCAGTAGTAAAAAAATTTGGATTTCACCATTGCCATTGACTCTTACCTGGTGCCAGTTTGCCTTGACCATTACTTGATCAGATTCTTGTGTCTAGGTTGCATGGGATAAACTCACAGTGCTTTTGACCTCTATCCTGGCTCCTGATTTCCTGCACCTGACAGTTTCTGCTGAGTCCCCGCCAAAGACGAGCCGAGCCAAGCAGCCAGCGTCTTCAGAGTCAGGAAGAGGAAGATCATGAGGAAGCTTTCGGGACTTGGATCCTTCTTCATGCTTGACTGCCCCAACAACAGTTCTTGTGGCCAGAGTTCAGTTTGTCCTCACATCCTGAAGAGGCAGATTTCCCTGGTCATGGTAGCTTGACTGAACTCTCCACACCCTCACTGAGGACCCTGGTAAACTCGAGGGGGTCAGCTGAGGCACTCTGCAGTTTGGAAGCATTGTGGTTTTTTCTTGTCAAGGTGAGGCAACAACTTTTTCCCTGTGAAAGAGACACCCCTGTGGCTCCTCTGGCCCTTCCTTAGAAACAGTGAGCTTTTATTGCTTCATCAGGCAGCTTTGAAGGGGCTCCCCCCATGAAGCTTCACCAAAATGAAGAGCCCCTATCAAGTTTTGAATTTACATTTCTGCTTTTCCTTGAAATGTCTAAGCCATCAGTTTCCTTGAGGATTCCCCAAATTCACTTTGAATGCTGCTTTAGGCAAAATTTCTGAGTCAGACATATTTCGGCTAAACACCCATTTTCCCCTCTAGTATCCAGAGCAGGGGTCTCCAACCTTGGCAACTTTAAGCCTTGGTGGACTTCACCAAGCAAAGCTGGCTGGGGAATTCTGGGAGTTGAAGTCCTCCAAGGCTTAAAGTTGCCAAGGTTGGAGACCCCCGATCCAGAGCCGGGACCCCAGGCCAGGAAGGCCATGACAGCAGGAGAGAAGCAGATCTTTGGGGCGGTGGGTGCCCTTTTGGCCAGAGGATGCTCATCCAGAGTCGAGGACAAAGCTTCCCTGCTGACCGAAAGGAAGCCTTGCTTTCACTTCTGGGAAAGTTGCCTTTCAGCAGCGTGTTGGTTAAATATTTGCACAGTTCGTAAAGCTCTTGTTCTTTCTTTCAGGAAGGAAATGAGGAGGCTGCAGAGAAGAGAAAAGAAAAGAGCCCCCCTCCCCACACACACCCGCGATTCTTGTGTAGTTGTGCTCCTCAAGAACCTGGGCTTGGACCTGCCTTTCTTCTCTCCTGACTTCACACTCCGAGGACCCCTGCTGGAAACTTCACAATGCTGTGATTGACAAGATGCAAAATTAGGCCCTCTCCTCCCACGCCAACCTCCTCGCTTGCATCTAGAGTTACTTGCCGCTCGGGGCTCAGTGTGAAATTCCCCTCGCCGGAGCTCATTAAATGGGTCAGTGGCCCTTCCAGCTTCACAAAGGGCTGGTTTTGGCCATCCCATCCGACTCAGTCCCAGGATGTTGTGGAGTAAATGCTTCCAGATGGCTCACCTCAGCATCTCCAGAAGAGAACAGAGGACTAATGGTTCGCAGATCCCACCAGTTCTCATTGTTCACTCGGGGTGTGTGTGTGTGTGTGTGTGTGTGTGTGTGTGTGTGTGTGTTCAGGCTGGGGGGATGTGGGGAGGCTGAGACTGCCTGCCTCTGAAACCAATGGAGACAGAGGGGCCCACGGCTGGCCAGATGCCAGCTTTCCTGCAGGCTGTGTCTGTGGGGCAGCAAAGTCGGTTCCCACTGAGAGGGGTCAAAAGCTGTGGCCTCCCCCAGTGGCCGGGAGAAGATGCCTCCTGGCTTTGCAGGCAATGGCTGCTCTCAAAGAGGGCTTTCCTTCTGACTCGGCTACTGCTGCGCTTCCTGCCGGCTCCCAGAAGCCCTGGGAAGGGAAGGCCTTCAGCAGGGACTCAAGTTGGAAACGGCTCCTCTTCCAACACAAGAGACAACTGCAGAGGCAGATCAGGAGAGTCCAGAGGTTACTTGGCCTTGCCAACTTTGTTGAGCCAGAGAGCCAAGGAGAGATGGAGCCCTTGGAAGCTCCACTTCGTGGCTAGAGGAGCCCAGCGCCCGTGAGAAGTCTCTTCTCTGTGTTCACAACACCTTCACATTATCCTTAATATTATTTGTTTGTGTGACACTTTCTCCCCCATAAAGCGTCTTCTCTGAACCCTGCAATATTTAAATACTGGGAGTCACACTTGGCTGGTGAGTAGCTTCAATCTGGGATCTCTGAATTAAATGCAACACATAATCCAGGGATTCCCAACCTTAGCAACTTTAAGATGGGTGGACTTTAATTCCTATGCTGGCTGGGGAATCTGGGAATTGAAGTCCACCCATCTTAGAGATGCTAAGGTCGAGAAACACCTGTAGTCAATCTGAGGTCTCAGCTGGGGTCCTTTTTGGAGAAGAATGCTCTTGAGACAGTCCTTCATGCCTGCTATGAAACCACAGGCATCTTTGGGAGGAAAAAAAAATAAGGGTAACAAGAGGTGAAACAAAGGACTCAGTTTTCTGCCTCTCCAAGACCTCGGAAGTGAGCAACTGAATCTCCTTACAGGTTTGAGAGGAGGTCAGTCAGCAGCCATTGTATTGATATTTTCTTTTTTCCCCTCCACAAAGGTGTTCTGCGATACTAAGAAGATGGTGTTGGGTCAGGGAGTGGTCTTGGCTTTGCCCACGCTTTGGTGGCAAGTACTGTGAGGACTATGACCTGGGGATAGGGCACAGGGAGTTTGTTGTGCCCACTGCCGGTCAGCTTTTCTGGGTGCCACTGCAGATGTAAAAAGGAGCCGGTAAGTCCTAGAAGGCTACGAGATTTCCTGGGCAAGAGCTGAGCCTTGGCCACCATCTCTTTCCTGGCCTTTCCTGGCCTTGGCCACCACCTCTTTCCCAGTCATACTCGAGGGTGAGGTTGGAATGATGCAAAGCAGCTCCCAACTGAATTCCAGATGAGCTGCTGGAGAGGCTGCTTTGGATTTGACCTTTGGGACCCCCTGCTAAGCTCCCAACCATCCCTTCTTCTGGAAAGCGAAATACCATCAGCTGGCCAGGCCTTTGGCCATGGTGGAGGAATCAAAATAAATGAAATTACCTTTAATTGTGGCCATTAAGCTCCTGAGAATGTCAGCACGAAAAGCCACTTTTAAGCAGGCACCACAATGCCGCTTTATATTAGTCCTTGCTTCCTCCTCTCCTTTTCTTAGCCCTTAACCTCTTCCCTGCCCTGCTGCACACCTTTGTTGCTACAATGCTGTTCTCTTCCCCAAACGTGGGTAGGAAAGACACGATTTTTGTCATGAATTAAAATATAAATTTCCCCCCAAATGCCTTACTGTTAAATTTATAACTTACTAGGAGTTCATGGCAAGACAGGGCACTGCTTTTTATCATTTTCAACCCACGGAGAGAGCTCGCAACTTGGGTGTCCTCCTGGATGCATGGCTGTCTTTAGAAGAGCATATGACGGCTGTGGCCAGGGGGGCTTTTTATCAGGTTTGCCTGATACGCCAGTTGCGTCCCTTTCTGGATCGGGACTCCTTACGCACGGTCACTCAGGCACTCGTCACTTCCCCCCTGGACTACTGCAATGCTCTGTACATGGGGCTCCCCTTGGGGTGCACCCGGAAGCTCCAACTGGTCCAGAATGCAGCCGCGCGGGGGATTATGGGAGCGACGGGGTGCTCCCATTTGACACCCCTCCTGCGTGAGCTGCACTGGCTTCTGGTGGTCTTCTGGGTGTGCTTCAAGGTGTTGGTGGCTACCTTTAAAGCGCTCCATGGCTTAGGGCCTGAGTATCTATGAGACCGCCTTCTACCACCAATAGCCTCCCACCGGCCAGTATGCTCGCACAGAGAGGGTCTCCTCAGGTTGCCGTCAACCAGACAATGTCAGCTGGCGACCCCCAGGGGGAGAGCCTTCTCTGTGGTGGCACCCGCCCTTTGGAATGACCTACCCCCAGAGATACGTACGATCCCGGATCTCCGGACTTTTCGTCGGGCCCTTAAAACTCACTTATTTCATCATTCTGTGCTGGCTTGATCCCATCTTTCGGTTTTAATTCATAATTGATTTTATTGGGGTGTTTTTAAATTGTGGGCCAAAACTATTTAATATCTTTTTAAATTGTTTTAAATTTTGTATACTATGTTTTTACCTTGGCTGTTCACCGCCCTGAGTCCTGCTGGAGAAGGGCGGTATAAAAATCAAACCAAATAAATAAATAAATAAATAATTTTTCTCTACAACAACCCCAAGAGGCAAGTTGAATCGATAGAGTCTGACTGGTCCATGTTTACCCCATCAGCTTCTGTGGCTGTGAGATACGTGAACCTGGGTGTCTCCAGTGCTAGTCAACACCTTCACTTCTATTCCACACTGGTTCATGCTCAGAAGCCTCCTTACTTGTCAGAATGATCTTGGCAAACCACGGATTAAGCAGCAGCCAGCAATGTGCTGAATCTGCCAAAACAGCCAGTGCAATCTTGGGTTGCATCATCGGGGATAAAAGATTGAGATCATTCTTTTTTGAAGCTATTATGTGAAATAACTGTACTAAAATACATACATGCATGAGAAATGAATGGATAGCATACTGGTTAGTGCAACACCTTTGACTCGGGAGACTGAAGCTTGAACCCAGCAGGTATCTACCTTACCAGAAGGGCATCCTTGGACAAATAGCAATGGCGATAGCACTTAGACTTATATACCGCTTCATAGTGCCTTTACAGCCCACTCTAAGTGGTTTACAGAGTTAGCCTATTGCCCCCAACAATCTGGGTCCTCATTTTACAGAACTCGGAAGGATGGAAGGCTGAGTCAACCTTGATCGGTGAGATTTGAACTGCTGAACTGCAGCTAGCAGTCAGCTGAAGTAGCCTGCAGTACTGCAGTCTAACAACTGTGTCACCTCGGCTCTAATGCCTCTAACTTTTCATCTCCCTAGCACAAATATGAGAGTGGCTCAAACCAGGAGAGTCATGATGGCTCGGACAATCTGATGATAAACGGGCTATGGATGAGACAAGGGAACCTGGAATCGATGAATGCAATTACAATAGCAGACCTAATGAGAGGAGATATACGAACCATATATGAGATTTAAAGCCATTGTCCTGGATGAAAGCCGGGGCATCCAGAGGACATCAGCAAGATGGCACCCAAAGATGAGCTGCTGAGAGAACGCCTGAGGCCGCAGCAGATGTGGGAGGAAGATCAGGCAGAAGGCATGCCATGGCAAGACGAGAACCTGCCTGGAATGTACCATCGACAGATGGGTGAGATGGCAGATGTTGGGAAATGCTATCGGCGGCTGCAAAGGGCTGGATTAGAAGAGAACTGAGGCCCTGATCATAGCAGCACAAGAGCAGACACTAAGCACCTGATTCATGGAATCAGGGATCTACCACACTAGACTGGATCCAAGATGCAGACCATGCAGAGAGGCCTCAGAGACAGTCCAAGGTGCATACACTCTACGTACACAACCAAGTAGCTGGCATTGGGTACAGGAACATCTGTGGAGAATATGGGCTAGACCCTCCTGAGTTTAAATGGGAGAACCCACAGGAGATCATGGAGAATACGAAAGCTAAGATCCTGTGGGACTTCCAGATCCAGATCCAGGCAGGGAGGCACTGGCCAATCAACCAGATATTGTGGTAGTAGACAAGGCCCAGAAGACAGTGGAGGTGATGGACAGAGCAATGCCAAGTCAGCAGCTGCCCCTTTGAAAGACCCAAGGGGGGCTATTGGGGTCTCAGGGGAACCTCTTTCCAAGGGCAGATGCCCTCCAGGGGTCCCAAGAGATGACATGGTCTAACGGAAGGAACCCGAAGCATGCCAACCATGTCAGATTGGATCAGCAGGGCACTTATGATGGAGACAGGCCGCCCTTCAGAAAACCAGGCGCTCAGGTAATTAGGCTCATCACCTGGAAGTGAGAGGAACACGGCCAATTTTGTGATGCCTTTAAAGGAGAAAAAAAGAGAAGGTCCACTTTATTGGTATAGTAGGCATGCCTTGGATCTAAAATGTGTATTGTCTAACAAAAATTAAACACTTTTTCTCATAGCCATTCAACGGCACTCTTATTTTTTTATTTTTATTTTTTTACAAAATTGATTTTTAAAAATGAGCTACTCTCAAGAAATGTTATGAATCCAATAACATTTCAGATGATCCTTAAATCCCAAGGCAGGACTTGTAGCTGAAAGGCGTCATGTTTACATTGCCAGGAGAAAATTGTTTCGGTGGGTTGGGGGCAAAGGAAATTCTTTCTCAGATGGCCTAAAGGCGTTGCCAGTCACTTAGGACAGCAAAGGTGCTCACATTTCGGAGTTTAGAATCTGTGGAGACAGGAATGTGGCAAGGAACGGCAGGAGCTGTAAAGCAGGGCTGAGCCCCAGGGGTGGGAGGATGGTGGGCCAAGGGCCCCCAGTCTGCACAGGATCTCTTTTGAGCAGAGAAATCCCCCCTCCATTTCTGAAGAAGGTGGGGAAGTAGGGGTGCCCACTGGCCAGATGGACCCTGGGCCAACATCTCTGGAGCCCTCCGAGGTCAGCCTGTGACACAGCTGGGCCTCTGGCGAAGGCTCTCTGACACGTCGGCTGTCAAATGGAACCTATTAAAAGGGATTAGAAGCTTTTTCATCACTACCCCTGTGACACCATGATGGGCTGAAATTGCTGTAAAAACATGATTATTAAAAATGGGGCTATTAGTTTTGGAATGGACAGAAGCTCTTTTCTCATTTTCATTTCCAGTTGCTCAGGAGAACAGGCTCCTTTGGAAATGCAGCTGAACCTCCCCCCCCGCCCCCTCACCCCCCATGGAAAAACAGGGCTGGGGAGGGATGGAGGGTGAAGTTCTCAGAGAAAGTGGGGAAGGAACAGCTGCTTACTGGCGGTTACGGAAGCCAATGGATGGATTTAGAATCCGTTATGTATTTGTTTGCTCTGTACTCCAAATATCCCTTGCTTTTTGTCAGTTCTATGCCAGGATCCCAACTTGTGGGGCACAGCCGGTGTTGGCCAGTTTTCTTTTCCACGATTTGAGACCTACCCAAAGGCTGGGAATCCTCGAGGCACCATCTCTATAAGAAGCCCCCCCCCCAAAAATGTTGCTGTTTATGACTGGGTGTCATAAGTGGTTCCAAATTCAGGCAAAGCAATGTAAGTGTTGAATGAAAACTAATCCCTTCTTCCTCCACCGTTACTTTAGTTTCAGTAAGGATGTTTTAAGAAATGAAGTAGGAAAATAACCCTTGAAATGGGCTCTTTTGTTACCTGTATCTACGTCTCCACTACTGTTTGCCTGATACTTCTGCCAATAACTGGCAAGTCACAGAAGGGCCTCTGCTTCTTCTTCAAATGTCATGAGGACAAAAGTAGAAAAGACCAGTTTGTTAGTAAACGCTGATTGTACGCAGGTTAAGGATTAAACCTATGACCGTATAATGACTGTATGTGCTAAAATTGCACAAACCGGTTACTGGAAAAAAGGGTGCGATTAAGCTGGGAATATGTAATTCTTCATTTATGTGAAAAGCACGTATCCAGAGGCAATAAAAACTACTGAAACATTAATTCAAAGAAAACCTGAGCAAAGATTTTTCTGGATTTTGAAATTCATGTTGGTAGTCCTCGATTTACAACACTTCATTCAGTGACCATTTAAAAGTTAGAATGGCACTGAAAAAAGTGACTTATGACCATTTTCCACAGTTATGACCATTACAGTATCCCCATGATCATGTGATCAAAATTCGGGCGCTTGGCAACTGGTTCATATTTATGATGGTTGCAGAGTCCCGGGGTCACGTGATCCCTTTTTGCGACCTTCTGACAAGCAAAGTCAATGGGGAAGCCAGATTCGCTTAACAACCGTGTTACTAACTTTTCACTGTAGTGATTCACTTAACAACTGTGGCAAGAAAGGTTGTAAAATGGGGCAAAACTCACTTAACAAATGTCTCACTTAACAAGAGAAGTTTTGGGCTCAATTGTGGTCGTAAGTCAAGGACTACCTGTATCTGGAGCCCCTCAGAGGATTTGATTTCTCTTCAATTCTTCGTTATCCCATTGCATAGATTTCTTTGATGCTCTCAGGATTGGTTCCTGCCAGGATCCTGGAATAAAATTGCCACAATTCTTTTTTTTTTTTGGAATTTTTTTTTTAAACAAAACATAAAACAACCCTCATCCATTACAATTACAGAAAGTGTATCGATCGGTTACAAATCTTTTGTGCTTAATCCCATATCCAAAATTCTCTTATTTGACAATTTATTATATCCTTTTATATTATTATTCTCATTTACCAATTATTTAACAGTGGCTTATCTCCCGTAAAAAAACGTTTCATATATTTTATTATTACATTTATTTCATGTTTCATATTTCATTTCCATGCTTTATTATCTAGCCATTGATAAAATAAATCCCATATCAAGTAATATTATTTGTCTTCCTGTTCTCTAATTTCAAATGTCAAATTTGCTCATTTCAGCACATTCCAAAATTTTCTTAATAACTTCATCATCAGTAGGCATCTTCTCTCCTTTCCAATTTTTAGCAAATACAATTCTAGCTGCTGTTAAAACATTCACAATTAAGTATCTCAGTTCTCTATTATATGTTTGTGGTAAAATCCCTAATAAAAATATATCTGGTTTAAAGTCAATGTGTTTCTTTGTCATTGCCACAATTCTGACCGCTTTCTAAGGGGCTGCAGGAATAAGCTCAATCCTTCCGAAGTGCCAGTTGCTGGTCACGTGCTAAAGATCCGTCTACAGGGTTCCTCCTGGGGGTTTATTTTTAATAAACACTTTGAATTGGCTTATTTCCCTTAATTGAGATGATTTGAGCAATTTAGACCCAGCCATTTCAGACCATTGTTTCTATTTTCCCAGATGCTCTTTTTTGACACACTAGTAATTAGGAAATTCCTCATATAATTCTCCCTGGCCTGGTCACCTCCCTGAAAGTTTCTCCAAAAGTAGTTTGCAGTCCATAAAGTCCTTTTGGTACAGAGACTCCTGGAAACCTGCCTTTGAGTGATCAGAGAAGGAAAATTCTATTGCTTGCTTGACTAATATCTGAAAATAATACATAAATGCTCTTGAGAAACAAAACGTGTTGACAGTTCAATAAGCCTGATTTCTAGATAAGCATTGATAGGATTACAACATTATATTATCCTTCTTTTTTCAAACAAACAAAATACAGGTAACACTATTATTTTGTAGTCCAAACGTTTTCTAAAGTTTAAGGAATGGAAGGATTTTTCTGCAAGTGAAACAAAGCAAAACAAAACATCTGGAGCCCTGTTTTAGGCAAAATGGAAGGAGCTTAGTAACTGGAAAGAATCAGGAGATCTGAGGAAATGGCAAAGCAACCAAATATTTATTCATCTAAAATAAAGAAAATCAAGTGTCAACAGCATTCAAGTTTTGTTTTCAAACTGAATAAATCTCTCTGCTCTGGGTAGCCTCTACCTGGAAAGGTGGAGTTTTCTCTGGAGTAGAGGCTAGGCTAGAAGATGCCCAGGTCCTGGCCAATGGAGAAGATACCAAAATGCTCTCATCTCTTCAAAAATGAAAGCTGCCTGGGAAAGCTTAAAGAGGATGGGACACTTTAAAGAAAACCAGAACACCATGGCCTGTGCAGAAGTGAGCACATTCATATATAAATTTGTGCCCTGTACACTGCAAACACTCTCAATAATCTCACAGGGATGAGGTTTTGTCCTACAGCTAGTCTTAAATTAGGTGTTTCTGAGTCTTGATATGGAACATCAGAAATTGCTTGAGGTGTCTAATGGAAACTCTTGGAGAACACCAGCTACGAGGGAGTCACCCTTGCCTGAAGGGTCCCATAGGAGTGATGGAGGCCGCAATTCAGACGTTCCCTAAAGCAGAGGCTCAGCTGAATCTGGGATGGCCTTTCCTGAAAAGACCATTTCTGTGCCAGCTGTGAAACCCTCTACCTGCAGAAGTTCCCCACAAGGATGGATGATTGGACTTTAAAACCTGTCATATAGAAGATGAGACAGAGTTGTTCCACAAGAGAAGAGAAGAAAGTGGGCTTACATTTCAAGAAAGTAAAGTTTGATTAGATTTTAGAAAGAATTTCCTATAACTAAGGACTGTTCAATCGCAATAGCCCTTAGACTTATATACCGCTTCACAGTGCTTTACAGCCCTCACTAAGCGGTTTACAGAGTCAGCCTCTTGCCCCCAATAATCTGGCTCCTCCTTTTACCCACGTCAGAAAGATCATGGAAGGCTGAGTCAACCTCTTCTTATTAGGTCCTTTGCTTAATGACCCTAATTGGAGCTCAATTTTTTATTGCTAAGTGATGTGGTCATTGGGTGAAATTTTACCTGAAGTTGCACTCATTGTCCCAGGACTTCATGCTTTTTCATCCCCACCACACTCATTTCTCTTTGAACTGCTGCCATTTGCCTCCCTCCCTCCCTCCACTCTCTGCCCATTGAAGACTCATGGTCTGACGGTGGCTCTCTACTCAGCATTGGGAGGGCCAGATTTGGAATAGTGGGTTCAGCTCTTGGCACCCTATTTCTAGAAGGAGGCCAGTGAAGATGCCAGAGAGTCTTGAGGCTGAGCCCCATGGGGTTGAGGCTGAAGAAAAAGCACAATCACTTTTAATTCTTTGCAAAGCATTAATAGCTCTTTTAAAAGAAAGAAAAAGAAAGAGAAAAGCATGAACTTGTTTAAGTAACATCCTTTATGGGAGCGGCTACAGCTTAATTTGTTTCTACATCTAATATAAACATTTTTTTAAAAAAAAATCTTACTCTTCATAACAACTTCGGGGTCTTTTATTTATATTATTTCCAAGTTCCACAAAAAAAAGAGGAATATTTATCCAGGGCATTAAAATATCTTCCTGCGCTGATGTCTTTGGCAGAGGAACGAATGGTATGTTTGCTTTTCTGTGGGATAAATGCCCTTTTTGGCCCTTCACTCTTAGCGCAAATTAAACTATTGTTTAATTTTCAGTTCATCTTTTGAAAGCTAAATGTTCCGAGCACTGTTAATACTGGATTAATTTTTAAACTCACAAATCAATCTAGTTCTTTATATAAATATTTTACCAACCACATTATAAATATTGTGGCTGCTCAAAAAAGGGGAACCCTTCAATGGGCAGATCTTGAGAAGATTTGAGGGTCGTTCGGAAGAGAAAACCCATGTGGAAAAATGCTTCCTAACCAAATAATGCTGAACAAAAACCACAAATGGATGTTACACAGATGGACTAGAGAGAGGGAATGTCATCCTTTGACACACTAACATGCAACGAGAGATGCTTTTGGAGAATACAAGATGGTTGGGCACTTTTGAACCTCATCTGCTCAACCAATGGGTCCTTGGGGACTCTGTTTGTGGCTCCCCACTGTTATAAAGCAAGGAAGAAAGCACCTGCTTTGAAATAGCGCCCCCCCAATGATCAGTTACAATACAGGTGGACGTCTGTAAGCTATTAGTTTGGAAAACCTTTCTGTACTGGAAGGGGTGTCAGATAGATCGTTGTACTTTAAATACTTGGTTGGTTCATATGATGGATGTATATTATTAATGAATTAAATTCGTACATTGCCCGACTCCCAGCAGCCCCATGTGATTCACTTATAGATATCTGGTAAACTGTTATGAATCATTTTTACTGCAGCAGCTGTAAATTAAAAAAAAAATGAATCAGTCAATCCCAGATTCTTAGGCCTCCCTGTCTCCAATTTCCAGTTAAAACTCAGAGAAGTAAATCAGATTCTTTTGGGAGCATTTGGCTGCCTGCTGTATTGCTTCTAAACTTGCAACTTGGGAATAGCAAATCAGGTTTCTGCCGATGTCTCAGCATAGGTTGTGCATGTGCCAAAGGAATCCTTAATGTCATTTTCTGAAAGGAGCAGACACAATCACAATGGTTCTTCAATTTGGGTGCTTCTTCAACAGGGACCTTGGAGGTCTTTCTCACACATCAAAACTAGAGGTAGAACTAAGGCATGTAAAGCCAGAGGGATCTGGGAGGCTCGATAATCTTTCACTCTACAAACTCACGAAAGATACATCCATGGGTTGACTTATGCAAAGAATAAGAAACTGTACTGCATTGAGCAAGTGAACAACCAATAGTCAAGAGAAACTCCACTGTGAATGTTTGGGAAGAACCTAAGAAAATGACAGAGAAGAAAACAGAATGAGAGAAGCAATGATTTTATGGCTTCCAACCGTAAGAAAGTCCACTCAATGATCCTTTCACCTTTAGGAGGTTTAGTTTTTTGAGGATTGCTGACAATTTCTAAGCCTAGATGCACTGAAATAGGCTATTGAAATAGAAGGCTAAATCATATTTTGTCATTCTTCTCAGGCCAACAGGACATGGTACTGCTGGCTAATCCCTCCATTTAGATATTAACATATAGAGCCTTATTGTTCTCCCTTTCAGAGAAAGCATAGTAATTCCCTCAGCACGTGGTGGGAGCCTGTCGCATATTCAGGTCAGCCCTTCAGCTTCTGAAAGTCAGCTGCAGAGGGCAAGTTGCTTCTCCGGTCTTTCAGATTCTAGGGTTCTGGAGCAGCAGGTACAACTGAGTGACGCACAAAGAGCCCAAGTCTTCTAGCATCACCTAAAATCTTGTGGGATGAGAGTTGAACATCACTGACCAGAAAAAGGACCTTGGTGTCAAGTTGGGGAATCATAGACTCCTAGGGCTGGAAGGGTCCTCAGAGGTCTTCCTTGCCTGCCCAAGGCAAGAGTTCTTATACCATCCCGGACAAATGCTTGTCCGGTCTTTTCTTGAAAACCTCCAAAGAAGGTGACAAGAAGGACAAGAGTCAGCTGATGGTCAAGTGGCAAATTTATGCTGCGAGTCATTGAACAAAGAATTGGAATTTAAAAGTTCTGATTAAAATAATGGTTGTGACCACACCAAAAATTCTTAGGATAATTGTGGCCACTATCTCTTAGACTCTTTATTACAACTAGAAAATAAGAGCAAGGCTTTTTGAGCAAATCCAAGGTTTATGGAAGCTCTTGGCCTTGTCCTCCCCAAAGGCTGCTCCCTCCAGCTCCCTCCTGCAATGCCAAGAGTTTCAGGGTGAGGACGCTCCTGCTCAGTGTCCACATTACAGTATCCCAAGGTAGCTGTTGTCCAGCCTCCGCTTGAACACAAGGAAGAGGAACGACGGGTTCTCTCGCTTTATTGTTATCTGGACTCATATCCGGAGCAGAACTGTGAAGGTTCTAGGACAGGGAAGCTCTTCTGCTTCTTTCCATCATGCATCACTGCTAATTGTCCAAACTGGCTGCACAGGTTATGTTGATGGGCTCACATAGTCATGTATGAATATTTCATCAGACGACTGGGAAACTCAGTACTTCCCTTCAGAGCTTCAATTGGAATCCAAGCGGTGGATTTTGAAATGAAATTGCATAATTTACTCAGCTCTCAGTTTTCCCTCTATCATTTTTTTTTAATGCTTTTTACCCTGGAGATAGTTCATGCATCTGATGGCTTGCAATCCATCTATGTTTCTGCCATCCCACACAGAATTAGGGAAGGTTAGGTTGCAAAGGATCTGGGAGATCATTTTGCCCAATCTACCTCCCCAACAGTTGGCCATCTGGCTTCTCTTTATATATCTCAGGGAAGGAGAAACTGCCAATGTTCCAGGAAGCCTGTTCTATTGTTGACTGGCCCTAACCATTAGGAGATTATTTCCTTGTAATTTAAACACTTCATTTCTTGTCCTGACTCTGGAAATGACTCCAAACCATTTTGCGGATGTTTACATGACAGCCTTCAGACACAAGAAGGCAACGGGAATATCTGCCAGGATATTCCTGCCAAGATTTCTAGCTAGTTTTCCACCTTGCAGGCTCTGAATCATCTTGGTTGCTTCCTCAATGACATTTCCTAAATGGGATACTCTATAGTGGACACAGAGATGGTTTGACATTGCAAAGTCATAAGATGTTTTCTGCATCTTAATGCTTTATTTCTACTGAGGAAGTTTAGGATTGCCTTGATTTTATTACTTTTCGCAACTGCAGTGTTGGCTTATTAAAAAATTAATGAATGTAAATAATTTTACAACTGCCCAACCTGTATTTGCCACTCTAGGCAAGTAACATACCCTTGAATAACAGACTAAAACTAAAACAATTGTGCAATACAAGGCAGTACAAACTAGTCCAAAATTACATCATGTTCAGAATCCCCGACCATTTTCCAGATGGGTCAGACAACATCCTAACCTCAAGGATCTGCTTGCCTGAGACTCTTGCCTCGTTCTATGCCATGGTCATACAGGGACCACACTTAACAACCTGAGTCCTGAGGTTACAATGGCAACTGGGACTGCTGGGAGTTCCATCACTTAACGAAGTAGACACATGACTTCATACTTGACGAGCACATCATTTAGTGACTCCTGGCTCCAATTGCTTTCATAATCTGAGAACTACTGTCCTCTCTGGCACCATCTTCTGCCACCAATAGCCTCCCACCGACCAGTCCGTTCCCACAGAGAGGGTCTCCTCAGGGTGGCATCAGCCAAGTTATGTCGGCTGGTGACACCCAGGGGGAGGGCCTTCTCTGTGGGAGCCCCAGCCCTGTGGAATGAACTGCCCCCGGAAATACGTAAGATCTCTGACCTCTGTGTATTTCGCTGTGCCCTCAAGACCCTGCTGTTCTGCCAGGCCGGGCTATCAATGTAATGATTTTAAATTGGGGTATTTTAAATTTTTGGGGTTTTAAATCGGCCAAATCTATTTAATTATTTTAATTTTTAATTATTGTTGTGTCCTGTGTTTTTAAATTGGCTGTACACTGCCCTGAGTCCTTCGGGAGAAGGGCGTATAGAAATAAAATTATTATTATTATTATTATTATTATTATTATTATTATTATTATTATTATTATTATTATTACTATTATTATTATTATTATTATTATTATTATTATTATTATTATTATTATTTATTGGTTAATCTTTAGTGAGATTCACAGCCTTTGAGGCTGGTTAATAGCTCAGCAGCTCGAGTCCTAACCAAGGACCTAGGAACTGTTAAGGTATCGTCGGAGGATGTAAGCTGTTCCGAGTAAGGTGGTTTTTTGTAGAGTCAAAATGTTCAAGTCCGGCAATTTTAGAATTTCTAAATAGCGGGGTAGCCCTTTGGGTATTGCTCCGAGGGCTCCAATTACAATCGGGACAACACACGATTTCTTTTTCCACAGTCGCTCAACTTCAATTTGTAAGTCCCGGTACTTTGTGATTTTTTCTTGCTGCTTATCTTCAATTCGTGCATCACCAGGTATTGCAATGTCAATGAACCATACTTTTTTCTTTTCAACTATTGTTATGTCAGGTGTGTTGTGGACCAAGTGCCTGTCAGTCTGAATCCTAAAGTCCCACAAGATCTTGAGTTATTATTATTATTGTTGTTGTTGTTGTTGTTGTTATTGTTATTGTTATTGTTATTGTTATTGTTATTGTTATTGTTATTGTTATTGTTATTAAATCAGACAGGCAGAAGAAACACAAATGGTGGGAACCTCTTGATAGTCAAAGCAGAGCTTAGTTAAGTCAGGGAAACTAGCCATTTGGTAGGATTTCCTGGAAAGCAATTTTAGAGGGGAAGAAGATCCAAAGAGGCTATGAACATATGAAGAACAGTTAGAGGAACTGGGTTTAACTAGTCTAGTGAAAAGAAAGAGTGACATAATAGCAGACTTCCAATATTTGAGGGCTTGCCCCAAAGAAGAGTGGGTCAACCTATTCTCCAAAGTATATATGAAGGCAAGACAAGAAGCAGTGGATGGAAACTAATCAACCTAGAATTAAGAAGAAATTTCCTGACCATTAGAATAATTAACCAATGGAACAGCTGGCCTTCAGAAGTTGTGGGCACTCCATCAATGGAGGTTTTTAAGAAGACAGACACTTGTCTGAAATGTTATAGGGCAGTGCTGAAATCTAAAATTTGTTACTACCGGTTCTGTGGGCATGGCTTGATGGTGATGGTGGGGGTAATGTGAATGGGTGGGCGTGGCCAATTTTTTTTTTTTTACTTTTAAAACCAGTTTTTCTACAACCTCTTTGGTGAAGAAGTTGTAAAAAAATGCTTTCCAAAGGCTCTGACGATCCCAGCTGAGCCGCGTGATCGGCAGAGACTTTTTTTTAACTTTTAAAAGCATTTTTTGGGCTGAAGAGGTTGTAGAAAAAATGCTTTTAAAAGTAAAAAAAGAAAAAAGCCTCTGATGATTGTGTGGCTCAGCTGGGCATTGGTGGTGGTGGTGGTGGGCAGGGATTTTTGCTACTGGTTCTCCGAACCACCCGCCTCCATCGCTACTGGATCGGGCAATCCGGTCCGAACTGGGAGTATTTCACCCCTGGTATAGGGTCTCCTCCTTGAGCAGGGGGTTGGACTAGAAGACCTCCAAGTTCCCTTCCAATTCTGTTATTCTGAACAGTGCTGCAAGGCCTGGAGCAGTTAAATTCTTATGTTTTTCCACAAGCACATGTCGTTTGTGAACCCTCTTTGAGGCATTCTCCAGAGTAATCCCTTCCTTCTCTTGATCCCCCATTTCTTAGTCAAATAAACATCTCCCTCCTGCCTGGGTGACCTCTCTCTCTCCTCCCTTCACACAGCCCCTGCCTTGGGTCTCCAGGGCAGCTGACAGTTGACCTTCCCTGCTGAAGGATGTTTGGGGCTTTGCTGAGAGGTGATGACATTTTGCTCAGGACACTGAAATTGAGCAGCTGCTCCTGGCTGAGCTCTTGGACTCCAACCACACAGCCCGGATGGGTAAGAGAGCCTTTCCATTAACATTTATAGCTCTGTGATCATTAATGTTGGCGGAAGGTATGTCTGAATGGGACATCTTCAATGATAATTGGAAAGTAATCCTTCCAGGTCAGAAAGTCAGTATGGTGCAGGGGTTAAAGCACCAGGCTACAAACCAGCAGGCCATGAGTTCTAGTCCCTCTTAATACACAGAGACAGCTGGGCCAGTCACTTAACAAAATGACAGGCTGGAAGGGACCTTGGAGGCTTTCGAGTCCAACTCTCTGCTCAAGTAGGAAACCCTGTACCATTTCAGACAAATGGCTGTCCAATCTCTTTTTAAAAACCTCCAATGATGGAGTGCCCACAACTTCTGAAGGCCACCGGCTGATTGTTCTGTCAGGAAATTTCTCCTTAGTTCTAGGTTGATTGGTTTCCACCCATTGCTTCTTGTCTTCCAGGAAGGCCCCTGGAACCAAGAAGTCCAAAATATCCATGCCTTGCAAATGTGGGTGAGGAGCAATGGGGCTACTCTGTCCACTTCATCTCCTCCTTCCTGCTTGTTGAGCATGAACATCTAGAGGCATGGATGTGCCATCTTATTAGCGTTTCCCGTTATGCAGCAGATTCTGCTACCCAAGCACACAGAAATAACCTTAAGAAAGGATTTATGCAGGATCACTTGTAATTTGGGGCGGAGAAGCTTCTTTAACCAAAGAGACAATTTTTTAATGCTCAGTATTTGTCCACCAGACTGATACTCCACCAGAGTTGCCGCAGAACTTCCCTTCCACTTCTAGAGTTTTATGGCAGGCTTTTTTTTTTTTTAAAAAAAATTGATTTATATGCCGCCCTTCTCCGGAGACTCAGGGCGGCTTATAATGCGTTAAGCAATAGCCTTCATCCTTTTGTATATTTATATAAAGTCAGTTTATTGCCCCCAAACTGGGTCCTCAATTTACCTACCTTAGAAAGGATGGAAGGCTGAGTCAACCTTGAGCCTGGCGAGATTCGAACCTGCAGTAATTGCAGGCAGCTGGTCCAGCTTTAAACCTGGATCTCCACTCCTAATGAGCCCTGGTGGTGCAGTGGTTAGAATGCAGTATTGCAGGCTAATTCAGCTCACTGCCAGGAGTTGAGTCCTCACCGTCTCAAGGTTGACCCAGCCTTCCATCCTCCCAAGGTCAGTAAAATTAGGACCCAGATGGTTGGGATCAATACGCTGATTCTGTAAACTGCTCAGAGAGAGCTATAAAGCACTATAAAGCAGTATATAAGTCTAAGTACTACTGCTATTGCTATTGTGAGGTCTTCTCCAATACTACAATCGTTTTGATTCCTTTTTAAAAATTGATTTTACACTTTTTAACACTAGCAACCCCTAGTAGTTCTCAATAGTTGTAAGAAGCCTCCTGGAAACCTTTCCTTCTGCTGTGGTGTCCTGGGCAAAGGATTGTGGAAGAGGGGAGCTGGCTAAAAGCTGGAGGCTACACCGGATTCTCTGATCAGCCAGTCTCTGTTGTAACATCTCTCAGGCCAACAAGAGAAACAGTTCCTTGCTTTTTCTGGCTGTGGCTCTGTTGATCTGGGCCTCTTTTCTTTCTCTTTGGGGCCTCCTCCTCCTCCACCTCTTCCTCCCAGTAACCTCCACGAGAAGGAACAGAAAGAAACGTCTACAGATTGCAATCTTTCTGCCAACGTAGGTAAGAATGTTCATAAGCAATTGTTACTGGGTGGGAGGAAGGTAGAATTATATTTCACACCCAAATATGCACTCATGTAATTTAGAGTGGGGGGAGGAATCCTTGAAATGGGCAAATTACCACCGAGGAGGATGGAAGGGCCATTAGAAATGTGAGATTTCTTTGACAGTTTTTTTTAACCAGCTAAAGTGATCTAAGGTGTTTAACTTTGATTTATGACTAAATAAATATGGTTAAATAAAGGCAGTTTTCTCACTATTAAACTCAACTGTCACCTTTCACAGAAATGATAATGATGATTGCATTTCATGGCAAGGTTTGTGATGTTTCCAGATGATCTCAGCCATAAGTCAGTCCCCGTAATTTTGAGGTTTCGGGACTCAAGATAGCCTGGTTCTTGGTAGACTTGTGCAGAGGTGCCAGACTAAATAACAGAATAATAGAATAACAGATTTGGAAGGGATCTTGGAGATCTTCTAATCCAACCTCTTGCTCAAGCAGGAAACCCTATACCATTTCAGACAAATCGTTGTCCAATCTCTTCTTAAAAACCTCCAGTAATGGAGCATTCACCTACTTTTGGAGGCAAATCATTCCACTGATTAATTGTTCTCATTGTCAGGAATTTTCTCCTTAGTTTTAGGTTGCTTCTCTCCTTGATTAGTTACCATTAATTGTTTCTTGTCCTATTCTCTGGTGCTTTGGAAAATAGGTTGTCTCCCAAGATCTAAAGACAGCTGCTTAGATATTGGAACTCTATCATGTCACCCCTAGTCCTTCTTTTCTCTAGACTAGGCATACCAAATTCCTGCAACCATTCTTCATACATTTTAGCCTTCCAGGCTGGATCCTCAGTGTTGGAAACTGCTTGAATGGCCTTGACCCAGCTTAGCTGTGCTTGTTCAAACTCATTCCTGAATCTACAGCACATTTTAGGAAGCTTGAGTACCCTCCCTAGGATGGGGAGAGGAACCTCCAGGGATAGTTTTTGGGGTCAGTGTAAGTGTAACACTGTCTATGGTGAATAACAGGCAGGCAAGCACAGCCTTCAGTAGACCTTGGGGGGTGGAGGCAAGGAAGGCTGGAGCCCAGATAACAGGCCATTCCTAAGTAGAGATTAAGGAGCACAACTGGAAACGACTTCAATGGGGAAAAACATGGAGGTCAGCAGGAGATGTCAACATGGCTACTGCATGAAAAGAGGCATCCAGGAAATTCTTCAAGGTTGAACTTCCACCCTTTGCTCCTTGTCTTGTCCTCAGGTGATTTGGAGAATAGGTTGACTCCCTCTTCTTTCTGACAGCTCCTCAAGTATTGGAAGACTGCTTCCAATACTTTCCTGAGCCTTCTCTTTATTAGGCTAAACATACTGTAACTAGTCCCCTTAGCTGCTCACCATACGATTTAGCCCCCAATCTTCTTTCTTGCTCTTCTCTACAGTCTTTCCAGCGGGGCCCTGTTGATGTAGCCTAGGACTGCACTGACTTTTTTGGCAACTGCAGTGCATCCAGTTTTGGTCACCACATTACAAAAAAGATGTTGAGGCTTTGGAAAAAATGCAAAGAAGAGCAACTAAGATGATTAAGGGTCCGAAGACAAAAATATATGAAAAATGGTTGCTGGAATTGGGTCTGGCCAGTCTAGAGAAAAGAAGGACTGATAGTGATGACTTGACAGCAGTGTCCCAGTATTTGAGAGGCTGCCACAAAGAAGAGGGGGTCAACCTATTCTACAAAGCACCTGAAGACAGAACAAGAAACAATGGATGGAAACTAATCAAGGAGAGGCGTAACCTGGAATTGTGGAGAAACTTCCTAACAGTGAGGACAATTAACCAGTGGAACAGCTGGCCTCCAGAAATCGTGGGCGCTCCATCACTGGAGGTTTTTAAGAAAAAACTGGATATCCACCTATCTAAAATATTGTAGGGATGTCTAACCTTTTCTGAACCGAGTGCCCAAAGCACGCGTGCATGTGTACAAATGTGCATGCATGCCCCCGAACCTCCAAAATGTAAGGCGTGCAGCCCCTGTGCATGTGCCCCACCCCCTGCAAAAGTATGCCCCCACCACACATGCCCCACCCCCAGCGCATGCGGGCAGAGACGTGAAGACCAGCTGGTCGGCGGGAGGTGTGCATGCATGCACAGCAGAGCTGAACTGGGGCGACAGCCCATGTGCCATCAGAGAGGCATACCATAGGGTTGCCATCACGGTTATGGGGTCTTCTGCTTGAGCAGGGGATTCGACTAGAAGACTTCCAAGGTCTTTTCAGCTCTACTCTGATTGATTGATTGATTGATTGACTATTGGCTGATACTTAAGTGGTTGTCCACCAGGACTCATAAATCCTTCCCACAGTTACTACTGTTGATCCAGGTACCTATGCATTTTGTGCAGGACTTTATATTTTTCACCACTGAACTGCATTTTGTTAGATGGGGTCCAATTCTCAAGTCTGTCAAATTCCTTCTGAATCTTGAGTCTATCTTACAAAGTGTTGGCAGTTTCCCTTAGCTTGGTGTCATCCGCAAATTTGATGAGTTCCCCTTCTATCCCTGTTAGATCAGGCGCAGGAACAGAAGACGTGACCAGCTCGATACATTTAATAACTTTATTAGTTACAAAGTAACAAGACAAGACTTCTGGCGCGCTGCCGGAGCTCTCCTTATATTCGCTCCCGGCAGACGCACCGCCCCTTGACAGGGATTCAAATCTCCCGCCCAATTGCTAGCAGCCAATCAGGGCGGATGTCCTTATAAGGACATAACACTCCTCCCCCCTTAGTCCGAACTGTCAAATCTCGTCCACAAAAGTCACGTAATCGCGCAGGTACGTAGGACGCCTCGGCACCCTAGCTGACCTGCGCAGTCTCACTCCTTCTCCGTCTCCGGCCTGGATGGACGGGGCTCCTTCGTCTCCTGGTTCCCTCTCCGGAACTGGGCTCGGTTCGGCTGTCGAGTGAGCGGGGTCACCCCCAGCGCCTCCGGCCGGACCGCAGACCTTGGATGGCTGGTTCTGGTGGTCTTCCTCCTGGCCTGTGGATCTATCGCCTCGTCTCGGTTGCTCGGTTCCGACCCGGGAAGAGCGTCTGAGTCTCGGTAAGTCTGTCGCTCGCTCCTCCCTGGTCTCCCGGGCGCTGCGGTTTGGTTGCGATCCGGCCTGCTGCCGGTTGGGTGGTGGTTCCGCTCGGTGCCCTCGGGTCCGGTCCGCCGGCTGCGGGTGATGCTGGCTTGCATTGTGCTGTCCGACCTCGCAGGGGCGGCGTTGGTCCCCTCGGTTGGGCTGGCGTTGGTCTACCCCGTCTGGTTGGTGGTGGTCGACCTGGTCGGGGTGTTGTTGCGGGACTACCTCTGTGGGGCGGCGGAGGTCTCCCCTGCCGGGGTAGTGTAGGTCTCCCTGGCCGGGTTGTTGTCGGCTTTCCCTTACCCCTAGTCCCTGGTCTACCGTTGGGTGGTGCCTGGGGTCATCCGGGTCGGGTTGTTGTTCCCTGGCTGTCTTCTGCGATGGGCGGGGGTCCCTCTCGCCGGGGAGTCGTGTGCCACCCTCGCCCATGGGTGGTGGGTTTCCCTTCTTGGCTGGGTCCCGGTCTACTCGCCTGGAACTGCGGTCTCCCTGGCCGGGCTGGCGTAGGCTGCCGTCACTGGTGGGGTGCGCTGCTCCTCCTCTGGGCAGGTACCGGTCTACTTGCGGGCTGGGTTGGTGGTCCCTGGCCCTGTTGTGCCCGGTGCCCACCTGGCTGGGTTGCTGCTGCCATCCCCCGTGCGGTTGGCCCCGGTCTACCTCGCTGGACTGCCGACGTGACAGTACCTGGTAGTGAGCTGGGCCGACCTCGTCGGGATGGCGTTGCTCTGCCTCGCAGGGGTGTGGTAGGCCTACCTCGTCGGGGTGTTGTAGGCCTACCTCGCCGGGGTGTTGTAGGCCTACCTCGTCTGGGTGTGGTAGGTCTACCTCACCGGGGTGTTGTAGGCCTACCTCGTCTGGGTGTTGTAGGCCTCCCTCGTCAGGCTGGTTTTCGTGTGCTCCCCCCCACCTTTTCCGGAGTTGGTCGATGTGACGTCTACAGATCTGTCCATCTTCCAACTCGACGGTGTAGGATTTGGGGCCAGTTGTGCTGGCAATCTTCCCCTTCAGCCACTTAGGAGAGCCGTTGAAATTCAGCGCGAAAACTGAATCTCCCTTGCTGAAGGCGCGAAGCGGGCGGCTGGCGGTTGCGGTCACTTCCGGGCTGTATTGGGGGTGCAGCCGGTCCAAGGGTGACCTCAACCTTCTGCCCATCAGCAGTTTGGCCGGGCTCTTGTGGGTGGTGGCATGTGGCGTGATGTGCTGGGTGAGGAGGAAGTTATCAATGCGTTCTTGCCAGTCTCCCGGGCCCATCTTGATGAGGGCTTCTTTGGTCAGTCTGACCATACGTTCCGCTTGTCCGTTTCCGGCCGGCCTGTAGGGGGCGGATAGGGCGTGGCGGATGCCCAGTCCTGCCAGGAAGGATTCCATGGCCAGGGATGTGAGCTGGGGGCCGTTGTCCGAGACTAGCACGTCCGGAAGTCCATGTGTGGCGAACAGACGGCGCAGGGCTCGGATCGTCGCTTCTGTTGTGGTAGATGCCATGGGTATCACCTCGAGCCACTTGGAGAAGGCATCTACCACGATGAGGAGGTGTCGCCCCTGCATCGGACCCGCGAAGTCGATGTGGATTCTCGACCAGGGGTTGCTGGAGGTCTCCCACTTTGTGACTTCGGATTGCGGTGGCGCTGGGCGAACTTCTTGGCACGGGTCACATCTGGAGACCCATTGCTCAATGTCTCTGTCCATGGAGGGCCACCAGACGTAACTCCGTGCCAGGGCCTTCATGCGGACGATGCCCGGATGCCCTTTGTGCAGAGTCTCTAGCGTCCGCCGTTGCAGAGTGCTTGGGATCAGCACTCTGTCTCCCCATAGCAGACAGCCCTTTATGGTGGACAGCTCCTTCTGTTTCCTGGCGAACGGGCTGAACTTCTCCTCTGGCTTTTCCGATGGCCACCCTCTGAGGATCCAGGACTTCACTTGACGGAGTGTGGGGTCCTTTTGGGTGTGAACGGCCACATCTGCGGATGACACTGGACAGCTGGCGTCGTCATCAATATGGAATAGGTGGACCGTGGGGGCTGGGTCTTCGACTGGATTTTTCGACGGGCATCTGCTGAGCGCGTCGGCGTTTCCTATGGCTGTGCCTGGCTGGTGCACGAGCCGGTAGGAGTAGCCGGCTAGGAAAATGGCCCATCTCGTCATCCGTGGAGACATGAAGGTCGGGGTGGGTTGGTCGCCTGCGAGGAGTCCCAGGAGTGGCTTGTGGTCGGTGACTATGGTGAAGCGTCTTCCGTAGAGGTATTCGTGGAAGCGCTTCACTCCAGCCACGATGGCCAGGGCTTCTTTGTCCAGCTGAGTGTAGTTCCGTTCTGCGCCAGACATGGTCTTTGAGAAGTAGGCGATGGGGGCTTCCGTGCCGTTGGGCAGTTCGTGGCTGAGGACTGCCCCCACCCCATATGGCGACGCATCACAGGTCAGCTTGATGGACAGCGTCTCACTGTATTGAATGAGGACGCTTTTGGACGTCAATAGTCCCTTGATGGCCCGGAACGCTGCTTCCTCTTCCTGGCCCCACTTCCAGGCAGCCGATTTCCCCAGCAGGCGGTGGAGTGGCTCAGCAACTGTGGCTTTCTGTTTTAAGAAAATGGCATAGAAGTTGAGCAACCCAAGGAAAGCCTGAAGCTCCGTTTTGTTTTTTGGGCTTGGAGCTTCATGGATTGCTTCCACTTTTGATTTGGTGGGGTGGATGCCTGTGCTATCAATGAGGTAGCCCAGGAACTCGACTTCCTGTACTCCTATGATGCACTTGTCCCGCCTGACCCTCAAGCCCTTGGCCTTGAATCGCTGCAGGACAAGCCTGAGCCTTTCAAGGAGTTGAGCTCTTGAGTCACCGGAGATGAGCACATCGTCGAAGTAAGGCACCACCCCTGGAACGCCTTGGAGAAGGCGTTCCATCATAGATTGGAAGATGCCGGGGGCTGCGCTGACTCCAAATTGGAGGCGGTTACATTTGAATGCCCCCCTGTGCGTGACAATTGTTTGAGCCTCTGCCGTTTTTTCATCCACTGGCAGTTGCTGGTAAGCCTGGGCCAGGTCCAGTTTCGCGAAAATTGATCCCGATCCCAGGGAATGCAGCAGGTGTTGCACCACTGGGACTGGGTATGCGCTCTGTGCCAATGCCTTGTTGATGGTACAACGGTAGTCAGCGCAGATGCGCACAGACCCATCATGCTTCAGTGGGGTCACAATGGGGGTTTCCCATGAGGCATGATCGATCGGTTCCAGGACGCCCTGGGCGATCAGCTTATCCAGCTGTTCATCTACTTTAGGCCGCAGGGCAAATGGAACTCGGCGGGGCTTAAGCCTAATTGGGGTGATTCCCTTGTCCAGATTAAAGGAAATTGGCCTCCCCACAAATTTCCCCAGTTTACCATCGAAGACTTCCTTGAACTCTTCGATGATGGTGTCGAGTTCGTCCCTGTGGATCTCGTGGATACCCTGAATTGAAAGTCCCAGCGGCTTAAACCACTCCACGCCTAACAAGTTCGGTCGGCTGTGCTCCACGATGGTGATGGGCAGCTTTCCGTTGAAGTCATTGTACTTCACGTGGATGGTGGCTCTGCCCAGGATTTCGACGGGGTTTCCATTGAAGTCCACAAGCCTCGCCTTCGAGGTTTTCAGCTGGGTCTTTTTGTAGGAGGGCTTCAGCTGCTGTAGGTGCTGCCAGTCCATGATGGAGTAGGCGGATCCGGAGTCTACCTCCATCTTGCACGGTGCCCCCTCTGCTATCAGCGTCACGTGGAACTTGGTGGTCCCCTCGTCGCTTGTGTGTGCGATGGTGGTCTGGTGCACTGTTTTATTTCGGGGATATTCCTCCTCCCCGCGCCGGGACTGGTTTGAGGACCGTTTGGATGTCCTCTGGTTGTCTTTGCGATTCTCCCGGAATCGTGGTCTGGTTGGTTCCGGGGCTGGATCTGTGGCTCTGCAGGCCTCGGCGATGTGCCCTCTCTTCAGGCATCGGCGGCAGGTCGCGTCCCTCCATCTGCAGGTTGCCCTGGGGTGGTCGCCTCTGCAGCTGCCGCATCATTCTCCCCGGTCGCCATGCTGTGGGTTTTCCCGCCTGGGGGGGCGGGAAACCTTGTGAACGGCCCTTTCCTCATCAGACTCGGATTGTGTGGTTGAGTCGTCTGAGGAGGTCAGGCCCGACTTGTGGATCTTGTGGATCCCTCTAGCTTTCACCATCGCGGCGGCTGCCTTCTCGGATGTTTCAGCCGCTGTTGCTTCGTCGAGGACGTCTTTGAGTGGGATCCTCTTCTGGCTGAGGAACTTCTTCTGCAGCCCCACGTCTCGCATTCCAAACACAACGCGGTCTCGGATGGCATTCTCCACGTTGTCGAATTCGCAGTTGGCAGCGATTTGGCGAAGCGCTGCCACGAATTCCTTGATGGATTCACCTTCCCGCTGGTTTCTTTGCTGGAAGGTGAACCTGTTTGCGATGGGGGTGCCTGTAGGTGCGTAGTGCTCCTGTAGGACTTCCTGCAGGTCGTTCCAGGACATCTCCTCAATGTCCCTGGGTGCCACGAGGTCAATCGCCATCTCTAGGACGTCCGCTCTGCAGTGAGCCAGGAAGAGGGCTCTTTTCCGCTCATCGTCGAGGTTCTGGTAGCCATTACCTCGCAGGAACTGCCGGAACCGGACCATGTACGACCTCCACTTCTCTCTGGATGGGTCGAATGGGTTCAGCGCGGTCATCGGGGCTTGCGGAGTTGCCATTCTGAGAGTCGCTGTGTGGTAGTGACTTCAGCTCGGTGGGCGATCGTGCCGTGAGTCTTTCTCAGGTTCTCTTCTCTAGTCCTTCGTCGCCAGTGTTAGATCAGGCGCAGGAACAGAAGACGTGACCAGCTCGATACATTTAATAACTTTATTAGTTACAAAGTAACAAGACAAGACTCCTGGCGCGCTGCCGGAGCTCTCCTTATATTCGCTCCCGGCAGACACACCGCCCCTTGACAGGGATTCAAATCTCCCGCCCGATTGCTAGCAGCCAATCAGGGCGGATGTCCTTATAAGGACATAACAATCCCCTCATCTAATAATTTATGAAAATGTTGAACAGCGCCAGGCCCAAAACAGACCTTGGGATATCCCACTGCATGCTTCCTTCCTTGTAGATGCAGTTCCATTGAGGACAATCTGCTAAGTGTGGTTGGTCAGCCAACTGCAAACCCATCTGGTGCAGATGCTGCCTATCCCATATTGTTCTAGGTTTTCAGAGGTGGGTTTCAGCAGGTTTTGACCAGTTCTGGAGAACCGGTAGCGGAAATTTTGAGTAGTTTGGAGAACCGGTAATAAAAATTCTGATTAGCCCCTCCCCCATCTATTCTCTGCCTCCCAAGTCCCAGCTGATCGGGAGGAAATGGGGATTTTGCAGTAACCTTCCCCTGGATTGGGGAGGGAATGGAGATTTTACAGTATCCTTCCCCTGCCACGCCCACCAAGCCATGTCACGCCCACCAAGCCCACAGAACCAGTAATAAAATTTTTTGAAACCCAACACTGTAGCTTACCAAGAAGTAGGTTGAGATCTACTTTGTCAAATGTCTTAATGAAGTCCAAGTATACAATGTCCACAGCGTTTCCTGGATCCATTAATTTCATCACTTTATCAAAGAAGGATATAAGATCATGTCTGGCATGATCTGTTTTGAACAAACCCATGCTGACTTCCAGTAATCACCTTGTTCGTTTGTAAATGCTCACAAATCAGTTGCTTATCTTTTCCAGGATTTTCCTAGGTATTTATGTTGAGCTGATTGGCCTATAATTTCCTGGATCCATTCTCCCCACTTTTTGAAATTGGAAGCACACCAGTGCTTCCTGGGAAGTGTCCTCTTGCCATGCAGCCTTCTTTACCCTCAGGCACAATTCAAAGTTGCCATAAAAATGATGTCTTCCTTCTCCTGGGACCGTGGAATTGGGTACACCTGCATACCTCTCTATTTGCAGGGTTTTTTTTCAACAATAAGATCTTTCTTCTTTTCCCAAAAAATTATTTCCTTTTTGGAAGCCAGGATGGTTACTGGGGTGGGAAACCAACCCACCACAATTTCTTCCATTCCTGAAGTGCTGCCAAACATGAGTTTTTCTCCTGTACAGGATATTTGGGAAGAAGTAGGATAGGGTGCAGGGTAGTGGGACAGCTGAGAAATGGACTCTCCTCTTGAGGGAGGGTTGTCAGCGGTTTTCACATCAGGTCAGATAAAGAATGAGGACAGGGTGATGTTTAGCCAATATTCTTTCAATTGACCGAAAACAGCTAGGCAGGGAAGAAGCTCTGGGAGACAAACGACCCCACTTTCCACTTTAACCTCTTCCCTAAATTCCCCTGAATTAGCGCTAGCAAAATCCAGCAAAATCTTTGATGTATTGTACAAACTCAGGAAATGGGATGATTCAGCCACTGAGTCATTGTCCAAAACATTCTTACTTTACAAGAGTAGTTTGAAAGCAAAGTTGTCATTACATCACCTTTGAACCAGGCTAGAAAAGGAAAGGGAAAGGTAGCAACGGGCCCAGGTGTGTGAGAAGCGGTCAGAGGTTGCTTCTCTTCTGTGCAAAGAAAAGCCTTGAGTAAAGCTGAGGTATGCTCACCTGGCACATTCACCTGCAGTTGCCATAGCAACTTGGGACAAAGGCACAGAACAAAGTGACAGACTGGGGAAGAGAGGAAGCAAAGTCAGCCAAATGTGTGCCATTCTGGTTCTCTCCAAGATAGGTTGTAGGTTTCTTTCCCTCTTGGGAGGATAATGCAGGACAGGGATCAGGCCATTTTCAGTGGGGAAGGTGCACAGAGTTTAGAAACCTGGATTTTAAAAGGCCACTGATAGGGTGGGGTGATGTGATGATATAGCAGAATAAGAGAGCTGGAAGGGACCTTGGAGGTCTTCTAGTCCAACCCCCTGCTTAGGCAGGAAACCCTACACCACTTCAAACAAATGGTTATCCAACATCTTCTTAAAAACCTCCAGTGTTGGAGCAGCCACAACTTCTGGAGGAAGTTGTTGCACTGATTAATTCTTCTAACTGTCAAGAAATTTCTCCTTAGTTCTAGGTTGCTTCTCTCCTTGGTTAGTTTCCATCCGTTGCTTCTTGCCTTGCCTTCTGGTGCTTTGGAAAATAGGTTGACCCCCTCTTCTTTGTGGTAGCCCCTGAGATATTGGAATACTACTATCGTGTCACCAGAGGTGGGTTTCAGCAGGTTCTGACCAATTCTGGAGAACCAGTAGCGGAAATTTTGAGTAGTTCGGAGAACCGGTAAATACCACCTCTGGCTAGCCCGACACCCATTTATTCTCTGCCTTCTGAGTCCCAGCTGATTGGGAGGAAATGGGGATTTTGCAGTATCCTTCCCCTGGAGTGGGGTGGGAATGGAGATTTTACAGTATCCTTCCCCTGCCATGCCCACCAAGCCACACCCACAGAACCGGTAGTAACATTTTTTGAAACCCACCACTGCATGTCACCCCTTCTTTTCACTAGACTAGACTTCTATATATCATCAGAGGAAACAGACCTACGTTTTCCCCACCTAAAATTAACTTAATTAAGCCTGCTTAAAAGCTGAGTTGGCTGTGTGTCTCCCGTGTGTCGTGGTTGGTCGAAGGCCGGTTCCCAGCCCTTGTCTTCCATCCACCCAGGATGGTGGATTCTCCAAGATGCCCAGGGAGTTGGGCTTCCCAGGACTATTACTGGAAGGCAGCCCAAGTTTGCTGTAGCTGCGGGAGAACCTGAGTTTGGCTTGCAAGCAATGCAAGTCCTGGGAAGCAGAACTCGAAGGTCTAGTGGATAACAGGTAAGATGTAGTCAGGCAGGAAGGATAATCTTTTCACATTTTAAGTAGCAAGTTTCTTAGGTGTGGTTTAGATCAGGGTCTCCAACCTTGGCAACTTTAAGCCTGGAAGGACTTCAACTCCCAGAATTCCCCAGTCAGCAAAGCTTAAAGTTGCCAAAGTTGGAGACTCCTGGTTTAGATGATATAACAATTATGGCTCAATCATTGGCTCAAAATTTGTCCTCAGTTAGTACCTATCCATGGGGACAGAAATCACAAGTGGGTGTCACAAGGTTCAATCATGGATCTGGGCCTGCCACTCTTTTTTTTTTTAAATATAACTTTATTAAATTTCAAAAACTGCTAAAAAGCAAGGAAAGAAAGCAAGAAAAGGGAAAACATGAACAAAGATATTGAAAAAGAGTAAATTCTAACGTTCTTCAGGATAGATGCAGTGGTGGGATTCAGCCAGTTCGTACCACTTCGGGAGAACCGGTTTCTAAGCAGTTTGGTGAACTGGTTGGTGGAAGAAATCATTAGGGCAGAGAACCGGTTGTTAAATTATTTGAATCCCACCACTGGATAGATGCATATAAAGAAGACTCGTATTAAATGAAATTATTAAACAAAAATAAAAATGTTACATATAAAACATGCATAGAAAATGAAAGCAATACATTTCTATAATTCAAACAGAGCTAGTCATTAAATCCCCAATCAGAGTTTCATTTCTATTTTTCCCAAGCAAGAAGTCCAAAAGTGATTTCCAGAGGGAAGCAAAATAGACACATTTTTGATTTTCATCAAAGTGGTCAATTTTGCCATCTCGGCCAGCTCCATTAATTCCCCAATCCATTCCTCCATTATCGAGGTTTGCAAACATTTCCACCCCTGGGCATGTGGAAGCCTTGCTGCTGTTTTCATGTATGAGAACAAAGTCCCACGTTTCCTCTCCATCTCTCACCCTGTCATATCTAAAAGAAAAACCTCTGGTTTTAGTTGCACATCGATTTTTGACACCTTCTAAATCAAAGTACATATTTGGTCCCAATATTTCTTAGTGCTCTTACACGTCCACCAAAGGTGATAAGAGATTCTTTCACAATGCTTAAATTTCCAACACTGATATGACATTCCCTCGTATATCTTTGACAATTTATCAGGTGTTAAATACCAATGATATGTCATTTTATAAAAAATACTCTCAAATTATAACTCAGTGTAAACATCAATCTTTTAGTCTACATGTTTTCTCATTGATCAAGCGTAATATTATATCCCAAGTGATTTGTGCATTTAATCATACAATCCTTAACATATTTGTCCTCCTGATTAAGTTTTGATCACAATTGATATAACTTAGCAATGTTCATGATTAGAACATTAGTCCCTTTCAAAATTCATCTATTTATTTATTTATTTATTTATTTATTTATTTATTTATTTATTTATTTATTTATTTATTTATTATCAAATTTCTATACCGACCTACTCCCGGAGGACTCAGGGCGGTGAACAGCCAAGATAAAATACAGATAATACAAACATTAAAAATCCATTTAAATTATTAAATATTTTGGCCGAAAACAAATTTGAAACACCCAATTTGTAAAACAGATTAAATGATTTAAAAATTTAAAAGGGAGAGTTAGGCCAGGCCAGCCTGCTGAAATAAAAATGTTTTGAGAGCACGACGAAACGTGCGCAGATCCGGGATCCTCCGTATCTCCGGGGGGAGCTCGTTCCAGATGGTAGGTGCCCCCACAGAGAAGGCTCTCCCCCTGGGGGCTGCCAGTCGACACTGTTTGGCCGACGGCACCCTGAGAAGCTCCTCTCTATGGGAGCGTACTGGTCGGTGAGAGGCTATTGGTAGCAGAAGTTATGAAAGCAAAGTTATATTTTTCTAATCACTTGGATGAGAAGGTGGAGGAAATGCTAATTATATTTTCAGGGGATCCAAAAATAAAAACCGAAACAATGCCAGTCAGTGAAATGGGGTTGCTTGTTTGGTCTGGTGTGATCCACCAACCTACAGCTATTTCTCCTCAGTTTACCAGATTCCCTTTGATCTCCCTCTTCTCCCAAGAGGATATAACCTGTCAGGCATCAGGTACAAAAGGAACATCTTACAAAAACAGTCCATTTGATGATGAGTGCAATGGGACAGAAAGTTTATTCTGATCTCTGTTGGAAAAGAAAAGACACTCACAAGAGAAACAAGGGGAAACAGGGACATAAAAAGTTTTTTTTTTCATTACGTCAAAGCACGATGGTACATTTTTTTAAAAAAACAACACTTCAGTCAACAAGGAAAGGTGGAGGGGGTGCTCAGAGTCTCTCTCTGCAGGTCTTCTAGCATTGGGCACGCCTCAAAAGAGGAGCCACATTGCTTAATGCAGGGTCTATCTTGGTAGATTTGTGTCACTCAATAAATAATACAACTGAAATCCTAGTAAAAACCACAGAGTAACACAGCCGCAGGACTAAGGCTGAACAGACGTTTGTTTTCCAAATAGAGTCAGACAAGCAGCCTCCCCCTTGGCTCTTCAGAAAGGAGGGGACAGGTGTAAGAAACCCACAAGGGCCAATTTCAGCCCCAGAGCAAAGATGGGGCAGGCCCAGAGGCTTTGTCTATTACAAAGGGACACTAATCAGATGTTGTGGAAGATGGCAACTTTTAAAGAACTCTGTGTGGTGAAGGAACAGTCAATATCAAAATAGCAATAGCACTTAGATTTATATACCGCTTTGTGGTGCTTTACAGCTCACTCTAAGCGGTTTGCAGAGTCAGCCTATGGCCCCCAACAATCTGGGTCCTCATTTTACTCACCTCGGAAGGATGGAAGGCTGAGTCAACCTTGAGCCTGGTGAGGATCAAACTCCTGGAGTGAGCAGTGAGTTAGCCTGCAATCCTGCATTCTAACCATTGCACCATCATGGCTTTTCTCGAACAAACCTGGATTTCGCTGCAAAAGAGCTGAGCTGGAGTTCATTGAGGGGGTTTGCTGACAACTCCCCCCCCCCCTTGAACCATTAGCCTTCCAGTTGCCTTTTCATTTGGTCTAGCTTGTTTTCTCAGCTCACCTGGTTTAATGGGGAAGGATTTCTACGCCCATTTTTTAGCAAGAGGAGATATGGGAAGAATTCAGCCCAGGAAAAACCTAACAGATGCCTTTGCCTCCCAAAAGAGCCTTGGTGGCGCAGCAGACTAAAGCACTGTTAAGTAACACCAGCTGCCTGCAATTACTGCAAGTTCAAATCTCACCAGGCTCAAGGTTGACTCAGCCTTCCATCCTTTCGAGGTAGGTAGGTAAAATGAGGACCCGGTTTGTGGGGGCAATAAACTGACTTTGTATAAAAAAGAATACCACTTGGGAGGGGGGGCAAAAAGCCCTACTAAGCAGGTATATACAAAAGTATGAAGGCTATTGCTTAATGCATTGTAAGCCACCCTGAGTCTCCGGAAAAGGGTGGCATATAAATCAAACCAATAAATAAATAACTAAAAGGTAGACTACTAGAAGGTCAGCCATATTGAACTTACAGAGATGTAATGAGAGAAGAGGTAGAAGTTGCCGGAACTTTGGGGAAGAGTAATCATGTGATATAGGAATTCAACCTAATACAGGCACAAGCCAAAGTCAAACAAGGGTCTTTGGGCTTTAAGAGAGCTGATTTCAACCAATTTAGAATTTGGGAATAATTCCATGGATGAAAATCTTGAAGGGGAAAACAACTCAAGAAGCTTAGGAAATTCTGAAATATAAAGCCCAGTCTAGCACAATACCATGAAAAAAAGAAAATAAGAGATCCAAGAAGAAACCAGCATGGTTGCATAAAGAACTCTGATAAACTGAAAGGCAAAAAAAGAGAAGTATAAAAACTGGAAAGGGGGACACATAGCTAAGGCAGAATACTAGTATATGAACCTGCAAAAATGAAATCAGGAAAGCTAAGGCTCAGAAGGAACTAAGACTTTCAACAAATACAATTTTTAAAAATTACATATTATATTAAACATTATATATTATGTTTAATAATAAGCATTATAATAATAAACATTATATTATAGACAGAGGTATGTCTGATTTGTTTATTAACAAGTATTTTCCTGGTTCTTTTTCTCAGCAACTTTCAAGTATACCCCTGGTGGAATGTCCCACTTCTGAATCTGGCAAGACCCAGATAAGTTTTGCTTATTTATTGGATTCAATTTGATTTGTATAGCCCTGCATTTCACATGTATGACTGTCTGAAGATTCCCCTTCACTCTATAAGCAGGAAGGATGTCAAGGCTAAAATTCTTGCTCCACTGTGCCTTGTCTTTTGCTGAAGTGAAATAAGCTCTCCAGGTTGAGAGCTCTCGGAAAGCAAAATTCTCCAGCTACATTCTAGATTTGTCAGGATGGCTTATTTATCAGTGAGCATACATGTACTGTATATTTATTTGGCAAATCCTGGTTCCTGACCTATCAGTATGAAGAGCTGTTTAATTTGAGGAGAGGGTGGAAAAGGCAAATCATGGAGTGTTGGGTTTTATTCTTCTGTCCAGGCAAAGCAACGAGTGGAGATGACAATCCTCCAAGGAGGTTTTGGTTGCCTGCCCACAGTCAACCCTCTGGCAGAGCCGGAAGGAAACTGAGGCACCTGAGGAACTCTTTGCTGAACAAAAAGAAGGAGGATCAATCAAACTGTGGGGGGACCTGCCCTCTGGAATGAACTGCCCCTGAAGGTTCACATGATCCCCGACCTACGTACCTTTCGCCGTGCCCTTAAGACTCTTTTGTTCCAACAGGCCAGGCCTATTTTAAAATGAATTTTAAATTGGGTGTTTGTAGCTTTTAATATAAGGGCCAAATTTATATATTTATTTTAAATTGTTTTTAAATTTTGTGAGTATTAAAACGGCTGTACACCGCCCTGAGTCCTTCGGAAGAAGGGCGGTATAGAATGAAATGAATATAAATGAAATGAAATGAAATGAAATGAAACAAACACATCTGCAGTATGAAAACTAATTTGGAGTCCTCAGGACCCCACCAGCCCATAAATTACCACATGCACATATGGGACACTTTGGGGTTCAGAAGAGATAAGGAGAGGCATTCAGAGCAGATCAAGGCACACGGACTAGGACATGATGAGGGAGGTGTTGAGATGTGACTTCTTATCATGGATAAGAATGTTAATGATAAGAAAAATGTGTGTGTGGGGGAATAAAAATGACTGAAGCCAAGGCTTGTGATTAACTAGCTGTCTAATCCCCAGGTGAACCTCGACAGAAACTCCCAGCCACACCTTGTGATCAGGAATTCTTATCGCTTTTCTCCAGGTAATCACGCTGCCCTCCAGCTGGGCAAACGGAGTCTTGGAAACCTTATCACCTTGCTGGCTTTGCCCTCTGCACCCCACTGAAGCTGCCTTTGTGCAAATGACGGATGAGCCCAAAGGTTTTCCTTAGTGTGTGAACTGTGGCTGCACAGATGTCAATTAATAAGCTATTACCTTGTAACCAGCAGGGCCCACCTAAGGACTCCCTTTAGAAAGGGGTCCTGTTATTTGACTCTCCTGGGCAAAGGCCTCTCTTGCTGAAGACCAACAAGAGTCCTGCCAAGGCCAGCATTCACCGTGCCTAAGTGCAGTAAATCTTTGGCTCCTAGAAGCCCGGGGGGGTCCAACCTGTAGGCGTCTTCCCCCGTGAGGCTTGCTTTCGCTGTCCATTGAGTCTTGTGGGCTGCCTGTGAGATTCAATGCTTTTAGCTGTTTTTATGTTTTTCCTAGTTTTGCACACCACCCAAAGTCCATGTTGAGACTCCAAGGTTCCGTCCAGCAGTATGATTCTATGCCAAAATCCAAATAAACTCTCTCAGCTAACTCATGCCAGGCTGGGAAACAGCTGGGAGCTGGGGACTATTTAGATCAGGGGTCTCCAACCTTGGCAACTTTAAGCCTGGTGGACTTCAACGGAATTGAAGTCCACCAGGCTTAAAGTTGCCAAGGTTGGAGACCCCTGATTTAGATCTTCCTAGATCACAAGGAACGTGGCAAATCTGGAGTTAGCAAAGGGGAAAGTCTTAAATGCCCAGGAGGTCATAGGGCTGGAAGAGACCTTGGGGAGTTCTAGTCCAACCTCCTGCTCAAGGCAGCAGTCCTTACACCATCCAAATGCTTGTCCAATCTTTTCTTGAAAATCTCCAGGGATGGAGCAGCTACAATTCCAAGAGGTTTTAACGACTCTCAGAAAGAGTGCTAATGACCAGATGATTGCAAAGAATAGAAATCCTTCCGTTCTCCTCCATTCAGTCAGAATTGAAGAAGCTTCTTGGATGATGAAATGTCTTCAAGGAAAAACAAAGTAGTTCTTTTGTCTTTTGAAAACAGTACCTTTGGGACATCCGGGGGGCAAGTTGTTGGAGTCTCTTTTTTGTATTGTGATGACCAAAACTGGGCACAGTATTCCAAGTGTGGCCTCACTAGTGCAGTACACACTGGTACTATCACTTCATGTGAATTTGATACTATCCCTTTGTTGATGCAGCCCAGAACTGCATTGGCTTTCTTGGCAGTTGCAACACATTGCTGGCTCATACTTACCGTATTTCTCAGAGTATAAGACGCACCTTTCCCCCCCCAAAAGAGGCTGAAAATTTGGTGCATCTTATACTCCGAATGTAGCTTTTTCAAAGCTTTTTTTCAGCCCTAATGAGGCCCTAATGAGGCACTAGTGAGCGATCTTCCCAGCTTTGCCTGCTCCCTCGACTCTGTGCTTTAATGAGGCGCTAAAGAGTGAAGCAATCTCCCTGCTTTGCTCCGACTCTCAGCTGTTCTTTAGAAGCTTTTTTTCAGCCCTAACTAGGCGCTAGCCAAGTGAAGTGATTTCTTCCCCCCCCCCCGCCCCCATTTGCCTGCTTTTCTCATTGCTGCTTCCTCTCAGCTGTGCCTTAGAAGCTGTTTTTTTATTCCCAAGCAGGGGTTAAAAAACCAGCAAACTAATGTGCTGAAGCTGAGCAGACTAAGGACGCTAGCCAGATGAACACCTGGTATGCAGATTCCCCCACCCCCATTTTCCTTCCCAAAAACTAAGCTGCGTCTTATACTCCGGTGCGTCTTATACTCTGAAAAATACGGTAAGTGGTGGTTCATTAGGACCAGTGATGGGTTACTACCGCTTTGCCCCGGATCGGGTGAACCAGTAGTGGCAGTGGTGGCTGGCTCTGCCCTCCTGCCTGGACGTCTCTGCGCATGCGCAGAAGCATTGCACGCATGTGTGAACGCGTGCATGCCCACAAGCAAACCGGTAGCAACGGGATTTGAATCCCGCTACTGATTAGGTCATCACTCTTACAGCATGATATAGGAAGAAGGATCATGGGAGGCTGAAGCTGATGGCAGTTTTTTGTGGCCTCTCCTGAATTGTCGCTGCCCACCTAGTCTAAGCATCAGGTGAAGGCCTGTTGCAGCCCTCCCTCCTTACAAGGCTCATCAGACCACCTGCAGACATCATGGCTAATATAACCAAAACCTTCCACTTTATACCACTCCTTTAGCCTCACACTGAATTCTGCTATGTGCTGATCTTTTCCTTATCGCTCCTTATATACAGGTAAAACCTTGGAAAAAGTAGGGTTACAACCTATCCTGCTAAGTTCCTGTCCCAAGCTCTGGAAATCATTCTGCACAGAAAGAACATCTTTTTCAGACTGGCCATTGGTGCCAAGATGGACAACTTCTTCAACATCACAGTCCTTACTAGCTTTCTTGAGTATCTGAACAATGCACCTCTTTTCTCTGCCGGCAGTAGCACCTGGCAGACAGCTCACCTCTTTCAAAACCTCCACCTCTTTTCCTAATTTGACATCTCTTACAATTGAATCACCAAGCAGAAAGTGGCTTCTCTTTTTAGATATCTTGCTCTTCTCACATGACGGTTGTGTAATACCTGATCCACATCTTCCCCTGTCCAAAACAACTTCTTAGTCTCAGAGACGATGCTCCTTTGAGTTATCACCGTCATCACAAACAGCTTGACCTGCCACCTTAGTATCCCCATGAAGGTCAACAAGGACACTGTATCTGCCTGGCAGGGACAGAGTGAAACGTTTGTGTTTATGGTTCACAGCTCTCACCCTGCCAGATCTCACAGTTGTCCATAGTGCCTTTCTCCTGCAGGATCTTTGTGGCAGAGGGGGCTGATAGCGGGGTAGTTCAATAGAACAGGACCCCTGAGCTGGACACCAGGGGTGGGTTCTAAATTTTTTACTACCAGTTCTGTGGGCGTGGCTTATTTTGTGGGCGTGGCTTGGGGGTAATGTGACTGGGTAGGCATGGCTAACTTTTTTTTTTAACTTTTAAAAGCATTATTTCTACAACTTTTAAGAGGTTGCAGAAAAAAATGCTTTTAGAAGCCTCTGACGATCAGGCAAATCTGCTGGGATCGCCAGAGGCTTTTAAAGGGATTTTTTTCCCCCTACAACCTTTTCGGCTGAAGAGCAGAAGAGGTTGCAGAAAAAATATTTTCAGAAGCCTCTGAAGATCCCAGCTGAGCCGTGCGATCATCAGAGGATTTTTTTTTAACTTTTAAAAGCATTTTTTCAGCCAGAGAGGTTGTAAAAAAAATGCTTTTAAAAGTTAAAAAAAAAAAGCCTCTGATGAGGTGGGCGGGGTAAGCGAGCGGTGACTGGGCGGTGACCGGTTCGGGGGCATGGCCAGCCAATGTTATTACCGGTTCTCCAAACTACTAAATTTTTTTACTACCGGTTCTTGCGAACCGGTGCAAACTGGGAGCATCCCACCACTGCTGGACACCCAATTTATGCCCAGGGGGCACAGATACTCTAGATCAGGATCCCAACCTCTGTTTCCAATCAGGTCATGGAAATAGTGGCCAAGCATGCAAGCATTCATGCACATCCCCATACACGAGCAAGGGGCAAGCATGTACACGTGTGCTCCACTTGCGTGAGTGGGAGGTGCATGTGCGCGCTGCTTGCATAAATGGAGCTGTGGACGTGTGCGCGCTTGCTAGCCGCTCATGCAGAACCATCCCACTCACCACGGCCAACTCTCCATGGCCAACTCACTGCGGTCAACTCACCCTTGGACAACTCAACCCTTGAGTAGCAAGGGTGTGTACGTGAAAGCGATTGAGAGTAGTTATGAAATAACACAGCCAACACACAGATACACTGAGTTGTGTTTACTTTCAGGAAAATAGTAAGGGACAGTCCAATAAACAGTCCAGGTCATACATGTATAAAGCAGTAGATAGTTAAACAATAGTCCAAGAATAATCCAATAACAAAGTCTTCTTACCAGTCGTTGTAGTCATACACAATAACAGTTGCAAACAGTAGCAAACACAGCAAAGAGCAGTAAAGATCAGCAAAGAGAGAAACAAATCAGATTTCTAGCTCCCTCTTAAGGACATTGGCTACAGAGCTAACCAATCAGGACACAGTATGATGCAATACAGCAGTCTTAACACTATATTGATGGTTTATATATTGCCAGCCCAACAAGTTAGGTAATCATCATTTCCTAACATTAACAATTTAATTTAATTATTTAAAATAATTTAAAAATAATTTTAATTTTTGTCATTCACATTTCATTCTATCCCTCCTTTTGCATCCTTTCTTTAATGATAATATTCGATCCATTTCTTTGATATTAGTTTAACTCTTGTCTCGTAGTGAGCTGGCATGGCAACTTGTCCTGCAGTGAGTTGGCCACGGTGACTTGGCTGTGGTGAGTTCAGCCGTCCTTCGAGAGCCAGCAGGAGTTATGAGGAGCACTTTTAAAACTATGATTGAGGCTTGCAAACTATGAGTTTAGTCAAGGCAAGCTAGTGGGGAAATCCCCTTTTGTCTGCGGAAAAGAAAGAGCTTCAGTCAAAGCTTGCCAACCTGGTTCCTTTGATATTAAGCACATTAATTTGCTGCCTGGCCCTTGAATATATGGGAGGCGTCTGCTAATTGTTTTAAAACTTTGCCTCTGATCTTGTGTCATGAGCTGGATTGTTGGATCTGGTCCATTTGGCTCTTGGATCTGTGCCCATCTTTCTCTAGTAGGTCCTAGACCTGGCCAGGATGTTGATGGGGCTGGCCTGGTGGTACAGCTTTTTTTTTTAAAAAAAATATAAAATGTATTTTTTTATAATGGTGTTGTCTTTTTCTTCTTTCTTTTCGTAATTGGGTGACTGTATCAATTTACGTAATAAATGAATGAAACAAGTCTGATGTTTGAAATGCTAGTTAGTAGCCTTATTTCATCCAGTTGTAATTGCTTGGGCATGTACCTAAAGTTGAAAGGAAGTTTACTTTTTTCTTACTTTTAATAAAATTAAATTTTATATTTCAAGCTTTTTTCATAGCTCGAGAAGGAGACTGAGCAACATGACTTTTCTGTAGTTCTGCACCAGGTCATGCCACCAGGATGGAGCTGGGCCACAGTGTCTCTACGTCGGCAAAGGCCATGGATCAGCCACAGGCGGATTGCCTGGGGCCTGGCAAAGCTCTTCATCTCTTGTGCAGTGAACATAGCAATAGCACTTCGAACCTTGAGATAATCCTAAATCATGGTATTCTCTTGAAAGGTTTGCTCTTCCTCTGTTTTGTGTTGTTTGCAAAGTTGACAACTATGTTTTCTAAACGCCTTTGCAGGTCATTTATAAATATTGAATGGTTTCACAGTCCTCTCCACACTTTGCTATAAATTCATGAGAGATTTAATTGAATGCTTTGCTGAAAAGATTCACTATGTCTGTTGCATATCCATGGTCAGTAACTGATCTCCTGTACCTCCCTCCCTCTCCTTCTCCCTCTCATCTCTCTCCTTGTCCCTCTCATTCTCCTTGAATCTCTCTCTCCTTTCCTTCCTCTCTTTCTCTTTCTTTTTCTCTCTTTCTCTTTTTCTCATCTCTCTCCTCCCTCCCTCCCTCTCTCTTTCTCCTTCACCCTTTCATCTCTCTCCTTCTCCCTCCCTCCCTTTCTCTCTCTTTCTCCTTCTCCCTCTCATCTCTCTCCTTCTCCTTCTCCTTCTCCTTCTCCCTCTCTCCCTCCCTTCCTCTCTCTTTCTCCTTCTCCCTGTCATCTCTCTCCTTCTCCCTGTCATCTCTCTCCTTCTCCCTCTCATTCTCTTTGTCCCTCTCTCTCTCCTTCCCTTTCTCTCTTTCTTTCTCTTTCTCTTTCTCTTTTTCTCATCTCTCTCCTTCTCCCTCCCTCCCTCCCTCTCTCTTTCTCCTTCACCCTCTCATCTCTCTCCTTCTCCCTCCCTCTCTCCCTCCCTCCCTCTCTCTCTCTCTCTCCTTCTCCCTCCCTCCTCCCTCCCTCCCTCTTTCTTTCTCCTTCTCCCTGTCATCTCTTGCTCACACCTCTGTCCCCCTCCCTCCCATCCCCCCTCTCTCCATCTCAGATTGATTTGATTGGCTTGCTCCTGCTAACTCCCAACTGGCACCTACCAAACAGTCCCTGTTTCTTTCTAAATGCTTGGAACATAACTGCTTAATAAACTCCTCCCGTTTGGGCAGTTGACTGGTCTGTCGTTCTCCAGGTTGACACTTTCCCTCTCTTTGAAGAGAAAAACAACATTTGCACTTCTCCAGACTTCTGGCATTGCATCCCCCCCCCCCAAATGTCTCAACGATCACAGAAAAAAAGATGAAAGCTGGAAACTATCACTTCTGTGTCAACATATTGCTCCTACTGCTGACAATTTTTCCCTGGACTCCGAATGCAGTTTCAAAAATGCTTGAACCACAGAATACAGTTATTCACCACTGACACCATTTGCCTCCCTCACTCCAAAATGCTACCTTGGTATCCCTTCTGGATTCATTTGTTTGCCTGCATATTACATTTATATGATACCCATCTCACTCATAAGGCTGCCCACAAACAATAAAAAGATAAAAACAATTGGAATTAAAGAAATTGTATAAAAATTAGAACCCAGAAGGCAGGTGGCACGAGGGAGAGGGAAAGTTGTCCTATTCCGCCACAGAAGATGCCTTTAAATCATCGACATTTGGCAGATGGTTCTATTGCAGAATTCCAATGTTATTCCGAAATAACTCTATTCTACTTTTATTCCAGAAGAGTGCTTGATATCAGGTGATAACTGGCTCCTCTTGAATGCCCCACTGCAAAATGCTTTGCCAAAGGAGAACAACATTTGTCAGATGGCTGAGCCATCTGTCAAAGCTCATCTCCTCCCAGCTGACACTGAAGAAGAGAATTGGTGGGTGCTTATCAGGCTGTGGCTGGTGGCAGTTGACGGGAGGTGAAAGGAAGCCAGGGACAGCTCCCCTCTCTGTCCTTCACTTATACAGAATGCAGGTAGTCCTCGACTTACATCAGTCTGTTTAGTGACCGTTCGAAGTTATCGCAGCACCAAATAAAATAACTTACGATTGTTTTTCACACTTATGACCATTGCAGCATCCCCACTGCAATGAATACGAATAAAATTGGGATGCTTGGCAACTGACTCATATTTATGACGGTTGCAGTGTCTTGGGGTCACGTGATCCCCTTTTGTGACCTTCTGATAGGCAAAGTCAATGAGGAAATCAGATTCACTTAACAACCAGGTTACTCATTTAACAACTGCAGGGATTCACTTAACAAATGCGGCAAGACAACTTGTAAAATGGGGCAAAACTCACTTAACATATTTCTTAACAACATCAATCTTGGGCTCAGTTGTGGTTGTAATGGACCACCTAGACATACAGAGTTGGGAGGGACCTTGGAAGTCATCCAGTCCAATCTGCTGGCACCAAGGGTGAAATCCAGCAAGTTCTGTTAGGTTCTGGAGAACCCGTAGCAGAAATTTTGAGCAGTTCGGAGAACCGGCAAATACCACCTCTGGCTGGCCCCAGAGTGGGGTGGGAATGGTGATTTTACAGTATCCTTCCCCTGCCACGCCCACCAAACCATGCCCACAGAACCGGTAGTATAAAAAATTGAATTTCACCACTGCTCTGCACTGCTGGTTCTACCTTAAAACTGTGCAGGCAGCCCCTTCCCCTGCCTTCATGGCAGAATGGAGCTGGGTAGCTGATGCTGGCACCCTTGAGACATGTAACTCTTTCGCAGGAAATTTGCTCTTTGGGCCTAACAGAGAAATGCTTCCCTTGGCATTCCAATGCTCCGCAGCCAGTGGGCCTTTCAGGAGCCCGAAATGGGAGGGTTTGCTACAACTAGATAGCTGGTGTTAGTGGCTGACATTGACTGAAGGTTGTTTAAGGGCCTCCTGATGGTCTGTAGTCAAAGGCAGGATGCAAATGTGCTGAATTCAGGGAGAAGGGCAGAGGTGGGATTCAGCCGGTTTGGACCGATTCGGGCAGTTGTGACCTCTGGGTGGGCAGCCCACCCGCCCTGGCGCTATGCTGTCCTATTTAGCTGTGTTTTTTAAGCCATGTGCATGCATGCAAGCTGCGGGAGCGCTCACATATTCGATTCTGGGCGAACCAGTTGTTAACTTATGTGAAGCCCACTTCTGGAGAAGGGTGTCTGAAATGTGTGTCTTACTGACTGCACATAAATCACTCTACATTGTTGGATTGTTAATGGGACAGGAACAAATCAACGCATCTTGTGAACATCTGACAAAATTCGTCTACATTTCCTGCCAGTAGAAATGTCAAAGACTTTTTCAGAACAGGCAAGCCAACTTGTGATGCGTTCTGAAACTTTATCCCCTGGCTTGTGCCGAGAAATGTTTCCATGCTCAACAGAACAGTAAAAGGGGTGGAATTCCCTCTTCTTCATTATTTTGTTCAATCAATCAGAATAGTGCTGGAAGGAACCTTGGAGGTCTTCTAGTCCAACCCCCTGGTCAAGCAGGAGGGCCTATACCACTTCAGACAGCTGTCTTGTCTCTTCTTAAAAACCTCCAGTGACGAAGCACCCACAATTTCTGGAGACAAGCTGTTCCACTGGTTAATTTTCCTCACTGTTAGGAAGTTTTTCCTTAGTTTTAGGTTGCTTCTCTCCTTGATCAGTTTCCATCCATTGTTTCTCGTCTTGCCTTCTGGTGCTTTGGAAAATAAGTTTACCCCTCCTACTTTGTGGCAGCCCCTCAAATATTGGAATAATGCCATTTGCTATTTGGGGACTTGCCATTTGCTTGATGCTTTGAAACCTCACTGTTGTGACTGAACTGATGGCAAGAGTATTTGGTTCACACGGGTGGCCACAGCAGGATAAGGCTCTGCAAAGTGGAGCCCCCACCTTTTTTGGGGGGGATGCTGGAAGCGATTTATGCCATTCTCCTCTGCGTGTCACCCCTCTGCCTCACAAGGCCCACTCCAGCCCTCCTTCCCCATCATGCAAAACAGCTGTTTGGAAGGAATAACATTCTTGTTTGCAGAAAAAGCAGAAATACTCCCTGGAAAGAATCTCAAGGGCCTCTTTTCCCTTCATCATAAAGGAAGGGAGGAACAAGGTTGATGTTGTTGAACAAGTCTTAGAAAACACTGTCTTGTTTTCAAACAGGAAGAAGATGGATTAGCAACAAGCTGGAGAAACACCCTCGGCTGCTGTGGGAGCATCTGGGCTCTGGCCAGGACAGAGAGCGATGCTCTTCCGGCTAGGAACACTTCCCAGGGCTTCCTTTTATGATCAGATGTTTCCATTGAAACCAAGGTACCTATTTAGTGGTTTTCCTCTAATAAAACATTTCCTGCCACAAAATAAATTACTGGGCAATCCGAGGCTTCGCTTGCCCTCACTTGTCCCTTATGTTTTGTCTATGCCGAAACGGCTCTACAAGTTCAAAAAGATCGAATCGGACCTATATTTTGCTGGAATTACCAGTTCACCCCCAGGCTGCCTAATTTGTGATCTTTGAGTTTGTTCCAGGAGGGTCTGAATTCCAGAGAGAGCCAATTTCTACCCAAAACAAGAAAGGGAAGACTGTTACAAGGAGGAATATTTTGGTGGAAGAAAGAAAAGCCAGAGTTTGATCTGGAGAAGCCCACCTTAATGTACAAATTGTACAAAATGGAGCAATCTAGAACATTTCAGGAAGCCCCCTCTGGAAATCATGGGGAAAAAATTCACGAGGAACCTTTTCTCATGGCTCCAATATATGGTTCATCCCTGCAGACCATTAAGAACATAGTTAAAGTCAGGCTCTTCTCTCAGGCTTCAAGGTCCAAATGAGAACCTTTGATGGTTTTATTTGTATTTTAGAGGTTGTTGGTTATTTTGGGACCTTTTGATGTAAAGGTAGTGCTAGATAGAACATAAAACATAGAATAACAGGCTGGAAGGGACCTTGGAGGTCTTCTAGTTTGACCCCCTACTCAAGCAGGAGAGCCTACACCATTTCAGACAACTGGCTGTCCAGTCTTTTCTGAAAAGCCTCCAGTGATGGAGCAACCACAACTTCTGGAGGCAACTTCTATTTCACTGGTTGATTGCTCTCACTGTCAGAAAATTTCTCCTTAATTCCAGGTTGCTTCTCTCCTTGATTAGTTTCCATCCTTTGTTTCATGTCTCGCCTTCTGGTGCTCTGGAGAATAGGTTGACCCCCCTTTGACAGCCCCTCAAATACTGGAAGACTGCTATCCTGTCACCGCTAGTCCTTCTCTTCATTAGACTAGACATATTAGACATCAGTGTTGGCAGATCCGTTGCTTGATTATTTTTTTCCAGGATTGATGTTCAGCTGATTGGTCTGTAATTCCTGGATCCATTTTTTTCCCCTCGTTGAATATTGAAGAAGATATATTTTGAAGTTATATAATTGTTGCTAACTTTTGATTGCGGTTTCTCTCTCCCTGCTTTTGCATTCTCCTTATTCTGATTTTGCCAGCTAAATATATTTCATATTTGCTGATGCTGAAAGAATAATCAACCCTCAATCCTGGTTTTTGCCAGCTGAACTGGGATCCTGTGTGCTTGCTCTGATCTTGACCTGGGTGACAACATGACCACAATTTAACCAGGGGAATTTATTGACCAGCCTTTGGGACAAGGCATTTGATGTTGGCAGAGAAGGAGGAGTGTGTCTGTGTGCATGCAGCTGGGAGAAAGAAGGGCCTCCTTTGCCTTGCTCCGGGCTCTGCAGAGGCCAACTGACCCTGACCATCCTTGGTGGTGGAGGCTGTGGTGGGAGACTGACAGAGCCACCCCACTCCCTTCCTCGGCTTGCTCCAAGGGTCTGAAGGCTTTCCCCCTGGCCCCAAGGCCAAGGGAGCCATGTACTCCACAAATCTAGCAGGAGAAGGAGGAGGCAGCAGCGAGAAACACAAATGCAATTTTGGAAAATGAGGCGAGGGGGAAGGGCAGGCTGGGGGTGGGGGGGTGGGGAAGGAGAGGAGAGATACCCAGGGACAGAATAATTGGGGCAAGTTCAGTCTGCCTGCATTTCTTTGGGTCAGCATCAGGAAGCTTGCCTGGCAGCTGCAGAAATGATTTATTATACACTCACAACAGATGCCCTGTAGGAAAGTAAATAAATAAAATGTACACACTGTCCCACTTATTCAAACAATTCAGGGATATGACCTAATTTCTGCCTACCTACAATTTTTTGCTCTTCCCCAGACGTTCATGGGAAGAGCCATGCTTCTCAGTTCCTCATCCCAAAAGGTGCCAAACGGTTCCTTGGCACACGCCCTCACTGGTGCCCACTGCAGCATGCAAACAGTTTCATGCCCCCGTGATGAGTCCCGCCATTGCCCTACATCATTCTGTCCACAGATGACCATGTTTTCAGACAGCAGAACACACCTTGCCTGGTTTCCAGGCTATGGCCAAGCCCATCACTGCAGCTCTGTCTGCCCCCCCTTTACCCGGCACCCCCCTCCCACCATTTACGGGAGTGACCACCAGAGGGTTTGCCCTCCTTTCCCTGCCATGTGGGAAATAGCTAGGATGCAGCCTTGTGAGTAAAGGCTGACTTGGGACCGGCTGTGTGGACCAGTGATAGTATTCACTTACCTTTGCTACCAGTTCACAAATCTGAGCGTGCTCTCTTCGCTCGTGCATGACACCTCTGTGCATGTGCAGAGTGTCAAAAACGGGACGTGATGACATCCGGGCAGGTGGGCAGAGCTGGTTCACCCGAACTGGATAGAGCCGGCTGAACACCACCCCTGGTATGGACAGAGCAAGGAGGCTGCCAGGCTGTGTGTCACCTCATGGGTGGAGGAGAGCACCTCAAATGGACCCTGAGCATGAGACCTTGCGTGGGGAACAAACCTCTGGAGAAACATGCAAAAAAAATCCACTGATCAATTCTCAGTAAAATATTTCTTTCCCCGAACTATCTTGTCTAAACCTCCACAAAGAAAGACACTAATGAGTGCATGCTGATTGACAGATGCATGTTTAGAAATAATCTGTAGAGTTTAAAATAATTTTCTATCCCAAACAGCATAAAGACTTCAAATAACTCCAAAGCACCTGAAGGCCAGACAAGGAATAATGGATGGAAACTGATCAAGGAGAGATTCAACTGGAAATAAGGAGAAATTTTCTGACAGTGAGAACCATCAACCCATGGAACTGAAGTTGCCTCCAGAGGTTGTGGGAGCTTCATCACTGGAGGCCTTCAAGAAGAGACTGGACTGTCTCATCTATCAGAAATGGTGTAGGGTCTCCTGCTTGGGCCTACAAGATCCCTTCCAACTCTGTTATTCTGTTATTAACCTGTCCTCCCCATTTTTTTCACTTTGGTTGCCTACAATTTACGTTTCTGTCCCCCAGTTCTGGTTCCAACATAAACCCACAGTCAAACACTTGCGTCTCCATCCTGAAACACTAAAGCAAGAGTGAAGAATCCCTTTGACCAAGAGGGAGGTTGGTGGATGTTCTCCTCGGGCTCTCTTGTCTGGGAGTAGAGAAGATCCAAGGGGGTGTCTAAGGTATACGCATGCAATTCCCACCCCCAGCCCCAAGAAAACCTACATCTCAGTAGCGAAATCTAAATTTCTTTCCTACTGGTTCTGTGGGCGTGGCTTAGTGGTCGTGGCTTGGTGGCGGGGGGTTCATGTGACTGGGTGGGCGTGGCTATGTAACCATGTGACTGGGGGATCAAAAGACAGAAACTCACTAACAACGTCCTGTTGGAGCAGGGTTTGACTAGACGACCTCCAGGTCCCTTTTTTCCCTCCCTCCCTCCGTCCCTTCCCCTTTCTCTTTCTTTCTTTCTTTCTTTCTTTCTTTCTTTCTTTCTTTCTTTCTTTCTTTCTTTCTTTCTTTCTTTCTTTCTTTCTTCTCTCTCTCTCTCTCTCTCTCTCTCTCTCTCTCTCTCTCTCTCTCTCTCTCTCTCTCTCTCTCAAAAACGGACCCCCCCCATTTTTGGCCTAGTAGACTTCAGAGATGCCTGCTGGGAGCAAAAATGGACCCCCCACCCCACCCCCATAAAAAAAAGGTTCAGATGATCACGTGCCACAGCTGTGATCATCAGAGCCTTTTTTTACCTTTTAAAATTATTTACTACCTGCTCGGGCAAATAGGTAGTAAAAAAATGCTTTAAAAAAGTAAAAAAAAAAGGCTCCGACGATCACAGCTGAGGCGCACAATCGTTGGAATCTTTTTTTAACCTTTTAAATGAATTTTTTTACTACTGACTGGGGTGAATAGGTAGTAAAAAAATGCTTTAAAAAAGTAAAAAAAAAAGCTCTGATGATCCCGCGGCACAGCTGTGATCGTCGGAGCCCTTTTTTTGCTTTTTTGAAGCATTTTTTGCTACTGATTCGCCCGAGCCGGTAGTAAAAAATGCCTAAAAAGTATTAAAAAAAAGTTCAGAGGATCAGCTGAGTGACCCGCGATCATCGGAACTTTTTTTTACCTTTTTAAAGGATTTTCTGGAGAACCGCTAGTAAAAAAATGCCTAAAAAGTAAAAAAAAAAAAAAGTTCTGACGATCGTGGGTTGCTCAGCTGATCGTTGAAACTTTTTTAAAAACACTTTTTACTACCGGTTCAGTGAACCAGTAGCATTTTTTGCTACCGGTTCAGGCAAACCGGACCAAACCAGTAGTATTACACCCCTGCTACATATGCCTTTCATCCTGGGGTGAACCTCCTCTGGCTCCATGGCTGGCAGATGGACGGATGGTCCAACCTGCATCACTTGAAAGCGGAAAGGGCCCCTGCCCTCTGCTCCCCCAATATCACCCCTTGCCAAAGGCCTGACTGTGAAGCCAGCAGTGATGCCACCTTCCCAGGAAAAGCTAGCTATGCTCTGCTATGCCCAGAATTAACTGAAGGTGCCCCCAGAAGGTAGTGTTGCGGGTATTTTCTGATAGAACACGAGAAGGTGGATGACACGTCCCACATTAGACATGACACTAGACATCTCTCTTCTCAGAGGCCCCTTGGATTCCAGGGGCTGCAGACAATGCGATGCCAGTCCTAACAGCACCCTATCCTCAGCCTTTCTTGAGATAGAAATGGTGGCAAGCCAGGGCAGCCTTTGTGGTCTTCAAGAAATGGGTTGCTGAGGCCTGACTCTCAAGGGCCCAGGACACAAGAATGGAGGCACTAATATTGGGGCTGGGCAGTGTTTGGATTTTGAGGGAAAAGACAGCTGTGGATGTGGCACATCTTGGCAACTTCTTAAACTAACGAAGACTTGGTGCAGTTCTGGGAAGAGACATAATGCTTTAGGTCAAGGATCCCCCCCCTTCATGCTCAGAAGCATCTTTTTCTCTCTGAATCTGAAGTGCACAGCAGCAGCTGCTCTTCCCGTCATGCCTTTTCATCCTTGCTTGGCATCCCTCTCCTAACCACAACTCCGCATCCCATCCTCTGGCCAACTGCTGTGTCAGGGCCATTCTCCTAATCCTTTCGTCTCCTGCATTGCGGTGAGACTTGCTTGAGGGAATCTCTGGGATTTTCCTCTGCAGCAATCAATCAGAATAGAGCTGGAAGAGACTTGCTCAAGCAGGGGACCATATACCATTTCAGAGAAGTGGCTGTCAAGTCCTTTCTTAAAAACCTCCACAACTTCTGGTGGCAACTTCTATTCCACTGGCTAATTGTTCCCACTGTCAGGAAATTTCTCCTTAATTCCAGGTTGCTTCTCTTCTTGATTAATTTTCATCCATTGTTTCTCATCTTGCTTTCTCATGCTTTGGAGAATAAGTTGACCTTCTCTTCTTTGTGGTAGCCCTTCAACTACTGGAACATTGCTGCCATGTTGCTCCTAGTCCTTCTTTTCTCTAGACTGGTCAAACCCAATTCCTGCAACCGTTCTTCATATGTTTTAGTCTCCAGGCCTTTAATCATCTTAGTTGCTCTTCTCTGAACTTTTTCCAAAGTCTCAACCTCTTTTTTTGTAACGTGGTGACCAAAACTGCATGCAGTATTCATCCATAAGCCCCTGTTCCTGCAGCTCTGAGACCAGTGGGAGGAAATTGGGGCAGTGTCTGATGTGGTTCCTCTGCAGCCCATCCATCCAAATGTTTCTGAGTTGCATTCCAGTCCCTCTCCCTTCCTCCCATGGCACAACTGATATTGGCAGGCCTTTTGGGGGGATCTCTTGAAAGGAGAGAGAGAGGGAGAGAAGGAGGGAGGGAGAGAGAGAGAGAGGGAGAGGGGGATGACGGTATCTCGTACCGTATCTCATATGACTTACGAGATCGCCTTCTGCTACCGATAGCCTCCCACCGGCCAGTACGCTCCCACAGAGAGGGACTCCTCAGGGTACCGTCAGTCAAACAATGTCGACTGGCGACCCTCAGGGGGAGAGCCTTCTCTATGGGGGCACCCGCTGTCTGGAATAAATTGCCCCCGGAGATATGGATGATCCCTGACCTACGCACCTTTCGCCGTGCCCTCAAGACGTTATTGTTCCAACAAGCTGGGCTGGCCTAAACATTAATTTTAATGGGTTGCTTTTGTTTTTTAATGATGTCGGGGTCAAATTATTTAATATGTTTTTAAATTGCTTTTAAATTTTATATATGTGTTTGTTTTATTTTTGTGCACCATCCTGAGTCCTTCGGGAGAAGGGCAGTATAAAAATTAGATTAAATAAATAAATAAATAAATAGTTTTTGCCAGAGGCCTCCCGTTTCCCTTGAGGCCATCTAGCTTTGTTGGACCTACTCTGGGTGGGAATGACCTTGGTTAGTAAAATCAGCATCTTCTCCAAAGTCTTCCCTACAGCAACTTCAGGGGCTAATAGATGCTGGTGGATCCCAATTCCTGGATACATCCACAACCGTTCTGGGCAGGAGGAGCCCTGGATCATGTCTGTGGCCAAAAGCATTTGTGAAAAGAGGAAAAGCACTCTTGGAGACTAGAGCTGCTCAATCTTTGAGTCATCTTAGCTATGGGGTTGGGTGAGAGACAGGCCACATTGTGAGGATAGGGGATATAAAGGACCACCTGCAGGCACCTCTGGGCTAGGCCCACCTGAGGGGAATCAGCCCTTCGAGAAAGGCATAGCAGCATGGTTGCCAACCTTTTCTTTTCTTTTCTTTATTGTTTGTCAAACATGTACAAGATAACAAGTATAGGTATGAACATAAACATGAACTACGGAAGTAAATAAATGGGGACAGTAAGATAGGGACGGTAGGTACGCTGGTGCACTTATGCATGTCTCCTTTACGGACCTCTTAGGAATGGGGTGAGGCCTGTGGTGAACAGTTTGAGGTTGAAGCTGTGAGGGTTTGAGGCTGTAACAACGGAGTCAGGTAGAGCATTTAAGGCATTGACCACTCTGTTGCTGAAGTTGTATTTTCTGCAGTTGAGTTTGGAGCGGTTTACCTTGAGTTTGTATCGATTGTTTGCCCATGTATTATTGTGGCTGAAGCTGAAGAAGTTGTTGACAGGTAAGACATTGTAGCAGACAATTTTGTGTACTATGCTTAGATTGGACTGTAGGCGATGCAGTTCCAGATTGTCCAAACCCAGAATTTCAAGCCTGGTGGCATAAGGGATTCTATCGTGAATAGAGGAGTGGAGTACTCTTCTCGTGAAATACCTCTGAACCCGTTCAATCATGTTAATGTCCAAAATACAGTGTGGGTTCCAGGCGGACGAGCTGTATTCAAGAATTGGTCTGGCAAAGGTTTTGTATGCCTTTGGGGGGCAGAGGTCGACCTCAAGGCCTCTTATATGTGGAGTGCCTCAGGGGTCGGTCCTCTCGCCCCTCCTGTTCAACATTTATGTGAAGCCGCTGGGCGAGATCATCCGTGGCTTTGGGGTGAGATACCACCAGTACGCTGATGACACCCAGCTGTACATCTCCACCCCAGGCCACCCCAACGATGCCCTTGAAGTGATGTCCCAGTGCCTGGAGGCTGTGCGGATCTGGATGGGGAGGAACAGGCTCAGGCTCAACCCTTCCAAGACTGAGTGGCTGTGGCTCCCGGCATCCCGATATAGTCAGTTGACTCCATCACTGACTATTGAGGGCGAGTCGTTGGCCCCCACAGAGAGGGCTCGCAATCTGGGAGTCCTCCTGGATAGGCAGCTGTCCTTGGAGGAACATCTGACGGCTGTAACCAGGGGGACCTTTTGTCAGGTTCGCCTGATCCGCCAGTTGCGGCCCTTTCTTGATCGGGATTCCCTGTGCACAGTCACTCATGCCCTCGTCACCTCTCGCCTTGACTACTGCAACGCTCTCTACATGGGGCTCCCCTTGAGGAGCACCCGGAGGCTCCAACTGGTCCAGAATGCAGCAGCGCGGGTAGTGACGGGAGCAGCCTGGCGCTCCCATGTAACACCGCTCCTGCGCGAGCTGCACTGGCTCCCGGTGGTCTTCCGGGTGCGCTTCAAGGTGTTGGTTATCACCTTTAAAGCGCTCCATGGCATAGGGCCTAGCTATCTTCGAGACCGCCTGCTGCCACCAACGATCTCCCATCGACCCGTGCGCTCCCACAGAGAGGGCCTCCTCGGGGTGCCATCAGCCAAACAGTGCAGGCTGGTGACCCCCAGGGGGAGGGCCTTCTCTGTGGGGGCACCTACCCTCTGGAATCAATTGCCTCCAGAGATAAGGAGAATCCAAGACCTCGGTGCCTTCCGCCGTGCCCTTAAAACCTTCCTTTTCCAGCAAGCCGGGCTGGCCTAATTTTTAAAGTGTTTTTAAGTGTTTTGTTTATTGTTTTTAATTAATGGGGCCAAATTTATATATGTATATTTTAACTGTATTTTAATATTTGTACTTGATGTTTTTACTTGGCTGTTCACCGCCCTGAGTCCTCAGGGAGAAGGGCGGTATACAAATTCAAAATAAAATAAAAATAAATAATAAAAAAAATGCCCTAGATAGCAATACAATGTTACCGGAGAAGAAGCTTCGCAAGATTAGATTAACAACTCTTAATGCCTTTTTGGCAATGCTGTTACAGTGAGCTCTGGGGCTTAGATTGCCATTAAAGAGAGCCTGGCGGCTCTTCCCCATGGGCTCAGGGGTGGATGTGGGTGGATGGGTTTGGCATGGAAGGAGGGTGCTATGCAGACGAGCCCTCTGGGTCCATTTGGGGCAGTCCTCTGGACCTTGGCCAGAGAGAGAAGGAGAGGAAACCCTGGAAACCTGCATCTGACTGGTCATGGGTGGCTTTTGTCTGAGGTGGAGGTGGAGGCAGAGAAGGACCAGGAAATGGTGGAGGTGGGGGCAGAGGAGGAGGAGGAGGTAGAGGAGGAGGAAGAGGTGGAGGAGAAGGAGGAGAAGGAAGATGAGGAGGAGGAGGAGGTAGAGGAGGAGGAAGAGGTGGAGGAGGAGGAGGAGGGGGAGGAGGGGGAACAAGCTCCAGAGGCCCATGAAAGCAGAAACTCTCCAACAGAGTGGGGTGTGGGAGACACACTACAGAGCAATACAGGCTGAAGCAACAGTGGCCTGAAGGGATAAATGCACTGATTTCTCACCATGGAGCAGGTGGAAGGGGCCATCACAGTCCTGAAAGAAGGGGAGAGGGCTTTCCAAGCAGGATAGGACCCTGCCCCAATTTCATGTTAGTGGCTGCTCTTCCCTCTTCCGAAGGGCCTTCTTGCCCAGAAGGGAGAGAGGGAGGCTGGCCAGACACGAAAGCATTTGTTGCTGGATTTCTACTTGCTGAGATGGAGAGGCTCCTGGTGATTGACCAGATACCCATCCCGTATGTGTGCAAAAACGCCGGCAGTAAAATAAGAAAAGATAAATGCAACCCAGTGCACTAAATCATCCATGGTAGCAACTCAGCAAGACTATAAACAGAATCCCAACCATCTTCATGTCAACAGAAATAAAGCAAAACCAATAAATCAACCGTGGAGTTCATCACTCAAAGGCTCTCAGGAATAGCTCTTGTAATGACTTCTGGAAAGCCGACAAAGCGGGAGTTGACTGGATTTCCAGGAAGAAGCTGCTTTAAAACCCAGGCGCAGAGAGAGCAAAGCAAGGCCCGTCAGCTGCCACCCTTTCCCTTGGCAAAAACGGCACCTGCCAGACGCTCCTGCCAGCATGGACGTGTCGGGACAGTTGAAACCAGTTCACGAAGACGGCCCTCAGCGTCCCTTGGAGGGAAGGCCTGGAGGCCTCGAGAGTCCTAGAGCAGCTCAAGTGGCCCCACTTAAAGGAGCAAACAGTTAAAGGAATTAAATAGTTTATTAAACTTGCATGCTGACTCCCAGGGTCTCTCGGTGGCTCACAATGAAATACAATACAATCAATAAAAGATGGCAAGACTGACAGAGGAGATGGAATGAAATGAGGGTCGCCCTCCTCCTTGCCAAGGAGGCCTGGCGAGGAGCCAGGACTTGATGGGGCCATCTAGGTCTTGGAGGAGCCTCATTGCAACTGGCTGCGTTCAACCAACTTCTCAAGAGGAAGAGACCGAGGGGAGACGGGATGACCATCATGAAGGGACGTTACCGGGTATTGGTATTGGTACCTTGCAATCGAGTCTGCAAAGCCGGCCTTCATGGGCTACCATGTCCCCAGGTGCCTGCAGGAAATATGGCCGGAAAAAACGTTCCTGCAGAGGTTCCTGATCTCTTTCTGATACACGGGTTCTTCCCCTGCATTTCAAACACATCAGAATATTGGATAGGTGAGCAGAAAGAAGAGTTTTTGGCTAAGAAAACATAGCCTCCTGAATTTCACTGCTTAGAAATTAAGGATTTCCAAACCCACAACAGGAATTTGCCAAGTAGAAAAAAAAAATAAAAAATAAAAAATGAAGGGACGTTACCGGGATTGATCCTCCATGGCTCCTGAGGTCGAGACTTGGACCAAACATGGAAGCTTTGCAGAGGGACAGCCAAACTTAAAATAAGGAGGCATTTTGTGACAAAGAAAGCTGTGAAGCTGAATTTCCTATCAATTATTTATTTGTTTTTATTCATTTATTTATTTTTACATTTATACTCCACCCATCTTTCCATCGAGAGTGATGGCTTATATCCTGCCTTTTTATTTTTTTTATAAATAGCTCAGGGCAATGAACATGCCTAATACTCCTTCCCAGTGGTGAAATCTAAAATTTGTTACTACCGGTTCTATGGGCATGGCTTGGGGGACGGGGGGGGTGGGGTGGGGTGTAATGTGACTGGGTGGGCGTGGCCAATTTTTTTTTAACTTTTAAAAGCATTTTTTCTACAACCTCTTCGGCAAAGAGATTGTAAAAAAAATGCTTTCAAAAGGCTCTGACGATCCCAGCTGAGTCGCCTGATCGGCAGAGGCTTTTTTTTTATTTTAAATGCCTCTGACGATCAGGCAACTCAGCTTGGATCGTCAGAGGCATTTGAAAGAAAAAAAGGGTTTTTTTTCTTTTAAAAGCCTTTGAGGATCCCAACTGAGCCGCGCGATCATCAGAGGCTTTTTTTATTTTATTTTTAAAAGCATTTTTTCAGCCGAAGAGGTTGTAGAAAAAATGCTTTTAAAAGTAAAAAAAAAAAGCCTCTGATGATTGTGCGGCTAGCTGGGCATGGGGGGTGGGCAGGGATTTTTGCTACTGGTTCTCTGAACTACCTGCCACCATCGCTACAGGATCGGGCTATCCAGTCCGAACCGGGAGCATTTCACCCCTGCTCCTTCCCCACAACAACCCTGTGAGGAGAGAGAGAGAGAGAGAAATATGCAAGGAAGCCAAAAGGAAAAGCTACTACGGCTTCTGCAGAAGCTGTCTGATGTTCATATGAAGGCTTTGGATCAGGGGTGAAATCCAGCAGGTTCTGACAGGTTCTGGAGAACTGGTAGCGGAAATTTTAAGTAGTTCAAGGAACCGGCGAATACCACCTCTGGCTGGCCCCAGAGTGAGGTGGAAATGGAGATTTTGCAGTATCCTTCCCCTGCTACGCCCACCAAGCCACGCCCACAGAACCAGTAGTAAAACAATTTGGATTTCACCCCTGCTTTGGATGGTAAATAAACTTCAAGTTCCTCGCTCCCTTCTAATCCAACGATTCTAAATTTTACCTAGACTGAGTCGGTTGGCCTTTGTTTTAAATCTATTCTCACAGCGACCCTCCCAGTGACACAGCTACCTCGGTTGTGGAAGTGGGGTCTCTGTGAAGCCTCCAGAGAAAAGCCTAAGGGAAGAGGCATCCAGATGTTTGGTCATATATACCATGGAAGCATCAAAGCCAGGCGGGCAGCTCACAAAGCAGCTTCCTTTCTCGTTCCAAGAATCATTTCTGAAGGGAATGCAGAAGAACTGGCAGGACCAGCTGGGCAGAAAACACAACAATAGAGCCTTTATTACAGATTGTCCTAACTTACATCTGTTCGTTTAGTGACTGCTTGAAGTTACAACAGCATTGAAAAGAGCCGAGGTGGAGCAGTGGTTAGGGTGCAGTACTGCAGCTACTTCAGCTGACTGCTAGTTCAGCAGATCAGCGGATCAAATCTCATCCGCTCAAGGTTGACTCAGCCTTCCATCCTTCTGAGGTGGGTAAAATGAGGACCCAGATTGTTGGGGGGCAATATGCTATTTAGTATACTGTTGATAGTTGTAAGCCGCCCAGAGTCCTCAGAGAGTGGGCGGCATAGAAATATGAATAATTAAAAAAAAAAAAAGTGACATGGCCATTTTTCACACTTATGACCATTGTGGCAACCCACCCATGGTCACGTGATCAAAATTCAGACTCTTGGCAACTGACTCATATTTATGATGGTTGCAGTGTCCCAGGGTCATGTGATCGATTTGCGACCTTCTGATAAGCCAAGTCAATGGGGGAAGCCAGATTCACTTAATAACCGTGTTACTAGCTTAACAATGGGAGTGATTCACTGTGGTAATAAAGATCATAAAATGGGGCAAAATTGACTTAACAACTGTCTCACTTAGCAACAGAAATTTTGGACCCAATTGTGGTCGTAGGTTGAAGACTACCTGTGTTGGTCATCATAAGTCTCTAACCACTCTACCTACACTGCCTTTATGGAAATATACAGGTTTATTTATCCAGAAGATGTTAATATATCTTTCCCCAAACCACAGGATGAGGATCCACCAACTCCTTTCTCCAAAAAACATTTAAGAATCCCGTTGCACAAATATTTTTATGGAAGTCAATAGTCATTAAATTATTATGGAGTTGATTAGATTTTAATTATGCATTAGTGCTCTTTTGAGAGTTTTGCAAGGTTAAATATCTGCTTAATCTTAGAGGTAGACGCTAACTTGTTTAAAATAAATTTTAAAAATTTACATCCACTTGACTGGGATTTGGCAGGCTCGATTCCCTCAGAAGAAGCAAAGGGCAGAGATCCAGCATCTGGTTGCTTGGAATTTTGGCAGGCTTGGTCCATTCAGAAATTCCTGAGAATTTCATCTCAGTTTGGAAAAGACTCTAGCCATTTGTTCAGTTCTACGGAGACTGAAGAAGCCTTGGCTTTTCCAGGTACAGCTTTAATGTACAAAGGCAAGTGAGGAATGTAGAAGGAGGATGAGCCGAGCCATGTCCAAAAGATTGAAGCCAAGAGCGATGGGTCAAAGCCAAACCTGCTCCCCAGTGCAGCGCTTAAAATGATTTTGTGTCCTGAGTGCTTAGTGCAGATTCTGTCTTTTGTCTTGGAGAACCTTTGCCAGGTACCTGTTGACTAAACTTGCAGAATCCAAATAAAACGTGCACTTCTAAGACAACAGACAAAGGATCTCTGCTCCTTTAAAAGCAGAGGAGAAAGTCACCAATCTGAGTGACAAAAAGCTTTGCTCTGGTGCAAATCGGCACCTGGGGTCTGCTGGGTGCTGAATAAATGAAGAAAATAGAGTGGGAAGGGACCCTGGAGGTCTTCCAGTCCAACCCCCTGCTCATGGCCAGAGATCCTATACCATTCCAGAGAAATGGCTGTCCAGTCTCTTCTTGAAAATCTCCAGTGATGGAACATCTACAACTTCTGATTAATTCTTCTGTCAGGAAATTTCTCCTTAGTTCTAGACTGGATCTGTCCCTGCTAAGTTTTCCATACTTTCCTTCTTGTCTTGCCCTCAAGTGTTTTGGAGAATAAGTTGATCCCCCTTGTGTGACAGCCCCACAAGAACTGGAAGACTGCTATTGTATCATCCTAGACTTCCTCTTCATTAGACTAGACATTCCCAGTTCCTGCAATGGTCCATCATATTTTAGCCACTAATCCCTTAATTATCTTTGGTGTTCTTTTCTGCACTTTCTAGAGTTTCAACATCTTTTTTTTTATTATGGTGACCAAAACAACTCCTCCTCCTCCTCCTCCTCCTCCTCCTCCTCCTCCTCCTCCTCCTCCTCCTCCTCCTCCTCCTCCTCCTCCTCCTCCTCCTCCTCCTCCTCCTCCTCTCTCTGATCCAACTTTATCTTTTCCAACCAGCAGATCAGATACTTCTTTCAAGACCTCCTCTGATTAGAAGTTGGCTTCTTTTACAACTATCTAGAACTGTCAAGAGCCCACATCTGTCTTTGTCCCTCTTGGTTGTCTTTCATAAGAAGTGCCAGCATTTAAATCAAAGCCTCTTTCCCAATTTTGCCTCAATCTCTGGATGTTTTCCAGACACCGCCTGACTGCTGCCCCCCTCCGCTGATCAGGGCCAGGTAGATTGTGGCAGCTTCTCTTGCGCAGACCTACATCGATAATGGGACATTTCCTGTGCTGGAATGACAGCTCCATTTTCAGGTATTTTATCACCTACTAAAAACAATGACAAATCATAGTCACCTCAGGATTTGGACAGATAAATTAGCCCTAATTATCAGATGTTGATTTTGCCTCCAGAGCATTTTAGCTCTGCGTGGCCCTTGACCTTTTCTGTCTCTGGCAATATGTCTTCAATGGGTGCCTCACTTTCCCTCTTCGTTTGTGTTCTGGATTATCCCTAGCCCTCCCTGGCTATTTGGGGTGACGGGTGGCAGCTCATTTCTCTTCTTGTTGTCCCCAAGGGAAAATGGTCCAGCATAGCTAAAACCAGCTGGAAGACCAATTTTGCTAACTATGTCATCCCCTCCCCTCCTGTACTCTGAGTCACAAGTTTGAAAACTCTGAGTTTTCCCTTTCACAAATCCAAAGCCTCCATGTCTCCCTCGGTGGGAAGCAACTCTGCCTGCCCCAGGAGGTGCAAGGGACCCAGATCTGCTCAGAATCAGAATAGAGCTGGAAGGGACCTTGGAGGTCTTCTAGTCCAGCCCCCTGCTCAAGCAAGAGATCCTATACCCTTGATAGCGAACCTATGGCACGCGTGACACACAGATCCCTCTCTGTGGTCACGCAAGCCATCGCCCCAGCTCAGTTCCCCGTGCATGCATGCGCTGCTCCCACTGGCCAGCAGGTTTTCAGATCTCTGCTGTGCCTGAATGGGGGACATGCGTGCATGCATGGGGGTGAGGCGCATGCGTGGGGCTGCACGCACATTGTATTTTGGAGGTGTGCATGCGTCCTTTGGGCACTCAGTGCCAAAAGGTTTAGCCATCACTGTCCTATACCATTTCAAACAAGTGACTGTCCAGTCTCTTCTTAAAATACCCCAGTGAGGAAGCACCCACAACTTCTGAAGGCAAGTTGTTCTACTGGTTAATTGTCCTCACTGTTAGGAAGTTTCTCCTCAATTCCAGTTTGCTTCTCTCCTTGATTAGTTTCCATCCATTGTTTCTTGTCCTGCCTTCAGGTGCTTTGGAGAATAGGTTGATCCCCTCTTCTTTGGGGAATACTGCTATCATGTCACCCCTAGTTCTTTTCCTTAGACTAGGCATACCCAGTTCCTGCAACCGTTCTTCCTATGTTTTAATCTTCAGGCCCTTAATCATCTTAGTTGCTCTTCTCTGCACTTTTTCCAAAGTCCCAACCTCTTTTTTTGTAATGTGGTGACCAAAACTGGATGCAGTATTCCAGATGTGGTCTTACCAAGACTTTATAAAGTGGTACTAATACTTCAGGTGATTTTGATTCTATGCCTCTGTTTATACAACCAAACATTGTATTAGCTTTTTTGGTTGCTGTTGCACACTGCTGACTCATGTTTAAGTGATCGTCCACTAAGACTCCAAGATCCATCTCACAGTTATTGTTTTGGAGCCAGATTTCACCTAATCTGTACTTGTACCTTTGGCTTTTTCGGCCCAGGTGTAAAACTTTGCTTTTCTCCACATTAAATTTCATTTTGTTGCAAAGGGCCCATTGTTCAAGTTTGTCAAGAACTTTTTGGATCCTGAGCCGATCTTCTGAGACAACTGAGCGCAACTGAGGGACTCAGAGCTTTGCCCCCCCCACTTTATCTTGCATCTCTCCCAGTGATGTCCCTCCTCCTGTCTGTGCTGATGGGTGCTGGGGCTGCCTTCTAAATAAATAAATAACTGTATTGTCATTGTACGTTTATACACAGTATACCCATACAACGAAATTCACTTAACTCCCAAAGACCAGGTCCAACACACATAACAATCCCCAAACACACTCCTACCCACCACAAATTCTCCACCCCAAACCACCCAAACATCCACACAACAAACCAAGTAATGTTGTCCAACAGCTCACTGATGATGGCCCTTTAGTTCATGGTTGAGTGCAATTATAGCTCTGGGATAAAAACTATTCAGAAAACGTGCTCTGGGTAGGCCAGCTGTCCCTCTGGGCCAGAGGGGAGTTCCCACAGGCTCTTAGCTTGGGGACTTAGGAAGCTCAGGTTTTGGGTGAAGCTTCTTTGGGGTGATGACAGGACACACCACAGCATAGGGAGAACTGCACACAGGGCTTAGTTGTACCCCATGTTCCCCAATAATAGTTTGGTGCCTGCTTGGTGGGGTGAATCTACAGTCAGCTTTCATTCCTAAAACAGGCCCTGAATGCACAGCCCCCTATTTCTAGGCCAGGACCTTCAACCCTACACCAAATTGGCTCTAAGCTCACTAAAATTTTGGTGAAATAAGGTTTATTGACTAAGGTTTTGTGAGGCCACATCAGCTTCTTTAGTTCTGCTCCATGTTTCCCTTCATTGTAATTGATTGCAATTGTGCTCCTTTCCCCAAAAGCATCTTCTGCCAATTTGGGAATTGATTAGGAATCACGATGTAATCTAGCTGGCTAGTTAAATAAGGCTGCCTCTGAGAGGGTGATCTTGTGGTGGCCAGAATTGTCAGTGTTTGGAAATCTCTGAACTGAGTCTCAGACTGCAAAAACAGAGAAACAAAATAGAGTGGAGTGGAGTGGAGTGGAGTGGAGTGGAGTGGAGTGGAGTGGAGTAGAGTAGAGTAGAGTAGAGTAGAGTAGAGTAGAGTAGAGTAGAGTAGAGTAGAGTAGAGTAGAGTAGAGTAGATTTTTTTTTTTAGTAGAATAGAATAGAATAGAATAGAATAGAATAGAATAGAATAGAATAGAATAGAATAGAATAGAATAGAATAGAATAGAATAGAATAGAATTCTTTATTGGCCAAGTGTGATTGGACACACAAGGAATTTGTCTTGGTGCATGCCCTTTCAGTGTACATACAAGCAACAAGTGATAATCATGATCATAAAATACCATCATCATAAATCATGAGATACAACCCTCAGTAATAGTCATGTTATGTAATGTCAATGATAGTCATGATAGTAATATTAATGCTTCTTCCAACCCTTTTGGATTGATTATGTCCTCCTGGACTAACTGGGGCCACCAGAGACTTGAGACTGAATGCCTCTAAATGCCTCTAAATAGGGCTCAGGAACAGCTCATGGGGGAAAAACCAACACCCACCTGCCCCAATTTTATCATCATTTGGTTTTCCACCAACTCTCTGGAGCCAGCAAGCTTGGCACTTAGGCCTCACAGGAAGGCATTTCTCCGTGGTCACAGCTGGGAGACGAGAGGAGCCCATTCTCGCAGGGAGTCCCATAGCTCGCTGCCCACTTGGGATTCAAATAGACCTGGAGCAAGAGGGCAGAGAAGTCTCCGTCCAAGTGGAAGCACTGCCATAGCCAGGTCAGCAGGATTCCAGGGGCCTGACACTGGCCTCCAGGTCGTCTCTGGGTCTAGAGGTGTCTCTCCCTCCTCCCTATTGAAAGTAACGATGAAGAGCAAATGTGGGGCCAGGTCACTGGAGCCCCTTGCCGGCCTGGGAGCATGTGCTGCAACGAGTGCTGGGTGGTCTGCTGCTTAATTGTGGGGTTGGTACAGTGTTACTATCAGGAGAAGTTCCTTAACCTGATAATGAGTAGGAAGCAGCTGTAGCTTAGAAAATGTAATAATTGCAGAGTGGAGCTCTCTAATTATAAGATGTGTATCAACTATCACAGCGTTTGCTTAGAAAAAAAGCTTCTTCAAAATAGCAGCGAGAGCAACGGAGAGGGAAGGGACCTTAGGGCGGGGGAGGGCAAAATGTCACTTGGACCCAAGTTGAGGCTCGGAGCCATTCAAATGACTAGACTGACTGGTCTGGTCTGGAGAGGCGAGGAGAGGAGAGGAAGGCTGGGGGCACACAACTCCTTGCAACAGACATCCCTGCCTAGAAACCCACCCCTCCCGGCTTGCTCTTTTCTGGGAAGGGGGCTTGCTCCATAAGATGAAAATTGTAAAGGCTGCCCTCCTGAACTCCCTGAAGGGATGGCCCAAGTCTGAGTGTGGACAAGACCGATGACCTCAGGTTTAGAGTCTGCACCCAAATAAGAAACCTTCATAGACCTTCATAACCTTCATAAGACACTTGAGGCACTCAAGTTGGTGCTGTCTTTTTAGTAGTATTTCATCTATGTCTACAACTCTCTCTCCCGTTCTTCATCCTATTTCTGTCCTGAATTTCTGGAATCCAATTATAGTTTTCGTTGTGATCTTTGATCCTTAACTACAAACTGGGCAAGGATTTGTGGTGAGCCAAATAGAATGATAGGAACGGTGGAAATCAAGTGGAGAGCCTCTTAACCTGGTCCAACAACTGGGTGGTTTCCTGATTAGGCTACAGGTAATCCGTGACCTACGGCCATTTATTTAGTCAGGATTCAAAGTTGCAACAGCACTTAAAAAAGGGACTTACGGTCCTCCTTCTTACAACAGTAGCCCAACAGGAAACGTGATCAAAATTTGGGAGCTTGGCAACCAGGCTGCATTTGCAATGGTCGCAGTGTCTTAGGGTCATGTGATTGTCATTGGTGGCAGGAGACCCTACACCATTTCAGATAAGTGGCTGTCCAATCTCCTTAAAAAGCTCCAGTGTTGGAGCGCCCACGATTTCTGGAGGCAAGCTGCTCTACTGGTTGATTGTTCTCACTGTTAGGAAGTTTCTCCTCAATTCCATGTTGCTTCTCTCTTTGGTTAGTTTCCATCCATTGCTTCTTGTCCTGCACTCTGGTGCTTTGGAGAATAAATTGACCCCCCTCCTCTTTGTGGCAGCCTCTCAAATACTGGAAGATTGCTCCCATGTCCCTCCTAGTCCTCCTTTTCTCTAGATTAGCCAAACCCAAATCCTGCAACCATTCTTCATATATTTTAGTCTCCAGGCCTTTAATCATCTTAGTTGCTCTTCTCTGCCCTTTTTCCAAAGTCTCAACCTCTTTTTTGTAACGTGGTGACCAAAACTGGATGTAGTATTCCATTTGTGGTCTTACTAAGGTTTTATAAAGTGGTACAATACTTCACATGATTTAGATGAGTTTTATTTTGGCCCCAAATAAAGATGACATTCTACCATAAGTCAGTTGGCAGGACTTCTGAATGTCTTGATGGCTTTGGGGAAGTGGCATATGTGGATTAGCACAATTGTTCTTTTTTTTTCTTTTTAAAGAAAATACCACATTGAGCTCATTAGATTTAGAGATGGGAGAGGACAAACAACCAATGTCTTCAGCTCCTTCCCCTTGCATATTGAGGGGTCCCTCCGGCCAGGAGGAAGCCCACCAGCTTCTTGTGGTAACAGAGTCCTTTCAGGTCAAGTGAAGGTAGTCCAGTGATTGAAAGGGCTTCATTTCCCTCTTTTTGTAAACTGGGTTTGAAGGGAAACTTCCAGCTTTGTTTCTGTTTTTTTAATATTCGTTTTCTTTCTTTTCATGCACACACAAAAAGGAGCAGATTTACATGATAAGCAGAATAGCATCAATTAATAACTAAGCACACATTATCCAAAGCTTTGTTTCTTTTCTTTTATCGAAAGCTTTTATTTCCTTGGGGCAGAGGTCCTGGGGGGAGGGGCATCTCCCCAGAAAGCACCACCTTTACAGGTGCAGGTCTGAAGTTCAGCATCTCGAATGCTGCCGGTTTTGTCTAAATTCCTTGTGGTATCTTTTCTCCGAAGGAATTTCCAGGGATTAAGACAAAAGTGTGCTTTTGATCTTGCAAACAAGCGAGAGACACAATTAAACTTTCTGGAAGTTACTTAAAAGGGAACTTTTCCAAAGAGTGTTTTGGAGACACTTTATTGTCACTACCTTTTCCTTTACTTCTATTTTATTATTATTGGAAATATTATTGTCATTATATTATGTGATTATTGCAATTCATGAGTACATTGCTGTTTTCTATTTTTATTTTTGACTATACTATGGGTGCTTTGATTTTGATTCTCTTCTGTGGCTGTTTTACTGGCAATTCTTTTTAAACCATGAATTAATGAAACATAGGTACAATTTCCCCCAATGAATGTTTAATTAAACATGCTTAGTTAACATGGTACAAATCACTAGCAAAATTATAAGCAGGAAGCAATGCATTAGAGCAATACTGAACATTCTAGATCAAAACTAAGTTATAATTCTAGATGTAAGGCTCTGACACAAAATTCAGACTGTGACACAAACATATATAGAATAGAATAGAATAGAATAGAATAGAATAGAATAGAATAATAGAGTTGGAAGGGACCTTGGAGGTCTTCTAGTCCAACCCCCTGCCCAGGCAGGAAACCCTACACCACTTCAGACAAATGGTTATCCAACATCTTCTTAAAAATTTCCAGTGTTGGAGCATCCGCAACTTCTGCAATTGTGAATATAATCCAAGAATGGTTTCCAATCAGGATTAGATTCCGCATCAAATTGATCTGCGATGTTTGAGTGACGGTATCAAGAAAGACAAATTGGCAGCCACAACTGTGTACACAACCACCTTTTTTTTTTTTTTTTTTTTTATTGAAAAAGTTTTCAAATACAAATTTTTCCCCTTTTTTCCTTCCCCCCCTCCTCCCTAACCCCCCCTCGCCACCCATCCCCCCGTGACTTCTTCACACCAAAAACCTAATTCATAACAGATTACATAATATTTTACCATCGCCTTACTCTCTCCTCTATATACTGACCCTTACTTACTAAAAATATTATTAATATTATTACTTTCCCCTTTTACCATACATTTCAAAAAAAAAAAAAAAAAAAGCAGTCTGCTATAACATTGTATGATAACTTCTAGTTTAGCATAATATTATTATAACCCCCAATTTAGCAATAATCTACCCTTTTTGTCCTCCCCAAAACTTATATCTATGTATTGTTACAACATTTCAAAACAACCTTCCACTTTAAGACTGTATAATAAATCCTACTTTAACATTTATTCTTTGTGTATATTAATATAACATTTCAAAGCAGCCTTCCACATAAGTCCTAATTTAACATTTATTCAACTCTGTCCATTTCCTCCACTACCCTAAATATATCACTTAAACATCCCTTTTCTTAAGCTAATCCATCAGTAGACTAACATATTTCCACCCACTTTCCTACAAAATTACCATACACAATTCAATTCTTAATATCTGCCCACTCTACTAATATATATATATATATACATATATTCCGTTATTTAAAAAAAAAAAAGACAATAACTTTAAATTTATAATCCATATAATATCTTCTTTGATGTCTTTCCACTAGATTGTTGAGTCCCCCATCCATAATTGGGTAACATAGCATCCTGGTGCAACAGTTTGTTCAAAGTCTTCAGTCTTCATCTGCCCCCATCAGTAATGAATATCCTCATATATATATAAAAATAAAAACAACCACCCGAGTGACATTATAATTGTATTCCATATAGTTGTAATTGTGGCTTTCATCAGGATTATTAATTCCCATCATCGTAATGGGTAACAACCAGATCTTCTGCATGCCCCAACGTAACTCTCTTGCCTTGTAGCTCAGAATAATTATAATATATTTATCAGTACAAGAAAAGAAATCCAAAATAGATAATTCAAATCCAACAGATTAAGGCTCTTTTCACATCCCAAAATTACGGCATTGCAGAGGTCTGTCACTGTCCTCAGGATGATATTAACCAATACTTCGCCTCCACTATCTTTTCACATATTCATTCATTTTTTTTAAAATCACTGGCTTCACCGTTGCTTAGTTTAGAAATTTCTGTTTTTATGAGACCTATTTCTTTTTTTCTTTTCTTTTTGTGGGTTTGATTTCCATCCTGTTTTCCTTTCTACAAGTTGTATATCAACTGATCGGTTTTCATTCTGCTTTATAAACTGATCTTGTTGGATCATCACGTTGAAATCAGATGCCGCTTCTCTCATATTTGTAGATAATCCAGCTGGAGTATCAAGAGAATCCAAAGACAGTTTGTCTACCACAACCTCTGTAATTCGATGTTTTCCCTTTATTTCCAACTCCTTCTGCTTATCCTGTATTGTGCCTATAGATGTTAAGTTCATTTTCAAAATTTTTTGATAAAATTCTTCCGCTTTTTCAACAGTATCTAATTGGTATCTTTCTCCTTGATATCTCAATATTATGCCAACTGGGGCATTCCACCTAAATGGAATATTTCTGTATTTTAACTCAGTCACCAGAAAACCAAATTTCTTCCTTTCCATTAACATCTTGGGGGGAAGCTCTTTGTAGATCCATATCTTCCTTCCATACAATTGCAAAGTAGAATTGAAGGAATTTTGCACAATTTTATTCCTAATTTCCTTGTCTGTAAAATAAATCACCACATCTCTAGGCAATTGCCTTTGCTTTGCAATCCAGGAGTTTATTCTGTACACTCTATCAATCCTACAAAACACTTCCCCAGGTTGAACCTTTAAAATCCCAGCCAGAATTTCAGAAGATATTTTCCTTAAATCATCTCTGTTATTTTCCTGTAAACCTCTGAGTCTGATCGCATATTCTGTAAAATTATAATGCATCATTAAGACCTCTCTTTCAATCCGTTGTTGTAAATTTTCTACATTACAAGACTTTTGTTCAACCTCCATTTTAGATTTTTCTTCTGAGCTATTGTCTTGAGTATTTGTCAAATCATTTTCAATTTTTTGTATTTTATTATCCAAATTGTCCTCAATTTCTTCCACTTTAGACTCTAATAAGTTAGTATTTTCATCCAACTTAGTCATAAATCCTACAAGATCATTAGCCATTTTAATAATCTTTCGATTCAAAATATCAAACTTTAATTGCACTAATTCTTTAATTTCCTGCTTAAATTTTTCAAAGTTCTGATTCACAATCTCATCCCTTCTTACAATCTCCTCCAAAAGAAATTCAATTATATTAAAATCGGTTTTCTGAGACTGGAGCTTTAAAACTTGGTTACGTATTTTGTTAATGGGGGAATCCCCCCCCATTGCTTGTTTGTCCAACTTTAATGCCATGTTTCAACACAGACAAACTATTTTTCTTAAAAAGAAAAGAGAGGCAGCAGAGAAAAAAAAAAACCTCTTTCCAACCAAGATGAATATCAAATCTCCAGGAAAAGAAAAAACACAAAAGTAGAGCTTTATTTTAAAGTGTAGCCAAAAATATTTATTCAGCTACTTTGTATCTCAATAAGAAACGGAAGGACTCTCCCTTTCAGCCCCTTCTCAAGCCTCGGCAATCGCCCTTTTTAAAGATTCTTTTTTCCTTTTCCTTTTCCTTCTTCAATAATTGTTATAAAATAAGTGAAATACTTGCAATTCGAGGTCACAGATCCAGCTCAAATCCCTTCAAATGTAACCAGGAGCATTTATTCTGCTATTTTGTAACTTAATAAGAAACGGAAGGACTTTCTCTTTTCAGCTTCCCTGCTCCGGTTTCGGCAATCGCCATTTTAAAAGGTCTTTTTTACTTTGTTGAATATCCTTTGTAAAATAAGTATTAATACTTGCAATTTAGGGTCACAGATCCAAATCCAAATCTCATCATCTTTAGTTAATCTGTTAAATATCTTAAAAGGCTTGTCTTCGTAGCCTTGTTCTGCAAAAAGGCAGAAGTCTCCCAACGCCCGGAGCGGGCGGCAAGTGCTATAGGGAGCATTCCTCCGCCCGCCCCCAAGAGTAAAAAAAAAAAACCCCTGGGGGCTACGGAGAGCTCTACCTGCACTCACCTGCTCTATCCCACATTTCCTCCTGGAAATGGGGTTTTTCGAGCCGCCTTTGCGCTGTACAGGCGGCTCTTTACAGGCGAAGGGGCTGGCGGTCCCAAGAGACCGTCTGGTGGCTACAAAGAGCAAACCGGAAGTTCAGCATCTCGAATGCTGCCGGTTTTGTCTAAATTCCTTGTGGTATCTTTTCTCCGAAGGAATTTCCAGGGATTAAGACAAAAATGTACTTTTGATCTTGCAAACAAGCGAGAGACACAATTAAACTTTCTGGAAGTTACTTAAAAGGGAACTTTTCCAAAGAGTGTTTTGGAGACACTTTATTGTCACTACCTTTTCCTTTACTTCTATTTTATTATTATTGGAAATATTATTGTCATTATATTATGTGATTATTGCAATTCATGAGTACATTGCTGTTTTCTATTTTTATTTTTGACTATACTATGGGTGCTTTGATTTTGATTCTCTTCTGTGGCTGTTTTACTGGCAATTCTTTTTAAACCATGAATTAATGAAACATAGGTACAATTTCCCCCAATGAATGTTTAATTAAACATGCTTAGTTAACATGGTACAAATCACTAGCAAAATTATAAGCAGGAAGCAATGCATTAGAGCAATACTGAACATTCTAGATCAAAACTAAGTTATAATTCTAGATGTAAGGCTCTGACACAAAATTCAGACTGTGACACAAACATATATAGAATAGAATAGAATAGAATAGAATAGAATAGAATAGAATAGAATAATAGAGTTGGAAGGGACCTTGGAGGTCTTCTAGTCCAACCCCCTGCCCAGGCAGGAAACCCTACACCACTTCAGACAAATGGTTATCCAACATCTTCTTAAAAATTTCCAGTGTTGGAGCATCCGCAACTTCTGCAATTGTGAATATAATCCAAGAATGGTTTCCAATCAGGATTAGATTCCGCATCAAATTGATCTGCGATGTTTGAGTGACGGTATCAAGAAAGACAAATTGGCAGCCACAACTGTGTACACAACCACCTTTTTTAACACATATTCCTTGTCCTACAAAGTGGGCAGGGCTTCAGTTTCTGTTCTGTCTCCTCCCACGAGTGGCCTTGCAGAGGCTCAAATAGCCCGGCAGTAACAAACGCAGACTAGATAGACTGAAGCTGGCCCTTTAATAAACAATTCTCTTCTAAAGCGTTTATCAGTCCAATAGTTACTGAGCAATGTTCCAAAGGTCTTGGCAGACGGCCAGCAGGCTACTGCAGGAATGCAGACTTTTGTCAAAAAATTCCAGACTAACAGTTGTAAATCCACTGCATCCAAAACACCAACAAATTGTTCACCATCCCTTTCCAGCCCAGTCACACCCTTTTTATACTTTGTAGAGTGTGGCCCTACGTCTCCTGACCACACCTCTTAGGACGTGGCAATAGCTGTTCTCTACGACGTCTCCTACGTCTCTCTCTTGCATCCAATAAGGGCTCCCCCTCCTCGTTACCGGCTTCTGTTTCCTCCTCAATTTGGCTGGGGTCCAGAGGCACGTCAGCAACTGTCAGTTCTTGCTGACTCACCAGTGAAGACGGCCCCTCCGGCACATAGCTCGTGACAGCTTCCTCCTCCTCCATATCGTCCTCCGACTCAGCATGCGAAGATAAATCAGCCTCCGGGGCCGGGGTCACAACAGTTTCATGCTTGTAGCCATTATCCTGACTGACCACGCCAGAACCCGGCTGAGATTTATTTTTAATGTTCGGCATTATTCTTGACATCAAAGCTTGTGCCCTCCATTTATTTGGCCATTTTCCAAGAAAAAAGAATGGTTTCTAGTAGAAAGCAACTCAAACCCTTGGAGGAAATACAGATGCCTGATATGGCTGCTGCTGATCAGAATTCCACCTGCCGCTCTCCATGCTTCTCCTGCCTTGTTATTTCTAAAAATTGGTGCATGGGGGCAGGTTGGTTAAATTAACTCCCATCTCATAGCTAGGAAGAATTATGCTATGCGAGGTCAGTCAAATCTGGTTAGGATCACACTGTCAGGTTTCAAGGTTGTCTCAAATAAATTGCATTTCAAACAAAGTCTTTGAAGTAAAACTCCGATTTATTAAGCACGACATTCTGAACCCGACTCCCATTGCAGCCAACACTGACTTCCAGACCCAAAACCCTCCCTTTCCGTTCCCCACTCCCCTGCACTCATTGGCCATCTTCCAAGTCACTCTACCCCTAATCTACAGCTACAGCTCAAAGGAATTTCCCCCCTCCCATCCCATCTCCTAGGGGATATTATCTCCAGGGAAAATAAGTAGGTGAAAAGTCAAACGTCCCTTCCAGATGCCTCCGCTTCTTCTTCTTATGTCAGCACTAGAGTAAATGCAGCTTGAAGTGCTGACACACACACTGAAGAGTAAATGAAAAAGAGAGAGAAGCTTTGCTGAAACCAAGGTGGATCATATTCCTGGCATTTCTCTTGTCCACCAGTTCTTCTGCCAAGGAGAAAGATATGGATAGTGTCACAGGAGTTATGACTGACAAAATCATGTTGGCTCTTAGCAATCATGGCACCGTCTTCACAACACAGCTGGTCCTCAACTTACAAATGTCGGGGTTCCAACTGAGGAACCCAACCAAGCCAGCACCACAAGATGATCAGATCTCTTTAAGAACTGTTTTATGGAGTACTTCATTTCCGCGTGCATGAAAGCAGTTCTTAAAGAGATCTGATCGTCTTGGGGTGCTGACTTGGTTGGGTTCGTCAGTCGGAACCTTGACAACAACCACAATTGAGCCCAAAATTTATGTTGATAAGTGAGAAATTTGTTAAGTGAGTTTTGCCCCATTTTATAACTTGTCTTGCTACATTTGTTTAGTGAACCACTGTAGTTGTTAAGTTAGTGACACGGTTGTTAAGTGAATCTGGCTTCCCCATTGATTTTCCTTGTCAGGAGGTCCCAAAAGGGGATCATGTGACCCTGGGACACTGCAACTGTCATAAATATGAGTCAGTGGGCACAGGTCTGAATTTTGATCACGTGATCACAAGGATGCTGCAACGGTCATAAGTGTAAAAAAATGGTCAAGTCACTTTTTTCAATGCCGTTGTAACTTTGAACTGTCACTAAACAAACTGTTGTAAGTCAAGGACTACCTGTAAATACAAATGTTATTCTACCTGCTCTACTGTCTCTACCAGAGATTGGTGTTCAACCATTGGGAAACGATTAGTGGGGTCCTCTTCATTTCCTTCCCTGAAGAGAGGGACCACATTTACTTGCCTAAGGTTGCTTGGCTCCTCCTCTTCAGGCTCCTCTAAGATAAGTGACAGAAGTCCCAACAGCTGTTCAACAGGAAGGATCCTTTAGTACTGGGGGGTTTGGGGACCTCAAATCAGCCAGAAGAGCCCTTGACTGATCCTCATTAATTGGCTGGACCTTCCCCTCAGTGGTCCTTGTGAGCCAGAGGAATAGCCCCCTCTCTCAAAGAAGAATTCACCACTGCTAGAACCCACCCAGACCCCACTCCCCAGGCAGCTTTAGCTAGCCAGAAGAGGCACGGATCCAAGGAGCAGGTGGCCCGGCTTATAGTCCTAAGGATTCTGTCCACTTCTTCAGGCCCAACAGGGTCAAACTCTTCCCAGATAACAAGGCTGCCCTGTGTTCCCCTCAACCTGCAGCAAGGCTGGGACTGAATCTGAGCCATTTTCACTGACAGATTCATTGCATGAATCTCCAAGACCCTCTTATCCAAAAGTGCTCGGGTTACCCAAAAGTTGTGCTCACTCAAGTTCATCCCTTGTTGATGCAATGTTCTAGATGTCTCCATTTCCTTCCCCTCAACTCTTCCATAAACCACTGCGGACAATGGGATCTACCGAAGGGAAAGGTCCCATGGCCGCAATCCAAGCTATGGCCACAACTGCTTTCTCTTTCCAAGCAATGACCGAGATCTAATCAGACCAGGCAGAAGAGCATCAGGAACCACCACCCATCTCACTGGAGCCCACTAGGGTCCATTTGTCACTGGAGGCAGACTCATCTAATATGTCCCACTTCCCTGTGCCAGAGAAGCTCATGGTTACATGGAGTGCCCAGAAAGCCACTGGATGAAGCTGCAGATGCACATAAGGAAACAATGCAGGTTCTGTCATGAAGCAATGCACATTTATGTGCAAAACTGCCCTTGGGATTGGGGGCTCACAAACCTAGGCCATTATCCAGCCTAGTTACTCACTGTGTCAAACTGTTTCAATTACTGAGTTTGGTGAGACATTGGGGAGGCATTAGTTTTGTTGAGCATGTCTGAATTTTAGATGGTGAATGCTTTTCTCAGCAGCTGCCCTCTTTCTGGAGGGGAGGAGCCCTCAGTCCCCAGTCCCTGCCTTCCCAGCACTGGATTGAAAAAGTGCAGAGAAGATCAGCTAAAATGATTAAAGGCCTGGAGAGAAAAACATTTGAAGAACGATTGCAGGAATTGGGTATGGCTAGTCTAGTGAAAAGAAAGACTTGGGGTGACATGATAGCAGTTTTCCAGTATTTGAGGGGCTGCTATAAAGATGAGAGAGTCAACTTATTTTCCAAAACACCAGAAGGCAAGACAAGAAACAATGGATGAAAACTAATCAAGGAGAGTAGCTCATCAAGCGGGATTTATCGAGGGCAGATACATGAAGGATAATGTAAGGCAAGTAATAGATTTATTGGAATATCTTGAGAAGAATAAACAGATTCCTGCAGTGCTGGTCTTTTTGGACGCAGAGAAGGCCTTTGATAGAGTGGATTGGAATTTTCTACTAAAGACTTTAAAAAAGATGGACTTTGGGGATCAATTTATACAGGCGATTTCAGCAATTTACCAAGAGCAAAAGGCACAGATCATTATTAATGGAAGTTTGACAACAGAGTTCAAAATTGAAAAAGGAACAAGACAGGGATGTCCGCTATCCCCACTTTTATTTATTTTAACACTAGAAGTCTTGCTAAATACAATACGGGACTCTAATATCTTGAAAGGTATAATGATTAGGCAAGAGGATTACAGAATAAAGGCATTTGCAGATGATCTGGTTGTTACCCTATCACAGCCAATGGAATCAATAATCCTGATGAAGGACATTATACAAGACTATGGTAAAGTTTCAGGTTTTAGATTGAATCCAAAAAAGACTAAAATGATAGCTAAAAACATGACACAAGATCGTAAACATGAGCTTGAAAGGAGGGCAGGTTTTGAGATTGTACCAAAGGTAAAATATCTAGGAGTTCAGGTTGCAGAATCAAACATGAAATTGTTTCAAAATAATTATGAGGTGTTGTGGCGAGAGGTGCAGAAAGACATGGAGACTTGGAAAAAACTGCAGCTGTCTCTACTTGGAAGAATAGCAGCAGTTAAGATGAACATTTTGCCAAGATTTCTTTTTTTGTTTCAAATGATTCCGGTGCTTAAAAGTGATAAACAATTGAAAGTTTGGCAAACTGGAGTGAATAAGTTCGTCTGGAACGAGAAAAAGCCGAGAGTGAAATTGAAAATTATGCAAGATGTTCCAGAAAGAGGAGGTCTTAAACTTCCAAACCTACAGTTATATTATGATGCAGCAGCTTTAACTTTAACAAGTGATTGGTTTGGAAGGAAAAAGGCTGGAATATTGAATGCAGAAAGTTTTGATCTTGAATTTGGATGGCATGCCTACTTATTTTATGATGACAAAGTGGATAAAGTATTTAAAAGCCATATACTTAGAGACTCTTTGATGAGAGTTTGGAAGAAGCACCGATTCAAATGGGATTATAAAATACCGCTATGGCTGGATCTTGGTCATATTTTGTGGAATACAAATATAATGTCACTCGGGGGGGGGGGGTTTATTCAAAGAGGTTCTTTTTACAGATGCGGGCAGATGGCAGCTGAAGACATTGCAGACACTGTTGGACGAAGGGATTAATCTAACTTGGTTACAATATAATCAATTACAATTGAGATGGAAAGAGGACCAAAAAACTGGTATTATGTTGCACGAGGAAGAATTGGTTAGACATATAAAAGAGAAAGGTCCAATGCATATCAAAAGGCTTTATAATGTTTTGTTAGAAAGGGATTCAGAAACTGAATTAGTTAAAGATTGTATGATTAAGTGGGCACAAAATTTTGAAGAACCAGTGATGTTGGAAACATGGGAAAAAATTTGGGTTCAGAATGTTAAATTTACACAGTCGCAGAATTTGAGGGAAAATTTCTATAAAATGTTTTATAGATGGCATTTAGATCCCAAAAAGTTGTCATGTATGTACCCTAATGTTCAGCCAAAATGTTGGAGATGTGAATGTTTGGATGCTACGTATTATCATGTTTGGTGGACCTGTAGGAAAGTTAAGGCTTTTTGGATAAAAATTTGGTGGGTCATGCAGAATGTTTTGAAGAAAAAAATTCAATTCTCTCCACAATTGTTTTTATTGGGTATAGTTAAGGGTTTTACATTGGGTGAAACAAAACTGATATTGTATATGATAACAGCAGCAAGATTGTTGATAGGTAAATATTGGAAAAATGAAGCCTTGCCCACTATTGAGGAATGGACTTTGAAGATGGCCAGTTTTGCAGAGATGGTGAAGATTTCAGCATACTTAAAAGATTGTTCACAAGAGACTTATGAATGGGAATGGAAAAAGTGGATAGAATATGTTCAGAACAAATATCAAACTAGAAAGTATCAAATAGCTTTTATTTGAAAATAATGTATTAGAAATATTTTAATGTAATGAGGGTAAAAAGAAAAATTATAAAGGGGAGGGAGGGGTTCAAGTTTTTACACAAGTTTTATATTAAGGGTTTTTTTTTTATTTTTTTTTACCAGATATAAGTATAATATAGGGAAGTCTGGGGGGAGGGGAGGGTTAGGGAGGGTTAGGGAGGTTGGGAAGTTTGGGGTGGGTGGTGGAGGGGGGGAAAGGGGTGAAAATGTAATTGTAAAACTTTTGCAATAAAAAAAAAAAGGAGAGTAGCAACCTAGAATAAGGAGAAATTTCCTGACAGTGAGAACAATTAACCAGCTTGCCTTCAGAAGTTGTAGGTGCTCCAACACTGAAGGTTTTTAAGAAGAGAATAGACAATCACTTGTCTGAAATGGTAGAGGGTCTCCTGCTTGAGCAGGGGGTTGGACTAGAAGACCTCCAAGGTTCCTTCCGGCTCTATTCTGATTGATTGATTCTCAAAGTCTTTGCTCTTCTCTAAATTTCAGATTTCTTTGCCCTGCAAGTTCACTACAGCTGGAATTTATTTCTCACAAATCCTGTTGTGCTGCACAAGAGATATTTCTGTGTGTTTACACAAGCTTGAGTTTGTCCACATACATTCAGTGTGAAAGAAGCAGATCCTGATAGCTGAAAGATTAAAAGGATCCATTAACTCAATCAATTGCCAAGAAACCTTATACTAAGCACACACTGGGAAGACATTCTGTTATGCTGCTGGGCAGTTTCATCTCATCATTAAGGGTTGGCCTTTCTCACCTTAACAATGTAGGTTTCTTCCTGAGTAATGGAGCACCTCTCCAAGTACAGGATGTAAGTATCCCTGAAAAAGAATGGATGGACTCTGAGCCAAGATCACCTTTGTGGGACCCTAAAACTGAAAGGACTTGTGAGTCATGCAGCTTTTCCTAGATTAATTTGTAAATGTGTGCAGTTCTCACAGGTAAATCCATCTCATTCATTCATTCATTCATTCATTCATTCATTCATTCATTCATTCATTCAACCAATGGAATAGAAGTTGCCTTCAGAAGTTGTGGGAGCTTCATCACTGGAAGCTTTCAAGAAGAGACTGGACTTCCATTTGTCAGAAATGGTGTTGAGTCTCCTGCTTGGGTAGGGGGTTGGACTAGAAGACCTACAAGGTCCTTTCTAACTCTGTTAATCTGTTAAATCATTTCATTCATTCATTCATTCATTCATTCATTCATTCATTCATTCATTCATTCATTTTCTGTAGCTACCCAACTCAGCCAGGTGATTCTGTTAAATACTTGAATGGGGGTGACCTTGCTCTCTATGGAAAGCCATCTGGCATTGCCCTTGAAAACTTCAGCCAACTTTTAGCCAAAAGCTTTATTCTAAAAGAGTTACTTATTGAGTCTGCTCATTCCTGGAAGAGTTTCATCCATCTCTCCTGTTTCCTAGACAGCCTGGCTTGATCAGTTATGCTGGCATTTCAATTTTCTAGGAGCACCCATACATTATCAAGGTGTCCCTGACATCGTAAACATGGAGATAGAAAGCAAAGGAGGCCTTAAGACCCTCAGGTACAAAACTCTCCTTCGTGCAGAAATCTCTCTCTCTGTCTCTTCCCCCCCTCCCCAATCCAGTCATGCCTGCCTTTTAAGAGGCTTACAGCATCCTTGCTTGAATTCACCCACTGAAGGAGGAGCTTCTCTGGGTCATTAGTTCTCCTGGGGAAGTGCTCTTCCTCTTAGAATGTAAGGTTTCAGAGTGTTTGCTCTAATGTTCTAATGTTTCAGAAGTGACCTGTTTTCCTAGCATTTCAATCCATTATTCCATCTCCTGCTTTCTGGAATGAAAGAGGTCTTGACTTTATTCTGTGTACCATCCTTTCAGGTATTTGAAGAATGCTATCATATTTCCCCACTCCTGTTGGACCTTGTGGTGGTGAAAGATCTAAACAATGTTAGGAGTTATATTGTCTATTTTCAGGAAGGGCACTCAGGACCAGTAGATGATGGGCAAGAAATCAGATTAAACATGCTTGACTGGAGAAAGAGATGCCAAACTTCTTGAGCTGTCTGCCAAGAAAACTGAATGGATTTTTAAGCCAGGACAATGTCAGCAAGATGTTGGATGATGAGTCCTACAGGTTGGAAGGCATTCCATGATAGAAGAGACTGGAGAGTCACTTGTCTGAAATGGTACAGGATCTCCTGCTTGAGCAGTGGGTTGGACTAGAAGACCTCCAAGGTCCCTTCTAGCTCTATTCTGATTGATTGATTGACAAGCTATCAGAAAGGAACAGCAGAGAAGTTTCAGGGGCATTGATGATGATGATGATGATGTGGATTAAAGCTAATAGGAATCCAGCTGTGCATGTGCCCAGAGAGAAAGGGAAAGTTGGATGCTGCAAAAGTAAGTGTGCCACTAATACATAGGACATCAGAACCATGAACGGAAGCAGAAATGTCAAAATTAAACCTCCTGGGGATCAGTGAATTGAAATAGACTGGATGGGTCACTTCCCATCAAAATAGCATGAGATTTTCTATTGGGGACAAAAAATAGAAAAGAAATGCAATCCTTCCTTCCTTCCTTCCTTCCTTCCTTCCTTCCTTCCTTCCTTCCTTCCTTCCTTCCTTCCTTCCTTCCTTCCTTCCTTCCTTCCTTCCTCCCTCCCTCCCTCCCTCCCTCTCTCCCTCCCTCCTTCCCATCCATCCATCCATATTTATCAGTATATAAGAAGTAAGTAACACAATAAAGAAAATTGGACATAGATACTGAAATACAGGAGATGAAGAACAAATCTGAAATGTCATAAAATGAATCCATTCCAATACATCATTGGAAATATATAATATTATATTTCACATCCATTTTTAGTCAAAATCCATGGTTCTATTAAGCATTAAATTAAAAAAAAAACCTTGGTTGACATTCTTTAGATCATTAAGAAAAAATGTAAGTAATAAATAATGCATTTCATTAATACTATAAATTATGCAGTAAATTAAAATATCTGTGCTAAAATATCTGAATCAATGTGGATGCAGAACGATTCCAAGTGTAAGATTATAATCCACAAATGGATTCCAATTCAATCCACATTCATTTTGCTTTTTTAAAAAACCAGGTTTATTTTAAAGATTGAGGCCTATGCTTGCACTTGAGCTCCTGATTCCTCCAAAGAGGAAATGGAATTGAACCCCCCACATCACAAGCACAGCTGTGCGAGGCCCCAGGGAGGTTCCCTCTGCCCCCCCAATAGTGTTGGGGGGGAGAGGGTGCTCCCCAAAACGGCACATAGATACAATATCAATTCAATATTTTGAAGAGATGTCTTGTTTGGTGATATTTTTTTTTAAAAAAAACTATCTCTGGTTGTAATATGGGATTAAAAATTTCAAAATTGATTCCCTTCGAGGGTGAATTATTCTTCAATATTGACTTTTACAGCATTGCTGTCACATATGCAAGGAAGATATTCAACATACCGTATTTTCCGGCGTATAAGACGACTTTTTAACACATGAAAATCTTCTCAAAAGTCGGGGGTCGTCTTATACGCTAGGTGTCATTCTCCTGTAACCAGGCAAACCAGCCTGAAAGGTTCTGACGAGCCAAGCTCTGACTATCCCAGCTGAGTTGCCTGCTAATCAGGCAACTCAGCTTGGATCTCCAGAGCCATGTAAAAGGAAAAAAGTTTTCCCCGTCCAGCTTGCTTACCTTAGCTGCTAGTCGCAACGCTTGCCTTGCTTCGCTTGCCTGCAATCCATTCCATCAGCAAGCAACTCCCTGCCTGCAATCAAGCAGGCAGGGAGTTGTGGACTTCAACTCCCAGAATTCCTCAGCCAGCAAAGCAAAGCTGGCTGAGGAATTCTGGGAGTTGAAGTCTACAAGTCTTAAAGTTGCCAAGGTTGGAAACTTTACCCCTGTGGGAACTTACCCCTGTTCTATTGGGTAAGTTTTTTCCCCTTTGGGAGCTTTAAAAAAATAGTTAATTGGGGTTTTTTTTAGTTGTTCTTTTTTAGACCTAGCCATTTAGGAAGTTTTAAATTTAGCTTTCATATAAAAATAAAAATAAAATAATATTTGTGCAGCTTTCTGAGATTTAGTGTGTTTCTGTAGTGTTTCACTCTAACTACACAAAGACACAAAATCTCACAAAGCTGTATGTGGAATTTTGTGTGTGGAAAGTGTGAAAGTTGGTTTTTTGGGCTTTTTGTGGCTGTGTGAGGTTCCTGCTTGTTGCAGGGGCCATTTTGGGTCTAGCACAGCTGCTTTTACATTGTGGGTGAGCCAGTTGATGTTTTTTAATTTTATTTGGTGTGCGTTGGAAGAGGGGTAGTCTTATACGGCGAGTATAGCCCAAGTCCTATATTTTAACAGGAAAGGTCGCGGGTCGTCTTATATGCCCAGTCATCTTATACACCGGAAAATACGGTACTCATTACATTTTCAACATTTTTAAGGAAAATAATTATTCAGTTTAGCAATCAAGACTGGAGTGACATACCAACAATAAAACATTTTATACCAATATCTTTATATTGTTTGAAGTTAATTCATCCATTGAAATTCCCACTATATTCATGTTCTGTATCCATTTAGTCATATGACTTTCTTGTACTTCTTAAAAAATTAGATGAACACTGTAATAAATCTGTTTTAGTTTGCCAGCAAAGTTGAGCTCATCTCTGGTTCAAAAGGCAGCAGAATTCTACAAAATGTGGGCCGTTCCTGCTCCCTGATCCATGGCTTATGAAAGTTCTGGAAGACTGGATTGTTCAGATGAGTCTAGGATTCACATCAGCGATTTACACTCAGTTGTGTGCACTTTTAATTTTTCAGCACCATTGCTTCAGGTATCTCGTTGGTTGCTTCATTTTCCTCAGCTCCTGGGTAAATTAGAACATAGAACATAATGGAGTTGGAGGGGACCTTGGAGGTCTTCTTCCTAGTCCAACCCTCTGCTTGAGTAGGAGACCCTATATCATTTCACACAAATGGTTGTTCTCATCTCTTCTTGAAAGCCTCCAGTGATGGAGCACCCACAACTTCTGAAGCCAAGTGATTCCATTGATTGATTGCTCTCACTGTTAGGAAATTACTCCTTACTTCTAGGTTGCTTCTCTCCTTGGTTAGTTTCCATCCATTTTTCTTGTCCTGCCTTTCGTTACATTGGAAAATAGTTTGACCCCCTCATTTGTCATGTTTATGTAGTGTATATTGGAGGTGGTGACTCTTTGAGAGCTGTATGCAATGGAATTTCATTTTAATATATGCTGATTAGTGTATATTTAAAGTGACAATAAACTTATTATTTATTTATTTATTTATTTATTTATTTATTTAGATTTTTATACCGCCCTTTTCCTACTGGACTCAAGGCGGTGAACAGCCAAGAATGAAAACATCACATACAAAATTTGAGATTAATTTTAAAAGAATTAAACAAGTTTCAAGTCTAATCATTTTTGTGGCTGTCCACTGCGCTCTTTCCAGAGTCTCAACATCTTTTTTATATTGTGATAACCAGAACTGGGTGAAATTAAGGATCTCCTTGGGCATCTGCAACTTCCTTGCAGGAAGAGTCTCATCCAGCACTTTGGCTGCCTCAAATATTCCAACTGATGTTCTGTCCCCTCCCACGAGTGGCCTTGCAGAGGCTCAAATAGCCCGGCAGTAACAAACGCAGGCTAGAGAGACTGAAGCTGGCCCTTTAATAAATAGTTCTCTTCCAAAGCGTATATCAGTCCAATAGTTACAGGGCAATGTTCCAAAAATCTTGGCAGACGGCCAGCAGGCTAATGCAGGAATGCAGACTCTTGTCAAAAACTCCAAACTAACAGTTGTAACTCCACTGTATCCAAAACGCCAACAAATTGTTCACCACGCCTTTCCAGCCCAATCACACCCCTTTTATACTTTGTAGGGTGTGACCCTACGTCTCCTGACCACACCTCTTGGGACATGGCAATAGCTGTTCTCTACGACATCTCCTACATCTCTCTCTTGCATCCAATAGGGGCTCCCCCTCATTACCGGCCTCTGTTTCCTCCTTAATTTGGCTGGGGTCCAGAGGCACGTCAGCAACTGTCAGTTTTTGTTGACTCACCAGTGAAGATGGCCCCTCTGGCACATAGCTCATGACAGCTTCCTCCCCCTCCATATCATCCTCCGAATCAGCATGCGAAGATAAATCAGCCTCCGGGGCCGGGGCCACAACAATTGATCAGTGGTGAAATCCACCCCGGTTTACCACCGGTTTGCTGCCTGTGCATGCACAGTACCCACTGACGCACACTGCTCGTGTGCATGCACAGTACGTGCCAAACATGTGCTTCGCATGGAAAAAAGAAGCTTGGGAAGGTAAGTAGAACAGTGGGTGGGTGGGGGGAAACAGCTGTGCCGCGCGATTTAGATTTGTTAGAAAGACGCAGGAATCGCGTGACACTGCTGATCATTGGAAATACCGGTTCGGATTTTTATCACTACTGGTTCACTTGAACTGGTGCGAACCAATAGCATTTCACAACTGTCATAGATAGACCAAACCAAGGACAGAAATGTCAGACAAAGTTTCAGGACGAATCCAACAGGCCCTCAAGGAACCTTGGACTGGACCTAGTGAAAGAATCTCCTAACATGTAGCAGCCCAGAATGGCCATGACCTGCAATTTGATGACATATTTTGACCATTTGTAAAGGATGTATGTTAATGTCCTCCATTTTCAAACAATGCCTCATCTACTGCATCACTTAATGAGCCTTGGTAGTACAGAGGTTTAAGGCACCCTGTTATTAAGCTGGTTATTAAGACCAGCTGCCTGCAATTACTGCAGGGTTTGAATCTCACCAGGCTCAAGGTTGACTCAGCCTTCCATCCTTTCTAAGGTAGGTGAAATGAGGACCCAGTTTGTGGGGGCAATAAGCTGACTTTGTATAAAATATACAAAAGTATGAAGGCTATTGCTTAGCGCATTGTAAGCCGCCCTGAGTCTCCGGAGAAGGGCGGCATATAAATCAAATTAAAAAAAAAAATGATCCTAACTGAAACTGGCAACTTGGCTGGTTGACTCAGCCTTCCATCCTTCCGAGGTGGGTAAAATGAGGACCCGGTTTGTGGGGGCAATAAGCTGACTTTGCATAAAAAGAACACCGCTTGGGGGGGCCGAAAGCCCTACTAGGCAGGTATATACAAAAGTATGAAGGCTACTGCTTAATGCATTGTAAGCCGCCCTGAGTCTCCAGAGAAAGGGTGGCATATAAATCGAACCAATAAATAAATAAACTCCACTGTTAAGCAAAGCAGGCACTAATTAGGAAATCATGTGACTGGGCTTTCCAGGTTAAAAAAAGATGAGACTAATCAATTTCACACCGTCAGCTTTGTTTGCTTTCCTAATACTCCCCTTGAATGCTAAAATGGCTGCTTATGGTCTTAACAGAATAACAGAATTGGAAGGGACCTTGGCGGTCTTCTAGTCCAGAGATCTCCAACCTTGGCAACTTTAAGACTTGTGGACTTCAATTCCCAGAGTTCCTGGCTGAGGAACTCTGGGAGTTGAAGTCCACAAGTCTTAAAGTTGTCAAGGTTGGAGACCCCTGCTCTAGTCCAACTCCCTGCTCAAACAGGAAACCCTGAAATATATTTCAGACAGGTGACTGTCCAGTCTTTTCTTAAAAACCTCCAGTGATGGAGCACCCACAATTTCTGGAGGAAAGCTGTTCCACTGGTTAATTGTACTCATTGACAGGAAATTTCTCATTAATTCCAGGTTGCTTCTCTCCTTGATTAGTTTCCATCCATTGTTTCTTGTCTTGCCTTCTGGTGCAAGAAAATAGGTTGACCTCCTCAGAACAACAGAATAACAGAGGTGGAAGGAACCTTGAGGTCTTCTAGTCCAACTCCCTGCTCAAGCAGGAAACCCTATACCATTTCAGACAAATAGTTGTCCAGTGTCTTCTTAAAATCCTCCAGTGATGAAGCACCCACAACCTCTGAAGGCAAGTCATTCCACTGATTGCTTACTTGACTACAAGCCCTTCTTTTTCAATATCTCTGCTCTGCAAAGGAAAAAAAAAGACAAAAACAAAAACATAAACCAGTGTGTATGGACTATAATGGTAATCACATGACTGAGGGACACTGTCACAGTTGCAAATGGTCATAAATTGGCCGTAAAGTTATTTTTTTCAGTACTTTCACAATTTCAAACAGTTGCTCAATGACTGGCTGGTAAATGAGGACTGTGCCCACACAATTGTGTCAGGGACAGAATTACCTACAACAATCCTATGGTTGTCATCAACTCATGAGCTACCACAGATCAATAACCTGCGGCTTAGACATTAAAGTCTGTTGTGGCCTGTATGCAGCCTGTGCGTCTGGTGGCTGATTCGGACAGTGAGGAGGCTGGTGTGGTGCTGCGCCAGCAGCCTGTGCAGCTGGCACTCGAATCAGACAATGAGGAGGCTAGAGAAGATGTGGTGCCAGAGGCGAGGATTCAGCCAGGGCCTTCAGAACCTCCAGAAGCTTCGAAAAGGCAGGAGTGACTCCTTAGGAGGAGGTCTCCTCGAGAGTAAGGCTTGGAGCTAATTGGCCACTCCCTTAGCCTAGGAGGAACGCCAACTGAAGCAATTTGCAGGGAACAACCATTCACTCTCCTTCGTGCCTTGATCTTTGTTCTCTGCAAATTGCTTCTAGGCTTTCTGCCAACCATAGTAAGATTAAGATTATTTATTCTTTGGATTCTTGCAGGCTGCTAAGTAAGTTAAATAACAGCTTTTGTTGGAAAAAAAACTGATTTTATTTTAGTAAACTAAGGTTTGTACAGACTTTGTGTGTGCTGCGTTCTTTGGGGTCCGTAGCTGGGGCAGAACAAAGTCAGCCAGGAACAAAAGCTTCAGGAGCTCCAAGATCAGCCTTGAGATGAGATCCTGGACCATGCAAGCTTCATCATCACCAATTAGGCAGGTTCTACAACATCGGTACTCACAGCACGTGAGTGTGGCTCAACTCTACAGCCGGGCACTCGCACTAGTCACTTCTGGAGTGATGCTTTTTGCCACCATGACAATTTCATAACAACCACAACCCAGACATCCTGGCTGCTGTAAGACTAAAACCTGGACAGACAGACAGACAGACAGACAGACAGACAGACAGACAGACAGGGCATGTTCCCTGTTGTTGTCCAGCCAGTCTCAACAACATCACTGTAGCCTGTGCAATCATTGAACACAATATTAGAGATGGAACTCTAAGTCTTTTCAATACCGAGATATCTCCTGGTGAAAGACCTCGAGGTTAGAACTAATCTGGTAACAGAAGGCTTGACAGTTAGGCGATGTCGAGGAAGAGAAATCAATCCACAGAAGGAAAATAAGCATGTTGGAAAAAGACTTGGCCTCACTGTATGAAATGAAGCAGGAACAGACTATTATTTCTACCAAGGAAACTCACTGTTTATAGCAACTTAAAATATCCAGCTAGATCAGGGGTGTCGAACTCTATATCATTGGGGGCTGCATCAGGGTTCTGTTTGACCTTGGGGGCTGGGTGGGCGTGGCCAGCTCAACGTCACTCTTGTCGGGGGCGCCTGTGGTGGCCCAAGCACTCTGCCAGCGAAAACAGAGGGCTGCGCTCCGTTTTCACTGGTATAGGGTTGCAGGAGGCCGTCGCAGCCTCCCAAGCTCTGTTTTCACTGGCAGAGGCACCATGGGCAGGTCCTTCGCTGTTTCCAGCACCCTGCGGGCCGCATCCGGCCCCTGAGTTTGACACCCCTGAGCACCCCTGAGCAAAATGAATCAGAAAAAAAAATTGCCTATACTGTACACCCCACGAGCAAAGATAAAAAAGCTCCGAGTCAGAAAAATGAAGATTTGGTGCTGATGATGACTTAAAGCACTGGTTCTTTATTACAAGTTGAAATAAAGAAATCAAAGAAAATGATCAGACCAACAAGTTTATGACCTCATCTATATTCCATTAGATCAATATTCCACTAGATTCCATCAGATCTCTCTAAAAATAAATTTAACAAATTTTGATACAATAAGCGGAATGCCTGAATTCTGGTTTCAGTTTGTGACATCATTAAAAAAATAAAACAAACAAAACAAATCCTTACATATTAAAGGGGAAAGAAGGAGAAATGGTGGTTTGCCAATATGGTTGAAAGAAAGTGAAAAGGGCAGAAATTGAACAGCAATGGAGAAAATTTTCCGCAGCTAAATACTGAGTTTCACAGAAAAGCAAAAAGAAAAGAGTTATATCTAAGTTAATAATGCAAAAAAGCTGAATGTAGTAATTGAATTGGGTGGGAAAGACATGTACTAATTACAGGAATTAAAAGAAAAATGCAAGGATGAGCATAATAAAAGACAAAGAGGCCAAAGATCTGGAAGAAGAGCTAAAGAAGAAAAGATACAACATACATTAACACAATCTTGTCAACTGCATTTGGCTAAAGATGGTGAGCAAGTTTGGTATGTAGGTGCCTCTGAGCCACCTAGATTATAATGGCCATCCAAAATGGCAGCCTTGTGAAAATCCTAGTACATTTGAATGCCTACAAGAATTGCATTTTGATGCAGGTTCTGGATGGCCCTGAATGACTGGTACAGTTCAAGGCCCAAACATCTGTCACAAAAAGGGTATTTCAGCAGCTTCTGGGTTAATGGCACTCCCAGGTATAAGGTAGCCACCATGGGGCATTTTCTCATTTGTCTCCAGAAATAAATGCAGATCTAAGAACTGACTGCTGACTCAGAAGATGAATGTAGAACGGTTGTTACAGTCCAGCCATCACGAAACTACCAAGGGGATAAGATAGAACAGCTTCGAAAGATGATTTACAATTATAATTACATCAACAATGGAGTTCCTTTAGAAATCAGGCACCTTACAAAAGGAAGGAAGGAAGGAAGGAAGGAAGGAAGGAAGGAAGGAAGGAAGATCTTTCCTTATTAATTTAGAAAGAAATGAATTAAGAGAACTTCCAGATTATTTTAAATTGGGGTAGATTCATTATTGCAATAGGAACAATAGTGTGTTGCATCAAAGCTAGACCGACATTTATATCAGTATATGCAGTGATATTACTCAAAAGCTGCAATTATCTCATCAATTTATTATTGCTAGCAATCGATATTTTTCTTGACAGTTTCCTTTGTTCCTCATTACAGTGTGCTGCAGATTCTACAATCATAGTCTATTATAGGATAGTTCTCAACAGCAGAATAATGAGGCGTGTTAACCACTTTATTATGTTTTATGTATATATTCAGCATTACAAAAGGCCAGAAGGAGCAGGCAGGGTTCTGTGTAACAATAGCAAAAGAAAGAAGAATCGTATTTGCTCCATATTGGGGACCATCCTCAAAGTAATTTGAGCCCCATCAAATTATTGAATGTTTAGCTGAGAATTTATTTCTTTATCTCAGGGTTTTTCTTTTCTTGGCTTGTATTTGGTTGGGAGTGAAGAAGAGCAAGGAAAAAGAACTGTAGCTCCAAGAGGAACTCACTCTCTGGTCTGATTCCTGGTGACTTCAGAGGTCATGTCCCAAAAATGCTTTTTCGAAAGGCAACTGGACTTCCTTTGTTTTTCCTTGAAGACATTGTGCTTCTCATCTAAAAAGCTTCTTCAGTTCTGTTCTTCTTCAATGGAAGAAACGTCTTGGATGAGGAGCACAATGTCTTCAAGGAAAAACCAAGGAAGTGCATTTGCCTCTTCAAAAAAGCTCCTTTGGATCAACCATGACCTGGATGACTGAGAATCTCCATAGACATTCAGAGGCCAGGGAGCATCCCTGATCACCCAGAGTGGATTATCAAGGCTTTCTTCAAAGTGAAGAAGCTTTTTCTGCTTAGTCCTGGGATTTCCTAATGGTTGTCCTCTCCAAGAACCAGTCTTGGTGTAGCTTTTCAAGACTGGCCAATGATGTGCTGTCACCTGCATGAGTGCTAGGCCTTCCTGAGGCACAAAGCTGGAAGAGCTCAGGCCAGTCACTATTCACAGCCCAACTTACCTCACAGGGTTGTTTATTTATTTATTATTATTTGTTAGTTTGATTTATATGCCGCCCTTCTCCGGAGACTCAGGGCGGCTTACAATACATTAAGCAATAGCCTTCACACTTTTGTATATACCTGCTTAGTAGGGCTTTTTTGCCCCCCCCAAGCGGTTTTCTATTTTATACAAAGTCAGCTTATTGCCCCCACAAACCGAGGAAGACAGGAGGTGGGAGCATTCTGTACACCATCTTGAGTTGTGCTAAATAAAGGGACGATATAAATCTAATATAAAGCTTTATGTGGAACAAGAAATGCCAAATGGTCAAGCTGTTTTAGAAAAGGCCACGAGACATTGGTTGCTGATGCACACAGCATGATTGAAAAAGCCAAAACAAAACTAAAGGAGTCATTGTGTGCATCATTGACTGCATAAACTATCTAGGTCAGGAGTGTCCAACCTTGGCGACTTTAAGACTTGTGGACTTCAACTCCCAGAATTCTAGGAGCTGAAGTCCACAAGTCTTAAAATGGCCAAGGTTGGAGACCCCTGGCCTGATCTAGATTATGTCAAGCATGTCAAGCTGTGGAAAATGGGATTCCTGGAACATCTCATTGTCTTCATGAGAAACTCCCACAGAAACTTATGAATATGCTATGGAGCAGCCATGAAGGCCTTGGAAGAGATATTCAGATGTTGTGAGGTGTCTCTGTACCTACAAAGATCAGGGTAAACGGTATTCTCTGTCATAAAAGTTGGACTTTGAAGAAGGAGGCTAGGAAGAATATTAACACTTTTGAATTTGGTGTTGGAGAAGACTCCGGAGAGTGTCTTGGACAGCCAAGGAAAAAAAATCTAAAGGATCACTGAACCAATCAAGCCAGAATTCTTACTTGAGGTGCGAATGACCAGCCTTAACGTATCCTCCTCTGGAGACCTGGTTCTCTGGAGAAGGCTCTAATAGTGGGACAAGCGGAAGAAAAGAGATGGCCCGCCAGCTTTGAGGTGAATGGGCTCAGTTAGTTTGATGATGGTATACGGCTGGAAGACCAGAAAGACCAAGTTGGGGACAGAATGTTGTGGAGAAAATCTATCTATGTGCTCGCTAAGAATCAACACAGACTTAGTGACATGTAATAATCAAAAGTGAAATAAATCTAATCTGAAATAAAGATAATTGTGGAAGTGTACAAGTTAACCTTATTGCTGAAGTACTTAAAGTTTGTATTTTCTTTACTGTTACTATATAGAAACTTTTTCTGCACTTTTTCTGGGCTTTTAAAATTTTAGCCACCAGCTGTCTGTTCTCTTGACCCATGGCGACTAGAAGGGCCTCTGATGGCTTCTGCAGGGACAGGGCTTCTCTCCTCTGCAGGATTCCCTGCCACCCTCTTCATTATGAGCAACCCCCTCCCCAGCAGGTAGGGCCATGCCATCTCCAGACCCCCAGCCTTGGTCGTCTGCCAAGGACAAGCTCCGCTCAAGAAAAGGGCAGGTGCTGGGTTGATAGGTGGAAAGGAGACGGGGGAGGAGAAACGAGGCCTGGGAACGGCTTCAGTGGCTGGTGGCGCAAAGCCTCAATGAGGTGGAAGGCTGAGGACTCACCAGCAGGTATCCGAAGTAGAGTAATTTGAGCCTGGTCATTTGTGCTTGAATCAAAACATTGGGTTCATTCTTAAAATGAATTCTATACATTAGAATATCTTACATCAATATGTCAGCATTAAAATAAGCCAACATTGAACCTTGTTTATTATGCAATGATTAAAAACTGTAACAAGTATGACTCAAATTATAAATTATAAACCATCCTTTATAAAATTGCAATAATTTCTAACAAATTTGCAAATTTAACCAATTATAAAATGGTTATATATTTTCATTTCATACTAAAAAATCTTAACTTTGGATGAGGTATAAATCCATTTATAATCTAAAAATGGCTTTCCCATTGAATTACTGTAAAATCTGTATCAGCTTTGTTTTTAAATATTAAATTAGTTTTGACATTGATGCATAAATCCATAACTTAATTTGCCATTCTTTAATACAAAGGATTGTTTATAATTTCTGATGAGAAGCATAGAGAATCCTAGCAGCTGTTACCATAGTCAGTTGAGTATACTTGGTGAGAATGAAAGCCTTAGTAATATTTATTTAAAAAAAAAAAGTCTTGAAAGAAAAACTCCAGGAGAGCATAGCTGGAGAAACCCATGAACTTCGTGGCTGGATCCTCTTGTGAGATGACTCACCATGACTTTCCCCTCATCCCTGCCCAGTCTTGGTTGACCCAGAGATCACGTCCCTCATCCTTGCAACTGTTGGAGTAATTAAGGTGCCAATTGGCCCAGGAGGAAAGTTCTACAGAAAACCTTCGATAAATCTCCACTGAAGGCTGGAGTGGAGATAGAAGGACTGAGCTCCAAGAGGGACAAAATGCCAAGTCAATTGTTGGGTTGGTGTGGCCAACTTGTGTCTGGGCAGGGGGGCGGAGCCTTCCACTGCCGCTGCTACCAGTTTGCCTGATCCGGGGCGAACCGGTAGCAACCCACCACTGGATACAGTGGTATGTGGGAATGACCTTGAGGACGAAGGGAGGAGAAGCTGCCCAGGAAGTGACCAGATAAAAGGAGAAGGAGGATCCCTCAAATGATTAACCAGCAAAGAAAGAAACTTAAAATGGATCCACTCTAATGGTTAAGAAGTCGAGACTCTGGAAAGAGTGCAGAGAAGAGCAACAAAGTTGATTAGGGGACTGGAGGCTAAAACATAGGCAGAATGATTGCAGAAATTGGGTATGTCTAGTTTAACAAAAAGAAGAACCATGAGTGACATGATAGCAGTCTTCCAGGATTTGAGGGGCTGCCCCAAAGAAGAGTGGGTCAACCAGAAGACCAGATAAGAAGCAATGGAAGGAAACAAATCAAGGAGAGAAGCAACCTGGAATTAAGGGGACATTCCCTGACAGAACAATTCATCAGTGGAACAACTTGCCTCCAGAAGTTGTAGATGCTCCAACACTGTAAGTTTTTAAGAAGAGATTGGACAACCATTTGTCTGAAATGGTATAGGGTTTCCTGCCTGAGCAGGGGGTTAGACTGGAAGACTTCCATGATCCCTTCCGACTCTGTTATTCTATTTTTCTGTAAGATGGTTAAAAATCAGGATGAGAGATTTGTGCCTTCAAATTGCAAGATTTTGCCAAAGTAGCCTGAGTAGTAAAGTAGTAAGATAGAATTAACTCATCCAGTTGTGTTTCCTGTTTGGGCTCTCTGGGAGGGCTAACAGGGAACCGAGCCATTTCCTTACTCCGGGGAGGATTGAGGCCAGAAGTGGACCAGAAGAGGGGAGCTTTCTTTGCCGGTCAGCCCAGGCTGTTATAAAAGAGCCAATTAATACGTGTTGTAACAAAGGCGGGGAGGGAGGAACACAGGAATGCAGGCAGCCCCAGTTCTGTGCAGAGCATCCCTGGAAATGCTTGTTCTCTTGCCAGGGTCTCTCACAAGAAGCAAAGATGGTTGGCAGCAAAGGGAGGGGGTGATTTCCATCCCAACATCAGACAACAATTGTAAGAATCTGTCCCCCCCCCCCACATTCCTGTTCAATTCGCCATTCAAAAGAAGAGATCACCTCAGTAAAACATTCATGAGGAAGTTTAACATAATAAAAAATTAAACAGGCTTTTGCTATAAAGTATGAAATATTTACAGAGCTGCTGTTAGCTAATTGCCAGCAGAAACCACAGAGTCCTTGGGCATCTTGGCTAAAGAATGAGATCAGATGCTGGGATCCAGCTTTTAGCCCTGACATTGTATGTGGAAGAGAAGAGCCCAGCCAGATCCTTTGGGGATGAGCAAAATCCCTGCAGAAATTCAGTTGCAACTCTGATCTTGTCATGTTATCGCTTGTTTTTCCATTGCTTTTTTTAAATCCCATCCTGAATTTTGGAGACCCTTAGGCATTCTTTATAGCATTTTGAGGAATGTTCTTATAGAAACCCCTTTTAGAATCCCATTTAAGTAATTTTTATAGCATGGGATGTGCAGTGCAGAAAGTTAGCACCCACCCCTCTCCCAGAATAATGAAATATTTTGAGAAATATTAAAAAAGGCAGAATTTCCCTGGATGAGAAATTGAGAAATATGTTTTTTTAGAGGGAGAAAACCAGGGGTGAAATGCTCTCGGTTCGGACCGGATAGCCCGATCCGGTAGCGATGGTGGCGGGTGGTTCGGGGAACCGGTAGCAAAAATCCCTGCGCCCCCCCCCCCCATGCCCAGCTGAGCCACAAGATCATCAGAGGCTGTTTTTTTTTTTAAACTTTTAAAAGCATTTTTTCTACAACTTCTTCGGCCGAAAAAAATGCTTTTAAAAGAAAAAAAAAAGTCTCTGATGATCGCATGGCTCAGCTGGGATTGTCAGAGGCTTCTAAAAGCATTTTTTTCTGCAACTTCTTCGGCCGAAGAGGTTGTAAAAAAAAAAAAAAGCCTTTAAAAGCCTCTGGCGATCCCAGCTGAGTTTCCTGATCGTCAGAGGCTTTTAAAAGCATTTTTTTCTGCAAAAACAGCCCCCAACTTTCTTAATAGCCCTCAGCAGATGTCAGCACTTAAGAGATAAAGAGCTATTGAAAGAAGCCAAATATCTAGGTAGCTCTATTCATAGGCAGAAATTCCCTGTTGTTCAGCAAGGTCTGAACAAAGGTAGGATTAGCCCTCAGCCATGATAGGAATTGCCAAATGCCCTTTATTGCATCAGCAGTCCAAACGTCAACCAAACTTAGCTCAGACAAACATGACCCCTACAGGGCCTCATAGGGGTCTGACAACAGCCAATAGAATACATGTTCTTGCACAGGAACAGGGAGCTCAAGTTCAAAGCCCAAAAGAAGGTATAAAACCCCCTCACCCTCAACTCCATGTGGTCAGCTGTACCACAACCATGTGTTTCGTGGTTCTGCTTCATCATCTTTCCAAGCAGCGTCCACATTTCCAATGTCTTTCTCCCAGCTTGGAACTGAACCAGATGGATATTTCTTCCAGCCGCAGGGAGGGGTAGAGAGGTCTGCTCTGGTGGAGGGGCCTGGTGTGCTCCTTTTAGGGCTGCTCATTCCCACCTCATGCTCAACTCTCATCTGTGGCTCCAAGTAGCTGAAACACGTGCAGCATTATACACTGGTAAACTGTCTTGGCAGATGGGCCAAACCGGTTGATGGTAGCTGATGGTCTTCAACTCCTTCAACTCTTGGTGAGAGAGGGGTTGTCTATCCCAGCCTGTCAAGTCTGGCCCTGGGAGATGGATCAGAGGAGACTGATCAACAACCGATGGTCAAGAAAGCAGGAAATGGTGAAATCCCCAGCTAGAGGAAGGAGTGGAGTAAAGAGACTTGGAATTTCTCCAGGGAGGAAGCTATGGAAACCAGACACCTCCCCCTCCCCTTAAGATCCTTGAAACCTTTATCTGCCTGTTCACAAGAGAAAGCAGTTGGTCTGGCAAGATTCCTGCAAACAGGCAAGCACCGATAAAGAAACTACTCTAATCAGTTCACGGTATTGTTCGGATTCCTTGAGTCTGTCTCGTCCAATCTGCCTTGTTTTCTCTTGAGATCCGAAGAGGACTATGCATTCTTCTCAATGCTTCCTCCAGCTGGAGGGAATGAGGAGAGAGTTGACCTAAGTGGTACGTAGCTTAGACAAAACAAAATTGAGGGAAGGATACTTCAGACACAAATGCCAGGAGCAGCCTGAGAAATGGATTAAATTGCACCAAACACGTCAGACTGCTCCTATTAATGGAGTTGGATCAACCCCCGAGCCTTCTTGCTGATTTACAAATATTGATAATGATGTCATTCCATAGGCAAGAGAATGGAGATCGAATTTGCTCCCTGAGTCCAGATGGAAAGGATAAAGTCTGCCAAGGTTCTGCTGCCGCTGCTAATGATGAGGATGAGGATGGTTTTCCGTGACTAGGAAAACCATCATAATCATCATTAGCAGCAGCAACAGCAAAGCTGGAGTAGAACTTGTTTGGGCGTCATCCAGTGCAATCCACCCAGGGAAATAGGGAGGAGGCAGTCAAGAAGGGAAGAAGAGGCTTGTAACCATGTGGGTCAGGAATGAGCACTGTATGGACAATACTAACGGCTTGTATTCATTTGTGGGTCAACATGTAGAACGTTAGCACCTACCTCTCTCCTAGAAGAATGAAATATTTTGCAAAATGTTAAAAAGGCAGAATATTATATTTCCCTGGATGAGAAATGGAGAAACATGTTTTTTTTGGAGGCAGGAAGCAGGCTCACTCTCCCGGCTTGGAACTGGACCTGCATATTTCTTCCAACAAACACAAAGGTGCAAATATCATCTCCCTGGTGCCATAGACACTAGAAGCAACTTGGGCCTCTCTGCAGGCAAAGGAAGCCCACGGAACTACACTTGTTTGGATAAACCCATCAGCGTTAGTGGTCTTCCCTCACTGACAAGAGGAGCCTTAGCCCAATCTATTTCCAACCCTGCAATCTCTCAACCTGAGGCTAAAGACAGGCCACAGGAGAAGACTGTGAGTCCCAGTGGCCACGCAGGGAAGTGGCTGAATCTCCATGAAGGGCCACCTGGACTAGTGGTGGGGGACTATCTGGGTCCTTTCAGATTCTAAGATTGTATCGGTGGTTCCCTGACCAGTAAAGATTCAGAAGACATTTATGCGTACAAACAGCTACAAAGGTATTACCTTAAGTGCTTTCAAGGATCTCTGACAAAGCTAAAGGACACCCTTCATCACAGAGGGAGGACTTCGTTATATTTGAGATTTCCCTGAAGGTTGTGGAAATTGCTCCTAAAGGTGTGCTGAAATGGAGTGAAAGCCCTGTCTACTGCTCTGAAGAATGGCCACTCAAAAGCAAAGACTTTTTTCCTGGATAAGCAGAGGGCAAAGAGGCTTTGAAGACAGATGTGGGCAGCTGGACCTGGACTTGAGAAGAAGAAGAGGAGCAGCCCATCCATCAACTGCAGAAAAGGAGAACCTCTTGAAGACAGGCTGAGATTAGGCTGGGCCTTTGGATGCTTCCTTGAAGTTTTTCACAATCTCGCATGGATAAAAAGTGATCAAGACTCATGGGGACAACAACTAGAGAAAATCAACTCAAAAGGATCTCCTGAAAAGGAGGGGAAGATTGAAATTTGGGGAACCCATCTGGATTCATTATGCTGATTAGTTCTTGGTTTAAGTTGACCTGCTTGTTACAATAGACACTGAGGTGTAGTTTATGTTCTAAGCTGCCATGAGTTGAGATGAGTGGAGGAAACACAAATTTAATAAACCACCTTAATAATAATCTATCTTGCTGATGTTTGTTTTTAAAAAGGACTTGATCTTGTTGTGAACAACATCCTATCATAGCTAAAAAATGTGGTGCAAGCAGATGATCATTTATGTTCTTGGTTTGAGCTCCGAGCTTGGCAATTTGGTTGCAAATGTTTCATCCTCATTCGAGGACACATCCTCAGTGTGCGTTGGATTGATCCTCGGATGGGGATGAAACGTTTGCAACCAAATCACCAAGCTCAAATGAACAATGTAACTACCAACCCCAGCTATTAACATTCAAAATATTCAGAGACTTTTCAGACGATCATTTCTTTTTTTTTTTAAAAAAAGCAGCTTTAAGTAGAGCTCACATACTGGTATACGATTCAAAGATATTTATGAAAGGTAAGAAATGTAGTTATAGAAAATGAGGGGGAAATCCTTTTCAATGATCAAAACGTTTTAAATGGTTTCTTTCTTTCGTTCTTTCTTTTTACTATATAAGAACTAGTAGTATATTCTCAAGTGCTGCTTTTAAGAAAAATAGGATATTCTGCTAGACTAGAGTGCTTTAATTTCAATTTCCTGTTTAAATGGTAGTGAATGGAGATACTTGGCAACTATCTCCATATGGCAAGAAAATGGAAAGATAACACCTATCCACTCTAGACAAGTTCAAATCACCGGGACCAGATGGACTACATCCCAGAGTTCTGAAGGAATTGGCAGATGTGAACTCAGAACCATTGTACCGTATCTTTCAAAGATCCTGGAGCACCAGGAAACTACCAGAGGACTGGAAAAGAGCTGATGTGTTGCCAATCTTCAAAAAAGGAAAGAAATGGATTCAGGAAACTACAGAGCAATCAGCCTGACATCAATACCTGGGAAGATCTTAGAAAAGATAATTAAGCAACAAACATGCAAAAAACTAAAAACAAGCAAAGCTATTGTTGGAAGCCAACATAGCTTTGTCAAAAACAGATCATGCCAGGCAAACCTTATTGCACTTGGCAAAGTGACTAAATTAGTGGGCCAATGAAATGCTATGGACATAGTATGATTGGATTACAGTAAGGCATTCAATAAAGTAGACCACAATCTATTTCTTTGTAAGACAGAAAAATGTGGGATAGACAGCATGGCCATCACATGGACTCGTAACTGGCTGACCAACCACACTCAAAGATCCTAAACGGAACTACCGGTATATCTACATGGAGAGAAGCAGATGGTGGGACACCCAAAGGTTCTGTCTTAGGCCCAGTACTCTTCAACATCTTGAAGCTGGGGGAGAATAGCCAACACTTTAGAAGATAGATTTAAGATACAGAAGGATGTTGACAGACTTGAACACTGGATCCTATGCAACAAAATGCAATTTAGTGGTGAGAGAAGTAAGAAGACCTCCAAGGCTCCTTCCAGCTCTGTTATTTTGTCTCCTTCCTCCTCCTCCTCCTCCTCCTCCTCCTCCTCCTCCTCCTCCTCCTCCTCCTCCTCCTCCTCCTCCTCCTCCTCCTCTTCCTCCTTCTCACAGCTCATATCAACCTTCCATCTCTCAGCCCTAAAAGCAGAGACAGGACTGGAGCACTTTGGGGCTTCCATGTGAAAACTGAGGTTGCAGAGAGCAATGAACAGAAGGTAGGACTAGATGTCCTCTAAGTTCCCTTCTTATGCATGTTTCCATATAGTTCAGCTGCAATTCAACTTGAACCAACTTCACTGGAGCCATCTGGCTGAAAATATCCCAAACTTCAGATAAACTCAGAGCCAAAATCCTAGCTTCCTCCCCTCCTTCTCCCCCCTCCCTTCTCTCCCCCCACTCCCCCAGTGTTGCCTCCATTTGTTCCAGTAGCATCCTGAGTTCTCCCTCCAGGATGTGAGAGCCATTGAAATGCAATTGAACTGCATGCACTGAGGAGGTCCATGAAAACTTATGCCATAATAAATATGTTAGTCTTTAAGGTACTGTACCATAATCTCCTGTATATTGGCTTTTATTAAGGCTATTGCAGAAAATAAACACAGCTTCTGCTCCAGAGATGGAATATTCCACAATTGTGTGTTTATCCTGGTTGTACTTCTGTAGTTATGCTTGCAATCATGCAATCTCCCTCCCTCCCTTCCCCCATTCCCTCCCCCCACCCCCCATGCACACATTCGAACAGCTGGAAAAATTAGTCCATTAAACATGCCTTGGAGTAAAAAGATTACAAGACACATTAAAAAACTAAAAGAGCCTTTTGTTCAGCTACTTCTCCTGCTGTTGCATTTGAATAAAATCATCAGAGGCAAGAAGGGAGGAATAAACCTAACAAAAGGCAAAGAGGTTCCCATGGAAAATGAATTAAAAGCACCTTAAAATTCTACAGTTTCTTAGCCCACCAGTGCCAGAAGCGGCAGAATACGCTATAGATTGGGGTTGACTAAGATGGAGACGAGAAAGGATTTTCCATAAAATGTGGGAAAAGATCCCAGCCAGCGAGAGGGATTCTTCTGTTCACACATTCTAATTTCTGTCTGTATTTGCATGTATAATAGGCACATACTGTATTTGTGTGCCAGGCTTATATTTTTTCAATTTCCTCTGAAGGGGAAGAATTGGGAGGAGAGAATATGCAGAAATGAAACAAAGCCTGTAAAACGCACATGATGATTTTGTACAAATCTAAAGAGCTGGACTACTTTTAGAAAAAGAAGGCACCCCTGGGAGACAGCCACTGAAACCCAAAACTTCCCTGTCAGGTATTTGAGCTCCTGCCTCACCAGGCTGGACAGTAGAAATGATCAGCCCTTAAAGCTTCTTGGAGGAGAAGTGAAATGGCTTCTTCCTCTTCCTCTTCCTCTTCCTCCTCTTCCTCTTCCTCTTCCTCTTCCTCTTCCTCTTCCTCTTCCTCTTCCTCTTCCTCTTCTTCTTCTTCTTCTTCTTCTTCTTCTAGGAAAAAGCAGTCCAGTTGCCTTTTGGAAAAGCACTTCTGAAACCATCATCCATTAACTTTGGAAATGCCTTTCCTTCTCTGGGATGGAGAGTGATGTGCAGTAGCTCAAGTGCACTTTTGTCTGTGAGAAACTGCAGCCCAAGTCTTCACTGTGGCCCCGGATCTTCCCAGCATGCAGCCATGGCCAAGGCCTGCTCAGCCTCGCCTGCATCCACATCCTAGGAGGGTTTCAAGGCTAAAGGCCACTTGGAGGAAATCTAAATCAGACACAAATGTCAAGCATAACTGTAAGGTTCAGTGTAGTGCTGGAGAAATTGTGCATTGTTCTAGTCAAATAAAAATCAAGGGTTGTATCTCATGACTATTTGCCCCACATTTTATTATGAAGGTGATGAAGGAGAGTGGTGAAACTGCTCACCAGATCCTCCTCAGTTAGTTACTCCATTGTTTAATCTGGGAAGCAACTAATATGTTGGGCTCATCTCTGACGGCCGCGCGGATGAAGGTGCAATTTAAAAACCCAGATAGCAATTCTAGGCAATTCCGAAGCCCATCTTAAAGCGTGATAAAACTGGAAAATAGAAAAAGATTGTACTAAGCAACACATACTCCAGACTGGATCTGCAGGGTAGCTAGATACAAGAATGAAATATGAAAAGTGGAAGAGAATAAAAAGATCTATACTGCAACCAATTTTGGTTACCGTACTATAAAAAAGATGTCGAGATTTTGGAAAAAGTTCAGAGAAGAGCAACTAAGATGATCAAAGGCCTGGAGACTAAGCCATACGAAGAACGGCTGTAAATTTTGGGTCTGGCTAGTCTAAAGAAAATAAGAATTAGGAGTGACATGATAGCAGTATTTCAGTATTTGAGGGGCTGCCACTGTCAGGGCGCTAATTAATCCCATTCTGCTTTTGGGTAATCGCACCTTGATTTAGAGACGTGGATCGAGACTTTTCCTTGAAGCATACTTTTGCAAGAAAATAAACCCCGAAGATATTTTTTCTAAGAAAAAAATCATTTATTTGTTATAAAGGAAATAAAACATCTCACTATCTAAATAATTACATTTTGGCAACGTTCCTGCCAGCCACCTCTCTGCAGCCGGACCTCTTGGCAGGAGAACAAAGAAAGAAAGAAGAAAGAAAGAATGCGGACATGCGTAGTTAGCTTACCGATAAGAAACTTGGCAAGCTACGGAAAGTCTGAAAGTCCAAAAATATGAGCTCATCTGGTAAATACAAAAAAAACGCAGTGACAGCCCCCTTGAAGAGGGGGTCAAATTATTCTCCAAGGCACCAGAGGGCAGGACAAGAAATAATGATTGGAAACTGATCAAAGAAAGAAGCAACCTGGAATTAAGGAGAAACTTCCTAACAGTAAGAACAATTAACCAGTGGAACAGCTTGCCTCCAGAAATTGTGGACACTCCATCACTGGAGGTTTTTAAGAAGAGACGGGACAGTCATTTGTGTGAGGTGATATAGGTTCTCCTGCTTGAGCGGGGAGCTGGACTAGAAGACCTCCAAGGTCCCTTCGAGCTCTATTCTGTTCTATCTTCCCAGCCTCTGAGAAATAGCAGGCATCAGGTTTGGGGGAGGAAGCCCTTAAACCAGGAGCCCGTTGAAGGCCTTTCCACCCACCTTCCCTACTGTGTTACCATAGCCCTAGCCCAGACACCCAGCCCTTCCTTCTCAAGAGGTACAGTCCTGCTATGGCCCCAATGGGTCATGATACACTTTGGAGGAAATGCAGGTGTGATAGACCAGCCTTAGAACCTAAGAATCATTCTTATGAGCCACCAAGAGTCCTCGCATGACATAGGTGGCCATGTAAATCCTCTAGAATAGAATACTTAATTGGCCAAGTGGGATTGGATCCACAAGGAATTTGTCTCCGATGCATAAAGATACATCTATGATGTATACAGTTTAAAAGTTACACTAATATCAAAGAAATTTTGGAATCGAATCTTTAAAGGAAGGATTCTAACGGGGGGACAAAATAAAATGTGAATCACAAAAATTTAAATAATGTTGAAGAAACAGTTCAGCTATCTCACATTAAATGTTGAATTTTCCTGTGGCAAGTTGTCCCACAGTGAGTTGGGCTCGTTGGATTGACACACATCAAATTGGCCGGGTGAGTTGACTGGTTGAGTTGACTGGGGCAAATTGGCTATGGTGAGCTGGCTGTGGTGAGTCGGCCATGGCGAGTTGTCCCATACCAAGTCCAAGGGACTCTCAAGAGTCTACTCCAAAACCACAGTTTGAAAGCATCCATTTTTTGGTGCTCAGTTTTCCTTATGGTCCAACTCTCAGAGATATACCTTACTAGTGGGAAAGTTATAGCTTTGACCATATAACAGGGCATAGTGTCTTACCTGGTTAAAATTTTATTCCACAGTATTAAACTTGGTATATATACTTTATTGTCTATCAAATATATGTTAATAATGTGTATGTATAACAGGGCATAGTGCCCCTCCTGGTTTGCACCGGTTCACAAGAACCGGTAGTAAAAAAATTTAGTAGTTCGGAGAACCGGTAATAACATTGGCTGGCCATGCCCCTGAACCAGTCCCCGGCCTGGTCGCCGCTCGTTTACCCTGCCCACCTCATCAAAGGCTTTTTTAAAAAAACTTCTAAAAGCATTTTTTTCTGCAACCTCTTCAGCGAAAGAGGTTGTAGGGAAAAAAATGCCTTTAAAAGCCTCTGGCAATCCCAGCTGACTTGCCTGATCATCAGAGGCTTCTAAAAGCTTTTTTTTCTGCAACCTCTTAAGGTTGTAGAAAAAATGCTTTTAAAAGTAAAAAAAAAAAAAGTTGGCCACACCCATCCAGTCACATTACCCCCACAAGCCACGCCCACAAAATAAGCCACGCCCACATAACCGGTAGTAAAAAAATTTAGAACCCACCCCTGCCCCTTACCCTAGGCTAGGCTCCAGTGGGATTCTGCAATTTGTGATATTGTCTTAATAGGCTGAGAGAACCAAAACATCCAGTTTATTGGTGGGGCACAGCAAGTTGTGAAACTGCAACTGTGCCTTGTTAACTGAATTAGAATCAGGGCTGGTGTGAAAACCAGGCAATGAGTAGCTATGAGCAGATCTGTACTAGAGCTCTCCTGACAGACCATAGAAGTTCACAGGATAAACCAGGCAGCATCTGAAGCACCCTATTTTAGGCCAAAGACTTCTGCCAAATTGGCAAATGGCATAAGAAATCAACTTGACTGAAGCACCTTCTGTAGACAAGATCATTTCCATCCGTCTTTGCTGTCCATGCGTAAAAGCCCAATGGCAGGAGCTGCATCTCTTTCCAAATAGTTCAGACTATAAACATACAATAATAGCTTGGAAGGGACCTTGGGGATCTTCTAGTCCAACCTACTGCCATTAGCAGGAGATCCTGGACTTCCTTTGGGCTTGATGGGATGGATACATATGGTCATAGAAAGAACATAACAGAACAATAGAATTGGACAACAATTTAGATGAACACTGTAATAAATCTGTTTTAGTTTGCCAGCAAAATTGAGCCCATCTCTGGTTCAAAAGGCAGCAGAATTCTACAAAATGTGGACCATTCCTGCCCCCTGATCCATGGCTTATGAAGGTTCTGGAAGACTGGATTGTTCAGATGAGTCTAGGATTGCACATCAGCGATTTACCCTCAGTTGTGTGCACTTTTAATTTTTCATCACCATTGCTTCAGGTATCTCGTTGGTTGCTTCATTTTCCTCAGCTCCTCCATAAATTAGAATGTAGAACATAATAGAGTTGGAGGGGACCTTGGAGGTCTTCTTCCTAGTCCAACCCTCTGCTTGAGCAGGAGACCCTATATCATTTCACACAAATGGTTGTCCATCTCTTCTTAAAAATTCCCAGGGATGGAACACCCACAATTTCTGAAGGCAAGTCATTCCACTGCTTAATTGTCCCCACTGTAAGGAAATTTCTCCTTACTTCTAGGTTGCTTCTCTCCTTGATTAGTTTCCATCTGTTGCTTCTTGTCCTGCCTTCAGGTGCTTTGGAGAATAGGTTGACTCCTTCTTCTTTGTGTCAGCCCTTCAAATATTGGAAGACTGTTGTCATCTCACCTCTAGTTAAATCTTGTTCGGGGTACTTCACTTTAGGAAGGCCATGAACCAACTGGAGATTGTCCATAGGAGCAGCATCCAGAAGATGAGGGGCCAGGAAGGACATAGCCAAGAGGGAAGGTCGGGGGCCTTGCATGTCTTCAGCCATAGCCAGAAGAGAAGAGAAGCCTTTGGGAAACAGGATCTCTTTCTTCATGTTTCTGAAGGACTGTCCTGTAGGTCTAGAAGGGAGGCAAGAAAAAAGGGGCTTAAACTATATCAAAGTAGATTTTGGTTGGCCATTGGAAGAATGTCCTCATGGTAAGAGCTAACCGAGGAAGAGATGGGTTGTCTTTTCATCTTTGAACCAACTCTGTAGGGCCATCAGTTCTGAGTTTGGATTCCTGCTCTGAGAAGGAATTGAATTAGATGATCTCACAGGACCTTCCCAAGCCTTCCATGTTATGACTGTGGTAGAATATTTTTCTTATTTACCATCTTGGTTTGGCTGCAAAATTATGCCCTTCTCCCAAGGTATTGGTGAGCATTCACAAAACCTTTACTAGAATTAAATTTGTGTTATATAAAATTCCCCTCTTCTTTTTCTTTTTAAAATGGATTTGTATGAACATTGGCAACTTTCCATAAGTGTCTGTTGGACTACTCTCCTAAATCATATTGAAGATACAAAAGCAGAAGAGGCACCTGTGACTGTCCACTCTGATATCAGAGGAAGAAAGACCCTTGGATTTGGGGGGGGGGCAAATGTTTAAATAAATCGATTTGTGAACATACAAACAAGAGAAAGAAAATGTCCTAAACTTCCCCTCAGTCCAATGAATAATTAAAGGGAGGCAAATGAAATCTTGGAGGTGATTCATTTGAAATATCAGCCCCCAAACCAACTTTTGTATAATCAAGGTTGTAATTTCAGATTTAATTTCTCTTGCCTCTCCTGGACTCCTCTGGGCACAGCTCCATAAATCTGCTTTGCTCCCTAAGGGGAAATTACACGTTAGGTTAAAGGGGTTCGCATTTTAAAAATAGCAGCTCTTTGTGTGTGTGTGTGGTGGTGGTGGTGGGGGAGAGACACTGAGAGGGAGGGAGCTTTAACCCTTTCCTCCTGTGTTTGAATGGGAAACCAAATCGATCCCTCTTAATGCAATTACCAGCTGAATCATTTTTGCCGCTAGGAAAGAAAACCTCCTCCTTCCCAAAAAAGGATTTCCGCTGGAGTCCTGGCACGTCATCACAGCTGCCAGCCTCTGCAGCTTGTTTGGCTTGTTGGTTTACTCATCAGTAACTGCTGGGAAGCCTAAGAAAACAGCCACCGGCATCTGAGGATTGGCTTGTGAATCCCAGGCGCCTGCTGAGCGGCAAGCCTGCCCCTCTGGCTGCCCTCAGTTGCCAGGTTTGGAGTAGACGTGCCCAGGATGCCACCGCCAGGCTGCCAGCTGGCTGGGTGGGGTCCAGTTTGGATGCCAAGGCCCAGAGGCCTCTTGGTTCTCAGGAAAGAACAGCGTCGGTGGTTGAGGATCTGCCCTGGCGCTCCATTCTGCCAAACCATTGCAGAAAGTTAGCACCCACCCCTCTTAGAAGAATGAAATGTTTTAGAAAATATTAAAAAGGCAGAATATGAATTAACAGCGGCTAGAATTGTGTTTGCTAAAAACTGGGAAAATGAGAAAATACCAACACAAGATGAAGTTATGGAGAAAATCATGGGATGTGTTGAAATGAGCAAATTGACATTTGAAATTAGAGAACAAAAAGATAAACAATATTATAAGATATGGGATTTATTTTATCAATGGCTAGATAATAAAACATGGAAATGAAATATGAAATGAATGTTATAATATTTGAAAATAATATTTTTGAAATGATAAAGCCATAGTTAAATAAATGACAAATGAAGATACTTATTAGTTTGATAATATGAGAAATTAGATAATTAGTAAATTATGAATATGGGGATGAAGCACAAAAGACTTGTAACCGATCAACACACTGTTTGCAATTGTAATGGATGATGGAATTATGTTTTATGTTTTGTTTAAAAATAAAAAAAATTCTTAAAAAAAATAAAACGCAGAATATTATTTTTCCCCGAAAGGAGAAACATGTTTCTGAAGACAGGCACTCAGAGCTTCAGCTCCCTGCCCCCAGCAGATATTTGGTGAGTAGGAACCCTTATAATTTCGCACCAGCAACTGCCAATTTTGTTGAATACTGTCAGTTTCTGAGCTGAGCTAGACAGAGGAATGCCTTCTGCCCCATATCTGAGAACATGGAGAGGCTGGAAGCAGAGGACACAGATCCCATCTCAGGGTCCTTCTCTCCTCATCTTGCCTTATCTGGAGAGTCTGCAACCCTTCTGGGCTTCAGGCAAATGGCCTCCAACCTCCCACTCTGGAGCATCCTGGCTCCCCCTAAGAGGCGGAGAGTGGGAGAGCAGCTGGATCCGGCCTCAAATAGTGCAGGAATCCCAGGAAAAACCACTCCAGCACAAAGCCTGACTGGAGGGACCCCTCCCTTGATTATCCTTTGGCCACCCTTTGCATTTGCTTCACCTTTTCTGAGTTTTTCTTCATATAGGCAATAAATAAATAAATAAATAATCCAAAAAAGTTTGCAGAAATTGGGTATGTCTAGTTTAATGAAAAGAAGGACAAGGGGTGCTTTGATAATAGTGTTCCAATATTTGAGGGGCTGCCACAAAGAAGAGGGGGTCAACCCATTTTCCAAAGAAAATTTGAGAAATAATGGGTGGAAACTAATCAAGGAGAGAAGCAACCTGGAATGAAGGAGAAACTTCTTAACAGTTAAAACAAATAACCAATGGAACAGCTTGCCTTCAGAGGTTGAGGGTGCTCCATCACTGGAGGCTTTCAAAAAGAGACTAGACAACCATTTGTCTGACATGGTATAGGTTCTCCTGCTTGGGCAGGAGGGTTGGGCTAGAAGACCTCCAAGGTCCCTCCCAAGTCTATTGTTCTATGTTCTATCCTAGGAATGGGAGCTGTGGTTAAGCTGTGAAGAGTCTGTGAAGACATTCCAGAGGGGCAAAGACCTGCCCTAGGCCCCCCCTCTCTCCCCCAGCACATGTCCTGGTTCTACTCAAGAGTTTGGGCAAGAAAGGGTTCCACAGGACGAGCTCTGGGGTTCTGGGCAAAGCTTCAGTTCATGTGTGAATCATTTAGGAGTGACTGGATGTCAGAAATAGCATAAAGGGATGAGAAAACGGATTGTGGTGAGAAGGTTTAATACTTCGGGGAGGCCTTTTTTTATTTCAACCTCCCTTCTTACCCAAACTGAAATGAGCTTTTGCAAATAATGAGCCTAATTCACACATGCTTTCCTTCAGATGGCTTCATTGTTCGGTTCTTAAGGAGGCCGAGCTGATGGTGTGAACCGTTTCAGTTCAAGGCCTTTCAGCTCTTTTCAGTGGGGCAACAATGCGGCTGACATGAGCCTTTGATGATCCACTCATGCGGCCACTCCTCACTTAATGTTTCAGTCACTGAATACGGCACAGGCATGCATGGACTAGTGCTGAGGAGTGACTTGTCTACCCCAGCAGCAGGAGGAGGAGGAGAGGAGAAGGAGGAGGAGGAGGAGGAGGAGGAGGTGGCGGCTTCGAGTCTGCTGTTTGGGCAAGTTTTTACTCAACTTCACAGCATTACTGATGTTAATTACTGAATTAAGTGCCTGGCAGACCAATTAATCCTCCTTGGCAATCAGTTGAGCCTTTAGATCAAAATACCAGCAAACTGCCTTGGCCCGGTGCCAATCTCACTCAGGCTTCATTCTTGGCTGGGGCAGCAACCTTGTTTCGGACAGGATTGCCCCCCCCCACTCCTTTCCCTCCCCCCTACAAGTGGCAGAAGAAAGCCAGAGCCAGTTGGCTTCCCTTGCATTTCCAAGAGAGATGGCCGCCCCCCCTCACCCCCCCCCCCGCAGGATCCGTCCAGGCTGAAAGCTGGGGAGGGGAGGGGAGGAGAGTGGATTCAGGGGCAAAGTACAGTTTGCACATGCCTTCAGTGGGGTGGGGGTGTTCCCTTGTTTGCCTCCCCAAGAAAAACTGCCCAAATGGGACCACCAAGAACAGACCAGTCTGAGAAGAAACAATGGCGACCCCATGAGTTAAAAGAACAACAACAACAAAAAAAAAAAAAAAAAGGAAAAGAAATGGAGGCGTAAATAAAAGTAAGATGTTGTCAGAGCATGTTGCCCCCTCCCTCTCTCCAAACGAAGGAGAACAAATGGGTGGGGGGAGGCCTTTCAAAGAAGCATCAAAGGGCAGCTTGGAGAGGCTTTAATTAACCTGACGTTTGCTGGGAGACCAAGTGCCAAGCACCGTCTTTTGGGATAATTTCTGACTTGTCTGCATGAGGGAGAGGGGGTGGGTACCAGAGGACCAGTTATCAGCTGTATAATACTAATCAGGAGGGCGGACCTGGTCGAGGAACAGGAGGAAGCAAGACCATTGGGGGAAAGGGGCCCTGTCAGGCTGGGTTCTTGATTTTAGTGATAATTACATATAATGATCTTGAAGTAACACCCCCCCCCCCAATGTAAATAAATTTAGACCCAATGCTAAGTAGGATCCCGCAGCAGGAGAACCTAATAGGAGAAGGAGCTTGGGTTGAGCTCAAAAAGAGTTCAAGGATGGAAACAGGAAGAGACACTAAAAGAATTGCAAAATGGAGGAACTGTGGAGAACACCGGAGGAAGCCAATGTTTCTATACAAAAAGGACCACAAGATTCGACAGCACAAAGGAGCCCACAAGAAATGGAAGGAGAAGAAAGGGACCCTGCAACTATGTTGGTCTTGAAAAGGACCAACATACAACGAGTTGAGGTAAGCAAAGAGTAATCCAAAGGGATTCAGAAGAAAAGAAAAAAATGGAGAATGCCCCAAAATGCTAGCAGGTAAACCAAGAAAAACTGAACAACCAAGTTCCCATTTTGGTTTGAGCTTCTTCATCAAAAGAAGGAGCTGCTTCACCCTTTGGAATAACCAACTTTCCCCCTTTAGAATAGAAGAGAGCTGGAAGGGATCTTGGAGGTCTAGTCCAACCCTCTGCTCAAGCAGTAGACTGTACATTCCAGACAAGTGACTGTCCATTCTCTTCTTAAAAACCTCCAGTGATGGAGCACCCACAAATTCTCGGGGCAAGCTGTTCCACTGGTTAATTGTCCTCACTGTTAGTAAGTTTCTCCTTAATTCCAGGTTGCTTCTTTCCTTGATTAGTTTCCATCCATTGTCCTGCCTACAGGTGCTTTGGAAAATGAGATGCCCTTCGTGGCAGCCCCTCAAACACTGGAATACTGCTATCATGTCCTCCCTAGTCCTTCTTTTCTGTAGACTAGACAAACCCAGAAGTTATGAAAAGCACAATTGTACTTTGTGCTCCTGAAGAGGGGCAGGAGTGATGCTGCGACTGTAGAAAGAAGGTCCAGGTAAGTCTATTTGCTCTCCATAACCAGATGCACCCTCAACCCTCTTTTGTTGTCACCCCAAAAGTGTTGGGAGCTGCAGGACAGAAGAGATTGTCTCCCTTCAGAAGAAATGAGTTGTCCCATTAGGGGAAGAATGTGGACACACTCCCAGTTTGTGGGATTTTTCCCCTCTCCATTTTTTTTTTAACAAGTGGGAGGATGTGCGGTTTGCTGTTTGTTTAGACAGATCTCACGGTTACTATGCAGGGCGGCCCTTTCATCTCAGCTGCTTGTAAATATTTGTCCTGTTGGGAAGGCAGCGATCCTGTTGGGAATGCTGTGCCAGACTTACTGCCAGCAAAGCAGTTCACCTCGGGAGCCAGGCTGCCTCCAGCAGGAAAAGGGGCAGGGGGCACAGCCAGCTTGTGGAGACCCTGAGAGGAACCCCTGGAGAAGCCTGGCTGGGCACTGCAGGGCGGGCAGAGGACGCTGCAGGAGGTGCAATGGGCATGAACCTGAGTCCTACTTTAAGGGGCCTAGCCGCTCTTGGCAAAAATAGTATAGGTCAGGGATGTCAAACTGGATTTCTTCGAGGGCCGGATCAGCATTGTAGTTCTCCTCCCTGGGCCAGTGGGGGAGGGGAACTGGGGTGGGGGAGAGATGGGACGGATGCCTCCTGCAGCACTCTACTGGCCAAAACGGACCCGGGCCCCCCGTACGTGACCCCCTCTGCCCCGTTTTTGGCCTCCCCGGCCTCCAGCAGCACTCTGCCGGCCAAAAACGGGCCTCGTGGGGCCTCCTTTGATATTTCCAGGCCAGCCCCGCAGGCCAGATTTAAGTACCCCATGGGCCGGATCCGACCCACGGACCTTGAGTTTGACACTCCTGGTTTAAGCCCTATAAGTGGGATTTGAAGATTGTGATACAAAGTTTCTAGGAAATGCCATTCTGATCCTTCTTTCTTGGGCTGAATTGACATTATAATTCAGATATCAGAATAAATAGAAAACTTTGCAGATGGAAAAGTTGGGTGGAAACTGAATACATAACATGGAACAATTAGTAAATGACTATTTTTTTATCATTCTCTTCTTTAAAGGGTGTAGTATCTGCAATAATAGTGGCAATATGTATAATTATATTTTTATTTGTTTATTTGTTAAATGTATTTGCCTCCCATCTCGCTATGGGGCTACTCGAGGTCCTCAGCTTACGACCACAACTGAGCCCAATGTTTATGTTGTTAAGTGAGACGTTTGTTAAGTGAGTTTTGCCCCATTTTAGGACCTTTCTTGCCACCGTTGTTAAGTGAATAACTGCAGTTGTAAAGCTAGTAACACGGTTGTTAAGTGAATCTGGCTTCCCCCATTGACTTTGCTTGTTGGAAGTTCGCAAAAGGGGATCGTGTGACCTTGGGACGCAATAAAAGTCTTCAGTATGAACCAGTTGCCAATCATCTGAATTTTGATCATATGGGGATGTTGGAAAGGTCATAACTGTGAAAAACGGTCACAAGTCACTTTTTCCAATGCCTTTGTAACGTTGAATGGTCACTAAATGAAATGTTGTAAGTCAAGGACTCCCCCCACCTCTCCAAAATATACTATATAGTATCTACATAACATCTATTGATAACTGAGTTCGAACCCGCATTATTATTTGCCTCAGAAACATCTATCTTTCACAAGGAATGATTAAATTCCATGACAAGCCAACCATCTAATCCTACTGCCATTTTTAACAAAATGTTGGTGATTAATCAAGCTGGTATGGAAATTATAATGGCATTAAGTATTAGAGATTCCTATTTTACCAGGAAAATGGTAGCAATCCTAATATATCAATATCAAAAGCTTCAATAGATGTTAGATTACATTTTATAAAAAAAAATATTTTGAACCGAATGAACTCCACGGCTGTTGTATAAAAAAGGCATTCAATAAATTGTCCTGTTGTTGGAGATGCAATGTGATTAATATGTTTGCAAAGAGTAATTGTTCCTTTTAGGGAGGGATTTGATATATTAATTCAAAATATAACATTTTCAGATGTCGGATTATTTTATACTACATTCCTATTGCATGAAAATTGACATATGGATAAAGTAAGTAGATTCCCCTCCTTTCTTGTGCCCCATGGAGGAAAGGTTAACTATATAGCCCAATTATCCACGGTCTGCAGATTTTATACTATTGGCATATGTGAACCAATTACTCATTAATGTAACCAGCTATGGACGGTTACAAAGAAACATGGCTATCATTGATTGAGATGTTTGCACAGAATTTTAATATACTATATATACTGTATCTGTGAATATACGCCCCGGATAATTTTTGTTTCTTTTTCTTCTAGCTTTGTTTTCTTTTAAAAGTAATATTGTGCACTTTTTACTGTAGTCCGTCAAAGCGAAAACAAAAACTATTGAAAAGAAATGTGCTTATTGAATGCAGGGTGGCCAAACAAAGTCAAAGTTAGCATCTCTGGCCTTGGCCCCTCATGAGCAGAGGGGCCTCTTCCCGGGAGCCATTTCAGGAGACGTTGGGGGGAACCAGCACTTCCACCCTGATGTGGCCCCTTCCATCCACGCACGAGGGGCTGAAAAGCATCGTCTCCCTCAGTTCCACAGGGCAGGCAGAGGATGGGAACTGAGGGGAGGCAGAAATCCATTCCAATTTTCACGTAGCAGTAAACATGTTGGGACTGGAACAGCTCTTCTCAAGCATCATGTCAAAGACATTCTACAAGTCGCTAGAGACAACTGTGTGTCTTTTGCCTCTTGGGCTTTCTTAGCTTCATTTCCTACCTTGTTTCTAGCTGCTGTTTCTTGTTTCTTGTTCTACCAACCAGGAAGCAAGGTTTGTAAAGAGGAGAAAATAAATATTCATTATTAGGCAAGAAGAAAAAAAAAATTAGGCAAGAAAACTCAAATGCACAGGAATAGACTAGGTGGTACCTGGCTCAACAGCAGTAACTGTGAGAGGGGTCTAGGAGGCCAAGTGGACAAGCGCTTAAGTGTGAGTCAGCAGTGTGTTGAAGCTGTCAAAAAAAAAAAAGGCATTGCAATCCTATCTGCATTAGCAGAAGGATAGAATCAAGTTTACATGAAGTGTTAGTATCACTTTATGATCCTTTGGTAAGACCAGAGGTGGGTTTCAGCAGGTTCTGACCAGTTCTGGAGAACCAGTAGTGGAAATTTTGGGTAGTTCGGAGAACCGGTAGTAAAAATTCTGACTGGCCCCACCCCTGTCAGACTTCGATGCTATCTCAAAGTAAATGAATTTCCAAACTGCCAATCTTTAAGGAAATCTTTTCTTTAATTGAGCACAGCCACTGGATCATGACTCGATGCGGACAAGACTGACCTTTTGCCCCCCAATCCCTCCCTTTCCGATCCCCAAATCTCTGCTTCTCATTGGCTATCTTCCAAGTCATTCTTCAGACTTCTTGTCTCGTCACTTCCCAGGAATGTTCCCCCCCTCTTCATTTCCACGACAACCCGAGTTCAAAGGGATTTAGCAGGCAAAAGTTCAGAGCTTATCTCTCTCTATGCCAGCATTGAAGCGCTGACAACCCCCATCTATTCTCTGCCTCCCAAGTCCCAGCTGATCGGGAGGAAATGGGGATTTTGCAGTAACCTTTCCCTGGAGTGGGGAGGGAATGGAGATTTTACAGTATCCTTCCCCTGGCACCAAGCCATGCCCACCAAGCCATGCCATGCCCACCAAGCCACGCCCACAGAACCGGTAGTAAAAAAATTTGAAACCCGCCACTGGGTGAGATCACACTTGAAACACTGCATCTAGTTTTGGTCACCACAATATAAAAAAATATGTTGAGACTGGAAAGAGTGCAGAGAAGAGCAACAAAGCTGAATAAGGGGTCTGCAGGCTAAACCATATGATGAACAACTAAGGGAACTAGGTATGTCTAGTCTAATGAAGAGAAGGACTAGGAGTGACGTGATAGCAGACTTGGAGAAAATGCAGGTGAGGGAATTGGAGGCTAAATCCCACAAAGAATGGTTAAAGGAACTGGGTATGTTTAGCCTAAAGAATGAAGGTAGGGAAAGACATGATGGCAGTCACAAAGACCTGTCACCAGGAAGAGGATGTAGATTGATTCTCCAAAGCACCAGAGAATAAGACAAGAACCAAGGTTGGAAGCTGTGCAGAGGAAAATCAGGCGTGAAATAAGCAGAAATCTCTTGACTGTGAGATCTGAAATCAGTGGGATATCCAGCTTCTTGGTATCCTTTCATTGGAGGTGGGATAGCCATTGATCTGAAGGTTCCCGTTATGGGCAGAGGGATGGATTGAAAGTTCTCCGAGGTCCTTCTGGCCCTATAATTCTGAAAGCAAAACACAGGAAAGCAATATATATATATATATATATAATTTTTTTTTCTCACAGAAAATAAATGTTATTTTGTTAAATCCATTTGTTTGACACTCTTCCCAATACTGAGGCTTAAGGAAAGTTTTGTTTTTGAATAAACATGTTTAGAACAAGGCTGTCAAACAAAATTTTCTGTAGCTGAAGGTTGGTTAAACAATTCCAGTAGGAGGATATGATGTTGGCCACCAGCTCTGAATCTGGCAGATTTGCTCAAACATCTCAGCCTCCAAAGAGGAAATGATCCTTGGCTGTTCACGTCTCGCCTTCAGCTCCTTTGCCTGCCAAGGAAGCAGGGATTTAGCCTCCAAAGACCCCCGATCCCTTCACCTCTAACTGGATTTGCATTCTAGGCTAAGAATGTGAAGATTGCTTTCCAGCAAACCTAGTCTTCCACGGGCTGAGAGGGTCTCTGGAGTGGCCAGCTGTGCACCTTACATGCCATACATTTGCCTCGATTGAAACAGGTTTTCAGTGGTTCATCTGCCTCTTGTTTATACCCAGTAACTCTCCTGGAAAATTGCAAATATGTCTTCAGGATTGAACCACTATAATTGTCATGTTTTAGATGCCATCACTGGAGTATTAAAGCATATTTCTGGGAGAAATAAGTTGGGAACACACAATCTGGGTTATGCCGGACATAATGTGCAGGCAGGCAGGAAAAATAAATGTAATTTCCATTATGGCCAGGCTGATTGCAGACACAACTTTCATACTTTGAGACAGGACACTCAGTGAAAAGCCATGAGAAATATTTCCTCTATCCCAACAGCCTGAATCTGAATCCCCCAAACCCAGAAGAACTCTCCCCTCTTCTGCAGGCGGTCTGCCTATCCACCTGCACTTTGAGTAAGGAATCAGAGAGTATGTTGATTTTCAGGCCTTTTGACTTTTTACCTCCACGGTGGGCAAAAAGGGAACAATAAAATGAGGGGTTGAGGTCTGAAATTTCAACAGGAGGAACTTGCATCAGATGGGACAGATGAATATTCCAAGACCAAACTAATTGGGGAGAAAAGAGACGTCTGAAGTAACAGAGTGATCCTCCAATTCAGCTCAGATCCAATTTGGTTCTCAAAGCTTATTTAATGACTTGAAGAATGATAGAGTCTTAAAGGTCATTTCATTCACCCCCCCCTACAGGATTTCCTTGCTCGAATCTGACAAATGACCACCCAGCTGCTATTGTAGATCTCCAGTGAACACCTCAAGCTGTGCAATGAGATTCAAGAGGCGGTGGATTAATTCTTCTGGACTGGACTCCATGCAGTCCCAGCAAGAATCCTGGCTAAGATGGCATGGCTTGTTCTGATCTCCCTAAGAAGGTGCCAGAACTTTGGAAGCTGGGGTAATTTGGGAAGAAGAGCCCTTCCTTCTGCCTGGTGGAGCAGGCTGAGGCCTTCAGGTAAGCCTCAGTTTAACTTCTGTCCTACGGTACTTTATGTGCCAGCCGACTAGTCCACAAAAAAGCTTCAGGTTTTTGGTTCACTGACCACCTTCCTCCTTCAGAGGAGGTGCTGCATCAGGAAGACCCCCATCCACAAGAGCTGTTCCCCAATGGGCAGGTGGTGTTTGCTCTTTGGGAAGAAGCCAGATCGCCCTTTGCTGGCGATTCTATGATTGGGGGCTCTTCCAAGCCCCCTCCTACTCCTAGCACTATGTTTCTAAGACATATGGAGGGTATTCCTCAAAGAAGCCAAACTGCACACAATGAAACATTTTGCCCTACAGCATGTAAAATCTGGCAAGGACTAGTGAGTAGAAAACATGCATCCTGAGCAAGGCAGGGAAAGGAAGTGACAGACCTGTGGACCTCAGATGTCTTAAGATTCTCTTGCGAAGCCTGGCTGAGTTTCTGCCCTTTCTGATGTTTTCTACTTTTATGGTTTGTTTTACTTCATTCTAATGTACAAAAGTAAGATATAGGAAATATCTCCTTAGTTCGAGGTTGCTTCCCTCCTTGATTAGTTTCCATCTGTCCTGCCGTCTGGTGTTTTAGAAAATATCAGAATCAGAATAGAGCTTGGTGGTCTTTAGTCCAGCCCCCTGATCAAGCAGGAGATCCTATAGTACCATTTCAGAGAAGTGATTGTCCAGTGTCTTCTTAAAAGCCACCAGTGATAGAGCACCCAGAACTTCTGAAGGCAAGCTGTTCCACTGGTTAATTGTCCTCACTGTTAGGAAGTTTCTCCTCAATTCTGGGTTGCTTCTCTCCTTGATTAGTTTCCATCCATTGTTTCTTGTCCTGCTCTCTGGTGCTTTGGTAAATAAGCTGACCCCCTCCTCTTTGTGACAGCCTCTCAAATACTGGAATACTACTATCATGTCACCCCTAATTCTTCTTTTCTCTAGACTGGCCAAACCCAAATCCTTCAACCGTTCCTCATATGTTTTAGTCTCCAGGCCTTTAATCATCTTAGTAGCAGGTTTTTGCACTTTTTCCAAAGTCTCAACATTTTTTTTTTGTAGTGGCAATCCTGAAATATTGGAACACGGCTATCATGTCATCCTAGTCCTTCTTTTCACTAGACTAGACATACCCGATTCCTGCAACTGTTCTTCATATGTTTTAGCCCCCAATCATCTTTGCTGCACTCTTTCTAAATCCATTTGGTGGTGATAGAATAGAATAGAATAGAATTTTTTATTGGTCAAGTGGGATTGGACACACAAGGAATTTGTCTTGGTGCATATGCTCTCAGTGTACATAAAAAAAAAGATATGTTCATCAAGAATCATAAGGTACAACACTTAATGATAGTCATAGGATACAAATAAGCAATCAGGAAACATGATGTTGTCTATCCCACATTTTTGTAGCTTACCAAGAAGTAGATTGTGATCTACTTTGTCAAATGCATTACGGAAATATATTTTGTATATTATGTCCACTACATTTCACTGGTCACTAAATTTAATTACTTTGTCAAAGAATGAAATAAGATTTATGATCTGTTTTTGACAAATCCGTGTTGGCTTCTAGTTATAACTTTGTTTCTAGGTGTTTGCAGATGTGTTGCTTGATTATCTTTTCCAGGATCTTCCCAGGTATTGATGTCATGCTGATTGGTTTGTAGATTTCCTGGATCCATTTCCCAAAAGATAGGAATCACATATCACAGAGCAGTTTGGTTGGACAAGAGTCTTGCATGTTTCCAGACTTTTGGCATAAGTTGACTACATTGGCATAAATCACCTGGTAGTGATTGTTTTCCTCTTGACATAAAGCAGATTACTCGAAGCAAATTCACATTAAGTAAGGGAAACCTGTGATAGCAGCTTCCTTTAGTTCTCTAACGAAGAATGCTAGGTATTGATAGGAGAGAAGATTTGTAGCTCACAGCTGAATGGTGTGGTCCTTGGTGCTCTCTGAGCATAGTGGTTTTGTTGCAGAAGTTTTGTCATGAAACTAGGTAACATCACCAGTGCTAGCAGAGAGTGGGGCTTGCTCTCAGTTTAGTGCCCTGTCAATGTTGGTTGGAGTTTTTCTTGATGTTTCCTTGATTAGGCTGTTGTTACTGTTAGCTTATTAGTTTGTAATACCTACCATTCAGGGGTGGGTTCTACTTACCTTTACTACTGGTTCGCAACAGTAATTGCTTTGCTCGTGTGTGCACGCTCTTCTGCGCATGCGCAGAAGCGTTCTGATGACGTCAGGGTCGGTGGGCGGAGTCTCCCGCTGGTTTAACTACCGGTCTCGGCACTTCTAATCCACGGTTGGGCGGTCTGCCGCTGAATCACCAAACCAACACAAGTCGAGGGAGTCAACAGTCTTTAATCCGCAACTTCCAGGCATCAGGAAAAACTAAGTACAAACGATACAAAGTCAGCACTGAGCATTACCACTCCTCAGCGCCTTTTGAATAAGCTGCGCTGACCACACCCGCGTCCCACCCCTATCATCAGTTTTCAGCTGATCCAGCAGGCTGCGGCGGTCTTCGGATCATTCCGCTCTTTCTACTTCCACGTTCTCCATCATGGTCTCATAGAAGTGACTCCCTTGAACGTACCCTCCCGTTTCACAACCTAAACGCAACTTACAGCAACCACCATCACCATCAATTGAAGCAAATCCCGCATCACTTCTAACCTGATTGGTGCGTGCATAGCCATCCCTCTTTAATATAGACTTGAGGGACTTCTCTCTTATGCCTCTCCCTCCGGGAAGTATGTCGAGCTGTAACTGGACTTGACAACCGGTTCTATAGAACCGGTGCGAACCAGGGGGCAACCCACCACTGCTACCATTCAAAATAGACAATCAGAAAGGAAACAAAAAGACTCCTCAGCTGCAATCAACACCCAGATTAGTGTAGATTAATGCCAAGATCAACACCAGACCAACAATCAAGAAATAAACAATATCCTAATTAAGGAACTATCAACTCAAACAAACAAGGTAACAGTAAACAACACTCTAATCAAGGAGCCACCAAAACCACTCCCACCAACACTGATAAGGCAGGCTGCTAATATATAAAATGAGAGCAACCCCCCCTTCCTTCTACCATTGATGATGTTATCTAGTTTGGTAATGAAACATCTGCAAGAACAGAACCAAGGTGAGAGAGCACCAAAGAATGCTAGGAAATGGACCTTAGAGCTACCTCTAAGTAGGGATAAAGTGTGCTAATTTTCAGCAACATCCAAAGGTAGGGCAGGTAGAGATGTTGAATAATAAATGAATAATGATCAAGGTTCACAGGAACATTATCTCACATACCTTTTAAGGCAACAGAACGTGCTGCTGCTTTAAACAATATTAGTTGATCTTAAACTCTAGAACAGAGGTCTTCAAACTTGGCAGCTTTAAGACTTGTGGACTTCAACTCCCAGAATTCTCCAGACAACTATGCTGGCTAGAGAATTCTGGGAGTTGAAGTCCACAAGTCTTAAAGCTGCCAAGTTTGAAGACCTCTGCTCTAGAATGAGCTTAGAGGCCTCAAAGTTCAAAAGCACAAACATTTTCCCTCTCCTGCTCCTTCAAAGTCCAACTTTCACTTTCATAGACTGCCCTGGGAATTGGCAGCTTGCATGAATTTGATCGTTCTGATAGACACATCACAAGACACATCCATAGTATATCAATTCAAGGTTGGAATCTTCTTCTGAGTTCAGAGATCTTTTCCTTGTTTTTCCATGTCTGTTTCCATCTTTGACGTCTTTACAGATGTTGCTGTAGTACTGATTCATGTCTGTCTCTTCTAACAGTTCTCTAAAACTCTTTGTTAAATTCCTTCCTGACATTTTTTAATCCTTCTTGGTTTTGGCTACTCTTTTCTTTCTGGTAATTTTCACTGTTTGTTCTAACATCCAGTTTTTGCCTTCTTCTGCTTCTTCATCTTTGGCAACCTATTTTCACATTCAGCTTCTTTAAATTCATTTCATTCTTCCTTTGGTTGGTTTCCTATCAATGAGACTCAGGATTTCTTTGAATCCTGATTTCCTTAAAAACGGTGAGGATACGCTCAAGAACGTATTGTGAAAATTGACTGATTTTCTTCTGTTGCTGTTTAGCTTAGCTTGGAACTTGGAGATTAGTTCATGATTAATTCCACAGTCCAGATTTGTGGCCATGTATTTGTTGTTATAACTGAGCTTTTCTATTTCTACAAGGAAAAGTAGAGTAATATATAATAACAATATAGCCATAATATAGTTAATTGATACGTGCTTTCCACCTGGTGAAATCTATGTATAGAGGCATTTTTTATTGTTTCAAGACTGTGTTAAGAAAGAAGAAATCATTGGAGTGGCAGAAACAGTAAGTCATCGTTCTGCTTCATTTCCTAGGCCTTACAATCCAACTACGTTTTTTTCTTGTTAATATTTCCCACTTCAGTCTCCAGCTACAGGCAACACACCTTGCTTGCACATTCTCTTGTCCAGGTTAAACCTGGCCTGCCATAAAGCTTAGTAAATTGTCATATTAAAGGGCTGTCTGTAAAGTTAAATTGATTTTATTTAGTTACTGTGTCATCCCTTCAAGATAGACCAGACTAAGAAACCAATGCCATGTAGGTTAGCGCTCTTTTTATGATATGATAGCTTTAGTAACTGAATCTTGCAGGATGAATGTGAGTGTCTGGATATGTGTCCCTCTCCCTCCTTTATAGCAATAGCACTAGCACTTAGACTTATATACCGCTTCACAGTGCTTTACAGCCCTCTCTAAGTGGTTTACAGAGTCAGCCTCTTGCCCCCAAAAATTTGGGTCCTTTTACCCACCTCGGAAGGATGGAAGGCTGAGTCAACCTTGAGTCTGGTGAGAGTTGAACTGCCGAATTGCAGGCAGTCAGCAGAAACAGCCTTCTGTACTGTGCTTTAACCACTGTGCCACCGTGGCTCATCCTTGCGTGAACTAAGGAGGGACTTGTCTGAGATGTTTACTCAAATTACGTTCTTGGCCTGGGGTCAGCTACTCTCGTCAGTATCCAAGGAACCTGCAGCTCATCCAAGCATAATATTTTGTGGCCTTGGTTTAAAGCTAGCACACTCAAGGTTGAAGCCTTCTGAGGCTGGCAAAACCAGAAACACTTGGATTCCTGAAAGACTTTAACGGCAAGGAGGGAAATGTAGAAGAACCATTGAACGCCTACCATGGTAATTCCCCCAAATGACCTACACTGGTTATAATCAATGCAGAGAACCTCTGAGGCTCCCTCTTTGTCCATCTTGATGAAGATGACAAATGCATTAGCATTTGCCATTTCCATTAAGCAACTGGCTTATTACTCTTCTCTTTGGAACAACGTAATAATGCCCCTTTGGTTATTCCTAACATGCTTTGGTAGCCCCAGTCATATGGATTGTTTGATTTCTTAATATCAGTTATAAAGTTCCAAGCTCCCTGTTTGTAAACTTCCTTGATAATCTGGACCTCTTTCTATTGCCTGTGTGGTTCTTTTCTTTCTTTAAGACCTTCACTAAACATTTTAATAACCTTTTGACATCTGCTATAGTCTAGTTTTCCTGATGAGAATTATTTGCAATTGTGCTTTTACTATCTCCTTCTCAGAGAAGTGTTACCCATCCTTAGCACCCACCGTAGCACCTTCCTATCCTGTTCCCCTGCCATGATACCTGGGACCTTAATTATTATTGGTCAGAGTTCATTAATAGATTAGAATAGAATAGAATTCTTTATTGGCCAAGGGTAATTGGACACACAAGGAATTTGTCCTGGTGCATACGCTCTTGGTATACATTAAAGAAAAGATACATTCATCAAGAATCATAAGGTACAACACTTAATGATAGTCATAGGGAAACAGTCAATATAAATCTTAAGAATACCAGCAACAAGGTTACAGTCATACAGTCACCCTTGGACATCCTTGGACACCAAAGGACACCAAATCCTTGGGCTTCTGAAGAGTATTTCCTCCCTTTATACACCTAATAGCATTCAAAAGTTAGAATTTAGAAACATAGGCACAGAAGTATGTGTGAAAAGGAAAAAAGAAAGGGGAAGGAATCTCTGACAACAAAGTAGCTTTCCAATTCAGAATTCAGGCCTATGAGGAATACTGAATACGGACAGGAAATGTCTCCTGACCTTTCCTGACCTGGTGAATTTTATGCCTTCAGTCAGAATGGGGAGATGTAGACTGGCCAGGTGCCCACCAAGAGTGTCTCCAGTCACCAGCTTAAGCCTGATGTGGATTGAACTCCTCATGCCAGCAGACCAGGCGGTTCTGAAATCTTTGAATGAGGGTGTCGTAAGACTGGGCCTTCCACGTTTTTTGTTGTTCCCTGTTACACACACCTATTTGAAAGCAAAAACAACCATAGTTGCTTCTGACTCTTTACTCTCAGCTATAAAAAGAGCCAGGCCAGCATCCCTGAATAGGCACTTAGATCTAACAGCTTCCAGGTGCAAGCAGTAGAAGAGCTGGCCTTTAGCAAAATGCCTTTTTAAAGGTTTTGCCAAATAACTTTGGACCTTGTCGTTGTCATTATCATTAACTGTGCTAGCATCCATACAACTGATTGCATCCGCCTCCTCTTCCTCTTATGAATTAGAGATGAATTCTCCTGCCTTGCTTTTAAGCCCACGAGGGCAAGTGAGACTCTGAATGAATAGCAAGAGCTGCCAGACACAATGGAACTTGGGAGCAGCTGTGAAAATTGCAGCCTGCAATGATAAGGGAAAGCACAGCTCTGTTATTGCATTATCTAAGGCATATTTCAGACTGAATCTACTAGGAGTGATCAACAAGTGTCAAGCTCAATCGTGATGGAGGGAGGAAAGAGAAGAAGCTTGGAAAATGTTCTGCTTTTGCGAGTAATTTTGACTGACTACAAACTGGGAGATTCTTCCCCCAAGGAAAAAGAAACAGATGAACAGGCCATGGTCACAGAGAAGGTGGCAACTTCATCTTTCTTTGTATCAAACTTTGCCTTTCATTGAGTGTCATTTACAAAGTGTTGATCATTCCAAGCTTTTAGGGAACCTGAGATGGGTCTAGGACAACTCGGAACGGCCAATTTGGTGCAGCCAACTTGGTGCAACCAACTTGCTGTGGCCAACTTGCATTAGGACAATTTGTCATGGAGAACTTGCCATGGGACAACTCGCTGCAGAACAAGAGTTACACGAATGTTAGGATACTGGTGTAAGCTTAACAAGTTGTCCAGGTAATAGATGTGTTATATCACTTTAAATGTATTCTGTAACTTTAAGATGTAATGCTGAGTAATTGTACTGATGAGTCATTGTAACTGACTGCTGACTGCAATTATCCTAATTGTACTGTTGAGTCATTGCACTGCTGGCTTCACTTATCTTAAGTGGATAATTACTAGTGTAAACTGTATATAAGAGGGAGTCGAACTATAGTCATTGTTGGTCAGAACTGGTTGGACTTGTTGGAACTGTTACTGTCATGTGAAGAAGCTCTCATCGTGGATGGATCTGCTCATCGTGATTTGTTACCAGCGTTGAATTGCTGTTTATTACCTACTGCTGTTTGTATGGTAAGAAGATATCTGTAACTTCAGACTGATTTGAATGGCTAAAGACTTGGATTGACTAAAGACTATGCAATTGTTTTTCACTACAAAGTAAAAGCTTTGTTAAACCAGTTTGTATGTATTGTATTCATTACTCTCAGTACCGTTTCTCTGTGCACTTGCTCTGCTGGTTGGTTAACACAACAATATCCTTAACAACGAATATTGAAGAAATGGTAGAAAGGAAAGAATGCAAAAGGAGGAACAAAATGAAATGTGAATGACAAAAAATAAAATATTTTTAAAAATTATTTTAAATAATTAAATTGAATTGTTGATTTGTCCCATGGCAAGTTGTACTGTGGCAAGTTGGTTGTGGTGAGTTGGCTGCAGTGAGTTGGCTCTACCCAGTTGTTCCATTCTGACCTGGGTAGCTTCCATGAAAGCCTTTGCAGCTGTTTAGTGTATTTGAAGAAGAACCTTTTCGTTAAAATAATGATCTTCCTTATTTTTTGTCATAAGACCATGTCCTGCATAATATGGTCAATTGCATGGAGAACCTTTTCTTGAATCCATCATACCTCATTTCAAAATCTCAGAGAAGATCTCAGTTTTTCCTACTGCTTATAACACGTTGCACTCTAGGTCACATACATTTTGTCATAGGAAAAGTCCTACCCAGCTAAGGACTCAGATGGGTTGGGTACTTCCATAGCTTGAAAAAAGAGATCAATTCCTGCAAAGTTCTTCAGCTGGATAATGGAGAAGAAGCAGTCCACAGTTGTCTATTCCATTCCAGAAAAGTATTCTGGCATACAAAAAGGAGGACATATTCTTACACTATATTTATCACAGGCAACAAAACACACTGGAGAGAAAAAGAGAGGGAAATATGGAATGAGTTTTGAAAGTGCTTAAGCGGCCGACTCTTTAATTTTTTTTTGACATACCTTCTTGATTCTGGAACAGTTTTTTCTAACGCAAACTCCATTAACTCTGGGAGATCTTTTTAAATCTATTTGACTTGCTACCACTAAATCCGTTTCCTTTTTAATTTTTTCCCCTTTATTTCTTTGTCTTTGAAAGAACATAGCCAGATGCACTGTGGCCAGAGATATATGATATTGTCACACAATCAATCAAGGGAACGAATTAATGTTTACTAAAGTACTTAAAATAGTTTAGAGGCAGCTTTGCTTGACTTTATGATGTATCTGTGGCCAGTCAATATTTCTTTCTTTTGGCACGAACTGCCTCCCTGTTAGGAAAACTAGGCTCCAGGCTCAGATTTGAAGCCTCCCTCGGATCGCTCCTTCAACCAACATTTCCCCAAATCGCTTCCTTCCAGTTGTTTCTTCCTGCTGCAATTGTGCAATTGTGCAATTCCACAATCCGTTTAATTTCTGGGTCAGTTATTTTACTCATTGATTAATTGATTGATTGATTCCATGCCAGTTTTTCTATATTTGAGATTCTGCTTCTGTAGATATATCCCATACTGATCCAAGCTCAGACTTCTATTCCTGAGTAGGTATTGGAACCCTTGAAAGGGACCAGAAAGGCAAATCCTTGTGTAAAAATTTGTGCAAACACCACATAGAATATCTTCTCAGCTTCTATGATTGCAGATGTCATAGCTGCCCAGAATACTCTTGAAAGTGCTGGGAATAATGAGATTCTAAAGTTCTTCCTAGTGCAGGTTGGAACTAAAAGTGAAATATACATATCAATGTCTTTTACCCAGATTTTCCTTTAAAAAAAAAGTAATTTTATTAAAAGTTATAACTGCAGTGATAAAAAAATGAAGAGGAAAAAAATAGAAAGTGTAGAAAAAAAAGAAAAGACAAGAAAAGATAAAATGATTTTTCTCCTTTATCACAACAAATGTAAACCACTTGAGGAACAAATCACCTTTTAAAAATGCAATAAATTCTTTTCTCACATCCCATTTCTTATTTAGAAATAAATCTTTAAAACATCATTTCGGTCTTGATATGCAAAAGTCTATTAACAATTGTCAGAGAAACAACCTGTATATTTTAATCTTGGTCAAATAGGTCAACTTTTTACTCCTTCTTTTTATTTTTAATAATCTTGATCTTTAGTCTCTTCAAACAATGTCCTGACATTTTATTTCTTTTCATTTTTCCTTTGTTTCATCTCACAAAATTCTTCATAACTTTATCAAGCCTGTTTTGTAAATCCAATGTATGAAAATTACCCAGGTCACTCTCTGGTTTGTTATTTGTATATCTCTTTTAATTATTAAGACATCAGTTGATTTCTTTTATATGTCTAGTTTAGCATCTTTTTTCATATCATTCATAGTCTGTCATTTTTTGAGATCAGTCTTGTCTAAAAAAAAGTTTTAAGCATAAGTTAGGCACATTTAAAATTAACTTCTAGGTATATTATTCAAAAATATCCTTCAATATGTCAAATCTTAAAATATTTTATTTGCTGTATTTATCAAATTTAGAAATTGCCTATCTCACTCACAGAGGAATTCTGCGTGGTGCACAAATAAAATGTTAACCTGAATATAAAAGTTTAAAATAGAGGCAAGGAAAGTTTGATTAGAATATATTTTTAAGTCTTTAAATTTGTACTTAAAACTTCTTTCACTAAGGATTGAAGGAAGCTCAGTGCTGTAAAATCTGCCACTCCCAAGGTTCCTAATAGCTGAAAAGTAATTAAGAAGCAATTTCTGAAAGTGATCACAAAAGGAAGTGTGCAAATGTAGTGTCCTTAGAAGCACTGACTATGACTCTGAACAAGTTCATCTCCCAGAGCTCTGAACCTACCAGAGATGGTTCTCTTGCGGTCTTCTCAGGAGGAGCAACTGTCTGGAGCACTTGTGGATGATCTCAACTCCTCTCTTTATCTGTAGAAGAATGATGAAAAGCTCTTCTACTCACTGGCTCTTCATTCTGCTGTGGTCATTAGTTCCACTTTTAATAGAGTTGTTTTCTGTTCACCATTTCTTCCTCAGAAATCCTTTTTTGCTCAGATTTTCCAACTCTTTATTTTCTTCTTCCCCATGTGATATTGCCTGACACTAGTTCTGAATGTGATACAAAGAATGTAAGTGAAAGAATCACATATCTCAACTACTTCATCTGTTTAATGGGGAAAATATAAGCTTTCCCATCTTCACAAAACCTGACTTACTGCATTTATGTGTAAGTGTTTCTCCATTTCTTTTAATTTGATTTTCAAGACTAAACTGCTTTCTAGTATATTTTTGTGCATTCTATTCTTTGTTATGTTGTGTCTGTCTAAAAATGATTTGCAGCTAAACATGCTAACCCTTCAGTTGAGCTAGTTAAGCACAAATATACGGTTTGTGTCTAATGCTGGTGTTTTGATAAGAAATGCACCAGGTTCGGTTGATGTGACTCTCCTCCTCTTTGCAATGTGCAGGTTGCACTGGACTTTGAATTGATTAAAGGATCTCTTGCAGCAAAAACAGCTGGTTCTTGAAGCTCCTTAAAAACCAAGAACCATTTTATGAAAGGGGTTTCTGTGATCATAGCTCAGGTTTGGTTTGGATTCGTATCTTTCTGTCCTTGTATTCTGGGACATTCAATTTTTGCAAAGATTATAGTGGCATGTACCATAGCGAAGTGGTTGCATGGCTGCATGTTTGTATTGTGCATGTTGCACAATACATTTCATAACTTTCGCATGGCCATTTCATAACTAGTAATCTCTAATCTCCTAAAACATCTCACTTCTTTAGTTGTGTAAATCAACTGGAATCAACAATGGAGTGACAGGAGAATGTTGGGAGTCTGAATTTCAGCTTCCTTTGCATCTTTTGCTATATATTTCATCTGACATAATTATCTTATTGATGGATCCTAGATGGAACCTCTGGTCAGGCTGAGAACTTTCTGAATGTTTTTGGCTTCAGGATACAAACTGTCTGGACTTTGGGGCAAAAGAAGACTTATTAGCTCGAAATTCTATATTCCTCTTTCTTCTGATTAATCAGATATAATGCAAGAAAGGACACTCCTTGAGTTTTAGAATATTTTTTTTCTGGAATTAGCAAGTTCAGGTTGGCTGAGAATGGTGGGTCAGCAAATAGAATTTTTTTTTGCTAATGAATGCATTCTTGCTGTTTTTGACAGCATCTTGCTTCCTTGGGAAATGTGAGCAGTGTTGAAATAGAAGCAGCAGTGAGCAAAAATGATCCATAGTAAACTTTGTGGTTGCCAGGCTTCACACCAGGACTCGGCAGAGAATCACAGCAATCCAGACTTTTGGTTCACCTCTCACAAGGCTGCGTAGAAAATTCCCAGACTTTGCTTGGGTGGACTGAATGTCCATGGCAAGCAAGAACAAAGCATTCCACACTGCAACTGATTGTCCACACCAGCACAGAGAAGACCGAGCCTTTGTGTGTCCAGTATCCATACGTGAGGGTTTTTCTTCCCGCTGACCTGAATCACAGAGGTGCTTGGGAGTGTCCTAACAATCTGGTGGGCAGTTATCCTCTTACAGTGGGCTTGTGGTTGGAAGCCCCTAGAGAAGGCTGTTTTGGAAGCCTCTGCTCATTTGTTGATTCCAAGAACCTTTCATGAGATCTGCAGGCAATGAAGTGACTGGAAAGATGTCTGGAGCAATATAGTGAAAAAGCAAAGTTGGACGTGACCAAGGCTGGTAACAGTTCAATGGTGATAGGAGTAGCAAAATGTCATTTCTTAGCAGATTCCTGTCCAATGGCTCGGTTCAGAATAGCCCAGAAGGCTTTTTAGGGAAGGCTGAGTGGGAAGGGATCTTGTAGCCACAACAAATAAATTGTAGGTTCCTTCTCAGATATCTATGGAGGTGAACAAGGCTACATCTTGTGTTGCATTCTGGGTTATTTTTGATCTGATGGAGTCTGAGGAAGTAGATAGAGTACTACTCCTGACAACCCTCCTGCGCGAGCTGCACTGGCTCCCAGTGGTCTTCCGGGTGCGATTCAAGGTGTTGGTTACCACCTTTAAAGCACTCCATGGCATTGGACCCGGGTACCTTCGAGACCGACTTCTGCCACCAATAGCCTCCCACCAGCCAGTCCGCTCCCACAGGGAGGGTCTCCTCAGGGTGCCATCGGCCAAGTTATGTCGGCAGGCGACACCCAGGGGGAGGGCCTTCTCTGTGGGAGCCCCAGCCCTGTGGAATGAACTGCCCCCGGAAATACGTAAGATCTCCGACTTCCGGGCATTTCGCTGTGCACTCAAGACCCTGTTGTTCCGCCAGGCCGGGCTATCAACATAATAATTTTAAATTGGGGTATTTTAAATTTCTGGGATTTTAATTTGAGCCTAATCTATTTAATGATTTTAAATTTTTAATTGTTGTTTTGTTTTGTGTTTTTAAATAGGCTGTACACCACCCTGAGTCCTTCGGGAGAAGGGCGGTATGGAAATAAAATTATTATTATTATTATTATTATTATTATTATTATTATTATTATTATTATTATTATTATTATTATTATTATTATTATTATTATTATTATTATTATAGTGGCCTTGGACTGAATTTCACCATCCTCTTGGTTTAGTCAGTTGGCTGGTGGAGGGTGTGAACAGCTGAATCTGGTAGACAATTAACGACTACTTTGAGGGATGCCAGCTGTATTAAGAAAGGTGGCGGTGCACCCTCTCCTGGAGACAGCTGTTTTTGGCAACCTTTGCCCAATTTTCAACCTCTCCTTTCTTACGAAGAAGGTGGCTAATTCATCTAGAAAGTCCTAGATCAATTGTCTTGCTGTCTTTATACCGCAACTGCATGTCCTCTCTGCTTCTCCATTTCACAGGTTGGACTTCAGAGCAAATAGTTGAAACAGAACTTGCCAAAAATGTGCCATGAATTATGGGCTTGTGTCAGAAATCAGATAATTGAACAATCATGAAAAGTTATGAAATGAACAGAATGGCAGATGTAGAGGTAGAGATGATGATGGGAGACACTGGGCCTCCTGGGAAAGAGACCACCTCTCATCAGAATGGTGCCTGTGTCATTGGCATATGGCAGCGGGTCACTGAAAGGAAATGGTATCCAAAGGCAAGGAAAATGGTTAGAATGATCTAGAGAGCTTGCTGCTCAGATGCATTCCAGAGTATGTGGGGTATAAAGAAACAGGTCTTGTCATCTGTGCAGGCATACCAAAAGACACAATGGAAGAAAAGATAGGGAGTGTTGAACTCCCCAAACCAGGGGTCTCCAACTTTGGCAACTTTACAACTTGTAGACTTCAACTCCCAGAATTCCTCACCCACCTGCCTCAAACTGTCCAGCTGCAACATTTCTTCTCTCCAAGAAGGAAGAACATGCAAGCAAACACCATGGTGCAGTTCTCCCTATGACCAGAAAAAGAAGACAGAGAAAACAAAGGGCCCCCTGGAGATCATCTAATCTGAGTCTGTACAGGTGGGTTCTGGTCCTCAGCCTGGGAAACTTGAGTCATCCATCCCTACCGCCAGCCCAATCCATTTTGTGGGGAGTTGCTGTGGAGAAAAAATGGACAAGGAAGGGTGGTGTACATTGCATTGAGCTCCTAAATAAAAAGTGTGATAACAAATAAATAAAAGCTAAAATGAGAACTGAACTGTGCTCACCTGACCTGAGTGTGCGCTTTTGAGAAGTTTGTAGGTGTGACAAATTCTTGTGGTCAGTTCCAAGCTCAGTAGAATATTTAATGCATCAGAGGAGAATTGGGCCAATGCTGATGGGGTTTTTTGAGTTCTTCCCACTTGGTCCAATTGCCATGAAAAGAACTGCAAGGAGAAAGCCTCCCGGGTGAGGATGTAAAAAGTAGAACTCTCAGGTGGAACTGTAAGGAATTGGGGAGACCAGGAGGACACTGGAGGGCTTCAGGAAAAATGAGTGAGTTGAAAAAAAGAGTCCCAGTTAAAAGGAACAGCTTTTAAGGGTGTTAAGGTCAGTTAATCATTTGGCCAATGCAACAAAACATGGAATAAATTTATGATAAAATCTGATAGAGCCTCCAGGGACTATTCTTTCCTGATTGTGAAAGAATGTTTTCAGTACAGGATGGATGTTACCTTTCCTGATCTCTCTGAATTCCATTTGAGGAAATGTGGCAACTGAGATGGTCCAATGTAGGTCAGATGTTGGTCTTTCCCTAGGTTTGCAAAGGGGCTTTTTTGTAAAGGCTTAAAGTACTCCTGAAATTGAATTGCTGTGGATCCTCACACTCAACAAATAATCCATCCAATTGAATTAGGGACAGGAGTGTTCCCATCCATCTAAGAAGAAATGATTTATATTCTGAATCTCTAAATCTAATCTTGCGAGTAGCTGATGGGCAGCAGCCACTCTCTAGTTACAGGCCTTGGGATTCCCCCCCCCCTTTGTTTGTTCTTCTTGCCGATCAGCAAATAAAAAAGCAGCAGTTTACAACCATCCAATAAAACATTCAGCCAATTGAAATGACCATCTAAACATAATCAGAATTAAAATTGTAAACAGATGATGATGATGATGATGATGATGATGATGATGAGGATGAGGATGAGGAGGAGGAGGAGGAGGAGGAAGAGGAGTTGAAAAACATAAATAGAAGCCAACAGTTGGACAGTGTCCCTCTGAAACAGCCTCCCTCGTCCCTTCCAAAGTCTGGAGCGGCAGCTGAGAGCCTTCTGCTGGCTCCATTCAAAGGCATCAACACCATCCTCTTTTTGTCTTATTAACAGAGTGTGTGGAAAAGCTGTAACCTTTCCGCATCCAAACAGCCTGGATGAGAGATGGAGCTGAGCAGTGAAACAATGGGGACAATTTCTAACACTTCCCTTTTGCCAATTCTCCTTAAAGTTTACTTTGACATATTCAACAGCGTTTTCCTTCCAAGTTCAGGAAAACAACGATCAGGAAAACAAAAATATACAACATATAAAAATACTCATTAATAAATACCATAAAAATGAAAGAGGTACAAGCTCCAGGAAAGGGAGGATGAAAATGGCCACCTCAACAATGGAGCTCTCTGAACAGGGCCTGCTCACCTGGGAATCTCCAACTTGACCCCAGAGCCAAGGTCTTCACAGCCATCCTCCTTGTATTCAGCCAGGGGTGTTCCTGAACCCCTTTTGTTCACCTCTCAGGAACAAGGAGGGCTCCCAGAGTCCCCACAAGTGACACTTTCCAGCACTTTCCAGTGTTCTGCCAAAGTCAAGGGAACGAGGGCAGTTTCAGGTCTGTTTGGAGGGTGGAGGTTGGTTCTTTGGGGACAGGAGGGAAGGGAACTAAGGCTGGGCCCCTTTGCTGAAGGGGAGACAGTACCTTTTTCTCTACCTAGCAGCACCCTAACCGCCTCACGTCCAGTGGAGCAGAAGCCCCCAGACAGTAGCTGAAATTTGGCATTGTCTCATTGGCCTCATGGTCAACCTTTCTGTAGGATCCAAATCTTGGAAGAAAACATGAAATCCCGAGAAAGAAGGATGGATTAGCCAGACCCTCCTCACTTCCTCTTTCAATCCTCTGGCTTACATTCTGCCAAGAGGAGATCAGGGCTGGGAGAAGCTTCTGGAGAGCTGCCCGGAGAAGCTCCTCAGAGGAAGAGTCCAGCCGCAACGGCTGCCGGCTAGAGCAGCTGTTTGGCAGCTCCTCAAAGCCACGACCTCTTTTGTGGGCCAGTGTGGCTGGAATCAGGGCGGAGCCCAGAAGGAGAGCTGGGGCTTTGGGGATCTTGTGACAGGTGCTCTGCGCACGCCCACTTTTGCTTTGAGTCCCATTTTCCTTCCAAGTTCAGGATTTGTAATATGTAGATTTCTGCTCTGCAAATCGGGTTATCATGGAAATATTCGATAACTGTTCTTGTGAAATCTTCACTTGGATTATATATCACAAACCCAGTTTTCCGTAGTATTCACATTAACTCTCAGTTTTGCTCTGAACAATCCTAGTTAATTCTGGTTGGCTCTGGGCCCATAACCAATGTTAAGGATATTGTTATCTTAACCAACCAGCAGAGTAAGTGCACAGAGAAACGGTACTGAGAGCAATGAATACAATACATACAAACTGGTTTAACAAAGCTTTTACTTTGTAGTGAAAAACAATTGCATAGTCTTTTAGTCAATCCAAGTCTTTAGCCATTCAAATCAGTCTGAAGTTACAGATATCTTCTTACCATACAAACAGCAGTAGGTAATAAACAGCAATTCAACGCTGGTAACAAATCACGATGGTAGCATATCCATCCACTTCTTCACACACGACGGTAACAGTTCCAACCAACAAGTCAAGCAATAAGTCAAGCAATTCTGACCAACAATGACTATAGCTCGGCTCTCTCCTTATATACAGTTTACACTAGTAATTATCCACTTAAGATAAGTGAAGTCAGCAGTGCAATGGCTCAACAGTACAATTAGGATAATTGCAGTCAGCAGTCAGTCAGCAGTTACAATGACTCATCAGTACAATTACTCAGCATTACATCTTAAAGTTACAGAATACATTTAAAGTGATATAACACATATATTGCCTGGACAATTTGTTAGACTTACACCATATCCTAACAAGTCCAATAAAACCCAAGCCTGATTTTAAATATTCCTGCGTCCCTTCACCACATCACTCTGTACCACTCCCCTGTTGTTCCTTTCTCTGTAGATCCCAAGGGAAACCAGCATGGACCACATTTGATCTTCCCCAGAGTCCCCATGGGGTTGGGCAGATTGAGGAGCAGGCCATTCTCAGTGGGAGCTTAAGAGCTGCTTGTGAAGAGACTCACACTTTCCGCTATCCAACCTCACAGGGTTATGGCCAGGAAGAAACAAAACTTCAATTTGTGCTGTTCTGCAGAGCACAGATGGGGTGTGTGTGAACACTCTCCCTTTATCGGAGGGGTTTATTCTGCAGAGTATACAAGAGGACCGTGTTGTGCAAAGACAACCATTGTGTGGCTAACCCTGGGGTTAGAACTTGGGGTTCAGCAGAACTTCTCTCACATGCTGAGACCATGTTTGGAGGCCCAGTGTTGTGGCCCGCCAGCGGATTGTGGCTGATCCTGATGACGAGGAGGCTGGTGTGGTGTTGCGCCAGCAGCCTGTGCAGCCGGCGCTCAAGTCAGACAGCGAGGAGGCTGAAGAAGATGTGGTGCCAGAGGCAGAGATTCAGCCAGGGCCTTCAGATCCTCAAGAGGCTCCTTCAAGTGAAGAGAGTGAAGTGGAGGAGCCTTTTCTCAATGCACGAGCACGCAGAGCTGCCAAAAGGCAGGAGTGGTTACTCAGGAGGAGGTCTTCTCGAGAGTAAGGCTTGGGGCTAATTGGCCACTCCCTTAGCCTATTTAAGTTTGCACACAGCTGGCAAACGTTGCAGGAAACAACGTGCGTTCGTCCGGTCGTTCGTTGAGTATTTGAGAGTGAATTTTCCTTGCAAACCTGGTTTCTGGGCTAATTGCCAACTCTTGTAAGCCTTTATCTAATCTTTGGAATTTCTGGCAGGCTGTTAAGGACATTTTTAGTAATAGCCTGCATTTGAAAAAGACTGTATTTGTAGTAAATGGAGTTGTTCAGAGTTTTCTGTGTGCTACATTTCTTGGGTTCCGTAGCTGGGGCAGAAAACCCTTGGAGAGGGGAGGGGAGAGCAAGCAGTATTGAGGTTCGCCCATCACTCACTTTTTAGGATTAGGCTGGGGGCTCAGAAGCAGCTTGGAGGCAGTGACATCCAATGGCTACTTCCATCTCAAAGTCCAGGGAGAGGCCTGTCCTGGGTGTGCCCATCTCACAGGTTTGCTGAAAGTGGGGGGGACTCCCTGCAACTGTGAGCTTTTCCATGAGAAGCAGTTGGGGATCCCCACTGAGGATCAGGAAATGTCCATGAATCCTAGAAGCAAAGCATCACCAGCAGCCCCTGATCCCTGGGGTTTTCTGCCAGGAAGCCCTCTCTCTTCTCTCCTGGACCATGTCAGAGCTGAGGAGGCAAGGAACGGTCACTTCTTTGAGGCCCTTCTCCACAGAGAGCCTTCCTCTCCTGCCCCACTTACAGACTGACAAAAGAGACAGAATTCCACACATTCTGCCCAGCCAGAGCCTGGTGAGATTCGAACTGCCAAATTGCAGGCAGCTGGCAGTCAGCAGAAGTAGCTTGCAGTACTGCACTCTAAACACTGCGCCACTGTGGCTCATAAGCTCCTGCTTCTCATTTGTCTCTGCCCAGAGCAAGACAGGGCGAGGCTCCAGGCCAGGTAGGCCAGCAGAGCTTCTCCTGCTGCAGCCAGACTTCGAGTGAGCCCAGCACTGCCAGCCAGTTGAGCTGAGATGCTTGGAAGAGCAGCGTTTCCTAAGTCCTTAATAGCCTTCTGGGCACTCAGAGAGGTTGGGGGATGGGGGGGCAAGGCTCCTATGTGGCTGGTGGGTCTAATTGCCTCGGCTTCTAATTGATTCAATTGCCTTCGACTCTTTTCTGATAATTGCCTGATTTGAAAGGCTGCTGCACCATGTGGCAAGAAGATACAGAGAAGAGAAGGAGCAGGAAAAGTGAAGATGGCCGAAGGGAGGTGAGCCCCAAACAAGCTGCTGAGAGTACAGGGGAGCCCAGAGAAAAGGGGGCTGCCCAGCTTCTTGCGTTCTTCACACACACACACACACACACACATACACACACACAGGCAGCCTCTGACTATCTTTCATTGCTACACACCGAAAGGAGGGCTTTCCGATGTGCTGACTTCAGGAACGGTGCTGTGTTGGTCCCCTGTGCTTCCCTTCATTGCGGGCATGCTCTGTACTCCAAGTGGCTCCTGGGCTCTGCGACAGGAATGACCCTCCTGTCTGGTCCCGGGCACTGCCCATCATGGCCAGTTCACGGGCTTCCTGGCTGGTTTGCTTAAGCAGGCTCATTGGTGTATCAGGGAAGGCTGAGAGGATGAGGGCGATGATTGCTTTTACTCACTGATACCAAATTCAAAGAGAAAAAATGAGCTACATAGAAAGTTATAAGGAAGAAAAAATAGTTACCCTAAAGAAAACTAACAAGAGACAGAAGCATTCTGTAAAGTATATACTGTGTTTCCCAGATGCATGCATAAAAATTCTGCATCAGCATCCCAGTGAGTGGCAGCCATAGTTGATTAGAATAATCCATAATTAATCTGTGTGGATAAGTGGCTTGTTCATAAATTATTACTAATATCAGCACTGCCGATGGCTGAATGGCTGGGGCCACTGTTGATCTTCTTGAAGCAGAAGAATAAGTATAAGTAAGGAGGCCATTGAGATGCCCTTTGCACTGTCTCAATGTCCATTTCCATCTGCTAGGGATAAGGGGCAATAGAATATGGACTTTGGAGCTATTGGAAGAAATGTCCAGTTTCTGAGTTCAGTTCTAAGTGGGGAAACATGGAGGCTGCTTGGAAGGATGGATTAATGGTGAACAACATGGCTTTGAAGTCCTGGATATCTTGACCACATGGACTGGAGAGTGAGTGTTATTTATACCCTCTCTTGGCTTTTGACCTTGAGCTTCCTGTTTCTGTAGCAAGGGCATGTATCCTATTGGTTGCAGACTCCCATGTGGAGTCATGTTTGTCTGAATCGAGTTTGGTTGAACCTTGCTGGGTGATGTAATGAAGGGGCTTGGTTGTGCCATGTGGTGAGTTAGATAATCCTATTTTGTCCTGGAGGGTCATGTCTTAATCCCATCACCTTGGAGCTGAGGTCTTTTGTTTTGGAGATAGTCTTAATGTGCACCAAATATATTCTGGGGGCAAGAAGCTGCTCTTTATCTTCAAAAACCTGTTTCTCCTTTTCTCATTCAGGGAAATATAATATTCTGCCTTCTTAATATTTCCCAAAATATTTCATTCCTCTAGGAGGGGTGGGTGCTAACTTTCTTCAGAGAGTATGAGGTCTTGCCTCACTGTTGAATTACAACACACAATAATTCCCTGGGCTTTTTTATCAGTTCCCTGGTATCCAGTGAATATCTTCCCCCAAGCATTGGGCTCGGATGGGGCTGGGCTCTTGATGACTGGTCTGGCTCCTGGAGGGAAGGTACTTAGGTTTCTAACCATGCTTTTATGAATGGTGGCGAACTGCCTGGAGTCATCATATGAGTAGGTGGCCATTTTTTTTTTCAATTTAGCATTTTATTTATCAGATTTATTTGCTGCCCATGTCACAATTCAAGGTGACTCTAGCAGCCATAGAAGTCCTATCAATAAATAACTACATAAAACTTGTGGTCTTTATATGTTTGCCTAATGCAGGGCTGTGAAACTCCTGGCCCATGGGCCGGATGTATCACGTGCTGGCCACGGCCATGCCCGGTTTAGCAAAGGGGGAAAAAGTCCTGATACATCATGTGATGCTGCCATGACGATCTGAGTTTGACACCCCTGGTCTTATGAGTTCACTAATGGAGTGGGAAGAACAAGGACTTTCCTTTCTCCTTTATCTCAGCCAAGTGAAATTCGATTCCGCCAGCTCTCCATCCAGCCCACGAGAGGAAGAATGAGGCTTCTCATTCTGTCTGCTGGTGGAAACATGAGATGGAAAGCTGCCCAGTATAAGGGGGAGTCGATGGAGAGGAGTCAGTTCCAAAGGTCTATGAATGAGTCCACGGCCAGTTTGGTTTGGTGGTGAAGATGCTGGACTAGAAACCAGGAGATGGGGCATCCTAGTCCTCCCTCTGGCATGGAGGCCCAGCAGTGGCCTTGGGTCAATCCCTCTCTCCCAGCCCAGCCCATCTTGCAGGGGGTCTGCTTGTAAACAGGAAGAGGGAGCATTATACACACTGCCTTAGTTGTTCAAAATAAAGGCAGGATAAAATAACAGAATAACAGAGTTAGAAGGGACCTTGGAGGTATTCTAGCACCAAGCCCCTGCTCCAGCAGGAGACCCTGTATCACTCCAGACAAGGGGCTGTTTAGTCTCTTCTTAAAAATCTCCAGTGATGGAGCATCCGCCAATGAAGGCAAGTCATTCCACTGGATAATTGCTCCCACTGTCAGGAAATTTCTCCTTAGTTCTAGGTTGCTTTTCTCCTTTGTTAGTTAGATAAATTCTCCAAGAGCTTCTGAGGAAGGAAAACAATTGTTCCTAGCTTTTCTGCCCACAAGGGAGGGAAAGGAAGCCAGTTGTCAACTTTCCAACTAGTGAACCCCCAAAAAGGAAACACCCTTGGGAGCTTTGAATTCCCAAAAGTAAAACTTTATTGGATACACCATTTTGGTATTGAAGAATCAAAACCAGCTCTTGTTTTCCCGCACAAGTGCTTGCTTAAACTACCCTTCCTCTCTGCCCCAGATGATCATATTGTCCAATTATGAAATGTCCTTTTGTTATGGGAACAGTCCATCTCTTTCTCAAGCACCTGCAGTGGTGATCTTGATGGTTGCCAGGCTCTTACATCCACGGACACATTCTTAGCACTCTGTTTTCCCCTTCCTTCCCTCCAGTTCATTGGCAAGTTGAAAAGCATTAAACTTTGAAAGAGGCAAAGCGGTTCAGTCTTGACACCAGTAGGCAGAAGACCAGACCATCCCCATTACCAAGGCAGAAGAAGGAATTGAAATCTAGAAAGAGAGTCAGTTTCACTTCCAGCCAGTTGGCTTATGTTGAAAAGCCCAAGGGGCGCCTTGAAGGAGGGAGGGGTACAAAACACGAGATAGATCAGGGTCCCCAAGCTCTTCAGTTCATTGACCCCTTTACAAAGTTTCACACGTTTCATCAACCCCTATATTTCTTATATGAAAAAAAAAAGTAATAAGTAATTAATAGCACTAGAAACAACAAGAAAGTCCCACCAGCCCTTGGGGGGGAATCCTCAGATGGATGGATGGATGGATGGTAGTCAGTGATTCAATTTCTCCTCGAGGTGAGTCTCCTTCAGTTCAGGGATGAAAGTTTTTGCTCTTGAACTCAGCAACTCACAGAAGAAAGAAACCCAGCTGGTCTTGTATAAAGGTTTTTCCCTTCATTATTTCCTCAGAAATTTCAGGAGATACTTAGATATTAAAAACTGATTGGTTGCTAAGATACTGGAGGACACAGTGAGGTTTACTTTGGTGAAGGAGCAGAATAATCTTTATTTTTGTCTTGGAGTTCAGTAGTCTTGCTGCTGTAGGCAAAGAAATTTAAATGCCTGGGGAGACAAGTGGCAAGTGATAATATACCACTTAAGACTCCGCTCAATAATAGGCCACTTAATACCTCGTTTGACTGAATCCTTGTCGTCTACCTACATCCTTGTCAGGGATGTAGGTAGACAAGATCAGGAAACCGACTCCACAGGAAGAGCAGAGCTACGTTTCATTGAGATCGCCTAATAATAACGGAATCCTACAAGCTGGAATGTGTGTTACCTCTCTTCCCGTGGTATCCCAGTCTATCAGCCCTTCCAAATGCTATCTTGCTTTCCAGAACTTAAATAATGTTTCAACCCTCTTAAGATCCTCTTTGTCTTTAGCCCCAGGCCTCCCTCTCCCATGCACAGAAAACCCAGGACATAATTGTGGGAACAAATTGCAAATTTACTTCTCATCTCCTCTGTCAGCAGCCCCTGTGATCCCTCACGTGGGATCTCTGCCTGCAGCCGGGCAAAGATGGGCACTTTCCCCTTGTTCCTGCTCCACTGGACTGAGCTTCTTTGTCCCTTTCTGGCCTTCATTCTTCTCAGCTGGTCTTGCAACCCCGACTCAGATGGCATCATGTCTGGTCTGCAGGGTGGAGCATTGCTGAGGAGGCCGATAAGGGATGGAGGACGCCAGAGCAGTCAGCAGGGGCTGGTCTCAAAGTGAGTGGGGGATAGCAGTTCTGCCAATCAAATAGGTGGCAGAGAGGGTAGAGTAACTTGATTAGCAGGGTCTGGCCAAGGGGCCCGGAGGTGGGGGGGAGGACTGAGCAAGACCTTGCTTGTACCGAGGGAGACTTCGCTTTATGCCCACCCTCTGCCCTTTAATCTTGGGAAGGTTTGAGTGTCCAATTAAGTTGGGAGGGGGCTGCAACTGGGGGTCTCCTGGGGGGCCTGGGTGCTCCCCAGCTGCAGAATGCGGAGGTCAGAGAAGAGGAACCTTGGGGCAGCAGCAGAACTCAGGCAGACATGGTGGGGGTGAGGGGGGATGTTTGTCCTTGAGGGCTGGGGGTTATGGATGGGTGGTCTTGGGGTTTTCTTTTCTTTCCCTGTTCTTCTCTTTATGTAAAATCCCAGTGACAGTTGAAACAAGATAAAGAAGCATAGCTTAGCTCAGCATCCCTAGTATATAAAACTCAATAGAACAATAGAAGAAAATAACAGAAAAGGAAAAACAAAGGATCTATTTAAGAAAATCGGGGAAGTCGGGATTCAGCATGCAAAGAAATCAATAAGAGAACATAATGTGAGAAAAGAGGGAAGGACTGCATGAAAAACTTGCACAAGAAGACCAAGAAACTCAGATGACCCGAGACATACGGACATGAAGAGAAACCAATAGGGCCTGAGTAAGAAATTGGGTGGGTGGGCTATAAACCAACTGGCAAATAGCAGAATTCAAAGCGTGGTGAAATCACTGCAGAACTCTTGAAGGAGGCTAATATGGGTACAATGCCGATCATGGCAGCAACATGGCAGCAACCCTTAGAGCAACGGATGGGGAATCATGGCTCTTTTATGACTTGTGAACTTCAACTCCCAGAATCCCACAAGTCATCAAGGGGTTATCATTCCCCACCTCTGACTTAGCAGAAGGCCTCTGTCTGCAGTGGGGCGGTGGGCCCTACAGATGAAATAATGGGGCGGGGGAGAAGGAGGAGAAAAAGATAAATGATGATTGGAATCCATGTTCCAAACAAGAACTTATTTTAAAGCAGGTGTTTGATTATGTTAAAATTACAAAACATGGTCAAGGAAAGGCATTCATCCCTGTCTGGCTGCCAGATATATTGGCATTATTTTCAGAACAATATGTTTTCTTCCACAGTTTACTTATTAAAACTCACTCGTTTTCTGAGCACACACTTTCTTCCTAGCGTTCTTTCACTGTTATTTCTGAAGGGTTGTAATTTGTCCTCAATTTTATTCCTAATTAAAAAGTAAAGACCAATGCTATAATGTACAGGGAGCTGAATCAGAAATGAGTTACGTGTTCTAAGTGTTAGCATTTAATTGCTCATTCTTCAAACAATTTTCTCATCTGAAATGTCCCTGGTTAATGATCGCTCATTAAATCCGATTTCAATCTGTTAGCTGGAGATGCAGCATAAACGTTGTAGCTTTTCCTTCAGGCAGCCGGGCAGCTTTTCTGCTAGCAGCCACGTCTCCTCCTGGCTCCCCTGCACCTTCACTCTTTGGAGAGAAACAGAGAGCTGCCCTTTGCTGTCCTGCCATTTCGCTTGGATTGACCCAGAATCAAATCCAGCTGGGAAGTTCAGATTCATAACCTGGGATCCCTGTTCCTCCCACCCATTATTTCATCTGCAGGGCCCACCAGATGTTTTGGTCAACGGTCAAATCAGGAGTTTGTGGACAGGCAGAAGAGCAGCAGCCTTTGCTGATGAGTTTCACTACAAGAGTGAAGATCAGGCAGCCAGAGCGTCACTCTGCATCTACCTGCCATGACAGCCACATCTAGCAGTGCCTTCTCAAGAATATGACACCCCCCCACACACACCCAGATTGTGTAAAGTGGGAAGGGTCTGGAGCAGGGGTGAAATCCAGCAGGTTCTGACAAATTCTGGAGAACTGGTAGCGGAAATTTTGAGCAATTTGGAGAGCTGGCAAATACCATCTCTGGCTGACTCCAGAGTTGGGTGAGAATGGAGATCTTGCAATATCCTTCCCCCAGGAGTGGGGAGGGAATGGGGATTTTGCAGCATCCTTCCCTTGTCACGCCCATCAAGCCACACCCACCAAGCCATGCCCACAGAACTGGTAGTAAAAAAAAATTGAATTTCACCACTGGTCTGGGGGGAGAAAGTAGAAGAACAAATGTCTGCAGTGAACTGAGGGGTGAGTGCTTGCATTTGAGCTCACAGCCTCAGAACCAATGGCAACAGGTGATCCAAAGTCAGGGACCACCTGATGGAGCAGGGCCCAGAATCCAGCATGCTCCACCATATTAAAAAGCCGAGGCTGGTGTCTTTGGACCAGCCTTCCACTGCCTCCGAGTGGGTTCAGCTGTTGCATGCGTTTCCTAACCTGCTTTATTATTCAGAATAGAGCTGGAAGGGACCTTGGAGGTCTTTTAGTCCAGCCCCCTGCTCAAGCAGGAGAACCTATACTATTTCAGATAAGTGACTGTCCAGTCTCTTCTTAAAAACCTCCAGTGATGAAGCATCCTTCTGGAGGCAAGCTGGTTAATTGTTCTCACTGTTAGGAAGTCTCTCCTTAATTCTAAGTAGCTTCTCTTCTTGATTAGTTTCCATCCATTATTTCTTGTCCTGTCCTCTGGTGCTTTGGAATATAAATTGACCCTCTCTTCTATTTGGCAGCTCTTTAATACTGGAAAACTCTACCCTGTCACCCCTAGTCCTTCTTTTCTCTAGACTGGCCATACCCAATTCCTGCAACCAATCTTCATATATTTTAATCTCCAGACCTTTAATCATTTTAGCTGCCATTCTAGCACATGTCGCCTGCTGCTTCCAGCCATGGAAACCATGCTTAGATGTTGGCCAAGGAAGGGCTCCACCATTCCCGACATGAAGCGGGTAGTTACAGGGGCGTCTAGATACTCCCGTGTAACACCTCTCCTGCGTGAGCTGCACTGGCTGCCGGTGGTGCTCCAGATACATTTCAAGGTGCTGGTGCTCACTTATAAAGCCCTTCATGGTTTAGACCTGGGGTACTTGCAGGACCATCTCCAGCCGCTCTCCCACCGTCCTGTGCGCTCTCACAGAGTCGGCCTCCTCAGGGTGCTGTCAGCCAAACAATGTCGGCTGACAGCCCCCAGGAGGAAGGCGTTCTCTGTGGGAGCCCCGACCCTCTGGAATGGATTGCCTACCGAGCTCAGGACAGCCCCTGACCTTCTTTCCTTCCGTCGTGAGCTGAAGACGTGACTCTTTCATCAACTCAATTGATCCGTTTCGGGGTACACTGTCATAATTTTAAGCTGTTTTTAATAGGGTTGTTGATTTTAATTTTATTTCATTGTGATTTGTATTGGAATTTGTCATTTTGTAAGCCGCCTTGAGTCCCCAGGGAGAAAGGCGGCATATAAATCACAATAATAAATAAATAAATAAATAAATAAATAAATAAATAAATAAATAAATAATGCTGCCTGTGGTTCCTCCTCCTCTTTCTCCAAACCCTACAAAGTCTTCAAGCAAAGGTTTCAGGGGCTTTTCGGCCTCATCGTCCTCAGGCACGCCCACTTGGCTGGGCTGTGGGGTCTGCTGGCTCTTCTCAATCGTTACTGCCAGCAGCTGTGGCCTCCAATTTGTGGTGGTGGGGGGGATGTCTCCCCCTCCCCCTTAGCTGCCACATTGCTCCTCAGTCCTGGGCCTATGCTTGGGGAACCGCAGCCATGCCCAGCCGAACACAATGGCAGCGGAGACATGACTCATCCCCGGGGCTCTGCTGGGAGGCTGGAAAAAGGTTTAGAGCCCATCAAACGGCAAGTTAATTGCAATCTAGTTGAGTCAGTGCTGAGACTTGAAAACAATAGTGACTTGTTTACAGATTGGAACATTCAAAACCTTTTGAGGTGAAAACATTTTGCAGGGCCCTGATTGCAGGTCTACAAACTTTTTTTTCCCCCACCTTCCATTTTCACCCTGGTTGAACCCTCACAGCAAGAAAGTTAGATAAGGCAGAAGGGCCAGGTGTCATTTTTTTCCCCCTTGCTGAATGATGGAAACAGCCACACATTTCATTTAGAACGAGGAGCCTGTAATGCTTCAAAGTCCGAATGCATTTTCCATATTGCCGCTTTTTTGTAACCGGATAGCGTGTGAATCTAATCCTGGCCCTGGTTTTACAGAAGGTAGAAGCCAGGTCTGGGCTACCTGGGCAAAGCTAAATAAAGCTGTTTTCAATGCACTTTAAGGGTCTTATTTCAGAAACAAAGAAAAGCCTTAAGCAGATTTAAGAAGACAAATTAGACGGCTGTAAGATCAAAGTCAGTTTAAATTACTTGCTGTGTAGTCTAACAACGCTTCTATTCTATAGAGAGTAAGACTAATCTTCAACATGGTTTAATTTGCGATGTTCAAGATGGTAAAATTTTAATGGGGAAAGTTTGGCAGCACTGCCTATTGAGAGTTTTATTTTATTTTATTTTATTTTATTTTATTTTATTTATTTTATTTTAATTATTGATTAGGGGCCATCCCCTCCAGAAGACTCTTCAGTTGAGTCTGTGGGTGACTTTGAGTCATAAAAAAAGGAAGTGAGGGATGCCGGCTTCTAATTGACCAGCAAAGCCTCTGCTGTGCCTGTATTAAATATATACATCCACCATTTCCTCTACCACCCACCGTATTTCACGCCAATAAAAATGTTGATTACAGAAGTTGAATATGGTTGAAGACATGGGAAAAAAATGCAGAAATAGCAGAAATGCATTTCCAGCAGGAGCTGGCAGTTCCTGCCTATGTATTTGCAACATAGAAGAAGCATGATAGCAACATTCCAGTATTTGAGGGGCTCAACCTATTCTCCAAAGCAGTTGTCCTGAAGGCAGGACAAGAATAATGGATGGAATCTAATCAGGCAGAGAAGCAACCTAGCACTGAAGAGAAACTTCCTAACAGTGAGGACAATTAACCAGTGGAATGACTTCCCTTCAGAAGTTGTAGATGCTTCATCACTGGAGGCTTTTAGGAAGAGACTGGACTGCCACTTGTCTGGAATGATGCAAGGTCTCTTGCTTGTGCAGAGGGTTGGACTAAAAGACCTCCAAGGTCCCTTCCAACTCTATTATCCTATGTTTGAAATAGCTCAATGGTTCTTAAATCAGTTAGATTTGCAGATTGAAACAAAGGGTCGATATTCTTGACTGAAGGTAATCACAGCATAAATGGAGCCCCCATTTGCTACAGTGACTTCTTGGACTGTACTTTAATATTTTTTTATTACCTTGAATTAAAAATGGGCAATTCACATCATTTTCAGCCATATCCCTGCTGGCTGGCCAAGTTCTGGATCTGAACTCCACAGATCTAGACTAAGGGAGGCTACTCCATTGGACCATCTGAAGCCGAACTTTCAATGAGTGGGCCATGACAGTCTTCTCCATGGCTTTCCCAGCCCCCAAAGCAGCGTTAGGATGTTTAGTGACTCAGGAATCAGAATCAACTGAAATCTTAGATGGGGAGTAACTGTTGCACTTCTACCAAGAGAAGCTACTAATCCTTCCAACAGGGTGGAGGTTTGGTTATTTCTGATGCCAAATAAAGAGATTGGGAGAGACCTGGACATTTACACAGAGGCTGAGATTCACTGGGATCCAACTCAAATAGAAAGAAACTGAATCCCCAACATGAGCCATGGTAAATAACTATAAATTTTACACTAGGACAGTAAGAGTTCAAATATTTACGTTTCCAGAGTTGTAGAGATAGAGAGAAACTTGGCTTCATTCCCAAAGGGCTCATAGTAACCCAGCCAGGAGTTCATCAGGTTGCCTGCATCCCAGGGCTGCCATCCAAAATGGCTCTTGCTTTGCCCAGCATAAAGATTTTGCCTGCCAGGGGGATTTGCAGGCCGGTCGATCATGTCTCCTCCTTTCAGGTGTCTGGGGCTCTTCCCCCCCCCCATTAAATGGGGTAGTAGGGCTAGGGTTATTGATCAATGGCTGTCAGTGGCTCTGCAAATTTATGCGCCCACATTGTAACTACAACAAGGATATCTCAGCAGCTGATTACAGCCACACTCTTTGCAGTGAGACTCTGGTACTAGACTGAAAAGGAAGAGGAGCCCCACAATCATTGGAGGTCCCTTTGAAAACAATAAATTAGTTGAAGTAGCGGGCCAAGGCCATAATGGAGGCCCACAGTAGAAAAACCTTGTTAGTGCATGGAAACCGAAACAAGCAGGCAATAAACCCAGGTCTCCCAACTGAACCTGCTTAGAGAGACAGTGCTTGGAGAGTGGGGGAACTACCCCAACTTGCAGAAGTTAAATGGGCTCCAGCAGCTCATCTGTAAATTTTTCAGACTTTCAGAGAGGGAAATAGACTCCCGAGTAGCAGAAGATAATTTAAGAGTCGGTGAACTTTCCAGTGGGGTTCATGGCTAGACCAATGAAAGACTTTTCTGGCCATTTCAGGCTGAAGCCTTAGATAATTGGATCCTTCTTCTCTCGGGGGAGGGAAGTTGGTGGGTTCAGAAATGGGCACCACCAAAGGTCCCACCAGGCCATAAATTAGACAGCGGTCAGAAAAGTACAGTTATTGCTAGTAGTTTGGGGTTTGTCCCAACTGTTCAGAGCCTTTGCTTCTCCAACCTGAGATTTCAGAGGTTGCCTATCTAAGGATTAGAAACTGAGGAGGGAAGCTGAGCCCCTTCATGAGAGGAGAAGCTTTGCCGGAACCGAAGGTTGCAAAGTCAGGACAGATCTGGAAGAAGTCAATTCAGGCAAAGCTCAAGTCGGTCATTTATTATTAAAAGAAGGCCTGCCCAGACTGTAATCTGGATGTAAAAAGCCTGCTTTCCATTCTCAGTAAAATTCTCTCTCTCTGTGTGTGCACGTGCGATAATAAGGAAATTTGAGGCAGTTGCATTCCCATGATTCTCCCTGAAGACTTTTTCTTATCAGCATCTGGTTTTGGACCTCTGAATCCCTCTGGTAGCACAGAAAAGCTGGGTTTCCCCCCAGCCCCCGCCTTTTCACAATCACTCAGAAGAGCAGGGAGAGGCCCTTGTGAATGACCCCGGAAGGTCTCCGGGGCTCTTCCCTATCCTGGAGACCTGTGTCAACCTGAAACATCTTGCTTCTCCCTCCCCCTGCTCAAACTGATTTCTCTGCTATGGGGGCTGCCTGGTTCTGGGGTGCAGCCCAGGAGAGACCAAAGGATGGGTTGGCTCTTAGCCAGGCTAATTCCTCACCCCCAACTTTCATTCCACCTGCGAGCAGGTTGGTTCTTTGGATGGAAGGATGAAGCCTCTCCCCACCCCCCATGTCTTAAGAGGTGACCGTCTGTTCTGAATGCAGCCAAACTCTCTGTGGGGCATCTGGATTGACATTAGAGTCAAGTCATGCTCCTTCTTGGGGGGAGGAACTCCCTCACCAGAAGTTCTCCCCAGTGACCGGCTCTCACGGGTCACGCAGAGACCCTTTCTTCTGCGGCCATTCTCAGAAGAAAGAGCTTGTGGGGTGGGCTGCTGTTGCCGCTCTTCCTGAGGCCCTCCCTTTTAATAAATCATGGGAGCACTTTCTAAATCCATCAAGAAGCACCTGATTCTTCTCCAGCAGCAGCCACATTGAAACGATAGAAGGATTGCTGCAGTTGCTAGTCTGGGGAAAGATTGAAATGGTGGGTGGGATGAGGGAGGGAGGGAGGGAGGGAGAGAATGGGGCACAGGGATCCTTCTGACCCGGTCTAAAGGAAGCAAGTGGCAGCCAGATCCTAACAGCTGGATGCAGACATGTCATTGTTAGCCTACAGTTTGTACAGTATAAAGTCTTTTTTGATGTCAACACCATACAAGATCAGGCTCTCAGTTGAACCAGCAGACTCTGACTGACTGTTGCCACCTGGCATAGGGCTGGAAGAAGGCTTGGGTTTTGAGAAAAGCCAAGAGCCAATTGCCTCTTCCTGGCTCCTCAGTGGCTGCTTAGGATGCCCCGGTGACCCAGACTTGCTCGAGGGAAACTGCTACTAGGGTCCAGGCTGCTGCCCTTCTCCTCCTCTGGTCATCCTCCTACTTGATGGCTCTGTTTGTCCTCCATGAAGCTGTGCTTGCAAACCGCCTGGGAATCTCAGCTGCTTCTGAGGAGGGCAGCCAGACGGGCAGCTGGGCATGGCTGAGCCAGCCCTCTTTTGCCAGTGTGGCCTTGTTTGGAGGGCTCTCCTTGAGTCAGTATTTTTTTTTTTAAATTTTGATTTATATGCCGCCCTTCTCCGGAGACTCAGGGCGGCTTACAATGCGTTAAGCAATAGCCTTCATCCTTTTGCATATTTTATACAAAGTCAGCTTATTGCCCCCACAAACCGGGTCCTCAATTTACCTACCTTTGAAAGGATGGAAGGCTGAGTCAACCTTGAGCCTTGGCGAGATTCGAACCTGCAGTAATTGCAGGCAGCTGGTCTTAATAACCAGCTTAATAACAGGGTGCCTTAGACCACTGTACTACCAAGGCTATTTGGTTGTTTCTTCTCCTCGGACACCCTGCTGCCCCCTGAACAGCCCCCAGGAAAAGATACTGCTTTCAAGAGTCCCAGAGAAGGGCAGTTCACTTCCTTGGCTTCTTTGAAGAAACTTTTGGGTATCAGATACGATGCTCTGTAAAGCTCTATTAACAGTTGCTAAGGCATTTTAAAATAAAATAAAAATCCATGGCGCATGGAGAAAAGTAATGAACTTCAACAGCAGATTAAGGCTAACACTCTGTCACTGTTATTTATAGTCTCGAGTCATCCACATCCAGAGGAAACCAAGTGGTGCCAAAAGAACAAGACACGAGCAGTGACATCATCTAGTGAACGCTGCTCTGATGGACTCACTTCCTGATAAGTCGGAGGCCAAGACGTAGGTTGCAGGATTTGATGAGATCCTGTGCATGTTTGATCACAGATGCTAATCCCCCCTGAGCCAGCAAACTCAGGGAAGCAAGAACTTGCAGAGCCTTAAAGAAGGTGTTACTAACACTAATAAGTGGATAAGAACAGATTCTTGGAAACTGTGAGAGTCCATTAAGCCCCTCTGCATTGTTTTAAAGGATTCTTCCTGGTTTTATTGCCACCTGGGCTGAGTTAGCCTTCATCAGATAAGCTACAAACAGGCTTCTGTCTCTGGGTTGCTTATGTCTCCTGCCCCTTCCCCTATTTTCCCAGCCATTTTCTCCAGAATTTCTCACACATCTCTTCCATAGAAGAAGATGAGCTGCAGAGGGGATGTTACGATGTCACCCCCTCACTCCCATCTGGATGCTGGTTTGGTGGACCAACTTACCTGCCTTAAGCTAAACCTGCCTTGCCACTAATGGAGGAAGAGTAGAGAAGAGTAGAGTAGAGTAGAGTAGAGTAGAGTAGAGTAGAGTAGAAATAGAATAGAATAGAAATAGAATAGAATAGAATAGAATAGAATAGAATAACTTTATTGTCACTTTGAATCAGTGATGGGTTGCTCCCGGTTTGGACCGGTTCTATAGAACTGGTAGTAAAACCAGAGGGAGGCTCCGCCCACCGACACTGACATCATCAAAATGCTTCTGCTCATGTGCGTGGCCCCGTTGCGAACCAGTAGTAAAGGTAAGTAGAACCCACTCCTGCTTTGAATGTACACTGATCGACATACATTAAAATGAAATTTCGTTGCATACTGCTCTCAAAGTGTCACCACTTCCAATATATACTACATAAGCATGACAGAATAACTAACTAACTAACTAACATGTTAAGTATATACCCGCATGTATTATATGAAACAGAAACAACAGTCTACTTCAGATGTATACATGAACATGGCGAGAAAAACAAATCCTGTGAGTTTACCAGACGGATGGCCGAGGGAACGATGCTGTTCTAGAATCTGGTAGTCCTTCTAGAAATGCTTCGAAACCTCCTCCCAGACAGGAGCAACTGAAACAGACCATCAAATGGGTGTGTGGGGTCTCTAACAATGCTTGGAGCTCTAAGCTCATAGCGCTTGTAAGCAGGATCCTGAATAACGGGAAGCGAGCTTCCTATAATCTTCTTGATAAAATACTTATGTGGCAATACAAGGAGTTTATAGGGGAAAAAATCAGGCTATTCCTCGCAAGTGACTTGTAGTGTCTTCTGGAGTCATTCAACCACCATCGTTCCACTAGAACATAGTGAAATCTGGCTTTTTGTAATGCTACAAGATACTGTGAATCCTTAGTAAGGAAAAGGCCCAAAAGAGGATAATTAAGGCTCAGCATCCCAACATCCCCAGCCTTCTTCTACAGAAACATGCTAAAGCTGCCCTCCAAAATGATTTCAAGTTCCCTTCCAATTCTTGACATAAGTAGGGGCCAATTGAAGAAATACGGCTGTCCGTATTTAGAGGGCTCCTAAAACTTTTTGCACAATTGTATCTCAAAACTCGTTCCGGTGTAACAGTTTTAGATATGACATCCTTACAAGCCTCCACTTTCCCTCCCTCCAGTCTTTCCTACCTCTGCTGCAGTGCCTCCTGGGATTTGCAGTACTTCATGGATACCTCCCTCTGGTCCAGCCCACCAAGATCAGCCCTTTGACCTGCACTTCCATGGCTGCAGTGGAGCCTGGAGCTCAACGCCCAATGGAGGGGCTTCTTGCTGGTCTCTCAAAGGATCTGAGCAACTTGTCTGACCCAAGGACAGCAAGGAGGTCAGTGGCACCCTCATGCCAGCAGTTCGTGATGGCCCCTGGATCTTGACTGGATACTTGTGGCCCCAACGCTGATCATCTTGCATCAGAGCCTCCGATTTTGCTAGCCCCCCCCCACACACAATGCCCACGGGGCCTAAGGCTATACAACTAATTCATAGTAAAAAGTGGCCATGGGAAAAGTGACCTGTTTTGGCAGAGCAAATTTGAATTTCCCACGAACTTTGTGTGGATTTCTGAGGAGTCACGCCAACCCGCCACAGCCTACCTGCCACGGCCAACGGATTTCTGACTTGTGTGCCCAGGATAGGGGGCTCAGACCCCTCTGCTCCTGGCCTGCTTGCATCTGAACTGGTTTGCTCTGCCTGAGAGAACCATTTCTCTGCCAGGCCAGGGATGGATGGGGCTGTTCCTGACCACGGGGCAGGCAAGAAATCCTGTCTGCTGCAAAGCCCTATTCACATGCTTCTGTAGCCTGACCAGAAAAGGCCAGAAAGCTCCCTGTGGTAGACAGAGGTGGGCTGCTGCCAGTTTGGACCGGTTCAGGTGAACCGGTAGTTCCAAGGAGCGGCTGGGCCCACCCACCCGCCCCGATGCTGTCCCGTACTATATAATCGCCATGTTTTTGTTGCTGTGCACATGTGCGGAAGGCGTCCACGCGAGCGAAGTGAGTGGGCATGCACACTCACATTTTTGGTTCTGGGCGAACCAGTTGTTACATTGTGTGACACCCACTTCTAGCGGTAGACCTAGGGCAAGTCGTTGCGGCCAACTCTCTGCAGACAATTTGCCACAGAACAAGAGTTCACTGATATATAAAAAAAGTGGAATAGAATTGTTAAAGAAAGGATGCGAAAGGAGGGACAAAATGAAATGTGAATGACAAAAACTAAAATAATTTTTAAATAATTTTAAATACATAAATTGAATTGTTGAATTGTCCCACAGCAAGTTGGCCATGGCGAGTTGTCTCATTCCACCCTGCTTCTGCTGACTGGTTCTTCCTCCGCAGCATTTTCTCTTCCTTGCTCTCTTTCAGGGTGTTTCCCACCACTCTTTCCAGAGGAGATGTTGTTAACCACTTCGTTCTGTAGCACTGGAACATATTTTCTGCTACTTTTTATATGTTTTTTAGAATTTCCCATGTCATTTCCTTAAGAATTGATAATTCACTAGATGCCGGATAGGGTTCTTTTTTTAATTTTTGTTGCCAACTTTAGCACTCTATCAATTAACTACTCACATAAAGAATGTACTTGTATAACTGTGAAACAACACCGTGTTCCCATTATTAAAAACAAAGTGGTTTATGTAGAATGTCTGTGTGTACACACACACAAATCCTTTCTCAGGATAATATCCCATGCATCTGATGAAATTGCCTCTGATCCCAAAAGGCACAAGTGATAATAAATTGGTTCATCTTCAAAGTGCAGCAAGTTTCTTTGTTGTTTTGTTGCAACAGATTTTATTTTTTTGCCCCCCATCTCACCAGAAGGTGATTACTGCAGTTATCCCTTGAACATTTTAGCCTTCTGTTTTAGCACCATAGTGCTGCCACCCATATGTGTGTCAATTGGCCCAGAGAATGAGGTAGATGGCTTGTGTAAATCATTTCTTTCCTGCACCGAATTTCATCCTCCAGCTGTAATACAGGGAATGTGCAGATGGTTGTACTAGAATTCCTTGGGCACAGTAAGGCAAATCCAGAAACGCAGCATCAGATCTGCCACAACCTAAACCTCTAAGTAGAAATGAACCTTGGCTGCATCGGATGAAAAAGGTATAGTTTTATTAGAAGTCAAGTGTATTGCAGTAATGCAAAGCCAGAACTGATAATCATGTGCCAAAATCCCTAAGTTTAACTTTTTCCTCCTTTAGCTGTCTCTCATCACCCAACCTTTGTAACCAATCGGGTTCAGGCAAGATGTTTTCATAATGATAAATCCAAGCGTACTTTGGTATACAGCTCCTTCCTTCTTCCAGTCGGGTTACCTTGAGGCAGCATCTCGAGGAGATACAGAATTTACTTTCAGTTCCCCAAGCATTCCCCTCCCTTCATTCCCACACCTCACAGTTCATGGTAGACTGTCACTGGATAGCAGCGAAGCACAAGCAAGCATAAGGTGGCAGCTGACATAGTTTATGGGATGTCTATGGAAAAAGTGCTGTTCCTGAGCCTCTTTTGCACCTGGTTCCATTACCTGAGCCACCCTTTGGCCTGTGTGTGGGAGGTGGGGGTAAGGGCTCACAGCAGGAGTCCTGCTAGTCTGTCTAGACCAGCAGACATGGACCAGGGTGGTACTTGAGTCCTGTCCCAAGTTCACCAGTGTGCTGGCTTTCTGCACTTCATTGGAAGGGTACAATGGTCTCCTGCATCTTCTCTAGGCCTTTCTTCAGTCCCTGTTTCATCAGTAACAGAAAGTGTCTGCAGTTCCAATGAGCTACTGAGCTGCCTAAGAGTGGCTCTCCTGGAGCAATCAGAGGATGAAGTTGAGGGATACTCTTCCCACTTCAGGGGATGGTTTCTGATCTGGCAATTATAATTTTTTTATTGTTTTGCTTCAAATAATTGCATACAAAGAAAAAAAGGATATAGGACAGGAAGATAAGAAAGAAAGAAAGAAAGAAAGAAAGAAAGAAAGAAAGAAAGGAAGGAAGGAAGGAAGGAAGAAAGAAAGAAAGAAAGAAAGAAAGAATAATTATTTTTTCATTGTTTTGTTTCAAATAGCCACATATAAAGAAGAAAAAGATACAAGATAGGACAAGAAGAAAGAAAGGAAGGAAAGAGAGAGAGAGAAAGGAAGGAAGGAAGGAAGGAAGAAAGAAAGAAAGAAAGAAAGAAAGAAAGAAAGAAAGAAAGAAAGAAAGAAAAGAAAAGACATATAGTTACAGACACACAATAAAATTGTACAATAAACATTTCAAGGAATGGAAGACATAATTTCTTTTAATCATCTGTGGCTAATGTATATTGATAAGCTATTGGTTTGTAAATTGCTGTAACATCAATTCTGGCAACCACTGAATAGTTGAGACCACATGTTTATCTTTCCCATGCTGAAAAATAAGTCTTCTAGCTCCAAGCAAGAAGTGCAGAAAATCCATTTTCTTTGTCCAGATGCCAACTTCCATATGATAAGGGTAAACTTCAGAAGAACGCGAACATCTGAAAATATTGAATCTCAGAGTTGAGTTAATGCATGCAATAATTTCTTTCCCAAATGGACCAATTGTTGTGCACTGTAGAAACATATATTTAAATGAAGCATGAATTTCACAACCAGTTATATTTTCTGGGATCATGCCTAATTCAAATATTTATGTTTCCAATTTTGTTTTCAGAATTTTCAGAATATTTTGGTGCCCTCCTATGCAGTACTTTGGAGTAATCGCCACGTATGACAAAATGTTCTTCCTTTCTGTTGTGGTATTTGTAACATTTATTGTTCTCTGATTTAGCCATCTTGGTCACTTTTATTTTTTAATCGAGATCCAGGGGAGTAATCATCAGCTCTGGTGTATGTGTGTGTGTGTGTGAGAGAGAGAGAGAGAGAAAGAAAGAGAAGTGGCATTTTTTCCTTTCCAGACTTTACTTCTGTTTCTACTTTAAAAATGCTAGAGTTTTGAGAAAGATAAATTTCTTCCAAGATCTTCTTGGAATTAGCTCAGAGTAATCCTGTATATTTAAAAATATATGTCTATCCCATCTGGAACATTTCGCTATGAAACCTTAATTAGGAAAGAAATATGCAAAAATATATTCCACCAACAACTTCTGATGGAATATATTTTTGCACATTTTTAAGTGCAAAGCCAGATAAGTGCAATGGGCTCGGTCTAATCTTAAAAATCAAAGATAAGGTCTTTCTGCAAGTAAGTTTGATTCCTGTTGACATGCCCATGTTGGCTTCCTGATAGCAATATGGACATGGCTTCATGTTGCCTTCCTCTTTTGCAGTTGTTCTTCTTAACATCTGTTTGCCTTTTTTCTGCTTATTTCTAAATGGGGGTGGGGGGACAGCCAAGGAACCTAGAATCTACAACATAGAATAAAAGAACTGGAGAGGACCTTGGAGGTCTTTTAGTCCAACCCCCAGCTCAACAGGAGACCCTATATACCATTTCACACAACTGGCTGTTTGGTGTCAATTGCAAAACCTCCACTGATGGAGTACTCACAACTTCTGAGGGCAAGCTGTTCCATTGGTTGATTGCTCTCACTGTTAGGAAATTTCTCATTCGTCCTCTCTTTGGTTTAGTTTCCAACCATTGCTTCTTGTTTTGCCTTTTGCTACTGCGGAAAATAGTTTGACCCCCTCATTTTTGTAGAAGCCCCTCAAATCTTGGAACACTACTATCATGTCTTCCTTAGTCCTTCTTTTCTTTTGACTAGACATATCCAATTCCTGCAACTGTTCTTCATATGTTTTTGCCTCCAGCCCCCTGATCATTCTTGTTGCTCTTCTCTGCATTCTTTCCAGAGTCTCAACTTCTTTTTTGTATTGTGGTGACCAGAACTGGATGCAGTATTCCAAGTGTGGCCTTACCAAGGCATTATAAAGTGGTAGTAACACTTCACGTGATCTTGATTCTATCCCTCTGTTTATGCAGCCTAGAATTGTGTTGGCTTTTTTGGCAGCTGCTGCACACTGCTGGCTCCTATTTAAATGGTTGTCCACTAGGACTCCAAGATCCCTCTCACTGCTATTGAGCAAGGTACCACATATACTGTACCTGTGCATTTTGTCTTGCCTAAATGTGGAACCTTACTTTTTTCACCGTTGAATTTCATTTTGTTAGATAGCGCTCAATGTTCAAATCTGTCAAGATCCTTCTGTATCTTAAGCCTATCTTCTTAAGATACAGAGAGGTCGAGAGGTCAGGCACAAATGTAAAAAAATAACCTTGGAAAATTTGGGCTGGAGGGATCAGCCACAGTTTTCTAGTTGAAACGATCTGAATGGAGATCTCTCCAGACCAGTACACAGAAGAAGACCTGGGAACCAAAGGCTGCAGCCTGGTGACAGATCTGATTTGAGAGCTAGTTCACTTTTAATGAGCAGCAGGCAAAAAGCAGGGCAAGGCAGCCAATTTGCTGCCAATCACATTATTGTACACTGGGCTATCTGTGGGAGCCAATGTTTTTAGCTGTTTTTATGTTTTTCCTAGTTTTGTTCGTTGCCCAGAGTCCACTGGAGTCAGGCAGCCAATAAATTTAAACAAGTAACTAAATAAAATAAGGCAAGGAAGAAAGAAAGGAATTATTCAAGGTTGACTCAGCCTTCCATCCTTCCAAGGTTGGTAAAATGAGGACCCAGATTGTTGGGGGCAAGATGCTGACTCTTTAAACCACTTAGAGAGGGCTGCAAAGCACTGTGAAGTGGTATATAAGTATATAATAACACTGTGAAGTGTAATTGCTATTGCTATTTCATTTACTAAGGTTTGGATAAATTACTTACAACGTAGTTGGTCTAGAAAGTATAACCTGGCAGACTGTATTTCAGAGATAATGACTCACATGGGACTGGTATGATCCAATAACAGTTTTCGTTCACAAGTTCAAAGGCTACTGGATGACATCTGTTTTAATCCTCCAAGATTATCATAGAAAAGATTGACTGAACTGGGCAATGAATCTGAATCAGGGGTGAAATCTAAAATTTGTTACTACCGGTTCTATGGGTGTGGCTTGGTGGGGGTGGGTGGGTAATGTGACTGGGTGGGCATGGCCAACATTTTTTTTTTTTTTACTTTTAAAAGCATTTTTTCTACAACCTTAAGAGGTTGCAGAAAAAAATGCTTTTAGAAGCCTCTGACGATCAGGCAACTCAGCTGGGATCGCCAGAGGCTTTTAAAGGCATTTTTTTTCCTACAACCTCTTTGGCTGAAGGGGTTGCAGAAAAAAAATGCTTTTAAAAGCCTCTGACGATCCCAGCTGAACCGCGTGATCATCAGAGGCTTTTTTTTAACTTTTAAAAGCATTTTTTCTATAACCTCTTTGGCCGAAAAAATGCTTTTAAAAGTAAAAAAAAAGCCTCTGATGATCGCAGGGCTCAGCTGGGCATTGGGGGGGGGAAGCGCAGGGAGTTTTGCTACCGGTTCTCCGAACCACCCGCCGCCATCGCTACTGGATTGGGCGATCCAGTCCGAACCGGGAACATTTTACTCCTGATCTGAATGCACATTTTCCTGGCAAACTGAAAAAAATGCACCTCAGATGCTTCTAGAGAGAAAAATACTCACAGTACTGGGGATCCACCACGCAAACCATTATAATAGACAGCATTGCTATTCTTAAGATAAGGAAAAAGAGAAGAACCAAAAGATGCCACATTTTGTTCTCCAGGGCCAGGTAAACAATGGGTCATATCCCACAGAACTGGCAAACCTAGGAAGCAAAAACATTACAGGTTTCAGGAAGGTATCCTTAATGCTAGTTTGGGATAAGTACAAAATCTTGGAAACTGTAAGGACAAATTCCCAACCTCAACTATAGTCAGTTAATTATGGTGGAGTCTCTTTGAAGTGCTTTATTTCCAGGTCATTCATATCTGAATTGTGTTGCCTATTCTCAGATAAACCAAGTTCCTCATTCCTCATCTTCTTTCCACAATCTTGCAGAGATTATTACAAGTAGTTTCTGCTCATCTTGGTTGGAAACTAATCAAGGAGAGAAACAACCTGGAATTAAGGAGAAACTTTCTAACAGTGAAAACAATTAACCAGTGGAGCAACTTGCCTTCAGAAATTGTGGGTGATTCATCACTGGGTGTTTTTAAGAAGAGACTGGGCAGCCATTTGTCTTAAATGGGTCTCTTGTTTGAGCAGGCGGTTTAGACTAGATGACCTCCAAGGTCCCTTCCAACTCTGTTATTCTGTTAGGTCTTCATCACAGAGGTCTGCAAACTGATTGAAGAGCCAGAAGAGGAAACTGGAGCACCACAGCCTAGATTCTTCAAGAGGCTGAGAAACCACACATGGAAAGCATTGAAAAGATGTCAAGAGACTGGAGAAAACAAATGAAGAAAGCTGCAGATGAGGAGACTGAAACATTCCACAACAATGACACTCGGAATCTTGTCAAGACCAAATACACAACAAAGAAACAGAGGTGAATGTGTTGGGAAACATTTCCTTCTAGTTTGCTTCCTGATGGAAAAACGGACGGGTGAAAGTTGTCTTCTCAAAGACAACGAATAAAATATCTTCTGGAATTCTTCATGGCAACTGAAGCCAACAGAGCCAATACACTTATGGAAAGTAATTACAACAAGGATGCTGACTCTAATTTGAAAAGTAGTTGGAAAGCTCCTGTCCTTATCCATAGTAATCATTATAGCTGCTGGAATTCTGTGGGGAAAAAATGGGCGTAATAACCAAAGGTGTTTGAATTAGAGTCAAGGGTGTAGAGAAATAGCTAAAGGGCTCTTCACAATTAGATCTCGGATTGCCATAAACAGCAACCTTGAAAGGTTACATGGGTGCAGACCAGGCAGGTCATAAGTCCACAAACAGCTGGACAAGGAAAAATCAGCCTGTTGTTGCCTTCTCCTGCACTGCATATTTACAGCAGAAGTATTACAAAAGGTTGTGTGGCTACATAAACTGGCAATGGACTTCGGAATGAAAGAGCATAAGATATCCCTGTTTGAGGACAGGCAAAGATACATTCAGCTCTCCCAAATGAAGAAAACGATATGCATAATAAAGTACCAAGCACTACAGGTCACATGCTCAAGAAGAATGATTCACTGAAATGGAATACATCGGAAGAGATGCTGGGAGAAACCTTCATTAAACCTTTGACCAGAGACTGACACACAACTTTTGAGAAATGATGGGAGTTGTGGATTGATAGCTAGTGAGAAGGAATGTTGGTGTGACTTCATTGCCCCTCTTGATCTGTTGACCAAAAATGGAAGAAGGCTGCCAATGGAGAGTTAAGGCCTTCCTCTCTGCTACCTCTATTTCATTCTGCCTTGGTCTAAGAGGCTGCTGATCTTAGGTTCCTTCGGACTTTCTTCCTGTGAACAAATCATACAGCCCTTGGTTTTGATTCTTCTCTTGGAAGAGGGTAATTGGTTGGCTCACTGGTTTCACACATCTGTTTCTTTAATTAACCTCCTTCCCATCACAGTTATAAAACCTGTCACACTAATCAGTGCTTGGGTCAGATTCTTGCTCTTGGCGATGGTCATATGGATGCACAAATCTTTTCCCACCATGGGGAAGATGTAGAATGGCAGCTTCCAATCCTCTGGATGGGGCAGAAGGAGTGGGTGTAGCAGCTGCTTGCAGGAGAAGTGAATGAGGCAGGATGTTGCCCTTCCAGACCGGGGCTTGTGGGCTGGCAGAAGAAGAGGGAAGGCTGAGGAAGGCTCCCAGAAAGCTCTGAAGATGATTTGAAGTCAGCCACTCTTCAGGCTGAAGATAAAATGGACTCCTAATCTGCAATCCTTGATCTGCACAGGGTTTCCTCCTCAGAGTCCACATGTGCAAGATACAACTTCCATCAGCAACCCTCAACTCTTGGATTCCCCATAAAGCCAACAGAAGGCTCTGAGTTCTGAAAGTGTAATTAGGCTTCCCTTCCAATTTCTAGCTAGGAATGTTCACTCAGTTCAGGTAAAATTTGGTGGCATTTGCACGATTATGTTATTGCAGTGATGGCAAACCTATGCTGCATGTGTCAAAAGTGACATACCATGTGCCACGATGTTTTGGGTCAGTCAGCACTCACCAACACCCGACAACTATTCTTGAAAGCAGGCTTCATTCTTCTGCAATTTTCAGAGGCTGCACAGGAATGGAATGTTTCCCCCCCCCCACTCTCTCTTGTGGCCTCTGGACCCTCTGGAAGTCACACAAGAGGCTGTATTCTCGCACAACATCATGTGAGAATGCGGTGTGCTTTCATGTGGCTTTTGGAGGCTGCAAAGGAGAATTCGCTGAAGCTGCTTGAAACATGAAGGTCTTGCGTAGGTCACAGGGGTCTCTTAACAGAAAGGAAACCCTGCTGGAAGGAAAGCAGCATGGAGCAAATCCTGGGGATCACATAAATGATTGGACTGCATTTTTTAAAAAATGAAGAATTGTTTCAATTTTGTCCTGGCTAGGGGGTTATGACATACCAGCAGAATCAAATTAGGCATTTTCCAAACTTTTGGTGCACCAAATACAAAATATTTGCCATCACGGTGTTATTGTGTGCATGCAATTTGGCAACTCTGTGCTTTGCCATGCATACTGTTGTGCTTTTTAGTTAATAAAGTAATTTGGGGACACTCAAGCTTCAAAGTGCTACTAACTTCCCTGATATATATATTTTTTTTACTTTTCTAGAGTAATAAAAATATTTTGATAGGATAGAATACATGTTTGGGCTTTTATCTTTTGTGAAATACACTTATAGTCAAATGACAAAATTAGTGGACCAGAGGAATGCTGTGGATATAATTTACTTGGATTTCAGTAAGGCATTTGATAAAGTAGACCACAACCTACTACTTGATAAGATAGAAAAATGTGGGTTAGACATTATCACCACCAGATGGATTTGTAACTGGCTGACCAAATGCACTTAATGTGTAGTCCTCAATGGAACTGTATCTACATGGAAGAAAGTATGCAGTAGGATACCTGAAGGCTCTGTTTTAGGCCCAGTATTCTTCAACATCTTCATCAATGATTTGGATGAGGGGATAGATGGGTAACTTACCAAATTTGCAGATGACACTAAGCTGGCAGAAATAGCCAATACTCTAGAAGGTAGGCTTAAGATACAGAAGGATCTTGACAGACTTGGACATTGGGTGCTATCTAACAAAATGAAATTCAATGCTGAAAAAAGTAAGGTTCTACATTTAGGCAAAAAAACCCCAAATGCACAGGTACAGTATATGTGGTTTTTTTCTTTGAAGATATTTAGCTTCTTCAGCTTCTTGGATGAAAAACAAAATATCTTCAAAGAAAATCCAGAAAGTCTAGTTGTCTTTTGAAAAAGCACCTTTGGGACAACCATGACCCAGATGATGGAGAATCTCCATAGAGTTGGATTGATGGCTTTTACTGCCCACTCACCTGTTTTCCTTGGATGCAGTTGTTATTTTTCCTTGCAAGGCTCCCCAGGATGTAGCTATGCATTTCTACATTTCTTTGTGGGTCAAAGCTTCTTTTGTGTATCTAGGTCAGCTTGAAACAATGCTGAAGTAAGAATATAAGACATAGAAAACAAACATCTAGGATGAATTCAAGTTCCTTGTAAGAACCCAACAAAAGTGATGGTGGCTCAAACACAAATCAGTTCTTGATTTGACTAGTATGAACAATTTCCACTTCCCTCCAGATCTTTTCAGGATGCTCCATGAGCAAAGAAAGTGACATGCCACAAAATTAGGACAGGAGATAAGCATCCAAAGTGGTTCAAGAAGACCAGGCAAGCAGAAGGTTCTTTTGAAGGTTAATTATCATGGCAAGAATCAAGTTCTCCTCCCTTGCAAGATGCAGACAGCTGCCTCCGCGTAGGTTATGCCTTCCAGGGTGATACAGTACCGCCATTCAGAGTGACCCTTTGAATCCGAGCAAAGAAATGCCAGGTGCCATTCTGCATTGCCCAATTCTTCTGCTTAAGTATGACAAATGGCCACTGCTGAAGGAGAAGAAAGCACAGACAGGCTCGGACTTTTGACTTGGCCTATTTTTCTCTCTATCTACGTTGAGGTTTTGACTGCTATCCTCCCCCTTATCTTATAGCTGCTCTTAATGAGAATGGATGGCTTTGGAGGTGGTGCAGGAGGGCTGTGCCAGGCGCAGCTTCCAGCTGCTGAGCAGAGCTCTCAGCCTTTTGATTAAGATACTGGGCTCTTTAGGGCAGGAGTTGCATTGCTCCATTACCCAGTGGAGCCCCCCAATCCCAGGCAGGGAACTTTCCTGTGGATCAAGGGACCGTCTTCCATCTTCCTTGCTTTCATTCCTGCTGTTGCTCTGTGGATGCCTTGCACCCGCCTCCCCCCAAAATAGCTGTTATTGACTTCTCTGGCATCTGTAATTAATGGCCCGCACAGCTAGTTGGCAGAAAGTAGGACTGTATATCTGAAAAAGACTCAAGCAATCAATTAATCAATAAGACATAGAGCTGGAAGGGACCTTAGAGGGCTTCTAGTCCAGCCCCCTGCTCAAGCAGGAGGACCTATACCATTTCGGATAAGTGACTGTCTAGTCTCGTCTTAAGAACCTCCAGTGATGGAACAGCCACAAGTTCTGAAGGCAACTTCTGTTCCACTGGTTAATTGTTCTCACTGTTAGGAACTTTCTCCTTAGTTCTAAGTTGGATCTCTCCTTGATTAGTTTCCATCCATTGTTTCTTGTTCTGCCCTCTGGTGCTTTGGAGAATAAGTTGACTTCCTCTTCTTTGTGGAAGCTCCTAAATACTGGAATACCGCTATCATGTCCCCCTAGTCCTTCTTTTCTCTAGACTAGCCAAATCCTGCAACTGTTCTTCATATGTTTTAGTCTCCAGGCCTTTAATCACCTTAGCTGCTCTTCTCTGCACTTTTTCCCAAGACTTTCATGCCACCTGGTCTAATCCCAGTCTTTGCAGAATACGGCAGCATCTGGCAACATCTGATTGTCAAAGGACTCATGGCCCCACATTTGGTTCATATTCTGTTAGATCAGTGTTTCTCAACCTTGGTAGCTTGAAGATGGGTGGACTTCAACTCCCAGAATCCCCCAGCCAGCAGTGCTGGGTGGGGGATTCTGGGAGTTGAAGTCCACCCATCTTCAAGCTTCCAAGGTTGAGAAACACTGTGTTAGATGAAACAACAGATCACCTTTTCTTCTGTGACAAAACTGCAAATATTTGAGGAGATTTACTGCTTTAGAAGTTGGTAAAAAGTTTTCTGACATAACAAAAACTCAGAAGCACCAAAAATGCTTTGTTATAGAAGCTAATAATGGAATTTTATCCTACATTTAACAGTTGAAATGAATTCCTTTTTAAAAAAACAACTAACTGGCATTAATATTTTGTAATTGTTTTAATTCACATTTTAAAATAAGATTTTTACATTTTTATTTTACCTTGGTTTTTATGAGAGACTCTTAAACATTAATTTTGTAAACCTTTATTGATATTTTAAAGCATTAAAAAAATCTGTCAATTTATTGTTTACACATGTTTGATGATTTAAAAAAAAAAAGATTTGCTTTTCTTAACTAGCTTTAGTCCAAAAACAAGAACAATCTGAAAAATAAGAACAAGCAACCATTGTAGCTAAAGCAGAAAAACATTAAAAGAGGAAAATTCTTTCTGTAGGTCATTTATTCATCAAACATGAAACCAGTTTCTAATTCTACATTTAAAAAGCATCTTTCTATTATTACAAATGTCATAGAATCTGCACCAAAGAACATACTGAGTCATTTTTACATAACATTGCTTTGGATTAATGTGCTCGCATACATTAAAATATTATTCCAAATCAAGCCCTCAACGAGCCCTCAATTTTTTACATTGACAACAAAGAAAATCTGAAATCCATCCTTTAAAATACATACTTTTAGGTGCCTTAAAATATTTTTCTGTATCAATTTAAATCTGACATCCATTGAATCAAATTTAACATTATTTTTAACATTGACTGATCTTCCTTCCTTTATCAGCTGTTGCATTTCTTAAGCATAAGTCACAAATATTCTTAATGTCAGCTTTTTAACTTTTGATATAAAAATGATGTGTGTTTACTTTAAGACATTAGCTCTATTTTATTTTACTTTGTTATTTACCAAATTTACATGTTGCCTCTCTCTTTATCCGAAGAATGAAACCACCAAGAATAACAGCCTCTCAGGCTTCTTAGATGTAGCCAAGACCCCAGGCCCCCTGAAGTCATTAAAACATTCTTGGAATGGTTATGTTTCCATGTCCTTTGAATGAAATGTCTTCCAGGTAGTGCTTGGAAGGAATATTGTCTTCACCACCTCAAGGCTCCAGGGAAAATATACCTTTTAAATCTACTCGCTTGCTTATGTAAAGGCTTAATTAAGTTGGAATATAACCCAAAAAGTCTGTCTTTTGAGTTAGTACTTTTATGCTTTTCTCCCAGGAATCTTATATAGGTAGTCCTCAATTTATAATTTGAGGGAGCCTTACATCAATATCTGAAAGGCTAGTTAGATGTTAGAGTTAGTCACAAAGCAGGCCATGTTTAAGTGTTTCAGAGAGAATGCCAGAATTGTGCTAAAAGTAAAAATAGGTAATATGAGACAAACCTCATCTTCGAGGAGGTAGTGAACAAGGGGAATGCTGGAAATACAATTCATCTTTATTTCAGCAAAGCGTCTAACAAGAATCAGGTATGACATGATTCAAATGTGACATTTTCACTGAGAAGCTGTTAAAGAGTGGTTTGAGTAGCATTACAGGAAGGTGGGCACATCAAAGGTTAGTTGATTGCACTATGAGAGTTGGCATTAATGCCACTACGTCCAACTGGAGAGCAGTAACCCATAGAGATTTATCTTGGAATCAGTGCTCCAATTTTGATTCATGATCTGGAGAAAGGGACTGATCAGCTGATCAGCTTATCAGGTCTGCAGATGAGACAAGACTGGGAGATGTAGCCAACAGTTAGGATGACAGAATGAGATTGCGGTCTAATCTGGATAGGTTGAAAGATTGGGCTGAGAGGAAAAATGCTTCCTTCAACAGGGACGATATAAGAGATTACATTCAGAAAGAAAACTACAGGGCACTCCTACAAGATGGGAGATTAATGTGTTGGAAACCCTGCTTTGGAGAAGAACTTGGCTGTGATGACTGACCACAAGCTGAATGTTAATCAGAAGGTTGATCATTAGTTGCTTGAAGGGCAAATGCAGTTCTGGGCTTCCTCAGAAGAAGCATCACATTAAAGACATAGCCCTCTCTACTGGTGAAACTGTACCTGGACTTTTGTGCAGGATTCTGGCCTCACATTTCCAGAAGGTTATTGACTGATTAGGAAGGTTGAGATGAAGGCAACAAAGGTGATGCTTGGAATTTGAGGACCTGCAACCAGGAATGATGGGCATAAACTTCAGCTACCTAGATATCCACATAAGGAAAAAATATAGTGATGTAAGACAGTGGTGGGTTTCAAATGTTTTTCCTACCGGTTCTGTGGGTGTGGCTTGGTGGGCGTGGCATGGCTTGGTAGGCATGGCTTGGTGGGCATCGTAGGGGAAAAATCCCCATTTCCTGCCGATCAGCTGGGACTTGGGAGGCAGAGAATAGATGGGGGCAGGACCAGTCAGAATTTTTACTACCGGTTCTCTGAATTACTCAAAATTTCCACTACCGGTTCTCCAGAAATGGTCAGAACCTGCTGAAACCCACCTCTGATGTAAGAACTGGAGAAAGGAAAAGTCCACCTGTGGGAATGGTAATAGGTTTTCCATATCTGGAAAGGTTTTTAAGAAGAGAACAACTGAACAGATTTCCCTGCACATTACAAAGAGTTGCACTAAATCATCCCTGTGATCTTCTCCAATTCCATATATTTTGCCCATGTGATATTTTGACTATCGCTATTCTTTTTTTTTTTTGGCTTTGACTTTTCCCCTTCCTCCTTCCCCAAATCCAATTAAATGGCTCAGCATGATTTTTAAAACCTCAAGAAGAGCTTTCTAGTATTTCAAGTATGCCAAACCTCAGGCATTTTGTCAGTTGGGACACCTTTTTTAAGGACACCCAAGCAATTTAAATTCACAGGACTTGACCAGTACATCAGAACATCTGTGACAGCTGCCTTCTCAAAGAATTGTGGGGGAAGATGCTGAAGGTACAGCAGTTAACGTGAGTGTTCCTGACAGCAGGAATTGGACCTCAACAAGGAATAATGAAGCAACCATTAATAGTACGGGGCAGAGCAAGGCAGGAGAGGAGGATAGGATAGGTATATGGCATATGGTATACGGTATATATTTATTTATTTATTTTATTTATTGTTAAATTTATTTGCTGCCTATCTCACTGTGGGATTACTGTAGGCAGTTTACAACAATAAAAAGGAAGAAGGAATTAAACAGAAGTAAAATAATAGAACAATAAAATAAACAATAAAACAATAAAAATTGGATAGCTCAGCAGACTAATGCATTGTAATTTAACTCCAGCTGTCTGCAATTATTAAGTTTGAATCTTGCCAGGCTCAAGGTTGACTCAGCCTTCCATCCTTTCTAAGGTAGGTTAAATGAGGACCCAGTTTGTTGGGGCAATAAGCTGACTTTGTATAAATATACAAAAGTATGAAGGCTATTGCTTAATGCACTGTAAGCCGCCCTGAGTCTCCGGAGAAGGGCGGCATATAAATCAAATAAAAAAAACAAAAAGAGAATATATCAATATGGTAACCATAAAGATGGACAGGTGGAGAGCAGAGAGCAAGGGTGTGGGAGAGGTAGAGTCTGCCATTAATCCAGCAGGCACCTCCAGCGCAGAACTCCCCCATTGGCACCCCAGGCTAATGGCAGAGCCAAGTATTCAAGCTCCTCTGAAGGGTAGGAGGTTGGGACAGATTTTACCCTAGAGCAGTGATGGCTAACCTTTTTGCTGTCGCATGCCAAAAGCGGGGGTCGTGCGGGGGGGTCATGCCACCGTCTTCTGCCACCAATAGCCTCCCACCGACCAGTCCGTTCCCACAGAGAGGGTCTCCTCAGGGTGCCATCAGCCAAGTTATGTCGGCTGGCGACACCCAGGGGGAGGGCCTTCTCTGTGGGAGCCCCAACCCTGTGGAATGAACTGCCCCCGGAAATACGTAAGATCTCCGACCTCCGGGTGTTCTGCTGCGCACTGAAGACCCTGTTGTTCCGCCAGGCAGGGCTGTCAATATAATAATTTTAAATTGGGGTATTTTAATTTTTAGGGTTTTAAATCGGCCAAATCTATTTAATTATTTTAATTTTTAATTATTGTTGTGTCTTGTGTTTTTAAATAGGCTGTACACCGCCCTGAGTCCTTCGGGAGAAGGGCGGTATAGAAATAAAATAATAATAATAATAATAATAATAATTATTATTATTATTATTATTATTATTATTATTATTATTATTATTATGCGTATGCATGCCCACATCCATAATTCAATACGCCTTGCCCCCCCAGCACATGCGCCCACGCCCCCCCACGCTCCCCCTGCTTTTGGCACACGATGGCACGGTGGGACAGGTAAGCCTGGTTTTCACCCTCCCCAGGCTCCAGAGGCTTTCTAGGAGCCTGGGGAGGGCAAAAACGGCCTTCCCCAACCTCCCAGAAGCTGGAAAAAGCCTGTTTCCTGACTTCTGGTGTGCCCGGATGGCCCAAAAATCAGCTGGCTGGCGCACGCATGCATGCGTGCTGGAACTGAGCTAGGGCAATGCTCGTGTGCCCACAGATATGGCTCTGCGTGCCACAGGTGGCATGCATGCCATAGGTTCGCCATCACGGCCCTAGAGGGTTGGATTTTCCAAAGGGTGGGCTCTGCAGCAGAGAAAGTTCTTCTTTTGGTTCCCCATAGCTTTTATTCTTTGACCTCTGGGATTCAAAGGAGGTTCCTCTGTGGGCATGAGTAGGATGGGTTTTATATATACGATGTATGGTGTAGTATAGTGTATGGTGTATGGTCTAGTACCGTGATGGCGAACCTATGACACGTATGCCACAGGTGGCACATGGAGCCATATCTGTGGGCACGCGAGTGTTGCGGTAGCTCAGCTCCAGCGAGCATGTGTGCGCTGGCAGCTGATTTTTGGGCCTTCTGGGCCCACCTGAAGACAGGAAAAGGGCCATTTCTGGCCTCCAGAGGGCCTCTAGGCGGGGTTGGGGAAGGCTGTTTTCGCCCTCCCCAGGCTCCAGGAAAGCCTCTGAAGCCTGGGGAGAGCGAAAAATGGGCCTACCGGGATCACCATGCCATCGCGTGCCAAAAGCAGGGGGGACGTGGGGGGGGGGTCATGCACACATGCATGGGGGAGGGGGCGCATTGAGTTATGGGTGTGGGCATGCGCGCACGTGACCCCCCCCATGTTCCCCCTGCTTTTGGCACACAACGGCAAAAAGTTACTTATCACTGGTCTAGTATAATGCCAAGCATGTTATTCTCATCTAAATGCTGACAAGCCAACTGCTTAATACTCAGTTCCCGAAGGATCTGTTGTGAGCCTTGAATGTTCAGCCTTTTTACCAGTGACTTGGAAGAGGGCACTGAGGGCACATCAAGTCTGCAGATGACACAAAGCTGAGATCTTTAGAGATCATTTACAGAAATCTACAGCAGCTTGAGCGATGAGCTGAAATAATTAGGATGGAATTGAGCAGGAGAAATATAAACTTATATATATCTAAGTAGGAAAGTTAAATGTGTAAGTTTAGGATGAATGAGAGTTGGTTTAATATCAGTAGATTAAAAAAAAAAGATCTGAGTGTCTTGGTGGATCATAACTGAGCATGAGCCCAAAGTGTGATACATACAACTTGAAAAAATCAAATAGAATTCTCAGCTACATAACAAAAGTGGAATCCAGATCACCATTCTTTTCTGTTCTGTGTTGGACAGACTAGTGCTAGAGTATTATGTCCAGTCTTGAGCATTGCATTTTAGGAAGGACCCTGGACAAACTGTCCAGTGCCAAACAAGAAGGAGAAGAGCCTGGAAAGAAAAAAATGTGCCAGATTGGATGGTTGGAGGTTAGTCTGTTTAGAATAGAGAAGAGAAGACTTTGAGCAGATAGGAAAGAGAAGATTTGAGCAGATACTTTTCAAGTATCTGAAGAGCTGGTAAGTAGGAGATACTGTAGAACCTCTGGTCACAAACGCTTCTGACCATGACCAAATTGGGTTCCAACCAAAAAATTCACATTTTTTTTTTTTGTGGCCAATTTCTCCTTCCGCACCATTTTTTGGTAAGCACCAAATTTCCAAAATTAGGCTCAGGTCACGACAAAACTGGGTTGCGACCAAAGTTATGGAATGAATTATGGTCATGACCAGAGGTTCTACTGTATGTGGCAGAATTATTCCAGGGCAAGAATCACGGAAATTAAATTATGAAGAAGTTAGTTTCTGTTGGGGATGAGGAAAAACATGGGCCGATTTGGGGGGCCGTGTGTGAGGGGGAGTTCCATGTTGGACCAGACTACTTTGGAAGGTAGTGAGCACTTCCTTGCTGGAAGGGCTTAAATAGAGCTAGATGACCATCTTTTAGAGCTGCAATAGGCTGGGCAAAGGCTGGACTAGAATATGTGCCAGATACTTTCCACCTCTTCTCTTCTCTGATTCTGTGAATGCATCAGCAGCATGTAGGGGACTGAGATGGCTACAATGTAATGGTATAGTTTAATTCCTGAGTTATGAAGTAAGTGTGGAAATGAAAAAGTAGTAGTACCATTATCTAGCTTTGCTTTGCACCATTTTGAGGACATCTGATATTAAAGGGTTTTCATGGAATTTTGGATCTGAAGTCTGAGTTTTCAATCAATGATAGAAGTTGCCAGCTTCATGCCAATGTTCTCCCTGGAGATTGCTTCATGGGCTACCTCTGAATCATCTGGGACTCCTCTTGAGTGGATGGTTGCTGATCCAAGGTGAATGACCTTGCCCTCAATAGCCTTCCATCCTTCTGAGGTCGGTAAAATGAGGACCCAGATTGTTGGGGGCAATGTGCTGACTCTGTAAACCGCTTAGAGAGGGCTGTGAAGCACTGCGAAGCGATGTATAAGTCTAACTGCTATTGCTATTGCTACTCTTTCATCTGTATCTATGACTGTCTGTCTATCATCCATCCATCCATCCATCCATCCATCCATCCATCCATCCATCCATCCATCCATCCTCTCTCTCTCTCCTTGGGTCTATGCAACCTTTTGATACATGTTTATTTAATTATTTGTCATTAAAATTATTTCTTAAAACAAATGTTTCTGGGATATGCATTGATTTTTCCATAACTAATTGAATATATTAAAGCCATGGTGGCACAGTGGTTAGAATGAAGAATTGCAGGCTAGTTTTGCTGACTGCCGACTGCCAGCAGTTTCGCAGTTCGAGTCTCACCAGCTCAAGGTTGACTGAGCCTTCCATTCTTCCGAGATTGGTAAAATGAGGACCCAGATTATTGGGGGCAATATGCTTACTCTATAAAGCACTGTAAGTGGCATATAAGTCTAAGTGTAAGTGCTATTGCTATATGCTTTTTTAAATACCATTTTCATGGTTTGAGTGATTGATGATAACAAACTTTATTCATTGTGGTCATGTGAGATTTGACATTTCAACTCCAGAACAGATTCCTTTGACACTCCTCAACAAAAGTAGCTTGTTACAGTATTTGTAAGTGAAATCTACTTATTTCATGCAAACCTGTCCTCACTCACTCACCCTTACAAAGGAGGAGGACTTTACAGGGCCCAAGCAGCCAATTGTAACTGCCTTATCTTTAGAATGGGAAACCACTGACTATCTTCTGCCTCCTTCCCGTCTTCTAGGTTTAGCTGTGTGAGAAGTGTTTCAAAAAACAAAACAAAACAAACCCCCCCCCAATCCCTCTCTTTAAATTGACTTCAGGCTTTGTTTAAAGATGCTTTCTTTGTTCCCTGTTTCTGAAAGATGAGGTGGTGATTTCCATTTTCTCTACTAACTTCTCATATTGCTTTCCCTTCATCTTTGTTCTTCTGGAGTGGGCAACATTTCTTTTCAGGCTGTGGGTCCTTTAATGGGGTCCATTTAGAGTTTCTATTGGTTGTTGGCTTTGCTGCACTGGGGTGGGGGGAAACAATCTTCAATGGTGCACGGTTTTGGCTCTGGTTACTGAATCATCTGGGCATGTGAGGCAGGAGAGAAAAAAAATGTGGAATCTGTTTTCAAAGCTGCATGAACAGGAAATGTCCTCTGACTGCTGGGCACCTGTTCTCTCCACCGTATTGAAGCCAAGTCTGTATCTGTCCTCAGGTGCAGCAGCGCTCCAAATCTTGGTAACACCTTTCAGAGCATTGCAATCTAATCATACCCTTAACAGCAACTGAAGTTATGGCTGGATAAGAAATTTGATGCCCAGGAATTTCCAATATTTTTCCAGACTAGTTCTCAAATTTCATACAACCGAATCTGAAATCAATCCTACCTGGCATTTCCAGCAGGTAGATAGGGAGTTGGGATGCCATAGGAAACAACAGGTGAGCAGTGCAGAAGAGCAACAGGAATATCTGTTGTTGGCTTTCTCTGCCTCTCTCAATGTCCAGCTGTCAGTGAGGGGATCCAGTGACTTTATCACTTCAGGAACAGGAAGGAGCGCCTTCTGGGTGTGGCAACTGCTCAGGGCTGGAGAAAGACACAGTGAGGGGAAGACTTAATGGTGCTCAGGGAAGGTAGACCCCAAATTAGCATTTGGTAGCCAAGATCAGCAGGGGAGAGGACCCCAAGTGTTCAGGCTGGCCAGCAGCTGAGGGAGGCCATGTTAAGAAACAAACCCCATGGTGATTGAAGGACTGCCCCGTGATTGCTCTAGGGAAGAAGAACAGAACTTTGGAAGAGTTTCTTAGACAAAACAAAATCAAGGCAGATGTTTTTTGATGGTGGAACTGAGCCATCTTGTCTTTCTTAAGGTCTCTCCTTAATTACTTCTCGTTCCTTCCCCTTCCCCAAAATCAGCTCTGTTTTCCTTTGCCAAAGATTACCCAATGAAGAGAGAAGCTATATTGTGGTCAAGGACTGTCAAATAATAAAATAAAATATCGTAGGATACAACAAGGCATAGATATAAAACTATAAATTATCTACTAGAATTATGAGCATTACATCTATAAAATCTACAATCCAAATCTAAATAATTAGACCTAAAGAAATCTATTATTTTAAAATGTTAAAACTAATGTATAGCATAATATAACAACAACAACAATCCCCTAAAATAGAAGATGAATACTTTGCTGCAGGGTACTCTTGTAAATCATCATGCAACAATTCTCTTTCAACATCCGCGGGCAATGTAAAGAATTTAGCAACTTTCTGAGAGACTGGGGCTCTGCTGTGTGACAATAAAAACCAGACATTAGCTAAATCTGGATGTCTTGGATAATTTGAGATTTAAGGGTGTCAAATCTCATGCAGAAATAACCCGATAAAAGGGATGATATAGAAGAAAATGAGCAGTGGTTTCGGTGCAACCGGTTCCAACATGGACAAAGTCCTTTATTACATGCAATAGTCGTAGATCTTTCTGCCAAAACAGCTGGAGCTGTTTTGCCGAATTGCACTGATGACCCAGCCATCTGCATTTGGACATTCCTGCCTGCCTGGACCACTGAGGCTGGTTTGTACAGCAACTTCTGGCACATAGGATGGAGCTTCCTGGCTTCCTGTATCTACCATTCTCTGTCTTTTCTTGCCTTTGGCTTGATCATAATTTAGGGCAAGCAAGGCTTCCGCCTCGGTGAAGTATAAGGTAACATTTTTTTCCATTTGTTGATCCTTTACCAGAGGAAATTAGGGTGGGGGGGAGACCACTGGGGTAGGAGACTGCTTTTAACCAATAGTTCAGCTATTGAACCACATTTATTTATTTATTTTATTTATTGGTTCGATTTATATGCCGCCCTTCTCCGGAGACTCAGGACGGCTTACAATGCGTTAAGCAATAGCCTTCATACTTTTGTATATACCTGCTTAGTAGGGCTTTTGGGCCCCCCTGAGCGGTGTTCTTTTTTATACAAAATCAGCTTATTGCCCCCACAATCCGGGTCCTCATTTTACCTACCTCGGAAGGATGGAAGGCTGAGTCAACCTTGAGCCTGGTGAGATTCAAACTTGCAGTAATTGCAGGCAGCTGGTGTTACTTAACAGCACTTTAGTCTGCTGTGCCACCAAGGCTCTTTTGTGAATGGAAGGGGAGGGGAGGGGAGAGGAGACTTTATTTGGCCAAGTGTGATTAGACATTTTGTTTTGATTAGACATGTCATATTGGTTTGAGTACATCAACTTCAGCCAGAGAATACCTCAGGGTATGCTTCATGGTACCTGGAATATATTTCCCAAAAATTTAGACTGAAGAGATTCAATCAATCAGGTATTCCTATATGTGCACCATACAGAAGTAGTACTCAGATTTTAGCAATCATTTAATTGCAGCTGCAATATATAATGCTCCCCAAGACCTATTAAAAAAATGTATGGCATTCTGTATAATGTTCTATATGCCCATTGTGGCTTCCTGTGGGTGAAAATTTTCATTTTATTTGAAAATATTATTTATTTTATTAAATGTATACAACACGCATCTCCCTAATAGGGCAAAATATTACTTCCAAATTTTAAATAGTTTGAACTATTGCAGCACATGTATTCATTTACCTTCGCTACCAGTTCGCAAATGTGAGCATGTGCACCTTCTACGCATGCACAGAGCATCAAAAATGTGGATAGATGGGATGTGATTACGTCTGGGCGGGTGGGCGGAGCCATCTGTAGCCACTGATACCAGTTTCCCTGAACCGGATAGAACCGGCTGAATATCACCACTGAGCACACGCCAATTTCGTTTCCTTCTATGGCAGTGTTTCTCAATCTTGGCCGCTGGACGATGTGTGGACTTCAACTTCAAGTCCACACATCGTCCAGGGTTGAGAAACACTGTTCTATGGGCTTTACATAGTATTTTGGTCTTGTTATAATTGGGCTTCCTCTGAGTAGAACTCCACAAGGGATTGCAAGAACCTTCTGTGACTTTTTTCTTTCACTTATGGTATTGAGATGTGTTTTGTATTTGGGGTGGCTGCACTAAGAGAGGCTCATCCAATCTCATTGTACACATATTGTGCATTGGCAATAAAGGTTTGAATTGAATTGAATTGAATTGGACTAACCTACATTAACACTGACCCCATTATGCATCTCATCTGCACACAAACAAGCACTGGAACACGCTGATGTGCTGATTTTGGTGAGTGATGCGCCAGCTGATTGAAAGCTGAACTCAAGGGAGCGATATAATAATTGAACAATACAGGAGCCAGGTCGGAATTCTGCCTAAATCCTCATCAGGTTTTCCCTAATTAAGTGGTCCCAGGTGGAGCACCTAAGTTTGATTCTTTTTTTCTTTTTTTAATAAAATTTTATTATAAATTAAGAGACATAAAACAAAATAAAGACTATAACGAAACACAATCACATACATATGACTGAGGTTGATTCAACCCCCACATATATACAGTTTCTAAATAACATTACATATCATCATACTACAGCTTCAATTTGGTTTATCATACTGCATCTTGCATTTGTTAATCTTATATCTAATATTCCCTTATTTATATTTAGCTTGCTATTTACATTTCTATGCTACATGCTTCCCTAACATCTACCTCATGACATTTTTACTTCTATCCATTGGTACCATTTATCCCAGCTTTGATTGAAAATTGATTCTTGTCTATCTTTAAGTATATATGTTAATCTATCACATTCTGCACACCACAAAATTTTGTTGATAATCATCTGATCCGATGGTACTTCCTTCCCTTTCCAAAGTTGCGCATATGCAGTTCTAGCCGCAGTGGTAATGTGTATGAAAAGGTACCAGTCTGCTTTCCTTATGCCCCCAGGGTTTATTCCTAGCAAGTAGACCTCTGGTCTCAGTTGAAAACTGACTCCTGTAATCTCCATGAGCCAAACTTTTATCTTACTCCAATAGTTTTGGGCTTGTAGACATGTCCACCATTGGTGCTAAAATGTACCCCTGGCTGACGAAGTTTGATTCTTAAACTGTCCTCGAGTTTTGGCAAAAGTAAAAATAAATGTCTATCATTAGAGCATTCCTTCAATTTTTCCATAAGCTATTTCTGGAAATGGAGACCTAAATTTTATATAAAGTTGACCTTGGGTCATTTATACATTTTTCAAACCAAAATTATAGCTTTAGGGCTTGGTTTCACAGGAGCATCTGTCCCTAAAGGCAGCCCACTCACCTGTCAAGACACCTTCTGCCTCTCCCAATAGTTTCCCCCTTAAATGAAGAACATACATTGCACTGATGATAGTGAGTAAATTCATTGGCTGATGGTTGGAAGGAACATTCTTCCATTTGCCTTTTTATAAACAGGTTCTATGAACCTGTTCCAAAGTTCCCATAGGAACTTTGTGGCATTGTCAGTCTAAGTCAGGGGTGTCAAACTTGCGTCACATGACATATTGTGACTTCCCCCCCGCTTCGCTAAACCCAGCATGGGCGTGGCCAGTGCATGACACATTTGTCCCGCAGGCTGCAAGTTTGACACCCCTGGTCTAAGCAAAAAGGGAAGCTAAAATAGGGTCTCCCAATCTGGATTACCATGTAGGAGTTCCATGGGGATAGAGTCATTAACAGCCATTCAGTGTCTCTCTTCTTCAGCTGCAATCACCTCTTAATACCATTGCTTTTCTGCTGTCACAATTCTTGAGCATTAATTCAACTGTGCTTTGCTAAGAGAAATCATGGCCCCTTTTTGCCAGGTGGCCATCAGCGTCAAACCAGGATTTGGAATGGCCTGCCATGTTCTTGAATTTATGGACTTTTGCCTTGTTTAACATTCCTTCTTCCATCAGTAATAATTTACTGCTATTTGTTGAAACAGATCCATCCAGGCCTCTCTTCTTAATAGGAGAAAAGATCCATGCGACCTCCTTTGAGCCCAATATGCCTTTTGCCAAGTGGTCCTGCTGAAATGAGCATTTAACCCATGCTGGGCCTGCTTCATAATCCATTTGGGGAATAGCGCTAACATCCAAGTATTTTGTGTCCTTGGGTGTTTAAATGAAGAACAGCTGGGAAGTGATGACAGGATGTGCACCAATTATAAATTTTAGCAGATGTCTGACTAAAGCTCCCGGTGCCGGAACATGCTCTATCATAGACCAGCCCACATGCATGCCAGGCTGGATAGTCTGTAATGTGCCATTCAGAACCATAAGGTCTAAGCTACAAAAGTTTGCATCATACAAACTTGGAGTTGTTGAGAAACTTGGAGTTTCTCAATGACAATCTCTTGACTGGTGAGTTACTAAGGGCTAGACTGCTATAAAATGGGGGAGGGGGTAGCTATGAAACTGTACAAAAGTTGTTATCATTGTCCAATTCTCACATTATGTATTAGAAGTTCCTGCACTATCCTAGATGCTTCTAGCTACAACCCATGCAAGTAGTGAGATTGTTTTACGAAGAAAACAATGAAAGAAGAAATATATCGAAAAATGAGAGAGGAGACAGTTATGTATAAAGGGAGGGAAGTTCTAACATTAAAACAAGTACTGAGAAGGGCCAGGGTTAGAAGAAAAGATTACAATTTCTTAACTAGACAATTAAATAAGCTCAAGATAAAATTCAGATGGCTCATACCAGAAGGGGTACTTATTTCATGGGAAGGAAGAAAATTTCGAATAGGTACTATAGAAAAAGCTCAAGACTTTGCCGACCAACACCTAGGATATGAAGGAGAACAGGAAAGCAGAGAAAGTAGAGAAGAACAAAACCCTACTGACCAAGAGGTGCAAATAACAAATAAGGAGGACAAGGAACAGAGGAAGGGAAGGTTAGGGAAGGAGGAAACGACGGGGATTACACAAAGAGTTACAAGAAACACAACAAAACTTAAAATTACAGACAAATAAACACTAGTAGAAATGGAAGAAGAATTAAAGCTCATTTCTATAAATATAAACGGTCTAAACTCACCAAGCAAAAGACATCAAATATTCACTAAACTGCAAAAACTAGGGGCAGACATAATTACAAGAAGTACACATAAGAAAACAACAGAAAAAACTACTTGAAAACAAAAAATTAGGAGTAATACACACATCCTTAGGCGATTGTAAAAAAAGGGGAGTGGTAATATATGTCAGAGATCATATGAGAACTAAGTTAATTCATACGGATAAAGAGGGCCGAGTCTTAATGATAGAAGTAAAATTGGAAACAAAAATAATATTGTTAGTAGCTATTTATGCTCCAAATGGAAACCAAACAGATTTCTACAAAAGATTACACGACAAACTAAAAGAGTTGGATTATGAAAATGTCTGTATCGTCGGAGATTTTAATGCGATTGTAAACTCACGAGAAGATTATCATAGTAATAGGAAGAAAAAAATTAAAAGGAAGACATTGCCACAAACATTTAAGGATCTGGCACAAGAAATGAGTCTACATGACACCTGGCGAGAATTAAATACCAAAGTAAAACAATATACATATTTCTCTGGCCCACATCAATCGTGGTCCAGACTGGTAATTCTAACCTTCTCCACAGGTCTTGCCCACATCCTTGAGATCTACAAGAGAATTTGAGACCTCAGAGTCCCAAGAAAAGTACTTACTATGATCACGTTCCTCTGGTGTGTCCTTTCTGGAATCAAGATCAAGTTGTACACTATCCACTTTTTTTTTTTTTTTGCAAAGAACGAAGCAAATTGCTCACAATGAGCCACTGCCTTTCCTATTCCAACCTATTTTTAGCAGGCAAAATAAATAAATAAATAACTTATAGTCACTGGAGAGGTGACTTTGATAAGAAAAGATCCTCAAGGTGGGTTAGAATTTCACAGAACGCTGTGAACATTGTACCCTTAAAAAAAAGGGTGTGTGTATTTTGTGATGTCTAACAAATGTTGACAGGTCCCTCAAGAGGAGAATCCTCCTATCTACAGTGCATGAGGTAGCAGTATCTTAGCGAACATACTATTCCTACACACACTCATACCCAATTATGAAGGAACTGTAGAAATTTATGGCAAATTAATAACCTTCCAGATGTTGCTGAGTATTTAAGACCCTCTTGACATCTGGAGTACGATGCAATTTGGTCCTTGTTTGATTTCTTGGGTTGACAGTAGCCATTAGCTATTGTCTAAAATAAAAGCATCATCCCAGGTAATGTTCATTACCACAAAAATTCTTCCAAACAATTATTTTAATTTTTCCCATCTTAATAAATCCTTCTTCATTTCACTTCATACCTTAGCATAATTGTTTAGAAATAACATATTATTATACCTTTGAAATAATGGCAAAAGCATACATCTAGATTTATATGGCAGGGAAAGAAAAATAAAAGTGAAATCTAAAATTCTGAAGGATGGAAAGAAAAGGGGAGGATTAGGACTCCCAGACTTTAAACCATACTTTGCAGCCTACTGTTTGCTTTGGATGAAAGAATGGCTGTTGTCAAGAAATAAGAAAATGCTAGAACAAGAAGTGCATTACTTGAGGTTTGGGTGGCACGTTATCCATGGTATGATAAAGTTTACATTACCTTCAAAATCATTATGCTAGGAATGCCTTATTAAGAATATGGAACAGGTATAAACCCAGGCTGTGCCCCAAAAGATTTTTACTGAGATACTATAAAATAAGAATTTTATAGAAAAGAAACAGCAGGCAAAGAAAAATGATTAAGATATCAAGAATTGCTAGGAAAATTGAGAACTAAAGGTGAAATCAAGAGAACGCTCATTGCAGAGGGATTTACTTTTCAATGGTTTTCATACGCACAATTAAGAGATAGATTTCCTATGAATAAAAAGCTATCAGGTACAAAAAACTTGTAAGAGATTTGAAATGGAATTATGTACAAATGATTGTCACGCAATTGCTAAAATGTATAAATTGTTATAACTGGAAATGGAAGACAGGCAAGTTAAAGGATGCACGATAAAATGGGCTAAGAATTTTGGCTTTTCTATATATATGTAATATACATGAATCAATGGGAAAGAATATGATTAAAAGGACTGAAATTCACATTCTTATAATTTACAGACACAAATACATGTTGATTCAGTTTTAAAAATCAACATTCAGATGCAACCAGATTTTTTTTCCTACTAGGATTCCTACTAGGATTTATGGACAGTCAATTAGAAAAGACGGATTGGATGATTGGCTGTGTATATGGTGATGGCAGGTAAATGCACAAAGAGGCAGAATACACAAATACCCGCCATAGAGCAGGCGTCTGCAACCTTGGTAACTTTAAGACTTGTGGACTTCAACTCTCAGAATTCCTCAGCCGGCTGAGGAATTCTGGGAATTGAAGTCCACAAGTCTTAAAGTTGCCAAGGTTGGAGACCCCTGCCATAGAGGAATAAATTGTGAAGATTGTAGAACTTGCAAAAGTGGCTAAACCTACTTCTTTGATTGATATCTTGGATTAGGGAAGGAACAGAAACTATTTTTTATAAAACACTGGAAACACTTTATGGATTTATGCTGAAAATGGATAAAAATAAACAGATGATTTCTAAATTTATTGATTAATATGGGTTGAATTGGGGAGAAGAAAACCATATTATGTCATTTTGAAGCAGTTTCAAGTGCGTTTATAATGGCTGTAAAGATCCAAAAATCATATTTTTGTTTTCTTATTCTTTCCCCTTGTTCTTTTCAACATTTTGTTCTTGATCTTTCTTCTTTTTCTATATTGCTTTATCTTATAACTTTGTAAAAAACCCACCCTTTTTAATTAAAATTATATTAAAAAGAAAAAAGAAAATTATACCCCTTTGCAATAACTATCATAAAGGAGATCTTGAATAGAACAGAAGCAGAGCCAGCCAGAGAAGCTGAAAGGAAGAGCAAGGCTACTGTTTTCAATGCACCCAAAATGTTGTTTGGGGTCCCCTCAGGATGGATAACTGCTTCTTTCTCATTTAGAATTTTCCCCTGGTGAACAATTTCTTCAGATTGCCAGGCAGACACTCTTTCAAAATGGCTGATCTTAAGTAGGGGTGGATGGTCTTCTCTTAACTGGGACTGGGGCTCTGGCTTCATGTGCCCCAAGGCTCCCCTCTACTCCTGAGCCCCAGAGCTGCCTGTCAGCTGCCCCCCTGTGCGGAGGGAGGGGCTGGGATGGGTTCTTCGGTTTCAGTGGGGAGGGGAAGCTGAATGGAGGAGGGCTTGGAGGTGAGGGCCCAATCTGGCCTTTTGGATCGGAAGCAGGTTGGTTGTCCCATTGCTGAGCTTCTCTTCTCTGAGTCATGGAAGGCTCTCTTCGGAAGGGTGCTTGGCCAGAAAGCACCCTTCCATAGTGGTTCCATAGTGACCACTGGCCAGGTCACTCTCCTTCAGCCCATAGTTACTGCCTGATGTAGGCAGCTACATCACAGCAGTAACTAGCAGCTAGGATGAAAGCACATCACAGGCAAATGGCTGATTATGGACTTTGGCCTGCATATAAGTGAGGAATCAGCAGACCACAGGTAATGAATGAAAACAAAACGCTAAAGGTAAATGGAAAATCTTCAATTAAGAAGAAAGCATTTGCTGTAAAATTAATAATAAAAAACACCAAAGTGTTGTTTTAAGAGCAGCTTCACAAATGCTGCCCCGTGCTCTGCCTCGAAGGGAGGCTGTTGCCCATCCATAACCTGCAATGGAAATCTTATGTCACAATCCGCCCTCCCTGCATTTCTCACTCCCTGCCCTTTTCTCCTTCCCTTCTGGGGCTGGGAAAGAGCTCCGCTTGGCCATCCTTCTCCCTCCCGCCGTCCGCCCTGAGGCAATTCAGGGCAGGTCGCAGAGCAGAGTCCAGAGGGCTCCAAACAGACTGGAGCTGTGGACCCACTGCCTTGTCCTGGCTGTTGTGTAGCTGTGGCAGCTCCGTTTCTGAAGCTGCCCACCGCTACGAGGGCAGGAGACTCTCCACATTTTGCATCCTAATGAGAATGAATGGCATTTCACTGACTGGGGCTGCCTGTTTTGAGACCTTTTCTAACAAACTCTTTCGGTGACCCATTAATGCTATCTTAGTAAATCAAAAATGTAAACATTAGGTTTAGGGCTGTGCTGAATGGATTTGAGCATGAGTTATAGAAGGCCCACGGCAAGGAGTCTGAGTTTGGTTTGGCAATCCCCTTCTTCGCCTAGAACCTGCTTTTCCAGATTAAATATGATACCCAGCCATACGTCCAAAATGTCAATTACTCCAAGTCTCTTAGGCCTGCAATTACAGAATGCAAGTTATGTTCAGCATCTTATGAAACTGCTTTTTTTGGCAAAGCTCATCTTTCTTTGATTGCAAAGAATAACTTTCAAATCAAAGTCTTAACTCAAGGCTAGCTCTCTAGAAATGGACGTTTGACGGAGCGTAGGCTGCAAGTGATTACGGGGTGGAAAACGGAGCAGGATGCTGGAGGTGGTTGAGCTGCCTGTTTTCTGTTTATAGGGAATGAGATCCCGGAGTGACACACTGCCGAAGGGGAAGGGTGCAAAGATTTCATCTCAGCAGTGCAGATTTCGATTCCAGAGTGGCTGCATACTAAAACCTGCACTGGAGCAGTTATAAAGGACACGAAGGGAAGAAAATCCCCTCCAGCCTGGCAGAAGAACCAGATCAACCCATTAGCTGATAACCAATGGAACAGAAGTTGCCTTCAGAAGTTGTAGGAGCTTCATCACTGGAAGCTTTCAAGAAGAGACTAACTGCCATTTGTCAGAAATGGTGTAGGGTCTCCTGCTTGGGTGGGGGGTTGGACTAGATGACCTACAAAGTCCCTTCCAAGTTTGTTAATCCGGTTTTTTTTTTAAAAAAAAAACGTTCCAGCTCAAAAGTGCTGTTGAAGACTTTGAGGTGTCCTGTGTGCAACGAGCCCCACAACAGGACAGTTATTTATTTATTTATTTATTTATTTATTTATTTATTTATTTATTTATTTATTTATTTATTTATTTATTTATTTATTATATTTCTATACCGCCTTTCTCCCGTAGGACTCAAGGCGGTGTACAGTCAAGAAAAATATAGACACACAAATATCATAAAATTGCTAATTAAAATTATTACTTAGTTTGGTAATAAAACTCAGAATTAGATCACATTTAAAAAATCATTCACATGTGCGTATGTTTAGCCCCGCCTGTTGGAACATCAGGGTCTTGAGGGCACGGCGGAAAGCATGGAGATCAGGGATATTTCGTATCTCCAGGGGCAGTTCATTCCAAAGGGTTGGAGCCCCCACAGAGAAGGCCCTCCCCTGGGGGTCGCCAGTTGACATAATTTGACTGACGGTACCCTGAGTAGTCCCTCCCTGTGAGAACGAACTGGTCGGTGGGAGGCTATTGGTGGCAAAAGACGGTCTCGTAGGTACCCAGGTCCTAAGCCATGGAGCGCTTTAAAGGTGATAACTAACACCTTGAATCGCACCCGGAAGACCACTGGGAGCCAGTGCAGCTCGCGTAGGAGAGGTGTTACATGGGCGTAACGAGCTGCGCCCATAATCACCCGCGCGGCTACGTTCTGGACCAGTTGGAGCCTCCGGGTGCTTTTCAAGGGGAGCCCCATGTAGAGAGCATTACAGTAGTCCATACGGGAGGTAACTAGGGCATGAGTGACCGTGCGCAAGGCGTCCCGATCCAGAAAGGGACGCAACTGGCGGATCAGGCGAACCTGATAAAAGGCACCTCTGGTTTGAGGTTTGAGGTTTTTTGAAATTTTGAGGTTCTTCCAAATTTTCCTGCCAAAGATATCTTCATCTTCCTTTCTGTGGCTGGTGGGGTAGAATTAGAGAGCAACTGGGCCACCACTGTGGCCTCTTGTCCAATGCCACCTTCTGTGAATAAGAAGGCAACAAACATGCTGAAGTTTCCCTAGTCAAAAGGGACACGCTTGGCCTTTGGGTTCCAGAGGGAGGAAGGGGAAATTTCCTGGGTGTTCACAGTGGCTGGGTGGAAAGACGGGCAGGTTCTCTCCTGGGGACACTTCATCTTGGAGTAGCTACTGACTTTGATTCACTCAGGACTGACCAAAGGAGAATGTCCTTTACGGAACACACCAGTAGGATTAGATATAGGCAGCAGTTCCAACTTTGGAGTCTGAGTTTCTGGCTTTTCAAAAGCTTCAGGTACACAATCTGCCACCGATTTGGCTGCTTGCCTTTATTAGTTTCTTATACCAGAAGCTGTCAGACATGAAAGACCAGGTCAACACGTGAAGGTTCAATGAAATTGATTTATTGCTACACAGCTGATGAAGAGAAATCTTCCCTCCCAACTGATAGTGGATACTTGCTAAACTTAGCTAAAGGTTACCAGCCCTTGGAAGAGATTGAATTTAGTTGTCTTGTGGCTACATAGGGATTCTAGGCTGATCCCACTTTTCACTCTGCCCCCAGATTCTGCCATTCCTTCTCTTACCAAAGCCAGACTTTGTTTTTATGGGAAAGAGATGGGCAAATGAGTCAGGCTGTCAAGCCAAGGAATACGGGAAACACATCTTCAAGAAAGCAACTGCAAGGAGCATTTGGGCAGGGTTCAGAGAGACAGAGCCCTTGCCCTGGATGGATAGCACATCTGGCTAATTGATGATTCAGTTACTGTTTGAACCCCAGAATAGGGATGAACTCTGCAACCAGATTCAGCATGTTTTATGAATGTTTGATGCCCCCGAAGGGAGGATAGTCAGAAGAAGGTTGTCCTGCTCTGCTGTAAGTGGGACATGGAATTCTGGATTTAAATAGCCAAAGGGAGACACTAACAATGAAAGGGCTCCAAGCCTTCCCAAGAGCAGTTTAGCAGTGGGGCTGTTGACCCGCAGGGCGATGACCTCCCCTTTCTCAGAAGTGTTTGAACTGAGGCAGGACTCAGCATCTACCTGGGGAGATTTCATTGCACTTCTGGCACTGAGTGGACTAAGAAATACCACTGGCATCATGGAACCCCTAAAAAGAAACCCCCAAACACATTGACCTCAATGGTCATTTCAAAATCTGTTTATTTCCTCTCTTTCTGCCTGGCCATCCTGGGTGCCTGCTAATCCTCCAGGCTAAAGGAGGCCTTCTTCAGTAGAGGTGAGTGGGTGGGTGGGCAGGAGGTGGGGGGAGGGGGAGAGACATGCCAAAAGGTTAGGGCTTCCTAGGCTTTCCAAAACATTACCGGCTGTTCTGCAACGCAGAAGAATGCTTCATATCGAAGGATGTGAAAGGAGGAAGGATGCGTATCAAGGCAGGATAACTGGACATGGGTGCATCAGGCTGTCTTCCCTTTTCTTCAGAGACTGTCCTGTCCTGGCTGCTGCTCTGCCCCTGACTTTCTTCATGGTTCATGGCTGTCCATGTCATTGCAGCTGGATAAAGAGCAGCTCCTTGGGCTATTCCAAGTCCAACTTTGGCCTGAGCCAGGCCCTTTCTTTATTCCCCCCAGACCACAAATAGCAGGAGCTTTCAGGGCATTCACAGTTCCCCTGGTTGGTGGACGATGGAAAACTGTATTCTTGCAATGTTCAAATCCCACGACAGCTTAACTGTTGGCCAAGGAACAAGAAGGCTTTGATATTGTCAGAGGAATCTTGAAAGCAAAGAGAGAAAGAGAAAGAAAGAGAGAGAGGAGAAGAAGAAGGAGGAGGGGAAGGAAGGAAGGAAGGAAGGAAGGAAGGAAGGAAGGAAGGAAGGAAGGAAGGAAGGAAGGAAGGAAGGGGTGGACATCTTCACTCCTGAAGGGTTGGCATTTAAGGCTTCCCAATGACATGATGGTGCTCCGGGCATGGTGTGAACTGGGCAGATCAAGAAGTGGGGAGGGTCCCTGCACTTCAAGTTCATTGGGTTGAGTGAGGAAGAATAAATCCTCATGGACAATTTCTGCAGCTTGCTTTTAAAACTCAGAATTACACTTGGAAGGAATTTCACAGGGCGTAGTTCTTCCCCTGTTATGAACTCAGTGCACGCTTTATTGCAATAAAGTGGTTTTAAATCCTCTTTAAGAGCCTTCCCTGTAAAATTCCTAGCTGATTATAGAGATCAGGAGGCTGGATGTGACTGCAGGAAGAACCACCCAGAGCCATTGAAAGGAGGAATTTCTTGGGAAAGCTTTGCTGTCGCTCAGAAGTTGGGCCACAGAAGCTGGAGGGAGGCACCTGAGTTGGTGACAAGAAGAAAGCAGGGTTTGTGCTGATTTCCTCCCACGTGACCAGAACATCAATCTGTGTCCTTTTGCCTGGGGCTTTTCTCCTCTGAATGAAGGTCAAAGGGAGAACAAAGCGAAGGCAAAAATATTATTATCCTGCTCTACTCAGTGAATTCCACATGTCCACATCTGGCCTTAATCCCATCGTTGATGTGCTCTGTGTAATGTGAGAAAAAGTGCAAGCGATGGCCATGTCACTTATCGGCAAAGCAGGCCAGTCCAGCTGCTGGAGACATAGTTCAGATGGAGCTGGAGGACCTGCTGGCATTCTGGCAAAGGGTGTCCGGCTTGGGAGGCAGGCCTGTGCCTACTCAGGAGCTGGGCATGCTGGCATAATCCAAGTCCGGGCCTCCACAGGCCTAGATCCCTTTCCTTAAATGGCCAAAGTCTAGGTGTCGAAAAGGCAGCCTGAGGCAGGGCGTGGTTTGGAGGAGGTCACTTCTATTTCTCCCTTCCCTGGGCATTTAGCAATAGCACTAGTACTTAGATTTATATATCATTTTACAGATCTCTCTAAGTGATTTAGAGTCAGCATCTTGCCCCCCAACAATCTGGGTCCTCATTTTACTGACCTTGAAAAAGATGGAAGGCTGAATCAACCTTGAGCCGGTTAGGATCGAACTGCTGGCAGTCAGCAGAATTAACCTACAATTCTGCCTTCTTACCACTACAGCATCAGGGCTCTTTATTTAACTGAGCAGCTTATTCTCTGGGCTCTCTGAAAGGAGCATGAGTTCCATTCAACAAGGAGGTCCCTGATTTATTTTTAATTAATTTAATTTATATGGTTGCCTACCAGTGGTGAAATCCAACTTTTTTTACTACCAGTTCTGTGGGCGTGGCTTGGTGGGCATGGTGTGGCTTGGTGGGCGTGGCAGGGGAAGGATACTGCAAAATCTGCATTCCCTCCCCACTTTTGGGGGAAGGATATTATAAAATCTCCATTCCCACCCCACTCTGGGGCCAGCCAGAGGTGGTATTTGCCGGTTCTCCAAACTACTCAAAATTTCTGCTACCGGTTCTCCAGAACCTGTCAGAACTTGCTGGATTTCAACCCTGTTGCCTGCTCATTATACTTATACTCTGGGCCACAAACATTCAGCTAAGAGCAACAACAGCATCAACAAAATGGCCACAACAAAATTAACAACAAATCATGCATAAGGCTGCTCATGTATTCCCATTACTAAAGTTCATGGACCAAGCTCACCTGATATCCTGGCCCAACGCCCAAGAGAAAAAACACGTCTTCAGCACTTCACCAAAGGCTGGCAAGTTTATTTATTTATTTATTTAATTTATTTATTTTATCATATTTGTATACCGCCCTACTCCCGAAGGACTCAGGGCGGTGAACAGCCAAGATAAAAATACAAATAACATACAAAAGTTAAAAACTATTAAAAATAGATTAAATAATTTGGGCTCAAAAAACAAGACATCCAATTTATGTAAAACATTTAAAACCCAATTTAAAAGGGAGAGTTAGGCCAGACCAGCCTGTTGGAATAAAAACATTTTTAGGGCGCAGCGGAAGATGCATAGGTCTTGAATCCTCCGTATCTCCGGGGGGAGCTCGTTCCAGATGGCAGGTGCCCTCACAGAGAAGGCTCTCCCCCTGGGGGCCGCCAGTCGACATTGTTTGGCCGACGGCACCCTGAGGAGCCCCTCTCTATGGGAGCGTACTGGCTGGTGAGAGGCTACTGGTGGCAGAAGGCAGTCTCGTAAGTACCCAGGTCCTGGTCCAGGATCCTCCCCAAGATCCAGAGTCATCTGGATCTTGGGGAGGATCCTGTTGCAGAGAAGGGTCTCATCAGGTGGCACTGTTTAATAGAAGGAATGTCCACTCTGTTGGATTTTGTGGGACAGCCAAGGAATTGGAGGGGGCAATGTTGCCATCCAGCCCTGTGAAGATTTTTGTAGATGACAAGTAGTACCCTGTTTCTCCTAAAATAAGACATCCCCTGATAATAAGCCCTCCCCAAAAATATTTAAACACATGCGCAGCCATCCCCGCCATTTCCTCTGGTTTCCTCCACACACCCCAAAATAATAAGATCTCCCTGAAAATAAGGCCAAGTGCTTATTTCGGGGTTCAAAAAAATATCAGACAGGGTCTTATTTTTGGGGAAACACGGTACCTTGACTTGCATCTGAAAGCCTGCTATGAGTCAGTGAAGCTCACAAAGTAATGGGGATATCAAAGCATGGCCATACAACGCATACCACTTCCTTCTGCACCCACTGCAGCATCTGGGCAGCCCCATGTAGAGCATGTTGCATTCATCCAGTTAAGAGATGGCCAGATGTGAATGACTGTGAGCACAGCCTCTCAATCCAGAAGGAGACACCACTGACTGGTCACAAATTGGAGATTTGCAAAGACCTCATAATCATAAAGTGCCATCTGCTACACAAGTTGTAGCCTAGAGTTTAGGAGGTTGTGTTCCAATTGTGCACCAATTTTATATGCAGGAATATTACCCCAATCCAGAAACAAGGATGAAAATTTGGGGTGGGTGGCTGGGGAGGGGGGTGGGCCTACAGCCACTCAATCTTGCTAGGATGGAGATTAAGTCTGTTCTTCTCCATTCAATCCCCACAGCCTCTAGTCACTGAGAAATAATCTTAACACTATGACTTAAACATCCAAGAGTAGAAACATATAATTGAATTTCATCAGCCTTCTGATGTATACCTGCACCTGGATGTTTCATATAGATGCTAACTAAGACTGGAGAGAAATAGATCCTTGATGTGTCTCTCACACCAGCTATTTAGGATTAATCCCCCACCCCTGCCTCTCCCACCACAGCCAGAATTGACTCTGGAGGAAAAAGAAGCACTGTGATACCCACCCCATCTCCTCCTTAGTCAGCCCAGAAGGATGCTATGAACAATGGTTTCAAAAGCTAGTGAGTGATCAAGGAGGGACAGAATGCATGTGCCACCCTATTCTGAACTCACCAGAAGACCAAGTGTGATCAAAATGGTCTCAATACTATACTCATGTCCAAAACCTGACTGAAAAGATTCCAGACGCACTGCTCCTTCAGCTGCAGCTGACCATTTTCTCCTTATACTTCCTCCAAAAGGGAGGCTGGAGACAGGATGCAAATTATCCAATGCCTGGAGAGAAAAGGGGGCAGACCAGGGGTGAAATCCAGCAGGTTCTGACAGGTTCTGGAGAACCGGTAGCAGAAATTTTGAGCAGTTCGGAGAACCGGTAGTGGACAACCAGCAAATATTACCTCTGGCTGGCCCCAGAGTGGGGTGGGAATGGAGATTTTGCAATATCCTTTCCCCAGGAGTGGGCAGGGAATGGGGATTTTGCAGTATCCTTCCCCTGCCATGCCCACCAACCCACGCCCACCAAGGCACACCATGCCCACCAACCCACGCCCACAGAACCAGTAGTAAAAAAATTTGGATTTCACCACTGGGGCAGACTATCACTTTTTTGAGTGCTTGTGGGTTCATTCTCTAACTCAAGGATAAGTTTACCACTGCCTGGATCCAACTACACGTTGACTTTTGGGAAGCTTGGCGAACTTCTTTTTCATTTTGTTTTTGATAATGGAATAAGATGTTGAATACTTGTGTGAAAATTTACAATTAACAGTGTGCCTCAGGTTCACTTCAGTTCAACATACAGTGCAAATTTAATCCATTTCTGTTTTCAGTGTCTTCTTGCTGGTAGACAAAGAAAATCCTGAGGCCCTTTTCATCACTTATGTCTAGTGTTTGACAAAATAAAAATCAAACATATTTCTGAACATCTAACGGAACAAATTAATGCTTCTGCCTAAATAAGAGGTGAGTCAGAATTGCTGAGCTAATCTTCCATTTCTTGGAGGTCCAGATCCAACAGCATAGACTCTTCCTCACCTTGAGATTTAGTCTCCACAATGGGGCAGTAGGAGATAGAGAGCTTAAAAGGCTTAGTCACATCCTCTTTGTTTACCACTCTCCTAGTTTTTTGTCTATTAAATTTCTAATCTCAGGTTACTCACTTCCGCCTTTCTTCCTGGCATAGACATGCAAAGCTTATGGCCTCCTGATAAGATGCAGTTAGCCAGGTGAGAGGATTTGCCGGTCTCTACCATATATTATTTCCTGTAATAAAACCTGCTTTGGTAATCTTTGCTCGACTCACATTCCTTCTTAAGGACACTCCTGCACAGAGAATACTTCAGCCTCCAACAGAGACTTGAAATCTATCAAAAACAAGAATCTTTTTAACCAATCTGTGACTAGATTTGAGTCTAAGAGGAATCCCAGGGCTCATTCATTCAGATTTTATATTAGCATACCTTTGTCATTCTCTAGATTTTTCCAATACTTCCTCAGCCTCAGGATTTTTTAGGGGATGGATGGGGGAGGACTTCAGCAATGGAGGTGTTTTTAAGAGGGACCCCCCCCCCCTTACCATTTTTTTTTAATTTGATTTATATGCCGCCCTTCTCCGGAGACTCAGGGCGGCTTACAATGCGTTAAGCAATAGCCTTCATACTTTGTATATTTATACAAAGTCAGCTTATTGCCCCCACAAACTGGGTCCTCAATTTAACATTTAAACTGTGTGGAATTGAATAAACTCTATTCTGGGAACTAGATGAACATCCTGAAGAGCAGAGAAATCTTGACCCTGGTATGTGTGTTTGTCTGTTGTTCTGATGTTGGTGTGGGATACATTCTATAGTTTTGGAGATTCTAGAACAGAGGTCTTCAAACTTGGCAGCTTTAAGACTTGTGGACTTCAACTCCCAGAATTCTCTAGCCAGTTGGCTGGAGAATTCTGAGAGTTGAAGTCCACAAGTCTTAAAGCTGCCAAGTTTGAAGACCTCTGTTCTAGAGCAAGGGTCTCCAACCTTGGCAACTTGAAGACTTGTGGACTTCAACTTCCAGAATTCCTCAGGCAGCTGGCCGAGGAATTCTGGGAGTTGAAGTCCACAAGTCTTCAAGTTGCCAAGATTGGAGACCCCTGTTCTAGAGCACAGGCCAGCAATTTCCTCTACCCTCAAATATCTAAGCATAGCAGTAGCACTTTCCCAGAAGGTCTTCTTACCCTGATCTCTTTCAGCACAAACAGGGTGCCCACCTAGACCTTGGTCAAGTGCCACCCGACCATCTGTTTAGAGAAGGAAGGAGGTACATTTTTTTTCCCCCTAGCAAGGCAAAACGGAGTGAAATAAACCAAAGGCTCCTCCAGATCATTAAAATTCCTCCCATTCAGCTTCTTAGAGAGGAAATCAAATGGAATCCATCTCTCTGTTTGTTAGAATAAGAGTCCATGGCACCCTTTAATTGCCTAATTAAATCACTGCAGGTTTAGCTACCAATAAAGGCAATCATGAATAAATCTCGTTTGTAATACATATATATGCAAGAGTGCTGTTTGATCTAATTAAGCCCTGGGGCCCAGTTCAAAAATGCTTGCTTTAAGATGACATGGATTGAATTAAGCGTATTAAACCCACCTCTCTGCTAAAGGGGCCCCACTTCTTTGAAAAAGCATGAGAACAGGCACATATGTAGGTTAAGGTTTATGAAAGGGAACATGAATTGGCTTGTCTTCATTTAGAGCAGGTGTGTATTGTGTGTAGCAGGTGTTCACTATGCAAAACACGTGGAGGTGTTTTGCCTAAACTTGGTTCATCCCACCTGTTTGCCAGCTGAGTCAAGATATTTTCCAGTGGTTGACAGCTAGGCATGTTTGAATACCTGAAGGTTCACAAGTTGGCCTGCGACTCCATAGTACATTCACACACACCCTGAAAACTTAGTTTCATGGGATGAAGAACAGGGAAATTGGGAAACTGACCATCCTAGACCAAGCCAAGTTCAAAAATGCTGGATAAACCCTGGAAGCCTGGCACTCTGACAAATTGGCTACCAATAGACACATAAAGAAATCTATATACTGAGCAAAAATGACAGTCAACAAGCCAAAAAGGGAACACAAGGACTAAAACACCATTCCACCAGCAATCAACACTCAGAGGTGCATAGATTAACACCAAGATTAACATCTGACCAACACTCAAGAATTAATACTATCCCAATCAAGGAACTGCCAAACAAGTTAACAGTAAACTGCTCAACCAAAGAACCTCCAAGACCACTCCCACTAATATGGACATGGCGAGCCAGTAGAATATAAATTGAGACTGGACCCCACTACTCACTAGCCCTAATGCTCTTAGCCAGTGGTGGGATTCAAATAATTTAACAACTGGTTCTCTGCCTTAATGACCAGCTGGGTAGGTGTGGCTTGGTGATCATGTGACCGGGTAGGCCAGGCCAACTCAACATCACTCACGTTAATGGGTTAACCAGTGAGGAAGTTTCTGTAAGGAGGGCAATAAAGATAAAGCTAAAAACAATAGCAGAATGTTTCCTTCCTGCCTTCTTTACAGGATTAGCCCTGTAAAGTGAAAAAACAAAAACAAAATATGATTTCTTCCCACAACCGGTCCTCCGAACTGCTTAGAAAGGTCACAACCAATTCTCCCGAACAGGTGCAAACTGGCTGAATCCCACCACTGCTCTTACCTAGTTTGGGCCTGCAAGAAAACAAACAAAAGCAAGTTCAGAGAGCACCAAGGACCCTCGTATCTCAACCCTAAGCTACAAATATTCTTTATCAATAAAAAAGTTGTTTTCCACATGTAAAAAACAAGAAAAAGTAAAAAAAAAAAAAAACAATAGGTCCACTAATGGGAGAAGATGGCAAGGTGGAGATTAGGAATACAAGTCAAAATAGGCAGGAAAATGGTAAAACAACACTTGTCCACCCTAGATGAGTTCAAATCACCAGGATCAAATGGATTACATCCAAGAACTCTGAAGGAGCTGGCAGATGTGATCTTGGAACCACTGAACCATACCTTACAAAGATCCTGGAGCATCAGGGAACTATCAAAGGACTGGAAAAGAGAGGATGTAGGTCCAATTTTCAAAAAAGGGAAAAAATACATGGACCCATGGAATTACAGATCAATCAGCCTGAATCAATACCTGGGAAGATCCCGAAAATAACAGCACATTTGTGAGCATCCAGAAACTAGTAAGATAACTAATAGAAGTCAACATGAGTTTGTCAAAAACAGATCATTTTATCACCTTCTTTGACAAAGTGTCTAAATTAGGAAGTTCTTAGCTCCTAGTCCTTACTTTCACTGGACTAGACAAATCCAATTCCTGCCACTGCTCTTCATCTGTTTTAGCTTCCAGCTCCCTAATCATCTTTATTGTTCTTTTGTTGTTGAAGAGAAGGACTAGGTTGACATGATAGCAGTCTTCCAATACTTGAAAGGCTGTCACAGAAAAGAGGGGGCCAACCTATTCTCCAAATTACCTGGGGGCAAGACAACAATTAACAGATGGAAGAGAGATCTAACCAAGTACTAAGGAGAAATTTCCCGACAGAACAATTAATCCGTAAAATGGTTTCCCTCCTGAACTTGTGCATGTTCCATCAATGGAAGTTTTAAAAAGAGTTTGGACAGCCACTTGTCCAGAAGGATGTAGGGTCTCCTGGTTGGGCAGGGGATTGGAGTAGAAGATCTCTGTTATTCTGTACTCATTCAGAGAAAATAGCTATTCCATGGCCGTGTCTCTATTAGTCTTGAACTTCAGTTCTTCTCTTCCAATCTTCTCTTCAGAGTTACCTGATACAACACAATTTTCTAAAAATATAAGTTGAGTAATTCATTTAAAAATGTACCTATTTTTTCCTTTGCTTTTACATTGTACACATATCCATCGCATGATTTTTTTTTCAGAGCAAACAATATGTCAAACGTTATAACTTCTACTACAAGCCATTGAATTTATAAATTCTTTTCCAGCCTCCAATAAAATAAGAGAAAATGATTTGAAACGGCAATGTGGATTAATTAGGAATGTCCTCAAAATAAGAGACATCTGGCCAAAGTATTAATACACAAGATAATGTGACTGATTCTTAAATGCCCATTTCAGAGTCCTGGGGAGCGAAATCCAATTTGGACGGCAGCCCCATCCTCACCTCTCTTTCCTTCTGCTGTAAAACTGCTAAGAGCTTCCCTCTTGCTGAGATTTCATCTAAACACTGATTTTAAAGCAACCACAGATGTGCTAAATTGGCTCTGAGTAACAGGATAACAGGGAAAAGAAAGGTTTCCCCCGCTGGCTTTCTGCTGTCTCTCAGCAGGTCATTTATTACCTGTGCAACTAATAAAAGGTCTTTGAAGACGAACCAAGCTGGAGATCCTTGAAATGGTTCAGAGAAAGGTGGTGAGGAAGCCCTAGAAAGCAGGGAGAAGAAGAAGACCTGGCCCTTTCAAAGATGCCCGGCTTAGGAGAAGGAAGCAGGAGGAATCCTAGACTGATGAATAAACTAATTGGTCATTGGGATGCTCTTGTTACCCAGAAGCTTTTTGAGACACCCAGCATGGACACCTGGCAACATGGCAAGATGCATTATCCTACCAAGATGAACTTTGGATGCTGGAAAAGAGCTTCAGAGGTAGATCCAATGTTGTCTCTTCTCCCCAGTCTTTTCTCATCTCTCTGCCTTTCTGATGGGATGGAGAAGAAGCACTTCAGGGTAGAAAGGAGAGGGGGTGGGGGCTTGTGAAGGGCACTGGGATCTCCAAGGAGTGTGTAGAAAGGTGCAGCTCTTTCTGGCTAGTTTGTACATATCTAAAATGTGATTTCAGTAAATGTATCAGTGGGAAACTCCATTATAATCATGATGTAACATCAATGCAAAGATACTTCTAGCCTGTCAAATGCGGGGAAAGATCTTTCAGTGACCTTTGTTTGACCTACTTGTCTTTATTCTCCTAACTTGGCTTTTCACCCTTCTTAAATGAGTGACTAAGTAGCTTTGCAACTGGTGTTTGTTGCTTTCAGCAAACCCACCTGTGCAAGAATTCAGTCTACCCCTCCCCATCCTCCTGTCCTTCCCATACCCAAATAGGGGGGAAAGAGAGAGAGAGACAGTCCATCAGAGACAGGGGCTGAATGCAGGAAGTGTCACATCGACCGCTGAGATCAGAAGCTTTAAATAACAGTCTGGTTCTGTGTCCTTGGCAAGAATTCCATCAATCTGATTGCAAGGCCAAGCAGGAGGTGTCCTGAACATGAAACAAGCAGGGGAGGGGAACGGATGGTCCCTGGGCTGCCCCTGGCCAGCTGAGCCCCCCCCTCCCCCAGTCTGACTAAAGCACCAGCTGAGTTGCAGGCTCTCTGGTGTCAGTGAGATGGTTCTCCAAAGGTTACGGATGATCTGGAATAGTCATCATGGTCTCCTTCTGCTTTTTACTCTGCCTCTGAGGCTCCAGTCTTTCTCTTGGGTGTTGTGATGCATTTCGACTCAAAGCAAAGCAGCAAACTAGAATAGACTCTCTAGAAATATGATGGTTATTACCTGTGACATCTCTGCTTATGATTTGATCTGTATTCAGTTCAATTCAGGAAGGAAGAAAGGAAGACTCAGTCAATCTGTGAGAATGGTTAACACCCAAAGGGAAACCTGAAACTCTTGCATTTGTCCCTGTTACTTACTCATTTTCAGTCAAGAGTCTTACCTTTTCCTTTGCTTTTTTTCTTAACAGTTGCAGCTACCTTGATAGAAGACGAAAATTGCATACAGGCAGCCCTTGATTGCCGATTGTCTTTTTTTAAAGCAATTAAGAGCCTTGGTAGTACAGTGGTCTAAGGCACCCTGTTATTAAGCTGTTATTAAGACCAGCTGCCTGTAATTACTGCAGGTTCGAATCTCACCAGGCTCAAGGTTGACTCAGCCTTCCATCCTTTCAAAGGTAGGTAAAATGAGGACCCAGATTGTGGCGGCAATAAGCTGACTTTGTATAAATATACAAAAGAATGAAGGCTATTGCTTAGCGCATTGTAAGCCGCCCTGAGTCTCCGGAGAAGGGCGGCATATAAATCAAATTAAAAAAAAATTATCTAAAGTTGTTACAGTAAAAACAACAATACAGCGTTGTGATCGATCCATGCATTCATGGCAGGCACAGTGTCCCCCAGTCCTGGCATTGCCATTCGGGTGTTGGGCAAGCGACATACAATTACGCCCGTTGCAAAATCTCCTGGCACATGATCACCATTTGTAAGTTTCACAACTGGCTTCCAACAAGTGGAAGTAATGGAGAACACTGAAGTGAAATGACAAGCCATGATTGTATGATGCCTCACTTAATGGCCACAGTGATTTGCTTAACAACAGAAGCTGAAGGGATGTAAGTCCAGCATGGCCACATGATGTTTCATTTAACAACCGTGGTGTTTAGCGATATAGTTGACATTCCCACTTGTGGTTACTAAGAGAGGACAGTCTGTACTGGGTTTTTGTCTAGTGAAGAGCAACAAAACAATGGTGAAAATCCTAAATAATCATCACTTTTAAATACTTCAGCTGTGTGTACTAAACGGCCCAATTAACGTAGGTTGGCATATTGGCAGAGCGAGGCAGTTCCATTCCTGTTTGGGAAGAGCTGCTTGGAGCAGAAGCTGCATTTTCATGCTGGGCAGGCAGCCTCTTTCTCTCTGAGTTGGGGGGACCTGCCAAGAAGCCCCCCAAGAAGTTGCCTCACTCAAAAGGGGATGAGGTTGGAGATCAGGATTAAACTGTTCCAATATTTGAGGGGCTCCTACAAAGATGAGGGGGGTCAAACTATTTTCCAAAGTAGCAAAAGGCAAAACAAAAAACAATGGTTGGAACCTAATCAAGGAGAGAAGCAACCTTGAACTCAGGAGAAATTTCTTAAGGTGAGAAAAATCAACCAGTGGAACAACCTGCTTTCAGAAGTTATGGGTGCTCCATCACTGGAGGCTTTCAAATAGAGACTGGACAACCATTTGTCTCCTGCTTGAGCAGGGGCTTGGACTAGAAGACCTTTGAGGTCCCTTCCAACTCTATTATTCTATATTCTAGGGCTGTGATGGTGAACCTATGGCATGCAGAGCCATATCTGTGGGCACACAAGCATTGCCTTAGCTCAGCTCCAGTGGGCATGCGCATGCCAGCCAGCTGATTTTTGGCCCTTCCGGGCCCACCGAAAGTCAGGAAACAGGCTGTTTCTGGCCTCCGGAGGGCCTCCAGGGGGGTGGGGAAGGCCATTTTGGCCCTCCCCAGACTCCTAGAAAGCCTCTGGAGCCTGGGGAGGGCGAAAAAAACGGGCCTACTGGCCCCACTGTGCCATTGCGTGCCAAAAGGGTGGGGAGCGTGGGGTGGGTGGGTCACACCTGCATGTGTGGGGAGGTGGGCACATTGAATTATAGGTGTGGGCACACACGCACTTGACCCCCCTGCACGACCCCCGCTTTGGGCACGTGGCGGCAAAAAGGTTAGCCATCCCTGTTCTAGGGTCTTTTTTTTAATTTTATATTGAATGCAGATTTTTTTAATTATTATCTTCATAATTTGATGCTTTTTTTTGAGAATTTTTTTTATTTTAAAACAAAAACAAAACATAAAATCATCATCATTCCAAACAATTACAGACAGTGAGTCGAACGGTTCATATTCTCTTGTGCATAAATCCATTTCTAAAATACCAATTTATAACAGAAACTTATATCTTTTATAGAAAAAAAAAATCAGATATTTTATCTTTACATCAACCCCGTATTTCATACTTCAGTTCCATGATTTATTATCTATCCATTGATAAAACAAACCCCATATCAAATAATATTGTTTATCTTCCTGTTCTCTAATTTCAAATGTCAATTTACTCATTTCAGCACATTCCATAATTTTCTTAATAATCTCATCATCAGTAGGTAACCTCTCTCCTTTCCAATTTTTAGCAAATACGATTCTAGTCACTGTTAAAACGTTCACAATTAAATATTGCACTTCTCTGTTATATGTTTCTGGTAAAATCCCCAATAAAAATATCTCTGGTTTAAAGGTTCTTTGTCATTTTTTCCAACCACGTGTGTATCTTAGTCCAATAACTTTTAACTTCTACACATGTCCACCGCATATGGTAATATGATCCTGGAGTCTGATGACACTTCTAACATTTCTCCGATTTATTCTTGATCATTCTGGCTGTCCTCGTTGGGGGTAGGGTCTCTAGGGTCTCTTGTGCCATAGCTCTCAGCTGCCCTCCTGCAGCAGTGCTACCTGCTTGATCTGCCAGATAACCCGGAGGCACCTTCTCTAGGATGACCGTTCAGGGGTCTGGGCTGGTAGCCGATTCACACCACAGGGCAGGCAAACAGGGCTGCACCTCATAAGCAGGTAGAGCCCCTGAACGTGAGGAATGAAATGTGCAATCTGTCAGACTTCGATGCTATCTCAAAATAAATGAATTTCCAAACTGCCAATCTTTAAGGAAATCTTTTCTTTATTCGAGCACAGCAACCGGATCATGACTCGATGCAGACAAGACTGACCTTTTGCCCCCCAATCCCTCCCTTTCTGATCCCCAATTATCTGCTTCTCATTGGCTATCTTCCAAGTCACTCTCCTGACTTCTTGTCTCGTCATTTCACAGGAATGTCCCCCCTCCCTTCATTTCCACGGTGACCGAGCTTCAAAGGGATTTAGCAGGCAAAAGTCCAGGGCTTATCTTGTAATTGCAATTGTACAATCTTCCTTTCTATGTCAGCGGTGAGATGCTGACACAATGCTTAAAACCAAAGCACTGTGAAGGGAAAGAAAACGAGGAGGAATCCTGCCCTGCAATTGACTTCTATGAGATCCATCTCATGAGGTGTGTGTGTGTGTGTGCGGGGGGGGGGGGGGGTGTTAGGCTCAGATCAGTGGTGGAATTCAATTTTTTTTTACTACCGGTTCTGTGAGCGTGGCTTGGTGGCCGTGGCAGGGGAAGGATATTGCAAAATCTCCATTCCCACCGCACTCTGGGGTCAGCCAGAGGTGGTATTTGCCGGTTCTCCGAACTACTCAAAATTTCCGCTACCGGTTCTCCAGAACCTGTCAGAACCTGCTGGATTTCACCCTTGGCTCAGATGCTTTCCATGTCTGATGGGAGGAGATGCCACAAGGAGATACCCACTGGGAAAGGAGAAGGCCTTCACAGTGATAGCATCTGGATCTCTTGGGAAAAATACATTGGAATACTCTGCAATAGAAGGGCATTACCTGACCAGGTACCACGTGGAAATAAATGGTCTATCATAATTGATAAAACATCTCATTTCTATCCATTTCTCTTACCTTCCGAATTATATTTCTATTGCAATGATATATAATGACAAACTGCAAATCCCAGGACTCTTGGAATGGAGAGAAGGCCTGGAATAGCTCAGTTAGCAAATGGTATAATCCATGCAGAGATGGATGGTCCTAGATTCACAGACATGAGTGGTCTTAAATGCACCTGTAAACATGCAAATTGAAAGCAAGTTTGCCTGAGTATGTGTTTTTCCTGGATTCGTACATCATGTTTAAATCAATTAAAACCCAATTCGGCATGTCCTAGGAGGAGGAGAAGATGTGGTTTGAGAAACATCTCATGGTCTAGCAACCTTCTGGGGCTCCCTGCCAGTGGATGGCAATTCTCTCAGGAGCCTTCAGGAAAGGCAGCAGGAGGTCCTTGTTGCAAGCAGCCCCTCTTGGCCTCTGACCACTCCCCAAGTCCTATGATGGATGTTCTGGCAATGCAGGACCTTTGGGACCCCTGCCCAGAGAAGCAGGAGTGGGGGTTGGGTGGGTTCAAGTCCTCCACTCCTCCTGCAACATCAGAGTGGCTCCAGGCCAGGGGTCTCCAACCTTGGCAACTTTAAGACTTGTGAACTTCAACTCCCAGAGTTCCTCAGCCAGCTTTGGTAGTTGAGGAACTCTGGGAGTTGAAGTCCACAACTCTTAAAGTTGCCAAGGTTGGAGACCCCTGCTCCAGATTGTCCACCCAGAGAGGCAGATCTCTTCCTTGCAAGCTGCCTCATGGATGGAGCTGTGGGGAGGAGGGGTCAACTCAAGGAAGAACGAGTTGCGGCTGAAAGCTTTCCCTCTCTATTTTAAAGAAAATAGAGCTTTGAACCCTTGTGGTATTTGTCTCTCATTGATAACTATCTGTTTATACATCAGTTATAAAAATTAGGAAGGAAATGATATGGAACAGATCTAATCTTCGGAAAGTCTATTTGCTTCTTCTAAGCCTCCTGAACTGAGTTAGCAAATATTAGAGTTCTTCCCTTTGGACTTTGAGGTAGCCTGGTCATCCCTGGCTTGTCAGGGTTTAACTGGCCGGTTTTGTTTCTTTGTCTTTCTTAAAGGAAATATGAAATCAGATTATCTGATGAAGATGAAAGCATGGATCAGCCCTGGAGTCAGAGCTGGTTTTCTGCCAGTCCAGCTGAGACCAGCCCAAGATATGGAGAAAGGAGTGAAAGTCTCAAGACTCATGGCCTCCAATTTCTATCTGGGTTGTCGCAGAGAAATGGTTGAAAGCCAAGCGGTTTAATACAATGAAAAGAATGCATGGAGAGAGGAACACTAGCAGTAGAAAGATAATTTTTGTAAGCAAATATTCTTGAGGTTCCTTTCTTATATAAAGTGATGGTAAGCTTCAGATAGAAAATAGCATGTGTTACTTAAGTCTTCTTGAACTAAGAGCCTGCAGAACACTCTTCTTCAATCAAGTGAAAAGCTGAACTGCGCAGGTCAGATCCAGGAAGAAAGAGCTGAATTGGGAAAGAATGAAAATTTACATGCATTTTATTTAAATGCAAATTAGCCGAAGCATGGGTTTTAATACAATGTCTCCCTAAATATACACTGATTTTAACATGGCGTTTCCAAACTAATTGTGTTTGCTTGCTGTCTTTGTACCATAATAGGGTCCGCCTTGGTTGATTAAACTCTTTGAGTTTAACTGACACTCCTTCTAAAGATGATACGGACACAGCATTCCTTAAGGAAGGAGACCCAAAGGATCAATTGGAAGATGAATTCAATCAAAAGATCAAGTTACCAGAGTTTTTATTTTCTAAGAGAAAAGGGTTCTGGCCAAGGTAACTGGAGACCCAGTTGTGATGAGAAGGGAATTAAAAAGCAGAGTATCTCAGGCATGGTCTGAAAAATAGCATGTCAACTTGAAAGCAAGGTTACAAACGTGTCCCTGGAGCAGTCTAAAACAAATGCAATCTAGGAGTGGCTTTGGTTTTTCTTTTTTCTTTTCCACATCTAATAAAACTCTGGCCACAACAGGGTTTACATGGGATATCTGGACATAACCTAGGCAAGTTCTACACCCTGGACTTAATTCAGTTGAATAGCCCCTGAGTGCACTTCCAGCTCCCAATGGGAGGTAAAATCTCCCCATGACCTCTCACGCAAAACCTGAGCTTTCCAGTTTCCTGGAAGAAAACTGCAGGGATAGCGTGCATGACTGAGCAGGGAAACAGGGCAGATGTTGGAGGATGTGGTCATGTGAATGCAAGCAGACCTGGCCTGAGGAAGAGGGAGAGAGCAATGACCAAGGAGGGAGCAGGAGAAACAGCTAAGTCCTCGAAAGCAGAAGGTCTGAAAAAGAATTTCTCAAAATAACCTTGCCCAGGAGGCTCTCTCTCTCTCTCTCTCTCTCTCTCTCTCTCTCTCTCTCTCTCTCTCTCTCTCTCTCTCTCTCTCTCTCTCTCTCTGTCTCTTACTTTCTGTGTCTCTCTCTGTCTCTCTCTTTCTATGTCTCTGTGTCTCTCTGTCTCTGTCTCTCTCTCACACACAACATGAATAATATTATAGACCAGCATGAATAATATTATAGGACCAGCATAGTCCTGGATTAAAGAAGATAAGGGGCTTAATGGTGAAATATGAATCATATCAGAAACGTTTGGATGTCCTTTGAGAATCTTGCATTTGAGCACTGCAATTAGGTGATGTTAGACTCTGGGCTGACTCGAATGCTTCCACCCATCCTTGCATCATGGCATTCAATGGGCTGCCCGCATAACGATCCCTGTCTTGGACTGTCTTCCAAGATCAAGGATGGTAAAGCCCAACAGAGTTTGCTGTCCCTGGATAAGATCAGAAGGAGGAGCACAGGGCTGTTTTTGTACCCGTCCAGCTAAGGATGCCTTCAACCTGTTCCATTTATAAACTGGGGGTGAATCAATGGTGATAAGAGAGGGATTTGGCTGTGGAAATATTTTGCCTGCTCTGGTCAGGTTCAGATGGAGACTCTGTCTGCTAAGCCAGCCTCTGGGACAAGGAAGTCTCCGGTGCATTTTGCTCCAAAGAATTATTTGTTAATTATATTAATATTGAAGATAGTTTTTCTCTGCTAGGGAACATTTCTGATTAAAAATAGAACGCTGCAGATAAAAAGACTAAACATCAAATACAACCCTGGCATTTTCTGACATGAGAGTCATAGCATCAAATCACAGAAGCTGTTACAAGGCAAACTGCATGTAAGGAAATGTCTTCCTTGCTGAAAGAGTTCAAGATTAATGCCTGCAAGACCAATCAGGGCCAACCCAGTTGCCTTGCTTGCAAGAGAAATGGGTTCCTTCCCTCTCTCTCTCATTCTCTCTCTCCCCCCCTCCCTCCCTCTCTCCCTCACTCTTGTTTTCAAGTCAGGAAGGTTTCAGTGCATATAAACAACCAGGAGATCTGGTTCTGTTCACTTTTTTTCTGTCTGGCCCTCCAAAGGACCTGTGCTTCAGCACCATTCAGAAGAAGTTGACTATCTTGGTTTATTTGCTTGACTGGGATTAAGTCTCTTGCAAGGCTTTTGTCAGCTTCCAAGCCATAAGCATCTTTGAAGCTTCCTTGCAGCTCCTGACTTTGTCCCAGTACAAAAACATGCTTGTGGTGGATAATGCATGGATCAGTCAAAACAAGCTACCTTGTTTAACAAATGTTTGCAAATACAGTGGTTTTTTTTTTTTAAATCCTTTGTGAAGAAGAAGGCAGGTCATGCAGATATAACGAATTGTAAACACCAGGTAGAAGCAGTTACTGGCCTTGGGATGTGGCAAATTTGCATGCATGTTGCAGCTTGGCTGATGATTTGCAAAATCAGTTTGGATGGGCACTGACAGAGAAAGTTAAATTCCTGCTGAGAAAATTTCGGGATTCCTGCAAGGAGATAAGTGAAGACTGGGAAGCCCAGAAGGAGAGGCAGAGGTTTAGAGGATGGGGTGATGGAGTAAGCAGGAGTGAAGAATGGAAGGCACTTGTAAGGGGAAGCTTGAGCAGCACCTAAGAAGTCCCTGAAGAGAGGGCTGACAGTGGATTATCATTAGAGAACTATTGTAGGTCAGATGGATGAATTGGGGTCTGTAGTAGAGTTCTGAGACTATGGGTGTGCAAGTGGCTGGGGCAAAGGCAGAGAAGCTGGATGTGTGTGAACAGGTGGGGGAGACTTACTGTAGTGACTTACTCTAGTGACCTTCCCTTCTGGTTTCCCCATTGACTTTCTGGGAAACCCTGCAGGAAAGGTTGCATATGGCAATCACGTGATCCTGGGGCCCTTGGCAACTGGTCGTAAGTGCAAATGTTTCGCCAAGCACAAAGATTGTGATCCGGTGACTGCAGGGGTACCAGACAGCCAAAACTCTGTGGACCAATCATAGCCACCATTTGTTCAGCAGTGTCATAACTTGGAACAGCTGCTGACTGAATGGTCGTAGGGTGAAGTCTGTACTAGAGATCAGGCTAGAGGGGTGCTGTCTTAGCCCCTCAAATCTAGAAGGGAAGATCTTGTTCCCTTCTGGGCAGCAGGAGGAGAGATCCGGCCTCCCATTTCTTCTGCCAAGGTGGGAGAGGAGAGAGGAGCTGGGTCAGCCAAAGGAGACCTTTGTGGTTTCCCCTCAAGGTCGGCTGCTCCGTTATCCCTCGCCTCATCCTTCAAGGGGGTCATTTTTTCAGTTTTGCTCTTGGCAGTGAGCCCAGATGCAGGAAAGGGCAACGAAGGCTTGATTGTCAGATCTCTGAAGACCAAATGGGGTAAATTTGAAAGAATGCCAGGCAATTGCTCATCCTAATTAACGTCAGTGACTTAAATGAACATGATGTTATTCACCCGGCTATTACCTCTTCCCTCTCCCTGACTAACTCAGTCCCTCGTAAAACTCACCTTGGAGCCCTCACAAACTTTGCTCCGAGGCATTTTTCAGAACCGCACTTCGTTTGGGAAATGAGCTTCCCACAACAATCTTTCAAATTATTTTCCTTTCCATTTTCTTGTACAACAAGGGGTGGGGGTGGGGGAATACAACTTGTCTCCTCTACAGAACATTATTTCTGATCCTGGAAATTTTTCTTTTTTTTTTTCCAAGTCAAAAATTCAGGATGGGGAAACAAGAAGGGGGAAAGCAACCACATTTCACAGATGGTATAGAGCAGGAGTCTCCAACCTTGGCAACTTTAAGCCAGACGGACTTCAACTCCCAGAATTCCCCAGCCAGAAAAGCTGGCTGGGGAATTCTGGGAGTTGAAGTCCGCCAGGCTTAAAATTGCCAAGGTTGGAGACCTCTGGCATAGAGAAGATTTCATTTCAATTTTGAAAGCTCTTTTTAAACAATGCCACCCAAAAGGGAATTGGGAGTTTCAAACCTTTCTCCATCTTTCTGTCTGTCCTTGTGACGACCATCAGACAGGAGGGTCTGTTACACTCCATGGACACCAAAGCCAGAGAAGCAACCAGGGCCAAAGAGGCAGGAGCTGGAAGGGAGCCAAAAGCCTCCTGGGTTATGCTCTCCCATATCACACAAACCTTTGTCCACCAAAATAGTCGAGGCTCTGGATGCTGGTGGCCCATTGCCCCAATCTCAGTGCTGGGGTTGAGATTACCAGTCTGTTTTTCTTCTTTCTCTCTTTGCCCGTCCCTCCGCCTTCACACCCAGCTGTGGAATTGTCCTTGAGCAAGATGGGAAGAAATGCATCTGGTGTTGCTGTGCTATTGTCAAGCTCAAGGGTCCTAAAGTCCCAGGCCCATAATTGCAGACAGCCCATTTCAATCTGGACAGCTCTTAAATCTGCCCGAATCAGCCTTACTTAACTTTGAGATGCTAAATATGGTGCATGTCCCTGATCACAATTCATGAGCTCTGTAATTGTGAGAGTTCTTTGCTCTACAAAGATGGGACACACCACAACACAGCAAATCTATACAGAATAGAATAGAATAGAATAGAATAGAATAGAATAGAATAGAATAGAATAGAATAGAATAGAATAGAATAGAATAGAATAGAATAGAATAGAATTCTTTATTGGCCAAGTGTGACTGGGCACACAAGGAATTTGTCTTCGGTGTATACGCTCTCAGTGTACATAAAAGAATAGAATAGAATAGAATAGAATAGAATAGAATAGAATAGAATAGAATAGAGCAGAACAGAGTAGAGTAGAGTAGAGTAGAGTAGAGTAGAGTAGAGTAGAGTAGAATAGAATAGAATAGAGCAGAACAGAGTAGAGTAGAGTAGAGTAGAATAGAATAGAATAGAATAGAATAGAATAGAATAGAATAGAATAGAATAGAATAGAATAGAATAGAATAGAATAGAATAGAATTCTTTATTGGCCAAGTGTGACTGGGCACACAAGGAATTTGTCTTGGTGCATGCGCTCTCAGTGTACATAAAAGAAAAGATACGTTCATCAAGAATCATAAGGTACAATGCTTTATTGAGACACACACCTTTCCCAACAACAGGCTGCTGCTGTGGGTCAAGCAAAAGTCTCACAGTCTATCCAGTAGCAAGCAACCATGGCTTTCCCCCAAAGATTCTGGCCCTTGTGGGGATGAGGTGCTGTTTGGGTGTGATGGTTCCTCCAGCTGCCAGGCTCTGTCATTAACCAGGGTTGCTTTGGAGCAGCCCAGCTGAGCTCCCAGGCTGAGTTTAGGCAAGGCTTCCACCAGGACATGCTGCTTATCATGGCACATGATCCTGGCATTGGCTGGAGAGTCACCTGGCTCAGCTGTCCATCTCCAGGCGTGGCCTCTGCTTCCTTGCCTGTGTGCCTTTGCTGCCCCTTTTTCTTCTGCCCCCCCCAATCCCCTTCTGCCTCAGCCTTTGTGAACTAAGAGTCTTGTGGGGGAGGATGAAGCAAGGCCGTCTCTGGACATTGGCGTATCCTTGAAAGCCCCCAGTCTGGTTCCAGTAGGCAGGCAGCTGCGGCACCAGCTTGGATACCTGGAAGTGAAGGGATGAGCCAGGAAACGTGTCTACAGATGCTTTTCAAAGGAGCAACCCCAACCTCTCTCCCTCACAGCCATCCTGGAGCCATATAACAGCTCTGTGATCGTTCTGGAAATAACCGTTGCATTTTCTGTACTTCTGCATATTAGAAGTAAGTGATTCACATGGCTTAATAAGACAGGAATCCACTAGTACACATCTAATGCTGTAAAAATCTGACATGTAACCCGATTTCAGCATCTGTGAAATGCTACTGTGAAGAATCCTGGGGAATTCTGTCTCCTCTTCTCAGGAAACTGTCTCAGAAGCCATCACTCATCTTGCCATTCCTGGCATCCTTTCTCAAGCAACGTCTGCCTAGAATCTGCCTTGTGTTGGGGTGTGGGGCTAGATGGGCAGTTTCTGTAGTTTGGGCCTCCACACTCAGGAATTGTGCTTGAGCCACATGGGAAGAAAGGCATCCAGTGTTGCTGTGCTATTGTCAAGCTCAAGGGTCCTTCTCAAGTCACAGGCCCTTAATTGTTGTAGGGGATCCAGCTCAGTGGTGAAATCTAAAATTTGTTACTACCGGTTCTGTCGGCGTGGCTTGGTGGGGAAGGGGTAATGTGACTGGGTGGGTGTGGCCAATTTTTGTTTTTTTTTACTTTTAAAACCATTTTTTTCTACCTCTGCCCTCTGCCAATCAGGCAACTCAGCTGGGATCATCAGAACTGGGATCGTCAGAGGCATTTAAAAGAAAAAATGCCTCTGATGATCATGTGGCTCAGCTGGGCATGGGAGGGGGCAGGGATTTTTGCTACTGGTTCTCTGAACCACCCACCTCCATCGCTACCGGATCGGGCGATCCGGTCTGAACCGGGAGCATTTCACCCCTGATCCAGCTCCATTCCAGTGGCAGTTAAAAAGGTGAAAAAAAAGGAAGAGGAGAATGTAACTGAAGGAGACTGAAGTCCTCCTCCTCCTCTGCCCCCACCCAGTAAAGGATGTGCATCATGTGCAGATGTCCAGGAAAGAGCCACTCTCAACCTGCCAGTCCTTGGGGGGGGGGAGTTGAGGTGCATCAGCCAGCTGCCTCATTATCTGGGCGCTGGGAGATTCATAGGATCACAGGTCTGGAAGGGACCTTGAAATCTCCTATAACTGGCACCTCTCTTGATTGGTGCTCTTTTGTGAGTTGACGGATCTCTGTTCACGTCCCTGTCATGTTTATATGCTCCATTTGAAAGCTTCTGTGAGGATCATGACTGGAAGTCTCTTGGAGGAAATCCATACATGCTTGACAGCACATTTGCTTTGTGAAAAATGTCTTACAACTCCTGCTGAGAGCTCAGTTTTCAAAAGAGATAATCAAATATGTCCAGCACAGCAGAGATATATTTTATTTATCTTTGAGTTATTCCATGTCTCCCCTCTTTTACTTTGTTCTTATACATGGAGATCAATTTAGTGCCTCCTGCGTGTGATATTTTTTTTAAAGACAAAATACCTTTAACTCAAACTGCTCTTCAAGTCAGGCTTAGGAAGGCTTGCAGCTATGCAAATAGGCTCCTGGCCACAGTTGCCACCCTCAACACTAGTGACAGCTGAGGGACATGTGGACCCCCAAGCCACAAAACTGACACCCATCCAGATCAGGCTGCGGTTCACTTCCAAAGTTCAGCTTTCTCCTTCCCAAGAGACCTTGCTTATGGTTTGGATCTATACATTTCAGATTCATGGAGATTCTCAGTCCTCCTGGTTGTCCCAAAGGTGGTTTTTCAAGAGGCAACTGGACTTTCTTTGTTTTTCCTTGAAGATGTTTTGCTTCTCATCCAAGAAGCTTCTTTAACAAAGCCCTCTAACTAAAGAAGTAAAAGAATAGAAAGAAAAATAACTGAGCATCTGGAACAGCACAAAAACATCAAAATATGGCTGCCTGCATTGAAGCTTGTTCCAAAGAAACAGCTAGCACTTAGTGTTAAAAGATGGAAATCAGGGGTGAAATGCTCCCGGTTCGGACTGGATCACCCGATCCGGTAGCGATGGAGGCGGGTGGTTCAGAGAACCGGTAGCAAAAATCCCTGCCCCCCCCCATGCCCAGCTGAGCCACGCGATCATCAGATTTTTTAAAAAGCCTCTGCCGATCAGGCAACTCAGCTGGGATCATCAGAGCCTTTTGAAAGCATTTTTTACAACCTCTTCGCTGAAGAGGTTGTAGAAAAAATGATTTTAAAAATTTTAAAAAAGAATTGGCCACACCCACCCAGTCACATTACCCCCCCAAGCCACACCCACAGAACCAGTAGTAACAAATTTTAGATTTCACCACTGATGCAAATACTGCATTATCAAATATAAGCACCAACTTACTGCAAGAAACAAACCAACTAATGTACAGTATAGCTTCATTTATAGCTGAATACCTGGGATAAAAAAATCAACAAAGAAGGAAAAAAAGCCAAACAGTGCACCATCAAAATGGAAGATTAGACTGGAAAATAAGTCGAGGTCAGATACAAGCAAGCTAGAACAGATGAAAGAAAAGAAGCTGAAGAACAAGAAGAACAAAGAATACCTAATCAAGAAATACCACTTAGAATAAGGAAGATCAAGGAAGCACTGGAAATAATAAAGCAGCAAATAATAGCTATAGCCAAGAAGATCAGCAGATATGAACCTTGAATTACAAATTATAGGCAGAATCTCCAATTTCAATCCTATCAGAAATGTTTCTACCAATCCATCATTGGACACTGAGTCATCCCTGAGGACTCTCATGCCAAGCCGGGCCAGGCAAGGCTTCCTGTGGCATCCACCAAGGAAAACACTTTCTCAAGGTCCCAAGTTAGATGGTATTTCTAGAGTCCAAAGATGACTTTTTCTGAAGCAGTTTTGCTGTATTCCTATGGAGGATAGAAAGGCAGTTTAGCGTTTGACAGCATCAATTTGCCTGATGAAAGATTTTATGCTTTCTAGCCTGGTGATTTTTTTTATTTTTTTATTTTTAAAAGTTGTCTTAATTTAGGAGTATAGGCGAACGGATGTGCTGCAAAGCAACAGGTCAGCCTCAATCACTTTTGTCATAAATAAATGCCTTGCCTCTGACCCAGAGCTGGAAGCAGGGGGGCTGGACAAGCCAGCCCCCAAGGTCCACCCTAGCCCAATAACCCCTCCTTACCTTAGCCACGCCCCGGGGGTACTTAAGGGTCAGCCATGCGGTCCTGCTGAAGTTCCAGACTTGTACCTGTAACGATAAGATGTATGATCAATAAACAATAATTGATTTACTAAGAACTTGTCTATGGAGTTATTGGGCACGATCCTCGAACACAATTAACAATATGGTAGCAGAGGATGGTTGGATAGCCCAATCCTGATACTCCACAGCATGCAAGGGACCACGACAGACAGGGTGAATACCAGAGCATTCACCAAGAAGATGGCAGAACGACCTGCTCAACCCGAAACCACGCAAGGAGAGGCACCCGAGAAGAGCGGCCTACTCCACCACCCATCCACCCCGGCCAGGAGCAACGAGGGGTGGATGAAGCACGAAACCTCAAAGGAAGAGATGCACGACCTAAAAGGAAAACTCCTCGAGCTGATAGATTCGTCGCAAAGCAACAACGACCTCGTCGCGGAACTCCGAAGCCTGATCAAAGGCTGCGAAGCAGCGAGTGAGGAAGATGAGGACGAATCCGATTACAGCGAAGGAGACCCGGTAAGGGAAAATTTCCCCCACCAAAAACCTACCGCAAAGGCCGAAGGAGACTTCGCGCCCTTTTCACGGCGGCCATCTTGGAAGACGGCATCATCAAAAATGGCCGACCATCCACCAATAGACTCCCGAGATTTAAATTCCATGGCGGGAATCGGGGCCTACTCAAAAACTACCGACCAAAAATATCACAAAAAACAAAAAAGCCCAAAACCCAAACCTACAGACTCGCCTACCGAGCCCGAGGTCAATAAAGCCATCGAACTAATCGCCGCGGCCCTAGGGGACAAGGTGAAAATGCCAACCGTACACCCCGGTGCCAGGCCAAAAAACAAAAGGGACCCCAACGCGACGTGGGCCGGCGCCGACGCCCACCCCGGGAAGGCAGCCACCATCGCGTGGACCCAGGACCACCCAGAGCCCCTAAGGGACCCACCCGCAAAAACGGGACACCAAGGGCGATGGGATTACTCACCGGACCGACGACCGGGACCAGATCCGTGGACCGCGAGGCCATCCGCAGGCAGAGGACGTCCATCGGCGGGCAGGGGGATCGGCCCGACACCCACAGGCGGCACCCGCGCGAGACCGGGCCGACCGGGACCATTCGCGGCCCCAACGGGATTCCCAGCGTCCATCGGCGATCCTCACCGCTCTCCGAGGCTCCAGGCGACGATCCGCGACGATCCCGAGCAGGCAAGGCCAACCGGAGAGGAGCTGAAGGCCCATCCGGAAGATTGGGGCCTTCATCCGGGAGCAGCATGGACGAGCTCCTCACTCCACGACGACTGGGGAGAAATGAACCTCACGCATGCGCAGCACGCCCCTGTAAGAGAAACGGAACAGGACATAGAGCTACACCGACGCAGACACATAGAGACAAGTCAGTTCAGACTTGCCACAGTCGTTCCTCTGCCTTATTGCGAGTATCCTTATGTGAGGAACCATGGACAGCGACATAATGTAAGTAATTTAACTTACAATTCAGGGAATTTACCCAGTGATTTTCCTAGACTGAGGCTAGATGGGGAGAATTTCCTGGACTGGAATCAACAGCTCCAGGGCACCCTACTTAAGGAAGACCTGCTATCTATGATTACTGACCCCCCAGAAAAACCCTGGACTTTTGAACTGGATTGCATCCACCACAAAGCTTACTGCATTGTAATTGCTAGCATTACCCCCAGTATTTACCCCAGTATTGGTCACCACCTGACTGCATTAGAGATAATACAGAGAATGCACAAACTGTTTTACTGCCAAAGTGTTGCCAGCACCACCAGGCTATCCAGGGAATTTTATGCCACAAAACTCAAGGCAGGGACACCCATGAGCGAGCATTTACTATCACTAAATAATACTAGGACCCAGCTGACACAAAGGGGGGAGGTCATAAGCGAGAGGACCATGATAAGTATCATAGTGAATTCCCTAGACCCCAGTTGGGACACCTTTATTACGCAGATAGACAACCTAGGGACAGGGAGGCTCTCACTTGACTTACTAACGAGTAAACTAATATCAGAGGATTGCATCAGAAAGGAACGCTCCCTAAGCCGCAGGGAGCAAAGACCCAGCAGAAAGGTTGAGCCACAGGGCAGGAGCCAGGGCAACACAGAGTGCTATATATGTGGGTCAAGAAACCATTACAAGAGGGACTGCCCTAAAAATACAGGGGACAGGATGCATAGGAGAGATAGACTAGAACAAAGGACCAGACACACTAGCGGACGCTCACCAGAGGCCAGGCACAGGCGTAGGGATTCACCTAGCCCTAGAGACAGGAGAGACCACAGGGACAGTTCCAGGGAAAGCCACACCGGATCCCTATATGGCATAGGGGACCAAGCACAACACGTAGGTCAAGGCAGGGAGGAAGACACATGGCTGCTGGACTCAGGAGCCACAAACCACACCACACATGATCGCAACCTACTAACCTCTTTCACGGGAGAAAGTTTTGTAGTGAAAGTGGCTAACCAGAATAACGTGCAAGTAACAGGCAAAGGCAATGCGTACGTACCAGGGATAGGTATGGTACGGGGAGTACTTCTAGTGCCAAATATACCATATAATATCCTTGCCACCCTAAAACTAAGCAAGGATAACAATGTCGAGGTGATTTTCAAAGAAGGAAAGGCACAGGTAACCAGAGGGGGTAAAGGGATAGGGAAAGTAATAGTCTGTGGGGAACTACCATTCTTCCACCCAACCAAGAGCACACAGCCAGAAGTGAACAACCACCAAGGGGTTAGCCCCAATAGCACAGGCAACGCAAGTAAGGAAGTAGAGGGGGTTGAGCTCACACACATCACTGATGAACCCAGTAAACCGGGGACACCTAGGAATGAGAAACCCATGATAGGGAAACCAATGCATGACAACTGTGCTCACCTATTGCACAGGAAACTAGGACACATTAGTTTCCCCGTAGTGCAGAAAATGTTGGAATGTTCTGAAGGTGTAAAAATAAAGGATTGTGAGAACTATCTCGAGTGTTCTATTTGTAAGGGCTCCAAATTAAAAACCAAACCAAGGCCCAAGAAGTCAGTACGCACAACTAATTCGATTTTCCAACTTGTACACATGGACCTAGTTGGGCCACTAAGGCCCTCCATCAAGTACAGGAAGAGGTACTTCCTGACCATAGTGGATGACTTTAGCCGCTATGGCTTCGTGTACACCCTAAAACACAAAAGTGAGGTTTTTCAAAAATTTAAGGAATTCTATGCAAGGGTAGAGACACAACACAACACCAAAATCAGACAAATAATGACAGACCGGGGGTCCGAATTCTTATCAAGCGACTTCTCGCGATGGTTAAAAGCACGCGGGATGGTCCACTACACGACTTCTCCATTTTCCGCTTTTCAAAATGGCGTGGCGGAACGAAAAAATGGAACGCTACAGACCATGATGAGATGCGCACTAGATGATGCCGGCCTAGGGCAGCATTTCTGGTCCGAAGCACTCATTTATTCGAACTATACTCTAAATAGACTGTGGTCCAGCGTACTAAATAAAACCCCATATGAATTAATGCACCAAAGGAAACCACAGGTGTCACACTTACACATATTCGGGGTTACAGCAGATGTACATATACCCAAGCAACTCAGGCGTAAGGGAGACAGGGTATCCAGGAGGCTGAGGTTCATGGGCTATGAACCGGGGACGAACGGATACAGGTTCATAGACAACAGCAACAATTTCGTGATATCACGAACAGCTGTTTTTCACGAAAACGCTAACTGGTCTAAAATACACCTCAACGAGGTGTCCCTTAACAAGGACGGACCAGGGGATGATCAAAAGGAAATGAAGCACCAAAAAGGGAGAAACCTGGATTTTAAACCGAAGCTTGTATGGACTCAAACAATCAGGGAAACGTTGGTATGAGTGCCTATCCAAGACATTAAAATCCATGGGGTTCTCAGCCACTTCAGCCGACAACTGCTTCTTCACCAAGAAGTCAGACAACTCCCTCGAATATGTTTTGATATACGTAGACGATATATTGTATATCGGTGATCAAGCCAGCAAATGTAATAACTTCGCCAATGAGCTAGGAAAACATTTTACACTAAAAGTATTGGGCAAGGTAGACAAATACTTGGGGGTGCAGATCACGAAAACAAGCAAGGGCTTTCAACTGTCACAGAAGGATAAAATTTTGGAACTAGTTCATAAATGCAACATGGCAAGCGCCAAGGGATGTGAAACGCCAATGCAACCAGATTTCTTAAAGGACATGTATAATGAGGCTGAGGCGTTCAAGGACAACACATTATACAGATCCACCATAGGCTCCCTACTATACATTGCAAACTGGACCAGGCCAGACATCGCCCTGCCAGTTAACTTGCTGTCAAGACATGTGGGTAAGCCCACTGTGTACCACTGGGAGGCCATCAAAAGGGTATTAAGGTATCTAAAGCAAACCTCCGAGGCTCGCCTGTCATTAGAGCCCGAGAACACCACAACACCCACACTCACGTGTTACGCTGACGTTGACTGGGCTGGGGACGTAAAGTGCAGAAGGAGTACCTCAGGTTACATATTTTTTCTGAACAACAGCCCAGTTCATTGGTACACAGGCAAGCAAGACCTGGTAGCCACATCTACCACGGAGGCCGAATATATCTGCTTGTCCAAAGCCGCCAACAACCTGGTCTGGTTTGATGACCTGCTCGCTGACATATGGGCCGAGCCAAGTTACCCCATCATCATGCACGAGGACAACAAAGCTGCCATGGAAATATCTAAGGCTGAAGCGGTGGGTCAAAGGTCGAGGCATATTGACATAAAGTACAAGCACGTCAGACAGTTCGCGAACATAGGATTTGTGAAGGTTATACATTGTGACACGGAAGAGCAGACAGCAGACATTCTAACAAAGCCATTGCAAAATAAACAGCACACGTACCTCACATCAAAATTAGGCGTCCTACTGAAAAGGACACCTCAGGTACACACCACGCAAAAACATCTCGGCCAGGCATTTAGAGGGGGTTTTGTCATAAATAAATGCCTTGCCTCTGACCCAGAGCTGGAAGCAGGGGGGCTGGACAAGCCAGCCCCCAAGGTCCACCCTAGCCCAATAACCCCTCCTTACCTTAGCCACGCCCCGGGGGTACTTAAGGGTCAGCCATGCGGTCCTGCTGAAGTTCCAGACTTGTACCTGTAACGATAAGATGTATGATCAATAAACAATAATTGATTTACTAAGAACTTGTCTATGGAGTTATTGGGCACGATCCTCGAACACAATTAACAACTTTCACCATTTATTTCTCCTTTCTTTTGAGGGGCAAGAGAGGGAGGGGAGAGAACGGGGCAGGAAACAGGCTGACCACTTTTCCTCTCACTGCACAGAGCCAGGGGATGGCCTGGAAGCTCATATTCAGAAACCGACACAAAAGGAAAAGGCATTCCTGACGTCCTGGGAAGAGAGATGGTATTAAGAGCAGAGCAGTTGGCCCTTCCCTGATCCCGGGTGTAAGAAAGAGGGGAGAGGAAGCATAGGCAGTCTGCCATTTTAGCGATCAGTGGAGCAGAGTTCCAATTGGCATGTGCAACTAAGTTGGATCAGGTCTTCCGTGCAGAGCTGAGCTCTGAGGTATGAAAAGGCCCCTCAGACAACTGAGACGAGTCTAGGACAACTCTCCACATTCAACTTGCCATGGCCAGCTTGTCACAGGACAACTCTTTGCAGACAAGAGTTACACGAATATCAGAAAAATGGTGGAATAGAATCATTAAAGAAAGGATGCCAAAGGAGGGACAAAATTAAATGTGAATGAGAAAAAATATTTTTTTTAAAAAAATATTTTAAATAATTAAATTGAATTGTTGAATTGTCCCATGGTGAGTTGGCCATGGCAAGCTGGCCATGCCGAGTTGACTGTGGAGAGTTGGTTGTGGCAAGATGCCCATTTTGAACTGAGACAGCTGACAGCAGCAAGCACAATTTACTTGTTACCCTCTGTCTAAACCACAGGCCAGAAATTACAGCTCTCTGGTCTTGTAGACTTAGGAAGGGTTTCATAGACACATTTCTCATACTAGAGTTATGTTCACCCACCCAGACTCTCAAAAGGCCAATGCTGTGGAGATCACAGGTGGACAGGTGCGGTGAGTGGGTCTAGGTTATGCTACACTAACTCACCACAGATGACAATGCAAGATCCCCTGCGGCCTTTGCTGATAGTGTGATGGCTGCTTGCAGGTTCCCAGTGTCCTGAGGACAGTCTGGCTACAAGGACACAACCCAAATTTGGTCTGAGAGCCAGGAACCATTACTCTCCAATCCCCCAAATGATTGTGTTGAGTCTTCCCCTCCCAATAAACTGTTCCAGCTGGGTGCCTCTCCTCCTTTCCCAGGTAAACACTTTGGGTAGGTCTTTGGGAAGAAGGAGGCAACTAGCCATGTAACTTGGAAGCAGGAACCCAGATTCCACTTAAGAGATGGATCCCCATGTCTACTTGAGAGGGGCTGGTGAAAAGAATTTCTGGATGACAATTAAAAAAAAAAGAAAAGAATTTATTCTCCCTTCCAATTCTCCAGCATCGGCCTCAGACTTTGCTTTCTTGAAGGGAAGAGAGGGTGAACTGTTCATGACTATAAATTCTTTAACCAGGTGACAATTAGGAAACTTTGTCCATTCCTACTTATCTCAGACCTCACAATAAAATTCCAAACAGAGTTGCTATTAAGAAGAGACTCTGGCTGGCCCCTCTGTCATTCTCTGGATGGGGGAGAATTTGCTCACTGAGATTTGTAAGATTCTGTGGCTAAGACCTCCCCATAGGACATAGTTCTACTCATTCTGTTGGGCTGCCTACTTTGTGGAGCTGACGTGAAGGTGAGCGCTTTTTCTTAGAGGCCACCCCTGCTGTGTACTGGCAAGCTCTTTGGTAGCCATTTTGTGACTGTACCCATCGCCTGGTTTCAAGAATTCTAATACAATCAGCAGCCTGAAAATTTGATCTACCCCACTGCCTAATAATAATTCTTTCCTTTCTTCTAAGCAGGATTTACTTTCGTGGAGATTAATTAATCAAAAATATTAAAATATATTTCCTTTTTTCCCATTAGGGAACTATTTGTCATTGTATCATCCAGTACCAGTTAATAATTCCCAACTCATGATATGACATGTTATCCTATAAGTCATTAAAGGAGCTGCATTGGATGATCATTTGATAAACAGAGCCATAATTTAAACATGCTTCTCCATAATGCTCAGTGAGAAATAAGATTTATTTTATCAAATAAATTTTAATTATGGACTAACTCCAACAGAGAAAGGTTGACATGGATAGTAATTTGCCTACAAGTTTATTTGCAAGTGCTGGAGAATGTCTCCTGTCATCTTCAGGCTTTGGTGGTACTTACAGCTAACCAGACAAACATGCATTCTGCAAACATTGCTGATAAGGGGGCAGCCCTTCCTCCTCAAAGCTTTTTGGAAGTCAGCCATGAACTCGTCTCTGCTGAACCTACCTTGGCTTGTTGAGGGTGCACAGAAAGTGAGGCAATCAGGGCTCCTCTTCTTCCACAGGAGAAAGCAGGAATGGACCTTCGATCAACGTCCACCCCCTGAGCAATTCCTTTGGTAGCACATGAATTAAATGCAAAGGCCTGCTCCCTGGTGGTCCCAGGACAGGCCAACTGGCCCCCAAATCTGGGTGGTGGTTAAAAGGACAAACCTTCCTGCCCATCAGGTAACCTTTAAAACCTTCTGGGATGACACCACAATTGGTGCTCGTTTGCCACTGGTGTCTTAATGGAGGGTGAGGGCTGGAGCAGAAGCAGGATGGGGTTCTACCCAGTTCTTCTGATATGTTAGACATGCTGTCACAGAGAAGAGGGGACCGACCTTTTCTCCAAAGCTCCTGCGGGCAGGACAAGAGGTAACTGATGGAAGCTTAACAAAGAGAGATCCAGCCTAGATCCAACCTAGAATTAAGGAGGAATTTCAAGATAGTGAGAAGAATTACAGTGGAACTACTTGCCTCCAGAAGTTGTGGGCGCTCCCTCACTGCAGACTTTTAAGAAGAGACTGGACAGCCACTTGTCAGAAATGGTACCGGGTCTCCTGCGTGAGTAAGGGGTTGGACTAGAAGATGTACAAGATCCCTTCCAACTCTGTTATTCTATGTTCTGTGACTACATAAATTTGAACCTATTTAATGACATATTTTCCCACTGATCCATCTGTATATTACAGCCAAAACTCTTAGCTCATTTTATCATACATTCTGTAACCCATTCTTCCTTTGTTTCAAATTTCAACAAAAGTTTATACATTTTAGCAGTTGCATGTTCACCACTGATGCACAATTGCATTTCAAGTTTTGTCTTATCATCTATCTGGAGACTTTCTGATAACTGTAAATGGAAAACCATTCACAACTACATCCCTCTGCTATTGGTTCTTCTCTTGTCTTCATTTTATATTCCCCTGGACAGTTTTCCAATAATTCCTGGCATGTTATCCATTTGTCTTTGCTGTTTTTCTTCTAAGGAATGCTTCTTATGGAATATCGATTCCATATTTTCAATATATCTAACAAAATGATTTTTAAAATCCACATTAATTTTAATGTTATTGTGCCATAAGTATTCATGCCACCCAAACTTCAGGTCATGATCTTTTCATTCCAAAAGTCACCTGTTCCACAACCTCATCTATTCTTTCATCCAGACTGCAAAATACAATTTGAGATCCGGCAAAGCCAGTCCTTCTCCTCCCCTCTTTGCATCTTGTTATCAGTTTATATTTAATTTTCCCCATTGCCATACACATTTCAATATATCTTTTTGCCATTGTTTAAATGGTACATCAGTTGTCAAAGCAGGTATTATCTGAAGCAAAAACATAATTGAAAACATTTACTTTTATCACAGAAATTCACCCAGACAGGAGCAATATCTCTTAAAACTTCTGATTCAATCTGCAAATACACTAGCATTTTTTATCAACTGCTAGACATCAGAAGCTGCATGGAAGACCTTGTAGAGTTTAAACAAGCTGAGAACAGCCAGAGTTGAAAATAACCTCCATGTTTTTCCATCTCATAGTTTTCTGCAGGAGTCATTAGCTGTACCAAAGTTAATCGAGTTCCAAAGACGACAATACAGGCAAAGGGCCAAAGATTTTAATGCTGACCAGTTAAAACTCCCTGGTGACATCTTAATCATCTTCCTGTTCAATATCACCATTAGCCTGGGAGCTTCAGCTGAGTCTATTGGGCTCTGCTAACTGTCTTTTAATAATACCATTTGTTTCGTTTTTCCTGATTAGTTTTCTTAAACTTCTTATTAATGCTTTACACTATAAGGGAGAAAAAAGGCACAAATAGCCTCTCTGGGGTAAAAAAAAAAAATACAGTCTTGGGACTAAAGTCTTTGTGGCAAATAAAAGATGGTCAGGAGTAATGGTGGATAAGTAGACTTTGCTATAAACAAAGAGGAAGATCTGGAGATGACCTACGCAGGAATTGACAGCAAGCGTGATGAGTTGAGACCTTGGTACAAAGCAAGAGAAGAAACCCAAGACAAGGAAGGATAGGAAAGGTTAGTCAAAGGTGTAGAGGTCCTTCTGATAGGGGAAAGTCTAGCCTACTGCCCAGTGGTGGGTTTCAAATTTTTTTTTACTACCGGTTCTGTGGGTGTGGCTTGGTGGGCGTGGCAGGGGAAGGATACTGTAAAATCTCCATTCCCTCCCCAATCCAGGGGAAGGTTACTGCAAAAGGAAGGTTACGAGACCGCCTCCTGCCACCAATAGCCTCTCACCGACCAGTTCGCTCCCATAGAGAGGGACTCCTCAGGGTGCCGTCGGCCAAACAGTGTCGACTGGCGGTCCCCAGGGGGAGAGCCTTCTCTGTGGGGGCACCTGCCATCTGGAACGAGCTCCCCCTGGAGATACAGAGGATCCCAGACTTACGCACTTTCCGCCGTGCCCTCAAGACCTTTTTATTTCAACAGGCTGGCCTGGCCTAACCTCCTTTTAATTGTTAATTTTAAATTTTGTTTTAAAACAATTGGGGTGTTTTAAATTGTTTGGGCCAAATTATTTAACATGCTTTTATATTGTTTTTAAATTTTGTATTATGTGTGTTTTATCTTTTGGCTGTTCACCGCCCTGAGTCCTTTGGGAGTAGGGCGGTATATAAATTCAAAATAAAGTAAAGTAAATAAAGTAAAATCCCCATTTCCTCCTAATCAGCTGGGACTCGGGAGGCAGAGAACAGATGGAGGCAGGGCGAGTCAGAATTTTTACTACCGGTTCTCTGAACTACTCAAAATTTCCACTACCAGTTCTCTAAAACTGGTCAGAACCTGCTGAAACCCACCTCTGCAACTGTCACACCCTGGTGTAAACTCCCAAAGCCCAAATATCTTTGTCAGTGAGGCACAAGCAGTGACAGAAACTTCTTCCATTCTTGTGCCAACTCTTGCCCCTTCTCTTCCAGGTCTACAGGCAGAGTGGACAAGAGTTGGCACAAGAGTTGGAAGAAGTTCTGTCACTGCTTGTGCCTCACTCAAATGAAGAAAATGGGTGTGGAAAGCGAGGAGAGGAAGGGAGACAATCTATCTATGGATTCCAGAGATTTGAGAATAAGAAAGGCATGGATTCCAGACACATTTTTCCAAAGTCCTCTCTGTTGGATTACATCCTGTCCTCCAACTAACCTCAGCAGATACGTGGGCTGACAATGCTTCTTGCCCAGGTGCTTGTAATGTCACCTTGCCCCCCAAAGCATGAGTGAGACCTATTGTGTCATCCACAGATATGCTGGTTTTGAAGGACAGTTTCCCTTCTGTTCTGACATCATCCCAGGGCAACCTCTGTTTGGGCTTTCTCATTATAACCTTGGAGGGATTGCAGTGATGCCATAGAGGGAGGAAAGGCAATGGCAAGATGGCAAGAGTTCCCTACCAATTCAGAGAGGGATGGAGAACAGAATGAGTTCAGCGCCATAGTGGGGAAAAGGCTTCAGCTGAGAGGAAGTGGCTTTTGTATTCTCTGAATGCAGGATGACCCTTCCTCCTCCACCCACATGACCCAGTTAATGTGGGGCGTCTTCCTCCCTGGGGAATTGAGGCAAGGGACTTGAGCCCTTTCTTCCCTCTCTTGCTGGGATGACAGGTGAAATGGTCACCCCAGTGAAGGGGAGACCCTTGGGATAAGGCCATTGTTTTGATCCTTTCCAGGAATGACCACTCCTTGTTCTCCTTCGCTTCCTTTTAAAGGCTGTTATGGGCCATTGGCTCTCCTACTCACACCGCCCTGGGCTCCTATGGCCTTGAGCTTCCTTGCTTCAGCTCCTAGAGACCCCTGGCCTAAATGTTGCTCAGCCAGCCCCAGTTGGTACCACTCTAAGCAAAGACTGGTGTGGCCGAGCCACTTGCAGAACCACAAGATTGTTCAGAGGTTCATCCTTCAGGCACTCTGTTCTAAGGCCACTTGCCTTTGTCTTTGGGAAAGCTGAACACCCAGATAAACAGGTAGTAAAATGTCCAAAGAGTTATTTTGAGGATTTATGAAGAGGCCCCACCATCTTCCAGAGGATGGAGAATCCCACCCAAGGCTCAACCTAGAATGGAAGCATGAGGATTTCCAAAACTCCACAAATATCACAAGTGGAGACCACCATCTTTTAAATACAATAGCAACCCAGGCAGGCAAAATGGGTGGAGGAATTCAAGACATTCCCACCATTATCTGGTTCTGAGCTGTGGTTTTTAAGGTCAGCGAGATTCGGGATGAACCAGAAGTCTCATAAAGGAACAGGAGCAGTAAAAGTTAAGACAGTGGATAAAATATACAAAATTAATAACCTTGGTGACTCTGTTGTCCTTATCTGATCTTTCCACAATCCTGTTATTCTGACAAGAAGCAATCCAAGCCAAGATAGTCTCACTTCCCAATTGTTACTTAAAAATAAGTTTATTTATTTATTTATTTATTTATTCAAACTTCTATACTGCCCTTCTCCTTTTGGACTCAGGGCGGTGAGATGGTCCTGAGATGGTCATTTAAAGTGTCCACAGTTGTTGCTGATGTTAACCTTTCTTTCAGTGGTGGATTCAAATTGTTTTACTACAGGTTCTGTGGGCGTGGCTTGGTGGGCATGGCATGGCTTGGTGGGCGTGGCAGGGGAAGATTACTGCAAAATCCCCCCCCCGATCAGCTGGGACTTGGGAGGCAGAGAATAGATGGGGGCAGGGCCAGTCAGAAGTGGTATTTACTAGTTCTCTGGTTCTCCGAACTACTCATAATTTCCGCTACCGGTTCTCCAAAACTGGTCAGAACCTGCTGAATACCACCTCTGCTTTCTTTCCAAAAGTTACAAAAGTCTGTGCTTTCACTAAAAGCAAAATTTCAAGGTGAAATCTGATCTAGAAAAAATATCTGAGTAATGTTGGGAGAAAATTGCCAACTTTAAGCATTTCATAACTTTAATATTTTAAATTGTCATGTCCCCAGAGTGCCTCCTCCCCCTCCTAGAAAGGCCAGGAGAAACATCCAGGGACATTTGGGGTAAGCCCAGTGAGGTGGATGACCTGTTCTCTGGACAAACTGGCCTGGGCTGGCCTTTCCTCCCATCTTAATAAAAGCTGCACTCACCAGGAACTTCTGAAAGGAGCTGAATGTGAAACCTTTGAACCTGGCAAGGTGTAAAGCACACTCTGAGAGGGTTTTTTTCTCCCATAGGTGAGGAACACATGGACAATTTGGGTAGTCTCCTTTCATCTCCACTTTCATCTATTCTACACTCAGATGCTGTATCCGTTATACACCAGGATGATGGAAAAAATGACCAAACAATGCAGTGCACATTCAGCCCTTACATGGACCGCATGAAGCTGCAGAGGTGCTGATCCAATCAAAGCCAGTGGATTATTTTTCCTGGTAAAATTTCTCCTGCCCTGGGTGGGGTGTTAGACTAGGTCTAACTAGGACCCCAAGGTCCTTTCCAACCCTATTTAATTTAATTAATTAAATTTATATGCTGCCTCTCTCCGAAGACTCTTTAGAAGTTAGATTATTCTATCTTCTAAACCAGAGGTCTTCAAACTTGGCAGCTTTAAGACTTGTGGACTTCAACTCCCAGAATTCTCCAGCCAGCTATGCTCCCAGAACTCTGGGAGTTGAAGTCCATAAGTCTTAAAGCTGCCAAGTTTGAAGACCCCTGTTCTAAACATTTGGATTTTTTTAAATAGAGGAAAATCAATGAAGAGTTTAGCATCTTTCCTCATTTGGGGCCTTGCTTAAGCTGATGGAAATTGGACTACCGTGACCTCTGGTGGCCCACTCACTGCCTGGTCTGGAACTAAAGTTTTCTCTCTCATGACTTTTATTGTTTTGTCAATGTATAAAATACAAAGAAAAATAAAAATAGGAAATTAAGGGAAGGAAAGAGAGGGGGAAAGAAAATAAGAGGTACAAGGGAAGAAAGAAAAAAAGTGTTGAGTTCTTTTTGCCACAGTACAAGATAATAACATTACAGCCTCAACTTTTTACTTTTACACATTAGTATATAACTAGCTATTTCTATAACAACAAATCTATCTAATTGGCAAAACAAAAGTCAAAAGTTTCATTTTTTTCATCATAAGCACAAAATCCAAAAGTGATATCCAAATAAAGAACATAATTAAATATATTTTCCTCTTTGAATAAAACAATTAATTTAACAATTTCTGCTTTATCTTCCTTCCTATGGAAATAAAACGTATTTCTATTTGCACTTAATAATCTTTATAAACTATCACCATTTCTATTAACAAAATTCAGATTCTTTAATCTTAAAGGGGAAAATCCTTTTTTTCCCCATCCATTTTAAAACACTAAACTTTTCTTTAAAACATTTCTAAAATCACAACATTCTAATACATCTTTTTTAGAACTTCCTCTTAACATACATACTTTAAAGTTCACTTTCAGACCAATAAAATTTCAACTAACTCCAATCAATTCCTTAAATTTAGATCACTCCTAAATTACCCTCATAGAATAATTTTTTCTTCTTGTATACATCCTTTTTAAAACTCTAAACTTTTCTTTAAGCTAATACATCTTTTCTTTAACTTTCTTTTAATGTAGATACTTTCAAATACACTTTCAATAATATTTTAAAAACTTTAGGAATTACTTAAGCATTATATATAAAGGAATAATACATTTTCAGATTAAGACTTTCTTTCAATTACAAATACCAAATATCATCCTAATTCCAATTCACTCATTAGGTTTAAGTCGCTCCTTCCAGCTTGTCTTCATGGAACAAAATCTTTTACTTCTCTAGAATGTTTGTCATGTAGTTAACTTTGTTAGTGTCCATGAGGAAAAAGCCCCAAACTTGTCCTTTTAAAAGTTGCAGATTTTCTTGCAATTGACTCCTCTGCATTGTCACCTACTTATGAAATTGCCTGGGTGATTGGATAACTTTCTACACACATATTTGCATCTCTGAAGTAGTTTGAGTAGTTTTTTTCAACATCCTTGGAGCATACCTGATCTATGAACTGATGGATTTTATTTAAAGATTTTTCAAATACCTCTCTAATAATTTGCTCTTCCACCTTCTTAACCCCCTCTTTAGTCAAAGAGTAGCTCTTTTGTAAGTCACTTAAGAATTGCTGGCCAATCAGGAATAATAAAAACCAGAAAGTTTTAGCCACACACAGCAAATCACACCAAGCTACAAATTACTAAAAATAATAAAATAGAACCACAACTTTCTTCCCTTATATTTCTCGATCAACTTTTTTTTAAAAAAGATATTCCACACATCCTTATTTCTTATTTTTTAACAGAAATCCCCAAAATGGTACAGATCTTCAAAAAGGAATAACAGGCTGTGGCTAAAGAGAGCCTCTTTTAGCTTAATAAAGATTAATAGTACTTAAATATGATTAAGAAATGAACTAACTGTCCATTTGAAAAATAAATTCCAAAATGGCTCCTTCTTCAACAACGAACAGATTACAGTCCTGAACCTCCAACTTGCAGCCCTTTGCTGTATTGAGGGATCTTGTGGGATAATTTTAGACTTTCCCTTGCTCAGGAGAGTCATATAAACTAAATGAGTGCCAGTTCCTTTTATTGGTAAGTCCAGTCCAGGGAAAAATCATTCAGGGATCCTTCCCTGAATGTGTTGTCAGCTGGCCATCTTTTCACCAGAAGTCGACTAAAGTTTACTGATGCGCAAAACAGATCTTGACTGGGAGCTGGCATGGGCCACTTGCTTAGAGAAAGCCTGTCCATGGGATGAGGACTTCCAGATGGTCACAAAAGTAGGTCTGTGCAGAGTCATTCTGAGTCAAAGCCATGTAGGCCTGCAATGGATGGAGAGGGCCCTATCTTTCCCCACCTGCATCCTCATTTCCTCGAGGTGCATGCATGGAGGTCCAAAGAGCCGGTGGAAGGTGTGATTCTGCTCTGCCCCTTTGGGGAGCTGTCCTGTGCAAGGATGAGATTAGATTAACAGAGTTGGAAGGGACCTTTTAGGCCATCTAGTCCAACCCCCTGCCCAAGCAGGAAACCCTACACCATTTCTGACAAATGGCAGTCCAATCTCTTCTTGAAAGCCTCCAGTGATGAAGCTCCCACAACCTCCAAAGGCAACTTCTGTTCTATTGGTTGATTGTTCTCACTGTCAGAAAATTTCTCCTTATTTCTAGGTTGAATCTCTCATTGATCAGTTTCCATCCATTATTCCTTGGCTGACCTTCATGTGCTTTGGAGAATTACTTGACCTCTTCCTCTCTGTGGCAGCCCCTCAAATATTGGAAGACTGCTGTCATATCACCCTTTTGTCCTTCTCTTCACTAGACTAGCTATGCCCAGTTCCTGCAACTGTTCATTGTATGTTTTAGTCTCAGTCCCCTAATCATCTTGGTTGCTCTTCTCTGCACATTTTCTAGAACCTCAACATCTTTTTTATAGCATGGTGACCAGGATGAAGAGATGTTTGCTTCCCCTCCAATTTCTTCTTCCTGCCAGGAACAACTTTACACATTTTAATCAGCCCAAAGCAGTCAGATCACAGACAGAAGGGATTCCGTAGCCTTCAGGTTGATGGAGATGGAGAACTCCATCAAGGCCCAGATCAGCCTCAAGGATGAAGCCACCCAGGGTCGCCCTGCCTGCCTAGCTCGACAGAAGGTTGCTCTGATGTCGCACCTGGGCTCTTCCCAGGAATAGCAGTTGCCTGTTTATGAGTCAGCAGAGGCAGGTTTTGCATGGAGCACAGGGGAGGAATGGGAAATCCCTTGGCGGAGTCATTACATTAAATACTCTTGTCTAATAAGTGCTTTTCCCACTTTAGTGTGAATTGAGAGTACATCAAAAATCCCCATAAGAGCTAATTACTCCTGATTTAGCATCGGTACAGGAGGAGGGGTGCCTGCTGGTTAATACCCAAGAAGGGAGAGGCATTACAGATCCCTGCTCTTTAATGCATGTCTGCATGGATTCAAATGGCTTTTCCTTCTGGTCTTCTCTTTTTTTTTTTTTTAAAAAAAAAATCACAATGAGAAACAGATCCCTGCAGTGCAACCTCTTGATGAGTTACATTTTCAGAACAAATGCATGCTTTGCATCTCTCTTGTATTCCTGCATGCAACTCTTTTGATCACAGCCAATGGTGTGAAAGGACCTGCTTTTCTTCAGTTAGTAAATAGAATTTTGTATTCACACCTAATTAAGCCATCTTCTTATATGATGTATGAAAAATACAATAAGTGAGACACGCTGTTATCTTTCCCTGAAGCTAAGCGTGACATATTTTCTCAGAGAAAGAAAGACCATGCAAAGTGAGCACTGATATGTCCTACCAATTGCTGCATAGGAGGACCTGATCTCCACAGAGAACCAGGTCTGGCCAGTTCCCAGGGCTGTCTTAATGCAGGGGCCTGATGGGCACGGGCCCGTGGGCCCCATGAGCATAGGGGCCCCATACTAATCTGTGTGAGTTAACCCTTCAATGCACCTTGTATCATATAAATACAGCAACTGCGTGGCTTACTGAGTATTATTGTGTTTTTCAGCACTGATTTTGTTGGAAGTGCCAATAAAATAAATATATATTTAATTTTATCGACCATTTACATTTTTATCCCTGTGAGTAGTTGTCATAGGGGCCTCAGTACACTGCTTTGCCCAGGGACCATAATCCTGTTAAGATGGCCCTGCCAGTTCCTCCCTTTCCAGCTCCCCGACCTCCTTGCCTCTCCTTACGGACTTCTCCAGTCATTTCTCCCTGGGTCTCTCCTGAGCTCAGCCCCAGACTTCCTTGTACCATGTCTGCCCATCCCCACCCCTTGCTCTCTGCTTTGGTTCTTTCCCCAAAAGCAAGTTTCCCTTCTCACATATTAAAAATTAAGAAAAGCTGGAAACCAGAGCAGAAGGAAATGGATGCTCTCTCTTAAAAGAGGAGGAGAGAGGGAAATTTAGCCCAGTGGGTGGGTTCATTGCACATAGGAGCAATAAGTTGAATTACTGGTATGTCTAATGCATCAGAGAGAGACATTTATTTTCCACATGTGGAAGCAGCTGTCTAACCCCAAGGAACCCAGCAAGGGGATCTTCCTTTGGAGCCCAATAGGGCTATTGTAGTTTCCATTTGCTCTCCCCCCCCCACATTGAAAGGGTTACTAAAGGAGGATGGGGAGATGTTTCCACAAAACTGTCCATCTGCTAGCAGATAGTTAAAAATTTAGTCCGGCTGTTTTGTTTATATGTGAGGGAAAAAAGTTCTTCATCTCTGCATTTACATCGAATTCTAGAACTTTGTGTTAGAAGAGAGGACAACCTCCTACTAGCCATGCTACTCTATGAAGAGTTTCTGACAAAGGATGGGCTACACCTGCACTTCACAAGAACGGGGAAGAATGTATTTGGAAAACAATTGGCTCAGCTTACCTGAAGGGCTTTAGACTAAAATTAATGGGGGAGAGTGACCAATCTTTAGCATCTTTAGGACGAAGAAGAAGAAGAAAGAAAAATGACAAGGAAATGATTGGTTCACTAATGGGAGAAGGTGGCAAGGAGGTAACGGATAGTAAGGAGAAAACAGAACTGCTTAATTCATTCTTTCTGTCTTCATGCAAAAGGAAAAAAAAAATAACGTAACCTACCAAAGCAGCACTGTAAGAGTCAGCAAGTCAAAATAAGCAAGAAAATGGTAAGACAGAACCTATCTACTAATAGATTTATTTATTTTATTTTATTTTATTTTATTTTTTAAATTTTTATACCGCCCCTCTCCTGAAGGACTTGGGGCGGTGAACAGCCAAAATTAAAAACACACAATACAAACATTAAAATACTATAAAACGAAATTAAATTTATCTTTGACTTCCCCAATTTAAAACCCTTTACCCATAAAATTCCCCAATTAAAAGATTTTTAACCCAGCCCGGCTTGCTGAAATAAAAAAGTCTTCAGGGCCCGGCAGAAGGTCCGGAGGTCCGGTATCAGTCGTATCCCTGGGGGTAGCTCATTCCAGAGGGCGGGTGCCCCCACAGAGAAGGCTCTTCCCCGGGGGGTCGCCAGCCGACATTGCCTGACCGACGGCACCCTGAGGAGGCCCTCTCTGTGGGAGCGTATTGGCCGGTGGGAGGTTATCGGTGGCAGAAGGTGGTCTCGTAAATAACCGGGCCCTAAGCCATGATGAGTTCAAATTGCCAGGACCAGATTGATAACATCCTAGAGTTCTGAAGAAGCTGGCAGATGTGATCTCAGAATCAGTGACCCATATCTTTCAAAGATCTGGAGAACCAGGGAATTATCAGAGGACTGGAAAAGAGCTGATATGGTTCCCATTTTCAGAAAAGGAAGAAAAAAAAATGGATCCAGGAAACTACAGAGCAATCAGCCTGACTTCAATACCTGGGAAGATTCTGGAAAAGATAATCAAGCAATGGATCTGCAAACACTAGAAACAAGCAGAACTATTATTAGAAGCCAACATGGGTTTGCCAAAAACAGATCATGCCAGACAAATGTTATTGCCTTCTTTGACAAAGTGACTTAATTAGTAGATAAAGAAAATGCTGTGGAAAAGATTTTTTTATTTTTTTTATTTTTATTTTATTTTGAATTTGTATACCGCCCTTCTCCCTGAGGACTCAGGGCGGTGAACAGCCAAGTAAAAACATCAAGTACAAATATTAAAATACAGTTAAAATATACATATATAAATTTGGCCCCATTAATTAAAAACAATAAACAAAACACTTAAAAACACTTAAAAAATTAGGCCAGCCCGGCTTGCTGGAAAAGGAAGGTTTTAAGAGCACGGCGGAAGGCACCGAGGTCTTGGATTCTCCTTATCTCTGGAGGCAATTGATTCCAGAGGGTAGGTGCCCCCACAGAGAAGGCCCTCCCCCTGGGGGTCACCAGCCTGCACTGTTTGGCTGATGTCACCCCGAGGAGGCCCTCTCTGTGGGAGCGCACGGGTCGATGGGAGATCGTCGGTGGCAGCAGGCGGTCTCGAAGATAACTAGGCCCTATGCCATGGAGCACTTTAAAGGTGATAACCAACACCTTGAAGCGCACCCGGAAGACCACTGGGAGCCAGTGCAGCTCGCGCAGGAGCGGTGTTACATGGGAGCGCCAGGCTGCTCCCGTCACTACCCGCGCTGCTGCATTCTGGACCAGTTGGAGCCTCCGGGTGCTCCTCAAGGGGAGCCCCATGTAGAGAGCGTTGCAGTAGTCAAGGCAAGAGGTGACGAGGGCATGAGTGACTGTGCACAGGGAATCCCGATCAAGAAAGGGCCGCAACTGGCGGATCAGGCGAACCTGACAAAAGGTCCCCCTGGTTACAGCCGTCAGATGTTCCTCCAAGGACAGCTGCCTATCCAGGAGGACTCCCAGATTGCGAGCCCTCTCTGTGGGGGCCAACGACTCGCCCCCAATAGTCAGTGATGGAGTCAACTGACTATATCGGGATGCCGGGAGCCACAGCCACTCAGTCTTGGAAGGGTTGAGCCTGAGCCTGTTCCTCCCCATCCAGATCCGCACAGCCTCCAGGCACTGGGACATCACTTCAAGGGCATCGTTGGGGTGGCCTGGGGTGGAGATGTACAGCTGGGTGTCATCAGCGTACTGATGGTATCTCACCCCAAAGCCACGGATGATCTCGCCCAGCGGCTTCACATAAATGTTGAACAGGAGGGGCGAGAGGACCGACCCCTGAGGCACTCCACATATAAGAGGCCTTGAGGTCGACCTCTGCCCCCCTGCCAACACGAACTGCGACCGGTCGGAGAGAAAGGAGGAGAACCACCGTAATACGGTGCCCCCCATCCCCAACTCTTCCAACCGGTGCAGCATGATACCATGGTCGATGGTATCAAAAGCCGCTGAGAGGTCTAACAGGACCAGAACAGAGGAACAACCCCTGTCCCGAGCCCTCCAGAGATCATCAACCAACGCGACCAATGCCGTTTCCGTGCTGTGTCCAGGCCTGAAACCCGACTGGAACGGATCTAGATAGGATGTTTCCTCCAAGAATTGTGGAAACTGTCGCGCGACCACACTCTCAACAACCTTCGCCAGGAAGCGAAGGTTGGAGACAGGACGATAGTTGGCCAATATTGCCGGATCCAGGGACGGCTTCTTAAGGAGAGGCCTCACCACCGCTTCTTTCAAGGCGGCAGGGAAGTGACCCTCACTCAACGAAGCGTTGATAACACCCTGGAGCCAGCCTCGTGTAACCTCCCGGGAGGCCAGTACCAACCAGGAGGGACACGGGTCCAGTAAACATGTGGCCGCACTAAGTCTCCCCAAAATCCTGTCCACATCATCCGGAGTCACAGGATCAAACTCCTCCCAGGTAACATTCTCAAGACTATTCCTCATCACCCTGCCCTGATCTACCCAGTCAGAGTCCAAATCCCCCCGGATCTGAGCGATTTTGTCATACAGGTACAGAAAAGTATCTTTTTCTGGTTTGGATTTTAAAATAGGCCAAATAACTTGCTGCCAAAGACTCTTATAAAATTCGCAAAACAATAAAATACGAACCACCGTTTCATGATCAGTACCATTACAGGGAGAAAATGCATGAGAGATGGGAATTTTTTTTTTTTAAAAAAAATCTACCGTATAACATGTTTCATGGCAACACATTTCAACACATTTTGAAAAGGCTGCTTGCTCAGATAAGCTATTCAAATATTCAGGGAGCTGAAAAATATATCTGTAGTTGGTTCCAAAAGTACAGATGAACATGATACAAAGAATTTGTATGAATATGGTGCACAATGGAGATAGCAACTTTGTTATGGTTTCCAGAGGCTGTAGATCAGTGTTTCTCAACCTTGGTAGCTTGAAGATGGGTGGACTTCAACTCCCAGAATCCCCTAGCCAGCAGTGCTGGCTGGGGGATTCTGGGAGTTGAAGTCCACCCATCTTCAAGCTTCCAAGGTTGAGAAACACTGCTGTAGATTAAATGTATATGATGTGATTGCATGAAAAGACCAACCTTATCTTGTGTCTACTTGAGAGCGATTGCGCGCCCCGGTCCTCAAGGCTCCTCTCGGATATTAGGTGGCACAGTTATTCAGGACCTGGGCCTCCGGCTGATGCTGTGCAATGCCAGGTCCGTGGTAAATAAGGCCCCCCTCATTTACGATCTTATTCAAGAGGGGGGAGCGGATCTGGCGGGTATTACGGAGACCTGGTTGGGCCCGGAGGGAGGGGTCCCTCTGGTTGAGATGTGCCCACCAGGCTTCAGAGCATTCCATCAGCCGAGGGCCCAGGGGAGGGGCAGGGGGGGTGGCGGTTATTATTAAAGAAGGTGTTGGTCCGAGGGAGACCACTGTGTCACAGATTGCCGGATGTGAGTCCCTCTTTGTGAGATGGAGTCATGAGGTTCAGATGGGCTTGCTGCTTACATACCTGGCTCCCTGCCGCGTGGCAACGGCCCTGCCCGAGCTACTCGACGTTATAGCCACGGTGGCAGTTGATACACCCAGGCTTATGGTCATGGGTGATTTCAACTTGCCGTCCGTTGGTGAAACGTCAGAGATGGCTCGGGAGTTCATGGCTTCCATGACGGCCATGGACCTGACCCAGTTAGTTCATGGCCCCACTCACAGGGGGGGACACACGCTGGACCTGATTTTTGTCTCTGGCAAGTGGTTGAGTGGTCTTATTATAGGGGATATAGTCATGAAACCCTTGTCATGGTCAGATCACTCACTCCTTCATCTGGACTTTCGCACCGCTACACCCAGCCACAGGGAGGCGGACCCAATTAGATGGGTCCGCCCCAGGTGCCTGATGGATCCTGATAGCTTCCAGACAGAGTTTGGGCCAATTCCTGAAGATCTGGCACACAACTCGGCCTGGGTAGCTGCCTGGGATCAGGTGGCTGGTGGGGCCTTGGATCGAGTCGTGCATCTGCGGCCTCTGACCCGGTGTCGATCCCTCACCACTCCTTGGTTCACCAAGGAGCTGAGGGAGATGAAACGCCAGAAAAGATGCCTAGAGAGCGGTTGGAGGGCCAGTCTCGCTGAATCTGACCGAACACTGGTGAGGTCGCATATTAAGACCTACCTAGTGGCGATAAAAGCGGCAAAGTCTAATTACTTTTCCGCTCTTATTGCGTCATCAGAGAATCATCCAGCCACCCTGTTCAGGGTGACCCGCTCCCTACTCCACCCGGGAGTGTGGGAGGACCCCCTGGAAGGCAGGGCCGAGGATTTCGGACAATATCTGTATGACAAAATCGCTCAGATCCGGGGGGATTTGGACTCTGACTGAGTAGATTCGGGCAGGGTGACGAGGAATAGTCTTGAGAACGTTATCTGGGAAGAGTTTGACTCTGTGACCCCTGATGATGTGGACAGGATTCTGGGGAGATTTAGCGCGGCCACATGTTTACTGGACCCGTGTCCCTCCTGGTTAGTACTGACTTCCCGGGAGGTTACACGAGGCTGGCTCCAGGGAATTATCAACGCTTTGTTGAGTGAGGGTTACTTCCCCACGGCCTTGAAAGAGGCGGTGGTGAGGCCTCTCCTCAAAAAGCCTTCCCTGGACCCGGCAGTATTAGCCAACTATCGTCCTGTCTCCAACTTCGCTTCGTGGCGAAGGTTGTTGAGAGTGTGGTCGCATGACAGTTTCCTCAGTACCTGGAGGAAACGTCTTATCTAGATCTGTTCCAGTCGGGTTTCAGGCCTGGGCACAGCACGGAAACGGCATTGGTCGCATTGGTTGATGATCTCTGGAGGGCTCGGGACAGGGGTTGCTCCTCTGTTCTGGCCCTGTTAGACCTCTCAGCGGCTTTTGATACCATCGACCATGGTATCATGCTGCACCGGTTGGAAGAGTTGGGGATGGGGGGCACCGTGTTACGGTGGTTCTCCTCCTTTCTCTTAGACCGGTTGCAGTTTGTGTTGGCAGGGGGGCAGAGGTCGACCTCGAGGCCTCTTACATGTGGAGTGCCTCAGGGGTCGGTCCTCTCGCCCCTCCTGTTCAACATTTATGTGAAGCCGCTGGGTGAGATCATCCGTGGCTTTGGGGTGAAGTACCACCAGTACGCTGATGACACCCAGCTGTACATCTCCACCCCAGGCCACCCCAACGATGCCCTTGAAGTGATGTGTGGATCTGGATGGGGAGAAACAGGCTCAAGCTCAACCCTTCCAAGACTGAGTGGCTGTGGTTCCCGGCATCCTGATATAGTCAGTTGACTCCATCACTGACTATTGGGGGCAAGTTTTTGGCCCCCTCAGAGAGGGCTCGCAATCTGGGAGTCCTCCTGGATACGCAGCTGTCCTTGGAGGAACATCTGATGGCTGTTGCCAGGGGGACTTTTTGTCAGGTTCGCCTGATCCGCCAGTTGCGACCCTTTCTTGATCGGGATTCCCTGTGCATAGTCACTCATGCCCTCGTCACCTCTCGCCTAGACTACTGCAACGCTCTCTACATGGGGCTCCCCTTGAAGGGCACCCGGAGGCTCCAACTGGTCCAGAATGCAGCCGCGCGAGTAGTCATGGGAGCTGCATGGCACTCCCATATAACACCACTCCTGCGTGAGCTGCACTGGCTCCCAGTGGTCTTCCGGGTGCGCTTCAAGGTGTTGGTGATCACCTTTAAAGCGCTCCATGGCATAGGACCTAGTTATCTTCGAGACCGCCTGCTGCTACCGACGGCCTCCCATTGACCTGTGCGCTCCCACAGAGAGGGCCTCCTCGGGGTGCCATCAGCCAAACAATGTAGACTGGTGACCCCCAGGGGGAGGGCCTTCTCTGTGGGGGCACCTACCCTCTGGAATCAGCTGCCCCCAGAGATAAGGAGAATCCAAGACCTCGGTGCCTTCCGCTGTGCCCTTAAAACCTTCTTTTTCCAGCAAGCTGGGTTGGCCTAATTTTTTAAGTGTTTTTAATTGTTTTGTTTATCGTTTTTAATTAATGGGGCCAAATTTATATATATCTTTTTAATTGTATTTTAATATTTGTACTTGATGTTTTTACTTGGCTGTTCACCGCCCTGAGTCCTCAGGGAGAAGGGCAGTATACAAATTCAAAAATAAAATAAAATAAATAAAATAAACCATTACAACCCTTTCTTTGGGTTGGAGGGTGGTATATTTTTTATCCCCCCATGTCCCCACAAATTTATTTATTTATTTAATGAATTTATATGGCTGCTCTTCATACAAGACTAGTGTTATGTATATAGTTTTGGTGGGAGATTTAAACAACAATAGGTCATTTGTGATTGGTCAGCTGCCCGGCTGGCCGGGTATGTAAGGAGGGCTGTTTGCCTGTAACTTGTGCTGAAGTCTCACTTTACATTAAAGAGCTGTTGTCACTACCTTGCTTCTGCCTCCTCAATTGCCCAACTCAACAACTAGCATAGGTTTAGACTACATGTTTATGTCTTTTTGTTTAGTATTTTAAGAGTTTTAAATTGGTTTCAAAGGGTGAAATATGCTGTTGTTTTTATTGTGTACACCACTTAGAGTCACATGCAAGTGAGATGAGTGGCTATATAAATTGAATTTTTTAAAAATTGAATGACTGGGCAGTTGAGTGGTCTCTCCCAAAGGAAGCCCCCTTCCCCATCCATTGGCGAGATCAGAGAGAACCAGGCCACAATTCAGCTCCTTTCCCTGTGATCTCATGTGCCCCTAAAAATATAACTGCATTGGTCCAATTTACCCCCAAAATATTGGAGCTGGGATTTTGAGATCTTCTGCAGATTGTTCTCAGAATTCCTGTCAAAACTATTTCAGACAGATTCCGAAATAAAACATCTGAGTAATTTAGGGAAAAGATAAAAGAGTTCAGATAAGGCCAGTGCTTATTTTTCTTTCCAGGAGAGTTCCATATATGTTATTCCTTAAACTCTGTCAGCGTGTTTTATAAATGAGAAGAGTGGGAGCAATTGGGAGCAAGTCGCTGGTTGAAGTTGGCTGTCAAGTTACTCCTTCCTTTAGCAAGAGGTCTAAGAAATGGCACTAGAAGGTTGATGTGTTTAATGTCTCACCTTTCCTCTTTCAAAATAATGTTCGATCGTGAAAGAATAACTGATGAGTTTTGAGGCAGGGGGGCTGTGGGCAATCCTGTTCCAGAGCTGGAAGAAGACAGGATTTGGCTGTCCTTAACCAGAGCTGAATGCCACCCAAAGGGGACCTTGGGACTGCAGAGGGTCACCCCTCTTCTAAATCCTGGCCCAAGGAGGACACCACAGCTTCTCCTTTCAGTTCCAGTTTTCCTGGAACACCACTGAAGGCTTTTAAGAAGAGACTGGACAGCCACTTGTCTAGGTCCCTTCCAACTCTGTTATTCTTCAGAAAACAAAACCTGCTTCAGCGAATTGTCTATGGTTGAATTGGGGGGGGAGGGTGACCTCAGGATTAAAAGCCTCACTCAAAACAGCTTCTGAAGAGATGTGTCTGGGAGAGCCTAGGAGGTGCCGGACCAGAGAGGCTCCCTCTGTGATGCAGTGTCCGTCCTCTTTCTCACCACGGAGGGTTGGGGTAGGAAGACCTTGAGGAAGAGATGCTTGGAAGATCTTGACCGCCTGAAGGAAAGGCAGGATACACCTTAAGGGACAAAAAGTAACACCTCTGGATCTCTGGAATTCACTCAGCAGGAGCATGAAGCCATTGCGCCAAGGAGCATCTCTCTCTCTCTCTCTCTCTCTCTCTCTCTCTCTCTCTGTGTGTGTGTGAGTGTTTGCTAAATGTAAGTATGAAAGGGACACGTGGACACATAGAGACTAGATTATAGGGTAATTAATTTATAGTGGTAAAATGCATCTAGGGATCCAAAGTTGGCTTCATTCCCCCCACCTCCCGTTCCTGGGCTCAAGGACAGGGAACAAAGCAAGCCCAGATTGCATTTGTCACATAGTTTGTGCTGTGGTCACAGTTTTTGCTCAGGTGCTGCAAAGTTTAAGAGCGACTGAATAGCCTCTTCAGTTCTGAGTGCTTTTTTCACAGAGTTATGCAGGATTTGCCTTTCCTCACAGACATGCTTGGTGGTAGAGAATTGCAATTCTGAACTTCCCCAAGTGCATCTTACCCCAATTGTGAGGGGAAATGCTGCAAGGGCTCTTGGGAAGGTGAGGCAATCCTCCCGGGTGGGGGGGCCCAGCCAAATATTGTCCTCCCCACCCATGTTGTCTATGGAGATTCTCAGTCATCCAGGTCATGATTGTCCCAAAGGTGCTGTCATGCTCCTGTCGGAGTCTGACTCTGAGATGGAAGAGGAACAATTGACAGAGAGCGAGAGAGTGGCTCCGTTGGCTGTGGAGGGAACTGGGGAGGGGCAAAGTCAGGCTGGGCAGAGCAGGGGAGAGTTAGAACAAGGGAGAGGGGGTTCTGATGAAGACCAAAGCCCACCCCTCCTCATCTTAGGGCATGCAGGGAAGAACGGAGAAGAGAGCAACATGGGTTGTGTGCCTTACGAGGGAGGAAAGGACCCCAATCCCTTTCACAAGATACACCTGGAGCTGGAGTTTAAAAGGAGAGGCCAATGGGAGGAGTGGTTGTCGGGAACAAATACCGAGTTCATCTGGTGTTTTCTGAGTTCCTGCCATCCACCCAACTGGTTTGATTTACTGCTGTGCTACTTCACTTCTGGAACTCCTTATCTTGCTGCCCTGCTGGACTAATTACCTTATCTTACCCTGTTGGATTTTTAGTTGGAAGTTTTCTGTTTACAACATTTGGGACTGAAGTATTGCCAGCCAAAGACTATTACAGGTTGGTGGAAGAGCTCTCTCCAGGCCGGAGAGTTGAAAGGGACATTGAGGGCACAGCTGGTGATAATAAAGGGATTCATATTGGTTCTCTGGCTAGGTTGCCTTTGTGTCATGCCCCGGGTCATCACAGCTGCTTTTTCAAGAGGCAAACAAACTGAAGCTTCTTGGATGAGAAGTGAAATGTCTTCAAAGGAAAACCAGAAAGTCTGGTTGGATCTTGAAAAAGCACATTTGAGACTGCCATGTTATTTCCATTTAAAAGCCCAAATGGGAAATGGAAATAATAGGCCATGAGCTAAAGGAGGCAGAGGAGGCAGAGGCACTTAACATGCACAGAGCATTCAGAGAAGGTCGTCCCCTCCACCCACAAAGCCCCCCGGATCCATCTGGAAAGATCACCATGGCTTTTTTTAAATTTTTAAATTTTATTTATTTATTTATTTTTAATTTGATTTCTATGCTGCCCTTCTCCGGAGACTCAGGGCGGCTTACAATGCGCTAAGCAATAGCCATCATACTTTTGTATATTTATACAAAGTCAGCTTATTGCCCCCATAAACTGGGTCCTCAATTTACCTACCTTAGAAAGGATGGAAGGCTGAGTCAACCTTGAGCCTGGGGAGATTCAAACTTGCAGTAATTGCAGGCAGCTGAATGTTAATAACAGGCTATTAGCCAGCTGCGCCACCAGGCCCCATGTTAAACTGATCCTGTTTTAATCCTGGTTTTGGAGGCCTCTCTTAACTGCGGCTCCAGATCATAAACAGCTCTGGCCACCTGAGCTTTGAAACTAGTATGCGTCATAATGGCGTTGTCATAAAATCTTCACTTTTGATTTTTGGGTAGAAAAGAAACAAGAGGGCTCTTGATTCCTTTTGTGCACCCCCCCCCACCTAATGTTGCTTTTTTTCCACCACAGAGAGGATCAATGGCAGCAAAAGATGCCTGGCTAATCTGTGGGGTGGGAGGGAGAGAACTGATCTGGTGGATCACATTATAGAATGGCTGATGAGGGAAGTGATTGCGTGTCCTATAGGCAGCAGATGCAGCAGAAGCCAGCTCTCCACGCTCGCCCTCTGACCCACAGCCAGGGCTGCCTGCAGCTGAGTCACCAGAGTTTGCCAACTCGGCTCTGCCTAGAAACAAACACCCTCCCTCCCAGGCAGGAAGGTGAAGGAGCCATGCAGTGGGGCAAAACGCAGCTCTTGGAGAGTGTTGAGTGTACTCGGGACTCTTGGCCTCCCCAGGAAATGCTTCCAGGGGGGCTGCCTTTCATGAAAGGGCTGCCCCCCCCCCGATTCTTCCTCTGCTGGTCTCATCACTGCTCCTGGCCAGGCAGGAACCTTCCCTGATAAACGTATCTCTATTGCAGAATTGATTGCGTAGTGAAATTGCCAGATAATTACCTCCTCACACAGCCTAACTGGAATTCTTCATATCCAGCAGGAGTTTTAAGACAGGTAGACAAGCAATTATAGATGAATAAATGATCTTGGCCCCCAGTCAGTCTCAGCCTGGTGCAGACAGCTTGGCTTGGCTTATCCTACAGAATTGAGGGGGGCTCAACTCCATCAGCAGAGCAGGACCCTCTCCCAACACTCCCCCCCCCAGGTCAAATGACCTTCTCTCTGCTCCAGACAACCCTCCCAGCTCCAGGCTAGAGTTCCTCCCCACATTCAGACATAGACTTAGACATCCAGACACAAACTCTGGCCAAAAGAGAAGGCTTGATTTGGAGAGGCTGCAGAATTGAACTCTCTTCTGCCCCCTTCTTCATCCCCAGCCTGCAGGGCCTGATCTTGGGTATAATGTCACAGCCAGCTCGGAGATTGGATCAAAGAGTCCTCTGGGGCAGGAATACGTCATTTGGGGAATCCAGAATCAAGCGTCTCTGCCAGGGGGCTGGGAGACCCAAATGGGGAAGGGGACAGGAATGAAAAGAGGGCAGCTGCAGAAGGAGGATCCGTGGTAGGTCAGTTCAGGTAAGTGGTGATCAGTTCAGCCCACCTGGGAGATTTAGAAGGAGGTTTGTCCTGGGCTGGTAGGTCAACAGGGAAGATGGTCCAATGGGCTCCTCCCAAGTCTTGGCTCTGGCAAGAGGCAGGCCAGACAAGATGCCTCTTCTTCCCTTTCTTAGGCACAATCTGTTACATGACTTACGTTGCATCTGCCAGTCTTCCTGCCACTTGGCTAGAACTGATGCTACCAAGCAAGGTTCCCAGAGGTATGGAAGGAATCCCCACATTGCCAGTAGGCTTAGACCTTCCCCCCAACACTTTTGCCCAGTGACCAACAATAAGCATATTGCCAAGGTTAAATTGAAGCACACAAGAGAAACCACAGAGTTGCTTGGCAGTTCCATTTTTGGACTGCAAGAAAGTGGACAGTTTCCATGCCTGGACAGAGGACTTTCAAATGTGATGTTGCTCAACCGTTCAAACCCAGAAGCCTTGCCTGCCTGCAGTTGGAGGCTCATGCAAAAGGACACAAATCCATTTTAGGCGCCTTTCATTCAGAGGAATTGGCTATTGATGGTTTACATCCATGAACACACATCTTCAGATGAACTCAGCCACGTGCTCTTGCTGGACAATAAACGTAGAAATGAATGAATTTTATCCCATAGCCTTTTGGGAAGCAGAGAGGTCAACCTGAAAGAATATCTGTGCTTTGGAGTCTGTTGACAGTGTTTTCCCCGAAAAGAGTCGCTAGTTCATAAATCAAGTTGTTTCTTTTATTGAAAGGCAGGGCAAGAAAGCAAGTTCCAGGGCTTAACCTGCTTCTGATAACGAAGCATGTCCTTTGCGGTGAAGGCCCATATATCTTTTGGATCCATTGATTTTTTCCCCCTCTCTTCCTGCACCAAACCTTTTCAGTCTCTCAGAATGAAAAATGTGTTTAGTATGTTATCTTGTCAGTCCCCGTTTGCTGAAGGCATCATGCTATGTTTTATGAAGGTGACGGTATGTCCAGTTCAATCCAAGAGAGAGTTTGGTCTAATGGTCAAGGAATCAGGCTGGAAACTAGCAGGGAGCCAGGGAGGAAGAAAGACCAAGAATTAGATAAGAAGTGCCCACTCAAAGAGAACAGACCAGGATTCAAAGGTCAAGGGCAGGGGTGAAATGCTCCCGGTTTGGACCTGCTCGGGCGAGTAGGTAACGATGGTGGCGGGCAGTTTGGAGAACTGGTAGCAAAAATCCCTGCCCCTGCCCCCCATGCCCAGCTGAGCCGCGCGATAATCAGAGCCTTTTTTTCCCTTTTAAATGGCTCTGACCGAGCCAAGCTCTGACGATCCTAGCTGAGTTGCCTGCTAATCAGGCAACTCGATCTCAGCTGAGTTGCTTGCTAATTGGTAGCAAAAATCCCTCCCCTTCCCCCCTTCAGCGTGCTTACCTTAGCTGCTGGTCGCAACGCCTTGCTTTAATCCCTGCAATCCATTGCATCAGCAAGCAACTGAATCTCCCTGCCTGCAATCAAGCAGTTGTGGACTTCAGCTCCCAGAATTCCTCAGCCAGCACAGCAAAGCTGGCTGAGGAATTCTGGGAGTTGAAGTCTACAAGTCTTAAAGTTGCTAAGGTTGGAGACCCCTGTTCTATTGGGTAAGTTTTTTTCCCCTTTGGGAGCTTTAAAAAAATAGTTAATTGGGTTTTTTTTTAGTTGTTCTTTTTTTAGACCTAGCCTTTTAAAGTTTAGGAAGTTTTAAATTTAGCTGCTTTTATATAAAAATAAAAATAAATTAAAATAAAATAATATTTGTGCAGCTTTCTGAGACTTAGTGTGTTTCTGTAGTGTTTCACTCTAACTACACAAACACACAAAATCTCACAAAGCTGTATGTGGAATTTTGTGTGTGTAAAGTGTAAAAGTTTTTTTGGGGGGGCTTTTTGTGGTTGTGTGAGGTTCCTGCTTGTTGCAGGGGCCATTTTGGGTCTAGCACAGCTGCTTTTATATTGTGGGTGAGCCAGTTGTGTTGTGTTGTGTTTTGTAGGTTAAAAAAGGGCAAAGAAGTGACATTGATTTGGCCACGCCCACCTGACCAACAAGCCACACCCTCCCAGTTACCTTACCACCAAGCCCCGCCCACTAATTAAGCCATGCCCACAGAACCGGTAGCAAAAATTTTTAGATTTCACCCCTGGTCAAGGGGGTCTAGGACCTTGGCCGATTCTGTGCGGCCAACTCACTGCTGCCAGCTCGCTACCATCTATTTGCCTGTGCCAACCTGCCACTGCCAATTCACTACAGGGACAACTTGCCATAGGGCAACTCCACAGGTGGCCTGAGGGAGAGCTGTGCGGACGACTGAGTCCGTGGGCAGAGCGTAGAGAATGTCAGGACAGGCAGCGGGGAGGGTGGCAGCAGGGGTCTTCCTATTTTCACATATCCCACCACCATCACCATCAGGCCAGGGTTGGAGCTGCCACCACCAACACTGCCGCCTGCCCTGATGCACTCTGCTCTGTGCTCTGCCCACCTACTCGCCCACCCAGCTCTCCCTCAGGCCACCCATGGTGAGTTATCCCCACAGTGAGTTGGCTGTGTGGAATTGTCCTGAAGTGAGTCGGCTGCAGTGAGGTGTTCCATTCTGAGGTCATGTCATGGCACAGCCATGTAATCCTGGCAGAGCTGAGGTCTTAACGTTGTTCTCAGTGCTTCCTCCCAGGGAGGGAGGCCAAGAAATGAGACACACTAGATTAACCAGGTGCACAGCTGAGGCACCTCCCTCTCCTGCCTGTCCTCTTCTTGGCCAGTTGGTTGACCATCCAAAGCTCAGCCACTGTTCTTGTACCTCTCAAGCACTGCTAATTTACATCACACAGACTGTACTTAAAACCAAAGACCATGTCTCGGTAACAACAGCCAGCCAATCAAATAGTCTGAAATCAGACCATGACTCAGAAGTAGATGAACAAGCAACATCCATACTAATTTGAAATCACATAAAATGGCATTTGAAGACCAGTGTTCTGACAGACGAGCACAATTCAAAGCACACTGACGATGTCTCCTTGAATGGTGATGAAACGTTTGCAACCAAGTTGCCAAGCTCAGAGCTCAAACCAACAACAAGAACTAAATAGAATCTCCCTCCTCTGGGGCACCACATGCACTTTACCCTTCTGGCTTCTTACTTTGCTTTCTTTCTAGCAGGATCCAGGCAGACAGAGACACGGGGCATGATTGCACAAAGTTGCTTCTCTCTGAAGTGCCAGATTTCTTGTTTCAGGTCGCCTGGTTGGCAGCCTTGCCAAGGAGTTGGCCCTTCTCGGTAGGCTCCTGTAATGAAAGCATCACCTTGATGGCCTCCCATTAGGCTTCTCCATGGGGAGGGAAGAGGGAGCCTTCCCTGGATTGCTGTTTCTCAAACTTGCCTCCTCAGCATGTTCCTGGTCTTGGCCACACAAGGCTGTCTGGGAGGACTTCTGTCTGCAGAGGTCATTATCAGGGCCATCATCATTCATGGTGATTGATGGGGCGGGGGTTGAGTTCGCTCCCCCTGGTGCTTCAGGCACAGAAAGATCTTCACAGTTTTCAAGGACCATCTCAGTCACGGTTGCCAGGATGCCCCCAACACAAAATGCAAGAATCAAAGCCAGGCATCTCAAGGAAACACGTTCCTCCAAAAGAGACTTCCCTGTCAGCTCAAGGAAGCAAGCAAAGGCCAGCCAAGCTCAGCCCAGGAAAATATAGATCCCAGGACCCAGGAAACAGTGGTCCTTTGCTTTAGGCCCAGGATTGGCCAGAAGCTCAAGAAAGGGCTCTGATCCACAACTCAGGGAGGACTCTGGAAAGCCTTGGGAGAGAGCCTTGCCTGGATTGCGGTTCCTTCTTGGCCTGCCTTCTGCCAAAGCTCCTGTCCTGCTGATCCTGAACCCCCACATGGAGGGTGGCAGCTACGGTGGACTTTGTAAATGAGGGTGGCCTGAGCGGGGGAAGGCTCTGATTGGCCCTTTCTCTAAGTTGCCCCTGTTTCAAGCGATGTCCCCAGCCATCAAGAACAATTGTCCCAGTTATGCAAAATCAAAACAAAGCATTTATTTACACCCCCAGATCAATAAAACCCAGTACGGCTTTTAAGATACAGGAAAACCCCCACCAAGCCCGAAATAATTAATAATGAAAAGAGGTCGAAAACTGGCTTCTGCAAATCACAGCTATTTAATAGTTGTCCAAATTGGGTCTTGCAGAAGGACCATCGTAATCTCTTTTTTAAAAAAATAATCTTTATTTACATTTATCAATAAAAAAGAAGACAACACACCATATAAATGACAAGCAGAACAATAACACAAATAACATATATGCCTATAAGTAGTACCTTAATAACTTAATATTCGGTACAGTATATCTATAATACATCCTGAGGGAGATAGAACAACCTAATTTACATTTATAAATCACTTAGGTCTATCCGACCTCACTTTACCTGTATAATATAATTTTTTCAATAAATACAACTCCTAATCTGGTTTGGGTTTTATTTTTCTCTTTGATAGCCAAGTATATAGTTTTTCCCAAGATAAACATATTTGTGTTTGGTCTCTATCTTTCAGTTTTTTTGTCAATTTATCTGCTTCCGCACAATCCAAAATCTTCTTTATAATTGCTTCCTCTGATGGGGTATTTTTATTTTTCCAGAATTGAGCATATGTTTTTTTTTTAAAGTTTTACAAAGAAAATCCCCCCCCAATTTTTCCCCCACCCTTTTTCCCTCAACACCACCCCCACCCCCTTCCCATCCCAGCCTCCCCCCCAGACTTCCCAGAGCAAAATACAGGATATTTCAATCAACAATCATAAGCTAAATTAACCTAACTGTTCTTAAACTACCAAATCCCCCCAAAACCTATAGCTAGAATTTAACATTCATTCATAAGCTATTTGATATTTTCTTGTCTGATACTTATTTTGAATATAATCAATCCATCTTCTCCATTCCGATACGTATCTTTCTTGTGTATAGTCCTTCAAATACGCTGAAATTTTCGCCATTTCCACTAAATTCATTTCCGCTAAAGTTTGTGGGGGCAATAAGCTGACTTTGTATAAAATATACAAAAGAATGAAGGCTATTGCTTAACGCATTGTAAGCCGCCCTGAGTCTCCGGAGAAGGGCGGCATATAAATCAAATAAAAAAAAAAATCGCTACTTTCAATGTCCATTCTTCAATAGTAGGCAAAGAGTCCTTCTTCCAGTATTGCGCTACCAACAGCCTAGCTGCTGATATTAAGTTCAAAATCAGTTTAGTCTCTAATGCTGTACAATCCGTCGTTATACCCAATAAAAACAATTGAGGAGTAAATTTCAACCTTTTTTTCAGAATGTTCTGCATCACCCACCAAATTTTTATCCAAAATGCCTTGATTTTCTTACAAGAGAATTGAGCATATGTTAATCTCGCTGCTGTGATAATGTGTAGCACAAGGTATCATGAATCTTTTTTAATATTTTCCAGTTTGGAGCTGAGCAAGCATGTCTCTGGTCGCCATTCAATCTCTTGATCTAAAATCTCGTTAAGCCACTTTTTTATTTTTCCCCAAAATTTTACCATTGTAATTTCTTGATCCTCAAGAATGAGGAAGATGAGATGATCCAAAGACTCAGCCCAGAGGACTGTTTCAACCCAAATCCAAGACAGCAAAACCTCAATCGGAGAATAGAATAGAATAGAATAGAATAGAATAGAATAGAATAGAATAGAATAGAATAGAATAGAATAGAATAGAATAGAATTCTTTATTGGCCAAGTGTGATTGGACACACAAGGAATTTGTCTTTGGTGTATACGCTCTCAGTGTACATAAAAGAATAGAATAGAGTAGAGTAGAGTAGAGTAGAGTAGAATAGAATAGAATAGAATAGAATAGAATAGAATAGAATAGAATAGAATAGAATAGAATAGAATAGAATTCTTTATTGGCCAAGTGTGATTGGACACACAAGGAATTTGTCTTGGTGCATACGCTCTCGGTGTACATAAAAGAAAAGATACATTCGTCAAGAATCATAAGGTACAACACATAATGATAGTCATAGGGAAACAGTCAATATAAGTCTTAAGGATACTAGCAACAAGATTACAGTCATACAGTCATCAGTGGGAGGAGATGGGTGATGGGAACAATGAGAAGATTAATAGTAATGTAGACTTAGTAACTAGTTTGACAGTGTTGAGGGAATTATTTGTTTAGCAGAGTGATGGCGCTCGGGGAAAAAACTGTTCTTGTGTCTAGTTGTTCTGGAAACAAACGAGGACTTTGGAAGGCTTTGGAAGGGGAGCCAGAGATCCCCAAAGGTGCCTTGGACTGCGCAGCTGTCAGACTGGCCACGGCTTCTCCCTAGGAAAGAACGACCTGGGACTCCATAGGTGTTAGAGAAAAGGTACAGTTGGGGCATCCTTCTAAACACAAAGTTATACAGCAAAAAGCCCAGAGCCAAGTTCAGGACAAAGTTCTCTTCTCAAGGAACTTGTGGCTTGCTCACCTTTTGAACGCAAAGGTTCATTGCACACACACACACACACACACACACACACACACACAAACACACACACAAACACACACACACACACACCTTGCTGGTTTCTTCAGGCAGGCAGATGGGGAAAGTTAGCCGACTATAGAATAGATCGCTCTTCTGGTCTCTTTCTTCCCTTAGGTTCCCAAAGAGCTTTCTGCTATTATCTCCACAAGTTACCTCCCCCCTTTCACCTGGAACTCTCTGCCACTAGAACTGGGAGATGCTCCTGTCTTGGCTTTGCCCAAAGAAAGGGCCGCTTCTAGTGGAGGGTGATGTGTGGTGGGAACCAAGAGAGCAATAGTACTAAGAGTAGCACTTATATTTATATGCCACTTAACAGTGTTTTGCAGCCCTCTCTAAGTGGTTTACAGAGTCAGCCTCTTGCCCCCAACAATCTGGGTCCTCATTTTACCCACCTCGAAAGGATGGAAGTCCTGAGTCAACCTTGAGCCGGTTGGGATCAAACTCCTGGAGTGAACAGTGAGTTAGCCTGCAACACTGCATTCTAACCTCTGTGCCACCACAGCAGCTGTATCTCTGGTGAGGCATTTTCCCTCCATGTTATGTGCTTTTGAACGGGTGAGGCCAGAGGCAGCTGCCACTCCTAAGCCTTGAGAGGCAACCATGGTTTTCAGGGAGACAGGAACCCTAAAAGGGAGGCAGGACTGAAGCCGAGAGAGAAGATCCTGCCGGTGCCCAGCATCGTTGGCACAGCCCTATGGGTCTTGCCCAGCTCACCACAGTGGCTCCTGCTGCCACGCAAGTTCTCCAGGGGTGGCCCAAGAAAGGACCACCTTTCTGAACATGGTTTCTGCCATCTGTTCTCACCCACATCCCCCTTGCTAAGGAGAAGCACAGCTGAAACCTATTTCCAGTTGCCAGGTGCATAGAGTCTCCCTCTCCCTTTCCCTCCCTCCCTCCCTCCCTCCCTCCCTCTCTCTCTGTCTGTGTAGAGATGAGCCCTATCCTCGAATCCCTCCCCTTCCATTTCCCCACTGGCCTTCCCACCCCACTTTTACATTGACCTCCCTTATGAGTCAACAAACTCTTTCCTTCCTCTGCTCTTCCTCCACTGGGAGAAGAGTTCAGGGGCAGCCCTGAGCAAAGCTAAGATCTCAACTCTGGGTCGACAGGTCCTCTGGAGACGGGGAGGGACAAGGGCCAGCTCTGCTGTGTCTCTGACCTCTTGTTCATGTTAAGGTAATGTTGGTAGAAAGCGGGCTGGAAGGAACCACATCTGCCATCTGTGCCCAAGGTCTGAGGGACCTCTGTGCTGTGGGACCCTGCAGCTGCCCTGCTTAAAGGAAAGAACTGCATGGAAAGAGCGCAACTAGGGAAAGGTGGCACTATGGGGCCCCTCGGCTGTGCGCCAGTCTGTCAGAAGTTAGGAAGGGGAGGTCAGTGGCCACCAGGCTGGCTTCCATCCCCCATGAAGGCACAGCCCAGATGGAGTTTGGGTCCCCTCTGTCTTTTGGGACTTACTCAGGCAGGCTATTTCCTTTATTACTTTTAATATATCCCTACTATACTCTTTCATTCTAGAAGCTACTCTGGAAATGGGGCCCCTGCTTCTAAATCAAATATAAAATAAAATGTTAATAAAATGTTTGGGGATTTTTTATTTTTTGCTTGTTGCAGAGGTCTAAAAAGAGCAAATGGCACCCCTAGGCTCAGGTCCCCAGTCCCAACTAGTTTGGCAATCTCACAACAACAGAGCCAACATGGACCCCATTCCTTGTCTGTAGCACCAGACTCTCTTTCAAGACTTGGCTGAGCCCTCCTGGCCCTTAAGTGGCTCCCTTTCCTTTTTGCTGCCAGGGCAACATGGCAACTACGTTCAGCGGCCCAAATATACCAGCTGCTCATTCTCACCGTGGCAGCTTCCCCTTCCCCTTTCTCTTTCTTCTCCCTCCTTCCTCCTCTTCCTCTCCCTCCTCCTCCTCTCTTCCTCCTTCTCCTCCATGGGCTGCCCAGCAGTTAAGAAGGACAAAGGGAATAAACATAAGACCAGGAGACTTGTTGGTTGGCAAAGCTTCCTGGAGGAGGAGGAGGAGGAGGCCAAGGCCACAATCAGGAGGGAGAGAAGAAGATCCAAAAGGAAAGGGCTCTTTCTCCTGCCATGAGAGGAAAGGAGCCAAAGCAGCTGAAAGCCTCCTGGCTCCTTGCAAACTTGGCTGCTCTTTTGCATTGGGGCAAATCCAGTTGGGTCAGTGTGGGTGCCTCTGTGCCTCCCTCACTGAATGGTGGATCAGAAGCATGGCCTGAGCACCAATCTGCTTTCATGCCAGGCAGATTGAGGCCAAGGCCTTGTGTCCCTTGGCCCGTGCCAAGCGCTTGTTCCCCGAGGCCTGGGGCATTTCTGCTCAGTCCTGAACTCCCCTCCGAGAATCTGGAAGGCTCCAGCTGTGAAGCCTCATGTGAGGAGAGCCTGCTCTTGGGATGTGGCCAGGTCCTTTGTAACAGTGTCTTATGAGGCACCTGGATAAGGATCACTGACTCTGGGATTTTTCAAAGAACAATTGCAGTTCGATATCATCTGTGTTGGATGTGATCAGTTTTTAGTTACTCATTTCAAGAGGACTGATTAACATGGTTACATCCCATGCTGGACTTATTAGCATTGCTTTTATTGGATTTCTGAAAATTGGGCTATTGCAACTTGCTCTACATTCACCGGCCTCAGCATCGGCAGTTGTGAGCACCCCAAAGTTGTCCATGCCAGATTGTACTTCAGCTGCTGTGTTATTTCCGAGTACAGTGCAAGATGCCGGCTTTTCAATTTCATTTTTCATTTCTTGTCATGGCTTAGGACCTGGAGATCTTTGCAGCTGCCTTCTCAGAGGGGTCTCTGTCCATCCTGTGAGGTCCAGGAGAAAAGGCTTGCTGGGAAGGGCATCTGCAAGGAGCCCAAAGTCAAGTCTTCTCAGCTGTGGCCTCTTCTGGGGAATAGCTTGTTCAGCCTCCCTGTTGAGCCACTGAAGAGCGATAAAGAGAGAAGAGGCAATGAAAGCAACATGACTCAAACTCATCATGGTGTAGACCAACATCTGTTTTCGTGAGCCAAATAGCTGAGCAACTGATCTTTGAGAGAACATCTGGGACACTGAGCGGCTGGTGCTCTTCCGAGATGGTGTGTTTAAGTCCATTTTTCTTAATTTTTTTTTAACCATTGAAAGTTGCCCAGAACCTGCAGTGTAGATATTTTAGTAAATAAATTTGCCAGGGATGCTTTAATTATAAACTACCATGCATGTTTTAAATGTTACAGCGTAGATATTTTGTTAACTGGTGAGAGCTGAATGGCAGCATCGTGTAAATGAAACAAATGACAAAATAATTTCTTTCTTCCTAACGTGGGATGAAAAATAAGGCAGAAAGGATTGTGTTCCAAGTTATTCCAGAAGAACTCTCAAATCATTTGCATTTTGCTCTATATCAAAAACTCAAAATATTTTGTGGAAAGGATGTTTATCCACTTGTTTCTCCCCAACTTTGCAAATGGCACAGCAGGTGGAAGACTGACACAGAGACCCTTAAAACATTGTGCAGGAGACAGGGGAAAAATGATTACCAAAGCATATAACTACTTTTTAAGATTTAAAATGGAGGAAGAAGTAGTTAAAGAGACTATGAAAATTTGGGCTAAAAGTTTTCGATACAGTATTGAATTGGAACATTGGGAAAAATTATGGGAGAAAAATCATAAATTAACATTGTCAGCAGCCTACAAAGAAAACCAATACAAAATGTTTTATCATTGGCATTTACCCCTGGCAAGATTGGCCAAAATGTTTCCGAATAGATCACTGTTGGAGATGTAACCATAAACAAGGAACTTTTTATCACATGTCGTGGACCTGCCCCAAAGCCAGGAAATATTGGCTCAAAGTAAAGAAATGGCTGGAAGAAATTACAAAACAAAAATTTGAATTGAAAGCTGAATTATTTCTACTGGGTATATTTAGAGGAAATATATGTAAAAAATTTCAATATATAATACTTCATATAATTACCGCAGCTAGAATTGTTCTTGTTCCCTCTGACGTAATGATAATAAGAAAGGTATTTGCATGTGCAGAGATGGATAAGTTAACTATGGAATTAAAGGATAGAGAAGAAACGGAATATTATAAAACTTGGAATATATGGTATAATTGTTTAGAAGATAGACGTAAAGCTGCTTTATAAGGAATATGTAATATATGTATATTAAAATGAGAAAATATTGTATATACTTATAATTATTAGTATAATTTAAAAGTAGATAACTATAATACATAGAATAGTAATCTATAGAATTAGAAATTATGTTAATATAAGTGATATCGATACTTAAATGCTGTAATGAGTGAAAATGTGATTTGGAAAGTTGAAACATGTTTAATAAAAAAATATTTTTTTAAAAAAAGGACATTGTGCCTCCCTTAAGTGGCCATTTTTCCTAAAACCTTGGGAAATTTCTCCATCACATTCAGAAGGGACAGGACCACCTTGCTTTCCACATTTTGAGAATAGAATAGAATAGAATAGAATAGAATAGAATAGAATAGAATAGAATAGAATAGAATAGAATCTGGAAGGGACCTTGGAGGTCTTCTAGACTAGCCCTCTTCTCAAGCAGAAGAACCTATGTTATTTCAGATAAGTGGTTGTCTAGTCTCTTCTTAAAAACCTCCAGTGATAGAGAGCCCATGATTTCTGAAGGCAAGCTGTTCCACTGGTTAATTGATTTTCATTGAATGCCTGCTGAGGATCATAAGATATTTTTTTCTGCAGAAATACAAGGTTGTTTCCATCTATCCATCCATCCATCCATCCATCCATCCATCCATCCATCCATCCATCCATCCAGTTGTTCAGATTGTTTGAGCTTCAGACAATTCCTGACTGGCAGCACATTTGATACAGCCCATCTTCTTTGTTGGGAGAAGCTAGAAACTGGGGCAGCATGAAGTGTCTTCCTTGAATCCTTGAAACATGGAGCCACAAGGCAGAGACTGCAGACTCGCTCTTTCGGTAATGAGTGCGAGGTAGGACAGGCAATGAGGGGGTAGGGAGCAATGGTGACCCACCTTATTGACAAATGTGCTTGTTGCTGAAGATGTTTGTCTGCAGCATTCTGCAATCTTCAATTTATGGGCTGAGGAGAAGAAGCACAGAAAAAGAGTAAATTGTTAGGAAGATCCTCATTCCTTCCTTTCTTTATGGATCTTTTTCAGTTTTGCTCCTGCCTCTGAGGAGGCTTAATCCATCTCAGTGATTCTTCAGGTTTGGATCATGTTCGGATCAGCCACCCTCTGACTGTAGCAGACTGAAGGAAAGGGCTCCTTTTGCCAAGGATTGCCCTCCTTCTCCAAGCCAGGGCTGCTGTTGGAGCCATTGTGCTCTCCTCTGTCGGTCTCTTGGAGCCTGTTCTTCCAAGATCTCACAGGCACTGATGCAAGAGAAGCCGATTAGTCCAGTGACATGCCCGGTGATCCATTTCCTTGCGCTCACCCAGCTGTGCAGACTAGGTTCTTTCAGCCATGAACTGACCTTTCCTTTCTCACAGAAGGTCTGCCATAAAATTGGAACTGTGCTCACAGACTATGAAATAGCCGCCCAGCCTGACACCAAAGACATATGATGTCCCATAACTGGTGACCTGAGTGCACCTTCACTTATCAGCAAGCGAAATGATGGCTTCCACATAAAACGTCTGTACTTCTTGCATAACTCCCCCCTCTCTCTCTTCTCCCCCCTCTCCCTCCCTCCCTCCCTCCCTCCCTCCCTCCTGTGTGTATGTGTAAACAGAGAAGGGCGTAGCAGTTTTGAGGGTTGCAATGGAGGCAGGTTGGCTCCTTCCTTATGTTTTTTCAGGAGAGTCTAACCTATGGAGTTTAGAAGAAACGTAGCAGAAGAGGAATTTTCTGCTCAAGCAGGAGAAGCAACACCTCTACCTTGTCCTCCAAAGATCTGAAGGGAAACACTAAACTTGTGGTGAGGAGGGTTCACCTCCATTGAAGCCACCTACAGTAGCCTCATGGCAAGATGGATGATAAATAAATATAATCAATCAATCAATCAAATAAAGTCAAAGTGGAACACAAGGGCTAAGCTAAGTAGAGAGAGAACTCCAGCCACAGGATCAATCCGGGGTTCGGCCCTCACACCTGTTGCACAGTGGTGGCCAACCAGGAATGGAAGAGGGGCCTTTGGCCCCTGTCCAGCCCCCTCTGACTTCTGCCTCTGGCAAGTGATCAAGCTGGCCTTCAGAGCCACAGAGTCTCACTGCCAAATGTGACCCGGATGATTGTGGGCCTCCAGAGTGTGTGCAAAGGTGTGTGAGGGGTGTGTGCTCTGTTCGAGGGGGCTTTACATACCCAAACAAAAAGAAAGCCCCTTTGTTTGGGTACATAAAGCCCGTCACAAACTCCATGCTCCCGGATTGTTTGATGCCGAGCTGCTGTGGAGGTTCCCTGCTGGGATCTCTACGGGGCCTGTCAGGTGTGAGTGGATTCACTTTAGAGCACTTGTTAAATCCAATCCAAAGTTGGGGGTTAGAGCTGGCTCCTGTCCAGGCTCCCTGGAAGTGGCTCCTTTGCCCTTGGCTGTGCTCTGCTCTTTTTCTGACTGCTTCCTTTATTGGGGCTGTTTCACGACAGGATTCTGAGGACGGGTGATGACAGCTTTGGGGACAGTTGCTCCCCAGGGTCTGTTGGTCTTTGTGTGTGTGTGTGGGTGTGTGTGGGGGTGTCAGCTTGTTCCACAATGCTTTGAGAGTGTGGCTGAGAGTGAAGTGCTCCACCAGCTGCCCCTTAGCGGGAAAAGCTCAGGGGCTGCAAGAAAGAAAAATGAGATGGGACAGAATGTGGGCTGGCTGATCTCCAAAGTCCCTTCCGACTTTTCCCTTCTGCCACTGAGCATTTTCCTGGAGGACCTCAATTCAAAGGTGCTCTCAGATATTTTTTTTTCCCTGAAGGGTTCTGGTGGATCTAGGACATTTTTCCTTCTGAGACCGCTTGGACTATACCTGGAGATGGAGGACAGGGAGCCATTTGGCTATGGTGATTCTCCTACCAGCCCTGCCTGCCTCTCCTCCCGCCCAAAGAGAAACAACGGTTGCATAACCAAGAAGAAGCCCTTCCTGTTCCTTCAAAGACTTCCCTGAACAGCACTTGCTGGCCTCCCTGGGAAGGACTAGAATGTGTGGGGGGACGGGTGGGGGGGATGGACTTGGGAGGCTCAAACAAAGGCAGGTTGGGGTCTCCTGCTGGTTATGGGGCTCAGAAGCTCCAGAGTCATTCCTCAGCTCTGCTCTCTGCCTATGGGGAGGAGATGACCAAACCAGCTGGCCTCCAAACAGTTCCTGGGGAGCCTGTGGGATAACCAGATTCACCCAGCATTCTTCATCTTCCAAATCTGGGCTAACAACCCAGAATTACAACCCAGCTCTCAGAACATGCCATCTACCCCACCACTCACCACCATTGCAACCTTTCCTGTCCTAAAACTTGGCTTCCTTTTTGTCCTCAGCTGATTACCGTGAACCTCCACCCTCCAATCTTCTTCTGGTTTTAAAGCAGTGCTTGCTCCTTCAAGTGAGAACAACTGGTGGGAGTCTGAGAAGGACCTACCCACGAGCCGAGTGGCAGTTGGGGACCCATGGGGAACAACAGGTTGAGTCCCTCAACCATTGGACCCTCCTGCTGTGCCGGAAGTTCTCCTCTTCTGAATTTCCTGGAGGGCAAAGGAGCAGGGCTTTAAATCCATGGCATTCTTTCACCACTCAGTGTCCAAACAAATCACTCAATGGGAATCTGCTGTGGGGGCACAGAGTCTCTCTTGTTTCACGGGCAGCCCCTGAATCCACACCAGGCTTGAATAGGAGAGGGGCAAACTTAAGAAGAAATTTCCTGCTAATGAGAACAATTGATGAGCGTAACAGCTTACCTCTGGGTGCTCCAACACTGAAGGTTTCCATGAGAAGACTGGACAGCCATTTGTCTGACACGTTATAAGGTTGGGCTAGAAGACCTCCAAAGTCCCATCCATTATTCTATGCTCTATATTCTAACCCCTTGCCCATCTCTGATGGGTTGTGATTGGTAGATGGTTCGTTGCTGGGCCATGAGACTGCGAAGAGAGGGGGAAGTGAAAACAAGTCTGGGGGGGGCAGAGGGGGGTGCCTTGGCTACAGATGCCCCAGAGCCTTCACCAGGACAGGGACAGAAGGGGGGTGGATCAGCCAAGTTTGCCCTGGAAGCTGTTTGATGAGTTACAGATTGGTGGAGAGTGCCTCCCCCACCGCACGACTGTTCGAAAAGGCCCATGGAAAAAGCCACAGTGGCAAAAGTTTCCCTTTTATTCAGAATGTAGCCCCCCAAAATCCAAAGTAAAGGGGCCTTCAAGATCCCCCAATTTGGGGACCAACAGAGTTTCTTTTCTTTCTTTTTTTTAATTGAAAAGTTTTAAAATGTTTTACAAACAAATTCCCCCCCTTCCCCCAACCCTTCCCCTCTCCACTCCCCCCCCCCCGACTTCCCAGAGCAAAATACAGGGTATTGCATTTAACAAACATAATCTAACATAAACAAACTAACTATAAGCTCTTAACTTCTCCTTACTCTTTAACTCCGCCATAGGTACTAAAATATCAAAGTAAAAAGAAAAATCATCTAAATATTTCATTCATAAGCTATTTGCAACTTTTTAGTCCCGTATTTGTTTTGTATATAGTCAATCCATCTTCTCCATTCCAATATGTATCTTTCATTCGAACGGTCCTTCAAATATGCAGAGATTTTAGCCATCTCCGCCAAATTAGCTACTTTTAATGTCCATTCTTCAATGGTGGGTACGTCTTCCTTCTTCCAATATTGCGCCACCAAAAGTCTGGCTGCGGTTATTAAGTTCAAAATCAAATTAGTCTCTATAACTGTACATCCTTCAATTATACCCAATAAAAACAACTGTGGAGTAAATTTTATCTTCCTTTTAAGGGACCGGCAGAGTTTCTTCATTGCCAAAGGAAAGTCTTGGTTCAGGAAGCCTCCGGCCCTTCTCAGCCCCAGCGAAGGGAGCGGAGGAAAACGACAGCAATAGCTACAACAACAACAATAATGATATCGATCAACTCCAGCATAGTCCGCTTTGGCTGACAGCTGGTTTCTATTGGGCTGAGGAGCAAAGGCATTTGGGGGGTGGGAAGAGGGGAGAGGTGAGAAGGCGGTAATGAGGAGGATGAAGACAAATGATGAAAGCCCCGAAATGCGGAGGGTGGAACTGAACCAGGAGGACCCGCTGTGGGAGAGACCGGGGAAAGCTTTGAAGCTGCTCTCCACAGGTGCCCCTTTAAGCCTTACGCCCTGCTGCTGCGGGGTGGAGGAAGCAAAGATGGGGAGGGGAAGAGGGGGCTGCTTTCCTTCTGAAGAGTTTATGAGCTCAAAGTCTGACCTGCCCTTCTGCCAATTATCCCTGCAATAGCCCCCTTGCTCCCTGTGGGCCTGCTTGCCCCAGGCAGCGAGGGCCAGATCACTCTTACTCTTACTGATGCCAGGTCAAGGCGGGGGAGGGGTTAGGAGCTCGCCTGGAAGACAATCCCAGCTCCAGGAAGCCTGCAAGGCTGCCTCTGCCAGACCCTCCGAGCAAGGAGCTCTCTGAGTATCCAAGGGCATTGGGCTGAGCTGAACTGCACCCGACATGGCTGGCCCCCAGACAGAGAGTGAGTCTAGAGCCAGCATCTGTCCATCTTCTGGTTGTAACAAACTCCCTTTTTCTCAGCATCACACCCAGCCTCCTGCCTCTCCGTTGCAAAATTGACAGGCTACCAATGGAGGTCTCGTGTGACGGGATTCAGGGCCGCTTCCCCCTTCAGCGGAATGGACATCCCAAGCAGCTAATGAAGAATGCAGAAGGCTTTGGACCTCCCCGAGGTTCATCCTCCTCTCTTAGAGGCCTAGAGTAGCCTTTCATTCTTGAATGGTCACAATCTGGATGACCACCTGTCCTCCTTTTCTTGCTGAAAGCTGACCGATAGCCCAACTACCGTTGACACCTCTTGGGGTTGTAAGAGTAATACAGATAATCCTCGGCTTAAGATCAAAATTGAGCCCAGAATTTATGTTGCTAAGGGAGAAATTTGTTAAGTGAGTTTTGTCCCATTTTATGACTTTTCTTGCCACTTTCATTAAGTGAATCACTGCAGTTGTTAAGTTAGTCACATGGTTGTTAAGTGAATCTGGCTTCCCCATTAACTTTGCTTGTCAATAGGTTGCAAAAGGGGATCACATGATCCCGGGACACTGCGACCATCATTAATAGGAACCAGTTGTCAAGCATTTGAATATAAATCATGTGACCATGGGGATGTTGCAACGGCCATAAGTGTGAAAAATGACAATAAGTCACTTTTTTCAGTACTGTTGCAACTTCAAACAGTCACTAAACTGTTGTAAGTCGAGAACTACCTGTAATATGTTGTGTGAACTCTTTCTCTCCCCCCCACCCCCCGAGACTCCTGTGAACTTCAAGCTGCCCCTGAAGCTACAGGAAACTTCCCCAAGACCGATGGTGTCTCCTATTAGTCACTGTGTCAGGGTTCCAAGTAAAACCGCCAATGAAAGGAGACTCCAAGGCTTGAAGTTCCTCAAAGTTCCATTTTATTAGAGACGTCCTATTGGCACATCTGGGAAAACCCGAATCTGAAAGCTTCCAGGTTTTCCTCACCCAAAAGAAAGTCCAAGTCCCTGCCCAGCACCCACATGTCCATCACACGGTCCAATCCAAGCACCATCCCAACTGGAGATGCCTCCCAGTTCCAGTCGTCCAGGTGCAGGGCAAGATGGCCTTGACTCTCTGAGAAAGGAATGTTGTTATGACTATATATCATCCTGGCTCCATGCAATCCCCACTCCCAGTTTCCCACAACACTAAATGTGGCAAGCCTAAAGATCCAACGAAAAAGATGGCTTCCAGGAATGAAACACCGTCTTCCTCCCATCAATTTTCACATACCATGGGACTGGTCCAGAGGTGGGTTTTAGCAGGTTCTGACCAGTTCTGGAGAACCGGTAGCGGAAATTTTGAGTAGTTCGGAGAACCGGTAGTAAAAATTCTGACTGGCCCCGCCCCCATCTATTCTCTGCCTCCCAAGTCCCAGGTGATCAGGAGGAAATGGGGATTTTGCAGTAACCTTCCCCTGGAGTGGGGAGGGAATGGAGATTTTACAGTATCTTTCCCCTGGAGTGGGGAGGGAATGGAGATTTTACAGTATCCTTCCCCTGGAGTGGGGAGGGAATGGAGATTTTACAGTATCCTTCCCCTGGCACCAAGCCATGCCCACCAAGCCACGCCCACAGAACCGGTCGTAAAAAAAATTGAATTCCACCACTGGGCTGGTCATAGGATAGTCAAGTGAAATCGTGTTGCTCTCACTTGATGCTTCTTTTTTTTTTTTCCTTACTAGCATACAAAAACCTTCTAAGCAGAAGAAATGCCGAGAGTGGGTAATATAGAGTGAATCAAGCCATGTGAGAAGAACATTTTTTAAATGAATGGGATTTATGGAATGCGCTGACATTTCTCAGATATGCTAGGGAGACATTTGAATATTCGGGGTCACTGATTCCTCTGTCCCCGTGAGCAATAGAGATATCAACCTTTTTATTTTATTTTTCCTTCAGGCACAATTTTTTTTTCTGCACGCTGCTTTCTTTTCTTTCAACTCTTTCCAATAGCTCATTATTAAACCATAATAATAGTTAAAAATGCATAATTTTAGCATCCCTGGGCTGACTCCAACAGTGAGACGTCAGTTTGCAAGCCAAGATACCAGCTGGTTCCTCTCTCGCCTGTTTCTTTCCTTCGGAGGATGAAGAGAAATTCCAGAGATCTCCAGAGTGCCGTATCTGCCCAGCCCTGGCAAGGCTCACAGCTTCTGCCTTTGTTGCTGGCAAGAAATGGAGACTAGAGCTATAAATCACTTAAATGATCTCGAAACTTTATTCTGCGATTTAACCTTAAAAGAGCAAGAGTTTTCCACCTTGACCACCTGCTCAGTACTTAAACTATTGAGTGAGCCATCTCTCCTCCAAGGTCCCTTCCATCTATGTGATTCTATCCTATTCTATTCTAAATCCACTGCAGGTCCAGGATTATGTCTGACCCTCGCTGCTCTTCTGCACCCTCCTTATCTGCCCCGCTGAATTTCAGGTTTGTCAAAATCCATGGGCATAATTTCTTACTATTTCACGGTAGTTAAATCCCTAAAAGAGGCTTATCGCGGTTGTCTAGAGAAGAATAGTCTCCAGCCTCAGAAATAAGTTTGTCCTGTATGAGCAGCTTTTGGAAATAGCATCTGGTGTGGACAGTTTAGCAGCGGAGGGTCTAAATCTTCCAAATATTGCACTGATTTCCCCTTCAAGCTTTTGTAACTGAACTGTGGCTTCAATGAAGTTGTCAGTTGAAAGGCTGCCTTTGTTTTAAGCAAAGAGATCTGAGCCATTTGGCGCTGTAAGACCAAAAGTACCTTCAATTCTCTTTTCTGAAGCTCTGGGAATTTTTTTTTTCAGTATGGATAGAAAACTACTTTAAAAAGAATAACCGATGGCCTACAGAAATGATAACGAGCAGTTCAAAAATCTGTGTTTCAGTCTCTTTTATGATATGGCTTCATCCAAGGAAAAAAATGTCAGAGAGAAAAATTGAGCTGTTTTACTGTGATGGTGACTCAGACAAGTCTCGCGTTCTCTGGATCTCAGCAGGGTGACACCTGAGGAGGAGAAAAGCAGGACACAAAACACAGAATAATAGTTGGAAGGGACTTTGGAGGTCTTCTACTCCAACCCCCTGCTCGAAACTATATAGCATTCAAGACAAATGGCTGTCAATCTCTTCTTAAAAATCTCCAGTGATGGAGCACCCACAACTCCTGGGGGCAGGCTGTTCCAAGCCCTATGCAAATAAATGTTTGCTCTGGAACAGGGGTCTCCAACCTTGGCAATGTTAAAACTTGTGGACTTCAACTAAGTCTTAACGTTCCCAAGGTTGGAGACCCCTGCTCTGGAATGTAGGAAGTATGAGGTTCCACAAAGAAGCTAGAAAATAATGTCAATGCTCATCTAACCAGTGAGTACTCTCATGTTTGGGTCAATCCAACTGAAGGCACAATAATGCTTGCCTACTTGAGTCACTTAACTCTTAGAAGCAGATGTTGCTCATGGTCCTTGAGGAGCACATCACTTAGAACAGCAGAGCTGGCTGGGGAATTCTGGGAGTTGAAGTCCACACATCGTCCAGCGGCCAAGGTTGAGAAACACTGACTTAGAACGTAGAGCAGGTAAGCCCTTTTATCTGGGACCTGGTGCTGATGTTCTTCCTCTTGAAGGTTCATGTAATTTTTTAAAAAAATATCATTTAAAAGAGGGAGGAGCTACACGACTATTTAGACACTTGGACACCTGACTGAAACCTTCGCCAAGTAATCAAATAGATCCCTTGTTGAATGCAGCCCAACCATCCTCAGAGACCTGCTGAGATGATAACACTGGAAAGCACAACCGTCTTAAGCCAGTCCCTCATTTTCAATTTTCAGCATCTTCTAAGGCCACTCCTGTGGTGACAAATTACTAATGAGGACAGACTTCACATGGCCGCGGTGAGAGATGGCTGACCCTAATATACGCTATAAATTACTAGCCCATGTCCACTCATATGAACTCATGGGACAAAGGGCAGAGCTAACAAATGTAATAGGTCAGAATAACAAAAGTAAAATAATAAATGTATTAGGCTAAAACGAGAAGAATTGCAAGTCGGAAAATGTTGCAACCATCTGCATTTGTCTGCCTGGATTTTTGATGGAGGTCATAGACAACAGAATGATTTTCTGCATACTTCGGTTATCAGTGAGGCTTTGAATTCTCAGGGGAGACCCAGACTGGGCTGGCAAAACAGCTGGAAGCAGCACCACTGTTTTAACACAGGCTAATGTGACACCTGAGGATTGCTGCCAGCTGTGATTCCCTGCTTTTCTGAAGGCCACAAAGAGCAAAGGCACCAATCCCCCCTGGGTAGGTCTCTTCCCCCCCTCCTTCCCCCCCACCCCACATACAGTCATCACCCTGGAAAGGATGGAGGAAAGTCTCTCGGGCCAAATGCATCCTTGGTCTGCTGTTGTGGGACAAAAGGTAGAGAACTTCAACAACCCTCTAAAAGGATGCAGATTACCAGCTGTCTGCACAGAATAAAAATCTTTCCATTCCCCACTGAAGAAGCTTCTTGAATGAGAAGTGAAACATCCGCAAAAGAAAAAAAAAACAAGGAAGTCCAGTTGCCTCCTGAAAAAGCACCTTTGGGACAATCATGACCTGGAGGACTGAGAATCTCTACAGACTTTTAGAAGGTAGAGAAGCTTCGCCTTCTTAAAAGGGCGGGTGGGAAATAGCTGGATGTGGATAAGCTGGATAAGAAAACACAGCAAATGAAGAAGGAATATTGAAATTGGCAGTGTCCTGTTGCAGCTTCTTTCCCGAACTGAGCCCTGAACTTCTCCTCTAGAGTCTGGGCTGTTTCAGCTTTGGTGGAGGCCAGGGAGGTCTTCAGAGACACCACCCTGAGAGCTAACTATACGTGGTGTCAACCCTGAAGCTGGCTGGGCCGAAGCCATCTTGGAGCTTCAGTGCTACCACACTGGAGCTGAGGGATAGGGAGGGGGGGGGGTTAGAGATAGCTGGGGCTGTGTAGTCAAAACAAAATACTTTCTTTTGGGAACCAAGGACGTTCTCACACCTGGCTGGAGGAAGGAGGAGTGATGTCAACAGATTGGCGGACGCTGCCTTGATTGGGCCATGTGACTGATCGTTTGGGATTTGGGTGGGGGGGACTTTCACTTTTAATTAGGTGAAAACTGAGGAACTGTGAGGGATCTCACGAAGAACGATGGTTCGTTGAGGGCGGTTCCAAGAAAAGTTCAGCACGCAAGGATGCAATCAAATTAAGTCTTTATTTAGAAGTAAAAGTAGAGTAGAACTTATTTTACTCTTGGATTGAGCCCATGGGTCAGTCCCATAGGAGAGTAGAACAAGAGCAGGGAAAAAAGGGAAAAGGAGAAAAGCAGGGAGCAGTCCCTTTGCAGGGGTTCTTATAGGGGCCCCTGGCCCCTCCCTTACCCATGTGTGTGAGGGGGCTGGAGGGCCATTAACTCTCCCCATGGGGCTGCAGGGGCTGGAGCCCCTTGACCCACCAGTGCCTCTTTGCCCCCATCTGGTGGCCTTGGAAGAGACTGCCATGGCTGGCACAAAACATCTAACAGGAACCCTTCAGAGTTGATTTTCACCAGATATGTGCCAGTATGATATTTCCAATAAAGCTATTCCTTGAGGAATCTACCTGCCTCAGAGTTTTGCTTGCAATGGATCTATTACTTGGAGCCCTGACACGTGGTTATGCCACTTCCTGACTGAGGGGTTGGTCAAGTAAGGCTCACCAGTGCCATCGCAGCCCCTGACCCTTTGCAGCCTGGTCTGGCCCCAGTCCAACTCTCACAGCACCTTGCAATTTCCCCTTCTGGCACAGGGCCCCACTTGGGACTTCAGAGGAAGCCTCCCCCCATCTCTGCCCTTCCTGGCTTTCCTGGCTCTCCCTGCTGGTGAAGAAGGCTGCAGGGTCCGTGCTTCCTGGGGCGGCCGCGATTGCATGTCTTACCTGCCAGGCCAAGAGAATTAGTGCCCCCACTGCTCCAGAGCACCCCTACCCCCCGTGCAGGCTCCAACTCCTGACCTGATTCACCCAGCAGCGAAAGGATGCAAGCCAGATGGGATATGTAGTGTGACACGAGCAGGGACATGCAGCACCCCCATCCTGTTACTACCCTGCTTGCAGCCTTGGTGAGACCTTGCCCAGAACCCCTTTCCTGTCCCCCAGAGACTGAGGCAGGGCCCCCTCTTCCTCTTCCACATGAGGACTGACAGTGAGCAGGGGGTTGGACTAGATGACCTCCAAGGTCTCTTCCAACTCTGTTACTGTTACAGGGTCTCACTCACACATGGAGTGGCTGAGAGGATGGGGCAGAGGGAGGGGATGCCTTGAGTGGGATGGGACACCCCCCCCCCGAGTTTGAAGAGCCCGAGAGTCAAGGGGGAAGAAGTGCCAGCAGCCTCCCTCCCCTTTCTCCAACCCCCCCCCCCCATAAACACACTTTCTGCTCTGCCCTTTTGTTTGCTGCTGGATTCGCATCTGCAGGGGCTGGGAATGCAAGAGTGAATTGGCAAATTGAATGTGATATTAAGCTAATTAAAATTGCCCTCTCTGAGTGAATCTTCTTGTCAACTTTTAATTAAGTCTTGATCAAGGCTCCTCCGGCAAGAGGCGGAAAGGGCAGCCGGCACGGCCCTCCTGGCACTGGGCTGGCAAGGCTTCTCCTCCAATGGCTCTTGGGGGTTGAGAGGTTGGGAGAGGAGGGAAGCAAATCAGCCATGCAGCTGTGAGAGGGTCTCCTGTCCAAAGACCGGCAGTTTTGAACTGGGGTGCAAAGTTTCTGCTGCACAAGGATGACTGTAATGCCAAGAACCTCGGCTGAAAAGGTCCTAAGCGAAGGGGGGGAGGGGCTACTTTTCTGGACCATTTTCTTTTCTCTTTTCAAACTCTGTGCAAGCCAGAGGCTTCAGGCATCATCTTTGCCAGAATCCTAGAGCACTTTGCTCATGCAAAGTCCTTGCTAACTTTAGGGAACATAGAATAATAGAGTTGGAAGGCACCTCAGGGGTCTTCTAGTCCAACCCTCTGCTCGAGCAGGAGACCCTATACCATTTCAGACAAATGATTGTCCAGTTGTCCAGGAAGGGGAAGGGAGGGAGGGAATCACTCTGTGTCTCAGCAGAGCAGGGGAAGAATACAGATAGTCCTTGAATTACAACAGTTCATTTAGTGACCATTGGAACCTACAGAAGCAGTGAAATAAGTGACTAGTGACTGTTTTTCACACTTACGACCATTGCAGCATCCCCATGGTCACGTGATCGAAATTCTGATGTTTGGCAACTGACTCATATTTATGACGCTGGCAGTGTCCCGCGGTCACATGATCCATTTTGTGAAACTTCTGACAAGCAAAGTCAATAGGGAAGCCAGATTCACTTAAAAACTGTGTTACTAAGTTAACGACAACCGTTGTTAAGTGATTCACTTAACAACTGCAGCAAGAAAGGACATTGAATGGAGGCAAAACTCACTTTACTAATGTCTCACTTAGCAACTGAAACTTTGGCCTCAAAGTCGAGGACTATCTGTATACAATGTCACCGTCTTATCCAATGTGCTGCTCTGGATGCCAATGGGGAAACTGAGGCTCCTGCTGTGGCTTCCTGATCATCTTGCAGCCCATTTCAGCCTCCAATGTGGCCCCTTCCTCCAACAAGAGCCAGAGGCCCATTAGGAAGGCAGAGTGAGCTCTGGGGATGAGCTGCACGACCGGAGCTTCAGCCACACCATGGACTGAAATGAAATAAAGCTTTGAGGATTTGTGGAAAGAGAAAAGAAGTCTAATGAGCCTTAGGAAGTAGAAGGAGTTTCATATTTTGTCTGAATTAGAGACACTTCTAAAGTGAGCCTTCGTGTTGGGCCAGAACAATATTATTTTTCCTCTGTGGACAATTTTCTGATCGCTGGTAACTAAGATGTGTTGCAGAAAAACAAAAACAAAAAACATTTTCTCAGCAAAATTGAAACAATCCATCTTCTCCTTTGCAAGCAAAATTATTGCTCCCTCCACTACAGCATAATAGCAGGATGATGGTGCTTCAAATTTAAGTTTAAAACCAAGTTTCATTCTAAGAGAATGAATCAGAATACAGCTGGAAGGGATCTCAGAGGTCTTCTGGTCCAGCCCCCTGCTGAAGCAGGAGAAGGATCTGAAATACCATTTCAGACAAGTGGCTGTCCAGTCTCTTCTTAAACACCTCCAGTGATGAAGCACCCACAACTTCTGAAGGCAACTTCCGTTCCACTGGTTAATTGCTCTCACTGTTAAGGAGTTTCTCCTTAATTCCAGGTTGCTTCTCTCTTTGATTAGCTTCCAAGCTTTGTTTCCTGCCCTGCCCTCCAGTGCTTTGGAGAATAATTAGACCCCTTCTTCTTAGAGGCAGCCCTTCAAATATTGGAATACTGCTATCATATCCCCCTAGTCCTCCTTTTCTCTAACTAGCCAAAGCCAAATCCTGCAATGGTTCTTCATATGTTTTTGTCTCCAGTCTTTTAATCATCTTAGTTGCTCTTCTTTGCACTTTTTCCAAAGTCTCAACATCTTTTTTGTAATGTGGTTGACCAAAGATGGATGCAGTATTCCAGATGTGGTCTTACTAAGGATTTATAAAGTGGCACTAATACTTCAGGTGCTTTTGGTTCTATTCCTGTTTATAAAACCAATGATTGTATTAGCTTTTTTGGCTACTGCTGCACACTGCAGACTCATGTTTAAGTAATTGTCCACTAGGACTCCAAGGTCCCTCTCACAGTTACTGTTTTTGAGCAAGGTTTCACCTAATCTGTACTTGTCGTACCCCTCTGCTTACTTCCCTCCATGTAAATGTAGTACTATTAAGAACCACTTGTTGAGTACAGTTGGTCAGCCAGTTACAAATCCATTTGGTGTTGATGCTGTCTATCCCAATTTTTCTAGCTTACCAAGATGTAGGTTGTGGTCTACTTTGTCAAATGCCTTGCTGAAGTCTAAGTATACTATCTCCACAGCATTTCACTGGCTTACTAATTTAGTCATTTTGTCAAAGTATGAAATAAGATTGGTTTTGCATGATCTGATTTTAACAAATCTGTGCTGGCTACTAGTTATAACTTTATTTCTAGATGTTCACAGATCTGTTTTTTAATTATTTTTCCAGTATCTTCCAAGGTGTTGATTATAGGCTGATTGGTCTGTAATTTCCTGGGTCTGTTCCCCCCCCTTTTTTTATTTTTTTTGAAGAAGGGAACTATATCAACTCTTTTCCAATCCTCTGGTAGTTCCCTAGTGCTCCAGGATTTTTGAAAGATATGGTACAATGGTTCTGAGATAACATCTGCCAGCTCCTTCAGAACTCTGGAATGTAATCGGTCAAGTCCTGGTGATTTATATTCATCAAGGTCAGACAGGTGCCCTCGTAAGCATTTTCTTGCTTGTTTTAATTTTTATTTCTAGTCTGTCTTTTACAGTTATGTTTTTGGTAGGTTGGGCTATAGTTTCTTTTTGTGTGAAGACCAATGCAAAGAATGAGTTAAGCAGCTCTGCTTTCTCTCTGCTGCCTGTTACTTCCTTGCTGTCTTCTCTCTTTAATGGACCAGCTGTTTCCTTGACTTTTTTCTTGTTATTTATATGTTGAAAGAAACTTTTTTTTTATTATCTTTGACTTTCGTTGAAAGTTTCTGTTAATTCTGAGCCTTTGCTTTCCTGACTTCGTCTTTGCAGATTCGGGCTATCTGCTGATATTCTGCTTTAGTTATGTGTCCCTTTTTCCATTTTTTGTACTTATCCTTTTTGTCTTTCAGTTTATCAGAGAGATCTTTGTGCAACCATGCTGGTTTCTTCTTGGGTTTCTTGTTTTTCTTTTTCAGTGGTATTGTGTTGGACTGGGCTTTTATGATCCTATATTTCAGTGTTTCCCATGCTTCTTGAGTTGTTTTTCCCTTTAGAATTTTTATCCATGAATTTTTTTCTTAGCCTCTCTCTGAGTTTTTTAAGTGACATTTCAGGGATCCTGTATTTCTTTGTGCTTTCTGTACTGCTTTGTGATCATTAAACTATTGAAGACAGCATGCAGCCAGAAGACACCACAGTGGCATCCTTAGCCTGAGAGAAAATAAGCTCAGCTGAGAATCGCAGCAATAGTCTTTCAGAGAAAGGGAAGGAGATGAAGAAAACACAGGAGTGAACTGGAAGGGGATGGAGCAAGTGCAGCTAGAAAAATCTTTCATTCCTTCACTGCAAGGGACAAGGCAAGGGGGAAAGGAGACCACACCTCTAGAGGAGGTGGTACTTCACTTAATTTGTGCATCTCTCAACTCCCAACATTCCTGGGTCCCTGAGGCACCAGGAACATAGGACAATACAAGAAGAAAAGAAGAAAGAAATTTTGGGGAAATCTATCTGAAATGGAGTGGGGGTGTTTGTCCTGCCAACTGCAGCCACACAGGATTTTCCCACCAGGAAAAAACAAAAGGCACACAGCTGAACTGTCCCGAAAGAGCAATTCTTTTCTATTTCCCAAACACAGAACATGCTCTCCAGTGAAGTGCACCTGAATTTCAGACTTTCAAATTACTGCTTTAAAATTTACTCCATTCCAGCCCCCCCCCCCCCCAAAAAAAAACAACTGGCCGGTCTACATAAATTGCAGAGCTTTCAGCATTTGTTGTAAGTGTAGTACATTACTAAGGTTTTATAAAGTATTAGTACCACTTTATAAAACCTTAGTAAGGCAGCACCTAGAATACTGCATGCAGTTTTGGTCACTACATTACAAAAAAGATGTTGAGACTTTGGAAAAAGTGCAAAGAAGAGCAACTAAAAATCTTTTAATTGGGGAATTTTATGGGTAAGGGGTTTTAAATTGGGGAAGCCAAAGATAAATTTAATTTCGTTTTAATGTATTTTAATATTTGTATTGTGTGTTTTTAATTTTGGCTGTTCACCGCCCCGAGTCCTTTGGGAGAGGGGGCGGTATAAAAATTTAAAAAATAAAATAAATAATAAATAAATAACTAAGATGATTAAAAGCCTGGAGACTAAAACATATGAAAAACAATTGCAGGATTTGGGTCTGGCTAGTCTTCTGTCGAAGCACCTTATCTATCCCAACATGGGAGGAAGTGTACTGCTTCTCTTTTGCCTTTCAGCTCCAATCTAGGAGCCCTCAAGCAGTCGCATTCACGACAAACCATTTTATACCAAATTTATATTTGCTGATAGATATATTCCTTTATTCCTTTATCAGCAAATATAAATTTTATATATATATATATATATATATATATATATATATATATATATAAATAATATACATGGTGGCTCAGTGGCTAAGATGCTGAGCTTGTCGATTGAAAGGTTGGCAGTTCAGTGGTTCGAATCCCTAGTGCCGTGTAATGGGGTGTGCTCCCATGACTTGTCCCAGCTTCTGCCAACCTAGCAGTTTGAAAGCAGGTAAAAAATGAAAGTAGAAAAATAGGGACCACTTTTGGTGGGAAGGTAAGAGCGTTCTGTTGGCCACATGGCCACGGACACTTCTTCGGACAGCGCTGGCTCTTCAGCTTTGAAACGGAGATGAGCACTGCCCCCTAGAGTTGGGAACAACTAGCACACATGTGCGAGGGGAATCTTTACCTTTACTTTTTCTAGTCTAGAAAAAGAAGGGCTAGGGGGGACATAACAGCAGTATTCCAGTATTTGAGGGGCTGCCCGAAGGAGGAAGGGATCCACCTATTCTCCAAAGCAACTGAAGGCAGGACAAGAAACAATGGATGGGAACAAATCAACCTGGAATTAAGGAAAAACTTCCTAACAGTGAGGACAATAAAACAGTCGAACAGCTGGCCTTTAGAGGTTGTGGGTGCTCCAGAAGAAGAGACTGGACAGTCACTTGTCTGGAATGGTATAGGGCCATGATGGCGAACCTATAGCACGCGTGCCACAGGTGGCACACGGAGCCATATCTGTGGGCACGCAAGCGTTGCCCTAGCTTAGTTCCAGCACACATGCGCGCACTGGCCAGCTGATTTTTTGGCCTTCCGGTCCCACTGGAGGTTGGGAAATGGGTCGTTTCCGGCCTCGGGTAGGCCTCCAGGGGGGTGAGGAAGGCTGTGTTTGCCCTCCCCAGACTCCAAGAAAACCTCTGGAGCCTGGGGAGAGCAAAAAATGGGCCTTCCATGCTCACTGGAAGTTGGGAAACTGGGGGAGGGGGGAGTCTTTCACCCAGACAGATTTGGGCTGAGGTCAGGAGGAAGAGCTGTTCCTCCTTGCTGGAAGAGACTGGCAGCCCTCATACTAAGAGAGGAGGGTAAGTGTGGGGGGCATGGACTGTGGGTGGAGAGATGGCAAGCCAGGCAGAAGCACAGCTGAGAGGAAGAGGCACACTGAGCCAGGGCGAAGCTGGGTTAGGGACAAAGTTAATTTAATTAACACTGAATTAAATGAAACTTAAGTAATTCTAAGGACTCCAATTAATATGGTTCATACAAATGCAGTTCTGTCCCATCAAAGGTGACCATCTGGTGGTGATTTGGGGAGCCCCATGGCTTTGGGGAGGGGCATCTAAATATAGACTGGAAATCTCAAAGGACTTCCCAGTTTTGACACAACTCTATGAAAAAAGGAGCGCTCAGAAAGGTATAATTAATTTTCCATCGATTCCTTTGTCTCTGTCTCTCTCCCCTTCCCTCCCTCCCTCTTCTACTAAACACGGCGTGCAATTCTGCAGGAAAAACCTCTGTTGTTAACTGTAGATAAAGTCAGTTGGAAAACATTTTGCCAAAGAGTTATCCATTCCCCATTCATCTCTTTAGAACAGCTTTATTGTGGAGAGACACAGACTAGATTTTATCTGCATCAGCAATTAAGGCATTATTATTCAGCTTATGCCCCTTATAAAGATGGCTTGTTAGTTTAATGTCTAACTTTTAAGGGCTTGGTATGTGCATAGTTTCTCTCTTTTATTCTTTGGAAAGACATTCTTGCTGGATTTATGAGGCCCCTGGCCAACCTCCCCTGAATTATCTCTTGTAACAAACCTGTGCCAAAGTCCAGAGGTCTCCAGGGTGACCCAAATGGCAAACAGCAGCTTATCAGACCGGGTGGCTGAGTGCTGAACCCGTATCCTTTCACATGCCCCAGCACTGGCCCAGCTCAAATGCTTCACGAATGCCCCTTTGGGAGGCAGAGGAAATTAATCTGGTTAGGCTCTGGATTGCAACATTTATCTTTTTTTTTAAATATATATAGAGAGAGCTTGTCTGTACCTTCCCTGACAGCAGCTCAGTAACCCTTTTGCAAGGACCAGTCCTCCCGAATCAGCCTCTGCTTCATCACAGCCCTCCACTGAGACAGAATAACAGAACAAGGGAGTTGGAAGGGACCTTGGAGGTCTTCTAGTCCAACCCCCCGCTCAAGCAGGAAACCATATACCATTTTAGACAAGTGGCTGTCCAGTCTCTTCTTAAAAACCTCCAGTGATGGAGCATCCACAACTTCTGAAGGCCAGTCATTCCACTGGTTAACTGTTCTCACAGTCAGTTCTTCCAGTTGGTTGTCTGAACCTGTTCAAGAGTAGCCGAATGATGTGGAAAATGGGCACATTTATGTCTCCCAATGTAGCATTATTTCCGCTCAGCAGTTTTGAGCTCTGATTTCTCCATCTCCCAGCTGGCATTGCCCACAGCCTCCGTTCCTGGGATCCCTCTCTGCCCATTGCCCTGGAAACAGCCAGGCCTTCGTCAGAAAAGCACCACCTATTCAGAATAACAAGAGCTGGAAGGGACCTTGGAGGTCTTCTAGTCCAGCCCCCTGCTCAAGCAGGAGACCCTATGCCTGTGATGGTGAACCTATGGCACGCATGCCAGAGGTGGCATGCAGAGCAGTGGTGGGCTCCTCCCGGTTCCGCTGAGCCAGTAGCGGTGACGATATGACATCACTGAACCAGTTCTCTTTGTTCGGGAGCTGCCCCCTCCCCCCGCGTTATTCTTACCTTTTATTTGGCCCCGCCCCCAATCTATTTGCTGCCTCCCAAGTCCCAGCTGATTGGCTAGAAGGAAAAAAACTGTTTAAACTCTTGCCGCGGGGCTTCAAAGGGCCGCCCTACAGCTGATCAGTGTTAAAAGGCAGTGTGATGGTAGACCAGGACGCTCCAAGAACAAATGGGTAGACAGGTACAGCTCTGCAAGCAGTTAAAAGCCTGGTAGACCAGTACCTCTGCTAAATCCTAAAGAATTTTTTTTTTTTTAATTTGATTTATATGCCGCCCTTCTCCGGAGACTCAGGGCGGCTTACAATGCGCTAAGCAATAGCCTTCATCCTTTTGTATATTTATACAAAGTCAGCTTATTGCCCCCACAAACTGGGTCCTCATTTCACCTACCTTAGAAAGGATGGAAGGCTGAGTCAACCTTGAGCCTTGGAGAGATTCGAACCAGCAGAAATTGCAGTCAGCTGTGTTAATAACAGGGTGCATTAACCACTGTACCATCAAGGCTCTTGAATTGTCACATGACCATCAAGCCATGCCCACAAAATAAGCCATGCCCACAGAACTGGTAGTAAAAAATTTTAGAACCCACCCCTGATGCAGAGCCCTCTCTGTGGGCATGTGCGCCATCGCCAGTTGCTCTTTGGATTTCCAGAGCACAAATGCGTGCCCAGCAGCTTTTTTTTCTGGGTTTCTGGTGCTCCAGCGTGCACATGTGCACACATTCCAGCTTGGGCACTCGGTGTTGAAAAGGTTCGCCATCACTGCCCTATGCGATTCCAGACAAGTGTCTGTCCAGCTTTTCCTCTGTCAGTTCCTCAAGCACAGCAGTCCTGTGGCAGAGAGAGGAGGAAGGCAGGGAGGAAGCACTGCCTTCTTCATATTGCCATGGAAATGAAGGCAGTGCCAGCCCTTCCTGTGGATGCTGCGATTTTCAGAGGTTTCTCTGATGTGGAGGAAGGACATGATAACCGCATGGCTTATTAGCAATACTGTTCTGTCCCCATCTCACACACGTACACAAACAGATAGCCAGGGGTTAAATAAAACTGGCAGACAACAAATTCTTTCAATAAGAGGATTGGCAGCAACCCAGTAGCTGCTTGCCAAGAACTTTACTCATAGAGGGAGGGGTTGTTCCTCCGACAGATAAACCCAAACAAGATACACACAGTTCAAGAATTGTCAAGTCCAGTCCATATTAAATCCAAGAGAGATAACATTTCAAAGATACAATGTGACACGCTAGTAGTTTGTTTTGTCCATCACAGAGTCTGAATGGCCACCTCACCCCCTTTTATCCCCTGTGGGGTGTGGTCCAGTGACTCAGCTTAATCCCTGGCATGCCTCCTCTTCTGCTGCGCGTGCCTGTCTCTCCGACGCTGGTGTGGATCCAGCCAAGGCTTATCTCCATCACTGTCCGACTGTGAGGAGATACCTGGCTCCTGGCCAATCTCTTCTCCTTCAGGAGACACCTGAGGCATTGCCAGAGAGGAGGGTCCTGGAGAGGGAGGCCTGGCCAACTCCTCTCCTTCATGTTCAGAGCCTTTTCCCTCCGATAACACAGGCTCAGGTAACGGAGCCACAACAAATACATCTGACATCGGCTCAAAGATGAGAGGCTCACAAAGTCACTCCCCTCCCCAACCTCCTCCTTGCAATCCATCCCCACAGTGTGAAGGGGGCAACAGGAGACAATGGGGAAGGGAGGGGAGGGACAGCCCCAGCATTTCTAGACCCGGAGAGGTGTGAGTAGCTCACCAAGACTTTACCAGCTCAGCCTCACATCAGTCTTTCATGCTTCAAAATGGGGGTGCTGCTGAGAGGCCCTTTGCACAGGCCAGGGTGTCCCCAGGGGCTTCAGGGAAGGAACTCCAGCAGCTCATGCAGCCAGGAGTAGATTTTGGCATGGAGAAAGTGTCCTTCTCCCCACCATTGTCCAGAGACATCTCACTGACTTTAAATGACATGCCCCTCCCTGCCCCCAACCCCCAACAGGCCCTGTTTCTGGGGCAGCCGGGCTTCCAGAGGATCCCAGCTATGGAGGTCTCTTTTTTGGCCCTCACTGGGCATCTTTTTTGCATTCTCCTTGCTTAGACTCTGTGACTGCTCCACTCAGGGATGCTGGTGGCAAGGAGAGGCTACAGGACAGTCTCCGTGGCTCCCTCTCCTTGACCAAGAGTGACCACTTGGCCTTCTCTGGCATCCATGAAGGAGCCTCCATGAAGCTCCCTTGGACAGGGAGGAGCCCAGGAAGAGAGAGCCAGTGCACCAGCGCTTTGCCAAATATTTGGAAGTGGCCCCTTAACAGCCTCCAGGTGCTCTTTCTAAGAAGCAGGTCCATCACTCTGCAACCCGTGAACCCTGCTAGGATGTGCAGGGGGCAGGGGACACTGGGTGTGATTGAGCTGGGACATAGGCTGGCTCTAAACTGGGGGTGTGAAACGGGGGAGCAGAATGTCGATTAGCACCCAGGAAAAGGTTTCTGGGCTCTTTGTACAGAAACAGATGAGCAAGCAGCCTGATTCAATCGGATTGCCTCTATCCTGCCCCTGCCCCCCCTCCCTTCCTCCCCCTGCAAATGTTGCTGATGAAAACTCTGGAGAAAACCAGAAGTGCATCACCAACGTCTTAGCAGCACCTCCATGGCTTCATTTTTCCTGCCCTACAAGCTCAGTTTGCATCTGGCTCCAACTCAGTGGTGAAATCTAAAATTTGTTACTACCGGTTCTGTGGGCGTGACTTGGTATGTGGGGGGGTAATGTGACTGGGTGGGCGTGGCCAATTTTTTTTTTTTACTTTTAGAACCATTTTTTCTACAACCTCTTCGGCGAAGAGGTTGCAAAAAAATGCTTTCAAAAGGCTCTGACGATCCAAGCTGTGTTGCCTGATCAGCAGAGGTTTTTTTTTTTATTAAAAAGTTTTATCCAGTATTACAATAATTTTTTCCCATCCCTCCTCCCCCCCTTCCCTCCTCCCCCCCATTCCCTCCAACCCCCCTCCCCCACCCGCCCACCCCAGACTTCCCAGAGCAAATACAGGGTATAACATTTAACAAACATAAACTAAAATATGCTAACTTTCTGTAGGCTCTAAATTCCCTCTTGCTCTTTGACTCCCCTTTCAACTAACAAAACATAATTCAAAAAGAAAAAAGTTGATTTCATTCATAGGCTATTTGAAACTTTTTAGTCCGATATTTGTTTTGAATATAGTCAATCCATCTTCTCCATTCCAATATATATCTTTCATTTGATTGGTCCTTCAAGTATGCCGAAATTTTTGCCATCTCTGCTAAATTCACTACTTTTAATGTCCATTCTTCAATAGTAGGTAAGTCTTCCTTCTTCCGATACTGTGCCACCAAAAGTCTGGCTGCTGTTATTAAATTTAAAATCAATTTAGTCTCTATGACCGTACAATCTGTGATTATACCTAACAAAAAAAACAAACAAACTGTGGAGTAAATTTTATCTTCTTTTTGAGAATGTTTTGAATAATCCACCATATTTTTATCCAAAATGCCTTAATTTTTTTATATGTCCCCCATATATGATAATACGTGGCATCATCACATTCACATCTCCAACACTTAGGTTGAAAACTTGAATACATACAGGCTAGCATTTTAGGATCTAGATGCCACCTATAAAACATTTTATAAAAATTCTCTCTTAAGTTTTGGGCTTGCGTAAACTTTACATTTCTAACCCATATTTTTTCCCATTTTCCATCATTATTAGTTCTTCAATATTTTGTGCCCATTTTATCATACAATCCTTAACTAGCTAGCAGAGGCTTTTTTTTCTTTTAAAAGCCTTTGACGATCCCAGCTGAGCTGCGCGATCATCAGAGGCTTTTTTTACTTTTAAAAGCATCTTTTCGGCCGAAGAGTTTGAAGAAAAAATGCTTTTAAAAGTAAAAAAAAAAAAAAGCCTCTGCTGATTGTGCGGCTCAGCTGGGCATGGGGGAGGGCAGGGATTTTTGCTACCAGTTCTCCGAACCACCCGCCTCCATTGCTACCGGATCGGGTGATCCGGTCCGAACCGGGAGCATTTCACTCCTGATCCAACTGCAGAAAAGGAAACATCCCATAAGCTTGACGGTCCCAGTTTGCCATGTATGGCGCATGAAGCTTCTGAACTGAGCTGGAGTGACCTTGGCGAGTGCCTGGTGAGGAGATGGTGGTGCTGGTGGAACTTAATCCGGACAGTGGAGTGGCTGATGCTGCTCCTCAGGCTTCCTCGGGATGGACTGTTTGCATCCCATTGCTCTCTTGGAGCAGCCCAGGAGTGCTTCTTGGTGGTCGGGGTGCCTGCATAAAGACGCCCTGTGCACAAGGGTCTCTCCATGTGCGAGGCTGCATGGGGCTGTGCTGTCGCCCGCCTGTCAGCTCTGCCAGAAGGGAAGTTGTGTGTCAGACGATGAAGGTCACCAGAAGGAGATTTCAATTATTCCGCATCTTCTGTGAGAACTCGGTGCTTGCTGTGGTCCCAAAGGAGTGCATTGTGGCTGCAAGAGAAAGAAAAACAGATGTTGTCTGTGTGTGTGTGTGTGTGTGTGTGTGTGTTTGTGTGTGTGTGTGTGTGTGTGTGTGTGTGTGTGTGTGTGTAAGTTTTCTCACTGTTTCCTGAAATCTTCAGGAAAGACCCACCCATGGTATGCGCTGCCCCCCCCATCTTTTTCTTTCTAGATGGGTCCCTACAAGGTCCTCAGTGCAAAACTAACAGTATCAAAGTTCGTCTTCAGCCAGAAGATCTCTTCAACATGAGGGAGGGGCAGAGATGTGGGGGTTCTGGCACCTGTAGAGTCTCACAAGAGAGAGAAAGAAGGGTGCAAGGGTCATGTGTGAGAACATGTATGGACGTGAATGCCCTCCCTCCCCAGTCCTCGTTCTCCAAACCAGCAATAAAGAAGTTCAGGCAATCACTGAATTGCAAGACCTCCACCCCAGGTCCTCTCTAGGACAGAGAAGGTCTGCCACCAGCTCACTAAGGCAAACAGACCCACCTGCTCTGCATGATGGGGCCAAGTCCTCCTTCCACCTGTTCCCTTCTGATCACACCCCACACTGTGTAGGTCTCCAGTTCTGGGCACTGGCCTCTGGGAAGGAGGGAAGGCGGATGAAGTGAAGGACTTGGAAAGTGGGGCAGGGAGGCAGCATGCAGGAGGGAAGACCTATTCTCTGCTGCCCAGAGAAGAATCTTGGGTGGGGGGGGTCAGGATTCCCCAGGTCAAGTGGCAGTGTGTGTGTGTGTGTGGGAGGGGCATCTGAAGAGAGAGAAGGCACGGAACAGCCTTGTGACTTCATGGCCTCTGCAAGCTTCGATCCTCACACTGAAGAAGAAAGTCACAAAGAAAGGAGACACCACCATTTTCACCCAGAAGAGGAGGGGGCTTCCTTTCTGTTGCTTCAGAAAGCAGGCCAGAAGCCAGCAGGGGAGGGGGGGAGAGACTACAAGGTCCAGCTGGTTATCAGGAAGAATTTACAGACTTCCCAGGCTACCCTATAACATGGTGTCACATTGGGGGGGTGGGAAGGGAAGGTCATTGAACATGTCAGATGTAAATGCCTTATTCTCTAATGTGTAAATAGTATATGAATGGGGTATCAGGGGTTAACTTATTCTTCATTTCTTAATGTATTCATAATTCACCACTCCTACTCATAGCTCCACCCATTGTATATATAAGGAGCCACCTACACCCTTTTCCCTGCTTCTATCTGTGAATATTCAGTGAATATAGAATGCCTATTGTAAATAAAAGGAAGTATATTTAATCCTTTAACTCTCACTAACTTTATTGAGTCTGATCCTGAAAATATTGCAACAAGCTGGTAGCAGAGGATGGTTAATTGACTCAATAAAAAATTTAAAAAAATGTCTAAGAAAGATAGGCCCAACACCAGAGCCTACAGCAAAGAAATGGAAACAGAACAAGAAATAATCAACGAATACACAAATGCAATTTCGAGAGAATCCGAAGAATACACCACTGAAGACGAAGAAATAATAGACGAGAATGATGACCAGGAGGAAATCGAGATAGAGAATAACGAACTCAGGTCAGAAATATTAAAACTATTAAAAAGCCAGAAAAATGATGAAAGCCTCATCACGAACCTCCAAGAGATGCTGAAGAACAGCGGAGCAGCGAGAGAAAAAAACATCACTAATGAGAAGTCTAAAGAACCAAAAATAGTGAGTGATATGACTGCAGAGAAAGTTGTTACGAAGAAGAAAAACAGTGATCCCGCGCGAAATTTTGAATGGCAGCCATCTTGGTTTCAACAGGCCTCCAAGGTGAACGAAGCAGAGCCAATCAAAATGCTCAATTCAAAATTTCTGGCGCGAAGAACGTTATCAGACAACGAAAATGAAAAGGAAGATTCGAACTCCTCAGAAGAATCAGAATCAGAAAATGAAGATGACCCAACAAAATCCCAAATAAAATCAGCAATGAAAACACTTTTTGCTGCATTTGGGCCAAAACTAAAAATTACCAAAGATCCACCGAAGAAGCGAGCGAGCAAGCCAATACCTCAAGACCTGCCCGCTTCCATCCTGACTTCAAGAGCAACGACGCCCGAACCCAGAGAGCCTTGTCGATTTCGCCCTACACCACAGACCGAAGCAAGTGCCAACGCCCCCAAAAGAAAAAGAAGAGCAGCCGCCGTCGTCAGAACTCCCAAGGCCGAACCAGAGACCGACTCGTCTGAAGCAGAGCAGAGCGAGCGAGCCGCAATGGAGAGAACCTTCCACGACGACTCCAGGGACGAAATGAGCAACGCGCATGCGCGAAACTACGCAGACGGTCCGGGAAGACATGAACTGGCGAGAGAATCACACAGACTCGTTGCGAGCATCCCCATGCCGTTTTGCAATTTTCTACACTTGCGAGACCACGGACTACCTCAGGTCGTAAGTAATGGACAAAATAATGTCGGAAATTTACCCAGTGACTTCCCAAAACTAAGAGTTGATGGCATTAATTTGCAAGAATGGTATCAACAGCTCCAGGTTGTCTTTATGAAAGAAAATTTACTATTTTTTATCACTAGTCCCCCAAAAAGACCTTGGACTTTAAAAATAGATTGTTTACACCATAGAGCATTTTTCCTAATAATATCTAGTGTGTCTCCTGCAATGTATCATAGCATCAAACCTAATCTGACTGTTTCAGAAATCATTCAATGCATGTTTAATTTGTTTCACAGCAATAGTGTGGCTACCACCACAAGAATGTCTAAGGATTTCTTTTCATCCAGAGTGAAACCAGGGGTTTCCATAAGTGAGCATTTAATATCTTTAAACAAAATAAGAGCTGAGCTGCATTTGAGGGGGGAGGTGATTTCAGACCAAACAATGAAAAGTGTTATTATCAACTCACTTGATTCATCATGGGACAGTTTTATGTCACATTTAGACACCATCAATCTAGGATATTTATCCATAGAAAGTCTATCCAATAAATTGATAGCAGAAGACAATTCAAGAAGAAATTGTTCTAGCAATCACACAGAACACAAACCTTATAGGAAAGTAGCTTTCCAAGAAAAATATAATGAAACATTCAAATGTCACAATTGTGGATCCAGGGAACACAGTAGAAGAGATTGTCCCAAAATTTCAAAAGAAAGACATAGGTCAGAATACAGGAACAAATACAATTATAGACAGTCTTCCATAGATAGACATAGATATAGAAGCCCACCAAATTACAAAGAGAATAGAGGGGGCAGAGATAATTCAAAGGATAGAAAATCTGGTTCACTGAATGGATTAAATAAACAAGACAACACTAAAATACAACAAAATGAAAACAATAATTGGCTTATTGATTCTGGAGCAACTAATCACACCACTAATAACAAAAATATATTGTCTTCATTTACAGAAGATAAATTTGTGATAAAAGTAGCTAACCAAGAAAAGGTTCAAGTATTAGGCAGAGGAAATGTAACCTTGCCTGGTCTAGGAAAAATAGAGGGGGTATTGTTAATACCTGAAATACCTCATAACATACTAAGTGCCATAAAACTAAGTAGAGATTCTGACATTAATATAGTTTTCTCAAAGGGAAAAGCGATTTTGGAGAAGAATAAAATAAATATAGGCACTGTAATGATTAAAGGAGGCCTACCTTATTTGATAACAAAGGAAAAATGGTTGCATAACATTGATTCAAATATGGAAGATTGTATTGAAGCAGATGATGAAAATATTAGTAACAGTGACAATGATGAATGTAAAATATCTCATGATCACGCAGATGCACACAATGAAAAAAGGCCAAAAATAGGTAAACCAATTCATGATGAGTGTGCTCACATCTTACATAGGAAGTTAGGACATGCCAGTTTTCCTGTAGTACAAAAAATGACTGAACACGCAGAAGGTGTCAAAATAAAAAATTGTGAAAACTATTTGGAATGCTCAGTATGTAAATCTACAAAACTAAAAACTAGTCCCAGGCCAAGAAAATCTACTAGATCAACTAACAAAATTTTTGACTTAGTACACATGGACTTAGTTGGCCCATTAACTCCATCAATCACCTATAGAAAACGTTACTTCCTAACAATAGTAGACGATTATAGTCGTTATGGGTTTGTTTATACATTAAAACACAAAGATGAAACCTTTCAAAAATTTAAGGAATTTTACAAACGCATAGAAACACAACACAATATCAGAATAAAACAAATTATGACAGATAGGGGATGTGAATTCATGTCTAAAGAATTCTCCCAATGGTTAAAGGATAGAGGAATGCTACATTACACGTCTAGTCCATTTTCTGCGTTTCAGAACGGGATTGTAGAGAGAAAGAATTCCACATTACAAACCATGATTAGATGCACATTGGAGGATGCTGGCTTAAGCAAACAATTTTGGTCAGAAGCCTTACATTATTCAAATTACACCCAAAATAGAACATGGTCCAGTATTGTAAATAAGACACCATATGAAGTAATGTATAATAGGAAACCAAAGTTAGCACACATGCACATATTTGGAGTCACTGCAGACGTACACATACCTAAGCAGTTGAGAAGAAAGGGAGAAAACGTATCCAGGAGACTCAGATTTATGGGATATGAAACTGGCACCAAAGGGTACAGATTCATTGACAATAATAACAAATTTATAGTTTCCAGAACAGCTGTGTTCCATGAACAGGCTAACTGGTCTAAATTACATCTTAATGAAATATTTCCAAATAAATGTAAAGATGCAAAATCTCATGAGAAAGGGACCATAGAAAAACAGGATATCAACAAATATAAAAACAAAACCAAAACTTGGACTAATAGCCAACACAAAATAAAGACAGACACTCTAACAAAAAAGGAAGCAAGATATTTGCATGATAACAATAGCAAACCTGAAAGAGTCATTAGAAACAACAGAAATCAAATGCCAAATAAATACAGAGATTACGTAATGCATATGGATGGTGAGCCTATAACACCTAATACTTATGAGGAAGTGTTAAAACTTCCTCGTGAAGAAAAAGAAAAATGGGAATTAGCTATGAAAAAAGAGATGGAAAGTTTACAAGGATTAAATGTATTTACACCTGCAATTGCACCTAAAGATAAAACCATTATCGGTACCAGGTGGATATATAAAATTAAGAACTTAGAAGGAGGCAATACTCTATATAAAGCTAGATTAGTTGCACAAGGTTATGCACAGAAATATCCAGAGGATTATACTGATACGTATTCCCCCACTGTAAGAACAGAGAGTGTCAAAACCGCTCTAGTGGTAGCATCAGCACTCAATCTTGATGTATTCCAATATGACATACAGACTGCGTATCTACACGCAAAACTAGATAAGGAAATATACGTAAGAGCACCTCATAGTCAATACACCAACAAAAATGAAATTTGGCTGTTGAACAAGAGTTTATACGGATTAAAACAATCTGGTAAAAGATGGTATGATTGTTTAGTAAAAGTACTTAAGACCATGGATTTCAACGCTACCACTGCTGATAACTGTTTCTTTGTCAAAAAGGGTGATGATCACATTGAATTTGTGTTGATTTATGTAGATGACATTTTATATATAGGAAAACATAAAGAAAGAAGAGAAACCTTTGTAAATAAGTTAAATGAACATTTTTCGTTGAAATCTCTAGGTAAAGTGAACAAATATCTTGGTGTTCAAATTAATAAGACTAGAAGGGGATTCAAACTTACTCAGAGGGATAAGATTATAGAACTTTTAAATAAATGCAATTTAAACAACGCCAAACCCTGTGATACTCCTATGCAAACTGATTTTCTTAGGAATACTGATGAATCTTCCCCTGAATTCAAGGATAACACGTTTTATAGATCAATCATAGGTTCACTTCTTTATATATCTAATTGGACCAGACCAGATATCGCCTTACCACTCAATCTATTATCCAGACACGTCAGCAAACCAACAATGTATCACTGGGAAGCTGTTAAAAGAATTTTAAGATATCTGAAAAGTACGCTAGACTTTTGCTTAGTATTAGAGCCTAGTGATAATAAAGAACCAAAGCTTGCATGTTATGCAGATGCAGACTGGGCTGGAGACACATCATGCAGAAAAAGTACATCTGGTTATATTTTTCTCTTAAATGACTGTCCAGTTTACTGGTATACTGGTAAACAAGAACTAGTAGCCATTTCAACTACAGAAGCGGAATATGTTTGTTTATCCAAAGCTGCAAATAACCTTGTATGGTTTAATGATTTAATTTCAGATGTTTGGAAAAAACCTGCTTTACCTTTTGTTATGCATGAAGACAATAAAGCGGCCATTGAAATATCTAGATCTGATGCCATTGGACAAAGGTCCAGGCACATAGATATAAAATTTAAACATGTGAGGCAATTATCTCAGGATGGATTTATTAAAGCGGTGCATTGTGATACCTCAGAACAGTTAGCTGACATATTGACAAAGCCTTTACCTTCTAAGCAACACAAATATTTAACATCTAAATTGTATGTCTTGTATTGTCCTGAGTCAGAATGTAATTGGTGTTGTATAACGAATCGGCATTTAGAGGGGGATTTGTCAGATGTAAATGCCTTATTCTCTAATGTGTAAATAGTATATGAATGGGGTATCAGGGGTTAACTTATTCTTCATTTCTTAATGTATTCATAATTCACCACTCCTACTCATAGCTCCACCCATTGTATATATAAGGAGCCACCTACACCCTTTTCCCTGCTTCTATCTGTGAATATTCAGTGAATATAGAATGCCTATTGTAAATAAAAGGAAGTATATTTAATCCTTTAACTCTCACTAACTTTATTGAGTCTGATCCTGAAAATATTGCAACAGAACAGAGTGAAGAACATTTGAAACAGCAGCCTCCAACCTTTCTGGCTCGATGGACCGGTGGGGGCAGGGGCGGCTGGGGAGGGAGAGAGGGTGGTTTTGTGTCATTCACAAATGTAGCTTCATGCGTACGCAGATCTGTGTACGCATGAAGACAGATCTGGGGACAGATCTGTGGGGTGCTTAGATCTGGCCCATGGGGCCATCCTGGAAATAGCGAAGGACTGGCCCACAGTGCCTCTGCCAGTGAAAACTGAGCTCGGGAGTGCCGCACGCGGCCCTTGCAAGCTCCATTTTCGGCTGCAGCAGTCTCCTGCAACCCTCTGTCAGCAAAAATGGAACTTGCAAGAGCCGCGTGTGGCACTCCCGAGCTCAGTTTTCACTGGCAGAGTGCTTGGGCCACCACAGGCGCCCCCGACACGAGTGACACCGAGCTGGCCCTGCCCCCCTGCCCCCTCAGGTCAAACACAACCCTGATGTGGCCCTCAATGAAATCGAGTTTTGACGTCCCGGCCCCAGATCCTATAATTTTATGAAATCTGAGTAGTCCAATAAGCACAAGTGGTGTGTTAACTTGCACTGTTACTTTTGGCATTGTGTTGACTGAAACATAGTTGTATTTCTAGCTGTCTTCCTCATTCTGAAGCTCCACTGAGGTCCACTCTAAAAATGATGGACTCAACACTCGTCCTTTGGTTCAGGATTGCTGGTGTTATTATTTTGAGGTTTATTTTTTTCCTGACAGGCTGTTTACTCTCTGGCTTCTTGTGTCCTGCTCACTTCATGTTCAGAATGTTATCTTGACCTGGATTAGGACATTCCCTCTCCCCATGCAGATGTTCTGGCAGAAATAGAGGCTCTCTGCCACCCACCCACTCCAATGCAACCCAGGAGTGGATAGAAAGATTTCGGCAGGTCCTGGCATGCAGGGATTGCGTGATCACCATCTCAGCTTTCTAACTGTTCGATCATGTTTCAGCTTTTGGAACACTCTGCTATTCCCTATTTGATAATGTCTTGTTTTATGCGTTTTTTAATTTGCTTTTAAATCTGCACGTTCTAATAGTGATGAGAGAGGACTATAACATTTATTATTACCTGCTTTGAGGATTTGGCAAACAGCAGGCTATATAAATTGCAAAAATATAAATAAACAAAGGAATGAATACAAATCCCAGATTACTCCTTACATTAATTATCATTTGCAAATGGCTTGATTTAATTGCCTTTTAGGAGAGATAGAAGGCATAAAATTATTATTATTGTTATTGTTGTTTTTTGTTGTTTTGTTGTTATCATCACCATCACCATCATCATCATCATTATTAATAGTAATAGTGGTAATGGTAGTGGTAGTACTAGTAGTAGTAATGTTGGAAGGGAGTGGGCAGTGAGATTGCAAGATAATTCCTTCCCCTTCCTCTCACCCACTCCTTATTTTCAAACTTCATCCTGGCCTTTGGTGAAAGAGAATGAGGTGCCTCATTTCATTACACTTCCCTGTTGATTTTATTGTACAGGTAGTCCTTGCTTACTCATTCACCACTCATCCAAAGTTATGACAATGTTGAAAAAATAAATTTATGGACAATTTACAACCATTTATGATCTTTACAATGCCTCTCAGTCACATGTTTGCTCTTCTATACATTAACAGCAATGTGATCAGACTTCAATCAGCTCTCTTGAAATCCCTTCCTCTTCAATCTCTCACCTTGCAATGAGAGGGGGGAGAAAAAAGCAAGTAAATTTTGTAGGCAATATGTCCTTTGTTTGACCCTTTCCCCTGCTGGCACAATCTCTTTGTTTTCAATGTGTAGAAGATAAATAGCTAAAAATGTCTTCTATCCAATCTCTCCACTCAAGGAGCCAGGAAGAGTGGGGAAGGATCAGGGAAAGGAGAAATTGCTTACAGAAAATGTTTGCAGAGCAGAGAGATTGAAGAGGAAGGGATTTCAAAAGATAAACTGTTTCTGTAATCTGCCCATGGCTCCCAGCACCATTGCAGTAACATGATTTCCTATTCTTCATTCATTCATTCATTCATTCATTCATTCATTCATTCATTCATTCATATTTATAAAATTAACAGGCCACCCATCTTACCTCAAGATAACTCTGGGCAGCTTAGAGACCATTTCACTTAGTGACAGAATCAGTCCCAATTAGGATCATTAAGCAAGGACTATCTATAATTTATTTGATTGTTCTGAGCTGTTCAAAGGTGTTGAGAGTTGAGTGGCATGTAAGTTATCATTTCTTTGTTTTCAGTCTGGGTATATTTGTGACAAGTAAGCAACTTTTCTTCCAATAGTTCTGCAGCTGCTGGCACTACTTACTCAGCCAACAGTTCTGAGTTCTGTGGCTCATTTGTCACAAGATATCCAGGAACTCCCAACACCTAATGTGGTTCTTATTGAGCTGGGCAATGACTATAGAGATTCTCCGTAATCCAGGTCCTGGTTGTCCCAAAGGTGCTTCTTTTTTTTTCCAAGAGGCAACTGGACTTTCTGTTTTTTCTTTGAAGATGTTTCACTTCTCATCCAAGAAGCTTCTTCAGAGCTTCCTGGATGAGAAGATAAATGTCTTCAAAGAAAAAACAGAAAGTCCAGTTGCCTCTTGAAAAAGCTCCTTTGGGATGACCTGGGCAATGCTTGATCTGGTATGGGCTTCTGTAAATTATGTATCACTATATTGTTTAGAGGAGAGACACTCTTTGTTTGATTACTCTGAGACCTGTCCAGTATTGTTGAACCTCTAGAGTAGGTTTCATCTTCCTCAGAGCACACAAGCCTCACAATCACATCAAAGTAGGGCCTCACTAGAAGATTTCTTTATTATTTTATAGGATTGACATGTGCTCACTAAGTTTTTGGGTAACCAAAACTTTCCAAAAAAAAAAAAAAAAACTTTGATCCATGGTCATTCCGATAGGGAGCTGGGTTGACAGATCATAACTGAAGTCCAAGCTGGAAGAACTGATGAGAACCCCATCATATGAGAGAGATGGGGTTAATTTGGAACCCTTTTCAGAAGCTGAAAAAGAAATGTCAAATGAGCAATGTAGCCCACTTCTGAATTCAGATGGGAAAGGGTTTATTTTCCTCTTGCTAAGAAAATGGCACTTGGAGCTGTGTCTGAGAGATAACTTGGCTTGTACAGTCAGGATATTTGTCTCATGAGGATCTAAGATGAGGCATCATTCTTGTCTCTCTAACAGAATCTTTGAGATGTTCTTAAGTGTTTTCATACCAAGAGTCATACATTTTTAATACACAAAGACAGTTGGGAGTGGGGTTTGCCAGTAAGAGTTCTGATGTTAAATTTGACAAAACTTTTGGTCTTTCAATATCTCTGTCAAGTTCTCCAGCAGAAGAATTAAAATTTCTAATGGATACACAGAAGTCAGGGGGAAGAATTCTTTCTTGGTTTGTTGAGAATTCATCTTATCCTCTGCCTGTAAATGTCTGAGGGTTCGATTTAAGGGGGACACTACTTGCCCCATTAAACTGGATATGGTACCTATCCAGTGGTGAAATCCATTTTTTTTTTACTACCGGTTCTGTGGGCGTGGCTTGGTGGGTGTGGTGTGGTTTGGTGGGCTTGGGTGTGGCAGTGGAAGAATACTGCAAAATCCCCATTCCCTCCCCACTCCTGGGAGAAGGATATTGCAAAATCTCCATTCCCATCCCGCTCTGGAGCCAGCCAGAGGTGGTATTTGCCAGTTCTCCAAACTACTCAAAATTTCCGCTACCGGTTCTCCAGAACCTGTCAGAACCTGCTGGATTTCACCCCTGTATCTATCCCCATGAAGCAAACTACAGTCCCCAAGAAAATCCAGATTTTGGTAGGGGGCTCAGAGCTCCCACTGGGCAGAAGGACTTGATGCACTTCTGAAATCACTCTTAAAATGGCGTTTGGGACTTCTCTACTACCTCCCACCCACACATCCAGCAGAAAAGTTTCCACAATGGAGTCTAAGAACTCAACTCATCTGTCCCCTCTGTTTTTCTCTCTGAAACCTGGATGGGATGGTCTTTTCTCAGAATTGTGCCACACAATCTTGGCTTTGGCATCAGGTGGGACCCAAAGGAAAGGGGGGAAGGAGTTAGCTGTTATAATCCAGGCTGTCTTGAAGCCTCCCAGAGGCCCTGTAGATCAGTGGTCCCCAACCTTTTTATCGCCGCGGACCAATCAGCCTTTGATAATTTTACCGTGGCCCGCTGAGTGTGCGCAGGGGTGGGGGCTTTGGGCCACACGTGCGTACCTGCGCGGGGCTCTCTTCCCTGGAGCCTTTGCGCACGGGCCAGGAACTTTTGCGCACGGCCCAGGAGCCTTTGCGCTGCAGCGTTCATGTCCCCCGGCCGCTGCGCGGCCCGGTGCCAGGTACTCCACGGCCCGGCACCGGTCCGCGGACCGGGGGTTGGGGACCACTGCTGTAGATGACCAGATGAGCAGTGCTGGGGTTCAAGGTGGCCTATAGGGCACACTGGGGTTTGCTGCTGGTGCGCCACCCTCTCTGCTGCCCAGCAACATCCTTGCCTGAGATGCTGGATTCCATTAACAAACTAGCAGTGGGTTTTAATCTGATGCCTGCTGGTATCAAGTCCAGGGTGGCTAGGGAGTTTGTGGCAGGGGTGAAATCCAGCAGGTTCTGACAGGTTCTGGAGAACCGGTAGTGGAAATTTTGAGTAGTTTGGAGAACCGGCAAATACCACCTCTGGCTGGCCCCAGAGTGGGGAGGGAATGGAGATTTTGCAATATCCTTCCCCCCAGGCGTGGGGAGGGAATGGGGATTTTGCAGTATCCTTCCCCTGGAGTGGGGAAGAAATGGGGATTTTGCAGTATCCTTCCCTGCCACACCCACCAAGTCATACCCACAGAACTGGTAGTAAAAAAAAATTGAATTCCACCACTAGTTTGTGTCCGATCCACATGGCAATTGTGGATCTGACTCAAGTAGTGATACATTGGATAAGGATTTATCCTCCCTTGGGACAATTATGACATGATCTGGTAATGAAGGACACAAATGAGGACCCAGTTTGTGGGGGCAATAAGCTGACTTTGTATAAAATATACAAAAGTATGAAGGCTATTGCTTAATGCATTGTAAGCCTCCCTGAGTCTCCAGAGAAGGGCGGCATATAAATCAAATTTAAAAAATAAAAAATAAAAAATAAATATTGCCATAGACAGATCACTCTCCAATTGCCTTCCAGCTCTTTCATGTCACCTTCACCCATGGGGAGAAAGGGTCTAATCCATCCATTCACCCTTGAGGACTGATAGATCCTCTTGGATCCCAAACTGAGCTGGGGATTTTCCCTGAGCTGGGGGATTCAGCTGAGGCCTTGGTTTCAGCTTGGAAAGAGTGGGTGGCCAGAACCTCGGACTACACCACCCCCCTGCAACTTCTTCCTGTGTGCTGCTCCTTTTCTTGGTGTACTAAGGAACTCCAGGATCTGAAGTACCAGAAGAGATTCTAGGAACTCTGTTGAAGGAAGAGCCAGAACAGCTCTGACTAAACATGACTAAGAGGCCCATAAGGGGCCACTTGTGGAAATTAGAGTGGTACTTTTCTCTCTCATCATCCAGCAGCCCTTTCTGAGTAACACAGTTCCTCTTGGGAAGGAATGGGCCACTAGATCATCTGCAGGAATTCCACTATCAGGAATATTCTGGCTATCTGGCAGATGCTCAAACTCGCTTTAAGTTGGACTCCATCTTGGCAGGTATGCCAAGGTGCTAGGGTAACAGTCTGACTCACTGACTCTTGTGGAAATGGACATGATTCTCTATATCAGTGTTTCTCAACCTTGGAAGCTTGAAGATGGGTGGACTTCAACTCCCAGAGTCCACCCATCTTCAAGCTACCAAGGTTGAGAAACACTGCTCTATATGGTTAACTCACCTGTCTGTTTGTTGGCTCCAGGACGTTCCTGGCTTAAGATAACCATGGAGGTCACCATGCCTTGGTGTCAGCCTCTTTGAGAGAAGAGGTGGTTAATGTGGTGTGCCCCCTCCTCAAGAAGCCATCCCTGGACCCAACTATTTTAGACAACTATTGTCCTATCTCCAACTTTTTATGAAAATTTGTTGAAAATGTGGTTGGTTTGCAGTTACACAGGATTCTGAAGGAAATAAATTATGTAGACCCATTTCAGTTGGGTTTCAGGCCAACATTTAGTACAGACACAGTCATGGTCATATTTATTGATGACCTATGGAGGAACTAAAATAGTGGTGGTTCATCCTTCCTTGTGCTTCTTGATTTCTCAACAACTCCCGATAATGTTGACTACTACAGCATCCTTCTGATCCTGTTCTGGGCTTTGGGAATTGGAAGCACCATCTTACAGTGGTTCTTTTCCTTCCTTAATGACCAGTTCCAGTTGCTATTGCTTAAGAGCACTAATTCCAGACTTGTAAGATTGGAGTCAGCCTTGTAATGTAGTCCAAACAAGAAGCACTATCAGAAGCACTAGCTCTAACTCTGTTGTAAGGTTACATTAACAGAATCTTTCAAGTCTGATAACAACCCCCACCCCCCAATCACCTTTATGGTCCAAGAAGCTAGAAATGGTCCCTTCTAAGATGTTTGCCGCATCCCCATTCCTTTTGCAAACTCAACTGATGGCCATTGATCTGAGGCTCTTTTTTTTCTGTTTTGCAAGGTGATTCTACCATTACAATCTGGTACACAGTGGTGTTTTTTTTCCTGGATCAGATGGTCATCCAAGACAATCACTCATGCCTTTGTTACTCATTCTACATGGGGCTGCCCTTGAAGACCACTCAGAAGCTTCAACTGATCCCAAATGCAGTGGCACAAGTGATGGACCTGCCATGTAATGCCCACGGGACATCTCAATTTCTCATGTTGCACTGGTTGCCACTGTCTTCCAGGTGCAATCCAAGATGCTGTTATTACCTATAAAACCACATACGGCATAGGGCCAACATTTGAGGGCTCATCTGTCTCCTGTGGTTTCTGCCCTTCTGGTACCATCCAGCAGAGTGGGGACACCCCTTGATTAAACAGGGTCATCTTTCAGGATGTAGGAAGTCCACATTTTCTGCAATGGCATGTGCCTTCTGGAGTGAGGTCCTCCCCCCGAGATCCAGATGACTCCCCCGCCTGCCCAAATGGTGCTCTAGAATTCATTGGAACACCTGGCTATTCTCCCAGGGTCTATGACAATTCACCACATCCAACTCCCCATGGCCAACTTGCTGTGGCCAACTCCCCGCGGGACAAGAGTTACACTAATGTCAAAGAAATGCCGGAATACAAACATTAAGGAAAGGGTGCAAAAGGAGGGACAGAATGAAATGTGAATGACAAAAATTAAGATATTTTTTAAAATTTATTTTAAATAGTTAAATTGAATTGTTAAATTGTCCTGCAGCAAGTTGTTCCATGGCAAGTTGGCTGTGGTGAGTTGTCCCATTTCAATTCTCTCAGGCCTTGGCAGAGGTGGGTTTTAGCAGGTTCTGACCAGTTCTGGAGAACCGGTAGTGGAAATTTTGAGTAGTTCGGAGAACTGGTGGTAAAAATTCTGACTGGCCCTGCCCCCATCTATTCTCTGCCTCCCAAGTCCCAGGTGATCGGGAGGGAATGGGGATTTTGTAGTAACCTTCTCCTGGAGTGGGGTGGGAATGGATATTTTACAGTATCTTTCCCCTGCCATGCCCACCAAGCCACACCCACCAAGCCATGCCCACAGAACCGGTAGTAAAAAATTTTGAAACCCACCACTGGACCTTGGGGAAGGGTGAATGGGACTGCGATGTTCTGTGCTTTTTGCTTGGATGGATTTCTTGCAATTATTTTGCAGTTCTTTTTGTAATGTTTTCCTGTCTGTTTTATTGCAATTTGTTGTTTCTGTGTTGCTTTTCATTCTTGTGAGCCATTCAGAGTTGAGCAGCATCCAAACTGAATAAATAAAATTAAAAAATGTTGACCCGGAAGGAATTGAAGCATTCCCCCTCCCCTCTTTTGTGAATGATGCTGAGCAAAGTGCACCATTCAGTGAGTGGTTTATTCCATCTGACACTCATTCATACATTTTTAGAGAAATGTGTTTCCCACGTGTCTTGCTTGGCATAATATTTGCAGTATCTCCTGACCCTCCAAGAGGCTGCATTTATTACATGTCTTTTTATTGGATCAGCTCCCAGACTAAATATCAAAGGAGAAATTGCAATCCATAAAAAAGATTGGAAGAGAGAAAGCCCCTCCCCATGGCAGTCTGACCTGACAATCGTAAGCAGCCCCCACTCAGCTGGCCCACATTGGATGACAGACCTGCCATCTTGCTGCACTGGCCCTGCTTAGCTAGATGCCAGGCTGTCATAAGAAATGAGGGGACGGAGCTGTGGGGTGGGATAGAAGGAGGAAGGATAGAAGAAAAGAAAGCTAAAGTCTTCGTGCCGTGAGAGCCACAAGCTGTTCCAATGGGTTCACCCAATGGGATGCAACACCTTCATGTCCAGTAGCTGGGGACTGTTACCAGAATAAAATAAAATAAAATAAAGTAGAGTAGAGTAGAGTAGAGTAGAGTAGAGTAGAGTAGAGTAGAGTAGAGTAGAATAGAACTTGTGTAGAAAAATAACCCAGTCTGACTGATTGTATTGTATTGTATTGTATTGTATTGTATTGTATTGTATTGTATTGTATTGTATTGTATTGTATTGTATTGTATTATAATAAATTTCAATAATTTTTTTTAAAAAGAATAGAATAGAATAGAATAGAACAGAACTTGTGTAGAAAAATAACACTGTCTGACTGATTATATTGTATTGTATTGTATTGTATTGTATTGTAATAAATTTCAATTAAAAAATTATAAAAAATAGAATAGAATAGAATAGAATAGAATAGAATAGAATAGAATAGAATAGAATAGAATAGAATAGAATAGAATAGAAGCTGGAAGGGACCTTGGAGGTCTTCTAGACTAGCCCTCTTCTCAAGCAGAAGAACCTATGCTATTTCAGATAAGTGGCTGTCCAGTCTCTTCTTAAAAGCCTCCAGTGATAGAGAGCCCATGATTTCTGAAGGCAAGCTATTCCACTGGTTAATTGATTTTCATTGAATGCCTGCTGAGGGTCATAAGATATTTTTTTTCTGCAGAAATGCTGCCCATTTTTGGCTGGCAGAGTGCTGCTGGAGGCCGTGGAGGCCAAAAACAGGCCATGTGGGAGGCCGTATGTGGCCCCCTGGCCCATTTTGTTTGGCAGAGGCACTGCGGGTTGGTCCTTTGATATTTCCAGGCCGGCCCCATGGGCCAGATTTAACCACACTGCGGATCTTGAGTTTGACACTCCTGGTCTAGACTCTTCTCAAAAACATCCAATGATGGAACGCTCACGATTTCTGGAGGCCAGCTGTTCCACTGATTAATTGTCCTCACTGTTAGGAAGTTTCTCCTTAATTCCAGGTTGCTTCTCTCTTTGATTAGTTTCCAACCGTTGTCCTGCCCTCTGGTGCTTTGGAGCATAATTTGACCCCCTCTTCTTTGTGGCAGTCCCTCAAATAATTAGTTTAAATAATTAGTTTGAATGCTATTGGACACTTACAGATAACCATAGGGGAATGGGACCCAAAGGCGAATGTTAACTATAAGAAACGCCAGATTTGGCTTTGCTACGCTGTAAGCACTTGGCTTTAGTAAATTATGCTTTCTCTAGCTATGAGTCTGGGAGTCGTTCTTTGCTAATTGACCAAATTGGGACAGCTGAAAACCGGACTCAGGAGCTTCCCCCTTGCCCAGGAAGGCCTTGACTGGCTTATGAATGAAGAGGTACAGCTAGCCAGCAGCAGGAAAAGGTGGGGAGGCAGAAGGGGTAATGTGAGAGGGGGCTCAGAACTGAGGAACAAAGGAATGAGGCAAGACAGCACCAGGAAGGAGGATCTGGAATCAGGAATGCCTCCGGAACTGAACTCCTGCTGGAAACTCACCGGGGAGAAATCAAAGAGGGCAGGATGAATTCCTTTGCTGGCCTCCCTGCCCTCTTCCTCTAGGACCAGCCCCAGTTTTCAGATGGAACAATAGTGCCCCCTAAAGCATCTGACCAATAGCCCTGCACTGGGAGGCTTGAATAAACGGCATTCGGCTTTTGTTTTTCCCTAATGCCTTTCTCCATGTAATCCCATTTATTCAATAGCATAATTAGCAGGGATCAGGCTACGCTTTTCATTCCACCAAAGTCGTTAGGAAGGTGGGTTTGGCTGCTTGGTGATTTCAATAGGCTGGCTGAACCATGGAGGTCTCGCGTAGAGCATCGGCCCTCAAGGACGCAGAGAATTTCTAATATAGCCCTTCTCTGCATGCAAACCTGCAGCGCTTGTTGCCACTTGCGTTTTGGAACTGGCACAAAGTTAGTTCTGTTCTGTAATTCTGGGCTTTGTGCAGGAAGAACTAAAGCACCTTCCTTTCTCTTTTTCCTGGAGAAGAACCATAGGACCCCACCAGCTGTATAGGAAGGACCTTTTGACCTGGGATCTCTGGAAGGAGAAAGTCTCTGCCAAGGAGGCTTCAGGTAATTCCCTCCTCCCCATTGATAATACCTCAGAAATAAGATTGGGAGCTTTTAAACTCATCCGGGAATACCTGGCAAATCAGTGCAATCTTCCATTACTTTGGAAAATATTAACATAGATCGTGGGCTCAAAGGGACTTTGAAGGTTATAGAAGAGGGAAGGTATCTTGGATGTTTTCTAGTCAACGGCCAGGTCTCAAGGCAGGAGGAGACCTTATACCATCCTGGTCAAATGAGGATTAAGGGTGGAGAATATGAGAGCCTGAGTGGTGTAGGAGGCTAATGCCTCCTACTAAGGCAGCATTTAATATCCAGCTGCCTGCAATTACTGCGAGTTCAATTCTCACCAGGCTCAAGGTCGACTCAGCCTTCCATCCTTTCTAAGGTGGGTAAAATGAGGACCTGGTTTGTGGGGGCAATAAGGTGACTTTGTATAAAATATACGAAAGTATGAAGGCTATTGCTTAACGCATTGTAAGCCACCCTAAGTCTCCAGAGAAGGGTGGCATATAAAAATAAATAAATAAATAAATAAATAAACAAACAAACAAACAAACAAACAAACAAACAAATAAATGTTGTTGCAAGACTTAAGGAGCTTCCTGTAAACAAAGAACTCTGTCTTTTTCTTTCCCTTCCCCTCCCCTCATCCCTCCCTCCCTCCCTCCCTTCCAACTGGAATCCACAGTTAGCTTCTAAAGGGACAATTTAACCCCTCTGTTATTCTCTAATTCATTTTCCAGAGAGTGAATTTATGGAAGACATAAAGAGTGCAATTTGCTCAATCAGTGAAAAGTTTAATAGTGCAGTTCAACAGAAGGAAGAGACAAGAGGGTGACCAAAGAGTTGAACATCCTGAAGTTTGCTGTGCTCAACTGATGCGGGTTGAAATGATAATTTCAAAATACTTCTGACTACAATGTCAGTTATCTGCTGCTTGACCAGTAAGCAAGCATGATAGGAGGAATATGAAGCAGCCTTTTCTCAGGTTGTGAACTCTGACCAAGCAAACAAGGAGTTGAGCAGTGGAAGGAAATAGGAATCATGGAGAAGAATGCAGAATAACAGAGATGGAAGGGCCTTGGAGATCTTCTAGTCTAACTCCCTGATCAGCAGGAGACCCCATACAACTCTGGACAAATGGCTGTCCAACCTCCCCTTATGGAGCATCCACAACTTCTAAAGGCAAGCTGTTCCACTGGTTGTTCTCACTGACAGGAAATTTTTCCTTAATTCTAGGTGGGATCTCTGTTACCATCTGTTCCTTCTTGTCTTGCCCTCAGGTGCTTTGAAGAATAGGTTGACCCCTTCTTCCCTTCTTTGAAGACTATTATCATGTCACGCCAAGTCCTTTTCTTTGTTAGACTAGACAATCCCAGTTCCTGCAACCATTCTTCATATATTTTAGCCTCCAATCCCCAAATCATCTTTGTTGCTCTTCTCTGAACTCTTTTGAGAATCTCAACACCCTTTTTTATCATGATGACCATAACTGGATGCTATATTTCAATAGAAAGTGGGAGCAAATCCCACTTTATTTCCAAAAAAATAAAATTGCCAGCAAAAGGCCGTGAAAGGCTCTTTCTTGCTTTCAGAATAATTTCAGGAGCCATAATCAGTTAGTGAGCTCCCTGCATGAGCGAGAAGAGAGATCTGATAGGAGCTGGCAGTGGACAATACTAAGTTAAATTAAGACAAAAACAAATAGCTTTGTATGCTGGTACCTTAAAATCAGAAGTGAAATGAGTGTACATGGTTAGGCAGTCCTTCTGTTGTCTTCATCTTTCTACAGGGAGATAAAAAGACAATTCATGACAGATCCTACTACGGTGAGCCCAGAAATAAATAGGTGCTTAATTGCTCCTATTAACTTGCCTGCCTGGAGTATGGATTCAGCAGGTGACGGAACAAATGCCAACTTTGATGAACTCCACTGTCCAATATCCTTTTTTTTAATGCAGGTGGGAAAAACTGGATGCAGTATTCCAAGTGTGGTCTCACCACATGATCTTGAAACTACAGCATTGGCTTTTCTGGCAACTGTAGAACATCGCCAGATCATATTTAAGTGGTTGTCCACTAGGGCTTCTAGTTTCCTAGATCAACAGTTACTGCTGTTGAGCCAGGTACCCCTATTTTATATCTGTACATTTGGTTTTTCTTGCCTAAGCATAGGACCTTATTTTTCTCACCACTAAATTACATTTTGTTGAATGGGGCCCAGTATTTTTTCTCAAACTGTGTTTGAGAAATCAGAATGATTCCTTCAAGTGGTGTCCCAGTGTTGAGTAAATAACCCTATGGATGGAAAGTCAAAGCTCTTTTGGCCAAGAACACAACTAGGGCCATTCTCTCATCTGGTTTGAAAGGGGGGTGGGAGGTCAAGGGAATGCCTGGGTGTGCCACGAATCTCAGCACGTGAGCCTTGGAGGGTGGCCCAAAGGTTCACAGCAAGGCTGAGCTTGTTTGCCGTGTGCCAAGGATGCAATCTTGCCTTTGTTTCAGTGGATGATGAGGAAGGAACTTGAACAGGAGCTGAAGGAACAAGAGTGACGTCAGCTCAGCATCTCATGCTGGTCACATTGTTCCTGGCCTGGCATGAGTCATGCCTGCCATTGTTCGGCAGAAAGATAGCATCGTTCCCAGATGCTGGGCTGATTATCTGATGGGTAGGAAATCAAAGGAAGCCTCATCTGACATTGAACTTGAATGGTAGCCAATGAAAAACCAGAGAGCAATTCCTTTTGATTCTAGCCCTCTTTATTTTCACGAGAAGGCAGGGAAGGGAGCTGCTGGCTTGTGGAGTCTATTTCAGAATGGGGGGAAAAAGGGAAGAGAAACAGTCAAAAATTATTGTAAGCACATTTGCATTTCCCCAAGCTGCAACATCTTTACTTTCATTTGAAACACAGAAAACTGTGAACACCTAGAAACAACAAAGCTATTACTAGAACAAACATGGCTTTGTCAAAAAACAGATCGTGCCAGACAAACCTGATTGCATTCTTTGACAATGCAACTAAATTAATGGACCAGCAAAATGCTGTGGACATTGTATACATGGACTTCAGCATTGACTAATTTTCCAGCAATGCCAAATCTTTTTCCATGTTACAAATACTCCCAGGAATGTCAACTCTATTATACCCCTTTGTGTCATCAGCAAAAAGACAAACCTTACCTTGCAATGTTTCTGTTACATTACTCACAAACACATTGAACAGAACAGGATGAGGGACTGAGTCTTGTGGTACACCGCTTGTGGCTGGTCTCTGTTCAGACAGAGCCCCATTAACCGTCACACACTGGGACCCATCCCTGAGCCAACGTCCTACCCACTGAACCCCCCAGTGGTTAAGTCCTAGCCTGAACAACTTTTTTATGAGCTCATTATGTGGAAATATATTAAGTGCTTTGCTAGGAGCCTGGATAGCTCAACAGACTAAGCACTGTAATTTAACACCAGCTGTCTGCAATTAAAGTAAGATCGAATCTCGCCAGGCTCAAGGTTGACTCAGCCTTCCATCCTTTCTAAGGTAGGTAAATTGAGGACCCAGTTTGTGGGGGCAATAAGCTGACTTTGTATAAATATACAAAAGGATGAAGGCTATTGCTTAACGCACTGTAAGCCCCCCTGAGTCTCCGGAGAAGGGCGGCATATAAATCAAATTAAAAAAAAAAATCCAGATAGGCTACATCCACAGCACCATCGTCAGCCAAAACATTTGTGACATAATCATAATGTTTGAATTGCTCAATTATTTAATGGTTGTGGGGGAGGGGATAGCTTGCTGGATTAAGAACAGGGCCCTTTACTGTTTATATTAACATTGGAAGTGCTAAACAGGAATATTAGACAAGATCCAGAAATAAAAGGTATGGGAATAAAAAAGGAAAAATATAAACTACAAACATTTGTGGATGATTTGATATTCATCCTAGAACCATGATGGCGAACCTTTGGCATGCATGCCAGAGGTGGCACATGGAGCCCTCTCTGCTGGCATGTGCACCATTGTTCAAGGTCAGATCTCCATGGCATTTCTTTCATGAGCTTCTGTTTCCCTGCAAACGATGAAACAGAAGCTCACAAAAGAAAAAGATCTTGTCGCACTGCTGGTGTTGGGATGCCCCACCTCCCGCCAGCCAGCTGGTCTTCGGGTCTCTGCTGCACATGTGCGCATGTCTGCACATGTGCATGCACATGTCCACGCATGCATGCAATCGCTCGCGCAGACACACCTTTCAGTTTGGGCATGCGTGTGTGCACAGTTTGGGCACGGTGACTAAAAGGTTCGCCATCACTGTCCTAGAAGAACCATTGGAAACCAGCCCCAAATTAATGAAAAGAATAGAAGTAGCAGGATTGAAAATAAGTAAAGAAAAAACCAAAATAATAGTCAAAAATCTTACAGATAAACAAAAAAATGAACTGACAAAAAAGACAGATCTTCAGATTGTTAAGAAAGTTAAATATTTGGGAATATATTTAACAGCAAGATGCACAACAATAAAAGAAGATAACTATATAAGGCTACTACACCAAATAAAATTGGATTTAGAGAAATGGAAAAATTTGCAATTATCAATAGAAGGAGGCAAGCCATTCCACCGGTTAATTGTTCCCACTGTTAGGAAATTTCTGCCTGAGTGGTTTCCATCCATTGCTTCTTCCCTTCCCTTCAGGTGTTTTGAAAAATAGATTGACCCCATCTTCTCTGTGACAGCCTTTCAAATATTGGAAGACTGCCATCACGTCACTTCTAATCCTTGTTTTCACTAGATTAGCCATACCAACTCCTGCGACCGTTCTTCATATGTTTTAGCCTCTCATCATCTTTGTTGCTCTTCTCTGCACTCTTTCCAAAACCTCAACCAGGTTCCTCTAATGAAGAGCTGGATGAAGAGCCGGTGAATACTTGTGCAAATACTTTATGCCTAAGCCAGGAGAATGCTTTTGTAAAAAGCAAAAATATATTTCAGAAAGGTTTTCTTAAGGTGGAGGAAGGAGATGGAAGTACCTGAAGCAGAAATCAAATGCAGAGCAATAGGTGGAGAAGGTTTCCTGATCTCAGAAGTACTCTTTAGTCACCACCTTAATACTATATCCAGTAATGGGAACCACACCTTGAGAAAGATTTGGGAAATTGCTCCAAGAGGAGGATTTGGGAATGAGGAATGAAGAAAAGTTCTGTAAAGACAGTTTAAAAGATTTGTTAATCTTGAGAAAAGACAACTCTTTCACACAAAGAAAGGTCACAATCTTTTATTTTGTCCAAGAATGCAAAACACAGACTAATTTAAGTTACAAGGAAGGCAGATTTTGAATGCATGACAGGGAAGTTTCACCATTGCTGCTCCTTCGCTCCTGCGTTCAAACCAGGCAGCTATTAGTCAGGGAGGGTTTAAGGCAGATTCCCCAACCCCACAAAGCTAGACTTATTGGTTTCTTTCGGCTTTCCAGATCTTTTTCTTGAAACAGAAGAACTATTGTATTTATTATTTATTGGTTCGATTTATATGCCGCCCTTCTCCGGAGACTCAGGGCGGCTTACAATGCGTTAAGCAATAGCCTTCATACTTTTGTATATACCTGCTTAGTAGGGCTTTCACCCCCCCCCCAGCGGTGTTCTTTTTTATATATACAAAGTCAGCTTATTGCCCCCACAAACCGGGTCCTCATTTTACCTACCCTAGAAAGGATGGAAGGCTGAGTCAACCTTGAGCCTAGTGAGATTTGAACTTGCAGTAATTGCAGGAAGCTGGTGTTACTTAACAGTACTTTAATCTACTGTGCCACCAAGGCTCTTATTTGCTGAGATCTAAAGGAGAGCAGATTTTGATCTGACAATATCTACCAAAAAGTTAAAAAAATATCCACCACACTATAACCAGTATGACCTGACATCAACAGCTAGAAAGACAGACAGTCATATTGAAAGCAATTCGCTAATTACTAGAAGTCAGAATATATTTGTCAAGAACAAATCATGCCAGACTAATCTCATCTATTTTTTGATCCATTAATTAGATTATGGGAATGCAGGAGACAGAGCAAAACATTTGACAAAAGTATCCCATGCAGGGCTGATTAACAAGCTGCCAAAATGGGATAAATTAATTGGATACAGAGATGGCTGAAAATTGTACTTGGAGAAGGCTTGTCCATAGTTCCTCATCAAAGTGGAGTGATCAGATGGTTCTCTATTCTGTGAAAGTCACTTTGGTGCAGTGTCCATGGGCTGGTCCAGAAACCGGGAGCCAGTGAATTCTAGTCCTGCCTTGGGCATAAAAGCCAGCTGGGTGACTTTGGGCCAATCACCAGGCGACTGGGAGTTCTAGTCCTGCCTCAGGCATGAAAGCCAGCAGATTGACATTGGGTCAGTTCCTCTCTCTCTCAGCCCAACCCTCCTCACAGGGTGATTGTTGTGCATAAAACAGGAGACAGCAGTATTAGGTAAAAAATATTCACTTTTTAAAAATATAACTCAAGGCAGGAGACATCTTTTTTTAAATGTAGCATAAAAATCTAATAATAATATAGTATGCTGATACATTACAACATCTTGAGTCCTCGGGAAAAAACTCAATGCGTATGAAAGCCAACATCAACTAAAGAACTGGAAGCTGTGATTTCACACTGTTGTGTAGGTCATCATCATCATCCTCATCCTCCTCATCCTCCTCACCACTATCATCATTTCCCACAAACACTGGTCAATGATAGGAGAGGTTAATAGCAGAAGCTTATTGTGTGCCGCCATCTTGGTTTTCCTTGGTTAATTCCAAGAGATAAATCTTTCAAAAAGATTCGCTATCACCACAACTCTTTGTTATTACACTGATTCCTCTGATTACAATACTGAATAACTATAAGAAGGCTTGGCTATCAAACATAAAAAACATCTGCCAAAGTATCACTTCATTGACAACACGGGGGTCAAACTTGCAGCATCATGTTGCCATCATGTGATGTATTCTCCATTCGTGGAGCTGGGGTGGGCATGACCTATGTGTGATGCATCCAGCCTGCTGGCAGCCAGTTTGATACCGGTGCTTTACAAGGACAATCTGAAGGTGTATGAAAAAAAAAAACCATTTAAAATAAAATCACAACTCAGCACTGTCCAGATATAGTACAGCCAAAATTTTGTAATGGAGTTTGGACTGGACAAATGTGCCACCATCACTATCAAATGAGGAAAAATAGTGAAAACTGAAGGAATCATGACGACTTATGGAAATAACATCAAGAGTCTGGATGAAAATGATCGCTACAAACCCCTGGACATCCTTCAAGCTGACAACATCAAGCACACTGAAGTCAAGAAAAAGGTTAGAAGTGGATACATCAAGAGAGTGAAGAATCTCTTAAAGCCAAACTCAGTGGAGGAAAAAGCATCAAGGCAATTGTCCCAAAGGTGCCTTTTCAGCTCTTGGATGAGAAGTGAAACGTCTTCAAAGAAAAACCAGGAAGTCCAGTTGCCTCTTGAAAAAGCATCTTTGGGACAACCATGATCTAGATGACGGAGAATAATCTCCATAGACATCAAGGCAATTAACACCTGGACAATTTCTGTCATTAGATACACAGCTGGAATAGTGGATTGGACTCAAGCAAGACTAACGGTTCTTTTCTGGTTTTCCTCAGATAGGAAAACCAGAAAAATAATGACAATAAATCATGTCCTTCACCCCCACAGCAATATTGACAGCCTCTACTTACCAAGGAAACTGGATGGGTGTGGAATGTTGCAAAGACACCAGACAGTTGAAGAAGAAAAAAGAGGAATGGAAGAATATCTGAAGGACAGTGAAGAAGATGCACTGAGGCTGGTATACAAGAAAGGCTTACTGAATATCTGAGAGCCAAACTCAGTTAGAAGAATAGGTGACACAAATGCCAGATTCAGTCTAAACATCTGGCTGACTGTGTAACCAACCATAATAATTTACGTTCAAACCCTCAATGACAAGTAAAATCAATAAATGAATGAAAACCATGTAAAAAAGTCTTGAATATCTCAGTGATGAGAAACTGAACATGAGCCAAGAGTATGAGGCAGCTGCAAAAAAATTTCCATCCTAGATTCCATCAACAAAAATATAGTATAAAAATGATAGAAGCTATCATTCTTCTCCATTTTGTGTTAGACTGACAACAGCTGGAATATTGTGTCCAGTTTGCATTTTAGGAAAGATAATGACAAAACATAGCAAGCGCAGAGGGCAAAGGGAATGGAAGAATTGTTGGAAGCCTTTCTGTGTGTCATGAGACAAAGACTAGGCAGCCTTGTTCAGAGTCGTTCAGAAGACAGAAGAAACCCTGGGCTTTAAATACAAGGAAGCAGATTTTAGTTCAACGCAGAAAGATGTTCCTCATGGTAATGGCAGCTCAAAATGGAGTCAACTGGATGGCCATCAGTCAGGGATGCAGAATAGCAGATTCTGCAGTGGGATGGAGGGGGGGGTTGAGCTGGATGCTCTTCACAGGCCCTTCCAATCCTTGCCTTCTGTGATGTTACAATCCTGTAATTCTATGAAGATACCTCAGAGGAATTTTGGGGGAAATTCCCTCTAAGAATGAAAGTAAACTCTTGCTTTATTCTATCAGCTTTCATTTGAAACTCTTAATAAGAGATGCCTGCCTTTTCTCTGGTTCTTCTGACTCTTTTCTCTCTGCACCCACAGAGAGCATTTGCGGTAAAAGGTCTTTTGGGGAAGGAGTGTGATCAATAGTCCTGGCAGGACTTCAGGCAAGATGGGTCTTCCCCTATCTTTGCTGGGTGATTTTTTCCTCCTGGGAGGGACCAAGTAGAAGAAAGGCTGAGTAAAGTTTTAAAGAAACCTCCCTCAAGACTGTTTTAAACCTTCCTCTCGATGACACAGAGGCTGTCCATCACCTTGAATGACCTCTGGCTGCATTTTCAAGGGGTTTAGCACATGGCACATGGATTTGGGTGCTTGGATGACAGCATGTGAAAGCCCAGTTCTAATCAAGCCCTTCCCAGCCAGCTTTGGACAAAGGATTTTCTTTTAATTAAGAAGTTTAAGTTGAACTGATGATGTTTTCAGCTTTTATGTAAGCACAGTTTATTTCTGAAAAATTTTCATAGGCAAATTTTTTTGGGGGGGGGGAACCCAGTAGATAAGTATTATAATGTTTGTGTACATGTGTAGTGCATGGAAAGCTCTCAGACCCATAGGGCTTTCCAGGGGGGAACTCCCTTCCTCAAAGCTTCTTTGAAAGCAATTTGGGGAGTGGGGTTCTTTTCTCTAAAGCCTCAGGAGGATGGGAGCACCAGGACCTTTCTGGGACATCTTCACCGAGCCGTGTGTGCCTGAGGGTTGCGTTGAAAGCATCGTTTGGTGCCACTTACCAGGTCTGGCTCTAGTCTGGATGAGGCCATCCTAGTCCTCCTTTTGCCAAGGGCCACGTTCCATGTTTCTTCCAACGGTTTGTCACTAAAGGAAAACTATGGCAGGAGTGGCCTGCAAGCAAGTCAGGCTGCACTGGTGGATCCACAAAGTTTGCAAGCCACAGTCTCCAACTTGGTGTGGAGCCAACCTCTTACTCTTCTACCCAAAGACCCCGATAGAGTTGGAGCAGAGGAAAAAGCAACCGGTGATTTATAGAGCCCCACAAATTGCTTCCTCCTCCGTAATGAAAGACATATAAAGCCATGTTCCTGTCAGGTTTATATGAAAACGCTGCATTAACAAGCCAATGGGAAACATAACTCTCTCCCGTCAGTCACCAGATTGATTTAAAGCCTTGGTTTAGCCCTATCCTTCCAGGGCTCACTAATTGGGAAATCAGACACAAATCACCTGAAGTGGAGAGTGTGTCCTCCACACCTGGCAGCTGCCAGGCTGGAGGCTTCTTCCTCTCACCAGCCAAGAAGCAGGAACTTTGATCTGGCTGCTTCTCCTACTGCAAGGCATCTGGCCCTCAGGAGCTGGGGTGGAGGCCTTGAGGACCCAGATGCCCAGCCACCACTTGCATTTCCTCCAAACCAGGAAAGCTAGAACATGTATGGGACACTGGAGCCACCTGCAACTTTGCAAAGTCCTGGCCTGAGTTTTGAGGAAAGGGGCCTAGACGATTTCTGGTGTCCAACATGCTGGCTCTTGGTTAACTCCAACCCCAATCCTAACCCTGCTGATGCTTGATTAACCCTAACCCTAACCCTAACCCTAACCCTAACCCTAACCCTAACCCTAACCCTAACCCTAACCCTAACCCTAACTCCAAACCCAATCCCAACCCTAAGGCTAACCCTATCTCTAACCCTAAATCCAAACCCAATCCCAACTCTAACCCTGACCCTAACCCTAACCCTAACCCTAACCCTAACCCTAACTCTAAACCCAATTCCAACCCTAACCTTAACCTTAACCTTAACCCTAACCCTAACCCTAACCCTAACCCTAACCCTAACCCTAACCCTAACCCTAACCCTAACCCTAACTCCAAACCCAATCCCAACCCTAACCCTGACCCTGACCCTAATACCAATACCAATCATAATTCTAGTGCCAACACCAACACCAATGCCAACCCCAATCCCAACCCACTGCTGCAGCTCTTTCTCAGGTCATCTTTTCACTGTAAAGGCCCTGAAAACCAGCTACTGAGGTCAACATGGATTTTAATAATCATTGGCTTATAGATGTGCTATGCTGAGGACATGGAATCGATATAAACTCAAATTGTGACTGAAAATCTCTTTGTGGCTGTCAGCACAGGAAGCATTTGATAAATGAGAAATAAGAGGCAAACACAAATGGCTAATTTATAATAAGATACTAGAATTTTGTCAAGAGGAATACAAAATAAAATCAAGAGAAGAACTGATATGAGGGGATATAATTGTCAATGGTTCTTTTATTTACATTTATTGTAAACATTTAAAACAGTCAAAAGAATGTATGGGTTTGAACATTGATTTGAGTTTGAAATAGAATTGTGTAGAAATGATGAACATGTAATTGCTCAAATGTGGTGCATAAACTTTTATGCACCACATTTGGTGGTGATAGTGGGCTAAAAAGTTTGGTTATAATATAAAGATCAAAAATTGGGAAAAATATGTGGGTGGAAGGATTGACATTTACATTACGTTATAATCTTAAAGAGAATTTTTATAAAATAATGTACTCCTGGTATATGTCACCAGAGATATTGTTTATAAAGGCACTGTCAATTTATATTCAACATGAGAATAAGAAGGAACATTTTTTCTTGTTTGATGAGCATGTAAAATAGCTAAAAAATTCTGGATTCAAATACATACACTGATTCAGAGGATTTTAAAGATTAATATACAATTGAGATCAGAGCTGCTTTTTTCTTTGGGGATTGATGGATACACAGCTGGGGGAAAAGTTATGAAACTGTAAGTACATGATATCTGCAGTGTGATTATTATTGAATGTGCAAAGATGGAAAGATTCGGTATTATCCACAATGGAGGAATGAATGGTGAAGATGATGGAACTTTCTAACATGGCTACATCAACTTCTTTGATGAGGGAAAAGACAATTTCTACTTTTATTGCTGGAAGGAAACCCCTTGTAGATCTTTTTGCATCAAGCAAAACAAAATTGAGTTTACAATTTATGGTTTTTATGATTAGATGGGATGGATTATAGAAAGAAGAGATGCATGTTGTAACCATAGAGGTAAATTGATAACTGCTGTAAAGAAGATTGGAAGCTATTTCTTTGTATCTCCCCCTGTTTTTCTTTTGCTTTCTTGCACTCTTGGTTTTTTCTTAGCTTTCTTTCTTTTTCTTTCTTTCTTTTACTTTCATTACATATCTTCCTTTAAAAAAACCTTTAATGAGAAAAGGAGCTATCAAAAAGGTATATTTTCATGCTTAAACCATCTAGAATGAAACATTGCTTTCTCCGTAAAGCAATCATTTCATTTTGATGTTAAGCATCCTTTGGTAGAAGATTCTTTTTGGATGAAGCATCTTAAAGTCAAGCAGAAAGAAGGGCGTGTTATTCTGAATCGGCCAATCCTTGTGTTGTGGTCCGCCAGCAGCCTGTGGAACTGGCAGCGGAGTCAGACAGTGAGGAGGCTGAGGAAGAACATGGGCCAGTCCTGGAGGCTGGGGAAGATCCTGATGAGGGCTCTGTGTCGGAGGCAGAGATGGGGCCAGGGCCATCTGTGAGCGATGTGCGGAATCCGGAGCCTCCAGAGGCTGACAGCAGAGAGGCAGAGGAACAGGAAGAGCCTGTTCCTAGTGCACATATGAGAAGAGCTGCCAGAAGGCAAGAGAAGCTAAAGCAAAAAGGACGACTCGGGAGTAAGGTCAAGAAATGACTGGCCCCTCCCATAAGGCTTAAAAGACCAGCAATGGCTCTTGGGCTCTTTGTCGGAAAACAACGTTGATAGATGTGTTTCTTGTCTTGCTGCATTTATTTTTTGTCGGCATCTTCTGCTTCTGAACTTTTGCCAAAAAAAGCCTTTGGCAGGTTGCCAAAGTAGACCAAGGTTGGTGATAAGGCTGAAGAATTGTGTTATGAAGAATTTGTTTTGAATTAGTTTGGACTATGCTGAGAATGAGTTAATTCTCAGCTGTTCTAATAAAATGTAGCTTGTTTAGCACTGATTGCATCTGATAATACCTACCTGGGCCTGGGTCACAACACTGTGTCTCAACCTCAGTCCAGGACCTTTTGTACTCAGAAGAGGGAAAAAAATGATCAGCAACTGAATCTGCTCATCTGCAGGAGGTTTATTCAAGCAAAGGTCAGTGGCTGAGGTCAGCTGAGTCTCTATGGTTTGGGACCATAGAGATCAAATGTCTAGCCAGAGGTCACCTGAGGAGGCTTTTTGAAGGACGTCTGCTGGGTCTCTCTCTCTCTCTCTCTCTCTCTCTCTCTCTCTCTCTCTCTCTGTGTGTGTGTGTGTGTGTGTGTGTGTGTGTGTGTTGCATACAAGACCCTGAGGAGGCGAAGAAGCCACCTAGCAGCTTCTTCAGGCCTGGGCTGGACTAGCTGTGACCCTCCCCCACCTTGTGCCTCTGTGCAGATGCCAAGTCCACATTTTGGATAGAGAGGACCCTTGGTTTGAAAGAAAGGTTAAAAAAACCCCCTAACCCTGACCCTTTGAATGGTGTGATAGTAGGAATGGATATTGCAGACTACAGGAACCATTTGCACCATTCAGGTGATGCTGAGTGACACAGGTAAGTCTCCAAGTGCTTCAACTGCCCTCCAAAAGGATGCAAATGACCAGCTGTCTGCAAGGAATATAGATCCTTCCATTCCCCACTATTCTGTCAGAGCTGAAGAAGCTTCTTGGATGAGAAGCAAAATGTCTTCAAAAGAAAAAACTAGAAAGTCCAATTGCCTCTGAAAAAAGCACCTTTGGGACAACCATGGCCTAGATGTCTGAGAGTCTCTACTGAGCATTTCCAAGAAGATTCCAGAACCAATTGCACCCTGATTCAAGTGACCCTGAGGGCATAGATAAATTGAGGGAATGGATAAACCCCCAAGTGGCCTCAAGAGCTCCCAGAGAGAGTGCTTTGTGCACCAGATGACCAGATGACCGCAAAATTCCCCCTCATCATATTAGAACCTATCCTTCCATCCCTTCACCATTCAGTCTCAGCTATCAGTACCTATCCTTCCACTCCCCACCCCCACCCTCAGAACTGATGAAGCTTCTTGGATGAGAAGAGAAATGTTTTTTTCTTCTTCCTCAAAGAAAAAAAAAACAGCCTGGTTGCCGTTTGAAGAAAAAAAGCACCTGTGAGACAACTATGACCTGGAGAATCTCCACAGATGTGCAGATCAGTGGTGGGTTTCAAATTTTTTGACTACCGGTTCTGTGGGTGTGGCTTGGGCATCACAAGGGAAGGATACTGTAAAATCTCCATTCCCTCCCCAATCTGGGGGAAGGTTACTACAAAAATCCCCATTTCCTCCCGATCAGCTGGGACTTGGGAGGCAGAGAATAGATGGATGCGGGGCCAGTCGGAATTTTTACTACCGGTTCTCCGAACTGCTCAAAATTTTCGCTACCAGTTCTCCAGAACTTGTCAAAACCTGCTGAAACCCACCTCTGGTGCAGATGCCAAGTCGTGGAGAGCCCTTGCATGCCCCAAACAGCCCCTTGCTCCCGCTTGCTTTAGCCCCTGGCCTCAATCCCCATTCAGTTTGCTGCATGAGCTGCAGCTTGCTAACACTCCCTCCCCCCACCCTCACCCACCCCCATCCCTCTCTCACTTCAGGCTTCAGCAAAGGAAGAGGAAGAGCATGCTCTGAACCTGCAGCCTTGCAGGTGGCCAAGGGTTCCATTCTCTTGCCACCCTACAAATGGACCGAGTTCCTGGGGAGCCGAGTAGGCAGCGATTGTGGCCTTCTCAGCTCTTCCAACAATTCATGCCACGTAGAGTACAACCCCCCCTCCTTTTCCCCATGGCTGCTGACCTGAGGAATTTCTGCTGCAGTACCTGGACAGGAGGTTGACAATCGTACATTTCAACCCATGTCGGTCACACACTCTTTCTGGCTCACTTCCAATAATGTGCAATTTTGGCAGAGAGCGTATGCCAAAGAGTGGGCCAAGAATAATTTAATCAATAAAGTCAACAGGGGCCTTGGGATTATCTAGGATTTCTTCCATATCGAATGACATTTTCCGAATATTCTTCATCTCCAGCTGTTTGCTTTCTGAAATGTATAATTCGTGTTCTGCCTTGCTTGGAAGCAGCCAATTACGGAGGATGGATGATGGCAATGAAGTCTTGTGATAGGATAAACTCAGCTATGCTAAATTACTTGAACAACTGATCCTGGAAACAAGATTTTTTCCCCCAAAAAATGGTAGTGCAGATTTAATTTGCTTTCTGTTAGTTATAGAAGTGAAGGCGTTTGGAAGGCCCTGGATGTTGCAGATGTTATGGCTTTACAATACAGGTGAGTTAGGGGGGACCACACTACACATACAGCACCACAGCTGCCTCAGGTGCCGAGAGCAAGACCACAGCATGGATGAACCGATGGGACTGAATAGGGTGAGACAAACCTTCTGGCCAAAGAGCTCCAGAGAACAATAAAAGACATGCAGTCATTTCATTTGCTATCAATCCAGCTTTATCACCTTCCTGGCTCATGTTCAGCTGGTGATTTACCCAAACATCCAGATCTTTTTTGCATGTGCTCTAAAACTATGCTTCCATCTTTGATATTTTTCTTCCCAAATGCAAGTCATTGTGCTACTTGTTGTTCTAGCTTAGCAGTGATTTTCTTTGATAATACATATAATGTGTTGCATTTATAGGTTTATAATCTCCCTTGATCTGAACAGAATTACAGAGTCAGAAGGAACGTTGAACTTCTGGTCCAGTCCCTGCTCAAGCAGGAGACCCTGCACCATTCTGGATAAATGGCTGTCTTGAAAACCTACGGTGATGAAGCACCCACAACTTCTGGAGATAGAAGTGCTAATCATTGTTCTCGCTGTCAGGAAATTTCTCTTTAGTTGATTCTAACTCTCTGTTAATGCACCCTACGACTGAGTTGGCTTTTTTGGTGGCTGCAACACATACTGTTGGCTCAAATTTAACTGGTTGTCCACTAGGATTTCTTCATCCCTTTCACAGTCACTACTATTGAGCCAGGTATGACCTATTCTATACCTGTGCAGTTGGTTTTTCTTGTGTGAAACTTTATTTTTCTCAGTGTTGATTTTCATTTTGTTAGATAGGTTCAAGTGTTCAAATCTGTCGAGATCCTTCTGGATCTTGAACCTATCTTCTGGAGTGATGGCTATTCCCACCAGCTTGGTGTTGTCTGCAAATTTGATGAGTTTCTATTCCTTCATCTAAATCATTTATGAAGATGTTGAAGAGTACTGGGCCAAAGACAGAGCCTTGGAGTATCCCATTGCATACTTACCTCCGTGTAGATGCAGTTCCATTGAGGACTACACATTGAATGTGGTTGGTAAGCCAGTTACTAATCCATATGGTGGTGATATCAATAGCACTTAGACTTATATACTGCTTCATGCTTTACAGTCCGCTCTAAGCACTTTACAGAGTCAGCCTATTGCCCCCAATGATCTGGGTCCTCATTTTAATGACCTCAGAAGGATGAAAGGCTGACTCAACCTTGAGCTGGTGAGGATCGAACTCCTGGCAGTGAGCTGAATTAGCCTACAATACTGCATTCTAACCACTGCGCCACCATGGTTTCTAACTTACCAAGATGTAAATTGTGTTCTATTTTATCTAATGCCTTACTGAAGTCCAAGTATACTACTTGTACAGCATTTCCCTAGTCCACTATTTAGCCACTTTGTCAAAGAATGCAATAAGATTTGTCTGGCATGATCTGCTTTTGTTAAACCCATGTTGGTTTCTGATTATAATTTTGCTTGCCTCTAGGTGGTCACAGATTCATTGCTTGATTATATTTTCTAGGGTCTTCCCAAGTATTGATGTCAGGCTGATTGGTCTGTAGTTTTCGGGATCCGTTTTTTCCCCTTTTTTGAAGATAATCATATCTTCTGGTGCAAGTAATTTCTAATTTTTAGGGGATGTGAATTATTTTGTATTTGTTTGTTTAGATTAAAAAACAAACCTTTAATCTTTATCTTTAGACTTTAAAGATCAATATTATATTATATATTATATCAATATAATTTTTAAAATAAGAAGATTGCTTGAATTGTACAAATAAAGCTTAGTATGACATTGATGGACAATTGTAAAATACATTAAATTATTTTATATTACAAAAAAAGCTTTTATTTTTGAGCATAATACTTAGTACTAAAGTCTCCAATGTACTGTTGTTTCTAGACATGCTGAATAGCAGGAGGCTGAGAAATGCTTCTGGCCTGCTTTTCAAACAAAAAGCCTCTTAACAAGCCAGCAACGGGAAAGGATACTGAAGTTTTCTTCAGACCACCCTTGAATTCCTCTTCAACTGACCTCCTCCCTTGCAGCCTGGAAGATTCACGGCTGTGTGGTGGAGGCCAAGAAGCCAGAAGCAGAAAAAGCTAAACTTGGCTAAGCTTGGACTTCATTCTTCAGCTGGACCATTGGCACACTGCCCAAGTGTCAGATTTCAAGCTTCAGTGTTTGCCCTTGTTTAATAAAAGTGGAAATCAAAGCAAAAGCCTCTGGGAGGCAAATTGCTAATCATGTCAACTCTTAAAATGGCCTAAAATTATGATGATCAAACGTGACCATTTTGCCATCAAATTCTGATGGCATAATTTGGTGGCATTTGGAGGTTTTTAAGTGTGGACAAATGAGGATTTTGCTCTGCAGAAGCCTCCTGCTCCAAGGCTCACCTTAAAGCTTCCCACCACACATTAAAAAAATGGGAGACTTCCCCTCCCCCCTTCTTTTGACACCACTATAGTTGGCAGCTTCCTCAAGGCTTCTTTCCCTTGTGGAGTTGGGGGTCTCTACCATCCTTGAATCAACATAAAGTGATCTTAACGTGGCATTTTTGTTCCTATTGCAAATCCTTAATCTGCCTCTGGGTTCACCTACACAGCCTGATTTTGATGGCATGAGTAGATCTGGTTATGGTTGCAGAGATCATGGAGAGCCAATGGAGCTTTCTTCTAGAAGGAACCCAATGTCTGGCCCAGGTGTCTGGCTTCAAGATATGGTCAATCTTGCCTGCTGTTTCAGCACAGACCTTCTACATGGATATGAATGAAAATTTGGGATGTTGCTATTTGATGGGTTCCAACCGACTTATTACAGGATCATCTCCTCCGGTGGCCAAGGCCAAGCTTCCTATTGCTCTCAAAGGGATTGGACATCTAATTTACAGGTCACTAGGATTGAAAATGGACATGGGGGCCATTAGTGTTTTTCAATAAACTTGTCTGTGGATTGAGCAGGATACAAACTGGAGAATGTTCCTTTTGGGATCAGGAAGTCCTCAATAGTAACTCACACCTCTGTCACCCCATGTTTAGACTACTGCAAAGGTTTTCCATGGGGAGGCCAATGAAAATGACTTGGAAGTTGCAGTTGCTTCTGGCCTGAGCAAAGTGGCAGTTCAGTTGTAGCACTCTTGTCCTTCAGTCCCTGAGCTATTGACCAATTGTCTGATGAGTCCAAACACAGCTGAGAATCATCTCTCTCAACAAAGAATGACTCTGCTGTGTAGGTGCCTCTTGAAAAGGGTTGCATAACCTCCCTCTGTTTAGGGGCCCAGAGGAAGCCTCCTGTCAGGTTTCGAGGTCGTCTCAAATAAATTGCATTTCAAACAAAGTCTTTGATAAAAACTCCCATTTATTGAGCACGACATTCTAAATCCTGGCTCATCGTAGCCAACACTGACTTCCAGACTCAAAACCCTCTCTTTCCATTCCCCACTCCCCTGCACTCATTGGCCATTTTCCAAGTCATTCTACCCCTAATCTACCGCTCCAGCTCAAAGGAATTTCCCCCCTTCCATCCCATCTCCTAGGGGATATTATCTCCAGGGAAAATAAGTAGGTAAAAAGTCAAACGTCCCTTTCCAGACGCCTCCGCTTCTCCTTCTTATGTCAGCACTAGAGTAAATGAAGCTTGAAGTGCTGACACCTCCTCTGCAATGGCCTCCAAATGACAATGACCTTTGCCCCAGGGGCCACAGGGCATTGTCACTCAGCTTGCCTTCCACAAGTTATAGAGACTGGGTGGTATTTGGACTTGGGTTGTTTTTATAATTGCATAGTATCCCAAAGGTACTTTTTCAAGAGGCAACTGGACTTTCTGGCTTTTCTTTGAAGACATTTTGCTTCTCATCTCAGAGCTGAAGAAGCTTCTTGGATGAGAAGCGAAACGTCTTCAAAGAAAAACCAGAAAGTCCAGTCTTGAAAAAGCATTTTTGGGACAACCATGACTGGATGACTGAGAATCTCCATATGCAATTGCATAGAATGTTTTATGATGGTTTATTGTTTTATTACTATGTTGTAGATGTAGGCCCTCTTAAGTCCATTGGAGCAGGATGTAAAAATATGGACATATAGAACAATATTTGGTTCTGCAGGTTCTAATTTTATGCATTCAACAACTGGCAAAGGGAATGGCTGCTGACATACAGTAGTTGAAGGAAAACTCTGAAAGTATTAAATGAATTCTTGCTACTGACTAATATGGGAAAACTGTCTGAACTTGGAAGAAAGGAGAAAGAACATGGGAATAAAACTGACCTTGATGCATTTATTTGGCTCCTGTCCATCACACTCTGTGCCAAAAGAGCTCAAAGTACCATCTGGTGGCAGTTCAGCTCCTTGTCTTTGGCAAATCAAATCACATCTACATTTCTGGAACATTACATGTTCACAGTTGCAAAGCTAACGGTAATTAGAAAAAAAACTGTAAGAAAGGAAGGAGGCGAGAATGCATCAAGAATCACTTCAAAGAGTCCCCATCCCTGAAGAAATCAAATCTTGCTTATTTCTGAAGGTGAAGCCAGATATTGCGGCAATTCTTCTCCAAGAGGTTGCATTGACCCATTCCCAAAAAGAAGGTCAGCCATTGAGAGACAAACCTACCGAAATGAAGAAAAAAGCTCAAGGCAAACCAGTTCAGGCAGAGGAAGCACAGAAGGATGGCAAGATGGCAAGATCTTGGCCATCCCAATGATAGGATGCTGAAAAGAATTTCATGATAGCCTTTCTCCATACTGCAAGTGTCTTTAGAATAGTCATAAAATCATAGGGCTGGAAGAGACCCCGGAAGTCTTCTTGTTTAACCTCCTGCTCAAGGCAGAAGTCTTATGCCAGTGATGGCGGACCTTTTAGGCATATAAACAAGGAACTGTTTGGTGAAGAGTTGAGACTGCCATGTGGCCCAAAACTTCTGTATCTCTCAGCAGGGAGGCTGCCCTGCCATGAGGCCACCTGTGCCATTATTTATTTATTTATTTATTATTTATTAGTTCGATTAGTTCGCCCTTCTCCAGAGAGTCAAGGCGGCTTACAATGCATTAAGCAATAGCCTTCATACTTTTGTATATACCTGCTTAGTAGGGCTTTTTGCCCCCCCCTCCGAGCGGTGTTCTATTTTATACAAAGTCAGCTTATTGCCCCCACAAACCGGGTCCTCATTTTACCTACCTCAAAAGGATGGAAGGCTGAGTCAACCTTGAGCCTAGTGAGAATTGAACTCGCAGTAATTGCAGGCAGCTGGCAGCTAAGTGCTACTTAACAGCAGTAGTTTAGTCCACTGCGCCACCAAGGCTCATGGTGCGTATATGCTATGGCTCATATTAGCCATAGCAATAGCACTTAGACGTCTATACCGCTCCACAGTGCTTTACAGCCCTCTCTAAGCAGTTTACAGAGTCGGCATATTATCCCCAGCAATCTGGCTCTTCATTTTATTGACCTCTGAAGAATGGAAGCTGAATCAATCTTGAGCTGGTCAGGATTGAACTGCTGGCAGTTGGCAGAATTATCCTGCAATCCTGCATTCTAAGCACTGCGCCACCACGGCTCTATGGCCAAGATCCTCAGTTCCCTTTTATGTGAGCCCTTGGTAATCTTGTCTGATATATTCTAAGTAACTTCGTACCAATTTATCCACTTTAATGACATTAGTTCCAAAGACACGCTGCATATCGATTTGGATGGCAATCTTTCCAGTGCCATTCTGCACCAAGGCTTTGTTTTGCTGTACGGTATGATTACGTGTCTTTATTTGAACAGCTATGTGGGCCAAAAGGACAAGGCACAAGCGCTGGCAAATGACAAAACAGGACCAGTACCTCGTGGTACAAGCTCCAACACCTGTTTTTACGTGTGTTCTGACATCACAGAGGGCTCTGTAAAAGGCAGAGTTTGCCTAGCATTGCAGTGTTGTGATGAAAGCATCAGGTTCTATGGGTGTCCCTGCAGAGCCCAGCACTATTGCAACTCATCGGTCTTCGAATAAGGCGTGGTGGTAGAGAAGGGGTGTCACCAAATACAGACACTAAAGTATCTATCCTTAGTTTCTCAGAGACCTTTGGCCTGGCCCTTTAGCGTTATTTGTTGTGCATTTTCAGTACATGTGGTATGTAATTAAAACCTTTGCATTATATTGTGAAGCTTTTCTGTTCTTGAACTATTGGGTGTTAGTATACTTATGTTTAATTCTCCTTCCTGCTTCTTTTTAACAGTCACAGATGTTCCAGGAACAAGCAGTCTCACTGGAGTGTCTTTGTTCAACCGATTAAGTGATTTCTTTCACGTTCAGGGGTGAGACTTCTGATGGATTGGTCCTCAAGCCTGACCTTCTCAGGTGGGACATGTTGCTGTTGATGCCCTGGGAGAAATTAGCAGTTCTTGAGAGGCTTCCATAAGCAACAGGGCATTGAAAACCTGCCCTGGAGAATTCTCAAGAGGTAACTTTGTCCCTGCTTTCTTTGCAGCTTCACCTTAAACAATCCCGAGAGTTTCTTGGGGGAAAAAAGGCATTTACAGGAGTGCTAAGTGTAAATGGAGGAATGAACCTGCATTTTAATGGGGCCTTGGAAATAACCAGGAGTGAAGAAAGCAAGTTGAATTGGATACTTTTCACCTTGGGTTTCCTGGAGTTACAAGCCACAGGAGGGGGATTTAAGGTATAACTCTTACTCAAACTGCAAACAGTAAGAGCAGCCAGAGTGGACAAGGGGTGGGAAGAGGGAAGGAGCTTGTTCTGGTATGTTTGGAACAGACTGTAGAATGCAATCACTGGGGAGTGAAAATCCTTTTGGCCAGTCCTTGAATCCAGTCCTTGACTAAGTTTCAGCTTCAGGCTTTTCTGGATGAAAATAGTTACCTAGATAAATTTTACTCTGTGTGATGGTATGTGGGAATGACCTTATGAAATGGGGTGGGGAGAGATGCTGCCTAGGGAATGATCAGATAAGAGGGGGCATAGCCCTCATTTGCATAATGGGTGAAGAAAGAGGCTCAGAAGAGACCCTCCCTAGCTTCTCAGGCTGTAAAACAGACGGCAGGAGATTTGTACTCTCAGACTTGCAAGATTCTGTTAATGTAGCCTTACAATGAAGTAGAATTGGCTCATCTGGTGGTGTTTCCTTCCTGGCCTACCCGGGAAGGCTGACAGCTTCTGATTTTGTGGCCAAGAGAGCCACAGTTGAGTTTCAGTATGATTAACCCAAGAGTTGTGAATTTGTGTTGGTTCTGCTGCAGTTCTCAGCACCACCAGCCGTGTGATTTCCACTGGACAAACACGCAGAGCTGAGTTCAGCATTACAGTGGTTTCTTGCAAAGGAGAGACATCAGATCTCATTCCTGGCCCCTCTGAGTTTCACATGGCTCATCATAGGTATGGACATTTTTCTACAAATGTTATTTATGAATTTACTTTTTAATTTACTTATCTACAATCTTTACAAAGCACCATAATCCCAGAGGCGTACAGCAATATTATAAAATAAAAATATAATAAAACTACAAGATTGAATATAGAGGATAGAAGATGAACACTCCCTGACTCGCCAAGACCACGAGGGACCAAAGTCCCACTGAAACGATGCAACCTTGGTTTGCTGATAGAAGATTCAGAGTGAGGAACAGCAAGTATCTTTGTAGGAGACCATAATGGGGACTACAGAGAGCTCATGCCCTGCACACCTCACCACCAGCCTTCTTTAGATGATTGGACCAGATGGACAGACTCAGTCCTGACCTGGTCTTTCTCTAAGTAGGACTTGAAAGGAATTATTTATTTATTTTATTTAGTTTTATTTGATTTATATGCCGCCCTTCTCCGGAGACTCAGGGCGGTTTACAATGTGTTAAGCAATAGCCTTCATACTTTTGTATATTTATACAAAGTCAGCTTATTGCCCCCACAATCTGGGTCCTCATTTTACCTATCTTAGAAAGGATGGAAGGCTGAGTCAACCTTGAGCCTGGCGGGATTCGATCTTACTTTAATTGCAGACAGCTGGTCTTAAATTACAGAGCTCTGTCTGTTGAGCTATCCAGGCTCCTGGATGAGCATTTGGAATTGGACCCAGAAGCCAAGTGAGAAGAGATGCAGTGGCTTCAGCATAGGTGTTATTCTATATCAGCTCCTGCATGTTGAACCTGTGGTGACTGTTGGTCTTCTCTAAAGGCAACCCATGCAGAGGGCATTGCAGCAATTGTGGGTGTGTGGGTGTGTGTGACTGGGTAGGAGTGAGGAAATCTGATCCAGCTCAGGTTGTAAGTAGCAAACTAGTTGAAGCTGCAGAGAGGAAACACTGGGTCTGTTCAAGGAGCAACGAGCAGCCATGGCTGGGGTGACATTTGCACTGCTTCAGGTTGTGCATCAGTTGTGTCCGTTCCTGGTGCTGTGAGGCCCTGCTTGTGGTCACTCGAGACCTCCCAACTGGATGCAATCTCCATAGAAATGAGCTGAGTTTGGAGAACTTTTGAAAGCTCCCATTGGTTAATGTCGGGGTGTTAATGGCCTGAGTTGTTTGACCCATGTGATGGCACTGCTCTGCAAGCTGCATTGGCTGTTAAGATGTTTCTGGGTGAAATTCTGTCACCTAGAGAGCAAGATGGGTGGCTTCTAAATTTGATAAAAGAAATAACATTTGAGGTGCTGGCATTCATCTTGAACACTCTTCATTGCTGAGGACTAGGTTACTTATGGGACTGTCTCTCTGGTTGCTTCTACCCATCCTTTCTGAACCAGTAGGAGGGCCCTGCTCTGGGTAGCATCTGCTGTTGGCTGCTAGGGTCTAGAACCCTTTTCTGTTACGGGACCCATGCTCTGGAACACCCTCCCCAAAAAAAATGAGATTGGCCCCTTTGGGGATATATTTGACAACAAGATGTAGCACACTTAAAGAAAATAATTATAATAAACTTAAACAACAGATAGGGACAGATTTGGCAAAATGGGAAAACTTACAGCTTTCATTGATTGGAAGGATATCAACTATTAAGATGAATATTTTGCCTAGAATTTTATATCTGTTCCAGACAATTCCGATTATACTGGGGAAAGGCTTTTTTGAAGATTTGAATAAAATGGTGTTAAAATACATTTGGCAGGGACAGAAGGTGAGGATAAAATTAAAGTTATTACAAGATGCTAGAATGAGAGGGGGGTTTGGTTTACCTAATTGGGAACTTTATTATCAAGCGACAAGTTTGATGTGGATCAAAGAATGGATAACATTAAGAAATACTAGATTATTGAATTTAGAAGGTCATGATTTGTTGATGGGGTGGCATGCTTTTTTATGGTATAAAGGGACAAAAATACAGGGGTATTTTAGAAGACATCATATACGTGAGGCGTATATGGGAGAAGATTAAAAAACAACACTATTTGAAAATTCCAGTCTGGGTATCAACGATCGAAGCATTTTCATATTCAGTAATATTTAAAAGGGAACAAATTGTTAGATATAGTGAATTAATGGATGAAAAGGGTCAACTTAAATCGAAACAAGAATTGGAAGAACAAGGTTTTAAGATGGATTGGTTTTCTTATTTGCAAATACGTTCTAGATATGAAGAAGATTTTAAACAAAAAGGCTTTTATGATGTTATGACTAATTTAGGTAAGATCTTAATGGGTTCTGATGACTATGTAATTAAAAAATTATATGGTTATTTATTAGAGGTAAAATTGGAAGAAGAACAAGTTAAAGAAACAATGATAGCATGAGGGAAAAATTTTGGTCATGGGATTGATTTAGAGAAATGGCAAAAATTGTGTTTGCAAAATTATAAAATGACAATGTCTACAGCATATAAGGAAAATTTGTATAAGATGTTTTACAGGTGGTATCTACCCCCGACGAGAATAGCCAGAATGTTCAAGAATAAATCGGAGAAATGTTGGAAATGTCATCAGACTCCAGGATCATATTATCATATGTGGTGGACATGTGCAGAAGCTAAAAGATATTGGACTAAAATCCACACATGGTTAGAAAAAATGACAAAGAAACACATTGATTTTAAACCAGAGATATTTTTATTAGGGATTTTACCAGAAATGTATAATAAAGAATTGAGATATTTAATTGTGGATGTTTTAACAGTGGCTAGAATTGTATTTGCTAAAAATTGGAAAAAAGAGAAAATACCTACTGATGATGAAATTATTAAGAAAATTATGGAATGTGCTGAAATGAGTAAATTGATATTTGAAATTAGAGAACAGGAAGACAAACAATACTATTTGATACTATTTGATATGGGATTTGTTTTATCAATGGCTAGATAACAAAGCATGGAGATGAAGTATGAAATATGAAATTAAGGCAATGACAAAATATATGAAGTGTTTTCTTATGGGAGATAAGCCTTTGTTAGATAACTGCTAGAGGAGAATAATAATATAAAGGGTTATATAAAATTGTCAAATAAGAGAAATTAAATGATTTGTAATCTTGGATTTGGGAGTAAGCACAAAAGGATCTTAACCAATCGACACACTTTCTGTGATTGTATTGAATGATGGTTGTTTTTATGTTTTGTTATGTTTAAAAATTTAAAAAAAAATTAAAAAAAACTGAGATTGGCCCCAATTCTGCTGGCTCTTGTAAAGTCTTAAAGACTTGGTTCTGGCCAGAGCCTGGGGTCCTGGCTGTCTGTCAAAGCCTATTTCTTGGTTCCGTTAATGGCTGTTTTGTGGGGGGTTTTCCAGCTGTTGTGTCTTTTAACTTTTTGTATTTGTATTTGCTGTTTTATTTACTTTTTAACATTGTTAGCTATCCAATATTATACATTTGAGATGGGCAACCATTCAAATCAGTGAGCAAACAGATGCCTCCCCCAAAGTCTTTTGTCACAACCTGCTTTGTTCTCCCAGTGAGATATTTGTCAGTTACCTGGAAGGGGCTTCCTTGTATGTCCCCTGAAATCTCCTCAGTCAGGCCAGCAGGAGTAATGCAGCGTCGACACACAATGGACACACAATCCATTGTTCCATTGTGTGTCCCAAACCACAAGTAGGAGCAGCAATTGATCAGCCACCTCTGCCCTTCTTGGCTTTCCCTCTCTGGCTGCCTCCAACCTTTTCCCTTCCCTCCTCTGAGCTCCTCTGGCAAGCCCCTTAGTTCACGGCCTGAGATCCAAGTGCGGCTGCCACTAGCAAGCATTGTAGGCCGCCGTCTACCTTTCACACTATAGCAGAAACAGAGTTGGAAGGGACCTTGGAGGTCATCTAGTCCAACCCCCTGCTCACGCAAGAGACCTATACTAGGGATTCGAACCGCCGAACTGCCGACCTTTCTGATCGACAAGCTCAGCGTCTTAGCCACTGAGCCACCTAGCCAACCTTTCTTCTTTCCTGGAAAGCCAAGAGTATCAGGACTGTGCAGACAGGGCTTCTGTCCTGTCCCAAGCGGAGCTGAGGGAAGGCCCTTCGAAGGGGTGCAATGAAATCATGCCACAACCCCTTCTAATGGGGAACCAATGCCTCCCTTGGCGGTGCTCAACCATGGGTGCGGAAGCCTCTGTCTGGGAGGCAGGCTGGAGGTGCTGGGCACTGGCTGGTGTGATCATCACAAAGGGGCAGCCTACGTGAAGTGAGGCTGTGCGCATAGTAGGACCACCCGTGGTTGACATTCTCCTAAAGCAAAACCTGGGCAGGACCACCCTCCAGACTAGCAAAAGTGGAAGATGCTCCTTTCAAACTGAGCCAAGAATCTGGTTTCAGCTAAGCATGGGGAAAATTATCCCCATAGTAGAAATGCTTTCACAGGATCTGTTGTGGCTCCATTGCCTGAGCCTGGGCTATTGACAGATGCAGACTCTGAAAGTGAGGGAGAGGAGTTGGCAAGGCCTCCCTCTCCAGGACCCTCCTCTCTGGCAATGCCTCCGGAGGACACCGAAGGCCAAAAGATAGGCTCAGAACCAAGCACGTCCCCGCAGCCACAGGTGGACAGCGATGAAGAAGATAAGTGCTGGCTGGACCCGTGACAGAGGAGCAGGGAGAAGCGTGCACAGCAGAAGGGAAGGCGTGCCAGAGATTAGCTGAGTCACTGGACCACACCCCACAGGGTATAAATGTGGGTGTGGTGGCCGGGTCAGTTTGTGACGAGCAAAAACTGGAAATACTCCATGATCTCTGCGTTACTGGACTTTGCCTGCTTTATCGGACTGCATTTGGATTAATCCTTGTATTGTTGACACTCTGCCTGTTCTTTCGGAATGCTGGCAGTCTAATCTTTGTTTTGTGTGAGTAAAGTCTGAATTGGCAGCTAGCCACTAGGTTGCTGCCAGTTTTATCTTCAAAGAGTTTTGTCGTGTGGCTTATTAACTCCGGGCCGTCTGTGGGGGTGCGTGTGGGGTACGGGGACAGAAGAGAATCAACAAGCATAAATCTGCACGTTTCCCCCAAAATGAGCTGCTGCAATTCTTGGGGGAAAAAAAAGAAAGAACATCTTCTGAGTTTGATCCTCTGGCCAAAACAAATCCTCCTCTGGCCACGACCCAAAGGATCCCATTTTTAAAATATTCATTTCAAAGTTGCACACTCTGAGGAATTGTCACGGTCCTGAAATAACAACTTTGCAGCTGGAATCAGCTAAAAGACAAACAGGAAGTGATGTCCCTGCAATGGGTTGCGTCATTCTAACAATTCTGCACAGAGTGCAAAAGTGCCCTTCCAGAGGTTCAGCCTCTGGTTTATCTTCTGAAACCCTGGAAGAATATAGGAATATATTCCATTAGAGCAGTGTTTCTCAACTTTGGCCGCTGGACGATGTGTGGACTTCAACTCCCAGAATTCCCCAGCCAGCTGGCTGGGGAATTCTGGGAGTTGAAGTCCACACATCGTCCAGCGGCCAAGGTTGAGAAACACTGCATTAGAGAGAAGTTCCCTGAGGATGGGCTCCAGCACAAGTCATGGCCATTACTGCCCTGAGCATTGCTCACCCCTCATCTGTGCCTACCCTTCAAGGCCTCCTCTGGAGCAAAGGAAGCCCACGAAGCAGCTTTGGGGTGTCTCTCCGAGGAGTTTAGCTTTTGTCTTTTAAGCAGAGGCAGTTTTTCCTGTTATCCCCATGAAATGCCTGCCAGCTCAAGGAGGCTTTTCTACCGATAGTATAAATAAGTTTGCTAATATCTCAGTATTCTCTTTTCCTGCCCCATCTCCTCTCTCTCCACACCCCCCCACCCCAGTGTATGTTTGTGTCTGGTGCCTTTGATGTGGGGAGGATGCCAAGGTGACATTTAGTTTTCCTCTTAAATGGAACCATTCCTGGCGCAATTTACTTCTATGGATGTTGTTCCCTTCTGATCTTCAGAGGGCTAGAACCATCCTGAAGCAGCGTTTCTCAGGAGGGAATGATCCCACACTGACCCAGATATAAAGCATGCACACTTCCCCCTCTCCTCTCCTTTCTCCCCCCCCAGCACATCTGATGCTTCAAAGTTAAGGGGGGGGAGTCATTTCCTTCTTCTTTCCTTCTCCTGACCCAGGGTTTCTGCTCCAATCTCAAGGGGAGACAGCAGACAACACAAGGAAGAGGCTGAAATCTGGCCTGCCTAAGTCTCGTGAGCTCAGAGAGCCCAGCTGGTAGCCAACACAGGCGGGAAACTGGTCTATGAGATGGCACAGCTGAACCAGAAAGAAACCAAATTGCCCCTGGCTTTGCATGCCCTCCTCCCTCCCCCTCCCTCCTTCCATGCAGAGACTGTCCACCTTCAGAGTTGGGCTGCACAGCATTTGTGCATAGCCAGCCTTCAGGCAGCCAAGGTCTTCCTACTCTCTTTGAAACCACAGAAGGGAACCTCAACTGTCTACCTCTATGTAGAAATCCCCTGCTCCTCTTCCATATGCAGAAATCCCCTGCTCCTCTTCCCTTCTGGAGGGAAGAGGAGTGGTCGTATTCAGTGAACAGAAGAGAAAGCACCTCACATCAGACACAAGTGGAGCATTGGTGAAGGGCTGAGCAGAAACCAACTCCTAGGAACCAGGAGTGTTGGACCAGGAAGCTCAGCTGGTGACTTGTCCAGCCTGAAGGATTTGGCCTCCTAGGTCCTCAGCCCCAAGCCATGAAGCTCTGCCATGTGAAGAGCAACTCACTGTGTCCTGACAAGCCTTTTGTCATGTGGTTTGTGTGACGTACCAGTCTATACCGCATTACTGAGGTCACACTTGGAATACTGTGCCCAGTTCTGAGAACCTCAATACCAAAAGGATTTTGAGACCCTAGAAAGAGTGCAGAGAAGAGCACCAAAGATGATCAGGGGTTTGGAGGCTAACCTGTATGATGAATGGTTAAGAGAGGTAAGTATGTCTAACCTATCAAAGAGAAGGATTAGGGGCAGTGGTGAAATCTAAAATTTGTTACTAACTGTTCTGTGGGCGTGGCTTGATGGGGGGGTAATGTGACTGGGTGGGCGTGGCCATTTTTAAAAAACTTTTAAAACCATTTTTTTTACAACCTCTTAGACGAAGAGGTTGTTCAAAAATGCTTTCAAAAGGCTCTGATGATCCCAGCTGAGTTGCCTGATTGGCAGAGGCTTTTTTTCTTTTAAATGCCTCTGACGATCAGGCAACTCAGCTTGGATCGTCAGAGGCATTTAAAAGAAAAAAAGCCTCTGCCGATCAGGCAACTCAGCTGGGATCATCAGAGGCTTTTAAAAGCATTTTATGATCCCAGCTGAGCCGTGCGATCATCAGAGGCTTTTTTTTTTACTTTTAAAAGCATTTTTTTGGCTGAAGAGGTTGTAGAAAAAATGCTTTTACAAATTAAAAAAGAAAGCTTTTGATGATTGTGTGGCTCAGCTGGGCATGGGGGGGGGGCAGGGATTTTTGCTACCGGTTCTCTGAACCACCCACTTCCATCGCTACCGGATCGGGTGATCCGGTCCGAACTGTGAGGATTTCACCCCGATTAGGGGTGATGTGAAAGTTCTCTTCCAGTACTTGAGGAGCTCTTACAAAGAAGAGGGGATTGACTTATTCTCTAAAGTATCAGAGAGGAAGAGAAGTAGTAATGGATGGAAATTTTTCAGAAAGAGAGCTAGCCTAGAATTTAGGAGAAACTTCTTGATGGTGAGAATGTTTAATCAGTAGAACAATTTGTTTCCTGAAGTTGTGGAGGTTTTCAAGAAAAAGATTGGACAACCATTTTTCCAGGATGGTAGAGGGATTCCTGCCTGGGCAGGGAGTGGGACCAGAAGATCTCCAAGATCCCTTCTTGGAGGGATTTTAACTCCCACACCCTGGGTCTCAATTGGGGAAGAGGGCACGCCAAAGGTTGGCCCTGTGCTGAGCATCTTGGCTGTCTCTCATGCACCCTCCCACCAGAATCTGCTGAGATCTTCACTTGGAATCTGTATAGCACTTCTTCTGCCTCCTCCTTCTTTTCAACTTCCCTTTAGGGCAGGGGAGTCTGTACCTCCTCCTGTCCCTAGGCAGGAGTGCTTCTGGGTTAACACTCCCAGGATTTGTTTTTCAGTGCCATGATATAGAAGGCCCAGCAGCCAAACTGTTCCAAAGGCATATATGAGATGCCCATCTCCTAGTTAAGGTGCCTATTGATTGTTGTTTATAATTTCTCAGCCGCAATGGCTTTTAGGTTTTAGGTTTCCATCATTTTAATGGCTGCTCAGAGACATAATTTTGAGGTTTGAATCTATAAAATAAATACATTCCAAGCCTACTCTCAACCTGGTCAATGGAAACCCAAGCGATAGAACATAATCATACCAGAGTCTTAGGTTTTAAAAGAGCTGATTTTAACAAACTCAGAGAGAGGGGGGGGAGGGAGAGAGCGAGCTTGGGAAAGATTCCTGGAATGAAAATCCTAAAGAGGAAAACATCTCAAGAAGCTTGGGAAACTCTGAAAAATATGATCATAAAAGCCCAGTTCAGCACAATACCACTGAAAAAGAAAAACAGGGAATCCAAGAAGAAACCAGCATGGTTGCACAAAGATCTCTCTGATAATCTGAAAGACAAAAAAGATAAGTACAAAAAATGGAAAGAGGGACACATAACAAGAAAAAGCAGAGCTGCTTAACTCATTCTTTGCATTGGTCTTCATTCCAAAAGAAACTGTAGCCCAACCTACCAAAAAGGTAACTGTAAAAGACAGATTAGAAATAAAAATTAAAATAAGCAAGAAAATGGTAAGAGAATGCCTGTCTGATCTTGATGAATATAAATCATTGGGACCTGATGGATTACATCCCAGAGTTCTGAAGGAGCTGGCTGATGTCATCTCAGAACCATTGTACCATATCTTTCAAAAATTCTGGAGCACTGGGGAACTACCTGAGGATTGGAAAAGAGCTGATGTAGTTCCCATGTTCAAAAGAGAGACAGGAAAAAAACAAACCCAGACTGAGGAAACTACAGACCAATCAGCCTAACTTCAATACCTGGGAAGATACTGGAAAACATAATTTAAAAAACAGATCTGTGAAAGAATAGAATAGAATAGAATAGAATAGAATAGAATAGAATAGAATAGAATAGAATAGAATAGAATAGAATAGAATAGAATAACAGAGGTGGAAGGGACCTTGGCGGTCTTCTAGAAACTAGTCTTCTAGTTTCCTGCTTAGACAGGAAACCCTACACCACTTCAGTGCTGGAGTATTCACAACCTGTGCAGGCAAGTTGTTCCACTGATTAATTGTTCTAACTGTCAGGAAATTTCTCCTTAGTTCTAGGTTGCTTCTCTCCTTGATTAGTTTCCACCCATTGCTTCTTGTCCTGCCCTCAGGTGCTTTGGAGAATAGCTTGACTTCCTCTTCTCTGTGGCAGCCCCTGAGATATTGGAACATTGCTATCGTGTCACCTCTAGTCCTTCTTTTCATCAGACTAGACATACTCAGTTCCAGCAACTGTTCTTTATAGATTTATCTAGAAACAAATAAAGTTGTAATTAATAGCCAGCACAGGTTTGTTAAAAACATATCATGCCAAACCAATCTTATTCCATTATTTGATAAAGTGACTAAATTAGTAGACCAGGAAAATGCTGTGGACATAGTATACTTAGCAAGGCATTTGACAAAGTAAACCACAACTTACTTCTTGGTAAACTAGAAAATCAGCATCAGATGGATTTGTAACTGGTTGACAAACTATGCTCAGTTTGTCTACATCTACATCTACATGGAGGGAAGTAAACAGTAGGGTACCACAAAGTTCTGTCTTAGGCCCAGTACTCTTCAATATCTTCATAAATGTCTTCATAAACCCTAGATAGGCTCAAGATCCAGATGGATCTTGACAGACTTGAACATTGGGCCCTATCTAACACAATGAAATTCAATGTAGGGAAAAGTAAAGTTTTATTTTATTTATTTATTTATTAAATTTTTATACCGCCCTTCTACCGAAGGACTCAAGGCTGTGCACAGCCAACATATATACAAAAAATTTAAAAGCAATTTAAAAATATATTAAATAATTTGGCCCCAGTCTTATTAAAAACTAAAACAACCTCAAAGTCTTACACTTGGGCAAAAACAACAACAATAACAACACCAACCCACCAACCTACATGTGGAGATTAGGTGAAACCTGGCTTAATAGCAGTAACTGTGAGAGGGATCTTGGAGTCCTAGTGGACAATTAATTAAATATGAGTCAGCAATGTGTGGCAGCAGACAAAACAGCCAATGCAATCCTAAATTGCATTAACAGAGGGATTGAATCAAGATCACATGAGATACTAATATCACTCTATAAAGCTTTAGTAAGACCACACCTAGAATAGTGCATTCAGTTTTGGTCATCACACCATAACAAAGATGTTGAAAGTACAGAGAAGAGCAACAAAGATGATGAAGGGACTGGAGGTTAGAACATATGAAGAATTATTGTAAGAACTGGACTAGTCTAGTGAGGAGATGGACCAGTGATGACATGATAGCAGTGTTCCAATATTTGAGGGGCTGCCACAAAGAAGAGGGGATCAACCTATTTTCCAAAGCACCCAAAGGCCAGACAAAGAACAATGGATGGAAACTGATCGAGAAGATATTCAACCTAGAAATAAGGATAAATTTTCAGACAGAACAATCAACCAATGGAACAGCTTGGCTTCAGAAGTTATGGGTGCTTCATCACTGGAGGCTTTCAAGAAGAGACTGGATAGCTACTTGTCAGAAATGGAATAGGGTCTCCTGCTTGAGCAGGGGGTTGAACTAGATGACCTCCAAAATCCCTTCCAACTCTGTTGTTCTGTATTTTGGTCAAAGGAGGCCTCCTACATCCTGAAGGAGGGCCGCAAGTGGTTGAGGCAGAAGTGAGGTGGGCAGGATCATCTGGGTGGAAGGAGATCCTCCACCCTGCACCTTCACCTGTCCAAAGGAACAAGGAAAGTGAACTGGGTGGCTGACCCCTTCAGATTTTGCCCATGCCTCTTCCTGCAGGGGTGGCTGGAAAAGCAGGAGCACAACCTCCCACTTGGCTTGTCTGGCTCTTCCATCCTTACCAGTGGGACAGCGTGCCATCAACTCCAGAGCAGTTTCCATCCCAAGAAGAACCTGTTAGGAATTGCCTTAATTTGCTTTTCTGTCCTAACTTCTTCTTCCCCTTTCCTTTCAGATCCTCCCTTTTAGCAGCTCTGTAAGCAGGATAGAAGATGCAGCAACTTGGCAGCTTCATCCTGCCCTCTGTTGCTTTTCTTTTTTATAGGGTGTCCACAGTCAGGCTGGATTCCTTTGGGGGTTGCAGTTGGGTAGGCGCCCTTGCTGGGCTCTGCTCCAAGAGCCCTTAGGAGGCCGAAGGAGGCACCAAGGCCATCCAGACGTCATCGGTGAGTCACTTGTCTGGCCAGCAGCCCCTCCTGCGCCATCAGCCAGCTTTGTCCTTCTCCGTGTGGATAGATTTGTCTCAGTGCTCTGCCACAAAACCGTCGGCCTCTCCAGAGAGTTTCATCTTTCCGTAACTGGAGAACAGCGAGCGACGGGTGACGATGACGGGCTTCAATTACTTCCAGATGGGATCGAGCACTTCCTCCTCAGAGCAGCTTTTCCTCGTCTGTTGGCTGTATCGAATTTCTTGGCAGGCACAGCAGCCCAGCCAGCCTTTTCTGCAAGGGTAGACACGAGGAGAGGGAAGGTGGGCTTGTCCTGGGGGCACTTTGCATATGCTCAGAAGCAGCTGCACTGAAATGTAGAGCGGAGCATTTTCAGCTTCATTTGGTGGCATCACAATAAAAGCCTCTCCCAAAAGTTATTTGGTGTTTAATCACTGATTATTGCAAGGTGATTGAGAGGTACTCTTTAAAATAATATAGTAAAGGGAGGAGCTCGAAGTGAGCTCAGGGCATCTTCCTTCAAACACCCCTGGAAAGAAGAGCACCTAAGATTGGAGCCCAAATGCTCCTGGACGTTGTGCAGAAAACGTTCAAGAGATACGCGAACGATTGAATCCTGTCCCTTGGGTGGCTCTGCAGCAGGGGTGGGTTCTAATTTTTTTTACTACTGGTTTTGTGGGCGTGGCTTATTTTGTGGGTGTGGCTTGGAAGTCATGTGACTAGGTGGGCATGGCTAGCTGGTCAGAGTCATTTCTGGAAGGTCCTCGCACTTACGACTAGTCCTCGCACTTACGACCCGACTCATTTGTTTGCTTTTAGCACTGATCAGCTGTAGGACGGCCCTTTGAAGCCCTGTGGCAAGAGTTTAAACAGTTTTTTTCCCTCTAGTCATCAGCTGGGACTCAGGAGGCAGCAATAGATTGGGGGTGGGACCAAATAAAAGGTAAGAATAACGTGGGGGGGGAGAACCGGTTCGGTGACGTCATATTGTCACCGCTACCGGCTCGGCTGAACCGGACCGAACCGGGAGGAACCCACCACTGCTCTGCAGCCGCCTTTGGATTGCCCACAGTGGGCTTTCAGTGGCTTGGAGCTGTTCTCTCTCTTTCCAAACAGGCAAATTAGCTCTACTCTTTTCCTTTTGTTTTCAAAGAGGCTCTTTTCTTCCAGCTGCCTCTTGAAAAAGCATCTTTGGGACAACCATGAGCTGGATGACTGAGAATCTCCATGGACATTTAGCTCTGCACTTTGGGATGAATTCCCTTTGAATGGTACGGGAGGATGAATGGGTTTCCAGAAAACATTGCAGACTACAGAAACCATTTGCACTTCAGTTTGAGATGGAGACAACACAGATGCATCCCCAACAGCCTGTGCCTGTGTTCAATAGTGAATAAACACAGGGCAGAAAACATCCTGCAGGAAGCACAGCTCCAACTTTTTAATGACTCAGGTAAAACAGATTAACCTCCAGGTGGCCTCAACGACCCTCAAAAAGGATGCAAATGACCAGCTGTCTGCAAGGAATATAAATCCTTTCATTCCCCACAATCCACTCAGAGCTGAAGAGGCTTCTTGGATCAGAAGTCAAATGTCTTCAAAGAAAAACAAAGACAGTCCAGTTGCCTCTTGAAAAAGCACCTTTGGGACAACCATGACCTGGAGGACTGAGAATCTCCATAGATATTCACCAAGTAGAATCATGAACTTTCACTTCTCTTCCATCCCATTTGTGTTTTAGTTGCAATTGTTTAAATATATTTTTCTCAATCAATAAAAGATTTCTTTGGTTACATTATTTATTCAAGACAAAGATGACTCGCAATATTTCAGAAATGTGACAAATGCAATAAGTTTGGCTCCAACTTTCAGGACTTTGGCTATATTGAACCTAGTTTTCTAATCGCAAATTTTCCCATCTGCGAAATGGCCTTATTTTGAAGGAGATGAAAGCCACAAGCATGGCGGAGACTGAAAGCAGACGCTTCTCTCATTGATGTCCTCAGGGGGTGTTAAAATGTGTTGTCACAGTTATGCACTCTATTCCAGGGCTCCAGATATGCATTTCCTGAATAAACTCTAACCATTTATCCAAATTCATATCAGAATCATGTGACATCAGTGGCTATATAAAATAAATAATAAAAAAAACAACTAGTGTTTCAGCTATCCTTCAAGCGCTTGATATACCTTCTCTGAAAAGGGGGTTTGCCCATCTACCAAGGTCACTGAGGTCAACAACTGGCCAATACTTGCTAATTCCCAAACCCTTATTCCAGTGGTAGGTTTCAAATTTTTTTACTACTGGTTCTGTGGGCGTGGCTTGGTGGGCATGGCAGGGGAAGGATATTGTAAAATCTCCATTCCCAATCCACTCCGGGGGGAAGGATACTGCAAAATCCCCATTTCCTCCCGATCAGCTGGGACTCGGGAGGCAGAGAATAGATGGGGGCGGGGCCAGTCAGAATTTTTACTACCGGTTCTCAGAACTACTCAAAATTTCTGCTACCGGTTCTCCAGAACTGGTCAGAACCTGCCGAAACCCACCTCTGCCTTATTCCAATCAAAGGGCTCTGGCCAGACAGGCCCTCCATCAGTCAGCCTGGAAGACTTATGTCTATGGACAATTCTACACAGCTGAAAGATGGCTGGAAAGTATGAGGCAAGTTTGAGGGAGCGGCCAGAGCCGTGACCATAGTGTTCTGTCCCCGTCTCACACATGCACACAAACAGTCAGCCAGGAGTTAAATAAAACTTGCAGACAATAAATTCCTTCGATAACAGGATTGACAGCAACCCAGTAGCTGCTTGCCAAGAACTTTACTCACAGAGAACCAAAACAAATACACAAAGCCACAGAATTGTCAAGTCCAGTCCATAGGCAGGCAGATAACGTAGTTTCAGAGATATAATGCGACTCGCTAGTTGTTTAGTTTTGTCCGTCACAGAGCCTGAATGGCCACCACACCCCCTTTTATCCCCTGTGGGGTGTGGTCCAGTGACTCAACTTAATCTCTGGCATGCCTCCTTTTCTGCTGCGTGCGCTTGTCTCTCCAATGCTGGCGTGGATCCAGCCAAGATTTATCTCTGTCACTGTCCAACTGTGACTGTTTGGAAGTGCCTGGCTCCTGGCCAATCTCTTCTCCTTCAGGAGACACCTGAGGCATTGCCAGAGAGGAGTGTCCTGGAGAGGGAGGCCTGGCCAACTCCTCTCCTTCACCTTCGGAGTCTTCTCCCTCCAATAAGACGGGCTCGGGGGTCGGAGTCACAACACATAGCAGATACACAGAAAACAGTGTCCCAGCAGCTTCCAGAATGTGTTGAATCTTGGTTGCCAGCATTGTGTGTGGTTGTAGTTCACTTTCCCTGCATTGGCTGCAGGCTCTGCTCCTTGGCTATTCCCACCGACGCCTTTGCTATTCCTGCCAGATTGCCCCACTGAGCTTTCAGGCACTAAAAGGGGCTGCTAGAGTCTTCCCCACTGCCGCCACCGTTGCCAGCCTGTTTGTCTCCTGCCTCCTCTTGGCACCTCTGGCTGAAGAATGCGACTGCTGCTGCTGTCTCCCACATGGAGACAAATGGGAAGGAGGGAGATAAGTGGCCAGGCTGCCAGCATTATAGATAAGCAGAAGATAAACACCCTGCTTTGATCTCTGCTGTTGGAAAAGTGGAAAGGTAAATGGCCTACTAATAGTGTGCTAGCCGAGTGGATGGGTTATAAATATTTAGTACTGAGGAAGTCGGTAATCGTTCATCTCCTCAGGCCCCTTAATGGTCATTGCATCCGCTGACTGATCAATATATATGCTCCTTATGGCCTAAGACATGTTTGCACCTTTATTTCAACAGTCTGTCAGACGACTTGATTATTGATCTTAGGACACCCCACCCCAAGTCTGGTATGTGAAAGATAACCATTAGGACTTCCTTCTCAATCCTGTTACACGATAACTGGGAATAAAACATGTCACTCACTTGGAATCGTTCCCAATATGTCACATAAATTATAGGCCTGGTGCAGCAGGGCATAACTAGGTCTGTTTAAACTAAGGTGACCAGACGTCCCGCTTTTGGCGGGACAGTCCCGCTTTTGAGCAATTTGTCCCGCGTCCCGCGGCGTTTCAAAAAAGTCCCGATTTTTCTTGAGCCCCAGCTGATGGCTAGAAGAAAAAAAAACTGTTTAAACTCTTGCCCGGGGCTTCAAAGGGCCGCCCTACAGGCAATCAGTGTAAAGCAGTTTTTTTTCCCCCTAGCTAAGCTTCAGAAACGAAAACGAAACCGAAACCAGGGTCTTTGGTGCAGCGTGACAAAATGAGGCAGAGAGAGATTTATTTTTATTTTTATTTTTCCTCCCCAAAAAAGGTAGGTGAAAAACTGCAAACATGGGAAATTTAGGAGGAGAGTTCAAGATTTTAAAACACAAAGGAAAAAAAGCTGTATTTAACTAGGGAATTGTAATAATTGAGATACTATTAATTGTATATTGTGTTGAAAGCAGAAATGGTTAAGTTGTGGTTCGGAGGAATATATGGGAGAAATTATTTGGTTTATTATTATTGGTAAATATAATTAATTGATTTGTAAGAAATTGGATTGCATGGAAATAATTGGAATATTCATGTTCATATTGATTAATATACAAAAAAGATAGTTTAAATTTGTGAACCAGCCAAATATTCTGTTCAAAGAAAATACATTGTATGTTTGTATGTGTGTTTCTAATTATTGCTATTTATTCATATTTGTTCTCTTTTATTCTTTAAAGTTTAACAATTCATTCTTTATCTTAATATCTTTATATTTGCTTGGGGTTGGCTTTCTTCCCTTTCATCTTTTTTATTGTACAGCAATCTTTCTCCTCAAACCTACCACCTCTCTCTTTTCTTTCCTTCTTACTTTCTCTTCCCCCCACCCTCTTTTTCTCCTCCCTACTTTCTTTCTCCTTCTCCTCCTCTCTTCCTCCCTCTCTTACCCTCACTCCTACTCTAATTTCCATTCCTTCATCCCTCTCTATTGCTGTAATCCTTTAATGCATATGGACTACTCAGAGGGCTGAAAAAGTTATTTTTGACTGGTCCTCACACTTTTGACCAGTCCTCGAACTTATGCCCTATTTTGTCACCATGTTGAAGAGAAGCAGTTGTGAAATGAGTGACATGGTTGTTAAGAATGCTGCACGGGCATAAATGTGAGGATGGTCATAAGTGTGAGGACCAGTCAAAAGTGCGAGGACCTGTCAGAAATGACTTTTTTCAGCTCTCTGGTTAGTCCTTTTGTGCATATGGACTACTCAGAGGGCTGAAAAAGTTATTTTTGACTGGTCCTCGCACTTTTGACCAATCCTCGAACTTACGACTGTCCTCACATTTTACGTTTTTTTCCCTATCTTATCACCATGGTGAAGAGAAGCAGTTGTGAAATGAGTGACATGGTTGTTAAGAATGCTGCACGGGCATAAATGTGAGGATGGTCATAAGTGTGAGGACCAGTCAAAAGTGCGAGGACCTGTCAGAAATGACTTTTTTCAGCCCTCTGGTTAGTCCTTTTGTGCATATGGACTACTCAGAGGGCTGAAAAAGTTATTTTTGACTGGTCCTCACACTTTTGACCAGTCCTCGAACTTACGACTGTCCTCACATTTTACGTTTTTGCCCTATCTTGTCACCATGGTGAAGAGAAGCAGTTGTGAAATGAGTGACATGGTTGTTAAGAATGCTGCACGGGCATAAATGTGAGGATGGTCATAAGTGTGAGGACCAGTCAAAAGTGTGAGGACCTGTCAGAAATGACTTTCCAGCCCTCTGAGTAGTCCCTATACACATAGCCATGGCCACCCAGTCACATGACCAGCTAGCCACGCCCACCCAGTCACATGGCCTCCAAGCCATGCCCACACAATAAGCCACGCCCACAATGGTGTCCCTCTTACCAATGTTAAAATCTGTTCACCTTACCCTATACACATAGCCATGGCCACCCGGTCACATGACCAGCTAGCCACGCCCACCCAGTCACATGACCAGCTAGCCACGCCCACAAAATAAGCCACGCCCACAATGTCCCTCTTTACCAATGTTAAAATCTGGTCACCTTAGTTTAAACCATAATTACTGGTTAGTGTCATGGACCTGTTAAGCACCAGAGAGCATTGGGCAGGTTGAGATCTCAATACCCCTGGTCTCTGAGGCCATCTCAGGTCTCCTCAGGAATCCATAATCTCTCTGTCAGCAAAACCTCAGGACTCATACGCTCACCTGTTCTGTTCCCATCTTCCAGCTCAGATTTTCACCTTACATGCAAAGCTGAAATGAATCCTTGGTGAATTTGGTTGTCTGAATCAGAATAGAACTGGAAGGGACATTTGAGGTCTTCTAGTCTAACCCCTGTTCAAGCAGGAGACCCTATACAATGTCAGACAAGTGGTTGTCTAGTCTCTTCTTAAAAACCTCCAGCGATGAAGCACCCACAACTTCTGGAGGCAAGCTGTTCCACTGGTTACCTGTTCTCACTATTAGGAAGTTTCTCCTTAATTCCAGGTTGCTTCTCTCCTTGATGAGTTTCCATCCCTTGTTTCTTGTCCTGCCCTCTGGTGCTTTGGAATATAAATTGACCCTCTCTTCTATTGGCAGCTCTTTAATGTTGGAAAACTATCATGTCACCCCTAGTCCTTCTTTTCTCTAGACTGGCCATATCCAGTTCCTGTAACTGTTCTTCACGTTTTAGTCTCCAGGCCTTTAATCATCTTTGTTGCTCTTCTCTCCACTTTTTCCAAAGTTTCAACATCTTTTTTTTTCTTTTTGTAATGTGGTGAACAAAAGTGGATGCAGTATTCCAAGTGTGGTCTTACTAAGGTTTTATTAAGTGGTACTAATACTTCATGTACTTTTGATTCTGTCCCTCTCTTTATGCAACTAAGGATTGTATTAGCTTTTTTGGCTACTGCTGCACACTGCAGACTCATGTTTAAGTAATTGTCGACTAGGACTCCAAGGTCCCTCTCACAGTTACTGTTTTTGAGTCAGGTTTTGCCTAATCTGTACTTGTACCTTTGGTCAAAAGAAAGAAAGAAAGAAAGAAAGAAAGAAAGAAAGAAAGAAAGAAAGAAAGAAAGAAAGAAAGAAAGAAAGAAAGAAAGAAAGAAAGAAAGAAAGAAAGAAAGAAAGAAAATTCACACATGCTTAGATGACTCTTTTTTCTTCTTGGGCTCCTCTGAGTTTTTTGGATGACTTAGGATGAGTTTTCCAAAAATTCAATTTCACTAACAAGAAGAAAACAACCCCCCCCCCCCACCACCACCAAGACTGGCAGAGCAAGTACAGGATATAAGCAGGGAGCAAACTCCACAGTCCTTCACAGTGATGATGTGACTTAGACCACGGATGAAATGTCTGCAAGCAACAACTTAAAGTCCCAAAGGTGCTCTTTTTTTTCCCCCAAAAGGCAACTGGATTTTCTTTGTTTTTCCTTAAAGACATTTTGCTTCTCAACGGTGGAGGATGGAAGGATTTATATTTCTTGCAGTCAACTGGTCATTAGCATTCTTTGTGAAAGTCATCGAGGCCGCTTGGGAGTCTGTGCCATTGGGGTCACCTGAATAGTGCAAATGGGTGTGGAACCTTCTTGGAACTTCTGAAAGGAGATAGTTGGTGTCATATCCCTCCCCTCTGTTGAGAGAGGGCCGTTTAATTTTGACATAGATGGCCTCTTTGAGCCCTCTTTCAAACCAGCCAGTCCTCTCTGTCCAGAATGTGGACTTTGCTGTCTTCAAAAGAGTGGGCTTTGTCTTTCAAATGCAGATGGACTGTTGAATCTTGTCCTGATGGATTTGTTCTTCATGATACCATCTATCTCCGGTTTACAACATAGTCCTTTCAGCAGTTCTAAGAAGGTTGCACACCCATTTGCACTATTTAGGAGACTCTGAGGGCACAGATAAACCTCCAAGTGGCCTCAATGACTTTCAGGAAGAGTGCAAATGGCCTGATGACTGCAGGGAATATAAATCCTTCCATTCTTCACCATTCAATCAGAACTGAAGACGCTTCTTGGATGAGAAGTGAAACGTCTTCAAGGAAAAACAAAGTCTAGTTGACTTTTGAAAAAGCTCCTTTGGGACAACCATGACCTGGAGGACTGAGAATCTCCATAGGCAGCCAGCTTAGAAAGAACCAAGGACTCCATAATTGAAACCTGAGCTACATATGCTTTCCTCCACTGGAGTTTATATAGCTAGGAAGCCATGAGGTGAAGGAACCCACCAAGCAAAGCACTAAAAATGTTTAATCCCTTGACTCACTTCATATTAAAGAATGGCTTGGATGGCATACTAATTAAACGGATAAATAGCTGCTGCAGAAGTGATATGCAGAGATACACACTTGGGGCTCTGCAAAGGTCAGAGCAGTGCTCAATATTCTCCCATGATTTCATTAATGAAGATATGGATCACATTTTTCCAGATTTGCAGATAGTACAAATTGGGCGGGTCAGTTCATGCCCTAAAAGACAGAAATAAAAATTAGTAGAATCACGATTGGTTAGAAATGTAAGTGGAAGATAATATAACCATGTTTAACAAGGAAAAATAAGAAGTTCTTAACTTACAGATTAGATGCACATGTGTAGGAAATGGGATATCTGGTTTGAGAAAAGATCAAAAGGACTTTCTGGAAAAGATCTTGGATCAGGGCTGCGTACAAGACAGAATATGAGTCAACAGTGCAAAAATAGGCAAACACAATTGCAGGGTGCGTCAATAAAAGTATAATTTCCCAGTAATGGGACAGGATGGGCCCTGTAGGTTTTATAACTCAGAAAAGTGAAACAGGTTGAGAAAGGAGAATTGGTGGAGCAGGTTTAGTTTTGTCAACAGAGTTGAGGAGGAGCAAGGAAGACCATTCAAATGCTTCAAAGGAAGCAGCAGTCAAGATCAGAAAAGCTGGACCGCTTCATTTTTCTTCCAGGCGGATTTGAGTTGCAGGAGGCGATTCCGAGCAGCTCGGACAGGAAGAAATTGAAATTGAACAAACATATATGTAAATGAGTGAATAAGAGCCGTCCCAAGGTGGAATAGAGAGGCTGTGGCTTCCTTCACCAGACTTTCTTCAATTTCCTTCTCTGAAGTGATGAAAATTAAAGTTAACACTGCAAAATTTCGTGCATGTTTCTCAAACTCTAAATTGAAACTCTAAATTGCTTTGAGGCCACTGGAGGAATCGTGAGTGGAGACAGAGCAGATCAGGAAGGAGCCACGGAAATATCCACCATCAGTGGCAGCACCACTTTTACAGCTCTTTTTCCTTACCCAGCAGAGAGATTGTCTGAGAATCGGCATCCATAAGTTCATCCTCCTGCACCACAGACATTGTTCCCCACCCCCAATGAGTGGCACTTCAGCTGGTGAGCATCACCTTGACCCAGTTTGGCCCAAGATCAAGATCTAGGCCTGAGGGGCTGAGGGATGCTCAGGCCACAGGGGTATCTTTTTTTGGTGTGTGTGTGTGGAAATAACAGAAGTGACATCTCTCCCTTTCTCTGCAAAGGGCCTCCTCATTCTGCTGGATGAAGGGGGAAGAGTCCGGGACCCAGTGATCCTGGCAGGGCTCTTTGGGAGAGAACTCCCCAGAGGAGATGGGACAACTTGCCACGGCCAACTCGTCACAGCCAAGTCATCACGGCCAACACACAGTGGAACAACTCACCATGGCCAATTTGCCATTGGACAACTCACTACGGGACAATGTAACACTTCTATTTAACGATTTAAAATAAATAAACAAATATTTCAATTTTTGCCATTCACGTTTTATTCTGTCCCTCCTTTTGCATCCTTTCTTTAATGATTCTATTTCACCATTTCTTTGCTTTTAGTGTAACTCTTGTCCTGCAGAGAGTTGGCCGTGGTGAGTTGGTCATGGCGAGATGGCCATGCCAAATTGTCATATACCCCACAGAGGGCAGGGGTGAAGTATTGCAGGCTAACTCTGCCCACAGGCAGGAGTTTGATCCTGACCGGCTCAAGGTTGACCCATCCTTCCAAGGTCATTAAAATGAGGACCCGAATTGTTGGGGGGCAATATGCTGATATAGTAAACTGCTCAGAGAGTACTATGAAGCACTGTGGAGTAGTATAGAAGTCTAAGTGCTATTGCTATTATTTTCACCACGGAAGACAGGCCGCCCATGCCCTGCATTCAACCATTGGCACAGTAATAATAATAATAATAATAATAATAATAATAATAATAATAATAATAATAATAATAATAATAATAATTTTATTTCTATACCGCCCTTCTCCCAAAGGACTCAGGGCGGTGTGCAGCCTATTAAAAACACAAAACAAAACAACAATTTAAAATTTAAAATCATTAAATAATTAGGCTCCAATTAAAATCCCAGAATTAGTAAGCAGATTGGCGACCAAAAGAATAAGCTGATTCAGGCTAAACTTTTAACAGATTAACAGAGTTGGAAGGGATCTTGTAGATCATCTAGTCCAACCCCCCCACCCAAGCAGGAGACCTTAGACCATTGCTGACAGATGGCAGTCCAATCTCTTCTTGAAGGCCTCCAGTGATGGAGCTCCCACAACTTCCAAAAGCAACTTCTGTTCCACGGGTTGATTGTTCTCACTGTCCGAAAATTTCTCCTTATTTCCTGGTTGAATCTCTCCTTGTTCAGTTTCCATCCATTATTCCTTGTCTGGTCTTCAGGGGCCTTGGAAAATAGCTTGACCCCCCTCTTCCTAATCATCTTGGTTGCTCTTCTCTGCACTTTTTCTAGAGTCTGGTCTACTAATATCATCCCTATGTTGAATAATGAAATAAGATTGGTTTGGCATGACCTGTTTTAACTTCAAGAGATGAGAGCTGTGAAATAATGGAAGACTGCCTAGGACAGTGGTGGATTCTTCCCTCCCTTGGGGATTTTCCTACTTGGACTAGGTGACCCCTCTTCATGATGATCTAGTGAGTTTTTACATTGAGAAAGGGTTGGAATAGATGACCTCTAAGGAATCTTTCAGTTCAGTCATTCTTTGATTTTATCGCTATAGGTTATCTTTTGCAGTCTGCCAGCCTGTCTTTTTATGCTGCCTTTCACAGTTTCAGGTGGAGTACATGAGTAATTCTGTCTTTTCTAGATAATATTTTTCCCTTTTCATTCAGCTTGAACTGATTCTTTCATTTCCTTTTCCTTTGAACATAATAGAAGCCCAGTTTGTTCTCAGCATCTTTTGGCAACTTCAACATTGTTCAACCTTCAGATTTCCTGAACCCAAACAAATTTGGTCTGTCTAGTTGCACATTTCTTTTTCTGTTGAGGATTCCTCCAGGGGAAGCTAAACAGCTGGAGACAACACCCAGATGGCACAACAAGAACACCAGGCACAAAATCCTCACAAAATAGCAGTTGGGCAAAAAAAAAAAAAGAATCAGGAACTCTATGACCCTTTCCAGGCACAGTTTGGTCACCTCAGCATGTTGACAGGTTTGGGAAAGAAAGACCCTCACCCCTTTTATTCAGAGGAGAAATGTTGGAGGAATCCAGGAAAAAGGTAGAAGAAGGGAACTTGGACAAAGGGATTTGGGGTGAGCACAAGAACAAATCAAAACAGTGCAGCTGCATCTCCCAAGCAAAGAAGTAGATGTGGATAATGCCTTTTCCACAAGAAATGGCAGATATTTCAAAAGGCCTGCAGTTGTGGGAGTGGGGAACTTAAATTATCTTGACATCTGTCTGGGAGACAAACCTGGCCAAGCATGGCCCTTCCAGGAAGTTCCTCTTCCCAGGGAGAGGATGGAAGGCACAAAGGGATCCCTTGGCCTACCTTGATGTTAATCAACAGGGAAGCTTTGAGGAAGTGGAGGTAGCAGGAAGCAGTTTCAGGGGAAGCTGACAGAGGACAACCAAGCACACTTCCCAGGCTTTTGGCTTAGAAAAACAGCTGTGAATAATCTTTAAAGTAATTGTAAATTGGATCACATGTGAGGAAAAGCTAATGGGAAAAGAAGCTCAAGACAAGAGTGAATTCCTAAAGAGGGAAATGCTGAAAGCACAACTGCAAACAATTTCCACCAGGAGGAAAAAAGAGTAGTAGCCAAGCTAATTTGGTTGACTAAAAAGTGTATTGAAAGCAGGAACAAACAGGAAATGGAAAGATCACAAAGGATGAAAGACAGGTAAGGTGTAACTATAGAGCTGATGCAGTGGTGAAATCTAAAATTTATTGCTACTGCTTCTGTGGGCATGGCTTAGTGGGGGGGGGTAATGTGACTGAGTGGGAGTGGCCAATTTGGTTTTTTAATTATTTTTAAAACCATTTTTTCTACAACCTCTTCGGCGACCTCTTTTTTTCTTTTAAATGCCTCTGATGATCAGGCAACTCAGCTGGGATCATCAGAGGCTCTTAAAGCATTTTTTCTAGAAGAGGTTGTAGAAAAAATGCTTTTAAAAGCCTTTGAGGATCCCAGCTGAGCCGCGCAATCATCAGAGGCTTTTTTTAAATACTTTTAAAAGCATTTTTTCGACCAAAGAGGTTGTAAAAAAAATGCTTTTAAAAGTAAAAAAAAAAAAGCCTCTGATGATTGCGCGGTTCAGCTGGGCATGTGGGGGGCAGGGATTTCTGCTACCGGTTCTCCAAACCACCTGCCTCCATCACTACCGGATCGGGCGATCCGGTCCGAACCAGGAGCATTTCACCCCTGAGCTGGTGTCAGACAATACACAATTAGGTAAAAGTAATAAAGGATGCCAAAAATGACAACTTGTTTTAGATAGATCCAGGGGAAAAAATGATTGGAAAAGACAGCACCAAAGAGGCAGAGCTAGGAAATGCCAATATCAGTTTAGCTTTCTCATACCAAAAGCTGGAAAAACAGGTTGAATTTTGAGATTGATGAAAACATGGCAAGGAAATGCTTCTTTAGTTTGGATATTTTTACAGCACCACAACCAATAAGCTGTATCCAAGCTGAGGGGAAGCCTTCTCTTCATGCAACCCTGGAGCTTGGCAAATGCCAGGGGCAATTTTTAGGAAAGCAAAGACCATCTTCAGAAAAGGGGAAAAGCTGCAGCTATAGACTTGTTTGATCCCTGGAAGTTTCTAGAGCATAAGCTGGATAACGGAGGAAAGAACCCAAGGCAGAATCCATTTCATGCCAGTGCCCACTGCTGTGAATGCCTGCCCGCTCCTTTTCTCTGGTTATCCCCATCAGTCTTCCTATATCCAGCTGGGGTTACATACCTAGGTTAGGAAACCCTCCGTGAATCATCTGCCTCCTGGCTACTTTCAGAGTGAAATTGATTTTTGCTGAGAGGGAGGGAGAATAATATAATGGATGGAAACGGAACAAGGAGAGATTCAACCTGGAAATAAGGAGAAATTTTCTGACAGTGAGAACAATCAACCCATGGAACAGAAGTTGCCTTTGGAAGTTGTGGGAGCTTCATCACTGGAGGCCTTCAAGAAGAGACTGGGCTGCCATCTGTCAGAAATGGGGGGGGTTGGACTAGATGACCGAATCTGAGATCAGCAGCAAAAGTAGCAGCAGCAGCGTTCCTCCCTTCCCCTCCAGGAGTGAGACTTGCTGAAAGATTTCCTAGTAAGCAATTAGCACGTCTGTTCAGCTCTGTTAGACGCTGCTGAGCCCTTTTCCAAATTGGATGAGACAGTGATTTATGTTAATGAGATGCTGATTTGATTATTGGAAACACATTGATAGAGACTGGGGGCAATAGTGGATGTGATATGGATCTGGTGCAAACAGGAGCTGTGAAACCACAATCAATGTGCTTCTCATAACTCTCTGTGTCATAAGCGGAAGCCCAAAGACTGATAAGAGCTGCCCCCCCATTTCAGGCATCCCCAAGAGCTGCCCAGCACAGGCGTTTTGACATTTCCAGCCGTCCCAGACAGAATTTTGAGCACAAGTACAAATTTACATTTTAGGCATCAGCAAATTGAGATTGGCCAGCATTGAACATTTTCAGTCAGAAAATCACATCACAAGAACAGTATTTGTGTACAACGTATCTAGTGGCTGAGTAGACTTCACGGACAATTATTTAATAAGATGATCATTTACATTTATGCTCAACCACCGATGCAGAAGAAGATGAGACTGATTATTTCTATGATCAAATTCAACTTGAAATCAACAACATGCAAGCAAGATGTCTGGAAATTGAGTCATAGCAATTGGACTTATTTTTCTTGTTGGTTTGAAAAGTTTCACTGCTTATGCAAGTGGCTTCATCTTGAGTCTCAGCAGGTTGGACCCCATACAGTATGTGTCCTCCAGAGCAGGGGTCTCCAACCTTGGCAACTTTAAAACTCCCAGCTGGCTGAGGAATTCTGAGAGTTGAAGTCCACAAGTCTTAAAGTTGCCAAGGTTGGAGACCCCTGCTCCAGAGTGATCTCATTTCTCAATAGGTCCATTAGGTGAGTAGGCAGAGAGTCCTGGAATATTTATTGTTGTTGTTGTTGTTAGTTGTGAAGTCGTGTCCGACCCATTGCAACCCCATGGACAACGTTCCTCCAGGCCTTCCTGTCCTCTACCATCCTCTGGAGTCCATTTAAGCTCATGCCTACTGCTTCAGTAACGCCATCCAGCCACCTCGTTCTCTGTCATCCTCTTCTTTTGCCTTCAATCTTTCCCAGCCTTAGGCTCTTCTCCAGTGAGTCCTTCCTTCTCATTAGGTGGCCAAAGTATTTGAGTTTCATCTTCAGGATGTGGCCTTCTAAAGAGCAGTCAGGGTTGATCTCCTCTAGAACTGACTGGTTTGATCACCCTGCAGTCCAAGGGACTCGCAGGAGTCTTCTCCAGCACCATAGTTCAAAGGCCTCCATTCTTTGATGCTCAACCTTTCTTATGGTTCAACTTTCACAGCCATACATTGCAACTGGGAAAGACATAGCCTTGACTATATGCACTTTTGTTGGAATACATGAACTCCTAAAATGTTTAGGAGTCATTAAGTGTGGCCTCCCTGATGAACTGTGAAGTGACTCAATTTCCAGACAGCTTTCCCTGGATGACTGAGAATCTTCATTACTTATGCAAGCAAGGTGACAGGAAGGCCAAAGTTGCAAAGACGAAAGAGGAAAATATGGTTGGATTGAATGGTTTAGGAAAACAAAGCATGAGACCAACTTATCAATTTTTGCTACTCCAACGTGTTCTTCATGGCTAATACTGTCTTCAAACAACCAAGAAATGCTTTTACATAGGGATGCCACCTGAAATCAAACTGACCATATTATTGCTAAAAGGAGATGGAGGAGTTCAATTATAGCATCAAAGCTACTAGTACTGATTGTGCAAACTGCTCTTGTGCAAGTTACAAGTTAAGTTAAAGAAAAAGGAAAGAAAGCCAGTCAGTTCTATGATATGATCTTGAGCACTACGTGCCATTTCCAAGAAGAACATTAGGAATCACTTTGAAGTCTTGAACTTCATTGATAAAATACCAGAGGAAGTGTAGAATGAAACTAAAGATGTTGTTAAGGATGAACATGAAAAGGGACTGCCAAAGAAGAAAGCAAACCGGATGTCAGAAGAAATTGTGGCAATTTCCAAGAAGGGAAAAGAAACCAAAGCCAAGAAGACAAAGATCTCAGGAAGGAGCTCAACAAAGAGTTTCGGAAAGCTGTTAGAGGAGACCAGAAGCAGCACTGAAGAGGGAAACAGAGATAGAAAAACAAGGAAAGGCTTTCAAAAGATCTCTTACAATCTTGAATTTGTATTCTAAAAGGTAACAATAGATGGATCGTAAATGATTTTAAAGAGATCAAACTAAGATGGAAGGAGTATATGGAAACACTGTACAGTAGAGATGTCAACATCCAAGATACCTTAGAAGATATTCGCTACTTATAAGAACCTCTAGTTCTACAAGATGAAGTTAGATCAGCTCTCTGGTCACAACCAAGTCAGAAGGCTGCAGGAACAGATGGAATACTCATGAAATACAGCGACGGAAGAAGAATCAGTCAAGGTTGACCAAGCTATGCCAGCAGAACTGGAGAACAACACGTTGGCTAACCAATTGGAAGAGGTTAATTTCATTTCCAATACCTCAAAAAAAAAAAAAAAAAAAAAAAAAGGAGACTTAACCAGACTGTGATCCTATGGAGATTAGAACCCTACATGGAAAAGAGATGCCAGATATTTGGGATGCCACAAGTGGAAAGGATCTGCAAGTCCTAGTATTAAACGTTGGTGAAAAAAATGGGATTAAAAGTAAATATAAAGAATGCCCAATTAAAGACAACAGGAATAAAAAACAGCAGGGGTACAAGGGGGGGGAGTTAAGATGGCAATGGAGCATCAGTTTCCCTGCTGAGATCCTTATGATATTTTCACTTTTATATAAACATCAGAAGCCTTAGCATTGACAAGCTATCAAATTGGTGATTTTGGACCACACATTAATTTTGATTGATTGATTGATTGATCAACCGTGAAAAGTAAATGAACAAGCAGCCAAGAAATAAAATGCAGAGTAACATTTGCTAGAGGAGCCATGATGGTGCAGTGGTTAGAATGCAGTATTGCAGGCCTATTCAGCTCACTGCCAGGAGTTTGATCCTCACTGACTCAAGCTTGACACAGCCTTCCACCCTTCCAAGGACAGTAAAATGAGGACCCAGATTGTTGGGATCAATACACTGATTCTGTAAACTGCTCGGAGAAGGCTGTAAAGCACTATGAAGTCTAAGTGCTACTGCTAAGTCCTTGGAAAAAATATTGAAATGCCACAATTCGGCTATACCTACAAAAAGAATTGTGCATGCCATGGTATTTATTGTCCGTGAGACACTTTGGAAGCCAGAGTTGGACTGTGGAGAAGCAGAATTGGAAGAGTATTGATGCTTGAATGTTGATGTTGCAAAAGAATACCAAAAATACCGCGAACAGCCAAGAAAACAAATCAAGGGATCATTGAACAAATCAACCCAAGGTTTTTATTTGAAGTGCAAATGACCAGGTTTAAATTATCCTACTTTGGACACTTCATGTGAAGACCCAGGTCTCTGGAGAAGGCTCCGTTGCTGGGAGAGGTGGAAGGAAAGAGCAGCAAGGTAGATGGACTCAGTAACAGTGGAAATGTGTATTAGGGACATTAGGTCACATTAGGGACAGATCATCATGGAGAAAATGTATCTCTGTCATCTCTACAGTCAATGCCAACTTGATAGCACATAATGAAAAAAAAATAGGGAGAAGAGGCATCTGGCAGCTGCCTATCTTCATTTTCTTTGAAGCTCTCTACCAACTGCCATAATCAGGGGGGAGGAGAAGAGTGCTGGAAGTGTGAGAATGCTGTGGGAAATTGGGGAGTATGGACACTGACAGGAACCAGAGATGCCAAACCAAGCCATCTTCCTACCTTCAAGGACGCCGGCCCTGGGAAAGGAATGCTGGAGACATAAGGTTCCCAACAGGATCTGATTGGACTGTTCTCCCAGGGGGGAGGATTTTGGACATTGGGGATTGCTTTCAGTATACGATTTTCATGCCATTTTTCTTCAGTGCTTGCCTCACTCATGCTGCACTCGGCATCTCTAGTAAAAGTACCTTTTCTCTAACACCTATGGAGTCAAGGGTTGTTCTTTCCTAGGGAATAAGCTGGGGCCAGTCTGACAGTAGAGAAGCTCTGCTATAGCAGTCTACCAGGATACCCATATCTACCAAAAAATGATAAGCCACAAAAGTGGCTTGGAGGAAGCCAGAGCTCATGGAGGTCCCTCCACCAACCACATCACCGTAAAGAGGAGTTTGAACGGCTGGAGAATGTGAGCATCAGTGAAGAAGCCCCAAAACCCCAGTGGTCACTTATCCTGGGGATGAAAGACGAAGACATGGAGGAGAAAACACTTAGCATAACATAATACTCAGGGGAGCTGCTGAGCCAGGAGACATGAGTGACACAGTGGCCGGGGCGAAGAAGAGCTCCAGTGGGAGCTGGATGAGCAGGACGACCTGGTGGAACAAGCCAGAAAGGTACTGAGGGATGCCTTTGGGAACCGGTGAGCCAAAAAACTCCTTGCCCAGTTGGCAGAAGTTTGACTCATGCCGGGGACAGCAGGAGATGGCGCCACATCGCAGATGACCATGGGTGGTGGCAACCTCTCCTGGACCTGTTGCAGCCCAAGCAGTTCCACCACCAGCTGCTCAAGCGGTGTAGCCCCTTCCACAAGGGGGGGCATCCTGCTGAGACAGGGATGTCAAAGGCCCCCTACCCTGGGGCTAAAGTATAGGGGAGACCCAAAACAACTGGGGTTTTTCCTCACCCAGATATGGAACTTTATGCAAGAATACGGAGCAGACCTGGCTACTGAAGCAGACTGGGTCAGGTGCTGTTCTGCCCCAGCTCCGGATTCCCGAGGATATTGACACACACCAATGGTCCTTATCAATTTTATTAAGTAGCAAGAATAAACCAAGGTCCGGCAAAGGTTGGCAACCAGCCCAGAAAGCAAGATACAATAAGACTTTTCCAAAAATGCTCTGATGATAATTACAAGTTGTTTCCAGCAAGAAACTTACTAAAGGTGTGTGACTTAAATAGGCTAAGGGAGTGGCCAATTATCCTCAAGCCTTACTCTCGAGGAGACCTTCTCCTCCTGAGTAGCCACTCCTGCCTTTTGGTAGCCCTGTGTGCTCGAGCATTGAGAAGAGGCTCCTCCACTTTGCTCTCTCCACTTGAAGGAGCCTCTGGAGGTTCTGAAGGCCCTGGCTGAGTCTCTGCCTCTGGCACCACATCCTCTTCAGCCTCCTCGCTGTCTGATGCAAGCGCTGTCTGTGCAGGCTGCTGCCGTGACACCACACCAGCCTCCTCGTTGGGATCAACCACGATCCGTGCAGGCTGCTGGCGGGCCACAACAGATGCGTGACTACGGCCCTGAAAGGCACCACAGCAGAGTGAATGGTTTCCCTACACAATGGCGGTGCCAGAGCTTCAAAGCTTTGATCGGTTCATGATGGCCCTACGCAAGCAATTTGAAGACTCACTCACCCCACACATGGTGTGGATTGCATCAAAACCATCAACCAGGGTCCTTGGGGGGGGGGGGGGTTGCAGCCTACAACCAAGAGTGAATGCACTGATGCTGTACTCTCTTACTTCAAAATGTGCACTGACAGCGTAACAGCGGACAGGTGCATCAGAGTCTATGGGAATTGTAAACCTTGGATGACTGCTACGGATGCTTCTGAGAGCCCAGGATTCTGCCTTTAAGGCAGGGGACAGTGAGAGATATAGAGAGGCCAGGGCAAACCTCAGAAGAGGCATTAAGATGGCAAAACAACAATGCAAACACAAGGTGGAGAACCATCTAGCAGACGACAACCCAAAGCAAGTGTGGCAGGGACCGCAGCACCTAACTAATTATAAGGGCAATACAAGGACCACGGTCAACGCTGATGCCTCGTTGGTAGAGGAGTTGAACGCCTTCATCGCCCACTGGGAGGTGAAAAGACCAGATCCTGTAGCCGCTGCCCGCCGGCCTTCGGATTCCCAGCCACTCACTCTCTACGAACACCAAGTGAGAGCTGTATTGAAGGCTGTGAATCCTTGCAAAGCTGCAGGCCCAGATGGGGTGCTGGGGATAGTGGTAAAGAATTAAAGATCCTTAAACAAGGATCTTTAATATCTCCCTGCAAACGGCCTGTGTTCCATCATGCTGGAAAGCAGCCACTATTGTCCCAGTCCCGAAGAAAAACAGCAATTAACTGCCTAAACGACTACAGACCTATCACATTAATATCTGTAGTGATGAAATTCTTCGAGAGATTGGTTCTCCAACACCTTAGGACATGCCTCCCACCAGATTTCGACAAATATCAGTTCTCCTACAGAGGAAATAGGTCGACAGACGACCCCATAGCTACTGCTTTACATTCTGTAGGGAGCCATCTGGAGAAACCTGGGAACGATGTCAGGATGCTTTTCATAGACTATAGCTTGGCCTTCAACTCCATTCTGCCGAGCATCCTTATCGATAAAGCTGGCTGACTTGGATTTTCCCTCTTCCGTCTGCGACTGGATCAAAGACTTTCTGAGGGACCGGCCACAAACAGTGAGGATTGGGTCTGTCGTATCCACCCCCTTAAGGTTAGCACTGGCTCCCCACAGGGCTGTGTGCTCAGTCCCTAGCTGTATTCACCATTGCTAAGGGAGACAGCTGTTCAGTGAGCTTTCTCCGACTTTACAGCCCGTCTTGCCACTGTTGTTAAGCGAGTAGTGGCAGCTCGTGAGTCACTCAGCCGCTAAGTGAATCCGGCTTCCTCATGGACTTCGTTGGTCAGGTCGCAAAAGGGGATCGCGTGACTCTGGGACATTGAGATCGCCATAAGTAAGAGTCAGTTGCCAAGCATCCGAATTTGGATCACCTGGCCATGGGGACGCTGCAACGGTCATTAAGTGTGAAAAACAGTCGTAAGTCCCTTTTTCCAGTGCCATTGTAATTTGAACGGTTGCTAAGTGAATCTGGCTTCCCCAAATATATGTTGCTAAGGGAGACAGCTGTTCAGTGAGCTTTCTCCCACTTTATGACCCATCTTGCTACCGTTGTTAAGTGGATCGTTGTTTAAGTCAGTCAGATGATGGTTAAACAAAGCTGGCTCCTCCAGTGACTTTGCTTTTCAGATGGTTGCAAAAGGGATATCATGTCACATGACCCCAGGATGCTGCGACCGTCATAAATGCAAGTCAGTTGCTACGCATCCAACTGTGAATCAGGTGACCACTGGGATACTGCGATGGTCATGAGTGTGGAAAATGGACAACTGTGGCATTGCAACTTTGAATGGTCACTATATGATACGGTCGTAAGTTGAGGACTACCTGTACTGTTTTCCAATTTGGTGGCAACCCTTGACTTATGACTGTCATGGCCAGCCGTCACCAATGTCATATGTCCGTACCTAAGGTGGCAGGCAGTGAAGGGGAACAACAGCCCAACTGCAGGATCAGGTGTGGGGTGGGGAGAGAGCAGAATCTTAGGTATGGACATACGACATTGGTGATGGCTGGCCGTGACGGTCGTAAGTCAAGGTTGGATTGGGTAAGATGCATTGAAACTAACAATGCTCTTGCTTAGCAACCAAAATTTTGGGCTCAATTGTTGTTGTAAGTTGAGGACTATCTCTGCCTTCCTCTGCATGGCAGCCTTGCCTAGTAAACTCCTTCTCTTTTCTGGGAATTTCTCCTCTGTGTTAGAGGCACATCTAATTATATCAAGATGATATAAGGTCTCCTGCTGAAGCAGGGGGTTGGACTGGATGATCTCGGAGATCCCTTCCAGCCCTGGATTGCTGGGCCATTTCAAAGCATCCAGTGAAGCTGGGTCTAGTGCCAGGGTTTGTGGTCCTTCCTTCCTCTCCTTTTTCTCTCCTTCCCTTCCCACCCACCCTCTCTCTCTCTTTTTTTTTCTTTCTCTTTCTTTCTTTCTTTCTTTCTTTCTTTCTTTCTTTCTTTCTTTCTTTTTCTTTTCTTTTCTTTTCTTTTCTTTTCTTTTCTTTTCTTTTCTTTCTTGTCTCCCTTCTCTCTCTCTCTCTCTCCCTTCCCTTCCTCCTTCCCTCTCTCTTTCTAAGGCTACCCACCCGAAACAAAAACTCCTTTGGATGAAGCTGGCTTCTGGCTGCCAGCATTGGCAACTAGCCAATTGGCTGGTGGCTAACCGTCCCAGGAGGCAAAAAGCCCGGGACTAACAATGTGGCATCAAATGGGCCGTGCTGAAGGGTGTGGGACGGAGGGGCCATGGCCGATTGGCCGTGGTGAATGGACTGAGGCATGTCAGCCGAGGAGAAAAGCGAGAGGAGAATCCCCCAACACGGAAGTCTGGCGGAGAAGCAGGTGTGGCCAAGGGTAGGAGGAGAAAAGTCCAATTCCGCCCCGAGAATGCCCGGACACAATCTCAGCCCCAAGCGCTGACCCACAGGATGCTTCAAGGGTCATTCTTTCCTAGGGAGCAAGCTGTGGCCAGTCTGACAGCATCACTTCATTGCCAAACCACAATTAAATAGTGACCTACAATATAGAATTGGAACTTTCAAAACCTGCTCTCTGCTCAGTGCAGGAATTCAGATGAAATCATCTCTAACAGATGACCGGGCAGCCTCTGTTTCAACACATCCATTGCAAGGAAATCCATCTGCCTCTTATAATTGGTTGCTCTGTTGAACTGCTCTTATTGTTAGGCTATTTTTCCGAACGTTCAGTCAGAATCTGGCTTCCAGTAAATTAAATGCATTATTTCATGTCCTGTATTCTAGGATGATAGAGAGGGGTGCTGACTTTTTTCCATGGGACCCTTTGTGATCATAATATTCGGGTTTTCTTCTCTTCAGTTCTAACATTTCTAGTTCTTCACTCTTTCCTTGTAAGATACTATTTGGTCATCCTTGTTAACCTTTTCTGATGCTCTTCCTCTGGTTTGAATCCTGTAGTACAAAGTTCAGTAATCAAGGTGCAGTTTGACTGAAGTAGAATGTAGTAGAACTATGACTTCTTGTAAATTGGCTAATATAATTCTCTCTTTTTTTCCCACCTAAACTTACAGTTGTCTTTTAATTTCACATGCATCACGTCTCAAGAGCCAGTTTGGTCTAGGTGGTATGAAATACAGTGCTTAGATGAACAAAATAACTCAGCAAAAAGGGATAAGAATTTCCTACAAAAAATCAGGCTTTAGAGCATGAGAGCCCTGTGGAGATTATCTGGGCAAGAATAAAAGGAAAAAGAAATAAAAACAGTGGTGGGAGTTTATTATAAGTATCTGGGAAAACATGAGGATGAAATATTTCTGCACCAGATGACCCAACTCTCAAAGAAGCATCAGATAGCGATTAAGGGGGGGGGGGTTCTAGATATTTGTTAAAAATCTTATTCCAAGAAATTATTGTCCTCTCTCACAGAGAACTGTCAAAGTGCCAGTAGGTCTTATGCAGTGAATGGATGGCGAAACGGTTAAGGAGGCAGAATGTTTCAGTTCCTGTTTTCCATCTGTTTTCTCTCAGAAGTTGAATGAACCCTGTTGGCTCTCAGTCTTCCACTGGATGATGAGGGTGGGAGGTGATCTGAAGCTCAAGATAAGCAAGGAGCAAGTAAGGGAATTCCTACTTAATCTAAACAAATTAAAGCCTCCAAGGCCAGATAAATTACACCCTGGGGTGTTGGAGGAATTTTTTTTCTCTTCAAGCTAATCTTGACTCCTGATGACTGCCTGGATAAGTCCCTCACAGTCTCCAGGCTTCTAATTTGATGCCTTACCTGCTGCACCTCATAGGCTCTCATAGGCACTAGAATGATTCCACTCTCTGTGATGTGTCATAGGCGGCATTAACAGAGGGATAGAATCAAAAGACCACGGGAAGTGTTAGTACCACTTGGTAAGACCACACTTGGAATACTGCATTCAGTTTTGGTTGCCACAATATAAAAAGATGTTGAAACTTAGAAAAGAGTGCAGAGAAGAGCCACAAAGATTATTACGGGGTTGGAGGCTGAAACATATGAAGAACAGTTGCAGAAACTGTTAATATATCTAATCTAGTGAAAAGAAAGACTGGGGTGACAAAATAGCAGTATTCCAGTATTTGAGGGTTGCTACAAAGAAGGGGAGGGGGGTTCAACCTATTCTCCAAAGCCCCTGAGGGCAGGACAAGAAAGCAATGGATAGAAACTAATCAAGGAGAGAAGCAACTTAGAACTATCACCTTGCTATGCTTTTCATGCCATGCTTCGCTTGCTGACAGTCTGTCATATGTAATGGGGAAAGGAAGTTGGGATGAGATAGGAAGGATGGAATGAGGACAATCAAAACTGCTCTCTGCTCTCCGTCCCATGAGAACTGCCGGTTGTTCCAAGGCCACTCTATGGAATGCAGAACCATCCAGCCCGCCAAGCCAGGGACTGTTACCAAAAAAAAATAAAAATAAATATAATTGGACAGTTACTGATAACAAAGGGGAAGTGGGGAAAGTGGAATAGTTAATCTCATACTTTGGGCGCAAAAAACTCAGATCTGGCTTTGCTTCTTCTGTAACCACTTAACTTTAGTAAAATGTACTTTTAGATAACTATGAGCCTAACAGTCTTTCTTTTCTAATGGACCAAGCTGGGATGGTTGATACCATGGCCAGTTGGGAACCGGGCCGTGCAAGCAGCAGGCAAGCATGCAAAGCTCAATTTGAGCAAAAGGCATGTGTGTGCATGCCTCCTCCCCTTCCCCCCCTCCTCCCCTTCCCATCACCACTGCTGCCAGGGTCAGTTCCAAAAAAGTTGGGACTCCTGCTACACACCCAAATTATTTACAGGGAATTAAATAGACTGTCTGCTACAACAATGAATAAGATGTTAGAATTAATATATCAAACACCAAGGTAGTTGTATTTGACAGGGAATATGGAGTCATAATTATTCTTTATTTTTCAAATTTAAAATTGGCAAAAATACTAGAGCAAGGAGATAAATCTGTGCATTGTAGAATGTTTACCAATTTAGATAGGAGATAATGGAGAAAATTGAAGATCTGCCAATCCTGGTAGAAAGATCATGTTTGACTGAGAAGGAAGTCTGTTTCTTAAAGGGTGGGATCTTTTGCAGAGAAGCAAAATGGGAGCCCCGTGGGATGATCTACAAAAGGTCTTGTGGGGCAGAGACACACAGTTTGTCTCAGATGCCCCTGACTCAACTTCTTTTGGATCAGAAGGAAAGTAGGGTCTGGTGAGAAGACAGCAGGAAATACCACAAGTGTAACCAGAATGGGAAGAGTGGGAACACAGCCACGCGAGCCACTCACATTACACAAATTCTCCGCGAGCTGCACTGGCTCCCTACTGGTCTCCGGTCACAATTCAAGGTGTTGGTTATTACCTTTAAAGCCCTACATGGCTTAGGGCCAGGTTATCTTCGAGACCGCCTTCTGCCGCATAACTCCCAGCGACCGGTAAGATTCCACAGAGTTGGTCTCCTCCGGGTCCCGTCAGCTAAACAATGCTGGCTGGCGGGCCCACGGGGGAGGGCCTTCTCTGTGGCTGCCCCAGCTCTCTGGAACCAGTTACCTCCTGAGGTCTGGACCATCCCCACCCTATTGGCCTTCCGAAAAGCAGTGAAGACCTGGCTTTTCTGGCAGGCCTGGGGCCGTTGATCTCGCTCTTGTGATCTGGCGAGATCCGGCCATGAATGGCGTGAATGAGTTTTTAATGTTTTTAATGTTTTTAATTTTTCAATGTTTTTTATAATGATTTTTTAAAATGTATTGTGAGCCGCCCTGAGTCTTCGGAGAGGGACGGCATATAAATTTAATTAATTAAATTAAGTAAATTAAGTAAAAACAACAACATAAAGGCCAGAACAAAGCCAAGAAAGTTCCATGAAGCCATCAAGAGTCAAGCTTGAGGTGAAGGAGGCTTGCCTTTCATTTCCTCCCTTGATTTGTTTGCAATATCAATAGCTATTTCTGATAATGGAAAGGTAGACTATTACTCCATGCTCAAGTGCCTTCTGAGGAGAGGCCGGTGTGGTCCTCAGCATGGATCGTGCCTTCAGGGCCACCACCATCTGTCCTGCGTCAGCTTGAAGACAGTCTTCTCCCTGAGCTTTTATTCCACTATTGGAAGTCCCTTGGCTGTTGAAGCCCTTCGGTGATAAACAGGATGTTGGAAGTAATAAGATCTGAAAATGCCTCTGCTTGGACTAATCTGTCTTCTCTGATCTCAGTGAAGCTCTTAACGCTCTCTTCATCCCGACCAGCCCCTCAGTAAATCCTGGTAATTTGAGAGAGTCAATCATCTGTCTTGGAAGTGGATTTGGCTGACTAGCATTTTCCTTTCTCCGTGTGTAAGTGGAAAAGTAGCAGCTAAACTCAGTTGCTGCTTTGAATTGGATGTTAACAGCATCGGCCTTTTGATGCTGATTCCTGTGCCTGGGAAATTAACTCTGAGATTCTCCAGATGACCATTTTTCAGGGAGATGCTGGTTCTTTTGTAGCTCAGACTAGAAATCCTGTCTGTCACTCCACAGTAATCCCCTAAGGTAGTCCAGCATTTCAGAGCTTGCTAGCTTGGAGGTACCTGAAGGTCCCCAATTGGGGTGAGATTTGAACTGGAGCCTTTTCAGCTCAGACTTCCTTGCTCTGCTGCTGCTTTCTTCTTCTGGAGGGTCCCTATTTTGCAAGGGTTGGTGGTCTCTCCTGCTCAGCAGCGCTTTAATATAAAGCCATTTTCTCCAGCTGACGTGTAGTGTGGTGCCAAACTCTTCCCAAAAATGCTTCAAAAGTTCTTTTCCACAGAAGATCTCAGGGGCAGTAGGGTATATATAATTTTAATTAATGAACCTCATCAAGATGGCAGTTGTCTGGAAGAGGCTGGGCGTGGTGGCCACTGTGCTCTCAGCAAGAGAGGCATGTCTCTCTCCTCCTGGCATTTTCCTGAGAACTGAGAAGACCATCAAGCACAAGGCAGCCCCTGATTCCTGCTTTGGGGGTGCCCAGCGCCTCTGTCTTCACCTCTGACCTTCACCAGGATCCATCTGTTTCCACATTTCTCCAGCATTGGACCATGGGGAAGGAATGCTTGTATCTTGCTGGTGGCTGTGGTTCCTTCAGATACGTTTCTCTCCATGCAACTCCCTTCCCCATTCAACGCAAAGCAAACTAGCTCCACTCTTCTTGATAAGTAATGCCAAAAAAACCGGACATTAACAGACAAGACAAAGAAAGGAAACATGGCCTGTTGCTCTCTACAAGTGAAAGTGCAGCTGGTTCCCACAATCCAGGACTGGAGAGGGCGTGTTTTACTTATTTGTTTAACTTGATCTGGTCTCACCTTTCCACAGTCTGATGCTTGCTAGGATGCTGAATGTGTTTAAGTCTTGAAGGCTCCCACCTGGCAGCTTGGCAGACCCCTTGAGCTGGGAATTGCTGGAAAGCGGAGGGAAGCAGATACGGGTCACAGCAGAAGACCCACAGTTTAGGAGAGCAGAGGGTTTATCCAGAGGGGTGATTTACAGGTTGACTTAAGTAAACTTAAAAGTTACTCTTTTAAGTTCTCTTGTCCACCGCTACTTTTCTCCTACGTGAACTTTTAGACCAGGAAAGAACCACACTGGAAGAAAAGTGAGTTGTGCCAGAAATTAATGACTAACCTTGCCTCTCAGGGAGTGGGAGAGGAATAGTCAGGCTAGGCAGAATTACATGAATGTAAAGGCTGGAGCCTCCCTTCCTTTCCATTACCCTCCTCTGAAAGCAGAGACTGAGGTTCCCAAACTCATTGGCCTCCTCCTCCTCCTCATTGACTACTTTGGGACTATTTCTTAGAACTGAAAGGCTCCATTCAATACTATTTTTAAGTTCATGACTTGGAAAACTGTCCCAATTGAAAATGCCTGACACATCACAATCCTTGCCTTGTGATCTGGCAGCCTTTGGGCCTGCCTTGCCACATCCCCATTTAGGTGGCTTTTCAACTGGTCTCAGGTCCAGGGTTCTTGTGGCTGCATTCAACTTTCTCCATTTTGCTCAGCTGCCATGCCTGAAACAGCTTCTAAAGTACAGATGAGCTTCCAAAGTGATGGCATCTGAATCCATCCTTCTAAGAAGACTCTGCTTGCAATGAAGCTCCTAAGCCAGGAGGATTCCCTGGTTCAACCAGGCCTTGTTACAGGAACTGATGGCCTGGATGGGGTTGGGAGTGGATCTGGGATGTGCGTCTTCCCCAGAGTCGCTCCTTGCCTGTCTCCATGGCCATGGTACGATGCCGTCAGTGGTGGGATTCAAATAATTTAACAACTGGTTCTCTGCCCTAATGATGGGCTGGGTGGGCGTGGCTATGGTGGGCGTGGCCCAGAGGTGTGACAGGCAGCACTCGGCCTCCTGTAGCCTCCTAGGAGCAAAAGCGGGCTGTGTGGGGGGAACGCACTGCATTCCCCCATGCCCCACTTTGGGCCTAGTAGGCCACCTTGCACTTACTTGGGAGCCAAAACCGGGTGTGTGGAGACTCCTGGGAGGGGCGGGAAGGGGCCAGTTGGGCAGGGCGGGGCAAGTTGGAGACCCCTGCTCCAGCAAGCTTTCCTGGATTTCTATGTGAAGGAGGGAACTCAGTAAAACAGGCAGGGACCAATAGATCTCAAACTTTCAGCCCGTATTTAGCTCATCAACCCATTTTATTACTGAGCTCAGCAGCCTAGGCTCTATTTTGCATGACTTTATCAAATGGTTGGTCCAAGCTAGAGGAGATTGCAGATTTTTCTGCCAGGTGAGGACATGGGCTGGGCAGCCCATTCTCCATGCAGGTAAGTGCAGTCCTGATCTGGGACTCTGTGCCTGATGAAGCGGCTGCAACCCTCTTCCGCCTGACCCTACTGCTCGTAGCAATGGATGGGCTTTTGTCTCCCACAGCCAAATCCAGGCCTTTCCTGGAAAGGAGAGAGGAAATCCAGGTTCATGGCAGAAACAGCTCTTCACACTGGGGATTTAGGGAAACAGCTCCCTTTCTGGACAGGCTCCCCTGCAGGGACGGGAAGGCCTGTCATCTCATCTGAGGATGGTGTCACAGGGCTGCCACTTCCATTCCCCAAGCCAGCAAAGGTATTCTGAAGATGGCACATGATTCTTTGGATTCAGAGGTGCTGAGAGAAAATCAAGGCCACGGTCACATGATGGAAAGCTACGCAACCAGCACAGGATAACTTTCTTGCCAGTCACAAAGTGATTGCGCCGAGGGCTTCAAGCGATCCACAGCTGACTCAAGAATAAATCAGCTGTGGGACCTAATAGAGACCTAATCCAGCATCCTCAGCTGCAGCACTGATCCTGGATTGTGGCAAGGGCTGCAGGAAGAGGTATCCCGAATTCTTACCTCCTCTAGCACTGATGATGTTACCTAGTTTGGGTAATGAAACATCTGCAAGAAAACAACGAAGCTCAGAGAGCATCAAGGAACCCTCGTTTCAACCCTGAGCTACAAATATTCTCCTTTATTGGTTCTTGTCTCCCCATCAGGTAAAAAGTAAGAAGGAAGGAATTGAAAAAAGAAAGACGACCTCAGCAGAGCCTATGTTGCAGTCGTACCTGTGCAGATTGCATTGATTGATCGATTGATCGGTCATATTTATGTGGCCATTCATGATCCCACCTTACCGTATAGCCCCAACGTGCATAAACCGAGCCTGCCTTTCATTGGCAAAACTGACAGTCTCAACTTGTTTGATGTTTGAACTCCTTATAGCACCGTCAAGAGAACTGTCAGACACTGAAATATTTACCGGTATTTTTCAAGGGACATTCAGCGCTATGTAGATTTATGTTAAAATATTCATGGATCTTCCTTCCACATTTATTTTTATTGATTTGCCAATGGAAACCTTTGTTCCATGTTCAGTTTATCAACCTGACAGCGCCATGTCAGTAACCCCTGATGGAGTGCTTTAATCTCTCTCTTCCTTTCCCAGCCCCCCCATCCCCCCCATCCCCCCCACCTCCCTCCCTCTCTCCCTCTCTCTCTCTCTCTCTCTCTCTCTCTCTCTCTCTCTCTCTCTCTCTCTCATGGATAGAGGCTCCTTTGCTGTGCTTCACATGGCAGGCAGCCTTTTTTCTTTCAGCCTGGCCTTTGGATTGGTCAACCTGGCCAGGATGAGCAACTGTGCTCTGAAAGGGACATTTTTTTCTGATTTTGCTAAGCACAAGTTGTCTATGGAGATTCTCAGTCATCCGAAGGTGCTTTTTTCAAGAGGCAACTGGACTTTCTGGTTTTTCTTTGAAGACGTTTTGTTTCTCATCCAAGAAGCTTCTTCAGCTCTGATTGGATGGTGGGGGAATGGAAGGATTTATACTCCTTCCAGACAGACCTATGGGGTTAAAGAGACCATCTATGTCCAAATTGAACAGCCCTCTCTCAACAGAGAGGGAGGAATACAACATCATCTGTCTCCAATCTACAATACAGTCCTTTCAACAGTTCCAAGAAGGCTTCCCACCCATTTGCACCCCTCAGGTGACCCTGATATCACAGATAAAGCTCCAGGTGATTTAACGACTCTCTAAAAGGATGCAAATGACCAGCTGTCTGCAAGGAGTATAAATCCTTCCATTCCCCACCATCCAGTCAGAGCTAAAGAAGCTTCTGAGATGAGAAGTGAAATGTCTTCAAATAAAAACCAGGAAGTCCAGTTGCCTCTTGAAAAAAGCACTTTCAGGGCTAAGCCCAAGTTCTTGGCAGATTTGCAGGCAGTCGCTCTCTTCACTCTCTCTCCTTCTCCAAGTCCACTTCAGTCTGTCTCAGGATCTGATCTATGGAGTTGGGGAGGAGGGCAGAGAGGACAGGGGAAGAGGAAGTGAAGGACCCCACTAGACAGGGGTCACCCAGAAGGACTTTGGAGATCGTGCTGCACATGGATGCTCTTCAAGGAAACTTTGTAAGAGAAGAGAAGCCTCTGCTTCTTCTCTTGTCATCGTGCATCCATTGTTCTTCTCTGCATGTCTGGGAGGTGCAAGGGCAGAACAGGAGAACAGGAAGCCCAAAAGGTCAGTAGTGCAGTCTGAAAAATACCTGCACAGTCTGGGGAACCTGTGGGCAGAGCTCATTTCTGCAGACGGAAGAAGCTCTTGAAGGAGAGAGGTGCTACTAGCTGTTTAAGAGTAATGGATTTAAAGCATTTAAGTAGTGGGCGAGGGCTTGATGGCATGGGGATATTGTGTCCCCTGTTTAGACACTTTCCATTGAGAGAAGAGACCTTTACATTCAGAACATCTTCCGCAAGGATGGAGGAGCCATCAAAAGTATGCTTGCAAATGTCAGGGAAAAGTGGGTCCTAGTTGAGTTTGGAAGGAAAGGAAGTGTGGGGCTGGAGCCCAAAGGCTGGGGGTATCCTGCATCTCCCAGGGATGCTCCAATGAGGTTGGAGCCCTATGGGAAGTTGGAACCACAGCAAATGGCCAGAGAGGGCTGGATGTACAAGCTATGACTTGACCTTCACTGTCACGGCATGGGAGACCTTTGCCTCCCTTTGAGGGCATCTGGCTGCCCAAGCTGGGTCTGTAAGCCAGCTGGGCACCAGCCGGGGGGTGGGTGGGGGAAGAGCCCACAGCATCCCAAAGAGAGGCAAGCAACAGGGAGGACAGGAGGAGACCCATCTGGTTCAGCTCCTGACTCTTGGAAGAAAAGCTGACCTGGATCCTGCCCAAGCAAAGCTTGACCAATGCTCTCCCTCTCACCACATCAAGGCTGTGGCTTCCTTGACTCATTTGTGGGGGAGTTTATTAAGGCTGCCAAGGTGTTTGGGGACAAACTTTAAAAAGTGCTTATTTAGGCCTTCTCGGGATGTGTGGCGCTTTCATCCCTGTGCCGATGGGCGCGTCCTTTGGCTTCATTCTGCTCCCCCAATGGGAGAATCAGCATCAACAACCCAGCAGAATAAACATGCCATTATCTCTTGTGTGATCCTCATTTGGTTCCCCTTCCAGCCTTGCTACTTATTTCCCCTCTTGGCGCTGCCAGGGCTGGGTGGTTGAGTCTTCTTCTCCTTCCTGAGCTGCCTTGCCCATCTGCCCAACCACCCTGGAGGTGGTTTCTATTTCAGCAGCCTGTTGCTAGGGCCTCCCTTTTCCATACACTTTGGAGCCATCCCTCTCCTTGCAAATGCCAAATATTCTGCTGCACCCAAACCATCCCTTGCTTCAGGGCGAGCCCATTGACCTCGGACGCCTGGGCTTTATTTCCCCCGAGAGCTGTTTGCTGGCTGAGGCCTACAGAAAGGCCCTGATCAGAGACTCCAGCCACAAATGAAGTGGAGGGGACTGAACAGCCAGCTAGGGTTCATCGTGTTAGAGGAAATTGCTTTTCACTAGGGGGGAGGCGGGAGGGAGGGTTGTTTCCAGCGGATGGAACTAGGCTTAGGCAGGACAATAATTCCCTCCACTTATCAGGGGGCTGATTCCTCTCCTATCTCCCCATGCCAGGTCAGAAGGAAGTCTTTCTTCTCTGCCAGGCTGAAGAGCCCCCTGCCTGTCTGGCAGGGGCAGAGGCTGGCGATTATTCTTAATTCTGTTGCATTGGATCAGCCCATCCTAGAATGCACAGAAATTGTCACCCCCATTCCTGGCATGTCTCTCCTCTCCCCCTGACCTTCACTTGGCAAATGGTTGTGTGAAGGGACTCCACAAACCCACCAGCCAACAAAGTATCCCTAAGAACCAGGATGGAGAGTCCATTGTGAGCCTGCCTTGAGATGTTTCTCCTACCAGAAGTTCCTCTGCATTGCTCTGCCTGGCAGTCCTTTCCTTCAGCGCCCCCCTAGGACACCGGCTGTGTTCTCTGCCATCTGGAGGGACACAGCTGCTTCAATCAGCAGGGGCTAAAGTCTCTTTAAAGACACAACACTCTTCAACAATGGGCACACACAGCAGTTTGGTGCAAACAAAACCCACACAGGCACAGGGCATTTGAGCAGGGACTCTTTCCTGCTGCTCCGAAGTCCAGGTTCCTGTCTATTGATTTGGATTAAGTTAGTTGAAATTGTTTCTTATGAAAGCGACAAGAAACTGAGTTATGGAGAATTTCCACTGGTTTAAATGGAGACTAAGTGAGATTAGCTGAGTCTATAACTCTGAATGCATTTAGACTGGAATCGGGCCATTGGACTAAATAGAGCATCCAGCAGGGGAGATGTTAATGCCAGCAATCTCAACTGAGGGGCAGGATGGACCACTTGGCTACCGATGGAAATATTAGAGTATCTATTTATCTTTAGTGTAATACGTAAAATAAAAATTCAGCTACACCAATATATAATATGTAGAGTAGACTTATAATGTGCATAACATATTTGCCTGTTACTCCATGCCTATAATCTATAAATAAGCAAACCTACGTTGGAGGGCATCCTTTGGTCACTGGTACAGCAAGGGTACCCAGCCAAATTGAAAAGCTTGGAGACGCCTGTTCTTTAGAATTTTAATTGTTTCTCTGGGTTCAGAGCATCTCTTTTAGCCTGTAATGTCATTATATTTCCATTTGCAAGTTCCCAAGCCATCTTTAAGCTAGAATCTGAGAAAAATGTTCATTTTCGCTGCTTGACTTTTTCTTTAAAAAAAAAAAAGCAATCAAAATTGCAGTTTAGAGCAGGAATTAAACTCTTGTGGATTCCAAACTCAGATTCTGCGCAGAACCCCAATTCTGCTGACAGACGCTTGGCAAGAGTAGGACGGAGTCTTCAGTCATTCACAACAAATAAATGAGAAGGAGATCCTTGGTGCGTAATGCCTGCTTGGTGTGCAGCTGTTCTTCACCGAATATTGTTTATGGGCAATGACATCCATTTCATCAGGGAGCTGCAGCTTTCAAGATGCTCTCTGGCCAGAATGTCCGATCCACTCAATACCAAACTCCACCACATCTTCCCAGGAGGAAACGGGAAGTTCTTTCTCACTCATTGCATTTGACTTCCAAGCTGGGATTTGAAGAAGATCTGTTGAAGAATTTGGGGGGAAGCCAAACTATTTCCAGAAAGCTGGAGACAATTTCTCAGAGAAGCTTTGTGCATCCCCAACAGATCAAGAGCACTATCTGCAAAGCACTCCTTTCCAAACCTGCAGTCATGCAGGGAGTTGGTTCTGAATGTGGCCAGGATGTCTCAGGCAAGGCCAGTTTCCAGGAGAAGATGGCAAACATGTGAGAGGCTGATGGGATTGGCAAACTGGGAAAGAAATGAGTGAAGTATTACAAGATTTTAAGCACATTGTGTCATTTCAGTAGATCACATTTGCTGTAGAGAATGGGAAAGAATTTTCCATGCAACAAACAGGCCAGCTACGAGAAATGCAAATGTTTTAAGAATCTCCCATTCTGAGAATTCCCCAGTTTTCAGAATTCACCTGATGGTGTGGAAGCAGCATGTTGAGGAACACAACAGGCCCTTCCTCTCAATGGCCCTTGTCCAGGAGGCAGCAAGGGAGCTGTGGGGAGACAGTGCAGTCTTTGGAGGAGCCTCAGTTTTCTTATAAGAGTCGTTTCCTTTGTGGAATAATTTCGTGTTGCCATAGATGACATTTTCTTGGGTGTGATGGGGATCTGAGAAAATATCACTCAATATTTTCCAGCTGTCAAGCTTAGAAACGCTTCACAAAATCTCTTCATTTCAATTCCAAGTGTATCTAGTTATGTTGAGTCTTGGATAACAAGCCATAAGCGGTTTCCTGGAAGAAAGACATCAATGAAAGCTTCTAGAACATAGTCTAAATTTAATACTATACCCAAGGTGTAGTTAATACTTAATCAGCTAGTAAGGATCACCCACAGCTGGTGCACTGAAGGTTATGCAACAAATGTCCACCCCTCCACCACCATGCATAAAAATCCAGAGTCAACAAAAAAAATAATCACAAAGCCTTCAGAGATACAGATCTGCCTTGGCAGGAAGATACGACTCCTCCTGTAATAGACCAACTCAGGATTTTAAGCCCATTGTTTCACCTCAGGCAGCCCATTTTTGAACCTTGTAGCAGTCTAATGAGGTTGTCGGATGGTTGTGGATGTTATAAATGCTGCTTTGAGAAAGCAGGATATCAGAGGCAGAGAGAGAGAGGGGGAATGAGAGAGGGAGGGAAGGAGGGAATGTGTGTGTGCATGAGAGAGAGAGACAGACAGACAGAAAGACAGACAGACAGACGGGATAGATAACATTGTGGGACATATGAGGCCTTTAACTTATAACAGCATCATCACCTGGACACAACCCAACACAAAGGATTGAACCTATAGTTATATAGGTCTCTAAGACCTGGAATACTTCAAGAAGTTCCAAAGTTTGTCATATCTAAAGTGCATCAAAATATAGATTCACATGGAATTATTTATATTTGTACACTGGATATTAGGGGTGGGTGGGGGGAAGACTGTGGATGCATTGGCTGGATTCATTCATTGAGGTAGAACTGATCTTGTTGCCTTCAAGGTGATGGCTTCTCTCTCTAGAAATCTGGGATTCCTTATACCCTGCTTTTCTGGATGGCAAGTTTGAGAGTTTATTTTGGCTGGAAATTTTATTTATTATCACCCCTTGTTAACAGTAAAGCCTCTTCCTTCTTCAGAGGTCCCTCCCTCCTATCTCAAAATGTATTATTTTCTGCCGGCTTCTGTTAAACATCTCTCCAACTATTAGAAAACAGTCTGCCCTTAATTGGATGCTAGAGCCTTTCATCCGAACCAAGCTAAGCTAACAGGAGTTATAATAAGTGATAAGATTAGAGTCCAAATTCTAATTTGCTGAAGCCCTGAGGCCAAAAAGGAAACATGTTGGCTTGCTTTGAGATAAAGGATCTCTGTAGAGACAAATTCTCTCTGAATTTGGAGGTAAGTCCAAGTAAAGTATGTATCTCAACTCACAGCTGGTGGTAGTAAGGCATGAGAGAAGCAAAAGAGGCCATATTTTTATTTGATTTGTACTCCTGTCTAAGCACAGTAAAAGTAAGACCATAAAACCTACAGTCCAGCAGAAACTAATATAGATGATATTACAGAATAAGCATCAGTTGGAGACTATCTACTCCCACCAGTGTCATAGTTTAAGCCAGCTATCAGTGGTGTTGCTGGAAAGAACATTTCTTTCTATTTCTTAAAGGTCCTGAAAAGAGAAAGGTTCTCAGGCCAAAACTGGAGTCATGATAGACTTGGCGGAGACTCAAGAAGACTGAACATGGGGGAGAGAACGGTGCTGTGACCCTGTTGCCCCTGAGTAGCACCTGGCCCAAAAAGGCTTCCCAGGTGCTGTGGTTGTGATTGTTCTAATAATGGGATGTGTTTTAAGCCTCAAACATCAGCTCCATAAAAGAGCATGGGGGTAATCTTGACTTTAATAAGGAAGCTGGGTAGCAATGATTTCTTAATTTTAACTGTGAATTCAAACATGCCTTCCCCATGAGTGAGCTCTTTGATTATAAGGGAGACAAAATCCAGTCTCAGAAAAGATGACTTCTAGGTAAGAAAAGATGCTGACTTGCTATATTGGCTCACCATCTAAAAGCTATCTATTTTGTGATGTCATTTCCTGAAAACCATGATTTTTTTTTACTTTCTTTTATTAATAACCAAATTATTATGACAGTAGGAGTCAAGCCTTCTTAACAGTCTACACAACCCAACTTACTAATTACAATAGTAAAATCCTATTGTTGGCATATAGCAAATCTTGAAGTGTGTGTGTGTTTGTTTGTTTGTTTATACATGGACTAGCAATATATATTAACATTTCAGTTAGATTAGTAAAACATAATAAAATATAAAAAGAACTGTGTTCAAATACCAATGTCTAGGCCATCTAGCCACTAAAGTATAACATTGTTTATATTAAAAAAAAACCCAGATACTGGACCAGATATGACCTCATCTTATAGCTAGTCACGATATGATCTGCAGTTTGACGTGGGACCCTGCAGTCACACGGAGGGGAGGATGCCCCGTTTATATAGAGAGCCCTGGCAGGCATTGTGTGAGGTGCAAATCGTATTCAGGATTGTCCATTGCTGATGTAGTAGTTCAAAGCCTGACATCTTTTTTTATGGGGTCATTTATATGTCTTCCTATATCTGAGGGTTCAGCGATCCATTGGGAATCGATGTTAATGTTGCAGCCAGTTGCAATGTGTGTTGCATCCTTTAGCCAAGGAATACCAAAATAAGTCAGTATACACTCCACTCCTTATAGAAAACCTTTGATTGTGTTGATCATGTCAAGATGGGGAAAGTTCTTAGAAAAATGGGAATCCCAGAACATCTCAGTACCATCATGAAAAACTTATACACAGGCCAGGAAACCACCGTACAGAGAGAACATGGCGAAAAAGACTGGGCCCAGGTTTGGAAAGGAGAGAAGATAATTGCTGATGAAGAAATTATTAGAAAAATATTGGACTGTCCTGAAATGAGTAGATTGATATTTGAAATAAGAGAACAGGAAGATAAACAATATTATTTGATATGGGAGCTATTTTATCAATGGGTAGATAATAAAGAATGGAGATGAAATATTATATATGAAATGAAATTTGGATAAAATGTGTAAACATTTGTTTTTAGTTAGATGAAAGAACATTTGTCACCACTGAAATTTTGAAAATGTTGAGAGCACAAAATGATTTTAACCGATCGAATCACTGTCTGTAAGTATATGGAAAGATGATGTTTTTTATGTTGTTTTTGTTCAAAAATAAAAAACTTTTATTAAAAAAAAAAGACTGGCTCCACGTTGGCAAAAGAGGGCAAAAAGGCTGCTTACTTCCCCCTTATTTATTTATACATGCAAAATACATATTTTATGTGAAACTGGAATGGAAGAAGATGAGTGTGATTTCAAAACTGAAGGAAGAAGCATCCATCACTTGCACTATGCTGATGACACCATCCTGGCAGCCAAAAATGAAAGGGTTTGCAAGGTCTGAGAATCAAACCACACAGTGATAAAAGGAACTAAAATATAAAGAAGACCAAAGTAATGACAAAATGTAGAACTGCCAACCTGAGAATTGACAGTGAAAATATCAAAGCGGGGAGTCACTTCTGCCTTTTAGGATCAGCCATCAGCAGTCAAGGAACAAGCAGTCAAGAAATCGGTTGTAGACCAGCAGATACTAGAGCAGCCATGGAACCTGGGAAAAGATATCCAAACACTGCAATGAGTCTATACCTAAAAAGATCAGAATTGTGCAGGATAACATTCTACGGAAGTGAACACTGGAATTTTAAGAGGTGAGATAGGAAGGTATTGAAGTCCTTGAACTTTGGTGTTGGAGGAGACTCCTGAGAATACAATGAGCAAGCCAAGGAAACAAAGTGATGGGTCATTGGGGAAAAAAAAAATCAACCCAGAGTTCTCAAATGACCAGGCTCAAATTATTCTCCTTCAGACACATGATGTGAAGCTCTCTGAGGAAAGGATCTAATACTGAGAAAAGTGGAAGGAAAGAGAAGAAGAGGGCCACCAGCAGCAAGGTGGATGTACTCCATGGCAGTGGGGGTGGAGGCCCTGCTGGAAAACCTGAAAGACCAGGCTTGGGAAAGATTGTCCTGGAGAAACTCTGCTTGTGGTCACTAAGAGTTAATACTGACTTGATGACACATAATCATCCAATCAGTCAAACAACCAGCCTTGGCCCTTGCAGAGGATAATTCAGAAGTCTCAGCTGGAGAAGATGCTAAGAAGGGCTGCTGAGAACATCAAGGGCTGCCCCCACCCAGTGCAGAAACTCACATTGGAGTACCCCAGAGAGGGCTGTCCAGATCTCCTTGAATGCATCCAGTGCAGGGGATAATTGTCTCTCTGTCGACTGCTGTTATTTTCTAGCATTCGGTCAGAATCCGCTTTCCTGTAATTTAAGACAATTACTCCATTTCCTGAATTCTTGAGAGGCAGGCAGCATCCCACGTCCCCTCCATTGTCTTCACTTAGGGCCTCCAATTCTCTGGCTCTCTACTTTTAAGCTGCTCTTGCTAGTAAGTTCATTCCTTGCACCACTGCCTCAGCCTCCGCTCCACTGCATTCCTGTGTATGCGTGTGTGTTGTGTTGTGTTGTGTGCAGGACAAAGCTCCCTTAAAACTCTTCATGCACAAAACTCTTCAATGTGCTTGTGATACTTGGAATGGATTGCCCTCACACAGGATAATTTCCGTCCTCAAACAACAAAGTTAATAGTCCTTTTTAGAAAACACGGATCTGAAGGGAATGTAGCTGAACCCTTGAATAGATCAGCAGATCCCATCCTGCCTGCATATGCAGAGCTGGGAAGGAAGAGGTCCAGTCACACAAATCTCTCTGGAGCCTCTGAAAACCTTCGGGGTGGGGGTGGGGGATGTGATTATCTGATCTCAGCTTCTTTCCAGTTACCAATGACAACCTTGATGACTTGAAGAGCTGAGTAGTATGGCCTGGAGTAACCTGCCTGCGAGGGGGGGAGAGGGAGGTGGGAAGAAGGGGAGGCCATCTCCAATTTCAAACTTCCTGGTATCACTTGGGTAGTTCCCAAAACCACCATATTTGATGAGCCTCAGTGGCAACATTGGTCAGTAAGGTTCTCTTTTCCTTGCCTACCAGCACTCGCACTCCGAACAAAAAAAACACGTTGCGATTGGAGTAGTTGCTTTTAAGTTCTTCGATTCCTCTGCCAGAGGCCTGTTGGGGAAATGGGGTCATTCTCTAGCTTTCTGCTCTGCAAGAGGAAATGACAACAAAATCCTGCAAGTTATTTTCACAAAAGAGAAAAGCAGAAGCTGCTCCATTTTTGGGGGTGAAGGAGATGTCCATTCAGAAGTGCAAAGCTGAATTAGCTGATCAGCATTCTAGGAGTCTTAAGTGCACACACACACACACACACACACACACACACACACACACAGAAAGAGAGTGAGAGAGCGAGGGAGAGGGAGAGGGAGAGGGAGAGAGCAACGGACAGAGAGCGAGAGAGGGAGAGGGAGAGCGAGGGAGGGAGGGAAAGAGAGTGAGAGCAAGCGAAAGAGCGAGAGAGAGAGAGGAAGAGCACACAATCAAATGCTATTTCAGTAAAACCAGAAATTTAACCTCAAGTCCCAATGTTCAGATCAGCACCACAAGAGAGAGGAAGAAGTGAGAGGTTTCCCTTAACTTAGCCATTTAGCATTTCATTACAATGCTTGCTTATTTTATTTATGCAATTTACACAGCTTTGCCCATCTCCCTGGGAGATAACAGCCATTCCAAGTAAAAGCCATCACCACAGAACACGTAGAACCAGCAGCCGAGGGGGCAACCATTAAAATCAGCCAGGGGCACAGTCCCATTGGCAGGCCTGCTGAAAAGCTGGAAGGGTTGGGCCGCTCTTAACCTGGGACAACAATGTCCCAAAGGATGGGTGCCACATTTCAACGCAAGAACTGCCTTGACTCAGAAGGGACATTTGACTGTAATTTTGGAACTGAATTCCAGCAGAACACTTAAGCCTATTTGTGGAGAGATGGCGAGAGAGGGGAAATAAAACTGGGCTAAAATAAAAACTACAATGAAATAAAACTGTACTTCTTCAACAAGTGCTGAGCCACAAGGATGGCCCCAAGGGAAGGGTCACCCCACTCGGTGGCCAACATCCCCAGGCTGCTTGCCGCTTGCCTTCGGGTCTGACACCAATGATTCTCCAAGTGATCAGAGGTCAGGAACTAAGGCCGGGGCAGAGTGGCTCCATCATTATTTCATTATTGTAGCAATTTAATCAACCATCTTATAATTAGGGTTACTAAAAGGAAGCCATCTGTCCACGTTGAGTTGGTATTTGGGGCGCAGCCATTTTGCATGAGGTGACTGGCAACCATTCCTGGTTAGCTGTTTCGCAGAGAAAGGGGGAACCTCCTGATGCTGCAACCACAGTTATCCAGGCTGCAGCTTGGAGGAGGCTTCCATTCGCTCATATCGGGACTTTGACAGAGATGCATTTTATGGCTTTCGCTAATATAATTCCACACCATTTCCAGCTTGCTTTATTGATTGCCTAAACCCATTGGGGAAAGCAAATGGAGTCAGAAGGTAGCTATCATCATCAGAAAAATATGCAAACAATGCCTGTGTGGGACAAAGAAGAAAAAAAAAGAAGACAAGAAACCAGTGCATGATGGGAGACCCTTACTTAATGATGAACATAAAATATTGCAGCCGTGTTCTTCCCCGGAGCATTTGACTTTTTATCCGGCAGGGAGGTTTTAATGCAAATTTCAAAATGTTGGCAATTTTGCCAGAGCATTCATCGGCACTGAAGAACCCAGCTGGCACCAAGCAGGTCCTTCATAGAACATAGAAAGGCAGGACTGGCAGGGACTTCAGAAGTCTTTTAGTCCAACCCTCTGCTCAAGACAAGAGCCTTATATGAGGACCTCTGTCTTTGGCAGGGGTTTGGACTACAACAGGGGTGTCAAACTCAAGGGCCGGGGGCTGGATCTGGCCCGCAAGATGCTTAGACTGGCATGCGGGTCTGCCCTGGAAACAGCAGACTGGCCAACAGTGCCTCTGCCAGTGAAAATGGAGCTTGGGAGAGTTTCCGGAGCTCTGTTTTCCCTGGCAGAGGGTTGCAGGAGGCTGTTGCAGCTGAAAACGGAATTCGGGAGCCCGTTTTCATTGGCAGAGCACTCGGGCCACCACAGGTGCCCCCGACATGAGTGACATCGAGCTGGCCACGCCCACCCTGGCAACACCCACCCAGGCTCCCCAAGGTCAAACACAATCCTGATGCGGCCCTCAATGAAATTGAGTTTGACACCCCTGGACTAAAAGACTTCCTGCATCTCTTCCCTCCCTATGATTCTATGAGTTGCACTATGAACAACTCACTCCTACCGGTGCATGCTGACCTTTCTCATTTATCAGCCCGGAAGACTCAAATCCAGGAAGCCCCCATTGGCACTCGCCCAACATCTGCCCAACAACTTTAACCTCGATTCCTTTGGAAAGCCAAATGGGTCACTAAACATCCAGAACTAAGTAGACATATAAATGACCCCACAAAAAAAAAGATGCCAGGCTTTGATCTACCACGTCAGCAATGGACAATCCTGAATAGGATTTGCATCTCGCACAGCATCTGCCAGGACTCTCTGTATAAACGGGGCTTAGCATCCTCCCCTCTGTGTGACTGCGGCGTCCCACATCAAATGGTAGATCACATCGTGACTGGCTGTAAGCTGAGCCCATATCCGGTATCTGATTTTTTTTTTTTTCATATAAACAATGCTAGGCTTCAATGATTAGATGGTCTAGACATTTATATTTGAACATAGATTTTTTTTTAACATTTATATTTTATTGTTCTTTACTAATTTATATGAAATATCAATATATATTGCTAATCCATTATGATATGACATACCCTAAGCGGAGGGGTGGGAAACTTGTGAGCTGCGGTGGCGCAGTGGTTAGAGTGTAGTACTGCAGGCTACTTCTGCTGACTGCCAGCTGCCTGCAATTTGGCAGTTTGAATCTCACCAGGCTCAAGGTCGACTCAGCCTTCCATCCTTCTGAGGTGGGTAAAATGAGGACCCAGATTGTTGGGAGCAAGAGGCTGACTCTTAGAGTCAAGAGGCTTAGAGAGGGCTTAGAGAGGGCTGCAAAGCCTTGGGAAGCGGTATATAAGTCTAAGTGCTAGTGCTAGTGTGCTAGTGCAGTGACGGCAAACCTTTTAGACACATTTGGACACATTTGGCATTCTCTGTCTGGATCCCTTTAATTGAACCATGTATCTAATGGGATTTGGGAAGTAGCCTTCTCTCTTCTCTCTTTCGGAGCTGAAGAAGCTTCTTGGATGAGAAGTGAAACCACTGGTGGGTTGCTACTGGTTCTCCCCAGTTTTTGTGAACCAGTAGTGGAAATTTTGAGTAGTTCAGAGAACTGGTAAATACCACCTCTGCCTGGCCCCGCCCCCAATCTATTTGCTGCCTCCTGACTCCCAGCTGATTGGCTAGAAGGAAAAAATCAGGGCTCACTTGACAAAGAAGAAAAAAAAAACCAAGACAACTTAGCTTTAAATTGAGAAGCCAAGAAGACTCCCAACTGATTGGCTAGAACCCATCCGCTATTTGTGGTGATAGATTGGTAATTGAGGCCAAGCTGCCTGAAAGTGGTTTCCGATGCTCTTGGTGGTGGCAGAGCGGCAAAAAATTGTTTAAACTCTTGCCACAGTGCTTCAAAGGGCCGCCCTACAGCTGATCAGCGGTAAAAGGCAGTATGGTGGTAGACCAGTGCGCTCCAAAAACAATTAGGTAGACCAGTATGGCTCTGCAAGAAGTTAAAAGCCTGGTAGACCAGTACTTCTTCTAAATCCTAAAGAATTGCTTGTCACATGACCATCAAACCACACCCACAAAATAAGCCACGCCCACAGACAGCATCCCTTCAGGGATTTCTATGGCTCCTACCTGCCTTCATTTAAAAAGTTATTAAAATATGTTTTGCGGCCAGATACCGGGTTAGGGTGAGTAGTAAACATTTCATAGGATTTTCTCTGTTAAATTTAGATGGTTACTTTTCAGAGTTTCTTTTGCTCCCCCCCCCCCCGCCCCTGTTCTGTACCTGTTTTCGTCTTTGTTTTTATTCTTATATGCTGCCCAGAGCAATCATGGAGGTTTTGGTCTCATAAATCTATTAGATGATCATCTCCATTAAGCAACTTATTTCCTGAGCTGTTGCATTTGAATGGACCATTATCATAAGTCTGATGCTCAGGTAGTTAAGAGCTGGCACATGCATTTGCTTTCTCCCCTCGTCTCCCCTCGTCTCCCCTCGTCTCCCCATGTCTGTCAATCTTTCGGATGCTGCTTTGGCTTAATTTTTTCAAGAGCAGAGTAAAAATGCACAGCAACATTTGAATAAGATGATGGTCAACATCCTATCCTGGTTACTGCTAGCTGAGTGAACTTGATGGGAATAAGCAGATGGAAGATTCCCACATGGCCGGGAGATGCAGTTTAGGACAAGATTATTCCTGATTGGTCATTATTTGGTTATATTGGTCTGATTCAATTCTAATACTGATTTTACATGGGCTTAAAATGTATTTGTCAGGTTCAGAAGGCTCTGACTTGCTCCCAGGGTAAATATTGGCGTTCCCTGTGATTCCAAATCCTATTTAGATGTAGACTTAGTGACTGGTCTTGATTTTCTCAAATGGATCAGTTATTTATAAGAATCATCAGGCGCTTTGAAGAAGTAGGAAGAGAGTCAAAGGCTCAGCTGATCTTTCCTCCGTCCTTCAGTCAATTAAAGAGGACCAGCAAGAGATAAACTACTACACATTATTGCTGGCTCGGTAAATAATTAAGTGAGAGAGATTTGATTTTGAGACCACTTAAGGAGCATGATGCTTGGCATGAAATGGATGAATTATGTAGGAAAAGAGAAAATCCAGAAAAAGGACAAGGATTATGTAGGAAACTAGAATTATATTTGCACAAAACTGGAAAGCAGATAAAATTCCGTTGGAAGGCGATATTATAAAGAAAAAATATTAGAATGTGCAGAAATGAATAGATTAACATTGAGAATAAAAGATAAAGAGGAATCAATGTATTTCAAGACATGGGACAAATTATATTATTGGTTAGAAAAGAAATATGAATAAGGACATAGAGATAAAATAGATAGCGAATAGATGGGAAAAAACAATTAGAAAAATAGATACCCAGATGATGCCAAGTAAAAGAAGAAAGGGGAGGGGGAGGGTAAAAGGGAAAAAAGTGAGATATTATAAAAATGTACGCAAATGATGAAATAAAAATGATAATTGAATAAGAAATTGAAATGAGAATAAAGATAATTAGAAAATCGGGGCTGCTCGAATACCACTTTAGATTGAACTGAAAAGGGAAACAACAGGAGAGAGGGGACGGAGTAGAGAGAGAGGAAGGGAGAAGAGAGGAGACGAGAGAAGAGGAGAAAGAAGAAAGGGAAATGGAGATGAAGAAGAGGGAGGGGAAAGGGGAGCAGAGGAGAAGGTTAGAAGGGGGAAGAAGAGAGGAGTGGGGGAAGAGAAAGGGAAGTAGGAAAGAGAAGGAGAGAAAGAACGAAGGAAGTAGGAGAAGAGAGAGGAAGGAAGAGAAGGGGAGGAGAAGAAGAAAGGTTGGAGTAAAGGTAAAGGGTAAAAGAGCAGCCCCGAAAAAGTAAAAATGAAAAATGAAAGTTAAAAGAAAAGATGAATGAAAAATGATGGAAATGACTGTACATGTAAATGTGTTTATGACAAATAAACATAAAAAACGTTATTAAAAAATGATTTACAGTTCATGGCTTCCCTTGTCATACTTGCATGTTGACAGTAGAGAGAAAAAACCAAAATGAACTTGAGCTCTTTACCCCAAAAAGCAAATATGATTTCATTGGCATAAATGATGGTGGGATTCTAATGTTTAGAATATACAACCCAAGAACTTAATTTAGTTGAAAAAGATAAGGACCTTTTACAGTTTAACGGAATTGGAAGGGACCTTGGAGATCTTCTAGTCCAAGCCCCTGCTCAAGTAAGAGACCCTATCCCGTTCCAGACAAATGGCTCTCCAAACTCTTCTTAAAAACCTCCATTGATGGAGCACCCACAATTCCAGAAGACAAGCCATGGATTAATTGTTCTCACTGTCAGGAAATTTCTCCTTAGTTCTAAGTTGGTGCACTCTTTGTTCAGCTTCCATCTGTTACTTCTTGTCCTGCCCTCAGGTGCTTTGGAGAATAGGCTAACACCCTCCTCTCTGTGACAGCCTCTTAGATATTGGAAGACTGCTATCATGCCATCCCTTCTCTTCATTAGGTATTCCCAGTTCCTGCAATTGTTCATCATATGTTTTATCCCCCAGTCCTCTAATCATATTTGTTGCTCTTCTTTGCACTCTTTCTAGAGTTTCAACATCTTTTTTGTATTATGATGACCAAAGCTGGATGTAGTATTCTGTGTGGTCTTATACCAGTGCAGTATAAAGTGGTACTAACACTTCACATGATCTTGATGCTATCCCTCTGTTGATGCAGCCTATGATTGCATTGGCTTTTTGGCAACTGCAGCACAGTGCTGGCTCATACTTAAATAGTTGTCCACTAGGACTCCAAGAAGTTTGACTTACATCCCATCCTTCCTCTTAGCAGCCTGTTCCAACTTTTCCCCACAACAATCCTGTGAGGAGGGGGGAAGATGTCTGGTAGACCACGGGAGTCCTATCTCCGAAGCCTCTCCGTAGTGCTTAGTTCCTAGTCACCTAATATCTGCTCTTCTGTGGATCGATTTCATTTTCACTAATTCCTTCTTAAAACAAGTTCCCCAGACTTGGATGCAGTCCTGGAGTTGGGATTTGTTGAAATCAAAATTGTCTGGTGGAACACTGAATCGATTGTTTGAAAACACCAAGTTAAAATATGAGTGGAGGAGTCAAAAATGCTTTTTTAAAAACAATTTGCTGACTTTGCAGAGGATAAAGTACAGCGGTTCTTTTCATTTTTATTTTGAACTATGCAGATGAGCCTTTTTCTGGTTGTTGGTCTTTGTATCCTTCACTGACCTCAACTCCTTCTGAGCTTTTGCTTTTTGCATGCGTGCTCTACAGTTCCGAGCTATTTCCTGTTTGCAATCTTGCATCTTTCCGCCTCTTTGCTGTGCCATTTTAAGTTAAGCTACATTTAGCGTTAATTTCACTTAACATCAAAAGCTCAAACTTTTTACAACCAATTTTTCCTCCTGCATCCTGATCCATCTTCTCCATTGGTTTTAATATCAAGTCAAGGAGGGTGGGTTATTTTTCCCAACCTCTGAAAGATTTCAGCAAAGAAAGTAAGCCATACCCCAGAAGACCCATGCTTCACAATGTTTGTCTTCCAACAGATATCTGCTCACTGAAGTCCACCTCAGCGTTTATTTAGGTCTCTGAAGAATCTACAGTTTGCTTTTGAAAAGCCTAATCCAATGTTTCTCCATAGTGAGATATACAATACCCCTCATAAACAACAATAGTGCTCTTATTCATTCTCCATTTATTTCAACCCAGATGGTCTCTATAGTATCCTCATTTTTATTCATCTGGTTCTGGAGTAAATATGGTTATTTGTAGCAAGTATTCTAGCCTTGAGGTAAGGATACTGAATAAGATACCAGAGCATTCCTCTGATACCTGAAAAACTGTTACGGAGAAGAAGTACAAGACCTCTTCTCTATTATTTCAGAGTGCAGGATGTGGAATAATGGATTTATGTTACAGAAAGATAGATTGCAGTTGACTGTTATTTTTTTAAAAGTCCTTGAGCAGTTCATCAGTGGAAGAAATAAGTCAGAAAAGCTTTCACTCTCTCACTGGACATGTTCGAGAAGACCAGACAGCCCTTTGTTGGAGACCATATAACTGTCTTGTTTTCAAGCTGCTCACTGATTGATTTCTTCATGTTTGTTCTAGAAATCCCCCAATAATTGATTTAAGACTGATGGGTCTGTAGTTTCCTGGATCCTCTTTTCAACAAGAGGGACAACATTTTTCCTCCAGACATTTGGTACTTCATCCATTTTCCAGAACTTCTCATGCATGAAGCTTCTGTCAGTCTATCAAGTAGTTCCTTCAGCCGGAGAATAATATTTACTCAAAGTAAACAAAAATCCCCTCTTTCCATCAATCTCAAGCTTCAGTTCTCCCCCTGGAAGCAGAGAATTGCAAAGTTGAAACAGGCCATTCAGGTTTTCTAAAAGGCCTGTGGAAAGCTTCAACAAAATGATCTGAGCTGTGCAGGTTACTCAATTCGCTTTGCTGAAGCAAAGAGGCCACCCAAGTCACATCAGAGAATCAATTCTGGTGGCGTCAAGTGTTACGAAAGACAGTTCCTCTCGTCCTACTTCCCCAGCATGGGCTGAAATGAAATTGGGCAGCTTCAGAAGTACCAAGCAGGCACTAAAGCCATCCACACAGAGAAGAGCAACCAGGATGATGAGGGGACTGGAGATTAAAACACATGAAGAATGGTTACAGGAACTGGGCCTGGCTAATCTAGTGAAGTGAAGGACCAGGGGAGACATGATAGCGGTCTTCCAATATTTGAGAGGCTGCCACAGAGAGGAGGGGGTCAAGCTATTCTCCAAAGCACCTGAAGGCAGGACAAGAAACAATGGATGAAAACCAATTAAGGAGAAAAGTAAGCTAGAAATAAGGAAAAATTTCCTAACAGTGAGAATAATCAACCAATGGAACAGCTGGCCTTCAGAAGTTGTGGAAGCTTTCAAGAAGGGTGTAGATGTGTAGATGACCTACAAGGTCCGTTCCAACTTTGTTATTCTCTTATTTTGTTCTGTTAAAGTCCAGAACACAACCTGGAGTATAACGAGGCTCCTGCTGAAGGTTTTGCACACCAATCGTAACTCAAGAATTCCACTGGCGATTGCAGTTGCTTGAAAAACCACAGATCTGTCTCTGCCTTTCATCTAGGCTGCAGAAGACCAGGCAACAACCATGTTAGAATCATTGTGAGGGTTAAAGCACCAAGTACAGTTGGTTCTTGTGCCCAACATTTCTGTAGTTAAATGAGACATTTGTTAAGTGAATTTTGCCCCATTTTACGACCTTTGTAGTTGTTAAGTGAAAACTGCAGTTGTTAAGTTAGTGGCACAGTTGTTAAGTGAATATGGCCTCCCTATTGACTTTGCTCGTCAGAAGATTTCAAAAGGTGATTGCATGACCCCAAGATACGGCAACCGTCGTAAATATAAACCAGTTATCAAATTTCCAAATTTTGATCACATGACCTCAGGGTAGTAAGTGTGAAAAATTGTCATAAGTCAGTTTTTTCAATACCCTTGTAACTTTGAATGGTCACTAAATGAACTGTTGTAAATCAAGGACTACCTGCATATTTGTTAGCAGTTCTTGGCATCTGCCATTCAGGGAAGCCACTATGGAATCAGATAAGTTCTATCAGGGAATTATCCTAGATGTTGAGGTGGGGGGGGGGGGATGGCTCATTGATTTTCCCCTCCTCCCACCAGGCCAATTGTACAAATGCCAAGATGCCTTGATTTATTCAGACCAGATTTTCAAAGCTTCAGTCCCTGTAGCTTTCTGTCCCTTCAGTCCCCAGGAGCCTTCTCTTATCCATTGTCATTCCCTCCCTTGACAGAGAACGTGGAACACAGCATAACAGAGTTGGAAGGGACCTTGGAGGTCCTTAAGTCCAACCCCCTGCTTGAGCAGGAGAGTCTATACCATTTCCAAGAAATGGTGGTGCAGTCTCTTCTTAAAAGCCGCCAACGATGGAGCACCCACAACTTCTGAAGACAAGGCATTCCATTGGTTAATTGTCCTTACTGTTAGGAAATCTCTCCTTAGTTCTAGTTTGCTTCTTTCCTTGGTTAGTTTCCATCCATTGTTTCTTGTCGTGCCTTTTGGTGCTTTGGAAAATAGGTTGATTCCCCACTTCTTTGGGGCAGCCCCTCAAACACTGGAACACTGCTATCATGTCATCCCTAGTTCTTATTTTCACTAGACTAGATATACCCCATTTCTGCAACTGTTCTTCATAGGTTTTAGCTTCCAGTCCCCTAATCATCCTTGTTACTCTTCTCTGTATTCTTTCTAGAGTCTCAACATCTTAACAGTAACATAGTTGGAAGGGATATAGTCTTATCTTATCATGTTATGTCTTGTTATCTTCTCGCCTTCATCTATTGCCACCAGTATTCTCAATGGCTCCAGTGAAGGAATAACATAAAGTCTTACAATTTGGAGATGACTTAGTCTAACCTGTAGCTCAGGGCCAGGATCCACCACCGGACTATCCCCGAGAGCTGGGAATTGGCCTCCTGAGAGAGCCGTTCCATGGGTGATCAGCTCTTACTGTGAAGTAGTATTTCCTTAAATACAACTAAAGTATACTTTAATATAAGTCCCTCCTTTCTTGTCTTCTGGAAAAACGGAACGATTCTGCACCACTTTTTACACAATAGCCCTTTAGATACCTGACAAGAGTTATTAGGTCTCCCCAAAGTCGTCTTCGGGCTAAACTGAAAGCTTTGCTGAGGTCAAATTACACCACATCCACTACTTCCCACGGTCAACCAAGCTGGTCAAACAAGAGATCAGATTTATTTGGCATGATTTGCTCTTGATAAACTATTGCTGGTTCCTGCCAAGCAATGAATTTTTCGGAAACTGGCTGAATAATATCTTTTAGTCCTAGTTTTTCCCAGTATTGAAGTGAAGAAGTCTGGAGTTGTGTGTCTCCCTCACTTTCTGAAAACAAAACCAACTTTTGCCTCTTCCCGGTCCTCTGGCACAAGGCCTGCCTGCTCTGATTTCTTGGAGAGGGGTCCAAGGAGATATCTATGAGCTCCTTCAAGATACATTGCTTGTGATTGATAGCTTTAGATTGATAGATTAGAAAGGGTAGAATATGGAGAGAAGGAATCACTGTAGAGGATAAAATATAGATTTTTTATCACTGCCATAAAGAAAATCAGAAACCATTTATTTATCTATCTTTTTTCCTGCTCCTTTTCTTTCTTCTCTGTCTTTTTTCTTTTATTTCCTACTTATTCACTTTATCACTTTTTTACTTTTCTTTTTCTCTTTGAATCTATTGTTTTTACTCTGCAAAAAAAAAATCTCTTCAGTAAAAGCAATTTTTTAAAAAAGGTTCTGGGATGTTTCACAGAGACTTTAACCTTTTCATGACAGCCCAACATTCATTGTATATATAACCAATTTCGTTGTATATATGATGTACAATGACAAAAAAAGCTATGCTATTCTTGTCCATTGCCTTCCTTTTCTCAACTGTTTTGCTCTGGTTGATTGGAGATGTTTCCTTGTAGGAGAGAAGATCAAAAAAGAGATGGAACTCCCCATTGCCTGTGACCTCTGGCCTTTCCTCCGAACCCCAAGATTGCAAAGGTGGGCTTCTCCAAGCACTCCATCACAACCTCCTCCTTTCATCCTCCTGTTGGAGGAGGGGAGGGGTAAAAAAGGGCGGGGGTGGGGAAAGCTTAGGTTCCACAATACTGCTATGGTGGCTCTGACTCTCGTGGTTCCTGTCCCCAAATTTGAATAAAAACCGACATTTCTCACTTCCCTTTGAAGTGACTGGGAGGACACAGGGAGACGCTCATTTGATGGGATGACTGGCAATTGTGTGCCACTCTTGGGGATTTGTGTCATGTGAGCCCAGCCATTGTGTCTAACAGGAATCTGACTCCTGTCCTGGCTGGCCCCCTTTTAAGTTTTCCTGACTTTCAAATATGACTTATCTGTTTTTCTTGGCATCTAAATAAGGAAACCAGAAATCACTATTGACAGGCCATTTGGAATGTACTTTCCTTTTTGAGCTGTGCTCCTGGGCTGCCCCGGAGCGCTTTGTTCCTCTGGCCAAGGGAGAGATATTTATGGTCTTAAAACAATGCGTCCAACTGGCCTACGGACGGCGAGGTCAGGCTCTATTACTCTAGCTGACAGGCCAGTCTTCCCTCCCCCACCCCGTCATTCGGGGGTATGACCTTGGAGAAGGAAAGGCCCCTTGATTTTTGGAACAATAATAGCAGTTCTGGGTTGTGGGACTTTTAAAAAACATATATACATATCTATATATAGAAGTGGTAGCTTCAAAAAGAGCAGAGCTAAAAGAAATAGAATCCCCTTAAAATTGGTCTAATGGGAGCAAATCCTGGGTTTTGCCATATTTTACCTCTATTCTGCCACGTTCTTCTAGTGTGGTCCATGACTGAAATAAAGTACGTTGGCTCTACTGAGATTACATGGCACCACCAGGGCCCGTCAGTCAAAGGCAATCCCTGAGGAACACAAGGGGGACCCAAGGGGGAGTTGTCACCCCTTTCCCTGGATGTGGCTTCTGAAGAAGCTGCCTTTCTGGAGTTTCAGCTGACGAATGCTTCAGAACAGAACAAAAACAGCTTCAGAACCCCCACACAATCACTTGTAGCATTTAAGAGCTCAATTATCCAGATACTGAACTGTGCAACTCCATATATATACAACTGGTACTGGACATAGCCACAAAGTCCGAGGAGGAAGCTTCTACGCTGTGGGAGGTCTGAGATTTTCCCATCACTCTCTTGACTGTTGTGTAACCACAAAACCTGCATTATCTTTCTTCCTCAGCATTGCAAGCCTCTGCGGTCACAGGATCCACACATAACCTTAGTAGGCCCAAATGTGGCTAGAGTCTCTCTTGCTCAGAGATGTCCTATTGAGATAAATGCAGTATTTCTCCTGCCCTTCAAATCTGGAAAACTTGCCAGAGGCCATCAACTGACATGTTCTGAAAGCCATAGAAACAATTCCTCTCCTCTCCTCTCCCCTCTCCCTTCCTCTCCCCTCTCTCCTCCCCATCCCCTTCCCCTTCGCCTCCCCTCTCCTCTCCCCTCCCCTTCCCCTCTCCTCTCCCCTCCCCTTCCCCTCTCCTCTTCCCCTCTCCTCTCTTTCCTTTCTCATCCCAAAGGTGCTTTTTCAAAAGGCAGCTGGACTTTTTTTCTCTTGAAGACGTTGCACTTCTCATCCAAGAAGCTTCTTCAGTTCAGAAGCTTCTTGGATGAGAAGCACAACGTCTTCAAGGAAAAACAAAATCCAGCTGCCTTTTGAAAAAGCACCTTTGGGACAACCATGACCTGGAGGACTGAGAATCTCCATAGAGATTTCTCCTTTCTCCTTTCCTATTTCAGCTCAGGAATCTGGTCTTGAACAGCTGCAGGATTTGGACCAGTTGCCTGATCTGCAGTCATTCAACATCTCCCCAACACAAAATTTACCGACTTGTGTTTATTTCTTTGGGCGTAAGCATCTTCCTTTTGAGGGCCGGTGTGATGTGCTAAGGGAGAAGACCTGGAGAGACCTTCTCTCCATGAGTCCCAGCCATGCGCCACTGAGACGCTTTGTTCCTTTTGGCGAATCTGAAAATGTTTGCTGCAAATATTTTGGACACAGGCGGCCCTTGTTCTGGACAGCAGGGTGGCTGCTTTGTGGAGGAAATAGCAGGATGTGGTGAGGCCAGAAAATGTTCTTTCTTGACAATATGCAAACCAATGATGCACAGAACCAAGTCACTGAGGGCAGAGCAAGCCCACAGTCGGGGGCTTGCTGTAGAGAAGAACAACAATACAGTTGTTAGTCTAAACATCCAGAACATAGCAAACTATGAATAAGCAGTGAGTTATGGGCCTGTAGGGAAAAATGGGGGGAAGCTTTGTTGTGCCAAGGGGCCAGGAATGACTCGGGACCAAAGGAATGCCCTGCAAATGATGCCTAGCTAGTTGAAAGGGCCTCTCAGACTAGGAGCAAATTATTTGGGAGGGCCAGTTGATCCATTCTGAACTGGCCTCTTTGTCCTACTTACTGGACGAGAAAGGCTGCTTCTCATTCTCATCAGGACAGGCTGCTGTCCCCAGAAAGCACTTTCTGGGGAGCAAAACCAAAGGGCAGCTGAGCGCCTCCCTCGCCCTGAGAGATGGCAGGCCCCCAAAGAGGCAGCCTTCCTGCTCTGCATCCCAACCCCCAGCGAAGGTTGTTTGCACGCTCAGTTAAACCTCCTGTCTTTGGGACTGTGTTGTCCAATGCAGGGTGGAATTTTTTAAATTTTTATTTATTTATTTAAAAATACAGACAAAACAAAACAAATAACAACAAAACATACAAAACGGGTAAACATGTAAACAAGAATTCAAATATACATCTTATCCAATTTGTCGCAACTGTACTGTCTGTTCTTATTTGTGCTTTTGACTCCTCCTTGTTGGTCTTTCTCTTATATCTATCTTTGTAGTTCACTGTTAACCTGCATTAGTAGTGTATGTTCCTATTTTTATATTAGGTCACTCCACTTACTTCCTAATCTTTTTTTCCCTTTTCTATCTTCCAACCATTTGTACCACTTTTCCCATACTAGATAGTAGTCCTGTTCCTCTCTGTTTTGTAATTCTTTTGTGAGTCTGTCCATTTCTGCACATTCCATGATTTTACTAATTACTCTATCTTCTGTTGGTATGTCACTACTCTTCCAATTTTGTGCAAAAATTATTCGTGCTGCTGTTGTTATATGAATGATTAAGTATTTTATTTCCTTTTCATATTGTCCATTTATTATGCCTAGTAGAAAGGTTTCTGGCCTCATTTCTATTCTTTGTTGTGCAATTTCTTCTATTTGTGTTCTGATCGTTTGCCAGTATTGTTTTGGATTCTAAAATGTTTAATAAATTAGGGTGGGTTCTACTTACCTTTACTACTGGTTTGCAATGAGATTGCGCGTGAGAGTGAAGCGAGTTCTTGCAAACTGGTCCGAACCGAGGTCAACCCACCACTGGTCCACTGCATTGTCCGCCCATTTTGCAGTAGGGTTGGGTTAGAACTTCTACAGGTTCTTCTTCTGCTACTCAGCAGAGCCCAGGAGATGATTTGGGAGGAAGAATGCAGAGGCTGTTAGGGAAGCAGCAGGTGTCAAGCCCAGAGAGGCTTACAATGTATTACACAGACTAGAATCCCCTCCCCCCCCCCACACACAGCCCCTCCTGGGGATATAAGAAGCAGGGAAGGGAAGACTTGCAAGATTCTGTTTTTATAGCCCACTCAATTAGCCCCTCCACCATGCCTCCCTGACCCTTGAGGCATCCACATAACCAGTTGCACAGTCACTTAACAACCCCATTGGGGAGAGCAGGGATGGAGGCCATTAAGTGAAGCAGTCATGCTGGCACCTCACTTAACAATTGTCATGACATACAGCCATAATGGATAGGCTCCATTAGGATCGTAAGTCAAGGACTACCTCTATATAATAGACAACTTTGAATATTCCTTCTAGATAAGAACGGTTACAGGAACTGGGCATGGCTAGTCTAGTGAAGAGAAGGACCAGGGGAGACATGAGAGCAGTCTTCCTATATTTGAGGGGCTGTCACAGAGAGGAGGGGGTCAAGCTATTCTCCAAAGCACCCAAAGGCCAGACAAGGAATAATGGATGGAAACTGAACAAGGAGAGATTCAACTTGGAAATAAGGATAAATTTGTGACAGTGAGAACAATCAACCCATGGAATAGAAGTTGCCTTCAGAAGTGGTGGGAGATTCATCACTGAACGCTTTCAAGAAGAGATTGGACTGCCATCTCTCAGAAATGGTGTAGTGTCTCCTGCTTGGGTGGGTGGTTGGACTAGATGACCTCCAAGGTCCCTTCCAACTCTGTTAATCTAATCTAAGCCAGTTTTCTCAAAGAGCAGGGGCTTTCTCGGGCTATGCCAAGCAAGAGAAGGAGAAGGAAGAGACCCGAGATTTCAAAGCCCTTGGAAAACAACAGCAGACAAAAAGGGACCCAGAGTCTGAAGTCGGTGCCTTTTTATTTCCTTGTCTCCCTTTACGGTACATCTCTTTTATTTTCCCTCCCCCTTTTCTTAGGCCAATAGGTCATTGCAGGTTGAGAGTCTGAGAATAGAAGCCGTACCTGGGCAGCGGTCCCTCTGGGCTGCATCCCTGCAGCCGGCCTTGATCAGCAAAGCTGCCCTGCTTAACCCAGAGCAGCCCTCTTGATCTTCGGAGAATCTGGGGCGGCTGTCACTGAAACTGTGAGGGATCTCACGAAGATTGATGGTTCATTGAGGGCACTTCCAAGAAAAGGCAGCATGCAAGGATGCAATCAAGTTAAATCTTTATTTAGAAGTAAAAGTGGAGTAAAATGAGTTCCCTGGCATGGAGGATTGAGACCATGGATCAGTCTTGTTGGAAGGTAGAACAAGAGCCAAAGAGCAACCCCTGTGCAGGGGTTCTTATAGGGGCCCTTGGCCCCTCCCTTACCAAGGTGTGTGAGGGGGCCGGAGGGCCATTAACTCTCCCCCAATGGGGCTGCAGGGGCCAGAGCCCCTTGACCCACCAGTGGGATCAAAAGTCCCTCTTTGCTTCCATCTGGTGGCCTTCTAAGAAACTGCCATGGCTGGCACAAAACACCTAACAGAAACAAACATTGTTATTGCAAAAACATCCCGGTTCACAGCGACCTGATCAAGAACGGTGACAGGTTGCTTTGGGGAGAATGTCCTCCCCTCTTTCATCCCCTGGTGCAGGGATGGAGACGGAGCACCTGGGGGACCCCCAATTTATGGGGCCACTCTGGCTTTCATCTGAGAGCAAGCACTGGAAGAGAGGGTTAACCCTATGTTGATCGCTCTGTCATATTTTCACAACACGGGGGACCAAAGGATAGAACATAGAAGGGTCGAGTTGTAAGGGACCTTGGAGGTCTTCTAGACCAACCCCCTGCTCAAGCAGGAGACCCTATATCCGTGATGGTGAACCTATGGCATGCGTGCCAGAGGTGGCACACAGCGCCCTCTCTGACGGTACGTGAGCCGTTGCCCCACTTCAGCTCTGCTGCGTATGCGCACATGCCTCCCACCAGCCAGCTGGTCTTTGGGTCTCTGCTGCACATGCAGGGGGCAGGATGCATGTGGGGGGGGGGCGTACATGTGCAGGGGTGCATGCAGGGGCATGTACATGTGCGGGGGGTGGGGGTGGGGCACATGCAGGGGGTGCACTTGCATTGCCTTTTGTACATTCCCCCCCACCCCACGTGCTTTGGGCACGCGGTCCGGAAAAAGTTAGCCATTACTGCCTTATATCGTTCCAGACAAGTAGCTGCCCAATCTTTTTTTAATATTCAGTCTTGGGCCTGTTTGGGATTGAACATGACTTCCCATCCATAACCATCTGGGTTTTCATCCTTACATGCTACACTAACCTGTCCTTGGCCAAGCCAGATGTGCCCCCCTGCCTCTCCGCCCCAGAATATCTGTGGATTATTTTCCTTGACAGAGTCCTTAGTTTTGCTGAGGCTCTTCTTATGAGCTGGCAAGAACACATGTAGAGCACACTCACAGTGTCTTCCTTTCTCTCCTTCGTTCTTTTGATTGTCAGGGAGCATCTGGCAAACAAAGGGAAATGTTGAATAACAAATTTGGCCGGGAAGACTTTGTTCTCTCTCCCTGCTGATCAGCACTTTTGTTTAGCCATATCCTTACAGCTTGTTCGCAAGGCATCTGACTGTGGGCTGCTAGAGGAATAGAAAGATTAGCGCAGGAATAATTTTTTAATCGTAATATGGGGAGCTTTGTTGCTGCAGAGTTGCTAGGCAGCAGAAGGAATTCAGGGCATGAGCCATGCCACCCTGGCAGTGCATTCCTCAGGCTCTCTTTGACACACCCCTCTCCAGGTGTGGGGCAGTCCAGAATGACAGGTGGAGGTCGGTTGGCACCCTGAAGCACATCTAGTTTCAAATTTACTTTGTGTACATGTTTCGCCAAGAAATAGCAACTTAAGAAGAGAGTCTAGAAACTGTTTGGAGTGAAGGGAGAAAAACTGAGAATGGCTGCCTGGAGGCGTTTTCGGCTACAAAATGCTGATGGTACCAGTGCAAGGGCTGGAGGGTGTCGGTAGCAGCCAGAATATGGTTGTTCTGGGACACCCTTTGTTCACAAATGTGAGAGGTTTTCAGATACATTTTCAACCTTACTATTACCGTTACTACTAAGGGCAATTAGTGCCTTGATATTAATCGTACTAGAGGTTCTTGTAAGTCGGGAACATCTTCTAAAGCAGAGGTCTTCAAACTTGGCAGCTTTAAGACTTGTGGACTTCAACTCCCAGAATTCTCCAGCTATGCTGGCTGGAGAATTCTGGGAGTTGAAGTCCACAAGTCTTAAAGCTGTCAAGTTTGAAGACCTCTGTTCTAAAGTATCTTGGATATGAACATCTCTACAGCAGTGGCCCCAAACCTTTTGGGTTCCAGGGACCAGTTCCGTAGAGAGAGGTTTCCCTGCGGACTGGAGAGGGCATGGGTTCATGCGCTGCCTGAATCCCGTGGATGGAGCGCTGTTTGTTTGCGCGGCCCAGTTTCTGGCATGCTGCAGACCAGAGCCGGCCTACGGACCAGAGGTTGGGGACCCCTGCTCTACAGAAAGTATTTCAGTATACTCCTTTCATCTTTCCTTGAAATCTTCCTTGGGTTACAACCAGTCCATTGGCATCCATCAACATATCAGTTCAAGATTGGAGCCTGCTTCTGAGGCTCAGAGAACTTTTGTAAGATTTTCCTTGTTTATTTCCAGTTTCCATCTTCAATGTCTTTATAGATGTTATCATGGCACTTCTTTTATCTCTGAAATTCTTTCTTAAATTCCTTCCTGAGATCTTAGTCTTCTCTTCTCTTCTCTTCTCTTCTCTTCTCTTCTCTTCTCTTCTCTTCTCTTCTCTTCTCTTCTCTTCTCTTCTCTTCTCTTCTCTTCTCTTCTCTTCTCTTCTCTTCTCTTCTCTTCTCCTCTCCTCTCCTCTCCTCTCCTCTCCTCTCCTCTCCTCTCCTCTCCTCTCCTCCCTTCCCTTCCCTTTACCTCCACCTCCACCTCCATCTTCCTTCCCCCTTCCTCTCTTTCTCTTCCCCTTCCCCTTCCCCTTCCCCTTCCCTTTCCCCTTCCCCTTCCCTTCCCTTCCCTTCCCTTCCCTTCCCTTCCCTTCCCTTCCCTTCCCTTCCTTTCCCTTCCCTTCTCTTTACTTTCCATGCATTTTCTCCTGGCACTTAGTTTGTTTCCTTCTGTTTCTTGATCTTTGGCCGTTCTTCTGCTTCCCAATCAATGAGGTTCAGCAGTTAAAAACACTTCCTGATGTTTTCCTTCAAAATGCTAGGAATGTGCTTAAAATCACAATGTAGGAACTGGCTGGCTTTTTTCCCTCCACTTTAGGCTTAACGTGGAAGTTGCACACAAGCAATTTGTTCTGTTTCTTAGGCAACTCTAATTCTTTCTTTGATATTGTAACTGAGCTTCTTCATCTCATTGTACCAATAACATACCCAATTTGACCTCTATGGCATCTGGTGATGTCTGTGTAGAGAGGCATTGTTTTAGTTGTTTCAATACTTTGCTAGCAATGAAATAATAAGAATATATCATCCTGCTTTTTCTGTTGTTTTCTAGACCTTGTAGTCCAATTACATTTTTCTTGTTATATTTCCAACTTTCAGTCTTCCATTCTTCAACTAAAAGCAATACTGTCAAGTACCAGGAAAATCAGTTCAAATGGGTATAAAGATTTATTGTAAGCCTGAGCTCTCTACAAGAATCTGAACTACTAACAGTCAAGGGAAATTAGCAGGAGATAAGGACAGAAAAGAACTCAAGGTGGGCTGGACCTAGATCTCTTGTAGGTGGGAAGGGATTCTTGACTGATGACTCATTTGACCCCTCCCTCGGGCTCAGCCTGATCATCTCTACATATATATCTTGTCTGCATGATCTGCCAATTTCAATTTGAACTTTGTTGGATATTTATCCTACAGTTGGGTAGTTAATATATAGAAAAACTATGTTTGTGACTTTAAATGATATAAGAAGAATGATTGGCTGTGCTATGCTCAGGCAGCCATAAAAGGAAACAGGAAGCCCAGGAGCTCCTGCTCCTGCTATTTGATGATTGATATCCTGAAGATGGACTGTGTGTGACTGAAGAGAACTGTAAGCAAACTATGTTTTGTGTTGGAGAGGGATTATTCGAAGACGTGTTATCATTGTTTTGAGAAACCAAGTTTGTTTTTTCACTAAGAGTAAAGAATGTTTTTTTTTTTTTTCACCGTTCAGAGTCTGTGAATATCTGTATCTCTTTGCTGTCCGGTCTGTTGCCTACTATGCAGAGGGAAGTTATACCCTTAACAAACTTGGACATAAACACACCAGCTTCATCTTCTTCTGAATCATTGATGGAGCATAACCTTAGATAATCATCATACTAAAGAGTTGTTCATGAAGTCTTACATAATATCATTCCTTTTTAAAATACCTTGCAAAATTTACAAAACTGAATGATGCCCACAAGCAATTTTTCCTATGCAAACATTTTCTATTTTATTACATTATGTTTTAACCATTTTATTATCTATTAGCATTACATATTTTAGAAAGAAACCTCATTTTCTTTTCCTTAAAAGACCCTGGTAGAAAAATATGTTGGGTAAATAAAGGATACAGGAAGGGGCAGAGGTGGTATTCAGCCGGTTCGCACAGGTTCACATGAACCGTTTGAGGAAATTTGGCCAAGGTCTCCGAACCGGTAATGATGGTCAGCTGGCCACGCCCCGTCCCATGGTTGCTGCTCGCTCGCCCACCCACCCACCATGTTCATTGCCACCATGTTCTTCATGCACATGCATCCCATTGCCGTGCAGCTTTTTCTGTGACATCTGGTACTTTTTGGCGCTTTGTGGCTGTGGTGGCTGGCTGGGGGCTGCTGAAAATTCTGGTCAGCTTGCCTTCTGGACTCTGGACCAACCGCCACGGAAGGTAAGCAGCCCAAACAAAGAGGCAGTGGTGGGGGAGGAAGTCGGGCAAGGTTGGGGCCACTAAAGGAAGGGAAACAGGGGTGGCTGGCAAAGGGAGGGTGGGGATAGATAGGTGGAAATTTTCAAAATTTTCTTACCTTTTCCTGTGGGTGTGGCTAGGTGGGGGGAGGTGTTCAAGTGACTGAATGGACGTGGGCGTGAGTGACATCACCCACACCCACTCAGTCACATGTCCCCCCCACCTAGCCATGCCCACCAAACAGGTAGCGAAAATTTTTGAAACCCACCACTGGGAAGGGGAAAGGAAAGGGGGGGGGAAACCTAAGGACTGGCTTGTATCTGTAACAAAACTGGCAAAAGGTAGAACTCAGAAGCCAAATTTTCCTTCCCCCTTAGCTGGAAAGATGGAAAACAAGATGTGCATGAAGTGATCACACAACCAAGTGCTTGATACACTAATGTGAAATGTCTATGGAGATTCTCAGTCATCCCGGTCATGGTTGTTTGTTTGTTTGTTTTGTTTGTTTTATTAGATTTATATACCGCCCTACTCCCGAAGGACTCAGGGCGGTGAACAGGCACAAAATAAAATACATAGATACAAAAGTTAAAAACATAATTAAAACCAGATTAAATAATTTAGCCCGAGACAATTAAAAAATCCCAATAATTTAAAACAGATTAAAATTTCGATTTAAAAGAATTTTAAAACAGGGGAGAAAATTAGGCCCGGCCGACTTGCTGGAATAGGAGAATCTTAAGAGCACGGCAGAAAGTGCGTAGATCCGGGATCCTCCGTATCTCTGGGGGGAGCTCGTTCCAGATCGTGGGTGCCCCCACAGAGAAGGCCCTCCCCCTGGGGGCCGCCAGTCGACACTGTTTAGCTGACGGCACCCGGAGGAGCCCCTCTCTATGAGAGCGTACCGGCCGGTGGGAGGCTGCTTGTGGTAGTAGGCGGTCCTGCAAGTACCCAGGTCCTGAGCCATGGAGCGCTTTAAAGGTGGTCACCAAAACCTTGAAGCGCACCCGGAAGACCACCTGGGTGTCCCAAAGGTGCTTTTTCAAGAGGCAACTGGATTTTCTGGTTTTTTCTTTTAAAAACATTTAGAGCTGAAGAAGCTCCTTGGATGAGAAGCGAAATGTCTTCAAAGAAAAAACAGAAAGTCCAGTTGCCTCTTGGAGAAGGACCTTCGGGACTTATGTTAAATGGACAGATGCTGTATTGTGTTTTTGGTTTCTTCTAGCAGGAAGATGCATTTCTTGTTTTCATCCCCAGCTGAAGATGCTTCTCAAGTGAAGCCCTATTTAGAAACATGGAAAAAGATCAAAAATTTGCAGGACCAGCTGAGTGGAAAGTGCACATCTGCAGATGCTGCTTTAGAAGTCTAAGGGGAAAAAACTTGAATGCAACTTTTCATTGACAATTTTCCTTATTTTATTTTTTTTTAAATAAAATTATTATAATTTGTGGCTACTTTTCTCAAAATAGTTTTGAGAAGATTTTAAAATAAATATGTGCAAAGTTTGCTTTCTCTTTCCCTGAAATTTAGCTAGCTTGGTCTCATTTCTCCTTGAAATTAAAATATCCTCAGAAAACAAGCAAAGTGTCCTCAAGGCTTGTATGCTTCGTGTGTTAACAATTTCAGGCCTCCCAACAGTGGTGAAATCCAAATTTTTTTGCTACCAGTTCTGTGGGCGTGGCTTGGTGGGCATGGCAGGAGAAGGATACTGCAAAATCCCCATTCCCTCCCTACTTCTGGGGGAAGAATATTGCAAAATCTCCATTCCCACCGCACTCTGAGGCCAGCCAGAGGTGGTATTTGTCGGTTCTCCGAACTACTCAAAATTTCCACTACCGGTTCTCCAGAACCTGTCAGAACCTGCTGGATTTCACCCCCGACTCCCAACCTTTTTAGAATGGTGAGCAATGTGTGTCCAATACATTGCAAGTCTCACAAAATGGCTGCGATTCTTAGGTTTCCCTATTTTCTATTCCTCTTTTCCCCAGAAAAGAATCTGGCAATCTTCAGAGAAGCCCATTCACAGAGGCCAAACAACCTCCCTGCACACCGAGGGGGTGGGTGGGTCGGGGGGAAGCAAAACATTCAAGACACCAAGACAAACAAGCAGCCTGCCCCATCTACACACCACTTTGGGGAAATGACTTTTAGATGAAGCAGCTGAAATCCATGTTTATCTTTTCTGTTTCCCACTGAAAAAGCCCTTTGTTGCCCTCTCTTAGAGCTCAGCTGGCTCAAGGCAGCCTTGGCCCAGAACTTCTCAAGGACTTTGCTCCTGGGTTGCTGCCTTGCTTGGACCTTCAGATCCAGAGACACAACTTGGAAGAGCGGTGGCCTTGGAAGGGGGCTGCTCATTCTGCTGTAAAGGGCCCCGCAGGGATGCACAAACCAGAGGTGAAATTCATCAGGTTCTGAAGAACCGGTAGTGAAAATTTGAGCAGTTCAGAGAACCAGCAAATGTCACATCTGGCTGGCCCCAGAGTGGGGTGGGAAAGGAGATTTTGCAATATCCTTCTCCCAGGAGTGGGGAGGGAATGGGGATTTTGCAGTATCCTTCCCCTGGAGTGGGGTGGGAATGGAGATTTTGCAGTATCCTTCTCCCAGGAGTGGGGAGGGAATGGGGATTTTGCAGTATCCTTTCCCTGCCACGCCCACCAAGCCACACCACGTCCACCAAGCCATGCCCACAGAACTGGTAGTAAAAAAAAATTGGATTTCACCACTGGCACAAACCCAGATGAAACTGCCCTGCACTTTGAAAGCAACACCATGTTGTGTCCAGAGTGAGAGCAAGATGTGGAAACTTAGCAATGCTGAAGCAGAGCGAAGCCGTGCTTTAAAATTACTGATGGATTTATTTGGCCAGTTAGAAGGGAAAAGGGAGTAAAGCCCTTAATTGTACAATTTAAAAAGAAGTGGTTATTTGAAAATATCACCCCTTTTGTTCCTCCTCTCCAAAAGATTAGATATTCTGAGGTGGAACAATGAGTCTAGAAAGAGTGCAGAGAAGAGCAACGAAGATGATTAGGAGACCGGAAGCTAAAACGTACGAATAAAAGTTACAGGAATTGGGTTTGTCTTGTCTAGTGAAGAGAAGAACCAGGGGAGACATGAGAGTAGAGATCCCATATTTGAGGGGTTGCCACAAAGAAAAGAGGATCAACCTATTTTCCAAGGCACCAGAGGGCAGGACAAGAAACAATGGATGGAAACCAATCAAGGAGAGAAGCCACCTGGAAAAAGAGACAATTCCTAACAGTGAGAACAATTAATCTATGGACAGGCCTGCCTCTGGAAGTTGTGAGTGGATCATCGCTGGAAGAGAGTAGACAGCCATTGGTCCAGAATGGTATAGGGCCTCTGCTTGAACAAGGGGTTGGATAGAAGACCTCCAAGGTTCCTTTCATCTCTGCTGTTCCATATTCTGTAATTAACAGATCAGAAGAGAAAGGAGAGATTCATGAAGGTCCAGATAGAACATCCCTGAACAGTGGGCAGGAATGAACAGGGGGGAAAAAAGCTAAAAAGACCTTTTTTGTTCTGCATCTGGGCTGGAGAAGGGAAAGGAAGGCACAGATATAGAAAGGGGAAGTTTGGCCAGGCAATGGGATGGTCTGGGAGTTTTGGTCAATGATGAACTGAACATGAGCCAGCAGAGGGATGCAACTGCTAAAAAGACAAAGGCTATTTTGGGATGTATTAAATGCAGGAAATGGCTGGGGGGGGGAGGGGGGAGGAGGTGCAGTATTACATTACACAACAATGACGAATGAGATGATAGTTTTGCATTGGATTCCGGTCTGTAAGCCATTGTAAGCTATTTTGCCTGGTGCCAGAGGAGGAACAGGCAGCCATGATGGAAGCCTCATAGAGAAAGACTCAAATGCAAAATTAGGAACCAGCAAGCAGCGGGACGACCTGGCCTTGAAGAGGGAGGGGGAGCTCCCTCCTGGAGCTTTTCAAGCCAAGGTTGGGTATGATGGTTTGAGGCTTCCTGCCCTGGGCACGAATTGGGTTAAAAAAAAACCCCAAGGTCTCTTCCAGCCCTAGAATTCTATGAAATATGCAGCTCAAAAGATACGTACAAGATCATTCTTTTAGCTGTAAGCAGCTGCAAACCACTGAGAAGATAAACATAATTATGCCTCATCATAGTTTTGAGTTTGCACATCCAGGTAGGTTTGTTTTCTTAACGGGGGAGAATGAGGGACCCTCCTGCCCCCTCCGCATTTTGTAGGTCTTGGCTGACCGATTGTTTCAGAATGTAGGTCTGCAGCCAATTGGCTGATGGTTTGGAGGAAAGGCAAGCTCACTGACCTCTTCTCAGTTGCATTTTCCGGGAACCGAAAAGGAGGAAGCAGCGGATCAGGGCAAAAGTTGATCTTCTTTGGTCAACAGAAATCTCCCCTCCTCAAATCTGTGGATGCATCTCCCTGGTCCTTTCTTGGGCTGTGGGGGGGGGGAATCTGTCCCCAGTTCCCATCAGAACCAGGAAGAGCCGCAGCCAGATGTGGAAAGCTTGCGAAAGTGGCCATTTCTGGGGGCAGCATGGAAAGTCTCCCTCGTTCACATCGGAATTTGCTTTCCAAGCGGTTGGTTCTTTCATAAGGTTAAACACATATTTTCAAACCAAACCACAATTGCAGCTAGTCATTCCGTTTGGAAGAAATGAGGCCATTTTTTTTGGAAGTGATAACAATGTGGCCTTTGTTTCCCTCTTTCATTTCCTCCCACCCGCTGTCACCTCCTTCGTTCCATCCATCGATCCCAGCCCGGGAGCTGCTCCAGGACATTCTTGATCCCACAAATAGCCCGATGTGGGGCTGAGCCTCCAAGCTGTGGGTATCCCAAGATTCCTGCCTCAATGGGAGGCAGAAATGAAAGGAAGAAGTATTTCTAGGGAGCGTAGGGGACCCCAAGAGGGACGGTTTCTGGGCTGGGTTGTTTCCTTTCATTGTCATGTGTCTGTGGGGGGAGGGAGGGGGCAAGAATTCCATGGGGTGGGGGAGAAGAAATTGGGCTTTGTGCTCCTCTTGTCATCAAGTTTCCTGGTTTTGCCTGAATACACAAGAGACTCCATCTTGAAAAGTCAACACATTATACATCACACGCTACAAGCAATTATCAGAAATCCCCAGGTAAGGACTGTAGGACTTCTGCTTATGTGATCAGAGATCTTGGAAGGCCGCAGTGAAACTGGTGATCAGTCAACAACTACAGTCAAGTCCTGGGTGTCCGAGACAGGAGAGAAGAGAAACCCCCTCAGTGTCTTTCTACCTTCTTTTGTTATTGCAGGTGCTCCTTTTTTGTTTTTGGGTAATCAGAAAGGGGAAAGGGTTGCCGGTTGCTAATACATACCTGAATTAGAAGACTAATTAGGACTAAATGTCTGTGGAGATTCTCAGTCATCCAGGTTCATGGTTGTCCCAAAGGTGCTTTTTCAAGTGGCAACTGGACTTTCTTGTTTGTCTTTGAAGATTTATTTATTTATTTATTGGTTCGATTTATATGCCACCCTTCTCCGGAAAATCAGGGCGGCTTACAATGCATTAAGCAATAGCCTTCATACTTTTGTATATACCTGCTTAGTAGGGCTTTGCCCCCCCCCTCCGGCGGGGTTCTTTTTTTTTTATACAAAGTCAGCAGTCCACAATCCAAGTCCTCATTTTACCTACTTCGAAAGGATGGAAGGCTGAGTCAACTTTGAACTTGCAGTAATTGCAGGCAGCTGGTGCTACTTAACAGCACTTTAGTCTGCTGCGCCACCAAGGCTCTGAAGAACTGAAGAAGCTTCTTGGATGAGAACCGAAACGCCTTCAAGAAAAAGCAAAGAAAGTCCAGGTATGGACTTTGGGACTTAATTGTTACAAAAGTTACAAAAATCAGCAGACCAAGTGGAAAGTTCAAAAATGCGAGCCAGGGGTCTATCTAGGACTACTGCAAGTTGAAGTTAGTCTTCAGCCAGAGATGACAGCCCAAATGGCTTCTGGGTTCTTTGGATGGGAGATCTTTGGACGGGAGTCAGGGGAGCCAGGAAAGCCCCTCTTTCAAAGCAGAGCTCCTTTGCTTGACTTCAGCCATGGACTGCCCATAAAATGGAGGCCCATCAAATGGAGGCTCACAAAATGGAGGCCCACAAGATGGCGGCATCTTCTTGGCAAACAGCCTGCATCTTCACACTATGGCAGTGATGGTGAACTTTTTCAGCACCGAGTGCTGAAAAGATTGCGCAGAAACATCACGCACACGCTTGTGTGCTCGTCGGGGCCACATTCTGGAAAAGCCAAACTTCCGGGTTCTAGCACGCATGCACGCCTGACGATCAGCTGGCTGGCAAGCATGCACATTTTCCACACTGCCATGCGCGCAAAGGGATCACACTCTGGAAAAGCCAAACTTCTAGGTACTAGTGCACATGCATGCCCAACAATCAGCTGGCTGGCACACATGTGCACACGTTTTTGGCACTGCTCGTGCATGAAGGACAGCTGATTGTCATGTGAGCATGCATGCCAGAAACCCAAAAGACAAACAGGGAAGGCTGCGTGTGCCGTGTGACATGGCTTCATGTATCACTTTGGGCATGACTACCATGGGTTCACCATCACGGCACTATGGCAACCACAATACACAAGCATGTCCATATTCTGTGAATATTAGGATCAATTATATTTAATTATCATTTCCACCTATTGTAATTTATTCATTTATTTATATTTATTGGCTTCTCAACCACAGTCAGCCCTGGCCAGTTTGAGTCCTTGGAAAAAGATAACATTCTAATAAAAATATATATTTTTTTAAAAAAAAGGCATCTTTCAGGAAGCAGCCAGACTTAAATCCCTAAAATTGAAGACATTTTTTTTTTAAAAAAAGAAAATGAGCCTGAAAATGTGCATTTCCTCCTTACAATACTGTATATTGATTTTAAGTTGAGCTAGAAATGGTGGGAGTGCGCTTCTCAGGAATTCCGATGGCTTTGGGGGATAAGCTTTCTTTCTGTTATTTGAACTGGGGAGACCTGGGTGGATCAGCCCCCCTCTCCCCCCGAAGGGCAAGACCTGTTTCAGCAGTTCCGATCCCTTTGTCTCCGGTGGTGATTAGAATCACAGGGTAGAGAGAGAGAGCAAGCAGGCAAGCAGCAGTTGTGCAGATATGCACAGAAGCCTCAGAAGCCAGATGCTAAAATGAATTTTTGGGTGCTGCAGTTTACCTGAGAGAATCGTTCCCTCTCCAGGGTACTTGCGAGCTTGGCTCAGCCAGTGCGAGAGGCACTGATAGGTTGGCCAAGGAATGACAGCCCCTCCCAGCAGATTTTACAGATTAACAGGGTTGGAAGGGACCTTGTAGGTCATCTAGTCCAACCCCCAGCCCAAGCAAGAGACCTACACCATTTCTGACAGAAGGCAGTCCAATCTCTTCTTGAAAACCTCCAGTGATGAAGCTCCCACAACTTCTGAAGGCAACTTCTGTTCCATAGGTTGATTGCTCTCACTGTCAGAAAATTTCTCCTTATTTCTAGATTGAATCTTTCCTTGATCCGTTTCCATCCATTATTTCTTGTCTGGCCTTCGGGTGTCTTGGAAAATAGCTTGACTCACTCCTCTCTGTGGTAGCCCCTCAAGTATTGGAAGATGCTATCATGTCTCCCCTGGTTCTTCTCTTCTCTTCACTAGGCCAGCCATGCCCAGTTCCTGCAACTGTTCATTATATGTTTTAGTCTCCAGTCTCCTAATCATCATGGTTGCTCTTCTCTGCACTTTTTCTAGAGTCTCAACATTTTTTTTATAGTATGGTGACCAAAACTGGATGCAGTACTCTAGGTGTGGTCTTACTAAGGCTTTATAGAGTGGTTGATCTTGATTGTATCCCTCTGTTAATGCAATTTAGGATTGCGTTGGCTTTTTTGGCTGCAAGAAGAGAAGAGTTGATAAAGGAGGGTGAGGAAGCTGAGCTGGGCATCCCCCCCCCCCTTCCACTGCTGCTCCTTGTCAGGACCATCACTCTTCTTCTCGGCCTCCCTGAGTTTTGGAAAGTGCCCTCAGTCTCAGGTTCCAGTTTGTTCAGTCTCCAAGAAGAGGGTTGCTCCTTATCTTATAAAAGATTTGTAAAAGTTATCTCAAATTCTTCCTACTCAATTTAGGAAGAAATTTTTGAATTTGGGGAAGACCCCGCCCCCTTCCACAAAAAAACACCCCCCCCCCCAAATCAATGTTCTTTGACATCAGCCACACGAGAAGTCTTCCCATTAAGGATAGATCATGTTAGCCCTGCCTGCCAGACAGCTGTTAAAATCAAGGGGGCCCTGGAAAAGAGAATCTTTATGCAATGTCAGCCTCAAAAGGTTTGGGGAACTAAGAGGAGCATGTTTAACAAATGAAATGAAAGAAAAATCAATATGCTGTGTATCTTGCAAATTAGAAGACAAAAGATGTAACGATTGTGAGCGTAGGTGGATTCATTTTAGGGAGGTGCAGACTAAATGCAGGAATAATTGTGTATAAGGGGAAAAAAAGAGAGTTGTAAAGAATGAAATCAGAAGCGGTACAGGCTAGTGCTACATCAAGGGACAGAATTGAAACAAATGCTATAAAAATGAGTCTCCAAGTAAAAATTGATAACAAAGACACCATATGTCACAATAATGATGATAAATTGTACAAATACTGGTGTAGATCGTATTACTGGAGAATTGTATAAACTCTAACAGAATAACAGAGTTGGAAGGGACCTTGGAGGTCTTCTAGTCCAGCCCCCTGCTCAGGCAAGAATCCCTACACCACTTCAGACAAATGGTTGTCCAATCTTTTCTTAAAAACTTCCAGTGTTGGAGCATTCACAACTTCTGGAGGCAAGTCGTTCCACTTATTAATTATTCTCAGTGGCAGGAAATTTCTACTTAGTTCTAGGTTGCTTCTCTCCTTGATTAGTTTCCACCCATTGCTTCTTGTCCTACCCTTGGGTGCTTTGGAGAATAGCTTGACTCCCTCTTCTTTGGGGCAGCCCCTGAGATATCGGAACACTGCTATCATGTCACCCCTAGTCCTTCTTTTCATCAAACTAGCCATACCAGTGGTGGGTTGCTCCTGGTTCGGTCCGGATCTTGCGAACCGGTAGTAGCGGTGGCGGGAGGCTCTGCCCACCTGCCCAGACCTAATCATGAACGATTTGCGCAGAAGCGTGCACGCTCCCATTGCAAACCAGTAGGGGAGGTAAGTAGAACCCACCCCTGAGCCATACCCAATTCCAGTAACTGTTCTTTGCATGTTTTAGCCTCCAGTCCCCTAATAAACTTTGTTGCTCTTCTCTGCACTCTTTCTAGAGTCTCAACATCTCTTTTGCATTGTAGCAACCAAAACCGGATGCAGTATTCCAAGTGTGGCCTTACCAAGACATTATAAAGTGGTATTAACACTTCACGTGATCTTGTTCTACCCCTCTGTTTATGCAGCCCAGAACTGTGTTGGCTTTTTTTGACAGTTATAGCACACTGGCTGATATTTAAGTGATTGTCCACTCAGACTCCAAGATTCATCTCACAAATGCTACTATTTAGCCAGGTATGTTGGTATTCCTGCCACCTGGGTGTATCAGCAAATTTGATGAGTTCCCCATCTATCCCCTGATCTAAATCATTGATGAAGATATTGAAGAGTACTCAGCCTAAGACAAAGCCTTGGGGTACCCCATTGCATACTTCTCTCCATGTAGATGCAGTTCCATTGAGACCTCCACGTTGAATGCGGTTGGTCAGCCAGTTACAAATCCATTGGGTGATGAAGTTGTCTAACCCACATCTTATCAAGTAGTAGGTTGTGATCTACTTTATCAGATGCCTTATTGTCCAAGTAAATTATATCCACAGCATTTCTCTGGTCCACTAATTTTGTCACTTTGTCAAAAGAATGCAATAAGAGTTATCTGGCATGATTTTTTTTGACAAATCCATTTTGGCTTTTGGTTATGACTTTGCTTCTAAGTGCTCACAGATTCATTGCCTGATTATCTTTCCCAGAATCTTCCCAGGTACTGATGTCTGTAGGTCTGTAGGTCTGTAGGTTTCTGGATCCATTTCCCCCCACTTTTTTGAAGATGGGAACTACATCAGCTCTTTTCCAGTCCTTTGATAGTTCCTGGATACTCCAGGATCTTTGAAAGATATGTCTCAGTGCTTTTGAGATCACACCTGCCAGTTCCTTCAGAACCTTGGAGTGTAATCAGTGGTGATATTCAGCTGGTTCAGGCCAGTTCAGGTGAACTGGTAGTTAAATTGCTGAGTGACCCCTCCCCTCCCCTCTCCTTCCAGGAGTCCCCACATGCCCTTATTTTGGCTCCCAGGTAAGTGCAGGGAAGCCTCCTAGGCCCAAAACAGGGCATGGGGGATATGGCGTGGCCCCCACGCAGCCCATTTTCACTCCCAGGAGGCTTCAGGGAGACCTCCTAGGCCCAAAATGGGGTGCGGGGGTTGTGGTGCACCCCCCTGGCCCGTTTTTGCCCCCCCGGGGGGCACACCCCCTGGCAACGCCCACCATGGCCATGACCACCCAGCCGGTTATTAGGGCAGAGAACCGGTTGTTAAATTATTTGAATCCCACTTCTGAGTGTAATCCATCTGGTCCTGGTGGTTTGAACTCGTCTAAGGTGGACAGGTGCTTGCTTACCATTTTCTTGCTTCTATTAACTTGTATCCCTAATCTGTTTTTTTTATGCTACTATTTTTGATAGGTTGGACTGTTTTCTCCTTTTGTGTGAAAACAGATGCATGTAGATACAGTTTGCTTATCTGACGGCTCTGTGACCTTTTATTTTGTATTTATTTATTGTTAAATGTATATTAATTTTTAATTATTTATTTTATTAAATTTCTATACCGCCCTTCTCCCGAAGGACTCAGGGCGGTGTACAGCCACAAGATAAAACACATAAATACAAAAATTTAAAATAAGGTAAAAACGAATTAAATAATTTGGCTGAATTTAAAATACCCCATAATTTAAAAACAAATTAAAATTTACATTTAAAAAGGGGAGAAGATTTAGGCGAGGCCAGTTTGATGAAATAAAAAAGTCTTAAGTGCGCGACGGAAAGTGCGCAGATCCGGGATCCTCTGTATCTCCGGGGGGAGCTCGTTCCAGATCGTAGGTGTCCCCACGGAGAAGGCTCTCCCCCTGGGGGCCGCCAGTCAACATTGTTTGGCCGACGGCACCCGGAGGAGCCCCTCTCTATGGAAGCATACTGGCCGGTTGGAGGCTATTGGTGGTAGCAGGCGGTCCCGTAGATAACCAGGTCCTAAGCCATGGAGCGCTTTAAAGGTGATAACCAGAACCTTGAAGCGCACTCGGAAGACCACCGGGAGCCAGTGCAGCTCGCGCAGGAGAGGTGTTACATGGGAACCCATCTGCTTTCCAAAGCTCATTTAATACAAGGGTAAGGACTGCGTCTGTTCCTGGCAATAGGAAAAATGTTCTCCTTTTGCTCTGCAAAGAGGAAAGTAGCAGGATGATTAGATTAAAAGCTGTGGGTGACTTGGTTGGTTTAGAGAAGAGGGAAGGTGTCACCACCCCCAGAATGGGAGATTTGAGAAGTAAAGGGGAAGAGCCGTCTCTTGCCAAGTCACCAGTCATGTGCATCAGCTGATCGTGGGACCAGAGGCCTAAAATTAAAAGACTGAAACATTAGCACGAAACCTGTATTCAAAAGGAGCCGGCTGGCAGCTGACTGACACAGGCGGGCGGGCAGCTGCGCATAGCAGGGAGATCTGTTACACCCCCAGAAAGCCCCCAAGAACGGGTCCTCTTTTGAATCTCTTCCCAGAAACATTTGCACCATGTTGGGAGCAAGTTTTGACAGATGTTTAAATGTGCTGCTTAAGCCATTTGTCAAGGAATTGGTGGGTATTTTTCCTGCCAGCTGGTATTTGCCGGGAGAGGAGGAAAACGAAGCCGGGGGGAAAGGGGTTATCAGCACTGCTTTATGCACAAAGTCTTTTTAAGATATCATAGATCATCCAGCAAAAGTTTTCCTCCCAGCCACTTCCCCTCTGGCAGATATATCAATGTTTCATTTAAGATGAGACATAAATAAAGAGGCTCAGGCAAGAACAAGGAAAAATATATATAATAAGAAAGATGCATTTGCAAATGCCAGCTGTGAATATTAAACCCTTCCTTGAGGATTTAGTGACTGTCCTGCTTTTATACATTTTCTATGCTGGGGGGAGGGGAGGGGGTGATATTTCAAAAATAATTCATTGTTTGTAAAAGTGCTTTCTCTGCTTACTTTTAATAACTTCTACACAAACCGTAGCTAATGCCACACTTGTTAACAGACTACCCTGACTTTATTCTGGACAGAAAATTGACTCAGCAAGCAAAGGGGGAAACTCACAGGGTCTCCAATCCCTCACCCACATTTCCTCCTCTCTGGCTCTCAAAGTAATGGGCGTATTGCTCTGCTCCCAGTCTGGAACAGAGTTGCTGCAATTGCTACAGAACCCAAACTCTACACACACACACACACACACACACACACACCAAAAAATCAGGCTGTGTTTGCAGTCAGGCCCTCCATGCTACAATCAGAACCCAAACCTAGAACCCACTTTTGACTCAGCAGCTGTTGGCTTGGAAGTCCACCGTTGTTTCTGTGAAGATGGCAGAAAAGGAAAAGGGACACACCATCTTGGCGAAGGAAGAAGCTCTGAGTTGCCACAGCCATTCGGCCCTTCCTAATGGCGCATGTTGTAGGAGATGACCAGGCTGAGCCCCAGGCAGGGGGTCAAATGTGCCATATGTCATGAGTCTCTGTGTGCCCAAAGAGATAGGTGTGCCCAAAGGCATCCACCTTGGATGCCTTTCTTAACTCTCACTCATTTTCCTTGACTGTTAGTTGGTCAGATTCTTGTAGAGAGCTTAACTTGCAATAAATCTTTATACTCATTTGAACTGCATGGATCTCCTGATTTCCCCAGCGCTTGACACACGACACAGTCTGGGGCATGGGGGGGAAGCAGTTGTAAAGATTCTGACTTGCGTACAAAGCAATCCATAATTCCAACATGGATGTCTGGGTAACTTAAGCATCAAGGAGGTGAGCAGTTCAGATACAATTTGGGGAAGCCAAGAAAACTTTTGAATCTTGTTCTGTCTCCGCTGAACAAAATTTCATCCAGAAGTTATATGTTCCCCAGCCTCACTAGAAGTTTGGGAGTTTCTTTTTAGAGGAAACTTTTTTTTTTTACATTCAGGTTTTCATGACAAAATGCTGGACTGATTGCAAACATTATGGAATCCAATCCCTTCCCCAACCAGACATTCCCCAGAGCTGCACTCTTGACTAGGTAAGTGATCTTAGTTCCCCTGTCTTGAGGGAGACTTGTCCCAATGAATACAAGAGCAGACTTTCCTGGTGGGCAAAGAGGAAAGGGTCCACCTGGTGCTGGAAGGACTCCCCCACAGTGGCCATTGACCTCCACACTCTTGGCCAGGGGAGCAGCCTAGCCTAGCTGTAGCTTCTGCAGGTTTCCCAGAGGAACATGGAGGTCAGCCTCCCGGTACCTTGCAATTTCTGCAAGGCTGAATGCACCAGAAGAGATTGCTCTCCATAGATCCTTCCAGCAAGAGGTGACTAACCAGACTCATGGCCTCGATCCCTCCCCATCCTGCTTCTCTCTCCATTTTCCCAGGGAGGCAAGCCTCAAGCCTTTTGCCCTTGGCCCTGGCCTTTGCTCAGGGAAAGTCCTTGAACAGCAAGGAGGCATAGCATGGGTACCCAGGGAAGACCACCTCAGAGAAGTGCGTACAAATGCAAGTTCATGTGCACAGCATGAGCACACACCATGCCCCGTCCTTCCTCTGTTGTAAGCCAGATTCCAAAGCAAAGCAGTAAAACGAAAGCATTTCCAGAAATGTTTTGGCTGAAAAGATCCTGTTTGGTTTACATGGTAACTATGCTTTAGGTTGAGGAATGAAAGTCTGAGGAGACCTCCGGCTGTTCTTGAAGCGCTGATGTGACCCAAACTTCCTCTGGGTATTTCAGGGTAGATGGGAAGAGATGAGAAATTTGCTTTGTTACTAGTGTCAAGCAAACACTGACTGAAAAGGAAAACCATGGAAAAGGAAGAAGCTGAATCTGTTCCCTTAACTTTAACCTAACTTTAAATATTACTAGTAATCCAACTGGGACCGTGATTTGGAGAAGAGGAGACAAAATGGAGGAATTGTATCACTACAAAGAAGGGCCTCTCTGTCCTTCTGTCCCCATCCACACACACACACAAACACAGCCAGCCGAGGGTTAAGGAAACACTTTGGCACACACCCAGGTCTTTATCTCCAACTTGGCAGCGATTTACACACCATCTGCCAAGTGCGTTTATTTCCACAAAACAGAAAGATAAGATTCTTAGCGTACAAAAAGTCCAATCAGAATAATATTTCTCTCAGCAGTTCCGGACGAGGCTTTAGTGACTATCCAAGGTTTACTTTTGTTCGTCACAAGGATCGCTGGCCACCACCCTCTATTATATAGTCTCTGGGGTGTGGTCCAGTGACTCAGTTCTAATCCCTAGCATGCCTCCTGAGCTGCTGCAATCGTTTATCATGCCTTCAGAGGCGTGCGTCCAGGAATGATGTCTCTCCTTCACTCTCATCCGAGACACCTGTCTCCCTGCTAATCTCCTCTCCCTCGGCCGGCACCTGAGACAGTGCCAGAGGGGAGGGGCCTGGAGAGGGAGGCCTGGCTGACACCTCTTCCTCATGCTTGGAGCTTTCTTCCTCTGATGGGACAGGCTCAGAGGGCGGGGCCACAACACTCTCTTTTTCCAGCATAAAAACCCTGGGCCTCTGGAAGAAAGGGAACCGAGCGTGCTCCCTTGTGCCCAGGAAGAGATGAGATGAGATGAGATCATCTCTGCTGCTGTTGTTCCTCCAGTTGTGCTGATGTGCAAAGCTTTGGACCCAGTTCCCCAAGATGAATGTGTATGTGTCTTCTGAGAACAATGATCAGTGAGGTGCCTCCAACCATCAGAATGAGGACATGACCTGACTTTAGTCCTCAGTTGTCTGGGATGAGTCTGACTCCAGGGTGGCTGAGGGCCAGATGGAGCTCTCCTCCTGAAGACAAAGAGAGCAGAGCAAGGAGGCATTCAGGGTCAGAATAAGCCCAGCAGCTGGAGTCCTGCCTTTGCCCCCAAGAATGCTTTGAGTTCTTTTAGGTTCCCTGTCAACAAAATGGGAGGAATTTGCCCTCAAAACCCTCCTGTCTCCTGGGACCTGTTTTCTCCTCATTCAGATTCAGTTCCTGGAACCTGTTAGTTGGGCAACCAGTTGTTGTTAGTTGCGAAGTCGTGTCCGACCCATCATGACTCCATGGACAACGTTCCTCCAGGCCTTCTTATCCTCTACCATCCTCTGGAGTTCATTTAAGCTCACGCCTACTGCTTCAGTGACTCCATCCAGTGACCTCGTTCTCTGCCGTCCCCTTCTTCTTTTGCCCTCCATCGTTCCCAGCATTAGGCTCTTCTCCACGAGTCCTTCAGGGTTGATCTCCTCTAGGACTGACCGGTTTGCAACCAGAGTGGGGAGTAAACATGCCATTCCAAAGTCCATTGTCAACACTTGCCCAATTCTGACCTACCTGCATTAGAGGGAATGACCAGAGATTGTTGTCCTCTAGGCAAGCATTGCTTAGTGACAGGAGGTTTAGAAGCATTTATTATCAACTTTTCTTAGCTTTTCCTGCATTAAAACTGTGATGTGTCTTAAAATCAGTGGGGGGAGTTTTCCCGCAGACATCCAAACAACCCTACTGTGGTATTTTGCACTAGCTTTATGTCTAAGGAGAGTTGAGAAAGTTTCATTAAATTAATGAAATATCAGAGCAGAAACCACAATAGAGCAATGGAGTATAATCTGATATACCGATAGAAAATGCAGGTCTTGTTCGTGTAGCACTCCGTGTGATCCCTCTTGATGAACCAATGAGGAACTAGGAATGAACTACGAGAATGAGTTTTGAGCCAGCTATTTGCTGCTGATTGGCATGCCATTGTAAGTAGCTTGCTAACCAGCATGCCATGTCATGGGGACATCTGGCAAAAACTGTGCTGAAACCAAGGTGTAATGTGTCTTTTGTTCTCCCATAATCTATTAAGAAAGTTTCCTGATCAAAGAATGAAGTAAGATTAGTCTGGCAAGTCTTGTTCCCCACTGATCTCTAGTAACACTTCCTTGTTCTCGGATGCTCAGAGAGCAAACTCTTCCTGTGGAATTTTCCCAACTGAGCCATCATCAATCTGACATTTCCTCTCCTTTGGTCATCTGCCACATCAGTAGATCTTTAGGATTTCTTTAAAATAACCTTAAATCTATGGGCTACACTATCACCCACTTCCTTCAGTATTCTACAATGCCAGGATTTCCTGACTGTTTCTATCAAACCCAAGATGTGATTCTGCACTTCTTTCTAAAAAAATAAAAAAATTAAAAGGTGTTGAGGCCTTCATCAATGACGGTGGGCAAACAACAACCACAGTTGCAGGACCTATCTGCAGTATTAATTTTAGGGTTATGTACAAAGAGGGGGTCTGTGTTCCCTCTGCCCCAGCCTCAGTTTGATTCCCACAAATCCCACAAGCTGAAAAAGAAGGACTGGAACATCTCCACTCTTTGAGCCACATGGTTGAGGAAGGACCTGGATTTTCCCAGTCCGCATTAGGGATCTTCTCCAGCCACAAGTATTCAGCCTCTCACAAACAGTCTGTCAGAACTGCCGTCCTTCGCTTCAGCCTTGCTGTGCTAGAGGCCAGCCTGCCATAAACTATGGGGGGGGGAACTGTGGGGAGAGGGAAAATCAAAACTATTTATTTATTTATTTTATTCAATTTGTATACCATCCTTCTCCTAGTGGACTCAGGGCGGAGCACAGCCAGAACTATAACACATGCCAATACAAAATTTAAAATTTTTAAAAGAATTACATGACTTTGGCCCAGAATTTAAAACATTCAAACTAAAACCCATTGACAATTTAAAAAGCTAAAAAAAAGGTGTGTGTGTGTGTGGGGGGGGTGTTCACGCCAGCCCTGCTTGATGGGAAAGAAAAGATTTTAGGGCACGGCGAAAGACCCGGAGATCCGATATCCTTCGTATCTCCAGGGGCAAATCGTTCCAGAGGGCAGGAGCTGCCACAGAAAAGGCCCTCCCCCTGGTGGTCACCAGCCGACATTGCCTGGCTGACGGCACCTTGAGGAGTCCCCCTCTGTGGGAGCATACTGGCCGGTGGGAGGCTATCGGCGACAGAAGGCGGTCTCACAAATACCCAGGTCCGATGCCATGGAGCGCTTTAAAGGTGGTAACCAACACCTTGAAGTGCACCCGGAAGACCATTGGAAGCCAATGCAGCTCACGCAGGAGAGGTGTCACATGGGAGCACCCCCTTGCTCCCATAATCCCCCACGCAGCCGCATTCTGCACCAGTTGGAGCCTCCGGGTGCTCCTCAAGGGGAGCCCCATGTAGAGAGCATTGCAGTAGTCCAGGCAGGAAGTGACGAGTGCCTGAGTGACTGTGCGTAAGGAGTCCCGATCCAGAAAGGGACGCAACTGGCGAATCAGGCGAACCTGATAAAAAGCCTCCCTGGCCACGGCCGTCATATGCTCTTCTAAAGACAGCCGTGCATCCAGGAGGACGCCCAAGTTGTGAGCCCTCTCCGTGGGGGCCAATAACCCGCCCCCAATAGCCAGCGATGGCACCAGCTGGCTATATCGGGATGCCGGAAGCCACAGCCACTCGGTTTTGGAAGGCTTGAGTTGAAGCCTGTTACTCCCCATCCAGATCCGCATAGCCTCCAGGCACCGGGACATCACTTCAAGGGCATCATTGGGATGGCCTGGGGTGGAGATGATCTCACCCAGTGGCTTCACATAAGTGTTGAACAGAAGGGGCGAGAGGACTGACCCCTGCAGCACCACACAAACAAGGCGCCTCGAGGTTGACCTCTGCCCCCCTGCCAACACCGACTGTGACCGGTCGGAGAGATAGGAGGAGAACCACTGCAAAACGGTGCCCCCCACTCCCAACCCCTCCAACCAGCACAGCAGGATACCATGGTCAATGGTATCAAAAGCTGCTGAGAGATCTAACAGGACCAGGATAGAGGAGCAACCCCTATCCCGAGCTCTCCAGAGATCATCCACCAACGCGACCAATGCCATTTCCATGCTGTGCCCAGGCCTGAAGCCGGACTGGAGCGGATCCAGATAGACAGCTTCATCCAGGTACCCAGGAAGCTGTCGCGCCACCAGAGTCTCAACAACCTTCGCCAAGAAGGGAAGGTTGGAGACCGGACGGTAGTTAGCCAAAACAGCCGGATCCAGAGCAGGCTTCTTGAGGAGGGGCCTCACCACCGCCTCTTTCAAGGCGGTGGTGAGGCCCCTTTGTATCATCCTTCGTACCATCCCATGACAGAAATTCCCTGCCCCAAGGCTTTGTAACAGCTCACCATCAAGCCCTCCACTGCAGGGACAGTTACCAAAACAATTTATTCAAATTTAATTGGATACTAAGGGATAAACCAGGGGAAGGATGGGAAAGTGGGAAAGTTAACTAGGGAACTTTTGTGCAGGAAACTTCAGTTCTGGCTTTCCTACATTGTAACCACTTGCCTTTAGTAAAAATATACCTTTAACTGAAAATGGAGTCAAGGGTCTTTCTTTCCTAAATGACCAAGTCGGGACAGGATGACACAGTCATGTTCAGCAGGAAGAGAGGGGCGGCTCACAGCAAATTTTCCTTGGTGTTCTTATTTATGCATTTCACAGAGCCCACTGTTCAGCCTAAAGGATTCCAGAAGAAGTTATACAGATGCAGGAAACACAATCCTTGCCCTCCAGTTGGCAGTTTAAAAGGCAGGACAGCCAGAGGTGAAGGTTGGCATCAGTTTTAAAGGTTATAGTTCTTAGACTGGTCAGCTCAGTAGGCAGAACTTAGTGATCTCTTTGGCCTCATAAGATAGCAAAGAAAAGAAGACTTCTTTGCCTACAAAATTAAGTGTGAGAGATCTTTTGGTTTTTTTTCCTTTTTAAAGCCCCTCCTCCCCCCCCCCCGCATTCCCATGGGCTATGGTGATTGAAATCTGATGAGAAAGTCAGGGTGGGAGCTGGCTGAGAGAAGACCTTGTGCAGCCATTTGCAAAAAGGAAACCATCCCAAGGAACAGAACAGCGTTTTCTGCTCTAGCGATTGGTGTCCACCCTCCCTGCCAAGTAAGCAGAAGTTGCGGGTGAAAAGAAATTGCAGAGCTTTCTTAAAGGCATGAAGTAGTAGTAATGGGTGGGTTTTATTACTCTGACATCTGTTGGGAGACAGACGCCAAACAAGTCCTTCCATAAAGTTAATTATTTTCTTGCTGTTCCCTTCCTCCTTCAAAGGCACAGAAAGGCATAAGATGATCAGCTGTGCCTAGTCTGATGCCAATCAATATGGAGGACAGTCAAATCAGCAGGAATGCTGGGAAACTGACCCTGGAACGGCTGGATTGCGTGCACTGAGGGGCTTCGGAAGAGGTACTTCCAGTATGCAATAAGGAGCCACCAGCTGCCCCTGGAAGGCACATTGGAACTCTGAATCCAGTTTTGCTCACCACAATACAAAAAAGGTGTGGAGACTCTAGGAAGGGTGCACAGAAGAGCAACAACTATGATTATGGGGCTGGAAGCTAAAACATATGAAGAACAGTTGCTGGAATTGGATATATCTAGTTTAATGAAAAGAAGGACTGGGGTGACATGGTAGCAGTCTTCCAATAGAGTCACCTTCCTGAACAGATCTTTGGACTAGAAGACTTCCAAGTCCTTTCCAACTGTGTTATTCTGTAAATTCTGTCAAGAAAAGTATTTAAAGTTTATAGCAGTTACAAGTAAACAAATCTTCACACATCCCTCTTTTAAATTAGATTATTGGCTGCACTGGCTCCCGGTGGTCTTCCGAGTGCGCTTCAAGGTTTTGGTTACTACCTTTAAAGCGCTCCATGGCTTAGGACCTGGTTATTTACGGGACCTCCTACTACCACCAATAGCCTCCCACCGGCCAGTACGCTCCCATAGAGAGGGGCTCTTCCGGGTGCCGTCAGCCAAACAATGTTGACTGGTGGCCCCTAGGGGGAGAGCCTTCTTTGTGGGGGCACCTACTATCTGGAACGAGCTCCCCCCGGAGATACGGAGGATCCCAGATCTGTGAACCTTCCGCCACGCTCTTAAGACCTTTTTATTCCACCAGGCGGGCCTGGCCTAATCTTTTCCCTCTTTTTAATTATGCAAATTTTAATCAGTTTTTTAAATGATTGGGGTTTTAATCTGTTTGGGACAAATTGTTTAATTCGATTTTACTTTGTTTTTAAATTTTGTATCTATGTATTTTTACTGTTTGGCTGTTCACCGCCCTAAATCCTTCGGGAGTAGGGCGGTATATAAATTAAATAAATAAATAAATAAATAAATAATATTTCCCTTGTTCCCATATTCAGTCCTGTCTGTCTGTCTATCATCCATCCATCCATCCATCATCTACCTACCTATCTATTTAATGAATGTATACAGCCATCCAACTCATACATAGGTGATTCAGGACAACTTACATTTAAAAATCTACCACATAAAACCACATAAAAAAACTCTGAACGTTCAGCTTGATTTGGAAATTGTCTTGGAATAAGGACTTTCAAAATTCAGCTGATCTTTGTGTGAGAGTTTTTGTCGGACTCTGTTGGCATCTTTGGATCAATATCTGCACTTAGTACAGCAAGACATGTTTGGAATATACTAAGTGATTGTCAGTCCTCCCAGATAAGCCAGAGAGGAAACATGTCTGGATGTGTTAATTCAATTTTATTGTAAGGCTACATTAACAGAATCTTGCAAATCTGGAGGGATAATTTTCCTTAGTCATCTTATACATTTGGATGGATCGTTTTTAAGTTTCTTTCTTTGCCAGTGAAGCATTTGAGGGCTCCTCCTCCTTTTATCTGTTCAATCCCTGGGCTGCATCTCTTCGCTTTGTCCCTTACGGTCATTCCTTATACCACTATAATCACGTATATGACTTTGATCAGTTCCTCCATACAAGGCTTACATTATGGGTGAACCACAGATTAAAAGTAGAATCAAAATCTGTTCACTGGATAAACTTGCCCACTTTTATAAGCTGTTACAATTAAAATACAATAATTATTATAAGCTATTATAATATTATATATTATATTATGAGCAGAGGGTTAGACTAAAAGACCTCCAAGGTCCCTTCCGACTCTATTACTCTAATCTATTACTTTGGATCAGGGTTGAAATCCAACAGGTTCTGACAGGTTCTGAAGAACCAGTAGCGGAAATTTTGAGTAGTTCAGAGAACCGGCAAATACCACTCTGGCTGGCCCCAGTGGGGTGGGAATGGAGATTTTGCAGTATCCTTCCCCTGGAGTGGGGAGAGAATGGGGATTTTGCAGTATCCTTCCCCTGCCAAGCCCACCAAGCCACGACCACCAAGCCACACCATGCCCACCAAGCTACGCCCACAGAACCTTTAGTAAAAAAAAAAATTGAATTTCACCACTGCTTTGGATCAATTCAGTTTTGAGGAAACTGACTTTAAAACTCCTATCGCATCTAAGGGATATATTCAGTTTAAGGACTTGTTACATGGATGTTTAATCCAGATACTTTGCTGCTTCCAAAGCTCCGTAATGTTCTGGAGGAATTCTAGCTGAATTCAAAAGTTTAAGCATTCCTGGTTTCTTGCAACACAATTTGAAGTGGATAGAAGCTGATTGAACCTCTGTACTATGTAGCAGCATGTCACCTTTCTTCACATGTGGATGTATTCTTGCTGTTTATAACCAGCTGTTTATAAATTGAATTTTTAAAAAAGCAGTGACTATGGCAGGTGAAAACCTTGGTTGCCCTTCCTGTCTATAGTTTGTAACATCTCCTGTGGTAGAAATAAAAGTTTCCAAACGATTCCTGTAAGAAATTCCTTGTTTTTAGAATTCATCTCTTAGGAATATTATTAGATCTATATATTGAAGTCTCCACTTTGATTTCCAATAACAATTCAGGTCTGGAGACTGAAGGCCCTTAAGATCCTTTCTCTCTTTCCTGTAAGTATCTCATGGGTGACCCAGGGAGGTTCATATACTTGGCTTCCTGAAATATTCAACCCCTTTTCAGTTTTTTCATTGATTCTGAGATTTTATTTATCTATTTATTAAATTTACTAACACAGTGTCTTACAGTATAATAAAAAGTTAAAAATGTAATACAATTACCATTAGGAGACTTAAATCCAAAAGTTAAAAGCCAAGACAATGGGCAGCCGGGGAGGATCGTCTCCATCCTGTCAGTCAACCCCAACATAGAACAGAAGGTTCTTCTCCTGGACCCTGCTAGCTGGAATTCTTTCACCAACGGGGTCCACAGCATGTCCCTTCTGCTGGAACAGTTGAAGCAGGCCAGTCCCTTTGAGATGAGACTATTCAGGGGTGAAATGCTCCCGGTTCGGACCAGATTGCCCAATCCGGTAGCGATGGCAGTGGGTGGTTCGGAGAACCGGTAGCAAAAATTCCTGCCCCCCCCATCCCCAGCTGAGCCGCGCGATCATCAGAGGCTTTTTTTTTTTTACTTTTAAAAGCATTTTTTCTACAACCTCTTCAGCCGAAAAAATGCTTTTAAAATTAAAAAAAAAGCCTCTGATGATCGCGCGGCTCAGCTGGGATCGTCAGAGGCTTTTAAAAGCATTTTTTCTACAACCTCTTTGGCCGAAAGAAAAAAATGCTTTTCAAAGTAAAAAAAAAAAAAAAGTTGGCCATGCCCACCCAGTCACATTACCCCCCCCCACCAAGCCACACCCACAGAACCTGTAGTAACAAATTTTACATTTCACCACTGAGATTCCTCAGGAATAGATTCCTCTATTCCTCAGATAGTCCCAAAGGTGTCCCCTGCAAGAGACAATTGGACTTTCTGGTTTTTCTTTGAAGACGTTTTGTTTCTTATCCAAGAAGCTTCTTCAGCTCTCATTCCTTAGATAATCTGGACCCGTGCCATGCAGGACTTTAAAAGTGATAACCAATAGCAATAACACTTTGACTTATATATCACTTTATAATACTTCACAGACTCTTGTGGTCCGCCAGCAGCCTGCAGAGCTGGCAGCGGAGTCGGACAGTGATGAGGCTGAGGAAGAACATGAGCCAGTCCTGGGGAAGGCCCAGATGAGGGCTCTGCATCGGAGGCAGAGATGGGGCCAGGGCCATCGGGGAGTGATGCGCGGACTCCGGAGCCTCCAGAGGCTGACAGTAGAGAGGCAGAGGAACAGGAGGAGGAGCCTGTTCCTAGTGCACGTATGAGAAGAGCTGCCAGAAGGCAGGAGCAGCTAAAGCAGAGAGGACCACTCAGGAGTAGGGCCAAGAGATGATTGGCCCTTCCCATAAGGCTTAAAAGACCAGCAACGGCTCTTGGCCTCTTTGCCGGAAAACAACGTTAAGAGATTTGCTTCTTGTTTCAGTGTATTCATTTCTTGTCGGCGTCTTCTGCTTCTGAACTTTTGCCAAGAAAAGCCTTTGGCAGTTTGCCTTATTATCCCAAGGTCGGTGATAAACTGAGGAATGGTGTTTTGAAGAATTTGCTTTAATTTAGTTTGGACTACGCTGAGAATGAGTTAATTCTCAGCTGTTCTAATAAAGTCTGTTTGTTTTCAAACTGTTTGCATTTAATATTAACTACTTGCTCCTGGGTCACAACAACTCTGCCCTGAGGAACCCAGAGGTGTTCTGATGCTACAAATCCCAGCAAGGCTCTTATCCGAAACTGGCATCGCTTCCTGATCATTCTTTGAAGGGCCATTTGCTGCCTTTGTTCAGAGTGGCAGCAATTGTGAATGAATAAGCAGCCAATCAACAGGCAAACAGCCTGACAATATGGCAACATCTGAACATTGGATTACATAGCAATTTCCATGCAATATTAAGGTTATTACATAGTAAGTGCTATGTCATTTCGGGCTAAATGCATTATTATCACTTCTGCTTGACAAACAGTCTGCTGAATTCAACCTAATCCCTCCTCCTTCTCCTCTCCCCACCACTAAGAAAGGGGGTTGCAAAAGTGCTGTTTCCTGGTTACGGCCATGTGCTGCAGACATTTCTGGCAGGCCCGATTGCTGGCAGGGCTTGAGCTGAGTTGCTTAGCAGCAATTCCCCCCAAACCCCAGGGGGCTTTTTAAATACAGCCCTGCACTCACTGACTCCGGAAGCAGAAATGGGGGCCGGGGGGGGGGAATTTCTGCCTCCTGGGGAGCAGCCATCTCTGTGTCAACTGAAGAGGCAGCTGCCTTTGGGGCAAACAATGGGAAACTGAAGATGAGGAGCAAGCAGGCGCACATGGAGATCGATACAATGCTGGATTCAAGAAAATGCATTAACCTGAATTAGGGAAATTGGCACTTCGATGAGGCAGAAATTGTGTGCCACGTAATAAAACCTAGAGTGGTTAGAAATGTGTGATAGTGCGAAGCCAGACATAAAAACTGCCTCTTTCATGCATTGCAACCCTGTAGAAAAGGGGAGGAGAGAATGCTGACCCACCTCTTTTTCTGTTGGTTGGTTGGTATGCTGAGGGGGGTCATGGGGCGGAAAGCAGACGGACTCCTCAACATGTTGCCTGGGGCACCATGGCTCAGCCCAGGCTGCATTTCCACTGCAAATGCTTTTTCCCTTGCAGGCAAGGATGTGCATGCTAAGGAACCATGTCCTGGTACTCTCCTTAGAATCGTAGATTCATAGGGTTGGAAGGGACCTTGGAGGTCTTCTAGTCCAGGGGTGGGCAATTGTGGCTCTTTTACAACCTGTGGACTTCAACATTCTGGGAGTTAAAGTCCACAGGTTGTAAAAGAGCCACAATTGCCCACCCCTGTTCTAGTCCAATCCCTGCCCAAGGCAGAAGTCCTTAAATCACCCCCGACAAATGGTTGTCCAATATTGTCTTGAAGTGAGGAAGCACCCACAACTCTTGACGTGATGTCCCGGTGCTTAGAGGCCGTACGGGTCTGGATGGGGACGAACAGACTTAGACTCAACCCCGACAAGACCGAGTGGCTGTGGTTACTGGCACCCCGTTTTGTCCACTATGTTCCATCGCTATCTCTGGGGGGGGAGGTGTTGACCCCCTCAGAGAAGGTACGCAATTTGGGAGTCCTCCTAGACCCACGGCTTAGCTTGGAAGATCATTTGACTGCCGTAGCCAGGGGGACCTTTGTCCAGGTGTACCTGGTTCGCCAATTGCGCCCCTTTCTGGACCGAGATGCTTTAATCGCAGTTGCTCATGCCCTCATCACCTCTTGTTTGGACTACTGCAATGCACTTTACATGGGGCTGCCCTTGAGGAGCACTTGGAGACTTCATCTGGTGCAGAATGAGGCCGCGCAGGTTGTCATGGGGGTGCCTCGGTACTCTCATGTTACACCACTCCTTCGTGGTCTGCATTGGCTCCCGGTTGTCTTCCGAGTGCAATTCAAGGTGCTGGTGATCACATTTAAAGCCCTGTGTGGCCTAGGACCAGAGTACTTGCGAGACCACCTCCTGCCACCGGTAGCCTTCCATCGCCCGGTTTGCTCCCACAGAGTTGGCCTCCTCAGGGTACCTTCGGCTAGACAATGTCGACTGGTGACCCCTAGGGGGAGAGCCTTCTCTGTGGGAGCCCCTACCCTCTGGAATACGTTACCCCTGGAGCTCCGGATAATCCCCGGCCTCCGAACCTTCCTCCGGGCCTTGAAGACCTGGCTTTTCCAACGGGCGGGCCTGGGTTGACTCTAAACTGATTTTGTAGCTTTTTAAATTCTTAAATCTTAAATTTGAATTGGTATTCCCACGTTTAACCTTATTTATTGGATATTCTGTTTTAATTTGTCTTTTTCTTATTGTTGTGAGCCGTCCTGAGTCCTTCGGGAGAAGGGCGGCAATACAAATCCAATAAATAAATAAATAAATAAATAAATAAATAAACTCTGGGAGGCAAGCTGTTCCCTTAATTAATTGTTTTCCTGATGCTTGTGAACATGAATCGTGCACGTATTTGATATAACAAAAATCTTGGAGCTGCAAAAAACATCCCCTCTTGAGGTCGGTGTCAAGAAAGAGCCCTTGGCATCATTTTCATACTGCAGAACTGCAAATCATTTTGCAGACAATCTGCTAAGCAAATCGTCCTTTTTATCTTTTTGTCCCTTTTTAAACGCTGTAGCAATCTCAGGGTCTTTTAATTATATTCCATGTGTATAATTATCCAGTGTGAGTGTGCTGGAAGGGAGGTGGTTAAAAGAAAATAGCTTTTGCAGGAACAACGCTTGGAATCCCAAGATCATCGTCAGCCTCTTGACATGAAGATAATTATCCCCCTGCAGCTTGAGAGATAATTGTAATCTAGAAGGATGTGTAATTTTCATGCGCTCCTTTATGGAATCTGAAATGTAGTGGCTGGCCGGCCTCAGAGCGGGTGCTGCCAGCCGGCTGGCTCAGGCAGCTCATGGATACACCAAAAACCTCACAGGGTCTGGAAGGGAGAGATTAAAACTGGGGGGTGGGCGGTCCTGGCAGGTCCTCTTGGACCAGCAAACCAAAAGGAAGGTGCCTTCTCTGTGGCCAACACCGTCCTCTTTCTCATCCTGAGCCATTCGCTGGTTTTGTGATCTGAGACAATGCAGCAACAAAGACAATCGGTTTTGTTGTTCTTCTCTGCATTCTATCTAGAGTCTCGACTTCTTTTTTTAATCATGGAGACCATGGATGCAATATTCCAAGTCTGGTCTTACCAAAGCATTACAAAGCAGTACTCCACAGTTTGACCAGACCACACTTGGAATACTGTGTCCGGTTTTGTAACAATGATATATAAAAAAAAAGAAGTTGAGGCTCTAGAATGAAACAGAACATACCTGTTTTTGTTCAAGGTTGAAACTAAGATCAGATCTCATTCAAATGTACCAGATTTGTATCTGCAATTCTGAATCAAGAAGAGCTCTGATACAACTGCCTTTATACATCTTCAAGACAAAGGATTTTGTGAGCACAGCAGTTTTCCATATATGGTTAACATACATTTGTTACATGATAATTGATACTTTCTAAATTACTAAATTCCTACATTATTTTCTAGTTCATAAGATTATTTTAGTTTAACAACCTTCCTCAGTTCTGTGATTGCTGATGCGTAGATTCATGGCTGCTTTGGATAATAAGTAACTTTTGTTTCATATGGATGTCCTTGCATTCTTGACAACTAGGCCCCTCAGAAGATATATAGAATATATAGAAGATATATATTTCTATATAGAAGATATATAGAATGGAATTTACCTGACTTAGTGTAATCTCTAAACAAGCACATTTCTTTCTTATAATAATGTGAATAAAGAGGGTCCTTCAGTGTTCATATAGCTCATATTCAGGACTAGAACTCACCGGCTCCTTGTTTCTAGCCTGGCGCCTTGACCGCTAGACTGAAGTGCCTGTCCTCCTCCCCTCCTTAAATGCAAACTGAAGGCCCTGTAGGAGGAGAGCTCTGGTAGCCTTTGGGAGCAAAACCCCAGAAGGAGTTCCTTTTCCAGATGATTTTCTTAAGAGGTGGAAACTTTTTCTGCATCTGATGAAGCTTTTGCCTTTTAATGAAAGTGGTTAATCAGAAAAGGCGCTTGCAGAGACTCCTGATTTGATGCAACCTGAAGGCAGTTATAGAGTGATTCCTATATTTCCCTGAAAGCAGATTACATCTCACAAGTGTATGCAAAGATGACTGTTTGGGGAAGGTGGGCCTGAAAGGGAGCATATTGTGGGAAATATATGCATTTCACAGGGAACACACTTATAAAAATAGGTGCATTCTGATACGGCAAGGAAAACTGTATATATCGGAGTAAACAAGAATAAAAATATGTATCACCAGAGAAATATCCACGAGCTTTTAGGCACATTCTTTCTCCTAACTACAGACAGATATGAAAAAGTGAGTGAAACTAGATTTGACCAATTTTTTGCATTTCACTAGTTTCACCCACTGACTGAAGGGGGGTCCAATCAGCCCGTCCAGGCCCCAAAGCCCCCCATTCTTGCTAGTCTTTGCAGGGGGGCTGAGGCAACCGGAGAGGACCCTTCAGTGGATGTGAAACATAAATGGAGACCCCTCAGGACCTGCAGATTCTTCCTTGGTAGGAGAGAGACTCGGGCAGGAGAAGTGAAACCCAAGCTGGCTGAAAGGACGAAGGATGGCAGGACAGTCGTTTCGCCTCCTCCATGCTGAGCGTCCAGCCTCTGGGAAGGGGAGGAAGGTGCTGGGGAGGGTCTGTCAGGGCTGTGGCTGCCTCTGGCGTCTTTGCACCCAACGTACTATGACAGCCACAATGCAGAGGAGAACTTCTGGCACTGCCGATGCTCAAAGCAACTTCTCTCTGCTGTAGTTCAACGATTATGGATGGACCTTTGGGAAAGAAAGCTCCCTAACTCTCCCTCTCCCCCTCCCTCCCTCCCTCTCTCTCTCTCTCTCTCTCACACACACACACACACTGTCAAGGCTGGTAAGGAGCTGCATGAAAAGGGCAGTGTGAGGTTCAAGTGCCAAAGGATGCCTCATCACGAGTGTTTGCTTCATGTATTTATTCATTCATGTTGGGTCCTTTGAGTCAGTTTTTCACTCCTGCCTGGACAAAAATCCCTGCAGTTTTCTTGGCAAGCTTTTTCCGAAGCAGTTTGCCATTCCCTGCTTCCTGGGGCTGAGTGATGTGTGCTGGTTTGGTCTCAGACCATAAGGCAATAACATAGACATAAGACAATATTAAAAAAAAAAAGAAATGTAAAAAATAGGATGTTGATAAATCCTTCATCTCCTTGAAAGGCAAGTTTGCAAAAAGCCTTGTGTTACTGATAAAGGAGAATATTTGTAGCTCAGGGTAGAAATGAAGAGTCCTTGATGCTCTCTGAGCTTGGTTGTTTTCTTGCAGACGTTTCATTACCCAACTGGGTGACATCATCAGTGCAAGTAAGGAGTGGTGTTTGCTCTTAATTTATATTCTTTAGACCAAGCCAAGTGCAAAAACACTGGAGAATTCCTGGGAGCCTGGCACTATGACAAATCGGCCATCAGCAGGCACATAGATATAAGCAAATCTACACACAGTGCAAAAGAAATGATAAACAAGCCAAAAAGGGAACAAAAAACCCCATCTCCTCACCAGCAATCATCATTCCGATGAGCATAGGTTCACACCAAATTAACATCAGACCATCAATCAAGAAATAAATAAAACCCCAATGTAGGAACTGTCAAACAAACAATAAACAGCCCAACCAAAGAATTTCCAAGACCATCACCACCAAAACTGGCAGGGGAAGCCACTAGAATATAAATGGAGAGCGAGCCCCACTCCCTTATTAGCACTGATGATGTTATATAGTTTGGCTAATGAAATGTCTGCAAGAAAACAACCAAGCTCAGAGAGCACCAAGGACCCCTCAAAGCTTTGCGTGGATGCATTAAAAGCTGCCCATGTCAAAGGCCGTTGCACAAGAGAGTGCACTGAGTGTGTCGGAAGCTCCCATTGTTTATAGATGTGACTGAAGATATGACGCAGAAACAGATAGCAGAATAACAGAATTGGGAGGGACCTTGGAGTCCAACCCTCTGCTCAAGCAGGGATCCTATACAATTTTGGACAAATGGCTGTCCAAACTCTACTTAAAAACGTCCAGTGATGGGTCACCCATGTTATGTCCTTATAAGGACATCCGCCCCAATTGGCTGCCAGCCATCGGGCGGGAGATTTGAATCCCTGTCTAGGGGCGGTGCGTCTGGAAGTCCTACAGGAGCACTTTGGTTTATTCTTTCTACTTAATAAATTTGATAAGGACCGGTGGTGTGTGACAATATCCTCAGGAATCCGGAGCTGGGGCAGAACAAGTTTCTGCAACCATATTTCATATGTTTTAGTCTCTAGCCCTGTAATCATCTTCATTGCTTTTCTCTGCACTGTTTCTAGAATATCAGTCTTTCTAGAGTATCATTCTCCTAGAGTACCAAAATTTCTTGACAATGAGAACCATCAATCCATGGAATAAGCTTACCTTCAAAAGTTGTGGCTGGTCCATCACTGGAGGCTTTTAAGAAGAGACTGAACAGTCACTTGTCTGGAATGGCATAGGCCGTGATGGCGAACTTATGGTATGCATGTCAGAGGTGGCATGCAGAACCCTCTCTGTGGGCACACATGCCATTGCCAGCTGCTCTTCTGTGTCCCGTCACGTGCATGCGCCCTGGACAGCTGCTTTCTTCAGGGTTCTGGTGCTCCGGCACTAGCTCCAGTTTTGGCACTCGGTGCCGAAAAGGTTAACCATCACTGATATAGGCCATAGGGTCACCTGCTTGAGCAGCGGGTTGGACCCTTCCAATTCTGAGGTTTTTTGTTCTAATATCTTTTTTGTATTGGGGTGACTAATGCACACTTGAAGAAAAACTAAGAAAGCCAATGACCTAAGTGGGAAAAGGTGGACCAGGGTCAAGTTTAAGGCCCAGATCCAGGGCAACCTGGAGGGACTCTCTTGAAAGCAACACACACCAGATGTGCAGCAGTTGCAGCCCTTGGAAGTTTAACTCAGCACACACGCACCACCTCAGTGATGGGCAGCAGCCCACCCATGGCTCAGTGATCTTCCTGCCTGAAAAATCCCTCACAAATGCTAAGGCCAACCTGGATGGCTTTAGAAGAGCTGCTTTCATGGTGCAGGAAAGGCGCATCAGAAGTTATCAGAACAGCTCTCCAATTCAGAGGCAGGAAATGTCTTCAGCTCAGGAGCAATACTGGTAAAGCAGCTGCCCTTTGACTCTGCTTGCAGCTCAGTGACAGCTGACTGTCCCCTGGGGGGACACTGGGTGCCAGTGGAAATAATAGAAAACTGGGTGCTGGCCTCCCTGGATGACTGGTCTAATTCAGCTCGAGAAATCTCTCTGCTCCAACATGATTAGAGGCTAAACATACAATGAACGGTTGCAGGAACTGGGCACAGCTAGTCTAGTGAAGAGAAGAACCAGGGGAGACAGGATAGCAGTCTTCCAATACTTGAGGGGCTGCCACAGAGAGGAGGGGGTCAAGCTATTTTCCAAGGCACCCGAAGGCCAGACAAGGAACAATGGATGGAAACTGAACAAGCAGAGAAGCAACCTGGAAGTAAGGAGGAATTTTCTGACAGTGAGAGCACTCAACCGATGGAACAGAAGTTGCCTTCGGAAGTTGTGGGAGCTTCATCACTGGAAGCTTTCAAAAAGAGACTGGACGGCCATCGGTCAGAAATGGTGTAGGGTCTCCTGCTTGGGCAGGGGGTTGGACTAGATGACCCACAAGGTCCCTTCCAACTTTGTTAGTCTGTTTTGACATATGGATGTGGATTCTTCCTTTGGGGGCAGCCATTCATGACTTTCAGTCTGAAAAAGCAGTGGGGCAACTAGGCAAGGGGAGAGGATGTGGCGTATCAAGCAAAAAGAAGAAGAGGAAAAAAGAAAAGAAAAATGTAACCAGCTTGAATGACATTGAAAGGCTTCTTCTTCTTTTTTTTTTTTGCTTTTCAAAACTGTATTTGTATTTCTTATTGTATACAAATAAAGGCATTTAAAAAATTGATTTATTTGTAGGCTGCTCAAGGAGGACCTTGCCTTAGAGGTGGAAGAGAGGATCATGAGAGAATGTCCCAAAATAGGGTGAAAGATCAATAGTAGGAGATGAATACAGAGAAGATGCAAGATTATTTTTAGTTTAAAACATTTGAATTAAGAGTTTAATACTATTTTCTTATTAATACGTAAAGTAATATATTATATATTCTGTTGATGACAAAAAGCATATATGTAGAATGTTGTGTGGGTTTGTAGGTGGTGGGGTTTTGTCTGTCTTTGTATTGTCTTTATATTTTTGTTTATATTTTAATAATAAAAACATTTTTTTAAAAAAAGAGAGAATGTCCCAAAATTCTGCCAAACTCAGCAACGGATCCAGATAAGAACTGCTTGGGCCACCCGAGCAGTTCTGAAATGTAGACGGTGCTCACCGAAGCTCTCCCTCTCGGAAGCAGATCAACTTCTCAGCCATCACTTTTATGCACTTGGAGCCCCTGTGGAGCTTCTTTGAGTAATGGGCGGGATGCTGGAGGGGTTCAAAGGCTACAACTAGCACTTTTCTCAAGAGCTGCACAATGAGTTGTTGGGGCGGGGGGTGGGGGGGAAGAGGAGAACTGCTGTGAAGGAAGCCTGCCAGGAGCTCCTTTGTCTGGACAAGATGCTCTGCACTTGTTTTCCTGCCAAGAACTCTGAGGCTTGCCAGGAGCTCTGCCCATCAGCACCCGGGTCGGCAGAGAAGCAGGGCAAGGGTTCCCTCCAGAGGAGAAGCCTTGCTTAAAATCTGAGTGGCAGAGATTTTCTGTGAAGGAAAGGACAAAGGCGCGTATTGACTTACTAATGGTCCAGGTTCAGCTGGGCTTGTGTGGAACAGGATTGCAGTGCAAGGTTTTTATAAGACAAGACTCTTTTGGAGCAATTTGGAGAGTCCATAACAAGTATGCCAGATGAGTCCTTACCAAGACGTAATGCTGGGCAGAGCTTGAAAACAGACTCAGAGGATTGTCAACTCCACCAGTTCTCAAGAAATGTAAGTCTAATCTCTTCCATTAAACCTTTCTGGAATGCTATTTTATGAGCGTCTTTGGAGAGTCACTTTTCCCTCGGTCAGCCCCTCCCCCCCCCCCCACTCCCAGGTAGACTAGATAGGAAACATGACCCGATAAGCGAATGCTATTGTAAAGCTACATTAACAGAATCTCACAAGTCTGACATTCTCCCACTGTCAGCTTGACAGCCCAATAATTTAGGGAGGGTCCCTCCTGAGCCTCTTGCCCTGCCCATTATACAGCTTCAGGCTCTACTGTCCATTATCTGACTGTTCCCACCGGCATCTCTTTGCTCCATCTCTCAAGGTCATTCTCACACACCACTGCAACTTCCTTACTCTTTACGGATGACACACCTTTGGGAGACTCAAGGAGTCTCAGGTTGGGGACACATCTTCCTCAGCGCCCCCCCCTCCCAGGTGAACCCAGCCTGGAAACAAGATTGGAGGAATCTCTAAGGTGAGGCAGCCACTGGTGGGAGTTGCCAAAATAAACTCCACCACGGAATCTCTTAGTTGGAATTGGATAAGGAATCCAGTGGGCTTCCATCTTCTAAGGAAAGAGAGCTGGGCTTGAAGGTTGGAGAGAATCAAGAGAAGAGCAGTTGCATCAGATGAAGGTGAAGAGGATTCTGAGAGAGACTAAGGCCTCTTTTGTCCATTTAAACAAGATGAAGACTGCACGTTCTTTGAGTGCAAACAATGCCTCAGAACCAGGCATGGTATGAGTAAATGGTGGATTATTGATTGGAGGTTCCACCACAAATGCTTAGGGAAGAAGGAGGGTGAAGATTTGCTCTTTGCAAGGCTGCCTGATGCATTTGACACAATTAGTTGTCATGGTGAGAACTGGAGATTGCCTCTGTGGCACTCAGCGCAGCTCAATTCCTCCGGTGTTCAGCTGTTGGTGGGGGCTCTGAGGGAGGCCCCGGATTGTCTCCAGCCTCTTTATGTTGTTGGATGCAGAGGGGGAGGGGTGGGGAAGATGTAAGCTGAGGAATACCTGAACTGCTATGTCCAGGAGAAATTTTAAAAGGAGCTATGCGATAAATTGGGTACGTCAGTAGAAGCCTGTTTGAGTTTCTGCCTGAAAATAACTTGGAAAATATTTGCAGTGAGTGAATGCTTCAAAGGATGGGAGCAGCCTGCAGACGTCCTTTAGCTGAAAACTGATCAGCAGAAAGAAATGAAGCCCTAAAACAGAAACTGGAGGTGGAGGCAACTCTTAGAAGGAAGAGAATGAAATCAAGGAAAAAGCCCAATAATCAAGAGGGAAAACCAGAAACAGGAAGCTTAGAAACTATCCGGCATTTCTGGAATTCAGAACCACTGCCAGAGTAACAGGGGGACATCCCTGAAAGGGCAGGAGGGACACAGCTGTGCTTGCAGAAGGCGTCACCGGAGTGTAGTTGGTTCCTCACTACTACAGGGAGCTGAAACAAATATTGGCTGAGCAATTTCCAAGCCTTATCAGGTTCCCCTGAGACTTAGGCCTTCTTGCTAATTCATGCAGAGACAAACGAAATTGTCAGGAGCAGCAACAATCATATCAAGTGCAGCTACAACTCTACTGAAGATCAAGGAGGAATTCTAGTTCTCTAGGAAGTGATCTCACTGAGAGAGAGGATAAGGAGAGCAAGCGGGGGAATCTGGGGAAGGATTTGGCAGTGGAACTGTTGGGGGGAAGGGGAAGTATCCGAAAAACAGGAGCAGTGAAGAAATCACTGTGGTTTTCTCTAAGGCGGGGGTGTCAAACTCAAGGCCCAGAGGCCAAATCTGGCCTGTGGGGCTGCCCTGGAAACAGCAAGGAACCATCTGGCAGTGCCTCTGCCAGTGAAAATGGAGCTGGGGAGGGCGGCCTGCAGCCAACCCAAGCTATGTTTTCGCTGGCAGAGGGTTGCAGGAGGCCGTTGCAGTCGAAACAGAGCTTGGGAGCCTGTTTTCGCTGGCAGAGCGCTTAGGCAACCACAGGTGCCCCTGACATGAGTAACGTTGAGCTGGCCCACCCCGGCCCCAGAGGTCAAACACAACCTTGATGTGGCCCTCAATGAAATCAGGTTTGACACCCCTGCTCTAAGGTATGAGCATCAATTTTCCTCCTCCCAAGAACCCAAACTATCCTTAATGGAAATGCAAACTTGTGTGCTTAGTTTGAAGAGAGAGTTGCTATGCTGCAGCATGGTAAGCAGGAAAGTTGACGAGTTGCTGGACAACATAGCTGAAGCTCTTCAGGAAGGGCATCCCAGGAAACATGAACAACAAAGTCAAATGGAAGCCCAGGAGACCAAAAAGCAAGAGGATCAGAGGCAGGCGGTCCTGATGGAACTCAGTGACTGATATCAACTCCCAACTCTGGAAGACAATGCAGAGCAACTTCAGTGAGCTCTGACAACCCCAACTTCACAGAAGAGGCCAGAAACACTCGGGGGCCCTGGTTTCAAAACACAACCACCACCACAAAAGAACAACTTTGTAGAAGTAGATGCACATAGTGGTGGTGGTAGATTCCCTGCTTTGAGGAACCGAGTCTACATTCTGCATAAGTCCTTGTTGTCCTGAGTTATGTGTTGTCTTCTAAGTGCTCATATTAATGATATGATCAATAAACTACCAAGACTTTTCAAATTCACTATAACTATCCCTTTCTACTGTTATATGTGGGAGAAATGAAACTGCAAGAAGAAACTTGCCACCTTCTGGACAAAAAGGTGAAGGAACTGGTAGCCCAAGTAGTGTTTTTGTCACTTTGTTCAGTCACAGAGCATGGTGTAAAGACAGCATAGCATTGTGGAGACAAACAAGAACAGGAACAATTAAATAGTGCTAAGATTGCAGGGTCCTTGGTGTTGTCTGAGGTTGGTTGCTTTCTTGCAGACATTTCGTTACCCAACTAGGTAAGATCATCAGTGCAAAGCCACGGACCTCGGAGAGCATCAGACACCCACCCACCCAGTTCAACCTTGAGCTATTCTCTTCTGTTGCTATTGCCAAGAACAGGGTCTGGGTTCCTTGACTATGGCCCATGCTATATACCTGAAGGACTTTGTAGAGGGAAAAAGAAATGGCCTTGAAGGGCAGGGGGAAGTCACTACAAGCACACAAGACATCTGGGTCTTGAGCCCAAAGAAAGAAACTAATTGGGAAAACTTCTCAAAGCAGCCGTTACTAGTTCCCACAAAGATAAAGGAGGGACGGGGAAGCACATTCAGACTTGCCAGGTTCTGTTACTATAACTGTTAAAGGAGTTAACAGTTATAGTAACAATAAAAATAGTTCGGAGGTATATGGCATTGGTAACGTAGCCTGTTCTACCTTGTAAGATTGGCAGACTTCTTGCCAAACAAACAAATAATTATAGCTCATAAAGACTGGAAAGAACATGTTGACCGGGTGCCTCACTAATTTCATCAGGAGAATATTAAACAAGCACAAGAGAGGGAGGGAGGGGCAAAAACCCCAGAACTGAATATGCCAGTAAAAATGAGCCCAGAATACAACAAACAACAAGAGCAGCATGAAATTAATGGAGGATTTATAGACTGGTGGCAAACAACTTCATGGAATCGAGAGGGCTTACAACTCACAAACTCAAATTCTTCTACATCATTGCACCATGTGTAGGAAATGAGAGGTGAAAGCTTTAAAAAAATGATAGGAGGGGCATTACTGAAACTTGGTGAGATTATGAGATTTCCATATAACTAGCCATGGAAAACTACAACTTAAGTCAAAAACAGCCAGTCGTTGTTCAATTGCCTGTGAGCTATTGAGAAGTCTGCTCTGAAGCAGCTCACTTGACCTCTGAAGATGCCAGTCATCTCAGCTGCTGGCAAGATATTAGAGCACCACAAAACTAAATGCAGACATTCATTCCAGAAACTCACCACCATTTGATTGACTTAGATTTGCTTCAACTCGCAATTGAGTTCAATGAAAGTGATCTAATTTGCTTCACCAAGGCAAAGAGGCCATCTGATTCATGTAGACAAAGTGATTCAATAGAACCCCTTCAGTCTAGTATTGGGGGAGAAGTCTCCTCTCAGGTCAAAGATGGTTAGAAGGTTCTGGAAGTTCTCTCTGTGCCAGCTCATGATGCCCAGCCTGGAAAATCCTTGAGAGTTGGGGACACATCTCCGAAATATTCCTGCTTCATAAAATCCCACAGCACTCCTCAAAACTACCTAACAGGTTCCCTTCATATGTGCTGAAGGTGTCAACCATCCCAACTTGGTCAGTTAGAAAAAGAGACTCTTGAATCCATTGTTCATGAAAGTGCTCTTTACTAAAGCCAAGTGGTTACAGAAGAAGCGAGGCCAGATCTGGGATTTTCATGCCCAAAATATATGGCCGCTTGTTCCCACCTTCCCCCCAGTTATCTTTGAGTGTCCAATTAAATTCTAACGAATTGTTTGGGTAACTGACTTCACAGACTGGATGCTTCTGCTTTCCATAGTGTGATCTTGCAATGGCCAGCCACTCTCATAGGATGGCATGATGCATCGTTTTGATTTCTCTCATGCTAACTTCCCCATATGGTAGGCTGGCAGCAAGCAAAGCATGGTGTAGCACAGAGGTCTTCAAACTTGGCCCCTTTAAGACTTGTGGACTTCAACTCCCAGAATTCTCCAGCCAGCTGGCTGGAGAATTCTGGGAATTGAAGTCCACAAGTCTTGAAGGGGCCAAGTTTGAAGACCTCCGGTGTAGTAGGATGGTAGTCCTGACAGAATGGCTCTAAGAAGGCTGCCGCTGATGAGAAAAGCCCTATGTGTGGAGAAGACAACCTACCTGAGGATACTTTGGCACCTGTCATAGCGAGTCCTGGCTGGCCAGCCTGGGCCCATGGATATTTTAGACAAAATCAATGATGGCCCTCCTGGAAAGCATCTGGCACACAGATCGGGAGGAGGTGGGTGAGGTCCCACTGATCAAGATGGGGATGAAAGTTCAGTGGATGAGGCAACATCTCTGCAGTCTGTTGAGTCAAACTCCGGGGGTTCCAAGGAAGGTCTCCCCTGACGGTTTTCGGCCCTCCTAGTAATGGCTAGAACTAGTGCAGAAAGCTAAGCTGGACAAAGGCAGTTCTGGAAAAACAAACTTATGTATGCATGACTATATATGTATACATAATTTATATCACATCTCAATGTAACCTTGAAAACACTGGCATAACTCAAATTTATTCCTGTAAATAGCATCACTCTCTTAAAAATCTATAGCTTCTGATTTGGAACCTTAATTTTAAGTTCCATGGACGTTCTAAAATGCAAGATTTTCTCTATGACTTGAAAGATTTGGTCTTTCTACCAACTCCTGGAAGGGCCTGAACCAACATGGAATGAGGTAAGAGTATTTCCAATCTCTTCTGCCCCTATGCAGAATCCCTCCTCCAGTTATGGCTTCCTGCTACATTCTGAGGGACGTGGCTACGTTCAGTGTCCTCAAAGCCAAGTGGGGTTTTGAAAGCAGAATTCATGATCCCTCTGCAAGCCATTTATATAACTGTATGAATTTTCACCAGGTGGGTCTTTCTATGAACTTTCATGCACACAACACTTTATGTCTTGGTTTTCCTCCTACATAAACTGTTTTATAGTCAAACCTTTTCTGTAATATTGGACTAATGTACTTATCTTGGTTTCTTTTAGTATGACTCTCATGGTAAAATTCTGATAAATATTTTGGAATGCCAGTGCCTTTCAACAAGTCCTTGATTAGTATATTATCCAGCCTATTGCAACTTTTGACGGAACAATGCAATGTTAGGGTCAGAATGCATCATCTAGTCCCAGTGAAGGAATCCACTTCTCTAAGTGCTCAACAGAGGACCATCCATCCTCTGCTTTAAACATCTCCGATGAAGGAAAGCCCATCTTTTCCAAGCCAGCCTGATCCATTGTTGGACAACTTTTCATGATATCCATCCAGAATGTACTTCCTTGTAATTTGTTTCTTTTCCTGTCTGTCCAGACTTCTACAGAGCAGTCCATCAGATACTTGAAAACAATTAACAGGATAACAATGTTGGAAGGGATCTTGGAGGTCTTCTAGCCCAATTCCCTGCTCAAGCAGGAGATCTGACAGCATTCTCTGGAGAGCCTGAGATGGGGGTCATTCCTCCATCTTGGTGCTACTTGACCTCTCAGCGGCTTTCGATACCATTGACCATGGCATCCTTCTGGGACGACTAAGGGAGCTGGGAGTGGGAGGCACCGTGTTACGGTGGTTCTCCTCCTATCTCTCTGGTCGGTCACAGTCGGTGTTGGTAGGAGGACAAAAGTCGACCCCTAGGCCCCTTGTTTGTGGGGTGCCTCAGGGCTTGGTCCTCTCTCCCCTCCTATTTAACATCTACATGAAGCCGCTGGGTGAGATCATCTGACGACGGGGTGAGGTATCAACAATACGCAGATGATACCCAGCTGTATATCTCTACCCCGCGTCAATTCAGTGATGCGGTGGATGTTATGTGCCGGTGCCTGGAGGCTGTGAGGGTCTGGATGGGAGTCAACAGGCTCAGACTTAACCCAGACAAGACTGAGTGGCTGTGGGTATTGCCTCCTAAAGATTATGTTGATTGTCCATCCTTAGTTCTGGGGGGAGAAATTGTCCTGCTCAGAACGGGCTCGCAATTTGGGTGTCCTCCTAGACTCACAGCTAAGATTAGAGCAACATCTGACAGCTGTGGCTAGGGGGACCATTGCATAAGTTCACCTGGTGCACCAATTGCGAACCCTACTTGGATCAGGAGGCTCTCCTCACAGTCACTCATGCCCTTGTCACCTCACGGTTAGATTATTGCAACACGCTTTACATGGGGCTACCCTTGAAAAGTGTTCAGAGACTACAGTTGGTCCAGAATGCAGCCGCACGAGCTGTCGTAGGTGCACCTAGATATACCCACATTACACCAATTCTCCGCAAGCTGCACTGGCTCCCTATTGGTCTCCGGTCACAATTCAAGGTGTTGGTTATTACCTTTAAAGCCCTACATGGCTCAGGGCCAGGTTATCTTCGAGACCACCTTCTACTGCATAACTCCCAACGACCGGTAAAATCCCACAGAGTTGGTCTCCTCCGGGTCCCGTCAGCTAAACAATGCCAGCTGGCAGGCTTGTGGGGGAGGGCCTTCTCTGTGGCTGCCCCAGCTCTCTGGAACCAGTTACCTCCTGAGGTCCGGACCATCCCCACCCTATTGGCCTTCCAGAAAGCGGTGAAGACCTGGCTCTTCCAGCAGGCCTGGGGCCGTTGATCTTGCTTTGCGATCTGGTGAGATCCAGCCATGAATGGCGTGAATGAGTTTTTAATGTTTTTAATGTTTTTAATTTTTAAATGTTTTTTATAATGTTTCTTTAAAATGTATTGTGAGCCGCCCTGAGTCTTCGGAGAGGGGCGGCATATACATTGAATTAATTAAATTAAATTAAATTAAATTCTGGACAAAGGGCTCCACACAGCCCTCTTCTCCAGGCTCAACTTATCCAACTTCAACAATTCCAGCTATGTTTTTCTTTCCAAGCCCCTTATAATCTTGGTTGTCCTTGGCTGGACACACTGCAGTTTGTCAATGTTCTCCCTAAAAATACATTCCTTAGAACTGCATGTGGTGTTCTAGCTACAGTCTGGCAATACCAAATAGAATGCCACTGATGTGTCCTGATCTTGACACAGTACTTCTGTTACTGTACCAAGGATTTTTATTTATTTATTTATTTATTGCAGTTGCATCACACTGTTAGCTCATGTTAGTTTGTTCTTTCAAGATACAAGGTACAGTGCAAGCTGCCTGGAATCACTGTGATAGGTAGGATATAAGATAGATAGATTAGATAGATGGATGGATAGATGGATGGATGGATGACAGACAAACAGAGACACAGAGACAAAGATAGATAAATAGACAGACAGACAGACAGACAGATCCTTTTCTGATTCTGATCCTGTTGCTCAGTATAATCCCCCCCCCCAATCCTACTGTATTTAATTTTTCTTATCCAAATGGAGGATTTTACATTGATAGTAGATGATACAATCCTCTGATACTAAGCCCATTTCTAAAAGACATAGAAGAGCACAAGCTCTTTGTCAGTTTCCAAGTAATACATCCATCACAAATTGAACTCCGAAGCATTCCGTTTTCTCAAAGAACAAATTTATTTAGATACACCATCTTGGCACTAGCTGGTGTAAAGCCAGTACTGAAGTTCCCAGGCTTTTCACCCTAATATAAGCTTCAGTTTCTCAAGTTTTCAAAACAAACTGTCACATTGTCCAACCAAGATGGAAGCTGGTTGCTTAGCGACCTCTCTCCGCCTTCTCCGGTCAGCTAGCTGTTGGAATGTGCCTGACTCATCGGCTAGCTTTGATGTTTTGACTGAAGGCTACGTGCTCCTTCAGCTCCAAACTGTGTCAAACTGAATCCATGTCAGAATACCCAAGGATACAAACAATCCCACACCCCAATCAAATTCAGGCTTGGCACTATCTTAGCAATGAGTGGTCCTGCAAAGGTCTGCAAATGAATTATTTGGTGAACCAGAGCATCCCTTTTTTTTAAAAAAAATAAATAAATCACTTTTTGAAAAGATGAGAACAGAACTAGCCACCTGGACTCTATCCCTTCACTCCAAGGGCAGCCAAGAGCCCTGGGTGACATCTCCAAGCCTTGGCCCAGAAGAGCTGGGCTTTTGGATGCTGGGACACCTGGTGAGACCTATGCAAGACCTTTCTTCTCAATCCTGTCAAGTAATCCAAGAAAATCACACATTTAAAAATTATAGAAATGACTAGGCTGACAGATGCAGAAGAAGAAGAAGAAGAAGAAGAAGAAGAAGAAGAAGAAGAAGAAGAAGAAGAAGAAGAAGAAGAAGAAGAAGAAGAAGAAGAAGAAGAAGAAGAAGAAGAAGAAGAAGAAGAAGAAGAAGAAGAAGAAGAAGAAGAAGAAGAAGAAGAAGAAGAAGAAGAAGAAGAAGAAGAAGAAAAAGAAGAAGAAGAAGAAGAAGAACAAGAACAAGAACAAGAACAAGAACAAGAACAAGAACAAGAACAAGAACAAGAACAAGAAGTTGTTCTTCTACTGGGGCTGTAAAAAAATAAACCCTTAAAGAGCCCAGGCCTTTCTACTCAGGAGTAAATCCACCGAATCTTGTCATCTGATCCAGTTCTGTCTCCCTCATAGAAAGGTTGGGGAAATAAAATATGGGAATCTGTGCATGTAAACCCTTCTCCCTGAGCAGTTACAGAAGAGGCAGGATTTAAGACAAAATGCTTAGCCCAAGAATAACTTCCCTGCAGATTAAAAAAAAAACCAAAACCTTCTGGAACATTGTGCTTTCAGCACCCCAGAGAAGCCCCAATTGCTCAAGCAGCCCAGCAGAAAAGCGGGGATTTTTCCCCAGGGAGACCCGCAGCAGGTGGCCGAGCTGTGAGGTGTGACAGGTGCTGCTCCTCAGAAAGTCAACACCTCACATATCGCACCCGTCTCACTTCACCCAAGGCTGGCAGAGCAGATGGCTCAGTTCAGATTCTTCCACCTCTAATCCTCAGTGCTCTCCTAGCCCCAGTGATTTCTGGGGGAGGGCTTGGCTCCCTCCCTTCTGTCTCAGCTCTTTTTCTTGCTTTTCTTCCTTCTTTTCAGCGCTGACCCGGAACGTCACATATAAGCATTTTAAGCGTCTCTTCTTTCCTTTAATGGTGCGTTGTTGTTTATTCTTCATTCCACAAAGCATAGGCAGCAGAGGTGTTATTTTAGGGCCACTCCAGTTCTTTCAAAAGTGCTTTTTCAAGAGGCAACTGGACTTTCTGGGTTTTCTTTTCTTTGAAGACGTTCGCTTCTCATCCAAGAAGCTTCTTTAGCGCTGGATGGATGGCGGGGAATGGAAGGTTTTATGCTCCTTGCAGACAGCTGGTCATTTGCATTCTTTTACAGAGTCATTGAGGCCACTTGGGGCATGTTGTGCCTTCAGGGTCATCTCAGTGGTGCAAATGGGTGTGGAGCCTTTTTGGAACTGTTGAAAGGACTGTGTTGTAGACTGGAGATAGAAGATGTAGTATCCCTTCCCCTCTATTGAGAGAGGGCTGCTCAATTTTGACATACATGACCTCTTTGACCTCTCTTTCAAACTGGTGGTCCTCTCTGTCCAAAATGTGGACTTCGCTGTCTTCAAAAGACTGGCTTTTATCTTTTTAATGCAGATGGACTGCTGAATCTTGTCTTAATGGGTTTGTTCTCCTACCCTGTTTTCCCCAAAATAAGCCCAATTGGGCTTTTGAGCACATGGCAATAAGGCCAAGCACTTATTTATGGGTTCAAAATAATATAAGACAGGGTCTTATTTTCAGGGAAACATGGTATGTTGTGCCATGTGTTTATGAACTGGTTGTTTTGTTTCCCCAATTTACAGATCTGCACAAGGCTCACTGCATTGTTCTGTCCAGTTGCCTCTTGACAAAGCACCTTCGGGACAACCATGACCTGGATGACTGAGAATCTCCATAGATATTTACTCCAGTTCTTTAATTCCCCCCCCCAAATCTCTTGTGTTCTGCACAATATTCAATCTGAATTTCTGCTGTTTAAAAGTTGGATCCAGTTGAAGCCACGAAGAGAGCCTGCACCATGACAATCTATTTACTTCATGCTAAGCTGGTAAGCTACCCTTGTTGAGTTAGGCCATTTCTGGTCCCGCAGGGAGCAGCCGGGGACAGTTGTGCAATTTTGACAAGCCACTGGCAGCGCTGGCCAGAGGAGGTTTAGGCAAGGCTGGCCAAAGGAAGAGGGTCAGGCCTGACTGAGCTGGAAATGACCGTGAGAATCGTCCTCTGCCACCCACTTCTTGTCCCCTAGCATTACCCTCCCTATGCCAGATTGCAAAGCCTTTGATTGAGTTTCCGGCTTCTGTCTTAGTGGTGAAGACTCTCCTCTAGCCCCAGTGCAGCTGAGGATAACTTAAGGCTGGTCTCATTCACCAGCTGGGGCCAAAGAAAGGCCAAATCATGGGAACTCAAGAGAAGAAGGGCTTGGCCAGAGTCGGTTTGTGCTGCTGAGGGTCCTTGAGGTCTCTATGACCCCCGTGCTGACTCCGAGGAAGAACTGTTTCTCAATTCTTCTGCAATTGCTCAAGTGGTGGGGATATTTTTATTCTCCTGGGCTTTGGGTAAAACTCAGATCTGCGGTAAACATTTAATTGTTGGGAAAAAGATTGCATACACTTCCTTGTCGACTGGTGATCCCCAGGAGGAAAGCCTTCTCTGTGGGGGCACCTGCCCTCTGGAATGAGCTGCCCCCGGAGATTCGTCAGATTTCCGACCTCTGTACCTTCCGCCGCACCCTTAAAACGCTATTATTCCATCAAGCAGGGCTGGCCTAAAATATTATTTTAATGGGTTACTGTATTTTAGACGATCGGCCAAACTATTTAATAATTTTAAATTGTTTTTAACTTTTGTATTGGTTTTATCTTGGCTGTACACTGCCCTGAGTCCCCTTGGGAGAAGGGCGGTATAAAAATTTAATAAAACTGAAACCGAAACTAATTTAGGTCATCCAGGATTTTTGTGTATGGTGTCTTTCTGTGGTTTCAAAAAATGTAATCTATTTCTCTTTGGTGAACCCACAGCTGACTTGGAGTATGTGCACACTGACGGGTGTTGAGGTTTGGACACAAGGTGACCTTTGGTGACATGGCTTGGAATAACTGGGCATCCTAGGAAGATGGGATAGCTTGAATATTCCTTGCCAGGGAGGGGGGGGGTTTCCAAAGATTTCCAAAGACCTCTGAGACCAGGAGGCTCCACTGACATCCTGGCTGCTGCTGGATGAGGCTTAGAACAGCTTCAGTACCGTCCTGCTTGGAGATCTTGAAGAGCTGGTGGGAATCATAAAAAGGGATGGATGCTGTCAGCTAGCCAGCCCAGCAAAGAAAATCAGAGGTGAAACCACAAGGAGCCTGGATAGCTCAGCAGACTAATGCATTGTAATTTAACTCCAGCTGTCTGCAATTACTGTAAGTTCGAATCTCACCAGGCTCAAGGTTGACTCAGCCTTCCATCCTTTCTAAGGTAGGTAAATTGAGGACCCAGTTTGTGGGGGCAATAAGCTGACTTTGTATAAATATACAAAAGTATGAAGGCTTAACACACTGTAAGCCGCCCTGAGTCTCCGGAGAAGGGCGGCATATAAATCAAATTTAAAAAAAAAGGTATCCTTGTGCTGGGCCATGGTGCCAGCCTGTCATTTAGACAGGGATGTCCCCTCCCTCAAAACACAGTGGCAGGTCCCTCCCAGTGCAATTTCCCTCTCCACCTACCCCCCAGACCCCAGAACAGCTCTTTTGTTCAGATGAAGCATTTCCAACACTATGAGGGGAGCGAAGGGGGGATAGGAATTGGACTGCATCCAAGAAATCAACAGAGAGGAGGAGGAGGAGGAGGGGAAAGAATTTCACACTATTCTGGGGTGTGTGTGTGTGTGTGGAAACCAAGCCATTGTCTGCCTGCACAAAGGAACAATATTTTTTTTATTTATTTGTATCCTACCTTTATTATTTTTACAAATAAGGCCACAAACATATCCCACACACTTTCCTCCTCCTATTGGCTCCACAACAACAACATGTGTGGTGAGTTGTGCTGAGAGAGGAGGGGGGGAGGGTTCAAAGGCGCCTGGCTGGCTTCCATGGTTAAGGCAGGATTTGAACTCACAGCCTCTTGCTTTCTAGGCTTAACCAATATTCCAGGAGTTCACCCAACACAATACCTTTCTGCCCCCACAGTTTTAGGAAATTCTGCATGGAAGTTGTGCTATCTCAAGATGAGTCCCACAGGACTCACACACATGGCAGCTCTAGATGGCGTGAGGGAAAACAAACATTTTCTAAAGCAGTGTTTCTCAACCTTGGTAGCTTGAAGATGGGTGGACTTCAACTCCCAGAATCCCCCAGCCAGCAGCGCTGGCTGGGGGATTCTGGGAGTTGAAGTCCACCCATCTTCAAGCTTCCAAGGTTGAGAAACACTGTTCTAAAGCAAAAGGCAAGAGAGATTTGGGGAGGTGGCATTTCTGGTGCAAGACAACAGTCCAGACTCTGTACTGGTGTTTCTCCTTTGAGAGACATCCAATCGGAAGGTTTTATTCCATCACAACTCTTATGCAAGGCTGAGAAACTGGATGAACAGTTGTCTACTTGTATTATTTTGCCTGAATTTGCAGAATAATACTGTGCTATTTCTGCAGCTTTGTATGTACTTTTTCTTGCACGTACAGGTGTTCCAAATGATTTTCAGGTAATACTTTATATTTGTTCTCTCTCGTGCTTTCTGCATGCTTTCCTGTGCGCTATGTCTCAACATACCCATTTTCTGAAATCACAAGTATGTTATAAAGTTGTGTTCAGGTACATTCAGGTTTGTGGCCAAATAGGAATGGCTGCCAAATGGATTCTTTCCAAACAGGAGTTTGTCTGTTGCAGCTGGCAAAAGAGGAGAAGGAAGCTCAGTTGCCGAAGAAAGTACACGCAGCTAGTCCATGTCTTTAAACTACCTAGATTTTGGTGGTCTCTGTGTGTGAAGGAACTGAATCCTGACTGTGCCAGCTCTAAATGCCTTTGTTCAGAGTACACTGAGGGGACTCAAGGCCATTCACCATGCATGTAACTTGCAAGTAACTTTATGACTTTTTCCACTTGTCACTCCTGGGAAGAAGAGGTCTCTCAGTTCTCCTTTTAATCTAGGTCCAAGTACTTCCAACTGAGTGACTTTGGGACTGCCCACCAAGTTTGCAAAGCTATCCAGCTAAGGAGACCCTTTGCACATGCCAAGGGGACTCTATTAGGGTGAGTAGCTTGGATGGAGGTGGGGGAGGGAGGAAGGTGGGGGAGGTTGATGAGAGGGGGAAGCATTAGCCCCCTACCTCCTTTACCACCACAGGCCCTGTCTCTTAGCCAGAAGAGAATTGTTGATGATGACCATTGTTTACCACCATTCACTGGCTAACCAACATTCTTGAGCCCTGATGGTGCAGTGGTTAGAATGCAGTATTGCAGACTAATTCTGCCGACTGCCAGCAGTTCAACTCTCACCAGGCTCAAGGTTGACTCAGCCTTCCATCCTTCCGAGGTGGGTAAAATGAGGACCCAGACTGTTGGGGGCCAGATGCTGACTCTGTAAACCGCTTAGAGAGGGCTGTAAAGCACTGTGAAGCGGTATATAAGTCTAAGTGCTATTGCTATCTTCCTTCCCTCCTTCCTTCCCAGTGGTTAGAATGCAGTATTGCAGGCTAATTCTGCCCACAGCCAAGAGTTCGATTCTGACCAGCTGAAGGCTGAGGACCTGAAATGAGGACCCAGATTGTTGGGGGCCATATGCTGACTCTGTAAACTGCTTAGAGAAGGCTGTAAAGTACTGTAAGCTGGGGTGAAATGCTCCTGGATCGGACTGGTTGACCCCTGCTGTAAGCGGTATATAAGTCTAAGTACTATTGCTATTCTTGGCTACTGACTCACAAGTAGTCACAGCAGCATTACTGCCCTGGTCTCCCTTGGCACCTGCTAGTTCTGAACCCTTGAGCTAGTTCAGGGAACTTGTATGCTATAATAGTGTTCAACCAAGCATTTATTAGATGGTCTTATCTCATCCTCTCCGCTTACAATAATAGGATATTTATTTATTTTGTGGACGTTTTTACTGTTTTACTGTTTTTTATTTTTATAATTGTAAGCCACCCAGAATCACTTGGTTGAGTTGGGCAGCTATAGAAAACAAACAAACAAGTAAAATAAATAAATATTAGCATCTATAAAATACCATGTGCTACTATTTTCTGAGCTCCAGGTTAACCTTATCAAAATAAGAGCAAGAGGGAGCTGAGTCTAAGAGATTTCCCCAAAAGCTAGAAAGGATCATTCAGCCCCAAAAGGGAGGGGCTGGTGCTCCCCCCCCAAAATGCTTCCTTTCAGGAGTCCTGGGGGGGGAGGGCGATTATCCAGCTGCTTTGTTCCACATCCAGCCATTAATGATGCTGCTGAACAGCATACATTATGGATCTGGTGAAATCTTAAAGCTCTGAATTAATAATGCATTATTCATGCAGGACTTTTTGTCTTAAGAGAACCCTGGCCTTTTAATGTCACTCAGAGACGGTAGAGCAGAAATGTTGGCTTACTTTCTTAAGTAGCCGTGAAGGATTGCCCCAAAAAGTCACACAGGAAAAAAACAAGGCAGCATAAGCAAAGGAGGCTCATTCCTTTATCTTCTGTCCCCCCCCCCAAACCTCCAAGTGGGCTGATCTCCAGCATGGGCTCATTTGATGGCAGCATCAGACCCCCTGGCCACATCACTTCAAAATTGCTCCTGGAGTCTCAGAAGGTGCTGTGACACATCACTTGGGAAAGGATGGGCAACTCACCCTGTGTGGCGCCCAGAATGCGGGTGTACAAAGAACAACAGTTGCGAAGTCTGTCAGAAGTCCCAGAAACTTGGCAATTAATTCTTGGTTGGCAGCAGGAACCGCACCAATGTTGTGATGGCTTTCCTTTTTTTTTTTTTTAAAGCAACAACAACAAGGTGACGGGCAGCAAATGAGAACATCTCGCAAGAATTTTCCTGAGTTTCACCATCCCAACAATCCTGAATGTGACAAGGCTAAAGATGTTCCCGTCTGGCTTTGCATAACATTTGCTCTCCTCTGAAGCTCACAGCCAAGGTGGGAAAATGTTTTAAAAGGCAGAAGAAAATGCAAATACGGCGATTAAGCCTCCTTCCCCAAGGGACCATTCTGTTGCCTTTCCAGGTTCAGGAGCTCCTTCCTTGCTCAGGATGACATCCCAGTCCAATGCTGCAACCTAAGCAGCACAGGGCTGCTTAGCCCCAGTGATGGGGTGGGGTGGGGGCAGGGGTGAAATGCTCCCGGTTCAGACCAGATTGCCCGATCCAGTAACGATGGAGGCGGGTGGTTTGGAGAACTGGTAGCAAAAATCCCTGCTCCCCCTCCCCTCCATGCCCAGCTGAGCTGCGCAATCATCAGAGGCTTTTTTAAAATTATTTTTAAAAGCATTTTTTCTACAACCTCTTCGGCAGAAAAAATGCTTTTAAAAGTAAAAAAAAAAAAAAGCCTCTGCCGATCAGGCAACTCAGCTGGGATCGTCAGAGGCGCCTCTGACAATCCCAGCTGAGTTGCCTGATCGACAGAGGCTTTTTTTCTTTTGAAAGCCTCTGACAATTCCAGCTGAGTTGCCTGATCAGCAGAGGCTTTTTTTCTTTTAAAAACATTTTTTCTATAACCTCTTTGGCTGAAGAGGTGGTAAAAAAAAAAGGTTTTAAAAGCCTCTGACAATCCCAGCTGAGTTGCCTGATCGTCAGAGGCTTTTAAAAGAAAAAAAGCCTCTGCCGATCAGGCAACTCAGCTGGGATCATCAGAGGATTTTAAAAGCATTTTTTACAACCTCTTTGAGGGACTTCAACTCCCAGTGTCGAAGTTGGAGACCCCTGCTCTGGACCATTCCTGAACAGCCTTGCTTGTTCATGGTCTGGAACTGCTGGTGGACAATGCATGTTCTTGAACAACAGCCCTCACATGATTTCTGGCTTTTTGTGCTCCGTCACAATCTGGGTGTGAGGACGGAGAGTTCTGCTTTGTGCTGCTTTGAGTTTGAGAGAGGAAGGCAAGGCAATCAGCAGAGTCTCTGGCTGGGGATCATGGACTGTATTCAGGCTTTCCCAGATTCTCCTCCCCCAGGGGCCAAATAACCCAGAGAGAAGGCCCTCCCCCTGGGGTTCACCAGCCTACATTGTTTGGCTGATGGCACCCTGAGGAGGCCCTCTCTGTGGGAGCGCACAGGTCGATGGGAGGCCGTCGGTAACAGCAGGCGGTCTCGAAGATAGCTAGGTCCTATGCCATGGAGCGCTTTAAAGGTGATAACCAACACCTTGAAGCGCACCCGGAAGACCACTGGGAGCCAGTGCAGCTCGCACAGGAGCGGTGTTACATGGGAGCGCCATGTTGCTCCCATCACTACCCGCGCTGCTGCATTCTGGACCAGTTGGAGCCTCCGAGTGCTCTTCAAGGGGAGCCCCATGTAGAGAGCGTTGCAGTAGTCCAGGCGAGAGGTGACGAGGGCATGAGTGACTGTGCGCAGGGCATCCCGATCAAGAAAGGGCCGCAACTGGCGTATCAGGCGAACCTGACAAAAAGTCCCCCTGGCCACAGCCGTTAGATGTTCTTCCAAGGATAGCTGCGTATCCAAAAGGACACCCAGATTGCGGGCCCTCTCCGAGGGGGCCAAAAACTCGACCCCAATAGTCAGAGATGGAGTCATCTGACTATATCGGGATGCCGGGAACCACAGCCACTCAGTCTTGGAAGGGTTGAATTGCCCTGGGATCCAAGTCAGGGGTGGGTTCTACTTACCTTTACTACTGGTTCGCAATGGGATTACCCCTGCTGCTGCCACTGATCTCTGCTGCCTGGAACTGGCCAAAAATGTGAAGTGCGGAGGCAGCGATTGGTGGTGATGTGCTGTGGTGATCCTGGCAGCCTGGAACCTTTCTAAAATGGAGCATGCAGAGGCCGAAAATGCAATTCGCGGAGGCAGCAGTGGGCTGCAGTGATCCCTGCAGCCTGGAACAGCTGATTGGTGGTATTTCGGGAGGCCAATCCAACCACCAATCAGCTGCTTGTGCTGAATCAGGCTGCGATAACATGCTGAAGCTGACCAGGCTGTTTGCTGTTTGCTGCAAGGACGCTAGCCAGAGGAATACTGATGGATGCTGGTAGGCAGAGGCAGATTTTTTTTTCTTGTTTTCCTCCCCAAAAACTAATGTCCGTCTTATACTCCAGAGCGTCTTATACTCCGTAAAATATGGAGAGAGGGAAAGAAAGAGAATTGGAAAGCATTGATCAGGGGTTATGCAAGCAGAAGCAGGTCTCCAGTCTCCCTGCAGCCTGGCTAAAATCTAGGCAAGGCAGCAATTAGAGAGGATCAAAGAGGCCCAAAAGGAGCCCCATCACCAGCAATGCACCCTAGACTGCGTCCATAGCAACCGTTGGGTCAAAAGAGGGAAAGCTTTATTTTAAAATCAGGTCAGTTGATATGACTTTAGTCTGTTTCTGCTGGGTGGTGGGGACAGAATGAAAGCAATGTCATGAGATCATGACTTATAAAAGTTAGTTATCAGGACATGTCCAAACCACAGCTAGGGAAAATGGCCCATGTCAAAAGGTTTTTTGAAAAGGTTAAGAATTCATCTTTTGATGAAGGTGGAGAAAATTCAAAGTTATGACAAAATGTAAAGTGTTTTTGTTATTAGAAAAAAACAGGTGAAGCTGGAATGGGAACACATAGAAGGACATCAGTTATTATTGGATATGAAGAATGTATTTTCCTGGGATAGATGATGATAGATGATAGCTATATAATAGGTAGATGATAGATAGATAGATAGATAGATAGATAGATAGATAGATAGATAGATAGAGATGGATGGATGGATAGATAGATACTGTAGATAGATTATTGAGATAAATCAAGATGATAGACAGGTATTTTATTAGTCATAGACTAGGACAAGAATGATATATAACATTTGCAACCAAGTTAATAAGGACAATCCTTCCTGTAAAACATGACTAGACAAAACATAATAAAACTAGTAAATAATAAAACGACAGCAGAATTAAATGTGAAAAATATGTAAATTTAATTAACAGCGGATTCAAAGGAAATCGAACAATTACGGAAAGAAGACTGAAAATGTATAAAGCAGAGAAGGCAACATTCAAAATACTGTCAGCCTTACAGAGTAGACCATACTAAGAAACCAAGACCTTGAAGGTCTAGAACAACTTGATAACAGCTTTGTCCTTCAAGGCCATTCTCTCTAATCTCGACAGACACCTTGAAAGATATTCATTATTTTACAAAAGCATCTGGAAAATGAAGTTAGATCAGCTCTTTGGTCATAGAGAGAGTTTTGAGGCCACAGTCAGACTTGCAAGATTATATTGCTATGTTATTGTTGTTTTTACCATTTAGTCATGTCTGACTCTTGGTGGCAAATGCTCTCCATGCTACCTTGTCAAGCACAGCTTCTTTCAGTTCTTGTATGCTCAAGTTTGCATCAGATTTGATGCTATCAAGCCAGCATATTCTTTGCTTGCTCCTTCTTCTTTGTCCACTAACCATTCATAGCATCATTGCCTTCTCCATTGAATTTGCACGCATAACATGGCCAAAATAAATAAGAAATAATCTTGTGATTTTAGCTTCCAATGATGTGTCTGGTTTTATACAATTTTGTGTTTTATGTTGTTATAGCCAATGTAAATAAAAGTAGTCTTTAGCTTAGAATTTATTTCTTGGTCTGATCTGTCTTCCATTTGATTAGAAGACTAAGTAATTGATGGAATACCTACAGAAATATGACAAACTATTGCCAGTAAATCAGGAGAATGACATAGCAATTTACAGGTTGGAAGACAATGATCTGCATACCAACAGCAAAGAAAGGAGGCTTCACAGAATGTGGAAACCATTGTACAATAGCCTTAATTTCACACACTAGCTTCAGATCATCTTAACACAGATTAGAATCCTAGGAACAAGAGCTACCAGATATTCAAGCAGTTTTAGAAAAATGTGAGGAACATGAGACATTATTGCTTCATTATTGGTTCATGTTGGATAATGGAAAATGTCAAAGAATCAAAAAAAGAAAATCATTGACTATAGAAAGGCCTTAGATTGTGCCAGCCATGTCAAGGTGTGGAATATCCTTAGGAAAATGGGAAACCCAGTGTCAGGTATGCTTCCTTCAGTATCCAGGAAAGAAAACCCAAACTCAATCATTTTAAAGAGTTTAGTACTTTTACTGAATATGAAATGATCGCAACCCAGGTAAAGCTGGAAGTGAGCAAAACGCGCGAAATAGCATCTAGTAAGCTTCTCTCCCCCCCCCGTGTCTATTGACCATCATCCAATCCAAAGGTCTCCCATAGGTCAGGTGGCATCACGTCTGGCAACGTCATTCATCAGGAATGTAGGGCAGTTGGTCAGCCGGCCCCTTTGGAGATTCACTTTCATTTCTTGGGAAGACACGTCCTACAATAGATAAACACCTCCTGCAATCTTCCCCCCCTTCGCCCCCTTAATTGGTCCCTCCCCCCCATTTCTTATGGCAGCTGAAGCAGGCAAAGCTGTGGCTGACATTCAGCCCCTCTTGCAGAAGAGACGTTAGTCCTAAATAAAAGGAAAGAAAAAAGAGAGAAACAGAATATATACAATAATTATGGTTGTATTTGGTATAGAATTGCTGTATTTTCTTGGGAGCTCGGACATCCCGTTTATTCATCCATTCAGCCTGAGACAAAGGGAAATGTTTCCAGGCTATTAGATATTGGACTTTACCATGGTGTTTCCTAGAGTCCAAGATTTCCTTAACTTCAAAATGTTGCTCCCCCTCTATGAGAATGGGAACTGGAGGGGAGCTTTGGTCAGCCCTTAGGGGAGATGAGTGTTCAGGTTTTAATAAACTAACATGAAATACAGGATGTATACGTCTCAACGTTTTTGGCAATTCCAATTCAACTGTTACTGGATTAATCAGTCTAATCACACGAAATGGTCCCACATACTTAGGACCCAGCTTTTTTGACTTCTGGGTGGTTTGTAAGTATTTGGTAGACAAATAGACTTTGTCCCCCACTTTATAAATGTGGGCTGGGGACCTTTTCTTATCGGCTTGCGCCTTATGGGCCCGGTGTGCCTCATCTAATGCCTTCCGAGTTACTGCCCATGTGCTCTTTAATTGTTCAATCCAATCCATCAAAGAGGGATTCTGGGGATCATCTTGTGGTAGCTCGGGAATGGGTACAAAATCCTGGCCCGATGCGACCTTAAAAGGAGTGAAACCGGTGCTACTGTGTACGGAATTATTATATGCCACTTCTGCAAATGGCAACAAGTCTACCCAATTGTCTTGCTGGTAATTTACGTAACACCTCAGGTATTGTTCTAGCACCCCATTGGTTCTTTCACAGGCCCCATTTGTCTGAGGGTGGTGACTGGAACTCAGCCCCTGGGCGGAGCCTATCAACTTCAAAAACTCTTTCCAGAAACTGGAAGTAAATTGCACACCCCTGTCAGAAATTATTCTTTTTGGAGATCCATGTAGTCGGTAAATCTGCCGAATAAATAGTTTTGCAAGGGTTTTTGCTGAAGGGATCTTTGAGCAAGGGATGAAATGTACTTGTTTGGAAAACAAATCAGTTACTACCCAAATGACAGTGCAGCCTTCACTCTCTGGTAAGTCCACAATAAAATCCATAGATATTTCCTTCCATGGAGCATTCGGTCTGGCCACACCTTGCAGTAATCCAGGGGGTTTTCCTGGAGGTCTTTTAGCCGAGGGCACATAGCTGAGGCTGACACCCAGAAGATCTCATTGCCTTCGTGAGTAACATGTACAAAGGACGGAAGTAAATGAAAATGGAATCTTACAAGTTTGCTGTGCCTCCTCCCCCACTTTCTATACCCATGTGGACTAGGGAGGTGTTTGCTGGAATCACTTTCACATACTTTCTGTCTGTCATGGACTTAAGAAATATTTTTTCCTCATTGCCAGAGAGCCTCACCTTCAGGTCAACAGACACCTGAGCAGTCCCATGAAGCTTCTGTCTTTGGTTCATGAAAAAAGAAAACAGTGCCTTCTAGCAGCGTAATAGCCCTTACCCTCCAGCACTGCATCCTAATTAGACTTGATCTTTCTACATTTATATAACATAAGGCTGAGTGTGTTTTAGTGGACTACATGGACACCTAAGTTAGTGTAAGGCAGGCAGTGGTAGGCTGGCTTGCAAGGCAGTCTCTGGGTTGGAATTCCTAGCTTACATGACTTGCATGAAGACTATTATGTTCCCTTAATGGCCATTGATCATGGTGAACATTCCACCGTGTTTATCTGGATGCATCCTGAGTATAAGTCATTCTATAACTACAAGCTGATAACTACCTGGCTACAAGGTGATGAAAACAAGCTTTATAAAGCCTTAGTAAGGCCTCACCTGGAATACTGTATCCAGTTTTGGTCACCACATTACAAAAAAGATGTTGAGACTTTGGAAAAAGTGCAGAGAAGAGCAACTAAGACGATTAAAGGCCTGGAGACAAAAACATATGAAGAACGGTTGAAGGATTTGGGTTTGGCCAGTCTAGAGAAAAGAAGGACCAGTGGGGACATGATAGCAGTATTCCAGTATCTGAGAGGCTGCCACAAAGAAGAGGGGGTCCATTTATTCTCCAAAGCACCAGAAGGCAAGACAAGAAACAATGGATGGAAACTAATCAAGGAGAGAAGCAACCTGGAATTGAGGAGAAACTTCCTAACAGTGAGGACAATTAACCAATGGAACCACTTGCCACCAGAAGTTGTAGGTGCTTCATCACTGGAAGATTTTACAAAGAGACTGGACAGTCACTTGTTTGAAATGGTATAGGGTCTCCTGCTTGAGTAGGGGGCTGGACTGGAAGATCTCCAAGGTCCTTTCCAGATTGATTGATGGATTGAAATTCAGTTTTCTTTCAGGCCATTCCTCAGACCAGACCTCACAACTATATGAAACAAAATAAGAAAGAGAAAATGTATAAATATGAATATAGACTACTGATGCGACATGTTGAAAAGAAGATGTAAAGATGGATTTTTGTTTATTTGTTTGTGTGTTTTGTTGTTGTTGTTTGTTTGTTCGTATCAAAAAAAATGTTTAATATTTTTTTAAAAAAGTGTTTGTTTATTTAACACTAAATAGAAGCAAGCAATATAACAAAATTATTTGCTTATAACTAAAAGGTAAAGGTAAAGGTTCCCCTTGCACATATGTGCTAGTCGATCCCGACTCTAGGCAACAAAGATACAAATTTTCAATACTTTTTAATGCATTTTTAATAAAATTATTAAATAAATAGCTAGTGTAAGCTAGTTTGCCCCCTATGGTGCACCAAGGATGGACATGCAAGTGCTGAACAGAATTTTATTTATTTATTTTTTTATTTATTATTGAATTTCTATACCGCCCTACTCCCGAAGGACTCAGGGCGGTGCACAGCCATGAAATAAAACACATAGATATACAAAATTTAAAATCGAATAAAATGAATTAAATAAATTTGGCTGAATTAATACCCATAATTTAAAATACCCATATTTTAAAATCCATTAAAATTTAGAATTTACACTTAAAAGGGAGAAGATTTAGGCGAGGCCAGCTTGATGAAATAAAAGCGTCTTCAACTCGCGGCGGAAGGTGCGCAGATCCGGAATCCTCCGTATCTCTGGGGGGAGCTCATTCCAGATCGTCGGTGCCCCCACAGAGAAGGCTCTCCCCCTAGGGGCCGACAGCCGACATTATTTGGCCGACGGCACCTGGAGGAGCCCCTCTCTGTGGGAGCGTATTGGTCAGTGGGAGGCTGTTGATGGTAGTAGGCGGTCCCGTAAGTAACCAGGTCCCAAGCCATGGAGCGCTTTAAAGGTGGTAACCAGAACCTTGAAGCGCACCCGGAAGACCACCGGGAGCCAGTGCAGCTCGCGCAGGAGAGGTGTTACATGGGAGCTCCATGTTGCTCCCATAACCACCCGCGCGGCCGCACTCTGCGCCAGTTGGAGCCTCCGGGTGCACCTCAAGGGGAGCCCCATGTAGAGAGCATTACAATAGTCCAGACGAGAGGTGACGAGGGCATGAGTGACTGTGCGTAACGAGTCCCGATCTAGAAAGGGACGCAACTGGCGAATCAGGCGAACCTGATGAAAAATCCTCCCGGTCACGGCCGTCAAGTGCTCTTCTAAAGACAGCCGTGAGTCCAGGAGGACGCCCAAGTTACGAGCCCTTTCCGTGGGGGCCAATGATTCGCCCCCAATAGCCAGCGATGGCGCCAGCTGACTATATCGGGATGTCGGAAACCACAGCCACTTGGTCTTGGATGGGTTGAGCCTGAGCCCGTTTCTCCCCATCCAGATCTGTACGGCCTCCAGGCACTGGGACATCACTTCAAGGGCATCGTTGGGGTGGTCCGGGGTGGAGATGTACAGCTGGGTGTCATCAGCGTACAGATGGTACTTCACCCCGAAACCACGGATGATCTCGCCCAGCGGCTTTACATAAATGTTGAACAGAAGGGGCGAGAGAACCGATCCCTGCGGCACCCCACATATAAGGGGCCTTGGGGTCGATCTCTGCCCCCCTGTCAACACAGACTGCGACCGGTCAGAGAGAAAGGAGGAGAACCACCGTAAAACGGTGCCTCCCACCCCCAACCCTTCCAGCCGGTGCAGCATGATACCATGGTCGATGGTATCAAAAGCCGCTGAGAGGTCTAACAGGACCAGGACAGAGGAACAACCCCTGTCCCGAGCCCTCCAGAGATCATCAACCAACGCGACCAATGCCGTTTCCGTGCTGTACCCAGGCCTGAAGCCCGACTGGAACGGATCTAGATACGACGCTTCATCCAGGTACTGGGGTAGCTGTCGCGCAACCACACTCTCAACAACCTTCGCAACGAAGCAAAGGTTGGAGACTGGATGATAATTTTATTTATTTATTTATTTATTTATTTATTTATTTATTTATTTATTTTTCATATTTGTATACCGCCCTACTCCCGAAGGACTCAGGGCGGTGAACAGCCATAATAAATACAAATACATATAGAAGTTAAATTAGCCAATACTGCTGGGTCCAGGGAAGGCTTCTTGAGGAGAGGTCTTACCACCGCCTCTTTCAAGGCGGCGGGAAAGACACCCTCACCCAATGAAGCATTTATAATCCCCTGGAGCCAGCCTCGCGTCACCTCCCGGGAAGCCAGCACTAACCAGGAGGGACACGGGTCCAACAAACATGTGATCGTGTTCAATCTACCCAGAATCCTGTCCACGTCATCTGGGGTCACAGGATCAAACTCATCCCAGATAACAGTCTCAAGACCTGTCTCCGTCACCCTCGCTGGATCTATCCCGTCAGAGTCCAGACCTGCCCGAATCTGAGTGATTTTGTCATACAGATACTGAACAAAATCCTTGGCTCTTCCCTCCAAGGGGTCCTCCCGCGCTTCCTGGTGGAGCAGGGAGCGGGTCACCCTAAACAGGGTAGCCGGGCGATTATCTGATGACGCAATAAGAGCAGTAAAATGAGTACATTTTGCTGCTTTTATCGCCACTAGGTAACTCCTAATATGAGATCTTACCAGTGTTCGGTCAGATTCAGAAAGACTAGCCCTCCAACAGCTCTCTAGGCGTCTTTTCCGGCGCTTCATCTCCCTCAGCTCCTCGGTGAACCAAGGAGCCAGGCGAGATCGGCGCCGGGTCAGAGGCCGCAAAGGCACGACTCGATCCAGGGCTCCAGCCGCCGCCCTATCCCAGGCGGCCACTAGGTCCCCAGATGAGGCGTGAGCCAGAACCTCCGGGATTGGCCCAAGCTCCATCTGGAACCTATCAGGTTCCATCAGGCGCCTGGGGCGGTACCATCTTACCGGTTCCGCCTCCCTGCGGCGGGGTGCTGCGGTTCGAAGGTCAAGGCGAAGGAGCGAGTGATCTGACCATGACAAGGGCTCGATGACTATATCCCCTATCTCGAGATCACTCAACCACTGTCCAGAGACAAAAACCAAGTCCAGTGTGTTTCCCCCAGTGTGCGTAGGGCCATGAATTAGTTGGGTCAGGTCCATGGCCGTCATGGAAGCCATGAACTCCCGAGCCACCTCAGACGCCTCACCCACGGATGGCAGGTTGAAATCCCCCATGACCATAAGTCTGGGGGTATCAACCGCCACTGCGGCAATAACGTTGAGTAGCTCGGGCAGGGCTGCCGCCACGTGGCAGGGAGCCAGGTACGTGATCAGCAAACCCATCTGAACCCCGTGGCCCCACTTCACAAGGAGGGACTCACAACCAGCTGTCTGAGGTACAGTGGTCTCCCTCGGCCTAAGGCCTTCTCTAATAATAACCGCTACTCCCCCGCCCCTCCCCTGTGACCTTGGCTGATGGAATGCGTGGAAACCTGGTGGGCACATTTCTACCAGAGGGACCCCTCCCTCTGGGCCCAACCAGGTCTCCGTAATACCCGCCAGGTCCGCTCCCCCCTCGTAAACAAGATCACAGATGAGGGGGGCTTTATTTACTACAGACCTGGCGTTGCACAACATCAGACGAAGGCCCGGGCCCTGAAGGTCTGTACTACCTGGAGAACGGGTGGAGCCTTGGGGGCCGGAGCACTCCACCGCTTGAAGACAGCGGGTGCGTGCTCCCTTAACATGATATGGCCCCCTGCTCCCGCCATATCTACCCCTCCCACACACAGTACTGATGGTGAAAGCATAGTCTGGACCAGCTCGACCCCCTCCGGATCCCCCACCACCCCCGCCGAACGTCCTGGCCAAGCCCGACTCTCCCCCTAGTGGGTTATCCCCCAAACCCACAATCCTAATTCCAATCCCACCCCCCTCCCCCCTTCCAGAACCCCTTAAAAGTTTAAACAAGGACAATTTTAAAAAACCCCGCAACCCCCTCTTTGCGGCATGCCACCTCTCGGGACTCCAGAGCCCGTCATCGAGGTAGGCCCTCGATAGAATGGAGGGCCAAGCCTGCGAGAGGGGGGAGTCTCGCAGACCAAGAAGCTCCGCTGCTGAGTACATTAATCATAATGGGTAACACGACCATATCCTGAATGAACACCATTTTGGCTGTCAGGACTGCCTTGTGTCCAGCATGTGTAGATTTCCCTGATGTTGTATGCCATATGGTAAATAATAATAATACTATTATAACTGAAAAAATGAAAAGATGAAAATGTATTGAAAACTACCTTTAATCACCCTCCCAAAGATTATATGGCAAAATAAGATTGGATATTATATCTTCTGAAATTATAAGATCTCTAGAGCAAGTTTCAAACCAAACTCTGAAACATTAGACACTCACCATATCAAAGCAACTGTTTTTTTTAAAAAAAATGCAGATTAAAATCAAACTCAGCCGATAAGGCAAATTTCAAAAAAAATAAATTAAAACCGAATGGCAGTGAAGGAGGCATAATAGCTCACGGAGGGACTTCTAGGATGCCTCCCCACACACATACACACACGCACACTCGGTGCCCTCAGGGTAAGAATATTTGGCAGGACTGGCTTCAGGTACTCTGCCAGGTCCTTCAGAAAGGTGTGAATGGGAGAAAGAAGTGGAAGCAAAATGATTGTGTTTGTGCAAGTGTATGCTGATTAGGCCTGGATTATAGAATGTTTTGCATAAATATGAAGCTGGAGTTGGCTTGCTGAATGCAATACTGTAAGAAATGAAAATCAATGAAATGCTTAACAAAGGATTCAACATTGAACAGAGAACCCAGCAAGGATATGCGATGCCTTTGGGGCAGATTTAAGGATAATTGTATAAGGAAAGTTTGTTGGTGGCCTTCACAAGGTGATGATTAGATCTGCTGCCCTTCCTGTATGCAGATAATACTGTATTACAGGCTGAAATTGAATACATTTGCAGTGGATGTTGGACAGACTGCATGAATGATGCAACTAGAAGTACGGCTTCAAAAATTAAGCAAACATAGACTGATTCAGTGATGTTGGACAAAGACGATGGAGTCAACACTTGCAAGTGATACATAAATGGTTCAAATGTAGAGTAAACAGATGAACCTCTTTACCTTGGTGAAAAGTATATGGCAGAGGAAGAAATGAGTTCACTTCCACCCCATTCCTTGAGCCCAGAGTCCTGGAATTATATTGTGGAAGGTTTTGTATCGGGTGAGAAGTTAAAACTGGGTATCCAAATTAGGATGTCCCTGGAAACTGAACTAAACCTGAAAGGTGTATGTATTACTTGGATAACTGAGGCAGCACACCCACTGATAAATGTAAAAAATTAAAAGAAAAAAAATCTAAATACAGTTTAACTGAATTCTTCATAAAAAGAGAAAGTGGAACATACTCCCCTTGGCAGACAGAGAGTGAGAAGAAGAGTATTTTTACTTCTGATTTATTTATTTATTTTTGCTTTCTAACCCTGCTATGAGTTTATCAGTTTATTCTTACTTTGAATATCATTTTCAGCTGCAAATATCCCAAGAGAAGTTAACTCTTCTTTCCTCCTTGTAAATTTCATAGAAGCACAAAGGGTAGCAGTTGGAGATCAAATCTCTTTCCCATGGCAGGTATCTGCCCCTACAATCTGCCTCTGAAGAATCATCCAGCTTCTACTGAAACATCTCCAGGGAAGGAGAGGGCAGGACTTCCCAAGACAGCTGATTTGGGCTTGAGCAGCTCTTCTTCTTGATGTCCAGCTGAACTCTACTTCCCTCATCATTTACATTCCTGATTTCTTCTGTCTTCTAAAGCAACATGGCAGAACCGTGCCCTGTTTTTTATATGATAGACCTCCAGATACTTGAAGACATATTCTCACCTTACATTCTCCTTTCCTCCATGCTGAATACACACAGTAAATGCTTCAGCATTTCTTCCTAATTTTTCCTTCAAGCTTCTTATCTTCTTGGCTCTCCTCTGGAAATCCTCCTATTTGCCAATGTCCTTCTAAGGTGCTGTGCCCAGAACTGGGTGAAATATTCTGACTATGGTCTGACTATATGCAGAACAGAGAGGAACCATTTTTCTCAGATAGTTTCTCCTTCTGTCAGTTTTGAAAAAATTTGCTTAAGCTATTTTGAAACAAGCCTGCTGAGGGAAATCTAAGTGCAGTAGTTAAACGTTGAAAGCTCCAATATATTCTTTATTCAAACATGGTTCATCCCCAAGAGACAGCTGTTTACCTCTTTAGGCAGTTTGCCTGACAAAATTTCTTCTGCTAATTTGTTTCCATCCATATTTGGTGTATTTGCTTTTGGATCTGTAAATTCTTTTGCAGCCATCCTTTAACTGTTGTTTATCTAACATTCTACATTCATTTACAATATTTGTGACACTCAAAATATTAGCATATCATAATGTTGAAAGATTTCTCGCCCTGAAATCCACATTCCCTTTCCTGCGACAGCTCTTTAGTACTGCAAGACCTGCCTCCACAATTTTTCAGGAAAAACATGAACAAATTATATTTGGCACTACCTGTTCCTTTATCACAAAAATGTGTTTTGACAATGAACCACCTCTGTTCACCAGAATTAACTTCAGTGTTCAACTCGGCCAATAATTTCTGGGCTTCTTTCTTTGCCTCTAGAAAGCCAGGTATTTCTCTATAATAACTCTGACCATTTTCATAATCAGAACCATAACAGTGCATTGCACACAGTTTTGCTATGTGCGTTTACCGACTCCAGTAGCTTCTTTCAGTGAGTTGTACCTTATTATATTAGAAGTACATGTTTATTGCAGTCAGTGACCAGTAATAATAAAACTTAGTAACGTCATACAAGTTATATACAAGCTTGTTTTTGTAATTGACTCCGTCCACTTTGCTATTGGCCGTCGTCTTGGTCTCTCTCCTGCTATTTTCCCAGCATCAGAGAGCTGGGACTTTGCATAATGTGTGTGAAGTAGGAAAAACTCAGCCTGGTCTTTTGTATTCAAGTGAGAGCTCTGAGTTGACTTGTTGAGTGGTCCACTCCAACACCAACATGGAAAAATGTTGATACTCTTCCTATCCTACTTCTTCATGGTTCATGGTTCAGTTCCATGCAGTCTTGTAGGGGATGCCATGGCTTGCTCGATTCTGATTGTTATGGGGTATATCATGGCATTTGAACATTTTTTCCAAGGCCCTCCTGGCTGCACTGTTCTGCACTGCACTTCTTGACTGCTGCTTTCTTGACTGTTGATGCTTGATTCTAGAAAGCAGAAGCTCTCTACTGCTTCCATATCTTCTTTCATCACTGGTTCTATTGTTGTCCTTGATCCTGCTATTTTAACAGGTGCTGGAGGGTAAAGAGTTGAATGAAGGAAACCACAAAGAGCTCCGTGTTTTCCCATTGCTTTATACCAGGATGAGAAAACCTATCTATAAGAATTCAAGATATCAGGGCTACAACTGCAAAGTATATTTTGATCTACAGGTAGTCCTCGACTTACAACCACAATTAAACTCAAAATTTCTGTTCCTAAGTGAGACATTTGTTAAGGGAGTTTTGCTCCATTTTACGATCTTTCTTGCCACAGTTGTTAAGTGAATCATTGCAGTTGTGAAATTAGTAACACGGTTGTTATGTGAATCTGGTTTCCCCATTGCTTATCTGATGGCCACATGACTCCAGGACCATCATAAATATGAGACAGTTGCCAAGTGTCTGAATTTTGATTATGTGACCCTAGGGATGCCACAATATTCATGGTGTGAAAAACGCTCATAAGTTGATTTTTTTCAGTGCCATTGTAACTTTGAACGGTCATTAAATGAACTGTTAAAAGTCGAGGAGTACCTGTATGTGAAAATATGTAACCACGTGTTGATGTCAACTTTATTGATGCTGGCCTCTCAATGGATCTCATATTGTTCTCTTTGTACACCGTTCAGAGTCATTGTATGATGGAGATGGGCAGTTCCTAAATATGATTGATCAATGAATAAAGTATGCAAAAGAAAACTAAATTATTTTAATTCTTTGATAAAACTATTAGATCCAATGAAAAAAGCCACAGAATCCTGTGGGTGGAAGGGATCTCATAGGTCTTCCTTGTACACATAGAATCCTTATGCCATCTCAGACAATCAACTGTGTAGCCTTTGCTTGAAAACATCCACTGATGGAGCACTCACAACTCCAGCAGCGAAGCTGTTCCACTGCTTAGCAGCCCTTGGTGGATCTCTTTCTGTAAAACTTTCGCCGGTTGGTTCTCATGCTATTTTTGGGCATTATGCAGCAATAATCTGTACCCTCCTCCTTGCAACAGACCTCCAAGGATTCAAAAGCTGCTATCATATCTCCTCCCATTCTTCCCTTCTTGAAGCTATGTACTGCCAGTTCTTTAAACTAGGACTGAGCATTCAAGCTTCTTTCCAGTTTTGTTGCTCTTCTCTGCACTCTTTCCGGTTCCTTCATCTCCTTTTTGTATTGTAGTGACCAGAACTGGAGACAATATTTCTGGTATGGTCTGACTAGTGCATTGTAGAATAGAATAGAATAGAATAGAATAGAATAGAATAGAATAGAATAGAATAGAATAGAATAGAATAGAATAGAATAGAATAGAATAGAATAGAATAGAATAGAATTCTTAAACCATTGGAGCTTATATCCCACTTTCCTTTCAGATTTAGGCCATTTTCATATTATTGTCCCTGACAATTTGGCAATTGCCTGCATGAGTCATGATTGGAAATTCAAGTTCTCTAGATGTCAGCTTTCCAGAAAACTCCAACTCTGAGTAAAGACGCGGAAGCAAGCATTTTTCAAAGTTCTATTTACTAGAATAGGTAAACTGGCACATCTGGGAAAACCCGAATCTGAAAGGTCCAGGTTTTCCCTCAGTAAATCAAAAACCCCCAAACCATCCCCTCACTCCTCAGTCGATCACACGCTCCAATCAACGTCCGTCCCATCTCGACTCAGCACTCCGACCACTCCTTCTCCAGATGCAGGATCACCCTGACCTTGACCGACAGGAAGGATGCTATTATGTCTACAGACAACCCCTCTACTAAATCCCCCCTCCTACTTTCCCACACATGAGAAGATGCCTGCATGGAAGCTTCCGGCCTAATATGGCTTCCAAAGCTGACGCTAGAATCATCTTTGCTTCTTTTGGTTCTTCACTTTCCTTGAAGCAGGAGAGGATCAAGAAGAGAAGATAGGAAGGCAGCGTTGCTCTTTCGACCTTTGACGGAGGCTCTAGCATCACACACCTATTTTTAACTCTGGCTCCTGCTTTTGTCTCCTAGAGTTTTTACTGGAAGTATCAGGTCAAAAAGGCAGCTGGCAAGAAGAAGCTAACCTCTGAATCTCTGCATCTGTACAAAGGGAATGACTATGCTTTGGTCAGATACAACTTGATTCATTCAGGTTTTTTTAAAAAAATAAGTGTAATAGTTTCAAAAATATTCACATTCCACATGTATATTTGCCTAATGAACATATAATTTTCTATGAAAATGTATTTATTCATTCTATTTGTACGTTACCAAATCAATATAGATTCTTGGTATGTTACAAAACAATCAGCCAAAACATCTGTAAGAATTTTTTTTAAAAAAAATCAAGACTAAATATAAATAAATTAAACCAATAACTAGAGTGATAATGAGCAATGGATAAAACTAATCATAATGAACCAAATGATACATCCAGAATTAAATCAATATCAGTAATTCAACTGAAATAAGATGGCAAAGATAAACAATTCAGCAAAACATTCTTCAGAAATGTTCCTTCTGCAGTAACTTCCAGAACACAAGAAGGGATGGAGCAAGGCCTAATCCCAGGGGAATCTCTCCCAGAAGGCAGTGGCACATTTATTTATTATCTCTTCTTTATCTCCCTCACATTTCCTGGCCTCTCCCTTCTTTTCGCCAGTGGAGCTCTGATGGAAGGCCTCTTCCGGACTGAACAGCCTGCTTGGGCCAATTCAGAAAGGTGAGCAGAGTCTGCCAATTTGTAGGTGCCATATGCAATGGGAAGTCCAGAGCTAAGAAGTGCTCCCTCTATAATCTAAAACAGCATCCAGGCAGTAAGAGAACTCTGCTTTAGGAATGTTTATTTATCTGAGATCTAATTCACAGCTTGATTCAATGTTTGGAAATCAAGCTCATGCCAACCTCAACTGAATCAGTCTTTCTGTTTCAAATCAGGACCCAATCCAAGGCAGCATTTGTACCTCCCATAAACTGACATTCGGAAAAGCACAAAGAGGATAGTTGCTTTCTTCTTCTTCTTCTTCTTCTTCTTCTTCTTCTTCTTCTTCTTCTTCTTCTTCTTCTTCTTCTTCTTCTTCTTCTTCTTCTTCTTCTTCTTCTTCCTCTTCCTCTTCCTCTTCCTCTTCCTCTTCTTCTTCTTCTTCTTCTTCTTTTCCTCCTCCTCCTCCTCCTCCTCCTCCTCCTCCTCCTCCTCCTCCTCCTCCTCCTCCTCCTCCTCCTTCTTCCTCCTTCTTTCTTCTTCTTAGCAATCTAATTGTCAATTTCTCACTCAGAGATCAGGAAAAGAAGCCAATAGATGTACATGCTTACATACATACATACATACATACATACATACATACATACAGTACATACATACATACATACATACATGCATACATACTCTTGCTAAAAAAAGGTTCATAGTACTGGTTACCAGGCTAAGGAGATACACTAGAGAAGGAGAAGCCAAGAAGATCAATGTCCTGTTCTCCAAAGAATCATCCAAGGCTTACTCCCAACTGCAGTGCAATAACACAGTAACAGCACAACCACCAACACCAGAAACTGAACAGTACTGGAAGAACATTTAGGAGAAAGAGAAGATGTATAGCACTGGTGTAAAATGACTGCAGGACCCAAGAGCAGACCACAACAACCTCCCAAAACAGGAAGCAGTTCTGCTCATGGTAAAAGTGGATTAAGAACACAAAGCCCTGGACAGCACTTGGTTTGGACATCACACCTACTAGCTAAAGAAACTAACAGCAGTGGATGAATGCTCAGCAGCACAGATGAACCCACCCATGGAATGGGACAACTCGCTCTGCCGGTTTGCCACCACCAGGTCTTCCAAGCTGGGTCACCTCTGCTGAGTTGATGGCAGCAACCTGCAGTGGTGACCTGATGCTGGAAGCCAGAGGTGGCAACCCAATCTGGGTGACCTGGTAGTGGAGACCCAGCAGCGGTGAGCCGGGTCACTGCCACCAGGAAATTTTGATGAATGATTAAAGATGATGTTAGACTAACCACATGATGGGAACTTGATAATTTTTTATTAATTAAATAGCAATAACTTCTCTATAAAGAAGATATGCTGAAATTCAAGCTATCTATGAGATTGAGCATATCCAAACTCAGAGATGTTTAGTATTTCTTAAAATCTCCAACCCTTTTGAAAGGATCCCAATAAGAAGGTGTGAAAGAGCCCTAAAACGTGCAGGGAACACTCTTGGTACACAAGTTCCCATCCTGTAGAGAGTCTGCCATCATCCCTCCCCATGAGTTGTCCTTGCATCCCGTCATCTGGGGCGACTTGTCACACAGCCAGTCCCACAGCCAGTCAGCCAGATCTGATCTTTCTTCTGGTGGGGGGAAAGGTGCATTCCCCTCCTTGTGAGTTGTCCCCATGCCGAATCCTGCATCCAGTCGGCCAAGGCTGATGTTTCTTCTGGTGGGGGAGAAGTATCTCTTCCCTTCCTTGATTTGTTCTTGAATTGTCACACACCAGTGAGTTGTCTCCATGGCCAGTTGGCCAAGGTGACTTGTCCCATGTCCAGTCAGCTGGGGCAAGCCGGTGGCGGTAACTCAGCCAGGATGAGCCAGCAATGGTGAGTTGTCCTAGACCCCTTCACCCAGACTAACCCAAGGAAGGACAATGCTGATCATGAAGGACCCCCACAAGGGAACGGCACCAGCCAACTCCCGGCCAAGAACCTGCCTCCTCACAACATGGAAAGTCCTGTCAGAGATCATAGCCACCAAGGTAGAGGCCCATGATGGTGAACCTATGGCACGCGTGCCAGAGGTGGCATGCAGAGCCCTCTCTGTGGGCACATGCACTGTCGCCAGCTGCTCTTCTGCTTTTCAGTGCGCACATGCAGGCTGGCCAGCTGGTCTTTGTGGGCACTGGAGCACAGGAAAACAGCTGAAAAATGGCCAGAAAAACGGCCAGAAAAACAGCCTGAGAAAGGCCAAAAAACAGGCATGTGCACACCAGCCAGCTGGTCTTGGGTTTTCCGGCACTCCAGTGCATGCACATGCACGCACAAGCATGCATGTTCCAGTTTGGGCACTCAGTGCTGGAAAGGTTCGCCATCACTGGTATCGGCCATAGGGGCACACTCAATCGAGCACTTACAACTAAAGATGGGGATGCTAAGAAAAGAAAAAAAAATCTTTTTTTTCCAGGGGGAGGGCCTTCTCTGTGGGGGCACCCACTATCTGGAACGAGCTCCCCCCAGAGATACGGAGGATCCTGGATCTGCGCACTTTCCACCATGCTCTTAAGACCCTCCTATTCCAGCAAGCCGGCCTGGCCTAATTTTCTCCCCTTTCTTTTAAATTTTTTAAATTGAAATTTTAATTTGTTTTAAATTATTGGGATTTTTAATTGTTTTGGGCTAAATTATTTAATTTGGTTTTAATTATGTTTTAACTTTTGTATTTATGTATTTTATTTTGTGCCTATTCACCGCCCTGAGTCCTTCGGGAGTAGGGTGGTATATAAATTTAATAAAACATAAAATAAACATAAAACGTAAAAATTAAGTGGGCCACACTTAATATAGGGGGAAAAAACTGAAAGATATAAAAGTCGTCACACCTCCCACAAGCAAAACTGCACCATGTATCGCTTTCTATTTATGGTAATTAAATTTAGAATGAATAATCATATGATGTAACTAAATATATAAAACTTGTTTAAAATCTCTATCCACAGTTATCTGATTGGCAGCTGGATTAAAAAAAGGTTATTCAAAATATCTATGAAAGACATGAATACGGTCCATTCATATGGGCCACTGAGATTAAGAAATGCAATGCAGTTATTAAAAATCAATCCAACAGTATTAAAAAATATCTTTAAAATTGCTCACAGAGGAAGCAGCCGTGGGACAATCAGAAGCTGCTAAGCCAAACATTCCCTTTAAGGACCACAGTTCAGGGAAAGGTAGCCAGATCTCCTCCATATGTTAGTTTATGGCTTTTTTAAACCTCACCTGCCCCCCTACCCCATAGAAGATTGAAATGAAGGTCCATTATAGCCTAGGTTCTCATGCTAGTTTAATACCTGGTGCAGGGATGGGTTCTACTTACCTTTACTACCGGTTTGCAACGGGGCCGCTTGTGCGCACTTGCTTCGCTTGTGCGCGTGCGTGCTCTTCTGCACAAGCGCAGAAGCTTCTGCGCATGCACAGAACTGTTTTGATGACATCAGGGTCAGTGGGCGGAGCCTCCCGCTGGTTTTACTACCGGTTCTATAGAACTGGTGCGAACCGGGGGCAACCCATCACTGACCTGGTGTGACTTATTCGTGAGAAACAGATGCTGGTTCTAAGCAGCTGCCCTGTTCAACTCTCAAAGTCAGCCAATTGTTAAGGCATCAGGCTAGAAAGTGGGAGACCCAAGTTCTAGTCCCACTCTAGTCATGAAAGCCAACTGGGTGACTTTAGGTCAATCCCTCTCTCTCAACCCAACCCAACATTGTTGTTGTGGGTGAAAAGAGGAGGAGGAAGCTGTGTTCGATACGTTCGCCACTTTATTATTTTTATTAAATAAATAAATATAAAGTGATTCCTAACTACCTCTGTATTGTCTTGCTACATATATATATATGCATATTCTTTCTAGCCAAGTTCTAGGGCTGTAGAACAACTTAGCTTATGTAGGTGGAACCTGGCTAGAAAGAATATGCACATAAAAGCCTACAAAAAAAAAGACAGACAGACAGATAGCTAGATAGCTAGATAGCTAGATAGCTAGATAGCTAGATAGCTAGATAGCTAGATAGATAGATAGATAGATAGATAGATAGATAGATAGATAGATAGATAGATAGATAGATAGATAGATAAGTCTTTGGTTATTCGGGTTTTCTCCCGTGTAAAATAGGAAGTGTCTCCCGCGTAAAATTGGAAGTTCCAATTTTATGCGGGAGAAAACCCAAATAACCAAAGACCTACATACAAACATCCGCGAAAACCTCAGAAAACATATATATATGTATCTATTTTCTTACTTCGTAGGATTTATGTGTGTTTTTCCTCTAGCCAGGTTTTTCCTACGTAACGTAGGAAAAACGTTGGTTACGTAGGAAAAACCTGGCTAGAGGAAAAACATATATATATATATATATATATATAAATCAAATTTATATTTCGCTGATAAAGAAATAAAGGGAGACTAGTATAGATCTATTTCAAGCTATTTAGCTCTCATCAGCTAGCCATATCCTTACTTGGATTCGAACTTGGGCTGCCTGCATGTTAGGGGGTTGGACTAGAAGACCTCCAACGTCCCTTCCAACTCTGTTATTCCATTCTATATACAGATAGTCCTTGACTTATGACCACAATTGAGCCCAAAATGTCTGTTGTTAAGTGAGACATTTGTTAAGTGAGGCTTGCCCCCATTTTACGACCTTTCTTACTACAGTTGTTCAGTGAATCATTGCAGTTGATAAGTTAGTAACCTGGTTGTTAAGTGAATCGGGATTCCCTATGGACTTTGCTTGTCAGAAGGTTGCAAAAGGAGATCACGTAATCTTGGGATGCAGCAGTAGTCAAAAATATGATCCAGTTGCCAAGCATCCAAATGTCAATCATGTGACCGTGGGGATGCTGCAATAGTCGTAACTGTGAAAAATGGTCATAAGTCACTTTTTTCAGTGCCGTTGTAACTTTGAACAGTCACTAAATGAACTGTTGTAGTTTGAGGACTACCTGTACACCATTGTATATTGTATATAATTACACACAAATGTCCTATTCAAAATTGGAATCTCAGTTACAAATATCTAGAAATATTTGTACTTACATACTGAAAACAAATAACATCTTGAATGGCAAAGTTAAAAAGCAAACCAGTTTAGAATATTTAAAACAAGGACAGAAAATTCTAAATTCAGTATTAAACACTGGAAATACAAAGACATCAACCCATAATCAAACTTGCTGCTGATGTAGTAAAAGATGTTGAGGCTCTAGAACAGGGGTGTCAAAACTCACAGCTTCATGGCATCGTCCTGTGACGTATCAGGAGTTTTTCCCCGCTTCGCTAAACCGGATGTGGGCATGGCCAACACGTGATACATCCGGCCTGTGGGACATGAGTTTGACAGCCCTGCTCTAGAAAGAGGGCAGAGAAGAGCAACAAAGAGGATTAGGGGACTGGAGGCTAAAACATATAAAGAACGGTTGCTGGAACTGGGTATGTCTAGTCTGGTGAAAAGAAGGTCTAGGAGTGACATGATAGCAGTCTTCCAATATCTAAGGAGCTGCCACAACGAACAGGGTGTGTGTGTGTCAACCTATTCTCCAAAGCACCTGATGGCAGGAGAAGAAGCAACTGATGGAAACTAATCAAGGAGAGAAGCAACCTGGAACTAAGGAGAAATTTCCCGACAGTGAGAACAATTAATCAGTAGAACAACTTGCCTCCAGAAGTTGTAAATGCTCCAACACTGGAAGTTTTTAAGAAGATGTTGGCTTTCCTGCCTAAGAAGCGGGTTGGACTAGAAGACCTCCAAAGTCCCTTCCAACTCTGTTACTCTATTCTAGTACTTTGGACACATCTTGAATGGACAGACATATAGACTGGTGAGAACGTATATTGTGTGTTGCATCCATGAAATGTTGGTAGTCAACTATAGTTAGGGTGAAAGGTTGGGGAGCATGATTTATTGCAAGAAGATAAATATGGATTAAATGATTACACCAAGGTAAGCCAAAAGAAAATGCTTATCACAGTTTGCAAAGAAAACATCCTGAAAGTAGCAGAACAAAATATAACCAACAAAATGAAATGATGGGAAACTATTTCGAAAATTGGAGACTGGAAATAAACATTGACATGCTGATACATAAAAACTGACAATGAAGTGAATAAGATCAGCAATTAGCAATGGTTATAACTTGGCACCATCAAGTAGGAAACAGAAGGTTTTTGAATTCAAGAACAAGATCTGCCAAAATCAAGAGCAAACATTACAAACAACCATGATAAATTCAACATGTATCAACCAGGAACAAATACATGTTCTATAAAGAGAAAAGGTAAAACTGAATCACAAAATTAGGGGATGCAACAAAATTGCTCAGACAAACTATACGTATTTTTTAAAAATTGATTTTCTATTAAATACATTTCTTAGTGCTTAATAAACATCGGGTAATCTGGGTATTTAATTTGCTTAACAATACACATTTACATTCTTAATCTCCACCCCTTTTTTCCAACCATTGGTAAAATAAATTCCATGTTTGATAGTATTCTACATCTTCTTTCTGTTTAATTTTCAATGTCCATCTATCCATTTCTGCACAATCTAGTATCTTCCTGACTATCTCTTCATCTCGCGATATATCTTCATTTTTCCAGTATTGTTCAAATATAATCCTCGCTGCTGTTAAGACATGTAATATTAAATACAAACTTTTCTTATCAATTTTTTTCTGATATTATACCTAATAAAAACAATTCAGGTTTAAACTCTACAAGTTTGTCCAAATTTTTTTTGCTTTGACACAAGTCCACCACATATGATAAAATGTTCCCGTTTTTTGGTTACATTTCCAACATTTGCTAGACATATTTTTAAACATTTTAGCTAAACCTGCAGGTGGTAAATGCCATCTATAAAACATTTTATACAAATTTTCTTTATAAGAGGTTGCCATTGTTATCTTATAGTTTCTTTCTCATAGATTTTGCCATTTCTCTAGTTCTACGTTATAGCCAAAAAAAATTCCCCATTGTACCATTGTATCTTTTATTTGTCAGTTTTCCATCTTCAAATTTGACTATAAACGTTTTCAACAAGTATGAGTTATTACTATTTATTTATTTGTATCTCGCCTTCATTATTTTTACAAATAAGTCAAGTTGGTAAACATGTCCAACGAATCTTCCTTCTCCTCCTATTTTCCTGACAACAACAACAACCCTGTGAGGTAAGTGGGGCTGAGAGAGAATGACTGACCCAAGGTCATCCAGACAGCTTTCATGACTCAGATGGGATTTGAACTCATGGTCTCCCGCTTCCTAGCTTGGAGCCTTAACCACTAAACCAAACTGGGAGTTGGGCAGCACACAATTTTAAGAAATAATGACTAATAGCACCTGTGCAAAAATTAAAATTTTCAAGTTTCCCAAATATAACCACAATAGTTGTTGAGAGTGATCCTGCAAAATGTTTACATTTATTAATTATATTTATAATATTATTATAAATATCATAAATATTAAATATTATATTACATATTATTAAATTATATATTATATATAATTATATATGGAACAGCTTGCCTCCAACAGCTGTGGGTACTCTATCATGGAAAGCTATTAAGAAGAGACTGGACAGACACTTGTTTGGAATGACGTAGGGCAGAGGTCTTCAAACTTGGCAGCTTTTGGCAGTTGAAGTCCACAAGTCTTAAAGCTGCCAAGTTTGAAGACCTCTGACGTAGGATTTCCTTCTTGAGCAGGTAGTTGGACTAGAAGACCTCCCAGGTCTCTTCCCTACTCTGTTATTCTGTATAATTAAAAAGAAAAGAGTAATTTTTGTGTTTGTGGCAGTCAAAGAAAGGGATTGGAAAATAAAATAAAATATGGAGATATAATGATCAGAATGGGAAGACTGGAGAAATATACATTATGTAGAATAACAAACAGATTAGGCCACGTTTTACATGAATGAAGTATTTCAACTATGGCAGCTGAGGATTTACTAAACAACCCACCTTGCCAAGCACATGTTATATACCTTTAGAATGATGCTACTTGGATACTTATGGATGGAACTCAATTGAGGGATCCAAGGTAGAGGTCTACTATTTTTCTATTCAGTTATAGACCATGCTCAGCTGAGCTGAGCTGAGAGTCACATAGATGGCATGCAAGAGCCTCATTCCACCCTCTGCCTTGGTTCAATTTCTTGAAGCTTGGTTCTATTTCTTTCATAAGCTCCCTCTTTGCAGGTTTGTGCCAGGTGTGGGTCAGCTTGTTTTCCAAAGCACCAGAAGGCAAGACAAGAAACAATGGACAGAAACAAATCAAGGAGAGAAGCAACCTGGAATTAAGAAGAAACTTCCTAAGAGGGAGAACAGTTAATCAGTGGAACAAATTGCCTCCAGGAGTTTATTTATTTATTTCCAAAAATTTATATGCCGCCCTTCTCCCTAAGGACTCAGGGCGGTGAACACAGGTTAAAAGATACAATAATAAAAAGGTAACATAATTAAAACCCAGTTAAAACAACGACAATAAAATAATAAAACCCAAGGATCAGGGTCAACCCATTTGTTGAAACAGCCAAGTCTTTAAGTTGTGGGTGCCCCATCACAAGAGGCTTTTAAAAAGAGATTGGACAATTATTTGCCTGAAATCATGTAGGCTCTCCTGCTAGAGTGGGGTTTGGACTGGAGAACTTTGGGTGTATCAAACAACTTTATTATTCTATTCTGTTATTCTTTCTATCATCACATGTATCCATCCCATTCAGTGGTGGGATTGAAAAAATTAACAACCAGTTCATTGCCTGGTTGTTGGGTGGGCATTGCCATGGGGGCATGGCCTACTCGGCCTCCTGCACCATAGCCGGGGGGGGGCATTTTCGCCCTCCAGTGGCTCCAAAGGCTTTCCTGGAGCCTCCAGGAGGGTGAAAACAGCCTCCCCCGGGCACCGGACACCCTCTGGAGGCCGGAAACGGACCAATTTCCAGACTTCAGGTGCTTTCAGTAGGCCTGTTTTTCACTCTCCTGAGGCTCCAGAGCCTTTTCTTGAGCCTCCAGGAGGGTGAAAACAGCCTCCCCCGGGCACCAGAGGCCCTCCAGAGGCCGGAAAGGAGCCCGTTTCCAGACTTCTGGTAGGCCCCTTTTTCACCCTCCCAGAGCCTCCGCGCAGGCCCTGCACTTACCTCACATCCAAAACAGGCCATGTGGAGACTCCTGGGAGGGGTGGGCAGGGTCAGCCAGTCCTTGGGACAATTGGTTCGGTGAACCAGATTAAAATTAACATCCGGTTCGCCCTAACTAGTCCAAACCGGCTGAATCCCACCCCGGTTCCCATCAAGCCCAAAGAAAGTCTGGAAGGGTATAGAATCTTCTGCCACGGGTGGAGGTTGGACTAGAAGACTTTGGAGTCTAGTTTGTTCTATGTAAAATGAAGGCAAATATATGTGTCCCAGAATAATGTGGCAGGATTGAATCTGAGTCGATCATCAGGGTCAGACATTTAGTCCTCAAGGTTTTGGACTCATGCTGGAGCTCACCCTCTCTCTCTCTCTCATCCGTGGGTTCTGTTGTTCCATTGTTTTATATTCTATTTTTTGTTCTTTTGGAAGCACCAAATGCAAGCCAAACACCAATCACTGAAGGCAGCAGCTGCAGCTTTTACGAAATTCCCACAAATGCTGGCATATGACTGTTGTGTTCGGCGGCTCCCGGCAACAAGGGACGCCGCCCGGGGATTGGCCAAGAGGCGTGGCCTCGCAAACCGCGGGAGTTCTATGTTTTCTGATTGGGTGTTCTGTGACAGCTGGTGGGGTTTTTAAGTGCTGTCAATTTGCCTCAGCTCTGTTCAGTTCTGTTGTTCAAGCTTGTTAGTTCGCAAATAAAGAGTTCAGTTAATACCAATCTCGTTCCCAATTCATGCCTGCGCAAAGAATATAATAATGACAAAGTTTTCCATGGCCCTACAGAGCAAGGGTTCTTTATGTAGACAAACCAGAGTGATAGAAATTTCAATTTTCCGTTATTCCTCCCTTCTCTTTCCTCTTTCTTATATTTCCATTGTTAATCCCAGTAGATTTGTTTTGTATTTTAAAGTCATAAAATTTCCCAAAACACACATATAAATATTAAGATAAAGAAGGAATTGTTAATAAATAAAAAAAGAATAAATGTGAACAAGTAGGAAAATTAGAATGAAGAGAGTGAATGAAGATGTTGTTTATACAAATAAGCATAGAAATATTGAGATATGAATTAAAGAAAAAATAGGGGGAAAAGGGAAGATTTTGGCAAAATTGTAATTGAGTAAAATGTATTTGAACTTGAAAAATTGTATAAGATAAGATATGGCCAATACTCTGTTCAAAAAAAAAAAAAAAGATGAGGGTGAATGTGGGGGGGAAATTGAATAAAACTTGATTAAAAAAAATTGACTATATGGATAAAACCTTCACTAAACCAGTTTATAATGCACCTTGGGACGGCAGAGCAAATGAAACAACCACAGGATTTCCCAGGGTTCAGGTGACTGAGAAAAGCTTCTCTGAGGGGGGACCGAGCAGACTCTGTCCTTCCACCAGGAAGACCTGGAGAGGCTCTCGGGCTGCAAGAAAGGCCATCTGGACTTTAGGGAAATGAGTGGATCCCTCCAGCAGGCGGGAGGCCCCCTGCGCTAAACCACAGGCCAGAAGAGTTGAGTTACCTATTCAGCCTGGCTGAAATGTATTTATATGAAGAAGTTGATTTGTAAATGTGATAAAGTGGCATAAAATTAACTGCAGCTTTCTCGAACCAAAGAAAGTTGTTTCAGTTATTCAGCTAATCAGAGAATGAATGAAAGAGAGGTTGTTTACAGAACATGCTTACATGAACCGGCCAGGCAGGATTTTTTTTTTTTAATTTATTTTTTGGTTAAGAAAGCAACACAACAATTTCTGAGTGCTGATCAGATGATAGGGATTTTGCTGTAAAAAGATGTAAGCAAATGCTAATAAACATAAAGCATTTGGTAAGTTGATTGATTTGCTGATTGACTGATTTGCTGAAATGAATAGAATAGAATAGAATAGAATAGAATAGAATAGAATAGAATAGAATAGAATAGAATAGAATAGAATAGAATAGAATAGGAATAGGAATAGGAATAGGAATAGGAATAGGAATAGGAATAAAATAGGAATAAAATAGGAATAAAACAGGAATGGATTTGAAGGGACCTTGGAGGTCTTCTAGTCCAACCCCCTGCATAGGCAGGAAACCTTATACCACTTCAGACAAATTGTTATCCAATCTCTTCTTAAAAACTTACAGTGTTGTTGGAGGCAAGTTGTTCCACTGTTTCTTCTTAGTTCTAAGTTGCTTCTCTCCTTGATTAGTTTCCACCCATTGCTTCTTGTTCTACCCTCAGGTGCTTTGGAGAATAGTTTGACTCCCAAATCCCAGCTTTGAGCTGCCCTGTAACAACATTAATGCAATAACATGAATATCAGGATCTAAAGGAGCTGAAACCTCTGTCGCTTTCAGAGATCACCATTCATGGTGGACCCATTTGCTGTTGGCCTTTTGCATTTCCACTGTCTTCTCAGGAGCAGCGGTTTCTTCATGAGAGGACCACAATGCTTCCTTAACAACAAACATGACACTCTCTGGTGAGCCTGAGATGGGATATGCACTGAGTAGTTTGTCAGCTGGTTCCTGTCTTTGTATATCTGCACTTGTCCTTGTCCTTTGCTTTCTAGGCTAGGTAAGTCCAGCAGTTTTCCCATCTTTTAATGAAGTTGATTGCTGAGCACACAAATAACTTTGATGTAGAAATGTTCATGGCTGTTCAGCTCACAAAACTCCACAGGTTCTTAACATTCCTCATGGATAAAACTACCGGTTCGGGCAAACTGGTAGTTAAAAAAAGCTACCGGTTCCTCTGAACCGATATTTCCAATGATCAGCTGTGCCGTGTGGTTTAGCTTTCTAGAAATCCTGCTTTCTAGCAAACCTAAATCACATGCCACAGCTGATTCCCCCCCCACTGTTCTACTTACCTTCCTAAGCCTCCTTTTGGTGTTTATGCCATGCGCGGGTGCGCAGCACGCACCAAAAGAAGGCTTGGGAAGGTAAGCAGAACAGTGGGGGGTGGGGATCAGCTGTGCAGCGCAGTTTAGCTTTGCTAGAAAGCAGGAAATCCTGCTTTCTAGTGAAGCTAAATCGCATGCCACAGCTGATCCCCCCCTTGCTTCTACTTACCTTCCCAGCACTCCTTTTGGTGCGTACTGCGTATGCGCCTGCACAGCCAGTGAACCGGTAGCAAACCAGTTTGGATTTCACCACTAGGATAGAATGATGATGATACATACAGTGCATAGGTACATATAGTGATGGCAGAATATTTTTTGAAAAAATCTGGTGATTTCCTTCCTGCAGGGCCTGCATTATTCACTTTGGCCATTTGCAAGAGGGCTAACCATGGCCCCCGATTCCCTTCCACAGGCCTTTCTTAACTGCATTCAATGTTGCACTTCATTTTATGTGTCATTTAGGTCTAGCTTGAATCTCAGACCTTTTGTCACTCGTGCTGAAAGAGGTTCATGACAGCATCCCCAGCCCCTCCCTCCCTCCCTCCCTCCCTGCATTCATACCTTCTGCCAGCTGCTAGCCTGAGTGAAGGTGAAGCTTCTCAGGTTTCTCAAACGTTTCCTTTCTGCGCCTCCATTCATTACATACTTCCATTTTAGGCAAAACTACTTCCTTATAAATGTGCTGAGGGTGCTGCTAAGGGAAGGATGAGATCAGTAGTGGGTTGCCCCGGGTTCGGACTAGAACTAGTAGTAAAACCGGCAGGAGGCTCTGTCCCCTGACCCGGACGTCATCAGGAAGCTTCCATGCGCAGCCCCGCTGCGAAATGGTAGTAAAGGTAAATAGAACCCACCCCTGGATGAGATGAATGGACAACTTCAGGCTGTGCACAGGTAGTCCTCGACTTACGACCACAATGGAGCCCAAAATGTCTGTTGTTAAGTTAGACATTTGTTAAGTGAGTTTTGCCTCATTTTATGCCCTTTCTTGCCACCCTTGTTAAGGTAATCAGTGCAATTGATAAATTAGTAGCCCTGTTGTTAAGTGAATCTAGCTTCCCGACATTCACTTAATGTTGTACATCAGCAAGATGTACAACATCAACATTCAAGATGTTGTATATAACATGACATCTTGAAGCTCCAAAGACCGATGCAAGGGTCCTCTTTATAGATTTCAGCTGAGCATTCAATACCATCATTCCAGATATTCTTCTAAGTAAACTAAATCAGCTAGTTGTACCTGACCACACTTGTAAGTGGATCATAAGCTTCCTAACAGACAGGAAGCAGCAGGTGAAGTGACGATGTGTGTGTCCATAGAGAGGGCTCTGTGTGCCACCTCTGGCACACATGCCATAGGTTCACCATCATGGCTCTAGGGCACAGCAGAACAACTAGACACAAGGACAGTTTTTTCCTGAATGCCATCCCTCTGCTAAACAACTAATTCCCACAACACTGTCAAATTATTTACTAAGACTGTATTACTATTATTCTTCTCATCCTTCCTATTACCTATCTCCTCCCACTTATGACTATAACCATGTTGCTTATATTGTTCTGTTTGTTTCCTACTATGATTTGATTTCTTATTTGTACCCTATGACTATCACTCAGTGTTGTACCTTATGATTCTTGATGAATGTTTTTTTTTTCTTTTATGTAAACTGAGAGCATATGCACCAAAGACAAATTCCTTGTGTGTCCAATCACACTTGGCCAATAAAGAATTCTATTCTATTCTATTCTATTCTTATTTTCCTTATCCTATCCTATCCTATTTGTACCCTATTTTTATTTTTTGTTTATTTTATTATTCATATTTCTATGCCGCCACTCTCCGAGGACTCTGGGTGGCTTACACCAAAGACAGCATACTAAATAGCATAATGCCCCCAACAATCTGGGTCCTCATTTTACCCACCTTGGAAGGATGGAAGGCTGAGTCAACCTTGAGCCAGTGAGATTTGATCCGCTGATCTGCTAAACTAGCAGTCAGCTGAAGTAGCTGCAGTACTGCACTCTAACCACTGCACCACCTCGGCTCTTTGCAATTCTATTCTATTCTTATTTTCCTTATCCTATCCTATCCTATCCTGTCCTGTCCTGTCCTGTCCTGTCCTGTCCTGTCCTGTCCAGTCCTGTCCTGTCCTGTCCTGTCCTATCCTATCCTATCCTATCCTATCCTATCCTATCCTATCCTATCCTATCCTATCCTATCCTATCCTATCCTATTTGTACCCTATGACTATCACTGTGTTGTATCTTATGATTCTTGATGAATGTATTTTTTTTTCTTTTATGTACAATGAGAGCGTATGCAGCAAAGACAAATTCCTTGTGTTTCCGGTCACACATGGCCAATAAAGAATTCTATTCTATTCTCATTGACTTTGCTTGTCAGAAGGTCACAAAAGGTGATCATATGTCCTTGGAACATAGCAATCATCATAAATATGAACCAGTGGCCAGGCATCTGAATTTTAATCACATGATCATGGAGATGCTGTAAAAGCCATAACTGTGAACAACAGTCATAAGTCACTTTTTTCAGTGCCATTGTAATGGTCACTAAACTAAGTGTTGTAAATTCAGGACTACCTATGTAGATTTCATCTCTTTCCCATTCTGAATTACTCAAAGAGAAATAAAACCTTCACTGGAGGGAAAACCCAGAATTCCTCTCCGTCCAAGGACGATTTCATTTATATTCACACAAGGAGAAAAATTGCACCAGTTTTGCCAACTCGTGAATGATGGAGTCAGCCTGGGTCGCCCTCTGCTACACCTGGCAAAACAATTCCCAGGTTAGTCACCATCCTTCGTGCCATGGGAGTCACTTTGGAAGAAATGAGGTGTTCATGAAGGATTTGAGGGAAAAGGAAGCCAAGGTGGAGTGGACGAATGACATCAAGGGGCATCCCCAGACAGTCACAGCAGGCCAAGCATCTGCCTCTCATTCCAGATGTTCTCTGCTTTTCTTCCTCCATCCTCTCTGCCAGCTGCATTCTTCCAGCCTGGTGCTGCCTCTCACTTCCCCAGGACTGCTTCTCATTTTTTAGAAGTCCTCCTTTGTTTACGCTTGGCAGCTCATTTCTTGTGTGCATGTTTGTTTTCTGTGGTGCATTAAGTATGTCATGTTTGAAAACAAAAAGGTCTAGTTACTAATGAAAGACATGCTGAAGGGGACTCGAGCGGCTGGGCTGGGCTTTCCATTAGGGCTGCCTGCCACCCTGATGAGGAACCAGCACTGATGAAATTTGTCAAGATAATCCAATTGCATTCCACTCATGATGTAAGTCTAGAGAGAGGGGTCCCCAAACTTGGCAGCTTTAAGACTTATGGACTTCAACTCACAGAATTCTCCAGCCAGCATAGCCAAGTTTGAAGACCTCTGGTCTAGAGAGAGTGGTTAAAATATAATTGTACTTATAACTACTAGGAAGAATATGGTGAGCTACTTCTTGATGCCTTTCAGACTTCCTTTATAACTTCCTTTTTTTAATTCCTCTGTTTTTCTTTTCTTATTGCACTTTTAGCTTTTTCTGTTATTGCATTCTTTTTTGTTTACTCTGGTCTAATTTAATTCGTAGCCTTATTATTGCTATTAAAACTTTCAGTAACAATTATATTTGCACATTTCTTTCTGCCTTTTTTTACATTTATTTATATACATTATTCTTTTCCTTTGGGATGTTTGTCAGATGTTCTGGGTAGGTAGTTATTAGCCTGTTCAGTTTCAAGGGGAAAAAACAACAACAACAGGGATTAAACTTGTTGAAAGTTTCTCAAGCATGGAAAAAGGAGAGCCCACCCCCAGGAATTGAATGTGACATCAACCACAGAAGAAATAATGAACCTTTACAGGTGAAAGGCTACATCATAATAAACTAGGTTAACCATCATCCTATATGTTTAGGTGTTCATCATGATCATCTGAGGTATCTTGTAGAAATGAGCTCAACTGGATTGTGACTGGGCAAGACTTCCAACTTTGCTCAGGTGGTAGGGTAGCAGATCAGAGGTGGGTTCCAGCAGGCTCTGACCAGTTCTGGAGAACCGGTAGTGGAAATTTTGAGTAGTTCGGAGAACCGGTAGTAAAAATTCTGACTGGCCCCACACCTATCTATTCTCTGCCTCCCAAGTCCCAGCTGATCAGGAGGAAATGGGGATTTTGCAGTATCCTTTCCCTGGAGTGGGGTGGAAGTGGAGATTTTACAGTATCCTTCCCCTGCCATGCCCACCAAGCCACGTCCACCAAGCCATGTCACGCCCACCAAGCCACACCCACAAAACCGGTAGTAAAAAAAATTGGAAACCCACCACTGTAGCAGATGCCTAGATGGAAGATTTCTTGGGACAATTTTGACTGGCTATCAGAATAATGAAAACATGGCCCCAGACAGACAATCTGGTTACCATATGATCATGTTATTATAGTCACCCAAAGTCACCTTGTAGAGGAGATGGGTGGTATAAAAAGTTAATTTAAAATTTTAATAAATGAAGTGAAATGAAAAATTAATAAATGAAATGAAATAAAATAAAAACATTTCCTATTGCCATTTTCTCAGATACCATACTTGGAAGGTTTTTTTCCACCTCTGATAGATTCTGTGATAAACCTCAAAAACCCTTAGAAATAATTCATTTCTCTACTTTTATTACCCAAAATTTGGGTTTGTATGTGGCATGGATGCATAACACGGGTTGCTTGCCTTTGCCTGAGCATGCTGTGTAAACCCAGCCTGTCAATCAGGGTTTATGGCTGAATACAAAGCTGACACTGTGGCTTAGCCAACAAAGCATGTTAGTGAGATTGAGGCTCAGTCAGGGGTGGGTTCTACTTACCTTTACTACCGGTTTGCAATGGGACTGCCTGCGCACACGCTTTGCTTATGTGCAGAAGCTTCCTGACGATGTCCAGGTTGGTGGGCGGAGCCTCCCGCCAGTTTTACTACCGGTTCTTGCAAACTGATCTGAACCACGGGCAACCTACTACTGCGCAGTGTGTGTCCTGCATCAAATCAATTTGGCCAGGTGGTCCAGGGTCCACTGTCATGGCCCAGTGCTGCCCACAACTGGTGTGAGGGCCCAGATGTCAGAGGCAGGGATGCTGAGGCACAAAGACTTCTGCCCACCTCTTTTGTATAATTGGCTTTCCCACACAGCTCAGGCGTTTTGCTCTCAAACCAAAAAGGCAAAATGATGTGGGGGCTTCAGGAACACAGAAAACCATCAAGGGTAGGACTGGGTAACACACCTTGTTGCAGTCAGAAGATGGAAAATGGCAGTAAACAACACAATATTATGCCCCTTGCACAGCTGCAGCTGGTTCCAATAGAATAAAATAGAATAGAATAGAATAGAATAGAATAGAATAGAATAGAATAGAATAGAATAGAATAGAATAGAATAGGAGCTGGAAGGGACCTCGGAGATCTTCTAGTCCAGCCCCCTGTTCAAGCAGGAGAACCTATAAACCTATACTAATTCAGATAAGTGGCTGTGTAGTTTCTTCTTAAGAACCTCCAGTGATGGAGCACCCATGATTTCTGGAGGCAGGCTGTTCCACTGGCTAATTGCCCTCCCTGTGAAGAAGTTTCTCCTTAATTCCAGGTTGCTTCTCTCTTTGGTTAATTTCCAACCATTGTTTCTTGTCCTGCTCTCCGGTGCTTTGGAGAATAATTTGACCCCCTCTTCTTTGTGGCAGCCCCTCAAATACTGCAATAGCTATAATGCCTGATTTTTCTTCTGAGTTTTTTTAGATTTTAAGCGTTCCTTATAAATGAAGCTTGCAAAGTTTCCAGAGTATGTTTAACCTTAATTGTAAAGCTAGTAGTTAATATATCGAGTTATTTGATTGTGAGACACTATAAAAAAGTCATTGAAATTATATTTCTGGGTGTGTTGGTGTGTCTAATGCAGATTATGATTGTGTGCATATATTCTTCGGCCTGAATTCCATTGTGTAAGTGGATCTTTATTTGGGGTGAAGGAGGATTGAGTCACTCTGCGTTGTGTGTACCCACATTGCAGCTGTGGTGAAATCCATGCATATCCCCAAGACACGAGACACTCAGTGGATAATCTTAAATAGCACAGAAGAGACAATTTCACAAGCTTTTTCAAACAGCCACTACAAGAAGACAGGGTAGAATTTGCCATGTGAAGAAACATAATCTTCCTCTTAGGAGGCAGAAAGCTTTCCTCAGAGAACGAAGTGAGGCTCGTTGGCTTCTTTAAAACAATAATGTGGTCAAGATGATGATGGTTTCCAAATTGTGGAGAGCCATGAAACAGGGTCAGGAAGTGCCTGGAGGGGTGCCTGAGAGCAGAGGAAGGAGAATGACTCACTCCCCTGGAGGGTAGCAACAGCAGTCTAGACCACCACCAAGCCAGCCAAGGAAGCCAAGAAGCCCCCTTTTCCTGCCAGGACCATCTTCCCACCCTTCCCCCCATCCTGCCGTTGAGGTTTTGTTTACGCCATATCCTACCACGGAGTCCTCAAACCAAGAATCCTGGATGACTGGAGGTCACTAAACAGGGCAGGCAGATTCTTGGGGAAATCTGGGCCTTCAGATTCACTGTGGTTAAAAAAAAAAGCTATCAGAAGATTCTGATAGACAGCAAGATAGCTTATGGAAGACTGCAAGTTCCTCTCCTTCGTTCATATTTTTTCTATTCCAAAGAAAGCCACAAATGCTATGAGAAAGTTGAGAAAATCATAAGGCTGCAGGTGTAGATGGTATAACTGGAGAAAGATTGCACCGTGGGCGTGGCTTAATTGTGGGTAGCTGTGTGACTTCTTTAATGTATTGAAGGCTGCCTCTGTGCCTCATCCAACAAGGATGACCCAGTTCAGGGGCCGCTGCCATGGCCGGGGGCTTCAGCTGATTGGTGAGTCAGTCTCCCAAGCACCGGGTTCCACTTTTGCCAGGGAAGGGCCAGTGAGCAGAGGGGAGCCTCAGGGACTCCTGCCAGTGGTGGCCTCCCTGCAAGCAACCTGCAAAAGGTAGCAATGAAATCAGCCACCTCCCAAGAACCCCCAAAGCAATACCAAGAGCAGGAACAATAAAATGGCATCCACTTCCAAGTAGTGATTATTGAAAAGAATCCTCTTTAGGATTTAGAAAGTAATTAAACATGAAAGGCTGTTCATATCAGCAGTGCCTGCAATCATCTCCTATCAGCTAGATCTCCTTCAGGAGAAACATCTCAGCTTTATCTTATCAACTCATTCTGTGAAAGCAAAGAAGAGGAGAGGAAACTCAGCCCCCAATTTCATTCAGCTATCTGGTCCCTAAAAGTGCTTGACCCGGAGTCTGTTTTGGGTGGGTTGAGAGATTAATAATGGCATCTAAATAAATAAATCCACACAATATCTCAAAAACAAGCTCAGTTTTGAACAGCAGATTAAACCCTGATAAACAAAATAGCATCGTTTAATCTTTATAATATGACAAAGAAAAACAGCCAACTCATCGGTGTAAAGTTAATACACACAGTATTTTTCAAACCAAGATTTACAATCAGGTGCAGCAAATTCTTTCCATTGAACTAAAACAAACCTTTTGGCCCTGCGCCAGATACTATAAATCCAATTTCTTTGCCGTTTATAAATTCCAGACTTTCAATACATACTTCAACACAATATGTAAAGCTTATTTTTCTTCCCAAGGCACTAATATTCAACCAAAACAGGACAATCTCAAAACATTTCTGTGGGGGATCCTTCATCATCCAACAAATGCTTTCTCCATGTCACCTGGAATATTCCAGGACCGCAGAAAAGATTCGGATGTGATTAAGATCATAAGGTGCCTATTTCAAGTTCTTCAAACTCTAACCTGATGAGTTATTAAAAGACAGCAGGCCAACTCTTTACTCCAATGTCCCTAGAATTCACCACTTAACTGCTTCAGGGGTTCTTCTTCTACAACCTGTGAAAAATGAAAGATTGATTTGGAGTCATCCAAATACCTACCCATTTTTCTACATAGAACATAGAATAATAGAGTTGGAAGGGACCTTGGAGGTCTTCTAGTCCAACCCTCTGCTTGAGCTACCATTTCAGACAAATGGCTGCCCAGCATCCATAACTTCTGGAGGCAAACTGTTCCATTGGCATATTGTTTTCACCATTAGGAAATTTCTCCTTAGTCATAGGTTGATTCTCTCCTTGGTGAGTTTCCATCCATTGTTTCTTGTCCTGTCTTCTGATGCTTTGGAAAATAATTTGACCCCCTCATCTTTGTAGGAGCCCCTCAAATATTGGAACACTGCTATCATGTCTCCCCTAGTCCTTCTTTTCATTAAACTACCCAACACATAGACAACACATGGCTAGTGTGTTCTGCCCAAATTGTATGGTTGCCAGCGGTCAAATGTTTTATGAAGTCCATTCTAATGATGAGTAACTGAACAGATGCCATGGACAGGTCTCAACTGATTTTTTGATACAAAGCAAGCAACAGACTTCTGGGGATAAACATCATCCCTCCCTCTCATCTACCCTCTCACATACACCAATCTTCTTCTGCGTGGCACATTTTGCTCTTCAGCAGCTTCCAATTTCCAGGGCACTGAGCCTTGAAAGACTATTCACTCTACCACCATCCATATTTTCATACATATTATTGGTGTAATATTGCTTATGGACACCACTGATGTTCCCAGGGTTTTACAAGGTTAAAGGAAACAGATCCCTTATGAAAGATACTCATCGGTGTAAAGTAATGAGATTGACAAGGGGGAAAAAGCAAGGAAATATAAGGAGCAGAGGAGGTCACAGAAAATTAGAAAACTGTGCTATGAATCAGTAGAGATTCTCAGACATCGAGGTCATGGTTGTCCCAAAGGTGCTTTTTCAGGAGGCAACTGGACTTCCTTGTTTTTTCTTTTGAAGATGTTTTGCTTCTCATCCAAGAAGCTTCTTCAGCTCTGACAGGATAGTGGGGTATGGAAGGATTTATATTCCTTGCAGACAGCTGGTCATTTGCATCCTTTTGGAAGGTCATTGAAGCACTTGGAGGTTTATCTGTGTCCTGAAGGTCACCTGAGTGGTGCTCCTGGTTCCTGTAGTCTGCAATTTTCCCTCTGGAAATCCATTCCTATTCCCACACCATTCAAAGGGTGTCCATCCCAAATTGTACAGCTACAAGTCTATAGAGATTCTCGGTCATCCAGGTCATGGTTATCCCAAAGGTGCTTTTTCAGGAGGCAACTGGACGTTCTTGTTTTTTTCTTTTGAGGACTGTGCTATGAATCAGAGCGAATGCAGGGGAGGCTTTCATGAACTTGGAGCCTTGATTGCCATCAGTTCTAATATGTGACAAGGATGAGGTAACTTGATCACTCTGAGGAGCTGTTCTTTAATACTAGGGAAAAAGCTGTTCTTTAAGAGCTGTTCTTTCTTTCTTTCTTTCTTTCTTTCTTTCTTTCTTTCTTTCTTTCTTTCTTTCTTTCTTTCTTTCTTCCTTTCTTTCTTTCTTTCCTTCTTTCGACTTATATGCTGCCCTTTCTCCGAGAGGACTCAGGGTGGCTCACAACAATAAAACAGAAAAATAAAACAAAAACTCCAGGTTAAAAGTTACACATAAAATCCCTAAAATCAATTAAAATCCATTTTAAAACCCCCATCAGTCCAGGCTGGCCAGGCGAAATAGCCATGTTTTTAGTTCGTGGCGGAAAGAGTGAAGGTTGGGGGCCATCCAGAGCTCCAGGGGGAGCTGATTCCAGAGGGTAGGTGCGCCCACAGAGAAGGCCCGCTCCCTAGGGGTCGCCAGCCAACACTGTCTGGCCAACAGCACCCCAAGTAGGCCCTCTCTGTGGGAACGCACCGGGTGATGGGGAGCTGTTGCTGGCCGCAGAAGGTCTGCCAAATACCCCGGTCCTAAGCCATGGAGGGCAACCAGTAACCAATGCATGTCACGCAGGAGGGGTGTAACATGAGAGTATTGGGACACTCCCATCACTACCCGCGCGGCCGCATTCTGCACCAGCTGAAGCCTCCGAGTGGTCTTCATGGGCAGCCCCATGTAGAGAGCGTTGCAGTAGTCAATCCAGGAGATGACCAGTGCATGAGTGACCGTGCATAGGGCATCTCAGTCCAGGTAGGGGCGCAACTGGTGCACCAGACGAATCTGGGCAAATGCCCCCCTGGTCACGGTCATAACATGATCTTCCAGAGACAACTGTGAATCCAGGAGGACGCCTAAGTTGCACGCCCTATCAACAGGGGGCAACACCTTACCCCCTATAATCAGCAGTGGAGCATCCCCATGGAACCGAGATGCTGGTACCCACAGCCACTCCGTCTTGGCAGGGTTGAGCCGAAGCCTGTTCCTCCCCATCCAGAGCCATACCGCTTCCAGGCACTGGGACATCACATCGAGGGCATCGCTGAGCTGATTCGGGGTGGATAGAAAAAGTTGGGTATCATCAGCATACTGATAATACTTCACCCCCAAACCATGGATGATCTCCCCCAGCGGCTTCATATAGATGTTGAATAAAAGGGGAGAGAGGACCGACCCCTGGGGCACCCCACACGTAAGGGGCCTCGGGGCTGACCTCTGTCCCCCCACCAACACCGTTTGTGAACGACCCATGAGGTAGGATGAGAACCACCGTAAAACAGTGCCCCTAACCCCACCCCTAACCCCTTGAGGCGTCGCAGTAGGATACCATGGTCGATGGTATCAAAAGCTGCTGAGAGATCTAACAGGACCAGGACAGAGAAATGTCCCCTGTCCCGAGCCCTCCAGAGATCGTCAACCAGCGCGACCAATGCCATCTCCGTGCTGGCACGGGTACAGGTATACTGCTTCCTCCAGGGTCAACTTCAGGTATACTGCTTCCACCACACTCTCAACAACCTTCACAATAAAGCGAAGGTTGGAGACAGGACGAAAGTTGTTCAAGATAGCTGGATCCAAGGCAGGTTTCTTGAGGAGGGGTCTCACCACCACCTCCTTCAAGGTGGCAGGGAAGCTCCCCTCACCCAAGGAAGCAGTAATCACTGCCTGGATCCAGTCATGTGTAACTTCCCGAGCCAAATAAACAAGCCAGGAGGGATACGGGTCCAACAAACACATGGTGGTACTCAGCTTCCCCATGATCCTGTCCACTTCCTCGAGAGTAACAGGATTGAACTCGTCCCAGATAACCAGACCCGTCGTCACCCCCTCAACCGACCCTGTCCAGCCCATCCCGAATCTGAGCGATCTTGTCCAGCAGATGTTGGCTATACTCCTCGGCCCTCCCCCACATAGGGTCATCCCCCGCTCCCTGATTCAAAAGGGAGCGGAACACCCTAAACAGGGCAGCCGGGCGATTATCTGCGGATGCGATGAGGACAGAGAAGTAAAGACACTTTGCCTCCTCCATCTCCACTAGATAAGATCACATAAAGGATTTTAACTGTGCTTGGTCAAACTCGGAACAGCTGGATCTCCAACAGCTCTCTAGGCCTCTCCTCTGCCGCTTCATCTTCCAGAGCTCCTCAGTAAACCAAGGGGCCAACTGGGATCTGCATCGGGTCAGAGGCTGCAAAGGCACGACCCGGTCGAGAGCCCCGGCGGCCGCCTTTTCTCAGGCATCCACCAGAGTCTTGACCGGAGCGTGGGAAAGAGCCTAGGGAAGCTGAAGCTTGTGTAGGATTCACATGTGTATCCACCAAACTCAGTGTGTATTTTGGGGGATGAGTATTAAAGCCAACTGATTATTTCCTATTCATCCCTCAATCCTAGGCCTGAGAGAACAGGCCAGCAGTGGCTCCATTCTCTGCCCCCCCTTTCAGGCAGAGGAAGAGCAGTTACGGGGGCAAGGAAGGTGTTGAGTCTGAGAACAATTCCTGACAAGTATGTTGCTCAGATTCTTGGAAACAGCCTCCATCTACAGCTCAAGTGACCACAGATGAGAACCCAATGCATAACAGAATTCAGGATTGGGAGGGGCCTTGGAAATTAACAGAGTAGAGTAGAGTAGAGTAGAGTAGAGTAGAGTAGAGTAGAGTAGAGTAGAGTAGAGTAGAGTAGAGTAGAGTAGAGTAGAGTAGAGTAGAACAGAACAGAACAGAACAGAACAGACCTTGGAGATCTTCTAGTCCAACCCCCTGATTAGGCAGGAAATCTTACACCACTTCAGACAAATGGTTATCCAATCTCTTCTTAAAAACTTTTAGAGTTGTTGGAGCCTTCACAACTTCTGGAGGCAAGCTGTTCCACTGATTAATTGTTCTCACTGTCAGGAAATTTCTCCTTAGTTCTAGGTTGCTTCTCTTCTTGATTAGTTTCCATCCATTGCTTCTTCTCCTGCCTTCAGGAGCTTTGGAGAATAGCTTGACCTCTTTTTCTTTGTGGCAGCCCCTGAAATCATCCAGTTGAAGCCATGTGCTGCAAGAGGACTATCCAGACTACTTATGTCTGAGTAATTAGTCTGTACTTTCCTGGATCGATATTTTTATCTTTTTTTTTTTTTTTGAAGATTGGAACTTCTAGTAGTTCCTCTATGCTCTGGGAGCTTTGAAAGATTTCATTGTGGCTCCGAGATCACATCTGCCGGAAACTTCAGTATCCTGGGATGGAAACCATCAAACATGAAGTGGTTCAGAGCAGGTAGGTGTTCTTTAACCAATTCCTTACGTATTTTTACCTGCATTTCTCTTCTCAAAGTGCTGTTTTTGACCGGTTGGGCTATTTTTATCTTTTGTGTTAAAAAAAAAGTTGCAGAAAAGGAATTAAGCAATTTTGCTATCTCCCTGTTGCTCGTCACACCTCCTTGCCATCATCTCCCACTAGTGGATCAACCATTTCATTGATTTTCCTCTTGCTTCTTGCATATCAAAGGGAATTTTTTTTGTTATTTTTGGCATAGACACCTCTTAGCTCATTCTTAACCTTCCTAAACCCATCCTTGCAGATTTATGCTATTTGCTGGAATTTTGCTCTAGTTACAAGCTCCTTTTTCCATTTTTTTTAGACTTGCCCTGGTCAAAGTGCTCTTTTGCAACCACGCTGGTCTTATCAGATGTTTCTTGATTTTCTTTCTCTGTGGTATTGTTTTTATATCTTTATTATTTTGTTTTTCAGAGTTTCCCAAATAGATTTCCTGTTGACATTTCCATCCATGGAATCCTTCCTATTCTTTCTCTTAGTTTATATTCTCTTAAAATCCAGAAGACCAGAATTTAGTCTGATTTCTAATTAATTTAAAGTTATAATTCCATGACCATCTGGCCCCGTAATTTATTTTTATTTTATTCATTTATTACATTTGTCAACTGTAGGCAGCTTACAACATTAAAATGAAAACATAAATATATGAATAAATACATAAAGTCACATTAAAATTACAAGTTATAAATTAATCCATTGTTAACTTTCCAAAATCCAAATTCAAAGCGCTCTTTTCAGTTTCATCCCAAAAGTAATAATTTCCCCAAGCTTTAAGATCTTTCTTAAAAGCTATTTCTCAAGGAGAAGGCAATTCACTCAGTGATTGCAGTAACACTTGCTGATCTGAAGAGTCCTAATATTTCTGAAGCAATAAAAAAAACCAAAACCCAAAGTGCATAAGAAATGAGGCTTGGTTGAACTGTATGTCCTTAAATAGCAATAGTAATAGCACTTAGACTAATATAGTACTTCACAGTGCTTTACACCTCTCTCTAAGTAGTTTACAGAGTCAGCATATTGCCCTCAACAGTCCAGCTCCTTATTTTCCTGACCTTGCAAGGATGGAAGTTTGAATCAAGCTAGGGCCAGTGAGAATCGAACTGCTGACAGTTAGCAGAATTAGCCTGCAATACAACATTCTAACCACTGCACCACCAGGGCTCTAAAAGGCTGTGTTGATGACTGTGAGAAAACATAGTTCCTCCCTTGATCTCTCACAAGTAGATGGTGAAACTTAGATCCCCGCAGTCTACACACAGGGAGCAGCTGAATGGAGAACACGTGTTATCTTAAAGATCTTTCCTTACTCTGGAGATAATTTTGGCAGTCCAGATCCTGTGTTCAGCTGCCAACTCAGTCACAATGCCATTCTGCTATGCAAGCAACATCTAACTCACCTGGGCTCTCAATCAGAAGTTCAGGACATTAGATTTCTTATGAAGATACAGATAATTCTTGTTTTTATTTTTTCCTCTCCTCCTAAGATTTTTTTTAAATCTTAATCAATGTAACATTTGTACATTCTTACTTTGGTATCCCTGATGAATTGTTATTTTTCTTTTTTGTTAGAATTTAATAATTACTAGAATTTACTAAATATGATCGGCCTTTCTCATGTACTACTCCTGTGCTCTCTGCTTTTGCTTTTCATGTTTTTTTCTTATTACATTTCTCTCTGTTCAGTTGCATCCTAATCATGTCAGCTTTTTAAAATCTTCTTTCTCTCTTCTAAAGTATTAGCCACTCCTCCCAGCTTTGTATTATCTGTACACTTGACAAGTACCCCCTCGGCCCTCACACAAGTCACAGATAAGATGTTGAACAGCATGAGAACTGCCAAAGACAGATTCTGGGATGCTCCACTCAATACTCTCTTTCAAGTTGAAGAGGAACTGTTAACCAGCATTCTTTGGGTGGGTCACTCAGCCAACCACCAGTCCATCTAACTAATAATAGCATCATGTAAACCACCTTCAACCATTGTATTAAAGTAAACATCATGTGATGCTCAGGTGTATTATGTCTACAATCTTCTTCTGAATCAAATAAGCTAGAAGCACTTTATCTCCAAAGAAGGAGATAAGATCTGTTTAGCAGAAATGGTGACAAACTTCTGCCGGCTCCTGTTAATTATAGCATGCTTATCTAAACACTCTCGAGCATGTTGTTTGATCATCTGTTCATGAAGCTTGCCCAATATAGGCATCAAGCAGATGGGTGTGTAGTTTTACAAGTCCTCCGACTCTTCCTTTTTAAAGAAGGGGATGATATTTGCCGTCTTCCAGCTTCCTGGGTCCTGCCTGGGCCTCTAAGAGTTCACTAAGTTTACTAAGGACTCTTTCACAGTCTCCTCTGCTTGTAGACACCCTGGGATGAAGGTGAATCCTTGTGGTCCTGAATTTGTTTGAATTTGTTTAAAGTAGCTACTGAGCTTCTCTGTCCTAAACTGTAGTTTCTTCCTTCCTAGAGCAGCATATTGATTAGCCAGGATGAGTTGCAAAGGAGGAGACAGACAGTTCAGATTTCCCATCATCACTTGTTGTCATGTTACTTTTTCCTCTTTGTAATCCTCTTTGGCTTGCTTTTAACTTTGACCAGCTGAAGTGGCGTGCATGCGCCCACGACCAAACTGGATTCGGGATTTGAAACCCACTACTAACTTTGACCTACACCCAAAATCCTTTTTTTTTTATATCTCTTATGGCTTATTTGGAGCCATTTGGACACAGTTCTGACAGACTTCCCATACTTTCTGGAGACTACTGTACATTCTTATTTTATTATATACTCCACTTTTCATATGTCTCTGCTCCTCTGTTGCATTTTAGAGACCTCTGCATGTTTAGATTTCTCCCGTTTTTCCTTTTTGTAGAAATAGTTTGCAATTGAATCTTTAATATTTCACTTGATAAGAATTCCAATCCTTCCCAGGTATTTTCTCTTGCGGGATATCAAGCCATTGCATCAAACTTCCCTTACCTTGGAGTGAATAAAAAAATCCCACTCTTCTCATCATACAGTTTTGACTCTTCTCGATCCCTCCTGTCTTGGATATCATGAATTCAAGGATAACAGAATCACGCTCCTCCAGAATGCCGGCCCCCTTCACTTCTTTACTCAGTTCCTACCTGTTGGTGAGGAATAGTTCCTTCTTTCGCCTTCTGATAAATAAAGTTGCCAGTGAGAGAAGAAAGAATTTGATGGGATTCTGATACTTTCCAAATAATTGTTAACCTAATTGAAATCCTCCGTTTTAAGTACCACATGGCTATCAGAAAGGTTCCAACACAGAAAGATTTCCAAAAGATAAGACTAGTTGTAGATCAGGGTTGAACTGTGCCATCCTTGCTGCTCTCTAAACTTGGTTGTCTTCCTGCAGACATTTCATGACCCTATTAAGTAACATCATAAGTGCAATCGCAAGCTCAGAGACCACCAAGGCCTCATCTTCATATATTCTCTCTCCCTTTGGAGGCAGGAGGACCAAGAATACACACAACTTGCCAATCACAATGACTTCCATTGCTGTCATAGGATTCTAGAATCATAGGGTTGGAATGAACCTTGGAGGTCTTCTAGTTCAATCCCCTTCCCAAAGCAGGAGTCCTTATACCATCCTGGACAAATGGATGTCCAATCTTTTCTTGGAAACTCCAGTGATGGAAGACCCACAATTCTAGAAGGTAAGCTGTTCCACTGATTAAGTGTTCCTATTGTCAGAAAATTCCTCCTTATTTCCAGGTTGAATCTCCCTCTGATGAGCTTTGACTGTCAGGGTGGCAATTAGTCCCATTCTGCTTTTGGGTAATTGCACCTTGATTAGAGAATGGATCGTGACCTTTCCTTGAAGTATACTTTAAGAAAATAAAACTGAGATATATTCTAATAAACACATTTTATTATAAAGAAGTAAAAACATCTTACTAGCTAATTAATTACATCTTGGCAGCGTTCCTGCCAGACCTCTCTTGGCCGGAGAACAAAGAAAGATAGAAGAAAATGAAAGAATGTGGACATGCACAGTTAGTTTACTGATAAGAACTTGGCAAGCTACGGTAAGTCTGAAAGTTCAAAAATAAGAGCTCATCTGGTAAATACAAAAATGCAGTGACATTGACTGGTTGCTTGTCCTCAGTTGCTATGGAGAATAAATCGATGCCCTCTTCCCTGTGACAGCCCTTCAAGTATTGGAAGAGATGTATCATGTCTCCTCCAAGCCTCCTCTTCATTAGGTTAAATATACCTAGTGTCAGCGTTCCAAGTAATGCACCCATAGAAAGCAGAACTCCAAGGCAGGTAGATTCCTCAAAGAACAATCTATTGGCACAACTGGTGAAAACCGACTCTGAAATTTCCTGTGGTTTTCACCTAATTAAAGAATGAAAGTTCCCCCTTCCCCCAAGTCATCAGTCACATTGTCCAATAGAGGTGCTGTCTGGTTGCTTGGTTACTCCATTCCTCCTCTCTCTAGCACCTGTTGGAATGTCCTTGGTTCCCATAGCAATTTTTTTTTGTTTTGACTACAAACCCCAGCTATCTATTCCCCCACCCACCTCCTTGTCTCTTCTTCTGCCTTGTGGCAACCCTGAAGCCTCAAAGATGGCCTCAGCCAGATTCGCTTCAGGGTTGACACCTATTCTCTTTAGCCATTCATCATATGGTTTAGCCTCCAGACCTCATATCATCTTTGTTGCTCTTCTCTGCACTCTTTCTAGGAACTCAACATCTGTTTTTGTATTATGATTGCCTGAACTGGATGCAGTATTCCAAATATAAACTCACCAGTGGAGCATAGAGCAGGACTACTACTTCCTGTGATCTTAAGGCTATTCATCTGTAGATACAGCCTAGAACTGCATTGCCTTCCTTTTTTTGGCGGCTGCTGCACACTGCACTCTCCACTAGGACAGCTAGTAACTGTGGCTATTTATACCTGTGCTTTTGGTTTTTCTACCTAAGTGTAGAAACTTACTTTCCTCATCACTGAACTGCATTTTGTTGGATAGGGCCAAGTGTTCAAGTCCTTCAAGATCCTTCTGAATATACCAGCATGTGGTGATTTACCATCAGCATGTGGGCTGCTGCATTCCGGACTAGCTTCCAAGAAACCTTTAAAGGCAAACCCAAATAGAGGGTCTTGCTGTCATCTAACCAAGTGGTGATGCAGGTGTGAGTGCAGGAATCAGGTTTCCCGTACGACAACTGGGCCGTCAGCCTTCTAGATACCTCTTCCACCGTTTGGTCAAGCATGAGCCATGACTCCAGAAGGAACCCCTAATCCCAGACTTGTCCTTCATGGGTACTGCTTGCCCATCCAGAAATATATGTAATAATGTTCTGGGGGGGGGGGGTGAAAGTCCCAGCTCCTTTCCCCAGGCTCTGGGCTTGATTGAACCCTTTCTGTGTCTTTGGCATGTTTCTATTGTTGGCTGGATCCACCATCTTGTTACCATTATATGCTTTTTGAGATTGTATATTGTTTTGGTTTTATACTGTGAATTGCCTAGAGCTAAGGAGTTGGGTGCATCTAAATCAAAGAAGAAAAGGAAGGAAGGAAGGAAGGAAGGAAGGAAGGAAGGAAGGAAGGAAGGAAGGAAGGAAGGAAGGAAGGAAAGGGGAGGGGAGGGGAGGGGAAGGAGAAAGGAGAAAGGAGAAAGGAGAAAGGAGGGAGAAGAAAGGAGAAAGGAGAAAGGAGAAAGGAGAAAGGAGAAAGGAGAAAGGAGAAAGTGGCTCAGAATGCTTCTGTGGTATAAAAGAGAAGGAAAATAGACCAGCATAGAAATAATAGCTTTACTAAATGCTATTAGTTGAACTAAAATAGAAATAAAAAGTCATATTGAGAGAATAAAATGAAGTGAAAATGAAATTATTAAAGTAAAATTACAGAGTACAGGAGTTAATACGCAAGAGAATTCTATAAAATTACAGTTAATTTAACAATGAATAAACTAAATGCTATAAATAACTAGGAAAGGGCACAAGTAGTACCGGAATGTATAAAACACTTTGAGAATGTAACGCTATGCTAACTTACATTCAGTCTAATGCTTGCTGAAGCCATGCTAGGGTTTGTTGACTTCAAGACAATTACAGTCCAACCAATTATAACAAAGTAATAACAAAATAAAAATAAAATGATATGTGTGTAGCTAAAAGGAGGAGAGGAATAAAAAGTAGGAAGAGAGGAAGAAGGAAAGGGGGGAAAGGAAGAGAAAATATATTGAGTTATAGAAACCGAGTTAAGGTTCAGCAATGTCTTACTTAGGAGTTGTTTACATTGAATCATAGTCTGATCCACTGCCTGAAAGATGTTTGGGACTGATCAAATCCCACCGTTGTGGCCTGCCGACGACCAGCAGAGCTGGCAGCAGAGTCAGACAGTGGGGAGGTTGGGGAGGAACATGGGCCAGCCCTGGGGGCTGGGGAAAGCTCAGACGAGGGCTCTGCGTTGGAGGCAGAGAGGGAGATAGGCAGCAGTGAGGTAGAGGAACAGCTGGAGCCCGTTCCCAGAGTGTGCATCCGCAGAGCTGCCAGAGGACAAGAACAACTCAGAAAGCAGGATCAGCTTGGGAGTAAAGCCACACCTTCGAGGTGATTGGCCCCTCCCATAGGAAACAAAGTCAATCTTGAGCCAGTCAGGATCGAACTCCTGGCAGTGGGCAGAGTTAGCCTGCAATGCTGCATTTTAAGTACTGCGCTACCATGGTTCCTAAAAATTGTTTGGACAATTGAAGAGGTTGAAGGGGCATCCCAGGTCCCAGAATCAGACTTCCTGGGTTTGAAAAGGCGACTAAGAGAAGCTCCTCTAGCCCAGGGCACTTTCATCATGTTCTTTTCCTGACAATATGAAAAGGACCATTTGGTTTTTCTCTCTATTACATGTCCGTTTTGAGACATAGCCCTCCAGTTCATTTTTTTTTTTAAACTAATGTCAGGTTTTATGTCCGCCCTAGGGTTATCACTGCAGAAACAGAAGCTGTTGTTGTGGTCCACCAGCAGCCTGCGGAGCTGGCAGCGGAGTCGGACAGCGATGAGGCCTGAGGAAGAACATGGGCCAGTCCTGGAGGCTGGGGAAGGCCCGGATGAGAGCTCTGCATCGGAGGCAGAGATGGGGTCAGGGCCATCGGGGAGTGATGCGCGGACTCCGGAGCCTCCAGACGCTGACAGTAGAGAGGCAGAGGAACAGGAGGAGGAGCCTGTTTCTAGTGCACGTATGAGAAGAGCTGCCAGAAGGCAGGAGCAGCTAAAGCAGAGAGGACAACTCGGGAGTAAGGCCAAGAGATGATGGGCCCCTCCCATAAGGCTTAAAAGACCAGCAATGGCTCTTCGCCTCTTTGCCAGAAAACAAGGTTGAGAGAATTGCTTCTTGTTTCACTGTATTCATTTCTTGTCAGCGTCTTCTGCTTCTGAACTTTTGCCAAGAAAAGCCTTTGGCAGTTTGCTTAATTATACCAAGGTTGGTGATAAACTGAGGAATGGTGTTTTGAAGAATTTGCTTTAATTTAGTTTGGACACAATCAAGATTTCTTGCATTTGGAACAAAACACTACAGGTAGTCCTCAATTTATGACCATAATTGATCCCAAAATCTATGTTGCTAAGTGAAATATTGTTAAGTGAGTTTTGCCCCATTTTACAACCTTTCTTTCTTTGACACAGTTGTTAAGTGAATCATTGCAATGGTTAAGTTAGTAACATGGTTGTTAAGTGAATCCGGCTTCTTTATAATTGACTTTGCTTATCAGAAGGTTGCAAAAAGTAATCACATGACCCCAGGACACTGCAACTGTCATAAAAGTGAGTCAGTTGCCAAGCATCTGAATTTTGATCACATGACCATGAGGATGTTGCAATGGTCATAAGTGTGAAAAGCCATCATAAGTCTCTTTTTTCAGTGCTGTTGTAACTTTGAACTGTCACTAAATGAACTGCTGTATTGCAGCATAGTGTTGTGGCCTGTATGCGGCCTGTGCAGATTGTAGCTGATTCAGACAGCGAGGAGGCTAGTGTGGTACTGTGCCAACTGCCTGTGCAGCTGGCACTCGAGTCAGACAATGAGGAGGCTGGAGAAGATGTGGTGCCAGAGGCCTTCAGAACCTCCAGAAGCTCCCATAAGTGAAGAGGACAAAGAGGAGGAGCCTCTTCTCGATGCACGGGCGCGCAGAGCTGCCAAAAGGCAGGAGTGGCTCCTCAGGAGGAGGTCTCCTCGAGAGTAAGGCTTGGGGCTAATTGGCCACTCCCTTAGCCTATTTAAGGAGGAACGCCGACTGAAGCAATTTGCAGGGAACAACTCCATTCACATACCTTCGTGTCTTGTCTTGCTTATCAGCTTCCTGCAAATTGCTTGTGGGCATTCTGCCAATCATAGTAAGCTTTCAGTTATTATTCTTTGAATTCTTGGCGGCTGTTAATGCAATTAATTAATAGCCGTTATTGTAAAAGACTGGTTTATTCAGTAAACTAAGGTTTGAATGGACTTTGTGTGTGCTGCATTCTTTGCAAGAATCAAAGGATTTGATGTGGTTCAAGATCATGTATGTATGTATGTATTAGAATTTGTCAAACAAAAACAAGACTAAAAGAAAAATACAATGACTGGGACGATAGGCACATTAGTGCACTTATGCATGTCCCCTCTACTGATCACTTAAGCATGAAGTAAGGTCCACAGAAGTCAGTATTAGTCTATGTCTACTGAATCTACCAAGCTGCTTGAAATCCCTGGCCATTTCCAAGGGAGCCTACATGCTTTGGGCCCCTAAGCAAAATAGCTTCTACTTCCTGCATGTAGGCATCTTAGGAACCTTATTAGTTTTTAATATTATCAAGACAATTTTGCATTGTGGAGCCTCAGGAGCTGTGGAGAAGCCCAGATAATGGAGTTTGCACTCTCTTTGTTGAGAAGGAGAACCAGTTAAGACTCTCTCAGGGAAGCTCTGACTGGTATCAGATCAGATGCCCCACTAGCCTTGGAAGGTGGAGTTTTTAAAACGTCATCAGAAAGGAATCGGAGAAGGAAACCTGTGAAAAAGGGAGATGTTTAAACACATGCCTAAACCCTGGCTAGAAAAGGAATCACACAGTAACAGCTGCTTAAGTTGGAGTGTATATTTATTTATATTTATATACTTATTTTATATTATTTCTTTGATTGCTTGATTTTAAACCTGAATCGAGCAAGAGGAAAGATTGCAAAAAAAAAAAAAAAAAAGTTGGATTCAAAACAAAGTCAAAGATTTATTAGCCTGAGTAAACCCATCTGATTGGTGGGTAAGTAGCTGATTGGTGAAGGAATACTGATCAATATAACCCTGAGCTCTCCCTTGCCTCTAGATAGGAGAAGGGCCATTTTTCCATGTTTTCGAGGCTCTGAACATGCAGTAGGGAAGATAAGTGAATGCCACCCTGAGTAGGACATCTACATATATACATTCACACGTATGTTAAGCTCACATCATAACTCAATAGCCTTATTTAGCATGCTTATTTAAACTTCCATGGCTGGAAGTCAAAATGCAGAATAAAAATGCTCATTATGTACTTTTGCGTTAAATTGTGCCAAGCTATAAATTGGGCAGGAAACTGCTGGAAAAGAATGCAAAACAATTAAGAAAGTAGAATTGGCGCGATGTTCTGATTAAGCTTGGTGGAAATGGTTTCTTTCTGGTTTTTAAGTACAGGAAAAGAGGAAAAACTGAAATGCTGTAGAGTCCTGCCTCTCTCAATCTATTATACCCATTGCAGAGATCATCTCTAAGGATAAGAGGTTCAGGAATAAGATCACTCCTCTCTGTGTTAAAAAGATTGAGAAATGGTTTGGGGTGAAAATCTCTCTCTCCCTCTCTCTCTCTCTGAAAAGGAATGTTGTTCTACAGTATATGAAAAGCTGGGCAGGTAAAGCCCTGTTTTTGAAATTTGGGATTACAACATCATTGTTTCCAATCTGATGTAACAAATACTGATGCTTTCCTTGCTACTGGTAATTAAGAATGTGGGTTATGCCTTAACTATTTTTTGTACACGGGCCTTGCGTGTTATGAAACCTTGCTTTTCACCGGTTTAGGAATTCAATCGAATTTGCCCACTGAATGAAAGCGAACATGTGGGAGTGGCTTAATTCTTTGGAGATGCTCCATCTCCCTGTCAAGAAATGTGTTGTGATCTTAATCAAAGAGAAAATGGCACAACGGCTTCACTGACCCGGCCATTTCATCACCTTCGGGGAAATCCCTGTTGCTTCTTCTTTCTCAGATAATGGGAGATGCATAGAACGAGCCAATCGGACATAATCAGGCAACCTTGTAGCCTCCAAAGGAAGATGGGCAGGAGCAAGAGGGGGAAAGCAGGCTGGGAGAGCCAATTGTAGAATTATGAGGGTGGCCCCCTATTGTGTTTAAGAGAAGAGCTTACTCTGAGGTGGTAGGAAACTATAATTCCATCAGGAGCAGGAGGAACTTTGCTCTCCTGCCCACTCGCAAAGAAGAAAGGGATCAGCTCAGCTCATGCCAACCATTAGCCCTCAGTTCCACTGAGTCTCCAGTCCCAGCAGGCTCAACTGGATTGCCAGATAAGAGTGAAGACTGAAAGGACAGAGAGGGCGGAGGGAGGGAGGGACAAGCAGATCTTGCCATGCCCTGCAACTCCCCAGCTAAGATCTCAGATCTATAGCCACCATCCTGATACACAATTAAGTCAAAGAAAGCATCTGGGCAAAGGTACCAATGTTGTCCAGTTTAGCAAGTCTAGGAGAGTTCTTCTGGGTGAGACCTATTCCCAGGAGCTACATTTTAAGGATTTTAAGAGTCAGATCAGTGTATTGTTTAAGGCACCAGGCTAGAAACCAGGAGATGATGAATTCTCATGCAGCCTTGGGCATGAAAGCTTGGTGACAGTGGTGAAATGTAAAATTTGTTACTACCGGTTCTATGGGCGTGGCTTGGTGTGTGTGTGTGTGTGTGTGTGTGTGTGTGTGTGGGTAATATGGCTGAGTGGGCGAAGCCAACTTTTTTTTTTTAACTTTTAAAACCATTTTTTTTCTACAACCTCTTCGGCCCCAAGAGGTTGTAGAAAAAATGCTTTTAAAAGCCTCTGATCATCCCAGCTGAGCCGCACGATCATCAGAGGCTTTTTTCCCCCTACTTTTAAAAGCAATTTTTTGGCCAAAGAGGTTGTAGACAAAATGCTTTTAAAAAATTTTTAAAAAATGATTCCACGGCACAGCTGGGCATGGGTGGATTTTTGCTACCAGTTCTCCGAACCATCCACCTCCATCGCTACCGGATTGGGACAATCCGGTCCGAACTGGGAGCATTTCACCCCTGCTTGGTGACCTTGGCCCAGTCCTCCTCTCTCAACACAACTCATTTCACAGGGCTGTTTGGGGAAAACAGGAGAAAAAAATATTAGGTATATTTGCTGTCTTGATTCATTTATAAAAATAATAAAGGCAGGATAAAAAATTAAATCAGTCAAATGATAGGCATTGTGAAAAGATGCCTAAAATCATTTTGTACTATCACAGAGTTCCAGACTGCAGGAGTGTAGAAGGTGAACTATACGATGAGCAGTTGCAGGAACTGGGTACGTCTAGCCTAACGAAGAGAAGGACTACCGTTAACTTGATAGCTATCTTGGGCAGGGTGTTGGACTAGAGACTCCAACTCTTGTTTCCTTAGAAACAAAGAGAGGCACAAACAGAAGTTGGCGCTCTACATTCTTGCCATCATCTGTAACAATTCACTCTTTTTTCTGTGCAGCCTTCAGTTCCTGCAGCCTCTTTGCCTTTCCTTTTCTTTATGAGATACCCCAAAAGCATATCTGTTCTTTGAGGGAATTCTTGCAAGTCTCTGCTCCTTCTGCCCTTCAGCCTTTCTGTTACAATCCTTATAAGGCTGATATCCTCCTAATGGAGGAGAATTGGAACAAAATGGGAGCAGTTCTCCCTCTTCTGGGAATATTTGCAGAAAGGGAGCTAAAAGAGAGTGGGGTGAGGGAGGCCCTCCTCCTCCTCCTAATCCTCTGGATCAGAGCAGGAGCAGAACTGGATCGATGCAAACCCAGGAGCCATGCGAAACGGAGAGCACCAGTGAGGGTTAAGCTCGGCTCTCCCTGGTCTGCAGTGTGGCAAGGCCGAGAGAGCAGACTTCGCATTCTACTCGATCCACCCAGGAATGCCGCAAAGAGAGTGGAATGCCTTCACTTGCGCTGGGTCCAGCTATCACTCCTTGATCATCCAAATATTTAGACTCCAGAAAGGGCTGAGATAGAAAGAGCCATAAAAAAATAAATATTTTAGCGAAGCAGTAACCAAAAACCTAAATAGGAACCTGGCGTTCTCCTGGCCTCTCCATCTTTCTTCCTCCGTGCTTTGCCTTCATGACCGAAGTGGAGACTAATGGTTGCATATTTCACAGCCGGGCTCCTGACAATTTCACTTCCTTACAAAGAAATGTTATGTGCCTACACAAAAACATCAGGCAACTTTTATTAGGCTTGGAGAACAAGGATAAACTTTTAAAAGGCCTCCAAAATCCCTTCCAAAGCCATGATGCTGTGCCTGTAGGATTGCAACAGGGCAGAAAGAGATAGGTTTTTATCATGCCAGTAGAAAAGGTTGTCCAGATTTTTCCTTGCGTTTGTGGGTAGATTTGCTTTATTATTATGGTTGTTTTGTTTTAAACATCTATAAAGCAACAGGTTTCAAGGAGGAAGATACTTAGTCCTAAATGCACCAAGACAAATTCCTTGTGTGTCCAATCACACTTGGCCAATAAAGAATTCTATGAACCAGCCTCCCTGGTAACCTCTCTACTGTACCTTTCACATTGGGGTACAATGCAGACACAACAGTGGTGAGAAGTCAAGTCCCTAAATGAGTCCTCCTACCTTTGAATGCACAAATCCAACTTCCTTGACTAGTTCTGAAGGAGCTAACGATGTGATCTCGGAACTACTGAACCATGTCTTTCAAAGCTCCTGGAGCAGCGAGGAATTAACAGAGGAACCTTTCGGGATCCATCAGGCGCCTGGGACGGAACCATCTGGTCGGTTCCGTCTCCCTGCGGTGGGGGCAGGCGGTAGGAAAGTCTAACTGAAGGAGTGAATGATCTGTCCATGACAAGGGTTTAATATCTAGGTCCCCTCTACCAAGATCATTCAACCACTGACCAGAGACAAGAATCAAGTCCAGAGTGTGTCCCCCTATGTGAGTGGGGCCTTGAACTAACTGGGTCAGGTCCATGGCCGTCATGGAAGCCATGAACTCCTGAGCCACCTCTGACGCCTCACCCGCGGATGGAAGGTTGAAATCCCCCATGACAATAAGTCTGGGGGTATCAACCACCACCCCAGCAATGACATCGAGTAGCTTGGGCAGGGTCGCTGCCACGTGGCAGGGAGCCAAGTACGTAGTCAGCAAACCCATCTGCACCCCACGGCCCCACTTCACACAAAGGGACTCACATCCGGCTATCTGAGGAACAGTGGTCTCCCTTGGACAAAGACTTTCCCTAATAATCACCGCCACCCCCCCACCCCTCCCCTGGGCCCTTGGCTGATGAAATGCACGGAAACCTGGCGGGCACATCTCGGCGAGGGGGACCCCCCCCCTTGGCCCAACCAGGTCTCCATAATACCTGCCAGGTCCGCACCCCCCTCCAAAATAAGATCACAAATGAGGGGGGCCTTTATTAACCACCGACCTGGCATTACATAACATCAGCCGCGAACCCTGGGCCTGAGGCTCTACACAACCCAGGACACGAGTCACGCAATGGGGGCCGGAGTGCGCAATCGCTCGGAGACAGCAAATCTTATTTCATTATTGGACAAAGTGACTAAATTAGTGGATCAGTGAGATGCTATGGACATAGTATACAGTACTTGGATTTCAGTATGGCATTTGACAAAGTAGACCACAACCTACTTCTTGGTAGGCTAGAAAAATGTGGGATAGACAGCATTAACACCAGATGGATTCATAACTGGCTGATCAACCACATTCAATGTGTACTTAATGGAATTACATCTACATGCAGTGGAGTGCATTCAGCTTTGGATGCCACAATATAAAAAATGCTGAGACTCTAGAAAGAGTGCAGAGAAGAGCAACAAAGATGATTAGGGGGCTGGAGGCTAAAACATACGATGAATGGTTGCAGGAAGTGGACATGCCTAGTTTAATGAAGAGAAGGGCTAGGGGGAACGTGATTTATTTATTTTATTTTTATTTATTTTTATTTATTTTATTAGGCTTCTATGCCGCCCTATCCCCAACGGACTCAGGGTGGCTCACAACAATAAAACCACAATCCAATTCAAGTTAAAATGCCTAATTAAACAAATACAGTTAAAACCGGTAAAAACCCCATCAGTCCAGGCTGGGGAACTTGAATAGCCAAGTTTTTAATTCGCGGCGAAAGGTGCGAAGGTCAGGGGCCAACCGAAGCCCCAAGGGAAGTTGATTCCAGAGGGTGGGCGTGCCTACAGAAAAGGCCCCCCCTGGGGGCCGCCAGCCAACATTGTCTCGCCGACGGCACCCTGAGCAGGCCCTCCCTATGGGCGCGAACCGGGCGATGGGATGTTGTTTCTGGCTGCAGGTGGTCCGCCAAATATCCTGGGCCTAAGCCACGTAGGGCTTAGCACTGATAGCAGTGTTCCAATATTTGAGGAGCTGCCACAAAGAAGAGGGCTCAATTTATTTTCCAAAGCACCCAGAAGGCAAGATAAGAAACAATGGATGGAAATTAATCAGGGAGAGAAGCAACCTGGAACTAAGAAGAAATTTTCTGACTGTGAGAACAGTTAACCAGTGGAATGACTGACCTTCAGAAGTTGTGGATGCTCCATCACTGGAGGTCTTTAAGAAGAGACTGGACAGCCACTTGTCTGGAATGGTATATGGTTTCCTGCTTGAGCAGGGGGTTGGACTAGAAGACCTCCAAGGTCCCTTCCAACTCCCTTGCTCTGTTATTCTGTCTCAGTGGAGGGCTGTGATGAAGCAGAGGCTGATTCAGGAGGACTGGTCCTTGCAAAAGGGTTACTGAGCTGCTGTCAGGGAAGGTTCTATTATTCTGTTATTCTTTCTATGAACTCATCAAGCCCAAAGAAATCCAGAATGGTATAGGGGGTTGAACTAGAAGACCTCCAAGGTCCCTTTTGACCTATTCTATTCTTCTGTAAGAGATGGTTGTGGGAAGGTATGGGGTAAATACCCTGCCTCTTTTACACCCCTAGGCAGACCCTGGCATGACTCCGTTTTTCTCTGCCTGCTATCACATTAGGAAGTTCTGACCCCAAACTCTTTTTAAAAAGTGGATCCCTGACAACAAACCATTTCAAATCATGTCACCAGCAAAGCCTCTTAGGCTAAGATTCACTTGAGTTGTTGCTCTTTTTTCTCTAAATAGATCTTCCAAAAAGGTGCTTCCAAAAAGCTACCCAGGAAGTTGTTTCATTTCTGCTTATCCCATCAACCTCCCACCCCACCCCACCCCCTCCCAATTCAGTAGGGCAGGTCTGACTTCCTGAAGTTTCCATTTCGAGATGCTGCAGGAGATCATCCTTTGAAAGGTGAAGGGTGGACCTCACGGAATTCCAGACTCTTCTTTCTTAAGGACACTTAAGCAATAGGAAATGCATTTGTCACATGGGGAATTCTCTGCTTTTCAGCTTAAGTTTCACCATCCCTTTGATCCAGTCATATGGCAAATGGTTTTCTGTTTTCTATGAGGGCTTAAGATAGGAAAGAGTCCAAGTATATTTATATATGCATCTCCTTTCTTCCTTTCTGTCCTTCTCATCCTCCTTCCTCCTTCCCTCTCTCTCTGTTTGAGAGAGAGAGAAAGTGAGCGAGAGAGGGAGAGAGAGAGAGAGAGAGGGAGAGAGCGCTGAGTGGAATGGGAAAAACAGTAGATAGTTTTAAGCAGAGGAGTTCCCAGACTTTAAGAAATACCTAAAGATGCCAACCCTTTCACACATGTACCTGGCACAGGGCAATGCGGTTTATTTGAACTGGGGGTGTATATTTTGCTTTGCCATGGTGTCAATTGAGATAGAAAAATTAGGCATTGGAGGCTTTTGTTCTCAATCCTATTCACAGTGCAGCTATTTATAAGAATTTACAACTGGCATATCCAAGACAGTCACCTGGTGTCAGATCTCCCTCCCAGAGATTATTCCCTCTGGTTCTCCTGCTTCCTTTCCCTTCTTTGCCTGCCTCCCCCATTCCTGGGTTTATGGGGGGGGGGCAGGGAGAGAAAATTCCCCAGCCAGCAATCCAGAAGAACTTAAAGAAATGTGTCCCATATGACTTGAGGAACTAATAAAGGACTAGCATGGTTCAGCATAGTTTAGCATCAAGGGCTTTTAGGAGAAAAGAATAACATGAGACATGGAAGGTGAACATCTGGAAGAGGATGTGCAAGAGCAGCTCTATATCCTTGTTGGGAGGATTTTGAAGAAAAGCTCCAGAGTAAGAATCGGTGGAAATGTTTCACCAGCCCCTTGGTTTCTCCCTTGGTCATTGGCTTTGCTTTCACAGAGCCATCTTCTGTTAGTCATACCCCACCCCCTGCAAGACCCCCCCCACCCTCAGGAGCACTGCATCCCAAATGAAAGGCACTGTCTCCTCCCTGCATTCAGTTGAGAGGGAATCTTTCTCAGGTGCTTCGTATTGCTAATTAAACTTTACCATATCTTTGTGTTCAAACACTCTGGAGGTTAACAAACATTCCTAAGCTGAAGTTTAAAACTTTAAAATTCTCACTTAACTATATGCGTGATATCAACATAATGTTTCATTTTGTCCACAAATTTCTGATGAAGTCCTCCTCATGATTGGAGGAATTGGGTATTTCTAGTCTCATGAAAGAAGGACTAGGAGTGACATGATACCAAGGTTCCAATATTTGAGGGGCTGCTACAAAGAAGAGGGAGTCAAGCTATTCTCCAGAGCATCTGAAGGCAGGACAAGAAACAATGGTTGGAAACTAATCAATGAGAGAAGCAATTTAGAACTAAGGAGAAATTTCCTAAAAGTTTGAAAACAGTTAATCAATGGATTGGCTTGCTTCCAGAAGTTGTGAATGCTCCAACACTGGAGGCTTTTAAGAAGAGACTGTACAGCCATTTGTCTGCAATGGTCTAGGGCAGTGTTTCTCAACCTTGGCCGCTGGATGATGTGTGGACTTCAACTCCAAGAACTCCAAGCAGAGTTGGCTGGGGGATTCTTGGAGTTGAAGTCCACACATCGTCCAGCGGCCAAGGTTGAGAAACACTGGTCTAGGGTCTCCTGCTCAAGCAGGGGGTTGGACTAGAAGACCCCCAAAGATGAACCTTCCATCTCTGGTTATGTTCTAATTGTTCTAATGTACCTTCACCTCAAGACTGAGATGAGCTTAATTCAAAAGGAGGAGAAAATTGGAAGGTCTTTTTTTTTTTTTTTAAAGGCTTGTGTGGAGAAGAACAATATGCCATAAGGTTTGACTTAGGCAATTATTTTTTTTTCCAATTCCTCCAGGAAGGAAGATTAATAAGACTAAGGCCATAAGAACACACATGGGGTCCAGCAATAGCAATGATCAATTTGGTCCAAGGATCTAATGGTCGTGGAAGACAGCATCACGTTGAAGTTTGCATATAAACATTACAGATCTTCACATTACTGAGTCCATATTTGGCTGGTAACTCTTAGCACGTAACAGATCACCGTGTACAGAAAATTCAGCAGCAAGATGCTTAAGTGAACAGGAATTATTTATGGCCATTTGTTGCAGGGAACAACATGTTGAAATCCTTCGAGCCAAGGTTTTTTGTTTTTTGTTTTTGTTAAAAAGCAAGGCAGAGTTCTCTTAATGAGGATGCCTCCAAATCCAGCACCCATAAATCAGCAACCCTACTCACATATTCCTCTGCCAATGAAAGTGATCATGAATCAGGGAACGGAAGACCATGTAAGAAATCAGCTCCATTCATTTTCTAGCAAACAAAATCATAAGGTTGCACTCTTCGGTGGAAACATTGGAAATTACATAGCAAAACCGTGATTTTATGTGGTTGAAGCATTTGTATGAACACATTGTGATCCTTTACTAACATAAATGGTTATCTCAAGGTTAAACTTTCAAATTTTCTAAATTTATGAATAGCTTCACTGTGGAGGGGAAAAAAAACGGCTGGCGTAGGCAAAAGGATTTTTTGATCCGCTCTCCTGAACCTACGCCTTGACCCACAGGACATGCGGGAATCTCTACACAAGTTGGTGTGTTTTTATAACAGTGTAAACAAGATTCCTTTGTTAATGCATCTTTCATTTGCTAAAATGTAGAGATGGCTGCTGTTAACCCAAGCTGAGCAACTCCTTTTTTGGCCATTCACTGGAGTAGGTCTGTAATAGTCACCTAATTAGGAGTAAATTTCACAAAGTATCTACAAATAGCTAGAAAAGGACACCGCAGGTTTAAGTTCTCAGGGATTGAGGTTTATAGAATAGCCTCTATCTTTTTTGGACCAGGTTTAATTCTGTTGTCTTCTGTGGAGACAACTTATCCTAATGTAATAATAAGAGAACAACAGAGTTGGAAGGACCTTGGAGGTCTTCTAGTTCAACCCCTGCTCAGACAGGAAACCCTATACCAGTGTTTCTCAACCTTGGTAGCTTGAAGATGGGTGGACTTCAACTCCCAGAATCCCCCAGCCAGCGCTGCTGGCTGGGGGATTCTGGGAGTTGAAGTCCACCCATCTTCAAGCTACCAAGGTTGAGACAACACTGCCCTATACCATTCACTGCCCTATACGATGAGGCGCTCCCATGTAACACCTCTCCTGCGCGAGCTGCACTGGCTCCCGGTGGTCTTCCGGGTGCGCTTCAAGGTGTTGGTGACCACCTTTAAAGCGCTCCATGGCTTAGGGCCGGGGTACTTACGAGACCGCCTTCTGCCACCAATAGCCTCCCACAGGCCAGTACGCTCACACAGAGTAGGCCTCCTCAGGGTGCCGTCCGCCAGACAATGTTGGCTGGCGACCCCCAGGGGGAGAGCCTTCTCTGTGGCGGCGCCCACCCTCTGGAACAACCTCCCCCCAGAGATACGTACAATAACAGACCTCCGGATTTTTCGTTGGGCCCTGAAAACCCATTTATTTCAACTAGCTGGGCTGGCTTGAGTTAAATTTTAAATTGATTTTAAATTGGGTTGTTTTAATTTACAGCCAAAATATTTAATTATTTTAAACTGCTTTTAAATTTTGTATGTACTGTTTTTTACTTTGGCTGTTCACCACCCTGAGTCCTATTTGGAGAAGGGCGGTATAGAAATAGGAACAAATAAATAAAATAAATAAATAAATAAATAAATAAATAAATAAATAAATAAATAAATAATAAATACCATTCAGACAAATGGTTGTCCAATCTTAAAAAACCCCAGTGATGAACAGCCACATCTTCTGAAGGCAATCCGTTCCACTGCTTAATTGTTTTCACTGTCAGGAAATTTCTCCTTAATTCTAGGCTGCATCCCTCCTTGATTAGTTTCCATCCGTTGCTTCTTGTCCTGCCCTTCAGGTGCTTTGGAGAACAGGTTGATCCCCTCTTCTTTGTGGCAACCTCTGAGATATTGGAAGACTGCTATCATGTCACCCCTAGTCCTTCTTTTCACCAGACTAAAGGTAAATGTTACCCCGCACATGCGTGCTAGTCATTTCTGGCTCCAGGGGCGGTGCTCATCTCCGTTTCTAAGCCAAAGAGCCAGCGCTGTACGAAGACATGTCTGTGATCATGTGGCCGGTATGACTAAATGCCAAAGGCTCATGGAACACTGTTACCTTCCCACCACAGGTGGTCCCTATTTTTCTACTTACATTTTTTACGTGCTTCCGAATTGTTAGGTTGGCAGAAGCTGGGACAAGTCACGGGAGCTCACTTTGTTACGCGGCGCTAGAGATTTGAACCACTGAACTGCCAGTCTTCTGATAGACAAGCTCAGCATCTTAGCCACTGAGCCACCACATCCCTTTCACTAGACTAGACATGCCCAATTCCAGCAACTGTTTTTTATATGTTTTAGCCTCCAGTCCTGTAATCATCATTTTTGCTCTTCTCTTCACTCTTCTCTTCTTTCTAGAGCAGGGGTGTCAAACTCATGTTGTCACGGCAGCGTCATGTGACATATCACAACTTTTTCCCCCTTTGCTAAACCGGGCATGGGCGTGGCCAGTGCGTGACTCATCCAGCCTGCGGGACGCAAGTTTGACTAGAGTCCCAACATCTTTTTTACATTGTGGCAACCAAAACTGGATGCAGTATTCCAAGTGTGGTCTTACCCTTGGAATACTGGATTAAATGCCATAAAAGTGGAATTTGAATAGGGTTGGGGCAGTCAGTGAAGGTGACTGCCTGAACTAATCTGACTGTAATGCCACTCTTTGACAATTTGTCTAATTAAGGATTCATAGCTTCTCACATGGCATATGGTATACATCTCAGGTTCCATGCAACTGTCAGAGTAGACTAACCAACTGTATCTTTGTGAGAATATTCAATAATTTAGCCAAGTCTCTTAGACAAGGAGTTGTGCCATCCAGCTGACCCTGACAGTAGCCAGCCATGCCCTTTGGCTCACAGAGAACCCTTTCTGAGGAGTATTGGGGATAATAAAAAGAGCCTGGTGGTGCAGCGGACTAAACTACTGTTAAAGTAGCACTCACTTGCCAGCTGCCTGCAATTACTGCGAGTTCAAATCTCACCAGGCTCAAGGTTGACTCAGCCTTCCATCCTTCCGAGGTAGGTAAAATGAGGACCCGGATTGTGGGGGCAATAAGCTGACTTTGTATAAAATAGAACACCGCTTGGGGGGGGGCGAAAGCCCTACTAAGCAGGTATATACAAAAGTATGAAGGCTATTGCTTAAAAGCATTGTAAGCCGCCCTGTGTCTCCGGAGAAGGGCGGCATATAAATCAAACTAATAAATAAATAAAGGAACTGTTTGGCCCAGAATGGTTCCAGACTTTCTTTGAGAACAGATACAATATCATCTACCTCATTATTGTTCTAAGAAAATATGCAACGTGAGCAGAAGTAACCGGCAAAAGTGGTTTGTTTTTGGCAACACTTGCTTTTAGATAATGCTTCATTAAATTTGCTGCAGGAACTCCCAGGCTCAATCACCATGTCTCTTCACGTTGCATTTACGCTCATAATTTATTTCTCCTCAGAAGCCATAGAACGAGCAAACTCTTTCTCCTCCCAGTCTTCATTTTCCATTTTTCCTGACGGTTTTCACAAGCTTTCTCCTGGCTTCTGATGGTTATGAGCTGTCACTGCGGCTTTCTTGAAATAAACCTGAGGTAGAAGTTCAACTCTTTTGCAATATCAACAGGTTGTGTTCAGCGCACTATATAGTTCTCTGAATGACACAATAATCCAGAGCAACAAAAGAGACTTTGGCTGGTGACTGAGGGAAATCCTGGCTGCCAACTTCCTCCAGATGCCTTTTGCCTACACCTGGCTGGCCTTGCAACCACCTTTTGCTGACGAAGAAGCCAATCAATGCTGCTCACCCCTGCCATGAAGCAACTTTTTTCTTAAACGTGTAATTTCACCATGGCAACTGCCGTACTCATTATCAGATCTTCTTGCATCAGATAGTCATCACAAATTGTTTCAGGATTCATTTTCCTACCACTTGATCTTTGATCTGATCTGTTTCTGAGCCTGAATATGTGTAGTCTCCTTAGGCGTCTCTGGAGTCACAAAGTTTAGATCATCTTTTAACTGAATTCACATATACAGCAGGGTGGGTTCTAAATTTTTTTACTACCGGTTCTGTGGGCGTGGCTTATTTTGTGGTCGTGGCTTGATGGTCATGTGACAATTCTTTAGGATTTAGCAGAGGTACTGGTCTACCAGGCTTTTAACTGCTTGCAGAGCTGTACCGATCTACCCATTTATTTTTGCAGGCACTGATCTACTCATTTGTTTTCTTTTAACATTGATCAGCTGTAGGGCGGCCCTTTGAAGCCCCGCGGCAAGAGTTTAAACAGTTTTTTTCCTTCTAGCCGATCAGCTGGGACTCGGGAGGCAGCAAATAGATTGGGGGCAGGGCCAAATAAAAGGTAAGAATAACTCAGGCGGGGCGGGAGGGCCCGGCTCCTGAACAAAGAGAACCGGTTCGGTGATGTCATATCATCACCGCTAACAGCTTGGCGGAACTGGGCGGAACCGGGAAGAACCCACCACTGATATACAGGTAGTCCTTGACTTACAACATTTCAGTTAGTGACCAAAATTACAACGGCACTGAAAAAAGTGACTTATGACCATTTTCCATACTTACAACTGTTGTAGCATCTGCATAAGTCACATAATCAAAATTCAGCCTCTTGGCCATTGACTCCTATATATGATGGTTGCCATGTCCCGGGGTGATATGATCCCCTTTTGCAACCAATTGACAAGCAACGTCAATGGGGAAGCCAGATTCTCTTAACAACTGTGTCACCAACTTAACAACTGCAGTGATTCACTTAACAACTGTGGCAAGATAGGTCGTAAAATAGGGCAAAATTCACTTAACAAATATCTCACTTAGCAATAGAAATTGTGGTCATAAGTCTAGGACTACCTGTATATCTATAGATTTGTTGGGTGCTATATCCCAGGTGCAAGTGTAATCATTTCATGCCCTCATTTATGAAGGGAATAAAACAGTTACTCAAAGCAGATTTGGTTAACGGAAGATACAATTTTCTTGGAAAAAGTCACTTTACTGGAGCCTTCTGAGCAGCCCAAGAATAGAGTCCCCCCAAGAGCATCCTCTTCCTTCTTCATCTGATCACAATCCCATGTTTAGACCCTGCATACTGGTCATCTGCCTTCATATCCAGAGGCCGGGGATTCTGTCCTTAAATGTTCTTCTGGGACAGGGGTCCCCAAACTTGGCAGCTTTAAGACTTGTGGACTTCAACTCCCAGAATTCTCCAGCCAGCGTAGCTTGGATCGTCAGAGGCATTTAAAAGAAAAAAAAGCCTCTGCCGATCAGGCAACTCAGCTAGGATCTTTGACAATCCCAGCTGAGCTGCGTGATCATCAGAGGATTTTTTTTTTTTAAGAAAAGCATTTTTTCGGCCGAAGAGGTTGTAGAAAAAATGCTTTTAAAAGTGAAAAAAAAAAGCCTCTGATGATTGTGCGGCTCAGCTGGGCATGGGTGGGTTGGGGGGTGGCAGGGATTTTTGCTACCGGTTCTCCGAACCACCCGCCTCCATCACTACCGGATCGGGCGATCCAGTCCGAACCAGGAGCATTTCACCTCTGGTTAGGCTCTTACCTTTAAGCTTTCCTTCTAAACTAAAATTCTGATTTACAATGCAGCATTACACAATATATCACAATACAATAAAACAGTATTAAGTTGTATAAGATTAAACTTTCGAGTATCTATGTTTAAGAGACATACATACCTAAAGGGAAAAAAAAACTTACATGCAAATAACAACCATCACTGCTTTTCTTGGGCCGCTCAGAAACGTAGATGATGCACAGGAGGGCAGCTGAATGAAAGACACAAGTGTGCAGTTTAAGACAAACTACACGCTTCCCTCTATGTATTTCATAAACAATGCAATGTTATACAAATATGATTTTTGATATTGCCTGTTTTAAGCAAGAGTGTACAAACCAGCCTGCATTGATTAGCGATTACAATAAAATCAATCATATCTATACCTGAAAATAATGATTCTGGAGGGGAAAAAACCCAGCAACCAATATCTTAAAAGCGTTATTCTCTCTTACGAGGAATAGATCTTCTAAAAGGGATCCGGCCAATTCAACCAAGCAAAGACATAGAATCTGTAACTTTTTATGATTTAGCTCTTCTCCTAAATCCAACTTCTTCCCATCTGCGGCAATATCTCTGGGGACTTGTAAGCAATATACTCCCAGGACCATCAGGAAATAGCTCTGACCTTTGACCCAGTACCAGTGGTGGGTTCCTCCCGGTTCGGCCCAGTTCTGACGATATGATGTCACCGAACCGGTGACCATCCTCTTTGCACCTTGGGGAGGAGGGCCTGTTTCCTCATACCAGAGACAGGAGCCTGAATAAAAGGGGTGGAGCAGGGTTAGTTCACCCAATATGGAAGAGTAAGCAGAAGAGTCATGTGGTAAAATGAGGAATCGTCTGTTATTGTGATGTCTGCTGGGCATCAAGCTCTATTAAAATGGAGAGATCAAATTCCTGTCTTACCTCACAGACAATCCCATTTTTCCAGGCAAGGACATCAGTAACCTTATATCTGATCTTCATTGACAGGAAGAACCGAGGGAAAAGCTGTGAAGACATTGGGTGGAAATGACCCCACCATCTTGGGATCTATGAAATTATGGAAATGAAAGATGACGATGTCAGATGTTTCTGCGTGTAGGCAAAATAATAACAATAATTGTATGCAGCTTCGCGTTTTTCCAGCCTTACGTCCATCTCTCCTATTTCTTTATCAAGGAGTGGTTCTTTTGTAAAATATTTCTATGAACACTGATAGACATTTTCATGTCCATTCTTCAGTTTTCTTTACCATGCAAATATTCTAAAAATTATTTTCCCCAATATGTCTATGCATATCCTTTTTGATGTCATGATTTTCCATATTTTAATGCATGTTGTGGGTAAATTTGTATAACGTGCACTTTAATGCATTTTTGGATTGCAACATGCATTATCAAATTGATGAACGGGTACAACTGCATTTCTTTTTTTCTTTTTCTTTTTTTTTTTTTGCATTTTGGCTTGGAAAGTGTGGCTGGGTTATAGGCCTCCATTAACATGCAGGCTGTATGATTCTTGCCCTTTTCCTGGATCCTGATTGCAATTAGCTTAAGATAATCCTGGCTATAATCTCCTGAACAGAAATACTGAAATAGAAAGAGTGTTTGACAGGTGGGGGCTTCTTAAAAGTGAGCTATGAAAAACAAAATAGGAATGGAATGGAATGGAATAGAATAGAAAAAAATAGAATAGAATAGAAATAGAAATAATAGAAATAGAAATAATAGAAATAGAAATACCTGTAGAAATAGAATTATTAAGACCCCTCACATCCTGAACATAAACAGTTTCAACTATTGAAACAGTCCAGGATGCCACTATAGGGCATTACATGCCAAAGCAACTAGACACAGAGACAGTTTTTCCCTCACTTCATCAATATGCTAAACACCTAATTCTCACAGTGCTGTCTAATGTCTATGTGTATTTACCCATGCAGTATGGTTATAGTGCTATCATTGATCCTTCTTATTATCTACTTTACTCCCCCCCTTATTGGGATGATGATGATGATGATTCTCTTGCTTTGCATTTACACTGAATGCTTCTGCACCAGAGATAAATTCCTTGTGTGTCTAATGACACTTGGCCAAATAAAGTATTCTATTCATATCACTCCTAGTCCTTGTCTTAGTCAGACTAGATATACCTAGTTCACTCAATTTTTCACTATATGGTTTAGCCTCCACACCCTTTCCTATAACAATTCATTGTATGTTTTATCCTCCAGTCCTCTAAAAATCTTTAGTTCTCTTCTCTGTACTCTTTTGAGAGTCTCAACATCTTTTTTTGTATTATGGTGACCAGAATTGGATGCAGTATCCCAAGTGTGGCCTCACCAGTGCAGTCTTTCAACTTGGAAGTGCCTCAGTGCTTCTGACATGAATATGATGATGACCAGTGCAGAATAGAGCCAGAAGAAGTGGTGCCAAGTGAGCAAAGCCCAATAGACTGCATAAGCTTCTTTCTCCCATACCAGCCACCTCCTTTCGGCCTCCAAGGGGCTCCTGCTGTGTTCATGCAGCTAATCAATGAGGTGCTGCATGAGCACCTGTACAAAGGGGTCCTTATGTACTTAGACAACATCCTCATCTATACCGAGTCCATGGAGTAGCACATCAAACTGGTTCATCAGGTGCTTAAAAAGCTCCTAGCATTGAACCTATATGCCAAATTGTCCAAGTGTGAGTTCCACAGGATCCGCCTAGACTATTTAGGGTCTTGGGTATCCAGTGAGGGGTCAAGATGGACCTGGGAAAAGTTAAAGCCATTCTGGACTGGCAGTCCCCTCCAACCTGCAAGCAACTTCAATGCTTCCGGGGGTTCACAAACTTCTATCTGCAGTTCACGCCCTCTTTTGCTAAAATTGCCTTCCCAATCACTGAGTTATCAAAGATGGGGGGGTTGGGCAAGGCCCTGACCAAATCAGCCCCTGAAATGGACCCTTGAGTGCCAGAAGGCTTTCGAAGCTCTCAAAAGACTCTTTGCTAATGAGCCTATTGTGGCCTGTCAGCCACCAGCCCCTCTAGTATCCAAATCAGATGAGGAGGAGGTATGGGAGTCAGGATCAGCATCAGGGCAACCTGAGAGCTCCGAGGGGGAAGAGGGAATGGAGCTGTCAGAAAGAGAGAGAGAGACAGAGGCAGAGCCTGGGCCATCCATCAGCCCTTAGATGGAGATTCAACAGACCTCAGATCTGGAGGTGGCTGATGAGGAAGAGGAGGAACAGCTGATCCAATGCCTGATGCGCAGATGCACAGAAGGCAGAGGAGAGGAGAGCAGTGGAAATCAGTGGGCTGATCCTTGGGACAGAAGAACCAATGCTGCTAGTGAAGCCCCACCCTAGCTCTGGATAAAAGGCAGGGGGTGGAGATGAATAGATGTGGCAGACAACTATTTGTCTCCCTGCCGGACAGTCTTGGTAGCCTGATGTGAAAGAGGGAGAGACTTTTTGCCGGGGCTGCTGGCACTCCTAATGAAGAAATCATTGCTTCAACTACAGAAGGTTTGTTATGTTTGGGGTGCTGGGTCAGAACAGAGCCAGTCCTTTAGCACCCAGACCCAGAGCAGCCATTCATCATCCAGGCAGACTCCAGTGATGTGGCGGTGGCTGTGGTTCTACTCCAGAAGAAGTGGAGGGAAACTTGCACCATGCGCATATACCTCCTGAAAGCTAACTGAGGCCAAAAGGAGGTGGGCGGTGTGGGAGAAGGAAGCGTTTGTGATCCGTTGGGCATTGCTCACTTGGTGCCGCTTCCTCGAGGGAAGCAAAGTGCCTTTAGAAGCGTGGACTGGCCACAAAAACCTGGAGGCTTTAGGACCCCACAGAAGCTTTTGCCCAAGCAGGTTCGATGGGCACAATATTTCAACCGGTTTAGCTTCACCTTGAAGTACATCCCAGTGAGAAAAAAACCTGTTGGCAGATGCCCTGTCCCGGATGCCACAATACAACAGCAAACACGAGGAGGTAGTCCACACTATGATTCCCTCCCCCCAGAGAGCGACACAAGCCACAACCCGGCAGCAAGCACAGATGCGATGAGCTGAAGGGGGAGGGTTGACTCAGAGGCTAAAAGCTGACCTACCTTCTGGCCCGCGGGACAAGGGCAACCAAGGGTTACTAACTACTAAGGATGGACTAGCCTGGAAGGGCTCTAAACTGTATGTCCCTAGCAACCTCCACCTCCAAGTACTCCAGAGGAGCCATGATACAAAACAAGCAGGGCACTTTGGGTTCCTGAAAACCTTGCATTTGGCGAGGAGGCAATTTTGGTGGCCAAAAATGAAGAAAGACATCAAGAGATATGTCCAAAGTTGTGCAACCTGTGCTGCTATGAAGAAACGACCAGGAAAGCCCCCTGGACTCATCCAGCAAGTAGCTGATCTCTCCCTGCCATGGGAAGAGATCGCCATGGACTTCATAGTGGAACTTCCGGAGAGTGGAGGAAACACAGCCATTTGGACCATAATCAACCTCTTCTCTAAGCAGGCCCATTTCATCACCTGCCCCAGTCTCCCATTCAGCCCATAAGCTAGCCAAACTATTTCTAAGGCACATTTACAGGTTACATGGGGTCCCCAGGAGGAACATCTCAGACAGGAGGGTTCAGTTTACTGCCAAATTCTGGAGGGAGTTTATCAGGTCCATTGGATCTTCTCAAGGGCTTAGTTCCACCTTTCACCCGAGTACTAATGGGTGGGCAAAAAGAACTAATGCAATGATAGAACAGTACTTATGTCAACTACCAGCAAACTAATTGGACAGAATTGCTGCTCCTTGCTGAGGTAGCCTACAATAATGCTGTTCACAGTAGCACGAGGTTAACCCCCTTCAATCTCACAATGGGAACTAAGTTCGTCCCTATGCCTGAGCTCCCCCAGGAGCCATCCTCCTCATTGACTTTCGCTGAATGGATGGAGTCATTGAGGAAGGTGTGGGAAAGCACCAAACACACTCTTCAGGAAGCCAGAAAGAGCCAGCAAATGCAAGCCAATAAGCACCGATCCTCTCAGTCACTATTTCGAATGGGAGACAAGGTTTACCTCTCCACCAAGTACATAAAATTAAAGCTACCCTGCAAGAAGCTAGGGCCAAAGTTGATAGGCCCCTTTCCCATTGTGAAAATCATAAATCCGGTCACAGTGGAGTTAAAACTATCTCCCTTGTTAGAGAAAGTGCATCCAGTTTTTCATAGCAGCTTGTTAAAGCCAGGAATCAGATCTCAGCTGAGACTGGTAGACTGGGTAGGCCCGAAACTGATCTTGGTGCAAGGGGAAACACATTACAAGGTGAAGAGGATTCTAGATTCCAGACTGTATAAGGGAAGACTATAGTACCTAGTACAATGGAAGGGATACCCATTGTCCGAGGCCACCTGGGTGAAAAGTTGGGAAGTGAAAGCAGACAGTCTAATTAAGAAGTTTCATGATAAATACTCCCATAAGCCGAAGGAACTTCTGGGGGGGCGGGAGGGTTGGTTGATGCAGCCTAATCAACTAACTTATTGTCTGTTTGAATTTTCTAGGAACTTCTCTCGACTTACAGGGGGAGGTCTGACTGTCAACTCTGAAGTGAACCTGGCTGAAGTCATCTTTAGCTGCCTCATAGTTGTCACAAACTCTGGAGGGAGGCGGGGAAATGATGATAGATAGACTGACTAGCAGTCATAACAAAAAGCTTTCTCATGGGAACCAAGGTCATCCCAACAGGTGGCTGTTGAACAGGAAGAGGAGTGACCAATAAACCCGCCAAGCACAGTAATTGGATAATGTGACCTGGGACATTTGGGGAGGGGAACAATTTCACTGTTAATTATGCTGTAAATGCAGGAAAACTCCCAGAGTTGGCTTTTATGGGCTGTGCCGATCTGATGCATCTAATAAACATATTCTCTGAGGAAAATGCCTGCCTTAGATTTCTGCTTTTGATGGGCGCTTTACTCGGAAGCTGGCACCTTCTGCCTGCAATTTTCTAACTGCGGGAAGTGCTGGAGACTTTGAGCCAGCAGAGACAAACACAGCCTCACTGTGCATAAAGAGAATATATCTTGCCCCAGTAACACAACAACAACTGAGGTGTGCTGTTCAAAGTCATTCATTCATTGACTAGAGTATAGGAACATAATAGAATTCACCCAATTAAAATGAATGAGATGAAATAGAAATAGGAGTAAAATTGGGCCAATTAAAGTAAATATGTCTGTGTGGATATGGACATATAATCAAATCAAAGTGATCCTAGCAAAGTCCTGATCAGCTAAGAGGTAACTAAGGTGAAAAGAGTCAGTGTAATCTGAAATTGGAGATAATAAAGCTATAATAAGTTTGTTTTGCAGTTTATGGTAAAATGGACAGTAAACAAATTTGTGAGGGGTTGTTTCCAGGGCTTTTGTTTTACCTTAACAAAGGCATTTGTTGTAGGGGTTTCTCCGGAATCTCCATTCCAAATCCACCATTTGCAAAACATTGCAATGTGCAAGTTTAGCAGCTCTGCAAAATTTTGGTACAGCAAATGGGATTGAGATATCTGGCAGACTGTATCTGATGACTTGATTATCAAAATAGACATTCGTGGGAATTAGGCTGCTCTCAATTTGTTTTTCCACATCGAGCACCTGTGGTTTGACCATTTTTTCCTGGCTGGGGCATAATCCATTCTGATTAGAGGGCGAGGAGAAAAGATCTGCTGTTTAAGGAGGAACAGGTGAAGGGAAGCAATGGGTGGATCCTCCTGGCTTTGCTGGTCCTTCCACCTGCCAGGAGGAACCCAACCAGTAGCTCAACAACTCAGTGTGTGATGCAATGGGGGAGGGGGTGAAGTAGACAGAGGTTTGGGCCTGTCCAGTTGCCTGGACTACTAGTCTGGTGCTGTGGAGGGCTGTCTCTGAAACTGGGACTTGGCTCTTCTGCAGTCTACCCCGCCCGTCAGAGGCTGACAGGTTTTCTCTGTATTGCTTTCTAAAAAGGGTTGGATATCAGGCTTCTGATGGAAGCCCCATGACCTTTCCTCTTGGATCCGGAATCCAATATCTCTCCCTTCTGCATATCTGTGCTACCAAATTCTGGATGGCTGTTAGAAAGTGAAAACTGAAATAAATCCACTTTATGCTTCTTTGTTTATCAGACCCATTTGCCACCGACATGTGTGGCTTAGAACAGTGTAGAATAGGATAAAACCATTGCAATATCAACAGCATCATACAGAAAGAAAAAAAAAAGCCTAATAAATCCAATTTTAGACAGCACAAAATTACTCCCCAAATACTCATCTGCTTTACCTTCTGGAAGGCCGTCATTTGTGGCAACCAAACGCTGAAGAACTTTAGTTGCCCTGAAAAACATTCTAGCGTTCTGAAGCACATTTATTGTTGGACCTTCTGGAACCCAGAGGGGGGCTTCAACGGATCCTAAAGAAGGGAGCACCTTTGACTTGGAGGGTAGGGGAACTGGTCCCATAGAATGCCAGCTCTGTTCTACCCCATTAGATGAGAAATGTTTCTCTGAAAAGATTTGCCCATCGGCAAGCCTGCCTTTCCTCAGTTTCCACATCCATCTAGAGTGAGCAACTGCAGGTTCTCCTGGGTTTGATTTCTGGGCTTCTCAGAGAAAAAGAGACAAAATCGTGTGACCAAGAGTGACTCAAGCCTCTAGTGAGTATAGTTTGCTTAAAAGTGCCCAACTGCCTTTTCTTCCTTCTTGTTGCTGAGGTCCTACACATCTCAGCAATAGGACCCAGCAGCTGCTGGACTGTCGGTGAGTCTCCTTACCCGAGATCTACACCTAGTGGCCAAAGAGGGGTAGGAGGCCTCAGGAGGGGAGGGGAGGGGCTCTCCTTGGAAACAAGCAGCAGCTGTGAGGGTCTGCCCTCCTCCCAGGCAGCCTGCCAGGCTCTGCTTCTCCCCTTCCAACTGGAGGAGACCTGTTTCTCCCAGGGCTTCCTGCCAGCTTTGCTACCTGTGGGAGGACTGAGCCCTCAAAGGGACAGGATGACAATGGAGAAAGGAGGCCTCAAGTGGCTGGAGAGGAGGCAAGGAGGGGAGGGCACCAAATGCCAGCCTGAGACCTTCCCGAGTCTCAAAGCTAATTTCTTCTTGACCTTGTTGATTATCCGGAAAGGGGAAAGATCAGATTGGTTCGCTTAAAATGCACATCAATTTGATCAAGCCAAATTCCTGCCTGTTTTTACATCGCTTCAGTTTCCCTCCCTCCCTTCGTCACCCCCTCCCCGCTTTCCTCCATTTCCACAGCTCAGCCCAACCCCCTTCCTTGGGACCCTCCCCCAACAGCCTCTGGTGCAACTGCCAGACAGGAGCATATTTAACAAGAGGGGTAAAATGAAGGGCCGTTTTAAAAGAAAGACTGGCTACAATTGTGCCTCTATGTTGCAATATTTTCAGGATCAGACTCAATAAAGATAATAGAAGTTAAAGATTTAAATATATCTCTCTTTAATCATAATAGGCATTCTATATTCGCTGAATATTCAAGATAGAAGCAAGGAAAATGGGGAGGATGGCTCCTTATATATACAAGGGGTGGAGCCAGGAATGGGAGTGGTAAATTATGAATACATTAAAGTCCAAAGAATAAGTTAACCCCTGATGTTCCATATATACATTATTTACACATTAGAGAATAAGGCATTTACATCTGACAAATCCCCCTCTAAATGCCGGTTCGTTATACAACACCAGTTACATTCAGATTCAGGACAATATAATACATATAATTTAGAAGTTAAATATTTGTGTTGTTTAGAAGGTAAGGGTTTTGTTAATATATCAGCTAATTGTTCAGAAGTATCACAATGTATTGCTTTGATGAATCCGTCTTGAGATAGTTGTCTCACGTGCTTAAATTTTATATCAATATGCCTGGACCTTTGTCCAATTGCATCGGATCTAGATATTTCAATGGCCGCTTTATTGTCTTCATGCATAATAAATGGTAAAGTAGGTTTCTTCCAAACATCTGTGATCAAATCATTGAACCATACAAGGTTATTTGCAGCTTTAGACAAGCAAACATATTCCGCTTCTGTGGTAGAAGTGGCTACCAGTTCTTGTTTACCAGTATACCAGTAAACTGGACAATCGTTCAATAGAAAAACATAACCAGAGGTACTCTTTCTGCATGATGTATCACCAGCCCAATCTGCATCAGCATAACAAGTAATTTTTGGTTCTTTGTCATTATTTGGTTCCAATATTAAACAAAAATCTAATGTACTTTTCAGATATCTTAAAATTCTTTTGACAGCTTCCCAATGATACAAGGTTGGTTTGCTAACATATCTTGACAATAAATTGAGAGGTAATGCAATATCTGGCCTAGTCCAATTAGATATATAAAGGAGTGAACCTATAACTGATCTGTAAAATGTGTTGTCTTTAAACTCAGGGGAAGATTCATCAGTGTTTCTAAGAAAATCAGTTTGCATAGGTGTGTCACATGTTTTGGCATTATTTAAGTTACATTTGTTTAGGAGTTCAATAATTTTATCTTTCTGAGTAAGTTTGAATCCCCTTTTAGTTTTGTTAATTTGTACACCAAGGTATTTATTCACTCTACCTAGTGATTTCAATGAGAAATGTTCGTTTAACTTATTTACAAAGATTTCCCTGCTCTCTTTATGCTTTCCAATATATAAAATATCATCCACATAAATTAATACAAATTCAATATGATCATTACTCTTTTTTACAAAGAAACAGTTATCAGCAGTGGTGGCGTTGAAATCCATGGTCTTAAGTACTTTTACCAAACAATCGTACCATCTTTTGCCAGATTGCTTCAATCCGTACAAACTCTTATTTAATAACCAAATTTCGTTCTTATTAGTGTATTGACTGTGTGGTGCTCTTACATATATTTCCTTATCTAATTTTGCGTGTAAGTATGCAGTCTGTATGTCATATTGAAACACGTCCAGATTGAGTGCAGATGCTACTACAAGAGCTGTTTTGACACTCTCTGTTCTCACTGTTGGTGAATAAGTGTCAGTATAGTCTTCTGGATATTTTTGTGCATAACCTTGTGCAACTAGTCTGGCCTTGTATAAGGTATTACCTCCTTCCAAATTCTTAATTTTATAAATCCACCTGGTACCTATAATTGTTTTATCCTTAGGTGCGATCGCAGGTGTAAATACATTTAATTCTTGTAAACTTTCCATCTCTTTTTCCATAGCTAGTTCCCATTTTTCTCTTTCTTCACGGGGAAGTTTCAATACTTCCTCATATGTATTAGGTGTTATTTGTTCTCCATCCATATGCATTATGTAATCTTTGTATTTATTTGGTATTTGGTTTCTATTGTTTCTAATATTTCTTTCAGGTTTGCTATGGTTGTCATGCAAATATCTGGCTTCCTTTTTTGTTAATGTGTCTGTCTTTATTTTATGCTGACTATTTGTCCAAGTTTTGGTTTTGTTCTTTTCTATAGTTGCTTTCCCCTTTGAGAAAACTATATTGATGTCAGATTCTCTGCTTAGTTTTATAGCACTCAGTATGTTGTGAGGTATTTCTGGGATTAATAATACCCCCTCTATTTTCCCTAAACCAGGCAAGGTCACATTTCCTCTGCCTAATACTTGAACCTTTTCTTGATTAGCTACCTTTATCACAAACTTATCTTCTGTAAATGAAGTTAATATACTTTTGTTGTTAGTGGTGTGATTTGTTGCACCAGAATCAATAAGCCAATTATTGTTCTCATCTTGTTGTGTTCTGGTGCTGTCTTGTTTATTTAGCCCATTTAGTGACCCAGATTTTCTCTCTTTTGAATTTTCTCTACCCCCTCTACTTTCTCTGTAATTTGGTGGACTTCTATATTTGTGTCTATCTGTGGAAGATTGTCTGTAATTGTATTTGCTCCTATATTCTGGCCTATGTCTCTCCCTTGGGACTTTGGGACAGTCTCTTCTACTGTGTTCCCTGGATCCACAATTGTGGCATCTAAAGGCCTCATTATATTTATCTTGAAAGACTACTTTCCTAAAAGATTTGTGTTCTGTTTGGTTACTGGAACGATTTTTTCTTGAATTGTCTTCTGCTATCAATTTGTTAGATAGACTTTCTATGGATAAATATCCCAAATTAATGGTATCTAAGTGTGACATAAAGCTATCCCATGATGGATCAAGTGAATTGATAATAACACTTTTCATTGTTTGATCTGAAATCACTTCCCCCCTCAATTGCAGCTCAGCTCTTATTTTGTTTAGATTTATCAAATGCTCACTTATAGAAACCCCTGGTTTCACTCTAGAAGAAAAGAAATCCTTAGACATTCTTGTGGTTGTGGCTACGCTATCGCTGTGAAATAGATTAAACATGCATTGAATTATTTCTGATACAGTTAGGTTTGGTTTGATGCTATGATACATTGCAGGAGACACGCTAGAAATTATTATGAAAAATGCTCTATGATGTAAACAATCTATTTTTAAAGTCCAAGGTCTTCTTGGAGGACTAGTTATAAAGAATAGTAAATTTTCTTTCATGAAAATAACCTGAAGCTGTTGGTACCACTCTTGTAAATTAATGCCATCAATTCTAAGTTTTGGGAAGTCACTGGGTAAGTTCCCCACATTATTTTGTCCATTACTTACAACCTGAGGCAGTCCGTGGTCTCTCAAGTGCAGGAAATTACAGAACGGCATTGGGATGCTTGTAACGAGTCTGCGCGATTCTCTGGCCAGTTCAAGTCTTTCGGGGCCGTCTACGTAGTTTTGCACATGCGCGTTGCTCATTTCTTCTTTGGCGCCGTTGTGGAAGGTTCTCTCCATTTCAGCTCTCTCGATCCGCTCCTCTTCAGATGAGTCGGTCTCTGGCTCGGTTTTTGGGGCTTTGGTGATGGCGACGGTTCTTCTCTTTCTCTTGTGTGCGCTGGCACTCGATTCTGTCTGCGGTGTAGGACGGAATCGGCATGGCTCTCTGGGCTCGGGTGTCGTCGTTTTCGAAGTCAGGATGGGAGCGTGCAGATCTTGAGTTGTCGGTTTGATTTCTTGCTTCTTCGTTGATGTCTTGGAGATTTTCAATCTTGGCCCAAAAGCAGCAAAAAGCGTTTTCATTGCTGACTTTACTTGAGACTTTGTTAAATCGTCTTCACTTTCTGATTTTGGTTCATCTGAAGAGTTTGAGACTTCTTTTTCACTTTCTTCGTCTGATAGCGTTTTTCGCGCCAGAAATTTTGAACTGAGCGTTTTGATTGGCTCTGCTTCACTCTCTTTTGAAGTTCGTTGAAACCAAGATGGCTGCCGTTCAAAATTTCGCGCGAGGTCACATCTTTTCTTTTTTACAACTATTTTCTCAGTAGTCATTTCACTCACAGTTTTTTGATCTTTGGGTTTTTCTTTAATGACGTTTTTCTCTCTCGCTGCTCCGCTGTTCCTCAGCATCTCCTGGAGGTCCGCGATGAGGCTTTCATCATTCTTTTGGCTTTTTAGTATCTTTAATATCTCTGACCTGAGTTCGTTATTTTCTATCTCAATTTTTTCCTGGTCGTTGTTTTCACTCATCAGTTCTTCTTCTTCAGTGGTGTATTCTTCGGATTCTCTCGAAATCGCATTAGTGGATTCGTTGATCATCTCTTGATCAGTTTCTATTTCTTTGCTGTAGGCCCTGGTGTTGGGCCTATCTTTCTTGGACATTTTTAATTACTTATTGAGTCAATTAACCATCCTCTGCTACCAGCTTGTTGCAATATTTTCAGGATCAGACTCAATAAAGATAATAGAAGTTAAAGATTTAAATATATCTCTCTTTAATCATAATAGGCATTCTATATTCGCTGAATATTCAAGATAGAAGCAAGGAAAATGGGGAGGATGGCTCCTTATATATACAAGGGGTGGAGCCAGGAATGGGAGTGGTAAATTATGAATACATTAAAGTCCAAAGAATAAGTTAACCCCTGATGTTCCATATATACATTATTTACACATTAGAGAATAAGGCATTTACATCTGACACTCTATTTATCTGTAGGGATGCTTAAGGCTTGTGTCCTTAAAACCCGACAATGCACTGCCATGTTTTAGAAGAAAAATCAGCAAAGTATCTGGGGTTGGGCTATGAAAAAGAGAAATAAAATCCTAAAGCAAATGTATGTTTTTCTCACACCGAGATGTGCATAAAGGAAATTTGGGATTAAAATCCTCAGAGATACCTTTGCTGCCCTCTGCTCTGCAAAGGTGAGGGGTGGGAGAGCCTCTTGCAAAGACCCTCCTGCTCCAAAAAAAAAATAAAAGGACTGAACAAGGAGGGAGGAGGCAACCTCAGAGCCTCCAAGCAAGCAGGTCTAGGAACTGGGCATCCCACACTAACAAATTAACCATTTAAAAATTAACAGTGATCACTAATCCCTCTTTATAATACTTTACTGTACCAACCGTCCCACTCAATCATCTAATAAAGAAAGACTCCTGGCCCATTTTTTTCACCAAGAGTATACTTTACTAAAGTTAAGTGGTTACAGAAGTAGCAAAGCTGGATGCAAAGAATGCATTCAACTTTTCTTTTTCCCGGTCATCCCCTTGTTATCAAGTAATGTCCAATTGGGTTGTGTGAATGTTGTTTGGGTAATGGACCTTCAGTTTGCGGGCTCTGCATACCAATGGTGACCTTGGGCTGGCTGGTGTTTCTCACGCTTCAGGCCAGCAGAGCTTGGTTTCCATCCCTCCCCTAATTCCTCCCTAAATTCCAATCCTCTCTCCCCTTCCCCACCCTCCATTGCTAATGTCAGCTTGTCAGCTTGCAATGCTTGGCTAGCAGAATAGCAGCCGTGACATATTGTCTATGGGAAGAGAAGGTTAGCAAGGAGAATTGCCAGCCTTTTTTTAGCTTAATGGAGGACATGCTAAACTCTGATAAAGATGGAAAACAGTGGAAAAATAAGATGTAAGAACAAAATGGGGCAGAAAATAAGAGAAGAGATATGGGAAAATTTTCAGAATCCCTCTTTTCCTTTGGATAAAAAGAAGGGAAAGGAAGGGAAGAGGGAAGGCAGGCAGATAGGGTGGCTGGAGGGAAGGGAAGGGAAGGGAAGATGTCTGCAAAGGTGCCTACTTGATAAGAAAGAGGGACTCTGAACAATGAGAAAGTCAAAACCTGATAGAAATTGAGGGCTGCAAGATGGGAAATCTTTGACTGATCAGCTAGTTTGGGGAAGCTGGTCAGTCCTGGCCAATGTCCCTGGGGTGAATTTCCTATTGGGCAAAAGGGGCCTTTTGGGAGGTCAGCTGAGCTGGGAGAGCCCCTCGTGAAGGAGATGGGGTCATCAGCCGATGAAGAAGGTTGGGCCTCTCTGGGTTGCAACCTCCTTGCAAGACCTGCCTTCAGACTGGGCTGTGAGCGAGTGAGGAGGCTTCTAGTCTCAGGTCTAGATGGGCTTGCAGGGGCTTTGTCTGGGGCAGGGAGGGTCATCTTGGGGCCAATGAGATTAGGCAAACTGGGTTTGACTTTGGTCATCTTTAAGATACAGCTGGGAATGCAGCTTCCATTTTGTTTGTTTGTCAGGTTTATTTTCTCCACCAGGGTTTGGAAGCAGGTGGGAAGGTTTGCCTGGGATCACTTTCCAACATCTTGTGCCCTCTGGTGCATATCTGGGGGTGGGCTGAGATTGGAGGGGATGGGGCAATTCAGGGAGTGGTTGCTTGGTGCGAGTCTGAGATGGCTAACAGATTAACAGAGTTGGAAGGGACCTTATAAGTCATCTAGTCCAACCCCCCTCAAGCAGGAGACCCTACACCATTTCTGACAAATGGCAGTCTAGTCTCTTCTTGAAAGCTTCCAGTGATGAAGCTCCCACAACTTCTGAAAGCAAGTTCTGTTCCATGGGTTGATTGCTCTCACTGTCAGAAAATTTCTCCTTACTTCCAAGTTGCTTCTCTCCTTGTTCAGTTTCCATCCATTATTCCTTGTCCGGCTTTCGGGTGCTTTGGAAAATAGGTTGACCCCCTCCTCTCTGTGGCAGCCCTTCAAATATTGGAACACTGCTATCATGTCTCCCCTGGTCCTTCTCTTCACTAGACTAGCCATGCCCAGTTCATGTAATGGTCCTTCAGTCTTGCTCAGCTCTTGCCTGGTCAAGTGGTCCTTGTCAAATCCACATTTCCTTATGAATATTCTGACAGAAAGGAGAGTGAAAGAGAGGGCGGTGGAGACATTATCAATCAATCAGAATAAAGCTGGAAGGGAACCGCCTGTGCAAGCACTAGATCTTGTACAATTTCAGACAGGTGGCTGTCCAGTCTCTTCTTAAAAACCTCCAGTGATGGAGCACCCACAATTTCTGGAGGCAAGCAGTTCCACTGGTTAATTGTTCTCACTGTCAGGAAGTTTCTCCTTAGTTCCAGGTTGCTTCTCTCTTTCATTATTTTTCATCCATTGGTTCTTGTCCTGCCCTCTGGTGCTTTGGAGAATAGGTTGATCCTCTCTTCTTTGTGGCAGCCTCTTAAATACTGGAAGACTGCTATTATGTCCCCCCTAGTCCTTCTTTTCTCTAGACTGGCCATATCCAAATCCTGCAACCATTCTTCATATGTTTTAGTCTCCAGGCCTTTTCCTTGGGCTTTCTGACTTCTTGAAATTTCTCTTCAAGAGGGTTGTTTCATTCTCTCCCCTCCTGCCATGATCACCAGATTATATTTCTGCTTCTGCTGGGAACGATTCTCTGCATTTGAAATCAGATTGCAAAGCCTTGTGGTACTCTACAGAGATATTCATGCTTCCTGGTTAAAATCCACCTTCCTTCCCAGTCCAGCTCTTTCATCATGCACAAACGCATCTGGATTTCTGTGGTCTGCGGATTAATGGACTCGGAGTGCTGTGTGTGATTGTGGGTCAATGAGCATGTTTGTCTTCAGGCTGGAGAAAGAAATCCTGCGCTTGGGGAATCCATTCTGATCAGAGTCTGTGCCTTTATTGGCTTCATTAATGTGTGGAGTTTGGAAAGAGTCAGACTGAATAATGGACTGAAACGTGCTCCAGGTTTGTAAGTCTTTGTTGACTATCAAGAAAAAAAATCTATGCTTGAGAGAAACTTATAGGAAAGGCACGCCCTAAACTCTGATAAAGATGGAAAACAGTGGAGAAATAAGATATAAGAACAAAACAGGGCAGAAAAGAAGGGAAGAGACATGGGAAGATTTCCGGAATCCCTTTTTTCCTTTGGATAAAAAGAAGGGGAGGGGAGGGGAGGGAAGAGAAGGGGGAGGGGAAGAGAATAGGGAAGGGAATTGGGAAAGGAAGAGAAGGGAAGAGAAGTGGGATGGGAAAGGAAAGCAAAGACAGAGCCAGAGAAAAGGACAGATTAAGGCAATCAGACTGTCCTGCTTACATAGTTTTCTCTCTGTATAGCACAGCTCCTCACAATTAACACACCAGACATCCTGTAAGAAGATTGTGTAGAGGTTTGCACCTTTCTTAGGGATAGAGAGCCTTGGAGCGTGTTCATTTTCCTGCATGTCCACATACCAAACATCTCTCCCACGCTTCTTCTCCACCAGCTCCTCCTAAGCACATGGAGCATCTTTGATCACCCAGGTTGCTTTAAGAGACACGGGGGTTCTTGACTCTCTGTCTCTTCCAGATACGTTGCCAGAACCTTAAATCTTCCCCTGGCATTTTGGCCATACAAGAAAAAAAGCTGCATTTTATTGGCAGTTTTCTGAAATTTCCAGATTTTTATTCAATAATTTATCCCTCTCCACATGTTGTATATGGTTGCCTCATTATGGTTGGGGTGTGTGTGTGTGAGTGGGGCCTGGGAAGCATGAGCAAATAATCTAGGTAGCATATACCTTCCACTGGGTCAGCCAAATCCAGAAGGTCATCCAGCTGCCAACTAAAGGCGGTTGGCATCCCTGGAGGTTTTCAAAACTAGAACGGAAACCATTTGTCCAGGATGGTACAGGTTATTTTTTATTTATTTATTTGATTTATATGCCGCCCTTCTTCGGAGACTGAGAGCGGCTTACAATGTGCTCAGCAATAGCCTTCATCCTTTTGTATATTTATACAAAGTCAGCTTATTGCCCCCACAAACTGGGTCCTCAATTTACCTACCTTAGAAAGGATGGAAGGCTGAGTCAACCTTGAGCCTTGGCGAGATTCGAACCTGCAGTAATTGCAGGCAGCTGGTCTTAATAACCAGCTTAATAACAGGGTGCCTTAGACCACTGTACTACCAAGGTTCTCCTGCCTTGAGTAGGGACTAGGATTAGAAGACCTCTGAGATCCCTTCCAGCCTTGTGATTCTATGTTCTATGACAGTGTTTCTCAACCTTAGCTACTTTATGAAATCTGGACTTCAACTCCCAGAATTCCCCAACCAGCCATGGCTGGGGAATTCTTGGAGTTGAAGTCTAGATCTTTTAAAGTGGTTAAGCTTGGGAAACACTGTTCTATGGTATAGGGGAGGACGTTGGGGTCCTCAGGTCAAATGGCACTCAACATTCCACTGATGAAGAACTGAAGATTGTTTTGGAACATTAATCCAGTAACTGGATTAAAGCTTTTGGGATGTCTAGCTGCTGATGTTGCTGTACAGGAAACAAAAAATCTGAAGCTGCAAAGAAGAATCCCAGTTACACTAAACATACAAACCTGGGAAAACTCAACACAGAGAAGAATAAACTGAATTGACTACCCACTGACATTTTAGGCATCAGTAAACTGAAATGGACTCAAGGTGTATTTTAAAAAAATCACACTTACCACTCAGGACCTGAAACGTGAAGAAGGAACAGCATTGTTTTCACAGGAGGGATGTTGCAAGCCACTATTTAGATACAATGTAATTAATAGACAAATAATATCTAATAATGATATAGGGGTGGACGTTGGGCCCTGCAGGTCAAATGGCACTCACCATTCCACTGATGAAGAGCTGAAGATTTTTTGGAATATTAATCTAGTAACTGGATTAATCAAAGGGCCTTCCCCACTGAGCATTTCCACACACCAGCTTCAAACTCTGCTGTCTCTTATCTGACTGTTCCCAGCAGCATCTCTTTGCTCCATCTCTCAAGGTCATTCTCACATATCATTGCAACTTCCTTACTCTTTATGGATGATGCACTTTTGGGAGACCTGAATGGCTTCCCCTGAAGGTTGATCCTTCATCCTGGAGAAGGTCTATCAATATAGTCATTAAATGTCAACATCAGCTTGATAGCACATAATCAGTAAGTCACATAAGCTGTATATCACTTGGTGCCAGCAATTATTTATTTATTTATTTATTTATTTTTCATATTTGTATACCTCCCTACTCCCGAAGGACTCAGGGCGGTGAACAGTCATAAATAATACAAAGACATATAAAAGTTAAAGAGTATTAAAAAACAGATTAAATAATTTAGGCTCAAAAAATTAAAACCAAAACATCTAATTTATCTAAAAGAGATCTAAAACCCGATTTAAAAACCCGATTTAAAAGCTAATTTAAATTAATTACATGTGATTGACTTGTAGATTCTTCTACTTGCAAAAGAATGGAAGGAAGCTATCCATGTTTTCTAACATCATTCTTGATTTTCTTGGGATTATCCTAACCCCAATCCTATAGGATGGCTTTAAAGCAGCAGTGAAATCCACTTACCTTCACTACCGGTTCAGGAACAGGAGCGGGCAGGAGCATGGGCGCACTATGCACACACGCACCTCTTCTGTGCATGCGCAGAGGGTAAAAAATGGAATGTAATGACATCCCCGTGGATGGGCGGAGTCTCCCACTGCCGGCGCTACTGGTTTGCGTGAGCCAGATAGATCTGACCGGATTTCACTGCTGCTTTAAAGGACTGCAGCATCTATCCATGTTTTAGCTGTTCTCATGCCTTTTGAGACTTTTCCATCTGGGTGTTGTTACTTCATATATTCACCATCTTTTCTTACGTCTACTTACACATCTTCATTTGGGTATTTGTCCACTTGCTGGAGAAGTTAACATCTTTTAGAAGAATCCTCCTACATATGCACAATACAAAGAACTAACAATGTGACTATCCTATGACATAAATAGAGCCAGTTTGATGTCGTAGTGAAGACTTCAAGCTAGAAACTAGGTATCTGTGAAGTCCAATTCTGCCTTAGGCAGCAAGTCAATTGGGTGGCCTTGGGCCAGTCACTCTCTCTCAGCCCTAGGAGGCAGGCAATGGCAAGCCACTTCTGAAAAACCTTGCCAAGAAAACTGAAGGGACTTTTCCAGACAGTCACTAGGAGTCAAGACTGATTCAAAGACATCAAAGGAGAGAGGGAAGCAATAATATTGTAATCTACTACCCGTGTTTTTCTCCAAATAAGACCCTGACTGATTTTTTATTTATTTATTTTTTTGCTACCAAAAAAGGCACCAGGTCTTATTTTCGGGGGGAGATGTCGTCCACTGACTCACCTCACTTGCGTGCATCACACACGCACACACCTGACTCCTTTTCACCATCAGAAGCCTTCAGGGACTTCTTCTGCAGCTGGTAAGGCTTTCCTGAAGGCCTCTGCAGTCGATAAGAGAGCTCTGGACTGATCCTCCAGGAAAGCCTTGCTGGCCTTGCGGGCTGCAGGAGAAATGGGCTGGTAAGGCAGGTGTCGTGGTATGCGAGGCTTGGCTGCAACTGTTTATGAAATGACAGGAAGATTCTGGGCTTACAAAATGTATTTTTTTCTGAACATCAACTTTTATTTTAAAAGGCACATTTCTAGACCTGAAAGTTACAAAGATATGTAAAGAACTGACCAGGCAGGCTGGTGGCATTCAAAATGTTCGGACTACATGAGCCCCAGTGAGCACAGACATTAAGAAGCAACTGCCGAAACATCTGGAGATGCCAAATCATTGCTTGGTTGCTGGTTTTTCTGCAGCCAGAAAGATCTTTGACTGAGGTGCCCTGGCAGAGCTGCTGCATGCCCAATCTTCCACAGTTAATGAAAACAGGCTTAGTCGTGCCACATTAAAAAAAAATAGTGGTACAACAGTTCAACTGGCATAAGAACTTTTGCTGCAGGATTTGGCTGTTGAGAACATTTTTTAAAATTTATTTTTAGCATGCTGGGCACACAGTTCCAAAGAATACAAAGCTCAAACGTGAAGACCTATCCTATACTGAGGTGCCTGCTCTTAAGCAACAATTTTCAAGGGCCAATTTCTGTTATGATGCTCTTGGAACTCCTTCAATTCATCCCAATTCATAAGACCTAAACTGAGGTAAAGAAGAAAACAAGTCCCTTTGAATCATCAGTTATGCTTTCACCCCTTGCCTATGAGGAGGCCCCAAACCTGGAAGATCTGCAGGCCAGACAAAGAGCAGTTCATTCTCTGGAGGAGGACGTGTGGTGTGCTGGGGGGCAAGCTTGGCAAGGAAGCTTTCAAAGGCATCAGGAAATGGACATGGCTGCAGTTAATGGATTTCAAGGTCCTTCCAGCCAAAGAGGCCTCCCGGAAACTCTGGGGAGCATGGAAGGCATTTCCTGCTCTGGTGGAACTAGATGGAGCCCGTTATCAAGAAAGCCCATCATTCAAGGCTTGTTTAAGGCATTAACAAGGTGCCCCCTTCAGCCTCACATGGAAGCCACATCTTGAAGGTGCTTCAAAGAAGGCAATCAGAAAGAGATGGTTAACCCTTCTGACAAGGTATGAGCAATAGGGCACATGTTTCTCATACGATCGCCAACCTGGCCTCTCAGGTGTCTCTGAGCACAGCATGACTTTCTTTCTTACCTTAGAGGCTATTCCAACTTTATACCAATATTTTTCTTCTCTTTCTTCCATTTAGAGGAAAATGCTTCATTGTCAGTTACTTTTTTCAAAGAGAAAGAAAGAAGGAAGGGAAGAGGAAGGAAGGAAGGAAGGAGGGAAGGAAGGAAGGAAGGAAAAGAAAGAGAGAGAGAAAGAGAGAGAGAGAAAGAGAGGGAAGGAAAGAAAGAAAGAAAGAAAGAAAGAAAGAAAGAAAGAAAGAAAGAAAGAAAGAAAGAAAGAAAGAAAGAAAGAGAGAGAAAGAAAGAAAGAAAGAAGGAAGGAAGGAAGGAAGGAAGGAAGGAAGGAAGGAAGGAAGGAAGGAAGGAAGGAAGGAAGGAAGGAAAGAAACTCTGCATAGAGCCACTGTCCAGGGATGCCCTTTGGAGGGAAAGGGTCCCCCCTGCTGGCTCCCCCAGGGCAACTCCCGCTGCTTCAGATCAGCAGCAGCACAGCAAAGAGGATCCTTTTTGAGCCATGACAGCAGAGGTGCTTTAGGCTCCCAGCACCTCTGCCTAACTGGCCGCCACCTGGGGAGGTGGGCTGCGTCTGGCAGGGGGAGGAGGCCAAGGGAGATGGTAGACGGTGGCGCCAGAGCAAGATCTCTCTGCTAAGCACTGGATCAAGTTTCTCTCTTCCTATTCTGGAGAAGTAAAAGCTTTTCCCAGATGCAAAGACTACCTGCCTGCCAGAGCGAGCTGGTGAGCCCAGCTGGAATCGCCGCTTCCTTCTCTCGGATCTTGGCGAAACGGAGTGATGCATTTATACCATTCGGTAGACACCCAGCATAACATGGTCAAAGGTTTACCCAAGTCAGAACAAGATCTTTTTGAACTCCTCTGCTCCCAGGCAGAAAGAGAAAACCCCACCCCAAACTCAGCAGAGGACAGAAAGAAGAACACAATCCAGTCCAAGTGCTTGCTGGAAACCTGAGAATAAGCGAATGCCCAGATTGTATCGGGTGGTAGCCTCATCCAGGAGCATCTTCTCATTCTTTCTCCCAAGAAGAGACATCTCTCCCAGTCTGACGAGGTCTCACTCAGCCAGGGGCTCTGGGAAATGATGCTGCAACCGCAACTATTGTGCAGGTCACAAGAGAGACAGGAAACGAGAGGTGCTTAAACTGTAAAATCCCAGCCTGATCACTGGGGCAAAAGGGCAGGGCTACCTTTATTTTAATACAACAGCTGAAGGCTCCTCATTTAAAAGGTATCATTTCCTTTTTGTGGAAATATATGAGATGCAAGTCTGCTTCAATCTAGGCCATCTGAAAGTGGAACCATTGGGATGTGCTCTTGGCCACATGAAAAAAATCAGATATCTGTGAAGTGTCAAGGCAACTCTCCATTTTAAGGACCTGTGAAGAGAACATGGAAGCTGGGAACAAGGAGGAATACCTGCCAAGAGGTAGAGACCCCTGCAGCCACCCACCCACCCCCCGGAGAAGTGCAGCTTGTTGAGCAGAAAAAGCATTTAATTTTAGATACCCTGTAATTGACATAGGTTCCCCATCAGCCCAGCTGCTGGAGACGAAAGCTCTGTGGGATTGGTGTGTGGAAATGCTTAGTGGGGAAGGCTCTTTGATAATCGTTTGTGAGGTCCTTTTTGGAAGCCCTTGGAAGATGGCCAGGAGCAGATGCTCACAAACCCAGCTGACGTATTAAGCATTGTTCTTCTCGTGCAAGTTTAGTGGAGCTTACTTTCTATGTGAACTCACTTAGGGTACAATGGGGCAGCATATTTGTCCATGTATTTGTATTTGTGTTTGAGTCAGTGCTAACTCCTGTCAATTTGCCTGAAAAGGTCCCCACAGTTTTCTTGGCAAGGTTTTTCAGAAACGGTTTCCTATTGCCTCTTTCCCAGGGCTGAGAAGCCCGAGTGACTGGCCCAAGATTTGCCAGCTGGCTTCCTGCCTAAAGTGGGACTAGAACTCACTGTCACCCAGTTTCCAGCCTGGTTTTCTCGATACTAAGCTGATTGTTGGGCAGCACAAAATCATCCACATGATTCAGGGGCCGAATGTGGAAAGTGACCTGGGTAGATAACAGGCAAAGGAGCACAGAGGACCTGACCGGGTGGGGGTGGGGGAGCAGGAGATGTTGGAGGTGATCCAAAGGGAGCTGTGGGACAGGGGTGGGTTTCAGCAGGTTCTGACCAGTTCTGGAGAACCGGTAGCTGAAATTTGGGCCTGGTGGCTCAGCAGACTGATAGCACTGTAATTTAACTCCAGCTGTCTGCAATTACTATAAGTTCGAATCTCACCAGGCTCAAGGTTGACTTAGCCTTCCATCCTTTCTATGGTAGGTGAAATGAGGACCTAGTTTGTGGGGGCAATAAGCTGACTTTGTATAAATATACAAAAGTATGAAGGCTATTGCTTAATGCATTGTAAGCCGCCCTGAGTCTCCAGAGAAGGGCAGCATATAAATCAAATTAAAAATTTATGGATGAGATCTTTGAGAAGTTTATTACTCAAACTACTAACAAAGTTGCAATGTTGAAAGAGGAGGAAGAACAAAAAGCGCCTGAGGAACATGGAAAGGATGTTTTTCAAACTATGAATAAACTGATGGGCTTGAAGGAGGTTAATCCGGAGATATGGAGAGAGATCTATCCAGAGGTTTTGACGCAGATGAGAGGAAAAGTGCTGGGAGAAGCTTGGACTTTCAAGATATCAAGAAGGATTAGAAATGGAACATTACAATTTCTTTACAAAAATGGACTTTTAATCCTATTTAAAGAGGTGTGTTGCTTAAAAGGAATTACTTTGCGAGCTGCACAGGATTGGAAGATAAAATTACAGTTGAATACACAAAAGCTTGTAAAAATAAAAGATGGTGGAATAAAGCGGAAGAAGAAGGCTCGGTAAAAAACCAGGGGGAAATGGAAGTGGAAGAATTTTATTCCTCTTTGTTAGGCAGGATAACATGGTGAATGATTGTATTGGTATTCAAGATTTTTATTAAGGATATGATTTGTTTGGTTTTGAATTTTTTTTTCTTTACTTATGACTGGGTGTTTCAACTGTTATAAAAACGGATTTTTATGATTTAAAGTTGATCTTAGGTTAAAAAAGAAATTTTCGTTTGGATGTTAAATGAATGGATGTTTCAACTGTTATATAAACGTGAACAAGGATATGATCTCTTTGGTTATGATTGGATGGATTATATCTAAAAATTATTTTAAGTAATGGATTAAATGAGAAATTTCCTTTTGGATGTTAAATTCAAGGCTATAGATTTTTCAATATATTTTCAAGGGCTTTAAATTGTTCGTTTATTGTTGAATTAACTGGGATTAACTACCTTTAAGCAAGAAAAGTTATATTTTGTTTTGAACAAGGAGAGTTAAAGTATAAGTGATAGATAAATCTAGATAGTTAGTTTGTGGGGTTTTTCATTAAGGTTTGTTAAATGTTTTTACCCTGTACTTGTTCTGGGAAGTCCGGAGAGGGGGGTGGGGGTTGGGATGGGAGGGGGGATATATATATATATGATTGATTTTTTGTTTAAGATGTATGTTGACTATGAAATAAAAGTTTAAAAATTAAAAAAATAAATAAATTTAAAAAATTAAAAATAATAAAAATAAAAAAAATAAAAATATAATAAAAAAATTGAGTAGTTCGGAGAATGGGTAGTAAAAACTCTGACTGCCCCCCCCATCTATTCTCTGCCTCCCAAGTCCCAGCTGATCGGGAGGAAATAGGGATTTTACAGTATCCTTCCCCTGGCGTGGGGTGGGAATGGAGATTTTACAGTACCCTTCCTCTGCCACACCCACCAAGCCACACCCACAAAACTGGTAGTAAAAAATTTTGAAACCCACCACTGCTGTGGGATTCCCAAGAGTGTGTCGGAGATGCCTGTCCACTTGCTCAGTGAGATGCCTAAATAGTCCCTTTTACCATCAGCGTCATGATGAAATATCCTTCTGAGTTGCTATCAGGGGGTCCGGGATACTTCCCCAGGCCCAAAGACAAGGCTGTGCTGGTGGAGGAAGAGGCTATTTTTGGTTTCTAGGACAGAAATGATCTCATGTTTTGTCTAATCTAAATTCTGTCAAGCAAGCAAAATAAGAGAGAGCTGGTGAGCAAGAAATACACATTTAATAGAAGTCTGCCAGCCACATGTTCCCGTTCCTCAAGGCAGGGAAGGGGGTGGGGGTGCAGGGAGCAGAAGCCTCTTTGCGGCAGGACAAAATTGGATTCGGCTCGGGCTCCTACAGGCCCTGCCTCCTTTCATGGAACCCCTAACCACACCGGGTGCCCTCAGGCCAAAGGGGAGCCCGCTGGGAGTTTCTGGGACCCGTCAAGCATCGGTAAAATCAAGCTAGAAGAAGAACTTGGGAGCCAGAAAACCTTGGGTCCATCACAATTTATTTATTTATTTGATTTATTTGATTTGATTTATATGCCGCCCTATCTCCGCAGGACTCAGGGAGGCTCACAACAATAAAATATCCGAATAAAAACATGTTAAAATACATGTTAACCCCCCCCCCCCCAAGTCCAGGCTAAACAACCATGTCTTTAAGTTGCAGCGGAAGGCGCGGAGATCAGGGGCCAACCGGAGTCCCAGAGGAATTTGGTTCCAGAGGGTGGGAGCACCCACAGAAAAAGCTCTGCCTCTAGCCAACAGCACCCTGAGTAGGCCCTCCCTGTGAGAATGCACCGGGCATTCTGGTCAGTCTCAAGGGCTGTTGTGACTCAGGGGATGCTAGGGACCCTGGATTAGGGGAGCTCTTTTCCTGCAGGCATCTGGCCAGCATCTGGAATCGGCTTTCCATTGCCATCCACATTGCCATCCATCTCACCCCAAAGAGGCCACCCCTTTTTGAAGCACAGCACCTCCTCTTTCCCTCTTGATTCGTGGCACTTTTTAGTCTTTCAAGCACCTCCAGAGGACAATCACAATGCCTAGCGATCGAAGGTGGGGCTCATCCCAGGCAGCTTCTCCCTGTTTAGCAAAAAAAAAAAACGGCTCAGTTTGCCGCCTGTCCTTTTGAGAGAACACCCATCAGAAGATCCCACAAGAGAGCTTTCCGTTGTTGACAGCACTGGGGAGAACTTGAGGACTTTTCTCGGAATTTGCCAGGAGAGAGCTAAGAGCGCCAACCCCCATTTCCAAGCTGTGATTCCTCTGCTTTGGTTATAACAACACAGAAGAAGCCTAGGAAATGCAGGGCCCGTAATGAAAGCAGCCTGGGATCGGATCCTGCCTTTATCTCTCCAGTTTTCTGATCTTGAGGGCTCCATGTTTTTTTTTTAACTTGGGTTGGATAAACAATATGGGATTGTATATGCAACGAAGCTCTAATTATCCTCACCCCCCACCCCACTCCGGGTGTATTTCCTTAAAGGAAATGAACTGGGCATGGCAGGCCAGCCAATTCAAGAAACGCAGCACTGCAATCACTTCCAGATTTTTCTTCGTTTCGTAAAAAAAATAAAAATAAAATAAAAACAGGCAATCTGATTGCTAAAAGCGGTGCAAAGAGAGGGGGGGAGAGAGAGAGAGCAGAATTGCCGAGATGGTTCTGCTGACTGGGGCGGCCAAGGACTCTGCTGATGGGGAACTGGGGCAGTTCCAGGGGAGCCCCAGGGCTGTTTTCTCTCCTGAAAGAGGGAACTATGGTTCTGGTGCTCCCAACCGGGATGGGAGCTGGCGGGGTGGGGTGGGGATTTCTGCTGCTGCAATTGCAACAGCTGAAGATTTGTCAGCAGGATCCTGTCCTTGAGCAGATTTACTCCCCAGAGGGGGAAGGGAAAGACAGACGAAGCGGGAGCTGCAAAACCTGGTTTGCCATTTGACAGACTCATATGGCAGGTCTGTCTGCTTTCCCTCCACTTTGGGGTTAATAATAATGGAATAACAGAGTTGGAAGGGACCGTGTAGGTCATCTAGTCCAAGCCCCCCACCCACCCAAGAAAATCAATTCAAGAGGAAATATTTCTGTATCAGATCCGAACAGCAGAAATGATGTCCTTTTGATCTTTTATTTGGCTAGAACCCCCCCCCTAAACTCCCTCCGCCCCCCCCCACAAACCCTTCTATTGTTTCCAGAGCAATTCCAAGTCCTTTGGCTACTCCAAGGACCCAACAAGGCTGCCCACTCCCTCAACACTTCCCCACCCCCAGACACACACCTGTAATACAGGTAGTCCTCGACTTTGGCCACAATTGAGCCCAAAATTTATGTTGCTATATGAGACCTTTGTTAAGAGAGTTTTGTCCCATTTTATGACCTTTCTGGCCACAGTGGTTAGGTGTATCACTGCCATTGTTAAGTTAGTAACGCGATTGTTAAATGAATCCGGCTTCCCCATTGACTTTGCTTGTCAGAAGGTCGCAAAAGGGGGGATCACATGACCCCGGGACACTGCAACTATTGTAAATATGAGTCAGTTGCCAAGCATTCAAATTTGGATCACGTGACCATGGGTCATAAGTTGGCCGTGTCCTCTTTGGCTATGTCCACATCGCTGCTGGCTCTTAGCCCATCACCTGTTAACGTTGCAAGGCAGAAGAATATAAACTGACAGCAAACTGTACTCCTTAGTAGCACTGATGATTTTACCAAGTTTGGATAATGAAATGTCTGCAAGAAAACAAACAAGCACAGAGAGCACCAAGGACCCCTCAGTTCACCCCCGAGCTATAAATATTCTCCTCTATCGGTTGCTAAGATCCCCCTCTTCCCTGCTACCCAGATTTGTTGACCTTTCTCTAAGAGTTGCAAAACAAAACTGATGGGCTTCGGTAGGACAGGTGGTTTTGCGGGAGAACAGAGGGTGGACGCCTCGCCAGGAATTCATTAGCAAAGCAACATGGGTGCAAATGTTCATGCAAAGCCCTTCATGTGGCTGTCATTATGGCGATATGGCACAACCTGACGTATGCATGCAAACACACAACCTGCCTGCTTTACAGAGACCCATTTGCATCTCGATAGGGGTGGGGGGGGTGGGGGAGAAGTGCTGTGAACAGCACAGACACAAATATCGGGATGTCGGAAGCTCTATGAACAAAATATTACAACTCTAGAAAGGAAAGAGAGAAGATGGCCTGCAGATGCTGTATTTGCCCTGATTTCAAAAATAATGAAAGCAGGGTACAAAGGGGGAGGAGGAAGGAAGGAAGGAAGGAAGGAAGGAAGGAAGGAAGGAAGGAAGGAAGGAAGGAAGGAAGGAAGGAAGGAAAGAAGTCTGGGAAACCCATTGACATCCATCTTATAAGCACAGCAGAAGTTTATAGTATAATAACAATAACCAGCAATATAATATTTTCAAAGGAAAATACGTCTTTTTGTAATTTGTACTGTAAAGAAGATAAATGATTCTGCACTGTGAAAAGTGCCAAAAGGTGGGGAATTCTTCTGACAGATAAAAAAATAAATCTGGAATGCCTCTAATTCACCATGTATGAGGGGTTAATCCAGACATGTTAGGAGCTTACATGTTTTGGGCATCAGGAAAACAAAAGAGGTGGACTAATAATAACATCTTTCTTCTGATCCATGAGCCTGTTTCTCTTACGTCACTGAGTGAAAAATCAGAAAGAAAGCTCACGCTTTGTCTTTCTCACTTGATGGGAAACCAACAAGATGAGTTTAGGCTTCAGTAAAACAGTCAAGGCAAATTCTCTTTCAAACTCAGCTCAGTTCATGGATGGGAGGGCAAATATAAATCAATAGATTTAGGACATCATAGAGCAATTGAAGAATGTAATTTCTGCAAAAGAATCAGTAGAAATGGAGGAGGAATTAACACAGCATAGAATGGTAGATGTGGGGATTAGGGCAGCTGAGGTTCTGAATGAGGTTAAGCTTGATAAAGGACATCAAGAATAGTAAGAAGAGCTGCTTCAAATCAATTCCAAAGAAAAGGAAGATGATCACTGAAGATAAGGAAATGCTAACTAGTAAGAAAGAAAAGGCAGCTTCAAATTGGTTAAATCTTCTGCAACTTGTTTTCTCAGCAAATTGGGAAGAACATGTGATGATTGAAGCTTTAAACTGATACAAGTAAGAATATAATTCCTTGATTGTGTGCTAGGTTATTGAAAGAAGTATCGTCTGATGGTCTGGCTAAGCCTTTATTATCTTTGAGAAATTGAGAAGAATAAAAGAAGTGGCAGATGAAAAGAGGAGTGCAAATGTTGATCTGATCTTCAGAAAGAGGAAAAAGGATTGAGAGAAATGCAGACACTTTGACATCAATCCTGAGAAGATCCAAAGCAGATTTTAAAGACATTGAGCTACAAATATCCTGTGGTGGAAATCACATGAAATCAGCACAAGTCCTAAAATGTTACAATAACAATAAAAACAATCCGATTTTGGCAGACTGGCTTTTTTTAATCAATTATTTTTAATCCTTAATAGACTGAACCAATAATATAACTCAAAGTAGATAAAAAAAGAACTTGACTTCAGAAAAAGGTTTGACAAAGAACCTTCTGATACGTCAATTAGCACGCTGGTTAACGGTTGACCGGATATATTTATGACGGTTGCAATGGGCCGGGGTCATGTGATCCATTTGCGACCTTCTGACAAGCAAAGTCAGTGGGGAAACCAGATTCACTTAACAGCCATGTTACTAACTTCACAATTGCAGTATTTCACTTAACAACCGTGGCAAGAAAAGTCATCAAATGGGGCAAAATAACAACTGTCTCACTTAACAACAGAAATTTTGGGCTCAATTGTGGTTCGTAAGTCAAGGACTACCTATAAACATGTGCCTACACACTACAGAATTTTCTCATGGGAAGGATTCTTATAATTAGTTTCAAAATCTTATTCCATATCCATCTGGACCCATAGTCTGTCTGTAACTTTCCAAAATTAACACTTAGTTTTAGTTTTTTTAGTTTTAGTTTTATTTGATTTATATATCACCCTACTCTCGAAGGACTCAGGGCAGTGAACAGCCACAAGATAAAACACATAAATACAAAATTTAAAAGCAAAATAAAACCGAATTAAACAATTTGGCCCAAGACAGATTTAAAACACCCCAATACTTAAGAACAGATTAAAATTTACATTTTAAAAGGGAAAAAAGGGAAAATTAGGCCAGGCCAGCCTGATGGAATAAAAAGGTCTTGAGAGCGCGGAGGAAGGTGCGCAGATCCGGGATCCTCCGTATCTCTGGGGGGAGCTCATTCCAGACAGTAGGTGCCCCCACAGAGAAGGCTCTCCCCCTGGGGGCCACCAGTCGGCATTGTTTGGCCGACGGCACCTGGAGGAGCCCCTCTCTATGAGAGCGTACCGGCTGGTGGGAGGCTACTGGTGGCAGCAGGCGGTCCCATAGATAACCAGGTCCTAGGCCATGGAGCACTCTAAAGATGGTAACCAAAACCTTGAAGCACACACGGAAGACCACCGGGAGCCAGTGCAGCTCGCTCAGGAGAGGTGTTACATGGGAACACATCGCTCCCATAACCACCCCGCGCGGCCCACACTCTGCGCCAGTTGGAGCCTCCGGGTGCTCCTCAAGGGGAGCCCCATGTAGAGAGCATTACAGTAGTCCAGGCGGGAAGTGACGAGGGCATGAATGACCGTGCATAAAAAGTCCCGATCCAGAAAAGGACGCAACTGGCGAATCAGGTGAACCTGATGAAAAATCCTTCAACATCACTTCAAGGGCATTGTTGGGGTGGTCTGGGGTGGAAATGTACAGCTGAGTGTCATCAGCGTACTGATGGTACTCCACCCCGAAACCACAGATGATTTCGCCCAACGGCTTTACATAAATGTTGAACAGAAGGGGCAAGAGGACCAACCCTTGTAGCACCCCACATATGAGGCGCCTCGGGGTCGACCTCTGCCCCCCTGCCAACACAGACTGCAACCAGTCGGAGAGAAAGGAGGAGAACCACCGCAACACAGTGCCCCCCATCCCTAACTCTTCCAACCGGTGCAGCATGATACCATGGTCGATGGTATCAAAAGCCACTGAGAGATCTAATAGGATCAGGACAGAGGAGCAACCTCTGTCCCGAGCCCTCCAGAGATCATCAACCAATGCGACCAATGCCGTTTCCATGCTGTACCCAGGCCTGAAGCCCGACTGGAATGGATCCAAATACACCGTTTCATCCAGGTGCTGGGGGAGCTGTCACGCAACCACACTCTCAACAACCTTCGCCACAAAGCGAAGGTTGGAGAACGGACGATAATTTGACAACACTGCCAGGTCCAGGGAAGGCTTCTTGAGGAGAGGCCTCACCACCCAGCCTCTTTCAAGGCGGCGGGGAAGTCACGCTCACCCAATGAAGCATTTATAATCCCCTGGAGCCAGCCTCGCGTCACCTCCCGAGAAGCCAGCATTAACCATTCAGCACTAAGCATTTTTTTTACTACCGGTTCAGGCGGATAGGTAGTGTTGTGGCTCCATTACCTGAGCCTGTGTCATCGGCAGGAGAGACTCTGAGAGTGAAGGAGAGGAGTTGGTAAGGCCTCCCTCTCCAGGACCCTCCTCTCTGGCAATGCCTTCGGTGTCCGCCGAAGGGCAAGAGATAGGGCCAGGGCCAAGCACATCCACGCAGCCACAGGTGGACAGTGATGAGGGTAATGAGTCTTGGCTGGATCCTTGGCAGCGTCACAGAGATAAGCGCGCGCAACAGAAGAAAAGGCGTGCCAGAGATTAGGCTGAGTCACTGGACCACACCCCACAGGGTATAAAAGGGGGTCAGGTGGCCATTCAGACTCTGTGACGGACAAAACTAACTACTATCGAGTCACATTGCGTCTTTGGAAACAACATTATCGGCCTTGGATTTATTTTACGAACTGGACAATTCTTGACTGTGGGTATTTTGTTTATTGAGTAAAAGTTCTTGGCAAGCAGCTACTGGGTTGCTGCCAAGCATCTTATCGGAAGAATTGGTTGTCTGCCAGTTTATTTAACCCCCGGCTGTCTGTTTGTGTGTGTGAGAGAGACAGGGACAGAACAGGTAGTAAAAAATACTTTTAAAAAGTTTAAAAAAGGTTTCGATGATCGTGCAGTGCCGCTTGATTGTCGGAACCTTTTTTTAATCTTCTTAAAGCATTTTTTTACTACCAGTTCACCCGAACTGGTACTTTTTAACACTACCGGTTTGCCCAAACCGGAGCGAACCGGTAGCATTTCACCCCTGGGCTGCAGTGATTACTGACTTCTGGTTGCTCAGTGATGAATTTTGTTAGATGGACACATGAAAAATGAGTAACAGGCCAGAATGTTGGCGTCCTTCTTCTGGGGCGATCGCATCCCACTTGCAAGGAAAACTAGAGCAGAGCAATTGATTCTTAATAACACCTGCAGGAAATGACAAGCAAGCCCAAAAGGAGATGAGCCATGGAATTCAAGCAGTTTACCTTTTGCACAGTGCTCGGCACTCATTACTGACGCTGCTGTCTGTGGCTTGGGGCTATTTTTTAGACTCTTATTGCTGATTGTAGCTTCAATGCTATGGGTAGTTAACTGGCAATTTCGAAGTAATGCAGAAGGCGTTCTTCTCTCTGGAGCCTGAAATCAAATTGCAGAGTGACAAAGGATGAGCTGCACACTTGTTTTGCTCTGCAGCCCTTGACCTCCATGGATCACATTCCACTTAGATGAGGAGTGACTTTGCTTTGCTTCAGAAGAAAGGAAAACTTCACGTCAGACCGAAAGAAGCTCTTGAAGTCTCCGGAGTCTTTTTCCTTCTCTTTTTCGCAGAGCGGCCACTTTTAAATCTGCCAATATTTATCAAAATTAATTCTTATTGACCCTCAGAGATCAGCCAAACTAGTATTTAAGTGAAACACGATGAACAAAAAAATTGGGTGAATTACTTTTGTTCGTGTCATTTTCATAAAATGAAGATTGACTATCTTGATAGAGGGTCTCCTGCTTAAGCAGGCATGGGGCTGAAGGTCTGACTTTACTGGGATAATCTAGACAGTGGGCTTTTTCTGCCGTGTGGCTGCTTTGCGGCATCTTCTCTGCCCTGAGGGTGCCTGAGAGGTGTTGTGCGGATCAGGTCTTGGGTGTGTGGAGATGGCATGGGTCACAAAGGGTGCATGGGGATCACGGGGACATGTGAGAAGTGTTACACGGGTCAAGCAGGAGATTGCATGGGTCAAGAAGAACGCATGGGTGTGTGAGAGGTGCTGTCCAGTCAGGGAGGGTGGGTGGGTTAGGGTTTACAATCATTTTTAAGTATAATTTTATCTCTGAACTTCCATCATGACTCTCTTCTTTCTACAATCTATCCTACCTCATCACCAAATCCATAGTTCATAAGGCAGCAAATAAATTAGATAGATGATAGATACATAGATGACAGATAGGTAAATAGATGATAGATAGATAGATAGATAGATAGATAGATAGATAGATAGATAGATAGATAGATGATAGATAGTAGACAGACAGACAGACAGACAGACAGACAGATAGATAGATAATGGATGGATAGATAGATAGATAGATAGATAGATAAATAGACAGATAGATGATGGATGGATGGATAGATAGATAGATAGATAGATAGATAGATAGATAGATAGATAGACAGACAGACAGACAGAAAGACAGACAGACAGACAGACAGACAGACAGACAGATAGATAATGGATGGATGGATGGATGGATGGATGGATGGATACATAGATAGATAATGGATGGATGGATAGAGAGAGGGGGGGGAGAGAGAGAGAGAGAGAGAGAATGGATTGATGGATGGATGGATGGATGGATAGATAGATAGATAGATAGATAGATAGATAGATAGATAGGTTTCCAGTCAACAATAAATGTAAATTGTCTTTTCTCTAATGATGGAGCATGCACAACAATCATATCAATAATCATCATGTGTTTTAACCTCCTGTGTCCCCTCCCCTCCCCCCCCCCCCGTTTGACAGAAGGGACTTTGGAGGTCTAGTCCAACCCAGATGGACTTCTCTCTTCTCACAGTGCCCAAGATGCAGTCTCCTCTCGCTTTGGGATGGAACCAGAGCTTTGAGGCAGCCATTTTTATCCCATTCTCAAAGTCGTTGTCGCAACCTGACCTCATGATGCTGTTTCTCTGGAGGGCTGCTCCCCGGGAGATGATCCCCAAGGCTGATGGCATTGGCTATGACATTGTCTTTCTAGGATAGAAGATGCTTGTGGAATCCCCTTTAGTTGAGTTTCCTTTTGTAATTGGCTGCATTGCTCTTCCAGTCAGCTATGCTTTCCTTTTATATGTACTACTTTATTTGCAAGCTGCCCACAGTCATTCAGGAGTTGAGTTATCCAAGCCTTGAAATTGGATAATAAATAAATAAAAATAAAAATTGATCTGGAAGCTATTCTGAGAACATTCCTGCTCCAGATTAATAAATAATCAGTGGATTAGCTGAGGAGTTTGCAGCCTTGAGGTCACAATTCAGCTTTCAATTAGCTTTTCAACCGAGTGGTAGAACTGTAATTAGCATACGATTACTCAGGCTGAGAATCACCTGCCGTGAAGCCAGACAAGTCAAACTACACTCAAAGAGCCCTAATGGTCTACCTGTTACTATAGTCATGACAATTTGTCCAAGTGGTCAAAATCCAGCTCAAAAGCCCACCTGAGCCCATTGCCATGTTTGGATCAGATTTCAGAGGAAGATGTGGGTTCAGAGCTAGCCACTGACTTGTGGCTATTTTTGCCTGATCTGTTTATTGTTCTGTTAGTGCCCCTGCAGGGGATAGCAAAGATTTGCCTTTCTGATTTTCACAAGCTAGAAGCTTTATTAGAGGGGGCTTGCCATCTTATTGGGTGGGGGGAGGGGGCAGGGGCCTCCTTGGTGCTTCTGCAGCAACTCTTGGGAAGCCTAGAGCCAAAGGCTGTTCCTGGGAGAAGCAACCAGAGGTTGGCAGGGGATGCCAGGACCCTTTCCAGATGGGCAGGGAAAACAGATGTGAGACATCGAACCTTAATTCTGATATATTTTACCCTGAAATAGACATCTACCACATGTGCTGACTCAGTTGGGTTCCAGTTGTCACCTTTAATTCTTTGGGTATTGCTAATGTATCCTTTCCGTTGCTCTTTTCAAGATAGAACCTTGTTGAACCTCATTCAGGTCATGCCATTCACATTGGCTTCCTGTCCAAGAGGAGCTGGTGATCTGAAACTAGAATAGTTCCCTGAATCTGTCCACATTGGTCCCTGTTCAGTTTTAGACCGATGGCTCATAAAAACATCTGCAGTTAAAATGGTTTGGCCCCAGGGCATGATTGTTCCTCCAGTACAACTGGGGGATTTATTTCCTTATTGTCTGTTCTTTTGCTATCATTCTTCTACTGTGTATGTCTTATCTTGGAATACAGAGATGGCTCAGGCTTTGGACTTCCTTGTTCCTAAGCCTCCTCTTCCTCCTGAAAAAGACAAACCTACCCCTTGGTTTCTTTGGGACCTAAGGTCACAACTGTAGATTAGAAGCAGGAAGGAGGATAAGTGGAGGAAGGATGAGCCAGACTAAATAGGGATGAGGATGTCTGACAGCCTCTTTCAACTTCTAGTCTACTGCAATGGACTTGTAATACTCATTGAAATGTCCTTACTTCTCTGTTTCCAGCACATCCACAGGCTGATGTTGCTTTTCCATTCCAAGGCATTCCTCCAAAAACAGTTGGAGGAAGGGAATTACAACAGTCAATGGCTCTTTGTGAACATATGCTTGGTTCTTGGAAAACAAGTGGATCAGACATAACTAGACATGGACCACAGAAGAGGAAAGTCAGAGGGATATAATTTTGATAACTACTTGTCCAGTTATCTGGACTTTTTAAGCTTGTAGAGCTCAAGGATTTAGATATAACATATGGAGAACTGAGGGCCATACTTCAATCTTGATCATCTTCACTGAGTCAAGAGATCAGGATGGGACTGGTGCCATCATTAAAATATTCAGTGTCTTCTTGCCAGAGAGTTGTTCTTCCTTATATAAACTCTCTTTTGACCTAGGAGAACATCCAAAGTACAAGCTAGTTTCAGATCTTCCTTCGGTGATCAAGAAGAGGTGGTGGACACATATTTCCAAAACTATTGCAGTGATATTTCAGGAACGAACATAGAAGGAACAATAGAATCATAGGGCTGAAAGGGACTTTGGAGGTCTTCTAGTCCAACACTCTGCCCAAGACAAATGACCTCATACTATCCTAGATAAAAGCTTGTCCAATCTGTTCTTGAAAACCTCCAGAAATGGAGCATCCGCAACAGTGGTGAAATGTAAAATTTGTTACTACCGGTTCTGTGGGCGTGGCTTGGTGGGGGGAGTAATGTGACTGGGTGAGCATGGCCACCTTTTTTTTTGTTTACTTTTAAAAGCATTTTTTCTAGTTGTAGAAAAAATGCTTTTAAAAGCCTCTGACGATCCCAGCTGAGCCGCAGGATCATCAGAGGCTTTTTTTTTCTTTTAAAAGCATTGTTTAAAAGCAATTGTTCTCACTGTCAGGAAATTTCTCCTTATTTCCAAGTTGCCCTGCCCTCTTTGGAGAATAAATTGACATCCTCTTTCCTGTGACAACCTGTTAAGGATATTGTTGTTCTGTTACCAACAAGCAGAGTGTAGAGCACAGAGAAACGTTGCTGAGAGCAATGAATAAGAGGTGTGCAAACTGGTTAATCAAAAGTTTACTTTATAGTGAAAAAAACAATCTCATAAATAAATTCCAAGTCTTTGCCAGTTAAATCAGTCCAGTGATACAAAATCTTCTTACCACACAAACAGTAGTTGGTTAGAATAACAAACTCACTCTGGTTCACAAACCACGATGGTAGCAGATCCATCCAACGATGATAGCACAATGGTTGTAACTCCACACACAATGGTAGCTTATCATCAACTGAATACTTTACAGTACCTTCCTTAAATACGTTCACAACTAATTACAGCATGTCTCAGCATTACAATGAATCAGCAGTAGAACTTTAAAGTCATACAATACATATTCATATTAAAGTCACAGAACACATATATTGCCTGGACAACTTGTTAGGCTCAAACCATATCCTAACACAACCTTCAAGGATTGGGAGACTGCTATCCTGTCTCCCCTGAGCCTCCTCTTCATTAGACTGAATATATTTACTTCCCTTAGCCGTTCATCATATGATTTACCCTCCATACCACTTATCATCTTTGTTGCTCTGCACTCTTTCTAGGGCCTCAGCATCTTTTTTGTATTGTGGTGACCAGAACTGGGCACAGTATTTCAAATATGGCCTCAATAGTACAATATACAGCGGCACTGTGATTTTTCATGATCTTGATATTATCCCGCTGTTGATGCAACCCAGACTGTGTTGGCTTTTTTTGACAGTGCAGCACACAGCTTATACTTAATCATACTTAAGCAGCAATTCACCAAGACACCTAGCTCCTTCTCACAGTTATTACTGTTGAGCCAGGTACTGCCTACCCTATACCTGTGCATCTGTTTTTTTCCTGCCTAAGTGCAGGACCTCACTTTTCTCACCACTGAGATGCATCTTGTTGGATTTTGAGCTGACTTTAGAGAGAGAAAATGAATGAATGAGCCATTAAGAAGGCGCTTTGAGAAAAAATTTATTTATTTATTTATTCATTCATTCATTCATTCATTCATTCATTCATTCATTCATTCATTCATTCATTCATACATACATACATACATACATACATACATACATACCACCCTTCTCCCGAAGGACTCAGGGCGGTGTACAGCCATATTAAAACAAACATATACCCATAAAATTTAAAAACAATTTAAAATGTATTGAAATGTGGCCCTTATATTAAAAACTACAAACACCCAATTAAAATTCATTTTCTAAGCCAGCCCGGACTGTTGAAACAAAAGGGTCTTAAGGGCATGGCAAAAGGTACACAGGTCGGGGCTAAGACGAAGCTCTGGGGGCAGCTCATTCCAGAGGGCGGGTGCCCTCACAGAGAAGGCTCTCCCCCTGGGGGTCGCCAGTCGACATTGTTTGGCCGACGGCACCCTGAGGAGTCCCTCTCTGTGGGAGCGTATTGGCCGGTGGGAGGCTATCGGTGGCAGAAGGCGATCTCATAAGTACCCAGGTCCTAAGCCATGGAGCGCTTTAAAGGTGGTAACCAACACCTTGAATCGCACCCGGAAGACCACCGGGAGCCAGTGCAGCTCGCGCAGGAGAGGTGTTACATGGGTGTGCCGTGTCGCCCCCATAATCACCCACACGGCCACATTCTGGACTTAAGGCTTAGCCCTGAGAAAAGGGAAAGTTTCAGAATTCAAAGTAACCATTTCTTGATTTCGTTTATCATAAAATGGGTCAGAAAAACAGGTGAATAGGCTTTCAGGATTCGGTTATCATATCATATTATAGTAAAGAGAATTCCCGGAATCCTTGGCTAACCTCTAAGTGTTGACACTTTGGGATCTATTTCCAACAGGTGTTTGATTAGGATATGTTAGAGAATCTAATTTGATCCCCTTGGACCGGTAGATTCTATAACCTTATGTCAGAAATTGAATGAAGGAAGTCCCTACCTATTAGTACTCCTGGAATTCTTCTAGGTCCTGCAGTCAATGGTTCAGAGTGGTTGCAATCTTTCCTTCAGACCATTTCTAGAAAGTGACATTGGGGACCACTGAAGGATTACTCCACTGGATCATTATTCATATTCCATTAGATGAAATTGCTGGAGCAACAACTAGCTCTGTATATGTTCCTTATTGGGCAATTCCAGGGAAGCAGTTGGGATCCTGCAACATTCTAGAGTTCACCATCACTATACTTTGGTCAGAGAACAAAGGAGCATGAAGCACAAAGAAGAAAGAGGTTCTGTTGGTAAATAGCTAAGTGGATTTGGAGATTGAAGTTCAGTCTCTTCCAACTGTCCCTTGATTTGCAGGTTGAGACTTTGGCAAAGAGCATCAGAGCACATAATTACATCTAGAGTACCATCTGTGATTGCTCATCAGCTAGTTGGATTTGGCAATGACATGCATACCTTGGTTGCATCCTGTTTAGACTACTGCAAGTTGTTTTACTTTGGACTATGCTTGAAAACTGTGTGGAATTTGCAACTGTTACGAAGTCTGGCAGCCAGACTGCTAACGGTGTAAGATACTGGGATCACATGATACTTCTACTTAAAGATCTGTACTGGTTGCCAGTTGTATACCAGGCACCAACTGAGATGGTGATTTAACCTGTAGCCTCAATGCCCCTGTGCTTGAGTGAGGGATTATCTTTTCTGTTTTGAGTCTATCCACTATTTAAGACCTGCAGGAGATCTACCTAAAGCTGCTCGTGTTGCCCACACCTGTCTATCTGGCACGGAGAAGCGGTCTTAAATGGGGACAGGATCATAATGGGATGTATTTCTTTGCGAGCTGAGCTTGGGCACCTTGAATACCCAACTGAGTAGAAAGGTGGGTTACAAATCAAGCAAGCAGACAATCCAACAGGCCATATTTCTAAGTGCCTTTGGAAATGTCACGCAACAACCTCTCACCACATTATGAATCCTCAGAATGAGGCTACACCTAATTGCTCTTTCCAGATGATTCCACCTGTGCAATGCCTAAGTTTTCACTTTAACAGAGCCAGGGATTGATGGTGAAGTTTCCAGGGAGTTGAAGGACAACCAAATGAGGGAATTCTGCAAACAGAGACTATTTCTTTCTCTTTTCTTTTGGGAAAACAAGGCAGGTAACCTTCTCCAGCTACATCTGCACATCTGCACACACTTGCTGGGCATTGAGCCTGGTGCTGTGATGAAGCAGGATGGGGGCTGCACTTTTGCTAGCCCCTCTCTCCACATCTTCCAGAGTTGCCTAGCAGTGAGATGGGCAGCAAACAAATTTAATAAATAAAAAAAAGAGTAAACCTCTGTAAATCCATAACTACTCACTCAAAGGACTTTCACACAGCAGCTGCTCATGGATGGGATTCACATATGGAGGTGCTAAGAGGTGCTAAGCCAGGAGTGTCCTGATCACAGTGTGATCCATGCCAGGATCAAATCAGATGCAAACAGGGTTTGCATTGTCTCCAAACCCGGGAGATCATGGATGAAGGGAAACATTTTGACCCTGGAGGAAAACTGTGCATCTCCCAAACCGTTCTTGAGATTTTACTCATGTGGATTTGTTTCTCTTAAATGTACACTGGAGAATGTGATTGATGTGGCCCAAGGGAAGTGTGCCTAGCAAAACTCAAGGTGTGGAGAAGCATAAAACAGAAAACAAAGCAAAGACTTGGCTTTTCAGATGAGAGGAGAAAACTGCTCTCCCCAGGCTTCACTTCAACATAGGGGTCTTGCATGATTGATGGGGTTTTTCACTCCGCCCATGGCCCCCCACCCCACTCTATCCCATTAGAGAGCCTGCACATTGAAATAGCAGGAACAATGATGTTTTGACGATGCAGGCTGCATAAGTGGCTGTTTGATTGACTTTATTAAAAATTGGTGAAGAGAACCTGCATGAGATCTGCAAAAGGGGGTGGGGTGGGGGTGTTATTTATTTGTCATGCTGGGAAACTTCAGGCTCCCAGTAAGCCCAGTCCCTGGTGATTAACACCAAGCCATTCAACACAAAGAAGCAGCTGCAGAAGCAAAAATGGCAAACGTCACCAAGCACGAAAACAATACACAATAAGAGAGAAGAAAACTCAGCAAAAAAACTCACGGGACGGACTGAAGCATGAAGATTCTGGGCCAGGATGAGAGGGGCATACATCTGTTTTTGAATTCTTCTTAAAGCACACATAAGAGGCTAATTAATCTGCTGGGGAGTACCGCAGTCCTGTCATTTTATTTATTTATTTATTTATTTTATTGGTTCGATTTATATGCCGCCCTTTTCCAGAGACTCAGGGCGGCTTACAATGCATTAAGCAATAGCCTTCATACTTTTTGTATATACCTGCTTAGTAGGGCTTTCACCCCCCACCTAAGCGGTGTTCTTTTTTTTTTATACAAAGTCAGCTTATTGCCCCCACAAACCGGGTCCTTATTTTACCTACCTCGAAAGGATGGGAGGCTGAGTCAACCTTGAGCCTGGTGAGATTTGAACTTGCAGTAATTGCAGGCAGCTGGTGTTACTTAACAGTGCTTTAGTCTGCTGCGCTACCAAGGCTCTTGCTACCAAGGTGGGCTTCTGGGTGGCTCCCAAAGGAGGCCTTGAGTCAAAATTAATGACTCCTGGAGCCACTAGTAGGGAAACTGAGGAAGTAAACAGGTTTCCTCAGGCAAAAACCAAATGAGGCATTCCAGGAAGCAGGAGGATGGCAGTTGGGTACCAGGTTGGTTCTCCTGAGGATGGAAGGGAAAAGTTGCACCCCAGACAAAGTCTTCTTGCTCCTTTTTCAGGAGGCACAAACATCCTGCAGCTTTGAATCTCTGGGTAACTCCTGGCTAACTTCTGGATGAGACATTCACCCCCTTGAAGAATTTTCTCGCTCAAGGAAGTGGTCATCAGACAGAGGTTCATCTTCCCACAAGGAAATTCCTTCTTTCCCAGCCTCTTGTTCTCACAGACAGCAAGAGAGCTGCCATCTTGGAACATCCCAGAAAGTTTCATCTTCACATGCTGGTCCTTTAAGTTTCTCTCGCTTGGTCCTCTGGCCTTCAGGAGACAGACTGGTTGCCTGAAAGCCAGGAGCTCTTTGCACCAGGGACAAATTCCCAAGGAAGAAAGTCCCATGTTTGACATTCTATGCAACATACTTGATCTCTCCCTCTCCCTCTCCCTCTCCCTCTCCCTCTCCTTCTCCCTTTCCCTCCCTCCCTCCCTCCCTGGCTTCACAGCTATCTTTATACTAGTTTTTGTGAGCTTTTAGCTTTTATTGTTCTTTAGGAACACTTTAACCAAAATTATGGTTCCTATGCCGTTTTCACAGCCCTGGCTTCCTCTCAAAGTCACACCAGTCACTTAGATGTTTTATCTCTTAGTGCAGGGGTCCACAATCTGTGATCCACAGCCCACTACTGGGCCACAGGCTAATCGCCACTGGGCCGCATGATGGGCCAGCCGGTGAGCACACCTGGCATGAGCATCACTGCAAATGTCACGGGTGCTTGTGCACACACATGCACACCTGTGCTTGCCCCTCACACAAAATAATCCCCTTTTCCCCCTCCCACTGCTCTGGGCCGCCAACAGGAAAAGTTGGGGAACTTTTACTGTGCCCCTCCAACTTTCCTTCCCACCTAATATCTCTCAAAAAAATTGCCTGATTGGCCCCCTGGTCACACGCTCCAAAGTCAGAGCCCTTTGAGGTGGACCTCATCACTGCAAAAATCTATTGGAACTCTGTATTGAGTTGGAAATTGGAAAATATAAAAAAGGTGCTGAGACCTAGAAAGAGTGCAGAGAAGAGCAACTAAGATGAGAAAGGGATAAATTTATTTATTTATTAATTAATTATTAATTAGTCCAATTTATATGCCGCCCTTCTCCGTAGACTCAGGGCAGCTTACAATGCATTATAGCAATAGCCTGCATACTTTTTTGTATATACCTGCTTATTAGGGCTTTCGCCCCCCCACAAAGCGGTATTGTTCTATACAAAGTCGGCTTATTGCCCCCACAATCCAGGTCCTCAATTTACCTACCTCAAAAGGAAGGCTGAGTCAACCTTGAGCCTGGTGAGATTCGAACTTGCAGTAATTACAGGCAGCTGGCAGCTAAGTGCTAGCACTCAACAGCACTTTAGTCTGCTGCACCACCGAGGCTCATAAATTGTACAAGGAACAGTTAAGGGGACTAGGAATGTTTAGCCTAACAAAGATGAGTGTTAGGAGTGATAAGATGGCAGTCATCTAGTACTTGGGGGGCAGTCACAGAGATGAAGGAGTTATTCTCCATAGCACCTGAGGGCAAGGCAAGAAACAATGGGTGGAAGCTCATCAGAGGGAGATTCAACCTGGAAGTAAGAAAAAATAATGAAGGGAACAACTTGCCTTCCACGGTTGTGGCTGCTGCATCTCTGGAGGTTTTCAAGGAAGGATTGGACATTGATTTTTCCGGGATCATATAAGGACTCTTGCCTTAGGCTGGGGGTGGGACTAGAAGATCTCTAAGGTCCATTCCTGCCCTATGATTTTATGATTCTATGATTCTATGATTCTATTATGAACGAGTGTAACAGTGGAATCCTGAAAGTCTGGCACTCATTATTTTCCTTTTTCCAAGTCAGGAGAGTGACTTGGAAGATAGCCAATGAGAAGCAGAGAATTGGGGATCGGAAAGGGAGGGGTTGGGGGGCAAAGGTCAGTACTGACCGCGCAGAGTCATGATCCGGTTGCTGTACTTGACTAAAGAGAAAATTTCCTTAAAGATTGGCAGTTTGGAAGGTCATTTATTTTGAGATAGCATCGAAGCTTGACAGCAATGATATTGAGCTGAAGAATGAAACTCAACCCCCCAAAAAAGCCAACTTCAGGCCAAATGTTGAGCCAGCAAGCAAACGTCTCCTTCAGCTAGGGAACAGGTTCACCCACTTAGTCAAACAGCCATCCTCCAAAGCAGCTCCCCTACACAAACCTCCCCTTCTGTAACATACCATACCAATGTGGGAAAGACCTTGGGAGCCTCGGCCAAGAGATGCTGCCAAGGGAATAGTTGGATAAGGGACAATATAGCCCACAGCTGTATAATGGGCAAGGCAAGAGGGTCAGAAGGACTCTCCCAAGTTTCTCAGGCTGTAAAGGAGACAGTGGGGGAGGGGATGATTATACTCTCATATTTGAACATTCATTAATGTATAACAGAATAACCGAATTGGAAGGACTGTGGAGGTCTTCTAATCCAACCCCTTGCTTAAGCAGGAAACCCTATACTATGTTAGACAAATGGTTGCCCAATCTCTTCCTTAACATCTCCAGTGTTGGAGCACCTTTCTCCTTAGTTCTAAATTGCTTCTCTCTTTGATTATTTTCCACTTATTGCTTCTTGTCCTGCCCTCTGCTGCTTTAGAGAATAGGTTGACCCCTCCTTCTTCTTTGTGGCAGCTCCTCAAATACTAGAACACTGCTATCCTGTCACCCCTAGTCCTTCTTTTCATTAAACTAGATATACCTCATTCCTGCAACTGTTCTTTGTATCTTTTAGCCTTCAGTCCCCTAATCATCTTTGTTGCTCTTCTCTGCACCGTTTCTAGAATTTCACTGTAGTTTTACAATAAAGTAGAATTATCTCACCTGGTTGTGATTTCTATCAAATTTACTGTTGAGGTCAACTCATTCCTCTTTCCCTCCTTTCCATTTGCTTGGTTCCCAGCTGCCTTTCCTGGTTCCCAGAGTGGGGGCAGGGCGTCCATAGGCTTCCTGGGTGACACCAGGCCACACATGCTTGCTTGTGCTGGCACAAAACAATGGCGCTGTTGATGCTTCCTCGGGGCAGTTTCCAGCCCCACCATCATTGGGAAGGCTGTTGGGAAAGCACTTTGGAGCGTATTACACTAGTCCACATTTTAACTGTTTTGGGAAAACCCACCGGAACTCCACTCAATGCTCCTGGCCAAATTAGTGCTAAGCCATCAAGTGTGATCATTCAGCCAGTCATGAAAGTAACAGTTGCATCTTCTAACCCATAATCTACTGTTTTATACATGAGGACATTAGTAGAAACTTCTCTGAATGCTTTGCTGAGATCAAGATGCAATGGCCAGCTAGCAAACTATTAAGCTACTAAAGCTATCAGACATGTTTTACCTATGGCCATCCCATGCTGGCACTTAGTGATTTTCAATACATGTCACATAAACGCACACCCACACATCCACTTCCTATTTTTTTTTTATCTTACTGATATTGAATGTGAAACAACAGACTTATATGAAATAATCTATGATTCCAGGATTGTTTTGCAGATCCTGTTTGCAATCAGACATACTGCTATCGTTCTTCCCTCAAACAGGGAGGGAAAAAAAGATCAGGTTCTACCTTTTTCAAAGTCTTGAAAGCGAAAACTTTATTTTGTTTTGGTTTTTTTTTAATTTCCTAAATTTCCCAAGGAAAGGATAAAATGACTCTCTCTGATTCAGCCAGTCGGAGGACAACAATTTTTGCACAATTTTCTCCTAATGTTTCTTTCCTTCTTTTCTTAGGAGAGAAAATAAACCTAACAAACAAAATGTAAGCTGCACCCTCCTGCATCCCCCAAATATCTTTTAAAGAGGACCGAAGTCAAACCCAGTTTGCCTAATCCCACCGGCCCCAAACTGACCCTCCCTGCCCCAGACAAAGCCCCTGCAAGCCCATCTAGACCCAAGACTAGAAGCCTCCTCACTCGCTCACAGCCTAGTCTGAAGGCAGGTCTTGCAAGGAGGTTGCAACCCAGAGAGGCCCAACTTGCCTTCTCCATTGGCTGATGACCCCCATCTCCTTCAGGAGGGGCTATCCCAGCTCAACTGCCCTCCCAAAAGTCCCTTTTGCCCAACCAGAGAACTGACTCCAGAGACACTAGCCAGGACTGACCAGCCTGGACTCTCCCTTTTTGTAAAACAGGCATCCAAGAATGTTGCAATAAACATGGATCTTTTCCTCAGGATTGTGCTCCTTCACAGTGAATCCATGAGCCATCACCATGGCAGGATCTCATTCCCCTTGGTTTTGATCTGGGGCTCCCAGGGGGGAGAAGATGGTCTTCAGGTCATCCCTCAAGAAGTATCTCCATGCTCCATGGGGTTACTACTCACCAGGGGTGAAATGTAAAATCTGTTACTACCAGTTCTGTGGGCGTGGCTTGGGGAGGCCGATAATGTGACTGGGTGGGCGTGGCCAACTTTTTTTTTTTTAAACTTTTCAAAGCATTTTTTCTAATGCTTTGAAAAGCCTCTGCTGATCAGGCAACTCAGCTGGGATCGTCAGAGGGGCTGATGCAGTACCCCAAGCACAGAACAGAGCGCCCCCCCCCCGAATTCCAATTAAAGCTCACCTACAAGGAGGAAAGGCAGCAACCTGGGGTTGTTTTTCAGCCCAACCTTTCCACACCTCCAGGAATCTCGTTCTAGACATTCTAAGGATAACAATAAATAACAGTGAATCAGAATCGCTGCCTTTCTGAGCTTCCTGATGAATGAACAAGATGAAATCCATGCAGCTTTCATGCAGGCCACGTGAGTGGTCCTCAGCACTAAGGACCGCCCCCCCCGGCCCCCACCATCCTCGGATTGTGGTCGTTTCATTGAGAAGCAGGACACGTCCTTTTTCACCATTATTTTCAAAAGAAGAAACACATCCCCTCATTCATCTAAGATGTACCTCAAGGCCAAAGTGAGGCGTTGAGATGATTTATATACCCCCTGTTTGTTTGGAGATCCAATAAATTTACACAACTAAAGTTGTGAATGCTCCAACCCTGGAGGTTTTTAAAAATAGATTGGATAGTCACTTCCCGTCTGGACTACTGTAATGCTCTCTACATGGGGCTCCCCTTGAAGAGCACTCAAAGGCTTCAACTGGTCAGAATGCGGCCGTGCGGGTGATTATGGGAGCGACACGGTGCACCCATGTAACACCTCTCCTGCGCGAGCTGCACTGGCTCCCGGTGGTCTTCCAGGTGCAATTTAAGGTGCTGGTTACCATCTTTAAAGCGCTCCATGGCTTAGGACCTGGGTACTTATGAGACCGCCTTCTGCCACCAATAGCCTCCCATCGACCAGTACGCTCCCACAGAGAGGGACTCCTCAGGGTGCCGTCGCTCAAACAATGTTGATTGGTGACCCCCAGGGGGAGAGCCTTCTCTGTGGGGGCACCCGCCCTCTGGAATGAATTGCCCCCGGAGATACGGATGATCCCTGACCTACGCGCCTTTAGCCGTGCCTTCAAGATGTTATTGTTCCAACAAGCTGGGCTGGCCTAAACATGATTTTTAATGGTTGTCTTAGTTTTTTAATAATATTGGGGCCAAATTATTTAATATATTTTAAATTGTTTTTAAATTTTATGTATATGTGTGTTTTACTGCTGGCTGTGCACCACCCTGAGTCCCTTGGGAGAAGGGCAGTATAAAAATGTTAATAATAATAATAATAATAATAATAATAATAATAATAATAATAACCATTTGTCTCCTGCTCAAGGAGGCAGTTGGGCTAGAAGAGCTCCAAAGTCCCTTCCAACTCTGTGTTTCTCAGGGACAAACTATTTGGGGCCCTCATTTCCTCAAAAGAGAGTAGAGTCACCTTGTTGTTCCTCCTTTGCCTTCATTGGAGTGTGCCATCTTGATATTTAAAATCTTCTTGTACAAAACTCCTGCCTTTGAGGATAAGAAATTCCACGGCATTTTCACCAGAGACGTCAGTTCACAACCCACACTTGCTGTGAGGGGATCACGAGCTCCTGATGTGCTTTGACCCAATTTTGGGCCTGTTTTCTGAGGAACTCTTTGACTCCAGCATTCCTGTTTTTGTCACCCGTCTCTGTCATCTGTCTGGCAATGCTCTCGTCTGGGTGTTTCTCCTGCAAGCCAGACACAAGTCCCCCTTCCTTCATGCTGCATTCCCAAGGACAACATGTACTCAACTCGTGTGAACAGTGGGATGTGAATAGGGGATCCCTCTTGTCAATCTGAGAGGTGTCCAACTTCCCTTCCAGATGGCTGTGAGAAATGAAGAAGGAACGGTGGCCTCCTTTAGCACCACTTCAGATGAAGGAGAGACCTCTGCTTGTGACCTCTTCACACTGCCAAGAACATAATGCCATCCTGTATAGCACTTTGGATTTAAAAGGCCATGTGCTTTTGAGGGTGCAGGCGGGGGGAGCCCAGCACCCATCAGCAGCTCCCGAAAAGTCTGCTTTTCTGCCCCATGCAGCACTGCTGAATGCAGTCCTGAGAGATTTTCTGAAGCTGCAGGCTGGCTCCAAGCATCCATTGCAGAATTTTGCCTTCAACCCTGAAGTAATGACTGAATCTCTGTTCAGACACAAGAATGGGTGGGTGAAATCCAGGATCCTCTTGGGTAGACCTGGAAGTGAAAAAGGGTCCCTCAAAAACTCCTTCCCCAACTGAGGGTTTCTCCTCTTTTCTCCTAAGGTATTTTTTCTACCTTCCTCTTGCACAAGGAAGAATGTTATTTATTTGGGGATTAGAATTGACCCATGTTATGTTTTTGCCTTTTTTATTTTCCAAATTTAATTTTAGTTCATTCTGTTTCTGCAGTTACATGTATGATTTCAACAACTAGATGAATTTTTGCATAGTCCTCAGCTGTGTGGATTGATGTATGCTTCCTTTGATGTAAGGTTACATCATGAAAGCTATAGAAGTGGAGGTTTTGAAGCAAAACTGCCTTTGGTTTACAAGTAAGTTCAAAGACCTGTTTGAATGTGAGCAGAAGAGTTTCCTCCAAGCCAGATTCATGGCAGGAGCTCTTGTTCTGAGGTTGCAGCCCTAGGTGGGACAGAGACAGGGCCAGAAGCCAGAGCCCAAACTTCTCAGGACACTCTTTTCTCTCTTCTTCACTTGTCTTCTTTCTATTTGCAGTGGTTGGATTAGGGATCTGAACAGAGCCCAGGATTTGAAATAGAGTTGCTCACTCAACCCATTTGCTTATTTCTTACCCTCTCAGTCCTCAAAGATGCTCGCTGTGCTGGGCAGGGCAGATTGTTATCACCTCCTGCCCAAATCCCAAGAATGGGCCAGGCGAAGATAGAAAGTGAAGCACAAGAGGAGGAGGTGTGGGGCTCAACAGGGCAGGTTCCCCACTTCATCTCTGACCAATTAAGGCATGTTGTCAGAATGGGACAACTCGCCACAGCTAACTCACCACGGCCAATTTGCCACAGGACACAACTCACCACAGCCAACTCGCTGAAGGACAACTCACCACGGGACAATTCAGCAATTTAATTTAAATATTTAAAATAAATTTAAAAATTATTTTACTTTTTGTTACAAAATTACATTTTGTCCCTCCTTTGGCATGCTTTCTTCAATGATTCTGCTTTACAGTGCTTTACAGCCCACTCTAAACCGTTTACAGAGTCAGCCTCTTGCCCCCAACAATCTGGGTCCTCATTTTACCCACCTTGGAAGGATGGAAGGCGGAGTCAACCTTGAGCCTGGTGAGATTTGAACTGCCAAATTGCAGGCAGCCGGCAGGCAGCAGAAGTAGCCTGCAGTACTGCACTCTAACCACTGCGCCACCGAGGCTGTTCTTCAATGATTCTATTCCATAATTTCTTTGATATTAATGTAACTCTTATTCTGCAGCAAACTGTCCTGGGGCGAGTTTGCCATTGTGAATTGTCCCTCAGCGAGTTGCCCTCCAAAAAGAAAAAAGAGCTGGGAGGGATGTGTGAGATCCCAGGGGAGGCTGTCATTTCTCCTTCTGGCAAATATGGGGAACAGGAGAAGGAAAACTGGGAGCTTCATTTGCATATGTCAGTTATTTAAATATAGGTCTTTGCTGCAGATGTTTTATGTTACATTTTAAAAATACCTCAGAACTTTGCTGGCTGTTGACCTATTTATGGTTCTGAAACTCATTCGCTAGGATTGTGGTAACTGAGCCGAAAAGCATAGATATTCACCCACAAATAATCCCACCATTGTAGACAAGGCTATGCTTTATGGTTAGTTTATTCCAACAGTTTCCGACCCCACTTTCTGGATAAGGCAACAAAGGAAAAGTGCCAGAGGAAACAGTCTCAGGACCATGCAGCTTCAAGGGAAAGGTTTAGAAACAAAGCAGCATCTGAGCATCACTAAGCCCCCTCAGGATGACTCCTCCCTGGGAGAGTCCTGGGAGTAGATCTCCCAAGGGATTTGGGGCTAGGAGACCTGGGGAGACCCACTCAACCCTCACAACAAGCTTGCTTTGGACCTGGAGCTTTTCAAGATCATGCCCTCAATGTAAGGGGCAACAACCCAGGAAGAATGCTCCTACTTAAAAGGAAAGCATTAAAATAGATATTTTAAATCCCCAGTAAATGTAATATAACTATTTTAGTAACTCCCTCAATCTCTAAAAGTATTTGAAAAAAGGCCAGAAATTCCAGTCCTAACTTCTCTGGAGAGATAAAACCAAAACTGTGGAGTCAGAAGATACCTTATGATCAACTCTCTGCAATCTGCAGGAAAAAAATAATAATTGAACCTTCCAGGAAAAGAGGCTACCCAGCCTTTAGTTCAAAATCTCCAGGGATGGAGGTCATCACATCACTGTCTCTCATGCTCACAATCCTGGGATTTTGTATCCAAGTACTAAAAATCCACAATAACTATAACTGCAGAAAAAAAAAAAACCTTTCAACTTAGAAATGACAGGAGCAGATAGCTGTGGTCTCTGTCCAGTTTCTAAAACTCCAACAAAGAAGGGTCTGAAAAATCAATCTGTTCATTTAGCCGAGAGAGTGCATTGACCTCAGGCAAAACCAAAACTGAAAAGGATTCCCTCTGGAGGTATTTATAGATCCTGCAAAGCAAAGAAAGTCTTGTCTGAAACAAATAGAAGCAAGATGGATCTCCTTCTGAAGTGTTGGACCTGGACCCGTTTCAAAGCATGCCAATGGATCTATTTTTGAACCTCTCAAGAATGTTTCCTCAGATAGAACTACCAATGAGGCAAGATGAAGAGAGCAGTGGGTGTAATTTTCCTCTTATTAAGCTGGGGACTTATGATGGTTCTCCAATCAAATTGCTTTTATGAGGAACATTAATCAATTGAAGTTATTCCAGTGTTTTTAGCAGTCTACTTGCATCATTGAAGTGTTTATGGAATCGCAAATTATTTGCATGCAGTCCAGACTAATCATTTCCAAAGATCCTTTCTTAACCTGCCCTCACTTGCAACTAATTCTTATTTATTTTTGCTGCTGTTTGCATTCACCTGGAGTGTTCGTTCTTAGCTTAGCTCTACTTGCTCTGAATAAAGTCCTATGATAATGCTAAGAATAATTTAGTATCTGGCTGTGACTGTCTATGGTTCTAACTCTGCATATTGGATATGGGAGCCTGCTCAACACTTCATCCCTACATTCTTCCCGACTCCCATCCTTCATCAAGCAGGGATGAAACAGAGAGTGCTACTATTGGTGTCAGAATAAGACTGAATCTTTTTATCTTCCTTTGGAATTAAACAAGGACAATGCACTTCAGTGCTTACGAATGTCACTAATTTTGTCCCCATACTCACTCAAACCAATTGTTAATTCCTTATTGTGGTCAGTGACAGCAATTAAACCATCCATGAAAAGTGGTGTCCTACCTTTTAAAAACCTCAGAGATGGAGAACCCACAACCTGGAGAAAGAGATTTTTCTAGTGTAACTAATATAACATAACATTTTCCTTATGTTCAATCAAAATCAAGGTAAAAGCATTATTTCTGGCCCTCATTTCTGTTGCAGTGAGAAATAGTTCTTGACCTTCTATGTTTGTGAATGCTGATATCACATCTTTCCATCTTCTTTTTTCCAGATTTAGCATCCAAAATTACTTCAACCTATTTTCATGGAGCATCTCTTCAAATATTGACTTCTGAACCTGTTGTAACTTATTTATATTTTTCTGGAAATGGCCACACCCAAGTCCTTCTCTGACGTAGTGCTTACAAGTATAACTCCTTTACCTTATATATGTGCTCTATGGTTCTTTTTTTCCTCCCCAAACACAATGCTTTTCATCCTCTCAAGTCAATCAGTCAATCAGAAGAGAGCTGGAAGGGACCTTGGAGGTCTTCTAGTCCAGCCCCCTGCTCAAGCAGGAAAGCCTATACTATTTCAGACAAGTGACTGTCCAGTCTCTTCTTAAAAACCTCCAGTGATGTAGCGCCCACAATTTCTGAAGGCAAGCTTTTCCACTGGCTAATTGTCCTCACTGTTAGGAAGTTTCTCCTTAAGTCCAGGTTGATTCTCTCCTTGATTAGCTTCCATCCATTGTTTCTTGTCTTGCCTTCTGGTGCTTTGGAGAATAAGTTGATTCCTTCTTCTTTGTGGCAGCCTCTCAAATAATGGGATACTGCTAACATGTCCCCTCCAGGTCTTCTTTTCTCTGGACTGGCCATACCCAATTCCTGCAACCGTTCTTCACATGCTTTTGTTTCCAGGCCCTTAATCGTCTTAGTTGCTCTTCCCTGTACTTTTTCCAAAGTCTCAACATCTTTTTTGTAATGTGGTGTCCAAAACTGGATGCAGCATTCCAAGTGTGGTCTTATTAAGCAGTACTAATACTTCATGTGATTTTGATTCTATGCCTCTGTTTATACAATCAAGGATTGTATTACCGTTTTTGATTGCTGCCGCACACTGCTGGCTCATGTTTAAGTGATTGTCTGTTTTTGAGTCAGGTTTCATCTAATCTGTACGTGTACCTTTGGTTTTTCCTGTCCAGGTGTAAAACCTTGCTTTTCTTCACAATAAATTTCATGTTGTTGGTTGGGGCCCATTGTTCAAGTCTGTCAAGATCTTTTTGGATCCTGAGCTTGTCTTCTGGGTGTTGGCTATTCTTGCCAGCTTAGTGTCATCTGCAGATTTGATGAGTTCCCCTTCTATTCCCCCATCTAAGTCATTTATGAAGATACTGAAGAGTACTGGGCCTAAGACAGAATCTTGTGGTACGCCACTCCTTACTTCCCTCCATGTAGATGTAGTCCCATTAAGGACTACATGTTGAGTACGATTTGTCAGCCAGTTACAAATCCATCTGGTGGGTGATGCTGTCTATCTCACATTTTTCTCTTACCAAGAAGTAGGTTGTGGTTTCCTTTGTCAAATGCCTTGCTGAAATCTAAGTATATTATCTCCACAGCATTTCGCTGGTCTGCTAATTTAGTCACTTTGTCAAAGAATGAAATAAGATAGGTTTCGCATGATCTGTTTTTAACAAACCCATGCTGGCTACTAGTTATAACTTTATTTGTTTCTAGATGTTCACAGATCTGTTTTTTGATTATTTTTCCAGTATTTTCCCAGGTATTGATGTTAGGCTGATTGGTCTGTAGTTTCCTGGGTCTGTTTTTTATTTTTATTTTTTTGAAGATTGGAACCACATCACCTTGTTCCCCAGTGCTCCAGGATTTTTGAAAGATATGGTACAACGGTTCTGAGATGACATTTGCCAGCTCCTTCAGAACTCTGGGATGTAACCCATCAGGTCCTGGGGATTTATATTCATCAAGATCAGAAAGGTGTTCTCTTACCCTTTTCTTGCTTATTTTATTCTTTATTTCTAGTCAGTCTTTTACAGTTATATTTTTGGTAGGTTGGGCTACCAAACCATTTTCTTTTTACATGAAAACCGATGCAAAGAATGAGTTAAGCAGCTCTGCTTTCTGTCTGCTGCCTGTTACTTCCTTGCTGTATTCTCGTTAGTGGACCTACTGTTTCCTTCAGTTTTTTCTTATTTATACGTTGAAAGAAACTTTTTTAAAATTATCTTTGACTTTTGTCGCAAGTCTTTGTTCATTCTGAGCCTTTACTTTTCTGATTTCATCTTTGCAGATTTGGGATATCTGCTGATATTCTTCCTTAGTTATGTGTCTCTCTTTCCATTTTTTGCATTTATCCTTTTTGTCCTTCAGTTTATCAGAGAGATCTTTGTGCAACCATGCTGGCTTTTTCTTGTAATTTCTTGTTTTTCTTTTTCAGTGGTATTGTGTTGAACTGGGCTTTTATGATCATAGTTTTCCATGCTTCTTGAGTTGTTTTCCCCTTTACGATTTTATCCATGGAATTTTTCTTAGCCTTTCTCTGAGTTTCTTAAAATCAGCTCTTTTAAAGTTTAAGACACTGATCTGATTATATTCTATTGCTTGTATTTGCATTATATATTGAATTCCAATATGATATAGTCACTCTTACCCAAGATTCCAGCAACTTCAACTCCGTCTTTCACTTCTTCTCTATTACTAAGAATTAGGCCCAGTATAGCTTTTCCTCTAATTCCCTCCTCTACCTTTTGGATGACAAAGTTTCAGCTAAGTTGGTTAGGAATCTGTTTGATCTCCCATTTGCTGCAGAGTTTATCTCCCAGCTGATACCAGGTTAGTTAAAAGTCTCCCATTACTACTGTGGTATGTTTCCTACATACATTTGTTAATTGATTAGCCAAGAGTTCATCTTTTTCTTCTGCTTGATTGGGTGGTCTGTAATATATACCTATGGCAATGCCATTTTTTCCCGTTTTATATTGACCCATATGGATTCTAGGAGGTTTTCATCATTGGTTTTGTGTATTTCGTCCGTGCTGTCAATCTTCCATACTGTCCAGATTAGATATTAGATTGCAGTGTCATTCTAGGAGTTGGCCAGGCTTGTCAATTTTGTCTCATCTGCACATTTTATGCACAGCCCATAAATTCTGTTATCTAAGTCCTGAATAATAATGTCAAATAATACTGGCCACAAGATGATCCCTGCAGGATGCCATTGGTTTCTGCTCAGTCAGGTGATCCAGGAAGATTTTCCCCATCTGCCCTTGCTGACTAGTTAAAGGATCCTGATGTTCACGGGGAGTGGAGGAAAGGCCCTGCAGCCTCCTGCTCCTCCAGTGGCTCCCTGCTTCCATCCTGTTCTTCAGAGACCCTGGCAGAGAAGTCCACTGAACAGGAAAAATCTCCTCTGGGCAGGTCGAGGACCTAGAGTGCCAATCCAGGCAAGACATGAAATAGTTAGGAGGAGGAAAGGATCAACATTATAAGAGGAACTGAGGATGATGAAGGCTTGCAATGATGTGGACCTGTTGTCCTTTATGCAGTTGATACTAGGGTGGGGTGTCTGATGATCTGCAGTCAGTGTTAGCTGTGTATGATGGAGTTAGGAGGGTGGATCTTAGAATTAAGAACCAGAGAATAGTTGCAGAAATGTTAAGACATGCTGGTAAACACTGGTAGAAAGATTGTGGGGTGAATGTTGGTTGTTTCAAGGAATGAATGTTGAAAAAAGGGAGCATGACTGCATATAAAAGCGTATTACTGCTCACTGTTATATGAAAACATGAGTTAAGTAGGTCAGAAGAAATGTGAAAGTAAGTGGAAGGCGGTGGGAAGGAGGGAAAGATCAAGCATGCAAGTGTATTGAAACAAGAAGAGAAAAGGTCAGAAATGACTGGATGCTGAACTGAATGTGAACCAAATACAAAAGCAAGCATAATTGTACGTGGGGATGACAAGGTGATGAACTGCTACCCAAGGAATGATTCATTAGCATAGGACAGCATAGCCCAGGGCTGCATAGCAAGTCGGGCAAGAGGGTGAGAAGGGTCCCTCTCTAGTTTCTCTGGCGGTAAAGGCTTAATGGTATGTGGGAATGGCCTTGGGAAATGAGAGAAGAGATTCTGCGATGAGATAAGAGAGGGCAGAGCCTGCAGCTGTATAATGGGCAGAGAAAGAAACTCATAAAGGATCCTGCCTAACTTTTCAGGCTGTAAAAGAGACCGGGCAAGCTTTTTATTCTGTTTATATATGCTTAAAACAAGGTAGAACTAGCTCATCTGGTTGCATTTCCATGTCTGGTCTATCTAGGAAGACTGACAAGTGGTTTGGTCACATAAAGATGAATGAGAATTCAATCACAAAAGCAAAGCAAATCTGTGAATGGATGGAGAACAAGGGGGAAAACCGAGAGTAAGTGGTTAGTGAGGGTTTGGTTGGAGTTGGTAAGATTTATTTATTTATTTTGTCGCATTTCTATGCCGCCCAACTCCCAAGGGACTCTTCAACATGAGAGGGCTGAGAAAGCTAAAGGGCAAAAGGCAGCTGTTGAGGCATTTACAGATGTGGTGGAAGTCAGAATGGTTCTCAAGGCAATAAATACAGAGAGGAAGAGCTGATTCTAATGGTGCAAATGCATTCTTGATTTTCCTTTTCTCATGTCTATCCATTCTTCACTTAGAATTATTCCTCTTTCTCTGCTCTATATATACTGGTGCTTCCTCCCCAAAGGGGAGTGTGTGTTTACAGAGGGAACAATGCCTTTCCTGGGACACAAGGAAAAATGGGCTCCAGTACACAAAGGTGACTTTAAAAGTGTTTAATTTTATGCCGTGAGGAATTCACCAAATCCCAGCTGATTGTAGATGCTTTTCTTTTTCTTTTATCAAGAGGCAGCTCAGAGCAAAGCAGGCCTTCCTCTGCCTTGGGAGCATACCAGAAATAGATGTCTGTTGATCAAGATGTGTGCCCAGCAGTAACTGCAAGTAGTAAAGGGGATGATTTCTAAGAGCGCATTCATCCATCCCTTCCCGCTGCCCTCCCCCGCTCCAATGAACCTGGATTAAGCAAAAAAAAATCACATGCATGCTGGGGGAGGGGGTAGAAGGGATAGCTTCCCCTTTGTCTCCAGAGGGCTACCACATCATGAGAACAGGCTATTTTTGAAACAAACAATAACAACAAAAAAACCCTCTGGCTATCAATGTTTTTGTCAGATGTCTACCTTTGCTTTCTTTCAAACTCACTAGCAACTGCCATAACCAGGGTGGAGGGGAAGAGTCCTGGAGTGTGAAAGAATGTTGTGAGAAATTAGGGAGTATGGACACTAACAGGAACCAGAGGTGCCAAATGGAGCCATCTTGTGAAGGAGGTTCTGTGCACAATAGACCGTGATCCAATTACGCACACAAACGCACTAAAGCATGCACGTCGAGAGAGGAGTCTTGAGAAACTATTTGTTTTAATAAAAACACATAAAAGCAAAGCCTACAAGAAAACACCAACAGCCAAAAGCTCTCCTCTTAGCGAAGTCCATCAGCTCTTCATGGCGTCTTCTCTCAGCATAGGGAGTTCTCGGTCCTTTGTCTGCTTCCTCGGGAGCAAGGCAATGACTCAGCTCTTTTGCTCCATTGAAGTGACTTCAGTCCTGGAGGCTCTGTGGCGTATGCAAGTCTCTGTCTCTCTCTTCGTCTGTGTGAGCTTGTCTCTGTGTCTCTCTTCTCGGGCTGGGAAAGCCCTCCCTTATATACTTCAGGAATGTCTGTTGGAAAAAGCCCAGGAAAGACTTGAAATCAAATACTGCGGCATGATTGGCCAGTTCAAATTTACAAGCTGATAACCAATCAATAGTTACAGCTAATCCTGAGAGAACTTATCTCTCACACATCTTCCTGCCTTCAAGGATGCTGGCCATAGGAAAGGAATTTACAGTGGCACTTAAGGCACCGGGTTCCCCAAACATTGGATCAGGACTTGATTGGACTACTCTCCCAGGGGGGAGGTTTTGGACATTGAGGATTGCTTTCAATATATGATTTTCATGCAGTTTTTCTCGCTTGCACTGCCCTCAGCACCTCTAGTAAAAGTACCTTTTTTCTAACACCTATGGAGTCAAGGGTCTTTCTCTCCTAGGGAGCAGGCTGTGGCCAGTCTGACAGTTGCTCCAGAAGAACCATATAGAGTTTTTCATAAGTTTAACCTGGATGGTGTTTTTAGTTACATTGAGCCTCAGGAGGTCCTGTGTTTTGTACTTATTGGGTCCATAAGTGGGTAGCCAGATGTTCTTCCATGGGATGGACCTTCCTCCTTGAGATGGCTACATGCCATGTAGTAGCTTTAGGAGCTAGCCTGGTCCTGATGCTCTGGTCGGTTTCTGTGTTGCAACAGAAGCTACATTTGGATGCTTCTTACAGTCAGAGATTGTAAATGCTCTGAGGGAGTAAACCTGATGGAAAAACATAAGCTAGGAAGAAGAGCTGCAACTTTTGAGAGTTGCTGTGGATGACCTTGATGGAGAGCGAGGGGAGGGGAAGTTCTGTTACCAAGGAAACGAGGAATAAACGTTGCAGAAACCCAGACAAGGAGGGAGAGTTGCAAAAGCATTGCAAGATAAAAGAGGGAGGGGGAAGCCCACTCAGTCATCCAAGATGCTACTACTCTTGCCAATCTTCATGAAAGCTACCTTAGGTCTACCTGCCATCTCTTTCTCGGTCTGATTTACCTTAGAGGGCTGACATGTGGAGACTGAGAAGCAAAAGTGACCGTTTGAAGTTACAACGTCACTGAAAAAAGTGACTTATGATTGTTTTTTAGACTTATGACCATTGCAGCATCCCCATGGTCACATGATCAAAATTCAGATGCTTGTCAATTGGCTCATATTTATGGCAGTTGCCATATCCCAGTTGTCACGTGATTGCAACCTTCTGGCAAGCAAAGTCAGTGCGGAAACCAGTTTCACTCAACAACCTTGTGTGCTGCTAATATTCCAACCACAATGATTCACTTAACAACAGTGGCAAGAAAAGTCACAAAATGGGGCAAAACTCACTTTACCAACTTTTCACTTTGCAACAGAAATTTTGGGCTCAATTGTGGTCTTAGGTTGAGGACTATCTGTGTCACCAAAGTTCAAACACAGCAATTTTTTTTTTCTCTTCAACTTTTGCATCTGTTGAGCAGCAAAGGGAAAACGCATCTCTGCATGCACCTGTTCTTTACGGACACGTCACAGCATTTGAATCTCTGTTCCAAGGCCTTCAGTGCCCCCTGCCAAATGCTGTTTTTGTGGTGTGTTTCTTGACTGCTGGTCCCATCCTGTTGATCCTAAAAGGCAGAAGCTCTCCTCTGCTTCTGTTAGTCCAGCATGCTGGTTGCAGGTGAGGAGGAATCACCACCTCTGTCAGCCCCATCAGGCAGACCAAACCAAGACTTCAACTCCAGAGGAAAGCTGAAACTGTTTTTATCTAGATGGGCCACCATCACAGAGTCTTGCAAGGCCGATTGTGCTTCCAGTGAGTCAGGCAGTCATCTGAGTTGCTTCTGAATGCTGTCTGTTGGGGACATGTACCATGTTTTATTCCCCCATCACTCTGGTGTCAGATCTTGCATATCTTGGCCAAGGTCATTTTCCTTACTCTCTACTGAGGCATTTTACTACTTTTATTTGCATTGCTGCACCCATCTCTTAAAATCTTCAGTTGACTTGCTGGAGCATGGACCGCTTCATTGAAGCATGCCTCAATATTTCTCCCAAGCTGAAATTTGGAGCCAGCACAGTTTACGCCCTTCTGCTCCTACGGCAAGGGGGATTGTGAATTGTGTTTGGGATGGAAATGTTGCATGGTTGCTGCAGGTGAAACCAGGCTTAATAGCATAACTGTAAGAGGGATCTCAGAATCTTAGTGGAGAACCAGTTAAATATGAGCCAACAGTGTGGAGCAGCAGCCAAAAAGCCAACACAATCCTAAAATGTATTAACAGAGGGATACAATCAAGATCAAGTGAGGTACTAATAACACTCTATAAAGCCTTAGTAAGACCATACCTAGAATACTGCATCCAGTTTTGGTCACCACACTATAAAAAAGATGTTGAGACACTAGCCAAAGTGCAGAGAAGAGCAACCATGATGATTAGGAGACTGGAGACTAAAACATACAATGAACGGTTGCAGGAACTGGGCATGGCTGGCCTAGTGAAGAGAAGGACCAGGGGAGACATGATAACAGTCTTCCAATATCTGAGGGCTGCCACAGAGAGGAGGGGGTCAAGCTATTTTGCAAGGCACCCAAAGGCCAGACAAGAAATAATGGATGGAAACTGATCAAAGAGAGATTCAAGCTGGAAATAAGGAGAAATTCTCTGACAGTGAGAACAATCAACCGATGGAACAGAAGTTGCTTTCGGAAGTTGTGGGAGCTTCATCACTGGAGGCCTTCAAGAAGAGATTGGACTGCCATTTGTCAGAAATGGCGTAGGGTCTCCTGCTTGGCGTGTGTGTGTGTAAATGTGTGTTGGATCAGATGACCTACAAGATCCCTTCCAACTCTGTTAATCTGTTAGACTGAGCTTTGTTCTCTCTTTGTTCCTTTTTACTTGTATCCTTTTCATGTATTCAAATTATGTTTATACTTTTAACTGTTGTCTTATATATGCTTGACAAATAAAATAAATAAAAATAAAAATAACCCATTTTGTTGCACAGAATGAGATCATGTGACTGATTCCTGGCATGGAAAAGATTTGTTACTTGAGTTGTGCCCTAATTGTTCAGCTTCCGTGGCTGGCTTCCTGGGTGGGACGTTTGCCTTCTCTATGATTGTGACTACTGCCAATACCTGGTTGGTTTTTCTGGTGCTTTGAAAGAAAGATATTGTCAACTTGCAAAGCTTTCAAGTTGCCATGAGCAGGAGGGAAGGAGAACTGAAGTGAATTCCATACATTTTTTCTGACCGCAATCAGGAGGGTGTTAGGTTTCACAGCCAGCCAAAGTGAGTAATTGGAGAATGTGATTTATGACATGGCCAGGGAGGAGGGGAGAGACAGTCATAGGGGGACGTAAATCTGTGTGGGATCAGTCCTGACTGCATCCCAGTATTGCCGGAATGTTGCTCCAAATAAATGACTATATTTCTTTTGAAGTTTGGATCATGGCTCATGAATTAATTAGGGCATCTTTCAGAAACTTGACAGATATATTTTTAATTGCCTTAGAATTCTGATTTTAAAATCAGAGAGAAATCTCCACCTACACATCTACAATGTCACCAAAAACACTGATTTCCTCAGAGGGCCTGGCAGCTGCTTTGGGATAAAACTGTCAGCGATCAACACACATACACACAGAGCTTTGAATGGAAATACTTTTAATGATAAAGAAAATGTTAAGAGAAATAAACAATATCTTGATGTGCTAAGCAGAGTTGCTGTGATATGGGGGTGACAGACATATTGAAAGACAAGCTGGCAAGCAAAATCCCACAGCTGCATCTCTTATGTCACGGAAGAAAAATGCTGGGTATAAATCCTTCAGAAATGAGTTATGGTGGGGAACACAAATGAGAGACCAGAGAAATTATCAAACTTTTTAAACACTGGAAATGTTTGGGCTTTCAAATTATTCCTCTTTAAATAAAAAGGCTGTTGTTATGAGGGTGGGTCTGAGAATGAAGATCTTTGGGTAGAAAATAAATGGAAACATGCTGCCAAATTTGGGAAGGAAGGAGGACATATTCAAACGGGAAGCAAACATTTTCAGATGGGAGAGCATTTGCTTGATGGGTTGATTATAACTTTGACCCTAATTATGGAAGCTAATTGTGAAGTTTGAGTACACATCTCTGCAGGACATTGTAGTTTGCAAAACTGTTCATGGTCATGTGATTTGGAGAAGATCATCCTGGTATCATCAGTGCTTATGGCTAACCAACGTTTTATCTTATGGGTTCTGGATTTATCCATGAAACTGGAAAGGTCTTGTTGGCTTAGCAGCTTGCAACCAATCATCAATCTGCCCAGCTGCAGTCACAAGATGGGACTTTTTTCTGAATGGGGCAGGACCCTGCATAATCTATGACTGTCCTTTGTGTAGCTATTGTGATTAGAGCTGAGGAAAGAAGACAATGCTGTTGATTGTGATGTCTCTTTTTCTGAATGCAATGAGTAGGTTGAAGATGCTTAATAAAGATGAAAATATGCTTCTATCAACAAATGCTGGACTGAAAAGAGACTAAACATGAACCACACACTTCTTTGTGATGCAACTATTCAGTGACTAAGAATGATGATGATGATGATGATTGGTTGCACAGTCAACCAGATATTTATTATTATTATTATTATTATTATTATTATTATTATTATTATTATTATTATTATTATTATTATTTAAATTTCTATACTGCCCTTCTCCTTTCGGATTCAGGGCGGTGAACAGCCAAAAATAAAACATTTGTACACAAAGTTAAAATAGTTTTAAAATAATTAAATAAAGTTTGGCCCACAATTTAAAACATTTCAATTAAAATCAGTATCAATTTTAAAACCAATATAAAATCAGGCCAGCCCGGCTAACTGAAAGAAATAGGTTTTAAGGGCCAGACGAAAAGTCCGGAGGTCTGGGATCACTCGTATCTCTGGGGGTAGATTGTTCCAGAGGGTAGGCGCCACCACAGAGAAGGCTCTCCCCCTGGGGGTCGCCAGCCGACATTGTCTGGCTGACGGCACCCTGAGGAGGCCCTCTCTGTGAGAGCGAACTGGCCGGTGGGAGGCAATGGGTGGCAGAAAGCGGTCCCGTAAGTACCCCGGCCCTAAGCCATGGAGCGCTTTAAAGGTGATCACCAACACCTTGAAGCGCACCCGGAAGTCCACCGGAAGCCAATGCAATTCGCACAGGAGAGGAGTCACATGGGAGCGCCCCATCGCTCTCCCATTTAGACTGGAATTGAAATTTCTGTCCACCTACTGAATCCTTCCCAAGGACCTAGGCAGATATTGTTCTTTAATAATATTAAAGGAATAATCACAGGATGTAAGCTTTCCAAGTAAAGCTGCCTTTTACAATTGATTTATAGTTATACATACAAGAACATGAAATTACAGCTGCCAGCTGTTTAGTGGATGTTGGTCTTGGTATGTATCAAGTTCTTTCCAAGAACCTAGGATGTCATAATGTATCAGCATAGCATATGTGCAGATCCAAATAAAGTGGCTTATTGTAATTGACAGATGGAAATATTGTCAGTGAACAGATTTTCTAAGTGCCATCCAAGATTTTGTTATGGGGCACCCAGTGTGCTGATAACCACCTGGAAAATCACTGCTGATTTATGCCATAATCTACCTATCTATCTACCTATCTAATTTCTACCTACCTACCTACCTACCTACCTTCCTATTCATCCATCCATCATCTGTCTGTCTGTCTGCCTGCCTGCCTATCCATCCATCCATCCATCCATCCATCCATCCATCCATCCATCCATTCAATCTTCCTTCCTTCCTTCCTTCTTTCTTTCTTTCTTTTTTTCTTCCTTCCTTCCTTCCTTCCTTCCTTCCTTCCTTCCTTCCTTCCTTCCTTCCTTCCTTCCTTCTTACCTTCTTTCTTTCTTTCATAAATTTTTAGTTTATTCAAAGAAGGTTAAAATACAGAAGGCCAAAATATTTTAAAAAGACAAAAGAATAAAAAAAAATCACAACAAAGAAGACATTAAAAAAAGTGTCTTAAAGAAAGAAAAAGAAAAAAGACTAACACATAGAGAAGCCATGGTGGTGCGGTGGTTAGAATGCAGTATTGCAGGCTAACTGTGTTGACTCAGCAGTTCGATCCTGAACAAGTCAAGGTTGACTCATCCTTCCAAGGTCGGTAAAAGGAAGACCCAGATTGTTGGGGGCAATATGTTGACTCTGTAAATTGCTTAGAGAGGGCTGTAAAGCACTGTGAAGCGGTATAGAAGTCTAAGTGCTATTGCTATATACACAAAACATTGTTCCTAGTTTAGGACTCACGTTGGCAACTGAATATTACAGAATAGAATACAGCTATTACATCTGTGATTTGAGAATCATACTTTCACAGATGCAGCTTAAGACTACGTTTGACTTTCCTGCAGGCATGTCACACTTGGTTAAGTCATGCTCAAAGTTTTTGAAAGAATAACCGTAGGGAGTGTCAGTTGGGGGGGGAGTGCCAAGGAATATATTGGTTGTCCCAATTGCCAGGTTAGGTCAGCAGATCTGGCCAGTTCTTTTCTTTTGCTTCAGAGGAAAGAACATCCCGATGTGGCCTTGAATGGCGCATTTCTCATCCGACGCTGCTTTCATGTGCTCCCTGCACTCGCTTTCATGCCTTACCTTTGCCTCTGCCATTTTTCCTTCCATCACAATAAGTTTTGCTCTTTAGCTGGAGCTGACATCTCCCAAAGCCCCAGCACCGTTCCTTTCAATTAATCTCTATTTTGAAAGCAATGTACCACGTGGAAGAAGTATTTTTAGGGTGAATGTTAAAAAAATACACCTTTGCAGTTTCTAACCCCTCCTTCTATTTTGCATATGGCATAAGCAGCCTTTTCCTTTACCCAAAACAATTTGACAGCCGGTATTTTCCTCCCTCCCTCCCTCCTTCCCTCCCTCTCTTCTCTTCCTTCTTCCCTTCCCTTAACCCTCCCTTCCACTCTATTTTCCCCTTCTTCTCCTCCCTCCCACTTTCCCTCCCTCCTTCCCTCCCTTTCTGTGAGGGATCTCACAAAGATCGATGGTTCGTTGAGGCCGCTTCCAAGAAAAGGCAGCACGCAAGGATGCAATCAAATTAAGTCTTTATTTAGAAGTAAAAGTGGAGTAAAATGAGTTCCCTGGCATGGAGGCATCCATGCCTGGATTGAGCCCATGGATCAGTCTCGTAGGAAGGTAGAACAAGAGCAGGGAAAAAGCAGCCCCTGTGCGGGGGTTCTTATAGGGGCTCATGGCTCCTCCCTTACCAATGTGTGAGGGGGCCGGAGGAGCATTAGCTCTCCCCCAATGGGGCTGCAGGGGCCGGAGCCCCTTGACCCACCAGTGGGATCAAAAGTCCCTCTTTGCTTCCATCTGGTGGCCTTCTAAGAAACTGCCATGGCTGGCACAAAACACCTAACACTTTCTCCATTCCTTCCCTCCCTCTCTCCTTCCTTCTTCTCTTCCCTTAACCCTCCTCCCTTTCCTCCTCTCTTCCTTCCTCCCTTTGCACCTTCTTCCCCTCCCTCCCTCCTTCCTTCTTCTCTTCCCTTAACCCTCCTCTCTCCTCCCTCCCTTCCTTCCTCCTTCCCTTCCTCCCTTTCTACCTTTTTCCCCTTCCTCTCCCTCCTTTCCTTCCTTTTTCCCTTCTTCCCCTCCCTCCCTTCCTCCCATCCTTTCTTCCTCCCTCCCTCCCTTTCCCCATTCTTTTTTCCAGGGTTGCTTTCTCCTTGGTTAAACTTGCTTGGGGCTTTGGGGGTTGGGGGAAGAGAAGAGAGTAGAAATTCTTCCTCTGCCACAAGGGATAGCAGGAGCTGCAGAGGAAATGTCAGCCTTTCTTCATCTTCTCAGCTCGAACTGCCTCTCACCTCATTTAAGCAGGAGCTGGAAACTGTTTATTTCAAATGAATGTTCTTACTGAAAGAATCTGCAGCAAACCAGGCAGCTGAGGGAGGGGAGGGGAGGGTGTGTCCTCTTCTCCCCACAGTTAGTGCGCATTTGGTGCAACAGCCAAGGAGCCATCATCAGCAAGGCAAGAGGGGGGGGATCTGATTGCTGTTGCCCCCAGCTGAGTTTGATTTTCCTCTCAGAAGACAAAAACGGCTGTTTCCTCACTCCCCCCATTGGCCACCTGTCATATTTCTTGCCAACAGACTTGGTGTGTGTGTGCTTGTCCGTGTGTTTGTGTGTATGTGTGCGAGGCCCAAGAGATGAGGAGAGATGAGTCTCCAGCTGACTAGGGACACGTATTTTCTTCCAGGGTGGGTGGGCTAATCAGGTCCCCTTAGCTGCTTTTGGGATTAAGGTGTTCCGAAGCCCTCTTTATTTTTAAGTGTATACAGACAAATTTGCAAAATCCTTATATTTAAGTATTACTACATTATGGTCTATTGCTATCGAGGCTAACCATAAAATTCATCCAAATTTGACAGAATTGTGGTTCCTGCTTCTTTTGTCTACTTTTTTTTTTTTTTCCCTAATATGGCCATCGGAGATCTCTTGTTCATTCACATCTCAGTTGTTACATTCGATTTTTCCAGTTTTTGGCAATTATTATTTTAGTTTCTAAATTTAAATAGATAATAAGTCCCTTACCTTTTAGCTTCAGGTTTGGCCCTGTAAAGAAATGCAATAGCCGGACTCTGTGGAGCATTATGTACTTTGTTTCGTAATGGTATTTATCTCCCCAGGAATTTTACATCCAAAGGTATAGATAGCTTTATCAGCGATTACCACAAATGAAAAATGATTCCTTTGTTTGACAGCCTCTCCAGCATTTAGGCATCACTTTTACTTCAAATATTAATAATTTATTATTAATGATTATATACCAACATAGAAGAAATTAAACAGGACATTTTTTAACAAAGCTGGTCTTGGTACATCATGCCATCTGAATCAGCTGGAATATATAAACAGATTGTAAATAAAAGGAGAGATTGGATAAACAATGTCCTTTCTTTATTTCGGAAATCTCTGATCTTTAAAACTATTCAAAATGGAAAATATCCAGGCCTTGATGGACCGTCACAGGAATTTTACAAAGAATGTAAAGAGTTTTTAATATCTGGATTTCTACTTTTCAGCAATACTTTGCATCAGAAGGACCCCTTACCGACAGGAAAGGAAGGGAAACTGATCCTTAAATTGAGTAAAAAAACAAACAAACCTCTCAACAATTTGCATCTCATAGACATATCTTACTTCTTAGTATGGACTATAAACTCTTAGCTTTTAAAAGGATAAATAAAATTATTCACCCAGTTTTATCTGGCTTTATTACAAATTGAAATGTATCTCTCCCTATCAGGAAATTATTAATAAAATGAATACATTTTCACTAACCTTATGTTCTTTAGATGTATTTACAGTCCGATTCCCTGGAACCACATGCCTTAAAATGAATATTAAAGGAATGTGGTTAAAGATCAGTGTCTTCTTTCTGTGTGAACATTTCCTTGGTAAAACTGCTTAATTGTTTGGTTGATTTTATTTATTTCTTTATTTTTTTTTTATTAAATGTACATAGCTACCCATTATGAAGTCATCCAGGCCATCTCCTCCTGGCCCCACCAATGACTCCCGCTATAAGAAGGGCTAAGAGGCAGCCTGGATGAACTTTGCCCACCAATTCCTGTTTGGCTGGTTTCCATGTAGTTCAGAAGATTATAATTCATTCAAACTGGGGTAAAGAGGCAATTTTCCTTCTGTTATTTATTCACAAGGGATTATGCTGCACGGGGCAAACATAGCATTAATTGTGTATCTTCAAAGGCTACACGCAAGAGTAATTTGCTGGAATGGGATTTTTTTTAATTAAATCATTTTTAAACCTTAGATCAGATTAGATCATAGGCCCATTTCCCTGTAGTTTTCTAGAATGTCACTAAAGGTAAGATGAATTAGAAGAATGGAATTTCGTTTCCATTCTGGTTGGACTACGAAGACATTTGCAAGGGTTGAGTTGCACCTTCCATGGTGCCTTCCTGAGCCCAGCTGGGACCTTGTAGGGGAAAGAGTTTGGGATTTCCCTCTGGGAAGGAGTATCTCTTCCCATTGCATGGATGTTTTGTGTCCACATGTAAATGGGTACAAAACCACTTGGGCCAGCAAACTTCATCAATCCAGAGGGCATTCTTGAATTTCTCCTGGCTCAGAAGAATGGAGGCAAGAACGTTGCTGCTGTTGTAGGACAAGAAGACAGGTTTGGGTGAGAAATTCTTAGAACCCCTTGACTTGACTGTGGTTTCTTCTAGTCAAGCCTTCTGTCCCACCCTAAAACAGCTGGGCATAAACCTGGGCTGGCAAGCAAGTCAACACTTGCTTCCAGCATGCAGTAGACAAAGCAAGATCACTAGTATTCTGAAGGTACCAAAGCCCATCTACAGTAGAAGCCCTGGACTTCCTTGTCCTCCACCAGTCCTGACCCTTCTTTAAAGCCGCCCCAACTAACTGCCATACCCACAAGTGCTGGCAGCAAACTCCCCAGTTCACAGTGGACTATGTGAAAAAGTATTTCTGTGGATTAGAAGTTTCTTCTGTGGAGGAAACTTCCACCATCTTTTTCATTTCGATGTCATTGCTGTGTTTCCCACTCTCCTTCATTCCAAACTACAGCGCAAGAGATGGTGTAGTAAATCCTGAAGTCTGCAGGGGTTTGGAATTGTTGACCCCCTAGGTGTTGTGGCCCGTTAGCGGCCTGTGCAGATTGTAACTGATTCTGACAGCAAGGAGGCTGGTGTGGTGCTGCGCCAGCAGCCTGTGCAGCTGGCACTCGAGTCAGACAATGAGGAGGCTGGAGAAGATGTGGGGCCAGAGGTGGGGATTCAGCCAGGGCCTTCAGAACCTCCAGAAGCTCCCTTAAGTGAAGAGGATGAAGAGGAGGAGCCTCTTCTCGATGCACGGGCACGCAGAGCTGCCAAAAGGCAGGAGTGGCTCCTCAGGAGGAGGTCTCCTCGAGAGTAAGGCTTGGGGCTAATTGGCCACTCCCTTAGCCTATTTAAGGAAGGATGACAACTGAGGCAATTTGCAGGGAAACAACTTTGTTCACTCTCCTTCGCATCTGGATCTTAGTTCTCGGCAAATTGCTTCTGGGCTTTCTGCCAACCAGAGTAAGATTACGATTATTTATTCTTGTAGGCTGTTAAGAAAGTTAATTAACAACCTTTGTTTGAAAAAGACTGATTTAATTTCGTAAACTAAGGTTTGTACAGACTTTGTGTGTGATGCGTTCTTTGGGGTCCGTAGCTGGGGCTCGGTTCCTTCCAAATCTTTCATTCTATGAGGCGCCAGCATCTTTCCTCACAGGCAAGTTATCATATGGAACAGCCTCTTCACATCATTTCTGTATGTTGCTGTTACCAGAGCAGGCCCACTGCACTCCATAGGTTTTACGTCTACCCATCGTCCCCTCCCTTCTTCAGTTCTTCCTAAGTATTCCCAAAGGCTCTTCTTACAACAGCTACCCTGGGTGACCTTTGCATTGGATTGTGCCTTGTCCTCATTAGAGGCAAAATGTGGATTTTTTTTTGTGCCAGTCAGCATTACTTTCCATTCCTTCTAGGTACAAGTGAAGGGGATTTGGGGAGGGGGGTTTCTTTATATAATTCAAAATTGGGATAGAAAGAACCAGATCTGAACAGACTTTGACATCGATCAAACACAGCCTGATCCTTGAACCCAGCTCAGAAAGCTTATTATTATTTGCAACATGAATCTGGAGATTCCGTGGTTTTTATGCAGAAATATTCCGACTTATTTTCACTGAGCCACGACAGCTTTTGAATCACTGGGGAAGATTTGCAACCTGTTGAAGGGTTCCGGCTCAGGATACGCAAACTTCTCTCAAAAATGTCTGTGCCACATGTTGAGCCCTGAAAATTGCAGGGCAATGCACCCCTCGACCCGGGTGAATTTTGAATGCGACTGTTTTCCCCTTCTTGTTTTTTTTTTTTTTTTAAAGGCTGGAAATAGGGGTGGGTAGGAAGTTTTAAATTCCTCTGATTCCCTCTGAAAATGGCAATTTTGGAGAGGAGATTTAATTCTTTAAGGATGGTGGGGGCTTTGCTCCCTTTCGCACTTCTGATTCCCAAACTGGGCTGCAATTGGTTTTCTTGAGCATGGGCACCCCTGGCAAATTTCGGCCCAGTGGCAGTCCTAGTCTGACTCCCTTGGCCTTTGTGCCAGTCCCTTGCAGGGAGACCCTGGGAAAGGAAAGCTGTAGGACTGGAAGGGGTGCTGCTCTTTGTGTGAGGCTGGAAAGAAGGAAGTGGGATGACTGGAAGGCAGGGACCTTCTGTCCCTTGGTTGAGAAGAGGAAGGAGAAGGGAGGCCGATCCCCCTGAGAGAGCCACGACTGGTACCTGCTCAACCAGGAGGCTGCTGGACTTCAGGGATGGAGACAGCCATGAGAAATTCCTCCTTGGAAGGCTGAGCTTTGAGCTAAAGTTGTCAGGTAGAATGAATTGGGGGCCACCACTATGCTGGGCTGGAGACAGGGGAGGGCCAGGGGATGGCCTGCAAATGAGAAGGTCCTCTTTCCCGGTGTCGACCTCCAAGCGGTGTGACCCTCTGCAGAATTTGAACATTAAGAAGCTTTACAGTATTTTTTTAGTTCAGCAGACAAATCACAGTGAATATGCAGAGCTCATCTCCTCAGCCTGGATTCAGGGCAATAAGCCTCTTCATTTGCTTGCTCTCTTCCTTGAGCTTCTGGAAATTAAAATCTGTAAATTTTGTACTGCAGTTATAACCCTTGCAGTTGTAATTCTGTTTTTATTTCCCGCTGTGTTTGTTGTTGCTCTGGAAAAAAAATATCAGGCCTTCATTAAATTTCCTGTAATTGCAGCTGCAGACCTGCTAAGAATTTGCTGCTTTACAGTCCCTGCCTTACCCATTTTATGTAATTTGGGGTTTCTGCAGGCCCTCCGCGAGGAAGCTCATTTCTTGATGAAGAAGGAGCAGCAACTTGGATGGGAAACTTGTAGTTTACCTAATTGTACACCACGTCCCATCAGGCCTGCACAGGGAGAGCAATTTAGGGAGATGCGTGCTTGAGAAATGGCAAAAAGAGCAAAACCCTGAGAGAAGCCCTACTGAAGGGGACAAGAAAAACTGGTCAGAGGCATTGTATGGAAGAGGTCTGCCATTGTCATGGGGGGAAGGGGGGGAAGGAACCACTTCCCAGTAGAGCTTCCAGATCTTTTAGTGGTTTCCTCCAAAGGCTATGCAGGTCCCTGGCATCAGCTGGTTGAAGCAATCCCAAGCAGAACATAAAGAGGTCCCTATTGTACAGAGTCATCATGGTGCTTGTAGTTGCTGGGTGTCCTTGTGGCTCCCACCAGACAATTATGACTGGTCTGATCCTGGCTCACTTTTCATAAGATCAACCACTAGGACCAACATCTCCCTCAAGCCAAATGCAACTGGTTGTCCCTGCCTTGTTCTGAGTTTTTTCAGCTAACCTACAGCCCAGGCATTTCCTGGTGGTCCCTAGTCTAGCAGGTCTAACCCTGCTTAGCTTTTCAAGACAAGCCAAACTGAACTAATACTGCCACTGACTGCTTCCTCCACAATAACACAATTTAAAATAACTAGTATATAAAAAGAAAGGAAAGGAACTTTGGAGGGTAGCCCTTCCTCTCGTCTAAAGCTCTGCAGAGACTGGGAGCTTCACACCCAGCATCCAAGTGGGGCCACCAGTTTTAGGAGCGGAGTATCAGGACGGTAGAAAGCCGCCTGGTCCCAGTGGGAGGTTTCTGTGTCTCTTTGCATCATCTGGATCTGACCAGCCAGATTGAGCAGACCTGGTTGAGGCCGGTCGTGTTGATCAGCCTTTCCTCAGAGCTGGGAGCAGCTTTCTTCCTTTGCTTGGGCATCCCTGGGAATGCAACCCCTCACAGCTTTCCATGTCTGCACCATTCAGTGGATTGGGATACCCCTCAGGAGCGACCTCCACAATGCCAGATTGGGGAACCTTTGTTCACGGGCCTGCATTGCACGTTTTGGAGAAAGCCAGGGTTTTGCTCTGCTTTTGATTTCATGCCCAGCTGGGAACTCTCAGGATTGTCTTCTTCCTTGGATGAAGTCTGCGCCATGGGAGTGGTTTTCACAAGACTGGCTGCAAAAAGAACAGTAGAACGAGGCTTTTAAGAAGAGACAGCCATTTGTCTGAAATGGTAGGGGGTAAGTGATATAGGTCAGGGGTCACCAACCTTTTGGACCCCAGGGACCACTACATTCGTTATTTTAAATCCCGCGGACCACTAATATGATCTGCCTAATGACCGGCTGAGTGGGCGTGGCTAGGTGGTCATGTGACTGGGTGGGTGTGGCCAACTCAATGTCACTCACATCGAAGGGCACCTCGCCAGCCTCTACTCGCCCCTCCCCTCTCCCAGCCACTCTTCGCCTCCCTGCCCAGGCTCCTTAGGGCCCCAACAGGAAGCAGTTGTTGGAGCTAAGCAGCCACCACGAGAAAGAGTTGGCAAAACAGCTCAGTTCAAATTGGATCTGACTGAGAAGGAGGCTTAGCAGAAGCACCTCACTGAAGACTAGGAGCATAGGCTTTCCAAGCAGAGGGAAGACCTGTGGGAGTGCAAGGCCAGGTACTGGTGCCTGGAGGCTCAGCGGGCTGAGATGGTCAGCCAGTTCCAGGCGATGATGCGGTCCCACTGGAACAAGGCCCTCCGGCTCTTCGCCACCAGTGGCACTTCCCTCCAGCCTTCGCCCAAAGCCCCCCACCAGGAGGCCGAAGCAGACCCCAAGTTGGAATTTCTGCCCCCTTCCAAGCTACACAAAAAGACCCTGAAGGGGGAGACTCTCTGCAGCAACACAAACGTTCATTGCACGTATCCATCCCAGGGGCCGTAGTTTGAAGACCCCTGATTTAGTGCAATATAAAAAATGCAAATAATTTTTTCTGTGGACCACCAAAATTTTCTCACGGACCACCAGTGTTCCATGGACCACCATTGGTGACCGCTGGTATAGGTCATGTTAACAGCCCTCAATTTCCTTGGCAACCAAAGGTGGCTGGCAGGGGGAATTCTGGGAGCTGAAGTCCACAAATCTTAAGGTTCCAAGGTTACACACGCTTGGTATAGGGTCTCCTGCTTGAGCAGGGGGTTGGATTAGAACACCTCCAAGGTCCCTTCCAACTATGGTTTTCTATATTCTATGGTCTAAGAAGGGAGAATAATGATGGTACCTGTCAGGTTTCGGTGTTGTCTCAAATAAATTGCATTTCCAAACAAATAGTCTTTGATGAAATCTTTCATTTATTAAGCACGACAATCTGTCCCTGACTCCGTCGTAGCCAACACTAACTTCCTGACCCCAAACCTTCCCTTTCCGTTCCCCAATTCTCTGTGTCTCATTGGCCATCTTCCAAATCACTCTCCCCGTATCTACTACTTCAGCTCCCAGGAATGTCCCCCCTCCCATCCCATCTCCTAGGGGATATTATCTTCAGGGAAAATAAGTAGGTGAAAAGTCAAGCGTTCTCTTGCCAGCTGCCCCCTCTTCTCCTCCTTATGTCAGCACTGGAATGAATGTAGCTTGGAGTGCTGACAGTACCACTTGGGCACTGAGAACAGGACAGCCAACCTTGGTTCACCACTGTAGGGGTTGTCCCGGGCGAGGTTTCATCGCTGGGCTTCCTGTCTTTAGGAGATCTGTCAAAGATTTGGCAATCTTCGCGAACGAGGGGATGAATTGTCTGTAGAAATTCGCAAAGCCTAGAAAACTTTGCAGTTGTCTGCGGGTGCGAGGGGGCTGCCATTGTAGAACTGATTGGACCTTGGCTGGGTCCATCTCTATCCCCTCATTTGATACTCGGTAGCCCAGGTAGTCTAGCCGTGATTGGTGGAAATCGCATTTTGGCAGTTTGACATATAGGTTTGCCCGTAGCAGTTTTTTCAGTACTTGGCGGACGAGGGGTATGTGTTCGTCTATGGTCTCCGTGTAGATAAGAATATCATCCAGGTAGACGAGGACCCCTTTGTAAAGGTGTTCATGTAAGACTTCGTTTATTAACTGCATGAATACTGCCGGGACTCCTTGCAATCCAAAAGGCATTACTTTAAACTGGAAACTACCCAGGGGGCAGTTGAATGCTGTTTTCCATTCATCTCCTGCCTTTATGCGTACTCGGTAATAAGCTTCTCGAAGATCTAGTTTGGTGAAAACCTTCCCTTTAGCTAGGTGGGCTAACATGTCTTTCATGAGGGGAAGGGGGTACAAGTTGTGTACGCAAACAGCGTTGATACTTCGAAAGTCGACCACCAGTCTCATGGAGCCGTCCTTTTTCTCTTTAAACATGACCGGCGCCGCTACCCTTGGTTTCACTGGCTCAATAAATCCCCTTTGTAAGTTTTTGTCTATGTAGTCCCGCATTTCCTGCATTTCTCGGGGCGTCATGGCATACATTTTTGGTTTGGGTAGTTTCGCTCCTGGGATAATCTCGATGGCACAATCGGTCTCGCGGTGGGGGGGCAGAATGTCACACTCGGTCTCGCTGAATACCCCTGCAAGGTCTTGGTACTCCCTTGGGATCTGGTTTGCGTTACAAGCGGTGGTGGGTGCGGCTGCCAATTGCTTTGCTGCACCTTCTGGGAGGGACCCTTGTGTTGGTGGTGTTTTCTTCTGTAGTGGAGGGCTGCTTTGGGGTTTCAGCATGGGAGGGAATTCTTCTGGTCGGGGCGGCAGGGGTTGGGGCCCCTTTGCTATTCTCAGCCTGCGGGTTCCCTCTTGCCACCAAATGATTGGGCCCCATTTGTCGAGCCATGAGAGTCCCAATATGACTGGTTCTGTCATCTTGGGGGCTATTATGAAGCGGATTGTCTCCCAGTGATCTGCGAGTTCTAGTCTCACGGGTTCAGTCAAGTGGCGTACGTTCCTCCCACTAGGGACCCATCAACTTGCTCGAAGCGAATTGGTTGTTTGAGCTGTTTAGCTCGGATTCCCAATTTTAGAACTGTGGGTAGGTTGATTAGGCACCGTGTGCTACCCGAGTCTATTAGGGCTTGGAAAGTCTCTTGGGCCCCTGTTTTGGGGGCTGTTAGGCGTATGGGGAAAAGAAAAGGATGGACGGGTCCACTCACCATTGGGTCATCCTCGCCTTCGTCTTCCGTGTCATAGGGTTCAGGGAACTGATCTCCCTCATCTGGGATTCCTCTGGTTTCAGTCAGATGAGCGAAAAACTCAGGGATTTGGGGAGCTTCCTGCGGTACGTGGGTGACGCGCTTGGGCCCTCGTTCCGGTCGTGCTTTGGGCGGTGGAGCTGGTCCCGGTCTAGGCGTTCCACATCTTGCTGCTATGTGGCCGCTTCCCCCACATCTGTAGCATTTCAGTGGGCTCCGTGGGGCAGTTGGTCTGTAGGAGGGCTGTGATGTTGGGGTTTCTCGTCTGTTGAGTGGCCCCTGGTCTGGTCGGCCTCTCTCCTTTCCCTCTGGTGGTTTTGACGTGTCACTCGCCCGCAGCCCTCTGTTGACTTTTATCGCTACCCGGAACCATTCAGCGAGTCGGTTTGGGATGTCACGATAGGCAGTCACTTGGGAAATTCTTTTATCTAGGCTTGTTCTAAAAAAATACACCAGCAATCGCTCTGGTAGGGGAGGCAGTGTCCCAATGACTCTCCTGAATTCACGGATATGCTCTCTGATAGGCTTCCCCCTCTGCATTAGGTTTCTGAGCTCGTCTTCCACATAGGGGTCCTCCTCCTCCTCCTCATAACGGGCTCTCAAGAGTTGCAAGAACCCATCCGCATTTTGTAGCTGGGGGGCCCTGTATTTGTAGAGTGATGCTCACCACCTCTTTGCTTCTCCCTCCAGCCCTTCCAAGATAGCATTCACTAGGGCTCTGGGGAAAGGGTAGAGGTGTCCGAACCGCTCTATGTATATCTCAGCTGAATCAAGGAATTGGGCGAGGTTGTCTGGGTCACCATCGAACTTCCCTCTGAACGGGGGTGGCTCCTCCCTCTCTGCCCTCTCCTCTCTGTGCTGAGCTCTGGAGGGCCAGCCCTGGTGTTGATAGTCCTCTGCCTCGTCTCTCATCCTGGGGTGGGGAGGTGCTGCCTTGTCTGGGCTTCGCTGCCATTCCCATCCCCAGCTCGCCCTTCCCAATTCACTTAGGGGTTTTTCTTTATCTTTTGCCTTTGCAAAAGGGGATTTCGCCTCTAAGGCTTTTGGCACAGTCTCCGGGTACTTATCTGCTTCACGTTTCTTTGCTTGAAGTTCTGCGGGGAGGGAAGGTGAAGAAAGTTGAACCTTTGTATTTTCCAAGTTGGCTGGAATCACGACCGCTTCTGCTCCTCCCGTTCCTTGAAGCAGGCTTTCCTCCGATAGCTTGGCTTCAGCCATAGTCCATCCGACCAGATGTCTGGGAGGGAACGGGATGATTTAAACTCAGCCAGCCTGGATTTGGAGGAGAGTTTGGCTGTCTGTCAGGTTTCGGTGCTATCTTGAATAAACTTCATTCTCAAGCGCAAGCTGTCTAATGAATCATTTTATTTTTAAGAATAGCAGAATCCGACATTTCTGATTCAAATTGCAGCCAAACTGGCCCCTCCTTCCAACCCCCTCCTCTTCCGCTCTCCAACCCCAATATCCCATTGGCCATCATACAGATCCATCTCTACACCCCGGCACGTTCTTTTCACAGGAATGCAGCCCCCATCCTCGTCTCCCAGGAAACACTATCTGTACATACAAAACTAGGTAAAAGTTCATCTCAGCAATAAATCAAGCTTCCGCTCTTTCTGCTTCAACTTGTTATGTCAGCGCTGGAAGAAAGCCTAATTTGGAACGCTGACACATTGAATGTCTAGTTCTCAAGTGCTGTATGCTGCCCAGAGTCACTTTTGTGTGAGATGGGTGCGTGATAAATAAAATAAAATAAATAAATGTCAAAATCAAAGGGGTGTAGAAAAAATCACTTTGAACCATGGTCTTTCCCCACCTTCGGTTGCCCAGGAAGCTGAGGGCTGTTAACATGACCTGCTTGCCCTGGCTGCCTCCTTTTCATCCCACACGATTAGAGGGAAGCCCTTCTCAGAAGAGCTTGATTGACAGGGGAGTACTTTGTGCTGGATTAGTCCTGCTTTCTCCAGCTGTAATTTGTGGTTGCGTTAAATGAATCAGGTTCACAGTGACTTCGTTGTGCACCTTACTGAAGTGAGCTTAGAGGGAGGAATGTCTCCAACACCTCAAATGCTGTTTTCCTTTAAGGAGACGAAGAGAAGCACAGTGGGATCTGGACCACCACATGTGATGTACCCATGGTCCCAGTACCCTCTTAGCAAGAGGATTATCCTGAGATCTAGCCTGTCCCCACCAGGGGTGGGTTCTAACATTTTTTACTACTGGTTCTGTGGGCGTGGCTTATTTTGTGGGTGTGGCTTGATGGTCATGTGACAATTCTTTAGGATTTAGCAGAGGTACTGGTCTACCAGGCTTTTAACTGCTTGCAGAGCTGTACCGGTCTACCCATTTGTTCTTGGAGTGTTCCGGTCTACCCATTTGTTTTTGCAGGCACCGGTCTACTCATTTGTTTTCTTTTAACACTGATCAGCTGTAGGGCGGCCCTTTGAAGCCCCGTGGCAAGAGTTTAAACAGTTTTTTTTCCCTCTAGCCAACAGCTGGGACTCAGGAGGCAGCAATAGATTGGGGGTGGGGCCAAATAAAAGGTAAGAATAATGCAGGGGGGGCGGGGGGCAGAACCAGTTCAGTGACATCATATTGTCACCACTACCAGCTCAGCGGAACCAGGCGGAACCGGGAGGAACCCACCACTGGTCCCCACCTCTAGCAGATCTGAACCTGGTGATATAATAATTATGTTCTCACCTTTGCATGATCCGCCTCCAATCCCTCCCTCCCTCCTTTTCTATTTCTTGGAAACAATGAACTAAATCATGTGATGGAGAAGTCTCTGGAGAAGAATCACTTGGACTGCAAGGAGATCAAATCAATCAATCCTAAAGGAAATCCACCCTGATTGTCCTTTGGAAGGACAGATACTGAAGCTGAAGCTCAAAGACTTTGGCCACCAAAGGAGAAGAGAGGAGTCTCTCTGGGCAAATTCCAGGAGACAGTGAAGGACAGGAGGGCCTGGCATCCTGTAATCCATGGGGCTGCAAAGAGTCAGACACAACTTAGCGACTGAGCAACAACAACAAAAACCAAATCATGACTAGTAAAATTGCAGTCAAGGGTTTCAAGAATTTCGTTTTTAATCAGTTCCAAAGACACATTAAATTAATTAGCCGCATCCTCTTTTCTCCCTTCTCTTCAGTTGGAATAGGGCAGCTAAGCCCTCTTGCCAGTCTCTAGCGATCACAGGATCAAAAATGTGGAAGGGAGTCTCAGTCCATTGATTCTAATCCCATATTGAGTGCTGGAATCTGATCAACACAGAACAAAGGGGGAAAATTCCTTTCCGTCTTGTGGAGGTTATTCTCCCCCAACACACAGTTTCACATTGTATTTACCCTCCTCCCCCTTCCCCTCCTCCTTTCTGCTTTCTTCTTCTCCTTGCCAATCAGCCTGCTGGTCGATATGCTGTTTGCAATCAACTCCTATTCCAAGATCATTTTTACAAATATCACTGCCAAGGCAGGTAGTTTGGGTCCTATAGTTGTCTATTCAATTTCCCCTTGTTGCTATTAAATTTCATTGTCATTTACAGTCCATTTTTCCAAGCTACCCAGATAATGTTAAATTTTATTTATCTGTTCTGTGGCATCAGCTATGCTATTCAAATTTGTACGACTTACAAATTGACATAAAGTTGACATCTGTCACCTCCAATTCTCCTTCCAAATTAGAACGAAACCAGATTGTTCTCGACATAAGCATGTTGACGTCTAATCATTACCACGCTGTTTTCAATGTACATACAGATCAGTCTCTTTATGATCTATTCTTCATATAATCCATTGTGGTTTTGACGTCTGCAGTTCTCCGGGCCCTACTGTTTCCCTTTTGAAGAAGGGGACAGCGCTGGCACGGCTCCAAAAGTCTGGCTCTTCACCCCTCTGCCAGACTTCCTCATCCAGTCCTTGAGCACCCTCAGGTGGCATTCATCTGGCTCTAATGGAACGAGACCCCTTTGAAGTAAAGAGGGATTTCCTGACCGTATTTCTTTCAGTCTTAAAGTTCCATCCTGCCTCTTCATAGTTGCCTGATGAAACCCAGGCATTCATCTTGGAGAAAACAAAATAGTTCTGCATTTACTTTTTACTTCTTAGCATTTTGCTACCTTCATTAAGCAGTTGGCACACCAATTCCCCCCCCCCGTTCATTTCAAACACATGCGAAGAAGCATCTTTCTGCTCTTACGTTCAAGCTGTGCATTCTCTTTTCTGACAGCTTTCTGAATAGCAATATAAATTTCTTCAACTGGCTCCCTCTCCATTCATCCCCCCCCCAGATCTGGAATTCAGGAGAGGTAGCTCTCAGTCCTCTTCTTAAACATCTCCAGAGCCTAAGGACCCACAGCCTTTAGAGGCAGACGGCTCCACCTATAATGATGTGTGGACATAACCCCAGAAGACAGGAGGAAGAGCCGCAGTCTAGACAACCATTTTGCAAAGGTATCTCAGCCCACAGAAGCAAAAGGGGCATGGGAAGAATTTGAGAAGGGACCCTTCCGAATTGTCTGGAAAGTAAAAGTAAATAAGGGAACAAGTGTTTACTTCTATATAGTAGTATTCTTCCAACTTCTAATTTCTATCTCTACTATCTAACCAATTGTAAAACAAATCCCATGTTAAAAAGTATTCTGTATCCTCTTTATCCTTTATCTTTAATGTTAATCTATCCATTTCTGCACAGTCTAATATTTTTTAAATTATGCTTTCATCTATAGGAGTTCCCTCATTTTTCCAATATTGTGCAAATACAACTCTTGCTGCTGTCAACACATATAATATTAAATATACAAGCCCTTTGTCATATTTTTCTGGTAATATACCTAACAAAAATGTTTCTGGCTCTAAGTCTGTATGTTGTTTTATTATTTTCTCTAACCAAGTATGTATTTTCATCCAACTTTTTTTGCCTTTGGACATGTCCACCACATATGGTAATATTTCTGATTTGTCTGCACTTTCTTGAAGGGCTGACGTGAAAAGAAATCTAGACAGCTGCAACTTGTGCCTGATGGTATTTTTGGTTCTTTTTTGTGTCCTTTAAGGCAGGTCTCATGTCTCCCTTAAAACATCTTTGCTGCAGACTAAATGTGCTTACTTATTTATTTATTTACTTACTTATCTTTTATTTATTTATATCCCATGTTTATTATTTTTACAACTTCCCAAGTTGCTTCATGCAGCAGGTTCTCAAGTCCCTGCATCACCTTTGTTGCCTTCATCTCAACCTTCCTAATCAGTCAATAACCTTCTGGAAATGTGAGGCCAGAATCCTGCACAAAAGTCCAGGTACAGTTTCACCAGTAGAAAGGACTATGTCTTTGATGTGATGCTTCTTCTGAGGAAGCCCAGAACTGCATTAGCTCTTCAAGCAACTAATGATCTACCTTCTGATTAACATTCAGCTTGTGGTCAGTCATCACAGCCAAGTTCTTCTCCAAGGTAGTGTTTCCAACACATTAAACTCCCATCTTGTAGGAGTGCCCTGTAGTTTTCTTTCTTAATGTAATCTCTTATATCGTCCCTGTTGAAGGAAGCCTTGTTCCTCTCAGCCCAGTCTTCCAAACTGTCCAGATTAGACCGCAATCTCATTCTGTCATCCTAACTGTTGGCTACACCTCCCAGTCTTGTCTCATTTGCAGATCTGATAAGCAGTCGATCAGTCCCATTCTCCAGATCATGAATCAAAATTGCAACACTAGTTCCCAGATAAATCTCTATGGGACCCCACTGGTTACTGCTCTCCAACTGGATGTAGAGGCATTACAGGTACTTATGATGTACTTTCAATGGCAATTGGGATTGTAATTTCCATCGCTAAATCATGCAGTTGTAAAGTGTGACTGCATTGCTTAGTGGTGGCAATCACTGTAGTCCATGTTGCCATCATTAACTGAATCCCATAGTCATTAGGTGGGGCAACTTGCTGCCAAGTCCCAAGGGGACTACTTGTAATGCTGACTTATGCAACTGAGAATTGACCTTCTCAAATGCTTTGCTGAAACCTAGTTATTAGTGCCATTTATGGTGCCCCAAACATTATTGGCTGAGGTGCAATTTTAGTTGGTTTAGAACTAAAATCAGTGATTAGAAACACACACACAGGCAATTCAAGCTGGAGACCAGAATTTGAGACCAGCTGTGCCACTCTTGGTTACGGTTATGTTCCTGCTGCAATGTTTCAGGTGCCCATCATCCCCACCACCTTCCAATATCAGCCTGTCCAGGGGCAGAGAGCCTGCTCCTGGCAGATCATTTTTTCTTTTCTTCTTTGGTGTCCTCCCTTTCCTGACACAAAAAGAAAGCAAGAGGCACAGCTTCAAATTTTTCTGGCATGTGCTAATCCTCCTCCTCTTCCATCTAATGGGCACAAATTCAATAGTTACTCTCCAATTGGAACAGCACATAGAAAACTGGCCAGAACACCAAGTATATTTTATCTCTCTCACCTCTAGGAGCTTTGTAATGTAATTAGACTCATTATTGACATGTTGATTATAGCAAGACTGAAGCAATGATTCAGCAGGTGGTGACTTTTAAGGGCTGGAAGATTCAGTTTCATTGTGACACCTGGACACACTAGTGACACCACTAGTCTTTGTGTCTGACTTCCCTTCCCTTTTATTTTATTTATTTATTTATTTTGTTGAGTACATATTAGATAATATATATAAGTAAAAGCATGGATTGGATACATAAAATAGATACAAATAGAGGAAACATTAGGACAGAGATGGTAGGCACGCTGGTGCTCTTATGCACACCCCTTACAGACCTCTTAGGAATAGGGGGAGGTCAACAGTAGCCAGTCTAAGGTTAAAATTTGGGGGTTGGGGGTTGGGATGACAACACAGTCAGGTAGTGCATTCTAGGCATTGACCACTCTGTTGCTGAATAGAATAGAATAGAATAGAATAGAATAGAATAGAATAGAATAGAATAGAATAGAATAGAATAGAATAGAATTTTTTTATTGGCCAAGTGTGATTGGACAAGGAATTTGTCTTGGCGAATATGCTCTCAGTGTACATAAAAGAAAAGATATGTTCATCAAGAATCATAAGCTACAACACTTAATGTTAGTCATAGGGTACAAATAAGCAATCAGGAAACAATATCAATATAAATCGTAAGGATACAAGCAACAAAATTACAGTCATACAGTCATAAGTGGGAGGAGATGGGTTGGTGGGAACGATGAGAAGATTAATAGTAGTGCAGACTTAGTAAATACTTTGACAGTGTTGAGGGAATTATTTGTTTAGCAGAGTGATGGCATTCGGGAAAAAAGTGTTTTTGTGTCTAGTTGTTCTGGTGTGCAGCGCTCTATAGTGTCGTTTTGAGGGTAGGAGTTGAAACAGTTTATGTCCAGGATGTGAGGGATCTGTAAATATTTTCACAGCCCTCTTTTTGATTCATGCAGTATACAGGTCCTCAATGGAGGGCAGGTTGGTAGCAATTGTTTTTTCTGCAGTTCTAATTATCCTCTGAAGTCTGTGTCCGTCTTGTTGGGTTGCAGAGCCAAACCAGACAGTTATAGAGGTGCAGATGACAGACTCAATAATTCCTCTGTAGAACTGGATCAGCAGCTCCATGGGCAATTTGAGCTTTCTGAGTTGGCGCAGAAAGAACATTCTTTGTTGTACTTTTTTGATGACGTTTTTGAAGTTAACTGTCCATTTTAGATCTTGTGATATGGTAGAACCTAGAAATTTGAAGGTCTCTGCTATTGATACTGTTTTGTCTAGTATTATGAGAGGTGGAAGTATGGAAGGGTTTCTCCTAAAATCTACCACCATTTTTCTGGTTTTGAGTGTGTTCAGTTCCAGATTGTTCCGGTCACACCACAAGGTTAGTTGTTCAACTCCCGTCTGTATGCGGATTCATCATTGTCTCGAATGAGACCGATCACTGTTGTGTCATCCGCGAACTTCAGTAGTTTAACAGATGGATCGTTAGAGATGCAGTCATTGGTATATAGAGAGAAGAGAAGTGGGGAGAGCACAGAGCCTTGTGCTAATTGTACAGGTATCTGATGCGATTCTACTTAGCTTTACCTGCTGTTTCCTGTTTGTTAGGAAGTCATATTTTCTGTAGTTGAGTTTGGAGTGGTTCACTTTAAGTTTGTATCTATTGTGTGCTCATGTATTGTTGTGGTTGAAGCTGAAGTAGTCATTGACAGGTAGAACATTGTAGCAGATGATTTTATGAGCTATGCTTAGGTCATATTGAAGGCGGTGTAGTTCTAAATTTTTTAAGCCCAAAATTTCAAGTCTGGTGGCATAAGGTATTTTGTTGTGAGCAGAGGACTGGAAGATTCTTCTTGTGAAATATTTCTGGACACGTTCAATTGTATTAATTTCCGATATGCAGTGCGGGTTCCAGACAGATGAGCTGTATTCCAGAATTGGTCTAGCAAATGTTTTGTACGCTCTGGTTAGTAGTGTAATATTACCGGAGAAGAAGCTACGCAAGATTAAGTTTACAATCCTTAATGCCTTTTTGGCAATGTTGTTACAGTGGGCTTTGGCTCTTAGATCATTTGATATGAGTACTCCAAGGCAGGAGTGAAATGTTCTCGGTTCGGACCAGCTCAGGCGAGTAGGTAGCGATGGCGGCGGGCAGTTTGGAGAACTGGTAGCAAAAATCCCTGCCCCCCCCATGCCCAGCTGATCATCAGAGGCTTTTTTTCTTTTAAATGGCTCTGACGATCCAAGCTCTGACAATCCCAGCTGAGTTGCCTGCCGATCAGGCAATTCAGCTTGGATTGTCAGAGGCATTTAAAAGAAAAAAAGCCTCTGCCGATCAGGCAACTCAGCTTGGATTGTCAGAGGCATTTAAAAGAAAAAAATCCTCTGCCGATCAGGCAATTCAGCTTGGATTGTCAGAGGCATTTAAAAGAAAAAAAACCTCTGATGATCAGGCAACTCAGCTGGGATCATCAGAGCCTTTTGAAAGCATTTTTTTACATGGTTTTACATGTAAAAAATGGTTTTAAAAGTAAAAAACAATTGGCCACGCGCACCCAGTCACATTACCCCCCCACTAAGCCACGCCCACAGAACCGGTAGTAACAAATTTTAGATTTCACCACTGCGCCAAGGTCCTTGACAGAGGGAGGGTCATCTACAAGGTCGTGTCCACTCAGCTTGTATTTTGTGTTCTAATTCTTTTTGCCAATGTGTAAGACAGAGCATTTCTTGGTTGAGATTTGGAATTGCCAAATTTTTGACCATTCCGACACAAAGTCAAGGTCCTTTTGAAGGGTAGCAGTATTGTTGGTGGTGTTAAATAGTTTTACACCATCAGCGAAGAGAACGCAGTTGCTTATAATATGATCGCAAAGGTCATTTATGTATAGTATGAAGAGTGTTGGTCCTAGAACGCTGCCTTGGGGGACACCGCTATTAACAGGTGCAAGATTTGATAAGGCGCTCCCTATTCTCTTCCCTTCCCTTCTGGCATTCTCATTATGCTCCTAATCTGGGTAACAAGAAGAGCTCCAGGGGTGGTAGACACATATGAGAGGGAAGTACAGGGGAGCAAGATTGGAAGAAGATGGTTCCCGGGAATGGGGTGGGAGGGTAAGTCATTAATTCAGATGCAATATGGGCAAAGTGGGGTCACAGTAAGACAGAAGAAGGTCTTCAGAGGCTGCCTCTGTCTCGTTTTGACATTGTGGGGTAACTTTAACCTCACTAGTCAGCCCTCATAGGAAATTATATCCAAAAGCTCATCTAAATGCCTGCAATGGGTTCTCCCTTCTCTTTGAGCCACTAACCTCCAAAGGCTCTCAGGCTATTAACCACATGACTTTGTTTCCTCTTTTGACTGAGACATTAATATTAGTCTAGGATTTTGTCTGGAAGACCCTGAGTGGGACAGCACTTCCCTGAAATTCAAGAAGAGTCCCTCTTATTGAAGCAACTGTTCAGCTGCATAATAATAATAATAATCAAAAATGAGGCATTCAAACTTCTACTGTTTGAAGACTCTCTGATAGTAATCCTCAGCCTCCCTCCAAGGCCCCATGCAGATGTGGTAGCTCTGGATATCACCAGGGATGTTGTCGTCCATCTCATAATGCGAAAGGTGGGAATCCTCTTTCCCCAAAGCCATGATTCTCCAAAGCCTTGACCATGACTGGCTTTGTGGAATAGATTATCTCACCACAACAGAGGCTTCCTCAGTTCCTGGCAGCTCTGCAATCTTGGTGACATGATTCTGCAGCTCATTTATAAATAGCTTAATTGAGCGGTTGAAGTTACCAAGCCTGATGTGAGCTGATAAATATGAAATCATTTATACACAGAAGACAAAGCAATTGTAGATCTCCAGAGATCGGTACACTCTGGATGTTCTTTGGTAACTGTAGGTCAAGTGCCAGGCCCGTAATAAGATTCCATCAATATTTAATATTCATCAGTGGTAGATTACATTACGAATTCAAATTCTTAATTTTAAGATCTCCAAGCACCCATGGCACGAACAAGTTGCAATCATGAAAGCAAGCAATCAGGTCAAAGCATTTTAGCTTTTTGTCTGAAAATCTATTTATGCAAACATTAGAATTTTGTCCTTACTTTCTTAAAATAGCTATGAAGTGGTGTATCAGCCACATCGTAACGGAGTTTGCTATTTATGAATCCATGACAAAGTCTACCAAAGAGAACCATGAAGCAATTTTGCTTCTTATTTAATGTTAGCTCTTTGGATCCATGATATCATTTAACTTGTCCCTAGCCACATATCTTTGGTAAAAATAGTGACCTTGTCACCTTATTCTTTGGTCAAGAGGTTTAAGTCAAAATGTCAAGAAACATTTAATAGTTCAGGGTGGCTAGTAACTTAGAGAGCCAATCAGTGGTGGGTTCCTCATGGTTCGGTCTGGTTCGGCCGAGCCAGTAGTAGTGACGATATGACATCACCAAACCATCCCCTGCCCCCCCACCCCCTGCGATATTCTTACCTTTTATTTGGTCCCACCCCCAATCTGTTGCTGCCTCCTGAGTCCCAGCTGTTGGCTAGAGGGGAAAAAACTGTTTAAACTCTTGCCGCGGGGCTTCAAAGGGCCGCCCTACAGCTGATCAGTGTTAAAAGAAAACAAATGAGTAGACCGGTGCCTGCAAAAATACATGAGTAGACCAGTGCCTGCAAAAATAAATGGGTAGATTGGTACAGCTCTGCAAGCAGTTAAAAGCCTGGTAGACCAGTACCTCTGCTAAATCCTAAAGAACTGTCACATGACCATCAAGCCACACCCACAAAATAAGCCACACCCACAGAACTCATAGTAAAAAAATTTAGAACCCACCCCTGGAGCCAATGGTAAAGGCTAGAAACCAGGAGGCTGTGAGTTTGAGTCTCACCTTAGGTGTGAAAGCCAGTTCTCTCAGCCCACAATGTCAGGCTCAAGTGACAAGCCAGTCAGTCTGTTCCTGTCACAACCAATGAAACGACCCTTGGTTGATCTGGAAATAAAAGTGGATGCTGCACATGCGGGAAATTTTAGGAAGAAAAAAAAGGGAAGGGGTGGAAAGGGGAGGATGGGGGAGAGGAGGGGAGGGTAAAGGAGGAGAGGAGAGGAGAGGAGAGGAGAGCAGGGGAGGGGAGGGGAGAGGCTTTGGGGAAAGAGTATTCCCTATTTTTAAGAAATAGTCCCCAAATATAACCTCTTCTGAAGACATTTTCAATATCTCAACCAAAAGGCCTTTCCCACAAAAGAGACTTTCAGGTCTTCCGTTCTTGGCAGAAGGTCCATTTCTGAAGCAGCTGGACAGGATTCCAGTTACTTTTGGATGCCTCCAGGAGATTTTACACTTTACAACATGGCAGTGTCTGTTTGATTTTCACTGGAGCTAAGGCTTATGAACTGGTTGGGATGATGATCAAGGAGAGAAAAAAGATTGGAGTTAATGTGATCAAATGTGAAGAAGAGGCCTTTGGTAACAAATTCTTCAGGCAGCAATGCTGACTTTAAAAAGAAACCCCACCAAAAACAATGGGACTCCTGAGGTCATCAGGCAAAGCAGTTCTGAGTATGATCTGAGTATGTGGGGCTTTGAAGAGCGAGGCAAAAGGAGGGACTAAAGCTCGAAACTATAGAAAGAAGGTCAGAAAGGACACCTAGAAAGGATGAATTAATTTTCTGCAGCCAGAATAATTACATCTAAGGAAGTGCCAGATGATCTGGCTGAACTTCCATTATTTTTGAAAAATCCCAAAGTACTTTTGAAGTGACAGATGATAGAAAAATAGTTAATTTTGCAAAAGATGAAAGAAAGAAAAAAAGGTTTGGGGAACTACAATCTAGAGGAGCCCATAAATATATTGTTCAGCAAACATCTTGAAAAGAAAGCAATAAATTATCATAAATCAGCATGGACGTGACAAGATAAAATCTTTCCAGATTAATTTTACCTTATTCTGCTTTGTTTAGCTCCCTTAATAAGTTCTTATAATGCTATAGATATTATATACCTAGATTATAGCAAAGCTATAATAATGGAATTAAGGACAAACTTCCTAACAGTGAGGACAATTAACCAGTGCAACAGCTTGTCTACATAAGTTGTGGGTGCTCCGTCACTTAAGAAAAGACGAGACAACTACCTATCTGAAATGGTTTAGGGCCGTGATGGTGAACCTATGGCACGCGTGCCACAGGTGGCACACGGAGCCATATCTGTGGGCACGCGAGCATTGTCCTAGCTCAGCTCCAGTGTGCATGTGTGCGCCAGCCAGCTGATTTTCGGGCCTTTCGGGCCCACCGGAAGTCGGGAAATGGGCTGTTATTGGCCTCCGGACGGTCTCCAGGGGAGTGGGGAAGGCTTCTTTTCGCCCTCCCCAGGCTCCTAGAAAGCCTCTGGAGCCTGGGGAGAGGAAAAAACGGGTCTTCCGGTCCCACCAGAAGTCGGGAAATGGGCCATTTCCGGCCTCCAGAGGGCCTCTGGGGGAGGGGGGAGGCTGTTTTCGCCCTCTCCAGGCTCCTAGAATAGAAAGCCTCTGGAGCCTGGGGAGGGCAAAAAACAGGCCTACTGGGCCCACCGGGCCATCACATGCTAAAAGTGGGGGGAGGGGGAGGGGGGTGGCATGTGCATGCGCAGGGGGGCGAGGCACATTGAATTATGGGTGTGGGCACGTGCATGCACAACCCTCCTGTGCGACCCCCCCACTTTTGGCACGCGACAGCAAAAAGGTTAGCCATCACTGGTTTAGGGTCTCCTGCTTGAGCAGGGGGTTGGACTAGAAGACCTCCAAGGTCCCTTCTAGCTCTATTCTGATTTATTGAAATCAAGCATGGAGGACGAGACTGGAGATCCCTGGATTAGCAATGGTTCTTGTGAAGAAGAGGTTGAAATCAGAGTTGATGGAAAACTGAGTATTAGCCAGGAGCGTGATGGTACTACAAAGAAACAAATGCAGTATTAGATTTTATCAACAGAAATATAATTTCCAAATTAGAGGAAGTAATAGTTCCTCTAGTTGATTCTGCTTTGATCCCATCCCAATTTAAATAGTGTGTCTGTTGTGGTTTCAAAAAATTCATGGAAAGCAGCACAATATCAGAGAAGGGCAAAAGGGTTGGTCAAGGATCTAGAAATTAGTTGCTCTGAAGATAAATTGAAGGAATTATACAGGTTCAGTCCTGAAAAAAATGCCAACACTCTTCAAATATCTGAAAGGTGTGGCATAGGAAGCCAGGATCTGTTCTGGCTGGCTGGAGAGGCTGGGTGTGGAATGGCGGAGTTGACTAACAGAAGCAGATGCCCACTGAATGTTAGAAAAAGCTTCAAAGAGGAAGAACAGTTCCACTATGGAACTCATGACCAGCTGAGGAGCCAGAGGTTGTTAATATCTTTGGGTTTCTGCCCATAACATGGAATTGCTCAGTGACCCAACCGGTCACCCTTCCAACTCTGTGATTCTGTGAAGAAAACCACATGCCTCCTTGGCCTATGTCCTTCCAGTCAAGATGAATTGGCTACAGAAGGACATTTTAATTGGGACGAGGCCTGTTCAGATTTCAAGAGGTCATAGAGTCACGCACATGTTTGTTGAGTAGTACCATAGGAACTATGACACACTTGTTGAATAGTAGGAGCTATGACACTGTAGAAAAACTACTTTTCCTTGTTACACATTTGTAAACAGAAGCTGAATCGCCACCTGTTAGGATGTTGTAGTGTGGCTGAGGTTGCATCCAGCAGGAGTTGAACGAGGTTATCTCCAAGGCATTTCAACCCACATAGTACTTATACAGCTCGCAGGACTGCGTTCGGCTGCCTCTCTGTGTCTATGCTGCACAGCCCTGAATAGAAAACCTTTCTTTGTTTGTTTGTTTACTTATAGAATGTTTGAATGCAATAAAAATGTAAAATATTAAAAGAAAAAAGATGATAGATGATAAGGAGGGAGGGAGGGAGGGAGGGAGGGAGGAAGGAAGGAAGGAAGGAAGGAAGGAAGGAAGGAAGGAAGGAAGGAAAATGGGAATGTAAAAGTGGAAGGAAGGAAGGAAGGAAGGAAGGAAGGAAGGAAGGAAGGAAGGAAGGAAGGAAGGAGGACAGGAACACGGTCACTCATGCCCTTGTCACCTCATGGTTAGATTATTGCAACGCGCTCTACATGGGGCTACCCTTGAAAAGTGTTCGGAGACTACAGTTGCTCCAGTACGCAGCCACGCGAGCTGTTGTGGGTGCACCTAGATACACCCACATTACACCAATTCTCCGCGAGCTGCACTGGCTCCCTACTGGTCTCCGGTCACAATTCAAGGTGTTGGTTATTACTTTTAAAGCCCTACATGGCTCAGGGCCAGGCTATCTTCGAGACCGCCTTCTGCCGCATAACTCCCAACAACCGATAAGATCCCACAGAGTTGGTCTCCTCCGTGTCCCATCAGCTAAACAATGCCGGCTGGTGGCCCGCTGTGGCTGCCCCAGCTCTCTGGAACCAGTTACCTCCTGAGGTCCGGACCATCCCCACCCTATTGGCCTTCCGAAAAGCGGTGAAGACCTGGCTTTTCCGGCAGGCCTGGGGCCGTTCTTGCTCTTGAGATCCGGCGAGATCTGGCCATGAATGGTGTGAATGAGTTTTAATGTTTTTAATTTTTAAATGTTTTTTATAATGATTTTAAATGCATTGTGAGCTGCCCTGAGTCTTCGGAGAGGGACAGCATACAAATTGAATTAATAAATAAATAAGGGGAGGAAGTAAGAAAGTAAGAAAGGAAAATGATAAAAGAAAGAAAGGAAAATGGGAATGGAAAAGAGGAAGGAAGGAAGGAAGGAAAGAAGACAGGAAGATAGAAATTTGATTTCTTTGCTATCAAATAGTTGCCATCCTCCTTTGTCCCCTCCCTCTTTAACCCTTTCTAATCCCAAATCCATAAACCATCGGTTTAGTTTTTTCTTCTTTCAGCAAAAAGTCCATGTAAGGATTTTCATCTTTTAAAACAGTTTTTATCATTTCTTTTCCCTGATCAAACTGGTCAGCTTTGCCATTTTTGTGAGCTCTGACAATTTTATAATCCAATTTTCTGCTAGGTATTTCCTTAGTCTTCCATCTTTGAGCATACAATAATCTTGCCGCAGTTACCATATACAATATTAATTTTCCATATTTCTTTTCTAGTTCAATGTCCATAAAATCCAACAGAAATTACACCAGTTTCATCATAATATCTTTTGCATTATTCTATGGATTTGCATCCAATATTTCTTTGCTTTTTGACAAGTCCGCTATGCATGATAAAAAGTCCCGCCTTCTTTTTCACACTTCAAATCGGTTTGATATTTCTTTATACATTTTTGACAGTTTGAACAGTGTCATATACCGACAACAGAACATTTTATTAAAATGTTCTTAAATTATGACACAGTATAAGTTTAAAAAATTAGTTTTCCCCCTTTTCTCTCATATATTCATATTTCTCCTTGGAAAAAAGGTTGGAGAATTACCGTGCAGTCTTTAACTTGCTGATCTTCCGTTTCAAATCTTAATAATAAGGTATGCATTGAAGCTATTTTATGATCATTTGTACATAACTCCACTTCAGTTTTCTTCTCAGTTCCGATTGCCTGTTTTTCTATATTAAACCTCTTTCATCTGATTATAAGAAAACAATTGAAAAAAAATGGTTCTGCAGCTATTTGTTCTCTTGTCTTTATCCTAATTTCTCCCACGTAGAAGTGGAAAGCCCTTTTAGACATATCTCATACGATCCACTGAAGAAAGTCGAGAGGGGCTCCAGAGAAAACAAGTCCTCTCCTTTGCTTTTGGAAGGGAAAAGAGAAGCCAGCTTTGAGGGATAGGCTTCATTCTTTGCAGCTTCACTGCAAAGTCCTACTAAATAGCATCAGTCAACCTTAGATGAAAGTTTAAAAAATTTGGAGAGTCCATGATGAAGCCCATGGGTTATTTTAGGGCCATCCATATCCATTTTTATGCTAGAATAACTGTTGAACGAGGGAATTTTCTGGACATATTATACCTGGAAATAATATAAAATATATAATATAGTAGAGCACCAAATATCTCATAATAATTTTGTAAATACATGTTGTAAATACATGAGGAACTTTAGTGGCTTTGCAGTTGATGGAACAGTTGCACTCAAAGGATAGTAGTCAATGATACTATATTAACCTGGAGGGAAGTCTCAAGTGAAATCTTGAGACATAGTGTCTTAATTAGGGCTTATTTTTTGAGGGGGGTAGGGCTTATATTGGGTGCACATGTAAAAATTATGCTAGGACTTACTTTTGGAGTAGGTTGTATTTTTGGGAAAACACGGTATGATCAAGTTCAACTTAAAATCAACAGAACATGCTGTTTGTGATTGGAGACTGGAATGGCAAAGCCGGAAACACGAAAGAGGAAAGTATAGTTGGAAGGTATATCTTAGAGAATCAAAAAAGAAGCAGGAAATTGACTTATCAACTTTTGCCAACCCAATGATTTCTTTATACAGGTATCCCAACTTAACATCCATTTTTTCAGGAACCACTCAAAGTAAGGACGCTACTAGAAAAAATGGACTTGAAACTGGTCCTGGAACTTATAACAGTCACAATGCCCTTGTGGTCACATGATAAAAATGTGGACCCTCCGGCATCTATGACTGCTTCCCTGCCACCACTGCCCCACCTTTCATCACCCCCAATTGATCCTTTTTCCTGGCCAACTTGCTGTGATCATCATGTCCTCACCATGCTGAGACTTTGCACTGCGGTGTTGGGCCAGCTGCGACCAGGGGGGCTGGGACCTTCCATCGTGGCACCGGCTACAGTGAGGTGGCAATGTCAGAGGCATTGGGACTGAAGTAGAGGACTGAGGGTGATGGGCTGAAACAGCTGAAGGCCTTAGGCCTGTAGTTCATCCCCATCACTGCTGGAGTTGCCATTGCCACTGGGAGGGCCACTGGCCAGAAGGGCAAAGACAGGGAAGATAGGCAGGTGGGGGAATTGAAGAGGAGGTGGTCTCTTGAGGCTTGAGGTATGGGGGACTAAGCTGGGGAATGACTTGGATCAGGGTGGGCCAGTCTTCACCTTATGAACTCAGAAAGGATTCACTTAAGGACAGTAACAGGAACTGTTGAATTGCCAACACTCAGAGAGAAGGACCTGGTATGGACAGAACACAGTATGGGCTCCTGGTTAACAAAGGAGTGTGACAAGCTGTACACTCATCTTATTTATTTAATCAATATGCAGAATATATATTAAGGGAAGCTGAATTGGAAGAAGATGAACATGGTTTTAAAATTGGAGGAAGAATCATCCATAACCTTCACTAGCCAAAAATACAAAGGATCTGCAAATGTTAGTATTAAAAGTTAAGAAGAACAGTGACAAATGGAACTAAAATTAATACAGCCTCTCTTTTATAAGCTTCCTCATTTAATGACCATTTATAAATACAACAGGAATGTTTCCAACCAATGCGTACATTTACAACCAAATTTCCAGAGGTTAACAACAAAAGCCTCCTGTGTGAAACTAATTAAGGTCTGGTCAGTTTCAGGCAGCCTCAAGCTGGCAGGAAGGTTCTCCTCATCTAATGAAGGTCACAGAGCTGAACCTGTTAATGTGTGGTTAGCACTTTTTTAGGAAAACACTGAGCTGTAGTCAGAAGCAGCTCAGGAAGAGATCGCTTGTTTAAGCAATTTCTCCACCTTGCCAAGGGGCCAAAAAAAGGAGTGGGAAAATGGGTCAGGGACAGGACACCCTATGAGAGAACTTTATCTGAATGAGATGGCAGCAACCAATTGAGATAACAGATTAACAGAGTTGGAAGGGACTTTGTAGGTCATCTAGTCCAACCCCCTGCCCAAGCAGACCCTACACCATTTGTGACAGATGACAGTCCAGTCTCTTCCTGAAAGCCTCCAGTGATGAAGCTCCCACAACTTCCAAAGGCAACTTCTGTTCCATTGGTTGATTGTTCCTCATTGTCAGAAAATTTCTCCTTATTTCTAGGTTGCTTCTCTCTTCATTCAGTTGCCATCCATTATTCCTTGTCTGGCCTTCGGGTGCCTTGGTAAATAGCTTGACCCCCTCTTCTCTCAGTTAGTGACATTTTGCTTCTGATTTGCATGAAGAAGACCAAACTATTGACCAGAGGTAAAACTATCAGCCTTGGAATTGACTATGAAGGTATCAAAGTGATGTAGAGTTTCTGTCTTTGAAGATCCATCATCAACTGTAAAGGAATAAGCAGTCGACACTTGGTAGAGCAGCCATGAGGACCTTGGGAAAGATATGCAGTTGTTGTGGATCCACAAAGATCAGACTTGTGCAAGTCACAGTATTCCCTGTGACACTTTATGGAAACATAGAATCATAGGGCTGGAAGGGAACATGGAGGTCTTCTAGTCCAACCCCATGCCCAAAGCAGGAGACCCCATACCAATATGGACATGGGTTGGGCATGGATGTCCAATCTTGTCTTGAAAATCTTCAGTGATGGAGTATCCATAACTCTGGGAGGCAAGCTTTTACATTCATTAATTATTTTGTCAGAAAATCTCCCCTTAGCTCCCCAGGTTGGATTTCTCTTTAACGAGCTTCCAGATGTTGCTTTTTGTCTTGTCTTCAGTTCCTTTGGATAATAGGCTGACCTTCTCTTCTCTGTGACAGCCTCTCAAGTACTGGGAAACTGCTATCACATCACCCCAGCTCTTCTCTTCATTAGACTAGGCATACCTACTTCTCTTAACCAGTCACCATACAATTTGTTTGTTTGTTTGTTTGTTTGCTTGCTTGTTTGTTTGTTTGTCAACAAGTACAAGGACACAAGTAACAGTATAGACATAGACATGAACACATGAAAAAAATTTGGCACAAATAAAAGGATATTATTTTATCAGCAAACCATTTGACATACTAGGATCCCTGAGAGGTCACATGGGTGTAATCCAATCCAAGGCCTCAGCTGTCCCCTTATTCCAAGTGGCAGCCCAGGCTTCAGATAGACTTTGCAGCAGTCTGACAGGATTAACCCCTCAGTTGCCTCTGAAACTGATCCAGAAACTGTCATCAGAGCCAGGGCCCTCCTGCAGAAATACAAGGGAAATCAGGGTACGACCTGACAGTGACAAAGGGGACACTGAGGGCTCCCCCAATTTCAGATCACATTGTCATTGCTCTGACAAGGAATACCAAAATCAGAATGTGGCCACTGTCCCAAGTCAGGCTCTGATGAGTGGGGATAGACCCATGATTGGCATGGATCTGTGGGGAGGGGCCCCTGAAAGCCATAAGAGATTCCCTGACAACAATCACCACCCTCCATAGTGTCCCAGAGTCTCAATGGATGCAATATTTGAAAGGAAGCTGGACAATTTTCAGAAGGGGCAACCCCTCTTTTGGAATGGACTTGGGTCTCGGTAATACATACCAGGCCGGCCCTCTCAGTCACAATCAAATCACAGATGTGGGGCGCTTTATTACAGCCAAATTTGTTTTTTTAAACCAAATGCAAAAACGGACAACACCAGGATGAGTTTCGGGATGAAATTCCATGTCTAAAAATGGTGTTGCTTCCACTTTTGAAAAATCGAGCCTTTTTGGTGCCTGGGGAAGAAAACGCGTGACTCCGCGGTCAGGAAAATGCTGCCCAGGAACCAAATTGTTTTTTAACATCAATTTTTTTCTTTAAAATGAAATACAAATATGGACCCCAGGATGAGTTTCAGGATGAAATTGCATGTCTAAAAATGGTGTTGCTTCCACTTTTTAAAAATCGAGCCTTTTTGGTGCCTGGGGAAGAAAACGCTTTACTCTGCAGTCAAGAAAAATGCTGCCCAGGAACCAAAATGTTTTTTGAAGCCAAATTTGTTTTTTTAAACCAAATACACAAACGGACACCAGGATGAATTTCGGGATGAAATTCCATGTCTAAAAACACCATGGAATTTCATCCCGAAACTCATCCTGGTGTCCGTATTTGCATTTGGTTTTAAAAAAAAATTGACTTCAAAAAACATTTTGGTTCCTGGGCAGCATTTTCCTGACCGCGGAGTACAGTGTTTTCTTCCCCAAGCACCAAAAAGGCTCGATTTCTAAAAAGTGGAAGCAAAACCATTTTTAGACATGGAATTTCATCCCGAAACTCATTCTGGTGTCGGTTTTTGTATTTGGTTTAAAAAACAAATTTTGCTTCAAAAAACAATTTCGTTCCTGGGCAGCATTTTCCTGACCGCAGAGTCACCGGTTTTCTTCCCCAGGCACCAAAAAGGCTCAATTTTTCAAAAGTGGAAGCAAAACCATTTTTAGACATGGAATTTCATCCCGAAACTCATCCTGGTGTCGGTTTTTGTATTTGGTTTAAAAAACAAATTTTGCTTCAAAAAACAATTTCGTTCCTGGGCAGCATTTTCCTGACCGCAGAGTCACCGGTTTTCTTCCCCAGGCACCAAAAAGGCTCGATTTTTCAAAAGTGGAAGCAACACCATTTTTAGACATGGAATTTCATCCCGAAACTCATCCTGGTGTCCGTATTTGCATTTGGTTTTTTAAAAAAATTGACTTCAAAAAACATTTTGGTTCCTTGGCAGCATTTTCCTGACCGCGGAGTCATGCGTTTTCTTCCCCAGGCACCAAAAGGCTCGATTTTTAAAAAGTGGAAGCAACACCATTTTTAGACATGGAATTTCATCCCGAAATTCATCCTGGTGTCCGTATTTGCATTTGGTTTAAAAAAACAAATTTGGCTTCAAAAAACATTTTGGTTCCTGGGCAGCATTTTCTTGACCGCGGAGTCACGCGTCCAAATTTGCGCCCACAGACAGGGTTTTGGGGCTGAGAAGAAGGAGCTGGAATTCAGAAGCAATATGGCACAAGAATAAGCACTGTTATTAACATCTGCTGCTTGCAAATACTGCAAGTTCAAATCTCACCAGGCTCAAGGTTGACTCAGCCTCCCATCCTTTCAAAGGTAGGTAAATTGAGGACCCAGTTTGTGGGGGCAATAAGCTGACCTTGTATAAATATACAAAAGTATGAAGGCTATTGCTTAACGCATTGTAAGCCGCCCTGAGTCTCCGGAGAAGGGTGGCATATAAATTAAAAGCAAAAAAAAACAACAACAAAAAACTCTTCAGTTCCCAAATCTTAGGGAAGCCAGGCATCCCAAGGCAGTATTAGCTCTATTAGCACCAATAATAATAGCTGTATTAGCTCTCAGCACCAACAAGGCACCCAGCAGCTACCTTCCTACTATAGCACAACACATCCACACCTACCACACACCAAACCATTAGCTTCTACTAGCAGGCACGTATCCCCTTCCTTATGCGGCCAGTCTTGTTAATTCCTCTTCCGATTCTCACCCGGAGGAAGGGATTCTGGGAAAAGAACCTTTCCTGCTGTGGCCCCATCCAGTGGTGGGATTCAGCCAGTTCGGGAGAACCGTTTGTTAACTTTCTGAGCAGTTTTGCAAACTGGTTGTTGGAAGAAATCATTAGGGCAGAGAACTGGTTGTTAAATTACTTTGGCCTTGGTGGCAGAGCAGACTAAAGTGCTGTTAAATAGCACCAGCTGCCTGCAATTACTGCAAGTTCGAATCTCACCAGGCTCAAGGTTGACTCAGCCTTCCATCCTTTTGAGGTAGGTAAAATGAGGACCCGGATTGTGGGGGCAATAACCTGACTTTATATAAAAAAAAGAACACCGCTTTGGGGGGGGGTGAAAGCCCTACTAAGCAGGTATATACAAAAGTATGAAGGCTATTGCTTAACACATTGTAAGTCGCCCTGAGTCTCCGGAAAAGGGTGGCATATAAATCAAACAAACAAACAAACAAACAAACAAACAAACAAACAAACAAACAAATAAATAAATAAATAAATAAATAAATAAATAAATAAATAAATAAATAAAACTTGAATGCCACCATTGGCCCCATCCCTCTGGAAGACTCTGCCAGGAGAGGGGAGAACTGCACCCACCTTTAATCTGGAAGGGTCTTAAAAAATGTTTGTGCCACTTGGCTTGGGGTCCTGAGAGGAGCGCTCGCTGCTGAATGTGGTTGATGGAGTAAGAAGGCCCCCATCTCCGTGCAATCTGTCTTCTTTGTTCTAGGTTTTGGTGGTTTTTTTTTTTTTTTTTTTTTGCACAGTTCTAAAATTTTAATTTGCATAGCTGTAGAATTTTAATCACATTTCTATTTATTTATTAATTTTTTTATCTGTAAGCCACTCAGAGTCACCTTATCAGGGAAATGGATGGCATATAAATTTAACAATTTAATTAATTTAATTTAATTAATTCAATTTATATGCCGCCCCTCTCCGAAGACTCAGGGCGGCTCACAATACATTTTAAAAAATCATTATAAAAAACAGTGAAAAATTAAAAACATTAAAAACATTAAAAACTCATTCACGCCATTCATGGCCGGATCTCGCCAGATCACAAGAGCGAGATCAACAGCCCCAGGCCTGCCGGAAAAGCCAGGTCTTCACCGCTTTTCGGAGGGCCAATAGGGTGGGGATGGTCCAGACCTCAGGAGGTAACTGGTTCCAGAGAGCTGGGGCAGCCACAGAGAAGGCCCTCCCCCGCAGGCCCGCCAGCTGGCACTGTTTAGCTGATGGGACACGGAGGAGACCAACTCTGTGGGATCTTACCGGTCTCTGGGAGCTATGCGGTAGAAGGCGGTCTCGAAGATACCCTGGCCCTGAGCCATGTAGGGCTTTAAACACCTTGAATTGTGACCAGAGACCAATAGGGAGCCAGTACAGCTTGTGGAGAATTGGTGTAATAAATAAAATCATTACCCACTAACATCCAAGAACACCCCTCACCTGTGTGCCTAATATTCAGCAGAGGCTCCAGTCCTTTTCAAGCCCCCCTCCACACACACACACACATACACACCAAATCCACCTCTGGTTCTCACACAGAGGAAGGAGAGGAGACCATCCACAGCTCACAAGCACTTCACATTAGGTGGGAATAGCAGTGCTTCTTCCTCCTCAGTGTTATAGGGAAGAAGGCAAAGAGGCCTCTCTGGAGGGGGAGCCAAACTCTACTGTATTATACCCCCCCCCACCCAGCCACTGCCCAAACGGACAAGAGCCCAGCATCCAATAGCAAGCAGAGGGTGAAAAACGAAGACACAGCGCTGCTGAGCTCCTAAAATACAGTCAAAATGGCAAGCACAAAAAAAGATGGAGTCTTCCGTCAAAGTCCATCCTTTTGTTCTCTCGCACCAAATTTGAAAAAGCGGCCTAGTTCAACAAAGCAGCCAAAGATAGTCCATGCAGTAGATGCGGTCAGCCTCTGACCTGCTCCTCAGCCTCCTCTTCCAGGAAACAACCCGAGTGGTTCTCAGCTCGATTGAGAAACCTCTGCAGCAGATCCACTGCCTTGGGCAGCCAAGCCGATCCAAGGATGCCAAATTAAAGAGGCCACCCAGTTCATAAGCGTGGCAAACACCGTCACTGAGGTAGGTATGGTCAACGCCACAAAACAGCAAGTGCTGCCATCCTTCATCACAGTTCTCCAGATGAGAAAATCCCACTTGGGATGTGCAGTCCGGTCCAGCAGGCCAGCCTCCAGGGGTGAAATGCTCCCAGTTCGGACCAGATCACCCAATCCGGTAGCGATGGCGGCAGGTGGTTCGGAGAACCGGTAGCAAAAATCCCTGCTCACCCCCCATGCCCAACTGAGCTGCATGATCATCAGAGGCTTTTTTTTTCCTTTTAAAAGCATTTTTTCTACAACCTCTTCCGACGAAAAAATGTTTTTAAAAGTAAAAACAAAAACAAAAAAGCCTCTGATGATCGCGCGGCTCAGCTGGGATCGTCAGAGGCTTTTCAAAGCATTTTTTTTTCCTGAAACCTCTTGGCCGAAGACGTGGTAAAAAAAATGCTTTGAAAAGTCTCTGACGATCCCAGCTGAGTTGCCTGATCGGCAGAGGCTTTTCAAAGCATTAGAAAAAATGCTTTGAAAAGTTAAAAAAAAAAAATTGGCCATGCCCACCCAGTCACATTAAATCTCCCCACCAAGCCACGCCCACAGAACCGGTAGTAACAAATTTTACATTTCACCCCTGCCAGCCTCCCTTCGGGCGAATGCCACTCCAACTTCCCTCAAACCCCCACACAGCAAAAAAGCACTCTAAAAACGACAACGAGGGCAGCTGGGAAGGCCCGTTTCTTCTACCAACTTAACTGGAATAATTACGTTGTTCTTGGTCTGTGCTTCTGATTCTTGTCTCTGGAAGTCTCTGAACCAAAAAATGCTGTGTCAGAAGTTTGAATTTGTGATTCCGCCACCCCCATGATTAGCTTCTTCCATTAAGTTTTAAATGCATACTTGGGAAGATTTGCGTCCCATTTCTAGCGCCAACTGTACAAAATACGTCTGCACGAGTGCTCTTGGCTCAGAGCTGAACACAGCTGGCCATGTCACACACTGTGGCTTCCCTAAATCTTTTGATGAATTGATAATTATGGGATTTACCAGGGGTAGAAAACATCAAGTCAGCTTTTCAATTGTAAGGCTGGCAGTAGCAGAGTCAGTCACACCGAAGACAGAGCCCAGCTTTCCCCAGAGCATCATGGGGCCCCCAGAAGGGACCAGAATTGCTGGAGGCATTTGTGGCACAAGAACTGAAGATGATGTGTCCCCACATTTGCTTCTGAACAGTGGTGAAATCCAAATTATTTTATTACCAGTTCTGTAGGTGTGGCTTGGTGGGCGTGGCTTAGTGGGTGTGGCAGGGGAAGGGTACTGCAAAATCTCCATTCCCACTCCACTCCAGGAGGAAAGATATTGCAAAATCTCCATTCCCACCGCATTCTGGGGCCAGCCAGAGGTGAAATTTGCTGGTTCTCCAAACTGCTCAACATTTTCGCTACTGGTTCTCCAGAACCTGTCAGAACCTGCTGGATTTCACCCCTACTTCTGAAGCACTGGAGGCTACAAAGGAATAAAGGCCCAGATGCCCGGATCCTTGCCATGCTGAAACAAGACTTCTCACCTTGGCTCCTTAGTCTTTCCCAAGAGTGTGTTTTTGTCTGGGCTTCTGTATGCCTAGAAGGGGACGTTATGTGGCTGACGCTTTCTTTGAAATGGCAAGAAAATAACCTGTCCTAGTTTTTCCAGAACAATTTGTTGTCCAAAAATTGATTCGCCTTGGCATAGAAGCCAATCAGAGCCAGACATGAGAGATGAGCTTTTGCAAAACTTTTATTGAAGCGCTTCAGCAAAAGGGTCCCAGCCCAATTTGGGAGCTGAGACCCTGAACAGCAGCATAGTAGGATACAGTTGATTTCCAGAAATAGGGAAGTAACATTTCACAAAGCTACTACTATTTTTGGAGTCCTACCTTGCTTTTAGTCTACATGTCCATTTGTCTATGGAGTTGCGCTTTGCCTGAGTTTACATGTCATTTTGCCCCATAGACTTACATCTTGCTTAAACTTTACGTGGCCTTGTCCCTACTTGTGCTGCTGGTCTTCTTGTTGCCAAATCTTGTAACTTCCTATCTATTTCTGTGCATTTGCTGTTACTTTCCTTCATCTCTAACTGACACGTTGCACAGTTGCATTCTTCTAAATTTGTATTATTTCCTAGGATGGGGGAGTTTTGTTTCTTAATGGGTGATCCATCAAATTAACCCCCCCCACATCCCCACATCTGTAGGGGATGTGATGGCTCAGTGGCTAAGATGCTGAGCTTGTCGATCAAAAGGTCGGCAGTTCAGCAGTTCGAATCCCTAGCACCGCGTAATGGGGTGAGCTCCCATTACTTATCTCAGTTTCTGTCAATCTAGCAGTTCGAAAGCACGTAAAAAAATGCAAGTAGAAAAATAAGGACCACTTTGGTGGGAAGGTAACAGCGTTCCATGCACCTTTGTCATTGAGTCATGTTGGCCATATGACCACAGAGACATCTTCGGACAGTGCTGGCTCTTCGGCTTTGAAACGGAGATGAGCACTGCCCCCCTAGAGTCAGGAACGACTAACGCATATGTGCGAGGGGAACCTTTACCTTTTAACCTGATCTGTAAAAACAAAAGCAGAAGGGAAAGGAGACCTGACTGATGAAAGCAGGCAAACTCTGAGCAAGTCAACATAAAGCCAGCTCAAAAATAGAGCTGGAGAAAACATTCTGGAAGAGGTTGAGCAGGACTGAAAATGTCGGAACAGGCGACAGGCAGAGTAATTACAGAAGGCTGGAAACAAAAAGGAGAGTGACAGTTTCACTGCGGATGGATTGAGCTCTTGCTCTTAATTCCCATAATTGTCCTCCACAGCCAGGAGGAGGGAAATCCATGTGAATCAGAGACGCCTTAAGTGGGTGGCGGGTGGGGCTATTCCTGGGAGACCCACGAGTGCTGCTTGCCTTGCCATTCACCAAGCAAAGTAATTCCATCTGCTTGACAATCAATGTATTTCTGCCCTCTTGACAGAAATTTACGTCTCCCGGAAATAGGGATCGACCTCCCTGCGTGATTGCAAAAATGCAGCTGGTTGGCACAGGAAGGGGGTTTTCCAGGCCTTTGGGTGAGGATCGGCCCCGAGCAGCAGGACTGAGACTCCAGCAGGTGTATACTGGAGGAGCCTCAAGGGAGAGATCAGCCCTTTGAAGTAGGCCAGGTGCCTATAAGAATGACTGGAAACAACTTTCTCTACATTGGGAGGTTCCTATCAAAACAAAAGGCAGAGCCACGTTTCTCTGTCTTCAGCCAGGAAATGGAGGAGCACCTGGAGGTACAGAAGACCATGAGGGAGGGGTCACCAAGCCTGTGAATAATGCCTGGCAGAAAAAGGAGATGGGCTTCATTTCTGTAGCATTTAACTCTCAGGGAGAAAACGCCAGCAGAAACTGAAGGGAGAAATAAAGTTTGCAGGATCCAATCTGGGTCGGTCACTGGAGCCAGAGATTTAGTCTTCCAAACTTTTGGACTCATGCTGGAGCCCATCCTCAGGAACCAGAATGGGTGCTTTGGACTACTCCATGCATAGTATTGATATGGTGCCTGTGTTCTGTCTGCCCAATCAGTGGTTGATTGGGGTATTGATGGCCAGCTGTTCTTGAAGTTCCCTGAGGATGGGCTCCAGCACAAATCCAAAAGTTCGGAAGACTAAACCTCTGATCCCGGTGACCAAGCCAGACTGGATTCTTCAACATTATCCTAGGACCATGATGGCGAACCTATGGCACGCGTGCCACAGGTGGCATGCCGAGCCATATTGGTGGGCACGCGAGCTCAGCTCCAGCACACATGCGTGCGCCGGCCAGCTGATTTTTGGGTCTTCTGGGCCCACTGGAAGTTGGGAAACAGGCAGTTTCCAGCCTCCGGAGGGCCTCCGGGAGGGGACGGGGTAGGGAAGGCTGTTTTTGTCCTCCCCAGACTCCTAGAAGGGCTATGGAGCCTGGGGAGAGCGAAAAACGGGCCTACTGGGCCCACTGTGACATTGTGTACCAAAAGTAGGGAGAGCACGGAGGTGGGGGACGCACACGCATGGCACAGGGGGGCACATAGAATTATGGGTGTGGGCACACACGTGAATGACCCTCCCACATGCTTTCCCCAGTTTTGGCACACGATGGCAAAAAGGTTAGCCATCACTGTCCTAGGATGTATGTATTTGCCTTCATTTGTGAAATAAAGTTTCCCTGAAAATACCACCCCCATGGCATAGCCCACGGCTGGCACTATTGGAACCAAAATAGGCCTTCCTATTCCAGTCACTTTCCAAACTCCACAGAAAATTCATAGAATTTGATCTCCGGGCTGACTGAAGAATAATACTGGCTTGAAAGCCACAATTAGGGCTGATATTTTGAATGTGTGTCTACGGGGAGTCATATGTATTGGAGAAGCGGTGTGAATGTGAAAGCCTTCCAGAATTCCAAATTGAATTACTCAAATCTCTGCATAGAGTCCCAAAGGTGTTTTTTAAAGAGGCAACTGGACTTTCCAGAAAGCATGACTTGGATGATTAAGAATCTCCACAGACTCTCTCTGCATAGAGGGTAATCAATAGAGCAGCCTTTCTACAATCAGATGAATGAACATACTTGTTGTGGTCCACCAGCAGCCTGCGGAGCTGGCAGCGGAGTCGGACAGTGATGAGGCTGAGGAAAAACATGGGCCAGTCCTGGAGGCTGGGGAAGGCCCGGATGAGGGCTCTGCGTCGGAGGCAGAGATGGGGCCAGGGCCATTGGGGAGTGATGTGCGGACTCCGGAGCCTCCAGAGGCTGACAGCAGAGAGGCAGAGAAACAGGAGGAGCCTGTTCCTAGTGCACGCATGAGAAGAGCTGCCAGAAGGCAGGAGCAGCTAAAGCAAAGAGGACGACTCGGGAGTAGGGCGAAGAGATGATTGGCCCCTCCCATAAGGCTTAAAAGACCAGCAACGGCTCTTGGGCTTTTTGTCGGAAAACAATGTTGATAGACTTGTTCTTGTCTTGCTGCATTTATCTCTTGTCAGCATCTTCTACTTCTGAACTTTTGCCAAGAGAAGCCTTTGGCAGTTTGCCTAATTATACCAAGGTTGGTGATTAGACTGAAGAATTTGTGTTATGAAGAATTTGTTTTAATTTAGTTTGGACTACGCTGAGAATGAGTTAATTCTCAGCTGTTCTAATAAAGTCTGTTTGTTTTGGAATTGTTTGCATCTAATACTACCTACTTGGGCCTGGGTCACAACAATACTATACAAAAATCTGGCTTCTGTGATTTGAGACCCAAATATCATATTGACTGTGGCCCGTAGCAACTGCATGTGTTTAAGCATGGGGCAGATGGAGGGTGTGAGGGTCACATCAAGTCTGTATTTCAGGAAGCACAGACAGCCTTATAGCACTGGAGTTAAAAAAACAAACAGTGCTGATTCAAATACCGTTTTTATGCCTACCATTCACACGTATCTTAGAAGTTGACCTCTCAGTGACTTTCGATACCATTGACCATGGTATCCTTCTGGGACGACTAAGGGAGCTGGGAATGGGAGGCACCGTGTTACGGTGGTTCTCCTCCTATCTCTCTGGTCGATCACAGTCGGTATTGGTAGGAGGACAGAGGTCGACCCCCTAGGCCCCTCATTTGCGGGGTGCCTCAGGGCTTGGTCCTCTCTCCCTTCCTATTTAACATCTACATGAAGATGCTGGGTGACATCATCCGATGATATGGGGTGAGGTATCAGCAATACGCTGATGATACCCAGCTGTATATCTCTACCCCGCGTCAATTCAGTGATGCTGTGGATGTGATGTGCTGGTGCCTGGAGGCTGTAAGGGTCTGGATGGGAGTCAACAGGCTCAGACTTAATCCAGACAAGACCAAGTGGCTGTGAGTATTGCCTCCTAAAGATTATGTGATTGTCCATCCTTGGTTCTGGGGCGGGGGGAGAAATTGTGCACCTCAGAATGAGTTCGCAATTTGGGTGTCCTCCTAGACTCACAGCTAAGATTAGAGCAACATCTGACAGCTGTCGTTAGGGGTGCACAGATTTGCCTGGTGCACCAATTGCGACCCTACTTGGATCGGGAGGCTCTCCTCACAGTCACTCATGCCCTTGTCATCTCATGGTTAGATTATTGCAACACGCTCTACATGGGGCTACCCTTGAAAACTGTTCGGAGACTACAGTTGGTCCAGAACGCAGCTGTGCGAGCTGTCGTGGGTGCACCTAGGTACACCCACATTACACCAATTCTCCGCAAGCTGTACTGGCTCCCTACTGGTCTCCAGTCACAATTCAAGGTGTTGGTTATTACCTTTAAAGCCCTACATGGCTCAGGGCCAGGGTATCTTCGAGACCACCTTCTACCACATAACTCCCAATGACTGGTAAGATCCCACAGAGTTGATCTCCTCCGGGTCCCGTCAGCTAAACAATGCCGGCTGGCGGGCCCACAGGGGAGGACCTTCTCTATGGCTGCCCCAGCTCTCTGGAACCAGTTACCTCCTGAGGTCCGGACCATCCCCACTCTATTGGCCTTCCGAAAAGCGGTGAAGACCTGGCTCTTCTGGCAGGCCTGGGGCCGTTGATCTCGTTCTTGCAATCCGGCGAGATCCGGCCATGAATCGTGTGAATGAGTTTTAATGTTTTTAATGTTTTTAATTTTTAAATGTTTTTTATAATGATTTTAAATGCATTGTGAGCCGCCCTGAGTCTTTGGAGAGGGTGGCATACAAATTGAATAAATAAATAAATAAATAAATAAATAAATAAATAAATAAATAAATAAATAAATAAATAAATAAGTTGGTTATTCTCTTCGTTTGTGCAGATACTCCGGCGCTCTCGTTCCCATGAGCCTCATCTACTGAGAAGGACCGCCTGCCTTCTGGGCGATTATCCTGCAAACCTGATTTACATTTTCTTAGTAAAACTGCAGTGAGCCTATTGAGAACGACAAGGTCAGTTACCTAAAACCAGCAGCTTTAATCTCCTGAGGTAGTGATTACAAGCCACTGCCCACATCCCAGCATTTCTTAATCACTGCTAAGGCATTTCTTTGTAATCCGAGTAAATTACTTTAATTGCTTACAACTACCAATTAGTGCCTGAATGTGCCCACCGAGGACTTTGCACGCACTCTCCCTTCCTTCGGAAGGCTCAAAGACAATTCCTGGTCTGTGCTCTGCTGGTCATTGGGCAGCCCAGCTGGAGAGGCTTCCCAGCTCACGTTGCTGAACAAAGCCTTGCCTTATGGATGTGCTCATTGTTTGCTAGAAAATGGCCAAGGCGATTACCCTCCTCTCAGTTCATAATTAACCAGCTACACAACTCAGGATTCCCAGGTTAGAGGAGGGAAGATGAAGTTGAGTGGGGGCTCCTGGCTTGAATCAAACGTAGAGGTGGGCCTTGGGATCCAGGCAATTGCTACCAGTGTGGGTGCATCTCATGGCCCTGAGGGAGCCTCTGTCTGTCAGGGATGTTCATAAATCGGCTGTGATGGGAAATGCAACTAAGATGGCCATCAGTTGTGCAAATTTAAAGTACCATTATCAGTAATAAAGAGTAATAAACCACAAACTGTTGGAAATGTATCTGCAAGAAGATCCTTCACCCGTTTGAGCTCAGAGCCCCTGAGTTCCCCCTCCATCAGTCACCTGGCCTTGATCTAATCATAAATGGCACCATTAAATAGCACTTGATTGGCACCACAGGGACACGTACACCACTGAATAAGCTGCTTGCAAGGTGTACCGAACTCACTGTCTGCAAGCCGAGGGATGTAATCGCTTTTCTCAGAGGGGCATTGCTAATATTGGCCTAATCCCAAAAGAGGCTTTTAGGTTTTTAGAGCAATTATTATTTTCTTTTTGCAACCTTGTAATCCGTTGATTCAGGGTGGAGTCGGGGTGCCTGAATGGAGTTGAGCATTTACTGGCCAGATGCCCTTCCTGATGCCTATGCAGGGTTCACAGCAGATATTTTTTCTTTGCATTCTGATAGAGAAATATCTGCCATTGCCTAGAATTGAACTCTCAACCTTCTGAGTGGGAGATGAGCATCTTCACCTCTAGGCCACTGCACTGCTTATTTTTAAAGCAATGATACGAGGATGAAAATTTAAATGGCTGTATAGGAAGAGCATCTTTACTGGCATCCCTTTCAAGAAGCCTTTTTTCTTTCTTCTATTCCACATCCAAGTTCCCCCCCAAGGGGTTAAAGGATGCATTAATGGGGCAGGTAACAAACATTTGCTCCATTGATTTCTAACTGTAATGGAGAAAACAAATTTGGCAGGGGGGAGGGAGATCCTTGAAGACTTTCTAGTTTCTTATAATCCCCCAACAGTGTGCTATACATTGATGGGAAGTGACCCTATTTCCATCCTTTAGATAAGCAGCAAAGAAGATCCTTGACTATTGGGGTCATGTTGACTGTTAATCCTAAAAGAGCCTTGGTAGTACAGTGGTTTAGTGCACCCTGTTATTAACACAGCTGCCTGCAATTTCTGCAGGTTCGAATCTTACCAGGCTCAAGGTTGACTCAGCCTTCCATCCTTTCTAAGGTAGGTGAAATGAGGACCCAGTTTGTGGGGGTAATAAGCTGACTTTGTATAAAATATACAAAAGAATGAAGGCTATTGCTTAACGCCTTGTAAGCCGCCTTGAGTCTCCGGAGAAGGGAGGCATATAAATCAAATTAAAAAAAAAAAAAAAAAGGCTGAAGCTTCACTGCCAAGTCTAAGGCTATTTACTGGGCTTGTTCTCATTAGTTTGATCTTTTTCAATTGTAAGATTTAAAAATAATTTAATGGGAAAATAATGCTCTGAATAGTCCTTTGAAACTTCGCATTTTCCAATGTGATCTCATCCTGAAGATCAAGGATTTCTTGAGGGAATTGGGTTTGTTTACATAATTAATATGTTTTATACTGTATATATACAGATATTATCTCAACTCATCTAATGAAGAAAAGACAACTTATGAATTGGCCTTTAACAGTCGTCCACTAGACACAAGGAAGAACCCATCAAACAGGATGAGGAGTGCATGTGTGAAATTGATCAATGTCAGGATATTTGCATTTTTGTGGGGACTGTAGGATGAGAATGTCCCAGAGATGCTTTTTCAAGAGGCAACTGGAATTTCTGGGTTTTCTTTGAAGACGTTTCGCTTCACTGAAGACGCTTCTTGGATGGGAAGTGAAACATCTTCAAAGATGTTTCAGGGCCTGGTGGCTCAGCAGTCTGATAGCATTGTGATTAACACCAGCTGTCTGCAATTACTGTAAGTTCAAATCTCACTAGGCTCAAGGTTGACTCAGCCTTCCATCCTTTCTAAGGTAGGTGAAATGAGGACTCAGATTGTGGGGTCAATAAGCTGACTTTGTATAAATATACAAAAGTATGAAGGCTATTGCTTAACACATTGTAAGCCGCCCTGAGTCTCCGGAGAAGGGCGGCATATAAATCAAATTTAAAAAGAGAAAAAAGAAAAAAGAAAAATCAGAAAGTCCAGTTGCCTCTTGAAAAAAAGCATCTTTGAGACAACCATGACCTGGAGGACTGAGAATCTCCACTGACTATGTTGAATTCTACTGTATAATATTAATGTAGCATCGGGGGGGTTTCAATTCAATTGTGAATTGAATGGGAAGGATGTGTGTTTTTGTTTTATTTTTATAGTTTTCTTATGTATGATGTACACTGAAGATGACATTTAATTTCGTTGTACGAGGTGCAATGACAAGAAAGTAAACTAAACTAAACTTGTAGGATGAGAACATGGCCTGTAACTGTCACGCAGGAGATCCAAAGGCATTTCATGATCCTAGGAGCCCAGAAGTCCAGGAGAGGGAATGGTGGGGTAGCTTTGGAGTGGAAAGCCTGAGCACATTTTTATTAAGGAGAAGAAAAGGAAAGATCATCTTGTCTCCTCCCCCTGGCCCTGTTTCCATGCAGAACCTCACCTCTGTTTCCAGGCCCTGATAGGTTGCACTCCTGACCTGACCAAATGCAAATCAGCCCCATTAAAATCTACTTTCTTTGACCTGCAAGATCTCTATTTTGGGACTCCGGTCATGCTCTTTTGCTCTTTTGTTAGTTACAACAATTACCTCTAACGCTCCAGTCACTGACCTGGCATCGTTCAGCTAATTGTTTTCATTGATCCCTTTAGTTTTTATTAGTGGTTCCTGGCTACCCGGAGAGGCAGAAGGAGAAGGCAATAAGGCCAACTGTCCTTTGGGTGTTGTTCTCTCCTCGATGTGGGCTCCATCTTGGAAGATTCGTCTTATTAGTTATTCCCCAAAGGAAGCTGAGTTATTTATTTATCATATGGCATATTCACATCACATTTCAGTAAAATAAACCCCTCAGGATAAAGATATAAGATATGAAATATAAAAATCTAAAATATTATAAATGTATGTCTAGATAAGATAGATAGATAGATAGATAGATTTTTTATCTATATATTGGGCTTCATTTGTCGCAGCCAGGAAGGAAGCTAAGTGGGGTGTTGCACATGGCCAACTGAACTATTGCAGATGTCAAGGTAAAAAGAATGGTGGTGGGTCAACATTGGCTTTAATGCCTGCATTGTATTCAGATGGGATCTTTGTTTGGGGCAAATGATGGGATGAATGCCTGATAAATTGTCAATAAATTCTTTCAAGACTAGAAATTGAATGCTAGAAACAAGGGGCGATTACAGTCATTACAGCTGTGTAATGCCCATAATCAAATCCCAGGGAGAGCAGCTGCCTGAAGGGAACGTTCCTCATGAGAAAAAGGTGGGTTTTTTTCTAAATGGGTTACCTGTCCTGCATAAATCCCACGGGAAGCCTCACATTTTCAGTTTTCAGATGCTGCTTTGCGCCAAGTCCGGGAAGAGCCTTGAATAATTCAGTGATGGAACCGCACATACAGTTTGTCCTCCTGATGGCATCTAATTTCCTAAAAATGTCAGAGGATGGGGAATATTGGCAAATGATGTGCAAAAACAGGAGGGTGGGCAAATGTTCACACAGGCAAAGTATTTTTGGGAGGAAAGTGTAGTAGTTGTCTAGTTTACACGTGGGAGTTGCCAGTTTTTCTCATTGCTTTTGTTTTGAGGGTCCCCTTGCTGCTTTTATGGCCCTATTACTTCCTCAGCCTTTCATTGGCTGGAGGAAAAGTGCCAGACACTGGCAGGTTCTTCTAAACAAATGGCACAGCTACTGTAGAAGCCGGTTATGTATCTGACAGCCACGTTGTTGGCAGACACAGATCTCCAAGTATTTAACATACGAAATCCAAGTAACTCAGAAGTGACTCTCCGAGCTTGCATAGGCAACATACAGTACAATTGATAAAGCTTCAGTTCATCAGATCAGATTCAACTCCCGGAACGACTTGCCTTCAGAAACTATGGGTGCCCATCACTGGAGGCTTTCAAGAAGACTGGACAGCCAATTGTCTGAAATGCTATAGACTCTCCTGCTGAAGCAGGCAGATGGAATAGATGACCTCTAAGATCCCTTCCAATAAGGGACGCGGTGGCTCAATGGTTAAGATGCTGAGCTTGTTGATCGAAAGGTCGGCAGTTCAGCAGTTCGAATCCCTAGTGCTGTGTAACAGGGTGAGCTCCTGTTACTTGTCTCAGCTTCTGCCAACCTAGCAGTTCAAAAGCAGGTAAAAAATGCAAGTAGAAAAATAGGGACCATCTTTGAGTGGGAAGGTAACAGCGTTCCGTATGCCTTTGGCATTTAGTCATGCCGGCCACATGACCACGGAGATGTCTTCGGACACTGCTGGCTCTTCGGTTTTGAAACAGAGATGAGCGCCGCCCCCTAGAGTTGGGAACGACTAGAACATATGTGCGAGGGGAACTACCTTTTAAGATCCTTTCCAACTCTTTGGAAGAGTTGCTTTATTAGCTATATGCCGGTACACTTCCTTGATAATTTGACTCATCTTTTATTTCTTCTACATGCTCTTATTAATTCATAGTTCAATTAAATATGCTCTCTGAATCCATATGGCTTTACTAAGTCACACCTCACTGTTTTTCCAGAATGCTGTGTGATTATAATGAATGCCTTATTTTTTTAGATGTTTCAGACCCATCTTCACTCCCTTTAACTTGAGGATTTCTACCCTTGGAATCTTGCTAAGGTTATCACAATTAACTCTTTTGAAATCTAGAGTGCAACAGGACTTGGCTTCTATTTCCCTTTCTGTAGTATCTAGAACCCCAATATAGTACTGTCATTTTCTCACAAAATTCCCACTCCTCCCCCTTCTTAACCAGCTCTTCCATACTAGTTAGAATCAGAACTAGGTGGGCCTTGATTTTTCTTTATCTTGCTAGAAAATGAATCAGTCAACAAGATCACTGACAATTTGGGGGGACCTTGTAGACTTGACCAAGTTTGTTTTCCCAAGAGGTCCAGGGTAGTGTTGCATGATTATGACATCTCTTCTTTCTGGAAGTGCAGAAATTTCACCCAAGAGAGCATTGTCCAGGTCCTTACCCTAGCCCATCCTTAAAACCTCTTCTGGAGAGCTATGTGACTCTGATAGTTAGCAACACCTTTGTTGCTGATGGAGCCCATGAGTTATTGTCCATATTGTCTGCAAAGAACCATGGTTTGTTGGCAATGCTGTCCAGGTTCTTTTCGGCCTCTATATTTTAGCACCTTTCTGTGATATACAGGATTCCCTGCAGAGACGGAGCTGTTGTTAAACTTTTAAACTGTGGGATAAATTTCGCCTTAAAGCCCTTCTGGCAAATCTGCGCCAGGGATACTAAGCTAAATAATGTCTGAAAAAAAGAGAAAGGAAAGGAAGCAGGTTTTTAAAAGCTATTTGTGTTGTGAAGGAATACGATATTGTGTGGTTTTTTTAAAAGCAATTTGTAAACTGCAGATAGCAGCCAATTCCGTGCCCGCCTCCACTTGTTTCTGCCGATACAAGGCCAGCTTTACATGTATGCTAAAAGAAAAGCAGAGAAAGAAAGAAAAAGATAAAATAACCCCAAAGCATCCTGTCTACTACATTAGCTTTTAAAATAAAATCCCTTTATTTATAAAGGTTGGCTTTTTTCCCAGTCTCTGTAGAAAAGCTTTTCTATATTAAACGCTACAATGAATTAAATTAACCATAATGATTTCTTTGTGAATGGAAACCCTCTTTCCTGTGCGACATGGTTTTGATCATTTTCCCCAACTATGACTCTCCATCAAGCTGAAGATTGGGTTTTTTGGCAATTTGCAAACAAAACGCAAATTACACATTCGCTTTTGTGTTCTTAAAATAAAATCCAGTATTGTCATGTCTCTGTGCTGTACTGTCATTGTGAGCAGACGGACAGGAGGCCAACACAGCAACGGGCTGTACCTCCACGTTGGGTCAGTTTTAGCCCTGAGACATCAAGATGTGGTGAAGGTGGGAACTGTGGAGGGTCAAGGAGAAGCCAGACAAGGAATAATGGATTAAAATTGACCGAGGAGAGATTCAACCTGGAAATAAGGAGGAACTTTCTGACAGTGAGAGCAATCAACCAATGGTACAGAAGTTGCCTTCGGAAGTTGTGGGAGCTTCATCACTGGAGGCCTTCAAGAAGAGACTGGATGGCCATCTGTCAGAAATAGTACAGGGTCTCCTGCTTGGGCAGGAGGTTGGACTAGAAGACCTACAAGGTCCCTCCCAACTATGTTATTCTATTCTATTTCAGCCTGCTCTAAAACCGGCATCATTAGCTGGATTGCTACCAGACAGTCACCTTCACGTCATCCAAAGGGATATTGTACAAATCAGTTTCCATCACTTCTGGAGTCTGCAATGCATTATCATCTCAAGTCAGCGTTCAGCCTCTGGAAATGACTGGTGGCCTCGTCACTGAATCAACTCAGTGGCACTGATGAGCCTGCCTGCCTGCCTTTTGCGCCAGTCTGGCAGCTGGGCTCGGTGAGGCATGGCCAGGAGAACCAGGGCAGTTAGCAAAGCATGAGCAAACTCTGGGAGGAAAGAAGGAAACCGACAGCTTCTCTGCCTTGACCATTGTTGGGGATAAGAGGGAGGGAAGGAAAAACTCTGCAAGGCAGTCCAGATCAGTGTCAGCCCTTCAAGGAAGGCCAGGCCAGGAACCACAAGAAATAAATAGCAACAGCACTTAGACTTATATGCCACTTCACAGGGCTTTACAGCCCTCACTAAGTGGTTTACAGAGTTGGCATATTGCCCGCAACAATCTGGGTCCTCATTTTACCAACCGTGGAAGGATGGAAGGCTGAGTCAACCTCAGAGTAGAATAGAATAGAATAGAATAGAATAGAATAGAATAGAATAGAATAGAATAGAATAGAATAGAATAGAGCTGGAAGGGACCTTGGAGGTCTTCTAGTCCAGCCCCCTGATCAAGCAGGAGAACCTATACCATCTCAGACAAGTGATTGTCTAGTCTCTTCTTAAAAACCTCCAGTGATGGAGAGCCCATGATTTCTGAAGGCAACCTTGAATCGGTCATATTCGAACTGCTGGCAGTTGCCAGAATTAGCCTGCAATATTGCATTCCAACCACTTGCGCCACCACAGTAAACTCCACTGGTTGATAGAAAAGGCAGAATTGAACCTCCAAAGCCTCATTGCTTATGCCAAAGAGAGTCAAGATGGGGAGCTTTAGGTTTCTTTCACTTCCTTTCTCAGCTGCCACATTCCTCCTCTGAGTCAGACCAAGCCCCTTGAGAAAGAAAGTGGAAGGGGGGAGGTAGCTCTGCGTGGAGGAGAGAAATATTATCCCTGCCAGCCCTCCTGTCATCACCCATGACAGAGGTGATGATGGGCAACAGTTTTCCCTGGGTGATTCTGGCTCTCCTGAATTTCTTTATTTAATGCCCATGCATAATTGCAGGATTGTTCAAAATCAGCCTCCCTTGCCTGAATAGTCCAGAAGAGAGATGCCCCTTGAGACGCAGAGGGGACTTGGTTCTCAGAAGGCTCCCTCCTGCCAACCATCTCCCACTTCTCACTTGTTCCAAGCTTGATATGAAACAGCTCCAGCAATATTTCTCCTGCTGCATCCCCATGACCTTTCCTTCCTCTTGTCTTCCACCCAAGGGGCTAAGAGGCTGAAGCTGTCTTTAGCTGTCCCAGTTTTAAAATTGTACTTGTGGCCACAAAGTGTTCAATATCTGTTATGCATCACACACACACACACTCATTGGAAGTGAAGTCAGATGGCCAGCAGTCCTACTCATCCGTCCGTCCCCCCCAAGCATGGTGCACTTGTAGCAGCTAACTGTTGTGGGAGTTGGATAATTTAGGAAGGATGAGGATGACTTGTGGACGTGAAGGAGTTTAGAGATTGTTTTCTGGATTTCAGAAATCTCCGGGTGTTGAATGTGTGGGACCGAGGTTGAGCATCTGTGCTCCAGTTGGGCTGGCTTGACCCTGGCTTTTTGTTGGGCATTTGGGTGATGGAAACCCAGAGACTGTGGGTGATGGCTTCTCATAGGAAGGGAATGACATGAGAGCCCCTTGGAGTGTCAGTAGACATGGTGAAGTTGGACTGTGGTAGATGGCACATCAATTAATTATCTAATTAGGCATTAATTTGATGGATGGATGGATGGATGGATGGATGGATGGATGGATGGATGGATAGATAGAACGGGTGGGTGGGTGTGTAGGTAGGTAGGTAGTCAGGGGGATAGATAGAAAGATAGATAGATAGATAGATAGATAGATAGATAGATAGATAGATAGATAGATAGATAGAAACAGAAACAGAAACAGAAACAGAAACAGAAACAGAAACAGAAACAGAAACAGAAACAGAAACAGAGACTAGAATATTCTATCTATCTATCTTCACCATCCTCATCCTTCTCTATCAAAATTTCCATGCAGGAGAGGAGGGAAGGGAGGGGAAAAGGCTGCCTGAGACTCACCTGGTCTGCTTCCCTCCCAACTTTATTCAGTCAGGGTCAGAGTGGGACATGGGGGAGATGCTGGGAAGAAGCCCAGAGATGACAGAGCCAATCCTGCTGTCCTTCCCACAAGCTGGGAATGTGATGAAGAGTTGAAAGGCAACAAAGCTGCCACAACCAGCCACTCAAAGATTTTTTTGCTTGCAGAACCTCTCTTCTTGTCACTGACCTCTGATCCTTCCTCATCATTTAAAGAAGCCATCAATAAATTGATTCCTATAAATAGTGTAAGAGGGAGATTTAACTTTTTGGGGAGAATGTAAAACATGAATAAAGTTGGTAGCCAAATAGGTAAAGCTCATTTTAGAGTCACTGAACACGTTTTTCTAAATTTTATTCTTAAATTTCATCTATGAGCAAAATAAATATTTAATGTTCACTCTTTGCATTTAATATTTTCCACAAAAGCAAGAAATCGATGGAAATTGATGGAAGAACCAGCATTTGCCAAAATAAAAATGTATTTTGAATGTTGAATGTTGCAAATATAATCCATTTAGAATAGAATAGAATAGAATAGAATAGAATAGAATAGAATAGAATAGAATAGAATAGAATAGAATAGAATAGAATAGAATAGAATAGAATAGAATAACAGAGTTGGAAGGGACCTTGGAGGTCTTCTAGTCCAACCCCCTGCTTAGGCAGGAAACCCTACAACACTACAGATAAATGGTTATCCAACATCTTCTTAAAAACTTCCAGTATTGGAGCATTCACAACTTCTGGAGGCAAGTCGTTCCACTGATTAATTGTTCTCACTGTCAGGGAATTTCTCCTTAATTCTAGGTTGCTTCTCTCCTTGATTAGTTCCCACCCATTGCTTCTTGTCCTGCCCTCAGGTGCTTTGGAGAATAGTTTGATCTACTCTTCTTTGTGGCAACCCCGAGATATTGGAACACTGCTATCATGTCTCCCTTAGTCCTTCTCTTCATTAAACTAGACATACCCAATTCCAGCAACCATTCTTCATGTTTTAGCCTCCACTCCCCTAATCATCTTTGTTGCTCTTCTCTGCACTCTTTCTAGAGTCTCCACATCTTTTTTACATTGTGGCAACCAAAACTGAATGCCGTATTCCAAGTGTGGCTTTACCAAGGCATTATAAAGTGGTATTAACACTTCACGTGATCTTGATTCTATCCCATCCAGTTTTATGCTGATTGCAATTTATATATTGGTATTGGTATTTTTAACAGGCATCCAAATAATTCTACAGCCCGAGATTATCTTAATAATTATAATTCCAGTTAGACTGAATGGCCTATTTTGTCTTGAAAATCTAACTGGTCAGTCCGATCAGCTTCCCTTCCTCCTTCTTTATTTCCTTCTTCATAGAAAGTAGCACCGCAAAGAATTTGCATTTAACTCAAAATTAACAGAGTGAAAGTGCTTTATATTCTAAAAACCTCCACTGTGTATTTTTCTTAGTATGAAGACTGAAATTGTCCTTTGAAATATAGATATTTTCCTGTCTTGCTGGCGTGATAAGGCAATTATGCTTACAAGGGTAGAAGAAACCAGCTTCAATTCTTTCCAGGCACTGCGGCTTCAGGCGCTTAGGAGGGACTGCGCTTGGTTCCAATTTCCCCCCATGAAATCTGCATGAGATTCAGAATGGATTATGCCGTACAGAAGAGAATCAAGACAAGGCAAACCATTTTCTCTCTGGTTTCTTGTTCGCGGTCGGGGAATGAAACGTCTGCAAGCAGAAAGCTCAGCTCCAACAGCAGCAAGGACTTCTTCACTGCTCAACCTGAGCTACAGAGATTCCCTCCTTTTGGAGTCTCCAAGGTGCTTTTTCAAAAGGCAACTGGACTCCTTTTTCCTCGAGGAGGAAGAACAAAACATTTTGTTTCTCATCCAAGAAATTCCATCAGTTGTGATGGTGGGGAGTCAGGGGGGCGGCGGAATGGAGGGATAAGTACTGAGACTGAATGGTGGTGGGATGGAAGAATAAACCCCCCAAGAGGCCTCAAGAGCTGCCAGAGAGAGTGCCAATGACCCTGGGAGCTCTGGAGGCTACCTGGGAGGTTTATCCTTCCATTACTCCACCATCCAGTCTCAACTGTCAGTACCTATGCTTCCATTCCCCCCCCCATTAGAACTGATGAAGCTTCTTGGATGAGAAGCGAAATGTTTTAAAGCACCGTTGAGACAACTAGGACCTGGATGACTGAGAATCTCCCCAGACATTCTATTATTGGAATTTGCTCTTTTCACATATCTCCTCAAAAGTATTATTTACTAAAAGCATTATTAAGACCAGACATGCTAGAAAAAGTTGCAGTATTGCAGAAAACCAGAAGCTGCCAACATAAGCCTCTAACAGTGAATGTGCAACCAAGCAACCTAGTGGTTTAAATCTTACATCTCTTTTCTCTGTTGGGAGCTTCCATGCACCAGTTGCAATTTTTTTTCTCCATGCAAAGAACAGCCGGCATCTGAACATGGTCCTTGCCAGAGATACGTCTGGGTGTAGACTCCTTCTTCTGACCTTGCTCCTTGTAGCCCTCACACAGGCAGGGTGGATCCCATGTAGGAAGCACAGCCAACTGGAGGTCTACAAGTGACAATCCTTAATCTTGTGACTATCCTGTCTACTGCCATGTTACTTCAGAATTGGAACATCACTCTGCAACTCCTTGCATAACAAATCCAGATTTACATAAAGACTTGCACAGTTATCAAGCTCTTCCTAAGAGTGCATCTCCAGGCTGTGGGAAAGGAAAACAGAATTATGCCCAGGGGCCTAATCTGTGTTGTACTGACCCAGTAAAATGAAGAGATATGGTGATTTCAGTAGAGTGCAGAAGGACGCATTGAGCCTACAGATCTGAGGGCTGCTGTAGTTTTCTATGTTTCTTTCTTGTAAGCAAAATTGCTAGAGTTGCCCCCAAAGCTTTAATTTGGATGATTTATGAATTTTTTTCATTCCACTGAAGACCTCGGCAATTGCTGAGGCTCTGACCGAGAATCAATTACCTCTTTCAAGGGGGGAAAGGAGCAGGTAGCGGGATGGAGGAGGCCATCTTTTCTCTCTAATTGGGTGCTTTGCTTAGCCCTTGCAAGTCTTCTCCGGTGGAAGAGGGGAGATTTTCTTTCAGAGGGTGGGGCTGTATGACAAAAGTATGAAATGCTTTTCATAAGCAAGGAGGTAATCTCCAAGGCCTGCAAGCAAAGCCCTCCTTTCCAGGCTGCGTTGCATGGGAAAGTTACACGTAGATGATCTGCAGCCTTGTCAGGTTGCACACAAAGGCAAAGAGACAAAGAAGCGGAAGGGGGCAGCACTCCAAGGAGGGGTTGTTCAAACGGATGAAGGAAGAGAGCCGAGAAGACAGGGAAAGGGTGGGTGGGTGTGGGTGTGTGCGTGCACACATGAGCGTGTGCACAAATGAGTCAAGGGGAAGGAGGGCTGCCTTCCACAGTCCCAGTCCTTGCTTTCTTCCATCAGCATCTTATTGCTTGAGTAGCAAACCCAGGCCCAGAAAAAAAACAGGCTCAGCCTTAGTTGCAGCAAGTTGGGGGAAGGTGGGGGGGGCTTCCTTAATCCAGCCCAAGGTTGTGTTCCCCCTAGCCAGTGTTGTTCACCCTGTGGGCAACCTTTGGACTTGCAGCTTTTGTTGAATCAGCCAATATGTCTGTAGCGCAAGGGGCCTTTTCTGTACCCTTTATATTCTTCCCTGGAAGAAGCGGCTTTGTCCACCAACTTCCATAACTTGGCCATCTGATAACAGGATCCTGCAATGTGCTGTACGTGATTTTACCCCTGAAGAACACTGGGTCAGTCAGGGGTACATTTTAGCACCAATGGTGGACATGTCTACAAGCCCAAAACTATTGGAGTAAGATAAAAGTTTGGCTCATGGAGATTACAGGAGTCAGTTTTCAACTGAGACCAGAGGTCTACTTGCTAGGAATAAACCCTGGGGGCATAAGGAAAGCAGACTGGTACCTTTTCATACACATCACCACTGCGGCTAGAACTGCATATGCGCAACTTTGGAAAGGGAAGGAAGTACCATCGGATCAGATGATTATCAACAAAATTTTGTGGTGTGCGGAATGTGATAGACTAACATATATTCTTAAAGATAGACAAGAATCAACTTTCAATCAAAGCTGGGATAAATGGTACCAATGGATAGAAGTAAAAATGTCATGAGGTAGATGTTAGGGAAGCATGTAGCTTAGATATGTAAATAGCAAGCTAAATATAAATAAGGTAATATTAGATATAAGAAGATTAACAAATGCAAGATGCAGTATGATAAACCAAATTGAAGCTGTACTTTGATGATACGTAATGTTACTTAGAAACTGTATATATATGGGGGTTGAATCAACCTCAGTCATATGTATGTGATTGTGTTTCATTATAGTCTTTTTTCTGTTTTTTGTTTCTAATTTATAATAAAAAAAATTATATATATATAAAGAACGCTGGGAAGCTTCAATCCCCTTAGCATCAAACAGCCTGGCAGTTAAGGACATCCCTATAGTCACCCAGCAGCTGCCACCAAGATAGAAGCTATGCTGAACTTCTAGCTATGATCTGAAGTCTCCTGTTTAAAGTTCCACATGAACTTCAGTTGTCCTCACTGTTAAGAATTTGCTCTGTAATTCCAGGTTGCTTCTCTCCTTGATCAGTTTCCATCCATTGTTTCTTTCTTCACTTCTGGTGCTTTCTTGCTTTGTCTCGCCTTTGCTCTTGGCTCTGAGTTCAGCTCCCAGTAAGTGCAAAATGGGGTAAATAAATCCAGAAAAAATGCACTGGATCACACTCCTCTTTGCTATGTGTTATATGATGGATAGTTTTACTCTGCCCCTTAGCTGGATTGTGGGGGGCCGAATGAATGGAAGCATTTTGTTTAATTTGCCTGATTGCTTGCTTGTCACACAATATCATTTTTAAATATGGAGATAACAAAATCAAATTAGTAAAGCACGCTCGGGGCATGGGAGCCTCATGTTTCTGCTCAGCTGCTGTTATCTGGTTGCGAGATAGCAGGGAAGGAAAAGTGGGTCATGGACCACAAGCATCATTTGGCAGAATTAAATCTTGTCAAAGAGAAAAAAAAAGAACCCAGAGCAAGATGGAATTGTAGCCTGCTGTTTGACATGCCCCCGAATCACAAGAAACACACTGTAATAGGATCCTCTAGAGCACTGTTTCTCAACCTTGGAAGCTTGAAGATGGGTGGACTTCAACTCCCAGAATCCCCCAGCCAGCAGCGCTGGCTGGGGGATTCTGGGAGTTGAAGTCCACCCATCTTCAAGCTTCCAAGGTTGAGAAACACTGCTCTAGAGTCTACTTAAAGTCCCCTCAGTCACTTGATGCTACTGTCTCATCAATGCACACCACACTCAGCCACACTGTGGCCTGCTTGCTTGAGCATTGAGCATCACTGGCATGGGGTGGGACTAGAAGACCTCTATGATCCCTTCAACCCTGTGGCACCCCATAAAGGAGCAACCATGGGCTGGACCTCTTGCTCCCCATTGACATTGATTGGGACCAGCTTTGGAGAAAGGAAGTGAACCAGTACAAAACTGTGCTGCTCACCTCCAGCCCCCTAAATCAGCCCCAAAGGATACTATGGTCAATGGTGAGAGGTCAAGGAGAGCAAGGATGGATGCACCACCTCCATCCTGCTTCCACCAGAGATCATCCATGAGTGTGACCAATAACAATAGCAAGAGTATTTCGACTTATATACTTCACATGCTTTACAGCCCTCTCTATGTGGTATTAGAAGAAATATCCTTCTGGGTTCAGCTCCAAATGGGGAAAAGGACACTGGAAACATGGAGACTGCTTGGAAAGATGGTTTAACGGTGGACAGGATCACATGGCTTGAGTTCCTGAACAGAAAAAGGGTGGAGATGCTGCGAGTCCCCCGGTTTTATGCCCTCTCTGGCTTTGAACTTCCTGGGGCCCAGAAAGAGTATCCTGATTGGTTGTCAGACTCCCAGGGGGTGGGAGGTCTTAGCTAGCCTTGCTGGCTGATGTAATCTTCCCAGGTGCCATGTGGTGAGTTTCTGTCCTAGACGGGTCCTATTGTGTTAGTTTCTGTTGCTGGATGGGCCCTATTGTGTTGCACATGAGTTTCAAAGATTGAAAGATTGAGTTTCTGCCTCTGGCCCATTAACAAAGTTGGTGGGGGGGCAAGAAGGTGGGAGCTGCTTCGTCTTTTAAAACATGCTTCTCCATTTCTCATACAGGGAAACATAACATTGTGCCTTTTTAATATTTCCCAAAATATTTCATTCCTCTAGGAAAGGGGTGGGTGCTAACTTCCTACAACGGTTTACCTCTTTCAGCCTCTTTCCCCCAACAAACTGGGTCCTCATTTTAGTGACCTCGGAAGGATGGAAGGCTGAGTCAGCCTTGAGCCAGTCAGGATCAAACTCCTGGCAGTGAGCAGAGTTAGCAATAGTAATAGCACTGAGGCTTATATACTGCTTCACAGTACTTTACAGCCCTCTCTAAGCGGTTTACAGAGTCAGAGTATTGCCCCCAACAACCTGGGTCCTCATTTTACCCACCTCGAAAGGATGGAAGGCTGAGTCAACCTTGAGCTGGTGAGATTCAATCTGCCAAATTGCAGGCAGCCAGCAGTCAGTAGAAGTAGCCTGCAGTACTGCACTCTAACCCCTGCACCACCAGGCTCCAATGCCATTTCGGTCCATATCTGGGCCTGAGAGATGACTGAAAGGGTCCAGATAATTCATTTCCTCCAGGAACTTCTGGAGTTGCTTTACCACTACCTTCTCAACCACTTTTCCCAAAAAAAGGGGAGATGGGAGCGTGGACAAAAATTGTCCAGAATGGTAGGATCCACCATCATGCTGAAAAACAAACCCCAAACCCCACTTGAGCACAATCTTCTGTTAGGAGTAACTGATACACCCCTCCGCAGGGAGGCAGAGCCTACAAGATGGGTCTGCCCCAGGCTCCTGATGGATTCTGATAGATTCCAGATGGAGCTTGGGCCATTTCCTGAGGTTCTAGCACATGACTCGGTCGGGGACCTGGTGGCGGCCTGGGATCGGGCCGCTAGAGGAGCCTGAGATCGAGTTGTGCCTTTGCGGCCTCTGACCCGGTCCCGATCCCTCATGGCTCCTTGATTCACTGAGGAGCTGAGGGAGATGAAACGCCGGAAAAGACGCCTGGAGAGTGGTTGGAGTTCCAGTCTCACCGAATCTGATCGAACACTGGTAAGGTCGCATATTAAGTGGCGATAAAAGCGGCGAAGTCCAATTACTTTTCCGCTTTTATTGCATCATCAGAGAATCGTTCGGCAGCCCTGTTCAGAGTGACCCGCTCCCTGCTTCAACCGGGAGTGCGGGAGGACCCTCTGGAGGGCAGGGCTGAGGATTTCGGACGATATCTGTATGACAAAATCGCTCAGATCCGGCGGGATTTGGACTCTGACTGGGTAGATCCGGGCAGGATGATGAGGAATAGTCTTGAGAATGTTATCTCGGAAGAGTTTGACTCTGTGACTCCAGATGACGTGGACAGGATTTTGGGGAGAATTAATGCGACCACATGTTTACTGGACGCGTGTCCCTCCTGGTTAGTACTGGCTTCCCGGGAGGTCTCACAAGGCTGGCTCCAGGGAATTATCAACACTTCGTTGAGTGAGGGTCACTTCCCCACTACCTTGAAAGAGGCGGTGGTGAGGCCTCTCCTCAAGAAGCCCTCACTGGATCTGGCAGTATTGGCTAACTACCATCCAGTCTCCAACCTTCGCTTTGTGGCGAAGGTTGTTGAGAGTGTGGTCGCACGACAGTTCCCACAATTCCTGGAGGAAACGTCCTATCTAGACCCGTTCCAGTCGGGCTTCAGGCCTGGGCACAGCACGGAAACGGCATTGGTCGCATTGGTTGATGATCTCTGGAGGGCTCGGGACAGGGGTTGCTCCTCTGTTCTGGTCCTATTAGATCTCTCAGCAGCTTTTGATACCATCGACCATGGTATCATGCTGCACCGGTTGGAAGAGTTGGGGATGGGGGGCACCGTGTTACGGTGGTTCTCCTCCTTTCTCTCCGACCGGTCGCAGTTTGTGTTGACAGGAGGGCAGAGGTCGACCTCGAGGCCTCTCATCTGTGGAGTGCCGCAAGGGTCGGTCCTCTCGCCCCTTCTGTTCAACATTTATGTGAAGCTGCTGGGCGAGATCATCCGTGGCTTTGGGGTGAGATACACCAGTACGCTGATGACACCCAGCTATACATCTCCACCCCAGCGATGCCCTTGAAGTGATGGCCCAGTGCCTGGAGACTGTACGGATTTGGATGGGGAGGAACAAGCTCAAGCTCAACCCTCCCAAGACTGAGTGGCTGTGGCTCCCGGCATCCCGATATAGTCAACTGACTCCATCGCTGACTATTGGGGGTGAGTCTTTGGCCCCCGTGGAGAGGGCGCGCAATCTGGGTGTCCTCCTGGATACACAGCTGTCCTTGGAGAAACATCTGACGGCTGTTGCCAGGGGGACCTTTTGTCAGGTTCGCCTGATTCGCCAGTTGTGCCCCTTTCTTGATCGGGATTCTGTGTGCACAGTCACTCATGCCCTCATCACCTCTCGCCTGGACTACTGCAACGTTCTCTACATGGGGCTCCCTTTGAGGAGCACCTGGAGGCTCCAACTGGTCCAGAATGCGGCCACGCGGGTAATTACGGGAGCTGCATGGCACTCCTGCATAACACCGCTCCTACGCGAGCTGCACTGGCTCCCAGTGGTCTTCCGGGTGCGCTTCAAGGTGTTGGTTACCACATTTAAAGCGCTCCATGGCATAGGACCTAGTTATCTTCGAGACCGCCTTCTGCCACCGACGACCTCCCATCGACCCGTGCGCTCCCACAGAGAGGGCCTCCTCGGGGTGCCATCAGCCAAGCAATGCAGGCTAGTGACCCCCAGGGGGAGGGCCTTCTCTGTGGGGGCACCCACCCTCTGGAAACAGCTGCCCTCAGAGATAAGGAGAATCCAAGACCTCCGTGCCTTCCGCCGTGCCCTTAAAACTTTCCTTTTCCAACAAGCCGGACTGGCCTAACAAATCCTTTTAAATGATTTTAAATTCGTATGTCTTTTAAATTTTGGGCCAAATTGAGATATTTCTTTTTAATCTGTTCTTAATGTTTGTATTCTGTATTTTTATCTGGCTGTACACCGCCCTGAGTCCCCAGGGAGAAGGGCGGTATATAAATTTGAAGTAAAATAAAATAAAATAAAATAAATAAATAAATAAAATGGAGCAGACAATAAACAAATATCAGGGAATCACAGAACCAGGGAGGAGAAGGAGACTGCAGGCTCATAAACCAAAACATGGTGTTTCTCAGATGAATGATTATGTTCTGACCCAGCTGTAAGGTCTTGCCTCTCCAATCTTCCCAAGAAAGCAAGACTCTTGAAACTGCAGTTGTTCCAAAAGGAGCTTTTATTGGAAGGTTTGTGATAACAAGAGATCTAGGCAAGAACTGAAGCTTCTCACTTAAAATCAACTATTTAAAGCAATGCTAACCAAACCCCCTGCCACACCACATCATTGCAGGGAAACAGAAACAGAGACTTCATATACAGACCACTCCATTCCCCCCAATCCCTTCCTCCCACCAAAATGCCAGCATCCCTGTAGAAATATCTTCCACCTGACACCAGCCTTAGCAGAAGCAAGAAACAGACTCCTTGTCACGAAAAGCCCCTCTTTATTCACCTCTTGTGAGTTAATTGCATTCACCCACTGAAAGGTCCAGGCATTAGTCCTGCAAGAAGTTAAATGCAGCAACAGACTTTATCAGTTCCTTGCAATAATTGCAGGGTCATAAGTTCCCAGCTGAAAGGCTTCAAATTAAGTTTTGGCAAGCAGTCTTTGTGGCATGAAACACCATGAGCAAAATCTTCAGAAATACGAACTGTTGTCTCCTATGACCACCACTCCCCTTTCCTTCGATTTATTCCCCAACCAGAAAGACGCCATTCAGCGTCCATGTGTGCTTTGCTTCCTGAGTCGACTCCTTGTCCTCCATTGCTCACCTCTCCTAACTGCTCTGCACATACATGCCTCTGGAACAGGCCCCAGCTGTTCTTCCTCCTCACTCATACCAGCCTCCAAAGGCAGCTGCCTCTCCGGTGGCTGGGAAATGTTGGACGGCCCTGGCTCTATCTCTGCTTCTGACACAGAGCATCCATCAGAGCCTTCCCCAGACTCCAGAACTGGCCCAAGTTCCTCTCCAACCTCCTCATCATCTGAGTCTGCCGCCAGCTCTGCTGGCAGCTGGCGGGCCACAACAGATTATTGCCCCAAAGTTGTTTAGATGTTTGGTCCATATCATGAATCCCAGGAGAACCACCCATGTTGGGCATCTGCTGAGCCTGTGGCTCTTCTAGGGAATTCACTGATAATCCAGCAGCAATTTGGCTTTGGAGGACAGGAGAGGTCCCAAGGTCCACTGCGTACCAGTCTGTCCTGCAGCCATATGAAGAACAGTTGCAGGATTTGGGTTTGGCTAGTCTAGAGAAAAGGAGGATTAGGGGGGACATGAGGACAGTATTCCAATATTTCAGGCAGTGGTGAAATTTGAACCGGTTTGCTACCGGTTTGCTGGCCGCACATGCATGTGCACGCATGCACAGTTCGCACCAATGCACGCTGTGCACGCATGTGCAATACACACCAAAAGGAGGCTTGGAAAGGTAAGTAGAACAGCAAGGAGTCAGCTGTGGTGTGTGATCTTGGGAACCTTTTAAAAAACTTTTTAAAAGCATTTTTTACTACTGGTTCTGGCAAATAGGTAGTAAAAAAATGCTTTTAAAAAGTAAAAAAAAAGGTTCTGACAATCACAGCTGTGCCGTGCGATCATCAGAACCTTTTTTTTTATTTTTTTTAAAACATTTTTTTACTACGTATTTGCCCGAACTCGTAGTAAAAAAATGCTTAAAAAGTAAAAAAAAAAAAAAAAAAAGTTCCGACAATCGTTCATCGCTCAGCTGATTGTCAGAATTTATTTTTTACATTTTTTACTACCGGATCAGAGAACCAGTAACATTTTTTACTACCGGTTCGGGTAGCATTTCATCCTTGATTTGAGGGGCTGCTACAAAAAAAGAGAGTCAACCTATTTTCCAAAGCACCAGAGAGCAGGACAAGAAACAATGGATGGAAACTAATCAAGGAGAGAAGCAACCTGGAATTGAGCAGAAACTTCCTAGCAGTGGAACAGAAGTTGCCTTCAGAAGTTGTGGTGCTGCATCACTGGAGGTTTTTGAGGAAAGATTGGACAGCCTGGAATGGTGTAAGGTCTCCTGCTTGAGAAGGGGGCTGGACTAGAAGACTTCCAAGGTCCCTTCCAACTCTCTTCTGATTCTGATTCAGCCCAATTTGTGCATCAATTGAGGATCTGCTCCATGAATCAGCAGAAGCTCAAGTCACAGACCTCTGGGAGATGGTTTCCTTCCTGAAATCTGGGGAAATGGCAAGTGCAGAAATGCTCCTCTTGGTCTTTGTTTTCCCCCTCTCTCTTTAGTGCTTTCCAGATGCCTCTGAATTCCCAGATGTTGCCACAACAGTTTTTTTTATTTTAACCCTTTTTAAAAGAGTATAAACTAGCTTAGAATGATGACTAAAATGGAGCAATAAATCATAGAACACCTGACCGAGAAGCTGTGCTGAGAAGTGAGAAGGTGAGAATGAAAAAGCTTCTGCCATCAAGGAAGCTATGAAAGGGGCCCCAAGGCAGCTAAAGGGTGGGTCCTCCCCACTCTCACTCAGCTCCCCACAGATCAGCATTCACATCTCAGTTCAGGTCTCTGCGTGCAAAGATAAAAAGGCAGATTGGAAAGAATTTGGGCTACAAATGGTGACATTAACAAGGAGGAAGAGTTTTAAGGATGCAGAAGCCACACAGATGGTTGAAGTGATGAGGAAATTCCATCTGGAGCTTTAGGTCCAAGGATTTCAAATTCCAAATAAATTCGGGCATAGGTTCAGGCAGTAGATCCTGAAGCTCAGGGAAGATTTGTCAAAGTCAGAGGACCTGTTGTTGTCATCACCCTGAGAGGAAGGGGCAAGGTGGACTGGCACAAAAATACCCATTCCAGCATGGCAAAGGATGGTGGCAGCATAGGGGCTCCCTGGAAGGGCCTACGACAACTCGCTGCAGCCAACTTGCTGCAATCAATTTGCTACAGGACAACTTGCCGCAGAACAAGAGTTACATTAATATCAAAGAAATAGTGGAATAGAATGATTAAAGAAAGGATGCCAAAGGAGGGAAAAATGAAATGTGAATGACAAAAATTAAAATATATTTTTAATTATTTTAAATAATTAAATTGAATTGTTGAATTGTCCTGCAGTGAGTTGGCCGCAGTCAGTTGTCTCATTCTGCCATAGAAGGAGCATTCAGGAGCATGGCCTGTTTAGCCCCTCCTGTGCTCAGCCAGGAATCAGACGTTGCCAACATCAGGCCTGGAGTGTGGCAGGGGCCGAGCTGCTAGGTTAACATCTGGCACTGGCAGGGCCAGAGGTACAAAAGGGGCCTGACCCTTGTCTCAGGGGAAGGTATTCCCTGGCATTTCTTCCATACTTTTTGCAACTGTTCTCCTTGAATGTGTTGGGTTTAAATTAAAATAAAATAAAATTTCCAGAGGAAAATGGACATGAAGGAATTCTTGTAAGTGTCTGGTTGAGTGTTTGTTCCTGTGTCCATTAGGGCTGAGGCTGGAGTTTCAGGGGCTGAATAAAGTACTTCTCCAACTATCTGTAGCTTCTGATTGATTTCCACATAGCAATTAAATCCCAGCTCTGAATAATCCCTTTCCTTCTTCTTGTGTCTCCAGACTGAGATGGGTCCTCAGTCAGGGTGGCTGCAGGATGACAGGAAAGAAAATGAGACCAACAGTAACAGTAAAGAAACACTAAAAGGTAAAGGTTTCCCCTGCCATGATGTGAGAATTTTTGGCTAAGGAGCACGTGTTGTCCAAAGATGCTTCCATGGTCACGTGGCCAGCATGGCTAATGCACTGGGGCACACAGCATGTGGTTACCTTCCCACTGAAGTGGTACCTGTTTATCTACTCACATTTGCATGCTTTCCAACTGCTAGGTGGGCAGGAGTGGGGGCAAATAACAGAAGCTCACCCTGATGCACAAAACTTAGGTCTCAAACCAGGGGTGAAACCCAGCAGGTTCTGACAGGTTCTGGAGAACCGGTAGCAGAAATTTTGAGTAGTTTGGAGAACCGGCAAATGCCACCTCTGGCTGGCCCCAGAGTGGGGTGGGAATGGAGGTTTTGCAATATCCTTCCCCTGGAGTGAGGTGGGAATGGGTATTTTGCAGTATCCTTCCCCTGGAGTGGGGTGGGAATGAGGATTTTGCAGTATCCTTCCCCTGAAGTGGGGAGGGAATGGGGATTTTGCAGTATCCTTCCCCTGAAGTAGGGAGGAAATGGGGATTTTGCAGTATCCTTCCCCTGGGGTGGGGTGGGAATGGAGACTTTGCAGTTTCCTTCCCCTGCCATGCCCACCAAGCCACGCCCACAGAATCGGTAGTAAAAAAAATGGATTTCACCACTGTCTCAAACCTAGGCTGTCAGCTTTCCAGCTGGCAAGCCCAACCTCTTTAACCCCTGAGCCATCACGCCCCCCCCCTAAACTCTAAGGAAATTATAATATACAAACACAAAGGCTTCTTTCAAGGAGAAGAAAATGGGGAGGGGAGGGGGGGTTAAAAATTTGAAGAATGGGGTTTCCATAGCATGCATGTGTGCACAGATGTGACAATCTGCCCAGGTAAATATGTCAGAGAGTGCCATCCTTTCTGGGTGTACTTAATGCCCCTACCTTTTGTCCTGGAACCTTCTCTTCCATTGTGTCTCCCTGGGTGGGGAATATGGACCATTGTTATGCCAGAGAGGAGATGCAGCTGCCCCTCTCCCAGAAAAAAATTGCCACATGGGGAGCAATGCAGATTTTCCTAGCCAGACCACAGTGGGATCATACAATGCAAAGTGGTTGTGCCACTTGGGAATTCAGCTCAGAAACCCAACGACTGAGGTCAGCTTTTCAGCCTTTTCACCTTGAGAGCAGCAATTTTCTCCTGCAGAGGAAAGTATGACTCACCATTCAGTGCCAAGCATATAATTCCTCTGAAGATACAACCTCAAGATTTTTTCCCCAGCTGCTGGAGCCCCACATCTCTTGGTCTCTCAGTCTCTCTGGCTTGAACCTGGCTGGAGATATCTAGATCTTTGAAATAACATGACTAGGAAGGAATCTTATTATACCCCAAGAAGTTGCTGCAAACCTCTGACAAATTGCAATTCTTTCTTTAGCACTCTAAAGGTGAAACTCCTTTGACTCTCCTTGCCCCATTCCATCCTTCCCACAATTTGGTGGAAAGTCCCTTTTGTGCTGTTCATGCTTGGCGGGTGACGACCATGTCGGCGTCTTCATTATTCCTGCCCTAGGAAGCTGTAACTCTCTCAACACATCTCCCACCACGTTAGCTGACCATGTGTTCTCTTTTCTGATGTGTCACAGCCTGGATGGTCTTTCCACATTCAGCTCTTACCTGCTTCTCCTTGGACTTTGTGCCAGGAATCTCCAGCTTGTGTCAAACGGCAGGGCCTCATGAAGACCCTTAGAAGGGTGACTTCCAGCCAAAAATCCCTGTGCCTTTGTTTTCTATGGACTTACCTCAACCCATCCAGACATGTCTGGAGGGCTGGTGCCTTCAAGGGGAATCTGAGAAGTTCTCCATAGCAAAATCACAGCAACTTCCTCCAAAGACTTAAGGCTCTGTACCATACCAAGTTCTGTCATATTTTGGGAAGATACAATATGCTATTGTGTTTTTGTGCCTTTTTTTCTTTGTTTTTTCTTTTCTTTTTAGACACTGTTTTGGGCTTCCTAAACTCTGCTTAAAAGATAAATTGTCCTTTGACCTGGACACATCCTGAACCAGACTCCCCAAGCAAAATGAAGCATCATGCCAGAGAAGTCATCTGACCACAGATTGAAGCTATTGAGGGGACTTGCTGATCTCGCTCTTTCCAAACAGACTGACAGGAGTGAAACTTGTTTAGCATTTTCTTCTACAGCAAAGTTAATGATTCAAGATGGCAGAAGTCAAGAGGTTATTTTTGCTGATGTTCTCCGGCATATTTGGGCCAAGGAGAACACTAGCTTCAGTCTCTAATCTAGGTATACAAACATGGGAAAATTTAATATTGGGCTGATCATGATGAGGCCAAAGAGGAGATAGCAGCATTCATTCTAAATGGCCCCAAAATCTGGTCTTCAGCCAACAGGCAAGAGAAATCTTCTCTGAAAATGTCACAGAAGCTAAAACTGTTCAGAGAGTCTGATTATGGCAGCTTTGTCTTGGGGAGGAAGGCTTTCTCCCAATCATCATTTACTTTCTTCCTCAGCTGGAAGAATAGCTGAGGTCAACCATTCAGATAACTGCTTTTGGAAGGGTGAATGGGACTCTCCTCTTTGTGTAGTCCTATGCTTGGATATGGTGTCTCGGCTGCCATGTTGCTATTCGTGTGTCATTTTTGTAATTCATTTGATCTCATGGGTTGCATATCGTTGTTTTCCTGTATTGCTTTTTATTTTTGTGAGCTGTCCAGCGATGGCTGGAGTCAAGCGGCATAAACATTGAATAAAATATAATAAATAAATAAAATCTCATCAAGTTATTCCAAGAAAGACTTCAAAGCACACGATACTTTTCTAGTCCAATTTGAGAAATTGCTATTTGAGCTTCCTTTTCAGCCCAAGCAGACAGGACAATAGAATAACAATGGGCTGAACTCCAGAGACATTCATTTTTCCCATGTTTGCCTTAGACTGGACTAGCACCCAAATGAGCTAAGCAATTTTCTAACTGCTTTTGGCTAATTTCCCAGACAATGCAGAGCTACTGTTCCCCTTAACTATTAGTCCCCGTGGCCATGGCTGCTATAATAGGAGACATATGGGAGAATTCACTACAATTAAAAAACAAGTTAATATAAGTCAAGCTTAAAAATACAGCTAGAAGACATGGATTATAATGTAATCTGCCAAAATTGTGTATATAAATGCATTCTTTGTTATAAAATGTCAATTTAAACAAGCATTTGAATATTTTTTTGCAGATGTAAAAATTATGTGGAAGATGAATGCAGAAGTAGAAGATAAAATGACTCAGAACCTCTCTGGAACTATCACAAGGTAATGAAGTCTCTTCTATCTTTACTATGCTTGAGATCAATTTTTTTGCACAACACATTTTGGCTGTCTTAACGGGTTCCAAAGTACCCTTTGGGAAGCATGAAGTTGCAGGGATTCAGACCTAATTCTACTGTGCAAATTAACACTTAACAGCCAGAGGTTTTAACTGATGGATCACATCAACTTTAATGCGTCTTTTTTAAAGAAAGATCTCAATGTGTCCTAATGAGTTTTCCCCACTTGCACATACCCACAGCACAAACATGCTCTTACCAGCCTCCTTTTTTCCCTGCCATGACCCCAGGAACTTATCTTCATCTTGAGAGACTTAGGTCATCCTTAACAATGATAACATGTGTTTTCCCTCTTTATTTTATTTCTATACCGCCCTTCTCCCGAAGGACTCAGCACCAGAAGAGCAGCCACAAGTTTACACTTCAGGGCTCATCATATCAGGTGAGGCAATTAGTGCTTATTAAGAAGTCCTGGTGGCCCAGTGGTTAAAGGGCAGAATTGCTGGCAAACTCTGCCTACAGCCTGCAGTTTGATCCTGATGGGGCTCAAGGCTGACTCAGCCTTCCAGCCTTCCAAGATCGATTGTCAGGGAAATAGGCTGACTCTGTAAACCATTCAGAGAGACTGTAAAGCACTATATAAGCCTAAATTCTATTGCTATTGTTATTATTGGCTGCTTCAGGGATGATGTTTACTAAATTAAATATGAGCCAACAGTGTGCTGCGGCAGCTGAATCCTAAATTGCATTAACAGAAGACTTCAATCAAGATCACGTGAGGTTCTAATACCACTCTATAAAACCTTAGTAAGACCACACCTAGAATACTGCATCCAGTTTTGGTCACCACACTATAAAAAAGATGTTGAGACTCTAGAAAAAGTGCAGAGAAGAGCAACCAAGATGATTAGGGGACAGGAGGCTAAAACATACGATGAATGGTTGCTGGAACTGGACATGGCTGGCCTAGTGAAGAGAAGGATCAGGGGAGACATGATAGCATCTTCCAATATTTGAGGGGCTACCACAGAGAGGTGGGGGTCAAGCTATTTTCCAAGGCACCTGAAGGCCAGACAAGGAATAATGGATGGAAACTGATCAAGGAGAGATTCAACCTGGAAATAAGGAGGAACTTTCTGACAGTGAGAGCAATCAACCAATGGAACAGAAGTTGCCTCCGGAAGTTGTGGGAGCTTCATCCCTGGAAGCTTTCAAGAAGAGACTGGACTGCCATTTGTCAGAAGTGGTGTAGGGTCTCCTGCTTGGGCCTACAAGATCCCTTCCAACTCTGTTATTCTGTCCTGTCCTGTTCTGTTGGGCATGACCCCCTCTCTCTGACCTCTCCTGCTTTGCCATTCTGAAGAGCTGAGTGCAGCAACACTGCCCCGTTGCTTCTCAGTGCTGTGCAATGGTGCCCTACTCCTCAGCTAGCAGGCCTGTAAATCCTTCTACAGCGAAGCCTCCCAGTTTAGCACCAGTCAGGAAACATGCAGTCATGCAGTGACTGGACCGAGACTTCCCCAAAACAGAGCATGGAGTATCTAAAGTCAGCACCAGTAGCGAAGAAAGGGGAACAAGGGGAATGAGTGCCTGTGACTTACCCCACTTCATGACTCTGACCTGGTCTGGTTTTCTCAACTTTATTTAGCAGGGGGAAGAGTGCAATGTGGGAAGAGGGGGCTAGGAAGGACTGTTGCCATTATAGTACCACAATTGATGGATGTTTTCTTCTGGGTTGGTGATTTGTGAAAGTAGAGGAGAGCGAAGCCAGCAAATCAGACAATCACTTTGCTTATTCCATGGACAGGATAGGACAGCAGAGTGTCACTCTGCAGAGCCTGGGAAGAGAGGCAATAGATGCAGGACAGGAATCGGCATGGAGACAGCCCCACCCTGTGTCCACATAGCTGCTGCCCATTCTGGACCTGGTGCACAGCTCTTTCATGCAGCTGACTGGCTTTGCCCTTCATCTCATCTTCATCTTCTTCTTACTCTTGGAACACCATGGCTGTACTCATGTCAAAGCCGCCTTTTCCTCTTCGTTCCTATCCCATCCAAGGTTTGCCTTGAGGTTGGTAACGTTTGTCATCCACATCAATCACTGCACTGAGTGAGCGCAGATGGAGAGGTTGAAGAGAGACTGACCAACATTTGTGCTGGTTTGTGCAAGCTGACAACTGCCTGAGTTCATCCCTGCAGTTGTCTTGGCAATGTGTTTGGAAGTGGTTTGCCATTGCCCTCTTCTTCTTAGGGCAAAGAGAGAAAGACTAGCCAAAGATCACCGAGCTGGCTTCATGTGTAAGACAGAACTAGAATTCTTTGTCTCCCAGTTTCTAGGTTTGTGCTTTTACCACTACACCATATTGGATCTCTCTATCCCGCCTAGCACCTCAGAAATTGGGGTGTGCAGCCCTAGACACATGAACAGATCTCCAGCTGAAGAGCAATAGCCCTTAGACTTATATACTGCTGCACAGTACTTTCCACTCCTCTCTAAGGGGTTTACAGAGTCAGTGTATTGCCTCCAACAATCTGGGTCCTCATTTTATCCACCTCGGAAGGATGGAAGGCTGAGTCAATCTTGAGCCTGGTGAGATCTGAACTGCCAAATTGCAGGCAGCCAGCAGTCAGTAGAAGTAGCCTGCAGTACTGCACTCTAACCCCTGCACCACCACAACTCTGGATGCCACAGTGAGGCTCTTTGAGATGATTTTCCAGCTGTAGTCTTCCCATCAGCACCTTCTGCCTCTTCATGCTCTTGACTGGGAATGCCTGATGCAATGCCATCCCCATGAGCAAAGTCCTTGGCATTATAGCTGAAATTCAGCAAAGCCCGTGGAGGGTGAGGGAAGAAGAGAAGAAGCAGAATGGCACTGAGGTCAAAACAGAAGCCAGGACAGAAACAAACAAACGAAAGAAATTGTCAGCAGCCGAAAGGTCTTATGAGGTGAATCTTTCCGCTAATATCCTCAGATGCATCGAACAAACCACGTTCAAAGCAAATTTCACAAAACTAGAGAATATTCAGTTCTGAATAAGCTGAAGAAAAGAGGGAGGGAGGGAGGAGAAGAGAGTCCACCAGGCTGCTGAAAGAAACATCATCGGCCACCACCAGCCTCCTCTGGTCTCCCTGGATGCGTCTGACTGAGCTTAGGACAGAGCCCAGGCAAAAAGCGGATTGTTTAGCAGATCCCCCAGCAGATTTCCCCAAACTTCCATCGCTTGGAGTGGAAACACAAATAGAAAACACACTGAGGTTAACAGTCCAGAAAAAGAGCAGCAGCAGACAAGAATCAGCCTGGCCTTGATTATAGCAAAACCATTGCAACGGCTGCTGTTTATAATTCCAGCAAAAAAAAAAAGCAAAAAACAGAAACAAAATCCTCCATCATTTTTATTATCTTTACTTCATGTTTGACTGTAAAGGGACTTTGACATGTAGTTTAGTCCTTGAATCCAAGCTCCTTGCAAATTGTCCTAATCTGATTAAGTGGGGAATGTCCCCTAGATTTGAAACATAATTGTTTTAATTCCACTGTCCTATGTTGTCAGATATCTTGTTTCCTTTGAAAGAAGAATTAAATCTAATATATCCTGATTTCTTTGCAAGGGACGCTTGCTGTACTTGTGGATGGTTTGCATTGGCACCTTTCCCACCAAGAGGAGGAGCGGCTGAAAATTTGTCAGCCCCGCATTACAATCTGCCTTGAAGATATAAACGAAGAATGAACCAAGCTAGCCTACCTCCTGCAGATATTGGTTCGATGATGGTGAGGAGGAGGAGGATGGTGAGGATGATCATGATGATTTCCTAAGTGCTGCTGATAGATGCCCAAGTATTGCTTCCTATTCAGCTCGTTGAGGCATCCTAAGGACATGTATAAGGAAGTCAATCTCTGGAGAAAAAGCTTACTGGCCAGGAGTTTACTAGGAGAGTTCTATTCTTTTTCTTCTACTGAAGAGAAATATCATACCGTGCAGAGATTGTTCCAGGAGTGGGGTCTACTTACCTTTACTACTGGCTCACAATGGGAGTGTGCACGCCCTTCTGTGCATGCGCAGAAGCTTCTGAGCCAGGGGTGAAATGCTCCCGGTTCGGACCGGATCACCCGATCCGGTAGCGATGGAGGCTGGTGGTTCAGAGAACCAGTAGGAAAAATCCCTGCCCCCTCCCATTGCCCAGCTGAGCCGCGCAATCATCAGAGGCTTTTTTTTAATTATTTTTAAAAGCATTTTTTCTACAACCTCTTTGGCCGAAAAAATGCTTTCAAAAGTAAAAAAAAAAAAGTCTCTGATGATCGTGCGGCTCAGCTGGGATCATCAGAGGCTTTTAAAAGCATTTTTTCTACAACCCCTTTGGTCGAAGAGGTTATAGAAAAAAAAAATTAAAGGAAAAAAAAGCCTCTGCCGATCAGGCAAATCAGCTGGGATCGTCAGAGGCTTTAAAAGCACTTTTAAAGAGGTTGTAGAAAAAATGCTTTTAAAAGTAAAAAAAAAAAAAAGTTGGTCACGCCCACTCAGTCATATTACCCCCCCACCCCAAGCCACAGAACCAGTAGTACCAAATTTTACATTTCACCACTGTTCTGCACATGTGCAGATCATCAATTATGATGTCCGGGCAGGTGGGTGGACCCTCCCGCTGCTTTTACTACCGGTTCTAAAGAACCGGACAGAACCAGGAGCAACCCACCCCTGGACTGTTCCACTTTTTTTCTTCCTTGCAGATGGCTAAAATTGCACTTGCTCCTCTTAAAAGAGAAAGGCAAACCTGCAGTCTTAATTGCAAGCTGCCCAGAGTCCTTGGCTGGGCTATAAATCACATAAACAAACAGACCTTGGTGGGACAGAGATACTAAGAAGTCTCCAGAAGGCAGAAGGCAGCAAAGCAGAAGGAGCAGAGATGGAGGAACACAAGCCACAAAACTTGTCAAGACGAGCTCTTGTTCTTTGTAACTTCCCAAAAGATTCCATAACCTATAAAAAATATTTCTAGTTCCCTGCATAAAAAGCAGCTCCCCTAAGCCTCGGGGGCTGGCGAAGAGGGTTATACGGGGCTGCAAGGGGACGAATGCAAGCTCTTCTTTGAAGAGGAGGATATAATCACTGATGATGGTAGAACACCAGGAAGGATTAATTTTCACTTGTTTTGATGTGTGGGTGCATCTGATGTATGGTGGGGCTTTGTCCTAATTGAAGAGTTTGATAACCTTTCAAAACAGCTCTTTCTAGAGAGAAAAGTATTTAGCACCACACACACACACAAAAAAAAGGTTTATGCTCAGAAATGGGAGGGAGAAGATCTAAAAGTCTCACTGGTGAATTCATAGCAAGCACATTTGTTTTGGTTGGAAAAGAGGAAAACTGAAAGATGCTATGCGAAACTCATCCATTGTTAACTTAGCACTACAGCCTTACAAGTTTGCAGGCCAGCATCCGTCAAGGAGACACCATCAAGTTGATGAATATCTATCTAGAAATTATTTATTTATTTATTTATTTATTTATTTATTTATTTATTTATTTATTTATTTATTAGTTCAATTTATATACCGCCCTTCTCCGGAGACTCAGGGCAGCTTACAATGCGTTAAGCAATAGCCTTCATACTTTTGTATATATCTGCTTAGTAGGGCTTTTTGCCCCCCTCCCCCAAGCAGTGTTCTATTTTATATAAAGTCAGCTTATTGCCCTCACAAACTGGGTCCTCATTTTACCTACCTCGGAAGGCTGGAAGGCCGAGTCAACCTTGATCCTGGTGAGAATTGAACTTGCAGTAATTGCAGGCAGCTGGCAGCTAAGTGCTACTTTAACAGCAGTTTAGTCCGCTGCACCACCAAGGCTCCTTATTGGCAAAATGATAATCAGCAAAGTCCGTGAAAGGTTTAGGCAGCCTTTGCTAAATGAGGGAATGGAGGAGCTAAACAGTGTCTGCCTCCCTATCTCCCAGTCTGGTCATGGAATCTGTTTGGGGTCAACTGGAGTCTTCTGATTTGAAAGGTGAAGAGCTTGACCAGACTGTCATCTGGAGAGAGCACACGTGAGGAAACTGAGGCATGAGCTGAGTTGGCTGATCCAGAATCTGAGCCAGTCACATCTCAAGGAGAGAAGAGCAAAGAAGTGGACTAACCTGCTTGGACACTCCACATTGGTCAAGTGGAGGATCATAAAGGAGACGTGGCTTTCCACAACCTCCTTGTGGAAATTAAAGTGCCCCCTTCCTTTGCCTGTTACGCAGTCCGTTTACTGTTTTGGGTGGCTTCACTGATCTTTTTACTAAAGTGATCACTCTTGGATATTATTCTGCCTCAGAATTCAGTTCCAGAAATGTGTCCTGGTTTGGATACCCAAAGAAGTTACAGAAGCTTTAAAGAAGCTGTATAGAAGCATGGTATAGGGCCTCAGGAACAAGCCAGCTGAAGAAAGCTTGAAAGCCAGCTGAAGTTGGGGTGTTCAGCTCAGAGAAAAGAAGATTTTGGGGAAGATGTGAGAGCCATGTGCAGGTAGGTAAAGGAAGCTATGGGGAAGATGCCCAAGAATTAGGACAACAGGAATTGGGCCCAAAATCTGCCCATTACAGAAGCTGCTTAAGCCATTTAATTCATTTAATTTACAAGAGTAAACTTCCTAACAGAAAGATTTGTCCAACTGTGAAAGAATCTAACTATGGAGGTTGTGGATTCCCCCTTCCCTGGAGATTTTTAAAGAAGAGGCTAGGTAGTCACATCTCAAGAATTGTTTTTCCTGAATAGTTCAGAGTGTACTGGGTGATCCTTGTTCAACTCTACAGTTCTATGGTTCTAGGCTGAAAAAGAACAACTATATGGATACAGAAGACTGAAAACTAAGGGGGGTTGAGGGGGGAGTGTCTGTTTAGCTTTCAGAACAAAAGACTAAGAGTTATAAGTTGGTCTTCTTCAATGTTGTGACTCCGACCCCCGAGCCCGTCTTATCAGAAAGTGAAGGAGAGGAGTTGGCAAGGCCTCCCTCTCCAGGACCCTCCCCTCTGGCAATGCCTCAGGTGTCCTCCAAAGGCCAAGAGATGGGCCAGGAGCCAGGCACTTCCGAGCAGCTGCAGTTAGACAGTGACGGAGATGAGTCTTGGCTGGATCCCCGACAGCGTCGGAAAGACAAGCACGCGCAGCAGAGAAGGAGGCGTGCCAGAGGTTAAGCTGAGTCACTGGACCACACCCCACAGGGGATAAAAGGGGGTGTGGTGGTCATTCAGGCCTTGTGACGGACAAAACTGAAAAGCTAGCAAGTCATACTGCGTTTCTGGAACTTCGTTATATGCCCTCCTTGGATTTATTATGGACTGGATTTGACAATTCTTTGGCTTTGTGGATTTATTTTGGTTTATCAGATGGAGGAGAAAAACCTCCCTTTGTGAGTAAAGTTTTTGGCAGGCAGCTACTGGGTTGCTGCCAATTCTGTTATCTCAAAGGAATTCCTGACTGCTGGTTTTATTAACTCCTGGCTGACTGTTTGTGTGCGTGTGTGAGATGGGGACAGAACATTCAAGTATCCGGAAGGTTATTGCACAAAAGACCAGAATTTGTTCTTTCTGTTTGCTAAGCACAAAAGATGGAAACAGTTTGAAGTTACAGGAAGGAAGATTTAGCATCATAAAACATATCCTAATGGTAAGAGCAGCTGATCAGCAAAACCTATTTAACCGAATAACAGATTTGGAAGGAAGTCTTCTAACCCAACACCTTTCCCTGGGAGATGGTGAGTTCTCTTCCACAGGTTCAAGCAGAGGCTAGATGGATCATTGTTTCAGAGGCTTTGACTCTACAGTAGAGGTGGCTGAACAAAATCCCTTCTCACCCCCAATGGAGCCCTTCCCCCGCTCCTTCTCTCCTGCCGCCTGTGTTTCTGCCTTCCTGGACATTTGGTTGATGGTTCTCCTTCTTGTTCACTCCAGTCCTTTCTCAACTCCCCCCCCCCACCTGCCCCACACCATGTAATTGAAAAGACTGAAGCCTTTGAAAAAAATTCAGCCTTTCACCCAGGCACATATGGTGATGATACTGCACTGCAGACCTGCTGGCTTCAATTATGGGACAGAATCAGCTAATCCCAGTTAAAATTACCTGTGTCACCAAAGGATAATTGTAAACCAGGTTCTTTCCTTTGTTTTTCACTGTTCTTCAAAATCATTACTGAACTGTTCTTCTCACCAAGGCTGCAAAAGTTTGGGGTGAAGGAGGAGCCCCCAAGCAGATCAGTTTCTTTTGCAGTCGCAATGCTCCCTGCCTCCCTCCTCCGCCTCCTCCTCCTCCTGCCCTTCAGCCAAATTCCAAACATATAGTCCCAACCCCCAAGATGCATTATATGTGGGCCTTTCTACTGATTCATGATGGTGCACATATGAGACTTTTTAAGAGGAAGAAATAAAACTACACAGGGGATTTTTCCACTTGGAGCTTTCACTGTGCAGTGGCTGAAAGAACAAATATCTCAAAGTTACAAATGTTCAATAGGTGAACAAACATAGGAGATCATTCTCCTTGTTAAACCAGAGTAAGGCTGGCTTTAAACAAACATCAGAGGATATAACTTGCAATTGGAAAAAGATTGCTAAAGTTATTCTTTAAATTTGATGTTTTTATCCGGCAATCAATATCTGAAAACTACCCAGAACAAGTCAACGATGCCTTGAAAGCTAGCTCACTTCCAGTCTGGCAAATAGCAATAGCACTAGCACTTAGACTTATATACTGCTTTACAGTGCTTTACAGCCCTCTCTAAGCGGTACACAGAGTCAGCCTCTTGCCCCCAACAATCTGGGCCCTCATTTTACCCACCTCAGAAGGATGGAAGGCTGAGTCAACCTGGAGCCGGTGAGATTTGAACTGCCAAATTGCAGGCAGCCGGCAGTCAGGAGAAGTAGCCTGCAGTACTGCACTCTAACCACTGCGCCACCGCAGCTCTTGCACATAAGGAGTCATGTAAATGGGGAAAACTTTGTTTCCATGAAATCAAAAGTTCTCTGAGGATCATGTCCTGCTTCTAGTTCTGAGACAAACATTTGTATTTTCTTATGATGATGACTTGGAAAATCCACTTCTCAGTAGATGAAGCCAAACAAATTCATCAGTCAACCAAAACAAGAAAATAGAGCATCATCCAAAAGATCCCTAACCTTCCAACAAGGTAAGTACTTGAGTTCACTTTGGGAGAAGCTTTGCACAATGCAGGCCATGCGAATGCCGCTCCTGTCTGAGGCCAAGAAGCCACAACCTTTGTTTGAAATCTCCCCTCTTCCCTGACAGAAATGTTTTCTGGGCAAGAACTGCCCATGTGCAGATGCCTCTTTCAGGTATTGCTGGAGGAGAAGGCAGATATTCTGTCCTCTCCCATGTGCTCTGCATGTTCTGTCTCAAAGGTGCTTTTTCAAAAGGCAACTGGGCTTCCTTCGTTTTGCTTGAAGACATTTCACTTCTCATCCAAGAAGCTTCTTCAGAACTGAAGAAACTTCTTGGATGAGAAGCGAAATGTTTTCAAGGAAAAACAAAGGCAGTCCAGTTGCCCTTTGAAAAAGCACCTTTGGGACAATCACGACCTGGATGACTGAGAATCTCCATAGACATTCTGCATCTTCTGGCACTTCCTAGGCTGGAGCCCTTTCTCTTCTCTTCCTGCACTTGCAAGTGTCAGAGGATTTGAAGAGGAGAGCAGCCTTCCTTGGCAGCTTCCAGCCTTTGCAAAAGTTGGAAGAGTGTTCCTTCCCGGCATGTTGTGGATTCTAAACTCCTTCCAGCTTCAATGGGTGAGCCAGAGGGACGAGGAGAGGGTGGGGAGCCAAGCCGAGCCGAGCCACAGAGCTCCTTCCGTCACTTTTTGTGATGAGCCTTCACAGAACAGCTTTGAGGGAAGACTTCATTGGCATCATCATCAATGTGATGCGCCTGAAGATTTACAACACCCAAATATAAATCCTTTCCAGAACACAGCAAAACTCACCACAAAAGTTATTATGAATCATGCTGTTTTTGTTTGCTTCCTGTACATTAATCCATTTATGTCATCATTTCTAATTTTTTTGTAAGTATTTTTGTTTTCCTTTTCTCCAAAGACGCATTCTAGCATTCCCAAAAAAGTTGGGTTGTTTCCAAGGATTGATATTGTAACTTGGCTTTCTTTAACATTTTCTGTCTATTGCATTGTGTCCAGCTCTATGTGACTGGTGGGTCTGGCATGCTTGGCCATCTAGGAAATCAAATCATTTTCTGAAACAGAGACTGTTGACTGAAACAGATAATGAAACACGATTCCCATGAATATTTGGCTCTTTTGAAGTCAAGATCTCCTGGTTTCAAATGTCTGCTGAAATGGTTTCCTTGGCTGACTGAGAAGCCAGCATTCCGGGAAATTTTGAGCTGTTCCAGATGCTTTTGAAGTGTTAAGGTGGTTAGAAAAGCATAATATTTAAATGGTTTCAGTTCCTAAATATTGTTCTCATTTGTCTGAAACACATCCCACTGATTTTGGAATCCGTTCTGGCTTATGTACTGCTTTTTTTATTGTCAAGCAAGATCTACTGAAGATGTTTTCGCAAAGCACCCTGGGAAAATCTCTTGGATGTCCAGCTGCTTAAATCCTGCATGAAGAAACCGGACCCTTGTCCCTCTTGCTGTGCTATGGTTGAACTGCTTCATCAGTCGCAGAGCCTACACAGCCTGCAACAGTACACAACATAAATCACTAGCATCATGAATAAAGTCAATAAAATATTTCAGTCACAATTAAACCCTCCAACCTATTGTAACATCTTTAAGTAGAAACAGCATAAAGATAATTAATGATATAAAACTTCAACAGAGAAAAAGATCAAGGTGAGTGTTTTAAAACAGATTCCAGGGCAAAGCGCTTGGATGCAAAAGTTGGGCTTTGGTCTCTTTTTAAAGCAAGCTGAGGATAATGCACTGGAATTTCCATGGTGATCAGAATTCCATGGGGTTGGTGCTTATATCATTGGAATAAACACAGCCTTCTGAAGTTTAGCCAAACTTTCTTCTGAAACCACACATCCAAGAGGTTCATCCAGGACAAAGGGAATTCCTGGATGGGAACATACGGGGAAGCCACAAGTACCTTGAATTTAATCTGGAAATCTCTAAGTAGTCAATGCAACTTTGCCAAACTTTGCTCGCATGTTCTTGCTAGGAGACACTCGATAGGATTCAACAGTTTGGTAGTAGAATTTTTCTTTCACATTATCTTCTGAGTTCCATTCAAGGAAAATTCCACATTGACTGTGAAACCATTGTCTAAACACGAAGAAAACCAAGATAGTGGTAACCAGGTCATATCCCTCCAGGAAGCACCAGAGTTGGTAAACCACTTCTAGTTAGAAGAAGGCCTTCGTCCCCACTGCCCTGCCCTGAACCCTTGAGGACAGTGCAGGATGGATGAGCACTTCACCCCATGATCTTCCTTCTACAAGAGAAAGAAACCCCAGATGTAAAAGAAGGACTGGCAGAGATGGAGGAGCGGTGAAAAAAAGACACAGAGGGACAAAAAAAATGTGGCTTTGTGTGTGTTGGAAGAAATATCCATCTGAGTTCAGTTCCAGGTGGGGAGAAAAACACTGGAAACATGGAGGCTGATTGGAAAGATGGTTTATTGATTAACAGGATCACATGGGTTTGAAAGAGAGGGAGGTATTTATACTGTCTCTTGGGCTTTGCCCTTGAGCTTCCTGTTCCTGTGCAAGAAATGTATTCCATTGGTTGTTGTCAGACTCCCACGGGGAGTCATGTTTGTCTGAATCAAGTTTGGTTGAACCTTGGGCTGATGTAATATCTCCAGGTGCCATGTGGTGAGCTCTGCTGCTAGATGGGTAGAGGGCTAATCCTATTATGTCCTGAGGGTGAAGGTCTTTTGTCTTGTAGATAGGCTGGCACCAAAATATCTGCTGGGGGCAGGGAACTGAGGCTGAGTTTCTGTTTCCTGTAAGATTTTTATTTCCCTTTTAGGGGAAATATTCTGCCTTTTTAATATTTCCTAGAATATTTCATTCTTCTAGGAGAGAGGTGGGTGCTAACTTTCTATAGTGTGCTACTCAGTTCTGCAGCAAAAAAAAATCTCAAGTCACTGAAATGGGCAGTGATTTCATTCCAACTGCCATTCCAACTGCCCTCTGACTGGCCTTCCTGGGAGTGGAGAGGCTGTCTGTCTATCCTGAACACCTGATGGACCTCCAAGGGAACATTATCCCAGATTCACCCCAACAGTCTCTCTCCTCCTAATTGTGCCTCTGCTGTCTCCACTTCCCTGGGTCTCAGCAGAGAGAACAAAGAGCATGGAGATCAATGATGCTCCTTGGTTGTTCCTCTTCTGCTAAGAGCAATGTGGCATTTATTGACCTATTATAGCTTCTCACCCAGGAAATCTACAATCTCCTTTCAGTCCTAGAGCCACCCTGCTTTCTAGGCCAGAATATTTTATTTTAGCTCGCTATGAAATCTACAAATTGGAGTGAATAACGTGCTTTTTATGGCTTCTCACACACATATTTGCATTTATTTATTTATTCATTTATTTATTGGTTCGATTTATATGCCGCCCTTCTCCGGAGACTCAGGGCGGCTTACAATGCATTAAGCAATAGCCTTCATACTTTTGTATATACCTGCTTAGTAGGGCTTCCCCCCCCCCGAACGGTGCCTTTTTTATATCCAAAGTCAGCTTATTGCCCCCACAAACCGGGTCCTCATTTTACCTACCTCGAAAGGATGGAAGGCTGAGTCAACCTTGAGCCTGGTGAGATTTGAACTTGCAGTAATTGCAGGCAGCTGGTGTTACTTAACAGTGCTTTAGTCTGCTGCGCCACCAAGGCACATGCTCTTCATGTGGACGGAAGCAATAACCTAACAGATATATACTTTTTACAAAAATATGTACAGGATAATTGGTCCCAAGCCTTTTTAGGAAATTACCCCATTTTTTTCACTTTAATGTTATATGGGGTGTAATGTATCATTTTGCAAACTATGGTTAAAACATGGCAGTTTATTTTATTTTGTTGTTGTTGCTTATCGTTTCAGCTTTTTATTCACCTTCTCTCAAGAGTTATCATCTCCAACAAGGAGAGGGGGTCAAATTATTCTAAACTAATCAAAGAGAGAAGCAACCTGGAATTAAGGAGAAACTTCCTAACAGTGAGGACAATTAACCAATGGAACAGCTTGCCACCAGAAATCGTGGACACTCCATCACTGGAGGTTTCTAAGAAGAGACTGAACAGTCGCTTGTCTGAGATGGCGTAGGTTCTCCTGCTTGAGTAGGGGGCTGGACTATAAGACCTTCAAGGTCCCTTCCAGCTCTATTCTATTTTCTACAGTCTACTTTTGGTCACCAGGACAAAACACAGAAGAAAAGCCTTTGATGATGTTGCATCGTGCATAGATCCTGGACATATTTTCTACATCCCTCCTCACCCCCCTAAAAAAACCTTGAAGGTACATAGCCACAGTTTAGTTACAAATTGCCAAATTCCTTATTGCCGGCAGTATATAATGCAAAGGGATTGTATAGATCCTAATAAAATATAAAAGCAAGCCTAATGGCTTGAGTCTTGTCACTCGGGGAATATCCAAATCACAAGATGTAAAGAGTGCTGCTTTTTTTCTGCTTTGGCCAGATCATCTCAGTTCATCATTGCTGCCTAAGGAGGTTTCACGTCCATAGTCTCCCAATCCTACATGGCATTGGCTTTAAAATGCCTTTTCATGCATAAGAGCAGAAATATCTACATCCTACCATTTTATTTATTTATTTATTTATTTATTTATTTATTTATTTATTTATTTATTTGTTTGTTTGTTTGTTTATTGGTTCGATTTATATGCCGCCCTTCTCCGGAGACTCAGGGCGGCTTACAATGCATTAAGCAATAGCCTTCATACTTTTGTATATACCTGCTTAGTAGGGCTTTTTTTGCAAATTATAGGCCATGCGAAGCTTTGAAGGGGGGATTTGCTTTGCTACAAACTGTGTGAAGCATCGCTCTGAAGCTACTTCAGGAAGCTGATGGGATGCGTGCACTTCTTCTTTTCTTCCCAAGAACATTGGAGAAGGAGAGCTGCATAAGTCTATCTTAACAACAACACAAACAAGATCCTTGTGGTCTGTTCACATGTAACCTGCCTCTACATAACCAACCTTCTTCCCCTCCGTTCTCCGCCCTCTGCCTCATCTCAGTTTAAATCCTACATCACTCCGTCTGGTGAGGTGACCTGTGGCTCACAAAGGGAGAAACGAAGAGAATTCTATTCAGTCCATAGGAATAACTTCCTATTCTCATAGGAAGAGAATTTTTCCTTCCTTCCTTCCTTCCTTCCTTCCTTCCTTCCTTCCTTCCTTCCTTCCTTCCTTCCTTCCTTCCTCTCTCTCTCTCTCTCCCCCCCCCAACCAATACAGGGACACTGTTACTGAGTGGCTAAAAGCCTTCCTCCGTCCCTCCCTCCCTTCCTTCAACCAGTTAGTTAACCAAGTCTGGAAGAGTCCAATAGAAGAGAATTTTTCCTTCCTTCCTTCCTTCCTTCCTTCCTTCCTTCCTTCCTTCCTTCCTTCCTTCCTTCCTTCCATCCATCCATCCATCCATCTACCCACCAGAACAGCATAACATGGCAACTAGCCATGTTTGAGGCTCCTCTAGAGGGGTGGAGTTCCAAAAAACAATGTCCATCTTCCTTTATTTTATTTTGTTCCCCCCCACCCCCCACCCCAATAGCGTGGTCTCCAGTTCAGAAGAGGAACCAACTCTCAAAAATTCTCTTCTATTGGACCCTTCTAGACTTGGTTAACTAACTGATTGAAGGGAGGGAGAGAGGGAGGGAGGGAGGGAGGGAGGCTTTTAGCCCGCTCAGTAACAGTGTCCCTGTATTGGTTGGGGGGGGGAGAGAGAGAGGGAGGAGGAAAGGAAGGATGGAAGGCATTTTGGCAAATCCTTTTACACCTCTCTCCTTTAGCTGGATTTCTGTTACACCCCCTCTAGCCAATTGGTTGGGGGCTAACTGTCACAGAGGGTGGAACACCCAGGACAAACCCTCTTTCTGCGAGTGGGCCGTGTCAAAGGGTCTGGGACGAAGAGGCCGGTGGCCCATTCCCCACAGGAAATGACTGGAGGTGTGCCAGCTGAGGAGATAAGTCGGGGGAGAATCGCCCGAGGAGAATGAAAAGTCAGAGACTAAAAGTCCTAGACCTGTTGGAGACAACTAACCAGGCCTTGTGCCATGAAGGCTTCATGAGTCACCACCAGCACCTTGAATGGTACCCAGAAGCCTACTAGCAACCAATGCAGTTTGTGAAGCGGTTTGTGTAGTGATTGATGGGCTTACATGAACTGCCCATCACTGCTTGTGCTGTCGCATTTTACCCCAGCTGTTGCTTCCAGAAGGTCTTCTAGGGCAGATCCAGGTATCATGCACTACAGTAATCTAGTTGTGAGATGACCAAGATGTGAACAACCATCAGAAGGGCCTCCCAGTCAAGGAAAGGGCACCAATGGCCCAGGAGATGAAGCTGTGCAAAGCTCCTCTGGCCACAGCTGCCGCTTACTCTATATTTACAACTATCTTTACCTACTTATTTTATGGTACACCTTTTAGTGAGGAAGTCAAGGCAACACACCCCAATTTTATCCCCAGGCAGCAATGAAAGTCATCTTGTGAGGAGGTTGAAAACCTGATGCTCCTCAGATAAGATTCCTCTGAAGAAACAGTCCTTGGGCACCATACAGAAACCCACTGTGCTCAAAAAGATCATCATTATAACATCTCAGATTTTATATTTAGTTTGAGTCTCATAGCAATTTAATGTACTATAGGTGCTTTTTCAAAGGGGCTTTCTCTGATCAAAATTTAATAAAATTGAGAGTTATTTGCAATTAACATGCTCTGGTGTATTAATTTTTGTCAACTAAAAACATCACACAACTTGCAGACACATTTGAATTAATTGTGATGCTCTTCACTAACTTGGAAAATTGGTTTAGTTGTCTTACTTTTATAATAAATGCCAAGAAGATGCAGTGGTTGCATCTTCACAAAGAGATAATGAAGCTGAAATGAAGCTGCAGTGAAGTGTTAATGTAAGCAAATCTTTACTGACAGATCAGTGGGGGAATCGGCCCCATTCATGAAACTTCTGAGACCAGCTGAAGGAGAAGCCCGGAATCCTTGGTGGACCTCCAGAGGAAGGTATACTTAAAAAGCAGCTGCAGAAGCTTCAGTGGGGTCCAAATCAGGGGTGAAATGCTCCCAGTTCGGACCGGATCGCCCAATCTGGTAGTGATGGCAGCGGGTGGTTCGGAGAACCGGTACCAAAAATCCCTGCGCCCCCCCCCCGCCCCCATGCCCAGCTGAGCTGCATGATCATCAGAGGCTTTTTTTTTTACTTTTAAAAGCATTTTTTCTACAACCTCTTCCGACGAAAAAATGCTTGTAAAAGTTAAAAAAAAAAGCGTCTGATGATCGCGCGGCTCAGCTGGGATCGTCAGAGGCTTTTCAAAGCATTTTTTTCTGCAACCTCTTGGCCGAAGAGGTGGTAAAAAAAAATGCTTTGAAAAGTCTCTGACGATCCCAGCTGAGTTGCCTGATCGGCAGAGAGGCTTTTCAAAGCATTTATCAAAAACGCTTTGAAAAGTTAAAAAAAAAAAAAAGTTGGCCACGCCCACCCAGTCACATTAACCCCCCCCTCCCGCAACCAAGCAACGCCCACAGAACTGGTAGTAACAAATTTTACATTTCACCCCTGGTCCAAATTGTGGGGCCGACCCTTTCAACACTTTCCGTGGTCCCAGAGCTTCCCCCAGCTGAAACTAGAGTAAATAATTCCTGCCATTTTGAGGCTGGACACCTAAAATTTGTCTTGTAAGCCCAACTAAATCCAGCAAAGTTCTAAAATCTCCAAACTCTTTCCCTCCCTTCTGCTTTTTTCCTTCTGTGTCCTCTCTTCTTTTTTAAACATTTCAGAAATGTCAGCATATCCTTCCTTAATCTATTTGTTTTCTTCTACTATAAACATCTCCTATTCGTTCAAGCTTTCCTTGTGGGATGTGTCACAAAGAGATTTAAGACGGCACTTAACAAGAAATGTCTTTACAATCCAGGATACAGTTTCCCATCACTTATGCTGCAGGGTGTCAAGAGGTTTTTTGGGGGGGAAAGTCACTTTCTGAGTGATGGCCAGACCAGATTTACCTCTTGATTTCCTGGCCTCAGCAGAGTTTCTCTCCAGGTGAAACAAAGGCTACCACAGCACAATGAGGTTCAACAGTCGACACCCTCCAGAAATGCATCAATCTTGACTCCAACAAAATCAGCCTCTGCATGAGTGATGGCTATGTGGGAACTGGGCCTTGTGGAAGGAAGAGGAATGGGGGGGGGGGGGCTCAGCAGATTTTTGAAAAGCCAAAGGGCTCCTCCAGCTTAGCAACTTCCTGGACCCACAAAGCAGGAGGCCTCCCCAGCCCTGTTGCCCCTAAGGCAGTGTTTCTCAACCTTGGAAGCTTGAAGATGGGTGGACTTCCACTCCCAGAATCCCCCAGCCAGCGCTGCTGGCTGGGGGATTCTGGGAGTTGAAGTCCACCCATCTTCAAGCTACCAAGGTTGAGAAACACTGCCCTAAGGCATCTCTGCTTCCCGCACCAAGGGGGTTGCAGGGAGCTACCTGGGCAGCTTTGATACCACAGTTGAGGAGAGCAAACGGGAGCTGGCAGTAGAAATGCCCATCCAGAGTTGCTACTCTGCTGAATGTGTGGGCTGGGGCCAAGAGCTGAGTTTTGACACACAACTAGGCCCTTGGGCTTAGGCGCTTAGCCATCTGTCCGAATCTAATCTGCAAGGCTGGTAAGGATTTTATGTCTCTCTTGCCTTACCAGGAAGAGTCCACTCATGCCAAGGATAAAGGGCTGCAGGTGTCACTCATTCTGGAAAAAGTCTGTGGATCCCTGCTCCCTCTCCCTCCCTTTCTCTAACACCCAGAGAGATACAAAGGCAGGTGCATATGTTACAACCCAAAGTAGTCAGTAGGAACTAGGTAAATCCAAGCCCCTACCAACACCATAACTGCCGCCCAAGTGTTGCAAATGGTGCACACAGGACGGTTTCATCATTAGAGACTAGGAATTACTACTAGCCTATCAAAGCAGAAAAACATAAAGTTAATTGGCTGAAGCATGAGAACAAGGCTACATCTTATAGAACTGTCCAGAAAGAACATTTGGCCACCATGGAGCATTCCCCTCCCTTTTTTACAACCCCGTACCTTTAATTTGGGGTAGAGTTGGGGCAACTGGATGCAGCTGAGTGTTTACTGGCTGGATGCCTTTCCTGATCCCACACGAAGTTCACAGCAAATATTTTTTACTTTGCACCCTAGGAGAGAAATATCTGCCACTGATCTGATCTCTCAAACTTCTGAGTGGGAGGTGAGCTTCTTTACCACTAGGCAGAGGTGAAATGCTACCGGTTCGGGCCAGTTCACCCGAACCAGTAGTAAAAAAAAAGGTTAAAAAAAAGTTCCGATGATCAGCTGAGTGACGCACGATCATCATAACTTTTTTTTTAACTTTTTAAGCATTTATTTATTTATTTATTTATTTATTTATTTATTGGTTCGATTTATATGCCGCTCTTTTCCGGAGACTCGGGGCAGTTTACAATGCTTTTAAGCAATAGCCTTCATACTTTTGTATATACCTGCTTAGTAGGGCTTTTAGGCCCCTCTAAGCGGTGTTCTTTTTTTTATACAAAGTCAGCTTATTGCCCCCACAATCCGGGTCCTCATTTTACCTACCTCGGAAGGATGGAAGGCTGAGTCAACCTTGAGCCTGGTGAGATTTGAACTCGCAGTAATTGCAGGCAGCTGGCAGCTAAGTGCTACTCAACAGCACTTTAGTCCGCTGCGCCACCAAGGCTCTTTACTACCAGTTCTCCAAAAGTGGTCGTTAAAAATGCTTTAAAAAGTTTTAAAAAAGGTTCCGATGATCGCATCGCAAAGCTGTAATTGTCGGAACCTTTTTTTTTTTTTTTACTTTTTTAAAGCATTTTTTAATACCTATTTGCCCAAACCGGTAGTAAAAGAAAGCTTTTAAAAAGTTTTCAAAAAGGTTCCCAAGATTGCGCACCACAGGTGATTCCTCCCCACCCCCTGCTGTTCTACTCACCTTCCCAAGCCTCCTTTTGGTATGTATTGCGCATGTATGTGCAGCACATGTTTGGTGCGAACTACACATGCATGCATACAGCACATGCTTGGCACCCAGCACGCATGCGTGGCCAGCAAACCGGTAGCAAAACAGTTCAGATTTCACCACAGCCACTAGGCCACCTGAGGGAGAAAAATTCTATTTCGAGGGCTTGAAAGCCCACAATAATATTATTATTATTATTATTATTATTATTATTATTATTATTATTATTATTATTATTTCTATGCCGCCCACTCTCAGAGGAGTCTGGGAGGCTTACCCCAAAGACAGTATACTAAATAGCATATTGCCCCCTAGCAATCTAGGTCCTCATTTTACCCACCTCGGAAGGCTGGAAGGCTGAGTCAACCTTGAGCGGGTGAGATTTGATCCGCTGATCTGCTGAACTAGCAGTCAGCTGAAGTAGCTGCAGTACTGCACTCTAACCACTGCGCCACCTCGGCTCATCACCCCAACATCCCTCCAACATCCCCCCTGCTTGCTTGGCTGAAAAATAAAAGCACAATGGCGATTCAGGAGCAGGACTCCAGAAGCAGTGAACTGAGGTTGGAAAAATCCATGGACCAAGATTGTTCCCTGCATATTTTGATTATTGTTGAATATTTCCTAAGAAACTGGAATAAAGGAGAAGAGCATCTATTTTCATGATTTTCCTTTCTGTGTAGAAACAGGCAGAACCATTGTCTACACAGATTCTCAATTATCCAGGCCATGGTTGTCCCAAAGATGCTTTTCAAAAGTCAACTGGACTTCCTTGGTTTTTTCCTTGAAAACTTGGCTTTTAGGTTTAGGTTTAGGTTTATTTGATTTGTATACTGCCCTACTCCCGAAGGACTCAGGGCGGTGAACAGCCAAACAATAAAATACATAAATACAAAAAATTTAAAAACCAGATAAAATCAAATTAAATCATTTTGGCCCAGACAGATTAAAACACCCCAATAATTTAAAAACAGATTAAAATTTACATATTTAAAAAGGGAAGAAATTAGGCCAAGCCCGCCTGATGGAATAAAAAGGTCTTCACAGCACAGCGGAAGGTGTGCAGATCCGGGATCCTCCATATCTCCGGGGGGAGCTCGTTCCAAATCGTAGGTGCCCCCACAGAGAAGGCTCTCCCCCTGGGGGCCGCCAGTCTACACTGTTTGGCCGACAGCACCCTGAGAAGCCCCTCTCTATGAGAGCATATTGGCCGGTGGGAGGCTATTGGTGGTAGCAGGCGGTCCCGTAAATAACCAGGTCCTAAGCCATGGAGCGCTTTAAAGGTGGTAACCAAAACCTTGAAGCGCACCCGGAAGACCACCGGTCATCCAAGAAGCTTCTTCAGTTCTGACTGAATGGTGGGGAATGGAAGGATTTATACTCCTTGCAATCATCTGGTCATTAGCAGTCTGTAGGTCAGTCATTAGCTCTCCGAGAGTCATTGAAGCCACTCGGGGTTTATCTGTGTCCTCAGGGCAGGGGTGAAATGTAAAATTTGTTACTACCGGTTCTGTGGGCGTGGCTTGGTGGGTGGGTGGGGTAATGTGACTGGATGGGCGTGGCCAACTTTTTTTAAAAAAAAAGCTTTTCAAAGCATTTTTTCTAATGCTTTGAAAAGCCTCTCTGCCGATCAGGCAACTCAGCTGGGATCATCAGAGACTTTTCAAAGCATTTTTTTTACCACCTCTTTGGCCAAGAGGTTGCAGAAAAAAATGCTTTGAAAAGCCTCTGATGATCCCAGCTGAGCCGCGTAATCATCAGAGGCTTTTTTTTTTTTACTTTTAAAAGCATTTTTTCGTCGGAAGAGGTTGTAGAAAAAATGCTTTTAAAAGTAAAAAAAAAAAGCCTCTGATGATTGTGCGGCTCAGCTGGGCATGGGGGGGGCAGGGATTATTGCTACCGGTTCTTCGAACCACCCGCCACTATCGCTACCGGATCGGGCGATCCGGTCCGAACCAGGAGCATTTCACCCCTGCCTCAGGGTCACCTCAATCTGAACCAATGACTGTGGAACCTTCTTGGCACTGCTGAAAAGAGTTTGCAAGATTGCAAGACGAAGACAAAAGTAAAACACAAGTAGTTTCAGAGTAACCATATTGCTTTAAAAAGGTAAAGCTTCTCTCATTTAAATACATAGGTACATTCGTGTTTTGTCTTCTTTTTTTTCCTCCATGTTTTTACAGGCATTGTAAAAAAAGGCATTGACTTCCGACTCCCTTTGTTGCAGTAGAAAAAGGCATTAACATCAAACCTCAACTTTTTACTTTTACATAATAGTATAAACTAGCCATTTCTATAACAAAAAATCTATAGTATCTAATCTAATCTGAAAACCAAAATCAAAGTTTCAGTTTTTCCACCTCAAGCACAAAGTCCAGAAATAAAAGTATTTATATAAATTTTTCTTTGATCAAAACAGTCAATTTAGCCATCTCTGCTAACTCTGTCAGTTTTTGCAGCCATTCATCCATTGTGGGGATTGAGGTGACCTTCCATTTTTGTGCATCAAATAATCTTGTTGTGTCTTCTTGACAACAATAAGAAAGTGACTTGCCATTACCTTCATTTCAGCCTCTCAGTCTAATGCACAGGTTTGAAATTTCCTGGTGGTCTCCATTCCCAGGGATCTCCTAATGGGGCCCTAGCTTTTTCAGTGGCAGCCAAGGTCAGTTAGAGGCCGATACCGACCTGCAGTTGCATCTTCTGGTTGCCCGTTTGGCCATGGATTTTGCCCTAAGCCTCAGCAAAGAGGCAGGAGAGGCTTTCAGGCCAGACATTCAAGCTTCTCAGGGATGGAAGGATTGACACATGCTTGGACTCTGAGAGGTCTTATGTGGAAGACCCCCTCCCCATCCTGGAAAGCCCCTGCTTTGCAGGTGTGTCTGATGGGCCCATGGAATTTGAGGTCAAGATGGGTCCTTCTTCAGCCAGGAGGTTGAGTCTGGCCATTGGCCAGCCTGGTGCAGAAAAGGAGACTGTTTTTAGTCATTCTAGATGCTGAGTTTGCTCTCTGGAATGAGTGATGAAACCAAGCGAGACGTAAATAGGAAGAAAAGGAAGGGAGAAGCAGGCTGGAAAGCAGCTGCTCAGCCTGCAAAAACTCCCCTTTGCCAGGGGAGTCCGGAAATGGAAGCGTGAAGAAACCCAGAGGGCTGTTGCTCGACTCTGCTCTCCTTCTCTCCCCCGTTCTCCTTTTCTGGGGATCCATTAGAAGAGCCCCCTTCCTCCCCCCAACTTTCTGGCAAGAAGGTCTTTCCCCCTCCCCTCTGGAGGAAAAGCTGGGGGGAGTTGAGTCAGCAGCAGCTTGTTGAGGGATGGAGGAGCCATTCGGGGCTGGGAGAGGGAAGCCCAGGAGGGAGCAGGGGCTGAGCTGAAGGGGATGGAAGAAGGGGAAGCATCCCCCCCCCACCAGGTCATCAGCAGGCTACAGGAGCTGCTGAAAACCCACCAAAGGAGTGCTAATAAATCAGGACACCCCCCCACCTTCCTTGCTTCTCCTATCCTTGGAAAGTAGAAAAGGTTCCCAGGTGAGCTGAGTACCTCCTGCCCTTGGGGGGGTGGGGGTAACCCAGAAAGGAATTGGGATGGTGTTGGTGCAGCACCTCACACTTCATGCTCCTGGGATCCAAGGCTGAGCCTCAAAGTACAACTTCTTGCCCAATTCTTACCCCTGGTCCAGAAAACACAGACAAAGGTTCTTGGACAGCATAACTCTGGATATGCATTGCCTACTCCTCTAGGTTCATTCTACTCCACAGGGCAGTTGTGGATTGTGTTGTAAAGTGTTAAAGATTACATGAAGTGTTAATACCACTTTATAATGCCTTGTTAAATCCACACCTGAAACACTGCTCCCAGTTTTAGTTGCCACAATATAAAAAAGACGTTGAGACTCGAGAAAGAGTGCAGAGAAGAGCAACAACGAGGATTAGGGGCCTGGAGGCTAAAACATATAAAGAACGGTTGCAGGAATTGGGTCTGTCTAGTCTAGTGAAAAGAAAGACTAGGTTTGACATATCAGTTTTCCAATATTTGAAGGGCTGCCACATAGAAGTCAATTTATTCTCCAAAGCACCTGAAGGCAGGACAAGAAGCAACAGATAGAAACTAATCAAGGAGAGAAGCAACTTCCTTCCTTCCTTCCTTCCTTCCTTCCTTCCTTCCTTCCTTCCTTCCTTCCCTCCCTCCCTCCCTCCCTCCCTCCCTCCCTGCCTTGCTGCACTCTGTTCTTCTTCATGCCAGCTGCTTCTTCCCCTCCTTCCTGAACAAAGACTGACATTAATTTTTTGCCAATATAAACCTGTCTGCCCGTCAGGATTTTAATTCCATGAAAGTATAAACACCTGATAATCTCTGTGTCTCTGTCTGTTTATCTCTTCCTATCTTGCTTTGCAGGCCTCCTGCCTTCCCTTGCTCAGTCTCAGGTTGTCCAATGTAGCATCCTGGTTGTGAAATTTTATTTATTTATTTATTTGTTGAATTTTTATGAAATAAAGAGAGACCAGATCTCAGCTGGGAAGTCAGCCTGGCAACTGTTTCAAACCCCAAGTGGCTGGACCAATGGAAGAAACAGCCCTCCAGGCAGAAGCTCCTGTTCTAACCTCTGCATCCTCAAGAAGGGAGGAGATGCACAGCAGTTAAACACCTAATTTTGCTACTAGGAAAAGGAAACCCTGTGAATGAATTTCAGACTCTCCCAAGAGAAGGCAGTTTTTGCTAGGAAACTATGGCAAGAGGTAACTAAAGAGAGGACTTTTATGGAAGGTATTTGAGAGTCACAACTCATCTCCTACACACCACCACACCAGGGGTGAGTTCTAAATTTTTTTACTACCGGTTCTGTAGGCGTGGCTTATTTTGTGGGCATGGCTTAATGGTCATGTGATAATTCTTTAAGATTTAGCAGAGGTACTGGTCTACCAGGCTTTTAACTGCTTGCAGAGATGTACCGGTCTACTCATTTGTTTTTGGAGGTACTGGTCTACCCATTTGCTTTTGGAGGCACCAGTCTACTCATTTGTTTTTGGAGGCACCAGTCTACTCATTTGTTTTTGGAGGTACTGGTCTACTCATTTGTTTTTGGAGGCACCAGTCTACTCATTTGTTTTTGGAGGTACTGGTCTACTCATTTGTTTTTGGAGGTACTGGTCTACCCATTTGCTTTTGGAGGCACCGGTCTACTCATTTGCTTTTGGAGGCACCAGTCTACTCATTTGTTTTTGGAGGCACTAGTCTACTCATTTGTTTTTGGAGGCACCAGTCTACTCATTTGTTTTTGGAGGCACCAGTCTACTCATTTGTTTTTGGAGGTACTGGTCTACCCATTTGTTTTTGGAGGCAGCGGTCTACTCATTTGCTTTTGGAGGCACCAGTCTACTCATTTGTTTTTGGAGGCACCAGTCTACTCATTTGTTTTTGGAGGTACTGGTCTACTCATTTGTTTTTGGAGGTACCGGTCTACCCATTTGCTTTTGGAGGCACCAGTCTACTCATTTGTTTTTGGAGGCACCAGTCTACTCATTTGTTTTTGGAGGTACTGGTCTACCCATTTGTTTTTGGAGGCACCAGTCTACTCATTTGTTTTTGCAGGCACCAGTCTACTCATTTGTTTTTGGAGGCACCAGTCTACTCATTTGTTTTTGGAGGTACTGGTCTACTCATTTGTTTTTGGAGGTACCGGTCTACCCATTTGTTTTTGGAGGCACCAGTCTACTCATTTGTTTTTGCAGGCACCGGTCTACCAGCACACTGCCTTTTAACACTGATCAGCTGTAGGGCGGCCCTTTGAAGCCCCGCAGCAAGAGTTTAAACAGTTTTTTTCCTTCTAGCCGATCAGCTGGGACTCGGGAGGCAGCAATCGATTTGGGGTGGGGCCAAATAAAAGGTAAGAATAACACGGGGCAGTGGGGGGGCAGAAACATCATATCGTCACCGCTACCGGCTCGGTAGAACTGGGCCGAATTGGGAGGAACCCAGCACTGCACCACACAGTTTTCTTCCAGCACATGGCAAAGATTCCATCCCCTGAAACCCACCATTGCTCAGCTTTAAAACTGGGAATTTCAAGGGAACTCTCTGCTCCCCTCCACTAAGAATGACCCACAAACACAGACTGCAATCTTTCTGCATCCTCACTTTTGCTACGACTTGGGGGACAAACCAAATATTGCAAAAAAAAAAAAAAAACATTCCAGAACTTCGGGTATTTTATAAGCAAGTTCACAAATGCATGTATCTCCTATTATAATTCATTGGGAGAGAAACAAAATGAGTGTTAAAAAGGAGGGTGAAACTACGGGCCACAGCTGAGCTGATGAATCACCTGCATAACTCACACTCCGGCATTTTCAGAATAGCAGTACGGACTCGGGGATCACTGAAGGATTTTCAATTCAAGGGAAAGCCAGATCCATTATTTGTAAAGAAGAACTTTCAGATTATTCAAAGATAATTTTTGTCCCAGATTTTCCTTGCCAGAGTTTTTCTTTTCTCGGTGTGGCTGATCAGGTCCCTGGGGCACCTGCAGAAGGCTTCAGGCAGCCTCTTCGGTCTGAATAAGCTGTCAGAAAAGAAGGCAGGATGGGAAGGTGGCTCTCCTTCTGCTTCAGAAGATGTCAGAATGTCTGTGGGAAGCACACTATGAAGTGGCATCATACAACACTTGCTGAGAACTAATTAGCTTCTAATCAAAGTCAAAACAACATAGTGTTTTTATTGTGTGTTTGCATTTTAATTTTAACATGGGCCTTTTTCTTTGCTAACTTTATGGGTGTATATAAATGCATGAAGTGTGTTGCATCCTGGTTTCATTGTCATAATTGATTTAATATCAACCTTTTCAAATGAAGCCGCCTTTAGACATCACAGACTGTTATTCTGGGTAGCATTTTTTTTAGATTGGCTTTGTCTCTTACTAATTTGCGGCGTGTCGATTAACCACATGGAACATTATTGGAGTGATGTGATAAAGACCAGCTGCTTCCGAGGCCTCCTTCCCTCCTTGCAGCCTCAAAGAATTAAAACATTACCCAGCGATTGAGGCTCATCAAAAGTTACTCACATTTGCAGGAGAGATATTTGCATTGTATAATTACGTTTTCTTTTTTGTTCAGATTGATTGATAAGCTCCTTAAGTCAGACTTAAGCTCACCTCTGCCATTTGCTCCAGAGGGAAAGATCAGAGGTGCCCAGGCAAGGGAGGAGAACACCTCGCTGGCACCAAGAGCCCATGTGGTGCACCACGATTCAGGTTCCTGGTTGCACTTTATTTATTTATTTATTTATTTATTTATTTATTTGTTCAACTTGTATCTTTCTTTTTCTTTCTTTCTTTTTTTAAATTTGTATACCGCCCTACTCCCGAAGGACTCAGGGCGGTGAACAGGCACAGGATAAAATACAGAAATACAAAAGTTAAAAACAATTTAAAACCAAATTAAATAATATTGGCCCACGACAATTAAAATCCCAATAAATTTAAAACAAATTAAAATTGCAATTTAAAATTTAAAAGAAAGGGGAGAAAAATTAGGCCAGGCTGGCTTGCTGGAATAAAAGGGTCTTAAGACCACGGCGGAAGGTGCGCAGATCCGGGATCCTCCGTATCTCCGGGGGGAGCTCGTTCCAGATAGTAGGTGCCCCCACAGAGAAGGCTCTCCCCCTGGGGGCCGCCAGTCGACATTGCTTGGCTGAGGGCACCCGGAGGAGTCCCTCTCTATGAGAGCGTACCGGCCGGTGGGAGGCTATTTGTGGTAGTAGTAGGTCCCGTAAATAACCAGGTCCTAAGCCATGGAGCGCTTTAAAGGTGGTAACCAAAACCTTGAAGCGCACACAGAAGACCACCGGGAGCCAGTGCAGCTCGCGCAGGAGAGGTGTTACACGGGAGCGCCATGTTGCTCCCATAACCACCTGCGCGGCCGCACTCTGCGCCAGTTGGAGCTTCCGCATGCTCCTCAAGGGGAGCCCCATGTAGAGAGCATTACAATAGTCCAGGCGGGAGGTGACGAGGGCATGAGTGACTGTGTGTAGGGAGTCCCGATCCAGAAAGGGACGCAACTGACGGATCAGGCGAACCTGATGAAAGATCCTCCCGGTCACAGCCGTCAAGTGCTCTTCTAAAGACAGCCGTGAATCCAGGAGGACACCCAAGTTGCGAGCCCTCTCCGTGGGGGCCAGCGATTCGCCCCCAATAGTCAGCGATGGCGTCAACTGACTATATCGGGACGTCGGAAACCACAGCCACTTGGATGGGTTGAGCCTGAGCCTGTTCCTCCCCATCTCCAAAGACTCAAGGCGGCTTACAATGCATTTAAAAACCATATATAAAAACATTAAACATTAAAACATTAAAAACAATTAAAACCCATTCACACCATTCATGGCCGGATCTCGCCAGATCGCAACAGCGAGATCAATGGCCCAGGCCTGCCGGAAAAGCCAAGTCTTCACCGCTTTTCAGAAGGCCAATATTATTTATTTATTATTTTTTTATTTATGTAATTTGTATGCCACCCTTCTCCTGTAGGACTCAGGGCGGCTTACAAAAACAAAACAAGGAATTACATAAACAATTAAAATCAGTTTAAAATTAAATTAAAATCAATTAAAACTTATTAAAATTATTTGAAGTCACCCCTACGGATTCAGCCCATTTGGTGAAAAAGCCACGTTTTCAATTCGCGGTGGAAGGAGAGGAGGTCCGGGGCTGTCCTGAGGCCAGTGGGCAGCCCATTCCAGAGGGTTGGCGCTCCCACAGAGAATGCTGTCCCCGGGGGCCACCAGCTGACATTGTCTGGCTGACGGCACCCTGAGGAGGCCCACTCTGTGTGAGTGGATGGTGGGAGGAAAGCAGGAGATGATCCTGCAGATACCCTGGGCCTAAGCCATGTAGGGCTTTATAGGTGAGCAGCAGCACCTTGAAACGAACCCGGAGAGCCACCGGCAGCCAGTGCAGCTTGCACAGGAGAGGTGTCACACGGGAGTACCGAGAAGCCCCCGTAACAACCCACGCGGCCGCATTCTGGACTAACTGTAGTCTCCGGGTGCATCCCAAGGGCAGCCCCATGTAGAGGGTGTTACAGTAGTCCAACCGAGACGTAACAAGGGCATGAGTGACCGTGGCAAGGGCATCCCGATCTAGGAAAGGGCGCAACTGGTGCACAAGGCTTACCTGTGCGAAGGCCCCCCTGGTCACGGCTACGCATGCACAGAGGATAAAAAAACACATTACTTCCTGGTTAAAACCAGGAAGTAATGACACTCGGGCAGGTGGGCGGAGCCTCGGGCCGCCATCGCTACTGGTTCTCCAAACCACCTGCCACAATTGCTACTGGATCACCCGATCTGGTCCAAACCTGGAGCATTTCACCCTGATAGCAGCCCAGCTAGGTTAAAGCCTTCGGGACCATCAGTTGCTGCTGCTGCCATCCAGGAAAAGCAAATCTGAGGCTGCAAAGAGAGAACTACAGTGGGAATATGGGTTGTATGAAGCACAAACATGGGAAAGCAAAGGAAGAAGGTCGGACTGGAAGAAACACAAGGTACCTTCCAGTGTTATGAGTCTATGATTTTATGAAATGAAACAACTACAAATGGACATTTTAGGCATCAATGAATTGAAACAGACTGGGATTGGACACTCAGTCAGAAATTCACAGGGTTTATTGTTCAAGAGATGAAAAATAAAGGAGTTTTGCCTTTATAGTTAAGAAGGGTATAACAAGAATTGTACTTGGCCATAGTGCAGTCAGTGATGAAATAATATTGATTAGACTTAGAAAACAGAACAGAACATACTTTTACTTTTACTTTTATTTGATTTGTATACCGCCCTACTCCTGAAGGACTCAGGGTGGTGAACAGCCAACAATAAAATACATACATACAAAATTTAAAAAGCAGAAATAAAATCGAATCAAATAGTTTGGCCCAGACAGATTAAAACCCCAATCAATTTAAAACAGATTTAAACTTTGAAAATTAAAAAATATTAAAAAATTAAAATTGTTTAAAAAGAGGGAGAAAGTTAGGCCAGGCCCGCCTGGTGAAATAAAAAGGTCTTTAGAGCGCAGCGGAAGGTGCGCAGATCCGGGATCCTCCGTATCTCTGGGGGGAGCTCGTTCCAGACAGTAGGTGCCCCCACAGAGAAGGCTCTCCCCCTGGGGGCCGCCAGTCAATATTGTTTGGCCGACGGCACCCGGAGGAGCCCCTCTCTATGGGAACGTACCGGCCGGTGGGAGGCTATTGGTGGTAGTAGGCGGTCCCGCAAGTACCCAGGTCCTGAGCCATGGAGCACTTTAAAGGTGGTAACCAAAACCTTGAAGCGCACCTGGAAGACCACTGGGAGCCAGTGCAGCTCGTGCAGGAGGGGTGTTACATGGGAGCGCCATGTCGCTCCCATTACCACTCGCGCGGCCATTCTCTGCGCCAATTGGAGCCTCCGGATGCTCCTCAAGGGGAGCCCCATGTAGAGAGCATTACAATAGTCCAGGTGGGAGGTGACAAGGGCATGAGTGACCGTGCGTAAGGAGTCCTGATCCAGAAAGGGATCAGAAAGAACTGGCGAATCAGGTGAACCTGATGAAAAATCCTCCCGGTCACGGCCGTCAAGTGCATGGCCTTCAAGAACATAGACTAATAGAGGTAGAATGTCCAACCACCTGTTAAGCAGGAGACCCTATACCATTTCAGACACATGGATGTCTAGTCTCTTTTTGAAAGCCTCCAGTGATAGAGCACCCAGAACTTCTGGAGGCAAGGTATTCCACTGGTTGATTGTTCTCACTGTTAGGAAATTTCTCCTTAGTTCTAGGTTGCTTCTCTCTTTGATTAGTTTCCATCCGTTGTTGTTGTTGTTGTTGTTGTTGTTGTTGTTGTTGTTGTTGTTGTTTTTCTTGCTTTAGGGTGATTTGGAAAATAGGGTGACACCCCTCCACCTCTTCTTGAAGTCCCTGAAATATTGGAAGATACTATCATGTCACCCCTAGTCTTTCTTTTCATTAAACTAGACATATCCAATTCCTACAACCATTCTTCATATTTTTGGTCTCTAATCCCCTAATCGTTCTTGTTGCTCTTCTCTGCACTCTTTCCAGTGTCTCAATATCTTTTTGATATTGTGGTGACCAAAACTGGATGCAATATTCTAGGTGCGGTTTTTGCGAAATTTGTAAATTTGTGAGCAATCTTAATATGGCTATCATCCAAATGTATGCTCCAATTGTAATCAGAAGAGGCGGTTGGTGAGTTTCATGATTAAGTTCAACCTGAAAACAGAACATGAAAGGAAGACATCCTCCTTGTGATTGGAGTCTTGAATGAAAAAGTTGGAAATATGAAAGAGGAAGATGTAGCTGGATTGTATGACTTAGGAAACAAAAATGAAGCAAGGGACCAACTTATTAATTTTTGGAACATTTTTTTTCATTGCTAACATAGTTTTCAAATCAAAAGTATATAAAGGGAATCACCAGAAGGAATGTAAAGAAATCAAATTGAGTGTCTTATTGGTAGATGAAAGTGGGCTCAGTTTTAATAGAAAAATGTCTGTAGCTGACTGTAGAATAGACCACAAAGTGTCTTGCTGAAATTTGAAGTTAAGCGAAAGTGGAAGAGGAAAGCCAGTTGATTTCCACAATATAACCTTGAACATATAACCAACATTTTCAAGGAGGAAATTGGAATCATTTTGAAGCCCTGAACCTCAGTAAAAGGCAACTGGAGGAATTGTGGAATGAATTCAAAGACATTTTTTATGAATGAATGTGAAAGAGACTGCCAAAAAGACTCTTGCTCAAGGAGAAGAAGGAGAAGAAAGCAAACTGGGTATCAAAACAAGCAGTACAAATTGCCAAGAGAAGAAGAGGAGCCAAAGCCAAGAGAGGCAAACACCTCAAGAAGGAATTCATCAAAGAACTGCAAAGTGATCTTAAAAGAAGCAGAAAGCAGGATTACAACACAACAAAAACACCGAAGAGGAAAACAGACACAGAAAAACAAGGGAAGTCTTCCAAATGAGCTCTGAACTAGATTCCAAACTCAAATTGGCATGCTGGTAAATAATAACTGACTCAAAGATGATCAAAGATGGACAGAATGTACTGAAATTTTACACATTAGAGGTCAACATCCAAGCTACCTTAGAAGATATTACCACCCAGATTTCCACCAGACCTTTTCAGTTCATACATGTTGAACATACACACACTTTAGAAGGCAGGACCTGCTGTAAATGGTAGTTTTCCAGAGTATATAACTCAGACAAAATGTGTATAGAAAGCTGACTGAAGAAAAGTACTATCGTAAGGAAAATTACACATAAAACCACATAATATTAAGAAAATTGCATCTAAAGATGCTACATTAGAATATATGCATGTAAACAAGTTGGAAGAATGGAAATCAACCAGAATAGAGTGGAAGGGACCATGGATGTCTTCTAGTTCAAGCAGGAGACCCTACTTAAGTCTTTTCTTAAAAGCCTCCAGTGATGAAACATCCACAACTTCTGAAGGCAAGCTGTCCTCACTACAGTATTAGGAAGCTTCTCCTTAATTCTAGGTTGCTTCTCACCTTGATTAGTTTCCATCCATCGTTTCTTGTCTTGTCTTCTGGTGCTTTGGAAAATAAGTTGACCCCCATCTTCTTTGTGGCAGCCCCTCAAATACTGAAATACTGCTATCATGTCACCCCTAGTTCTTCTTTTCTCCAGACTAGCCATACCCAGCTCCTGCAACCATTCTTCCTATGTTTTAATCTCCGGGCCTTTAATCATCTTAGTTGCTCTTCTCTGCACTTTTTCCAAAGTCTCAACACCAAAGGCCAAACGATAGGCTCAGAGCCAAGCACGTCCCCGCAGCCACAGGTGGACAGCGACGAGGAAGATAAGTGCTGGCTGGACCCTCGACAGAAGCGCAAGGAGAAGCGTGCACAGCAGAGGCGTGCCAGAGATTAGCTGAGTCACTGGACCACACCCCACAGGGTATAAATGTGGGTGTGGTGGCCGGTTCAGTTTGTGATGAGCAAAAACTGGAAATACTCCATGATCTCTGCGTTACTGGACTTTGCTTGCTTTATCAGACTGCATTTGGATTAATCCTTCTATTACTGACACTCTGCCTGGTTTATCGGAATGCTTGCAGTCTAATCTTTGTTTTGTGTGAGTGAAGTCTGAATTGGCAGCTAGCCACTGGGTTGCTGCCAGCTTTATCTTCAAAGAGTTTTGTCGTGTGGCTTATTAACTCCGGACCGTCTGTGGGTGTGTGTGCGTGGTACAGGGACAGAACACTGTGGATGAAACATTATGGAGGAGAGCAGGGGTGGGTTCTACTTACCTTTATTGCTGGTTCGCAATGGGATCACAGACACATGCTCGCTTCGCTCACACATGTGCAGATCGCTGAAGATGACATCTGGGGCAGTGGGCAGGGCCTCCCACCAGTTTTACTACCAGTTCTTGCAAACCGGTCTGAACTGGGGGCAACCCACCACTGGAGGAGAGGCCTACAGAACCCCCTCCTCACCAAGATGGAGTTGAAATTTCTCAGTGTCCCAAAGGTGCTTTTCCAAAAAGCAACTGGACTCTCTTTGTTTTTTCTTGAAGACATTTCGCTTCTCATCTCAATGGCTTCTTTGATCTCAGACAGTTGAAGAAAGGGGAGAAACTGCATGCCTACGAAAGGAACCAGAGCAGAATGGAGCATCATTGGGAGCTGAGAACATGTTGATCATTTGTGCAAATCTACACAAATTTAACTGGGAATGAGTTCCAGCCTCATTGAACACAGTCCAAATATGCTCCGGACTATTCATGTCCAGCATTGTGTTTAGGCAAGCAACATTGGTGAGTTTTGGAGCTTTTCCTTAGCAGACCTGCATCTACGAGGTCTTCCCATTGTGGGCTTGCCATGCCCAGCTGCTGTGGATGGACGTTAGGGAAGCTGTGTCTGTCTGTCTGTCTGTCTCAGGCCTTGGAAATGGGGGCTTGGCAAGAGAGCCCTCATGGCTCTGCTTCCTGAGGGATCACTTAATTTCTCCCAAGCAAATATGCAGTTTCACTTGATCTTCTCTTCTGCTGCTATGTTTATTTTCTTTATTTTAATTTCATTTAAGGTATTTGTATAGCTGCCCATCTTATAACAACCTCTGGGCATCAAAATGCTGTCTGGTTGCCAAAAGAGAGAGAGATCAAGCCAAATGGAAATAGCGCTGCTTAACCTTGCTCAGAGAGGACAGCAAGAGTGGCCCATGAGTTACGGAACTCTAAGGCTGGCAGGGCTCCTTGGTGGGGGCTGCTTCAACTGCTCCCTTTGACAGAGCAGGAGCCCTCCCATTCCAATGGACCTCAGGCCTTGTCTAGAGACCTCCCATACTTCATCTGGCATGCATCTGTAGGCCTCTATGGTTATCATGAATAGAAGAAGGGCATAATTCTGGGATCATAGATAAAGTTGTAAAATTACTTCCCCAGGGAGGAGAATTTTCACAAAAGCTCAATCATCAGCTAACCACGAAGCAATCCCAAAATCCAGACTCCTTTGTTAAGCTGGACATCCAGGATCTACAAAGTCATCAGCAAATTTGAAAGACCCACTATGTGGAGAAGTTATCATGTTATCATGATGTGAGAGTTATAAAGTAATTCCAAAAGCCTGCTGGGAAAGATTTCAGCCCAAGATGTCTACAACTCCCTGGTGATCAGTGCTGGCCCAAACCAGTCCTAGGAGGCCACCATTTGAAAAATCCTGATCTTCAGAATCCCAAGTAAACATTTGTTTTGGGGGACAATGACCTTCATGCCTCCCCTGACTACTCAGATCTCTCTCGGCAGCCCCAGCCCAGAACCCAGGGCCATCCGCCCTCCACTTTAGGGCATTTAACAGGTCTGCTTCTTGACGTTGGCATCTTCTCCTGCCACTTTGATGTAGCTTTTTCTCTTCCTCTTTCAGATTCCTCAAAGCAAACAGATAATCCAGGCCCAGCGAGTCACAGCTCTTCCCAAGGAAGACAGAAAAGAAGGAGGACTTATTCCTGACCAGGCAAAAAAAGGAAGAGGGGCTGGAATGCTGGCTGAAGGCAGACTAATAATAATAATAATAATAATAATTTTATTTCTATACCGCCCTTCTCCCGAAGGACTCAGGGCGGTGTACAGCCTATTTAAAAACACAAACAAAACAATGATATAAAATTTAAAATAATTAAATAAATGGCTCAAATTTAAAACCCCAATAAATTTAAATACCCCAATTTAAAACTATTGTATTGATAGTCCGGCCTGGCGGAACAACAGGGTCTTCAATGCGCAGCGAAACACCCGGAGGTCAGATATCTTACGAATTTCCGGGGGCAGTTCATTCCACAGGGCTGGGGCTCCCACAGAGAAGGCCCTCCCCCTGGGCGTCGCCAGCCGACATAACTTGGCTGACGGCACCCTGAGGAGACCCTCTCTGTGGGAACTAGCATCAAAGACCCTAAAGAAGTGGAAGGACACCTGTAAAACGTTCAAATGGATGGGCCCAGAGAAAGTTAAATTTACAAAACCCAGATTCAGAGCCAAATAAGTAATAAATGACTTTATGAGGCAATTGAAATAATTGTGCAACCAGATGCATTCACAATTGGATTAATGAAATGCCATATTTATATAAAGCTATCCAAACAGGGTTCTCAGAAAGCAAAGCCTCCCCTTGTGCTGACCAGCTGTCTCACTCTTTATCAAGTTGAGGGAACATCACATTTCTTATTATTATTATTTTTTTAAAATTGATTTATATGCTGCCCTTTTCCGGAGACTCAGGGCTGCTTACAATGCATTAAGCAATAGCCTTCATACTTTTGTATATTTATACAAAGTCAGCTTATTGCCCCCACAAACTGGGTCCTCATTTAACCTACCTTAGAAAGGATGGAAGGCTGAGTCAACTTTGAGCCTGGTGAGATTTGAACTTGCAGTAATTGCAGGCAGCTGATGTTAATAACAGGGTGCTTTAAACCACTGTACTACCAAGGCTCTTGGCTATTTCATTCCTGTTCTTGCTTTCCACTCCCTTCTTGCCTCTCTGTGCTACAGAGGTAGTCCTTGACTTACAACAGTTCATTTAGGGACTGTCCAAAGTTACAACGGCACTGTAAAAAGTGACTCATCAGCATTTTTTACACTTATGAATATTGCAGCATCCCCATGGCCGCATGATCAGAATTCAGATGCTTGGCAACTGACTTGTATTTATGATGGTTGCAGCATCTCTGTGTCATGTGATACCCCCCCCCCCTTTTGTGAACTTTTGACAAGCAAAGTCAATGGGGAAACCAGATTCACTTAACAACCATTAACAACTGTAGTGGTTCACTTAACAAATGTGGGAAGAAAAGTCACAAAATGGGGCAAAACTCGCTTAACAAATGTCTCGCGTAGCAACATAAATTTTGGGCTCAATTGTGGTCATAATCTACCTGTATCCTTCCCTCTGCCCCACACCTCACCCATCAAGGATCCAGAGGATCCTTGACCTACCTGATTTATGCAGTTCCACCTTGTTATTTATGGGCCACAATGCCAGTCGTCTTCTTAGGACTGTAACATAAAAGTAGGATTGGATAAACCTGCAATCCGAAAGGATGTGGAAAATTATGGTCCTTGTCCTCAGATGATCCAAGGGGAACTTTTCAATTTCGCAGCTCCTGAGGATTCTTGGGGAAAGTGGTTTGCAGCACCGTTAATTAAGTCAACAGTAGAGCCGTGCCATTCTAAATTCACAGAAACTGGAGTTAATGTCCCAAGAACAATTCCCTCCTTAATATAATTTTCAGACCCACAGCAGACTTCATCTGTTCCTGCTGGAGTCTGCCCAGAGGTTTCAGGGTAGAACCTATGATTAATGTTGCAGAAGATTCATTAACTCAAGGCCCCCAATTAGAGTTAACTCTAATTCCGATGAAAGGAAGGCATCACTTAGCACTTCTTCGTGGTCTAGATATAAAAAATGATTGGTTGTACATTTCAGAAAGTATAAAATAATTATTGTAAAAAACCCGAGAAACCTGGCTTCCTGTAAAGTTACCTAACAAAAACGTGATGAGGGAGATTTCAGTGGGCACAGAGCAGTAGGAAATGTTTCTCACACGGGGGATGTAATCAGAGGGATCATGGGGCATCTCAACCTCCTCCCACTTTAGTTCCTTTCATACCCTCCTTCTTTGGGGCCTAATGTCAGGCTCCAAAAGCCAAGAAAGACACCATGGGGTTCTTTTTCTTTATCGCTCCTCACCCATTGGCAGAAATCATTCCAAATTAAAGAAACTACTTGCGTCATTAAAGATGTACTCTGAGAACTTCTAGGAGGAGCCATCTGGACCTTCTTCCTCCCAACCAAACTAAACTTCACTGTCTCTTGGTCTCTTGGAATGCAGCTCCTCCCTCCGTTCTGGGAATCCAGACTACATTCCACCACACCTCCACTTTCGTCTGTTGGCTGTCCAACAGATATTTCTGTTTGTGGAAGGAATTACAATTGGTTGTCGGTTTTGGCCTAGGGCAGAAGAAGAGGCAGGTGGCTGTTTGGCCTACCTGCGTGAAGCTAATAGCTTGGGAGGAGGTCATGTTAAAGGCCCACCCTCCCCAACTAGTTTGTGAACCTCTCCTATCATTAGGAGGGGAGAGGAAGAGAGGAGCAATGGTACTCCTAGAGCTGCAGTACAGGGTCCCAGGTGCCTCCAGCTCCTGTTCTATCCAAGAGGAACTTTGAAAGAATATAAAAAAGGTGAGAAACTACCTGAGAAAGGAGGGGCAGCCCCAGGAGGCAGAAAGGAAAACAAAATCGAGGAGAGGTTGTGAGGCCCAAGCTTAGGGTGACCCCTGAGCTATACCGCCTTGCCTTTACATTCACAAGAGAGTGCATGTCCATGCATGTGGCCCTCAGCTCCAGAGATGGCCACAATGGCAGCCATCCTCCTGGATTTCACCTGCCTGTTTGCTTTCTCTCCTCTGTGGAATCACACTCAGGAGAGTAACTCTGAAGAAAAGGCACAACTCACCAACAAAGAGACTCCTGTTATCTTCCCTGTGTTTCCAGGGTGGCTTTTCTTATTAACACACTTACTTATTTCTTAACCTTTGCCTTAATGTTTATCACTAAGCCTATGCTATAGTATTCCATACTGATACTAATGTCTACACCTCTGTGTTTATCCACTGTAAATCCTAAACAACCCTATTCTCCTTATTGTCCAAGTTTTTAAACTTTAGCCACCATTTAGACAGACAGACAGATTAACAGAGTTGGAAGGGACCTTTTAGGTCATCTAGTCCAACTACCTGCCCAAGCAGGAGACCCTACAACGTTTCTGACAGATGGCAGTCCAGTCTCTTTTTTGAAAGCTTCCGGTAATGAAGCTCCCACAACTTCCTTATCTGGTCTTCGAGTGCCTTGGAAAATAGCTTGACCCCCTCCTCTCTGTGGTAGCCCCTCAAGTATTGGGAGACTGCCATCATGTCTCCCCTGGTCCTTCTCTTCATTAGACTAGCCATGCCTAGTTCCTGCAACCGTTCTTCATGTGTTTTAGTCTTCAGGTCTTTGATCATCTTAGATAGATTCAGATTAACAGAGGAAGGAAACTTGTAGATCATCTAGTCCAACCCCCCATCCAAGCAGGAGACCCTACACCATTTCTGACAGATGGCAGTCCAGTCTCTTCTTGAAAGCCTCCAGTGATGAAGCTCCCACAACTTCTGAAGGCAACTTCTGTTCCATTGGTTGATTGTTCTCACTGTCAGAAAATTTCTCCTTATTTCTAGGTGGAATCTCTCCTTGGTCAGTTTCCATCCATTATTCTTTGTCTGGCCTTTCCAGTTAATTGCCTCTTTGGTGGGAAAGGAAGGAGCTTTACCAGCTGCTGGATGGCCAGAGACTTTCAGCACCTCTGCTGGGCTGGAAAGGCTCCTGGCCTCGGCTACTCCTTCCAGTTTGTCTGCTGCTGGTTTGCTTCACCATCCTGAGGCTTCCATCTCCAACTTGCACATTTCTTCCAGCTTGTTTGGCAGCCTCTCCTTTCATGCCCTTCTTAGTGCCCTCTTCTCACCTTCCTGCTGCTGCTGCTGCTGGATGACTCCTGTGACATTCTGCCTGGTGCCTGCGGGTTTTGAGAGACAACTGGATGTAAATTCCTCAAGGAAACATGTTTCTCTGCCTTGCTTGCATGCTGCCTCCATGTATTCTTCAATCAGCGCCTGGAGGAGCTGCTGTGTGGCCTTGGTGCTGACGATCGATTTCGTCTGGACTGCTCTGGTTCAGGCGAGAGGCCCCCCTCCCAGCAGAGCTCTCCATAGAGCTGCAAAAAGAGAAATATTGGAATAGACAAGAAGACTGAAACACTTCGCAGAGCCCCATTTCCTTTCCCCTAGGGGAATTATGCACCTCTCGAAAATGGGTCCGATCCCAAGGAGGGCCCAAGAGAAGGAGGGGCAAAAGAGCAGCCCTCTTCTCATGCCAAGCAGCCCAGATGGTCTGGGGCATTCCTGAGGGCTAAACATCAGGGGTATCTGGCCCATCTGGCAAGATGGACCTTCCATCCACAGGGAGGATGTGCTGGACTTCCAGCTGTTAGCTTGGAATGTGGGCTGGAATGGAAAAGGCTGAAGTGGCCATTTAAAGAGGATAAACTCATTCGTTTTAAGGCATTTCTCCTTCATGTTACTTTAAGCACATGTTATATCACATTAAATACGTTTTTCTGTTGAGGGCCTTTTTCAAGAATGAGGACTAACTTTTGGGAAAGGTGCAGTTGCTTCTCCGGGTCTAGCACAACTTGCTGTAGCCAACTTGCCATGACCAACTCACCATGGTCTACTCACTGTGGCCAGCTGGCCATGGGACAACTCGCTGCAGCCAATTCACTGCAGAATTAGTTCCTTTTATTATTCACCAAAGCATTCCAAAAGCTGGTAGTCATAGGAATTCTTAGAGATTCTCAGTCATCCAGGTTATGGTCGTCCCAAAGGTGCTTTTTCAGGAGGCAACTGGACTGTCAGGTTTCGATGTCATCTCAATTAAAATAAATTGCATTTCCAAACAAATAGTCTTTGAAGAAATCTTTCATTTTATTAAGCACGACAACCTGTCCCCGATCGTGGCATAGCCAACACTGACTTCCTGACCCCAAAACCTTCCCTTTTTGTTCCCCAATTCTCTGCATCTCATTGGCCTTCTTCCCAAATCACTCTCCCCATATCTCCCACTTCAGCTCCCAGGAATGTCCCCCATTCCATCTCATTTTCTCGGAAACATTATCTCCAGGGAAAATAAGTAGGTGAGAAGTCAAGCGTCCTCTTGCCAGCTGCCCCCTCTTCTCCTTCTTATGTCAGCACTAGAGTAAATGCAGGTTGAAGTGCTGACATGGACCTTCTTGTTTTTTGTTCTGAAGATGTTTTGCTTCTCATCCAAGAAACTTCTTCAGCTCTGACAGGATAGTGGGCAATGGAAGGATTTATATTCCTTGCAGACAGTTGGTCAGTGAGCTGTTGGACAGTATTATGTGGTCTGTTGTGTGGATGTTTGGGTGGTTTAGGGGTGGAGAATTGTAGTGGATGGGAGTGTGTTTGGGGATTGTTATGTGTGTTGGATCTGGTCTTTGGGTGTTAAGTGAATTTCGTTGTAAGGGTATACTGTGTATACACGTACAATGACAATAAAGTTATTATTATTATTTGCATCCTTTTAGAGGGTTGTTGAAGCACAGATTTTTGCAAACTACAGGAACCAAGAGCACCACTCAGGTGACCCTGAGGACACAGATAAACCTCCAAGTGCTTCAACGACCCTCTAAAAAGGATGCAAATGACCAGCTGTCTGCAAGGAATAGAAATCCTTCCATTCCCCAAACTCCAGTCACTGCTGAAGAAGCTTCTTGGATGAGAAGTGAATCATCTTCAAAAGAAAAAACAAGGAAGTCCAGTTGCCTCCTGAAAAAGCATGTTTGGGATAGTCATAGGAATGATTTCTTTGATAAGAGATAAAATAATTTTGATGAAAACATGATCAACAAAAATAAAAGGAACTAAGGGAATACTGTGGCAAGTTGTCCCACAGCGAGTTGGCCACAGCGAGTTGTCCTGTGGCAAGTTGGCTGGCCGCAGAGAATTGGCTGTGGCGAATTGGCCCCAGCAAGTTGGTTGTGGTAAGTTGGCTATGGCGAGTTGCCCCATTCCAGCTTCTCTACAGCATGTGTGCGGCATCACAAAACACAGCTCGTGCATGCCGTCCATTCATGCATGCAACATCAAACAACACGGCAATTCGCTCGCACATGCTGGTTCACCCAGCACCGGAAATGTGAGCGTGTGCAGCATCAAAAACACAGCGACATATGACAGGATTGCGCCTGCCTGCACGTCGCCACTACCGGTTTGCTCAAACCGGTCTAAACTAGCTGAATACCACCTCTGCCTTTGAGGCTCACTCACCATCCATGTTATTTGGATGGCAAGATGCACACTGGGCTGTCCTTATTCTTGACCCTTTAATCTGTGACCTTGTTGAAGTAGGGGATCATCTAGTTTAAAGATAATTCGGGGCAACTCTTCCAGGGTCACATTGGGCTTCTCATGGTATCCTCTCTTTGGACAGAGTTCTGAAGAAGCTATTTTTAAAGCTTTGTGAAACTTACACTCCGGTTTGATTGATCCGAGGGAGGCTGTGGGCAATTTGTTCAGTTTAAGCAACTGTTATTTGGGCTGCTTAGCACTGATGTTTCTGAACTCTCTCAGTCATTAGAGAGTTTGGAGGAATCAATGAAGGTCCCTAAGCCAGCAGCACATTTTTTTTCTGGGTGTGAAATTGGAGGAAGATAAGGATATTGAAATGAATTATGTATACGAACTTTGAGTCCCATTTTTAGAAAGCAGTGGACTGTTGCATTAAAGAATTTAAAGCTAAAATGAAGGGAATACAATGGAGAATTTTATGTTCGATATACTAGATGCTTCTGAAAATATTTAGAAGATTTGTTGGAAGTTCAAGTTAGGACTGGAACATCAGCCTGCATTACAACCAGTTTTGGTCCCATACTACAAAATAGATGTTGAGACTTTGGAAAAAGTTCAGAGAAGAGCAACTAAGATGATCAAAGGCCTGGAGACTAAAACATATAAAGACCGGCTGCAAGATTTGGGTTTGGCTAATCTAAAGAAAAGAAGAATGAGGGGTGACATGATAGCAGTATTCCAGTATTTGAGGATCTGCCACAAAGAAGAGGGGGTCAAATTATTCTCCAAAGCATCTGAGGGCAGGATAAGAAACAATGGTTGGAAACTAACCAAAGAGAGAAGCAACCTGGAATTAAGGAGAAACTTCCTAACAGTGTGGACAATTAACATGTGGAACAGCCTGCCTCCATAAATTGTGGGTGCTCCATCTCTGGAGGCTTTTAAGAAGAGACTGGACAATCACTTCTCTGAAATAGTATAGGCTCTCCTGCTTGAGCAGGGGGCTGGACTAGAAGACCTCCAAGGTCCCTTCCAGCTTCTATTCTATTCTATTCTATTCTATTCTATTCTATTCTATTCTATTCTATTCTATTCTATTCTATTCTATTCTATTCTATTCCATTCCACTCCACTCCACTCCACTCCACTCCATTCTACTCTACTCTTGTCTGAGGTTCTTCTATTGTCCCTAGGACTTTGACACTGTGAATTCAGGTTTTCTGCACAGCAACATCCCAGTATTTGGACCTGTCAATTCATCAAAAACTATAGACTTCTCATACAGGGCAGCTGGCAAAGGAATTATTGTACAAGACTGGAAAGATAAATCTACAGCTGATCCATCAGGGGTGAGTTTGTCTGCCAACAGTGATTTTCTTTCCCCCCACTCTGCAAAGCAGAAGAATCATTTTGAACAGTTTTATCAGAGTTTTTGTTTATTTTGAGATGCTTTCCAGGCTTTTAAAAAATTAAAAGACTCACAATATAATATTATAGTGTGTTGTTTAAATGGTCATATGTATTTCTTTGCTGTGAATTAGTGCACTAAAAATCTTTTTAAAACTAAATTGGACACAAAGAATAGCAAGGGGGAGCAAATTGATTATAGCACGCTAACTGGAAATGCTGAGTTTGCAGACAACCAGCCCCAAACCCTTTCCACACAGCTGTTTGGAATTTGGCCGGCTCCCCCTGGCAGAGGGGGCTCCTGTGCATTGGCAGAATTAGCAACCCTCCTCCAGAACCCCCCTTGCTCGGAAGATAATATGAGTCCCCCCGCACCTCTTGGTCTTATATTCCGTATCTTACATTTCTTTATTTGTGTCATATTATTTGTCAAATCATACTTGGGCTTTCCTCCTGAGTCACGAGTGGATCTTTGTGCTCCCAGAATCCCTGGAACAAATCCAGCTGTGGATCTGTTTTCTCTTTCCGAGGGTCACACCAGAGGATGGGCACTCGGATCATCGAGGAGCAGCAGCAGCTCCAGCTGGGATCAAAAACTAGTGGACCAAAAAGAAGAGTCATCTTCAGACATCTTGTTTAAAAGTATGGTGCATAGAATAATGGAGTTGGGAGGGACCTTGGAGGTCTTCTAGTCTAACCCCCTGCTTGAGTAGGAGAGTCAATGGGCAATTGTGGCTCTTTTACAACCTATGGACTTCAACTCCCAGAATTCCTGAGACCGGCTGTCTCAGGAATTCTGGGAGTTGAAGTCCACAGGTTGTAATTGCCCATCTCTGGTCTATACCATTCCAGACAAGTGGCTGTCTAGCCTCTTATTAAAAACCTCCAGTGATGGAGCACCTACAACCCGCAAGTTGTTCCATTAGTTGATTGCTCTCACCGTTAGGAAATTTCTCCTTAATTCCAGGTTGCTTCTCTCCTCGATTCATTTCCATCAATTGCTTCTTATCCTGCCCTCAGGTGATTTAGAGAATAGGTCGACCCTCTCGTCTTTGTGGCAGCCTTTCAAATACTGAAATTATCATAAAATCAGTACTGATTTAGGGTAATCATTTTTAAAAGCTAATGAAATTATTTTATGTGGTATTCCTTCAGGTTTGAAGAAGACGTGCAGTGCATCTGTGGACATGAAAATGACTCCGCGGTCTTAGTCTGCAGTCTCAGTCGGAAATAGAAAATCGAGGAGAGTGGGGGCCCTGGAAGTCCACAGTTGTAGTAATTGTGGGTGTTGTTCTATGATGCCATTCATGGTTTTCTACTAGTTTTAGATGGCATTTGTCTTCAAAGCCAGGGGAAGCTTCAGAGCCCAAGCCTTGCTTGCCAGATGCTTCTGTCAGCAGCTGCAGCTTCCAGTTCCCTTGGCTGGATGTCCCAGTGGCAGAAGGACTTCTTTCTCAGCATCTTCACAGCACTTACATGGTTGCCCTCAAGACTTCTTTCCAGACTCCATTCGGATGACGTGTCCCACCCATCTCACCTGTGCTCTGCTACTCAGGCACTCAATCTTGGTGGACTCCACATGATCCAAGTCTTCCAGGATGGAGACAGTCTTGCCAATGAATGCCAAGGATGGAGCAGAGAGTTTGCATGTGAAATTTCAGTTGTTTGAATGACTTAGGTACACAGTCCAGACTCATATGTAAGAGGGAAGGGATAACCACAGCTCTGTAGACATTTGGCTTTGTGGAAATGGGGATGTTGTTTTGCAGTTGTCCCAGAGCCTGGCTGGCCTTGCTGAATTTCTTTGTCCAAAGACCCATCACCCAAAGTTATGCTTTTCGACTATTTGAAGGTGGTTACATTTGCCAGCTGGGTGTCATCGGCAGATATTTTTGATTCTACATGCTTGGTATTTAGCATGGGCTAAGAATAGAATAGAATAGAATAGAATAGAATAGAATAGAATAGAATAGAATAGAATAGAATAGAATAGAATAGAATAGAATAGAATAGAATAGAATAGAATAGAATAGAAATAGAAATAGAAATAGAAATAGAACAGGAATGGATTTGAAGGGACCTTGGAGGTCTAATCCAACCCCTTGCTCAGGCAGGAAACCCTATACAGTTTCAGACAAATGTTGGAGCATTCATAACTTCTGGAGACAAATTGTTCCACCAATCCATCAACTGTAGATCATTGTCTTGGTGTGCCAGGAGCCCATGATTTTCAGCAAAGAAGGTTTCTTGAATGACTATATGGAGGCTCTTCATCTGTGCCTTGAAGCGGTGAAGGGCCAAGAGAGAGCCGCCAACTGGCACCTGCTCTACACGCCTCCAAGACTTGGGCACCAAAATGGACTGATCCAAAATGAGTAGAGGTCTTTCTTGCTCTCCTCCTCCCATTTCTTCTCCCAGCAGTTCCATTCGCCCTCCTTGAGCCTCTGATGGCCTTCCTTGGATTGTCAGCCGCAAAGGCCTCCACATAAGCACAGCTGTGCCCTTGGGGAGTGCAAGGCTCCATTCCATCACACAAGACCTTCCTTGATACAACTTCTGCTTTTATGGAGGCTTTTTTCATGCCAGAGAGGCAGGCCTCTGAGAGATCTCTCATCATCAGGCGCCTAGTTGGCAGTCCACAATCCTGGTTGATTTTCTCTGTGTTGCTTCCTCATGCGGCTCCTTTTGTCACAGATTTGCTCACAGCCCTTCCGATTGGGAGATGCAAGAACAGATCTGCATCCTTGGGGCTCTGGCACAAGACGTTGCATTACAGCCGCTCCCTGAGGTTATGTTCCCCAGAAGATTCCTACCAGGCATTTCCCCCACTGGCTCTCTTTCAGGCTCCCCAAAGCTGCAGGCCTGCCTTTTCTTCAGTGGGAGAGCTTGGGCAGGAGACCCACCTGAGGATGGCTCTGCAGCACCCCGTGCCAGCGTGCCAGCGACTGGCCACTCTGAGCCACAGATGATCCTCTCCCATGGCGGACAAGCCTCAGTGGCTGCATTTCCTCTGGGGTGCCCGGTTCCCTTTCATCCTCCTGGTTTCCTGGTGAGGCTTTGAACACACAGAGGAGCTGGAAGGTGCTGGAGGACAGAGTCTGGCGTGCAGCAGGAACACGGCCAAGGCACCAGCAGGGCGCCCCATGGTTTCAGCCCATTTGCAAACTATAAGGCTGTCTTTCAGCCGAGGAGGGGGTGGGCGCAAACAAACATGTGCTAAACATCATGTTGGGAAGCTTAGCGCATTAAGAGGAACAGTGCGCTGGCCATGGACGAATGGAAACAGTTTGCAATTCGTTATAGGGGATGGGAGGTAAAGAAAAAGCCTCACTGGATCCAGACTTTCTGAAACCAATTTTGGCAAGGCGGGCACCACGCAGTGCAAGCCTTCTGTGCAGATTTTCTGCCATAGAAGGATCGGCATGAAATAAATCAGAGCCACAGGTTGCAGCCTCTCATCAGAATTCAGGATTTGAGAGTCTGCATGCAAAGAAAGCCAATGAAGCGGCTGGAGGGGGGGGGTGTCTTCCAAATGGATAGCAGTCTGGTTCCCCCAAAAGGAGAGTGGCCCACCAAATGCTTGGCTGGATTCTGAATCCCAGGAATGGGTTGGAAAGGATGTGCTCTCGATCAAGAGGAAAGTGCATCCTTTGGACAACGCAGGGCCCAGGTTTCTGGCCTAGTGGTTAAAGCAGGAGGCTCCGTTTCTTCCAGACCAAGAGCCACACAAAGCCCCTCAGGGTGTTTGGCAACTGAATCCCCAAAACAAGATAGTGTAGGAAGTTAGCACCCACCCCTTTCCTAGAAGAATGAAATATTTTAGGAAATATTAAAAAGGCAGAATATTGTGTTTCCCTGGTTGAGAAATGGAGAAACATGTTTTAAAGACAAAGCAACTCCTACCTTCCTGCCTCCCCCCACCCCCTTTGTTAATGGGCCAGAGGCAGAAACTCATTCCTTTGTCAAAGGACCATCATCTGCAACACAATAGGACCCATCTAGCAACAGAAACTCACCACATGGCACCTGGGAAGATTACATCAGCCAGCAAGGCTAGCTAAAACCCCCACCCCCTGGGAGTCTGACAACCAATCAGGATACTCTTTTGGGGCCCCAGGAAGTTCAAAGCCAGAGAGAGCATAAAACCCAGGGACTTGCTGTATCTCGTCCCCTTTTCTGTTCAGGAACTCAAGCCATGTGATCCTGTCCACCATTAAACCATCTTTCCAAGCAGTCTCCATATTTCCAGTGTCTTTTTCCGCACTTGGAGCTGAACCCAGAAGGATATTTCTTCCAACAGAAGGACAAAGTTAACATTAAAAAATAAAATACCCCTACTTGAAATTAATAATAGTCATCCCTCTCTGTTAAATGTTTTAGATTTCTTAACCTTATTTACGTAAAAAAGCTGCTCAGAGGTAGTTTCATGTGTAGGAGCATGTAAGGCCTACAAACATTAAATTAAATAATTATCTTGCTGATTATGTTTTTTTTTTTTTTTTTTTTATTAAATTTATATACCGCCCTACTCCCGAAGGACTCAGGGCAGTGAACAGGCGCAAAATAAAATACATAGATACAAAAGTTAGAAACATAATTAAAATCAGATTAAATAATTTAGCCCGAGACAATAAAAAATCTCAATAATTTAAAACAGATTAAAATTTCGATTTAAAAGAATTTTAAAACAGGGGAGAAAATTAGGCCAGGCCAGCCTAATTATGTGTTCAGGTCGGTTTTTGACTGCCGTGGCTCCCTACACAAGTTCTTTGGCAAGGATGCAGAAGATGTTTGCCATTGCCTCCTTCCTGGGGCTGAGACAGAGCAACTGGCCCAAAGTTACCCAATTGGTTTCTTGCTCAAGGGAGGACCAGAACTTGAACATTTCTTGGTTTCTAACCTGGTACTTTAAATCATAAGCTCAAACTTTGCCGCTTACGTCCTACTAGAAACTGCAAATCAGCAACAACTTTTGGAAGTCTGTGAGGTCAAACTTCTCTGGAAATCTTGGAAAAAAGCAGTTAGGACAGAAGGTCCATCCAAGCAGGGGGCCTCAGGAGCAACCAAGGTTGGGCACTGGCTCCACCTCACCTGGCTACTTATTTGCAGCGGTCATTAAGCAAATCGATCCTACTCTTTGCTTTAGCCCAGGGGTGGGCAAATGTGGCCCTTTTACAACCTGTGGACTTCAACTCCCAGAATTTATTTATTTATTTATTTATTGGTTCAATTTATATGCCGCCCTTCTCCGGAGACTCAGGGCGGCTTACAATGCGTTAAGCAATAGCCTTCATACTTTTTGTATATAACTGCTTAGTAGGGCTTTCGCCCCTCCCCAAGCAGTGTTCTTTTTTTTATACAAAGTCAGCTTATTGCCCCCACAATCCGGCTCCTCATTTTACCTACTTCGAAAGGATGGAAGGCTGACTCAACCTTGAGCCTGGTGAGATTTGAACTTGCAGTAATTGCAGGCAGCTGGTGCTATTTAACAGCACTTTAGTCTACTGTGCCGCCAAGGCTCTTGCCTCTTGCCAAGCTGTCTCAGGAATTCTGGGAGTTGAAGTCCACAGGTTGCAAAAGGGCCACATTTGCCCACCTCTGCTTTAGCCCCACCCACTCTATGGCCCTGGGAAAGAGCAGAGGAAAGGAGGTCAGCTGGTTTACAGTGTTGCATGCAGGGGTGAAATCCAGCAGGTTCTGTCAGGTTCTGGAGAACTGGTAGCGGAAATTTTGAGTAGTTCGGAGAACTGACAAATACCAATTCTGGCTGGCCCCAGAGTGGGGTGGGAATGGGGATTTTGCAGTATCCTTCCCCTGGAGAGGGGTGGGAATGGAGATTTTATAGTATCCTTCCCCTGCCATGCCCACCAAGCCACGCCCACCAAGCCAAACCATGCCCATCAAGCCATGCCCACAGAACCGGTAGTAAAAAAAAATTGGATTTCACCACTGATTGCATGCCCTTCCTCACAGAAGTGGGAGGGGGGAGGAGAGAAGCAGGAATGGAGAGAAGAGGAGGATTGTCAAGCATATCCATGGTCACTAAGTGAAGCAATGGTTCACACTGGATGAGATTTTGCTGAAAACTGGAAGTAAATGCCAATTTTCAGCAAAACCACCATCAGTTGTGATCATGCGACCACGGAACGCTGCAAAGAGCCATAAATGCAACCCAGCTGCTGAGTACCAGAAGTGAGGTTATGTGACCATGGGGTGGGGCCCCCATCAGAACTTCAAATCCCAGGTCATAAGTACCCCCAGTAGGTCTGTTGGAACTTCACATGATTACTAAGCCTGGCTAATAGGCTAAGGCAGGGTTGAGCCACATGGGCTTCCCAGCCAGATGTAGCCCTTGGCCTGTTTCCAAAAGCTTCCTGAAAGCAATCCATGCAGATGTGTCCCCATCCCAGGACTGGGGCCCTGGAGTACAGAAGACAAGAGGGGTGGGTGGGTGAGGGAGTGTCAGAGAATGGAGATCAGCCCCACCCCACCACTTGCTTCAGCCCCATCTACTTGATGGCCCTGGAAGAGTGCAAAGGAGTGCAACCAGTTTAGAATAACAGAACCAGAATAACCAGAGTCGGAAGGGACCTTGGAGGTCTTCTCAGGCAAGAGAGCCTATACCATTTCGGACAAATGGCTGTCCAAGCTCTTCTTAAAAACCTCCAATGTTGAAGCACCCACAACTTTTGTAGGCTGATTAAGCTGTCAACTTGCAAAGCTTCCAAGTTGCCATGAGCAGGAGGGAGGGGGAACTGATAGAGCTGATTGATTTCCCTAACTGAAGTGCATTCCATACATTCTTCCTGACCGCAATCAGAAGGAGGGTGTTGGATTTCATAGCCAGCCAAAGTGGTTAATTGGAGAATGTGATTTATGACATGGCCAGAGAGGAGGGGAGAGACAGGGTCATAGGGGAACGTAAATCTACGTGGGATTAATTCTAACTGCATCCGAATATTGCCGAAATGGTGCTCCTAATAAATGACTGTATTTCTTTTGAAGTTCGGCTCATGGCTCATGAATTAATTGGGCATCTTTCAGAAACTTCACATAAGCATTCTAACTGTCACATAGGGGATCCTTCCTCAAGAGAATCTGGTTGGGGGGCAGAGAGATGAGGAGGGGTGCAGGATGACCCTCCAACCACTCAGGGTTTGCATTCACCTGAGCCCCAGACAGTTTTGGGCCGCCAAGCTTTCACGGGGCTTCTGGGAAACAGCCACAAAGGTATCTGCTCCTCCTAAGGTTGCAGAGCTTCTTCCTGAGTCCCCTCCCCCCCAAAAAAAACCTCCAGTGGTTCAGTGATTCTGGCACCGCATCCCGAGATGCGTCTTGCTTGGTCAAACGTACCTAGCAAAGTAAGCAAGAAAAAGTAATTTCTTTGTTCCACTTCTATGAACCTGGAAGTGAGAACAAACCTTAATAGGATTCAGTGAGGCGGGAAGCAAGAATAAACCCCACCACATTAATGGGATGCAAACCATTTAATTTTGGCATTGGCAAAAAATAACGGTGGTTGGCAGGCCTGAAAATTAGTTGTGTGTGTGCATGTGTGTGTTTAGCCAGTGGGAAGAAGAAAAAAATCCCAGTTGGAACCCCCAAGTAGAGGAGAGTAGATCAGGTTCGCCTGATTCGCCAGTTGCGTCCCTTTCTGGATTGGGACTCCTTACGCACAGTCACTCAGGCACTCGTCACTTCCCGCCTGGACTACTGCAATGCTCTCTACATGGGGCTCCCCTTGAAGAGCACTCGGAGGCTCTAGCTGGTCCAGAATGCGGCCGCGCAGGTGATTATGGGAGCGTCATGGCGCTCCCATGTAACACCTCTCCTGCGTGAGCTGCACTGGCTCCCAGTGGTCCTCGGGGTGCGATTCAAGGTGTTGGTTACCACCTTTAAAGCGCTCCATGGCATAGGACCTGGGTATTTGCGGGACCGCCTTCTGCCGCCGATAGCCTCCCACCGACCAGTACGCTCCCACAGGGTACCATCAGCCAGGCAATGTCCCAGGGGGAGGGCCTTCTCTGTGGCAGCTGCTGCCCTCTGGAACGATTTGCCCCCAGAGATACGAAGGATATCGGATCTCCAGGCCTTTCGCTGTGCCCTAAAAACTTTTCTTTTCCATCAAGCAGGGCTGGCGTGAACCCCCCCCCCCCCTTTTGTTTTTTTTTAGTTTTTAAATTGTCAATGGGTTTTAGTTTGAATGTTTTAAATTTTGGGCCAAAGTCATGTAATTCTTTTAAAAATTTTAAATTTTGTATTGGTATGTGTTTTAGTTCTGGCTGTGCACTGCCCTGAGTCCACTAGGAGAAGGGCGGTATACAAATTGAATAAAATAAATAAATAAATAAATGTGTATGTCATACAAAGGCTTTTGTGCAGCACCTGGGGAGGCCATCAGAGAAGCAGAATGCAGGGGATTTAGCCATCACTTAGCCAGCCACTGCCCACTCTAGAGATCCACTGTTAGAGCCCCCCTCCAAATATGTCCCAGCCTCCTCTTTCGACTTCTCTCGTGAAGGAGAGCTCCCCACCTCCAAAGGTCTCTGTTCCATTACTGAAATGTCTTAGTGTTAAGAAGTTTTATAGATGGCATTTAGACCCAAAAAATCTAGCCTGTATGTATCCAAATTTACAACGTAAGTGTTGGCGATGTGAGTGTGAAGATGCTACATATTTTCATATATGGTGGACATGTAAAAAAATTAAGGCTTTTTGGATAAAAATATGGGGGATTATTCAAAATATCTTAAGGAAAAAAATTAAATTTACACCACAGTTTTTTCTGCTGGGAATAGTTACGGATTGTACTGTAATAGAGACTAAGTTGGTTTTGAATTTAATAACAGCTGCCAGGTTACTGGTGGCACAGTACTGGAAGAAGGAAGATCCACCCACCATTGAGGAATGGACACTAAAAGTTGTGCATTTGGCAGAGATGGCAAAAATTTCATATCTTAAAGACCATTCAAATGAAATATACATATCGGAATGGAGAAGATGGATTGACTATATACAAAAAAAGTATCTGAACAAGAAGATTCATATAGCTTATGAATGAAATATTTTTAAGTAGTTCATGTTTATAGTTTTTTGAGTTATAAGGAGTTAAAGACTTAGGGAGAATATGAATGCAATAATTTGTTAGCATATCTTAGCTTTATGTTTGTGAATGCTATACCCTGTGCTTGTTCTGGGAAGTCTAGGGAGGGGGGTGGGGAGAAAATGTTTGTATTTCCTATAAAACTTTTCAATAAAAAAAAAAGTTTTCCTTGAAACCCAGACCAAAACTGCTCCTTGTCATTTAAAGTAACAGTTTGTCCCATCTCCTGAAATGTTCCCATCTTCCCAATTGATGGGGTCATCTAGAGGTGCACAAGAGGTGCCACACAGGCCAAGGAGGGAATGCAAGGATGCGAGGGGGTGTTTGAGAGGTGCCATAATGGGCGGGGAGAGCACACAAAGATAGGGCATGGATTGGGGAGGGTGCCCAGGGATGTCTGAAATGCCAGCAGTCCCCATTGCTGCCCATTAGGCACATTTTGCCATAATGATAACATGGGTCATTTTGAACTGTTACTTTCTATATGCTTTTTTGAATGTTTGCTTTTATTGCCGATTGCCGTTCTATAGCCTCTTTTCTAGCAGGTTTCATTAAAATAGTAATTTCAAATATTCTTGTACACGTTCAGTCCGGCTCTGTTTTTAGCGCTTTCTTTCCAGATTCCAGGCTGATATCTCAATTCATCCTCTCACCAAATTTATCCTCCAAATTTATCTCAATTCATCCTCTCACCAAATTTAAATTTAAAGGGGCCTGGTGGCTCAGCAGACTAAAAGCATTGTGATTAACACCAGCTGTCTGCAATTACTGTAAGTTCGAATCTCACCAGACTCAAGGTTGACTCAGCCTTCCATCCTTTCTAAAGTAGGTAAAATGAGGACCCGGATTGTGGGGGCAATAAGCTGACTTTGTATAAATATACAAAAGTATGAAGGCTATTGCTTAACGCATTGTAAGCCGCCCTGAGTCTCCGGAGAAGGGCGGCATATAAATCAAATTAAAAAAAAAAAATTAAGGTGCCCTCTGAATGTTGCAAACATCCAAACTGTAAAATTCAGAGAGCTTTTTAAGTGCACTTTTGAAACCTGGAATTCTCTGCAAATAATAATGGTTTGGGCACCAGGTTTTCATGCGTGGCTCTTATTATTGCTGAATTGTATAGGTTTAGGGTGGGGGTGGCAGGATGCTTCTAACTGAACTCTGTCCTTGTCCCCCATAACATTTGCCTCTTTAAAACCTCTCCTGTATAGAAGGATCATCTGCAGCCCCATCAAAATATTCTTCTCTCCAATAAAATCAACTGTTCGGCTGCCACCTGCCTCCCTTTGTCTAATGTTGCTCTCTCTGGCTTTCTTGCTTGCCTTTACTAAGTCTTGGGAGGCCTTTAAAAGCAATTGGGGCTACCTTGTGTCCTTGCTATCATTCAAACAGAAAAAAGAAAGAAAGTTTGGTTCAGGAGAAACCCTTTACTGAAATTTCCAGAAGGACAGACTCTACTGAATATGCAACAATTACAACATCTGCAGGAGGTCCAGCCACAGGACAAGATCACGGCAGTCCCAACCAATGAGGCATGTGCAGCAGAGAGCGCCTCCTCTTCTCTTGGTCAGGGGTCTTCTAAGGAAGCAGTCCCACAGTTCTATAAGATGATGTATCGTTGATATTCAACTCCAGATAAATTGTCAAGAATGTAGAACAGAACAGAACAGAACAGAACAGAACAGAACAGAATAGAATTCTTTATTGGCCAAGTGTGATTGGACACACAAGGAATTTGTCTCCGGTGCATATGCTCTCAGTGTACATAAAAAAAAAAGATACATTCGTCAAGAATCAAAAGGTACAACACTTAATGATAGTCATAGGGTACAAATAAGTAATCAAATCATATTAGGAAACAATCAATATAAATCATAAGGATACCAGCAACAAAGTTACAGTCATACAGTCAAAAGTGGGAGGAGATGGGTGGTGGGAACGATGAGAAGATTAATAGTAGTGCAGACTTAGTAACTAGTTTGACAGTGTTGAGGGAATTATTTGTTTAGCAGAGTGATGGCGTTCAGGAAAAAACTGTTCTTGTGTCTAGTTGTTCTGGTGTGCAGTGCTCTGTAGAGTCGTTTTGAGGATAGGAGTTGAAACAGTTGATGTCCAGGATGTGAGGGGTCTGTAGATATTTTCACAGCCCTCTTTTTGACTCGTGCAGTATACAGGTCCTCCATGGAAGGCACCTCAAGGTACCTCAAATGAATATTGGAAATGTAAATGTAAAGGAGGGACTTTTTATCACCTATGGTGATGTGTGATAAAGCAAAGAAATATTGGAGTAAGATTCATAACTTAATACAGAAAATACTTAAGGTGAATATAGAAAGAAAACCAGAGACTTTTCTTTTGGGTTTAATGGAACAAGACTTGGGAAAAAAAATTGGAACACTGATGTTATATATGTTGACGGCAGCAAGACTCCTCTAAGCACAGAAATGGAAGGTCACACCAATCCCCACAATGGATGAATGGCTGCAAAACTGATGGAGTTGGCAGAGATGGCGAAATTGACTGTTTTGATCAAAGAAAAAAATATAAATACTTTTATTTCTACTTGGAAACCGCTTCTGGACTTTGTGCTTGAGGTGGGAAAAAATGAAACTTTGATTTTGGGTTTTACCAATTAGATAGATTTGTTGTTATAGAAATGACTAATTTCTATTATTATGAAAAAGTAAAAAGTTGAGGGTAGACATTAATGCCTTATTTTACTGCACCAAAGGAGTCGGAAGTCAATGTCCTTTTTTTTTTCTTCCTTTCTTTCCCCCACTATCCACTTCCCTTTTCCCTTCCCTAATTTCCCTAATATTTACTTTTGTATTCTCTTTGTATGTCATATTATAAATTAATAAAAAACTATTTTTAAAAAGGAAGCTGTTCCTAGCCTTTCCAGCTCTGTGGGCCGGCAATGGCAGTGGCAGTGGGAGGGAGAGGAGATGGCTTCACGCACACGCTTGTCACTTGCACAAATGGAGCTTCACACATTCATTCACCACTTGCGCAGACCAGTTCCCAATGGGCCATGGACCAGTACCGATTCACAGACCAGGGATTTTGGACCCTTGTTCTAAGGCCATCACCCTTTCCCAGATGGAGGCAGGAACCAGAAGAGCCTGTAGGATGAGTCTGTGGCTACACGAGCCTGCTTGGTACTCTCTCTCTCTCTCTCTCTCTCTCTCTCTCTCTCTCTCTCTCTCTCTCTCTCTCTCTCTCTTGGAACCATTTCCCTCCAGCCCCACTTCCAAACTCATTGGTAACATGCAACATTTCTTCTCATACCCCCCCCCATACACACACACACTTTCCTTGTTCCTTGGGAACCAAAATGAAATTTGGGAAGACATAACTTGCTCTCCTCCTGTATTTATGTGGGCACAATTGACTCTGCTATTCCTTTCCATTGTCTTATGCTGACTTCTCCAAAACCACCTCCCTAAAACCACAACTGACCAGCATAACATAACTGGGACCCCCCCCCCCTTTTTTTTTTTCCCCATGGAAGTTCAGTTCCTCTTCTTGGGCATCTTCTCAGGAGGCCAAAGGTAAGGCAGAGCCATTTCTCTGGCTCTCTCACATGTGCAAATGCACCAATGGCTTCTGGAGAAGAAATGGTGAACTAAGGATTGTTCTGCTTAAAAAGGGGAGCTGAACGATGAGATGGCAAGTAGAATCTTTTTTCTAATTTGTGTCCAGACAAGGAGATCACCCAAAAGTGCTCCAGATAGTTGGTCCTTGCAAGGAGACCACAAGACCCTGATCTCTCATGTGTTTATTGCTCAGGGAGATAAAGGAATAGCTATCTTGCTCATTCCACAATCAGCGCCTTCAAGGACACCAAGTTTACGTATTTCTTCTTCTAATCACTTTCAGAAATTGCTTTTTCACTTCTTTTCAGTTGTTAAGAACTTTGGACTGAAAAGTTTTACAGCACCAAGTAAATTTCCTTCAATCCTTAGTGAAAGAAGTTTTAAATACAAGTTTAATTACTTGAAAATTTCTTTCTTGGAATAAAAAGAAAAAAAAATTGATTAGAACTTTGATTTTGGAAAGTTACAAACGGACTAAGGGTCCAGATGGATTTGGAATAAGATTTTGGAATTAATTATAAGAATTCTTCCCATAGGAAAGTAATTTTGTTTTGAATTCTTTTTAAAGAATATGAAAGGACGGGACTTTGAAGGTCTAGAGGGAACTAGAAGGGACTAAAGATTATAATTAAGGGAGAACACTTACATTTCACTTAGTAATACAAAATAGAGCAAAATATTTTAACATTGGCTATATTGAAAGATATTTTTAAATAATGTAGCCAGAAGTTCATGTTAAGGGTGTCTGCCTCTACAGATAGGCTGTGTTTAAAAGACGCCATGGAACAAGGCAAGGCAAGAAATGCCATATAGGTGGCATTTCAAGATGACAGACTACAAACATGTGATGGGAAAAATATTACACTGGACATACAAAAGAAACCGGATGATGTCTTAATAATTATTAAAAGGGATATACAAATAACAAACAGACTGACTTGAATAATTTTCCTATACAGGTAGTCCTCAACTTACAACTTTTTGTTCAGTGACTGTTTGAAATTGCAATGGTGCTAAACAAAGGGACTTATGATCTTCACCCAACGTTATGGCCACTGCAGTGCCCTCACGGTCATGGCAACAAAATTTGGGTGCTTGGCAATCTGCCCATCCTTACCACCAGCCACAGGGATATTGCAGCAGCCACCTATGTATCTTCCCCCCAGGCTGCCTCACTGGGTCCCTTGGGCCTGCCTCCCACCCAGCTGGGCATCTAAAAGCCTTGGGCCTCCCCCTCCCAATGATCTGAGAATTACAGCCACTTCCAAAATGGCACCTGCTATTGGGATGACATGACCCGCCCTCCATTATAGGAAGATCATGCAGTGGATCAGCTGCTTTTTCCCAAAAGTGATGTTCAGAAAAGGTAAGTAGACAGAGGTGTGATGGGGAAGGAGGCCTGAGGGTGTGCCTCAGGGGTGGGGAGACCCCGGGAGACATGGGGCAGGCCATTTGTAAGTTGGGGAAGTGCTGCAGTGTGAGACCAATGCCCCAGGGCCTCTTTCCTCCCCTGAAGCACTCTGTGCTCTGCTTAATAACCACAATGGGGAGAACTGGAATCATAGTCATTAAGCAAGGTGATCACATGAGCATCTCGTTTAATGACCGCCACAACTTACAATCATAATTCTGGTCTCAATTGTGGTCGCAGGTTGAAGAGTTCCCATATTAGAGTTACAAAAAAAGAGGTTTCTTCGAAACTTTGAAAATATTTGCAAGAATGGACAAAGAAAAAATGAATTCAAGTTTAAAGAATTTTGAAGAGACTAAAGATCAAAACTGTTAGAAGTAAAAAAAGATGGAATGTAAAGGTGGTTTATTTGATCAAAATAAGAATAGGTATGTCATCTCTGGTAACCCTTAATGGACTTTTGTTGATCAGAACTTAAATGATGAGGTTTTAAGACTTTGTTTCCAAATAAGAAATGGGATATGGGAGGAAGAGACCATCTGTTGCATTTTAAGAGACGGTGATAAGTCACTAAAGTTATTTGGGCATCAGGCTCCGACTCAATCCCTCCAAGACCGAGTGGCTGTGGCTTCCGGCGTCCCGATATAGCCAGCTGATGCCATCGCTGGCTATTGGGGGTGAATCACTCGCCCCCACGGAGAGGGCTCGTAACTTGGGCGTCCTCCTGGACGCACGGCTGTCTTTAGAAGATCATTTGGCGGCCGTGGCCAGGGGGGCTTTCTATCAGGTTCGCCTGATACGCCAGTTGCGCCCCTTTCTAGATCGGGACTCCTTACGCACAGTCACTCAGGCACTCGTCACTTCCCGCCTGGACTACTGCAACGCTCTCTACATGGGGCTCCCCCTGGGGTGCACCCGGAGGCTCCAGCTGGTCCAGAACGCGGCCGCGCGGGGGATTATGGGGGCAACGAGGCGCTCCCATGTGACACCTCTCCTGCGCGAGCTGCACTGGCTCCCGGTGGTCTTCCGGGTGTGCTTCAAGGTGTTGGTGACCACCTTTAAAGCGCTCCATGGCTTAGGGCCGGGGTACTTACGAGACCACCTTCTGCCACCAATAGCCTCCCACAGGCCAGTACGCTCGCACAGAGTGGGCCTCCTCAGGGTGCCGTCCGCCAGACAATGTCGGCTGGCGACCCCCAGGGGGAGAGCCTTCTCTGTGACGGCGCCCACCCTCTGGAACAACCTCCCCCCAGAGCTACGTACAATAACAGACCTCCGGATTTTTCGTCGGGCCCTGAAAACCCATTTATTTCAACTAGCTGGGCTGGCTTGAGTCAAATTTTAAATTGATTTTAAATTGGAACAGTTTTAATTATGGCCAAGATATTTAATTATTTTAATCAGTTTTTTAGATTTTGTATGTTTTGTATGTATGTCTTGTTTTTACTTTGGCTGTTCACCGCCCTGAGTCCTATATTGGAGAAGGCGGTATAGAAATTTAAACAAATAAATAAATAAATAAATAAATAATTTGTATTTGTGATGAATGAAGAAGTAATTTCTTTACATACTTTATTCTTCTTCATTATATTCTTATTTTATCTTTTCTCATTTTTCTTTTCAGCACTTCCATTTTTTCTACTTTTTAAGTTTGGATTAGTTTTTATCATTGTAGTTTAATTCTTAATAAAATTATTATTTAAAAAATAAAAAAAAACAAGTGTCCCTAAATGTAGACAAAGAGCCAGTTGTCCATTTCTTCTTGCTCTCTTATGCTTTTCACAGCTTGATTCATCTACCGAGACATAGAAAGAAAGATCCTCAGTGCTGATCTTCCCTTCACATCCTTTGTCCCCCCCACTCCATCCTTTGGATTCTCTCTGATACCCAGACATGCCCCTTTCACTTCTGCCCTCTTAACTCTTCTCTGCCACAAGAGCTTCAGCCTGTCCTTTCGTACTTCAGTTAAGCAAGATTGAAGGCTCTCTTCCTAAGGCTCTCTTCATAAGCCCAATTAGCCAAGGGGGTTTCCAGGATGCTCCACAATGCAGGGCAGTTCAGTCCTCCTCTCTACCCCATCGGCATTTCCCTTCCTCCAGATTCACACCCCACCCTCCCCAGAGAGAGTCCCCATCTGCACACACTGGAACTATTCCTTCTGTGTTCAATTGATTGGGGGAGGAAGAGAATGAGGGGGGTGCCAGAAAGTCAACCGAGAGCTGCATCCAGGGTGTGGGGACCAGAGATTTCCAGCATAATGAAGAGCTTCGATCAACAGCCTGCCATTGTGATAAGCACAGTTCTAATGCCTCTTGGTCACCCACAGCTTCCACCATTCTCCTTCTCTTTCCACGGATTGCCTTTTCTACAGTTTGTGAAGCTGAATCTCAGCAAGGGATCCCGGCAGGAGGGCAAGAGCAGAGGGCACTTTCATCAATAAAAACAGAGTGTTGGCTGCTGTGAAATTGCTGTGTGATCCATTAAGTGTATTAAACTCAATCCAGGGAGGGAAACAGATGGGAGGCAATGAGGTCTTACTTAGGAGTCACATGCATGGCTGGCTTCTTCGGTGCATCCGCCTGTGTTTACACGGAGCAGTAAAACAGCCCAGAACAGGACACCACAAACCCATCCTCCTGGTTTGCAAGTAAGTCTGGTGTCAGGCAATGGTGAAATTAAAAAATTTCCCCTACCGGTTCTGTGGGCGTGGCTTGTTGGTGGGAGGTCATGTGACTGGGTGGGCATGGCCATCTCGACATCACTCACATTGAGGGGCTCCTCACCGGCCCCACCCCTCCCAGCCACTCCTTGTCGCGAATGGCAGGAAAATGGGGAGGGGAATATTCCTGCCTACCTTCCTTCCCTCAGTCTTTGCTGAGATTGAGGATTGGATGACAGGCAGGAAAATCCCCTTCCCCATTTTCCTGCCTTTCCATTCCAGCTGCTTCCCCCCTCCCACTCCCTCCTGGGGACTACCTTAAAGGGACAGGCTGCAGCAGCTCTGTTGTGAATGGAGGGAGAAAAGTTAGCATTCTCTCTGCTGCATTTAACATTGAATTCTGTGGCAGAGAGAATGCTAACTTTTCTCCCTCCATTCACAATGGAGCTGCTGCTCCCTTTATGGTTCCCTCCCGGCCTCCTCCCTCCTGGGGACTACCTTAAAGGGACAGGCTGCAGCAGCTCTGTTATGAATGGAGGGAGAAAAGTTAGCATTCTCTCTGCTGCATTTAACACTGAATTCTGTGGAATATCGAGTGGCCGGAAGAGGTGAGAGGTGACCAGCCGGGCATGGTTGTGGCCAAGGAGGGGTAATTGCTACCAGTAGGATTTCACTCCTGGTGTCAGGGTTCCAAGTAACACCCCCAACCAAAGAAGACTCCAAGGCAGGCAATTCCTCAAAGATCCATTTTATTAGAGACGTCATATTGGCACATCTGGGAAAACCCAAATCTGAAAGCCTCCAGGTTTTCCCCAAAGGAAAGTCCAAGTCCTTTCCCCTGCATCCACATGTCTGTCACATGGTCCAATCAATCCACTGTCCCAACTGGAGATGCCTCCCAGTCACACCACTCCAGGTGCAGGGCAGGATGTCCTTGACTCTCAGAGAAAGGAATGTTGTTATGGCTAGATATTTTTTTTTTTTTTTTAATTTGATTTATATGCCGCCCTTCTCCGGAGACTCAGGGCGGCTTACAGTGCGTTAAGCAATAGCCTTCATACTTTTGTATATTTATACAAAGTCAGCTTATTGCCCCCACAAACTGGGTCCTCATTTAACCTACCTTATATCTCTCCAACTCCATACAATCCCCCCTCCCAGTTTACCACAGCACTAAGTGTGGCAGCCCTGAAGATCCAAAGGAAAAGGTGGCCTCCAGGGCTGACATCTGGAGCTTCCCCTGGTTTCAGAGAGACCCTGGTTCTCGTGGAGGAAGGCACATCACCTACAGTCTCTCTGCTTTCGTGGCTCTGCCATCTTAAGCTGAAGGCAGTCTAACCTAATATTCCTATTTTATTCCTATTGTCCTTTCTGTATTCAACATATTCCTATTGTCATCATTCCAGTGTACCCAAAGCTTCGGAGAATTGATGGCAAATGGATCCAAAGTGGTCAGAGGATTGTTGAATGAGTACTCTGTGAAATATGCACTGGGTTGTAAAACATGCCTCACTGTGGCACTAAGAACAATCTGAAGACAACTGGACAGAGAGATGGTTCCCAGGCAACCACCCCTGTCTCTGTCCTTCTGCCAGATGCAGCCCTGGGGAGTTTTGCTGAAGGACATGCACATTTACTGGCCATTTCTTATGCCCAACATGGACTGGGCTTAGATGCAAGCATGAGGTAGTCCTGCAGTTCAGATTGTTTGTGCAAGGGATATAATTGTGTGACTTTTGAACACTTTTTCCCCTCCCAAGCCAACTTCCTTTGGTTGTCAATAAAGCAGAGAAATTTTGGATGGCGGGGAGGTTTTCCAAGGCCAGGCACCCCCATCATCTATACAGCCCCAGTCCTTTGTCTCCTAGGACCAGCAGTCGTGTTTTTCACCCAAAGGGCCTCCTGGTGGATTTGTCTCTTCATTCAATTGTTGAAATCTCTCAAAAGGTTTTCATCGAAGGAATGAAACCAGCCCAGTTTCACTGAAGGTAGCATGAAATAATATTTGGCTTAGATGCTGAAAGGAAGACTGCTCTGATGTATTTGTTCTCCACAGTCCTTTGTGCAGGGGTGGGCTTCAGATCCTTTAGCAATGGGTTTATTGTCTGGTTGCTGGGTGGGTGTGGCCATGGTGGGCGTGGACTAGTTGGCCGCTTGCACCACAGCGGGGGAGGGGCACATTTTTCACCCTTCCCAGGCTCCGGAGGCTTTCCTCGAGCCTCCGGGAGGGTGAAAACAGCTTCCCCCGGGGCCCAGAGGCCCTCAGAGGCTGGAAACAGGCCTGTTTCCGGACTTCCAGAACCTCTGGTAGGCCCGTTTTTTGCCCTCCCAGACTCTCCGCGGGGCCCCTGCACTTACCTGGAATGATGAACGGGCTGCATGGAGACTCCTGGGAGGGGAGGGGCAGGTGTGGGGTGAGCGTGGCCAGCCAAGGGGGGCATTTGGGGGTTTGCCAAGCCCCGGCAATCTTTGGCTAGAGGATCACCCAAATCCTGCCGCGCCCCCAAGAGTCCACCCGTGTCTTTGTGAGATCGGTGCCTCTGGGTTCTCTAGCTGGGCTCTCTAGCTGGACCTGAGTCTTCTAGAGGGAAACCCTGAATGGCTTCTCCTTTCAGTTCTTCAAAGCTACCTTCTCTCGAACTGCCTTTCCTCCACATGCCTCTTCCAGCCTTCAGTCAAAGCCAGGGTTTTGAATGGGAAACACGTGTGCACATTTTAAACAAACACAACCCCGTTGTGGTTCTAAGCCTTCCTTCTTTCCCTTCTTCCGTTCTTGTTCCTTTGCTGCTTCTGTTAATGGAAGTAACAGCTATTACATTTTTGTGGTCACTTTTGTTTTGCCAGCTTCTATTTTATTCAAATATTTTTATTTGAATAAAATATTTTACTCCCTGGAGAAGAGCCTAATGCTGGGAACGATGGAGGGCAAAAGGAGGAGGGGACGGCAGAGAACGAGGTGGCTGGATGGAGTCACTGAAGCAGTCGGTGTGAGCTTAAATGGACTCCAGAGGATGGTAGAGGGCAGGAAGGCCTGGAGGAACGTGGTCCATGGGGTCACGATGGGTCGGACACGACTTCGCAGCTAGCAACAACAATTTTATTCAAAACAGTGCAACTGTTCTTAATAGGGCTCCTCAAAATGTTCAAAAGAAAAGCACCACAAAGCACCTGAACTTTGCTTTTTGTGCTTTTCACGCAAGTGCATTCTCTGCAAGGGTCCTGCAGCTTCTGCACTTGAGTGCATGTACAGCCACTTCTCTTCGTTGGTAGCCCTAATGACTATGCGGTCTCTGCATGCATACGGATGCCCAGAAAAAAACAGATAACTCTTCAGGAGAAAAAGGATTCATTTGGGAAGAGATTCATTTTGTTCACATTAGTTCACATCCTGATATATCTCTTTCAGATGTATTGCTTTGGCTTCTCACTGATGAAGAAAACGGCGCTTGCCAGTGAGGCAAGGCAGGGAGGAGGAGGGCATTATTTTTACTTTATTTGTGGTGGCAATTGGCCATTTCCCCCCAATGAGCAGAATGTTCTGGAAGACAAAATGGAATCCACCCAAAATGGCTAACCAGACATGCCAATTCTCTCATTTCCATCTGAGATGGTGATCAGCATTGCTGTAGCAAGCTGCCATTTTTTATTGTCTAATGACGTCACAAAACGGGGTAAAATATGTCCATGACTTCACCAGTTTGTGTTGTCATTTGCCCCACCTAAGAGACCCCTGTGGTAGTGGTGTTGGCTTTCCTAGAAACGTAATCAATTCAAGGAAAATAAGGGCTATTAATTAAAACCATGGTATTCCTTCATCAAAGATGGCATCCTTCTAGGAGACACCTATAGGCCAAATGTCTACCTGGGGACATGTTCTGGGAAATTAAGATTTCCAATTTATGTAGAAATATTCACTGAGCATTTGCTTTGGAGTAACATTCTGAAATGAGTTTTGAAATCCGTAGGTATTGCTGAAACTTAAAACCTTTAGCAAAAGCTGAAGTTCGTTTCTCTGGTGCACAACCCAGCAATTACATAGTTTTCCTTGGAATATCCTTTCCTTAACACTTCTGGCTGCTGGATTCATGCTTTACAAACCCTGGAGTTCACGCTTCTTGCTTCTTCCAGGCTTTCTTGACTCAACTTCCTGTTAGAAAGTCATGCAGCTTGAATTTCCAGGCCTGGGTGCTGCGAGATTTACAACACTTTACCTGTTCCTGTTGTTAGTTTCTTTAACCCCTGTACCTTTTACCTTAAACTGTCTATCGTGGACCTTACACATTTTTAAGAGGTCCTTAGGGGGGCGTGCATAAGTGCCCCAGCGCGCCTACCATCCCGTCATACTGTCCCCATTTATATGTACTCATTTTATGTGTTTATGGCTATGTTTTGCTTATTTATTTCCTTTTATTTGTGGCAAAAAAAAATTCATGTGTCCATGTCCATGTCTATACTGTTACTTGTTTCCTTGTACTTGTTGACAAATAAATAAATAAATAAATAAATAAATAAATAAATAAATAAATAAATAAATAAATAAGTAAGTAAGTAAGTAAGTAAGTAATATTTCCCTCCCACCCACCCCATTACTGTTAGGAAATGTGATGTGCCTCTGAGATACATTTGGACCACAAAATGAACCAATTCTTGGTATTTGAGCATTGTCTGGGAGGGGCTGAGGCTCCCTGGCCTGGCAGTGAAAATGGCCAGCAAAGACATCATTACTCTGCTGCTCATTCAAAGAAATATGGGGCAGTCTATTTTTATCCTGGAGTTTAAGAGAGCGGGAGAATCTAATTGAGTACTATAAATACAACTGAATTGAGAATAGAAGCTGTGCATGGAGAGAGGCTTCCGCTACTGGATGTTTACTTCACCCCCCCCCCCAAAACTGCCCTCTCCCTTCATTGTAGCCTACAGAATCATCCAGAAATAGCACAACCGACATGGGGTCACCTCCTCTTCAGAAGATGGAGCGACTCCAGTCATGGAGCTGGAGAAATGGGAGCCATTTAGTTTCCCAATGCATCTCAGCAAATTTGGTCTGACTCCCAGAGGTTACTGGGGGTTCTGGCAGCCCATTCCTGGCAGGAGGGCCACTGTGGCCAGCTCCTGAGTCAACTCTCCACCCCAGTCTCTCTGCTCCTCAACCTTCAGTTAAGGAAGGCCTTCCCCCTCCGGCCCCACCAAGTTGGAGAACCCAAAGTTGCCTTGGCCCAACTCTCAATAGGGTCTCAGTAAGCACATTTTCCCCCATGATAGGTGAAGGGTGAAGGATGGATGAAGGGTGAATATGTACTTTCAAAATGAGATGAGAAGGTAGGGCTTGAAAAGGGGACAAAAAGCAAATGAAGACCATTTGGGCTGAGAAGCTGAGTTGTCCTTGTTGTGAAGTTGAAGTTGGGGCTCCTACCACTATAGGAAGGAAGAAAAGTTTGTTATAGGCTCCTTCCCTCCCTCCCTCTTCCAGCTGCTACAGCTAATCTGGCATAAGGAGAGGCCTAGTATGATTTAGAGTGAAGCCCCCACCCCTTAAAAATCCTGGAGGAGCTGGAGAGGGCCAGACTGGCTCAGCCACCCTCAGAGGAACATGCATCTGCCATATTCAGGGGAATGCAGAGGTTTCCTCAAGTTGGTTTGCAAATTGCTTGCAAAGACATTTGGTGTCCTCAGTTCTTCTCCTTAGAACTGTCGACAAGAAATGGTTAAGAAGCCAGAAGGGGACGAGCAGCCATCTGAGTAATAGCAATAGCACTTAAATTTATATACCACTTTACAGTGCTTTACAGCCCTCTCTAAGCGGTTTACAGAGCCAGCCTCTTGCCCACAACAATCTGGGTCCTCATATTACCGACCTCGGAAGGATGGAAGGCTGAGTCAACCTTGAGCCTGGTGAGATTTGAACTTGCAGTAATTGCAGGCAGCCGGAAGGCAGCAGAAGTAGCCTGCAGTACTACACTCTAACCACTGTGCCACTGCGGCTCAGTAGGCAGGTATTAGTGGAAGAAGTGCAGTGTGGAATCTGGTAATATTATGGTTTCCACCCCAAGGATGTACATTATTTATCAAGAGAGATCTGAGAAATGGCTGTGGAGAAATATTGGATACACACAGTGGAACAAAAGACAGAGGGGAAAAGCTCCAGAAGAATTTAATGGAGGTGCCAGTGGATGTTCCGGGTTCAAGTAATAGAAATGCTTCACCTCATTTCTTTCTGCATAGCTGCTCTTGCACTTAGGACTATCCTCATCACACACTTGATTCAGCTGCTCTGGAAACAACCTTTTGGATCGCTTTCCCATATCTGTTGGATCTCTGATGGCTCTGAAGGAGTTGAGCCACTCAGGATGACCGATGCTGAAGGTTTAAGGAAGACCATGAAATGCCAAGATTGGATGCAGTCCTCTCTCTCTGCTTTGCAAAACTTCACTGAGTTGACTTTTGGACAACTCTTCTGAGGATAAGAAGTTGCTCTGCTCTGGACTGCTTGGTTTGCTGATAACTCAAATGGATCAATGCAGGTCCTGATTGAACAGGAGTGTCTAATTTAAAGGGGAAAATTAGTTTGTTGAAATTGGTTTGTTTTTTCTGCAAAAAAGAAAAAGGGTGTACATGGATTTTTTTTAAAGAAAAAGCAGCAGAGCCTCTGAATTTAAAAACCCGATTTATTATCTGCTTCATCTGCCTTTTGAAAAAGCACCTTTGGGACAATTGTGGCCTGGACAACTGAGAATCTCCATAGACCTTGGGAGTTTATACTGTATGAATCCGGAACTCGTCACACAATGACACAGCAAGCCCCGGTCATATGATTGCCATGTGCAAACTTCCCTGCTGGCTTCCCAGCACTGTATGCAGCTCTTGCTGACCTACCTGTGCTCCCTGGCATCTGCCCATGGCACCTTGCCATCCCCCTGTGCTCCTCCCCTGGGACCTCACCTCTTCCTACTTATGACTCACAAGTGCTGTGGTTATGGGGGCAATGGGGACTTCACTGCTGTGATTAGGCCCGGGATATTTGGGGGACCATCTGCAGCCAGCAACAGCTTCCCATCGCTCGGGGCGTTCCCACAGAGAGGGCCTCCTCAAGGTGCCGTCGGCCAGACAGTGTCAGCTGGTGACCCCCAGGGGGAGGGCTTTCTCTGTGGGCGCACCTACCCTTTGGAATCAACTGCCCCTGGAGCTCCGGGTGGCCCCCAACCTCCGCTCCTTCTGCCGTGACCTGAAAACGTGGCTATTTCGTTTGGCCGGCCTGGACTGATGGGGTTTTAATTCTAATTTAATTTTAATTTGTTAGTCTTAATTGTATTTTTAACTGTTAAATTATGAGATTTGGATTTATTTTTTTAACTTTTTATTAGATCTTTCTTAATTGTTGTGAGTCGCCCTGAGTCCGGCTGGAGATAGGGCAGCATATAAATCATCATCATCATCATCATCATCATCATCATCATCATCATCATCATGTGATGTGGTCATGTGATGTCATACTTTACAATTGCATTGTTTAGTGACAGCAATCTCAATGGAAGTCATAATTCAAGGACTATCTACATTAAGAGTACCTGTTTTCTTGTAGTCATTGGTTTCCCTTTTTCCAAGGAATTGAGGGTTCCTCCACAGGTGGCCCTTTCTCTGGGTCAGGATCATTTCCATATCCCTGAGATCCCTATACTTGAGAGTGGGTTCCCAATAGAGACCCCCAGGCAAAAGTTCAGCCTCAGGAACATTGTGCTGAAATGCTCTCTTTCATCATTCCGTTCAGTGCCAGAGCAGCCCCCACCCCCTTTAGCACCAGGCACTGCAATTTTCATAAGACAACAGAGAAGCCAAATGTGAGGCAACGGACAGGGCCTGGTCAGCTGGGCAGCCATCTTTGCAAATGTCCTCCTGTGGGCATTCTGGGGTAAGGTTTACTGTGGTGAGGATCAGTTTGAAAGCATTTCTGAGACTTCGGAGCCCAGAAGCAATGTGAGCCTCTTTCTCAGAGGTAATTTTAGCCATCCAGGTTTTTAGGAAATCAGAGAACTTCAAATGGTGCTAGAATCGCCTCGTTTTTCTGAGTGGAGAGAAGGACAAAGTAGCACTTTTAAATGAGAGAGCCTTCATGGGAAATTTGGCTGGTTTTCCTGTGTGAACATCGCTAAAGCGATCGAATTTGTTTGCCATTGCATTCCTTACAATAAGCCCTCTGCAAACTGCATTTCCTTTTTTATTCTTCTGCATTTTGGCCTCTCGGTCTGTTTGGCTGAGGCCCCTCAACCTAAGGCTGCCTAGAGACTCCAAGCTATCAAGGAAGCACCTTAATTTTTAAAGCCAGTAAATCCACTTTGGGAGATGCCACGTGGCAGTTGTTCCTAGTGCTGGCATATTGACGCCTTATGTGTGCCATATGTATGCAACACAGAAGATGGATTGATCGTAGCTGGGAAATGGGACCTCTGTTCATTATATGAAGAAAGAGTGCCATCCTTTTCCCACTTTATTCCTTGTGATACTTGTGGTGGAAATCCAAGATGCATCTGCCAATCCTCAGGAGCATGGGAAAATGAAGCTGAGCTGGAGGAACTGAGGATGAGCAGCCAAGTTCAATAGAGGGGAAGGAAGGGAAACATCAACTATGAAAACGGAGCATCTGTGAGCAAAATAAAGAGGAAAAACATGAATGCTAGATCAAGGGACCTCCCCAGCTCAAGTCCTACCACCCACATCTTCTTGAATGTTGGCACCAAATGAGACAACCATCAATACCGTCATCGTGGGCAGACTGTAAAAAGGAAGGAGGTTTTCCTTGAGTGATGGCAGAACCCTCTCCAATCAATAACAGGCATTCTCAGAAAAAGTTCCTGCCTCTGCTTCGTTGGCCTTTCCGTAAGGTCTCTTCCAGTGGTGAAATCCAATCTTTTTTACTACCAGTTCTGTGTACATGGCTTGGTGGGCATGGTATGGCTTGGAGGGTGTGGCTTGGTGGGTGTGGCAGGGGAAGGATACTGCAAAATCTCCATGCCCTCCCCACTCCTGGGGGAAGGATATTGCAAAATCTCCATTCCCACCCCACTCCTGGGGGAAGGATATTGCAAAATCCCCATTCCCTCCCCACTCCTGGGGGAAGGATATTGCAAAATCTCCATTCCCACCTCACTCCTGGGGGAAGGATATTGCAAAATCTCCATTCCCACCACACTCCTGGGGGAAGGATATTGCAAAATCTCCATTCCCACCCCACTCTGGGACCAGCCAGAGGTGGTATTTGCCGGTTCTCCGAACTACTCAAAATTTCCGCTACCGGTTCTCCAGAACCTGTCAGAACCTGCTGGATTTCACCCCTGGTCTTTTCCCTGCAATCTCCTGCTAACCAAGCATTTCTCATCGGGACAAGCTGGGAATTGTCGTCGATGTTGTGATGCATTTTGACACGCGGTGCCTGGGACGGCCCTCTGAAGCTCTGCATCGCTTGTGAGGCAGAACGTGCAGGAGTCACTTCGGATGGGAGAATCTGAACCATCTGCTGGTGGTATCAACTCAGCAATCTTGTGAAAGACCTTTGATGTTCAAAAATTAAACCTTTTTTTAAATATCTAAGGCTGGCCAAAAACCAAAGCGCCTGAAGTTGTTATTATATATGATTCAGAAAATAAAGGGCAAAATGGGGAGGGAGAAGGGAAAATGACAAACTCACTTTCATTTAGATCAGTCTCGTCTCAATCTGTTGCCTTTTAAGATCTATAATGTTCTAATTCTATGAATTCTAAGTAGTTTCTCTCAGTTGTGCACAGTTTGGTCACCACACTATAAAAAAGCTGTTAAGAGTTAGAAGGACTCTAGCCCCAATATTTGAGGGGCTGCCACAGAGAGGAGGTCAAACTATTTTCCAAGGCACCCGAAGCCAGACAAGGAATAATGGATGGAAACAGAACAAGGAGAGATTCAACCTGGAAATAAGGAGAAATTTTCTGACAGTGAGAACAATCAACCGATGGAACAGAAGCTGCCTTCGGAAGTTGTGGGAGCTTCATCACTGAACGCTTTCAAGAAGAGACTGGACTGCCATCTGTCAGAAATGGTGTAAGGTCTCCTACTTGGGCAGAGACTAGATGAACTACAAGATCCCTTCCAACTCTGTTAATCTATTAATCTGCTAAAACTAATGTCCCTCTAATTGTCTTTATACGTATATGTTCATGCATAGGAACATTACTATATGGAAAATGAGTGGGATTCCACTGCATATAATGTAACATTTTATACTCCCCTCCCCCCAGGAGTGTGGGACCATGCAGTTTTCCAGCATGGCAGTAGAAGTCCGACGCTATAGAGCACTGCACACCAGAACAACTAGACACAAGGACAGTTTTTTCCCGAATGCCATCACTCTGCTAAACAAATAATTCCCTCAACACTGTCAAACTATTTACTAAGTCTGCACTACTATTAATCTTCTCATCGTTCCCACCACCCATCTCCTTCCACTTAGGACTGTATGACTGTAACTTTGTTGCTTGTATCCTTACGATTTATATTGATATTGTTTCCTGATTGCTTATTTGTACTCTATGACTATCATTAAGTGTTGTACCTTATGATTCTTGATGAACGTATCTTTTACTAGATATATTAAGAATAATTACTATTATTCTTCTCATCCTACCTATTATCTATCTCCTCCCACTTATGACTATAACCATGTTGCTTGTATCTTTACGGTTTATATTGTTTTATTTGTTTCCTAGTATGATTTGATTGCTTATTAGTAACCTATGACTATCACTAAGTGTTGTATCTTATGATTCTTGATTAATTTTTTCTTCTTTTTATGTACACTGAAAGCATACGCACCAAAGACAAATTCTTTGTGTGTGCAATCACACTTGGCCAATAAATAATCCTATTGTAAAGAATTATATATGCTTGAGCTTCGTATTTGCTAGCTGCCAGTCTCCTATGAACTATGGGGGGGCGGGGGGAGGGAGCCGGATGGAAGGAAGGAGAAAGGCTAACAACTCAGCGTACTTTTCAGAGGCACCATCTCAAGGTCCTAGCCCTGGGAATGGAATGCAATAGATCACCCACCAGCCTGCCATTGAAGAGACTGTTCCCAAAACAACGTATTCAAATATAATTGGACAATAAAGGACCAGTGGAGTGGAGGAACTGGAGAAGGAAAGTTAACTGATAAACTGTGGCATGTGAACTTCAGTTTTGGCTTTGCTATAATGTATTCCACTTGGCTTTTAGTAAAGTATACCTTTCAACACCAATGGAGTCGAGGGTCTTTCTTGCCTAAGGAACCAAGTTGGGCAGATCTGACAGGTACATGGATCGCTCAGAGTCCTGGGAATAAGATTCCATTTTTCAGAGGCATCTCTCGGGTAGATCTGAGGTGGCTATTACCTGGCGCACCCCAGGACTCTATCTCCAACAATAAACAACATCCACAAAAAAACCCCACAGGTGATCATTTATTTATTTATTTATTTAATTGTTTATTCAATTTCTATAGCTGCCCATCTCAACCAAGTGACCCTGGGCAGCTTACAATTCTAAAACTGTAAAACAGTTAAAAACAATAAAACAGTAAAAACATCCCAAAAATAAATACATACAGCAGCCAAGATAATTAACCAACTGACAGTAAAGCCAAGAATCGGGCCCATAGCACATTCCAAGTCTCAGGCCAGGTACAGAGTCACATTTTAAAGCCTTACAAAAAGTTGGGGTTAATCCAGGGGTTTGGAGTGGCTGATATTAGGACCCTGATGACCCTAATTCTGTTTCTCCATTAGCGCCTTCAGAGGATGAGGGATGATCAATGAATCCATTGTGAGGGGCTAGAATTCCAGAAAGAGGGTGGAGCATTTCTGATTTGGGTTACATTCTTCCCGAAGGAGCAGAAACACAGGCAGAGGGTACTTCCAGGTGCAGATCTCTCTGGTTTCTCAGAATGAGCCAACAGCAGGAGCTCCTTTCTCATTTGGGTTGCTAACTGTGTCCTGTCCTGAAAGAAAACAATCTTAAAATTGTGAGGCGTGCCCAAGCCCTGATCGCTGAAACCTGCTGTGCTTGGAGTGGCTTTTGTGTCTAATCCAGATGTTCCATTGATCCAGAATGCAGCACCCAGGCTGGTCTCTGGAAGGATTCAAAGAGATCAGATTATGCTGTGCTAAAAGCACTCTATACCTTCTTCCAATTTATTTCCAGATGAAATACAAAATACTGGTTGTGGCATTTAAAGCCCTATATTGCTGAGTTTGGCTACCGGATGGGATCCCTGCTTTCACCACGAGAAAATGTAGCTTCTGCAACGTGCTCTAAACTTTGAAAGCAGCCAACTGGTTTCTCCGAGCCAAATGCATTTTGATTTTTTTCACGTTATGAACTGTTGGACTTGTCAAAGCCAAGGTAAACAGATGGAAGTTTCCTTTAGCTCATGTCTGAGAAGTAATTATTTATTTAGCTTGAGTGATTGTTTAGCTATGCCTCCCTCTATCCTAGCTTGTTTGCTCTTCTCTGCAGGAACCTTTTGCCCAGCGTTATCCAAATAAGAATAGCAATTTAGCTCAAGGCTAGGATCTTCAGGCATCTTAAATGGCTTCCCTTGTCCCAAAGGTAGGATTCTGGCATTTGGAGGAACAAGGGGTATTTTTAAAATCTGCACTCTTCCAAAGAAAATAGGACTTCCATCCCTCAATCACCAGGAACTTCCCAAATTCCATGAACTAGTGGAGCCACATCTGCCAAGCTAGATTTCTGTCCCTCTCCCTCTCCCTCTCTGAAAGCTCATGGACCACTTACTTCCCTTTGTGTCTGTGCTTATCTGTAAGAATGTGGGAACTTGCCTGAAGTTCATAAGACCCCCTTTTGCCAACCTCATTTTCAGGTCATGAAAAATCAATGGCAGCCTCATCATAAGTAGCCCCCAGACAAATCAGGAGGAGGAGGAGGAGGAGGAGAACTGAGTTGGTTCCTTAGTAATTCCCATCTATATTCGGGCAGAATAATAAAAACTGTATATCTTTAATTATATAAATCATACATTTATATAAATTATCCATATATAATTATGTATTTCTGATTTATAGCTATCAAATAATAAACACATATACACAGCCTTTCTCCTAAAATAATTCTGCATAATTGGGATATTTCATGCCCCTACTATATTTTCTTTTAAATGAAATTAATGATAATTTCCTATTAGTAACTGAGGCTAAAATCTCCCTGAGAAATGAGTCACATGGAGATGAAAGAATCTGTTATGTCTTCCTTAAAGGTCAGGATGGATATTCGTTAAATTCTTCCACCCCTTTGAGAGCTGAATGCAACAAAATTTCATTTTCATGTATGCCGAATAGTGTACATTCAAAGTGACAATGAAGTATTCTAGTCTATGCTAGTCTAGTCTAGTCTAGTCTAGTCTAGTCTATGCTATGCTATGCTATGCTATGCTACCCTACCCTACCCTACCCTACACACTACCCTACCCTACCCTATCCTATCCTATCCCCAATGCAACTTTGTGGCACAGAATAACTAAGAACTAGGGATTGCTTGGAAGCATTGTGCTTTTCTTATCTCTGAAAGAAGAAATTGGGGGAAGGAATATTTTTAAATGTCCAAAGAAAGAATATATGGACTTCCCCTCACTTGCTTAAAGGGGGAAAGACTTAATGCACACCGATTTAAAGAATATACAGAATAATAGAGTTGGAAGGGAACTTGGAGGTTCCCTTCTAATACGACCCCTGGCTCAAACAATTGGGTGGCTGAAAACTGGATGGCAACCTTGTGTTTTAACTACAGTTGCATTCACACAACATGGAAAACTGCGCTGGTGTTCACCATTATTAGATTTTTGGGTGGCTGAGCATATTATTGCTTGCTATCTCCCTTTAGGGCCAAGGAAATCCTTAACTATTCTAACTGCCTGCTTCAACTGTCAAGAAAATTTGTATGAATTGCTACTCCTGTCAATGTACCACTAATTTCCATTTAGACAGCATTATGTGAGAATGATTTTCTTTGGAAATTGTTTTAGAAGGTAATTCTAGAATATAAGTGACATCATGTATATTGCTCATTTATATCTTGATCTGTTGGCGTTATGAAGTTATGAAAACATCAACTATATAATGAAGTATTAAATACAATGTTAAATAATTTTGGCTACAGAAATAATGACAGATGACAGTCTAATCAAGTACAATGTAAATGCATACATTCACAATATTATTTTAACAGATAGTATATGCCTATGATTCATCTCCTGCAGATGACAGGATGAAGAGAAAAAGGAAAAAGTTTGAGATGAGCGATGGAGAAGCTGAAGCTCAAAGAAGCTGCCCCAACCTCTCTTCACCCAGTAGAGTTGCCCAAAACTCACCTGAAAGAAGATAATCACCAATAGACCCTGCCCAGACACAGAGACACAGCATACAAAATAGCACATATCAGAAAAATTGTGCACAAGATTAAAATATCCCTGTGGAAGATTCTTCCCCCACCCCCATCCTGGCCTTTCAGAAAGGAGCCAAAACATGCCCTGCAGCCTTGCATGGGGAGCCCAGAGGAGCGTACAGTCCAAGGGCTGGTTGGTGCCTGAAAGCCCTCCCCCACCTCACAATTAACTTTTAATATTATTTTTAACTTTTTAAATGATAAACTGTGTTTACTGTTTTTAAGTTTTAATATTTTTACTTCTACACCACCCAGAGTCTCTCTGAAAGCGAGATGGGCATTCTCAAAATTTTGATAAGTAAAAAAAAAAACTGTGTTTGAAAGGGATGAATGACAATAACTGTAGATTTTTCTTAAATCACACAAACACACACACAATAATCAATCCAAACAGTAAATGTGATATTGATGTGCACCTAGCTGACCCTCCCTAGCATTTCACGGTACAATGTAGGATAAACAGGAAAGCAATGCATGTGTGGTCCTTAGCAAGTAGAAAGATATGGTTTTTCTTCCAAATAATTTAGCTCTGAGTTAGAAGAGAGAGAATCCTAGATCAGATGAGAGTCCCAGAAGATATCGCTGCAAACAAACCGGTGCAAAAGATTCCTGAACAACTTGGATGCCTTTGTGCTTAACTCAAAATTCATCTTCTGGTCTGGAAAGAAATCGAGTCCTTTTCTTTCCTCCTGTCACGTTCTCTCCCCCTCCTCTCATCCCAATTTTGTTCCTGTTTTCTCATTCTCTGATCTTGCTTTCTCAATCTGGGTATTGATTCCTCCTTCACCATCTCCACACTGGTTTTTCCCATTATTTTTTCTGCCATTCGATGGTAGCATACAGAAATGTGGGCTGTTGCACAGGAGAATAGATCAATCTAAGGGTTTAATTTGCAAGAAAAGAGATTCTAAGTAAAGAGCAGAAAGAACTTAGGAATTGTTCATTGAAAAAAGAGTCTGCCTTGAAAATTGGGAGATTCACCTTGTTTTTAAGCCACCTCCAGGAGATGATACATCGGGAGGGGATTAACGAAGTGACTTTGGCTCAACTTTCATGAATGGGCTTTTCCTTGGGAAAAGGAGAAACTGCTTTGGGCTTTCATACCTGTCACGACACCACTAACACAAGAAGGGGTTCTGGATGAAGAGCCTTTTCACACGTGAGCCTTTGAAGGGTCCATGGCACGATGTCCGAGCTTTTGGCTTGCCTGGGCTGCACTGAGTGAGGAAGAATTGTCTTGGGCTGCATATAAAATAATATAATTAATGTAGATAAATGTAATGTAGTTAGACAGAAGGGGTTTAGTCTTTCACAAGAGGATAAAATTGAACAACTCTGGATAGCTCAGCAGACTAATGCATTGTAATTTAACTCCAGCTGTCTGCAATTAGTAAGTTCGAATCTTGCCAGGCTCAAGGTTGACTCAGCCTTCCATCCTTTCTAAGGTAGGTAAATTGAGGACCCAGTTTGTGCGGGCAATAAGCTGACTTTGTAAAAATATACAAAAGTATGAAGGCTATTGCTTAATGCATTGTAAACCGCCCTGAGTCTCCGGAGAAGGGGGGCATATAAATCAAATTAAAAAAAAAAATCATGTTAAAGTTTTACAATCTTACTTACTTTACTAACTGTCCAGGGCCGCATGTGGCCCATGGGTCATGGCTGGTTTATGTAATGTACAGCATTAGCTGTGTATTTACATTACTGAATAATGTAAATTATTAGCAAGCTCTCCTAATCTGCCTTTACCAGGACAGCTGCTCTGTAGTAGTGGGGGCCTCTAAGTATATTTGTCAGCTCCACTAGATGGACGGACTAGGAGAGCAACAAGAATGCTAAAACTAAAATAAAGCCTTAGTAAAACCACACCTAGAATACTGCATCCAATTTTTATCACCACATTATAAAAAAGATGTTGAGACTCTAGAAAGAGTGCAGAGAAGAGTAACCAGGATGATGAGGGGACTGGAGGCTCAAACATATGAATGGTTACAGAAACTGGGCATGGCTGGTCTCTTGAAGAGAAGGACCAAGGGAGACGTGATAGTAATATTCCAATATTTGAGGGGCTGCCACAGAGAGGAGGGGGTCAAGCTATTTTCCAAAGCACCTGAAGGCCAGACAAGGAATAATGGATGGAAACCGATCAAGGAGAAAAGTAACCTAGAAATAAGGAGAAATTTCCTAACAGTAAGAATAATCAACAATGGAACAGCTGTCCTTCAGAAGCTGTGGAAGCTTTCAAGAAGGGTGTAGATGTGTAGATGGAGAGATTCAATCTAGAAATAAGGAAAACTTTTCTGACTGTGAGAACAATCAATCCATGGAACAGAAGTTGTGGGAGCTTCATCACTGGAGGCCTTCAAGAAGAGACTGGACTGCCCTCTGTCAGAAATGGTGTAGGGTCTCCTGCTTGGACGAGCTGACCTACAAGGTCGCTTCCAAATCTGTTATTCTGTCTGAGCTACTTTTATTGAGATGGGTTATAATATTAGATTTTTGCAAGTGTGATTGTGTTGTACCTCCTCATCCTCATTATTATAGTTTCTTGAACTATATCTGAGCTGCTTTATCCAGACTTAAGAAATACTTTAGCCCCTTTTGCCTAGTCAATGGATCTTGCCTCTCTCCAGAAAGATCACCTTCCTTGTTTTCGATCAGAATTTACCCTTCCGCTTAAAGACCCTACGGACTCCCTTAGTCTGTTCCCCCTCAGTTGCCTCTCCATGCGGTCTTCTGCCATCCCCCACTCCTGCAGCAGTCCAGATCCTTCTTGTACTGCTCGTGCAAGCGGATAGGTGGAGAAGGAAGCTCATGACCACAAAACCACCCTGGGAGCAGCAAACAAAGTTGAGGATCTGTTTCCCTGCTGGAGAAGAAGGCAAGATGGCCTGGCTGTTCACTTGCATTGCTTGAGGATAATGAGAAGAGAGCAGGAAGGGGAGAAACCCGAGAAGCCTCCCAACCCTTCACTGCTTCACGTGGCAACGTGACGGTGAGCCTGACAGAGGCCGTACCGAAGTAGCTGCCTGTGGCAGATCTTGTGAAAGGCACAAACCTCCTGCTGCTTTGAGCTTTCTATAAGATGGGAAAAGATGAGAAGTGAAGGAAAAGGACTCTAAAAATATCCACAAATCATATTATTCCTTCCTGGTCTCTCTCTCTTTCTCCCTCCTCATTATTAGAAAGACAGAAAAATATCAGGAGGAAAGGTCTATGGAGATTCTCAGTCATTCAGGTCATGGTTGCCCCAAAGGTGCTTTTTTTTCAAAAGGCAACAGGACCTCGTTTTTCCTTGAAGATGTTTTGCTTCTCATCCAAGAAGCTTCTTCAGTTCTCTGAACTACTTCTCTGAACTGAGGAAGCTTCTTGGATGAGAAGCAAAACATCTTTAAAGAAAAACAAAGAATAGCAATAGCAAATTACACTTACATGCCGCTTTAAAGTGCTTTACAGCCCCTCTCTAAGTGGTTTACAGAGTCAGCATATTTGCCCCCAACCATCTGGGTCCTCATTTTACTGACCTCGGAAGGATGGAAGGCTGAGTCAACCTTGAGCTGGTGAGATTCGAACTGCTGAACTGCAGGCAATTGGCAGTCAGCAGAATTAGCCTACAGTACCGTCTTTTGAAAAAAAAAGGCACCTTTGAGACTATCAGGAGGGAGTAATATGAGTTGGGGATATCTATCCATTACAAGAGAAAATTTACATGTTAAAAGGTACAGTATTTTATAGCAACAATTTAGACAAAAAAAAATTACTGGGCATTTTATACACTATGTGGAATGAAATTCTTCAATAAATAACAATCGTTCCAGAGGGTCAGCAAAGTGTGTTGGCTTGAAGACAAAAGGTGCCTGTCCCGTTTCCCATCCTCCAGAAGCCATTTCTGACCAGCGATTCTTTTCTGAATGGCTGAGCCAACCCACTTGAAAAGTTCCACCATCAGCAGGGCTGCCCTGGTGGATTTCAGGTTTATCGCCAAGGTTTGTACCGCAATTCTACCACGGCTCCGCTGCATATTTTCCAGGACTTTCTCATAAATATTCAGAAAATACATTCTCAATTAGCCCTAGAATATTTCCTCCCCATCACTTTGAAAAGCGGCTGCCAGGATAGCTCACTCCCTGCCAGGAAATGTCTTGGTGGAAACAACTAAGCACCTGCAGCAATAATGTGACAAAACAAACGATTCTGTAACATTTCCTCTTTTGGGGTCACTTAAAAAATGCTCCTACAATGTGTGAGTGTGCATGAGTGTATGTGCTGGGAGGGAGGTCCCAGTGGACTTGAGATGTATTATTATCTAGACAACCACTTCCAGATGCCGAATTGTAACAAGAAAAACCAAAATCCAGGAATAAATAATAAAAGCTATAGATATCATGTGAATAGAACACTGGTTAGATTTTTTTGATATCACACCTTTAACCTTTTTATTAATTCACACTACTAAGCAGAATCGGTATTAACTCAGACTTGGCAATAACTGTTTCCAGTTCCAGATGCCACCAGGGGTTCTTCAACTTTGGCCATGGCAATTGTTCATTTTCTACATGGCTACTGAGTAGACAACTCATATTCCAGAGAAGAATGATCTGAACAGTTAGGGTCAACTTTATGCTTACACTGAGATCTCACTTTGATTTATTTATCATTTGATTTTATTTAAAAGAATAAAAGATTTGTTTTATTCTTATTTAGCATATGGAGATGTTATCTAAGCCAGAAGACTACAATGCTAATGCAGAGTAGTAGTTTGGCTGCCTAAGATTGCGAGCCCTCTTTGGCTCCTGCTTGCCTGTTTTCCAAGGTGTATCACATGAAAGCGAATTAACTCCGCACCAGGAAGAAAGACAAGCAGCTTTCCTGCAGTATCACCTGAAGCTTTCTCCTCCACTGAAGTCACCTTGCAAATGGGCATTGCATCTGGAAAAATCCAAAGCCAGCAGGATTCTAACTGTCTGCATGAAGTGCTGGCTTGTCTCCCACCAAAATGGTACCTATTTATCTATTCATATATACTATGCTTTCAAACTCCTGGGTGGACAAAATCTGAGGTGAGTGATGGGAGCTCACCCTGCCACGCAGTGCTGGGACTTGAATCACCAGAGCAAAAACTATCTCCAGCGTCATTAAGCCATCATGCCTCCTCAAAAAATTCTAACTGGCTAACACCAAATAAAGAAATAACAAAACATACACACATACAAATCTTTCATGCCATCAGGCACTATATCAATCTCATCCCAGAACCATGAATGCTGGTTCTCCTCCTCTCCAGGTCCAGCACCTGAGGAACGTCTTCATGATGTTCTGAAGGCAGGAGGGTGAGAGCTAACTAAGATATTGTCAGTCAAGGTACATCACAAATATGGACATAAGTTGCTGACTTTTCATTCTTCTTTAGAGATGTGGACAGATCGAACTGGCTTTACCTGACTAATTTGAAGAAGGCCTACTTGCTGGGCTGAAGGACGAGCTTGGTTGCTAGGACACTCCAGACACCTTGTAGAGGCTAATCCTGCACAGCTGTGGCAAGAAAACTGGAAGAATTGCAATAATTGAGTGATAGAAAGGAAATGAAATTTCACAGTCTTTTTGCATTCTCCGTCTTCCTCCTCACCTCCAGAAGATGAGCCCATGCAACTTGACAAATCTCCCTTGTCAGCTAAAAGCAATACAGACATATATTTAATCCAGTGGGGATGCAGTTTTGCAAAATTTTATTACTGACCTGCTATGGGTCTCAGTATTATCTTGGACGTAGGACTGTTTTTGAAAGTGGCAAACAGGCTCACCTCATCTCTTGCAGAGACCTCCCCGCTGAATGAAAGATTGCTTGTTCACTCACATTTTCCAGTCAAGAGGCATGTCTAAACATTTGGTCTCAGATCGCAAGGCCTCTTTTAGGAAGGTCAAATTGTTCTGGCTGTTAAATGTCCTTTGTCTTTAGCATATCACCCAGGGTCCAATGGTAAAGTGAAGAGAAGAAATGCTGTGGTGCTTTCTGAGCTTGGTTGGTTGTTTGCAGATGTTTCATGTCCTAGACTGGAGCCAGATAATTTCACAATAGCTAGTCCAAAATCCAAGCCAAGTGTCCAACAACAGAGCAAGAAGCAGGAAGAACTTGTGGCAGGGCATCTCAGGAAATAAAATGGGCTTGAAATACTTGACCAGGATTTGGGACCTTTTTTTTTTTTAATTTGATTTATATGTGCCCTTCTCCGGAGACTCAGGGCAGCTTACAATGTGTTAAGCAATAGCCTTCATAATTTTGTATATTTATACAAAGTCAGCTTATTGCCCCCACAAACTGGGTCCTCAATTTACCTACCTTAGAAAGGATACCACTGGATATTTTTTTTCCTCGGGGAAGAGGCAAATGCTCCTTCCCACCAACTTTGTGGCACAGGAGAGAGAGGGGAGACCTCTTGATCAGCCAGTGGCTTTGAGCAAGGTGGGGGGGAGATATAAGCCAGCCTCTCTCAGTACAAGAAAGAAGAAAGGGAAGTTGTATGGGGAGGCAGTACCAGGGGTGGGCAATCCATTTTCCCATGGGGCCACAAGAGCACCTAGGGCAGCTGTGGAGGACTGAACCAACATGCTGAACTTAATTCTGCTGGTGGCGCCCACATGTGGAAGGAGGAGGGAGTGCAGAGCCTCACCTCTGTTGACCGAAGGAGTATGCTTGGCTTCTTCTCCTGCCCCCTGCAGTGCTCTTATTTACATTTTATTTTCTAACTTCCAACTGACCTCACACAGCCCAGACAGGCACAGCCAAAGGAGTGGGATGTGGCAGTGGTGGTGGGGGGGTTGGAAGGGGGTGTTTGTGTGTGTGAAATGTGGCTCCTGGCGGGGGAAGACCCACACAGGGTGGGAGGGGTGATTTGGGCAGCCCTACTTGGTCCTCTTCCCCCCTCGGTGCCTTCACCCTGGCCTCCCCAAGGGACAGAATGGAGCAGAGTGGTGGCCTGAGGGGCCTTCTATTGCTGGGCTTTCCTGCACTGCCTCCTGGAGTGGAAGAAGTGGGGTTGGGATGGGCTGAGGCTGCTGACCGGAAGCCTCCATTGTCTGGTCCAGGAGAAGATCGAAGCTGCCTGTCAGGTTTCGGTGTCGTCTCAAATAAATTGCATTTCCAAACAAATAGTCTTTGATGAAATCTTTCATTTATTAAGCACGACAATCTGTCCCCGATTATGTCGTAGCCAACACTAACTTCCTGACCCCAAACCTTCCCTTTCCGTTCCCCAATTCTCTGTGTCTCATTGGCCATCTTCCAAATCACTCTCCCCATATCTACTACTTCAGCTCCCAGGAATGTCCCCCCTCCCATCCCATCTCCTAGGGGATATTATCTTCAGGGAAAATAAGTAGGTGAAAAGTCAAGCGTCCTCTTGCCAGCTGCCCCCTCTTCTCCTTATGTCATCACTGGAACAAATGTAGTTTGGAGTGCTGACACTGCCCATGTCTGAGGCCTTCCTGCCTGGTGCTCTTTGTCATCCTTTTGCAACATGCCCTCCACCCGGGAAGGAATCCTGAAGCTGCAGCATGATCTCTTGGAGGAGGATCAAAGAGTGGCTGAGGAACATGGGTCCTGGAGTGAAAAACTTCCTAACAGTGAGAACAATTAACCAATGGAACAGCTTGCCTCCAGAAATTATGGGCGCTTCATCACTGAAGTTTTTTAGAAGAGACTGGACAGCCACTTGTCTGAAATGGGATAGGGTCTCCTGCTTGAGCAGGGGGTTGGACTAGAAGACCTCCGAGGTCCCTTCCAGCTCTATTATGAATTAAAAATTGAATTGAAATGCACATGCCTGGTTTGCACACTTCTAAGCAGCTGCTTCCCAAACAATCCACAGATGCAGCTGCCTCATCTTCTGAGGTGACACAAGCCTTCCTTTACCCTGAAAAAAGTTCAAGAAGAGAAACCAGGCAGTCTTAAATTACCTCTCTGCAAGCATCTCATTTAAAGGTAAAGGGTGGATTGGAATTCTTAATTTGACTCCTTAACTTTCTTGCAAAGAAATGCTATTAATCAGAAATCTGAAAGACTTGTTCTGGGGATTTATTGCTTCCAATTCATGTTGCTAGAAGAGAAGTTTGACAAAGTTCTTTCTTTTCACTTATGCTTACCAGAAAGATTATATGGCTATTTATTTAGCCAGAATGGGAGAGAGAGAGGGGGGGGGAGGGAGGGAGGGAGGGAGGGAGGGAGAGAGAGAGAGAGAGAGAGAGAGAGAGAGAGAGAGAGAGAGAGAGAGAGAGAGAGAGAGAATTCACTAATTCGTTTGTTGACTTCTGAGGCTCAAGTTGAGAACTTCTAACCTTTGACTTTTGGATGCCTTCAAAAGGATAAAAGATTGATGGTTTATCCAGATGATTAATTGTGTCTCTGGAAAATCACACAGAGAGACTAATTTCAAAGGTTTCCTATCAACCTGTTCCTGCTCTTCCAGCTGTTTGGAGAGGCAGTCATTATTTTAGGCAGTGATTCCCGTTAGGCCTTTGAGTCCAATCCACGTTCAGTGCAGGAAGGCAGATTAAAAGCATTCCAGATAGATGAATGTTCAGCCTCTGCTCCGAAGGGGAGCTTCCTCCCTTGGTGTTTAGTTGCACCGCCCATCTGCTCTTACACTGTAGTTTTGTTTTGAATGTTCAGTTAAGAACCTGCTTTCTGCTCTCAAGGCTAAACATTTTCAGTTCTATGACTGCATCTCTTAAGAGTTTCCGGTCTCCTGATTATCCTTCCCTCTATTTAATCGGGTCTGTTTTCTTTAAATATGGAGCCCAGAAGTGGATCTTGTAGTTGAGGCAGTGTTGGGCCAATATAAAATGAAGCGGAACCATTATTTCCTGTGATTTGGAAATTTGAATTTTTGTTGCTGCAGCCAAATATCGCACGGGTCTTTTTAAGCAGCAATGCCACACTGATTATAATTAGCTTTTGATCAGTTACGTTTTTTAGAGAATCCAGTGTTTGGATATTGGAGCACAGAAGGTCCTATCTCGCCTTCTGAAGTGGCTTCTGTTTATAAAGACTGAAAGGGATGGTAAGCTTGGCTAAAAGGGAGCAGGGAATTAACAAACATTGGATTTATTCCCTGCCCTCTCAACTTGCTCAAGCATTGGCATTCATCCTGGTTTGCAAATTGTATTGGCTGTAGAAGTGATACACACTTTGGATTATTATGGGTTTTTTTCTGATAATTCTGCTTATTAAAATAATGCTTAATTTTTTTAAAAAAAAATATTCTTACACCTTCTCCATTTTGATAAGAATATCTTATAAGATATTCTTATTAAACCAGTTTGGTATAATAGTTAAGGCAGCAGGCTAGAAAGCAGGAGACCCTGAGTTCAAGTCCTGCTTGAGCCATGAAAGTTAGCTGGGTGATCTTGGGTCAGTTCAACTCACTTCCCAAGGTTTTTGTTCTGAGGAAAAGAGCAGGAGGAATATGTGTTGGATGTGTTCATTGCCTTGAGTTATTTCTAAAAATAATAAAAGTAGGATAGAAATAAACAAGTAAATAATGAATTGGTTTTCTTGGACTTAGACTATGCACAAAATCCTTCACCATCCCGTTTACTTGGCTTTCCTCCTTGGTTTACAGGTGTCTTTTGCAGAACTTGGCAACTCCAAAACAATTCAGAATCTCTCTCTCTGTGATCTTTTATGTCCCTCCTACAAATAAATCCACTCTCCTGGTTTTGCATCCAAAGATAGAAATGAGGCTGATGGGAGAGAAGTGTAGGAGATGACCAGGCTGAGCCTGAGGGATGGGATGTCAAATGCATCATCACCTTGGAATCACTACATCCCATGAAGAAACCTCAGTTCAACCCCTCCCCCTTGAAATCCGTTGACTCTGCCAATTTGCCTTGACTGTCAGTAGATCAAAGTCCTGTGTAAAGAAGAAACTCACAATGCCTTTGACCTCTTATCCTGGTTCCTGGTTTTCTGCACCCAACAATAGGATGAGAAGGGAAGGCAAGTTGAAAGTTGAAGAGAAAAACCTGAAACAAGTATTCTTATTTTCTCCAATTTCATGGATAGGTTTCTCTCCCATCTACCTCCTCGGACTTTGCTCTCTGCTTTTATGCTTTACCTGCCTTGGGTTCCACAGTGAAAGATGAAATGCAGTTTTAGTAGGAATATAAAGCATGGCGTTTGTCTGCTGGGTCTCTCCTCCTGAGGTCATTGTCAGGAGAAACATGGAAACATAGGGCCAAAGAAGTCAAGTTGACAAAGTCCCTTCCATCCCTGTATTAAACATGTCCAAGGGAACCCTTCTGCTTCGCTCTGTTTTGCAGTAGTGTGTCTGCAGGAAGCAGCTGTCAATGGGGTTCTTGATTGGATAAGTTAGAATTGTAGACTTGCAGAGCTGGAAGGGAGCTTGGAAGTCTTCTAGTCAAACACCCAACGCAAGGCAGGAGGCTTTATACCATCCTGGACAAATGGATGTCCAACATTTTCTTGAAAACCTCCAGCAATGGAGCACACTCAGCTCCAGGAGGCAAGCTTTTCCTTTGATTTTGCTGTCAGGAAATTCCTCCTTAGTTCCAGGTGGGATGGATTCGTTTGTTTGTTTGTTTATTAGTTTGATTTATATGCTGCCCTTCTCCAGAGACTCAGGGTGGCTTACAATGCATTAAGCAATAGCCTTCATACTTTTGTATATACCTGCTTAGTAGGGCTTTTGGCCCCCACTAAGCGGTGTTCTTTTTTATACAAAGTCAGCTTATTGCCCCCACAATCTGGGTCCTCATTTTACCTACCTCGGAAGGATGGAAGGCTGAGTCAACCTTGAGCCTGGTGAGATTTGAACTTGCAGTAATTGCAGGCAGCTGGCAGCTTAAGTGCTAATTTAACAGCACTTTAGCCCACTGCGCCACCAAGGCAGGGATCTCTCTTTAATGAGCTTCCACCCATTGCTTCTTGTCCTGCCCTCAGGTGCTTTCAAACAAAGTCACCCCCTCATCTCTGTGACTGTCCCTCAAGTCCTGGATATTATGTCACTCAAATCCTTCTTTTACTTAGGCTACACATACCTATATCCTATAACCATGATGGTGAACCTATGGCACACATGCCAGAAGTGGCACATAGCACCCTCTCTGTGGGCATGCGAGCTCCGCCACGCCTGCACTTTCTGCTGGCCAGCTGGTCTTTGGGTCTCTGCTGTGCATGTGTGGGGACAGGGCACATGTGCAGGGGCCATGCACACATTGCATTTTGGGGGTTCGGGCACATGAGCATTCACACATGCATGTTCTTTGGGCACTCGGTCTGGAAAAGGTTAGCCATCACTGTCCTACAACCATTCCTTGTATAGTTTAGCCTCCAGCCCCCTAATCATCTTTGCTGCTCTTCTCTGCATTCTTTCTAGAGTTTCAGCATCTTTTTTGTATTGTGGTGACCAGAACTGGAAACAATATTTATTTATTTATTTATTTATTTATTTATTTATTTATTTATTTATTTATTTATTTATTTATTTATTTATTATATTTCTATACCACCTTTCTCCTGTAGAACTCAAGGCGGTGTACAGTCAAGAAAAATATAGATACACAAACATCATAAAATTGCTAATTAAAACTATTATTATAACATAGTTTGGCCCAATTAAATAGAACCTAAAATTAGATAACATTTTAAAAACATTCACATGTTCATATGTTTAGCCTCGCCTGTTGGAACATCAGGTTTTGAGGACACGGCGGAAAGCACGGAGATCAGGGATATTTCGTATCTCGGGGCAGTTCATTCCAAAGGGTTGGAGCCCCCACAGAGAAGGCCCTCCCCCTGGGAGTCGCCAGTCAGCATAATTTGACTGACGGTACCCTGAGTAGTCCCTCCCTGTGAGAATGAACTGGTCGGTGGGAGGCTATTGGTGGCAAAAGACGGTCTCGTAGGTACCCAGGTCCTAAGCATGGAGCACTTTAAAGGTGATTACTAACACCTTGAATTGCACCCGGAAGACCACCGGGAGCCAGTGTAGCTCGCATAGGAGAGATGTTACATGGGCGCAACAAGCTGCACCCATAATCACCCGCGCGGCTACATTCTGGACCAGTGATGGTACCAGCTGACTATACTGGGACGCCGGAAGCCATAACGACTCGGTCTTGGAGGGGTTGAGTCTGAGCTTGTTTCTCCCCATCCAGATCTACACGGCCTCCAGGCAACGGGACATCACAGCAAGGGCATCATTGGGGTGGTCTGGGGTGGAGATGTATAGTACTGATGAACTATACTGATGAACACTCACCCCGAAACCACGGATGATCTCGCCTAGCGGTTTTACATAAATGTTGAACAGAAGGGGTTCAGGTCGACCTCTGCCCCCCTGCCAACACAAACTGCGAGCGGTCAGAGAGGAAGGAGGATAACCACCAAATCACGGTGCCCCCTATTCCTAACCCCTCCAGCCGGTGCAGTAAGATACCATGGTCGATGGTATCAAAAGCCGCTGAGAGATCTAATAGGACCAGGATAGAGGAGCAACCTCTGTCCCGAGCCCTCCAGAGATCATCAACCAACATGATCAATGCCGTTTCTGTGCTGTATCGTGACCTGAAGCCCGACTGGAACGGATCCAGATAGACAACTTCATCCAGGTATTGGGGTAGTTGTCGCGCCACCACACTCTCAACAACCTTCGCAACAAAGCGAAGATTGGAGACTGGACAATAATTTGATAATATAGCCGGGTCCAGGGAAGGCTTCTTGAGGAGGGGCTTCACAACCGCCTCTTTCAAGGCAGCGGGAAAGGCACCCTCACTCAGAGAAGCATTTATAATCCCCTGGAGCCAGCCTCGTGTAACCTCCCGGGAGGCCAGTACCAACCAGGAGGGACACGGGTCCAATAAACATGTGGCAGCGTTAAGCTTGCCCAGAATCCTGTCCACGTTCTCAGGAGCCACAGAGTCAAACTCTTCCCAGATAACGCTCTCAAGACCTACCCCCGTCTCCTCCCCTGGATCTAGCCAATTGGAGTCCAGGCCTTCCCAAATCTGAGCGACTTTATCGTGCAGGAATTGTACAAAATCCTCAGCTCGACCCTTTAAGGGATCTTCCCGTACCCCAACCTGAAGTAGGGAGCAGGTCACCCTAAACAGCGCGGCTGGGCGGTTCTCTGCAGATGCAATAAGAGCGGAGAAGTAGCTAGACTTTGCCGCTCTTATCACCACTAGGTAGGTCTTAATGTAAGATCTCACCTGTGTTCGGTCAGATTCAGATCGGCTTGTCCTCCAATCGTTCTCCAGACGTCTTTTCTGATGCTTCATCTCTCTCAGCTCCTCGGAAAACATTTCTACCCTGTGCCTCTTGTATAGAATTATTTTGCCAATGTCAGAAAACAATTAAAAAGCCAGTCAAAATCAAAACTCTGAAACCACCAACTTTCTTTAGCTGGTTGCTCTTGTGAACCTAATGAAGATGCCAATGTCCCAATTCTATCAAGAGCATCTCTTTCACTTGGCTTTTAAAATTATTCTAGTCTTTCTGTTTTTCTTTCATAATCTTAGCAATAAAAATAATAAAAAGCAACTCACTGTGTTAAGTTTCCCCAGGGAGGCTCTTTACACTACAAAATATCTGAAATTTATTCATCTCAGAGCCACCTGGCATATCCAGTCTTTGACTGACCAGCATGAATAAGGGACTAGAACAAAGTCTGGGGAATTATGAAGAAATTTAAAATGTGTCCCAGGCCATCAAAATTTCAAATGAAATTCTTCTAATCTGATATGATAAAACCAAAATAAATTCAAGGACTTCAAGGGATCAAAAGATAAACCTGGGCATCCCTAATCTATGTTTTTTCCGCATTTTCTGGCGGTCTTCCTAATATCAAGATTCTAATATGAAGAGTGGTGGAAGAAAGTCCCTGACACCTGATGTGCTCTCGGCACAACCCACTCAGATCAGGAACTGGCAGGTGAGCCAAGGCTGAAGGACCTTCCAAGGTGGCATCAGAAAGGGCAGTTCTGGTGACCCTGGGCCATAAATGGCATTAACCACAGGCAGGTCATGAGATCCCCATCATTGTGAGCATCGTTCTCTTCCCTTTTTGGCAAACCCTGAATTGGCCCTTTAAGGCTGGAGAGAAGATGAGCGAAGGGTGGAGCAAGGTCTTCCTCACCCTGACCTGAATGGGGAATAATCCTATGAACTAATCTTGGGGAGCGGGGAGAGATGCCAATAAAGTTGGGTTTCCTCCTGACCCACCATTCTTTTGTGGGGTGAAATTCCCAAGTCCTCAAATGCCAAATGGGGACCTAGAGGTCACGGTGGGTCCCAGGACAATCCCCATGGCTATGAAACCACAATTGTCATAGCAAGCTGAAGCAAGGCTGAATCGTTTTTTCTTATTACCTCCCTTACATTTGGTTTTCAGGAATTTATGAAGAGAAACTCTTCTGTGATTTAAGGACTCTTATTTACTCCCTTGCAAAAAGGAGGAAACAATTCAACTGCAAGTTTCTTCTGTGCTGTCAAATTTCAGCAACGCAATTCTGGAAACTGTAAAAATCAGAGAACCCGGGCCAGGGCCTAGAACTTGCAATACCCCATCAGCTATGGATTATTGAGCAGTGAATAAACCACAGTGACAGATTTATACAACCTCAGAGGTGCAAAAGTGTGTGGGCCGTCAGCAAACCTTTTGGGAGCCCAGACCAGATGGAGGGAAAGTTTTCTGGCCCAGAATTGTGGATTGGATCAGTTATAGGGAGCAGATGTCCTGCCATTTACTTTTACTTGGGGATCTTTCATTGGCACCACTGTTAATTACCAGTAGTAACACCTCTCAGTGACACGAGTCAGCAGTGAAATGTTGCTCTTTTTCTCCCAGTTAATAACAGAATAACAGAGTTGGAAGGGACCTTGGAGGTCGTCTAGTCCAACCCTCTGCTCAAGCAGGAGAGCCTATGCCATTCCAGACAAGTGGCAGTCCAATCTCTTCCTAAAAGCCTCCAGTGATGAAGCATCTACAACTTCTGAAGGGAAGTCATTCCACTGGTTAATTGTCCACACTGTTAGGAAGTTTCTCCTTAATTCTGGGTTGCTTCCCTCTTTGTTCAGTTTCCATCCATTGTTTCTTGTCCTGCCCTCAGGTGCTTTGGAAAATAGTTTAAACCCCACACACACCTTCTTCTTTGAGGCAGCCCCTCATATATTGCTATCATGTCTCCCTCAGTCGTTCTTTTCTCTAGACTAGCCATACCCAATTCCTGCAACCGTTCTATTGTGTTTCAGGCTCTCGACTCCTAATCATCTTCATTGCTCTTTTTTGTACTGACTCTAGAAAGACTCTCAACATCTTTTTTAGATCGTAGTGACCAAATCTGGAAACTGTTAGATCAGCGCAAAGCAGCAGGTGAGAGTCGTTAGTGAATTCAGCACTTTTTATTTCCAGCAAAATGTGACTGCGCTCTGCCAGCTGGGCTGCCGGAGCTCGCCTTTTTAAGGAGCTCCAGGCAGACCAGCCGGCCAATGACAGCAGGTTAAATCTCCCATGGTCTGGACAGCCAATCAGCGGTGAGCATGAAACCTTATGCAGATTCTAGCCAATCCGTGGCGAGCATGAAAACTTATGTAGCGTGGTCTTATCAAAGCATTATAAAGTGGAATTAACACTTTGCATGATCTTCATTCAATCCTTCAGTTAATGCAGTCTAGAAATGCATTGGCTTTTTGGCAACTGCAGCCCACTGCTGGATCATACTTAAGTGATTGTCCATTAGGTGTCAAGAATCCAAGTAACACCCCCAACAAAATCAAACTCCAAGGTTTGAAATTCCTCAAAGCTAACTTTTATTAGAGATGTTACATTGGCACATCTGGGAAAATCCGAATCTGAGAGCTTCTGGGTTTTCCACACCCAAAAGAAAGTTCTAGACCTTGCCCACATCTCCCACATGTCCATCACACATCCAATCAGGTACCGTCCGGAACAGAAGTCATTGTCCTCTTCCTCTCAGCACAGGGCCCCTTGGTCTTGACTTTCTATAAAGAATTTTATTTTCGCTACGTATCTTCTTCCCTCTATGCCAGTGTTTCTCAACCTTGGAAGTTTGAAGATGGGTGGACTTCAACTCCATCTTCAAGCTACCAAGGTTGAGAAACACTGTTGTATGCAATCCCCCCTCCCAACTTCCCACAGTAAGCTTGTGACAGGCCTGAAGCCTGAAGGCACAAAAGTAGAAAGATGGCTTCCAGGTCTGACACTAGGACTCCAAGATCCCTCTCACAGCTGCTACTGTTGCATCCTTATAATGTTGCATAATCATTATTCCAATTTTGATACCACCCCTCTGCAAATGACTCTGAAGAAGATGGCCTCTTTACAGAAATAAGTCACAACAGGGAGTGGTAAAATATTGCCTGGGAGCTCCCTCCAAGTAGCCTCATTTTTCAGCTGGGCCCATTGCCTGCACTGGGACAACCATAGTCACTATCACCCTGCCCGAGTTCTCTGCTAGGGGCAGTTGCCTTTCTTTCCTTCTCTTCCCGTTGAGGCCACGGGGTCAGCCAGAGTCACCCTCCCTCTTCCCTAGAAGCCCTTGCTCCATTTCAGCAGGGAATCTGTAACAGCCACAGGAGCAGTGGTGGGTTCCTCCCGGTTCCGCCGAGCCAGTAGAGGTGACAATATGACGTCACCAAACCGGTTCTCTTTGTTCGGGAGCTGGGCCTCCCGCCGCCCCTCCCCTGCGTTATTCTTACCTTTTATTTGGCCCCGCCCCCAATCTATTCGCTGCCTCCCGAGTCCCAGCTAGAAGGAGAAAAACTGTTTAAACTCTTGCCGCGGGGCTTCAAAAGGCCGCCCTACAGTTGATCAGTGTTAAAAGGCAGTGTGGTGGTAGACCAGTGTGCTCGAAAAACAAATGGGTAGACCGGTACAGCTCTGCAAGCAGTTAAAAGCCTGGTAGACAAGTACCTCTGCTAAATCCTAAAGAATTTTCACATGACCATCAAACCATCCCCACAAAAGAAGCCACGCCCACAGAACCGGTAGTAAAAAAATTTACAACCCACTCCTGCACAGGAGCCCTTCCGTTGTGCCTCCCACTCCCACATTCAGCAGAGGAATGGACTGATATGTCAGTCCCAAGGAAGAAACCGCGCAGAGACTTCCTGATGCAATATCTCCGTATCTGCGTGTCACTTTTTCATCTTTCTGTTATTTATTAGCAACTTACTAGCAAGGTATTAAATAATATTTAAACACAAAAGGCAGCCGAGACGCCATCCAGCCTCTTCCTCCTGCAGAGGGAGGGGCAGCTCCCGGGGGGGGCATGGGAGCCACAGGTCAACCGGTGCAGCTCCTTCGAGCCTCACAGAATCCAGATCTTTCCCCCTCCCTGCTTTCTCCCTCCTCCTCCTCAAAGCCCCTGAGCCTCTACATGCTCCCTTTACCCACGAGGACCCCCTTGGCAAAATTCCTGCCCGGCTCACCTTGGAAGAGCCCCGGCAACTTCCTTCTCATTACCTTTTGCTATTCTGACATGCTTAATTGATGCAGAATATAAAAAACCATGAAGGTGATAAACAGATGTCAGAGCTGAGTGGCAACTGAGGGAATTGAATAAATGGAAATTTTAAGGTGCTTAAATTAGAAGTTTGTCATTGGTGTCAAATCGCCTTATATTCGTATCATCCATTTGGCAACTTTTTTTAAAAAAAAAAATCTTGCTGACCTCTCTGCAGCCATTCTCACCTGTACAACAATCCCGTGAGGTAGAATGATGTGGTGGTTGGGGCCGTGAGATCAGGTCCCCTCTAAGGCTCCCCAGGAATTCAGGCATTTGAGGTCTTGCCAGCTCCTTCTCTGACCCTTTGGATCAACTTCAGGTTTGATTGTTAACTCCTGCGCATCTTCTAAGGGACTACAGGTAAGTGAGCCCCTCTGCACCTGGAAGGCAGTGCCCATCTGCCTTGGGCCAGGTCAGAGTGGTAGAGCCATGCAAGAGAAGCAGGGACCCCCTCCCTGCTGGGCTTCCAAAAAGCCTTAAATTTTGGCTTTGGTCCCAGGGCTGGGTCAATGAGGGGGCAACATGACGGGTTTATTTATTTATATTTATTTATTAAGACCATTTATATGACTGACAAACTCATTCTCAGTGATTCTGAGCAGTTTACAAAGAATGGTTGTAATGACGGTTTTAAGTTCAGGCAATTCTGTTTTGTCTGTGTTTTAAATAATATTACATTCTGCAGGTCACCTAAGTGGGTGACTATATAAATGTAAGGAAATAAACAACTACTGCAATAAATAAAAGTTTTGCTCAAAGCTTCCGTTGGAAGATGATTCCTTCGAGCCCTTAAATCAAGCAGATTTTGTTAATCCAATGGCAGATCAGTTTAAATTGTTGAACTGATTTGGATTCTGTGCATGAAATACCATCTTTTCTGGACTGAAATGGTTCCATGAGTGGATCTGCATGCTCAAGTTGAATCACATGACCCCCTGAATCAAATCAAATGGTAGATCCAATTGCACATCATTAAGGTGCTCCTTTTCCACCAAGGGTGAGGAATCTCCCAAAGTCCCAGAAGAGGGAAGTCTCGCAACTTCTGAAATTCAGCAGGGCCTGGGACTCCAGCCTCACATGCAAGGCCTCATCCCAAGGGATGGAAATCCAAGAATGTGCTAAACCTCATTCCTTCTGGAAGGGAAAGGTGCCCTGTTTGGGCCAATCCCTGCCCCTGAAGGGCTCCAGCATGAAAGAGGAAGCCAAGGGAAAGTTTGGGGAAACAAGATCAGGCTACCTGGAGACGGGGGATTATTTCCATTGGAAAGTCAAGATCCTTTCAAACCAGAGGAGAAACTGTGCTGCCAAAGGCACACAAACTAATGGGAGGGCAGGAAAGGTGTCCCACATGGTTTTCTGTAAACCTGAAAGGAGGATGGGCTCTTTCCCAGAAGACTAAGAGACAACGGAGCTTGGAATGTCTGGTCAGCAAGAAGAGGGCAAAGACAGACCCCGCCCCCTAGCAGTTCACAGGTATTTCTACAGTTATATACTGTATTTTTACTCAGAAGTAACTCCATGTGCTGTTCCTGGTTCTTTGGGCCTGACATGACCAGTTTTGAGGAAAGATAATTTTCCAGAGTTTCAATTGGAAGAGAGCATTCAGTGAAATGATGGAGTTGTGAGATAGCCAAAGCTGAAGTTGCCCTGGAAACCCAACAGAGGGTCCAAGGGACTGCAGGCTCTGAGCGTTCCTGAGATTCAATTAAATCTGAAGACATGCCAACCATCAGGATGCCATGGGAGTGTCCCGAGGGCCTGTGAGTTGTCCCCTGGCTTCCCTGCTCATCACAGGTCAATCAAGCAGGTTGCAGTGCAGGACAAGGCAAAGTTACTGCCAAGTAGCCAAGATTAATGATGGGTTTGGCTAAATCACACTTGCTCTGCGTCGGCTACAGCAGAAATTGAGCAGGATGTAGTCCCAGCGATAACATCCTTCCGTTGCTGTCACCAAATGTCCCCTTCGATTGTCGCCACAGCCAGGGAGAAGGTTTATTCAAGGGAACAGAGGAAACCTCTAATTCGGAGGCCAAGCTGGGAGCCTGGACTAAGAGAGGTCAGGGGAGACATAATTGCTTCAGCATCAATGTCACCCCTTCTTCTCCCCACCAGGGAGCTCCCAGAAAGGTTGATATAGATGCTTCATTCATTCCGAGGCTGAATAAATTTACCCTCAGGAAATCTGCAGGCTGCACTCAGATGTCGACAGAAGGTCCCTGGGGAATTGGTTCCATTCCAAATGAATGTCATGCTCAGCAATCACAACGCAGGGCCCTGGCTGGGGGAGGGGGAGATGGAGAGGGAGAAGAGGAGCTTCCTCTGGGAGGATCTCTGAACGGAAGGGGCTGTTTCTGAATCCTTCGGGAGGTGTGGAGACTTGAGATCTGGAGGCCCTAAAGCCACCGCACCCCTTTTCCTGGGGTCCCACAGCCACCCGCTAAGGCTGCAGAGTCACCCTGGGAAGAGATGCCTCCACTTAAGAGGGGCAGGCTGGCACTGCGTGCACCGCAAGGGGAGAGGCTTCTCCATCAGCTGAGCAGAAAACAGCGTCCACTGGATCTCCGCTTCTCTCTCAGTCAAGAGGTGACACAAAGCAACTCTAAATATAAGTAACAGAGTCTGAAGCCGCTGCTGTTTATCACCGACAGCGAAAAACGCAACAGTTCAGGCTTAGTTTACCACTGCACAATTTCTGGGCTCTTCTCTGATTCCACAGCAACTAAGTACTTTCAGGTGCTTTAACTTTGCTCTGTTTTCACCCCATCGATTTGAGGCAGGGGTCCCCAGACTCTTAGAAAGTTTCAGATTGTTCATCGACCCCCAAACATTTTTACATGGAAAATAATTTAATAAAGACTATTTTAACTAATAGCACTGAGAATAAAAATAAAAATAAGTAGCGTTTAAAAATCTAAAATAAAATAAGAATAAATAGCTATAATGGATAATCCCATCCATCCTTGGGTTTTGACATTGACCACAAGGCAAATGCAATCTTCTCAATATATTGTACAGCAATTGGTGAGGCTCTTGGAAGGTGTTCCAATTGTGATAAAAGCAGGTAGACTGTTGCAGGGAAGAGATGTTCTACTGCCACATAACTAAGAGAAAAATGGGAATCATAGACAATGGACCAAAATGATGTCATCCACAGGTGTGTCTTTCCTATGTTCCAAGAGAAGCAGGTTGCCTATTAGATCAACTGACCTGATGGGTTTTCCTGCAGATTTCTCAAAATGCAAAAAAAAAAAAAAAGTCCTAAACTGGTATCCCTGTTGCCTGACCACTTGGGGTACTGGGCCATACTGGTATAATTCCAAGAAGAAAGAATGTGGGTATCCAAGACACTAAAGAAAAAGGCAGGACGAAACCTCGCAGAGGAATAATAACCATAATATCCAAACAGGCTATGGTGTATTTCATGCTTTACTGCCGGACCAAGATATGGCCTGGCTCTGATTCTGCCTTATTTGTCAAAGGACCAGGAGACCCAGGAGCCAGTGAGGCTAAAGCAGCTGGGGGCCTGAATTCAGACTTAAGCAATAGGAATGAAAAGGGGTCCCATCACCATTTATTTATTTATTTATTGGTTCAATTTATATGCCGCCCTTCTCTGGAGACTCAGGGCAGCTTACAATGTGTTAAGCAATAGCCTTCATACTTTTGTATATACCTGCTTAGTAGGGCTTTCGTTTATACAAAGTCAGCTTATTGCCCCCACAAACTGGGTCCTCATTTTACCTACCTCGGAAGGATGGAAGGCTGAGTCAACCTTGAGCCTGGTGAGATTTGAACTTGCAGTAATTGCAGGCAGCTGATGCTACTTAACAGCACTTTAGTCTGCTGCGCTACCAAGGCTCTTTCTGCCCCAATATCGGTCCCTGCGTGGAAAGGTTTCCATCCTCAGCACCCTCTTCCTCCTGCAGAAGGCCTGGGGGAGAGGGGGGTCCCTCTTCTATGGACGCAGCAGTGGGAGACTCTGATGCAGAAGGAGCTTCTTTCCCAGTTTGAATTTATAAGCCATCAGGAAGGTAGGAACCCCACTTGCTCTTCCCCTCACCGTATTTTGAATGATGACTTCTTAGGAAAATCCCCCACCTTGTCTACAATCAGCAGGTACCATTCTTCACCCTGGGAGTCCAGCATTAACATTAATGTGGCTTTGAGGAAACTCCAGGCATGGACTGCTTAGCTATGGATTTTCTAGGGAAAAAATAGCCCTAGATTTGTATTATTCCTCTCCATTATATGACCTGCTCTGTTTTCCTGGACAGCCCCTTCTAAGTGGGGGCCACCTGGACTTCTGTCTACCAGGAAGAGATGGGACCACCTGGCAGAGTTGTTTGTAATTTATTAATCATTTATTTCATTAGATAATTGCCCTGTTCTTCTGATAACATTCCAAAGCAGGGCTGTAATTCATGGGGAAAATTGCAGGAGATTAGACATTTTTCACACTTCTTAAAATGCAGTTAAAAAGCCATCATGTAGCTTTGCAGCTATAAGATAGCAATAACACTTACCGTATTTTTTGGAGTATAAAATATACTTCCCGCTCCTCCCCAAAAAAGTGGGTGGAAATGTCTGTGCGTCTTATACAATGAATGTTGCTGAAGCCCTGCCCACCCATCCCCCCCCACCCTTCGGCCTCTGCCTCCCAGCAATTTGCCTCCTTGCAGCAAACAGCCTGGTCAGCTTCAGCACAGCCTGATTTAGCACGAGCAGCTGATTGACAGTTGGATCTGCCTCCTGGAATACCTCCTATCAGCTGTTCCAGTGCTGGAATTGCCGCCACCCATTGGTGCCATCGCTGCCCATCACCGCTGCCGCCTATCACCGCCTCCGTGCACCCCATTTTCGGCCTCCTCATATCCCATTTTCGGTCTCCACTTACCCCACCACGCATCCTGTTTTTGGCCCGTTCCAGGCAGTGGGGATAGGCAGCAGTGATGCCCCCTGCCTGGAACGGGCTGAAAATGGGATGCGCAGAGGCCAAAAATGGGGCATGCGGAGGTGGTGATAGGTGGCAGCAGTGATTGGTGGTGGCGGCAATTCCCGCAGCCTGGAACAGCTGATAGGAGGTATTCTGGGAGACAGATCCAACTGCCAATCAGCTGCTTGTGCTAAATCAGGCTGTGCTGAAGCTGACCAGGATGTTTGCTGTTTGCTGCAAAGAGGCAAATTGCCGGGAGGCAGAGACAGATTTTTTTTCCTCTTGTTTTCCTCCCCAAATGCTAGGTGCGCCTTATACTTTGGAGCATCTTATAGTCCAAAAAATACGGTATATACTGCTTCACAGCAGCACGATTGACTTGTGGGGCCGGCGTGACATGCACTAAGTTCATATGGATTGGGAGATTGTTAGTAGGATTCACTGGGATAGAATTTTTTTTTTTTTTTGTCTCTCACTGTGAGTTGTATTGAAGGTGCATGAAGGGAGGCTAAGCCAATCTCATAGTACACATGTTGTATTCTGACAATAAAGGTTTGAACTTGAACTTGAACAGTGCTTTACAGCCCTCTCTAAGCAGTTTACACAGTTAGCATATTATCCCCAACCAGTGGTGGGATTCAGCCAGTTCGCACCTATTTGGGAGAACCGGTTGTTAACTTTCTAAGCAGTTCGGAGAACCGGTTGTTGGAAGAAATCTTATTTTGTTTTTTTTCCCCACTTTACAGGGCTAATCCTGTAAGGAAGGCAGGAAGGAAACACTGGTGTTGTTTCTACCCTAATCCTTATTGCCCTGCTTACAGAAACTGCCTCTCTGGTTAACCCTTATTACATTGTAACAGCTAAGGCGAAGCACTCATCGACGTGAGTGATGTTGAGTTGACCATGCTCACACGGTCACATGACCACCAAGCCACGCCTACCCAGCTGGTCATTAAGGCAAAGAACCAGTTGTTAAATTATTTGAATCCTACCACAGTCCCCAACAATCTGGCTCCTCATTTTACTGACCTCAGAAGGATGGAAGGATGAGTCAACTCGAGCGGGTCAGGATCAAACTGTTGAACAACTGGCAGCAGGCAGTCAGCAGAATTAGCCTGCAATACTGCATTCTAACCACTGCACCACCACGGCTCTTCAGTCAAGATAACTTAAAATTCCGTCCAGAGTTTTTCAGAGGGAGCTAAAAGTCCAGGATGGACTCCGGAACCAAAGTCTTGGTTGTCAGGCTCCCTCCCTATTGGTGGCCATAAGCCAATCCATGAAACCACATCTCTCTTTGGATTGCAACCCCTGGCAAGTGTGACCCCCTCCAGATGTCTTTTCTGGGATAGGGACAAAAGACATGCAGCCTTTTCTCCACCATGTTTTGCATCTATCCCAAGAACTTTGAAATGTTGACCTTCACAATGAGCATAATGTCTTCTCGGTGGAACCTTTTTGCATGCACAGATCCCCAGCTCTAGTTAAAATGCCTCACCAGACACCTGTGGAGATGTTCGCCTAAGCATTCTGCCATGTGACTTTCCAGAGACAATATTCAGTAGGAAGCGCAGTGCTGCATTTTCCAAGCCCCCAGAAGCGAGAGGGACGCCTGGCTCATCGTCTCATTACATCAAAGGCCAAGGTCAGACTCAACCCTCTCCCTGCAGGCTGGTAATTTAAGCAGGATGACATAAACGAGTCACCAAGATCTCTATTCAAAATGCTTGTTGTCACTGATACTTTCAGCGAAATGTGAGGGAGGACTCGGTGCCACTAAGGACCTACAAAGCCAAGAAACCTGGCTTGTTTATCACCTTAGTCCAGGGGTGGGCAATTGCGGCTCTTTTACAACCTGTGGACTTCAACTCCCAGAAGTCCACAGGTTGTAAAAGAGCCGCAATTGCCCACCCCTGCCCTAGTCTATAAGGCTCTGTGCAATTGTTATTATTTTACTTTGACTTTCCCGAACAGGAAACTTCACAGTTCAGCTTGATAATTAGCTCTGACAACTATAGAAAACACCCCCTGAGTAATGCCATCCTCCTGGGCCATTGAAACCATTTCCAGGGTGCCCTCTGTGGCATGAGAGATGAGGGGGGGTGGCGCCATCTGTGGTCCCCTTTGCATCAGCCATTTCACCCATTTCAGTTGCCCTGAGCCAACTTCATCTCGGGGCAATAGAGCTGAGCGGCTGCTGCTGCTGCCTTCATCTCTTCTCCATCTTCTTTTCCTTATTTTGCGAAAACTCTTTAGGGCACAAGTGCAAAGTTTTCTTGCAGCCAAGGGTCACACTTTTTTAAAAAAATGTTTTGACTCTGTACCCAGACTTAAAGAGATATGACATTACTGGAGTTTACAAGACCTCTATGCTCAACCTTTCTGCATTTTAGAGGTTTAAAGGTGAAATGGGTGCATTAAATCTCTGCAAAACCAGCACTTTCACATTTTAAATGCCCAAGAAATACCTATTAAAAGCAATTTGCATTCCCCCTGCCCCCTGATCTTTGCCTGTGGTCCAGACCTTTGAAATGCAATTGTGGAATTGGACCTCATTGATTATTCTATTTCTGTAATTCTCCCAAAATGGATCATTTTCCTTTGGTTGATCTTACAAGCAAATCATGCGGTGTGGAATCTGGCAAAATGTGCCACATTCACTTTCATGGATTTCTGGTTGATGGCCCCAGATCCCTCATAATTTTAATGCAGTTGAGTTCCACTAATGAGGATCTCTGCAAGTGTTGTTTTATGTGAATAATCACTTTCTCCTTCATTCCCTTGAATCTTACGTTGAGAGGAATACGTTTCCATGTATTCACTTGAGATACAAATAACCAGGCTCAAATTATCCATCTTATGCAAAGACTTGGCTGTCTGGAGAAGGCTGATTTTCAACTCCTAGTACCACCTAGATAGATCTTCTCCATGATGGTCTCAGTCTTTCAACACCCTTCTGCCACTGCCATTGTGCTCATCCACCTTGCTGCTAGTCCTCCTATTCTTCTCTTTCCTTCCACTTAATCCAGAGAGCTGGGTCTTCACTTAATGGGTCCAAAGTAGGATAATCCAAGCCTGGTCATTTGTGCCTTGACTCAAAACTCTGAGTCAATTTGTTGCATATGCATTGCTGTGTTTCTATCTGTATTGCTATCTGCAATATTCTTAGGGTTCTTCTCCAACACAAAAGTTCAGAACCAGCATTACTTTTCCTATTCTGCTTCTTCAAAGTCCAACTTTCACTTCTATAGTATATCAGATACAGATACAGATTAACAGAATTGGAAGGGACCTTGTAAGTCATCTAGTCCAACCCCATGACCAAGTAGGACATACTACACCATCTCGGAAAAGTGGCAGTCCAGTCTCTTCTTGAAAGCTTCCAGGGATGAAGCTCCCACAACTTCCAAAGGCAACTTCTGTTCCATCAGTTGATCACAGGGAATTACTTGGCTTGCATGGTTCTTGTCTCCATAATATAGATATAGCCTGACCTTTGAATATCTTTTTCAAGGAAGTGTTGTGGCCCCTCAGCGGCCTGTGCGACTGGTGGCTGATTCGGATAGCGAGGAGGCTGGTGTGCTGCTGCGCCAGCAGTCTGTGCAGCTGGCACTCAAGTCAGACAATGAGGAGGCTGGAGAAGATGTGGTGCCAGAGGTGGGGATTCAGCCAGGGCCTTCAGAACCTCCAGAAGCTCCCTTAAGTGAAGAGGATGAAGAGGAGGAGCCTCTTCTCGATGCACAGGCGCGCAGAGCTGCCAAAAGGCAGGAGTGGCTCCTCAGGAGGAGGTCTCCTCGAGAGTAAGGCTTGGGGCTAATTGGCCACTCCCTTAGCCTATTTAAGGAGGAATGCCGACTGAAGCAATTTTCAGGGAACAACTTCTCCGAGAACCAAGAGAAACAAAAGTCAAGGCCACCATTCGCTCAAAGACACTCAGCTGGTGATGTTGGGAGAGTGACTCTCACTCAGCCTGGCCTACATCATAGGACGATGGCGTTGGGACCAAACAGAGGCAGAGGAGGGACATGGCGTTGAATTCCTAAGGGAAAAGCAGGGTAGAAATCCTGAATCTGAAATGCCAAATATCCAAGTGGCTGAGGAGAGAAGCAAATCCAAGTACTCTTCAACTTATGACCACAACTGACCCCAAAATTCACTTTGTTAAGTGAGAGATTTGTTAAGTGAGTTTGGTCCCATTTTACAACCTGGTTGTTCAGTGAATCATTACAGTTGTTAAGTTAGTGACACGGTTGTTAAATGAATCTGGCTTCCCCATTAACTTTGCTTGTCAAAAGGTCGCAAAAAGGGATCACGTGACTCTGGGACACTTCAACTGTCATAAATGTGAATCAGTTGGCCATGGGGATGCTGCAATGGTCATAAGTGTGAAAATATTTATTCATTCATTCATTCATTCATTCATTCATTCATTCATTCATTTATTTATTTATTATTCATATTTCTATGCCGCCCACTCTCTGAGGACTCTGGGCGGCTTACACCAAAGACAGTATACTAAATAGCCTCTTGCCCCCAACAATCTGGGTCCTCATTTTACCCACCTCGGAAGGATGGAAGGCTGAGTCAACCTTGAGCCGGTGAGATTTGATCCACTGATCTGCTGAACTAGCAGTCAGCTGAAGTAGCTGCAGTACTGCACCCTAACCACTGCGCCACCTCGGCTCTTGATCATAAGTCATAAATCACTTTTTTCAGTGCTGTTGCAACTTCAAATGATCACTAAGTCAACTGTTGTTAAGTCGAGGACTGTCTGTGTCTGAATGGCTCTTTGAGGTACGCTCTAAAAAGGACTTTTGCTTCTACCTCAAAATACAAATAAAGCTGCATCAAGAGCATAGCAGAGTTGTAGTCACAGCAACTGCCAAATCTTATCCTTCTGATTGCTTCCCCCTCCTTCCTTCTCCAAGCTCACTCCCAAGTCCATTCATTGGAGAGATCCTGAGAGAATTACTGTCTGGAGAAACCTTGGGTGAAAAGAGGACTTGGCATCATGATTGATGGGTTATAAATGGGTTACTGATTCTTTTGATTAGCAACCAATGGGAGATGTCTTCAAAGGTGGGGGTGGGGCTTCCAGGAACATGACACATTCATGGAGCTCTTCATCACAGCCACCAAAGTCAAATCTAATCATGTCCTCCTTAAGTCTCAAAATTCAGTCTGACCTTGTGGTCAGCCTTTGGTGCCTCTGCTCAGGGATGATTCTCAAAAGGAATGATTTCTGCTGACCTCTTCAGTCCAACCAGTGATGGAGCAAAAGTGGAGCTGCAAATCTGGCCCTTTCTGAGAAGAGAATCAAAAATCTAAGTTTTGGGAGGGGGGAAATCAGATCAGAATAGAGCCGGAAGGGACCTTAGAGATCTTCTAGTCCAGCCCGCTGCACACAGAGGAGACCATATACCATTCCAGACAAGTGACCGACCAGTCTTTTCTTAAAAATACCCAGTGTTGGAGCACCCACAACTTCTGGTGGCAAGCTGTTCCACTGGTTAATTGTCCTCACTATTAGAAAGTTTCTCCATAATTCCATTCTATCCTTCTATCCTTGATTACTTTCCATCCATCACTTGTCCTGCCTCCAGCTGCTTTGGAAAATAAATCCTCTTTGTGGCAGCCTCTCAAAAACTGGAATACTGTTATCATATCACTAGATTGGCCTAACCCAAATCCTGCAAGCATTCTTCATATGTTTTAGTCTCCAGGCTTTTAATCATCTTAGCTGCTCTTCTCTGCACTTTTTCCAAAGTCTCAACGTCTTTTTTGTAATGTGGTGACCAAAGATGGATGCAGTATTCCAAGTGTGGCCTTACTAAGACTTTATAAAGCCGTACTAATACTTCACGTGATCTTGATTTGATGCCTCTGTTTATTCAGCCAAGGATTGTATTAGCTTTATTGGCTGCCAATAATTACATTATCTTAGGAAAGATTAGGAGGATGTTTAAAATTTGATTATGCCTATCAAAATCAGCAATATCTCCTGCTTTACTAGGTCTAAAATTTAATAAGAGCAGTATAGAGGGCAAATTTATAATATGGCAGTATTAAGAGATGGATGTATTTATGTCTGGAGAGAAGGAAGTCAGGTTTTATAACCCAGTTATAAAAAGGAGTGACTCCTTTATTTGAATGCCTCCAGGTGAAGCATGTTTGTCAACCCGATTATGAAATCAACTGGGATGATTAAGACAAATGACCTCTTTCAAAAAGTTAATTCTGGAAAGCCTCCAATCTCCCCACAAAATCTGGTTTCTCACAATAATATCATTCTGATGCCCTTGGAAGAAGATGGGAAGCTCTGGTTGAGTTCTAAGAAGGGGTGGCAGGATCTGGGTGCTGAGTCTTGAGTGACAGATGGAGTAGCACACTTATGCCTTGCGTCATGTGCCCGGCCTTTTCAGGTCAGTGACATACAAGCTTAAGCATCAGGCACCCAGGTTAATAACTGTTGGAAATGCAACTAAAGCAGACCAGAGACCTTTGACCCTCATGGCTGACACATGGCAAATCAGTCCTGGCAGACCAGGTTGACAAAGACCAAGGGAGTCCTTGAGGGTTTTTTCCAGTTTGTTTCTTCACTTAGTGTGGCATCTGAGCCTGGCCTCTGCTTCAGGTTGGCCTTCAGCCATGGGAGTCCACAGGTAGAAGAATAAGTGGAAAGAGTGAAGCGGTGCCACAAGTGAGGTTTCTGAGTGCAGGCTCATTTCCGGCCCATCACCATCACAGACAAGCGTTTCTACATTGCCAGGGCTTTCCTGAAGTCAAGACTGTAGGCCATCTGGACACATAAATCAAACCAGTTCAACTAACCAACCTGCCTGTTTGCTCCACATATTTCTCTTTTCTTCTGGGGCAGAGAGCAACAAAGCAGTCGGTTTTAATACAGGTAGTCCTCGGTTACCACAATATAAAAAGATGTTGAGACTCTAGAAAGAGTGCAGAGAAGAGCAACAAAAATGGTTAGGGGGCTGGAGGCTAAAATATATGAAGAACTGTCACTGGAATTGGGTGTATCTAGTCTAGTGAAAAGAAGGACTAGGGGTGACATGATAGTAGGATTCCAGTATTTGAGAGGCTGCCATAAAGAGGGGGGAGTCAATTTATTTTCAAAATCACCTGAAGGCAGGACAAAAAACAATGGATGGAAACTAGAACTAAGGATAAATTTCCTAATGATGAGAGCAATAAATCAATGGAACAGCTTCCTTTCAGAAGTCGTGAGTGCTCCATCACTGGAGGCTTTCAAAAAAAGGCTGGACAACAATTTGCCTGAAATGGTATTGGGTCTCCTGCTCAAGCAGGAAGTTGGATTAGAGGACCTCCAAGGCTCCTTCCAACTCTATTATTCTATGTTCTATGGTTACCACGTAGTGTTATGGCCCGCCAGTGGCCTGCATGGATCGTGGCTGATCCCGCTGATGAGGAGGCTGGTGTGGTGTCGCGCCAGCAGCCAGCACAGCCAGCACTCGCGTTGGACAGCAAGGAGGCTGAAGAGGATGTGGTGCCAGAGGCAGAGACTCAGCCTGGGCCTTCAGAACCTCCAGAGGCTCCTTCAAGTGGAGAGAGTGAAGTAGAGGAGCCTCTCCTCAATGCTCGAGCACGCAGGGCTGCCAAAAGGCAGGAGTGGCTACTCAGGAGGAGGAGGTCTCCTCGAGAGTAGGGCTTGAGGATAATTGGCCACTCCCTTAGCCTATTTAAGTCACACGCCGTTAGTAAGTTTCTTGCTGGAAACAACTTGTAATTATCATCAGAGCATTTTTGGAAAAGTCTTATCGTATCTTGGTTTCTGGGCTGGTTGCCAACTTTTGCCGGACTTTGGTTTATTCTTGCTACTTAATAAATTTGATAAGGACCATTGGTGTGTGTCAATATCCTCGGGAATCCGGAGCTGGGGCAGAACGCGTGCTTAGTCATTGTTCAAGGTTATAATGGGGCTGAACAAGGGGGACTTATGACCAGTTCTTGAAGTTCCAACCATCACAGATTCACAACAGTCACCTGTTTGTGACCTGGACATTTTCAACCTGCTCACACTGGTCACATGATCACCATTTGTCACCTTTCCTGCCAGCTTCACACAAGCTGTGGGATTGCAGGGAAGGTTGCAAGTTTCTCCTGCCGTTTTTCCTCCCAGGACCCCCTACTTTCACTTGTGTGGCACCACAACATCCCCTCCCCGCACACACTCACCACGTACCCATCCCTCATTCCATAGCACTGACCTACCCTCCACCCCCAGCCTGCTTGGGAGCCACCCGGCACTTACAACCTCCAGCTACCTCTCCTGGAAGAAAGAATATAGAATCCTGGGGCTGTGGAAGGGCCCTTGGAAGTCATCTAGTCCAACCCCTGCCCGAGGCAGGAGTCCTTATGCCATCCCAGACCAATGGTTGCCCAGTTTTCCTTGAAAACTTCTAGATATTTATTTATTTTTATATGCCGCCCTTCTCCGGACTCAGGGCAGCTTACAATGCATTAAGCAATAGCCTTCATACTTTTGTATATTGTATACAAAGTCAGCTTATTGCCCCCACAAACTGGGTCCTCATTTCACCTACCTTTGAAAGGATGGAAGGCTGAGTCAACCTTGAGCCTTGGAGAGATTCGAACCAGCAGAAATTGCAGGCAGCTGGATGTTAAATGCTGCCTTAGTAGGAGGCATTAGCCTCCTACGCCACACAGGCACCCACAACTCTGGGTGGCAAGTTGTTCCACTGATTAATCGTTCTCACTATCAAGAAGTTTCTCCTTAGTTGTAGGCTGGCTCTGTCTTTGAAAAAATTTCATCCGTTACTTCTTGTCTGGCCCTTTGGATACTTTAGAGAATGTGTCAGCCCCCACTTCTCTGTGCCAGAACTGGAAGACAGCTTCCCTACTGGAATTACAGCTTCCCCATTGACTTTGTTTGTGGGTGCCAGCAGGAAGTGGTAAGTGACAGTTACGTATCATTGCCTGATGGTAAGGGTAAGGCTGGCCCTTCAAAAACCTGCATGTCAACGTTCTGACTGACGAACCCAACCAAAGCACACACGGTCGAGACAATCTCTTAATGCAAAACTTTATTGAGTACATCATTTCAGCAAAGATGAGGGCAAAACCAGATCTAACTATTTCCTGGGCAAACACACATAGTTAAAGTTTAGATTCTCCCTCCACCTACTAGACCAGGTTACATTGTCCAATTGAGTAGTCCAATTGGTATCCATTGTCCAATTGGTAATGTTATGAGAAAGTCTTTTGGCTCTGGTAAACACCTGCCAAAGTGTCCTTGGTGCTCACGGCTGTCTTTTTGATGTCTGGAGCCTGCATTCCATCTCCCTCTTTTTTCCCCCCTGGTTCATTGGTAAGCTGAGAAGTGATAATGGTTGCAACAACAAAAGTGCATTTCAAAGCTCAACACTGCGGTTTTCTCTTAATGATGGCAACAGGGATTGCCAGGATTGCTATCTGTAAGCATTGTGCTCACTTTATAACTGCCTTGCTTAGTGATGGAAATTCCAGTTCCAGTCAATATTAAGTTAAGCAAGAACTAGCTGTAGTCAGGTTTCTGCTCAAATTGCTTCCTGGATTCACCCTCGTTTTATGAATGGGCGCTCCAGATAAAAAGTTATGAATGAGGCAATTTACTATAATCCAGTTCTATTAATGTCTGTCTGTCTGTCTGTCTATCTGCCTGCCTGCCTCTCTCTCTCTCTCTCTCTCTCTCTCTCTGAGAGACAGACAGACAGACAGAGAAGAGAAAAGATCAGGTTCTCCATTTGAAAATCAGATTGCTGATGCATAAAATTGCAATAGTTTTCTCTAAAGAAAGGCTAAATACATATTTAATGTCAAGCTGTTAAAAAGCATGCCCTTTGCTCCCCCCATCTCTGTCCTTTTCTGGGTTCTATAGCAGAAGAGCTGATTACTTTTAACCGAAAGACTCCCCACCCCCACCCCCACCCCCACCCCAAGAACAAAGCATCCCAGAAGTGGATCTTGGGCCTTCTCCCTCCCTCCCTTGATACAAATCATGCAGCAGCACTCTAAGTGGGTAGAAATAGCTGCCCCTTCAAACTTCTTTAGCCAGGAATCAGAATATGGCTAACTTCCACAACTGCCACTCTTGATTTTTAAACTCCAGGGAGTCTGCTAGGTTTTTTTTTGTTGTTGTTGTTGTTGTTGTTTTTACTAACGTTTGTTAATAAGAGGCAGCTACTCTTTTGAGCTGCACATCTCTTGATGAAATGCATAGAGTGGCCAGATTAAACTGAGATCCGGCAAATCAAGCTGGAAATGGAGCAGGGGGAGGGGACTGGATTATGAATACGAATTATAAGGAGTATCCCAGTATTTGAGAGGCTGCCACAAAGAGAAGGGGGTCAGCCTATTTTTCAAAGCACCTGAAGGCAGGACAAGAAGCAAATTGGACAAGAAGAGAAGCAACCTGGAGAAATTTCCTAACAATGAGGACAATTAGCCAGTGGAAAAGCTTGCCTTCAGAAATCGTGGACCCTCCATCATTGGAGGTTTTTAAGAAGAGACTGGACAGTCACATATCTGAAATAGAAATAGGGTCTCCTGCTTGAGCAGGGGGTTGGACTAAAAGACCTCCAAGGTCCCTTCCAGCTCTCTTCTGATTGATTGAAGGTGGGGAAAGAAGAACTTTCCAAGCCCTTCAGGCCAACTAGAGATATGCTGGGTGTGAACTGAGTCTCTTGTACATATTTGCCTCCTCTCTCCCAAAAACTGTTAATTAATATCTGGTATAAATTTTTTGGTGCATTTGAGATGTGGTGTGATCTGTAATTGTCTCCTATCCCTAGTTGGGTTGGGTTGGTGTTGGCTGTATATCTGTGTTTTAAAAATAGTCCTTCAATCTCTGGTGGCAAAAATAATATTCCAGAGAATTATAACTGGAGGGGTGGGGTTTAAGGATCAGTCTTGTTTAAGGATCAGTCTTGTGCAACAACCAAATCTTCAGCTTGGCTGAGTAGTTGCCCGCAGTACAATATTGCTTCCAATTTTTCTGCCCAGCAAGTTGATTAATCACGTTGATTAGGTTCAGGAAGGAAGGGAGGGGGAGGGAGGGAGGGAGAGAGGGAGGGAGAGGGAGGGGGAGGAAATCTTAATAAAATAATAGTTTGTAAGAGTATGTTCCAATTGTCCTAGATCTGTCTTTTCTAACTAGAGAAGGATCATTAGCATTGAATGTTCTATCTGGCTTTGACTTCTTGAGCACATTCCTACAGCAGAAATATCTTCAACAGACAACATGGAAACTTAATTTGTAATGATTATTATTAGTATTTAAGTCCTATTCATGGTGTAAAAATATCCCTATTTAGGGCAGAGTGGCAAAGACTTGGAGAAGTTGTACCTAAAAAAGAAAAAAAAGTGGCCTCTTTCTTCTCTTCAAAGGTCAGAAGGAGCAGAAGTTGCTTGCTCCTCCGATTGTGAAGGAAAGTCTCTGCAGCCAAAGGCAGATCCGTTTGCAAGGAAGGCTGCGGCATGCCTGCCAAAAGCCTTGGGCAGACCGAGGTCTGAGTGCCACCCACTACAGTTGGAATGGGACAACTCCCTACAACCAGCTCCCCACGGTTAATTCACCATGGCCAGTTCGCTGCGGGACAATTAAACAATTCAATTTAATTATTGGCCGGGGTATTTGCGAGACCGCCTTCTGCCGCCAATAGCCTCCCACCGACCGGTTCGCTCGCACAGAGAGGGCCTCCTCAGGGTGCCGTCGGCCAGACAGTGCCGGCTGGCGACCCCCCAGGGGGAGAGCCTTCTCTGTGGCAGCACCTGCCCTCTGGAATGACCTGCCCCCCGAGATACGCACGATATCAGACCTCCGGACTTTTCGACAGGCCCTGAAAACACACCTATTCCATCTAGCCGGGCTGGCTTGATCCCATCCTCTCAGTTTTTAATTTGAATTCGGTTTTAATTGGTTTGTTTTAAACTTGGGCCAAAATTATTTAATTGTTTTTTAAAATGTTTTTTAAATCTTATATGCTATGTTTTATCTTGGCTGTACACCGCCCTGAGTTCCGCAGGAGAAGAGCGGTATAGAAATAAAATAAAATAAAATAAAATAAATAAATAAATAAATAAAATTATTCAAAATAATTAAAAACATTATTTTATTTTTTGTTATTCGCATTTCCTTTGGTCCCTCCTTTGACATCCTTTCTTTAATGATTCTATTCCACCATTTCTTCAATATTAGTGTAACTCTTGTTCTGCGGCAAATTGTCCTGCGGTGAGTTGGCCATGGTGAGTTGTCGTAGACGATGCATCCTCCAATTGTTCTGCTTGTAGTGCAGGACAGAGGAGGCTGGCTGGATCCCACTTGCTGCATTTCTTCTGCTGCTGTTCTGCAAATGGAGGGTTGAAGCTGGAATGGCCAACAGCCCCTCCCGATGAGACCATCCCAGGCAAGTTGTCTTCCAGTGGTTCTGCCCAGCACCTCAATTAGAGGCCCTTCCGGTGATGTGATCCTGGCCATCATCTGCCAGCACAGCCTCTCGTGATCCTGCATAGGACAAACAGCCCAGAATGTGTGCAAAAATAATGGATGGCCACTAATTTGACTTCAGCACTAAAGCAAGGACAAAGCCATATTAGAACATTACAACCTTGCAGGCATCTTCATTACATACGGATCTAAAATTAGCCATCCCGGAAAAAGGATACTTTCCTTGCATAATTGAGCAAGAGATTGCTGAATTGATGAAGAGATTCATCAGAGGCTGCAAACTCCCTTAGCCGACTCCTTAACAAACACATCCAATTTTTAACACATTCCAGTTGCTAATTGATAAGGCTAGAATCGAATAGAATAGAATAGAATAGAATAGAATAGAATAGAATAGAATAGAATAGAATAGAATAGAATAGAATAGAATAGAATAGAATAGAATAGAATAGAATAGAATAACAGAGTTGGAAGGGACCTTGGAGGTCTTCTAGTCCAACCCCCTGCCCAGGCAGGAAACCCTACACCACCTCAGACAAATGGTTATCCAACAACTTCTTAAAAATTTCCAGTGTTGGAGCATTTACAACTTCTGCAGGCAAGTTGTTCCACGGATTAATTGTTCTAAGTGTCAGGAAATTTCTCCTTAGTTCTAAGTTGCTTCTCTCCTTGATTAGTTTCTACCCGTTGCTTCTTGTCCTGCCTCAGGTGCTTTGGAGAATAGTTTGACTCCCTCTTCATTGGGGCAGCCCCTGGGATATTGGAACACTGCTATCATGTCTCCCCTAGTCCTTCTCTTCATTAAACTAGACCTACCCAGTTCCTGCAAACGTTCTTCATATGTTTTAGCCTCCAGTCCCCTAATCATCTTTGTTGCTCTTCTCTGCACTCTTTCTAGAGTCTCCACATCTTTTTTATATTGTGGCAACCAAAACTGAATGCCGTATTCCAAGTGTGGCCTTACCAAGGCATCATAAAGTGGTATTAATACTTCACGTGATCTTGATTCTATCTCTCTGTTTATGCAGCCCAGAACTGTGTTGGCTTTTTTGGCAGCTGCTGCACACGGCTGGCTCATATCTCAATGGTTGTCCACTAGGACTCCAAGATCCCTCTCAGAGTTACTACTATTGAGCAAGGTACCACATATACTGTACCTGTGCATTTTGTTTTTCTTCCCTAAATGTAGAACCTTCCTCTTTTCACTGTTGAATTTCATTTTGTTAGATAGCGCCCAATGTTCAAGTCTGTCAAGATCCTTCTGTATCTTGAGCCTATCTGCTGGAGTGTTGGCCTTCACTCTTGCTAGTCATTCACTCTTGCCACACTATGGCAGGGGTCTCCAACCCGCAGGCCATGGGCCACTCCTGGGCCATGGCCCATTTGGAACTGAGCTGTGGGAGAGGCAAGCTGGTGCATGCACACAACTCCACTCACACGAGCGATGGTCCCAGTTCCCCTCTCCTGCCCGCCAGCCAGGCCACCAAGCTACAACAGTTGGGGACCGTTCTTCTACGGGATGTCAACGGAGATTCTCAGTCATTCAGGTCATGGTTGTTTCAAAGGTGGAGCTCTCATAGCAAGACCCAAAGGTGATTTTTTTTTTCCAAAAGGCAACTGGGCTTTCTTATTTTTTTTCTTTGAAAATGTTTTGCTTCTCATCCAAGAAGCTTCTTCAGTTCTATTCCCCACCAGTCAGTTAGAACTGAAGAAGCTTCTTGGATGAGAAGCGAGATGTTTTCAAAGAAAAAAAACAAGGAAGTCCAATTGCCTTTTGGGAAAAAAAAATCACCTTTGGGTCTTGCTATGAGAGCTGCACTTGCAGAACCAGCTGGCCTGTCTTCTCTCTGGTCTTCCTTTCTCCCCCACATCCTACCACACCCCAATTCCAGTCCCCCTCCGTGCGTTGGGTGGCCTGCAGTTCACAAAAGCTTGGGGGGGGTTGATAAAATGGGCTACTCCCAAAGGTTGTTCCAGACCCCTTCTGAGTTTTGGCTCCTATGGACTATCTTAGCCCTTCTGGGAAGTTTTGGCAGTTTAGGTTTAAGCATAGATAGAGACATTCTTGTATTCTTGCCAATTCTACGTGTCTTTCTCTCCCTGTTTCAGCCTTTTTTTCTTATTTCTGCCTTCTGGTTTTGCTGATATTTAATACATAAACCTCCAGCTCTATTTTTGCTAACTTAACCGAGTGCGGAGGGTGCCGGCTCTATCCTGGATATGGGGATCGTCTGAGAGGGGCTGCATGCAGAGTAGCCTGGAAATTACCCACAGGAATTTTCCAACATGAATCTCTTTTGCACACAAACGGTGCAGCTCCTCTGTTTCCAGAAACCTGCCCAGCTCTTGAAAGTGAGAGAGTGCAAGGGACACACAGCCTCTCAAGGCCAAGGGCCTTGAGGTCATGGAACACACAGAGAGAACTCCACTTATATAGGTGGTTATGGTCCTTAACTATATTATAATAAATTTAAGAAATAGTAAAAATAAGTAAACTAAGGGATTGTCTAGTTCAGTGTTTCTCAACCTTGGAAGCTTGAAGATGGATGGACTTCAACTCCCAGAATCCCCTAGCCAGAGCTAGCTGGGGGATTCTGGGAGTTGAAGTCCACCCATCTTCAAGCTTCCAAGGTTGAGAAACACTGGTCTAGTTGCATACAAACCATTCTGTAAAGCTATCTGTTCAGTGTTCTATACTACACCTTTTTAAACACAAGTTATTCTATCGTCTTTCTTACAATATTGCATTTTTCCTTAAAATCTGCATGAACATTTGCACACATTTCCTGCAAAAACATTTTAAAAGTGATTACTTAGACCCTAAATAGCAAAACATGATTGAGACTGTCCTGTATCTTTTTCCTGTCATTCTGTGGTCATCAAGATTTTTGCAGCTCAAATTTGGCTGTCACAGAGTCCCAGGAAATACAAATGAAATCAAAGAATTTCATTCCTTGACTTAAATGTACATCTGTATAATAAGTACAAGGGGGATAAATAGGAGAATCTTAGATCTGGATTCTTTCACCCCTAAAAAAGCAACAAAATGCAAGCTACTTATTTCAATAAATATTCAAAAATTCAGAATTTTAAGGTACATTTTTCTAAACTGGATCGTTATAAGGATCTATGTGAATGTAAGAATTCATATGAGTCAAATACTCCAATCCTCAAATGTCTTAACTTATTTGAAAATACAATTTGAAGGTTTTTTTTCCTACTGCATTATGCCAACAACTGTCAGAATGGGGCTAAATAAACTCTGTAACCATTTTATTACACAGATGAATGCCTTTATCATTGGAATGGACAGATATTTCAAGTCTGGATTTTTGTTTGAAGGGAAAAAGGCAACCTATTCCATTTCTTCAGGAAAGAAACTTGGAATATTTCTGGGCTTTCCTTGGAAGTCTCCTGCATATTTAAATGCCAGAAACGTTTGGTAGCTGCGAATGCTGTGGGTGTGCTATGAATGCCATCCTGAACAAACATGCTTCTTTCTTGCCCTCCTCGTATTCCACAGAGCATCAAGTCACTCCTGTTCAGTACAGGTTGGGATGCTCATATTGACACCTGGTGCCCAACTGCATGCACAAATTGTACCACAGTCTTCAGTGGTAGGATGGGAGATGTGATGGGACAGCAGCCTAAGCAAGAATGTGGGACATCAAACTCCTCATGCTCTGCTCTTGCAGACCCAACTCTAGGCATGAAACATTCCCCTTCCCATTCCTGCTCTGTGAAGGACATGTTGCTTCTCATAGGTGCATGGCAAGCCCGAGAGGCAATTGTTTAATGGCCCCCATGGATGCCTTATTTCCTATTGGCCCTATTGGGAAACTGCCTGTTCCAGGCTTTCCTTTGGTTCTCTGCTAAACAAACCTGTGACCCAGTTCCTTCCTGGAGATACCTGGAAATCCTGGAGGTATTTACTGGGAAGGAATGTAGAAGAACATTATTTTTCACTGTTCATTATATTCACTAAGCCTCCCTAGTCATCAGCTAAAATCTGGAAACAAAGCAAATCTGAGGACTGATTACTGGGATTGTTTAAGGTATCTGTAAAGGGCAGGACTATTAAGTAATCTCTGGAAAAGAAAAGGAAGGACAGGGAAGCTTTGTGCCTCTCGTTTATTTAAGCCAGCATTTGTCTCCTTCAGGTTGGAAGCTGCATTTGAGCACATTAAGCAGACTCGATGTGAACCACGTGGCAAGCAGGAGAAATTGCTGGCTTTGCAACTTGGGACTGTAGAAAACATAGTTGTCTTCCATGGGCAAAGGATGCAATAACTCAAAAGTCACATATCTGCAGTTTGTGGGCTTTTATATTTACAGTATCTTTATTGTCTGGGTTTTATTTATTTATTTATTTATTTTATTCAATTTGTATACCGCCCTTCTCCTAGTGGACTCAGGGTGGTGCACAGCCAGAACTAAAACACATACCAATACAAAATTTAAAATTTTTAAAAGAATTACATGACTTTGGCCCAGAATTTAAAACATTCAAACTAAAACCCATTGACAATTTAAAAAGCTAAAAAAAAGGGGGGGGGGTTTCACGCCAGCCCTGCTTGATGGAAAAGAAAAGATTTTAGGGCACGGTGAAAGGCCCGGAGATCCGATATCCTTCGTATCTCCGGGGGCAAATCGTTCCAGAGGGCAGCAGGTGCCACAGAGAAGGCCCTCCCCCTGGGGGTCGCCAGCCGACATTGCCTGGCTGACGGCACCCTGAGGAGTCCCTCTCTGTGGGAGCGAACTGGCCGGTGGGAGGCTATCAGCAGCAGAAGGCAGTCCCGCAAATATTTTATTTTAGTTTTGAAACTAAGGTAGCTTTCTAAAGATTTCTCAAGCTCATTTGGTGGCTTTACTTTAGTATTGCAGGAGGTATTTGATACAATTAGTTGATGAAATATGGGAAGATTCCCCACTTGGACAGAACGAAATGAATGCTTGGCTTCTGATTTCTAGAGAAACAGACTAAGTCTCCCCGTCATTTATTGTTTTATGAGACGTATAAGAAGATCATTCTGAAGCCAGGATTCTGCTGAGTTACCAAGAAATTGTTATCAGCGCACCCAGGATGCTCTGGGGATGGTGAGCCATGCTCAGATGGCCACTTGGGAGCACACTTCAGGTGGGGCCACCTCTGGAGGCGTCCCAAAAGCTGCAGTTGACACAAAAGGTATCAGTGCAACTCCTGATGGAGACAGCCCTGCCAGGGCAGATGGCCTGTTTTGGAGGTCTCTGCACTGGTGCATCCAGAGAGCCAACTTGCTCTCTGGATGCACCAGAGGGGAGTCTCTATCTTGTCGTAACTTTGGATCTGAATGAAGGAAGAAGTTCAGCGAGGACCCTCACTTCTACATCCAGCTTGTATTCCGGAGAGAATCTCAGGCAGGAAGGTTTGCTTACGCAGCACCAAAACCCACCTAGCTCAGCACAAACCACCAGTTACCTCTCTGTGTAAAACCAGGATCATTTCACCTTGAACGTCTTTATTCCCTTTCAACAGCCAATCTGAATCCTTAGCGCATTATTTATCCAAGCATTGAGGCCGATTTATTCCTTTTGCACATTAGTCTTCAACAGCTGTTTCTAAAGCAGCCCAAGCATTTTAATTGCGGCAGCTCTGTAATCATTTAAATCGCAAGAAAGAGCTTTTAAGCTTACAAGCAATTTAAGATGAGACAGGAGTTTAATAGACTGCTTTGAAGTTCTTCAGTTGCAGCCCTCCTAATTACGGCCTTTTGCTAGCGACTCAAGGAGGAAGCTCGGAAGAGAGGTATTTTTCATCTGATGACCAGCAATTCACTCACAGATGTTACTTATATTATCTGCTGGCTATTTAAGTTATGGACTAAGTCCAAAATCAGGACACGACCTCTACACTCAACAGGGAACTGAATTGAGCAGTTATCCTGAAAACCCTTGAAGGCTGCCTGTGCTTCCATAATCGGAAAACCATTAAAGGGAGAAGGCTGATGGAACGTAGAAGCACAATATAATTGGTCTGTGAGATGCAATAAAATAACAGGGAGCCGATAAAACCAGAAGACAACAAATTAAACATGTGTAAACTTGACAGTGAAGAGACAAAAAGACTTTTGAAGCCTCAAAGTTTCTGGGGTACCGTGGGGAGCCTCCGGCAGCTGAACTGTTGTTTGATGATGGGGAATGTTCAGTTGTCCAGGACAAGAAACCAGGAAAAGTGAGTTGAGCTGATGCCTGTAGTGACCCAAGGTTTTCATTTTTGGATAGTTTGAAGATCTCTTTTGACATCACAGTCCAGATGGATTTTTATCAGTATACATTTAAATTGTATGAGCTGCCTTGGGTACGCAACGAAACAGAAAGGATGGGTATAAATAAAATATGTAACACACAAAGAAAACAAAAAATACACAGGCAAACCCCTTCTCAAAAATACTTACAAAGCAAATGATGAGCAAATGAAATGTATTATGAAATATCCCAGGGAAAGAAACCACAAAACTGCAGATAAACTTACAGGCAAACCACAAATGCATACACAAATTACCCAACAGCTAAAAGCGACCCCCCCCCCAAAAAAAGGCCAATGAATGAGAGGATTGTTCCTTGGCCTCTTGAGGAGGCTTTGGTTTGCCCCCTCCTCAAGAAGCCCCCACTGGACCTCACATTTTTTTTTTTTATTGCAAAAGTTTTACAATTAGATTTTCACCCCTTTTTTCACCCCCCCCACCTCCCTCCCCAAACCCTCCCTAACCCTCCCTAACCCTCCCCCCCCCAGACTTCCCTATTATATACTCATAACTAATAACACTAGTAAACAAGCTTAAACCCATCCCTCCCCCTGTATAATTTTTCCTCTTTATCTCTTTACATTAAAATATTTCTAATACATTAAAATATTTCTAATACATTATTTTCAAATAAAAGCTATTTGATACTTTCTAGTTTGGTATTTGTTCTGAACATATTCTATCCACCTTTTCCATTCCCATTCATAAGTCTCTTGTGAACAGTCTTTTAAATATGCTGAAATCTTCGCCATCTCAGCAAAACTGGCCATCTTCAAAGTCCATTCCTCGATAGTGGGTAAAGCTTCATTCTTCCAATATTTACCTATCAACAATCTTGCTGCTGTTATCATATACAATATCAGTTTTATCTCACCCCGTGTAAAACCCTTAACTATACCCAATAAAAACAACTGTGGAGAAAATTGAATTTTTTTCCTCAAAACATTCTGCATGACCCACCAAATTTTTATCCAAAAAGCCTTAACTTTCCTACAGGTCCACCAAACATGATAATACGTAGCATCCAAACATTCGCATCTCCAACATTTTGGCTGAACATTAGGGTACATACATGACAACTTTTTAGGATCTAAATGCCATCTATAAAACATTTTATAAAAATTTTCTCTCAGGTTTTGCAACTGTGTAAATTTAACATTCTGAACCCAAATTTTTTCCCATGTTTCCAGCATCACTGGTTCTTCAAAATTCTGTGCCCACTTAATCATACAGTCTTTAACTAATTCAGTTTCTGAATCTCTTTCTAGCAAAACATTATAAAGCCTTTTAATATGCATTGGACCTTTCTCTCTTATATGTCTAACCAATTCTTCCTCATGCAACATAATACCAGTTTTTTGGTCCTCTTTCCATCTCAGTTGTAATTGATTATATTGTAACCAAGTTAGATTAAGCCCTTCATCCAACAGTGTCTGTAATGTCTTCAGCTGCCATCTGCCCGCATCTGTAAAAAGAACCTCTTTATATAAAAACCCCCCGAGTGACATTATATTTGTATTCCACAAAGTATGACCAAGATCCAGCCATAGCGGTATTTTATAATCCCATTTGAGTCGGTGCTTCTTCCAAACTCTCATCAAAGAGTCTCTAAGTATATGACTTTTAAATACTTTATCTACTTTGTCATCATAAAATAAATAAGCATGCCATCCAAATTCAAGATCAAAACTTTCTACATTCAGTATTCCAGTCTTTTTACTTCCAAACCAATCACTTGTTAAAGTTAAAGCTGCTGCATCATAATATAACTGTAGGTTTGGGAGTTTAAGACCTCCTCTTTCTGGAACATCTTGCATAATTTTCAATTTCACTCTCGGCTTCTTCTCGTTCCAGACAAACTTATTCACACCAGACTGCCAGACTTTCAGTTGTTTATCACTTTTAAGCACCGGAATCATTTGAAACAAAAACAGAAATCTTGGCAAAATGTTCATCTTAACTGCTGCTATTTTTCCAAGTAGAGACAGTTGCAGCTTTTTCCAAGTCTCCATGTCCTTCTGAACCTCTCGCCACAACACCTCATAATTATTTTGAAACAATTTCATGTTTGATTCTGCAACCTGAACTCCAAGATATTTTACCTTAGGTACAATTTCAAAACCTGCCCTCCTTTCAAGCTCATGTTTACGATCTTGTGTCATATTTTTAACTATCATTTTAGTCTTTTTTGAATTCAGTCTAAAACCTGAAACTCTACCATAGTCTTGTATAATGTCGTTCATCAGGATTGTTGATTCCATTGGTTGTGATAGGGTAACGACCAGATCATCTGCAAATGCCTTTATTCTATAATCCTCTTGCCTTATCATTATACCTTTCAAAATTTTAGAGTCCCGTATTGTATTTAACAAGACTTCCAATGTTAAAATAAATAAAAGTGGGGACAACGGACATCCCTGTCTTGTTCCTTTTTCAATTTTAAACTCTGTCGTCAAACTTCCATTAATAATAATCTGTGCTTTTTGCTCTTGATAAATTGTTGCAATCGCCTGTATAAATTGATCCCCAAAGTTCATCTTTTTTAAAGTCTTTAGTAGAAAATTCCAATCCACTCTATCAAAGGCCTTCTCTGCATCCAAGAAAACCAGCACTGCAGGAATCTGTTTATTCTTATCAAGATATTCCAATAAGTCTATTACTTGCCTTACATTGTCCTTCATATATCTACCCTCAATAAATCCCGCTTGGTCCTCATGAATCACCTTTTGGATTACTGGCATCAACCTGTTGGCTAATACCTTCGCATAAATTTTATAGTCTGTATTCAAAAGAGATATTGGTCTATAATTCTCTGGTTTTTTAGGACCAACTTGTTCTTTTGGTATCAAAGATATATAAGCAGTTGTCCAAGATGGGGGTATTTTACCCCCTTGTTGAATATTGCAAAATAAATCTCTAAGTTGTCCCACCATTTCAGCTTGTAAAGTTTTATAGTACACTGCAGTCAAACCATCCGTGCCAGGAGCTTTGGCTGTTTTTAGCTGTTTAATTGCTGCTGTTATCTCCTCCTCTGTTATAGGATAATTCATTCTTTCCTTTTGTTGATCGGTAATTTTTGTAACTCTCTTATCATTTAAATATTTTTCTATAAGTCCATTCTGCACCTCTTCTTTGGCATATAATTTAGTATAATAGTCCACAAAAGCTTCTTTAATTAATTTTTGTTGAAAGATTTCTTTCCCTCCAATATCAATACGATCGATAATCCGTGCACTTTGTTTTTTCCTCAATGTGTAAGCCAACCATCTGCCCGGTTTATTAGCGTTGCAAAATGTGTTATGCTTCGCGTATTGTAGGCTTGTTGCAACTTGTTCCGCCATAAGCATTTGAAATTGATCTTTCAAAAGTTTTATAGCACTTCGTATTCTTTCATCTGATGGGTTTTTAATAAGTAACTGTTCTTTATTCTTTATTTCCATTTCCAACTCAAATCTTTTCTTTTGTCGGAGCAGTCTATGTTTAGAATTCATATAGATAAGTACCCCTCTCATATAGGCTTTACTTGCGTCCCAAACAATTTCAATTGGGGTACCTTTATTCAAATTTATTTCAAAAAATTCTTTCAAATGCTTTTTAAGTTCTATTGTATTTTTTTCATATCTAAACAAGTTCTCATTTAATCTCCAAGAACGTCTCTCAACCTTATCCATCTCAATTTCTATCCATACAGGGCTATGGTCAGTCAAAGTTCTTGGAAAAATCTTTGTTCTTTTTGTCTTAACAAGTAGATCATTTGACAACAGAATAAAATCAATCCTAGAAAAGGATCTATGTCTATCAGAAAAGAAAGTGTAATCCAATTCATTTGGATTATGTATTCTCCAAACATCTTTTAGTTCCATATCTTCTTTCATATCAAAAAAAGTCTGTGGTAGTCTAATTCTAGACTTTGCCAAGCTCTTTTTATCTAGTTTAGAATCAATTACTCCATTCCAATCTCCCATAATTAAAATAGATCTATAGTCCCATTGCAATATTTTAGTATGTAACATCTTATAAAAATAGTCCTGTTGTTGGTTGGGAGCATAAATTCCAATCAAAAGAATTTGTCCATTTGCTGTAAGCAATTCAATTGCTACAAACCTACCATCTTGATCTGCTTCTATAACTTTCGCTGTTAATTTTTTATTTACATAAATAACCACACCATTCTTTTTCTGCGAAGTTGAAGATATATAATGTACTCCTAGTTTTGGATTTATCAAATATTTTTGACCTTGAATTGTGATATGCGTTTCTTGTAAACATATTATATCATTATTAAATTGTTTCAAATATGTAAATAATTTCTTCCTTTTCTGTGCTGAATTCAACCCATTAACATTCCAAGATAGACATTTAAAGGTCATCAGCCTCTTTCTGTAACGCAGAGCAAAATATTTGAAGTTCATCCGAGAGCTTCGATCTTGCTCCTCCCATAGCGCCACTCTCTTGTACGGTACTCTTAACTGCCTTCTTGTCTTGTCTTTCCTGTTGTTGTTGTTGCTTTTGTTTAAGTAGCTTGGATTGAGCTCTAGTTATACGTTGATCTTTAACTTCAGTCAACTGAATCAAATCCAAAATTGGAGAAGAATCCAGCAAGGGCTCACTCAGAAAACCTCCTTCTGCACCTTGCACTATTTCTAATTCCTGCTTAGACTGTTCTTTCAATTGCCTCTCTTCACTCTCCTTAATCTCCAAAACTGTAGATGTACGTGGAGATGGTGTTCTTTCCTTAAGAATAGTACTATAAAAGTGTTGTGCCTTCTCCACGGTATTCAATCGATATCCTTCTCCCTTATATCTAAAAATTATCCCAGCTGGTGCGTCCCACCGGAAGGGTATCTGTAAATTTTTCAATTCCTTAACAAGAAAACCAAATTCTTTTCTAGCTTTCAGCATTTTGGGAGGTAGTTCTTTAAAAATTTCAAGTCGTGAACCCCCCACTTGTACAGAGGTGTGAAAAGATTTTTGCAGGATATCATTTCTAATTTCTCTATCAGTAAAGTATATGACCACATCTCTGGGCAGTTGTCTTTGTCTGGCCACCCAAGAGTTCACTCTGTATATTTTATCTATTTTATGAAATACCAAATCAGGATTAGCTTGTAAAATCTTAGCCAAGGCTTCAGAGCAAACTTGTCTCAAATCCTGTCTCTCCTCCTCTCGAATTCCCCGAAGCCGTATGGCGAATTCCATCGCCCGGAATTGTATCATAACAATCTCATCTTCAATTCTCTGCATTTTATTGTCAACCTCATCAATTTTATAATCATTGTCTTTCATTTTAACATTAACTTCTGATTTAAATTCTTCAACTTTAAAATCAACTGTCCCAATAAATTTTGCCAGGCCAGACGCCACTTCTGAAATTTTTTTGGTCACCTTATTTTGATTCTGTTTCACCATGTCTTTAACTTCATTAATTTCCTGCATAAATTCCTGATGTGATTTTTGAAGTTTATCATCTATCTCCTGTTGAGATTTTTGAAATTTATCATCCAAAGTTTTAGAAATAAATTCTTTTAAATCTCCCACATCAAATTCTTTTTTCTGAGTTTGTAACTGTTGAGCAGGGGGAAGTTGCGTTTCATGTTTGTGTGTGGGGGATCCCCCCCCTAATGCCTTCCCTTCCTGCTTCTTTGAAGCCATCCTGGCTCGTTATCTAGTTTTTCTAAAGAGGGAAGTTCCTTTTCCTTTCCCTCCTGCACAAAGACTTCTAAAAAAGTCCCCCAGATTTGTTCAATTAAAAGCTGAGGTAGAGCAAAGTCCAATATTAGAAAGGGAGAAATTTTTCACTTGCTTCTCTAACAAACAAGGCAACTTTGCAACAACTTGAAGACTTGTAACACAAAATAACTTCACCAATCCACACTCATTGGCTCGTTAACTTTAAGGCTAAGCGCCATGTTTTTTCCCAAAGCACTTTCACTCACTCAAATGTCTCAGTTTAAAAATCAGCAAAGCGCTAATACTTGCGTCTCCAAATTTGAGGGTTCCGATAGGTTCGCTGTTTGTTAAAACTTATTCTTTTCAAATTACGTTTCCTGCAGCCGGCTTGTTTTGCGAAAGCAAAGTCGTCCCACGTCGCCCGGAGTTTCCGCAGGTTGGGAGGGAGCCTCGCCCGTTCTCACCCCAGAAACAGTTCCCTGGGGGACAACGGGGGCTCAACCTGTGCCCTGCGATCTCTACTTCTTCAATCCTTGGGATTTTGAAGCTTTCAAGCCGCTTCTGAGTAGCGAAGCGGCTCTACGGGCGGCGGGGCTGGCGGAGCTCCGAAAGGCACCGCCGTCGCCGAAGGCAGAGAAACCGGAAGTCAAGGACCTCACATTTTTCATCCAGGATCTAATCTCCCCATTTACAGAAAGGTGGTTGTGTGCAGGAGCTTCAGAAGACCCCCAAGGAAGTGAATTATCTGGAGCAGTCAAGATTCAGATCTGGGTGTGGGGTGGAAACGGCGTTGGGCACACAGAGGGAATTGCTCTTTCAGTGGTAGCAGAATGCCTCTGCCTGGCATTCTGCTACGGTGTTCAGCCCAATGCCACCCTTGCAGGAGGACTGTTGCCAGTGGCACCAGTGAGGAGGCACAGAGTGAAATGAACCTTCAGTTAAATGACTGAGTATCAGACGGAATTAATATTAATCCAATATAAGAAGCACATGTGAAGAGGCAGTTTGGTACGGTGGTTAAAGCATCAGGCTAGAAAGCAGGAGACTATGAGTTCTAGTCCCTCTTTAGGCACAAAGACAGCTTGTTGACCTTGGGCCAGTCACTGTCTCTCAGCCCCAGGAAGCAGGGAATGGCAAAGTGCTTCGGAAAAAGCTTGCCAAGAAAACTGCAGGTATTTTGTCCAGGCAGGAGTGAAAAACTGACTCAAAGGACCCAACATGAATGAATAAATACATGAAGCAAACACTCGTGATGAGGCATCCTTTGGCACTTGAACCTCACACTGCCCTTTTCATGCAGCTCCTTACCAGCCTTGACAGTGTGTGTGTGTGTGAGAGAGAGAGAGAGAGAGAGAGGGAGGGAGGGAGGGAGGGAGGGAGGGAGGGAGGGGGAGAGGGAGAGTTAAGGAGCTTTCTTTCCCAAAGGTCCATCCATAATCGTTGAACTACAGCAGAGAGAAGTTGCTTTGAGCATCAGCAGTGCCAGAAGTTCTCCTCTGCATTGTGGCTGTCATAGCACATTGTGTGCAAAGTTGCCAGAGGCAGCCACAGCCCTGACAGACCCTCCCCAGCACCTTCCTCCCCTTCCCAGAGGCTGGACGCTCGGCATGGAGGAGGCGAAACGACTGTCCTGCCATCCTTCGTCCTTTCAGCCAGCTTGGGTTTCACTTCCCCTGCCCGAGTCTCTCTCCTACCAAGGAAGAATCCGCAGGTCCTGATGGGTCTCCATTTATGTTTCACATCCACTGAAGGGTCCTCTCCGGTTGCCTCAGCCGCCCTGCAAAGACTAGCAAGAATGGGGGGCTTTGGGGCCTGGACGGGCTGATTGGACCCCCCTTCGGTCAGTGGGTGAAACTAGTGAAATGCAAAAAATTGGTCAAATCTAGTTTCACTCACTTTTTCATATCTGTCTGTAGTTAGGAGAAAGAATGTGCCTAAAAGCTCGTGGATATTTCTCCAGTGATACATATTTTTATTCTTGTTTACTCAGATATATACAGTTTTCCATGCCGTATCAGAATGCACCTATTTTTATAAGTGTGTTCCCTGTGAAATGTATATATTTCCCATAATATGCTCCCTTTCAGGCCCACCTTCCCCAAACAGTCATCTTTGCATACACTTGTGAGATGTAATCTGCTTTCAGGGAAATATAGGAATCACTCTATAACTGCCTTCAGGTTGTATCAAATCAGGAGTCTGCAAGTGCCTTTTCTGATTAACCAGTTTCATTAAAAGGCAAAAGCTTCATCAGATGCAGAAAAAGTTTCCACCTCTTAAGAAAATCATCTGGAAAAGGAACTCCTTCTGGGGTTTTGCTCCCAAAGGCTACCAGAGCTCTCCTCCTACAGGGCTTTCAGTTTGCATTTAAGGAGGGGAGGAGGACAGGCACTTCAGTCTAGCGGTCAAGGCGCCAGGTTAGAAACAAGGAGCTGGTGAGTTCTAGTCCTGATTTGGGCAGGAAGCCAGCTGAGTGACGTCAGGCCAATCTCCCTCTCTCAGCCCTTGGAAGCAGACAATGGCAAACCACTCCCCAAAAACCTTGGCCAGAGAACTGCAGGGCTGCTCCAGGAATTCACCAGGAGTCAAAACCTGACTTGAAGGCAGAAAATAAATAGGATAAATAACAGTTAAGGATTAACTATGATATGATATGATATGATATGATATGATGATATGATATCCAATATGATACGATACTATATTATTATCTTATATTATCTTATATTATATTATAATATTATATTGTTTTATTTAGTTTCCTAGTATGATTTGATTACTTGTCTAGTATCCTATGACTATCACTAAGTTTTGTACCTTATGATTCTTGATGAATGTTTTTTTTCTTTTATGGACACTGACAGCAGATGCACCAAAGACAAATTCCTTGTGTGTCCAATCACACTTGGCCAATAAAAAAATCTGTTCTGTTCTATTCTATTCTATTCTATTCTATTCTATTCTATTCTATTCTATTCTATTCTATTCATGGTTAATGGAACTAGGTGTGAGAGAGAGATAGGCCTGAGTCTTCGGAGAGGGGCGGCATATAAATTTAATTAATTAAATTAAATTAAATTAATTAAACAATCTACCCCCAGAGATACGAGTGATCCCAGACCTCCAGACTTTTTGTCGGGCTCTCAAAACCTATTTTTTTCAGTTAGCCGGGCTGTCCTGATTTTATGATTGGTTTTAAATAATTTTGATATGGTTTTAATTGGAATGTTTTAAATTAATGGGCCAAATTTATTTAATTATTTTAAATTTATTTTAACTTTTGTATATAAAATGTTTTATTTTTTGGCTGTTCACCGCCCTGAGTCCGAAAGGAGAAGGGCGGTATAGAAATTTGAATAAAGATAAAGATAAAAATAAACTAATTTCTTCCCTATTTGTTCAAAAAATCATTATAACCCCATAGGCAGATTTTTTTAAAAAAGCAAGCATCAATACTCCCAGTATGGAGTCACCAGAAGAAGGTGATTGAATGATAGAGCACTGCTTCTTGTTCACTTCCAGACTGCAACCAAGGTAGTCAGTGCCCAGACAATGGCTTCTACCCAAAGGAACTGAGTGACTGCATGCTTGGTGAGGGATCTTGGAGACCATCTAGTTCTTCCAGATTCACAGATTCCAGTGTTGGAATCCACTGTTACAGCATCGAACCATGATGATGCAGTGGTTAGAGTGCAGCAGGGATGGGTTCCACTTACCTATACTATAGGTTCGCAACAGGAGCGTGTGTGCGCTTGCTTGCTTCTGTGCATGCGCAGATCACCCATAATGACATCGTGGCGGGTGGCCGGAGCTACCAGTTCTATAGAACCAGACTGAACCGGGAGCAACTCACCACTGGAATGCAGCAGTGCAGGCTACTTCTGCTTCCTGCAATTTGGCAGTTAGAATCTCACCAGGCACAAGGTTGACTCAGCCTTCCATCCTTTCGAGGTGGGTAAAATGAGCACCCAGATTGTTGGGGGCAATATGCTGACTCTGTAAACCGCTCAGAGAGGGCTATAAAGCACTGTAAAGTGGTATATAAGTCTAAGTGATATCGCTATCCCCTAGAGCAGTGTTTCTCAACCTTGGTAGCTTGAAGATGGGTGGACTTCAACTCCCAGAATCCCCCAGAAGTCCACCCATCTTCAAGCTACCAAGGTTGAGAAACCTGAGAGATAGCCATCTTTGAAATATCTTCAGCAAAGGAAGGTCTTCCAATTCCAGAGGCTATCTGTCTCAGTGCTGGTTAATCCTGGATTGCCTGTGTGCCATAAGGTGGCGTTGATTCTTTGTGACAACGTAGAGCTGGTCCTTCCTGATGATCCTTCCCTAACCTGGTCCTTAAGCACTTCCAGTGATGTCTCCATTGTCCCTGCAGCCCAGTCCATCCCCCTGGCTTTCAGTCATTCTCATAGGATTTGAGGGCTGGAAGGGACCTTGTAGGACTTTTAGTCCAACCCGCTGCTCAGGGCTTCTCTTGCCTCCCCCTTTCCCAGAACCAGAACCTTCTGTAGTGATGCTGAGGTCATGCTTGATATTTCTGTGCTAATGAATGCATTTGTCAACTATGACAAATGCATTTCTTTCCAAAAAAAAGTGAGTTTAGTGTATTGAGGCAGATTATTTACCTCTCTTGGTGAGTCTCATCAAATGCTGAATGGCAGCAATTTTGCAGGATTCCAGGAAAGATTTTTTTTCCCAGCCTTTCCTGGATAAAGGTGAGGTCATCTGCATGCCAGGCATAGCTCAGGCTGCTTAAGTGCAGTTGTGCTAATATGAAAACTTACTTACATTTACCTGAGAAGTTACTTCTTCTTGGATCAAGGTTAGAAGAGATGAAGACTGAACCATTGCAAATACTTTTAACTGATTTATCGTCTTAATAACTCCATTTTGCATTGGAAAGGTTAGTGTTTGTCAAGTATTTGCAAGCCATTGGCACATATATCATACAGACACTAGTGGAGGCAGGAAGTGCCCCCACCCCTATGTGGAGAGGAGGGGCTTACACTGAGTATAAAACCCCCTCTAACCTTTCCACCATGCTCTCTTTTAGTTTGTTCTCCATGAGACATGATCTTTGATAAGGGTAGTCACACATGCTGTGTGCCCCCTACCCTAATGGATATTAAGACAGCCTTTGTATATAGTTAATATGTTTTGTTATATGAATAAATACATTTATCACATTTATTCTTGCATCTGCCTTTGGACTCTTCTATGCTCCTGGGTGTTTTCTACGATCCCAATTTCCACAGAATGGTAGCAGAGGGAATGGTAGCAGAACTCCACTCCAGGAGCTGTTGAAAAGGCGAGATGCCCTCCAAAATAACCTGTGAGAGAAGCTCCCCTGTTGTGACCAGAGGCCTTCAACGGAGGAGAACTTCACAGCAGCCCCAGACTGAATCAACGATGGAAAACATTGAAGGGGGTTTCCATCCAGCTACACCCTGGCAGCCAGAGGCCACCCAGATGCAGCAAGAGATCCCAGGGGCCGAGCCAAGCGATGCTGGAGAAGGCTTCTTCAGCACTGACGAAGAGGGGGCAGAAGGACCAGATGAAAGCCTGGACAGGCAAGTGGCTGAGATGTCAGAAGAGGAGTGCAGAGCAGCGCTCGCCTGCCTCCTGAAGACAAGGGCAGCAGCCAGAAAGAGGCCTGAGGAGGCAGCACCAGAGATGCCTGCCATCCCGGTAAGGACTCCCCTGCCTGATCTCTCCAAGATGGCGCCTGCCGCCAGAGAGACTGCCCCCCCACCCAGTTTCCCGCCAAACAAAATGGCCACCAGGCCACTTCCGGAGGCAACTTCCTCCAAGATGGCTGCTCCCCTGGGCACTTTGCCAGAACCACGAGCCAGGCCCTCCCCAGCTCCACAGCCCAGGCCTACAACGCCAGCTAGTCAGTTCAGCCTTCCAGCGGCCCAGAGGACCACTCCGAGCCCACAAGGCCCTTGCCAGGCCCCGCCTGCCATGGCAAACATCAAAGAGGCCATAGAGGCCCTGGTCGCTGCCCTGCAACTAATGGAGCAACCACCCACTGGCCCCCCCGAGGCCCCAGACCCAGCTGCCCACTCAAGGAGGGCCCCAAATCCAACCTCCCACCCCCGGAGGAACCCAGATGGACCTGCAGCCTCCCACCCCCCACTGCAGAGGCGCTCACCATTCACTGAATGCTCCAGGGAGGCCCAGGCTGAGGCCTCCGCACCTTTCCGGCCCTGCTGGGATGATCCGGAGCTGCAATCCTGCTCCTCTGATGGAGAAGAGGAGATCCATTTCCAGGCCTACCCAGCCCATGGACCTCATCTGATGGGCCTCCAGTCTCCAGAAAGATCTCCAGGCCTTCTTCCCACTCCTCCAAGGCTTCCCCACCACATCGCTGATGTCCGGGCCTATTCTGAGGCTCCAGCCAGACCTGACTTCAGAGCTCAGAGAGGGAGATCGGAGCTCCAACAAGAAAAGGCTTTGGAGCATGCTCCATTTCCTGCACGTGCCCAGTTGCTTCAAACTACAGAAGGACTACAAAAAGGAGCCAGACCTAAGCAATCGATCCCAGGCTTAGGGATCCCAATGCCATTCACAACAGGATCTTTTCAGCCATTTGAACAACTCCCCATGCAGTTTAATGGCAATAATTTTGTAACTTTGCCAAATAATTTTGAAAAATTACATTTAAGTGGTCAGAATTTTAAAAAATGGTGTAAAGAGATTCAGATAATTCTCTTAAGAGAAAATACTCTGGACATGATCAAAAGACCACCCCCTTTACCTTGGAGCCCTGAAATTGAGTTCCTGCATAAAAGAGCTTACACAACCCTGTTAAGTTCTATAGACACAGCTCTGTATGCCAGTCTTTCAGATGGCCTCACAGCTCAGGAAGTTTGGACTGCCCTATATAATTTGTTCCATAGTGACAATATGGCTGCAACCAGCAGATTGTCAAGAATGTTCCACAACTATAAACTCAGACCTGGTGTCAAAATGGGGGAACATTTGGCAACGCTTAAAGCCATGAGGGATGAGCTTATACAGAGGGGGGAGCCTGTTTCTGAATCCACTTTAATTAGTGTGATGTTGAACTCCCTAGACAAATCCTGGAGTCCCTTTATTATTTCTCTAGAAGGGGTTTCTAGGGAACAAAGAAATATAGAATACTTTTCTGGCCGCTTTATTGAGGAAGATTTAAGGCGCAGAGATGAGGAACAACAAGAAATGAAGGAGGCATATCACAGGCCTAGGCCTCAGAGGAGGCGCCAGGACACAAGTGAAAGGATTAATACCCTTCCCACCTGCTTTGACTGTGGCATACAAGGTCACTTTAAAAGGGAGTGCCCTCGCTCTAGGGCCAACACGGCTGGACTTAAGCACAGTAAAAATAAAAGAGGCCGTGGAAGAGGGGGAGGTGGTCATAAAGGATACCAATACTGTAGTGTCACTAGTGACAATCACACCTCCCAGATAAAGGATGCTGAGGGGCTGTGGCTTCTTGATTCAGGTGCATCAACGCATATAGCCAACACGAAGCCACGATTTAAGGTTTTACACCCACTCAAGTCCTCAGTAAAAGTTGCCACTGGGGACAAGGCAGAGGTAACTGGGGAAGGCGTGATCAATGTGCCTGGTATAGGAGATGTCACTGGGGCACTGTATGTTCCCTCAATCAAGAACAACCTTTTAAGCATCTTAAAATTGACTGAGGATAAAAATGTAAAACTGGTTTTTGAGACGGGTGGAGGTTATGTTTCCGAAAATGGGAGTGTTGTTGGCGATATTGTAAAAATCAACAATTTGCCTTATTTTTCCCCAAAAGCACAGGTCAAAAGGCACAAGAAACCTAACAAGAGGGCTCAGGGAGCTAACGCCCAGATAGAACAGAAAGCTTCTGTGCCAGCCCCCAGGTTGTCGAAACTCAAGGACCCTGGACCTAAAACCAATGAAGCTTTTAAACCAGCTCCTAGGACATCCAAAGCCATTAAGGCTGAGCCCATTAAGGTCACAACTCCTCAGCCAACCCTGAGGAACTCTAAGGTGACCATTAATCCAGTGCCTACTCTCATTACTGAACAGACCAAGGCTTGTAATGGTAAGATACATAAGGTTGACAAAGTATGCATGGGTAAACCTTTACATTTGGATTGTGCTCATATATTACACCGCAGGCTCGGCCATGCCAGCTTCCCGGTTATTAAGAAAATGCAAGATTTTTCTGATGGGCTTAAGATAAAGAATTGTAATACCTATTTGGAATGTGCCATCTGTAAGGCAGCAAAATCTAAAACTGCTGCTATACCTAAGGTCTCTTCCCGTCGTGCAAGGTACCCTTATCAGCTGGTACACATGGATTTGGTTGGTCCTTTTAGACCCTCCCTTGGTAGGGGGCATTATTTTTTAACGGTAGTAGATGATTACTCTCGTTATGGCCATGTATTTATTTTAAAGGACAAAACTGAAGTCTTTACCAACTTCAAATATCTTTACAACCAGATCCAAACGCAACACAAGGTGTGCATCGCTCAGGTGCAGAGTGATAGGGGGACTGAGTTTACATCCAAGACTTTTGAAAAGTGGATGAAGGAGAGAGGTATCCTCCATTTTAAATCATCCCCTCGAACTCCGTCCGAGAATGGTATTTCAGAAAGGAGAAATGGAGTGCTGCAGAATGTCATGAACTGCCTACTTGCAGATGCTGACATGAGCCAAGTTTTTTGGGCAGAAGCGGTCAAAATGGCTAATTATCTAGTCAACAGGACGTGGAGTAGTGCCATTAACCAAACCCCATACTTCCTGGTCCATGGAAGGAAACCTAGTCTCTCACACCTGAGAATTTTTGGTTCCTATGCCTGGGTCCATATTCCCAAGCACCTCAGAAGAAAGGGGGGCAAGGCATCAAGGAGGCTCAGATTTATAGGTTATGCAACCGGCAGCAAGGCCTCTAGGTTTGTAGACAAAAATAACCTTGTCATTGTCTCTAGATCAGCTTCCTTTGAGGAGGGGTCAAATTGGTCAAAAATTCATTCCAATGAACCCGGTTATTCCCCTATTAGAAGCGACACTGAACAAGCAGCACCACCTGAAGAGGATGAACCAACAAACTCCAAGCAACTGACCAGCGAAGATCCAGATGGTGATGAATCCCTACCTGACTCTGACGATTCAGACAAGGAATCCCTGGGTGACTTCACACCTCCTGCCTCACCTAAACGACCATATCTTCGCAGCGCCTGGGACAGAGGCCCACCCCATTTTGATTGGAAAGATACCTCCGGCAGCTCCAATTCTGACACCGATGCTCCGGATGACAATGATGATGGTGAGTGGCAATTTCCCAGACGATCAAAACGCTCCAATAAAGGGGTGCCACCCAAAAGATTGGACATTGGCTATGTTGCCTCGGTCAACAGCGTTACCATGGCCCCTAAAACGTACTCAGATGTCCTCCAACTTCCCGAGGAAGAACAGCGCAGGTGGAGGGTGGCAATGGAGCGGGAAATGGACAGTCTCAAAAAATTGAAAGTCTTCATCCCCATGGAAGTCCCCAAAAAGAGGAAAGCAATTGGCACCCGTTGGGTCTACAAGGTCAAGCCAATGCCCAACAACAAACTCCTCTATAAGGCCCGGCTGGTAGCACAAGGCTACGCACAGCGCTACTTGCAGGACTTTGATGAAACATACTCCCCCACCGTGAGAGCGGAAAGTGTGAGGGCTGCTTTGGTCACCGCAGCAGCACATGGGGAACACATTTTTCAATTTGATGTGCAAACTGCTTATTTACACGCACATCTAAAACAAGAAATTTACGTCAGAGGTGCCCCCGGATTTCAACGGCAGGAAGGCCACACCTGGCTTCTGAAGAAAAGTTTGTACGGCCTCAAACAATCAGGCAGACTGTGGTACAAATGCCTGACTAAAACTCTCAAATCACTGGGTTTCCATCCATCTCCAGCTGATAAATGTACCTTCACAAGGGATACCAAAGGGGGGCTGGAGAAAGTCCTAGTGTATGTCGATGATCTTTTATATATAGGGCCTGACAAGGGGGGAAGTATTATATTTGCCAGGACCCTACAAAAAAAGTTCACTCTAAAGTCTTTAGGATATGTGGACAAGTACCTAGGCGTACAAATCATCACTACACCAAAAGGTTTTGCTCTCTCCCAAAAGGAAAAGATAGAGGAACTCTTGGTGAAATGTAAAATGGAAGATAGCAAGCCAACGGCTATCCCAATGCAGACCGACTATTATGGATTGGCACACAAGGATAGCCCAGAGTTCCAAAATAATACTCTATTTAGGTCAGTGATTGGCTCATTACTATATATAAGTAACTGGAGCCGTCCAGATATTGCCCTGGCCGTAAACCTGCTATCTAGACAAGTGGAACATCCTACCCAGTTCCACTGGTTAGCCATTAAAAGGCTATTAAGGTATCTCAAGACCACAGCAGATTACGTGCTTCGCTTGGAACCTGAGAATAGAGACAAGGCCCAATTAAAATGCTTCGCAGATGCGGACTGGGCCGGAGATACCAAGACACGTAGGAGTACTTCGGGCTTCTTGGTACTATTAAATGAGGCACCCATCCATTGGCATGTGGGGCAACAGAAATTTGTTTCTTGCTCCACCGCTGAGGCCGAATATGCATGCTTATCAGAGGCAGGGAACGATCTGATATGGTTTGATGCCTTAATTTCTAGCATCTGGACACCACCGACTTTGCCCATCCAAATTATAGAAGACAACACCGGGGCCATAGGCATTGCCAAAGCCTATGCGGTGGGAAAAAGGTCCAGACATATTGATATCCGCTATCAAAATGTTAGGCAACTAGTAGAGATGGGGTTTATATCTTTATCACATTGTCAGACCAAATATCAAACAGCTGATATTTTCACAAAACCTCTACCAGCAGATAGGCACAAAGATCTGTGTAAAAAGTTATGTCTCACAGGGTAAAATCTGTTGTGTATTGCATTTGTATGTTTGCATGTCATTGGCTCGCAAGGAGGGGAACTGTCAAGTATTTGCAAGCCATTGGCACATATATCATACAGACACTAGTGGAGGCAGGAAGTGCCCCCACCCCTATGTGGAGAGGAGGGGCTTACACTGAGTATAAAACCCCCTCTAACCTTTCCACCATGCTCTCTTTTAGTTTGTTCTCCATGAGACATGATCTTTGATAAGGGTAGTCACACACGCTGTGTGCCCCCTACCCTAATGGATATTAAGACAGCCTTTGTATATAGTTAATATGTTTTGTTATATGAATAAATACATTTATCACATTTATTCTTGCATCTGCCTTTGGACTCTTCTATGCTCCTGGGTGTTTTCTACGATCCCAATTTCCACAGTGTTCCATCCCAAAGAGCTCCATAAATTTTCAGATTTCCCTGAAAGAGAGCAGCAGGGCAGGGAATGACGGATGAGATGGGCACTGAACCTGTGGTCTGCCCTCAGAAAAGAGGGGCCTGCTGTCTCTTCCCTCAAGAGAGAAGCTCGTCTTGGCAGAGGAATTCTGGGCAAAGGACATCCCAGGTGTGAAAATGCCAACTTTGAGGGAGGCATCTTCTCCTAGGGATCGCAAGGAAGGGAGGGGACAGAGCTCGGGGCATCCAGAAGTCAAGGCTCCGGTCCTTTGTGTAGAAGGGCTGGCTGGGAGCAAGAGGGGAAAGCGCCCATTGGCTCTTGGGTAGGTCTGCTCAGAAAGTCTGGTGAGAGAGGAGATGTGCTTCTCGGGAAATCCTCCCGAGTCTGTTTTTGTTCTTCCACGCGCCAGGACAGCTGCCCCAGAGCATCTGGATAATTGAATGCAGGCTGAAATTCTTGCATAAATGCAAACCGGTTTCAGCCTGGCATGCCACTGGATCAATTTATATCTGGGCAGATCTTAACTCTGGATGAATGCTCTTTTCAGCAAATGCCTGGATATTTACTCAGCTATCTCTCTGCATGCTTCTATTCTTCAGAATGCTGGAGCCATTGCTCTGAACCAGGCCCTAAAATCAACCAAGAACAAAGTAAGAGAGGATGATTTTCTAAGCAGTATCCAGTTCAGGAAGAAAGTTTATCAGGTCCCTGAACTTCCTGTTTTTAGATCCATTTTATTTAAAGGCAATTGTTTGCAAAACACAGAGAGGGAGAAATGTTTTATGCAGAGATCCAGCTTTTTGGTTCCGTTGGAAACAGACATTGAAGGAGGATGCCTGAAAAAGGAATGGAATGCCCAAGTGACAGAACAGATTGCAAAAGAAGGAAATGAAGAAAAAGCTCTGTCTCATATTAGAAGCATCATATTGCAATTAACGTATCTTCCTTCCTTCCTTCATAGAGTAGAATAGAGTAGAGTAGAGTAGAGCAGAGCAGAACAGAACAGAACAGAACAGAACAGAACAGAACAGAACAGAATAGAATAGAATAGAATAGAATAGAATAGAATAGAATAGAATAACTTTATTGTCACTTTGAATGTACACTAATCGGCATACATTAAAATGAAATTTCATTGCATTCAGCTCTCAAAGGGTCACCGCCTCCAATACACACTACATAAACATGACAGAATAAATAAATAAATAAATAAATAAATAAATAAATAAATAAATATGCATATACCCACATATATTATATGACACATGTACATGGCGAGAAAAACGAATCTTGCGAGTTTACCAGACTGATGGCCGAGGGAACAAAGCTCTTACAGAATCTGGTAGTCCTCTTAGAAATGCTTTAAAACCTCCTCCCAGAAGGGAGTAAGAGAAACAGACCATCCTCCCTCCCTCCCTCCCTTCCTCCCTCCCTCTCTTCCTTCCTTCCTTCCTTCCTCATAGTAGTTTTTAGAGCCTTTCCTCAAAGCTGTCCAGCAATCCTGAATTAGCAAAAAAACAGCATTAGCTTGAAATGCCCTGTTCCCACTACTGATCCTTAATTTCTCCTCTGTTGTATCAATTCTGTGTCTCGGCTGAATAGCCTTCTTCCGAGTAGAACTGACATCAATCTTTCAAGTCTGAAGGCACAAACCCTCACCTTCACTTTTCACTAATTGATCCATTAGGGCAGGTCCTTCTTTCCTCTAACCCTCAAGCAACGGGGGGAGGGGGGCTCCTCTTCTCTTCTTGGATTGTTTCCTGGCAGCATCTCTTCCTTTAGTTTCCCCAAGGTCATTCACACATCCCATTACAGGGGCACAGCTGTAATTTGGATCTGAAATGGTGTATAGTTTGAGCCACTCACACCCTGTCCTTGCCCCCTTATGTGGCTTGTTTTTGAATCCCGAACCCTGACCCTTGAGACAGAAATCAACAGCTAGGAGAAATCAACTGTGCTTGCAATCCAGAACTTAAATCCTCAACCCCTAATGAACCACCGATCTTTCCATGAAGCTTAAAAGAGCTTCTGGAGCACCTGAGGATGCTTTCTGAAGAAACCAATTGCAAACCCTGGTAGAAAAACAAGGGAGATGCATTTTGATGTCTGAAGCAGAGGGGCAGATGAAGCCCACCTTCTGTCCAACACTCAAGACCAGTCAGGCTGCTTCATCCCTGGAGGAAAAAAATCCTTTGAATGTGGATTCAGATTCCACAGCCTTTTCTTCTATTAAGAAGTATCTCAAGAAAGAAAAGGAAATGTCCACAAAGCTTTTGCATGATACGAGGCCCTGGAAATGTTTTCTATCATTTTCACCCATACGAAAAGCATTACCCCAGAACACAGATGCTAAAATGAATTGGAACTTAGTCATTCTGCTTAATATCTGAGCACCATCAGAGGTGGGAAAAGGATGTTCTGGATGACATAAAACAGAAAAAGATGTTGCACCCTTCATGCTGTCCTAGCACGCTTCAGCATCATCTGGATAGCAGGCAAACCTCTTCCTTCTATCTAGCAGTGAGCAACGATGAAGACAGCATGGCAGGAAACAGAACCAAGCTGGTACTTTGGGAATTGTTAATCACCTAATTCAGAACATTTCCTAGGGATTAATGAGAAGTTGCATGGAGCTGATGGTACGGCAAAGCAACATTAGCTGACCCAACTCCCTGGGAGATTCCACTCCTGGGAATATTCTTGCAATTACAAACTGAGAAAGGGGAGGAAGAACACAAAACCATGTACATTCACGGTGTAATGTGGCTAATTGAGCTTGCCGAACAGGGAACAGTTTTGTAATTTCCTGCCCAAGGCCTCCTTGAATAATTCAGCTTTTGTTCGTTCGGATGCAAACTAATTTGTTCCACGCCTGCCCTTCGGAAAGGAATGGGTGGATTAGAACTCACCTGTCTGTTTTGCAGGTTCTATTGCAAAATACATTCAAATAATATTTATATGGAAATTTATGTTTGAAGTTTCACAATAGCTTCTTTCCCATTGCCAGTTAATAAGAAAACAGAATAGAAAGACTTGAGCAAAACTGGAATAAACCAGTAAAAATTATTTGTCCATCTTGAAACACAGAGAGAATAAGTAAAGTGACAGAAAGTGGTGGCAGCTTTGTGGTCAAGGATTTGGATGGTCTTCACACTGATAGTAGTTGAAGGACTCTCTCTGGCTAACCCTAACCCTAACCCTCCCCTGCCCTCCTCTCCTGCCTGCCCCTCCTTTCCCCTTCTCTGTCCTCCCCTTCTCTCTACTCCCTGCCCTTGACAGGCTAAGGAGCAAAGATATATTGTCAAAAGCAGGAACCTCTGTTTTAGTAGCACAAAGGCCCCTCCCTCTGACCCATTTTCATAGCTGTTCAGATTTCACAGCTCTGGCAATACAAACCCTCATGTTATTGATTCAAGTGAAGAGGTTGGAGGAAGGCCAAGGTCATGCCATGCATGGAAAGATGGGGTAGAGAATGGGGGCCAGGTGATGCTGCATCTGAGGTTTTGAGACTGAAGAGGTTCGCAAACAGGGAGGAAGAAGTGAGGCCTTCCTGCATCCGTGTGCTGGGGAAGAAGGGGAAGAGCTAAATCAATGGGGCCCGGTCTGGCTGAGAAGGGAAAACTAGCGAAGGACAGGGAGCAAGGCCTGCCCAGACTGCCCCATGATGGAGCTCAGTAAGGTTCACCCAGCAGCTGTTCACTTTGACTTTCAGTGGGAGGCCAAAGTGGAGAGCAGAAGACAGACAATTTTTCCTGCCACTTTTAGAGTCCATTTCAAGATGGACTGTAGATGATCTGAGGAAGCTTTCTTTAAAGCCAAACTTTCAGCTCTTTTGTGCAATGTACAGAGAGGGCTGATTCATCATGAGGGCTGATGGCACAGGCTGGTCAACCTTACCTATATTGGGGTGCTAAACAGGACTTGTGGTCTGGGGACTTCTGGGGTTGGGACACCACCAGGAAATTTCAGAAGAGTGGACTGGGTTGGGAAGTCTCCAGCAGCCCAGAATTAAGTAAGGAGAAACCCTTCTGTAGTGTTTCTTGTCCACGAGGTCATCAGAATGGAGGGAAGTAGATTTATTTCTAGGGGGAAGGAGTTGCTAAGACATCTTCAGTCTGAAGTTGCTGAAATCACCACCACCCCCAGTCTGAAGTGAGCTAACTGGTTCCTTTGGAAACAGTTTCCCCTTCCTGGTGGACTATTGGGACCCTCTGCTCCTGTCCTTTCCCTGAGATTTTAATGGCTCTGGAGGGATCCGAATCGACTGGTTTCACAAAGCGGCCATTCCATCTCCATGTTGTCCTGCCCAAGGATCTAGTCTGGATTCCAGGAATGCAAAAGATTAGGAGACGTTTCTAAAGAAGTGGGCAAGAAAGCAGGTCAGCACCCGGAGGGTTTCCCGGCCTCTGGCTAGCATGGCGAGGCAACACACCAGCATGTTTCTGGCACCAGAGGCAGCTCTGGGATCCCAGTTCAGTTGCGACTAAGAGAACGCTGAAGGCCAGGCTCCCTCAAGGTCAGGGTCAATGCTGGGATGCAGCCAGGTCCTCCTCCAGGATGTAGCAGAGCAGGGCTGCTGTGCTGGAATGGAGCCGCCAAGAGGCCACAATGGACAGTCCAGAGCCAGGACTGGGGTAGTCTGTCCTGCTGCTTCAGAGGAAGAGGGCCTTCCAGGCATGGAAAGGGAAAAGGAAAGGCTATTCATCCAGATAATACTAATTTCACATAGACACTGCCTCCGCACTTCCCCCAGCTGCAAGATCTCCTGCCTTGGGCAGCAGTGGTGAAATCCAAATGTTTTTACTACCGGTTCTGTGGGCGTGGCTTGGTGGACGTGGTGTGGCTTGGTGGGCATGGCTTGGTGGGCATGGCAGGGGAAGGTTACTGCAAAATTCCCATTCCCTCCCCACTCCTGGGGGAAGGATATTGCAAAATCTCCATTCCCACCCCACCCAGAGGTGGTATTTGCTGGTTCTCCAAACTATTAACAATTTTTGCTACCAGTTCTCCGAACTGCTCAAAATTTCCGCTACCAGTTCTCCAGAACCTGTCAGAACCTGCTGGATTTCACCCCTGCTTGGGCAGGGGGTTGGACTAGAAAACCTCTAAGGTTCCTCCCAGCCCTGTAATTCTATGATTCTCTATGATTCTGACTCTTACTCCAGGAGGCTGGTATTTGTACCATACCGTTCAAAATAAATAACTCAAGTGAACTAAAACAATTCATACATCAGGGGAAAAAATATCTTTTCTTAACTAGTTTTTGAAGATAGAAAGCCGAGAGAAAAATGTTTTCATTGCTTGTATTTCAGTTGTAAGCCCTTTTTCTCTGCTGACAAAATGAGACCACAGAATGCCTTATATTTCAATGCATTATCAGTAGCAGCAAAAGTAAATGCATTCTAATTGCAACATTATTTGCTTACCAAAGAAATAAATATTGCCAAAACAGTTTTGCTAAATTCCCTTGCAAAAAGCTTTCTTGTGTGACTAGGATTACATCTGATTTTCCATTTCTTGGAATTCTTTAAAGTTTTCAGGAGTTACTTAGGATGGCTTAGGACCTGGTTATCTACAGGACCGGATTCTGCCATCGATTACCTCCCACCGACCAATACGCTCCCACAGAGAGGGCCTCCTCAGGGTGCCGTCGGCCAAACAATGTAGGCTGGCGACCCCCAGGGGGAGGGCCTTCTCTGTGGGGGCCCCGGCCCTATGGAACGAACTGCCCCCGGACATATGAAGGATCCCCGACCTCCGCGCCTTCTGTCGTGCTCTGAAGACCCTATTATTCCAGCAAGCTGGTCTGACGGGATAAAGAATTTTAAATTGGGTTTTGATAGGGGTTTTAAAATGATTTTAGTTGGGTGTTTTAAATTCGGCCAACGATTGAATTATTTTAATTAAGTTTTTAAATTTTTGTTGTATATTGTTTTTACCATGGCTGTTCACCGCCCTGAGTCCTTCGGGAGAAGGGCGGTATATAAATATAATAAACTAAACTAAACTAACTAAACTACTTTAAATTTTAATAATTTCATTTGAATTTTAGTTTAAAAATGAATGGCAGCTGCACATTTGGAAATGAAATTTTTGCAGTAATTTGAAATTGTGTTTTGAAAGCAAGTGTATCTCTTAGCTCTGAATTCAATCACACCACTCGATCAGGTCAAATAAACATCACAAACAAATAAATGAAACAACATTTTCTCCACAAACTCAAAATGGGCAATTGAAAGGCATCCCTGAATTCAGTTATGATTGTTTAATCATTGCATTTATTTAATAATGATAATTCAATGTCTATACTAGTGACTATGTTAAAGCATCTCAACTCTTCTACAGCTAAAATATTACATACAGAGATCATATTCAAGCCATAAAAACATCCAGATCATGAAAGGATGGGGGTCTTTCAGGGGGGCTGTTCCCATCCATGGTTCCACCTACCTGAGCAATGGACTTGAGGAAGGCCAGGCTCTTTTGGAAGGACTTGGGGCTTGAGGGGGAAACCCCCCCCCCGCCTGACCCAGACGATGCTCCTTAATGAAGGGGCTTTATTGACAGGTGTTTATTTTGATCTACAGCTTGGCTTTATTCTATTGGTCAGTTCTGAGTTGGTTACAATTTAGAAATGTATATGTTTGATAAATAAGAGCGGCGGGATGGCCTAGAGGTGAAGATGCTCGCCTCCCACTCGGAAGGCTGAGAGTTCAATCCTAGGCAGCAGTGGATGTTTCTCTATCCAGGTGCAAAGAAAAAATAACTGCTGAGAACTCCATGTAGGCATCAGGAAGGTATCCTGCCAGCAGACACTTGGTTCCATTCAGTCGTCCTGCCTCCATCTCCAAAAGAGATTAAAGGATTGTAAAAAGAAAAATATGTTTCATAAATAAATGTGTGAAATCATCATCATCTTAGTGAGGAGGTGTTTTTTCGTCAGTGCTTAAAGAGGTTGGAACAGTGTAATCTGGGAAGAGCCTTGCAGGTGCCAGCAGAGCCCTCCCTGGGTGGCATCTGGCTGAGACCTGCGTGGCAAGGCTGGGTCTTTGAGCAGCCATTCCTGGCTGAAAGGCTGCAATGAGAGGGCTGCCATCACAGGGGGCAACCAGCAAGATGATGGTCACCAAAGGCAAGATGTGTAACCAAAGTGCCACTTGTGTGACACACAAAGCAGTGGAGCTTCGGGCACAAGGGAGTATCCTGACTTTGGAAACAGACATCCCTGCTTCAGTGTCCTTCCCAAGACACGGGAGAATGATGGTGCCAAGATAAGGTGGCTTCACCTGAGGCTCCGAGGGCAAGGTTAGCAGCACCAGGTACTTCTGAGAAAATGACTTATTTAGGTCCGATGCTTGGAAGGAAGTTGAGAGGTCTCGGTCTATGAAAAAGTAAAGATGATGTTGTTGTAGTGCATTTTGGTTTAGCAAATGAAATATGTAAAAGACACTTTAGAGTAAAAAATAAGACTGTCAAGTGAAGTGCAGAGGAAAGAAATGGGAATCAAGGGGGAAAAACGAACCAGAGGAAAACTCTTTGGAGACTGTCAAGACAAGAAGGTAAACTTCGAAGGAGGTTCTGGGCTGGTCCAGTGGGGCGATTTGTGAGAGGAAGAGAGTCATGGGACAAAATGGCACTTCACCCAACCAAGAAGCCTGAAGTGAAGGGCTGGCAATGACAGACTCCCCCCCTGCCCCAACTTCCACTCATTGACAAAATCTGGACTGCCAGCAATGGGAGACCCTTCAGCTGGGGCTCTCTAGGGCCTCTCGCTTGTTTGTTTGTTCCACTGCAGACCTCCAAATTGCTGATTGCTTGAAGCCTTTGTTACTGCTTTGCCCTTCAGCCTATCTCTTCATCAACCATCAACAGAAGAAATGGTGTTTAGACTTCACGTTCTTGATGAAAGTCAAATGCCAAACCTCTGCAGATGCCAGAGAGAGAGAGAGAGAGAGAGAGAGAGAGAGAGAGAGAGAGAGAGAGAGAGAGAGAGAGAGAACGTCTCATAGCATGCCATTTCCAGCATAGTTAAAACAAAGGATAATGTTTCTTGTGAATGCCTTCCTCTCACTTTCCCCCTGAAGCCATCCAGGTAGGATAAGAAAGTTCATTCTCTTTCTCTCCCCCCACCCCCTTTGCTTCTCTTAGGCCAGCATGAGACTAGCTTCCTTCATTTCAGTCAATGCATCATGGACAGGATATGGAGGAGGAACGTGACTGGCCTAAGCATCATGCTTGGCATCACCCCACAAACTTGACTAGCAGAAGCATGGTAACACAACACGGCACCTTCCCATCAATTTTTTTAAGCAGCTTTGGCAAAGCAAAGCCTCCCCCCCACCCCAAAGCTTTGCCCAGTCCAAACCATTAGTTCATTGTCCGGTCTCTTTAGGAATAGTTGAATTCATTATAACCACCTTTTTTTTTTCAGGGACAACAATGGTTATTCTTCTATCTTTTAACGTCACCTTGGTAGTAATTAAGAAGGAATTGTTTCTTGAGCAGAGACAGCTAAGAGGTTAGAGAATTCTTAGAAACTTAGAATAACTTTATTGTCATTTTGAATGTACGCTAATCGACATACATTTAAATGAAATTTTGTTGCATACAGCTCTCAATATACACTACATAAACATGACTAAATAAATAAATAAATATAAAATTATGCATATACCCACCTATATTATTATTATTATTATTATTATTATTATTATTATTATTATTATATCATATTTCTATGCCACCCACTCTCCGAGGGCTCTGGGTGGCTTACAACAATCGACAGTATACTAAATAGCATATTGCCCCCAACAATCTGGGTCCTCATTTTACCCACCTCGGAAGGATGGAACGATGGAACGATGAGTTATATGACACAGAGAAACAACACAGTCTAGTTAGAAGTATAGCATGAAAAACGAATCTTGTGAGTTTACCAGACAGAGGACCTAGGGAACAAAGCTATGACAGAATCTGGTAGTCCTGCTAGAAATGCTTCGAAATCTCCTCCCAGAGGGGAGCAACAGAAAAAGACCATGAAGTGGGTGTGTGGGGTCTCTAACAATGCTTGGAGCTCCAAGCACATTCATCACGATGGTTTCAGAGGAATCCCTAGCAGTATTTCTCTATAAGTCACCACTAAGTGTAAGCCTGAACAAGAAGATATAAAAGCTTTTCCTACTTTTGGTGTCAACATAACCAACAGAGATGAATATACATGGATATATTTTATATATATTTATGTTATTCTCTGAATATCCAGCATATATTTGTAATGGCCCATGGAGAAAAGGTGCACCTTGGAGCAGTGATTATCCACACTTCAGACTCTATCACAGGACAAAGATTTATTATAACAAGCAAAGAAGCTGATAATGAGTAGCTGACAGAGGAAGCAAGTCCCCTGGGACTCCATGAAAGGAAAGCCCAGGGGATCAAGAGGGACAACCAGAGATGCAGGAGTTCCAGGGCACTGCTGAAGCTCAGAAACAGCTTCCGGGTTCTTCAAGAAGAAAGTGCAACTTTAGTGTCCCACAAAGTGTCCCACAACGTGGGGGAAGAGGGAGATTCTAGAAGAACGGGGAGGGTGCATGAAGAACCATGATAGCCAACCAATCACTGCAACGAGCTGAACATGTGCTGGCCACACTCCTTGGCTGATTGGGTCTTCCGCCTGCCAGACATACAAACTGGTGATGGGATTGACTTGTCAGCTCCCCTGACAAGCTCCTTTCCTGTCAATTCATGCAGAGAGGAACAACGGTGCCGAGAGCACAGATCAGCACATCCCCATGGACTTTAATGATGGAGAAAAGAAGCTCAAGATTTGATGGGATCTCTCCTCATTCACCCTTCCAGAGGTAGAGAAGAACAGCAATGGAATGGCCACTGATAGCAGTGGTCCAATATTTGTGGGGCTCCTACAAAGGCAAGGGAGGGGTCAAACTATTTTCAAAAGCCCCAGAAGGCAAGAAACAATGGATGGAAACTAACCAAGGAGAGAAGCAAGCTAGAACTAAAGAGGAATTTCTGACCAACCAACCAATGGAATAGCTTGCCTTCAGAAATTGTGGATGCTCCATCCCTGGAGGCAGGGGTGAAATCCAGCAGGTTCTGACAGGTTCTGCAGAACCGGTAGTGGAAATTTTGAGCATTTCGGAGAACCAGCAAATACCACCTCTGGCTGGCTCCAGAGTAGGGTGCGAATGGGGATTTTGCAATAGCCTTCCCCTGCCACGCCCACCAAGCCACGCCCACAGAACCGGTAGTAAAAAAAATTGGATTTCACCACTGCCTGGAGGCTTTTAAGAAGAGACTGGACAACTATTTATCTGTAATAGTATAGGGCAGTGATGGCTAACATTTTTGCCATCGTGTGCCAGGACAGGGGATGGGGGGTCGTGCATGCACATGCCCACACCCGTAATTCTATGTGCCCCACCTCCACACATGTGCCCCCCTGCTTCCGGCACATGATGGCCCAGTAGGCCCATTTTTCTCTCTCACCTGTCTCCAGAGCCTCTCTATAAGGAGGGTGAAAACGGCCTTCCCCACTGCCCCAGAGGCCAGAAACGGCCCATTTCCCAACTTCTCGTTGGACAAGAAGTGACTTTTTTGCTGTCCCCAGCCTCCAGAGACTCCTTTTTTTAAAAAAAAATTATTAAGTTGCATAATAATACAATACATGAACTATCAGTTAGACAATGTTAATATGAATACAGATTGAATAAATTCTTAACTTATTATAGCTCCTATTTTACTCCCTTATTTAGGTATCTAAGTTATTCCTTTTCCTTTCTTTATTCTATCTTCCAACCATTTGTACCATAGCCCCCACACCATATAATATTCCGATTCCTCTTTCTCCTCAATCTCATATGTTAATTTACACATCTCAGCACATTCTAAAATTTTCTGAATTAAATGTTCTTCCGGTGGTATTCTTTTTTCTTTCCAATACTGTGCATATGTTATTCTGGCTGCCGTGATAATGTGTAGAATTAAGTATCTCCTAGAGAGGCTCTGGAGCCAGGTGAGAGAGAAAAACAGGCCTTCGCCACCACCCCCCAAGCCCTCTGAAGGCAGGAAACAGCCTGTTTCCCTACTTCTGGTGGGCCCAGAAGGCCCGAAAATCAGCTGGCCTGAGGTCCCGTGCCCACTGATATGGCTACAAGTATCACCTGTGGCACGCGTGCCATAGGTTCACCATCATGGGTATAGGATCTCTTGCTTGAACAGGGGGTGGGACGTAAGACCTCCAAGGTCCCTTCCAACTGTATTATTCCATGTTCTATATTCCAATGAGGGAAAGATTTGAGCTTGGGCACCATGGTCTGGGATAATGTGATGACCCAGGACAAGGCACGAAGATCACACAGCCAGCTGAGAGTTCAAACTCCCCTTTAATGCTTCAAATTGCCCCCCAAACACTCCCACGCTCCCACCTTCAAGTCCCAGAGCAAAGCGCGCGCACACACACACAGTAACAGCAAAACAAACAAACATGGAAAGGAATCCATGAAACAAAGAACAAACAATTAGTCCACAAAGTCATGAAGGAGGCACTGAGTCCAGAAGTAAGGAAGAAGCAAGCAGTCCTGCAAATTCCAACTGTTTGTTGGAATTTGCACACCAAACTACCAATTCAGTGTTTGTTCCCAACAAATGCCCCTCCCCAGAGCGCCTCCTTAAATCTCAGTCCCCAGGTGTGCCTTGTGAAGAGGGGTGGGGCCTTGTGAAGACGGGCAGGGCAGGATGAAGAATCGACCTGCGCTGTCCTGCCTTCTCTCCACTCTCCATGCTCAGGGACCAGGAGGGGGTGGTCCTTGCTCATCGCCTGAGCTCTGTCATGCCTCATGTCCACTGCTTGCCCTGTCTCGGTCATCTTGCCCTCGTTCCTCCCTGCTAACAAACTGTCCCAATCCTGAGGGGCCCTGGCCTGCCCCAGCCTGCTTCTCTGCACATTCCTCTGAAGCCAATGAGGCCGCCCCCTCAAACTCCATCGGCTCCAGCTCCAGCTCGTCATCCTCCTCAGATTCAGGCTCTGACGGGGGCATGGCAGATAGGCTGCAGCCCACAAGAACTGATAAAGATATATTTCACCAAAGCATGATAATGAGTTGGATTCGTGAAGCTGAATTTAAGCTGAATTCTGTGAAGGTTAGAGATGAAAATCCTGATGTAAGACCTTATAAATAGAAGAAAGAAATGCAAACATTACTGAAATGGGGCCTATTAAATGACTCATTAAAAAATCAGGGAAGAAAACATGAACTTGCAAGATTTGTGGCTATTGCTGCCTATATGCACAAGTTCAGAGCGTGGGAAAATAAATAAGAGGAATCTGAATTATTGTTACAGTAGAATAAACATTGTTTAATAGGTATAACTGAGACTGCCTACTATGGTTTGGAAAATTGGAATTTACTCAGGAGGTTCGGAAAATGCCAGGCGTTTTATTCCCGGCCTGCTGGCCATGTGCCTCTCGGAGCTTTCCCCAGTCAGAGGCAGAACTCCCTGGGTTACAAGCGTTCACACCTGCTCTGTAGGCCCAGTCCTGGCTCCTGAACTCCCAACACTCCCGTGAAGGGTTTGGATCCAGAGGTGGAGGAAACATTGGTCAGGTCTGCGCCAGTGGTGGGTTTCAAATTTTTTTACTACCGGTTCTGTGGGTGTGGCTTGGTGGGCGTGGTATGGCTTGGTGGGTGTGGCTTGGTGGGCACAGGGAAGGATACTGTAAAATCTCCATTCCCTCCCCAATCCAGGGGAAGGTTACTGCAAAATCCCCATTTCCTCCCGATCAGCTGGGACTTGGGAGGCAGAGAATAGACTGACAGGGCCAGTCAGAATTTTACTACCAGTTCTCCGAACTACTCAAAATTTCCACTACCAGTTCTCCAGAACTGGTCAGAACCTGCTGAAACCCACCTCTGCTCTGAGCCCAGATGAAAAACTGGGTGGAACAGCTATAATACTCTAGATAAATAAAATCCAAAATTATCTTAATAGGTAACAGAAATGGCCTGAAATCTGAAACTTAGTCACTTAAGAAATAAAAATGAAATGAATGCAAGATGACAAAGCACCTGGTTTGAAATTTTTGAAAAAGATATAGGAATGGAATTGGGTTATATGCTATTTAGTTTATAGGAGTCAGAAATGTGATGTGGCTGTGTCAAAAAAAAAAAAAAGCAATGGTAAGATTCATCTATAGAAAGATGATTTCCTAACTAGGGGAGACAATTTATACTTCATCCTACATTGAACTATGTTCTGGGAATTTCAATGTTTTAGGAAGAATTCAGAGTGACTGGAAAAGATTGAAAAATGAGAAACCAGGTCTTACGGAGAGAGCCTGAAGGACCTGGAAAGGGCAGAATGGGACAACTGGGTGCAGCCAACTTGCCATGGCCAACTCACCACGGGGAAACTCTCTGTGGGACAATTCAACAATTCAATTGAAGTATTTAAAATAATTTTTAAAATTATTGTAATTTTTGTCATTCACATTTCCTTTTGTCCCTCCTTTTCCATCCTTTCTTAAAATGATTCTATTCCAGCATTTTTTTTGATATTAGTATAACTCTCGTCCTTCAATGAATTGTCCCACGGCAAGTTGGCCCCAGTGGGTTGGCCATGGTGAGATGTCCATGGGGAGTTGGCCACACCAGTTTGGCTCTACTGAATTGTTCTAGACCAGGAGTGTCAAACTCACATTGTTGTCACATGATGTATCGTGACTTTTTTCCCCTTCGCTAAACCAAGGGTGGGCGTGGCCAGCGCATGACGCATCTGGACCGTGAGTTTGACAACCCTGTCCTAGACCCTGGGAAGGGTGCCGTCAGTTGAGAAGACCAGGGGTGAGGAGGGGGGGTAGGAAAGGGCAACACAGAAGGAGGAGAAGCTGCTGCTCCTCGGAGGTCCAGAGTACAAGGCCAGGAATAAGGGAGTCCAGTTACAAGATGGCAGATTCCAACGGGGTATAAGGAGAAGTAAATCTAAAACCACCGTTGCATGCAGGAGAATGTGCTTGCCAAACAAAGAGGTGGGGGCCTCCTTTTCAGCGGGTTTTTCGAGCCATTGCTGGAAACCATAAAAGGGGATCACAGCAGATTTTGCCAGACCCTCCTTCAGTGTGGCTAAGAGGCAGGATCCTGAGTTAGCAGCATGTGCTCAGAGTCTCCTTGAACCACATGATGGGCGGCAGATAAATTTAATCAATAATCATTATAAATAATAATAGTCATATGAAGGGCTGGAGGATGGGAGGGGGGCTTTGGCATCATAAAGCTTCACCCCGGAGACACTCGCTTGCTAACTTCCCTTTGCTGAGCCCCTGGCTTCTTCCTGGGAGGAACTGTTTCTAGGCTACAATGGAAAGCACCCAGAGATGTAAGACCTGTCAAGCCATCAGTGCACCTGAGCTCTCCTGGTGAAGGACATCTCCAAACCATCAACATTAATGCCATCATTCTGCTAAACAAATAATTCCCTCAACACTGTCAAACTATTTACTAAGTCTGCACTACTATTAATCTTCTCATCGTTCCCACCAACCCATCTCCTTCCACTTATGACTGTATGACTGTAATTTTGTTGCTGGTATCCTTACGATTTATATTGATATTGTTTCCTGATTGCTTATTTGTACCCTATGACTATCATTAAGTGTTGTACCTTATGATTCTTGATGAACGTATCTTTTCTTTTATGTATACTGAGAGCATATTTGCCAAGACAAATTCCTTGTGTGGCCAATAAAAAATTCTATTCTATTCTATTCTATTCTATTCTATTCTATTCTATTCTATTCTATTCTATTCTATTCTATTCTATAGCTGATTAGTGTTTATGGTGTTAATAAAAACTTCCAGAATTCCAAGTCAGGATACCGATCTCATCCACACATTTAGCCTGAAAACTTACGGGGGGAGGGAAGCGGAGAAGCAGAATTGGAAGAAAATCAACTTCTTCAACATTTTGGTCCTGATGCTGGCAGTTGGGTCTGGGGTGCTGCCCATGATAGGTAAGATGCCATGCTAAACTTTCTATGAGTGGATTACAAAAACAGTTTGTTAACATAGAGTTTTGAAACTTTAATTCTCTTTTAGTATCTTTATTCTTCCTGTTAACTACTTTGGGGCTAATATAACAGGTCAATAAGTTGCAAATAATTTAGTAGTTTAAAGGGGGCCTGTTTCACAAGGGGTGGGAACTAATGTTGTAGTAACATACTAATCAGTATTCAGCTAAAGGGGATAATATGTGGTGTATGTGTATGTGGTGGGAAATTTTTTTGATGCACCTGTCAGGGTTCCAAGTAACATAACCGCAGCAAACCAAGCTCCGAGGCAGGTAGATTCCTCAAAGAATAGTTTTATTGGATTTGTCATAGTGGCACAAGCTGGTGAAAACCAACTCTGAAGGTTCCCGCAGTTTTCACTCAATTAAAAGTAAACGTTTTCCCTCAACCACAAGCAATCAGTCACATGGTCCAATCAAGGCGCTGTCTGGTTGCCTGGTGACACCACTCCTCCTTTCTCTGGCCAGGTGTGAGAATGTCCTTGGTTCCCAAGAGAAAGTATTTTATTTTGGTTACAAAACCCCAGCTATCCCTAATCCCCACCCCCACCCCTCAACTCCAGTGTGGCAGCACTGAAACTCCAAGGTGACTTCAGTCAGGTCAGCTTCAAGGTTGACGGCACCTTTTTTTTTTTTTATTGCAAAAGTTTTACAATTACATTTTCACCCCACTTTTTCCCCCCCAACCCACCCCACCCTCCCCACCCTAACCCCCCCAAACCCCCCCTAACCCTCCCCCCCTGACTTCCACAGAATATAATCCCATCAAAATCCCCCCCCTTTTTTTTTTTTATAAAAACTTGAACCCCTCAAACCCCCTATAATTTTTCCCTCTTCACAATTCATACATTTCTATTTCTATATAACTTTCAATGAAAAACAATTTGATACTTCCTAACTTGGTATTTTTTTTGCACATAATCTATCCATTTTTTCCATTCCCATTCATAAGTCTCTTGTGAGCGATCTTTTAGGTATGCTGAAATCTTCGCCATTTCCGCAAAACTGGCCATCTTGAAAGTCCATTCTTCAATAGTGGGTAAAGCTGCATTTTTCCAATATTTACCTATCAATAATCTCGCTGCTGTTATCATGTACAATATCAGCTTAGTTTCATCCAATGTAAAACCCTTAACTATACCCAATAAGAACAGTTGTGGAGAAAATTGAATTTTTTTCTTCAAAACATTCTGCATAACCCACCATATTTTTATCCAAAAAACCTTGACTTTCTTACAATTCCACCAAACATGATAATATGTAGCATCTAGACTATCACATCTCCAACATTTTGGCTGAACATTAGGATACATACAGGATAATTTCTTGGGATCTAAATGCCATCTGTAAAACATTTTATAAAAGTTTTCCCTCAAATTCTGCGATTGCGTAAATTTAACATTCTGAACCCATATTTTCTCCCATGTTTCCAACATTACTGGTTCTGCAAAATTCTGTGCCCATTTAATCATACAATTTTTAACCAATTCAGTTTCTGAATCCCTTTCTAACAAGACATTATATAACCTTTTAATATGCATTGGACCTTTCTCTTTTATATGTCTAACCAATTCTTCCTCATGCAACATAATACCAGTTTTTTGGTCCTCTTTCCATCTCTGTTGAAGTTGATTATATTGTAACCAGGTTAAGTTAATCCCTTCGTCCAACAGTGTCTCTAATGTCTTTAGTTGCCATCTGCCCGCATCTGTAAAAAGAACTTCTTTATATAAAAACCCCCCGAGTGACATTATATTTGTATTCCACATGATATGACCAAGATCCAACCATAACGGTATTTTGTAATCCCATTTAAATCGGTGCTTCTTCCAAACTCTCATCAACGAATCTCTAAGTATATGGCTTTTGAACACTTTATCCACTTTGTTTTCATAAAATAAGTAAGCATGCCAACCAAGATCCAAGTCAAAGCTTTCTATGTTCAATATTCCAGTCTTTTTCCTTCCAAACCAATCGCTGGCTTGAGTCAAAGCTGCAGCTTCATAATATATCTGTAGGTTTGGAAGTTTAAGGCCTCCCCTCTCTGGAGCATCTTGCATAATTTTTAATTTCACTCTCGGTTTTTTCTCATTCCAAACAAACTTATTCACTCCACTTTGCCATTCTTTCAGTTGTTTATCACTTTTAAGCACCGGAATCATTTGAAACAGAAAAAGAAATCTTGGCAAAATGTTCATCTTAACTGCTGCTATTCTTCCAAGTAGCGAAAGCTGCAACTTTTTCCAAGTCTCCATATCTTTTCGAACATCTCGCCATAACACCTCATAATTGTTTTGAAATAATTTCATATTTGATTCTGCCACCTGAATTCCTAGATATTTAACCTTTGGTACAATCTCAAAACCTGCCATCCTTTCAAGTTCATGTTTTCGATCTTGTGTCATATTTTTAACTATCATCTTAGTTTTTTTCTGGTTCAGTCTAAATCCTGATACTGTACCATAATCTTTTATAATGTCTTTCATCTGGATTATTGATTCCATCAGCTGTGAAAGGGTAACAACCAGATCATCTGCAAATGCCCTTAGTCTGTAATCCTCTTGCCTTATCACTATACCTTTCAAGTTGTTCGAATCCCGTATTATATTCAACAAGACTTCACCTTTTTAATGTTTTGATTATTTTGTGGGTTTTGTCCTTTTTTTATTTTTAATCTTCTTTTGGATTTTTTTTTTTTTTTAGTATTTAGTATTTTTTGTTACATGTAAATGCCCAACATTGTGTGCCCATGGCAGGGCAAGGGTTAATACCACCCAACCTACCCAGCACTTCCCTTGACCCCTCCTCACCTTGACCCCACCTTCCAGGTATATAAGGTTTTGTCCAGAAGTCCATGTGGCATTCCAGAAGTGTATCTGCAAGAAATAAGTAACGTGTTAATAAACAAGTATTGATTCAAACTCAACCTTGTGCTGGAGTTATTGGGTTAGATCCTTAGAAACACTTAACAGATTGGTAGCAGAGGATGGTTTAAGCCCATAACTCTGAAAAATGAATGGATCAACTGCTTGCTCTGGAAAGAAGAACAAAGAAAACGCAAGACCTTTCACCAGACAGATGGCTGCACAACTAACACATAGGGGTGCTGCAGCGAGAGATGCAATGACAGAGAGTGAGCAGGGCATCAACCTGAACCCACTACCCAACGATGAGAGGCTACAAGAGAGAACAACCAAACCTGAAAAAGAAACGCCACAAGAGAAGAGCGAACTCAGACTCTCCATCTTGAAGCTGATGGAGTCGTGCAGCAATGAAGGAAACCTCATTGTGGACCTCTAGAGCCTTCTTGAGAAACATGGAGCAGCGATCGAGGCCCCAGAGATGACCCAAGGAAACGCAGCACCGGTAAGAGACAGGCCAGCCCAGTTGGACGACTCCGAGCTAGCCTAATCCAGTTTTGTGCCCTTTTCCCGGTGGCCATCTTGGAATGGCCAGCAACCAATGGGAAGCCAGGATTTAAACCTAATGGCGCGAAACCACCAAGACCCCAAAACAAATGGGGAGCATCCAGAAAACAACTGCAATAGACAAATCCAAGTAAATCAGAACTTGCCTAGCGTGCTCGAGATAGAGAAAGCAATAGAGACTCTAAAGCAGCCTTTGGCTCCGCATTCAAGCCTCCCGCACCAACCGCAAGCAGCAAGGAAAACCTCGAGGGCCAAGAAGGCACCAGAGTGACCACCGGCTACGAGACACCAACCCTATCACTACAAAAGGGGGCAACGTGCTTCCACGATGAACAAGAAACCCCGACCGCCTATGGAGCAGAACAAAGGCAGGACTCAAACTCACCACTCGCCTCACTAACTACGAGGGATCCAAGAGAAGAAAGATGCGCCAGCTACTTACCTGCTCCGCGACCTCCGCCAGGCTTCTCCAATTGACAAGGGGCCAGCACATCCGGATCAGGACCAGCCATCGCCGCCATCGCCGCACCATCGATCCTTGAAAGTCCTTGACTTACGACCGCTTCGATCCCAAGCCTCCAGCCATTCTTTGCCGGGGACTACACAGCGCAGCAGCAACTCCCAGGGTCCCACGACGCATCCAGACCCACCAGGGGTGAGTCAAGCGCTCCACCAGCAGGCCTAAGCCTAGGCCTGAGAACTGCAGCCATGAGCTCCCCTCCGGACAGCCTCCTGCGTGAAATGGGCCTCGCACATGCCCAGACGCCACCTGCAGGAAGAGAAGGGAGGAACATAGAGATAAGTCAGAACATAGAGATAAGTCAGAACATAGAGATAAGTCAGTACAGAATAGCATCTACCATTCCCATGCCATATTGTGAGTTCCCTCACCTGCAAAACCATGGACAGCACCAGACTGTGAGTAACTTACCACACAACTTAATGACTTTGCCAGGTGACTTTCACAAACTAAAGCTAGATGGGACTAATCTTTTAGAGTGGAATCATCAGCTCCAGATTGTTTTCTTAAGGGAAAATTTATTGTTCTTAATTAATGACCCACCAAGAAAACCTTGGACTTTTGATACAGATTGCTTGCACCACAAGGCTTATTACATATTGATTGCAAGCATCTCACCTAGCATCTACCCTAGCCTGGGTCACCACTTAACTGTAGCAGAAATACTGCAAAAAATATTCAATCTGTTTTATAGCAAGAGCGTAGCCACAACCACCAGGATATCTAGGGAGTTCCATTCAGCCAAGCACAAAACAGGGACCCCCATGGGTGAGCATATCCTAGGTTTAAATGCTACCAGGGCTGAATTAATACAGAGAGGAGAAGTAATCTCCGAAGAAAGCATGAAAAGCATAATCATTAACTCCCTAGACTCTAGTTGGGACAACTTTATAGTGCAACTAGATAGCCTCAACATCGAACATCTCACACTAGAAACACTTACAAACAGGCTGATAGCTGAAGACAGCTTAAGGAGGGACCGCGCCATGAGTCACAGAGAGAGCAGACCAGTAAAGAGAGTCGAATTTCAAACCAGGGGTCACAACACCCCCGAGTGCTTCATCTGTGGCTCCAGGAGCCATTAGAAGAGGGACTGCCCTAGAAATTCAAGGGATAGGGACTACACTCAGCGCAGAGACAGACAAGACCGAAGACAAGAGTTCTCAGACAGGCACTCACCCGACAACCGATATAGACGTAGGGACTCCCCCAATCCAAGGGACAGGAGGGGATACAGAGACAGCTCCAGGGATAGCCAACCTGGATTGCCGTATGGCATTAGGGAACATCAGAACACACATATGCAATCAGGAGAAGGGAATGCGTGGCTCCTAGATTCTGGAGCCACCAACCACACTACTCATGACAGGAAAATTCTCACTTCATTCACAAAAAGGAACCACCATATCAAGGTAGCTAATCAGAATGAAGTGCTAGTGACAGGAGAGGGAAACACTCACATAAAAGGCATAGGCAAAGTAGAGGGGGTATTACTCATACCCGAAATACCACACAATATATTGGCTACACTCAAATTTAGCAAAGACATGGGCATAGAGACTACATTCAGAGGGGGAAAGGCCTATATGACTAAAGATGGGAAAGACATTGGTAAGATAGTCATCGATGGAAGACTAACATACCTCCAACCCGAAAGGGATTGTCAGCCAAACACCAACACTAACATAGGAAATAAGGGGAACAAAGTAGACACTCATGAAGAGATAGAGGGGGACGAGACAGATGACACCACCAAAGACAAACATCCTCACGATGCAACACACAAGGAGAAATTGTCCATTGGAAAGCCCATTCACGATAACTGTGCTCACTTGCTCCACAGGAAGTTGGGTCATGCCAGCTTTCCAGTCATCCAAAAAATGACCGATTGTTCAAATGGTTTACAAGTAAAGAGCTGTAAAAATTACCTAGAGTGTTCTGTGTGTAAGTGTTCTAAGCTTAAGACCAAACCTAGACCTAAAAAGGCCACACACACCACAAATTCAGTTTTCCAATTAGTACATATAGATTTGGTGGGCCCCATGAAGCCCTCTATAAAATACAAAAAGAGATTCTTTTTAACAATAGTGGACAACTTCAGTCGTTATGGGTCTGTATATACATTCAACCACAAAAGTGAAGCGTTTCAAAAGTTTAAGGAATTTTATAAAAGGGTAGAAACACAACACAACGCAAAGATAAAACAGATAATGATGGACAGGGGGTCTGAGTTCTTGTCAAGGGAATTTTCGAATTGGTTAAAGAAACAGGGGATATTACATTTTACTTCTTCGCCGTTCTCCGCATTCCAGAACGGAGTGTCAGAATGAAAAAACGGTATTCTGCAGACCATGGTGAGGTGCGTGCTAGAAGATGCAGGGCTAGGACAATCTTTCTGGGCAGAGGCACTCACATACTCCAACTACACCCTGAACAGACTGTGGTCTAGTATAGGGGGCAAAACACCTTACGAGGTTATGTACAACAGGAAACCCCAGATAGCACACCTACACATATTTGGGGTTACTGCAGATGTGCATATTCCGAAACAATTGAGACGTAAGGGAGACAAGGTGTCAAGGAGACTAAGGTTCATGGGATATGAATCTGGAACAAAAGGGTACAGATTCATTGACAAAAACAACACATTTGTCATATCTACAATGGCAGTATTCTATGAAAACACTAGGGAAAGTGAACAAGTACCTAGAGGTCCAAATCAACAAGACACAAAAAGGATTCAGAATCTCCCAGAAAGAAAAAATATTAGAACTCTTACACAAATGCAACATGAAGGATGCCAAACCTTGTGAGACACCCATGCAGACTGACTTCCTGAAACACATGAAAGAAGAAGGCGAACCATTCAATGACAACACAGTATACAGGTCAGTCATCGGGTCCCTACTATACATAGCCAACTGGACAAGGCCTGATATCCTTCTAGCAGTCAACCTCTTGTCCAGGCATGTCAGCGAACCAAGAAAATATCACTGGGAGGGGGTGAAGCATATACTCAGATACCTTAAATACAGAATAGATGCCTGCCTGTGTTTAGAGCTGGTGAACTCCAAGGAACCACTATTAACATGCTACGCGGATGCTGACTGGGCAGGCGACACGAAGAGCAGAAAAAGCACCTCAGGCTACGTATTCTTCATTAACAACTACCCGGTACACTGGTACACCGGAAAACAAAATCTGGTGGCCACATCCACAGCAGAAGCAGAGTATATCTACCTATCAAAGGCAACCAATAACTTGGTGTGGTTTGATGACCTGCTTTCTAACATCTGGACTGAACCAACTTATCCGATCATTGTTCATGAAGACAATAAAGCAGCCATAGACATTTCTACGACAGACGCTGTGGGCCAAAGGTCAAGGCACATAGACATCAAACACAAACATGTCAGGCAGTTAACAAACATTGGGTTCATCAAAGCTGTACACTGTGAGACTGTCGAGCAGATTGCTGTCATCTTAACAAAACCCTTACAAAATAAACAGCACGCTTACCTAACTTCGAAATTGGGTGTACATATACAACACACGCACACTACCCCAACCGTTAGGCATTTAGAGTGGGATTTGTTACATGTAAATGCCCAACATTGTGTGCCCATGGCAGGGCAAGGGTTAATACCACCCAACCTACCCAGCACTTCCCTTGACTCCTCCTCACCTTGACCCCACCTTCCAGGTATATAAGGTTTTGTCCAGGAGTCCATGTTGCATTCCAGAAGTGTATCTGCAAGAGATAAGTAACATGTGTTAATAAACAAGTATTGATTCAAACTCAACCTTGTGCTAGAGTTATTGGGCTAGATCCTTAAAAACACTTAACATTTTTGTATATTGTTACTAAGCTCAAAAATTCATATTTATTCATTTTTTTAATATAATAACCAAAACTCAAGATACTTTGCTTGGAATCTTTTATTAATGTTATACAATGTCAGTTTTACAATCATACTGCCAGTCCATCTACAGCAGAGGTCTTCAAATTTGGCAGCTTGAAGACTTGTGGACTTCAACTCCCAGAATTCTCTAGCCAGCTGAGAATTCTGGGAGTTGAAGTCAACAAGTCTTCAAGCTGCCAAGTTTAAAGTCCTCTGATCTACAGAGACAATCTTTTTTTGAAAATATATCTCTGTATTAAATAAAATAAACAAATAAACACATAAAATTGCCAAGTTGGTCTTCTGCACTTTCATAAAGTGAATCACCAACTTTTTTGGGGATCTGGTTCACAGACCCTTTGGGACTGCTGGAGGCCACTCACAGCAAGAGCCCAGCTAGTATAGATCTCCTGCGTGAGAAGTGGGTTGGACTAGATGACCTCCAAGGTCCCTTCCAACTCTGTTACTGTTACTGTTAGAGCAGCTGAGGAGAAGAGGGGAGGAAACGCACAAGAGCCCCCCTCCCATTCCCAAAGCCACTGGGTCTCGTCCTCTGGGGTTTAATGTTGGGGCAGAACCCTTAGTATGGGGGCCACAGGGGCAGGGGCAGGCTCCTCAAACCATTTCTCTTGGAGTAGGTCTATTGTAGACTAATCTTGATTTTGAAAAATAAAAATAAATAATATTGTATATAAAACAATATTGTATCCAGCAAAATTAGTGACGATCAATAGGTGGTATTGTATAAAATGACTTTCAAACTGGCATGCAATCTTCAAATAATCCTGTTGTTCAGCCTATCTGGGAGTGGCTAGCAGGAAGTGTAAAGCAGCAATCATCACCTCTCGTCTGGACTATTGTAATGCTCTCTACATGGGGCTCCCCTTGAGGTGCACTCGGAGGCTCCAACTGGCGCAGAGTGCGGCCGCATGGGTGGTTATGGGAGTAACGTGGAGCTCCCATGTAACACCTCTCCTGCGTGAGCTGCACTGGCTCCCGGTGGTCTTCCGAGTGCGCTTCAAGGTTCTGGTTAGCACCTTTAAAGGGCTCCATGGCTTAGGACCTGGTTATTTATGGGACCGCCTGCTACCACCAATAGCCTCCCACCGGCCAGTACGCTCCCATAGAGAGGGGCTCCTCCGGGTGCCGTCAGCCAAACAATGTCGACTGTCGGCCCCTAGGGGGAGAGCCTTCTCTGTGGGGGCACCTACGATCTGGAACGAGCTCCCCCCGGAGATACGGAGGATCCCGGATCTGCACACCTTCCGTCGCACGCTTAAAACATTTTTATTTCATCAAGCTGGCCTGGCCTAAATCTTCTCCCCTTTTAAATATAAATTTTAAATACAAATTTTAATCTGTTTAAATTATGGGGTATTTTAAATTAAGCCAAATTATTTAATTCGTTTTTAATCTATTTTAAATTTTTGTATCTCTGTGTTTTATCTTCTGGCTGTTCATCGCCCTGAGTCCTTCGGGAGAAGGGCGGTATAGAAATTTAATAAAATAAATAAATAAAATGAAATAAATATAAACACATTTAAAGATTACTTACTTAATTTCCCCTTTCTACTCCTTTTCCTGGCAGACAGAAAGGTGCTTTAAAAAGAGTAAACGAAGCCGCCGCAAATTGTATTAAACCTGCAGTTTGTAGGCAGAATTCTAATCGTAAGATAGCAAGAATCCTCTTGAGATCAAAGGTTCTGTATCATTGTAGGCTGCCATTTTTACTGAAAGTCCTGCTTGCTAAATTTGATTAATAGGAAGTAGAAGGTTTGGATCTTCTGAAGCCCACCCACCCACCCACCTACTGGCCCGTGTATACAGACAACAGCCACAGCCAGCATGGTGGGCATGGAACATCCTCCCAGTGACTGTTCACACAACACATTGAATTCCATCAGTCAATAACCCAGTTGGAGCTATTTGACAGCCATTATAACTGGGTCAGATGCCATTTTGGACCCCAAATGTCTCCTCCTCCTCCTCCTCCCTCCTCGCACTCTCCAAGGAAGAGCTGGAATCCCATCAGCTCTTTCCCAACCAGGTTTCTCCAGAGCCAGACAGGTGGTGGTTGGGTATCCTGGCTTAGTGTTGCAGCTAATCAGCAACTGAGAAGCACATTCTTTAACTTTTGCTTGTTCAACCCCTTTTTCCTCCCAGCTCTTTTTTCTGAAGGTCTGAGTGCCCAACATAGATTCATTGACTGATAGAAACTTCATTTCACTCATTGAACAATAAAAATACATGCAATAAAACAAAGAAAGCAAAGTTAACCTCTAACATCTGGACTACTGTCATGCTCTCTACATGGGGCTCCCCTTGAAGAGCACCCAGAGGCTCCAGCTGGTCCTGAATGCAGCTGCGCGGGTGATTATGGGAGCGATTTGACGCTCCCATGTAACACCTCTCCTGCATGAACTGCACTGGCTCCCGGTGGTCTTCCGGGTGCGATTCAAGGTGTTGGTTGCCACCTTTAAAGCGTTCCATGGCTTAGGACCCAGGTACTTATGAGATCGCCTTCTGCCACCGATAGCCTCCCACCGGCCAATACGCTCCCACAGAGAGGGACTCCTCAGGGTGCCGTCGGCCAAACAATGTTGACTGGTGACCCCTGGGGGGAGAGCCTTCTCTGTGGAGGCACCTGCCCTCTGGAATGAGCTGCCCCCAGAGATTCGTAGGATCCTCGACCTTCGCACCTTTCGCCGCGCCCTCAAAACGCTATTGTTTCACCAAGCAGGGCTGGCCTAAATGCTATTTTAATGGGTGGTTTCTATTTTAGCTCTTTCGGCCAAATTATTTAATATTTTTAAATTGTTTTTTAACTTTCATATAATTGTGGGTTTTATTTCTGGCTGTACACCATCCTGAGTCCTTCGGGAGAAGGGCAGTATAAAAATTTAATTAAATAAATAAATAAATAAACATCAAAGTTCTTGGCAACCCATTACAGACAAAGCTTATATTATATGATCTATAATACAGCAGAACTTTACCACTTTTAAAAACGTAGACATTTATCCTGGTTATCCAACAAATAAAGCAAAGAGAAGTTGAAGTTTAAAAAGGGGTATAATCAGCCCTGGAGAACTGGCATATGAGACAACGTTGGATGTGGTGGGATGTGGTTTCTAGGGCACCTGTGTCTCTTGAGCTTCCTGAGAGGTTTTCCTCTACTTCCCTTCCAACACAGCTGGGGGTAGATTATCAAATGGGGCTCATGGCAATCCTCTTCTAATTTGGGAACTGTGATGTGCCATGAAGCTCGCAGAGGAGTTAAACTGTGTTTATTTGAAATTATATCATGAGGAAAAAGCAACAATTTCTCTTTGGTCTTAATCCTTTGCCTTAATATTGATCTAGCTTGATCTGGGCCATAGATACCTGATCCTGTATTCCGGTGTTTCTCAACCTTGGAAGCTTGAAGATGGGTGGACTTCAACTCCCAGAATCCCCCAGCCAGCGCTGCTGGCTGGGGGATTCTGGGAGTTGAAGTCCACCCATCTTCAAGCTTCCAAGGTTGAGAAACACTGCATTTGTATTGTTAGTTCCACAGGGACATTCACCATCGGTCGATTCTTCCTTTTTAATTCAATTCCCAGGCACTCCAATAATTTTTATTCGCATTACTCATTCGACAGTCAGGATGAAAGCCTGTTTCTTTAAAAGTGGCAACATTCTTCTACATTACGTGTAAGCTTTGCCCACAAAGAGTTGCTAGCAGGTTGACTTTCCTTTGTTTGGTTTATTGAATGTATTTTTGTGTTTTAATTTTTTTTGTTTTTTATTATTATAACATAAAATGACATTACAAGACATACAGCATTTATATATATACTCTCTTAACAGCTATTTCGTGATGATCTTCTTCTAATATTTATATTTTTCCCCCTCTTCCCTTTATATTATTCCAGTTTCTTCTTGTACCCTTCTCTTTTAATTACAGCGTATTTATTAACTTTATATTTTCTATACATTAACATATTTATTCTTTCCTTTTTTGCATTTCACCCCTATTTTTTTTTCTCCATTATTCCTATTCTCCAGCCACTTATACCATTTGTGTCAGATTATATCATATTCCGTATCCTCTTTTTCTTTAAGCTCTTTTTTTAATGTATCCATCTCGGCACATATTGAGTGTACTTTTATTGGTCAATGATGGAAATGTATATCTGTTGTTGATTGGGTTCAGGTGGAATGAGGTTCACTCTGGGCATTGTGGCTCCATTTTAAATGTAACCCCTGGAGATTAATTGACTCGGTCCCTAATTGTTTAGATCACTGAATCCCTTTTTTTCCCCACCACAACCCCCAGCTCCCTTAGTGGTGGAAAGACCACTATTATTTCCCCACAAGGAATCACGTATTGTGCGTGTGCAGGAGGTGCAAGGAGAATCTCGTGATTTGCTCACTTCACACCAGGCTCAGGTTCCCTCTTTGTGCCCTAGAAGGAACAGGGGAGCAGAGAGGAGGGGAGAAGGGACCCCAGGAAGGAGTCCAAGCTGCTTTCCCTGGAGGGCAGAGGATGAGGCGAGGCGTTGGTGGGAAAATTAAAAATGAAACATATTTGTTATTTTGAGAAGAGCTCTGACCTTATAATAAAAGGATTAGGTGGGGTTTCCAAGCGGAAATGAGCCCTCTGAGGTCTGGTTGGTGTGCGTGCTCAGAAGAGGGGCTTATTGAAACCACAAGTTGAGGGGCTTAAGGCAGCCGACCTCCAGGCCATTGGTGAGGTACCACTGCCCCCCAGCGGCTCCCTCCCACAATGGCACACAGGGAAAGCCAGAGCAGCTTCTGCAAACGAGGGGAGGGCAGAAACTCCCCTCTTGGAACCCCAAGACGGTGGCTGCCACACCCTGGTTGAAAGGCAGCAGGAACCTGGGGTTTTTTACTGGATGAAGCGGTCCAAGGGCAAAGTCAAGTCATGAAAATTTACAGACCTTTTCTGTGGAATTTACAGTGCAGCCTCTCGTGAAAATGCTCAAGATGGCAAAAACGATACCTGAAGAATAAGAGGACATACCTGTAAGGCTTTGTTCCTTCTACTGAGGAACTCATTCCCTTAGAGCAGTGTTTCTCAACCTTGGAAGCTTGAAGATGGGTGGACTTCAACTCCCAGAATCCCCCAGCCAGAGAGAGAGAGAGAGATCACATGAACCATTAGCAGTATCCTATCCCATATGTATGTATGTATGTATGTATGTATGTATGTATGTATTATGTATGTTTCAGCCTTAGAGCTAACTGGTCTGGGAGAGAGTGAGGTGAAGCCAGGAGATAGATAGATAGATAGATAGATAGATAGATAGATAGATAGATAGATAGATAGATAGACAGACAGACAGACAGACAGACAGACAGACAGATAGATAGATAAATAGATAGAAGGGAGGGGAGAGAGAGAGAGAGAGAGAGGGAGAGAGAGAGAGAGAGAGAGAGAGAGAGCACATGAACCATTAGCAGTATCCTATCCCATATGTATGTATGTATGTATGTATGTATGTATGTATGTATGTATTATGTATGTTTCAGCCTTAGAGCTAACTGGTCTGGGAGAGAGTGAGGTGAAGCCAGGAGATAGATAGATAGATAGATAGATAGATAGATAGATAGATAGATAGATAGATGAGAGAGAGGGAGGGAGGGGGGAGAGAGAGAGAGAGATCACATGAACCATTAGCAGTATCCTATCCTGTATGTATGTATGTATGTATGTATGTATTATGTAGTATGTAGTATGTAGTATGTAGTATGTTTCAGCTGGCATTCTTGTTCCAGATCTCATACTTATGGGATTCCCATAGGACACAATCTTCACTGAGCTTGCAACAATGCTGTCTTGCACTTGCCCAGAGCTGCCAATCTGTGTTGTGATGATGCGTCAAGAGATAATGTGGCCCAGCAGTTGGTAGGCATCTCCCTTGGGTTCCCAGGGAAATCGCCCCTTCTGGGAAAAGGCACTAGATGCCTCAGATCAAAAGCACCATTGGATCGTCTGTCTTATTATTTGATTTAGGCAGGCATTCTGATCTCTCACAATAGTGTTGCCTTTCACAGATCTAATATTTAAACCATGTGTCCTCAACTGTCAAATATTATTAGGGCTGTTAAAAGACCTGCGCAAATATTCAGCTCGGAGATTAGGAGGCAATTCAATCAGCTTCCTAAATTGAATTGACCATTCAAATGGCCAAATCAAATCAGACACCCTCCGATCCGGTTTGCCTGGCGCTGATGCATCTACGCATGAAGCAGCTTCTCCAGATTAGATCAATTTTCAGATCTGAAACAGTGACTTAATGGAGCTTGTCTAAATCACACTAAGTCCACGGTGTATGTGAGATTCCTGTTGGACTGCACTCCTTCAAGAAGTTAAAGATCTCACCCATTTAATTAGACAACCTTTAAAAACACCTTCATGTTGTTATGAATCCATTTAAATGGCATTTGTCTGCACACTTCCATGTTCATTATTTCACTGTATTTGTTACCCCAAAATGTTCTGGATTCCTGCTGTGGTGATGACCACCGTTCTGTATTCTCAGAATGTTCAGCGCTGCTTTGTGGACCTTCTGGTAGAAACTGTGGCTGCTATTCTCTCCTTGGATAGTTCAGAACAGGGGTCTCCAACCTTGGCAACTTTAAGACCTGTGGACTTCAACTCCCAGAATTCCTCAGCCTGCAAAGCTGAAATCCACAAGTCTTAAAGTTGCCAAGGTTGGAGATCGCTGGTTCAGAACAAAACCAGATTCTGAGAAAATGAAATCATGGCTGCCAAAATGTCTACAAAATCACTTCTCTTTTAACCCTCGAAAGGTGGGGGAAATGATTGACGTTTCTCTGTGTATTTTGGGTGGCAGGACAAACCTGGTTGACTGATGGTTGAAAACATAAGGGTGTCTTGCATCAAAAGGGCACCAGCTGATCGAGAGAGATCTGCCCTTGGATTGGCCCAACCACCACCATAGGTTCCCAGCTTTCTAGACATTAAAAGAGAAACAGGGACCTCACAATTGCAACGATGACCTTAGACCAGGGGTGAAATCCAGCAGATTCTGACAGGTTCTGGAGAACGGATAGCAGAAATTTTGAGCAGTTCAGAGAACCGGTAGTGGAAATTTTGAGTAGTTCGGAGAACCGGCAAATACCACTTCTGGCTGGCCCCAGAGTGGGGTGGGAATGGAGATTTTGCAATATCCTTCCCCCAGGAGTGGGGAGGGAATGGGGATTTTGCAGTATCCTTCTCCTGCCATGCCCACCAAGCCACACCATGTCCACCAAGCCACGTCTACAGAACCGGTAGTAAAAAAATAATTAGATTTCACCACTGCCTTAGACCCCACCTCCAAAGAATGTCCTAGAATGAAAATGTGTATGATTTTTGAAGATTACGCTCCCCTGTCAGCCTTTCGAGGCAATGCAGACAAGAAGCACCAACCACCTTACAACCCATTTATTGTAAGATGACAGCAACAGAATCTTGTGAGTCTGAAAGTATTTCTTCCCACTCTTACTTTCACTCTCCCAAAACTTGGATGGCTCCTCAGGAGATGCTTCTTCCACCCCACCCCTACTTTGGACCCAGATTTTGTTAATTAGACCATTGTTTGTGCTGCGGCTCTTCCTCCTGCCTTCCAGGGTCCTTCCCTCTTCCCGTTACATCCCCCAAGAGCTTCAAACAACAAGGAGTCATTAATGAAGATGGTTAGAGCTCTCATCTCTCGGCAGACCCGGGTTCAAAGGAAATTTTGGCGGTGAGTCATAGCAGCAGGCTGCAGTTAGCTCAGCAAAGGCTCCGAGTTGGGGTCTCCTCCTTTTTCAGGCATCTACTGTTCTCAGCTAGTTCTTGAATCTTGAGTAGAGCCTGAGGGATCAGGTTTCATAAGCCCACAAATCAGGTGCTCTTGTGACAACTCAGAGACTCACATTGGATCTGCTCCCTAGAACTCCTGACTGAGGGAAGGGGATGGGAATTTGGCCCAGAAAGCAGCCAGCACAGACTCCAAGGGCCAGAGGCAGTGGTGAAATCCAATTTTTTTTACTACCGGTTCTGTGGGCGTGGCTTGGTGGATGTGGTGTGACTTGGTGGGCATGGTAGGGAAAGGATACTGCAAAATCTCCATTCCCTCCCCACTCCTGGGGGAAGGATATTGCAAAATCTCCATTGTTTCCCCACTCTGGGGCCAGCCAGTGGTGGTATTTACTGGTTTTCCAAACTACTCCAAACTAACACGCCAGAAGATAGGCTCAAGATACAGAAGGATCTTGACAGACTTGAACATTGGGCGCTATCTAACAAAATGAAATTCAACGGTGGAAAAAGGAAGGTTCTACATTTAGGCAAGAAAAACAAAATGCACAGGTACAGTATATGTGGTACCTTGCTCAATAGCAGTAACTGTGAGAGGGATCTTGGAGTCCTAATGGACAACCATTGAGATATGAGCCAGCTGCCAAAAAAGCCAACACAGTTCTGGGCTGCATAAACAGAGGGAGAGAATCAAGATCACGTGAAGTGTTAATACCACTTTATAATGCCTTGGTAAGGCCACACTTGGAATACGGCATTCAGTTTTGGTCGAAACAATATAAAAAAGATGTGGAGACTCTAGAAAGAGTGCAGAGAAGAGCAACAAAGATGATTAGGGGACTGGAGGCTAAAACATATGAAGAACGTTTGCAGGTACTGGGTATGTCTAGTTCGATGAAGAGAAGGACTAGGGGAGACATGATAGCAGTCTTCCAATATCTCAGGGGTTGCCACAAAGAAGAGGGAGTCAAACTATTCTTCAAAGCACCTGAGGGTAGAACAAGAAGCAATGGGTGGAAACTAATCAAGGAGAGAAGAACTTAGAACTAAGGAGAAATTTCCTGACAGTTAGAATAATTAATAAGTGGAACAACTTGCCTGCAGAAGTTGTGAATGCCCCAACACTGGAAATTTTTAAGAAGATGTTGGATAACCATTTGTCTGAGGTGGTGTAGGGTTTCCTGCCTAAGCAGGGGGTTGGACTAGAAGACCTCCAAGGTCCCTTCCAACTCTCTTATTCTATTCTATTCTATTCTATTCTATTCTATTCTATTCTATTCTATTCTATTCTATTCTATTCTATTAAATTTCCGCTACCAGTTCCCCGAACTACTCAAAATTTCTGCTACTGGTTTTCCAGAACCTGTCAGAACCTGCTGGATTTCACCCCTGGCCAGAGGGCCAAGTGGGGATCCTGGCAGTGCAAAGCTACCCCTCAGTTGAGCCACTGTGCCAGTTTCCAGTCAGCCCCGAGTCAGGTTTGCCTGGCTACAACCAGTGGCAGGAGCCCTCCCCAGTTCTTGTCACTGCTCCTTATCTGGCCAGGTCCTCAGGGAGGGGCCCCTGCATGTGCCAAGGGCCACAGAGCAGTGGTGGGATTCAGCCAGTTCGCACCATTTCGGGAGAACCGGTTATTAACTTTCTGAGCAGTTTGGTGAACTGGTTGTTGGAAGAAATCATTAGGGCAGAGAACCGGTTGTTAAATTACTTGAATCCCACCACTGCCACAGAGTATCTTCTGAGAGCTATCGGCAGGTAGGATATGGGAGACTTTCCCTCCTCCCCCTCCCCCTCTGCTGCTTTGGAATTCAGAATTCACCTGTAAAAATCTTTTTTAATCCTTGTTGAAAACTCACTTCTTCCCCCAGAACTTCCTGGAATCTTCCACCCCCACCACCAAACATCATTTTTTAATTAAAGTACTTTGTTTTGTTTTGCTTTAGTATGTATTTTACTGCTGTTTGTATTGTAAATCACTTCAAGATACTTCAGCCTAGGAAGTGATACATAAATACAGTAAATAAATCCATTTGCAGAGAGTGCCAAACGAGCTTTCCAACAAATGCATTCCTGTGTTTTTTCTGGCTTACTGGGAAGCCTCAGACCGGACCAGATCTTGACATTCCTCTCTTCCATGAATATTTGTTATCAATACTCACCAACAAGAACAAATTCATTTCAGCTCCAGCTAATGACGCAATTCGTGGTAATTCCCCGCTCTGTGCAGAGAGCAAGTCAGCAGTTCAGAACCTTCTAAGGAGTTTATTAATCTTTGGAAGCACGTAAACCGGCTCCCAGCAGGCAGTTATTCTCGGCCAGAGCTCCAAATAAACTAAGGTTAGGTTCAACTGGGCTAATCTTTTCAAGGCCTGATTAATGTGGCAAGTCCCATCCCGAAAGTACCTTAGTAAAAGCCAAGCTCTTGCATGAGAGTTGCCACGGAATGACCTCAAGTGGCCTTCCCACTTTCTGCTCTAAGACGGAGCCTTATTAAAACTTCTTGAGAAGAGTCGGCAGCCCCAGAGACCATCTCGGACCTGGTGGGGCTGATCTCTGGGGATGTGTCCTTGGGTAGAAATGTCGGCTTTGCTGTTGAAATGGCCTTGCATGCTGAAGAGCAGCCAGGCTTCCAAGGAATCCAACTTCCTTGCTTAGTCTTGTCAGTTGCTTAATAAAAAAAAGGTAAAGTGATAAGCAAAGAACTATTCAAAGCAAGAGCAGAAGAAAGAAGTCAAAAGAGAGAGGAAGACATGTAGGAAAATCTAAATATTTGAGGGCTTTTATCCAAGAAATGATCCTGGTGGCCCTCATGCAATGATTATTTATTTCCTTCCTTCCTTCCTTCCTTCCTTCCTTCCTTCCTTCCTTCCTTCCTTCCTTCCTTCCTTCCTCCTTTCTTTCTTATTTATTTATCAACTTTCTTAACCGCCCAACAGATGGGCTCTAGGGATAAATTATTTTTACAAATAAGTCACGATGGCAAATATATCTAATATTCTTTCCTCCTCCTATTTTCCCCATAACAACAATCCTGTGAGGTGGATTGAGCTGAGAGAAAGAGAGAAAAAGAGACTGGCCCGAAGTCACCCAGTTGCCTGTCATGTCCAAGACAGGACTTGAACTCACGGCCTCCTACTTTCAAGCCAGCTGCCTTAATCACTAGACCAAACCGGCCCTCTGTGTTTCTGTTCTTCCTCTCTATGTTTCCAGCCATCATATATGTCAGAATCTCTTGGGATGCCTTTGGGAAGGTGGCTTCCTTGTTACATTAAGAACAGAGCCATTCAGGGTCCCCAATTTTGGCTTTCCGGATGTTCATTGTGGGGTTTAGTAAAATATTGATCAGCTTGGAGTGGCCTGAGTGGATCTATGCAAATCAGAGAATTTCAGTTGCTTTAGTTTTACCCTATTCATTAACCATGAACTGCTTGGAATCCCCAACCCAGCAGACCAAGAAAGAATAATTGTCATCACTGCACTCTCTGGCATATTAATCTGTAGCCCTTCAAACCTTCTTTAGGCAATGCTGACAAGCCTTTGCAGCTTCTCAGCGCATCGCCTGCAGAAGCTGCTTTGCTCGCGTATTTTGCTGTAGGTAAAATAAATCCGGGATTGGAGGCGCACAAAGTATCTGAGGCTTGAATGGCGACGCTGAGATTTCTGTGCTCGCCGAAAGCTTTACAAACATTGCACTTGAGCCTCACCCTATAAATTGGCGTTGAATTTAATAAAGAGTGTAATGTTGTGTTACTACAGGGTGCCACAGGGGGAAAACTCCTGAAGATCTCTATTCAAATCCTTACCGCTCTTTTGCCTGACATTTCCAACTCCGGTTTTGCCTTAGGCCAACCTTGGGGACAATTTTGGGTGGGGAGGAGGAGAAGACCATCAGCTTTATTCTGTCAAGAGGGGGCCACTCTCTACTCTCCTCCTGCCCAATTCCTTCCCAAAGGTGTTTTAGGGACAATCAGAAAAATAACCTAGCAGAATCTGAAATCTGCACCGCTCCAGAATGTGGCTGCAACCCTTTTCACTGACCAGGAAGAACATGGTGCCTGAGATGACCAATTTATTGGGTTCACCCAAGATTTGGGGGGGGGGGTTATCTTTGAGTCAGTGTCGACTCCTGGAGATTGTCTGGAGTGCTCCCTGCAGAGATTTTTGGAAGGCTTTTTGCCTTCTCCTTCCTAGGGATGAGACAGGGTGAGGGGCTTACATTCCCCCAGCCGGCTCTCATGTCTAAGGCGGGATTACAGTTCAGAGTCTCCTGGTGATTGGCCCCCAGTCCCCCAGCTGAATTTCATGCCTAAGGCAGGACCAGAGTTCCCCGTCTCCCAGTATTTAGCCTGGGGCCTTGACTACTGCAATAATCCCGCTTTCAGCCAACACGCTTAACCTGAACTAACTGAACAAACTGGGTTTGTACAACGTGCTATGCAAAAACAAAAACAAGACACAACCTGACCACAATTAAAATTAACCATGTCCCACATAGCACAGAATTTCAAACTTCCCGGTGACAAGAGTTGTGCCATCTCAGCCCCTCCTGGCAGCTCTCCTGGCTCCCTCCACCTGTTTCTGACTCCTGGAGTTGACCTCTCACCACAATATAAAAAAAGATATTAAATTCCGGAAAGATTGCAGAGAAGAGTAACAGAGATGATTAGGGGCTAAAACATATGAAGAACAGTTGCAGGAACTGGGAGTGTCTAGTCTAACAAAGAGAAGGACTAGGAATGACATGATAGCAGTCTTCCAATATTTGAGGGGCTGCCACAAAGAAGAGGGGGTCAACCTATTCTCCAAAGCATCTGAAGGCACAACAAGAAACAATGGATGGAAACCAGTGGTGAAATTTTAAAAAAAAAAAATTACTATCGGTTCTGTGGGCGTGGCTTGGTGGGTGTGGCTTGGTGAGCATGGCAGGGGAAGGATACTGCAAAATCTCCATTCCCACCCCACTCTGGGGCCAGCCAGAGGTGGTGTTTGCCGGTTCTCCAAACTGCTCAAAATTTCCACTACCGGTTCTCCAGAACCTGTCAGAACTGGTTGGATTTCACCCCTGATAGAAACTAATCAAGGAGAGAATCAAGCAAGAACTAAGGAGAAATTTCCTGTGTGTGTGTGCTCCATCCCTGGAGATTTTTAAGAAAAGATTGGGCAGCCATTTGTCTGAAGTGGTTTAGGATCTCCTGCTTGAGCACAAGGTTGGACTAGAAGACCTCCAAGCACAGGTGAAATTCAGCTAGCTTTCACAGGTTTGCTTGAACCATTAGTAAATTGCTTAGGCAGTTTGAAAAACTGGTTAAAAATAAAGTGCAAGAGAGGTTTCTCTCTCTCTCTCTCTCTCTCTCTCTCTCTCTCCCTCCCTCCCTCTCTCTCTCCCTCTCTCTCTCTCTCTCTCTCTCTCTCTCTCTCTCTCTCTCTCTCTCTCTCTCTCTCCCTCCCTCCCTCTCCCTCTCCCTCTCTCTCTCTCTCTCTCTTCAGTTAATAGCTCCACTTAATAGTTGCAGCTGCAATGCAGCCAGTGCATGCTGAATCAAGTCAATAAACAACAGAAACTGACAGGATTAGGGCAGGGAAACCCATCAATCACCCATCTAGGGATGGGATTAACCTCTTCCCTTCAGGAAGAAGGACAAGATTACAAACATTTTCACTATAAAGAGTATTAAGTAACAGTTCTGTGATCAGCTGATACTCCCTGGAGTTTCCCAAGACCTTTTATAGCTGCTGCAGTGTTGGCTACTTCTTGTTTCTTCCTGGGGGGAAAGACAGAGGAGGGGACAATGATGCAGCTTGGTCGTACAGGCCGTGAATTTAAGGCATGTGTGGTCCAGCCAGCTGTATTGCTTCTGCTGTGAATTTAGAACATAGAGAACATAGAATAATAGAGCTGGAAGGGTTAATGGCTTTTGACAGCACACCCAGGCTTTCAATTAGCCTGAGCAGCTGCTCTTAGTTTCCCTCTCGGCTGTTGCGTTTGCTTTGGGGTTGAGTTTTTTTTTTAAAGGGGAATGGCTGTTTTAAGTTTTCTGCATTGTTTTAGTGGTTCCTGGCACTGTCCTTTTGGGGTGCACTTCCCTCACTCTTTTTGAAAGCCTCTAGTGATGGAACATCCATAACTTCTGAAGGCAAGCTATTCCATTGGTTATTTATTTATTTATTTTATTTATTTATTTATTTATTTTATTTGATTTCTATACCGCCCTACTTCTGAAGGACTCAGGGCAGTGCACAGCCAAACAATAAAACACACACATACAAAATTTAAAAGTAGAATTAAAATCAAATTAAATAGTTTTGGCCCAGACAAATTAAAACCCCAAACTATTTAAAACCCAATTTTAAAATTTGAATATATAAAATACTAAAAGATATTTAAAATTAAAAATCTTTTATAAAAGAGGGAGAAAAATTAGGCCAGGCCCACCTGGTGAAATAATAAGGTTTTTAGAGCGCAGCGGAAGGTGCGCAGATCCGGGATCCTCCGTATCTCCGGGGGGAGCTCGTTCCAGATAGTAGGTGCCCCCACAGAGAAGGCTCTCCCCCTGGGGGCCGCCAGTCAGCATTGTTTGGCCGACGGCACCCGGAGGAGCCCCTCTCTATGGGAGCGTACCGGCCGGTGGGAGGCTATTGGTGGTAGTAGGTGGTCCCGCAAGTACCCAGGTCCTGAGCCATGGAGCGCTTTAAAGGTGGTAACCAAAACCTTGAAGCGCACCCGGAAGACCACCGGGAGCCAGTGCAGCTTGCGCAGGAGGGGTGTTACATGGGAGCTCCACGTTGCTCCCATAACCACCCCGCGCGGCCGCACTCTGCACCAGTTGGAGCCTCCGGGTGCTCCTCAAGGGGAGCCCCATGTAGAGAGCGTTGCAATAGTCCAGGTGGGAGGTGACAAGGGCATGAATGACCATGCGTAACGAGTCCCGATCCAGAAAGGGACGCAACTGGCGGATCAGGCGAACCTGATGAAAAATCCTCCCGGTCACAGCCATCAAGTGCTCTTCTAAAGACAGCCATGAATCCAGGAGGACGCCCAAGTTGCGCGCCCTCTTTGTGGGGGCCAATGATTCGCCCCCAATAGTCAGTGATGGCACCAGCTGACTATATTGGGACATCAGAAACCATAGCCACTCGGTTTTGGACGGATTGAGCCTGAGCTTATTCCTCCCCATCCAGATCCGCATGGCCTCCAGGCACCGGGACATCACTTCAAGGGCATTGTTGGGGTGGTCTGGGGTGGAGATGTACAGCTGGGTGTCATCAGCGTACAGATGGCACTTCACCCCAAAACCATGGATGATCTCGCCCAGCGGCTTCACATAAATGTTGAACAGGAGGGGCGAGAGGACCGACCCTTGCGGCACCCCGCATATAAGGGGCCTCGGGGTTGACCTCTGTTAATTGGTCTCACCCTTAGGAAATTTCTCCTTCGTCCTAGGTTGCTTCTCTCTTTGGTTAGTTTCCATCCATTGTTTCTTGTGGTGCCTTTTGGTGCTTTGGAAAATAAATTAACTCCCTAATTTTTGTAGGAGCCCCTCAAATTTCCTGACAGAACAATTAATCAGTGGAACAACTTGCCTCCAGAGGTTGTAAATGCTCCAACACTGGAAGTTTTTAAGAAGAGATTGGATAACCATTTGTCTGAAGTGGTGTAGGGTTTCCTGCCTAAGCAGGGGGTTGGACTAGAAGACCTCCAAGGTTCTTTCCAACTCTGTTATTCTATTCTATTCTATTCTATTCTAAATATTGGAACAGTGCTATTTTATTGTGAGTTGGAGTAAGGAGAAGTTTCCTAACTACTCAAAATTCCCACTACCAGTTCTCCAGAACCTGTTAGAACCTGCTGGATTTCACCCCTGTGTCCTACCCTACCCTACCCTATCCTATCCCTCTCGGGGAATGTGCAGGCAGAGTTGCCTCCTCTACTCAGCTCAGGCGGTCAGATACATTTTAATCCTTCTTCTCTTTATGGGTGGAACACATCATTCCATTCCTCAGCAGTTGACCGTAGCACCTTCCTGCAGCCCAGCATCATCGCAATAGTGTGGGGAGGACAGGGGTACTGAGAAGGCCATTAAGATGCCTCTCTCAGTGGGGGACATGTCTGAAGCAGACAAACTGACCCTTTGGCAGCCCTTGCAAAGAGCAGCCATTGTATACAGACGTATTTGCCTGCTGCCTATCCCGCTCGGTGCCCCTTATCTCTTTGGGAGGATTCAGTTTTCCATCTACAAAAAGGAAAGGACCAACAAAAAATCGCCAAGCTTTGGTTTTCCACTATCCCCTCACCCCCCATTTTTTTCACCTGCTCATGTTTTGGACTGGATTTCAGTCTAGATCCTTTCCAAGAAATCATCATTTAATCTGAGCCATTTCTATCCTAGTTCTACCATGTGCACATGCCACATCCATCCACATGCCAAGCACCTGTTAATATTCCCTACAAACGGAGCCCTCCAAGAGCAGAGTCCTCAGAGATCTCCTCGCCTGTGATTACATCAGACACCGAAGCAGGAAAGCTGATCTCCTTCATGCTTAATGGATTACCCTGGGGGCTCTTTCCCTCCAGGTTCATTTTTGTGTGCTCAAGCAAGAGACCCTGAGTCATTCTGGAGAATTGGTTGACTGGTCCCTTCTTGAGAATCTCTTGAGACGCCAATCTGAGCCTTCCGCCACCTGAAATTTCACCCAAGCGGCACATTTTCTGAACCTGAACAACATTTTTTTTGCTTCTTCTCATTCTCCTGATAATTTGCAAACAGAAGACTTGGGAAAATATTTCAACCTTTCCTTTTCTGTATTCTTCAATCCCTACTTGTAGCTTGCTCAGCTCTTGGGGCAACAGACACTGCTTTGAGTTAACCAAATATATCTATCTTTAAAAGGTGGGATAAAACAACAACAATAACAACAATCCCCTAGTGAGGCACTACTTTGATGTGATTTGGGGGCTTGTGTGCTCCGAGAAGATATGCCAGAGGCATTGTCAAATCAGGAGTCAAAGCAGTTCAAGTAACGACAGGTTTATTGCATGCTAACCCACTCTCTGCAAGAATCTGAACTACTAACAGTCAAAGCAAATTGGCGGTAGATAAGAGTGAAAAGAAATGAAGGTAGGTTGAACTTAGATCTCTTAGGCGATCTCTTAGGTGGGTGCAAAGGGACTCAAGACTGATAACATGTTTGACCTCCCTCTTGGGCTCAGCCTGGTCATCTCCTACAGGTTCAATCATACTGGAGAGGTCTCATCGGAGGACTTTGACAAAGAGTGCTTCTCCCATAAAAAATGAGACATAAATTACAGAAACCCATATTAGCTTGGTCATCACCCAGGTCAACAAGGACCACTCCAGCTGTTGGAGTTCCTGTCATCTGGTAAAAATGAGCAATAGTACTCAGGACTGTTGGCTGAACAACCAGGCCCAGAAGCTGCTGAACTACCGGAAGTAAAGAAACAAATATACAGAGATTGAAATCGAAGAAATGGCAATCTGTAATTACAAATCAAACCAATGAAGATACCTGAAAAGAATGCATCTAGTCCTAGAAAGAACAACATCCAGAGTCAGAAATAACAGAACAGGAGCTAACAGATCAATGTCGATTTATAATATGAAATAAAGTATTCAAGAATTCTATACCTATTTCAGACTATACCAATAAAATTGGAGAAAAAATATTTTGAGGAATTAAACAAAACAATATTAAGATTTGTTTGGTTTGGCGAGGGAAGAAAGCAAGGATAGGTATGAAAATGTTGCAGGAAACCAAGAAAAAAGGGAGATTTAGACTGCCAAATTGGGAATTATATTACCAGGCCTTGGTGCTCATGTGGGTGAAAGAATGGATCTGTTGCAATATTTTCAGGATCAGACTCAATAATGATAATAAGAGTTAGAGGTTTAAATATATTTCTCTTTAATTATAACAGGCATTCTATATTCACTGAATATTCACAGATAGAAGCAAGGAAAATGGTGAAGGTGGCTCCTTATATATACAAGGGGTGGAGCCAAGAATGGGAGTGGTGAATTATGAATACATTAGGAACCAAAGAATAAGTTAACCCCCGATGTCCCATATATACATTATTTACACATTAGGGAATAAGGCATTTACATCTCACAAATCCCCCTCTAAATGCCGGTTCGCTATACAACACCAATTACATTCAGATTCAGGACAATATAAGATATATAATTTTGATGTTAAATATTTGTGCTGTTTAGAAGGTAAAGGCTTCGTCAATATGTCAGCTAATTGTTCAGAGGTATCACAATGCACTGCTTTGATAAATCCATCTTGAGACAATTGTCTCACATGCTTAAATTTTATATCTATATGCCTGGACCTTTGTCCAATGGCATCGGATCTGGATATTTCAATGGCTGCTTTATTATCTTCATGCATAACAAAAGGCAAAGCAGGTTTTTTCCAAACATCTGAAATCAAATCATTAAACCATACAAGGTTATTTGCAGCTTTGGACAAACAAACATATTCCGCTTCTGTGGTCGAAGTGGCTACCAGTTCTTGTTTACCAGTGTACCAGTAAACTGGACAGTCATTTAATAGAAAAATATAACCAGAAGTGCTCTTTCTGCATGATATATCTCCAGCCCAATCCGCATCTGCGTAACATGTAAGTTTTGGTTCTTTATCATTACTAGGTTCTAATACTAAGCAAAAGTCTAATGTACTTTTCAGATATCTTAGAATTCTTTTGACTGCTTCCCAATGATACATTGTTGGTTTGCTAACATATCTTGACAATAAGTTGAGTGGTAATGCAATATCTGGCCTGGTCCAATTAGATATATAAAGAAGTGAACCTATGACTGATCTATAAAATGTATTATCCTTGAATTCAGGGGAAGATTCATCAGTGTTTCTAAGGAAATCAGTTTGCATAGGAGTGTCACAGGGTTTGGCATTGTTTAAATTGCATTTGTTCAGAAGTTCAATGATTTTATCTTTCTGAGTAAGTTTGAATCCCCTTCTAGTTTTGTTAATTTGTACACCAAGGTATTTGTTTACTTTACCTAGAGATTTCAACGAGAAATGTTCGTTTAGCTTATTTACAAAGGTTTCTCTTCTCTCCTTGTGTTTTCCTATATATAAAATATCATCTACATAAATTAATACAAATTCAATATGATCATCACTCTTTTTTACAAAGAAACAGTTATCAGCAGTGGTAGCGTTGAAATCCATGGTCTTAAGTACTTTTACCAAGCAATCGTACCATCTTTTGCCAGATTGCTTTAATCCGTATAGACTCTTGTTCAATAGCCAAATTTCATTCTTATTAGTGTATTGACTGTGTGGTGCTCTTACATATATTTCCTTATCTAGTTTTGCGTGTAAATACGCAGTCTGTATGTCATATTGAAATACATCAAGATTGAGTGCAGATGCCACTACTAGAGCTGTTTTAACACTCTCTGTTCTCACTGTGGGGGAGTATGTGTCAGTGTAGTCCTCCGGATATTTTTGTGCATAACCTTGTGCAACCAATCTAGCTTTGTATAGAGAATTGCCTCCTTCTAGATTCTTAATTTTATAAATCCACCTGGTACCTATAATCGTTTTATCTTTAGGTGCAATCGCAGGTGTAAACACATTTAATCCTTGCAAACTTTCCATCTCTTTTTTCATAGCTAGTTCCCATTTTTCTTTTTCTTCACGAGGGAGTTTTAATACTTCCTCATATGTATTAGGTGTCATTTGTTCACCATCCATATGCATTATGTAATCTCTGTATTTATTTGGTACTTGATTTCTATTGTTTCTAATAGCTCTTTCGGGTTTGCTATGGTTATCATGCAAATATCTTGCTTCCTTTTTTGTTAATGTGTCTGTCTTTATTTTGTGCTGACTATTTGTCCAAGTTTTGGTTTTGTTTTTATTTTTGTTGATATTTTGATTTTCTATTGTCCCTTCCTCACAAGATTTTGTATCTTTGCATTTATTTGGAAATATTTCATTAAGATGTAATTTAGACCAATTGGCCTGTTCATGGAACACAGCTGTTCTGGAGACTATAAATTTGTTATTATTATCACTGAATCTGTACCCTTTGGTGCCAGTTTCATATCCCATAAATCTTAATCTTCTGGATACGTTTTCTCCCTTTCTTCTCAACTGCTTAGGTATGTGTACGTCTGCAGTGACTCCAAATATGTGCATGTGTGCTAATTTGGGTTTCCTATTATACATCACCTCATATGGTGTTTTATTCACAATACTGGACCAGGTTCTATTTTGAGTGTAATTTGAATAATGTAAGGCCTCTGACCAAAATTGTTTGCCTAAACCAGCATCCTCTAATGTGCACCTAATCATGGTTTGTAGTGTGGAATTCTTTCTCTCTGCAATCCCGTTTTGGAATGCAGAAAATGGACTAGACGTGAAATGTAGCATTCCTCTATCCTTTAACCATTGGGAGAATTCTTTAGACATGAATTCACATCCCCTATCTGTCATAATTTGTTTTATTCTGATATTATGTTGTGTTTCTATGCGTTTGTAGAATTCCTTAAATTTCTGAAAGGTTTCATCCTTGTGTTTTAATGTGTAAACAAAACCATAGCGACTGTAATCGTCTACTATTGTTAGGAAGTAACGTTTTCTATAAGTGATTGATGGAGTTAATGGACCAACTAGGTCCATATGTACTAAGTCAAAAATTTTGTTAGTTGATCTGTTGGATTTTTTTGGTCTGGGACTAGTTTTTAGTTTAGTGGATTTACATACTGAGCATTCCAAATAATTTTCACAATTTTTTATTTTGACACCTTCTGCGTGTTCAGTCATTTTTTGTACTACAGGAAAACTTGCATGTCCTAACTTCCTATGCAAGATGTGAGCACACTCATCATGAATTGGTTTACCTATTCTTGGTTTCTTCTCATTGTGTGTATTTGCGTGATCATGAGATATTTTACATTCATCATTGTCACTGTTACTAACATTTTCATCATCTGCCTCAATACAATCTTCCATATTTGAATCAATGTTATGTAACCATCTTTCTTTTGTTATTAGATAGGGTAGGCCTCCTTTAATCATCACAGTGCCTACATTTGTTTTGTCCTTCTCTAAAGTTGCTTTCCCCTTTGAGAAAACTATATTGATGTCAGAATCTCTGCTTAGTTTTATGGCACTTAGTATGTTATGAGGTATTTCTGGAATTAACAATACCCCCTCTATTTTTCCTAGGCCAGGCAAGGTCACATTTCCTCTGCCTAATACTTGAACCTTTTCTTGATTAGCTACCTTTATTACAAATTTATCTTCTGTAAATGAAGACAATATATTTTTGTTATTAGTGGTGTGGTTGGTTGCCCCAGAATCAATAAGCCAATTATTGTTTTCATTTTGTTGTGTTTTAGTGCTGTCTTGTTTATTTAGTCCGTTCAGTGAACCAGATTTTCTCTCTTTTGAATTTTCTCTACCCCCTCTACTATCTCTGTAATTTGGTGGGCTTCTATATTTATGTCTATCTGTGGAAGACTGTCTATAATTGTATTTGCTCCTATACTCTGACCTATGTCTCTCCTTTGAGATTTTGGGACAGTCTCTTCTATTGTGTTCCCTGGACCCACAATTATGGCATTTAAAAGCTTCATTGTATTTTTCCTGGAAAGCTACCTTCCTAAAAGATTTGTGTTCTGTGTGATTGCTGGAACGATTTTTTCTTGAATTGTCTTCTGCTATCAATTTGTTAGATAGACTTTCTATGGATAAATATCCTAGATTGATGGTGTCTAAGTGTGACATAAAACTATCCCATGATGAATCAAGTGAATTGATAATAACACTTTTCATTGTTTGATCTGAAATCACTTCCCCCCTCAAATGCAGCTCAGCTCTTATTTTGTTTAGAGATATCAAATGCTCACTTATGGAAACCCCTGGTTTTACTCTGGAAGAAAAGAAATCCTTAGACATTCTTGTAGTGGTAGCTACACTATCGCTGTGAAACAGATTAAACATGCATTGAATTATTTCTGAAACAGTTAGGTTTGGTTTGATGCTATGATACATTGTAGGAGACACGCTAGATATTATTAAGAAAAATGCTCTATGATGTAAACAATCTATTTTTAAAGTCCAAGGTCTTCTTGGAGGACTAGTGATAAAGAATAGCAAATTTTCTTTCATAAAGACAACCTGGAGCTGTTGATACCATTCTTGCAAATTAATGCCATCAACTCTAAGTTTTGGGAAGTCACTGGGTAAGTTTCCCACATTATTTTGTTCATTACTTACAACCTGAGGTAGTCCGTGGTCTCGCAAGTGCAGGAAATTGCAAAACGGCATGGGGATGCTCACAACGAGTCTGCGCGGTTCTCTGGCCAGTTCAAGTCTTTCCGGACCGTCTACGTAGTTTCGCACATGCGCGTTGCTCATTTCTTCTTTGGCGTCGTCGTGGAAGGTTCTCTCCATTGCAGCTCGCTCGCTCCGCTCCTCTTCAGACGAGTCGGTTTCTGGCTCGGTTTTAGGAGTTTTGATGGCGGCGACTGCTCTTTTCTTTCTTTTGTGTGCGTTGGTACTTGATCCGGTCTGCGGTGTAGGGCGGAATCGACATGGCTCTCTGGGCTCGGGCGTCGTCGCTCTCGAAGTCAGGATGGGAGCGTGCAGGTCTTGAGGTATCGGCTTGTTCTCTAGCTTCTTCGTTGTCGCTTTGGAAATTTTTAATTTTGGCCCAAATGCAGCAAAAAGCGTCTTCATTGCTGACTTTACTTGGGATTTCGTTAAGTCGTCTTCGCTTTCTGATTCTGGTTCTTCTGAAGAGTTTGAATCTTCCTTTTCGCTTTCGTTGTCTGATAACGTTTTTCGCGCCAGAAATTTTGAACTGAGCATTTTGATTGGCTCTGCTTCGCTCACTTTGGAGGCTTGTTGGAACCAAGATGGCTGCCATTCAAAATTTCGCGCGGGATCACATCTTTTCTTTTTCATAACGACTTTCTCTGTAGTCATATCACTCACAGTTTTTTGGTCTTTGGGTTTCTCTTTAGCAATGTTTTTCTCTCTCGCTGCTCCGCTGTTTTTCAGCATTTCTTGGAGATTCGCGATGAGGCTTTCATCATTCTTCTGGCTTTTTAATAGTTTTAATATCTCTGACCTGAGTTCGTTATTTTCTATTTCGATTTCCTCCTGGTCATTATTTTCATTTATTAGTTCTTCTTCTTCAGTGGTGTATTCTTCGGATTCTCTCGAAATCGCGTTTGTGGATTCGTTGATTATTTCTTGTTCAGTTTCTATTTCTTTGCTGTAGGCCCTGGTGTTGGGCCTATCTTTCTTAGACATCTTTAAGTATTTATTGAGTCAATTAACCATCCTCTGCTACCAGCTTGTTGCAATATTTTCAGGATCAGACTCAATAATGATAATAAGAGTTAGAGGTTTAAATATATTTCTCTTTAATTATAACAGGCATTCTATATTCACTGAATATTCACAGATAGAAGCAAGGAAAATGGTGAAGGTGGCTCCTTATATATACAAGGGGTGGAGCCAAGAATGGGAGTGGTGAATTATGAATACATTAGGAACCAAAGAATAAGTTAACCCCCGATGTCCCATATATACATTATTTACACATTAGGGAATAAGGCATTTACATCTCACAGGATCAATCTGAGAAATATAAGACTATTAACGTTAGAAGGACATGTTCTCCAATTAGGTTGGCATGCCTTCCTTTGGTATGGGAGGACCAAAATACATAGTTATTTCCAGAGACATTATGTCAGAAACACACTGCTATCTGTCTGGCTTAAAATAAGGGAACAACATTATTTGAAAATTCCAATCTGGCTTTCCACGATGGAGACTCTGGTACACCCTAATATTATCAATATGGGAAAAATTGTAAGATACAATGACATTTTGAATGATGAAGGCAATGATGAAATCCAATTTTTTTTACTACCAGTTCTGCGGGCGTGGCTTGGTGGGCGTGGCAGGGGAAGGATACTGCAAAATCTCCATTCCCACCCCTTTCCTGGGGGAAGGATATTGCAAAATCTCCATTCCCACCCCACTCTGGGGCCAGCTAGAGGTGGTATTTGCCAGTTCTCTGAACTACTCAAAATTTCTGCTACTGGTTCTCCGAACTGCTCAAAATTTCCACTACCAGTTCGCCAGAACCTGTTGGATTTCACCCCTGGGTGAAGGGGAATTCAAAACTAAACAGGAATTCAGTAAGCAAGGAATAGAAATTGCATGGTGGCCAGAAATGCAAATCCAATCGCATTATGAGAAAGATGCCAAAATGTACGGCTTTAATAAAGAACCGACAAAATTAGACCAGATATTAATTGGAACAGATGAGAAATTGATAAACAAACTATATGGTTACTTACTGAGTGTCAAATTAGAAAGTGAGCAGGTAAAGGAGACAATGATTGCTTGGGCTAAAAACTTCGGACAAGCAAGGGAATGGAAGGATTTAAACTCCTTGCAGGCAGCTAGTCATTTGCATTCTTTTAGTGGGTTGATAAACTTGGAGGTTTATCTGTGTCCTCAGGGTCACCTGAGTGTTGCAAATTGACGTGGAGCCTTCTTGGAACTGTTGAAAGGATTATGTTGTAGATTTGGAGATAGATTATGTCATATGCCTCCCCCTCCCTTGCTAAAAGGATGCAAATGTCTGCAAGGAGTATAAACCCTTCCATTCCCCACCATCCAGTCAGAACTGAAGAAGCTTCTTGGATGAGAAGTGAAATGTCTTCAAAGAAAAAACAGAAAGTCCAATTGTCTCTTGAAAAAAGCACCTTTGGGACAACCATGACATGGAGGACTGAGAATCTCCATAGACAAGAAGACCAAAGAAGACCTAATCAAGAAATATCACCTAGAAACAAGGAAGATCAAGGAAGTATTGGAAATAATAAAATAGCAAATAACCACTATATCCAAGAAGAGCAGCAGATACAAAGCTTGAGTTTCAAATTACACTATAAACAGAATCTCCAATTCTGATCCAATTAGAAATGTTTCCAACAAACCATCAATGGAGGGACTGCAGTGACAAGGAAGAAACAATCCAGTTCTGGGTGCAGACCGATATGGGATAATCCAAAAAAATACAAGAATACAACATGGACACAGGAGGTAGGTAAGAATAAAAAAGAAGCTGAAGAATAAAAAAGAAACGATGAATTGGGGTCACCTGGGCTTCATACACTTTTCAGAATCCCAACCTTCCACTCTGAGAAGCTCTGATGTCCTCATCAAGTAGGAAGTACAGAGAAGAGCAACTAAGATGATCAAAGGCCTGGAGACAAAAACATATGAAGAATGGTTGCAGGAACTGAATATGGCTAGTCTAGAGAAAAGAAGGACTAGGAGAGAGATGACAGCAGCATTCCAGTATTTCAGGGGCTGCCACAAAGAAGAGGGGGGTCAACTTATTTTCCAAAGCACCAGAAAGCAAGACAAGAAACAATGGATGGAAACTAACCAAGGTGAGAAGCAACCTGGAATTAAGAAGAAACTTCCTAACAGTGAGGACAATTGACCAGTGGAACAGCCTTCAGAAGTTGTGGGTACTTCATAGTTGGAGGTTTTTAAGAAGAGACTGGACAGCCACTTGTCTGACATTGTAGAGGATAGTGTTAGGATATAGTGTAAGCCTAACAAGTTGTCCAGGCAATATATGTGTTCTATAACTTTAAATGTATTCTGTAACTCTAAGATGTAATGCTTAGTAATTGTACTGCTGAGTCATTGTAATGACTAATGACTGCTGACTGAATGCTGACTGCAATTATCATAATTGTACTGTTGAGTCATTGCACCGCTGACTTCACTTATCTTAAGTGGATAATTACTAGTGTAAACTGTATATAAGGAGAGAGCCGAGCTATAGTCATTGTTGGACCTGCTCTCATCATTGCTTGACTTGCTGTTTGACTTGCTGGTTGAAACTGTTAATGTCGTGTGTGAAGAAGTAGATGGATCTGCTATCATCGTGATTTGTTACCAGCGTTGAATTGCTGTTTATTACCAACTGCTGTTTGTATGGTAAGAAAATATCTGTAACTTCGGACTGATTTGAATGGCTAAAGACTTGGATTGATTAAAAGACTATGCAATTGTTTTTCACTACAAAGTAAAAGCTCTGTTAAACCAGTTTGTATGTATTGTATTCATTGCTCTCAGTACCGTTTCTCTGTGCACTTACTCTGCTGGTTGGTAACACAACAATATCCTTAACAGATAGCATATCCTGCTTGAACAGGGGTTAGACTAGAAGACCTCCAATGTCCTTTCCAGCTCTGTTCTGACACAAAGCTGGCCCTGGACCAACTTGGAAAAGTACATTCGGTCACCTGCTCCAACTGGGGGGTGGGGGATCCATGCTAATCTGTTGCAGTCCATTAACAGGAAATGGCCAGTTCCAGATCTCCGGTCCAAAGAAAATGAAAAACGGTCCCATGAACTGCTTTGGGTGCTTTCTGTACTCAGCTTGATACGTCCAGCTTTATTTCACAGACATGCATCAAGGGAAGGCCTGCTGGTGGTGAGAGTAGATCCAACTTCTGGGTAAGGAAATAAGGACGGCCTCCGATTAATTAAAAATCAAGACTTTGGGATGGAAGCTCTCTACACCACTGCAGCTGCCCCTCCGGTCCCTTATGGCTTGTTTATGGCAGAAGAACAAGGTCAGTAACTGGAGGAACCTGAGGGAGATGCCTTCTCCTGTCTGTTGTTTTTCCAGATTGGGGGGTGGGGGGGTGGGAGAGAGGAGGGGGGCTGGCATTGCAGGGCTGATTGCAGGCCATTAAGGTCATTGGAGCTGGGGAGAGGAGGGAGGGGAGGGAGGGAGGAAGGGGAGAGCCAGAGATCAGAGCATCAATCAGCCAGTCTTGCTTAAATGAAAAAGGTCAAAGCAAGAGAGAAACATCATTTTAAGCTCCTAATGGAGTTTGTACAAACTACACCAAGGAAAAAATAAACAGTCCAAGTCCTTTCCCATGGAAAGCTGAGCCCATCTGTGTGATTTTCAGCAAAATTAAGCCTCGTTTTTTAATGCTGCTCTTTGAATTTATAATGGGCCAGAAATAAACCACCGTTCATGACGGATCATTAATTCTGCCATTTGCATGGGTGCCAGCCCCCGTCTGAAAGCAAGGGGACCCCCATGCAGCCTCCAGCAAGGTGTGTATGGTTTCTGGAAATGCAGCACACGGGTTCAGGGTTTCAATCAGTGTTGAAAACCCTGCGCTTTTCAGAAAGAAGCCATGATGATGTCATGCAAGGTCTTAAAAAAAGGCTTGAATTGTGAAGCTATGCATAATCTCAATTTTAAGCAAATGAAGAGAATGAAATGGGAATCGTGAAAGCCTTGACAAGTTTAACATTGCAAATTAACCTCCTCCGATAAATGTATTGTAATGTGGGTTTTCAAATCATTTGTTCAGCATATTTCTTTTTTTTTTTTACCTGGAATTGTTAAAAACTAAAAATATAGAGAGGGCTGAAAAATGTATCAGTAATTTTCTGGCTTCTGTGTTTGGTTCTCCTCCAATGATAACATGAAGAACAGCTTTTGTTTCGTAATCCAACCTGTGGATTCGTTTTGGATTAAAGTATTACCGAAAGACTTCTTAAATATAATTTCATGCCAGCCCATCAGCTGAGTTCATGGCCATGTGTTTCCCTGGGTGTCTCACAATCCTCCCCAAGTGTTACATCACTAAAAGAGTATTGCAAATGTGGAGATGCACCTTTCTGCTCCAATGGCTGAGAGCAGCTCTGCCTCCGCATCCAGACCTGTCCTTGCAATTCCCACACAGGAGAAGGCAAGGAAAGGCCGGCTAGGTTCTCCGTTTGCCCTCCCAGCAAGGGCCACCTGACCCGGCAGGAAAGCAGCCATTTCTCCCCCTCTCCATCTTGGGCTGGGGTAGCTTTGGGGTGCCTGAAATGGAAGATGTACCTCCCTTTGGCATGGAGAGGCTCTATTTATTTATTTATTTATTTATTTATTTATTTATTTATTTATTTATTTATTTATTTATTTATTGGTTCAATTTATATGCCGCTCTTCTCTGGAGACTCAGGGCGGCTTACAATGCATTAAGCAATAGCCTTTGTACTTTTGTATATACCTGCTTAGTAGGGCTTTTTGGGGCCCCCCCAAGCGGTGTTCTTTTTTATGCAAAGTCAGTTTATGGCCCCCACAATCTGGGTCCTCATTTTACCTACCTCGGAAGGATGGAAAGCTGAGTCAAACTTGAGCCTGGTGAGATTTGAACTTGCAGTAATTGCAGGCAGTGATGTTAATAACAGTGCTTTAGTCTGTTGCGCCACCAAGGCTCTACCCTTGGGACCTACCTCTCACCATAGAAGGCTGGATCTGTGCATAAGTTTGGCCCGTTAGAAGGAATCAGCCCACCGATGGCCCAGCCGACTGCCCACAGGTACAAAGGCGGGTATGGAATGGAAGAGCAAAGAGGCTCCCGGTTGGTGCGATATCTGAACCTGGGTCTAGGGCTAACTCAACTTTGGATCCCAAAGTAGCCCAGGCATGGAGGGGGAGGCAGGGTGAAGGACAACAGGCCGGCTCCCCCTTGACCTGCTGTGAGGGGCTGCAGCTCAGGTATTTTCAGAAGGGCACCAATGGGGGCACAGAAGACCTGGAAAAGCCCATCCGGGCATCACTCAAGCATGGTCTGGCCTCTCCTGCAGCCTAGCTAGGATGGCTAGGGCGGCACTCTAGGGCCAAAGAGGAGGGCATGGCCAAAGCAGACAAATTACCCACCTCTTCTAGCGGCCAAAGAAGCAGGTTGGGTCATATTCAGACAAAGATCACCTTGGGAGAAGGGGAAACACCCCCTCTTTTGGAACTGAACAGTGAGAGACCCCCTTGCCTCCCCTGTGGGCTGGGAAGAAGACCGAGGTGAGGGGCGTCTTGAGTGCAGGAGCATCTTTGTGGTGGGGTTGTGAGGAAGACGAGCTGCAAGCCAGCTCCCACTGCCGGCTGCTGCCATCACTAGCCCATCTGCTACGGAAAATGTGTTTCAGAGAGAAGAGTTCAAATAATAAAACCACAACTTTGCTTTGGTAAGCAAAACACATGGGCTAAAGCCCATCCTCTCTCCGCCCCAGCCTAATCCTACGAAATGCAAAGCACATTTCTGCATTTCTGCGCCATCGCCTGATGGGAAACGACGGGTTGCCATGTCTTTGTAAGCCAGCTGGAAGAAATGTCCTTGTGGTGCCAGGATGAGGTTCTGCTGACAGGGCTTTTCTCTGTAGGGGACCCCATGCACATTCCCCGACAGGACTGTGGCCACGAGGCAGAAGGAGACCCACTCGGCCTGTCTGGTGAGGTGGGGAGGGGCTGGCAAAGCTGCTTTGCTTTGGGAGAAGGCACCAAAGCCTGACCAAGAACCATAGAATAGAATAGAATAGAATAGAATAGAATAGAATAGAATAGAATAGAATAGAATAGAGTAGAGTAGAGTAGAGTAGAGTAGAGTAGAGTAGAGTAGAGTAGAGTAGAGTAGAGTAGAGTAGAGTAGAATAAGCTGGAAGGGACCTTGGAGGTCTTCTAGTCTAGTCCCCTGATCAAGCAGGAGACACTATATTATTTCAGACAAGTGGCTGTCCAGTCTCTTCTTAAAAACCTCCAGTGATGAAGCACCCACAATTTCTGAAGGCAAGTAGTTCCACTGGTTAATTGTTCTCACTGTTAGGAAGTTTCTCCTTAGTTCCACGTTGCTTCTCTCCTTGATGAGTTTCCATCCCTTGTTTCTTGTCCTGCCTTCTGATGCTTTGCAGAATAATTTGACCCCCTCTTCTTTGTGGCAACCCCTCAAATACTGAAATACTGCTATTATGTCTTCCCTAGTCCTTCTTTTCTCTAGACTAGCCATTAGGAACCTTGAATCTCTGGATTTTTCATGCTGTAACTCCTGGACACAACATCTGCATTGGTTAAAGTGGGAGTGAAATCTTCCCTTAAGAATCAGTAGCATTTAGACTTATATACCTCTTCATACAGGGATGCAGTGGCTCAGTGGCTAAGACACTGAGCTTGTCGATCAGAAGGGCGGCAGTTCAGCAGTTCAAATCCCTAGCGCCACATAACAGAGTGAGCTCCCGTTATTTGCCCCAGCTTCTGCCAACCTAGCAGTTAGAAAGCACGTAAAAAATGCAAGTAGAAAAATAGGGACCACCTTTGGTGGGAAGGTAACAGCGTTCCATGCGCCTTTGTCATTGAGTCATGTTGGCCATATGACCACAGAGACATCTTCGAACAGCGCTGGCTCTTCGGCTTTGAAATGGAGATGAGCACCACCCCCTAGAGTCGGGAACGACTAGCCCATATGTGTGGGGTAACCTTTACCTCTTCATAGTCCTTTACAGCCCTCTCTAAGCGGTTTAGAGAGTCAGCATATTGCCCCCAACAATTTTATTGACCTTGGAAGGATGGAAGGCTGAGTCAACCTTGAGCCAGTCAGGATTGAACTCCTGGCTGTGGGCAGTGATTTAGCCTGCAATATTTATTTATTTATTTATTTATTTATTTATTTATTTATTTATTTATTTATTTATTTATTATATTTCTATACCGCCTTTCTCCCGTAGGACTCAAGTATTACTCAACTCAATATTGCATTCAGTGGATATAATACTGCATCCACTGTACCACCACAGCTCTTTGGTGTTGCTCTTTGCAGGTATCTTAAAAGATGTTTTTTTTTCAGCATTCCCCTGTTTTATGGTTAAAATCCTATAATAAAAACATGTCCAAAATAAAGGCCTATTTCCCTTCAGAATGTTCCTTTCCCCACCCAACACTACCTTTCTTCCGCCGGAATTTCCCACTCAGCTGGCAGAACTTCCACTAACCGTAAGTGATGCTTTTGGCTTCCTTGAAATGAGTGTTTTCCCATGGTTGGGGTGGTTTCTCTTGCCCTGCTGTGGGGGAGGGGGAATTTTCTCAAAGGGGTCTCTGAAGACATTTTTGGTTTCAGAGAGACTCCAAGGAGACAGGGACTGGTGTGCTGAGAGCTTGGGAGAAGAGCTTGAGGTTCTGAGGGAGAAGAGGGGGGATTTTGAAGTGGTCCCTGTGATGATGATGATGATGATGATGATGATGATGATGATGATGATGATAATAATACGATACTCAGCTGGCAGCAACCCGTATCAACCATTAGCACCAGTCAATAGTATTTGTGACACATTTTTAACTGTCCAGCTGACTGAGTTTCATTTTTAATGAATAAAAGAAATAATACTAATACTAATACTAATACTAATAAGAAGAAGAAGAGGAAGAGGAAGAGGAAGAGGAAGAGGAAGAAGAAGAAGAAGAAGAAGAAGAAGAAGAAGAAGAAGAAGAAGAAGAAGAAGAAGAAGAAGAAGAAGAAGAAGAAGAAGAAGAAGAAGACATGACCGAGTTGCTAAATTAATCCACTGGTCATTATGTAAAAAATACGACTTACCTGTATCCAAAAAGTCATGTTATAGAAAATGAGAAGGTGAAGATCTTGTGAAACTTTCGAATACAGACGGATCGTCAATTGGAACACAACACGCCAGATTTGTTGAAAACTAAAACGTACAATTTATTGACATCGCGGTACCAGGAGATGCCACAGTCAAAAAAAAAAAAGAACTGGAAAAAAATCATGAAATATTGCGACCTGGCCATCGAAACTACACGGCTATGGATGAAACATGTCACAGTGAAACCCATTGTCATCGGGGCACTTGGTACCATGTCCAAGAATTTCACAAAACACTTCAAGAAATTGCAGCTTCCTGTAATAACACCAGCAGAACTGCAAAAAACTGTGCTACTCGGAACATTATATATTTAGTTGATACCCAGGATGCTGGCAGCAACCCATATCAACGATTAGCACCAGTCAATGGTATTTGTGATGCATTTTTAAATGTCCAGTTGACTGAGTTTCATTTTTAATGAATAAAAGATAATAATAATAATAATAATAATAATAATAATAATAATAACAACAACAACAACAACAACAACAACAACAACAACAACAACAACATTTCAACACCTGGTGATGCACAAATTGAAGATAAGCAGCAAGAAAAAATCACAAAGTACCGGGACTTACAAATTGAAGTTGAGCGATTGTGGAAAAAGAAATCATGTGTTGTCCCAATTGTAATTGGAGCCCTCGGAGCAATACCCAAAGGGCTACCCCGCTATTTAGAAATGCTAAATTTGCCGGACTTGAACATTTTGACTCTACAAAAAACCACCTTACTTGGAACAGCTTTCATCCTCCGATGATACCTTAACAGTTCCTAGGTCCTTGGTTAGGACTCGAGCTGCTGAGCTATTAACCAGCCTCAAAGGCTGTGAATCTCACTAAAGATTAACCAATAATAATAATAATATACTCAGCTGGAATGATTGATTGAACTCAGCTAGAACTTGATAACTTGGATCAAAAGACAAGAAAACTAATGACGAGGCACCATGCTCTGCACCCAAAAACTGATATTGATCAATTGTACTTGCAAGATCTCAGGATGGCAGAGGACTGTTACAGGTGAAACAAACTGTGGAAGAGGAAAAACACGGCTTAAATGACTACATACACAAAGCAAAAGAGCCTCTGCTGAAGGAGGTGGACAAGGGAAACCTCTTGAAAACAACAAGATTGAAAGCAGAACATCAAAAGGAAACAAGTGAGTATTCAGTTCCTAACTGGAAAAAGAAGCCTATGCACAGGCAATACCTGAAGGACATTGAAGGAAAGCTAACATGGAGCTGGCTGAGATCAGGGTGCTGAAGAAAGAAACTGGAGGCTTCATTTTGGCTGCCCAAGAACAAGCCTTTCAGACCAATTCCATGAAAGCAAAAATTCAATAACCACAGCAAATGTGTCTCATGCAATGAGAAAGATGAAACAGTGAACCACCTTATCAGTGGCTGCAGCAAAATCTCACAGACTGATTGTCTACAATGTCACGATCAAGTTGCCAAAATCATACATTGGAAGCTTTGCCAGAAGTTTGGGTTTGAACACAGCAACAATTACTGGGAATACCAAATTAACAAAGTTCTTGAAGATGAACTGGTCAAGATCTTGTGGGACTTTTGGATCCAAACCGACAGACATCTGGCCCACAACACGCCTGACATCACTATTATGGAAAAGAAAAAAGGTCTAGTCCATTATATTGCAATACCAGGTGCTGCGCGAATTGAAGAGAAACAGCTAGAAAAAATAATGAAATATCATGATTTACAAATTGAAGTTGGGCAATTGTGGAGGAAGAAATCAATGGCTGTACCAACAATAATAGGAGCCCTTGGAGCAGCCCCAAAGGGCTGCCTCGATACATGGAAATGTTGAATTTATTAGACCTGAATATCCTGACTTTGCAAAAAACCACCCCACTTGGAACTGCCTATATACTCAGACACTACCTTAGCAGATCTTGGGTCCTTGGTTAGGACTTGAACTGTTAAGTTCTTACCAGTCCCAGGCTGTGGATCAAATTAACTGAAGATTAACCAAATCATCATCATCATCATCATCATCATCATCATCATCATCATCATCATCATCATCTTTTATTACAGTCACAGACCAGAGTAAAAATCAAAACATTAAAATGAAATAGAACAGAGCAAGACATAATAGTGTATTATAATTAATGGTGAGATCATCAGGCCAAAGTTTGCCTAACTTTACATACAGCATAGCTGAATGTAGCCATGTTGAAAAAAAACCAGGATCCGGCAGTAACAGCTGTATGTAAAAGAGATCAGAATTTTCTGGATATTTTATCTGGTAAGGAATTACAGAGTCTGGGAATCCTTACGGAGGAAACAACATAGCAGGGCAGGAGCTGTGGCTTCAGGGGCCCCTTGTCCACAGGGCACAATCTCAGTTCATAGGGTGCATTTCACTGCCTACCACACACACACACACACCCCTACACACACACACACACACACACCCCTGCCCTGGGGTGAGTGCCTGCCTTGCATTTTCCAACCTCATTTGGAAGATTCCCCACAGGACTGCATTTGTGGGAATGAAAGTTGCTTAAACTATTAGCCAGGGGTGCAGTTTGATTCCATCTGCACAATGTGCCTTCCAGTTCCGCCTTCATCATCCCTCACCCTTTCCAGGAGGGCCATTTTTATTCTTTCTCCCAGAGCAAATGCCCTCCGCTGTGTTTATTTTTACTGCTTCGGTTCCTTTTTGCTTGTAGAACTTATTTTCATATGCCAAGCTCATTGCATTTGCTCAGACATTTGGCAGCAAACGCATGGCAGATGCTTGACAACAATTGTGGGTAAAGTGATTGTCGATGTGCATGAAAAGCACCCAAAGGTGCAGGCACTGAATATACAAAGAATGAGACATTTATGGCAGCTCCAACAAGGAGTGTCTGCAGATTCTGAACAAGCTTCTTGCATGAGAAGCAAAATGTTTTCAAGGAAAAAAAACCAAGAAAGTCCCGTTGCCTTTTGAAAAGCACCTTTGGGTCAAGCGTGGTTAGTATTTGGATCCCATCAGGAAATCCCTGGGTGAGAAGGCTGCACCAGGAAGTGAAAGGACATTCCAGAAGAAGACAATAATCAAACACCTGTGTAGTATTGTCAAAAAGCCCATATGGAGTTATCCATTAATCTTGACTGAAGAGTCTTCGCTTAATAACTAGAAGGTCATATCCAAAGAAGCGAAATGTTTTTCAAGAAAAAACTAAAAATGTCCAGTTGTCTTCTGAAAAAGCATCTTTGGCAAGGAGCAGAAGAACAGTGAATGTCCCTGGGAAGAAGGCACCAAGCGGGGCACAGATGGACATTCCTGGAGATGGGTCTGGGTAGGAGGTCCTAATCTCTGCAGGGGGTTTTCTGGCAAGGATGGACTGATTGTTCATTGGATTCTTAAACATCACAGGAAGTGACTGTCTAGACTTCCTAAAAACATCCAATGATGGAACGCTCACGATTTCTGGAGGCCAGCTATTCCACCGGTTAATTGTCCTCACTGTTAGGAAGTTTCTCCTTAATTCCAGGTTGCTTCTCTCTTTGATTAGTTTCCAACCATTGCTTCTTGTTATGCCCTCGGGTGCTTTGGACAATAATTTGACCCCTTCTTTGTGGCAGCCCCTCAAGTACTGGAATACTGCTATCATGTCACACATAATTCTTCTTTTCTTTAGACTAGCCAAACCCAAAACCTTCAGCTGCTCTTCGTATGGTTTATTCTCCAGGCCTTTGATAATCTTAGTTGCTCTTCTCTGAACTTTTTCCAAAGTCTCAACATCTTTTTTGTAGTATGGTGATCAAAATTGGTTGCAATATTCCATGTGTGATCTTACTAGGGTTTTATAAAGCAGTACGAATATTTGATCTTGATTCTATCTAAAGAATGCAGTCCACTTCCACCTTGGTGCTGAGGCCCACATATCGGCATCATTGTCCATCTTTAAGTTTTGCCATGCAGCAATGGAATCCATTCTTCCTGGGATCAACATAGGTCAGCCCATTTTCATGATTTAGTTACCCTGGATTTAGTACCTGCAAACTCCTTCTCTTGGGAAAAGGCAGGGACCATCCTGCCCAGAAATGGGACACATAGAGATCACATGTGGGGGTGTGCTGCGTAATCCAGAGGCTTTGGGGCTCCTGGTGAGCCCAAACTGGGAGTGTGACTGGGCTGGTGCTTTCCAACTGAGCCACCTGGAGGCACTTCTCAGGAGGCTACTGACGATGACTGGAAGGTGATTGGAAGCCTGGAGCAAGAAGCCTGGCAGTGTTTCCATCACATGATTAATTTGGGGCAGGGAGATGGAGATGGAGCTGTAATTCCAGATGTGCATATCTTTTTTTTTTGTTTAATCCCCTCTTGCTCTTTTCCAAAAAGCTTAAATCCTCTACATTTCTGATTTGCATTCAAAGCAAAAGAAATATGCATGGGTCTGTCTGTGTGGCATTTTATATGCGGAGAAAGAAGTGGAGGGGGCGGGGGATCAAGTCATTTCAATGAATCTGTTTTAACCTCCCTGATGTGGAAAGAATCTGCCAGTTTTCAGATTGCATAAAAATAGTGCCCAGGACCTTTGCACGCGGTACCAAAAGTGGTTCTCTTCTTAAAAGACATTTCAATCATCCAGTTACTAGATTCATAGGACTTTTCATTCTATCATCGCTGAAGTTTTTCATCATTTACCATCAAAACAAAATCAAAGTTAAAGTCATGAATAGTATAAGAATTGAAGTTTAAAGGCTCATGGAATAATATGCATGGAAAAGACAAACAAAAAAATGAGGCTGCTCATCACTGTTGGAAATTTTTTCCAAGAAAGCTGCTCAGAGTCTGCAAAATGAGTCTCCAGGCAATCTAGACGCTCCCAAGGATTGCTACGATCGTGTGTCTGGATGGGGAGTCATGTATTCTGGGCCGGATCACACACTGTAGGCTTGAAAGGCTGTAGGTAGTGCCTTGTACCAGCAAACAAGCTGGCAGCTATTCCCGACAAAGGCTGTCCAATATTCCTCAGTGATGGTGCACCCACAACTTCTGAAGGCAAACCGTTCCACTGGTTAATTGTGGTGATGCAGTGGTTAGAATGCAGTATTGCAGGCTAATTCTGCTGGTTGCCAGCTGCCAGCAGTTTGAATCTCATCAGCTCAAGATTGACTCAGCCTTCCATCCTTTGGACATCGGTAAAATCAGGACCCAGATTGTTGGAGGCAAGATGCTGACTCTTAAACCACTTAGAGAGGATGCAAAGTGCTATGAAGCAGTACATAAATCTAATTACTATTGCTATTGCTCACTATCAGGCAATTTCTCCTTAGTTTTAGGTTACTTCTATCCTTGATTAGTTTCCATCCATTGTTTCTTGTCTTGCCTTCTGGTGTTTTGAGAAATAGACCCCTCCTCTTGGTGGCAGCCCCTCAAATATTAGAACACTGCTATATATATATGTCACTTCTAATCCTTCTTTTCACTAGACTAAACAAACCCAATTCCTGAAACTGTTCTTCGCATGTTTTAGCCTCCAGCTACAATCATCTTTGTTGCTCTTCTCTGCACTCTTTCCAGAGTCTCAACACCTTTTTATATTGTGGCGACCAAAACTGGATGCAGGATTCCAACTGTGGCCAATTAGCTGGACATCAATACCTGGGGAAATTCTGGGGGAAAAAAATCAAACAGAGGATTTGTGAACGTTTAGAAATGAACAAGGTGATTACTAGAAGCCATCACAGGTTTGTTAAAAACAGTTCATGCCAGACAAAACTTATTGCCTTTTTTTTTTTTAACACAGTAACAAAATTAGTGGATCAGCTAAATGCTCTGGACATAATATACTTGAACTTCAATATGGCATTTGACAAAGTAGACCACAACCTACTTCTTGGTAAAATTGTGGGATAGATTTCCTGACAGTGGAACAGCTTGCCTCAGAAGTTGTGGGTGCTCCATCGCTGGAGGTTTTTAAGATTGGACAACCATTTGTCCAGAATGGTATAGGGCTGTGATGGCGAACCTATGGCATGCCGTGCCAAAGCCTCTCTGTGGGCATGTGCACCATCGCCAGCTGCTCTTCTGGATTCCGTTGCACACATGAGCACTGACCACCTGCTCTCTTCCAGGTTCCGTTGCTCCGGGGTGCACACCAGGGGTGGGTTCTAAAACTTTTTACTACTGGTTCTGTGGGCGTGGCTTATTTTGTGGGCATGGCTTGATGGTCATGTGACAATTCTTTAGGATTTAGCAGAGGTACTGGTCTACCAGGCTTTTAACTGCTTGCAGAGCTGTACCGGTCTACCCATGTGTTCTTGGAGTGTTCCGGTCTACCCATTTGTTTTTGCAGGCACCGGTCTACTCATTTGTTTTCTTTTAACACTGATCAGCTGTAGGGCGGCCCTTTGAAGCCCCACGGCAAGAGTTTAAACAGTTTTTTTCCCTCTAGCCGATCAGCTGGGACTCGGGAGGCAGAGAATAGATTGGGGGTGGGGCCAAATAAAAGGTAAGAATAACAGGGGGCGGGGGGGCAGGGGGCCCCAGCTCCTGAACAAAGAGAACCGGTTCAGTGACGTCATATCGTCACCGCTACTGGCTCGGCCGAACCGGGCCGAACCAGGAGGAACCCACCACTGGTGCGCATGCTCCAGTTTTGGCACTCAAGTGCGAAAAAGGTTAACCATCACTAGTGTAGGGTCTCCAGCTTTTGCAGTGGTTGGACTAGAAGACATCCAAGGTCCCTTCCAACTCTGTTATTCTGTATTGTTCTTTCCTGTGCTTGTCAGCCTCAAAGTCCTTGGCAGAAAGAGGGAGAGAGATTAATTCTGGCAGGCAGGAAAGGTGTACCTGCCCGTCAATCTCTTTGTAACTAGAAAGTGCAAACACTTTGCGGTCTGCCCATTTTCTTTTCTTCCCTTTGAAAACAATTACTTTTTCTGCCAATTGAAGGGTTGCAGTTTAGAAAACAAGCCCTGCAGGAGCACATCAGAGCAAGCCAGGTATAACGTGATTCCCTTCCCCCCACCCCATCAAGCTGCTATAGCCTCGTGGTCACCTGCTCCAGTTTGGTTACCTCACTTTGAGTGCAGCAGTCCCAGAAGGAGCACCACCTGACCTCTCTTCCAGCATCCTGCAGAGGTCCATCCTCTGGAGCAACCTCCAGCTCCCCATCTGTGGCCACAAAGTCTCCTGGAGTAGAGAGAGGAAGAAAGATGACCTTGATGCAGGATCCTTGCCTGGACAAAAGGGGCCGTAAACCTTATGTCCAGAATAGCCAATAACATTTGGAGGCAGCTTTCAATCTTCTTGGACTCTGAGAGCTATGCACCCATCTGCCCACTTGCCCTTCCAGCCTCTGGAGCCAGACAGACAGAGCCAGGGGTGGGTTTCAGCAGATTCTGACCAGTTCTGGAGAACCGGTAGTGGAAATTTTGAGTAGTTCAGAGAACCGGTAAATACCACCTCTGACTGGCCCCGCCCCCATCTATTCTCTGCCTACCGAGTCCCAGCTGATCAGGAGGAAATGGGGATTTTGCAGTAACCTTCCCCTGGAGTGGGGAGGGAATGGAGATTTTACAGTATCCTTCTCCTGGCACGCCCACCAAGCCATGCCACGCCCACCAAGCCACAGAACTGGTAGTAAAAAAAATCCACCACTGGACACAGCCCCATTTGTTTCCATCAAAACCCATGGGACAGCAGTGTGACGTATCCGTGTTGGCTTCATAGCCTCCAATGAATCTCTTGGTGAGAAAATACACAATGATGAGGGCTGCAAACAAGGGGAAAGACATGGCGGCAGGAGCAGGAGATGCCCCCCCGATTCATAAGAATTTAAGAAAGGGAGGAGGCCCAGCATAATCCAGTTTGCAAGGTTCTGTTCTCATCACCAGTCTCAGTACAAGTAATTCCAGTCTTCCTGTAGAGTTGATTCACTGGCTTGGTCTATCTCATCGAGCTGACATGAGTAAACTGTGCTGAATTATTTAACACTTTTTGGTGTACTGGGAATTAAGAACTGAAATAGGCATTTGAGGATTAGAGCAAACTTAAGCACCCTGTTAGGAATATAATTTGTATAAAATGTTGCTTGAATGAAAAAAGGAAGAGGAAGATAACCTTCATTTAAGAAATAACAAGTGATAGGAAACCCTGAATTATTTAAAGCTACATAGAGCTAATAAGGTGTAAAGTGTCGTCCTCCATTATGGTAGGTGAGGGAGTTAGGTGAAAACCAGACTTGCACCATTCAGAGACGAGAGGGAGGGAGAGGGATGGGGGACAGGAGAGAGGGAGAGGAGAGGGAGGAGGGAAAGAGAGAGAGAGAGAGAGAGGGAGAGATCAGAACTGGAAGAGAAAGAAAGCAATGACAGTCCAGAGTTCACCAGACTAATCAAAAGGAGACATCATCACAGAATCATAGAACATAGAATCAATTCTAGAGTTGGAAGGGACCTTGGAGGTCTTCTAATCCAACCCCCTGCAAGGCAGGAGGTTTATGGCTGTCCAGTCTTTTCTTAAAAACTTCTATGATGAAGCACCCATGCCTGGAATCCACACTGTATATTGGACACTAACACCATTGAGCAGGTTCAGAGGTATTTCACGAGAAGAGTCCTCCACTCCTCTACTCACAACAGAATCCTTTATGCCACCAGACTTGAAATTCTGGGCTTGGACAATCTGGAACTGTGCCGCCTGAAGTCTGATCTAAGCATAGTACACAAAATTATCTGCTACAATGTCTTACCAGTCAATGACTTCTTCAGCTTCAACCACAATAATACATGGGCAAACAATCGATACAAAGTCAAGGTAAACCGCTCCAAACTCAACTGCAGAAAATACAACTTCAGCAACAGAGTGGCCAATGCCTGGGATGTTCTACCTGACTCCATTGTTACATCCTCAAACCCTCACAGCTTCAACCTCAGACTGTCTACCGTGGACCTCACCCCATTCCTAGGAGGTCCGTAAAGGGGGTGTCCATAAGCATATCAGCATGCCTACCATCCCTGTCCTACTGTCCCCATTTATTTGTACTCATTTCCTATGTTCATGTTCATATTTATACTTATACCTGTTATCTTGTACATGTTTGACAAATAAATAAAATAAAATAAAATAAATAAACTTCTGAAGGCGAGCTGTTCCAATAGTTAATTGTTCTCACTGTTAGGAAATTTCTCCTTAATTCTAGGTTGGATCTCTCTTTAAGAGAGAGCCTTGATAGTACAGTGGTTTAGTGCACCCTGTTATTAACACAGCTGCCTGCAATTTCTGCTGGTTCGAATCTCTCCAAGGCTCAAGGTTGACTCAGCCTTCCATCCTTTCTAAGGTAGGTGAAATGAGGACCCAGTTTGTGGGGGCAATAAGCTGACTTTGTATAAAATATACAAAAGTATGAAGGCTATTGCTTAACGCATTGTAAGCCGCCCTGAGTCTCCGGAGAAGGGCGGCATATAAATCAAATTAAAAAAAAAAAATGAACTTCCACCCATACTTCTTGTCATCAACATCATCAACCCTGAAAACCAACTTTGAAAGAACCTTCCCTATTTTGTGGCTTTTTTCATCTGAATTCAAACACTAATTGGAAGTAGATGCTGCTTAAATGCAACAGCTCTATATAATTCTCAATTGCCTAAATCCAAATTCTCCCTATGAGATAGGGAGATAGGAAGCCTAACCAGTCATAATTCTCCTTCAGGAGAGTCTTTGGGCCCACCAACATTCCTCTGGTTAAGGACTTCATGTCATTCCCTGAATCATTCCGTTCACATACCTGGTATATTTTTCTTTATTTTGTGTGCTTATTTTGTTTTGTATGTTCTATTTTATAGCTCCAGTGGAGGTTTTATGAGGTACGTCTGGGTAACTGACCTGTAATAACATGGAGACCCAGTTTGGTCTGACTGGGTGAAGGCCCTAAGCTGGAAACCAGAAGACGGTGAGTTCTAGTCCCATCCTAGACATGACAGCTGGCTGGGTGATTTCAGGCCAGTCTGTCTGTCACAGTCCATGAAATGAGATTTGATCAACAAACTGTCACAACTCTTGGTTGATATGAGGGGGAGGGGGATGTGAATTTGCACTTGTGGGAAACACTACGAAGTAACAAAAAAAATGGGGGGAAATACCTGTAATAAAAGTTTGAACATAGAATGTGGGTTTTTTTAATAAAATTATTTGTAGTACTTTAATATTCAAAGAGACAAATAAAAGAAAGGAACAAAAAAGGAAAAAACAACAAAAATATTATATTGCAAATAAGAAAATCATTCAGCCCATTTAAACATATCATTAAATCTTCCACCCAAAACAGTATTGATCAGTCCTTCCCTTAGATTGGTAAAATATCAATTTGAAAACAGAAAGAGAAGGCATTATTATCGATCCAATATTGCAAAACTGGAGTTATTCTGTTTTTCAAGAATGAAAAATCATTTTTACTGCTCCTGCATACTTTATACTTGTAGTTTATGAAGATATAAACCTTCCTTTGTCCTGCACTTTTTTCTTTTTTTCACAAACATATGCCTATTAAATCAAAATATAAAATAAATAAAATGGCCCCAAACTAGTCTATATCTAGTCAGCAAGGATCCCCTCCTCCATTTTTCACTTCCAGGATAACGTCTATTGATGTGGAAACCTTTTTATCAAAGTATGATGTGTCCACTAACAATGAAATAATACTTTGTTAAATTACACACATTTTAAGATCATAAGATATGATTTTAAACATCTTTACTTCTTTAGCCATTGTTTTGTTCAGATGGGATATTCTAGCTCTTTATTCCAGAACGTTTTCAAACAATTAAGATCCATCTTTGTGATATTAATAACTAGTTATATAGAAAAATGCTGAAGACTTGGCATTATCCCAAACACATTCCAATATTAAAAATAGTTCAGGATTTTTATATGCTGCTAGTGCATCTGGACCAAATTGTGAAATCAAGAGGTATTTTAATATAGCATATATCCATTCTTCAATTCCAGGCAATCCAAATTCCCCCAAAGAATTAAAAAGTTGACTGGCAATAATGGCAATAGAACTTAGACTTCTATACTGCTTCACAGTGCTTTGCAGCCCTCTCTAAACAGTTTACAGAGTCAGCGTCTTCTTGCCCCCCAACAATCTGGGTCCTCATTTTACCCACCTCAGAAGGATGGAAGGCTGAGTCAACCTTGAGCCTGGTGAGATTCGATCTGCCAAACTGCTGGCAGCCGGTGATCAGCAGAAGTAGCCTGCAGTACTGTACTCTAACCACTGCGCCACCACAGTTCTTTGGATAGGTGCTTTTAGGACAAGTGAGTAGGCAGAGAGTAGTTGGGATGTAAATATGAGGTAAACTCCTAAATCCTTTCCCCATGACAGTTCATTAAGTGTGGCTTCTCTGGTGGGGTCTATGACAATTCTCTGTGGCCAACTTGTCATGGCCAACTTGTCATGGCCAACTCTCTGCAGGATAACTCACCACAGTTGACTTGCCACAGGACAACTCACTGCGGAACACTAATATCAAAGAAATTGTAGAATAGGATCATTAAAGAAAGGATGAAAAAGGAGGGACAGAATGAAATGTGAATGGCAAAACTTAAAATAATTTTTTATCTTTTTTAATAATTACTTTTATTATTTTTAAAAAATTTTAAATAATTAAATAGAATTGTTAAATTGTCCCGCAGCGAGTTGGCCATGGCCAGTAGTCCTATTCCATCTCTGGTGAACTGTGAAGTGTCCTAATCTTCCAGGGAACTGATGAGAGAGCGGCATAAAAAATGGGAGAGAGGTTGTGTCTGAGGCTCCACCTCAGTTGAGGGAAGGATTTTCCACTTCGGCATAAATGGATTCCTCCACTCGTCTTCACTCCTCTTCAGAAGTTGTGGGAGCTTCATCACTGGAAGCTTTCAAGAAGAGACTGGACTGCCATTTGTCAGAAATGGTGTAGGGTCTCCTGCTTGGGCAGGGGGTTGGACTAGATGACCTGCAAGGTCCCTTCCAACTCTGTTAATCTGTATCTGTATCTATTCTCCTCTGTCAAACCATCTACCTTCCCTGTCCAAAATACAAACATTATTGCCTTCAAAAGAATATCGTGTTTTTTTTTTCTTTTGAAAATGAAGATATACTGCTGATTGTAGCCCTTGGTGTTGCTTCTCCTGTGCTGGGCCATCCTATTGTCTGAAGCCTGCCTGATTTGGATGGCCACCTCTGGCCTTAGATTCTGCTTTGGCAGGCTCTCTCCAAGAAACAATTGAGTCGGAAAGCATTTAAAAGCAATTTATTAGAATACTCTACGAAAGAGGGTTTATTTTATTTATTATTTATTGGTTCGATTTATATGCCGCCCTTTTCCAGAGACTCAGGGCAGCTTACAATGCGTTAAGCAATAGCCTTCATACTTTTGTATATACCTGCTTAGTAGGGCTTTTTGCCCCCCCCCCACCGGTATTCTTTTTTATACAAAGTCAGCTTATTGCCCCCACAATCCGGGTCCTCATTTTACCTACCTCGAAAGGATGGAAGGCTGAGTCAACCTTGAGCCTAGTGAGATTTGAACTTGCAGTAATTGCAGGCAGCTGGTGTTACTTAACAGTGCTTTAGTCTGCTGTGCCACCAAGGCTCTTATGAAAGTTTCTCTATGAAATAGACAGAGACAACCTGGAAAAATGCTTACATTTACATTTATAGTTAGCACAAGACAGAAATTTACAAGTAAAAGTTGATTGGTTTAGAAATGGTCATCTGTCCAGTTACAGCACAAAAATTAAAGCATCCAATACTATGCAAGCATAGTCGTAGAAAAGAGTATTGTGAATCCAGTGGTACTTTGGTACTCAACTGCTTTGAAACTCATCTAATTTGATACTCATTTTATGTGAACATTTTGTCCTACTACTCATTGTGTGTTTGGTATTCAATGCACAGGCTAGAAACTTGTTGGTGTCGGCTGCCTTGTGTCTCACTACATTATTCCTTAAGGCAAAAAATTGTTTGGTACTCATTGTGCCTCCCAGAACCAATTAACGATGAGTGTCTAGGTACCGCTGTAAAAGGAAAATTTGCAAAGGAAAAACATCAGAACGGTATGGGTCACATACATTCTTAGTGCTTCCCAAGGTTGGCCTTGAATATTTGCTTTGTTCATGGAGGCTTCAGAACAATGAAAACCAAATTGTGATCTACACCGCATTGAATGCTCTCCTGTCAGTCCTGGGTTCTAAAAGGAGGCTTTTCTTGAAGATTGAGGCTTATGACAAATTATAAACAATACATTTGAAAAAGCAATTTTAAAATGCAAGAAAACCCATGTTAGTTAGCCAGTGCAACAGTGCTACAAAAAACATATTGCAAGCATTACAAAGTCAACCCTGTGTGGCCCTAAGTCTCAAGATCTCCTCCACCCCCTTAGATGCCCCATGCTCCACTGCCCCACCTTGGGTCCCAATAGGCCTTTCCCTACACCCACTGGGTCCTCCCAGGCCTTAGGGCTGATTCCCACCACGCCAGGCAAACACCCTTCTCTCACTTCCCTTCTGAGGAGGTCCAGGGCTGCCTTCCTTCTTTGCACAGTCACGTGGCATGATTCTAAAAGCCATTTTCTGATTGCCACCACACAGTGCAGGGACAAACTGTTTCATTTTGTTGCTTTAAGAGAGGTTTCCACAGTGCTGCAAAAGCTTTCTGCAGCATTCAGAAGCTTTTGAAGCTCTGTGGAGACCTCTCTAAGGTAGCAAAATGAAGCCATTTGTCTGGCGACTGCCATTTTATCCCCACACACAAATGGATGGGACAAAATGGCGACCGCATTTGGAGAGTCACTATGGATGGCCCACAAACATATAGCCTGTCCTCCTTCCATAACATGGGATTCAGAGAGCTTCAAAATGTAAATGTGGGGCGTGATGGGCATGTGGGAAAGAGGACCAAGCATTGCAGGGTTTTGACATGGTCAGATGGGGAGAGAGGCTGCAGTGACCTGGGGGGTCATGAGGACAAATGATTGCAGGGCCACTGCAGCCATCTTCACTTTGAAGGGAGGTCAAATGCATCTTTTAAAATTTTCATTAAATGGCCTATCATACCTCAAGGATTACTGCACTCATGAGGCCTCCCTTGGACTACTGCATCCACTTCAGGTCACCAAGATACAAAAAATATTCTGAGACCCTAGAAAAAGTGCAGAGGAGACCAGCAAATATTACAAAGGGGACTGGAGGCTAAAGCACACGAAGAACAGTTGTGGGAACTAGGTATGTCCAGTCTAACAAAGAGAAGAACTACAGGTGACACGGTAGCAGCCTTCCAATATTTGAAGGGCTGTCAAAGGGGAAAGGGGGACAACCTAGTCTCCAAAGCACCTGAAGGCAGGACAAGACGCAATGAATGGAAGCTCATAAAAGAGAGATCCAACCTGGAACTAAGGAGGAATTTTCTGACAGTGAAAACAAATAATCAATTGGACATCTTGTTTTCTGGAATTGTAGATGTTCCATCACTGAAGGTCTTCAAGAAAAGATTGAATATCCATTTGTCTGGGACATAATAAGGCCTGAGGCAGGGCTGGACTAGAAGACCTCCAAAGTCCCTTCCAGTGCTATGATTCTATGATTCTAAGAGGTTAATATTTCAAAATCAGCTCTACATACTGCTTTCCAAGGCTAGAATCTATGTCAAATGCCTGTCGAAAAAATGAAAGCAGAAGAATTGGAGGGAGGCCTTTCTCTTTCCTCTTGCAATTCTTGTTGGATCAAGTTGCTATCAGAGCCAATTGGACTGAAAGGTAAGCACATTTGACATTTACAATGCTCTAAGAAAAAAAAAATGTTGTTGGATAGGCCAAAGCTGAAATTGACACAATGCTGTCTGTGGCTTAAGTGGTAATGAACAGCCATCAAAGTTAATGACTATTGATAGAGCAATGCTCCATGAAGTTGTCCAATCATTTTCAAAACAGTAGCCATCATCTCATTTTATGGCATTCAATTCCACCCTTCGATTATGTATTCTTTAAAAAATTAGTTCAGGAGCAGATCTCCCCATATTAGTACTAATCAGGCCCCCAGGTTCAAATCTTGTGAAGGAAGGAAGAGCCTTTTCCCTGTTCCAATTCTCCATATCCTACTTGAAAATTGTTCATTTGATTGACATGGAAGTGGGAAATTATGGCGCATAACATAGTATGTTTGGATGAATGCAGTGGTAAGTTTGTCCTGACTATTTCCTGGTCCTGGTCCTGCCTGCATTTGGAGTTAGGTTCAAAGGACTTCAATCAAGAGCCAAAGGGACCGATTAAGTAGAACAAGGTTCTATTGAGCAGTGTTGGTCAACCTTATCATCTTTAAGCTGTGTGGATTTCAACTCCCAGAATTCACCAGCCAGCATGTTCCTTGGCCAGAATCCCCCAACCTAGGAGTTGAAGTTTTTATTGTTGTTGAGAAACACTTTCCAGCCCTGTGTCTGCCACAACCACTACTTCAAACCTGGCACTTGTTGTGTGGGTAAAGGAATGGTAGAACTATATAAGGTTGTGAAATTAGGTGCAACTCATTGAATGGTTGCCTTGCTTAACAATTCTGGAAATTCTGGTCTCAATTGTAATCGAAAGGTGAGGACTACTGTACCTGTACTTATAAGACACAGCTCTAACGATAGGAGCATGGACGGGGATATAGAAGGGCAGATCTGAGCTACTAAGCTCAAACACACACACACCAAAAAAAACCCAATTCTTGAACGAGCACCAAAATCAGATGATGTCAGTATTCACCTGCTCCCCAAAAGTCCCTAACCAAACTTAGCATATGGTGTGAAGGTAGCAGCTTGGTGGTCTCTATTCCCCAACATGTGTGAACATAACCAGTTCAATCTATGACATGAATCATCCCATGATATCATTGTTAAAGGTTAGAGGGATCAAGTAGATCACTGAGCTACCTCTCAATTCACCATCTTCCCTCTCTTTGTTCTCCATCCTGGTTCCTTATTAAAGGGATAGAAACCAGTTAAGCATCTCTTCCATTTTCTTCTTTCTTTTCTTTTCTTTTCTTTTCTTTTCTTTTCTTTTCTTTTCTTTTCTTTTCTTTTCTTTTCTTTTCTTTTCTTTTCTTCTCTTCTCTTCTCTTCTCTTCTCTTCTCTTTCTTTTCTTTTCTTTTCTTTTCTTTTCTTCTCTTCTTCTCTTCTCTTCTCTTCTTTTCTCTTCTCTTCTCTTCCCCTCTCTCTTCCTCCCCCTCTCCCAAAAATTCCAAAATTCTTGGGATTGAAAGTCTCTTCACAGGAAACATTTATGACCAAATATAGAGATTATTATAGATACTTCAAGAGATCCATTTTTGTATCCCCTACTTAGTAGGCTTTACATTTTTAAAACAATTTTGGAATTAATATCTGTTGTTTGAATATGTTAATGTTTTATTTTGTTTTTAAAATAATAATAAGCCTACAGTTGCTTCTAGATGGGTGGCATATAAGTTAAACAAACAAACCAACAAATAGTGAAGTTGTAGGGTTCAGATACACATTTGTTGCAATGGGAAATGTAGGCTGCAGCTTCTAGAGACAATTTAATTGGTGGAAATCACATGGGGAAACAGGAATGTCTCCCTCGTGGTGAATTTGGCTCACCCATCTGCTTTCAGGAGAAGACTCATAGATTTCCTGTCACTTACAGGATATTGAAAAGTTTAGGATTTCGGGGATCCTATAAATTGGAGAACAAATGCCAAATAATTAGTTAAAAAATAAAAAAGGAAAGTGAAAACTCCTGGATGGGGATGGGAAACCTGGTGCTGTCCAGAAGACTCCCTGGGGCATCAGAGGAAGCAAAAGATTTGGAATTGCCTTTTTAAGCACTTAGGGCCAGACTGCCTAAGGGGAATTGGTGTTTCAGCAAACGTTGAAATCTGCAGGAGAAACCCAGGAGCTGCGCTGCTTTTTGAGACTGATGTATTAGACAGATGGAAGATTGCCTTTTCCCAGAGCTTGGAAGATGCTCATTAAGCAGTTACATTTGGCTCTCAGCCTTTATAAAATGCATTTAAAAACCACTTATTTTTAGTCCGGTATTTAGAGGCCAAAGGTTTTATTGTTTAAATTTTAATTTACCAATCACATTTTTCATTATTGTAACTACTCCTGTAGTCCTTTGGGACAGGAACATCATTTATTTGCTTACCTTCTGTTGTTACTTTAAATTATCAATTGCCCTGGTTGTCCAATGATTGTCCTAAAAGATCATTCAGATCAGAGGAACTGGAGGGCAGATACAGTTAGAATACGATGGGCTGTTCTGGAGATTGTCTCTCAAAACCTATATTCTGATTCCCCCCCCCCCAAAAAAGTGTTCCATAATCTCACCAATTACTTTATCTTCTAACTGCCAATCATGATTATTTGATGATGGAAGGTAATTTCAAGGAAGAATAAGAAACACCGTGAAGGATATCGTAGAAGAAATTGGAGAAAAACTTTTCTTCATGAGCCATATTGAATGCTATTGATGGTAGAGAGGGGGAGAGAGGGAGAGGGGGGGAGGGAGAGGAAATGGGGGGAGAGTGTGAGGGAGAGGGAGGGAGGGGGAGAGAGGGGGAGAGGAAGAAGGAGAGAAGGGGAGAGAGGGAGGGGAGGGGGAGAGGAAGAGGGAGAGAGAGTGGGAGAGGGAGGGAGGGAGAGGGAGAGAGAGGCCATTCATTGTAGTTTGTGTTTGTCCTCAGTTGCCATTATAAGTTTTTGTTCAGTGCTTTATTTTTGAAATATATATTTTAGCTTGTATTAGCTACCCAGGAGATCACAATAGGGCATCAAACTAGAAACTGTGAGACTGAACAGGAGTTCTTGACCTGCTTTAGGCTCAAATCCAGCTGGGAGACGTTGGGCCAGTCACTTTCTTTCAGCCCTAGGAAAGTAACAATGCCAAACCTCTTCTGAAAAACCTTGCCAAGAAAACTGCAGGGACTTGTCCAGGCAGTCCCCGACAATCAAATGCAAATGAATAGAAAGGGAAAAAACAGAGAGAGGCCCAGCGTCTCTATTGCAGGTTGGGCAGCCATATATGTTAGGTGAGTGAATCGATGAATTTGCAGACCCAGCATTACAAATATTGATTTAACATATTTAATAGGCCAAGTTATCAATGAAGATTTTACATGGCTTTAGCACATGTGCAGTTCAACTTTGTACACTTTTGACTTAAAATGAAAGGGCAGAATTATCCCTCCTGCTTTAGGGCATCTCCAGATCGTCCGTCTCTGATTAATTCAATTTACTGTTATTTAGTGCCAATTTGCCTTGACTGTTAGTAGATCAGATTCTTGTGGATAGGTAGCATGAAATAAACTTCTGGTAGTTTTGGACACTATCCTGCCCCCTGAGTTTTGTTGTGCCCAACAATAGTATGAGAAAGGAAGGCAAGTTGAAATTTCTACTCCCCCCAAAATTTGAGAGACTACGTGGATTCTTTAAATGGTCAATGGGATAGCTCAAACTAGTTTACAAATCCTGAGTCATTCCGAACAGCTACAGAAAACTTTCTGCTTGCTGAATATCATTGAGACTTTCCCAGAGGGCCAGAAAGCTTAATTGCTTAAGTTTCAGGGAAGTTTTTTATTTGTTTTCCCCCTAATTTTTCTCTGCAATGTTCAATTATTTGCAACACTTCAAGTTCCCTTGAGAAGAACTAGCTGGAAAGCTAAACTAACTGAGGTTTACCTGAACATAGGAAGACTAGACTGATGTGCACACATCACCAGAAGAGAGGACCATAAAGCACACATTTTATTTATTTTTTTACCAAAAGGATATTTATAGCTCAGGGCTGAACTATGGATTATTTAGTGCTCTCTGAGTGGGGTTGTTTTCTTGCAAACATTTTATTGCCCAACTAGGTAACTAGGAAGGAAGTGGGGTTTGTTTTCTGTTCCACAATCAAGGAACTACCAACTCAGGTGAACAAGTTAAGAGTAAAAAACAGCTTAACCATGGAGCCATCAAAAACACTCCCACCAACACTAACAGGACATGTTGTGGTCCACCAGCAGCCTGCAGAGCTGGCAGCAGAGTCGGACAGTGAGGAGGCTGGGGAGGAACATGGGCCAGTCCTGGAGTCTGGGGAAGGCTCGGACAAGAGCTCTGCGTCTGAGGCAGAGAGGGGGCCAGGGCCATCTGGGAGTTATGTGCGGACTCCGGAGCCTCCAGAGTGGGACATCAGAGAGGCAGAGGAACAGGGGGAGCCTGTTCCTACTGCACACACGTGCAGAGCTGCCAGAAGGCAAGAACAGTTAAAACAAAAGGAACAACTCGGGAGTAAGGCTTGGAGATGATTGGCCCCTCCCATAAGACATAAAAGGAAGAGCAAAGGCATGTGGGCCTTTGCAGGAAGCAACGTTGTGGATAATGTTGGTTTGTACTTTGAAGCTCCGTTTTTGACTCTGTGTTTCCGTGTGGCCTTGCCAAGATAATTGCCAATTAGGTCTTTGGCAGCGTGTCAGAGAGGATAAAGGAAGCCTAGGTCAGAAAAGGGCAAGCCACCAGTACACAAACAGAAAGCAAACCTCACTAACTTCTAGCACTGATAATGTTACCTAGTTTGGGTAATGAAATGTCTGCAAGAAAACAACCCCACTCAGAGAGCATCAAGGACCCCTCTTTTCAACCCTGAGCTACAAATATTCTCCTTATTGGCAACACCATTCTTTCCTGAGTAATAACCAGGGTGCTCTTCTGACTCAAAGTGTTCAATCCTGCTCCATTCCAATTTGCTGATGCCTAAGATGTCGATTTTTAGTTGTACCCCTTCGTTGTTCGCTGTGTTGAGCGTTCTCATGTTTGTGCTTCACACACGTTCCATGTTCCCACCATAATTCTGCCTTTGCAGCTTCAGATTTTTGTTTTCCTGAAAGGCAACTAGTCATTCCAAAGGCTTTAATCTAACTATGTCATAAACACCATTAATTCTCTGCAATTCCTCAATAGCATGTTCACTGCCATAGAATATAGAATAATAGAGTTGGAAGGGGCCTCGGAGATTTTCCAATCCAACCCTCTGTTCCAGCAGGAGACCCTATACCCGTGATGGCGAACCTATAGCACGCGTGCCACAGTTGGCGTGCGGAGCCATATCGGTGGGTACGTGAGCTTTGCTCTAGCTCAGCTCCAGTGCGCCGGCCAACTGATTTTCGGGTCTTCCGGGCCCACAGGAAGTCAGGAAACAGGCTGTTTCTGGCCTTCAGAGGGCCTCCGGGGGTGGTGGTGAAGGCTGTTTTTGCCCTCCCCAGGCTCCTAGAAAGCCTCTGGAGTCTGCGGAGGGAGAAAAATGGGCCTTCCGGTCCCACCGTGCCATTGCGTGCCAAAAGCAGGGGTCGCGTGGGGGGGGGTCATGTGCGCATGAATGGGGGGCAGGGAGCATTGAATTACGGGTGTGGGTACGTGCACGCGCAACCCTCCCCCCCAAGCTCCCCATGCTTTTGGCACGCGACGGCAAAAAGGTTAGCCATCACTGCTCTATACCATTTTAGTCAAATGATTGCCCAATCCCTTCTTAAAAGCCCTCAGTGTTGGAGCACCTTCTGTTGCTCTACTGGAGCTGTTGCACTGGTTGATTGTTCTCACTGTCAGGAAATTTCTCCTTAGTTCTAGGTTGCTTCTCTCCTTGATTTAGTTTCCAGCTATTGTTTCTCATCTGGCCTTTTGGTGCTTTGGGAAATAGTTTGATCTCCTTGTCTTTGTAGGAACCCCTCAGATATTAGAACACTGCTGTCATGTCCCCTCTGGTCCTCCTTTTCATTAGACTAGACATATCCAGTTCCTGTAATCTGACTTGTAAGCCATCCGAGCTGTGGACCCAATCATCCAGAACTACAGTATGTCATTTCGTAATTTCCATCCTTGTGGCTTACTTGGGGAAAAATACAGGAGGGATTTCCCACTGCCTTCTCCCACACAGTATGACTTGACACCTCTGCCATTTTCACTAAAATGATCATCTTCCTCTAGCATCTTTCTCAATGGCTGCCGCCAACATAAGTCCTGGCTGCCTTTAATTGGCAGCTGGTATGACCTTCTGATCTTGGGCGACCCAATTGAAGGGATATGCTCTCAATGTACACTTCCCGTTTTATTCACACATCCCACCCAGGAATATGCCACAATAAGAATTTAGGGGAGGAAATGAAATTTGGTTCAGAAACGTTTAACTGCAGGCCTTAACCAACCTTGGAGTTGTTCTGGGACCTGGCGACCATATTTTGCATTCAGTTCGTCCTTGATAGAGGAGAGTGTCTCTGGGAACTGAGGTGGAGACCCAGAAGCAGCCATGCCAGAATGAACCCTCCCACCCATTTTAATGGAACTGGGAAAAAACGCTGATAGCAACTGTAGTTCCAAGCCAGTCTTAATTGGAGAATTATTTGCTAATCTCGTCTTGGCCCAAGCATGATCTCCTTGTGGCAGATTGAAGAGCTGCCAGCCAAATTTTCAAATGGAAAAGCAGCAACAAAAGAAAAACCAGATCCTCCCCTTGGCCCTCCCACAAACAGCTGCAACCAGCTTGAGTGTTACTATTTTTAATTTTGCTGAGTCCTGGAACCATCTTTTGAAGTCAAGTAATTACTGCTCAGAATTGTAGTCCAGGACAGCTGTGGCCCTTTTCCTTCTGGAGAAGGAGGAGCAGGAACAGGAGGACGGTTATAGAATCAGATCACTTTGCCATTAAGAGCATGGAGGACAAGCCAGAGGGCATGAAATCCAGGTGCAAGTAAAGTTTGTTGTGCTGCTCCAGGTTCTAATGTTGGAAGTACCACTGAGGAAACCACTGTCATTAGGAAAGTCCTCCGGGGACCTTCTGTCTCGGATCTTATTGAGAGTGGATTTGCCGTTTTGCAGCTGCACAGAGAATGAAACCAGCCAGAATGAAATTTTACTAGAATTCATCCCTCCCTGGAAAGAAATCTGCTCTGGGAAGAGGTAGAGGGTGGTTGCCAGAGATGGTATTCAGCCGGTTCGTAGCAGAGATCATGGGTGGGCCTGCCCACCTGCCCCAGTGCTATGCCATCCTATTTAACCACGTTTTCGAGGCCAGGCGCATGCGTGAAAGGCCCGAGAGAGAGCAAAGGGCATGCATGAAAGGTGCACGTGAGAAGCCAGCGTCCACGCGTGGGGCGAACCGGTGGTAACAATATCTGAAACTTACCTCTGGTGGTTGCACTAAATATTTAGGCTTGGCAAGAAGACTTTAAAACAAACCTACACTTTTCGCCTTCATATTCAAGGCTGTCTGAAGTGTGGAGGCTTCTTAACTGCTGCTTCCAGGATTAGTCCAGACCTGCCAGATGCCACGACACATTCCAAGAAATGTTGGAGAAGAATCTTTTGGCTATCCAAGAACCCAGTTTTAAGCTTTCTTTAAAAAAATAGTTTTAAAAAATGTCAGTCTTCGTAACTGCAATCTTGGGATACATAATCTGGCTTCTTTTTTTTCTACATTGGTTTACCCTTGAGCCAGATTTAAATCCCATTTTCCTGATTATGTTGTGAGTCTGGCACTGTTTCTGATCCTCTAAGGCAGTGTTTCTCAACCTTGGAAGCTTGAAGATGGGTGGACTTCAACTCCCAGAATCCCCTACCAGCAGTGCTGGCTGGGGGAATCTGGGAGTTGAAGTCCACCCATCTTCAAGCTACCAAGGTTGAGAAACACTACTCTAAGGACTCTGGACCACATCTGCCTCGTGGAGATGACTCAGCTTCTACTCTAACATGGGTATTTCTACCAACAAAAGGAGTTTCACCCAACCACACTTCTTATTGCCTGGTGCAAGTCCAGTTGCTGGTTGTTTAGCTACATGCAAGAGGGCCTGATTTCTTGATGGATGTCTCCAGCTCCATCACATCTGCCCAGATGACTCAATCTTGCAGGATAGGCAGATTCTGTATTAACCTTTAGTCAACCAATGTCATCAGTTGGAGGCCAGAAGTGCACTCCTCTGCCGCAGGGCTGCCCTTTGAAAGGAGACCCCTCCTCCAAAACCCATATGCGTCCCACAGTGCTGTTGTTTAAAAGAGCCATGAAGACCTGGCATTCCACTCAGGCTTTCAGCAAGGGGGGGGGAGTGAGACCCCTCACTTCATCTGCATGCCATCTTTTGATTTTTAAAAAAAAATGTTTTGTTGATATTATTGTAATTTATTTGCTAGATTGTTGTAAGCTACTCAGAGTTATTGAGGATCAGATGGCTGACTCTGAGCCATGAATTACCCTAGGTGGAAGCTTGTATTAAAATTTGGTCATCTTTGAACAAATGATAGTCTTGTCGTTGATGTAAGATACCATAATCACCATAATGACATAAGAACATCAATTACAAGACCATCATTTGTTCAAGAATGACCGAATTTTAGTCCAAATTATATTCCCTGCTTTCCCATCCCTGTGGAGATGGCTGATTTGCGCTGCTGAGCTGATGAGTCAGAGAGAACGTGGATTGTATATATGGAAGGTTAGTTTCGAAAACTAACCCTATTCATATTCAGGCATTTGCACTTTTGGCCTTAGCCACAGGTGTGTGTGTGGGGGGGGGAGGGGGTGATGGCAAGATATCTGGCCAGGGAGGTGAGCTGTTACAATTTATTTGATCCTTCAGTTGCACAGGTGAGACAATCTCTGATTCAGTCATAGGAAGCTGCTGCTATAGTATAAAAGAGCTCCATGTGAGGTGAATCAGCAAAGACACCATTTCCATAAACTAGAACAGAGCTGTCAAACTCACATTGTCACAGCAGCGTCACCTGATGTATCGGGACTTTTGTCCCCTTTGCTAAACCAGGCATGGGCATGGCCAGCACATGACATATCCAGGCTGCGGACTGCGAGTTTTACAACTCTGAATGTTGTGACTCCGGCCCCGGAGGCTGATTTATCTTTGCATGCTGAGTTGGAGGATGATATAGAAGAAGCTGGCACGAGCTATGTGCCAGAGGGGCCGTCTTCACTGGTGAGTCAGCAAGAACTGACAGTTGCTGACGTGCCTCTGGACCCCAGCCAAATTGAGGAGGAAACAGAGGCCGGTAACGAGGAGAGGGAGCCCCTGTTAGATGCAAGAGAGAGACGTAGGAGACGTTGTAGAGAACAGCTATTGCCACGTCCCAAGAGGTGTGGTCAGGAGACGTAGGGCCACACCCTACAAAATATAAAAGGGGTGTGGCTGGGCTGGAAAGGCGTGGTGAACAATTTGTTTTGGATGCAGTGGAGTTTAGAACTGCTAGTTTTGAGTTTTGAGTCTGCATCCCTGCATTAGCCTGCTGGCCGTCTGCCAAGACCTCTGTAACATTGCCTGGTAATTACTGAACTGATATACTTTTGAAAGAGAACTGCTTATTAAAGGGCCAGCTTCAATCTCTCTAGCCTGCGTTTGTTACTGCCGGGCTATTTGAGCTTCTGCAAGGCCACTCGTGGGAGGGGACAGAACACGGAACTAGAACCATGGAGATGCCAAATGCAAAACCAGAAGAGCAGTTGCAAAGTGTAGCAAGACCATGATAACAGTCACTTCAATTCAACAGCCTTTTGAATTGATTGCTTTATTATGTGCTATCAGACCAATATTAGTGAGGTTTTCTTCATTATGATCTGTCCCTAATCTGGTTCTTCACTTCATCATTACTGCAATTTCCTGCTGGTGGCCCACTTCTCTTTCCTTCCACTTCTCCCACAATTAAAGCCTTCTCCAAAGAGCTAAGTGTTTTCATACACGTCCAAAGTAGAAAAAAATGAGCCTGGTCATTTGTGCCAGTGAGAACCCTGGGTTGATTTATTCAACGATCAATTTATTGGTGTGCTTGGCTGTCCAGGATATTCTTTGATGGCTTCTCTAGAGCCAAAGTTCCAAAGCATCAATACTCTTTCTATCCTCCTCCTTCAAAGTCCAACTGGTGTCACAGGGAATGCTGTTGCTTGCACAAGGCTGACCCTTTCCAAGACCTCCTCTACCAAGGGCTGATCTGTAGCGTATTTTTTGACTGCTTGGTCCTTTACCATTTTGATAAGAGTCATTGACAATTCTGATTGTGGCTCCTTGAGTACTGGAAGACAATTATCATGTCCCCCCCCCCCCCAATCCTTCTCTTTGACACATATCTAGCTCCCTACCATCATTGCTTACCATTGGGGAATTCTGGGAGTTGAAGTCCACAAGTCTTAAAGTTGCCAAGGTTGGAGAACCCTGATTTAGACAATTTAATGTTACTGGAATTGAGAGAGAGAAAAAAATTCTGCTAGAGAAAGAGCAGTTTCAGACAACCCTGGCGAAAGCTCCAGGGAATAGCTTGTTCAATCTTTAACATACCTTTTGGAATGGAATGAACATTGCATGGAGGCAGAGATTGACAAAGTGTATAGAATCAATACGCAATTTGCAAAATTAAGAAATGTACCAAGGGACGTTCTTGTGCGCTTTAGCAGGAAGAAGCCTAGAGATCAGCATTCTACTAGCAGACTGAAGATTGATAATGAAGAAATGAGTGTACTTAAAGAAATCCCAGCTGGAATACTGCGTAAGCACAAGGAGATTTTTTTTCTTGATTGAGAACCTTTAAAAAAGATACCATTTCAATGGTTTTGGAACAAGTTGGAAGCAGTAAATTCCATTTTTAAACAACAGAGGTTCAGAATTCAGTCCAAAGAGCAAAAAAAAAAAAATCTAGAAAAAAATTAAAGAGAGTTGGAAGGAATGCAAATGGAAATGATAAAGGATCCCAAGCTGCAGCTACAACAAGAAACTGAAGGCAAGAACATTATGAGAGGCACTACAGTTATTCACTGTTCTAGTTTTTTTAGCATAAAAATAGAATTTAAGTGCCTAATGTAATAGATAAATGGACCATGCATTCCTCAAACAGGAAGAAAATGATTTCACTATTTTAAAAAAATTGAAAGAAGATGTAGTTTATCTATAAAGAACACATATGTAAAAAAAGGATTCAAAATATTGCATTGCAAAAACTTGGCTGAAGAATTTATTTCAGCAGGATCCTAGAAGAGAAGTGTTTTTTTTTGTTTGTTTGTTTTGTATATAACCCCTAATTACAACCAGAATTGATATGACTGATGATTATGGCACATTTGGGGGAGGGGTGTGTGAAATTATTTTTCATAGGGCCAAGACCTTCATAATGGAATTGATGCTCTAAGCAAGGTTAAAGTAACATTTTACAAATGACATCAATAAACTAGGGGACATGCCTTATCAAAATTGGGGTTAATGGGAGATTGGAAATGAATATTTTGTTCAAAAAAAGGCAGAACTTCTGAGAAACATATTAAAATAACACAAGGTAAATTATCAATATGTTTTTTGATATGATGGACAATTTAGAACAGATACATGGAAATACATAAATAGTGATGCAAAGGAATATACTTCTTTTTCTGAAAGTCACAGATCTTGTTCAAGAATTGATATGTTTTGGATGAGAATTTGGCTACTAGTATTTATAAAGTGAAGCTACTACCACATACTTTTTCAAATCACAACCAATGACTTTAACATTTAAAAGAAAAAATAGTTACTTCCAATGAAGTTTAAATGAAACACTGTTGTAGAAGATTGCCAAAAAAATGATTTTTTTTTTACAATAATCATACTAAAGGCACAGACATAAAGATGGCTTGAGACTCAAGTAAAGCTTTTATGAGCAGACATAATGTAGAACATAATAGGAAACAACAAAAAACGCCAAGAGAAAACACAAGTTATTTTAGATGAGATAAAATTAAAGAAATCTACAGAAAAGAAAATCTCATTTTCCAGCTCAGCCTGCCCATCTCATGTGGAGGTCCATGGAGATTCTTAGTCATCCAGGCCATAGTTGTCCCAAAGATGCTTTTTCAGGAGGCAACTGTAGTTTCTGGGTTTTTCTTTGAAGATGTTTCACTTCTCATCCAAGAAGCTTCTTCAGCTCTGACTGGATGGTGGGGAATGGAAGGATTTATATTTATATAAAATATAAATATAAAAGGGTGCTTGCTGGCTGCCAGAAAAAAAGCCTAGGAACTAGTGGATTGTGATTTCACTGAACTAGGGCTGCATAAAAATCTTGGTTTACGTAGGAAGAACCTGGCTAAAGAGAAATACATATACATACATACATACATTGGTAATGGAAGGATATATATTGGCTGCAGAAAAAAGCCATTTGCACCACTTAGGTGACCCTGAAGACACAGATAAATCTCTTAGTGGCCTCAATGACTCCTTAAAAGAATGCAGATGACCAGCTCTCTGCAAGGAACATAAAGACAGACAGCTGGTCATCTGCATTCTTTATAAAGTTAAACTTTATCAAGCATTATAAAGATGAATAAGAATACTCATCAGTTTGCCTTCTGGAAGTGTGGGAACTCCATCACTGGAGTATTATAAGAAAAGATTGGACATCCATTTATCCGGGATGGTATAAGCCAGTGGTGGCAAACCTTTTACTCACCGAGTGACGAAGAGGTACACGCTTTGTGCACGTGCGTGCCATCCATGGTAACATGTGGCTCCTCCCCCATGGGCTGTGCACACAACCACACTATCTGCACATGCGCACAATTTTCGTGCGTGTCCCCACCATGCATTGCATGCACAACCACACCAGCTGTGCATGCCAGGAGTGGGTTCTACTTACCTTTACTACTGGTTTGCAACAGGACCCACATGCTTCTGCACATGCACAGATCACCCATGAAGACATCACGGTAGGTGGGCGGAGCCTCCCACTGGTTTTACTACCAGTTCTATAGAACCAGACCATTATATGTGTTTTAATATGGCTGTACACCATCCTGAGTCCTTCGGGAGAAGGGCAGTATAGAAATCTAATAAATCAAATTAAATCAAATCAAATTTTAGAGGCTTAAGTATATTTGAGATGTATTTTGTTCTGCACAAATTCTGCATGACATGAAATTAGAAGCCTCCTTAGAAGCCCTTTTTTCCCCTTTGGGTAAGGCCAGTAAGTTTAGCAACTAATATTATGCAGCCTCGCTGAATGTTGAGGAATACCTGGCCGTCGTGGGAAAGATCCTGCCAGCCATTGCATGCAGAAACAGGTGAGGTATCCTTTCTGCAAGTGAATGAATTCTGCATCCCGTTCAGCGTTTTCGTTCAGCAGGAGCCCTCGCTGCAATTTCTACAGTGGAGTGTGGTGACTTGATTCAAAAACTGGTTTTGTGCCCTTGTGAGGAAACAAGCCAGCAGCCAGGGGGTCTCCAACCCCTCCTGGTTTGCCCTCAGAAGAGGAGAGATCGCTCCCCAGCTGGCCACAGCAGCCAAGGGGGCGGGCCAGCCTCTTTGGCCGACTGCCCAGTCTGAGGAGGACATGAACCTGGGGAATGCAGTGGGGGGGAGGTTCTTTGGAAAGGAAAGCCAGGAGGCATCCTGTGGGTGTCTCATCCATCATGCCAAAGACCAGCCGGGCCATTTAGCTGTGACTTTCCTGAAGAATCACCCTTAATTAACAACATGGGAGTGTTTCCTGTTCGGATCACAACTACGAGGGCCGAGGGGAGCTGAGAAGCCGCAGCTTGGCAAGCAACGGAACAAATCTCTCATTTTTCAAAGTGATGGATGGGGCAAAAGAAAATAGAAGGGGCTGAACGTGGCACAAAGGGAGCTGATTACTAGATAAGTGCCCTGAAGTCAACATTCCAGGCAGAGAGTTGGGGGGGGGAGAGAGCCAAAGTCAGCGAGGGGGAAGGGGGGGCAGGTCCAGCCAGGTAAGAAGCAATTCAGAGGATGGGGAATTTAGTAGGAACTGTTCATTTGCTGCATTTGGTCTGGCTTTTAAGACAATTATTGATTGGGAAGGCAATTCACATCAATAGTCAGAAAGTCCCTGCTGCCAGAACTGCAAAGAGGAGGAGGAGGGGGAGGAAGGGGTTGAATGGCAGGAGAGTTGCAACAAGTAGGAGCAAGATCAAGCACCAATTGAAGAGAGCTGCTGAACACTGACGGCACTCAATTGTGTCTCTCTGACCCTGGTAATTGGAGGCTACAGAGGTCTAGATGGGGAACAACAGGTTTCAGCTGAACCCTAGGAGGGCAAAATGGCTCTGGGTTTAGAGGCCTTCTGAATCTGGGACTTTACTATCTTGGTACTCAATGGGACGGCACTAGATCTGCCCCAAGCAGACCCGGTATGCAAAATTTGTGGATTCACAACTCCTGCTCCAGTAGCAGTTAGTAGTTGTGGTCAGGAGGTCCTTTAAACAGAAGTTACTCACACTCTGGTCATCTTCCAAATAGACTACTGTAATGCACTCTACATGGGGCTACCCTTGAAGAGTATCAGGAAGCTTCAGCTATTGCAAAATGCACCTGGAAGTCACATATTACACATCTGCTCCGTGAGTGGCATTGACTGCCAGTTTGCTTCCTGGTCCGATTCCCAAGTCCTGTCTTTGACCTTTAAAGCCCTATGTGGCATGGGCCCGGGAGCCGTGGTGGTGTGCTAGTCATTCCTGACCCTAAGGGGTGGTGCTCATCTCTGTTTCAAAGCCGAAGAGCCAGCGCTGTCCGAAGACATCTCCATGGTCATGTGGCTGGCATGACTAAACGCCAAAGGCGCACGGAACACTATTACCTTCCCACCAAAGTTGTCCCTATTTTTCTACTTGCATTTTTTACATGCTTTCGAACTGCTAGGTTGGCAGAAGCTGGGACAAATAATGGGAGCTCACTCCGTTATGCAGCGATAGGGATTTAAACTGCTGAGCTGCCGACCTTCTGATCAACAAGCTCAGTGATTTAGCCATTGAGCCACCATGTCCTTAGAATGCAGTAGTGCAGGCTAACTCACTGTTCACACCATGAGTTCGATTCTGAGTGGCTCAAGGTTGACTCAGCCTTCTATCCTTGCGAGGTGGGTAAATGAGGACCCAGATTATTGGGGGCAATAGGCTGATTATGTAGACTGTTTAGAGAGCAGCACTGTGAAGCACTGTGAAGCAGTATATACTGTAAATCTAAGTACCATTTTGATTATCTGTGGGACCGCCTCTCCTCTGTTACCTCTACCCACCCCATCAGGTCCAGGAGGAAGGTCTTGTCTGCTAAAGAATTTCATCTGACAAGACTCAGGAAGTGGGCCTTTTCTGCCATGACCCTTTGCCCCACCCCTTTCCCCAGCCAAGCTCAGCCCTTCTGGCCATCCAGAAATCCCTTAAATTGTGGTTCTTCCAACAGACTCAGGGATCAGTAACAGAGTTGGAAGGGATCTTGGAGGTCATCTAGTCCAACCCCCTGCTTATGCAGGAGACCTATACTAGGGATTCAAACCGCCAAACTGCTGACCTTTCTGATCGACAAGCTCAGCGTCTTAGCCACAGAGCCACCTAGCCAGACTAGGTGATGGCTAAATGCAATCATTGGTTGCATCATGTGCAGCATCTTGATGTTTTCCCTTCTTGTGGTTGTGTTTTTATTTATGTTTCATTGTTTTCATCTGGTTTTGAAAAATATTTTTCAAAATTTATATCAATTTATATTGTTTTATTTAGTTTTCTAGTATGATTTATGTTGGTTGCTGGTTTAGTATCTTTGACTATCACTAAGTGTTGCATCTTATGATTTATGATGAATGTATTTTTATGATGACTATGATGATGATTTATCATTTATAGTTTTATGTACACTGAGAGTTTATGCACCGAAGACAAATTCCAATCACACTTGGCCACTAAAGAATTCTATTCTATGTTTTCTTTGGGGATTTATGGTGCATTGCCCAGAATTGCTCTGTGCAAGACAGTTGACCATATAAATTTGAAACATAAATAAATACAAAGTGGACAAAGGAAAGAACACAACCCAAAATCTGTATCTCTCTACTCGGAAGACCGAAGGGAAAGTGTTCTGCCCCAGCTACGGACCCCAAAGAACGCAGCACACACGAAGTCCCTACAAACCTTAGTTTACTAATTTAAATCAGTCTTTTTTGAACAAAGGCTGTTAATTTAACTTCATTAACAGCCGACAAGAATCCAAAGAATAATAACTCAATAATAATAATAAATAAATAAATAAATAAATAAATAAATAAATAAATAAATAAATTCTGAGGCACAATATTTCAGATAACTGTAATCTTATTGTGGTTGGCAGAATGCTCAGAAGCAATTTGCAGGAAAACTGATAAGAGAGAAACAAGAGCCGACTCAAACGTTTTCTGGAATCAAGATGTGAAGGAATGTGAACTAAGTTGTTTCCTGCAAATTGCATCAGTCCTTGTCCTTCCTTAAATAGGCTAGGGGAGTGGCCAATTTGCCCCAAGCCTTACTCTTGAGGAGACCTCCTCCTGAGGAGCCACTCCTGCCTTTTTGCAGCTCTGTGCGCTTGTGCATCGAGAAGAGGCTCCTCCTCTTCGTCCTCTTCACTTATGGGAGCTTCTGGAGGTTCTGAAGGCTCTGGCTGAATCTCTGCCTCTGGCACCACATCTTCTCCAGCCTCCTCATTGTCTGACTCGAGTGCCAGCTGCACAGGCTGCTGGCGCAGTACCACACCAGCCTCCTCGCTGTCAGAATCAGCTACTAACTGCACAGGCCACTGACGGGCCACAACAGAAGGGGAGCTGCAGAGGCCATTTTAAAGGGAGATATTTGGAAGGAGAGTTTATATCCATTCATTTCATAGCCCTTCATCCAGTATTCTTCAACGCTGTGGGTCTCCTGCTTGGTCCTCTAGTCCAACCCTCTCCTGCTTGAGTAGAAGTTTGGACCTGACCCTAGAAAACCTCCAAGGCCTCTTCCAGCCCTATGATTCTAGTTTCCATCTTTCTTCATAGGACACATCTTCTAGATCAGGGGCCTCCAATCTTGGCAACTTTAAGCCTGGCGGACTTCAACTCCCAGAACTCCTTGCCAAGGTTGGAGGCCTCTGGTCTAGACTCCCGATTGTCCTTATTGCCTTCTCTGAACAGGGTCCAGTTTCTGTTAATCTTTTGTAGAATGTGGTTTTAGACCTAGGATCCAACATGGGGTCTCCATAAAACAGGCCAATCATTTTACGATTTGGAAAGTATACTTCTGGTGCAGGGGTGGGTTCTAAAATTTTTTACTACCGGTTCTGTGGGCGTGGCTTATTTTGTGGATGTGGTTTGATGGTCATGTGACAAACAATTCTTTAGGATTTAGCAGAGGTACTGGCTTTTAACTGCTTGCAGAGCCATACTGGTCTACCTAATTGTTTTTGGAGCGCACTGGTCTACCAGCGCACGGCCTTTTACCACTGATCAGCTGTAGGCGGCCCTTTGAAGTGCCGCGGCAAGAGTTTAAACAGTTTTTTTGCCACTGCCACGATTGAGAGCATCGGAAACCGCTTTCAGGCAGCTTGGCCTCAATTGCCAATCTACCACTACCGAGTGGTTTACAAGGAGCAGATCGGTTCTAGCCGATCAGTTGGGAGGCTTCTTGGCTTCTCAATTTAAAGCTATGGTGTCTTGTTTTTTTTCTCTCTTCTTTGTCAAGTGAGCTCTGATTTTTTCCTTCTAGCCGATCAGCAGGCAGCGAATAGATTGGGGGCGGGGCAAGGCAGAGGTGGTATTTACCGGTTCTCCAAACTACTCAAAATTTCCACTACCGGTTTGCAAGAACCGGGGAGAACCGGTAGCATCCACCACTGGTCTGGTGAGACTAAGCTTGCCTTGGCTGGGTTTTTTTCAGCCAATCCCACGCATAGTTCAGCTCACAGAGCTATTGCAAGCTAGAACTATGCATTTGACTGTTGTTTTCCAAGGGAAGAGCCCTCTGCTTCTCTTGACAAAATCTCATGGTTATTTGAACCACATTCCAACTATTTATTTATTCATATAAACAATTTGCATGGCTGCCCATCTCACAGCAGAGACTCTGGGCGCATACAAAGTTAAAAACAACAATTAAACAATCTAAATAATAAATGAAGTCACAGATGGCAAATTCCAGTCTACAATACAAACATTATCTGGCACAGCTCACTTAACTTCCCAGCCCAAATGTCTGCCAGATAAAAACCAGGTTTGAATTACAAGCAATTACACTACCCCCTACCAACCTACCATGATAATTGGGAAAGCTATTACACATCTACAAAATTACCTATTGACCCAATTATTTATCTTCTGCCAACCTGACCTCCACCTCTTCATCCAATGCTCCAACACTGGAAGTTTTTAAGAAGAGATTGGATAATCATTTATCTGAAGTGGTGTCGGGTTTTCTGCCTAAGCAGGGGGTTGGACTAGAAGACCTCCAAGGTCCCTTCCAACTCTGTTATTCTAATCTATTCTCTACTTCTTATTCTATTCTATTCTATTCTATTCTATTCTATTCTATTCTATTCTATTCTATTCTATTCTATTCTATTCTATTCTATTCTACTCTACTCTACTCTACTCTACTCTACTCTACTCTACTCTACTCTACTCTACTCTACTCTATCCTATTCTATTCAATCAGTAATAGAATGCATGTCCTGGACTGATTCTGGAGCCATCTCTTGGTGAGTGGACATGAAGGAGAGTAAATAAATGAAGGGGAGCATTAAAACGCATTACATTTAGAATTTTTTTTAAAAAACATAGTAAGTGAATAGACTGAGCACTCAGTCAACTCAGCAATGGACTATTGCAATGCATCCTGCATGGGGCTATACTTGAAGCGTATCCAGAAGTTACAGCTGGCATAGAACACAGCCATGCTGACAGCTCTTGGGCCCCCTAGGATGACCCAGGTTACACACCTGTTGTGCAAGCTGCACCAGTTGCTGGCTTGCTTCCAGGTCCAATTCAAAGTGTTCAAATTTAAAGCCTTTCATGGTATGAGAAATATATGAGCAGCCATCTCACCCCAGCAGGATTGGCCTGCCCCACCCATGCCAGCAAAAGGGGCTTGTTGCAGATCCTGTCAATCAAGGAATTTCAGTTGGTGGGGTCCAGAAGAGCCTTTTCTGCCACAGCCTCCGCCCCCCCAGCCTTTAGAACATTGCCCCCCCCAAAGGTGAGCTCCACATCCACCCTTTGGGCCTTCCGAAAGAGCTAGAAAACTTTGGCCTGCCAGCTGCCTGGGACCCTGATGGCCATGTTCCATGCTGGAGGCAGTTGCTGGACTAAGATAAGCCCCCACCTCCCACCCCTGTGTGCATCTCGAATTCTTCCTTGCCCATCTTTGTTAATTTTAATGTTAATGTTTATTATTTTAATATTTTGTCTTGTTGGTTTTACTTACCCAGTTGAGATGGGTGGCCTATAAATTTATTAATAAATGAATAAAATGATTGTCAACAGAAGTAAAATTAGATAGTCGGGACAGAGCACCCTAGATTAAAAATAAGAATCCCCAGGAACAAGAAAAACAAACCGAATCATATTCTTCCTATAAAGGGTTCTTTATTTTGAAACCTGTATTTGTAATAAAATATTTTCGGAGAGAATTGTCCAAACTCATGTCTTGTTCTGCACCATCTCCCACAAAGTGGAAGGGATGCCTCCTTCCAATTGATCAGCACTTTTGTGTGATCTTTGAGCCAGCAAAATAATCTGTGGTTGTGGTTAGTAATCCACACTTAACTAGCTTGCGAATCAAGGTATTTTGCAGTAGTTTGTCAAACATGTCACTGAAATCCAGGTATACTGTTTCTGTGGTACTCCCACAATTGATTAAAGGAAGTGGTCAAGTCAAAAAGGGAGACACAATTTGTCAGAAGAGACCGGTTCTTGACAAATCACTGCTGATTTGCCAAATTGTTTTCAAGCATTTGCAGACTCTTTCTGACCTGCTCTAGAATTTCCCCAGGACTGATGTCAGACTGACTAGTTTGTAGAGATCTTCCTTTCTGTCCTTTCTGAAGGAAGAGAGGTTTGGCCCTTCCCTGCTTTTCCATGACTTCTTAAAGATTATGAAGGAGGGCTTGGCCAGACCAACCAGAAGGTTTTTCAATACTCTGGGAAATAATTCATTCAGTCCTGGGAAAGGAGCCTTGGTAGTACAGTGGTTTAATGCACCCTGTTATTAACACAGCTGCCTGCAATTTCTGCAGGTTCGAATCTCGCCAGGCTCAAGGTTGACTCAGCCTTCCATCCTTTCTAAGGTAGGTTAAATGAGGACCCAGTTTGTGGGGGCAATAAACTGACTTTGTATAAATATACAAAAGTATGAAGGCTATTGCTTAACGCATTGTAAGCCGCCCTGAGTCTCCGGAGAAGGGCGGCATATAAATCAAATAAAAATAAAAATAAAATAAAAAATAAAATAATTCATTCAGGAGAGAGAGAGAGAGAGAGAGATGGAGAGAGAGAGAGAGAGATGGGTGGGTGGACAGACGGACGGACGAACAGACAGACAGACAGACAGACAGAAGAGGGGGGCTGCCTCAACTATGACAGCCGCATCTCTGGGATCCCATTTGCTTTTCACATCTGCACTGGATTTTTTTGTACAGGCTCCCCGGGCTTCTTCAGGCTGCCTGTTTTCTTCCTGGCTGGAATTCTTGGCCAGGCTGCTTCCCTTTCTCCTTCAGGAATTCCCGCCCATCTTACAGCTCTTTGCTTCTTCTCAGATGGGGGTGGGGGGTTGGGTGCATACTTAGCATTATTCTGAGTTTATCAAATTCCTTTTTTTAAGTCCAAACGTTTGGCTAGGCTACATTTTCATTTCTCTTTAAACAATCCCCACCTTCTATGCTCATTTTCCTCCAATGTTCCATTGCCTCTGATCTCCTTACAGCTAGCATCAAGTCAAAGGAGCTGATCCCCAAATGCCCTCCTCCCCACCGTCAACACCCACCCAAGGAGGCCAGGGGCCAGGAGGGAAAGTCTCCTGCAGATGTCAAACAAACTGAACACCCCCATCATCACCTCTCTGAAAGACCTGCTGTTCGTTTTTGAAAGGCATCATCTGTCTCTTTCTATTGGCTGGGAGGGTGACAGGTAAGAGATAGCAGTCATCACTGCCTGGTTTTTATTTATCCCTCCGTTTATTTTAATGTACACACTCTCCACGGGATTTTTCATGTCCGCCTGGATTTCTGAACAGAAATGTCTGTGTTTTAGCAGTAATGCTCCTCCATTCCTATTCTTTCAGAACAAATCGTGGCACTTACTATAACCATAATAACAAAGTTGAGAGGAACCTTGGAGGTCTTGAGCAGGAGACCCTATTCCAGTGACGGCAAATCCTTTTGCTGTTGTGTGCCAAAAAGTAGGGGGAGTGCGGGCGGGTCACGCACATGTGTGCCCACACCCATAATTCAATGCACGCCCCCGTACATGCGCACGTGGTCCCCTGTGCTCCCCCTGCTTTTGGCCCGGTGGGCCCGGTAGGCCCATTTTTTTGCCCTCCCCAGGCTCCAGAGGCTTTCTAGGATCATATGGAGGACGAAAACGGCCTTCCCACCCTTGGGAGGCCCTCCTGAGGCTGGAAATGGCCCGTTTGCTGGCTTCTGGTGGGCCCGAAAATCAGCTGGCCAGCACGCACATCGCGCTGGAGCTGAACTAAGGCAACGCTGGCGTGCCCACCAATATGGCTCCGTGTGCCACCTGTGGCAGGTTCGCCATCACGGCCCTAAACCATTTCGGAAAAGTGGCTGTTCAGTCTCTTCTTAAAAACCTCCAGTGATGGAGCCCCCACAACTTCTGAAGTGTGGTACCTTATGATTCTTAACAAATGTATCTTTTCTTTTTATGTACACTGAGAGCGTATGCACCAAAGACAAATTCCTTGTGTGTCCATTCACACTTGGCCAATAAAGAATTCTAATCTAATCTAATCCGAAGCTTCACTGAAATACAGTAAAATATTTACTGTAATCATCTGTTATTCGTGTTAAGCAGAGGTGGGTTCAGCAGGTTCTGACCAGTTCTGGAGAACCGGTAGCGGAAATTTTGAGTAGTTCAGAGAATCCCATCTATTCTCTGCCTCCCGAGTCCCAGCTGATTGGGAGGAAATGGGGATTTTGCAGTATCCTTCCCCTGCCACGCCCACCAAGCTACACCCACCAAGCCATGCCACGCCCACCAAGCCACGCCCACAGAACCAGTAGTAAAAAAATTTGAATCCCACCACTGATATTAAGTATATTTTCCATTCTGTAAACAGAAATTAGGTTCATCTGGCTTCTTTCCCAAATGATAAGCAGGAATTTTATGACCAAATATTCTTTCTGACCTTTCTTTGAGTCTTTGCGTGAGGACCCTATAACAGGCGAGGCCCTAAATTACAACTGTCCTTCCTCCATGAATGCCCACCACAGCATATCCTGCCTGCCAGCAGCCAAATGGGGAGTAGAAGGAAGGCAGCCTCTACCCACTCATGTCTGCCTATTCTGTTCATTAAGTTGGAACTACCTGTATCATAACTGATTATGATAAGGCTCAGGATATGACAGCAGAACAAATTTGGTCTGAATGTTAAGAAATGCAAGGGATTTTTTGTTTGCAAATCTGTTCAAGAGGCAGTTTGGCCTAGTGGTCGAGGCACCAGGCTAGAAACCGGAGAGGCCAGTGCTGGATGCTGAGGGCCAGAGGAGGGCAGGAAAGACTTGGTGCTTTCAACTCCACATGGCTTCCTCCAATTCTGAGATGACTGAACCACCGGCTCAGTAGCTTCCTCTGCTCCTCACAGGGGACCTGAATTTGTTCTCCCAAAAAGGAAGCCGCTCATACAAGCAGAGACATAATAGGATGAGTATCCATTAAAGAGAAGGAGATGTGGGTCTCTTCATCATTAAATTTTCATGGGAGTGCTTGCCGGCTTGTTAATGCATTTGTGTTTACAAATAACTGCTCCTTGTAAGCGAGGATCAGGACGTATGAGGGCGTTTTTTGGAATGGTTGCTGACAAAGACTGGAATAAGAGCTGGAGAGGACAGCAGGCAGGCAGAAAGTACCAGTCTCTGGGCTTCTGTGACCCAACCAGAGATGGTGGACCTCTAGGGTTGCCTTAATAACCCAGTGAGGAGATCAGCATCTAACAAACAGTGGCTGGACTAACAGACCAAAGGGTCTTGCCCTCTTCCTTGGGCATAACAGAAGCAAACTCAGTTGAGACGACATGATAAGGCTGTTCCCTAGCAACTCATTAGGATTTGCCCAATTGGAGTCCAACTCTGAGCAAATCTGAGTGACGTTGTCTGCCAGATAGTAAGAATACACTATCTGGATACGATCCTCGAGAGTCGGGCCATTCCCACCAATAGGGAATGGGTCACCCTAAACAGGGCATGGGTGGGGGGGGGCTATCATCAGATGCAATAAGGATGGAGAACCAGTGATGTTTCACCATCTGTATCACCACGGTGTAGGCCCCCCAAAATAAAGCCTCTCTCCTGCGACTTCATTTATGCACTGGCACAACTGGTGAGAACTATACAGTCCACAGCAAGTATGCTAATGTTCCACTGGCCATTAACCACAATGGCAGCACATAACGCTAGGTTTGAAAAGCTTTTTAGTTGTTATTACTTCTATATTATTTCTTTGATCCAGGACTGTAATGAACTAATGCTCAGTTCTAGAATGTGCCTTCTCCATTCTACCTAGGTTCATTAGGAAGGTGAATTCAGCCGCTAAATAATTTCTGATTTAGAGACTAGAGAATGAGAAAAGGCACTTTTTTCTTGGATTGAAGAAAGCAACTCTGCTCCCAAAGTTCACCTTTCATTTATCTTGAGGAGAGAGGGGAGATGGGGAGGAGGAGGGGGGAAGAGGAGGGGGAGGGGGAGGAGGGCAGAGGAGGAAACACAGGGAGGGAGAGGGAAAGGGAAAACCAGAATTTCTGATTTGTAAGATTCTGTTACTGTAACTTTACAATAAAGGTAGTATTAATACTCATAGTTGATGCTTCTTGTTTCAAAAGGATGACAATACCAAAGTCAGAGCAATGAAAACATGGAAAAATTAGATTCTGAATCTGGTGGGAGTCTAAATTAGAACACAACGAGAACTTCCTTTGACTTCCTGTTTATGAAATTCAAGCCAGATAGAACAAGAAAAGGCCGGCATCTCTCGGGAGATTCTGAATAGGCTGACCTTCAGGTAACAGCACAATACTGAGGAATCGGCTCCCCCCAACTTCTACCACTCATCAAAATGTGAATTAACTTCAAGAGGAAAATCAAAGTTTGTACTTTCCATTTCAAAATGCTGGCAGATCCTCCGGGGGAATTTTTTTACTTGGGATGAAAATTAAACTTGGAAAATTTGAACTTCAACCAAAGATCCCTGTGCTGTTTCTTTCATCCGTACTTCTAAACAGAAGTACATTTAATGGAGGTGCACTTAGTGCCTCCGTAGGAAACAGCATTTTACATATCTCCCCACAGTTTTCTCTTCACCTGTCTGATCGTACCCAACGCCTCTCACTGTTCCTCTCAAGTTTTTCTTTCCTGAGTTTATCATCTGAGTCACTTTCCTTTGGACGTCTTTCTGTTTGGCGACGTCCTTCCTAATATGTGGTTTCCAGATGTGGGTGTGATACTCTGGATATGTCCTGGCAGCAGTGGTGAAATCTAAAATTTGTTACTACCAGTTCTGTGGGTGTGGCTGGGGGGGGTTAATGTGACTGGGTGGGCGTGGCCAATTTTTTTCTTTTACTTTTAAAACCATTTTTTCTACAACCTCTTCGGTGAAGAGGTTGTAAAAAAATGCTTTCAAAAGGCTCTGACGATCCCAGCTGAGTTGCCTGATCGGCAGAGGCTTTTTTTCTTTTAAATGCCTCTGCCGATCAGGTAACTCAGCTTGGATCGGCAGAGGTATTTAAAAGAAAAAAAGGGTTTTTTTTTCTTTTAAAAGCCTTTGATGATCTCAGATGAGCCGCGCAATAATCAGAGGGTTTTTTTTTAGTTTTATAAGCATTTTTTCGGCCAAAGAGGTTGAAATAAAAATGCTTTTAAAAGTAAAAAAAAAGTCTCTGATGATTGTGCGGCTCAGCTGGACATGGGGAGGGGCAGGGATTTTTGCTTCCGGTTCTCCGAACCACCTACCTCCATTGCTACCGGCTCGGGCGATCTGGTCCGAACCAGGAGCATTTCACCCCTGGTCCTCACCTATAAAGAACCGAGATGAATAATGTCTTCTCTTGAATTCTACATATCCGTGCTTACCTTGTGACCCAACAAGACACAGAGACCTTTTTCTCATGACCTGTTCCCTAGTTTAGCATCTCCCATCCTGAACTCATGCCTTTTAGTCTGACTTCTCAAATATAAGACTTTGTCTGTTGAAATTAATCACACTTGTCCACTCTTCTGGTTTGATGAGAGTGTCCTGAATCTTGGTAATGTGCCCTGTTTTTGTCTTGTCACTGATATTTCCTGGCCTCTCATTCAAGTCATTTGTAAATGCATTGAGTTTCTACAGGGATGACAATGTTCCCAGCTACATTTCTTTCCAACACAATGCAGAATTTTTAATGTATGTTTTTTAGGTATGACTCTTCAACCAGCTCTGTATCCAGGCTTGGACAGAGTCCAGTCCACATTTTGCCATCTTCTCTACTAGAGCCTTATGGGCAATGTTGTTGATTGCTTTCCTGGAGTCAAATTATACTAGATTTCCTGTACTCCCATGGACACACCAGCCATTCTATCAAAAAAGGAGAGGTATTATATATTGTTGATGGACACAGGTATTCTGCTATTGAGGTACTGTATAGAATAGGTGGTACCTGGCTCAACAATAGCAACTGTGAGGAGTCTTTAGGTGTCCCAGTGGACAACCACTTAAGTATGAGACAGCAATGTGCTGCGGCTGCCCAAAAAGTCAATGTGGTCTTAGGCTGCATCAACAGAGGGAGAGAATCAAGATCACATGAAGTTCTAGTATCACTTTGTACTGTACTAGTGAGTCCACACTAGGAATACTGGTCTGGGTTACCACAACATAAAAAAGATGCTGAGACCCTGGGATCCAAAATATCCTAAGTAAACCAAAAGACCTAGCGGCCCTGGAGAAAACATCTGAAGAGTCATCTACAGCAGGGGTCTCCAACCTCGGCAACTTTAAGCCTGGAGGACTTCAACTCCCAGAATTCCCCAGCCAGCTTTGCTGTCAAAGTTGCCAAGGTTGGAGACCCCTGATCTACAACATACAGTGTAATGAGTGCAACAGCCACTATGGAAGTCAAAAGGCAGAAGATGAGCAGCCAACTAGCAATCAGATGATGACATGATGAAAACTCTTTAATTTCACAACGTTTGGACAGACTTACCCATAGGTTCAGCTGGGACACAGTGAGCATCCTAGTGTCAACTTGCAAAGCTTTCAAGTTGCCATGAGCAGGAGGGAGGGAGAACCGAAGTGAATTCCATATATTCTTTCTGACCACAATCAGAAGGAGGGTGTTAGGTTTCACAGCCAGCCAAAGTGGTTAATTGGAGAATGTGATTTATGACATGGCCAGAGAGGAGGGGAGAGACAGGGTCATAGGGGAACGTAAATCTACGTAGGATCAGTCCTAACTGCATCCGAGTATTGCCGGAATGTTGGTCCTAATAAATGAATATATTTCCTTTGAAGTTTGGATCATGGCTCATGAATTAATTAGGGCATCTTTCAGAAACTTGACACCTAGACCAAGCCAAATACAAAAGTGCTAGAGAAGTCTGGAAGCCTGACATGCTGACAAATTAGCCATCAATAGACAAACAGGCATAAATAATATCTACATACTGTGCAAAAAAGACAATCAAGAAGTCAAAAAGGGAACAAAAAGACGAAAATGCATCCCCACCAGCAATTAACACCAAGATGAGCATAAATTAACTCTAAGATCAGTGGTGGGTTGCTACCAATTCGGTCCGGATCTTGCAAACCAGTAGTAACAGAGGCAGGAGGCTCCGCCCACCTACCCAGACATCATCACGGATTTTCTGCGCATGTGCAGAATGCTACACATGAGTGAAGCGAGAGCGCACATACGCGCGCTCCCATTGCAAACCGGTAGCAAAATTAAGTGGCACCCACCCCTCTCTAAGATTAATAAGAGGCCAATAATAAAAAAGGAAACAGTATCCCAATCAACGAAGTGCCAAACAAGCCAACAGTAAACAGCCCAACCAAAGACCCTCCAAGACCACTCCCACCAATACTGACAGGGCAAGTCACTAGAATATCAACTGAGATCAAACCCTACTCCCTGCTAGCACTGATAACATTACCTAGTTTGGGTAATGAAACGGCTGCAAGAAAAGAGCCAAACTCAGAGACCATCAAGGTCACCCTCCCCTTCCATCAGTTGTCATGCTTAGGTCCATTTGAACCCAGATCCTCCTTGGGAAGCAAAGTAGAAGCAAAATAGAGCCTGTGCTGCTCTCGTTTCTACTCACTGTTTCTATCATACCAGCTTCTTCTTTTCCCCCTTTAACTGATTGGAGGGTATGTTTCAGCCTCCTGACCCCCAGTCACCTGTGTTGCTCTTCTCTGCACTCTCTCAACATCTTTTTTTATAATGTGGTGACCAAAACTGGATGCAGTAATCTAGGTGTGGCCTTACTAAGGCTTTATAGAGTGGTACCATTACAATACTTCACGTGATCTTGATTCATTCCCTCTATTAATGCAATTTAGGATTACATTGGCTTTTTTGGCTGCTGCCGCACACTGTTGGCTCATATTTAATTGATTGTCCAATTAAGAGATTGTCAACAGAGGTGACTCTGGGTAGTTTACATCATTATAAAAGCAAAACTACCAAACACAGCAGAAATGGCCTTTCTCCTAGACCTTTTGTTGAAGGTGAAAGTGCCTAATCCAGCCTTCTGCTCAGAAGCCTACAGAGGTGGCAACGGGCTATGCCAATCCAACACAAAGAATCAGACAAAAAGGCGAACTGGGAACAAACTTTATTTTCACGAATGAAGGTGAATATACAGGATGTGTCCCAGGATAATGTTACAGGATGCAATCTGGGTTGGTCACCGAGGCCAGAGGTTTAATTTCCCAAGCTTTCGGACTCGTGCTAGAGCCCATCATGGAAGACTAACCCTCTGGTCCCGGTGACCAACTCAGATTGCATCCTGCAAGTTTTATTTTCCTGGGCTTAGTAATTCAGAGCAGTAAACAGTAATGAAGCAGAGATTCTGCATCTCAAGAGACCAACTATGACAGATCAAAACATAGTAGAGACATCACACTGACATCAAAAGTATATATTATCAAGGATATCGTTTCCCCAGGTGTAAAATACGGCTGCCAGCTGGACCATCAGAAACCTGAATTAAATAAAATTGATATTTTTGAATTGTGGTGCTGGGGAATACAAGAAAGAATGCCAGAACTATATGAAGAACAAATTGTTCCATACCAGAGGAAGAGAAACCAGATTGCTCCCTGGAAGCACTGATAATGAAAGCAAAGCTTCTGTATTTTAGACATATAATGGGAAGGAAAGTGTCACTGGGGAAGGCCCTGAGGCTTAGAATTATCAAAGGCAATGGAAAAAGTACCCCCCCAAAAAAGGAGGCAATTAGATACTATCACTGATGATGCAAGTGGGAGTTTATAAGAACTCGAAAGAGCTACTTACTGACAAACAATCCTGGTGAATTACATTTATTGGGTCATGAACAGTCCGGAGAGATTGAAGAACAGAACTGCAAGCAAAGATAATATTTTTTTTCTCCAGCTGTTAAGGGCAGTAGCTCTTTCAAGATTCCTCCTGTTCTCAGAGGCTGGTCTTTCTGCAGTGGGAGATTATTATTATTATTATTTATTATTTATTCAATTTATATACCGCCCTTCTCCTAGTGGACTCAGGGCGGTGCACAGCCAAAACTAAAATACATAACAATACAAAATTTAAAATTAATTAAAAGAATTATATACTTTGGCCCAAATTAAAACAGTGCAAATTAAAACCCATTAACAAATTAAAACTAAACAATTAATAACCATTAAAAACTAAAAAAAATGCCTTGTTCTTTGCTGCACCCAGACTAGGAAATTTAGTATCTCGGGAGTTGCAGTGCGATTCCGCTCTCTCAGAATTTATAAGCCAGACTTTAATTTAGCATTCATTTATGATTCTAATCTTTTGTACATTTTATTAGATAGGGACCAGTATTCAAGTCTGTCGAGATCCTTCCGGATCTTGAGTCTAAAATGTTGGCTATTCCCCCACCCAACCCATCTTGGTGTCATCTGCAAATTTGATGAATTCCCCTTCTATCCCCTCATCTAAACCATTTATGAAGATGTTGAAAGAACTTGGCCCAAGGCAGAACCTTGAGGTACCTCATTGTATGCTTCCCTCCCTGTAGCTGTAGTTCCATTGAGAATTACCCATTGAGTGCAGTTGATCAGATAGTTACAAATCCATCTGGTGGTGACGCTGTCTATCCCACATTGTTCTGTCCTACCAAGAAGTAGTCTGTGACTGTCTATGGAGATTCTCAGTCATCCAAAAGATACATTTCTTGAGGAATGTATCTTGTCTTTTTATGTACACTGAGAGCCTATGCACCAAGACAAATTCATTGTGTGTCTAATCACACTTGGCCAATAAAGAATGCTATTCTATTCTATTCTATTCTATTCTATTCTATTCTATTCTATTCTATTCTATTCTATTCTATTCTATTCTATTCTATTCCATTCCATTCCATTCCATCCCATCCAGGTCATAGTTGTCCCAAAAGTGCTTTTTCAACAGGCAACTGGGCTTTGTTTTTCTTTGAGGACATTTCACTTCTCAGCCAACAAGCTTCTTCAGCTCTGACCAAGTGGTGGAGGATGGAAGGATTTATATTCCTTGCAGTCATGTGCTTGTTTGCATTCTTTCTGAGAGTCATTGAGGCCACTTGTCAAAGACCTACTTTGTCAAATGTCTTACTGAAGTCCACTACATCCACAACCTTTTGCTGGTCCGCTAATTTAGCCAATTTGTCAAAGAATGCAATACAGTTTGTATGGCATGATCTGTTTTTGACAAAGCCATGCTGGCTTCTGTTAATTGTCTTGCTGGTTTCTAGATGCTCACATCTACAACTCGATACATTGCTCCGTTGTCATGTCTCTGCATTCAGGCAATTTATGGCTACTAAGACCCGTGGTGGCACAGTGGCTAGAGCGCAGTACTGCAGGCTACTTTTCCTGACTGCCAACTGACTGTAGTTCAGCAGTTCAATCCTGACCGGCTCAAGGTTGTCTCAGCCTTCCATCCTTCTGAAGTCTGTAAAATGGGGAGTCAGATTGTTGGGGGCAATATGCTGACTCTGTAAACCACTTAGAGAGGACTGTAAAGCACTGTAAAGTGGTATATAAGTCTAAGTGCTATTGCTATTGCTATTGCTATTGCTACTGCCCTCACATGTTGGCCTCCAGAACTCCTGCCTCAACACACATACCCTGCTATCAAAGTGGATCCTGGGTGCTGCGCTGCAGTGGAGAAACGGGCAATGGAGCAGCCGACATGAGGGAAGGAGGAGGATCAGGGAGAAGAAAGAGGGGAAAAGGCCTTCTCCTTCCCTCGCGCTGGCCACTCTGTTGCCCGTTTCTCCACTGCAGCGCAGTGCCCAGGATCCACTTTGATAGTGGGGGGTAATTTAACAACTGGTTCGCCTGAACCGGTGTGACCTGGCTGTATCCCACCACTGCACTGGAGGAAAGGAAAACCCACACTGCCTGCATGGACATCAGGGCTGCCAGGCCGAAGGGACAGGATGCAAAAACAGAGAGAATGGAAGGAGAAATCAGTCTGAAGATCAGGAACAAAGGGAGGGGAATAACTGGGTACAGCTCTGTTACAGGGCTTGTTGAGTCATCTAGGACAACAATCTCCAACTGTTCTGGCTCCGCGGACCAGAAAATAATGGCGGGTAGCCGGTGGTGGGTGGCAGGAATGGGAAGAGGAAGGGGATGGTTTTGTGCACACAACCTAATCCTGTGGATGTGCAAATGGAACTTTGCATGCTCGCCCGCTACTTGTGCAGCCCGGTTCCCAATGGGCCATGGACCAGTACCAGTCCATGGACCAGGGATTGGGAACCCCTGATCTAGGGGAGTTGAGCAGAGGAAGAAGGCGACATATTCACAGCTCATTCCCATGGCCTTGACATGGAGTCTTCTGGGAAAGAAGAAGGGAGGCTGAAGATGATGGGGGAGGAAGTGTAAGGAATAAGGGAGAGGACCTTGATGGAGATGTTGAAGCTCCATTACCAACGCGATAGAGATAAAATATATATTTAAGTCCACAAGCAATAAATAGCCATTTGTAAGCAGTGCAGGCCGGCAGACATCTTCCTAATTCACATAGGTACCAGGAAGAGCATGACACGCAGCATAAGCATTTGCAAGGTTCTGTTCTTTTTGCCTTCCTGTGGAATTGATGCCTTGGTAGGGGCCGCCTAGTGGGGCTGGCAAAACTGTGCTTATCTGCGCGCACAGATGCCAAGAGGAAGCCCAGCCTTTGCCAGCTGGTTCCAGTTAACCCTGGAGCAGGGATGCAATTTGGCTTGCTATGGTCCTGAGGCTGCAGAGCAATTCCTACCTTACTTGCACAGAATGTTCCACCACATTGCTTCGCAGGCCTTATGAAATAGCACAAATTATTAGAAACCATCGACAACTGTCGAAAACAAATATGCAAAACACATTTGCCAACAAAACGGCCTTGTGGTAAGTGACAAGAAAGAGAAATATGTTCTAAGCTCTATGGTCAGGCCAAAGAACAGTGAATCTAATAAGTTTTCCCAGCTATTCAAATAGATGTTAACAATTATCCGCACTATTGGTTGATTCATCAGTGGCTGAGAATTTGAACTGAGGTCTCCTTTCTGAAGATTTATTTTAAAAAAACAACAACAAAGGGCTTCCTTATCTCAAAGGACTTATAACCAATAGCCATTATGATTACTCGACTGCTTCAAAACTCATCCAGTTTATTATTCGATGCATATTGATGCAAAAAATGTTGTCCCAGTACTTCTTGTTTGTCCCAAAGGTGCTTTTTCAAGAGGCAACTGGACTTTCTGGTTTTTCTTTGAAAACGTTTTGCTTCTCGTCCAAGAAGTTTCTTCAGCTGAGAGTCGTTGCCAGCTGAAGAAGCTTCTTGGATGAGAAGTGAAAAGTCTTCAAAAGAAAAAACAAGAAAGTCCAGTTGCCTTCTGAAAAAAGCACCTTTGGGACAACCATGACCTGGATGACCGAGAATCTATACAGACTTTTTATTTATGTTTATGTATTTATTAAATGTATATGCTGCCTATCTCTTCACATGAACTTTACATAAGTTACATAAAGCAGCTCTAAGCTGCCACTTTCTGTGCTAATTGTCATTCAAGAATTATTTTGGTCAACCCAGGAAGCTTTTTTTAGAAGAGAAATAAGAGTTACAAAAACTTGATTGATCTATGCTGATTTATTCACTTTTACTGAAAGAGAATCTACATTAAGTACAAAGAAAAGTGTTCGGATAAGGTCATATTTGTCAATCGATTGCTATGCACAAATGGTCAGAAGATTTAAATGGGATAAAAAGATTTTTGTAGATGAAAAAAACAAACTTTGAAAGGGATTTATGTACTAATAATGAACATTTTATTGGCAAGGTACAGTATATAAACTGTTGTTGAAAGTGAACCGGGAGGTTGAATATGTTAAAGACTGTATGATTAAATGGGCAAAAAATCGATATATTATGCTTGATCAATGGGAAAATATGTGGTTTAATGGCTGAAATTTTTATTGAATTACAATTTGAAAGCATTTGTTGGTATTTAGTTGGTATTTAACACCTGAGAAGTTTTCAAAGATGTATAGAGGAATGTCAAGTAAGTGTTGGAAATATAATCAATGTGAAGGTATGTGTAATAATGCCAAGACGTATTGGGATCAGATATTCATAAAATACTAAAAATAAATGTGTAATTGAAACCAGAAGCTTTAGCTATAGGTGTTATGGATAAGCAGATTGAAAGAAAACACGGGACATAGTTATTGAGCCAGGTTTCACCTAATCTGTACTTGCACATTTGATTTTTCCTGCCACAACCTTACTTTTCTCTACACTGGATTTCATTCTGTTAGTTATGGCACAGTGTTCAAATCTGTCGAGATCCATCTGGATCTTGAGCCTATCTTCTGGAGTGTTGGCTATTCCTGCTGGTTTAGTGTTGTCTGCAAATTTGATGAGTCCCCCTTCTATTCCCTTACCTTAAATCATTTATGAAGATGTTGAAGAGTTTTGGGCCTAAAACAGGACCTTGGGTTACCCCGCTGCTTACTTCCCTCTCTGTAGATGTAGTTCCGTTGAGGATTCCACAGTTGAGTATGATTTGTCAGTCAGTTACAAATCCACCATTTGTGATGCTGAAACAAATGAGAATATTTGATCCTGGACTGATCAGATATAATGATGTGGCAGATAAGAAGCTGTTGTAGACTTTCGATGAATTAATTACATACCACCAGTTAACAGAGGACTTTGAAATTTAACTTTGCTGTTGGTGTGTGTGGGTGTGTATGTGTGTGTGTACATATCCATATGCATATACACATACACACATACACATAAGATAAATGTATAACAGGTCAAATTGATCACAAATAATGTAGACCTTTATATATTTTGTGCCTGAATTGCAAGGGAAGGAAATTATTGTTGTAATATATTTATCAGTATTCAACTGGGGGGGGGGGGATAATATCTGTATATACGTCCTGTTTTTTGTCATTTTAATGCACATTTTCTTCTCTCTTTTTTTCTTTAAATGTTTTTGTCAATTTGTGTTTTGTTTTTTGTAAAATTTCCTTTTTCTTCTTTGGAGTGTGTATTTTAACTTTCTAAAAAAAATAAAATTTTATAAAGAAGGGGTTGCCACAAAGAAGAGGGAGGTCAACCTATTCTCCAAAGCACCTGAGGGCAGGACAAGAAGCCACAGATGGAAATTAATGAAGGAGAGAAGCAACCTAGAACCAAGGAGAAATTTCCTGACAGTGAGAACAACTAACCAGTGGAATGACTTCCCTCCAGAAGTTGTGGGCGCTTCATCACTGGAGGCTTTTAAGAAGAGATTGGACAACCATTTGTCCCAGGATGTTATAGAATTGGAGTAGAAGACCTTCCAACTCTGTTATTCTAAAAAAGAATAAGAGGTTATTTTATTATGTATTTGTATCTCTGAATAAAGTCAGAAGCCACTCTTTTTGTATTTTTTAAAACTTTTTGTCACTTTTTAACTTCTTTTTCCCCTTGATGCCCTCTTTCTCAACCCTTTTTTCGCCCCCATTCTTGTTGTTTTGCATTTCACCTCTTTTTGAAAGTTAATAAAGTTGGTTTTAAAAGAAGGAATTATTCTGGCCGTTCTTTGAATTAAGCTGGAATGTTAGGGAGAAGCAGAGTCAGCACATGGAACAATAAAGGGTAGGGACGAAAGGCTGGCGCAATTTTACTCATTGGAGTAGAATTTTTGTGCTCCAAAACGGCCCGCAGCTGCCAGACCAGATGCGGGCTGCCTTCCTGGGGGAATTAAATGCAAACCCTCCTTAAGCAGCGCAGTCTGGGGTCTCGTCTTTGAGAAGAAGCAAGGCTGGAAGAGCCATTATGTGGTTGTGAGATGAGGGGCGGAAATGGACATATGTGAAACATCTGGGCCTCCTGGTGGGAAGCAGCCCAGAGAAGAATGCAGGCAGGATCAGCTGAAATCCACTCTTCTGAAGTGAGGAGATTTTGCAGGGGCTTCTTCCAAGAGGATTCTTTTCAGGGGGTGGGCGCGTTTTGATGGATCCCAATAATTTGCTTTATGCAAATTATTATGGAATTATTATTATGCAAATTATGTAAAAAAAGAAAACAAAAACCCAACCTGATCCTTTGCAGCATCAGACTGCAACCAGGGCCTAAATCCAATTATCGCTTTTATGCCGCTATTTGCCTTTTAAAAGTAGCATTTTTAGGCAGTAACCAGAGACCGATAATATTAGAAAACCAGCTTTTGTTGACAGCGAGACTGGAAAAATATGTCCCACGATAGTTATTAACGATACCCAGGACTCGGGATATGCAAAACGTTTTGTGTCTGAGGCATCGTCTGCACAGAACAGCTGCTCTGGGTGGTCCCTGCCCGAGTTGAAGCTTCTGCCTTGAATGTTTTGGTCTGGAGGCAGGAGAGCGGGAGGCCATTTTGTTCCGGAGTAAACCCGAGTTAGAATCGGCTGGAGGGAGAAGGGAGGGCAGTGTCAGAGCAGGAAAAAGCCAAGGCTGAGGATTTTCTCAGGGATGGCACACACACACACAGGATGGCACCAACTGGGGGAGGCTGGGGAGGGAAACTGAATAGTGCACAGGCCGTGAGGAAGAATAGGGAAGTGGGATAAATGGAGGGGGGCAACCTGCCACTTCTTTCCCCACAGTTCAATCCTGAGGGACAAATTTACCAAACTAGGTAACGTCTTCAATGCACTGATGAAAAAGGGAAAGAAGAAAGTACAGGGAGGAAAAGAAGAAAAGGGAAAAAGAGAAAACATAAAAAGAAAAAAATAGGAAAATAATTATTTAATTATTAAATTTTATTGCCACCTATCTCCCCTTTAAAGTACCTCTGGGTGGTGAAATAAAAAAAATTCTTTTCAAATTAATATTTATAACATTTTTTTAATATATTTATAATATAAAATTAGATTAATAGAATCAAATTTGTAGATGAGACTAAGCTGGCAAGAAGAGCCAACACTCCAGAAGACAAGCTCAGGATCCAAAAAGATCAGACTTGAACAATGGGCCCCAGCCAACAACATGACATTTAATGTGGAGAAAAGCAAACTTTTACACTTAGGCAGGAAAAGCCAAAGGTTAAGGTGACCAGATGTCCCGCTTTTGGTGGGACAGTCCTGCTTTTGAGCAATTTGTCCCGCGTCCCGCGGCGTTTTAAAAAAGTCCCGATTTTTCATTCTGCCTCCTGAGTCCCGGCTGCCTCCTGAGTCCCAGCTGATGGCTAGACGGAAAAAACTCTTGCCGCGGGGCTTCAAAGGGCCGCCCTACGTTGATTAGCTCGGCTTCCCCCTCTCAGCTGATTTGCGCAGGGCTCTGCTCTTGCTAAATCGCTCAGCAGTTTTTTTTTTCTCTTTGTGCAAACCAAGCTCAAAACGAAACTGAAAGTAAAACAGGCTGTTGGCTTTGCTGTTTGCTTGCAACGTTGGAAAATTAGGCAGCAATTGGGAAATTATTTAGGGCAAAAGAGGAGAGTTCAAGATTTTAAAACACAAAAGAAAAAAAAGCTCTTTTTAACTAGGGAATTGTAATAATTGAGATACTATTAATTGTATACTGTGTTGAAAGCAGAAATGGTTAAGTTGTGGTTTGGAGGAATATATGGGGGAAATTATTTGGTTTATTATTATTGGTAAGTATAATTAATTGATTTTTAAGAAATTGGATTGCATGGAAATAATTGGAATATTCATGTTCATATTGATTAATATACAAAAAAGATAGTTATATAACTAATTGATTTATATTAAAATGTTGAATTTGTATTAAACAACTGTATTACATAATTACATAATTAACCAATGTGAGGATGGATATAAAAATAGATGACAATGGGAAGGGGTATAATATAGAATAGAAGGGAAAAATTGAATTTGATTAAGATTAGAGATGAGGATGAAGGGTAATATTGTTTTTTTAAAAAAAATAGATGAGGAATAAATATGGCAAAAAGGAAATATAGAAATTGTAAATTTAATTGAAATGACTAAACACTGTTTAAATTTGTGAACCGGCCAAATACTCTGTTCAAAGAAAATACATTGTATGTTTGTATGTGTGTTTCTAATTATTGTTATTTATTCATATTTGTTCTCTTTTATTCTTTAAAGTTTAACAATTCATTCTTTATCTTAATATCTTTATATTTGTTTGGGGTTGGCTTTCTTCCCTTTCATCTTTTTTATTGTACAGCAATCTTTCTCCTCAAACCTACCACCTCTCTCTTTTCTTTCCTTCTTACTTTCTCTTCCTCCCCCTCTTCTTCTCCTCCCTACTTCCTCTTCCTTTCTTCTTCTCCTCCTCTCTTCCTCCCTCTCTTAGCCTCCCTCCTACTCTAATTTCCCTTCCTTCATCCCTCTCTATTGCTGTATCTTTTTATGCATATGGACTACTCAGAGGGCTGAAAAAGTTATTTCTGACTGGTCCTCGCACTTTTGACCAGTCCTCGAACTTACGACTGTCCTCACATTTTACGTTTTTTGCCCTATCTTGTCACCATGGTGAAGAGAAGCAGTTGTGAAATGAGTGACATGGTTGTTAAGAATGCTGCACAGGCATAAATGTGAGGATGGTCATAAAAAATAAATAAATAAATAAATAAATAAATAAATAAATAAATAAATAAATAAATAAATAAATAAATAAATAAATAAATAAATAATAAGTGTGAGGACCAGTCAAAAGTGCCAGGACCTGTCAGAAATGACTTTCCAGCCCTCTGAGTAGTCCCTATACACATAGCCATGGCCACCCGGTCACATGACCAGTTAGCCATGCCCACCCAGTCACATGACCAGCTAGCCACACCCAGAAAATAAGCCACACCCACAATGTCCCTCTTTACCAATGTTAAAATCTGGTCACCTTACCAAAGGTACAAGTACAGATTAGGGGAAACCTGGCTCAGAATCAGTTACTGTGAGAGGGACCTTGGCACCCTAGTGGACGATCACTTAGACAGGAGCCAGCCGTGTGTGGCAGCAGCTGTGAAATGGCAACGGTTTCTTAGTATCTGATGTCCACATCAAATATTGAGGAACCATCGCCATTATACAGTCTCCTTGAGGGGAACATCTGTGAGGAACACCCTGGGCAATCCCAAGTCTTCTCTTTCCTCCAGAGAGAAGTTTGGAGAGCTGATTCCTTCACCAGCATCACTTCCTACCATGATCATCAGCTCCGTTAAAAGCGAAACTGTCTCCATTGCTTCATTGCTTCCCCTGAAGAGATGGCCGGTCTGTAGAATGAGACCCACCAGCCTTTCCTAACTTGTTCTTTTTGACTAGGAGATGATCACAAAAACCTCCTCTAATTAAGCCTCATTTGCATTATTTAAAAAAAATATATATGACTGTCCAGCTTAAACAAATAACTCTGGATGACTAAGAAAACAACATATTAAAAATCATAAAAAATAGATGAAACCAATATAAAACAGTGAAAAACTGAATTATTGAGTCTTGTCCTGCTCATTTCATTTTGTGCCACAAATCTTTCCGTCTTGTGGGGGGGAAAAAAGAGGAGGAAGTTTGGCTTCTTTTCCTGCTGGTGATACCTTAAGCCACCTATCCTTACCTTAGTATTCAAATCCTCCTCCTCCCCAAGGAACATTGCAACCACGAGAAATGAAACAGGTCAATCAAAAATTGAGAACAATCAACCCATGGAACAGGAGTTGCCTTCAGAAGTTGTGGCAGCTTCATCACTGGAAGCTTTCAAGAAGAGACAGGACTGCCATCTGTCAGAAATGGTGTAGGGTCTCCTGCTTTTGATGGGGGGGGGTTGGACTAGATGACCTACAAGGTCCCTTCCAATTCTGTTATTCTGTTGTGTTCTGAGTCAAGGAGTGGCACGATCTCATTGTCACAGTGACCTGTCAACTCAAAAGAGGGACTGCTTCATTTGCAATAAACCTAGGAAGATGAATCCTAGGCCAGGGGAAAGCACTTACCCAGGGCATGATTTGATTCCTGGGAATCAGTTCAATCATACCTGTTGGATATGGTCTCAGATGCAGAGAAGGACACATGGTAAGGTTATTGGGAAAAGGGGCTTGATGGAGTTGATTAGGAAGAATTTCAGAAAAGATCCAAAGGTAATGCTTATCCATATATGCTTGGAAGAATGCCAAAATAAGCCAGTGCTTCTTGAGGTCCAATGCAGCTATTATGTAGATTGCAAATACCCAATTGTCTCCACCTGCTCACTTTATGAAGTCAGTGCTTTGTCCTCTCCTGTCTAGACATTAACCTCTCCTGGATGGCTCAGCAGGTCCTAGGCACTCAGAAGGTAATTGCTACAGCATCCACTTAGGGTGCCGACCTGTCCATTTTTTATTTTATTTTATTTTATTGGTATACAATCTTCGTTGCTTGGTGTCATATTCCATGAAAGAAACACAGAAGTACAAACTTAAGAATGCACTGGATTTTTTTAAGCAACCCACCCACCCACCCTCCCTCTCCTTCCTCCCTCCCTCCCTCCCTCCCTCCCTCCCTCCCTCCCTTCCTTCCTTCCTTCCTTCCTTCCGCACGACTTGCCAGAACCACATGATCTAGAATACAGTCAAAATGAAGAGGCAAGCCTTCTCTGCTTTCAGACAAATGAATGCACTAAGTGCATTTGGTAAAGATGATGTTCCAGTAATGTCTCATAAATATAAGAGGCATGGAAATGTTTAAGCAAACAGTTGCCTCTCCATCCCAAGGAACAGCAGTGAGTGTTAAATTGGCAACAACTACAATGCTAAGCAAGAGCAGTTTATGCTTCTCCGAAGCACCCAGGGTGGGGTTTCTCCAGGGTGGGGAAGCTGGGGCTCTTGTCTTCCAGAAGGAGGGGGGGTCTTCCTGGCAGCTGTTAGCATTTCAATTTAACCCTCCTTTTATCCCTACTGGGATGAAGAATGAGGAACTGCCGCTCTTCAGTTTCCTTGGAAATTCTTAATGCTATTAGTGTAGGTGACCTACATGCTACTCACTTACAATTCAGAGCAGGTGACAAATATTTCTGATTCATAAGCAAGAATCATGAAATCACAAGGCTGGAAAGGACCTTGGAGGTCTTCTAGTCTAACCCGCTGCCAAGGCACAAGTGCCGATTCCATCCTAGACAAACGGTTGTCTGATCTTTCCTTGAAAATCTCCAGTGATGGAGCATCCCCAACTCCGGAGGCAAACCGTTCCATTGATCAATTGCTCTCCCGATCAGGAAAGTCCTATTTTCGTTACCACTGGGTTGCTAAGTAGATCTGAGTCTGAACGATGATGCAGCCGCCTGCAGGTTCTGAAAAGAAGGGAAAACCACCAAGGACTCAAGAAACCTTGAGTTGTGTGGAGTTGGTTTTGCACCCTCTCCTCTCGCCTCTGCTTTCCAAGACAGTGTGGTGTAAGGGAAACATCCTGGCCCTGTGATTCCCAATCATTACAGATTAGTGAACTCCTTTATAAATAATGAATCCATATTGATCTCTTTTGCCAGTAAACAGAGAGTGACCTTTATGAAGAATATAAGAAAAATGCACTTAGGGAAACGCACCGTCTTTCCTCCTCAGACAGAGCTACCATTGCGGCTGATTTATCCTGCAGCAGCTGGAAACAGGAACAGAGGGGAGACAGAGACAGAGGTTTGGCCCTGTCATCTGGGGAGAATTTGTAGGGCAGGAATCTGGACGGTTCTTGCCATTCCAGCAATTGCAACTCTCCCCTCAGCGCCCACCTCCTGCGCTGCTTTCGATCATCACCCAACCCAGGCGGCTTTTTCATCTGAGCGTGATTGAAATATCTGAAGATGCCGGCATAAATCTAGGCATTGACCGTCCTGGTGCCTCTCTCTTGTCCAAGTCTAACTTCAGGAATCTCCATCACAGGAATTGCTCTCTCTGCCACTCAATAAACAGCCAGCATTGTCTTGGCCTGAGGTTAACAAACCCAGCAATCGATCGATCAATCTTGGAAATAAACCATGCATTTTCTCAAATAACAGTTATTTCCTTTCAAGTTAATTAGATAGTTAATTGAGACATTGGTTGAGAAGGACGATTGCAGGATTTGAATAAATAAATAAATATTTTAGGGATGGCTTTTTATTATCTCAGATAACAGATAAGAAGAACGTTGAGGGTGAGGAACTCATGGTGGTTACTTATTTATTTCAGGCGAATAAAGATGGTATCACTCATTTCAAGTGGGCTGAAAGAACGGGAGACAGGGAGAGCCGAAGGTGTCAAATCACTGCCAGTACTACCCCACTTCTCGGGTGCCCTTGCTTCCTTGGCAGCTGCCTCTTTCCTTTTCCTGCCCAGACAGTCTGCTGTGCTGATGGCAATGAGAGGGCCCACTTTCTAAACCAGCAGTTTGGCTCAGCTCCTGTGGTCTCTGCCTGACCTGAGCCAACATAATTGTGCTTTAGTGGATGGTCTGCCTAAGCCACATCTGCCTTCCCTCTGCTGAGTGTGCGGAGGACAGGCGATGCCGTAAGCATTCCGCTGTTGACATGGCGTCTCACTAACACCAACTCTAATGGCTCTCCAGTAGGTTTTTATTATTACTATTTTAAAGGCCCATTTGTGTTCCTTTATAGCTCTGATCTACAATGTTTCCCTGTTATCTTGTCCATTCTGTATTATTGTTTTAATTCCTTTTTCAGTAATTTCTTGGTTGAAATTCCACAGATGTAAATATAGAGGTATTTGCAAGAAACAGAACGCACTGAGCATCTCAGCACAAGAAAACTCAACCAAGCTGAGTCAAACAGCTGGGACACATCGGGAGAAATGTAGGGAGCCACTGAAGGTTTAATCCTGAAGGTCCCACGTGGACCCGGAGAGAGGAGGATGGAGATTGTGTTAATTTGAGAGCCTGCGGAGAAGCTCCATTGATCACTTGAGTCAAAGAAAGTCCATTACTTAGGGCTTTTGAGCAAATTTGTCTGCAATCTTTTTGGCCAGCTATTTGACTTCTTTTCTCCCTACCCGCCACCCCCGTAGCCTATCTTAAGGAGAAATATGGATTTGGCACATAAAACCAAACCTCTTCTGCTAAGTGCCAAGATAAAGCACATGTTCTTTCTCCTTCAAGTCCATTTAAGAACTGGGGAACCCCAGAAGCCCAGGATCCAGAGCTGAGCACTGCCCCTCCCCTCCCAGTTCCTGTGCACAAGAGGCTGCTGGGTTTCTCCAAATGCTCCACAGGCCTCCTCTTCTCTGCTCTCAGTTTCTGAGCGCAGAAACACCGTGGGGAGCTTGGCTGAGAGTTGCCCTCTTTTGTCTCTGGCCCTCTGCCCGCCATCTGCACCTTGAGCCCCAAATAGTATTGGGAAGCAGCTCGTGTGGCAGGGGTCCCTGTGATGAGCAGGTCTGCCAGTCCTCCAACTCGTGCCCAGACTTGGTCATCAGCAGTGGTGGGATTCAAGTAATTTAACAACCGGTTCACCCAGGGTCAGGTTGGCTGTCATGGAAGGCATGGCCCATCCCCATCCTCCATCTCTGCTGCACATGCGGGATGAGCCACCCACGACGGCCAACCTGAACCAGTGCGAACCGGCTGAATCCCACGACTGGTCATCAGGCCACGTTTTCCTTCATTTGGCTCCAAATCATATTTGTGAGAGGAAAAAACCTCTCAGCATGTTGCTGCAATTAATTGATTGATTGGTTTGAACATTTTGAATGAGCCAATCAGAGCACAGCGTCCTGGCTCTGAGTTTCCCGCACTTTCCAACGGTCAGTTGGCCAGTATATAAGTAGCAACAGGATTACAGCCACTAGAGACCCTCGCAGATCCTGAGCAGAGCTTGAGATGCAGAGATGCCGAGCAGAGCTACCTCCAGAGCTGAAGTCACTACAAAGAGCTGAGTCACTGCCTTGTTCCTGAGAAGGCTGACAAAGAACGCTGAACGTCTCCCATGCTTGGGAAGAAGATAAGAGCTAAATGGACTTTGCTGAGAGGAGAATCTTTTGGGCTGTTGATGCCTTCTTGTAGGTTTTGTTTTTATGTGTTTTTATTAAAGTACTTTCTCAAGACTCCTCAGTCAACTTCCATGCTAGTGCGTTTGTGTGCGTATCGGGCCACGGGCCATTCGAACCCCAAAACCTCTTTCCCTCAACAATATTCCACTCAGTGCTTCAACTACTTGAGTTGGCCGAAGCGCTTCAGCATTTCGATTCTTTCATCCCCTAAACCAGTGGTGTTGAACCTGTGGCATGCATGCCAGAGGTAGCACTCAGAGCCCTCTCTGTGGGCATGCGCGCTGTTGCCCCAGCTCTGTTTCGGGTCTCTGCTGCACATGCGCGTACACCTCCCGCTGGCCAGCTGGTCTTCGGGTCTCTGCCGCACATGCATGAGGTACAAACATGCATGTGTGGGGTGCACACACCCATGCATGTACCCATGCCTTAAAGTTTGGGTGGGCCACGGGTGCATGCACAGATGCGCGCATATACACAGGGTGTGCCATGTGCAAGGCATGCACATGTGCAGGGCGCAAGCATGCATGTGCCCACACCTTGCAGTTTGGGCGGGGTGTGGGCGCATGCACAGGGTGTGTACGCATAAGCAGGATGTGCGCACATGCATCCAGACCTTGCAGTTTGGGCGCACACGCACACTTGGGCACAGTGCCTAAAAGGTTCGCTATCACTGCTGAAGATGTTACCTAGCCTGGTAATGAAACTCTCGGAAATTCACCCACAAGCTCAGAGAACGAAGCTTCACTCCCATTTTGCTTCTTTCACCCCTGCTTTCCAGGGAGAAAATCCAAGCAAGAGGGGAACCGGGCTCTTCCATTTCAGCTCTGAGTTCTGCTCTGAGTTGCCCTGGTAATTGATGGGCAGTGGTTGTGAATAATGGGTGTTGTGCCACATGATAACCATTTTTTTTACACAAAACATAGAATCAAAGTGCTGGAAGGGACCTTGGAGGTCTTCTAGTCCAACTCTCTGCTCAGGACAAGAGACTTTATACCATCCCAGTCAAATGGTTGTCCAGTCTATTTGTGGAAAAGCTCCAACGATGGAGCACCACAACCAGGGGTGGGTTCTAAATTTTTTTTACTACCGGTTCTGTGGGCGTGGCTTATTTTGTGGGCGTGGCTTGATGGTCATGTGACAATTCTTTAGGATTTAGCAGAGGTACTGGTCTACCAGGCTTTTAACTGCTTGCAGAGCTGTTCCGGTCTACCCATTTGTTTTTGCAGGCACTGGTCTACCCATTTATTTTTATTTTTTTTTATTTTATTTTTTTAATTTGATTTATATGCCGCCCTTCTCCGAAGACTCAGGGCGGCTTACAATGTGCTCAGCAATAGCCTTCATCCTTTTGTATATTTTATACAAAGTCAGCTTATTGCCCCCACAAACTGGGTCCTCATTTCACCTACCTTAGAAAGGATGGAAGGCTGAGTCAACCTTGAGCCTTGGCGAGATTCGAACCCTGCAGTAATTGCAGGCAGCTGGTCTTAATAAGCTTAATAACAGGGTGCCTCAAACCCTTGTACTACCAAGGCTCTTGCCTCTTTTTGCAGGCACTGATCTATTCATGTATTTTTGCAGGCACCGGTCTACTCATTTGTTTTCTTTTAACACTGATCAGCTGTACGGCGGCCCTTTGAAGCCCCGCGGCAAGAGTTTAAACAGTTTTTTTTCCCTCTAGCCATCAGCTGGGACTCAAGAGGCAGCAATAGATTGGGGGTGGGGCCAAATAAAAGGTAAGAATAATGTGGGGGATGGGGGCGGGGGGGCAGAATTGGTTCGGTGATGTCATATCGTCACCACTACCAGCTCAGGAGAATCGGGCCAAACCGGGAGGAACCCACCACTGACCACAACCCCAGGAGACAAGCTATTCCAATGGTTAATTGTTCTCACTGTCTGGAAATTTCTCCTTAATTTTAGATTGGATGTCTCCTTAAAAAGCTTTCACCCATTACTTCTTTCCTCCCTCTGGTGCTTTGCAAAACAAATTGACTCTCTCTTCTCTATGACAGCCCCTCACCTGGAAGACAGTTATCATGTCATCCTTCTCTTCGGTAGGTTAGGCATACCTACATAGCTCCATCATATGATTTAGTCTCATCTTTGCCTTCCTTCCTTCCTTCCTTCCTTCCTTCCTTCCTTCCTTCCTTCCTTCCTTCCTTCCTTCCTTCCTTCCTTCCTTCCTCTCTCAGCAGCCCCTACAGAAAAAATACAATATAATGCAAACCTCATACCGAAATAAAACAACCACAATCTGAGAGTCTTCAGTCAAAAGGCAGGGTATAACTAACTCTAAGTGATAAATCTTTGACTAGCCGAGCTTCTCCCTCTATAAATATCCCTAAGCCTTTCATTAAAATGTCTAACCTGATTACAAGGATCATATTTTCCAAGATTTTTTCTCTCTCTCTGGAAGTGGTTGAGGGTCTTTAGCATAGGCCATTCGACAATGCACAAGGGAGATGAAGCTGGTCTCTTTTATGTGCTATGGGAAGAAGGAGAAGGAGAAGGAGAAGAAGAGGAAGAGGAAGAGGAAGAGGAAGAGGAAGAGGAAGAAGGGATGAGAGAGAAAGAGGGAATGCTGTCTGTAGGCAGGGTGGATTTTCCAGTTGGAACTTGTCTGAAAGTTGAACTTAAGTCCTTGTTTCTTAGAAACAGTAATAAAGTCACACTTGTGTTTTCCCAGGAGTCACACAAGACTAATGAATCCAAAGTACTTTTGTCACAGATTTGCCTCAGCACAACCCCTTATGAGCCGCAGCTCCCAACCTACTAGAGACAGCCATTCATGTGGAATACTTGGGCGCAGATGAGGAAGAAGGGATGGTCTTCTCACAGAGCTCCTGCCAAAGAAGCCGCTTCAAAGAGAGAGCATGTGCCCTGCTCAACTACGGATCTTCTGATGCTCATGCTCACGCTGTTTTATAGCATCCTTTGATCCAGTCCCCACAGTTAGTTATGTGGATGAATCATGTGAAGCAGCAATGATTCCACACTTCTGTTCCAACTGAAACCCCCTGGAGGAGGCAGAAAATAATTCAAGGGAAAGGGCTGGATATGAACTTGTTTTATATGCTGAAAAACTGGGTGAGAGCCTCAATTTGTGACTGAAAGATCCATGTTTTAGATTCAGATTAGTGCAACCAGAAATCTTCCTCTTCCTCCTTAATATTTGTCTGGTTCTTTCACAAGAACGATAATTTCGTTACGGTAAACCAATATTTTTATTCCTTCTGCTGTGGGTGGTAGGAATGACAGAGGCTAAAATTGAGAGGTGTGACATATATAAACCAAACTAAGTTCATTGCAGAAGCAACTTCTGCATTCCTATATCGGTCTCTTTGCTTGTATACTGCACCATCGGTCTCTTACCCAACATCTGGCAGGATACACATATACAACAAAGGAACAACTGATGGTAGACAATTGGCAGGGATTGTCCATTGACAACCAGTTATCTTTCCCATTGATATGATATGAAAGTGTGGACACTTCCTGATCCTTGTTCATCCTTCCAACATGAGCATGATCACAAGGGAGACCTTTGGCTGGAATGGAAGGGATTCCAATGTGTGTTGAGATTGCTCGATGCAGCACAAAGCTCAGCACCAGGCAAATTCATCTGGATCACTGGCCAGATAGTCCTCTGAATAGTCCACAGTTCAAATGTGGCTACTCCGATTACCCTTCAGTGAATATTCTCCTCTGACATGCTGACTCTGGTGATGCTGATGTTATTATGCTGCATCAAGTCGTAGCAACGCCTGGTGATTCTATGGATAAAAGCTCTCCTAGCATCCTGTCTCTCACTATATCACACGATCTTTGCAAGTCCATTTCTGTGGCTTCCAGTGCTACTTCCATGCACTTCAGGTGCTATTGGCCTTTTCTTCTCCTTCCATCACCTTCTCCAGCATTACCATCTTTTCCATAGAGGCACCATCCCTCCTGTTGTGTCAAAGTATGGCGGTTCCTGTTTTGTGATCCTTGCTTCTGGTGATCACTTGCTTTGAATGGTTGGTCCTCTTGGAAGTCCAAGGAATGTGAAACAGCCTCCTCCAGCCCCAGGACTCCAAGGAGTCAAACTTCTTCCTCTGTTCTTGCTCAGAGTCCATCCCTCACATCTGTGCATCATAGCAGAGAATACCATTGAGTTGCCTATACTAACTTTTGTCTTGATTGAAATGCCCTGGCCTTTCTTTAGTTGTTCAATACTTTTGATCTATTGTCATTTTCCTGAATCTCTTTTGCATTTCATCTTTATCAGTTCTGGAGCCTAGAAAATGTCAACTTCTTCTATCATCTTACACTTTTATGTGAAATTCCTTTAGAAGATATAATCTTAGAAGATATAATCTTAGTTTTCTTGATGTTCAAGGAAAGCCTTCCCTTTTAACTCTCCTGTTTTATGTTTTATAATGATCATTCTTAGGTCTTCGGTTTCTGATATTGAGATTGTGCCCTATGACTATGTCAGATGATTGGCATTCCTCCCTTCCTCATTTGGACTTCAGCCTTTAGGCCTTCCACCACATGTGATGCATTCAATATAGAAACTGTGCCAGCGTAACAAGAGGATGCAACCAGTCTAACCTCTTTTCCAATTCTAAGCACCGGGTGTTAACTGAATTCTGATCTTTCCAGGGCTGGTTAATCTTACCAAAAGAACCAAATGCTGAGGTCCATCCTTTGCTTTGAGAGACCTCCAAAAGCTTGAGTGATCAATATGATCCAAAGCTCTGGGGTATTTCACAAAACAGAAGTAGAGTCCTTTGTTATATACTCTTCAGATAAAACCATCATCATCATCCAGCCTACAAAATAATATTTCCCCATGTTTTCACATGGTCACTCCCAGCATTAAAACACAGCTCTTTCCCCAGGACTGGAGTTTGGTTGGCTGAGAAGGATTTTTCTCCATTATTTTAAAATCTCCATTGGCTGTTGTCCCTCCAGTTGATGTTATCTTTTTGAAATTTATTTCAAATTGTTATTATTCTCACAGGTTAAGTTGCCCAGAATCATTGGATTTGGACAGCCCAGATTAGTTAAATAGAATAGAATATAATTCTTTATTGGCCAAGTGTGATTGGACACACAAGGAATTTGTCTTTGGTGCATACACTCTCTGTGTACATAAAAAGACAAGATACACTCATCAAGAATCACAAGGCACAACACCCAGTGACAGTCATACGGTACATGACTGTCACTACAAATATAAATACAGAAGTGGTCTCGTGTTTCCCAATTCCATTGTGAGATTTGTTCATACATTTGCCACTTCGGTCTCCATGTAGTAAAAACTAATGTCTTTAGCAGTTCCTTGTTGATATGAGATATTAAGATTATTGTCCTGCAATTAAATGACAGAACAACGAAAAAAATGATGCATTTCATAAATCGCAATTCTGACTATTCCATTCATTTCTGGTTTGTATGAAATTGGAATGCTTTATGATGTTGCTTTAGCCTATTGATGATATTGGAAATATATACTGATGACCTGTTATCAGTTACGGAGGACTTTTATTTTGAAAAGTGTGCAGGAATTCAATTAAAATAATCCTGAAATATGATTGAGGAGCCTGTTTGATTAGATACACCACTATTAGGGGTCACGAATTCCGCTGTCAAACTACTCTTACATACTTATAGTTCCATAAGTGGAACTTTGCACCATAGTCCCTGAACCATTTCTCCATTCAATCATTCAAACTTGCTCTTTCATCTTGATTTTCACAATGTCCTGGTAAAAACTTCCTTCCTTCCTTCCTTCCTTCCTTCCTTCCTTCCTTCCTTCCTTCCTTCCTTCCTTCTTTCTTTCTTTCTTTCTTTCTTTTTTTTGTCTTTCTTTCTTACTTTCTTTCTTTCCTTTATTACCTATTGTCATTTTGCATTGAGAGAAGCGAGTTCTTTTCTTGTGCTTTTGTTCTGAATATATATCTAAGGATTTGTTATTTTCTTCGTGGACTCCTTCTGAGCTTTCCCTTTCCCAAGGGCAGCTCAACAGTTCCAATTTGCCCGTCTGTCGTCTTCTTTAGTGGCTGCCTGTTTTTCCTGCCTGGATGTCCACGTGTCCTTTCTGATTTGAAGGTCAAGGAGGGGCAAAACATTTCTTAGACTGACAAACATTTTCACTTGGGCCCCACAAAGCAGATTTTACTTTGAATGACAGCTTGAAATGAATTCGCTGAAAGCTCCTCGCTGGATGAAGCTGCAGAGGAATTTCAGAGAAGCTGAAGTGTTTTAGAAATACATTTTTGGAGGCACAGCTTAAGTATCCGTAAGCTCCGAGGCTTAATGTAACACAAAATCTGCTGCAAATTCTTTCCTTAGATCTCAGAAATGCCATTTTGTGTGTACACAAAGTGGGTTCACTGGAAAAGTCACTCAGCATTTATTCTTTCCATCATCTTCTCTCTCTGCCTGAGGGTTGGCCAGATCCCAAGGGGCTTCTAGACATGACGGATGGTCTGAAGAAATCCTTCTATGATGAGGGAGAGAATCTGGTTTCAATAAAATTATTGGACTTTTTTATGGATGGATGGAAAAGCAGCAAACTATCAGGATGGGCTCCCCTCACAGCTGGATTATGTTTCTCCAACCAAGACCTTATTATTATTATATGGGTAATCTACAATTAGATTCACAGTCAAAGACTGGTGAAAACTTAATAATTCAAGTCCTGACCAAAGACCTGAGAATTATGAAGGTAGCATCTGAGGCTAAGAGAGTCATTATTATTATTATTAAATACACAAAAATGTGAAAAAGAATTTCGAATCACAGCTGCCTGGTCTTTAGCTGGTTGCGGCAGGGGTGAAATCCATCAAGTTCTGACAGGTTCTGGAGAACCGGTAGCGGAAATTTTGAGTAGTTTGGAGAACCGGCAAATACCACATTTGGCTGGCCCCAGAGTGGGGTGGGAATGGAGATTTTTGCAATATCCTTCCCCCAGGAGTGGGGAGGGAATGGGGATTTTGCAGTATCCTTCCCCTGGAGTAGGGTGGGAATGGAGATTTTGCAGTATCCTTCCCCTGCCACACTCACCAAGCCATGCCCACCAAACCACGCCACACCACGCCCACCAAGCCACACCCACAGAACCCATAGTAAAAAAAATTGGATTTCACCACTGGGTTGCAGCCTTCATACACACTGAGCTTTTCCCAAGAATCTGGGATGTTATAGTGTACCCATGTAATATATGTGCAGATCTAAGCAGTGTAGAATTATTGTAATGGACAGATGGACATTTTGTCAATGTGCAGGTTTTGTAAGTGCCAGCCAAGATTTTGGGGTATGTCACCCGGTGTGCCGATAACCACTGGATCCACCACAGCCAGTTTATGTTGCTATGATTCCAATTTGACACAAAAATCTGTGTCAAATAAAATACAATTTCTGTGCCAACAAAGCAACATTTTAAACCATTTCTGCTTTTTCTTCATAAAATGCTAAAAACCAAGGATTGTTTTTTCCCACTAAGATTGTCTATGCATTTTTAAGAGTACGTTTACATCTCATGAAAGGTAGATCTTATGGTTTTTTTAAAAAAACCAAACAAACAAAACCTTAGAACATTAATTTTAGATGCTCTAAATGAAATATTTGCAGAGAACAAATGTCTTCTTGAGCAATCTCCAAAGTTGGAAATTTGTTTGTTTGTTTCTAAAGCCCACACTTTTTAAACATCACATTAATCAATTGCTGAAATGAGCTACATAGAGATGGACAGGGCAATCAAGCTGCCTCATGTTTATAACATACCATCTTCAGGGGTGGGTTCTAAATTTTTTTACTACCGGTTCTGTGGGCGTGTCTTATTTTGTGGGCGTGGCTTGGAGGTCATGTGACTGGGTGGGCATGGCTAGCTGGTCATGTGACCGGGTGGCCATGGCTATGTGTATAGGGACTACTCAGAGGGCTGAAAAAAGTCATTTCTGACAGGTCCTCGCACTTTTGACTGGTCCTCACACTTATGACCATCCTCACATTTATGCCCGTGCAGCATTCTTAACAACCATGTCACTCATTTCACAGCTGCTTCTTTTCACCATGGTGATAAGATAGGGCAAAAAATGTAAAATGTGAGGATAGTCGTAAGTTCGAGGACTGGTCAAAAGTGCGAGGACCAGTCAGAAATAACTTTTTCAGCCCTCTGAGTAGTCCATATGCATAAAAGGATACAGCAATAGAGAGGGATGAAGGAATGGAAATTAGAGTAGGAGTGAGGGTAAGAGAGGGAGGAAGAGAGGAGGAGAAGGAGAAAGGAAGAGGAAGTAGGGAGGAGAAGAAGAGGGGGAGGAAGAGAAAGTAAGAAGGAAAGAAAAGAGAGAGGTGGTAGGTTTGAGGAGAAAGATTGCTGTACAATAAAAAAGATGAAAGGGAAGAAAGCCAACCCCAAACAAATATAAAGATATTAAGATAAAGAATGAATTGTTAAACTTTAAAGAATAAAAGAGAACAAATATGAATAAATAACAATAATTAGAAACACACATACAAACATACAATGTATTTTCTTTGAACAGAATATTTGGCCGGTTCACAAATTTAAACAGTGTTTAGTCATTTCAATTAAATTTACAATTTCTATACTTCCTTTTTGCCATATTTATTTCTCATCTATTTTTGTAAAAAAACCAATATTACCCTTCATCCTCATCTCTAATCTTAATCAAATTCAATTTTTCCCTTCTATTCTATATTATACTCCTTCCCATTGTCATCTATTTTTATATCCATCCTCACATTGGTTAATTATGTAATATTACAGTTGTTTAATATAAATTCAACATTTTAATATAAATCAATTAGTTATATAACTACCTTTTTTGTATATTAATCAATATGAACATGAATATTCCAATTATTTCCATGCAATCCAATTTCTTACAAATCAATTAATTATATTTACCAATAATAATAAACCAAATAATTTCCCCCATATATTCCTCCAAACCACAACTTAACCATTTCTGCTTTCAACACAATATACAATTAATAGTATCTTAATTATTACAATTCCCTACTTAAATAGAGCTTTTTTTCTTTTGTGTTTTAAAATCTTGAACTCTCCTCTTTTTCCCTAAATTTCCCATTGTTTGCACCTACCTTTTTTGGTGAGGAAAAAGAAAAGAAATCTGCCTGCCTAATTTTCCAACGTTGCAGCAACAGCAAAGCCAACAGCCTACTTTACTTTCAGTTTTGTTTTTCAGCATAGCTAGGGGGAAAAAAAACTGCTCCAGCAAGCAAATAAGCAGCAGAGCCCTGAGCAAAACAGCTGAGAGCAAATCAGCTGAGAGTCGGGAGCCGATCTAATCAAGGGCTAATTAGCCTATGCTGAAGCTCCGCGGGCCAATAAAATTACAAAAAAACACCGAACCGTTTGTTAAATTGCTGGCTCGCCCACCCCTCACCCACCACTATTTATTGGCAATAAATAGTGGTGCGGAGGGGCACGGCAGAATCCCACCACTGGCTATAGGACGGCCCTTTGAAGCCCCGCGGCAAGAATTTAAACAGTTTTTTTTTCCTCTAGCCATCAGCTGGGACTCAGGAGGCAGCAATAGATTGGGGGTGGGACCAAATAAAAGGTAAGAATAACGTGGGGGGGTGGGAGGGCGGGGGTCGGGGGGAGAACCAGTTCAGTGACGTCATATCGTCACCGCTACCGGCTCGGCCGAACCGGACCGAACCGGGAGGAACCCACCACTGACCATCTTTAGAGAAGAAATGATCAGTTCTCTCCGCTGTCTCTTCTGTAATGTTTGCATTGTTCTGGCATAATTCCTTCTGAGCCCGTTCCTGCCTTGAGTTGTGAGCCTTTCCCTTTATGCCTCTCTCTGTATAAGAAGCAACTCTCTGTAAAAGGACTGGTGAGCTGAGTTTAGCTCCTAGAATTAGAACTAAGGAGAAACTTCCTAACAGTGAGGACAATAAACTATGGAATGGCAATTGTGGGTGCTTCAACACTGGAGGCTTTTAAGAAGGGACTGGACAGCCAACTTGGCTAGAATGATACAGGCAGTGGTGGGATTCAGCCGGTTCGCACCACTTCGGGAGAACCGGTTGTTAACTTCCTGGGCAGTTTGGCAAACTGGTTGTTGGAAGAAATCATTAGGGCAGAGAACCGGTTGTTAAATTACTTAAATCCCACCACTGGATACAGGATCTCCTGCTTGAGCAGGGGCTGGACTAGAAGATCTCCAAGGTCCCTTCCAACTCTGTTATTCTATGTTCTATAAGTTTAAAAAATGCCAGGAAATGTAAAGAATGGGAAAATAGTTGTTTTCCTACTTAAACATTGGTAGGGAGGGCAAATTTGTATCACAATCTGAATCCCCCAAAATTCCCAGCCCAGAATGATGCTGAGAAATTAGTTGGTATGATGTGGCAGCAGGAAAGTCTTGTAGACCCTGTGAATGTTCCTGGAGATGCCTGAAGGCTCCAGCGGGGAGGCCTGCAAGAATGATCCAACTCTCCCAAACCCAGAGAGTTGGAAGGAGGCAGCCTTCAACCCTTCTTCCAGTTGCTTCTCTTCTGCCAGGGGCTGTGAGATGAGTGCAGATCTGCCTCGGAAGAACTGCTGAGTCGGCCACTGACCTGGGGCATTTAACATTTATTTACTACACTCAGCACTGAATGCCATTTCGCTTATGTATGGCAAGACAAGCTGTGATGTTTGCTTTCCTAGGATGTGGGTGCTGCCTTTGCCCTTGGAGGAGTGCTTGGAATGATGGCTTGCAGTCAAAATTAATGCCTGACTTCTAGCCAAATTCCTGAGTCCTGCAGAAATGCTTGGCCTTTGCCTCAGTCCTGGCTCTCCGGCCAATTAAGCCTTATCTTCCAAAGACTCCATCCTCATTGCATTTTGACAGACAGTGTCTGGTCTGGGCTAAGAATCTGACTTTCCCATCCTGAAGACCCTTTGCTCCCCCTGCCCGCCACAAGCAGACTTCTTTTGCTACAGGATCTTTGTGTTGCCATGTGTTGGAGCTGCAAGCTGAGAAGAGCATGGAAAAGAGTTTGTCTGCCGAAAGAGGGCCAAGAAGACTTAGGAAGACATCTTAAATTGGTGTTTCCTTTCTCTCAATGGTCCTTCGTCAAGGAATCTTATCTCCATACTTACATACATCTCTGCCACTTCCTGCAGGCTATCATGCCCTTTTCTCCCCTCTTTCTAAGCCATCAATGTTTGGGGAAGGTGAGGCTTAACTGCAGAATCCTGGCTGTCCTATCACCAGCATCATCACCACCCCAGCATTTGGGTGATGCCATCCCTGGGTTCCATTCTTGGACCAGCCTGGCTCTGAAATTCACTGGGCCTTATTCTTTCTCTGCACCTTCCATTTATGCCAGTCCAGAGTTTTCTCCTCCTTCCATGGCATCCTGCTGCTGGACTAGTCTTGCTTGGTTCTGAAGAAGCCTTGGTTGTCCCAGTTCAGCTTTGGAGAAAGGCCACTATGCTGAACTCTGGTTTCCTCAAAGAGACAGCCCCTTCTGCAAGGGGCTTTAAAAGGTTCTCTTGCTTGCATCTTTCTGTCCTTCAGGATGTATGTAAAAGTTGCCCAGTTTTAAATTATACTTTTATAATTCTCTAATAATAGTTAAGCCTCTGTTTGGTCTCCATTTATTCTGACTGCATGATCCTCATTAATTTCCTTCCCTCTAGTTTCCTTGGTCTTTTTTTCAGAACTAGAGATTTGGTTCATGGTCATTGACACAAGGTCCTCAGCTCCAGACATTTGTTAAATCACATAAATGATTCCGAGGTTGTTTTCTCCCATTTCAAACAGTTTTCTCTCCAGTGGGCTGACATACGGCACTTTTGCATCTCTGAAAAGGTCATTTTACTGCTTCCTCGTTGGTAGGGTGTCTATCAATGCACACTTGTGTCTGCAGGCAAAATAAGGAGATATATCAATCCATGGCATCTGAGTCTCTGTGGATTTTACTCTGCTAGTCATCACCGACTGTAGGGGGTGCTGCTTATCTCTGTTTCAAGACCATTGAGCTAGGCTGTCTGAAGACATTTCTGCAATTATGTGGCCAACATGAGCGTGGTTACCTTCCCACTGAAGTGGCACCTATTTATCTACTTGCATTTACATGCTTTTGAACTGCTAGGTTGGCAGGAGCTGGGGCAAAAACTGGAGCTGACCCCATCACACGGCCCTCAGGCCTCAAATCTGGGCTACAGTCTTTTCAGCCAATAAATCCAGTGTCTTAACCACCCATCTAAGAGTAGAGGGCAGCTGGAACTGGAAAACTGCAGATTTAGGAATGTGTGGTTTGTAGGGAAGAGATGAGGCAATTCTGAATTGTGAACTCTATTTAACAGAGGATCTGCATCGCCAACGTCATTTCATCCTGGAGCTCCCATATTTATTTGTACAGTATAGCAGCGTGCCATAAAACCAACAATTAAAACATTTTACAAAAGCCATTTAAAACAATTAAATATAATTATTTTAAAGGTGACATCAGAACCCCATACATGATGCAGGGATCGCCAGACTTCCAGAAAAAAATTGAAATCCCCCAGGACGCAAAGCCTGAAGAATTCCACCAACCACCAAAGCACCTGAGGAGCTCAGGCAGGGGGGTTGCGACCCAGCAGGGAGACTGGGAGGACAGCCCAGCCCTTCTCTACTCAGGTTGGCTTTAGGAACTGAAAAAAGTGGGGATGCTTTTGTATTAGAGGATTTCAAATAGAGAATTCCCCAAATTTAAGCTGATTTTTAAAAATCGAGGGAATTTCAGTAGCAAAACAATATCCTGAAACTACGTACGATGTTCCAGAGCAGCAGGAATTGCTCCAGATTTCCCAATCCCCACTTTCCCAGCGTGCAACCGATCAGCCTTGCAAGGGGATCTCCTCCTTTCCGAGTGAAAAGCAAAGCCCTGAGCAGACTTGGGGGGAGCAAACTGGAGGAGGTAGGAAGAGCCTTGAGGTGCCTATCACACTGCCCCACTCTTCTGCTCACAGATCTGGCCAGGGCTTTGAAGGTAGAGCTGCTCTGAGGAGTCTCAGGAGTGCGACTAGCACTTCACGTCTTGACTCTAAACATCCCCCCAGCCGCTGGTTCGGCCCCCCTGCACAATGGATACCTGCAGAGGACTGAGCTCCAATCACAGCTGCTCCTCTTCCTCCCAGCATCTCTCAGGACCATTCAAAGCCTCTTTTCTGAACTTGCGAACTGGGTTTGACCCTTAGAGAGGTTCAGCTTTAGCCCTGGTGGCGCAGTGGTTAGAATGCAGAACGGTAGGCTGACTCTGCCCACAGCCAGGAGTTCGACCCTGATAGGCTCAAGGTTGACTCAGGCTTCCATCGTTCTGAGATCAGGAAAATGAGGATCCAGATTGTTGGGGGGCCATATGCAAATGATGCTTCTACATTGGGTTGCGTTATCAGCATTTCCTAAGAACACTTGGCACTGAGACCAAGCAGGACGTGTTTCCATGTGCTTGATGTTTAAAGAAAATTTTCAAAGCAACAATGATTTCCCATGCTCCAGTGTTCCTGCCAAATAGGAAGGCTAAAATATTGCTTTGGTTCTGGGTGGAAAAGGAACAGAAATTAAATCAGAGCAGGATGGCCCATCTGCAATAAGTGTGCTCGCTAGCCTCAGTTTCAATGAAATCATTCTGATGAGTTATTAGAAGTGGGAGGGGCTGCTAATTGTACATTTGCTGTTAATTAATTGCCTCCTTTTTTCCCATGCTCTGAATCTCAGTGTTCAGTGTCCCTGGTGGCATCTAAGAAGAAAAGAATTGCCAGAGAGGGGTGGCTGGTAGAGGAGGAAGAGGGGGCTGCGATTCAGACAAAAGCTTCAGCTCAGAGTGAAAAACAGGGAGCATCTTAGGTCTGGCAGCCCTCCCGAGAAAGCCAAACAGAAAACAGGGCTAGATGAGCTAATTCTACTTGACCGTAAGGCTACATCAACAGAATCTTGCAGGTCTGATAGTACAAACTCCTCCTGTCCATTTTCCACTATTTGAACCATTAAGGCAGGTCCTTCCTTCCTCTGACCATTAAGCCACTGAGGGCTCCTGCCTCTCTTCTCTGATTGTTTCCTGGACAGCATCTCTTCCCCTCATCCCCCCCCCCAACTCATTCACACATTCCATTACCGGGACCAACATGTAGAGAATTTCCAGCTGAAAACCTGGGACTGCGTTCTAGTAAGCAGGCATTTCTTAATACGACACAGCCATTAAGAGAATGTCCACAGCATGTTCTATGTGAGTCCACCACCCAAATTCCATGTTTTACTCTCAAAGGTGGTGAATTGCAATTCAAAAAATGTCTCTAAATGTTTTCAGTTGACTTGGGGTAATACTTCCCTCCACACTGTTATTGTCATGGTTGGGTCTTTATTTTTAAACAGCTCAAGATGACAAACAAGGTCACGCATCCATTTTTGTCACTATCTTTGAATTTCAATATTGAATTAACCTCGCTTTCAAGGGAAAGCCATCGGGGTCTGTCACATCTAGGCAAAAAGGGAGCCTCAGTTGGGTAGATCAGTAGATCTGAAGGCCAGGAAATATTTTTTAATCCAACTGGCTTCTCTGTATATGCATGTGAGAGGGATTTGAGGCGATGGACCTATTTATTTGTTTCATCAATTTTTGAAGGCACCCAACTCGACAGGCGACCCTGGGTGACAAACAATTACAAAATAGAAACAATTGCATCATAAAGAAACACAGAAATTAAAATACTTAGTAGATGAGAAAACTAACCCAACCGACAGTGCTAATACAGCCAGGAAAGAAGTCCTTTCTTAGGCTCAGAACTGCCAGCCCATCACCTCCACCCTGGAGCCAAGCTGATGCCAGAGATCGCCCTCCAGCCCCAGATGGGTTCTGGTAACACATGCCAGGACAGCCCTTTAACCCATGATCAAGTCATGGATGAGGGTGCCTTATTATAGATTCACTTGGCACTCAGCAGCAGCAGACAACTGAAGGTCTCCAAATGGAACTCAGGAATGGGACCAGGGGATGGATGGAATGGACCACAAGTACATGAAGCCTGCAGTAGAGCACCTGAGAATGGCCCATCCCCTGACTCCTGCCGTATCTCTCCCTTCCTCTTACCCATCACTACTGAGATGCTGTGAAGAACGATTGCAGGAACTGGGTATGTTTAGTCTAGTGCAGTGTTTCTCAACCTTGGTAGCTTGAAGATGGGTGGACTTCAACTCCCAGAATCCCCCAGCCAGCAACGCTGGCTGGGGGATTCTGGGAATTGAAGTCCACCCATCTTCAAGCTACCAAGGTTGAGAAACACTGGTCTAGTGAAAAGAAGGACTAGGGGTGAGATGATAGCAGTGGTCCAGTATTTGAGGGGCTGCCACAAAGAAGAGGGGGGCAACTTATTTTCCAAAGCACCTGAAGGCAAGACAAGAAACAATGGATGGAAACTAAACAAGGAGAGAAGCAACCTGGAACTAAGGAGAAACTTCCTGACAGAACAATCAACCGGTGGAACTGCTGGCCTCCAGAAGTTGTGGCTGCCCCAACACTGGAGGCTTTCGAGAAGAGACTGGACAGCCATTTGTCTGAAATGATATAGACTCTCTTGCTCAAGCAGCGCGTTGGACCTCCAAGGTCCATCCCCACTCTGTTATTCTATGTTATTGCCCACTTCCATCTCTCCTTGCACTCCCTTGTGCAAATTAGTCCATGCCCAGACCTAGTCCCCAAAAATCCTAAGTCCAGAAGAACTTCTGCCAACCTCTATTAACCATGGACTGGAATGGAAGTGGTCTGGCATGGGACCATATCTACTTTTTCCCCCCAAACTAAATCATTGACTTCCATGTCAGGAACGTATTTGCCATGTTTGCTCAGAGAAACAAGGAATGAACATAGAACATGGAACAATAGAGTTGGAAGGATTGGAAAGAGATGGAAACTCCCTTAAGAAGGCTTCCATGATGGGGCTGATCTTGTCTTGGGTCAGGATTCTAAACGTGTGGACTTGTGTGAAGCTGTCAGCAGATGTGATCACCTCTTTTGCTACAGGGAGAGTGGATCCACGCCTGCTCAGATGCCTCTGAGCCATCCAGGGGGAAAAGCTCCATCTCTCATCCAGAGGGGGGAGGATGGGCAAGAGTCGATTTGCCACATGTGCAGGGATCCTGACTCAAAATAAGTGACCAGCAACATTTGGTCCACATTAACGAGTGTTTGTTTTGAAATGCAGATAGCTTTAAGGAACAGTGGAAACAGGCAGTTCTTCTGGCTCCATTTTTAATAACTTTAATAAAGACATATATCCTTTTTCTTCATTTCAAGAGAAATTTTGCTGTAGCTTAAATGGACTCTAAATAAAAGCAAACAAGTCATAATTTAAAAAGGGTCAACCCTCTTTCTCATAACATCAGTAAGGATGAGGGGCAATTGAAGACATCTCCAAGTACTTAAGCTGTCTCTTTTGGAAGCAGAAGATTGTTCTGAAAAGAGCTGAAATGATGGCACACAGAATACGTGGCAGTGAGGTTTCATTTTTGGTGGACCAGGGCACCTTAGAAGGAATTTCTACCACCCGGGGCCAAGTTCCTCAGCTTCCAAATGAGACAGTGATGGATCCTGAGCAGTGCTGTTGGCATACAACATAGAATAACAGGAGGTCATCTAGTCCAACCCCCTGCTTGAGCAGGAGTCCCTATACCAGTGATGGCTAACCTTTTCGCCCGCGTGCCAGGAGGGGGGCAGGGGGGGTTGCATGCATGCATGCCCACACACATAATTCTATGCGAAAACAGTCCATTTTCGGCCTCCAGAGGGCCTCCTGGGGGTTGGGAAGGCCGTTTTCGCCCTCCCCAGACTCCTAGAAAGGCTCTGGAGGCTGGGGACAGCAAAAAACGGGCCTTAAAGTCCCACCAGAAGTTGGCAAACAGGCTGTTTTTGGCCTCTGGGGGGTGGGGATGGTTGTTTTTGCTCTCCCCAGACTCCTAGAGAGGCTCTGGAGGCTGGGGACAGCAAAAAATGGGCCTTCCCCACCACTCCCCACTAACCAGGTGGGGGTCTTGAGGGTTTTCTAATTTCTTACAACACTTTAGTAGAATGGAGATCCATCCTAAGACAGGCAGCCGAAGCACCCGAGGGAGGCCCAGAATCTCCCATGAGAAACTGTGCTGGTCGTTGACGGTAATCAAGATTTGATTTAATGTTCTGCTCTGCTTCCAGCTGAGCACTGATTTTCTCCTCTCAGCCCCACAGAACATCTGAGCCAGCTCCCTGGCATGAAGTGTTTTGAATGCAGGTGCTATCCTCTCTCCCACAGAGCAGAAAGAAGAAGAAGAAGAAAAAAAAAACTCTTTGGAATAAGCTCCGCTGAGACGATGGACAGGTTTGTTTGCCAAACAACAGACTGATGAAAAAGGATTAGTATTTAAAGAACAGCATTGCTCTGTGTGACGGGCATTAAATAACCATCTGATCTGTCTCCTGCCCAAACGCCTCCCTTTGCTCTGTCAATTTTATCCTTCGTTTTTCTCTTTCACAATAATTCATCTGTTCCACAATCGTATCAGTGCTGGAAATAGGAGCCCCCTAGCACCGAAGGAAGGTGAGAAGAAGACCAAGCACCAGATCTTTCGGAGAGGATAAAGCAAGGGCTAGAATTTCCCAGAATGCAAAATTCTTTCACCAGAATCAGAATCGAGCTGGAAGGGACCTTGGAGGTCTTCTAGTCCAGCCCCGTGCTCAAGCAGGAGAACCTATACCATTCCAGACAACTAACTGTCCAGCCTCTTCTGTCCCTTGCTTGGCATCCATCTTTCAGGCAATGGGCTCTGAGAGGTTTTCTTCTGCTCAGACTGCTGTGCTCCCCTCCCCTCCCAGGAAAGGCCATTCCTCATTCCGAAACCTGAGCAGCCCAGGAAAGCCCACCGCTCCCTTCCTCCTTCCCTACTACATCTCTGCCCAGATCAGCAAATTGAGCTCAGTGGTCGGTCAGGCGGGCCTGGGGGATGGGAGTGTCATCCAGCTCCCGCCAAGCCAGCAAATTATCCAGAAGCTTCACCAGGGAAGATGTCATCTTTTCTGCAATCAAGAAAGATAAATAAGCTATTAAAGGCCAGAAGCAGAAGCCCCTTGCAAGGCTCCCTGCCAGAGGACCGTTTGCTATTATGGGGAGGTGTCAGACCTGCCCCAGTCCGATCCCTTAGGGAAGAAGAACCTTCAGCTCCATTTGGTTAAAGCAAAGGGTTCTTTTACTAAGAGTGTCAGTTGCAGTCAAGTCAAGCCAGCTCTGAAAGCACCTCGTTTTCTGGACACAAAAATAAAATGTAGGTTTGCCCCCAGCACCACCCCAGCCCCCCACCCCGTGACCAGTCCATTTCCAGCCAACCACGACAAAATGTTTTGAGAACTCTGAGATGTTTGGGGGTAATCCGTATATTTCTCAGGATGCCTGGCTGTGGGATACTGGTACAAACAGGATCTGCCTGCTCTAGTCCTTATCCCATCATTCCCCACCTTCTGATTTCCTATCACATACACACAAAGCTTTATTGCCCTTTCATCCTCCCCACCCCCTTCTTCTTTTTATGCCAAGATGCCTGTGAGGCTCCCAAACTAAGGCATGCAGGTTGACCCGAGAGGGCCAATTAAGAGCCTCCAACGTGTTGGCTGCAGCTTCCTTGCAGCAGGAAGTCCTTCAAGCCTCTGCTGGTTTGCCAAAGGGCTTTGGACGGTCCTGGTTCCACTAATCTGCTGGTGTCCAAATATTTAAGCACCGGAGCACTTTTTTTCCCTGAATGTAAATGGAGATTTCCCAGAAAAGACCCTTGAAGAGACAAAAAGCAGCAGATTGTGAGGAAACAGACCCAACTGTCTTCTCTAGGCAATTTTGAGATTGCAGAGGAAAACTCCTGCAGCTACTCCTGCTGCAGGATCTCCAGGTTCATCCAACGGCCCTAGAATGGGTGTCAGCAACCTGCGGCTCCAGAGCTGCATGTGGCTCTTTCGTCACCCTGCTGGGGCTCCCTTTCGGCTGAACCCACCACTGGCTGGCCCCACCCCTCGCTCTCCCCTTCCGGTCACTCATATAATGTGACTGGGTAGGAGTGAGTGAGTGACATCGAGCTGGCCACACCCACCCAGATTTTGTGGCTCCCTGTGTTTTCTTTTCTGTGAGAAATGGGTCCAAATCAGGGGTGGGTTCTATTTACCTTTACTACCAGTTCACAACCAGGTGCATGTGCTCGCTTTGCACGCACGTGTGCTCTTCTGCGCATGACCAGAAGCATTTTGAAGACATCGGGGTCAGTGGGCAGAGCCTCCCGCCGGTTTTACTACCGTTACTATAGAACCGGTGTGAACCGGGGGCAACCCACCACTGGTCCAAATGGCTCTTTGAATATTTAAGGTTGCAGCTCCCTGCCCTAGAACATCACCCCATAAGGTCCCCCCCACCCCCAAATCAAAGTCTGAGAATAAAATAGAAGCAGATGTTCTGTGAAGAAATCCTTAACTCCCCAGCCTCCAAAGAGCCATTTTTCCAGACTCACTTCACCCATTTATTGTTTTTTCAGGATATCACTAGATGACAAAAATAAATTCATAGAATCTCCAGATTGGAAGGGACCTTCAAGTCTTCTCATCCAGCTGCTGCTCCTGGCAGGAATCCTCAGGGCTCTCCATCTCTTCTTGAAAACCTCCAGTGATGGAGAACCAGAAGTCTAGCTTTACCTGGTTGCTAGGTAACATGGAGCTAAAGGAGCCAATTCAATCTGTCCTCTGTTTTTTATATATTTTGGAAGGTTTCAGGACTGGCTTACTTCTGGTGAACTTCTGTAACATTGTTAACCTGCTCAAATTGATTTTTTTTCTATGACATCCCTTCCTTTCCTCTTTGCCACAGAGCCCAGGGAGGCACCACACGAGATGGACCCCTGACTGCCCCTTTGCACGAAAAGCAGGTTCCTCTGAACTCTGACTGATGCAGCCAGTGGGGTTTGCTCGGTTCTAGCAGCATCTCACAAGTCAAGTTCATCCTTCAGGCATGGCAGAAATAAAGTGGGCCCACCAACATTTCAAGACCTGGTTTTGCTGTTGCAATCAAAATCTTTACTACATGAACAAAATTCATAAAACATCAAGTGATTGTTACTGTAAAAACATGAAAGGGCAGGTGCTGACATAAACATCAATTCACCCTAAACATAGAAAGTGAAGAATTTTGAGAATTTAACCTGAACAAATTTGCTCACATGCAACATTAAATCTAAATCAGATTGTTTAAAACTGGAAGCTGGTTGAAGTTTCTCCTCCTTGGGAAAGACTCAAGCCCAGGAGCTGCAGGAGCTATTACTTTCCACAAGTGATGCCTTCTATGCCTCCGTTGCCCCTGTCATTTCTGAGAGTATCTTCCACGCCTTCTTTGCATGAAGGTGGACTCCTGAGGACTTCATGGTCCGTGCGGTTTCCTGGCTGCAGTACGTATGTGGTTTGCCAAAGTCAGCAGGAAACTGTACCTCACCACTTTCTCTGGAATTGGAAGCTAAGTAGACTTAGACACTTGAGGGCAGGACAAGGAGTAAGAGATGGAAACCTATCAAGGAGAGATCCAACCTAGAACCGAGAAGAAATTTCCTGTCAGCAAGGACAATTAATATGTGGAATGGCTTCCCTCCAGACGTTGTGCGTGCTCCATCACTGGAGGATTCTTAAGAAGATATTGGACAGCCATTTGTCCAGAATGGTATAGGGCCATGCTGGTGAGCCTATGGCACGCATGCTCAAAGTGGCACGTGAAGCCATGTTGCCTGGCACATGCAGCCTTGCCTGTTTGTCTTCTGGGTTTCTGGTGCACGTGCGCATATGATGATCAGCTGTCCTTCACGCACATGGCAGTGCTGAAATCAGTGTGCATCTGTGTGCTGGCCAGCTGATTATCGGGTGCGCATGTGTGCCAGAACCTGGAATTTTATTTATTTATTTATTTATTGGTTCGATTTATATGCCGCCCTTTTCTGGAGACTCAGGGCAGCTTACAATGTGTTAAGCAATAGCCTTCATACTTTGGTATATACCTGCTTAGTAGGGCTTTCAGCCACCCCCTAAGTGGTGTTCTTTTTTTTATATATATAAAGTCAGCTTATTGCCCCCACAATCCGGGTCCTCATTTTACCTACCTCGGAAGGATGGAAGGCTGAGTCAACCTTGAGCCTGGTGAGATTCGAACTCGCAGTAATTGCAGGCAGCTGGTGCTACTTAGCAGTGCTTTAGTCTGCTGCGCCACCAAGGCTCTTCCTTGTTCAGCTTTTCCAGAGCGTGATCCCTTCGTGCGCACAGCAGCAGCACCAAAACCCAGTATGTGCATGCATGCCGGCCAGCTGATTGGTGGGCGCGGGTGCACGCTAGAACCCGGAAGTTCGGCTTTTCCGGAGTGCGGCCCTGATGAGCACGCATGCGCGCAAGACGTTTCCGCGCAACCTTTTTGCCATCGCTGGTATAGGGTTTCCTGCTTAATCAGGGGGTTGGACTAGAAGGCCTCCGAGATCCCTTCTGTTATTCTGTATTCTGTAGGCCTGGTTAACACTTGGGAAGAAGATCTAAGGAATCCCACAGCTCAAGGCTACATTATGAGGTGGAAGAAGCACCCCAGAAGACAGCAACCAATTTCTGTTTTGTTATCCAAAAAATTCGATTTTAATGTGTCTGTGAGATTACCTGGGTGCAAGTTAGAGTCACAGAGCTGGAAGGGGCCTTGGAAGTGTTCTAGGGCAACTCCTTGTCCAAGGCAAGAGACCTTATTCCCTTCCAGACAAACGGTTCTCTAGTTTTTTCTTGAACACCTCCAAAACGTCAGGAGGGAAGCTGTTCCACTTATTAATTCTTCTTGATTTCCAGGTTGGGTCTCCTTCTGAGCAGCTTCTTGACAACTAGTTCTTGGAGGAGGTTTGAAACCATTTTCCTTTACAGAAAAAATCTTCTACATGTTTTGATCATTAAAACTGGGTTTCTTGCCCTCGTTGCAAGTAATTGGAGATCTGTATCTGTAAAAAGAGTGTGGAACTATCAGCAGTTTTTATGTCATATTTTGGGGTTCCCAGTTTGGAGCATTGTAATCCTCAAATTGCATTGTTTTGATCCTTCCATCTATTATGAGAGACTCCGAAAGTGTTTTGCAGTTCTCCAAAACTGACAACTCAATTGCTGGACAAAGAAAAGTAATATAAAAAAAAACATTAAAGAGAACACTGTCGAGCGAGTGGCTGGAACATGCCTGGGATGCATTTCACGAAGTCTGTGGTTTTTTCCAGTTACTCTCCTTTTAATTACATCCACAAAAACTCAACATTCCAGCCTCCAGCGTGTCGGAGGCACATGCAAGCACAGCTAAGGGAGAGTTGACCGAAATGAGTAGCAGCCATCTCTGAAACATTCACCCGTTTGTTTTTCCTATTCTTGTATGTTCTATTCATTTATTTTATGGGTTGCAATTGCAAGCAATCCTATTAATAATCCTCCCTATTCAAATGGCTGAAAGAAAAGCTGTAGGACAATAGACTGGAAGTGTGAGAAAGAACTCAAAAGGTGATAACGGTTAATAACAATGAATGGGTAATTCTTGTTCACATACAAAGTCCAGAGAAGACTTCTGGCAGGGAGAATTGCCCTGCGCTTCAGTGCTGCCCTTTGTATTGGAGTAGAGGGGGCGCGATGCCACAGTGGCTTAATGACCCTGGAACTGCTGGCCAGAAATGGTGTGCACTCCAGCGGTCCGAGTTTGGCTCTGTGAGATGGGGTGAGCTCCTGCCACTCGCTCCATGGCTCCGGCTCCCCCAGCCGTTCGAAAGCATGCAGTGTTGCAAGTAGATAAATGGGCAACACTTTGGTGGGGAAAGCTAGCTTTGTTTGTGTGTGTGGAGAGCAGAAGCTGGCATGGGACCTGGCTGGACGCAAGGCAACACAACATGAAGCAAGGCTGGCAGAGGAGCCTGGAAGAGCCAGCAGCTGGTGTAAGTTAGTTTGCCCCCTGCGGTGCGCCAAGGATAAGCACGCAAGTGCCAAACATAATAAACTAGCAATTTTGGCTGCCAGGACTGCATTGTGTGTCTAGCATTTGTAGATTTCCCTGACATTGTATGCCATACGCTAAATAACAATAACAGGGTAGAAAGTTTAATAACCCCCTTCCATTTTTATGACCCAGAGGTGTGCATTCCTGATTTCAGAATTTTACAAAAAATGAAGATATTTCTAATCTGGGCCAGCACCTTCTTCCTAATCTCTCTCCTTACCCCTCTCCATAAAAGTAGTTTGGGCAGTGTAGTCATTGGGCATAGAGCACCATAGGAAAGTATATGAAAAAGTCATTTTTTCAGATAACAAAACTATTTGTTTTGTGAGCAGCAGTTCTGGTCAAGGTTTTTCTAAATAAAGTTTAAGGATTATGCCAGGGGGCAGGCATCAGAGATTTCTCCTTATCAACTTTTCCCACAGTGTGCATAGTTCAACAGGTTCAGAGAAAAGAACAGATTTAAAAAAATCTGTATTTATCCAATAGAAAAGGGGTATTTTCTCACCCATATTTACAGGGAAATGGCTGGAGAGGGAGGGGGAGCTCTCATATGCTCAGAATAGAAGAAGCTCTTGGTAACCAAGCAGTGAAGAAGGAAGAGGTCACCTCCTTGGAGGTCCAAGTGCTGGAATCCGGATCCCTTGGCAAGTTACTCTGAAGGCTGCAGCCCTTGGCTCAGGAGGAACCATTGCCTGGATGAACTGAACTCATTTCGACTCCTAATTAGCCCTTCCCTTTTTTTCTTTGCCTCCCGTTCAATTCCCCTCCACTATAATTTCCACCCAGTTTTTCTTCCCCTTTCTTTCATTTTTTTCTCTGTGCAGTCTTCCCTCTTCATTTTGTTTCACCAACACCTTTTTTTGAGGGGAGGACGGAGCTGTTAGGAGGAAAGCTATGTGTGGGGGATCTATGTGTGAGAGAAGGGGGCATGGGGAATGGATGGTTTGTGCAATAGGACTCCATTTTATAAATTAAATATTGGGGAGGGGGACTATTGACAAAAATGGGTACGCAAACCCAAATATGTCACTGGTCCCATTTATGCGATGGCAGGAAAACGTCTCCAGTGCCTGTTACAGCTGGAGATGGCCACTGTAGGCTCATCAGGTGAGGAAGTGTTCCAATATCTGAGGGGCTTCCACAGAGAAGAGGGGGTCAAGCTATTTTCCAAGGCACCTGAAGGCCAGACAAGGAATAATGGATGGAAATTGAACAAGGAGAGATTCAACCTGGAAATAAGGAGGAATTTCCTGACAGTGAGAACAATCAACCAATGGAACAGAAGTTGCCTTCAGAAGTTGTGGGAGCTTCATCACTGGAGGCTTTCAAGAAGAGACGGGACTGCCATTTGTCAGAAGTGGTGTAGGGTCTCCTGCTTGGGTGGAGGGTTGGACAAGATGATCTACAAGGTCCCTTCCAACTCTGTTTATCTGTAGGAATCTGTAGAAGGCAGACATCTGTCCAGCTGTCTCCTTTTTGTCTCCTCTGCCAGATCCAAAGCATATGAATTCTTCTTTCTGTGGGTGGAGATGCTCAGAGAAAGCTGGGAGGCACTTTCTGCAGGCAGGCAAGCAACAGCAGCAGCAAAAGGAGAAGACCCCCAGTTGAGACCCACCTGGGCTCTACTGGGTTTGGCAGGGTTCAAATGACTTGCTTCATGAGTCGTGCAGGATTAGGCTGCAGGGAGTTGAAGCGGAGAGCTGGGCAAAGCTGAGCCGGCCCATCCAAAGTCTCCTTCTTGCATCCTTGAAGTCTCCTTGCTTTGTAATGCTGGTCAGCAGCCCCTGCTGGTCTCCCTCTACGGCTCTCTTGCCAGCCATAAAAGTACAGAATGTTATTTTACAGCACACCGTTTGAAAACGCCAGGAGACATTCTAAAGAGACAGGCCAAACCACAAGTCCACGTGTTGGAATGTCTCTATTAGCACCGTCCTCACATGCTTCTGACTCTACATCGTCTCATGTGGCTTGCTGATATAGTGATGGATCTAACCCAATAACTCACGAGACAGAGTAATGTCTTCAAGAAATTCTTTTATTGCAGGCCTGGATTGTTCCTAGGCCCATTCCTCTGATAGCAACTGACCTCTTGTCCTTCTCTTGCAGGTACACATCTGGAACTGCTGGATGGCCTCGTGGTGAGACCTCTTATACCCAGGGGGAGGAGTCAGAGGTAAGGTGGGGTGATGGGAGGTTTGGTTCTGTTAACCCTGGCAGGACTGTGAGGGGATGTGACCTGAATGGGTTAGACATTTAACCAGACACTTGCTAAATCCTGAACTTGGAGGGAGTAATGCTTTATTGTAATGTTTCAATCCACAATCTGCCCAGAACGTGTAAGCTATTTGAGAAGGGAGAAGGGAAGGGGAAAAGTGTTGCCGTTTCCCCAAAAGACTACAAACCCCCAGCTTTTGTGGTGTTGCTGGACGTAAGTGGCGGAGACAGGGCTGACACCAAGGGCCGATCCAGCAGCCAAATGCTCCGAGTAGGCAGCCCAACCCTTATATAGCAAGGGAAAGCAAGAGACGAGCCAGCGAGCCCCAAGTGCTCAGCTCAAAAGCGAAACTGGACAAGTGGCCGGAAGGAGACAGGCAGGGACTTGGTGAGATTCTGCTGATATTAACAGAACAGAACAGATTAACAGAGCTAGAAGGGACCTTGGAGGTCATCCAGTCCAACCCCCCACCCAAGCAGGAGACCCTACACCATTTCTGACAAATGGCAGTCCAGCCTCTTCTTGAAAGCCTCCAGTGATGAAGCTCCCACAACTTCCGAAGGCAACTTCTGTTCCACTGGTTGATGGTTCTCACTGTCAGGAAATTCCTCCTTATTTCTAGGTTGAATCTCTCCTTGTTCAGTTTCCATCCATTATTCCTTGTCCGGCCTTCGGGTGCCTTGGAAAATAGCTTGACCCCCTTCCTCCTCTCGGTGGTAGCCCCTCAAGTACTGGAAGACTGCTATCATGTCTCCCCTGGTCCTTCTCTTCACTAGACTAGACGTGCCCAGTTCCTGCAACCATACAGGAGCAGCTTCGGAACCAAAGCTGCAGAGGGTCCCCAGCCAGATCACTGAGATCCAGTTGGAGAAGCCTCCCTTCCCCACAGGAATCATTCCGATCCCCTCCCAAGAGCCATCTCCTGCCCTGGGGAGGAAAACACAAGTACCTCAGCCTCTCCCAGGCACTGGGCATCGGCCCCCTTGAGAGAAAGGGCACCCCTGGCATTTGGGCAGTGGTGAGCTTGGCTTCATCTTAATTTAAGCAATCAAAAGTGGATTTATTATGGCAGTGGCTCCCCCCAGATTGTCTCCTCAGGATCCAGACAGGTCAAAGATTTATTGCAAGCTTAAGCTCTCTACAAGAATCTGAACTACTAACGGCCAAAGCAATTTCGGTGCTTCTGGCTGAGACAGTCCAAAAGTCATGGCCGGCTCTGGACATTGTGGCACCCGAAGCAAATTCCTTTTCTGGGCTCATCTCCCAATTTTGTTAGGAATTCAAAAAGGGGCTTGTTACTTCATTCTATTTAGCCCTCAAGCAGGTGCGCTGACTCACAGAGGGTGTTCTTACTGCTTTTTGCTCTTTTTGTTGCACTATTTCGAAGTCTTCAGTTCTGGCACACCCAAGTCATGGCGCCCCCAGGCCATGCCAACTCGGCCACAGCCTGAAGCCAGCCTTGCTGAAAGCTTTGCTGTAGCCCAGGGGCTGAAGAGACCAGGGCTCTGATGGTGTGAGGGCTGCAGTGGGGAAGGGACGGTGCTCCCTGCAGGATTCTCCCCCGTAGACCTCTAGTATAAACCCAGAAGGAACCGTGTTTGGGCAGGCACAAGGGTCCTGTTTGCAGCACCCTGACTCTTATTCCTGCACAAGAATTTCTGCACAGCTGTTCACTCTGTGCAAGCCCCGTGTGACGGATAAGATACATCTGAATTTTTGATAGTGTTTTGGCCTCACTTCCAGGCTCGGAACTCAGAAATTCTCCCGCCCCAAAGTGCACCCCTTCCCTGAAGTTTGGTTTGCTTGGCAGCATGGCTGAGAACACCAGATCTGGCGCAACCCGTCCCACTGCCCTCAGGTCAGGAGCAGAAGGGAGAATAAAGCAAATGTGCTTCTTTAGGAGGAGAACTGCCAGATGCTGCCCAGTTTTTCTGATCTGATGAGCTCTCATTTTTTCAGCTCTAAATTTTGCAGATAGTTTAGGTTGGTTTCCAAAATGCCTGAGGCTCCTTTTTATTCCTACTCTGCACATATACTGCATGTATAAATGAATTCATCCAGCTGCAAGATTGAGCCAACGGCTCAGAAAGTTACTTGGGCTGTAAGGTGCCCACCATAAACCTCCCCACTTCAAAGCAGCAGAAGCAGCCAAGGGGGGGTGAGGACAGGCAGGGAGTCACCAGCAGGAGGCATCATCCTGCAAGAGGCGCAAAGCAGCTGGAGCCTGAGGCTTCAGGGTCTCTAGTCCACTGAGAGGTCCCCCCACTTTAACCTCTGTGATCCCCCTCCTCCTCCTCCTCCTCCTCTCCTCCTCCTCTTAGGCAAGAAAAACCAAACGTACAAATACTGATTAGGTAAAACTTGGCTCAATAGCAGTAATTGGGAAGAAGAGCTTGGGCTGCTAGTAAACAACCACTTAAATATGAGCCAGCACTGCCAGTGTTGCAGCTGCCAAAAAAGCATATATATATATTCTTCTAGCCAGGTTTTCCCTACGTAACCAAGGTTTTTTGTAGCTCCAGCTCAGTGATTTTGTAGCTCCAGCTCAGTAGAATCACATCTACTCGGTTCTGGGCTTTTTTCTTTTCTAACAGCTAGCAAGCTCTAACTGCTAGGTGGGAGACCTAAATAGATCCATTTCTAGCTCGTTTGCTTTCATCAGTAGGCCACACCCATATCTTATGTATCCTCCCTGTAAAGGTACAGTATCAATTTTCTTACTTCTTCGTAGGGTTTATGTGTGTTTTTCTTCTTTCTACGTAACCTTGGTTACGTAGGGAAAACCTGGCTAGAAGAAAAACACACATAAACCCTACGAAGAAGTAAGAAAATTGATACTGTACCTTTACAGGGAGGATACATAAGATATGGGTGTGGCCTACTGATGAAAGCAAACGAGCTAGAAATGGATCTATTTAGGTCTCCCACCTAGCAGTTAGAGCTTGCTAGGTGTTAGAAAAAAAGAACTAGGGCTGTGGAACAACTTAGCTTACGTAGGTGGAACTTGGCTAGAAAGAATATGCACATAAAAGCCTACGAAAAAGAAAAAGACATATATATATATATATATATATATATATATATATATATATATATATATATATATATATATATATATAAAGATGTAGCGCCTCTAGAAAGAGTGCAGAGAAGAGCAACAGAGATGATTAGGGGACTGGAAGCTAAAACATATAAAGAACAATTGCTGGAATTGGGTATGTCTAGGCTAGTGAAGAGAAGGATTGGAGTGACATGATAAAAGTGTTCCAATATTTGAGGGGCTGCCACAGAAAAGAGGGGAGTCGACCTATTCTCCAAAGCATCTGAGGGCAGGAGAAGAAGCCACAGATGGAAACTTTTCAAGGTGAGATCAAACCTAGAATTAAGGAGGAATTTCCCGACAGTGAGAACAATTAGCCAAGGAAAGAACTTCCCTCCAGAAGTTGTAGGAGCTCCATCACTAAAGGCTTTTAAGAAGAGACTGGACAGCCACTTGTCTGGAATGGTATAGGGTCTCCTGTTTGAGCAGAGGGTTGGACTAGATGACCTCCAAAGTCCCTTCCAACTCTCTTATTCTGTTATCCTGTTCTCCTCCTCCCCCCCTCCTCCTTTTTGGTGGACCTTTTCTGTAAAACCTGAAAAACAGTGAACTTCATAAATCTCAGTGTCATGCTGGAGATATTTCCTGCTCGGAGGCTTTCACAGCATCTGCTGGTTTGAAGTTGAGTTTTTATTTGTCCTGCGGGCCCCATTTCTTTCCAGCCTGAACTGTTTATCCCTGCCCTGTGGCCTCCAGGAGGCTTTATCTCTCAAAAAGGGTACTGGTGAAAGGATAATAATTATGATTGGTACAAATATAGCTTTCCTGTTTCTCAGGCAAGAAGAGATTGCACCGATGAGGGAGAGAAGGCAGGACTGAGCTAGCTGGGTTTGTCCTCCTCAGGATCTTCTGGTGCTCCAAAGCCTCATTGGTGAGAAAAGAAGAAACCCAGAATTTGTAGCAAATCTTTGAAAATGCATGCCTGGGGAAAGTCAGGCAGGATCCATCATGCTCCACCAGGCCTTCTAGAAACAGAAATCTAAGAAGCCAAGGAAAAGGGGTAATTTCGGACAGACTAGCTTTTATTAACACCTCTCTGAGCTGGAATTCTACAGGAAGGTCCAGAACTTCCAATTACAACTTCCCTACATTTTCCCATGGCATCTTCTTCTTTTTTTTCTCTCCATGAGAAAGCAAGTGAGAGAGGAAATATGGTTCTGGGGGTAGATAAAGACAGTCCCTTGTCTCAGAGCACTCTCAGCATTAGCTAAGCTACGCAACTTTTAGCCAAATCCAGCGTTAAATCTGTGGAAACACATTTTGCAAATACTGCCAATTTTGGTCTTGCATCTCTGTTAACTCTGATTTAGCTCTGATGCTACCCCATCTTTTCTGCATGCAAGGGGAATCCAGGCTTTTCACAGAGCTTCAGAGGGCTGCCACAGCCTCAAATTCATTAGTCCTATCTTGACAGAAGGACAGATTGCTTCACCATGGGTTCTGCTGAGTTTGAGTCATGGAAGCCTCTTCCAGGTTGGTTGCATGCAGTTCTTAATGTAAGAGGTTGGATACCCATCTAAGGATAAGGGACAGATTATGGCAGCCTCAACACCTTCCACTCCAAGTGATGGAAACCTGAAGTCCCTGATCTTTCTTCTGAAGGGAATTTGATAATATCTTCTTCCCTCATTTACATTTTTTACTACCAGTTCGGCAAACCAGTAGCCTTTTTTACTACCGGTTCAGGTGAACGGGACTGAACCGGGAGCATTTCCCCCCTGGAATTGTGTCTCTCAGTCCTCCATTCATTGGTATTCCCCAGCTTCTTGCATGCGCATGGAGGCATGTTGCCTAACATCAAGGGTGCTTCTGGGAAGTGAGCACTTGCATTAGACAAATATTGCAGCAGCCTGAATGACAGGCACAAAGACGCAGGCCCACACCATGAGTTGACTTCTTTATTGTTGCAATGCCTATTTGCAAGAATGCTCCCAGATGGACTGCATTCCCTTGGGAACGATCAGATAAGGCTTGGGCGATTCTGGGGAAGATCAGGGCTGCTGTTCTGCTTTCTGCCATGCAAAGACTCTTAAGCTCCACCCCTTCCTCACACCTCCACCCACACCCATTTCGATTAAGTGTGTTGCACATGTATGATGTACAACAAACATAGGCATATAGTTGTTAGTTGCGAAGTTGTGTCCGACCCATCGCGACTCCATGGACAACGTTCCTTCAGGCCTTCCTGTCCTCTACCATCCCCCGAAGACCATTTAAGCTCATGCCTACTGCTTCAATGACTCCATCCAGCCACCTCATTCTTTGTCATCCCCTTCTTCTTTTGCTCTCAATCTTTCCCAGCATTAGGCTCTTCTCCAGGGAGTCCTTCCTTCTCATTGGGTGGCCAAAGTATTTGAGTTTCATCTTCAGGACCTGGCCTTCTAAAGAGCAGTCAGGGTTGATCTCCTCTAGGACTGACTGGTTTGATCGCCTTGCAATCCAAGGGATTCGCAGGAGTCTTCTCCAGCACCAGAGTTCAAAGGCCTCCATTCTTTGGCGCTCAGCCTTTCTTATAGTCCAACTTTCACAGCCATACATTGCAACTGGGAAAACCATAGCCTTGGCTATACACACTTTTGTTGGCAGAGTGATGTCTCTGCCTTATAGAATGCTGTCTAGATTTGCCATAGCTTTCCTCCCCAGGATCAAGCATCTTTTAATTTTTTGGCTGAAGTCCCCATCTGCGGTGATCTTGGAGCCGAGGAAAATAAAATCTGTCACTACCTCCATTTTTTCCCCATCTATTTGCCAGGAATTGAGCAGGACGGATGCCATGTTCTTAAATTTTCTTAATGTTGCGTTTCAAGCCAACTTTTACACTCTCCTTCTTCACCCGCATCAAGAGGCTCTTTAGTTCCTCTTCACTTTCTGCCATTAGAGTGGTATCATCTGCATATCTGAGGTTGTTGATATTTCTCCCGGCAATCTTAATTCCAACTTTTGATTCATCTGGTCCTGCCTTTCTCATGATGTGCTCTGCATATAAGTTAAATAGGCAGGGTGACAGTATACAGCCTTGCTGGACTCCTTTCTCCATTTTGAACCAATCAGTGGCTCCATGTCCAGTTCTCACTGTTGCTTCTTGACCCGCATGTAGGTTTCTCAAGAGACAAATAAGATGGTCTGGTACTCCCATCTCTCTGTTAAAAAATTCACAGTGCTGATCTTATTGCGGGCTCTAATATAATGTCAACATTAGAGTCAGTTTCTTACCAATGTAAAGAAAAGATCATATATGCATCGGCAAAGCAGGGTAGGGGAAATCATGAAACGGATCAGAAGAAAGACCAGTTCCAGCAAACGTACAGTGCTATCAATACTCCATTAATGTTATGGGTCATTTTAGCCTAGCCAGACTCAGTAGGAAGCAATCTCAGAGCAGAGTAAACTACAATAGTGGGGTGAAGCTGGGGGATTCCAGCTGGGTTGGTTGCCCAAAGCTCAGCCTGGCATTTCCTTCCCTGAAGATTGAGGGGGAATCTAATTGAGACATCCAAAACAGTTGGCAGGTATTTTGAGGGCCACCAGCCCAAATCTATAACCCCATCAAGAGCTGTTGGGACAAGTGGAAACTCCCACTTTCATCTTTGCTCCTTTCCCTTCCAGCTACTCTGGATTTCTTCAGTCTCAACGTCCTACAAGGGCCCAGGAAGAGGCAGGCATCTCCAGATGCAGGGAAGCAGGTGGCAAGAATTCAGCTCAGGAAGCTTGAATGAGAAATACTAATCAAATTATAAACCGTGGCCCTGCAGTTTAACTGAATGGGTTGGAAAAGCTCCTGGAGGCCTAACCCCTTGAAGACCCCGGCTCTCTGCTCAGCCCCCAGAGGCCTGGTTCATGGCCATAGGGCTAACAACACAGAAGCCCAGGCAGCCTCCTGACCCTCACTTTGATCCTGAGGGAAGAGAGGGAACTGAGCTGGTCAGGAAGATTAGCCCAGCCTTCCACCCCTTGACCAAGCACCTTTTCTTCTGGGGTGGCCAGGAATCCAGGATGACCTTGAGGATTATTCCCATGTCAGGAATCCAGTTTCATCCTTCTCAACTATAGGACTTCCTGAGGTAAATTTGTGCCAATTCCTCTCCTATCTGAGTTGCACCCATGAAAAACTCCAGAGGAGGAAAAAGCTCTGAGCCTCAGGAGGAAAGGCAGGGTAGGAGCGATCCTCAGACACCCCCCCTCCCTCGCTTCTGGGAGGGGGAGCTGCTGCCCTTCCCACCTTCCTTTTCCACTGTGCAGATGTGAAGAATTAGAAGTCATAAAATCAAGGGCAGAAAGTGAGCCAAGCTTGTCTGCTGGAGAATTGATGCAAACCTCCTGCTAGACGCAGGCAGGCAGCGTACGGTATTTCTGAAAAAATGCAAATATTACAAAATACCTCTAAGCCTCCAGTGACCTCATTCCAAAGGAAACCAAAACCACCCACACCCTTGAAACTCCACGGGGGGGAGATGTAAAACTATGTTCCTACTTCAAAGATGATCTTTCAAACTGTCTTGTTATTGCTGATGATCCTTTATGGGGAAACCTCGGGCCTGGGTGCGACCATTTTCAAATGCAGTGGTGGATGGATGCATAACAGAAGGTTTCCTTGGTGTGTCTCTAGAGAGACTTGTAAGAAGGCCTCCTTCTCGGCCTGGTAGGTTCCTATGCACACAGGGTGATCTGGGTGAGGTACGTCCCCACATAAGGTTTTTCCATCTGCATTGTAACATCACAAAACCTTTTCTACACAACTCTGCACCACCTCAGAGTTCATCGAAGCAGGAATGTGGCAGAATTGTTTCTTCATCACCCCCTTCCATCCCCAGCATGTTCTTGAGTCCTGATCAACTGCTGGTCCATTCTGTGTGCACTGAGAAAATTACCTATTCAGCCTTCGCTGGAAAAAGCCCATTGGAGCAGTAGTGAAATCCAATTTTTTTTTACTAGCGGTTCTATGGGCATGGCTTGGTGGGCGTGGCAGGGGAAGGATACTGCAAAATCTCCATTCCCTCCCCACTCCTGGGGGAAGGATATTGCAAAATCCCCATTCCCACCCCACTCTGGGGCCAGCCAGAGATGGTATTTGCCGGTTCTCCAAACTGCTCAAAATTTCCGCTACCGGTTCTCCAGAACCTGTCAGAACCTGCTGGATTTCATCCCTGCATTGGCGCCATGTCACAGAATCAGAGAGTTGGAAGGGAAACTCCACCATCAGGTGACTCCAAAAGATGACGGCCCAGTCTCAGGTTAAAAACTTTCAGTGAGTTTTCCACTGACTGACAGCTCTGACTGTCTAACTAATTCTTCCTCATGTCTAACTTGTATTTACAACCCAGATGTTCTAGCCTTCCTGAGAAGAAGTCCAAGCCCTCTACAACATTGACATCCCAATGGGTATTTGAAGATGCGTCCTTTCTTGAGCTTCTGTTCTTCAAGCTGAATATCCCAAGGTTTCTTCTGGTTCCCACTCTTTTCGCCATTTTGGTAGCCCTTCTCTGGACTTGCTCTAGATTTGCCAGAGGTACAAGAGAGGGAGATTAGCAGCTGATGCCCACCAGTAGGGATTGCATTAATGCTTGCCAGAACATTAATAGGAGCATGACTGGCCATAACTTCCTTTATCTGAGGTGAATGTCAAACAGACAAAAATGATTTTGCTTGGAATTCTTTCTGTCTTTCTATCAGGCCCTCAACTATGGAAAGGGTGTTTGTATCCCTCGGCCACCCTTCTACTCCCATATGTCCCCCCTCACCCATCAGATGGTCTCTTGCCTGATTTGGGCCAGAATACAATGTCCCCACCCCCCTCTCCCTTTTAAAAATTTCATTTCTGAGTTTGCTCTGCAAACAAGGCCATTATGCTCTCATGATTCACAAAATATCTCCGAGAGAGGGGGGGAGGGGCAAGGTCTGTGGTTCTGCTCCTCCCTCACTTTCACACATGCCTTCTGCTGAACTGCAAAATAGGTGATTCCCCAGAGGATCCTTCTTGGCTGAGTCTGCCTGACTTCTGCGAAGGGGTGAAAAGCCTCTGCTGCCATCTAGCGCCCACAGCAGGCACTCCCAGGGACAGCGAGGGCTGTGAGAGTCCGTTGGAGAATTGGGAAGGGGGAAGGGGGGGTGCTTTGGGGTCTCATGTCTGGTTGGCTTTTGCTTTAAAGCAGAGGTCTTCAAACTTAGCAGCTTTAAGACTTGTGGACTTCAACTCCCAGAATTCTCCAGCCAGCTATGCTGGCTGGAGAATTCTGGGAGTTGAAGTCCACAAGTCTTAAAGCTGCCAAGTTTGAAGACCTCTGCTTTAAAGGAACTGGCACAAAGGGCCCCTCATTGGACCGCTAAGTGCCCAGGAAGGGCGGTCTGTTGGCCAGCTTCCCTGTTAGCTCTGCCATGGGATGCCTCCTCAGGGCCACTGGCTGCTTTGTGCACTCTAGAAAGGCTTCAGAGGATGCTCCTAGAGTGAACAACGATGGCTTGCAAAGGATGAACGGAGGCTTCAGGTAACGCAGAATGCTTCCTTGAGCATTGTGCTGAGAGCTCCTTGAAACTCGAAAATTGCGATTCGAATTTGTTTCTCAGCAGCAGCAACATTGCAGTCTCGCATGGCCTATTTTTTTTTTTTTTTGGTCCCTTTGAGAATAGCTTGAGGCACAGAGATCCACGAGTTAAGCTTTTAAACAGCAACAGAAGAAACATCACTTATTACTGTCTATAGAAGCTCTGCGGGAAGATCCCTGGCAAATTTAGATAAATCTTGTAAAGCTACTGACACAATTGTGAAAACAGGCAAAGTCACCTCTGACCTGGTCTGTTCCTCCCCCAACTGGCTTGTAATTTTATGATTCGAATGGGGAGACGGTCTTTTAAGGACAGGGGAGCCAGGCAGAGGTGGGTTTCAGCAGGTTCTGACCAGTTCTGGAGAACCGGTAGTGGAAATTTTGAGTAGTTCAGAGAACCAGTAGTAAAAATTCTGACTGGCCTCACCCCCATCTATTCTCTGCCTCCCGAGTCCCAGCTGATCGGGAGGAAATCGGGATTTTTGCAGTAACCTTCCCCCGGATTGGGGAGGGAATGGAGATTTTACAGTATCCTTCCCCTGCCACGCCCACCAAGCCATGCCCACCAAGCCACACCCACAGAACTGGTAGTAAAAAAAAAATTGAAACCCACCACTGGAGCCAGGTATGTGCTACTGACTCCAATTGGAAACCCCCCCCCCCCCCCAGACACAGAAGAGCAGCCCCTGCTTTGGTGGACCCCAAAGTCTGCTCAATGCAGAAATTTTGCAGCTCTTTGTGGACCAAGCTGTAGCCAGGGAAGGAGAATCAGCCGGGCATCTCTCCTTCCCACCAGCACAGAAGGTAAGGATTTCCTCACTCACCCCCCAAAGCAGGAGGGAGGGCAGTGCTGAGGCCAGGTACACTGGTCTGCGGACTCATCTCTCCTTCAGCCAAGGGCAGCTCAGGCAGCTCATGAGACAACTGTACCCACGGGCACTCTGAATACGTCTCTTAGGGTTCTTTTAAGTCAAAAGCCTTGATCAGGGATTCAGCCTGCTGTCACATAAGGAAAAGCAGTCGGACCTTCAGAAATACCATTTCCAACTTCCCGCCATTCTTTCATAGAATCATAAGGCTGGAAGGGACCTCGGAGGTCTTCTAGTCCAACCCTCTGCCCAAGACAGAAGTCCTTATATCATCCCAGAGAAATGGTTATCCAATCTTTTCTTGAAAACCTCCAACAAGGAAGCATCCACAACTCCAGGGGGCAGGCTGGTGATCATTCTCACTGTGAGGAAATTCCTCCTTTTATTTATTTATTTATTTATTTATTTATTTATTTATTTATTTATTTATATTTAAATTTATATACCGCCCTTCTCCCGAAGGACTCAGGGCGGTGAACAGCCAAAGGTAAAAAACATAGAATACAGAAATTTAAAAGCAGTTTAAAATATATTAAACAATTTGGCCCATCAATTAAAATACCCCATTTAAAATTAAAATTAAAATTAAACAATTGGAGAAATTAGGCAAGCCCAGCTTCTTGAAATAAAAAAGTCTTGAGGGCCCGGCGGAAAGTACGTAAATCTGGAATCGTCCGTATCTCCGGGGGGAGTTCATTCCAGAGGGCAGGTGCTCCCCTGGGGGCCACCAGTCGACATTGTTTGACCGACGGCACCCCGAGGAGCCCCTCTCTGTGGGAGCATACTGGCCAGTGGGAGGGTCTCAGTGGCAGAAGGTGGTCTCATAGATATCCAGATTGTAAGCCATGGAGCGCTCTAAAGGTGGTCACCAACACCTTGAATTGCACCCGGAGGACCACCAGAAGCCAGTGCAGCTCGTGCAGGGGAGGTGTTACATGGGAGCGCCATGATGCTCCCATAATCACCCGCGTGGCCGCATTCTGGACCAGTTGGAGCCTCCGGGTGCTCTTCAAGGGGAGCCCCATGTAGAGAGCATTACAGTAGTCCAGGTGGGAAGTGACGAAGGCATGAGTGATCGTGCGTAAGGAGTCCCGATCCAGAAAGGGATGCAACAGATTGGATTTCCCTCTGATGAGCTTCCTCCCATTGCTTCTTGCAGTGATTTGGAAAGTAAATTAATACCCTCTTCCTTGTGATTGCCCTTCAAGTATTGGAAGATGCTGTCATGTCACCCATCTTAATGCTTAATACCCCTTATTACTTCTCTTTGTTAAGCTACACAGGAGCCCTGGTGGCGCAGTGGTGAGAATGCAGTATTGCAGGCTAATTCAGCTCACTGCCAAGAGTTTGATCCTGACCGGCTCAAAGTTGACTCAGCCTTCCATCCTTCCGAGGTCAGTAAAATGAGGACCCAGATTGTTGGGGAAAATATGTTGACTCTGTAAACTGCTTAGAGAAGGCTGTAAAGCACTGTGAAGCGGTATATAAGTCTTAAGTGCTAGTGCTACACCAGGGCTGTCAAACTCGCAGCCCACAGGCCAAATGAATAACACACTGGCCACGCCCACTCCTGGTTTAGCGAAGAGGAGGAAAGTCGCAATACATCACATGATGATAACATGATGTCGCAAGTTTGACACCCATGTGCTACTCATATCTAGTTCCTGCAACTGAACATCATAGCCTCCAGACCTCTTATCATCCTTATTGCTCTCCTCTGCACTCTTTCCTTCTTTTTAAAAAATTAACTTCATTAAGTTTCAGGGAGAAATAAAATAACAAAATAACAGAAAAGGAAACACTGAGAGGAGGGGATCAAAAAAGAGGAAAATGTTAAAAAGTGACAAGAAAAAAAGAAAAAAAGTTGACTTCCAACGTTCTTTGGTACAGATACAAATATATATATACTCTTACTCTAAGCTAAATAAAAAACAAATACATATCATATAAAATATACTAATTAAACAATCAAAATAATATTAAATTTATAAGTGATTAGCCTCTAAGTTTAAACATAAAGAATATACAACATACATGACAAATAAAAAGACACAATATTTCTCTAACAACAACAAATCTAATCATCCAAAAATTCATTGTTATCATTCTCAAGCAAGACGTCCAAGCAGAAATGAGGCTTAGACAGGCTTTTGACTTTCATCAAAGTGGCCAGTTTTGCCATCTCTGCCAAGTCCATTAATTTCTAAATCCACTCCTTGGTTGTGGGAATTTTTATATCTTTCCATTTCTGTGCATTTATGTCTTGCTGCCATTGTCATATATAGGAACAAAACTTTCTCCTAAATCTTAATTTACCAGGATTGTGGTCAGAAAAATTCTTTGGTAAAACGTCTAGCTGGACTAACTTCTTAAGCAATTTTTGAACCCATATTATATCAACTATTGGGAAAGATTTATGTGTTCCCGAGAAAGAAGTTTTTTTTTTTCTTGAATTTCCGTTTTTCTATTTTCCTGGCTCCAAAAATCTATCAATGCCAAATTGTCCATCAAATAAAAACTGGCATAAATCCAGGTTAATGATGAACCCCTTCACCCTACCCATCAGGAACCAGAAGTGGAGTCTTCTCTGCCCCATCACTCCATCACCTTTGGGACATCCAACCCTCTAGAGTAGATCCTTCCCCCACCCTACTCTCCTTCCTCTAAAGCAGGGATGGGTTCTACTTACCTTTACTACCAGTTCGCAATGGGGCATGCGCAGAAGCTTCCTGATGACGTTGGGGTCAGTGGACGAGCCTCCCGCCAGTTTTACTACCAGTTCTATAGAAGTGGTCCGAACCAGGGGCAACCCACCACTGCTCAAGAGCCTGAAGTCCTGGGGTCCAAATGAGGCAGATCCATGCTAGATGTGGCTGCTGGATTAAGGACAGACTACATCTCCCTCCCCACCCCCATCCTCCTGCTCTCTGCTCTCTACCTGTCTATCTTTATGGTAATCATATTGATGCATTTTCATTTTTTATTGCTTATTCTATTGTTCTATTATTTTACTTCTGTTCTGTTTACATCTTTTCATTTTTTCCTTTTTATTGTTGTAAGCTGCCTAGAACAGCCCCACAGTGAGACTGGTGGCAAGTAAATGAGAAAGAAAGAAAGAAAGAAAGAAAGAAAGAAAGAAAGAAAGAAAGAAAGAAAGAAAGAAAGAAAGAAAGGAGGGAGGGAGGGAGGGAGGGAGGGAGGGAGGGAGGGAGGGAGGGAGGAGGGAGGGAGGGAGGGAGGGAGAAAGAAAGAAAGAAAGAGAAAGGAAGGAAGGAAGGAAGGAAGGAAGGAAGGAAGGAAGGAAGGAAGGAAGGAAGGAAGGAAGGTATACAAGTAAGGTATATGGTATACAAAGCAGAGTCAGTGGTCTTCAGATGACTTCTGGTTGCTGCCTGCCCCTCAGCTGGCTTACTGGCATCCAAAGATGAAGTCATCCAGACAGAAGACCATCCTGCCTACCAAGCTTTGCCTCCCCCTATTCCCTCTACTCCCCTACTCTCCTCCCCTCCCCTACTCCCCTCCTGCCTCCTGCCTACCAAGCTTTGCCTCCCCTGTGTTGAAATGTTCAGCATTTTTTCCCCATCCTTCTGCAACCTGCACCAATGGCACGAAGAGATGGCTCCTGAGGATGCAGTCGAGCCACTTGTGAGTGGGCAAGGGTTCCCAATCCTCCCACTCGTAGGTCTCCCTTCCACGTGTGAGGATGGAAGGAGGAGGGTGGCCGAGGGCCTCTTGTCCATGTAAATGTACTGTACGCAGAGAGGAAGAGTGGCCATTTTACACAACGTTATGGAGCCAGCATCCCATTACGGTCCCATTGTATAACTCACGTTCTAAACAAGCATGCTTGCACCATGCTGCCTGCTGATCGCAGCTGATAACACTACAGGTAGTCCTCGACTTACAACAGTTCATTCAGTGACCATTCAAAGTTACAATGGCATTGAAAAAAGTGACTTAGAACCATCTTTCACAGTTACAACCTTTGTAGCCTCCCCATGATCACGCGATCAAGATTGCGATGCTTGGCAACTGACTCATACTTATGACCGTTGCTGTGTCCCAGGATCACGTGATCCTCTTTTGCAACCTTCTGACAAGCAAAGCCAACGGGGAAGCCAGATTTTTATTTATTTATTTATTTATTATTTATTTTTACATGCCGCCCTTCTCCGGAGACTCAGGGCGGCTTACAATGCGTTAAGCAATAGCCTTCATACTTTTGTATATTCATACAAAGTCAGCTTATTGCTCCCACAAACTGGGTCCTCATTTAACCTACCTTAGAAAGGATGGAAGGCTGAGTCAACCTTGAGCCTGGGGAGATTCGAACCTGCAGTAATTGCAGGCAGCTGTGTTAATAACAGGGTGCTTTAGACCACTGTGCTACCAAGATTCACTTAGCAACTGAGTTACTCACTTATCAACTGCAGTGATTCACTTAACGACTGTGGCAAACAAGGTCGTAAAATGGGGCATATGTCAGCTTTGGAAGCCATATTAGGCCGGGAGCTTCCATGCTGCCACCTTCTCCTGTGTGGGAAAGTAGGAGGGGGGATTTAGGAGAGGGGTTGTCTGTAGACATAATAGCATCCTTCCTGTCGGTCAAGGTCAGGGTGATCCTGCATCTGGAGAAGGAGTGGTCAGAGTGCTGAGTCGAGATGGGATGGACGTTGATTGGAGCATATGACCGACTGAGGAGTGAGGGGATGGTTTTGGGGGTTTTGATTTACTGAGGGAAAACCCGGACCTCTCAGATTCGGGTTTTCCCAGATGTGCCAGTTTACCTATTCTAGTAAATGGAACTTTGAAAAATGTTTGCTTCAGAGTGTTTACTTGGAGAAGGGGAGGGTGTTTTCTGGAATGCTGACAGCAAAACTCACTTACCAAATGTCTCAATTAACAACAGAAATTTTGGGCTCAAGTGTGGTCGTAAGTTGAGGACTATCTGTAACGTTATCATGATATCAGACACACTTTCCAATCTCCCTGGAGCACAAGCAGCTTGACCTGTCTGAATTCTTGCATTTCCGTGTTTATTTACTGAGGTGCAGTTCATCAAAACGCTTGTTGGGCAAATCGATTAAGTGTCTCCAATTCAAAGATTTGCTACGCTTCCTGAGTGCTCCCATCACAATTAAGACACGACTGGTCTTGCTGCAGCCACGGAAAGGAGCCCACCGATGTGTTTGAGGCAGGAGGGATTTGAGGGGCTTCGTTTTATTCCTTGAAAGCCAGGAAATGGCTCCCCTGTGCCACCTCGTGCCCTCAGTTCCTCTGAGGCATTGAAGCCTCCCCGACTGGCCTGGATTTAACTCTGGGCTAGGAGGAGAATCCTCCGGAGCGGAGAGAAAGGAAGAGCCAGAGGTTCTGGGAAAAACAGAAGATTATGGCTGGATTATCTAGAAACACACACAAAATCATCTACAATTATGGATGACAAGTGTATGTGCTGCTGAGCAGCATTGAAAGAAGAAGGGAAATGATATAAGGAGGAGGCAAAGCAGGAGAATCTTCTCTCTCTCTCTCTCTCTCTCTCTCTCTCTCTCTCTCTCTCTCTCTCTCTCTCACACACACACACACACACACACACACACACACACACAGGCAGAGAATCATAGCATCCCAGGGCTGAAAAGGACCTGGGAAGTCTTAGGCCAGAGGTCTTCAAACTTGGCAGCTTTAAGACTTGTGGACTTCAACTCCCAGAATTCTCCAGCCAGCTGGCTGGAGAATTCTGGGAGTTGAAGTCCACAAGTCTTAAAGCTGCCAAGTTTGAGGACCCCTGTCTTAGGCCATTCCAATCATTCCTGCTTCAGGAGCCTAACCTCCTCTGGTAGGTCCTATTCAGCTCCTCCTTCTGTCACTTCCCCCACCCCCTCATTCTGGATGCCCTGCAACTAAACTGGAAACCAGTGAATGGGGACCTTTCCGATTGGCAGTGGGGCCACCTGCTCTTTTAAGCACATGACAGGTGGCAGGCCGAGGCTCTCTTGGTAGCAGGGGGTAAACAGGAAGCTGCCAGACTGCTGGGTCAGCATGTTGACACCCAAGCAAGCCTAACTTTAGTGCACATCATTCACATCTGTGTTTGTATGCAGCATCTGAATACACATATATACCAATAGTCTATGAGCCGTGGTAGCACAGTGGTTAGAATGCAGTAGAGTAGAGTAGAGTAGAGTAGAGTAGAGTAGAGTAGAGTAGAGTAGAGTAGAGTAGAGTACTACCAAGAGCCTTGGTAGTACAGTGGTCTAAAGCAACCTGTTATTAAGACCAGCTGCCTGCAATTACTGCAGGTTCGAATCTCGCCAAGGCTCAAGGTTGACTCAGCCTTCCATCCTTTCTAAAGTAGGTAAATTGAGGACCCAGTTTGTGGGGGCAATAAGCTGACTTTGTATAAATATACAAAAGAATGAAGGCTATTGCTTAGCGCATTGTAAGCCGCCCTGAGTCTCCGGAGAAGGGCGGCATATAAATCATTTTTTTAAAAAAAAAGTAGAATAGAACAGAACAGAACAGAACAGAATAGAATAGAATAGAATAGAATAGAATAGAATAGAATAGAATAGAATAGAATAGAACAGAACAGAACAGAACAGAACAGAACAGAACAGAACAGAACAGAACAGAATAGAATAGAATAGAATAGAATAGAATAGAATAGAATTCTTTATTGGCCAAGTGTGATTGGACACACAAGGAATTTGTCTTGGTGCATACGCTCTCGGTGAACATAAAAGAGAAGATACGTTCGTCAAGAATCATAAGGTACAACACTTAATGATAGTATGGCAGACTAAATCTTCCAACTGCCAGCGGTTCGATCCTGACCTGCTCAAGGTTGACTCAGCCTTCCGTCCTTCTGAGGTTGGTAAAATGAGGATCCAGATTGTTGGGGGCAAGAGGCTGATTCTGTAAACCAGGGGTGTCAAACTCAAGGTCCAGGGGCCAGATCTGGCCTCCAGGGTGCTTATATCTGGCCCTCAGGGCTGCCCTGGAAACAGTGAAGGACCAAACCATGGTGCCTCTGCCAGCTAAAATGGAGCTCAGGAGGGCCACGTGCAGTCGTCACTAGCTCTGCTTTCGATGGCAGAGGGTTGGGGGCCATTGAAGCTGAAAACGGAGCTCGGGAGCCCGTTTTTGTTGGCAGAGTGCTCCAGCCACCACAGGCACCCCTGACACAAGTGATGTCAAGCTGGCCCTTCCAAGGTCAAACACAACCCTGAGGCATCCCTCAATGAAATCAAGTTTGACACCCCTGCTGTAAACCATTTAGAGAGGGCTGTAAAGCACTATGAATTGGTATATACGTTTAAGTGCTAATGCTATTCACTGATTCACTAGACACGTATTAAATCTATTTGAATCACTTAAATAGGAGGGAAACTGGATTCCAACTGGAGAGAATTTGGAACACCAGAAGTAAATGCAAGTACAGATGAGGGTGTAATTTCAGATCTGGCACCCTTTGAGATACTTACCGTTTAAGTTGAATAATGTCTCATATAATCACTCATTCAGGTCACCGCTTGCAGTACTAAAAACAGATCAATGAAGTTGCAAAAGACAAATGAGGACACTGCAGTAGGGGAATCCAGGCTCAGAGCTAACCAACTGTTTTCTCATCTACAGATTTTGTTCTTGCGCCAGCAGTCACATTGGGCGATGCATGGATTTCTACTTGGTGATATGTGGACAGTCATATGTTGGTTTGAAAAACAATTTCTAGATTAGAGATCCAAGCTTGCATGAAATGGTGTCAGTGTATCTGGGAGTAAAACAACTTGTGTTATTGCCCATGGGACATTGCCCAAAATATACCAAAATGTGACAGATGCTGAGGTCAATATATATGGCCCATCTGGGCTCCTGCTGCTGCTTCTGAATGCCAGGTCAGTTTATAATAACTCTGCCTGATCCCGGACCTTATTGTGGTTGAGGGTGCCAACTTGGCATATATAATTGAGACCTAGATGGGTTCAGAGGGGTTGTTCTCCTCTCAAGCATGAAACTACCCAAGGCTGAGGTTTTGAACATGCAACTGTGATCTCAGGGGAGGGGAGGGTGAGATAGATGGAAGCTACATCACTTGCAGAAACTTCTCGGTGTGTTTGTGTGTCATCACTGCTATGTGAGCTGCATAGGGCCTGCAAACTAATATAGCCTTGAAACTAACCAAGGAGAGAAGCAACCTGGAATTGAGGAGAAACTTCCTAACAGTGAGGACAATCAACCAGTAGAACAGCTGGCCTCCAGAAATCATGGATACTCCATCACTGGAGGTTTTTAAGAAGAGTCACTTGTCTGAGATTGTATAGGTTCTCCTGCTTGAGCAGAAGACCTCCAAGGTCCCTTCCAACTCCATTCTGATTCTGGTATGCACCCTTGCAACAGATGAATTTGAATATTTAATAACTGAAAAAGGCCCTTCCAAAATTTGTAAATTGTGTTCCTCAGTCTGAAATGACATAATTAGCTAATTCTGTGTATCTAAATTAGGGGGTGTGGTTGCTCAGCATTTAAAGATGCTGAGCTTGTCAGCTGGAAAGCTGACAGCCTGGGGTTCCAGACCCAAGTGCTGAGTGACAGTTCTTTGCCCCAGCTCCTGCCCAGCTAGCAGCTGGAAAGCATGCAAATGTGAGTAGATAAATAGGCACCACTTCGGCGGGAAGGTAACAATGTTCTCTGTGCCTCAGCATCTAGTCATGTCTTCGGACAACACTGGCTCCCTCAGCTAGAAACCCAGAAGAGTACCATCCCCTACAGTTGGACAAGCTGGACAGGTGAAACCTTTACCTTTATGTATCTAAACGTGTTCAGTTGGTAACAGGTTATTGTTTTCTAAATGAACTTGTACTACTATACCAGTCAAAATTGGAAAGTTTTTTAAAATCATTTTGCTCTCGGGCCCACTTTCCGGCCTAAGATCCTGCAGTCCAAGGATGTCAGGTGACAATTCCATCACATCTCAGTCAACAGAGACTGCTATAAGTCGTGAGACTAATCTGAACAAATTATTTCAGCAATAAATAGATAGCGCAGCTGATGAAAGCTAGAGCCAGGCCAGAGTCCTGGGAAATTAAGATGCACTAAACTAGTGATAATCATAACTGACTTCCATGGAAAACACGCAGGAGATAACTCTAGAATGTAAACCACTGTCGGCAATACAGCTATTTTCTTTTATTTGTCAGTGATCTGTATGATAGAAGATATTAAATTTGCTAGCAAAACACTAGTAAAATCATTTTTGCTTTAACAATCCACGGTGCAACCCTGGGAAACCTTTGTATGCATAGACAAAGCCTGCCACCTTGTGAATAAGTCAGATTTTGGCAGGATTAAATGAAGAGAGAGAGAAAAAAAAAGAAAGCTTCCAAAACATTGGCTGACAAACGCCTGGCAATTACTTTCTTAGAGATGGAGCAGTAAAATCATGCCTGCTGCCAGCTTTTTCTCAGCCTGCCCACTTTCCATCTTTGAGAACTAGCTTGTCTTCCGTGGGGAGAACTTTGGTTTCCTTTGTTGGAAAAGTGGGCTGCTCTAGGAAGGCTCAAGGAAACCTGAACGAAGTTGAAAAAGGCAAGAGTGTGGCCACTAAAATGAGGACTCCAATGGCCATTGGGCCCACCAAGCTCTGTAGGCTGGGGGGTTTTTTTTCTCCTTTGTCCAGGTAAGATTGTTGAGTCTTTCCTTGGCAAAAATTGACTAGAGGATGATGGAGGTCTCCATCCCAAAAGGCACCTTCTGGGAACTCCTAGCTGAGTGCTTTCTAAAGTCCATGTGCTACTTATGCATGACTACTGTGCAGCCTCCCAAGTCAAGAGCCTCATTCACCAGAACACGGCTTCTTCTCAGTGCAGGATTTAGGACAGTAGAGTCAAATTCAAGGCCTGGATCCTGCCCATGGGGTGCTTCAAACTGGCCCGCGGGGCCCCCCTGGAAACAGCGAAGGACTGGCCCACGGTGCCTCTGCCAGCAAAAACAGATGGCTGCGATGGCTGCGATGGCCTCCTGCAACCCCCTGCCAGCAAAAACGGAGCTCGGGAGGCCATTGCAGCCACCCAAGCTCCGTTTTCGCTGGCAGAGTAGTCGGGCCACACAGGCGCCCCCAACACAAGTGAAGTCGAGCTGGCCACACACACCCTGGTGACACCCACTCCAGCCCACGGAGGTCAAACACAACCCCGATGCAGCCCTCAATGAAATCAAGTTTGAGACCCCTGATATAGGAGGAGTAGATTCTTAGGAATATCTGCTTCCCTTTGCTTCAAGCATAGAGATGGCTCCAATCAAAGGTTCTGGAAAAGAATTTGGCTTTCTTGAATTTCTCATGAGTGTCAAAGGAAAGAGAATTTCGGGGAAGATCTTAAAGAAGCCGTACTATTCTAACTAAGGGATACTCTGAGTGGGAATGTTGGGTGGATAGGAGAGAAAATGATAATTAGTAAAGTCAGACTTTGTTTGCACGGTGGAATCAGGAGATGATCAGCAAGGTGGAGAGGATCTTGGATCCTTCAAAGCATGAAAATGGAACAGCCTCCTTGGCCACGAAAACAAACAAGGGAGTTGAAATGTACTTGAATACAAGCGAGTTCCTGAAGTCTGCCTGAGGCGCTGATCATAGAGGCAGGAAGGGAAGGGGAGCAGGGTGGGTTTGCCAATTCCCTTAGAGGCCTCTCCTCTCCTCCCTTTAAGAGTAGCTACCTGGTGCCAGTTGCGTGTTAAATGGGTGAGGTGTATTGTTTGTTTTCTCCTTGGCACTTAGCAACTATGACCAAAAGGCATGATGTGCTTTGTAGCGAGCATTAAAATACTCTCCTGCTTGAATAAATGATGCAAATTATGCTTCTGTGTGTTTTGCCAAGTCAGTTCTGCTTCCAACGTTCAATACAATCGGGAACCATGAGAAATGCCTCGCTAGCCGAGAATCATGGGTGTGGAAGCCCTCTGGAAGCATCCTGGTTAAGGAAAGTACCTTAAATAGAGGTATGCAAAGTGTCCCCCACCCTCGCCTTTGGGTGACGCATCAAAGACCTCATTCCATAAGTGTTGACCACGTCAGGATACAAATGAAATCAATCTTACCCACATTTAAATTTAATTTGAATTAAGCATGTTTCATATAATTACTATTTCAAGCTTCATTTTCATAATTGCCCCTTCATTTACGCCTTATTACTAGACATGTGCCAAACCCTGAGTTAATTCATATTGGAGTATTACCCTTTCTAGAGCAAAGAAGTTAAACCCATTTCCGTTGAGAAAAGCGAGGGATCTGTCTGGACTCATTATGCAAGGTCTGACACCCACTTCCCCAATGCCTTTCAACTTCATCTAGTCTTCCCAGGTAAAACTGCCAACCTGGAGATAATAGCACTAGCACCTAGATTTATATACCTCTTCATAGTGCTTTTACAGCCCTCTCTAAGCGGATGACAGAGTCAGCCTCTTGCCCCCAACAATCTGGGTCCTCATTTTACCCACCTCGGAAGGATGGAAGGCTGAGTCAACCTTGAGCCGGTGAGATTCTATCTGCCGAACTGCTGGCAGCCGGCAGTCAGTGGAAGTAATCCTGTGGAATAGGCAGAGGACAATAAAGTAGCTAGTTTGAACTTTAGACATAATAGTCTGGTTATTTGTGCCTCACCAAATCCATTTGAATTTTGGCCAATCTATTTCTCCAAAACTTCAGTGTGCTATGAAGAATGGCACACATGCACACCAACATACACACAGAGAGAGAGGGAGAGGGGGAGCCCTTGTCATTTGCATTTTTTATCATACTATGATTGCGAGACAAGAGAAAGGATTGGATTTAGTGACTAACATTTGACTACCCTCAAACTAGAGAGACCACCAGAGAGTTTTGGAGACAGAAGAGGACAAAGTGTAACAACAATTTAGGTTTTTAAATTTCTTCATGCTATTTTCTAAGGCACCTGAAGGCCAGACAAGGAGTAATGGGTGGAAACTGACCAAGGAGAGATTCAACCTGGAAATAAGGAGAAATTTTCTGACCGTGAGAACAATCAACAGATGGAACAGAAGCTGCCTTTGGAAGTTGTGGGAGCTTCATCATTGGGAGGCTTTCAAGAAGAGACCGGATGGCCATCTGTCAGAAATAGTACAAGGTCTCCTGCTTGGGCAGGGGGAACTTCTGTTTCTGTTTCTGTGCCTCCAAGAGCTCCAAGGAAGAACCAGGAACATCCAAACACCTTCTGGCTGATTGGGTAACCTATACAGTGGATCCCTCACAGGCTGCCCACAAGGGCCCAATTCTGTCAGAGCTGTCAACGGTATCACTTTCGCTTGGGGGGATGGGGTCACTGCCATTCATTGCAGGGGATCCCCTGTAGCAGAAAGTGCCTGAGTTCACACAATTTCCTGGGCAAGAATGTAGCTTGGTTTCCTCACCTTTGCAAGACTGGAATTTTGGCAGAAAAGGAGAATCATAGAATCATAGAGCTGGAAGGGAACTTGGAGGTCTTCTAGTCCAACCACCTGCCCAAGGCAGGAATCTTTATACCAACCTGGACAAGTGGTTGTCCAATCTCTTCTTGTAAACCTCTTCTTGAATGACCTCTGAGAGGGAGGCTCTTCCATTGGTTAATCATTCTCACTATCAGGAAATTTCTTCTTAGTTCTAATCTGGATCTATCATTAATGATCTTTCACCCATTTCTTCTTGTTCTGCCCTCTGATGCTGTGGAGGATAAATTGACCCCCTCTTCTCTGTTACAGCCCCTCTAGTACTGGAAGGCAATTATCATGTACCCCCTAGTCCTTCTCTTTCGACAGGCTAGATATGCCTAGTTCCCTCAACAGTTCATCTTACAGTTTAGCCTCCAGGCCCCTGGTCATCTTGGTTGCTCTTCTCTGCATACTTTCTAGCGTCTCAGGCTCTTATTTGTATCGTGGTGACTGTTAGGAAATGATTATTACCTAACTTGTTGTGTTGGCAATATATAAACTATCAATATTAAGACTGCTGTATTGCATCATACTGTGTCCTGATTGGTTAGCTCTGTAGCCAATGTCCTTAAGAGGGAGCTAGAAACATGGTTTCTTCTCTTTGCTGATCTTGCTCTCTCATATCTCTGTATGCTACTGTTTGCAAATCCAGAAGAACTGTTTATTGTGAATGACTACGACAACTGGTAAGAAGACTTTGTTATTGGATATCCCTGGACTGTCGTTTTGGCTATCTTCTGCTTTATATGTGTATGACCTGGACTGTTTATTGGACTGTGCCTTACTATTTCCTGAAAGTAAACACAACTCAGTATATCTTTGAGTTGTCTGTGTTTATTCGTAACTACTCTCAATTGCTTTCATGTGCACACCCTTGCTACTCATGGATTACTCTGCGAATTCCTTAACAGTGACCAATACTGGAGGCAGTATTCCATAAGTGTGACTTCACTTATTCATCATTTAATTCATCTTTTATTGTATTTATTTATTTTATTCATTGTTTATCAGGCCACTAAAACCTGTGCTAAGCAAAAAGGTTTGAACTAAAATCTTTTTTATAACATAAGGTAGTGGGGTGTGTGTGTGTTTGGGGAAAACAATAATTCCATTTTGGGATGGAGAACTACAATTCAGATGCTCAGCAATGAAGGTTTCCTTCCAAGGATGCTTGGTTGTCATGGTAACGGGGCCCGCTGCTCTGCCCGGAGGCACAAAGGCATAAGATGGCATGGCTCCAGAGGCACTCACCAGCCGTGCGGAGGGGAAGTATTGTGGCTGGGAAGAACACATGGCCGGGGATGAAAATGGCTCTCAAGAGGAGGAGGAGGACAAACGACAGAGACCCCAAGGCCACATAAGGATTTGCAAAAAGAAAGTTGTAACGTTTATGTGGCGGAAGAGAGAGATAATTAAATAGTTGAGTTGGGAGTCATGATCGTGACTGTATTTGATCGTAATGAAATCTAAATGGAACCAAAATCAGATTTAAATTCTGTCCCAGCCCAGTCACTGCTTTTTCCGAGCATAACCGCATTGTTCAAATGTCATGTGTGCCCTTGGCCCAGAAAATCTGTGGCATAATTTGTTCCACGTTTACGTTGGAAATAAACGTCCTTTAATATCTCACGGCTGCTTTTCTTTCCTTAAAAAAAAGATAAGATATAGAAAAGCCCGCCAGCATAAAATCTGCTGTTCTGACGGCCAGCTCTGTCTCCGCATCCATGCTGGTTCTTACGATTCCCACATAGGAGAAGGCAAGGAAAAGCTGGATTCTCCATCTCTGTTTCCACCCCAGCAAGTGCCACCCAAGCCGGCAGGAAAACAGCCATTAACCGACCCCCCCCCCCCTCCGCACCCCCGATGGTGTGGTGGTGGCTTCTCCTTTACGAGACAGAAAACGTGGTCTCCTGTGGCTGGAGGAAGTTGCGTGTCACATCTATTGAGGCACACAAGATGGCCAAATATCCTGCAAAGATGGATAAAGATACCCTACTTTTCCCCACCCCCTCCTGTTTTTCCTGCCTTTATCTCCTTTTTCAGTCAAATGTTTTTGTTGCTGGCTGATCTTTAATAAATAAACATCATTTTTTTCCCTCAGATGATCTGAGGGGAATGCATGCTTGCTGTGATCCAGATCTGGGACTGACTGGAATGGGTGCAAACTAAACTGGAAATCACAGGAATTTTCTCCGTAAGAAGAAAAATACTGTTAATCCAAGTGTGCAGCTACTCAGACTGTTAAATTTCATGGTTACAAAACTGCAGAAAGAAAACTAATTAGGGCAGTGTTTCTCAACCTTGGAAGCTTGAAGATGGGTGGACTTCAACTCCCAGAATCCCCCAGCCAGCAGCGCAAACAAGATGGCAAACAAGCAGCAGAGCCCTGAGCAAAACAGCTGAGAGCAAATCAGCTGAGAGTCGGGAGCCGATCTAATCAAGGGCTAATTAGCCTATGCTGAAGCTCCGCGGGCCAATAAAATTACAAAAAAACACCGAACCATTTGTTAAATTGCTGGCTCGCCCGCCCCTCGCCCACCACTATTTATTGGCAATAAATAGTGGTGCAGAGGGGCGCGGCAGAATCCCACCACTGGCTATAGGGCGGCCCTTTGAAGCCCGCGGCAAGAATTTAAACAGTTTTTTTCCCTCTAGCCATCAGCTGGGACTCAGGAGGCAGCAATAGATTGGGAGTGGGCGGGGTAAGCGAATGGCTGGCGATCCAATAGAGCAGAGAGTGAGGGTGAGTGAAGGTGTGGGGGGGCGAGAGAGGGCTTTGGCGACCCCTGTGAAATGGCCGTTCGACCCCCAAAGGGGTCGCGACCCCCAGGTTGAGAACCGCTGACTTAAGGGGTCATTAAGCAAGGAATTCACCTGATTGCAACCTCTGACTTCCTGCCAGCATCCCCAATGACTTTGTCTGTGGGAAGCTGGGAGGGAATATTGTAAATTGTGATTACGGGATTGTGGGATAATGCAGCAGGTGAAACTTCAAGGACCTATCGTAAGTACCACTCATTCAGCACCACTGCAAGTTTGAAAGATCTTGGAGTGAGTAATTAAACAAGGATCATCTATCTTTCTTTGTCTCATGATTTATTAGAAGATTTATTAGATTTATTAGATTTATTTATCAGAAAGAAGTATTCGGTCTACCACGTACCAATGGAGGTTCTCAATTGTCCAGTCCATGGTTGTCCCAAAGGTGCTTTTCAAAGGACTTTCTGTTTCTTTCTTGAAAATGTTTTGCTTCTCATCCAAGAAGCTTCTTCAATTCTGACTGAATGGTGGGGAATGGAAGGATTTGCAGTCATCTGGTCATTAGCACTCTTTCTAAGAGTCATTGAGGCCACTTGGGGGCTTATCTACACCTCCTTGGGACTGCTGAAAGGACTGTGTGGTAGACAGGAGAGAAACTCCTTCCACAGTCCTTTCAGCAGTCTTAAGAAGGTGCCACAACCATTTCTGCTCTAATTCAGAGGATTCTCAGGATAATAGATAAATCCCCAAAGACCAGATGTCAGCACTTCAACCTGCATTTACTCTAGTGCTGACATAAGAAGGAGAGGAGGGGGCAGCTGGCAAGAGGACGCTTGACATTTCACCTACTTATTTTCCTTGAAGATAATATCCCCTAGGAGATGTGAGGGAGGGGGGACATTCCTGGGAGCTTAAGTAGTAGATATGGGGAGGGTGATTTGGAAGAAGGCCAATGAGACACAGAGATTTGGGGAACGGAAAGGGAAGGTTTGGGGTCAGGAAGTCAGAGTTGGCTACGCCACGATCAGGGGCAGATTGTCGTGCTTAATAAAATGAAAGATTTCTTCAAAGACTATCTGTTTGGAAATGCAATTTGTTTTATTTGAGATGATATCGAAACCTGACACCAGATGACCACAAAGAATGTAAATCCTTCCATTCCCCACTATCCTGTCAGAGCTGAAGAAGCTTCTTGGATGGGAAGCGAAACGTTTTTCAAGAAAAAACTAGAAAGCCCAGTTGCCTTTTGAAAAGCACCTTTGGGTCCACCGTGTGGATTTTATTATTTTTCAATGTTATCCAATGTATTTGCATGCTTACATGTAATGGAAGTTTGTGCATGGAAAGTGATGAACGGGGTGTCAAGCTTCAAAATGTGCTTTTGCTGTTGCAACTATTTTCGCTTCTCAGCTTGCTAATGAACCAGGGGGAGGGAAGGGGGAGATGGAATGTAGGCTCCAGACATCAAGAAGACAGCCGTGAGAACCAAGGACACTTCAACAGGTGTTTACCAGAGCCAAATGACTTTCTCATAACACTACCAGGAGACTCAATTGGACAATGTGACCTGGTCTAACAGAGTGAGGGAGAATCTCAGCTTTATGTGTGTTTGCACGGGAAATAGTTAGATCTGGTTTTGCCCTCATCTGTCCTGAAATGATGTACTCAATAAAGTTTCGCATTAAGAGATTGGATCGTCTCAGCCGTGTTTGCTTTGCTTGGGTTCATCAGTCAGAATGTTGATAGGGTTGGGGGGTGGGATTAAGGTTAGCAATGTAGGACCCCCACTTTCTCCAGAATGAATGCCTTAGGTTGCACCTTCCTGGGTCCTGAGTCCCAAAGATCAAGATAATTTAGCAGTACCAGACCTGGTTTAATGCACACAGATTGCTGTTTTCCCCTAGAAAAGAAAAGATCATTTGGGGGTATTTTAAAGTTCTGCATCTAGTTGTGAGACACTGCATTTCTTGCCCACCAGGATGCTGGAGTCAGATGAGTCTCACTACAGAACAAAAGAGCAGATGGAACAGGCCTTGCCCCTTTGATGCCAAGGCGTAGGGTGGCACTGGGTGGCCAGTGGTAGCAACACTGAGAGAATGCAGGCACCTCTGCTTGAGAGACTGGCAGGAGCATCCCCAGATGGGGAGGCTGGACTGAAGGAAGCAGAGGAGGCTGCCATGGCTTTTGCTGGACTTGCACAGAGGCCCTATCTTCACTGGCTGATTTTCTCCTGTCTCAAAGTGGGTCCTGTTAGAAGCATCTAAACAATGGGTCTCTATATGTCTTTCCAGGAATCTCATCCTTTTGCTACAAAGAACATCCAGCTGTGCCAGGGAAAGACAAGTACCATGTCATTGTCTTGATATGAGGGGGGGGAGGCGGTGGCTCACGTGGTTAGGATGCTGAGTCAGAAGACCATTGAAAGGTTGACACTTCGGCAGCTCGAACCCTGAGACCATGAGCTGTGTGACCAAATGAGTTCCCATCAATTTGTCCCAGTTTCTGGCCACCTAGCAGTTCAAAAGCATGCAAATGCAAATAGATAAATAGGTACCACTTCGGTGGGAAAGCATCGGGGATGTGAAAGGAGCCCCCTCCAGTGTCCCCTGGGCAATGGTGGTATCACCAGCTAATCCTTTCAACCCAGAAGCACCTTGGTAAGGGAACTTCCAACATGAATGTAGTAATACCTGGTTTCCTTGAACATAAGATCCAACTGGAAAATAAGCCCTAGCATGATTTTTCAGGATGCTCGTAATACAAGCCCTACACCCCAAAATAAGCCCCAGTTAAGATTCTCCTGATTTCTTTGTTGTGTTTTGCTATTGCTGTTTGTATCACATATTGTTGTGGCTCCGTTACCTGAGCCTGTGTCATTGGCAGGAGAGGACTCCGAGAGTGAAGGAGAGGAGTTGGCAAGGCCTCCCTCTCCAGGACCCTCCTCTCTGGCAATGCCTTCAGTGTCCACTGAAGGGCAAGAGATAGGGCCGGGGCCAAGCACATCCATGCAGCCACAGGTGGACAGTGATGAGAGTAATGAGTCTTGGCTGGATCCACGCCAGCGTCGCAGAGATAAGCGCGTGCAACAGAAGAAAAGGCGTGCCCGAGATTAGGCTGAGTCACTGGACCACACCCCACAAGGTATAAAAGGGAGCGTGGTGGCCAGTCAAACCTTGTGACGAACAAAGCTGAAAGCTTCCACGCCATTCTGCATTGCCGGACTTTTGCTATAGACTTTGCTGGATTATCTTTGGACTTGATTGACTCTGTAATTATTGAGCTGTTTCCTTTGATGTACCAGAAGCAGGGAGAAGTTATCTCTCCTCTTCGTAAGTAATAAACTCTTGGCAGGCAGCCACTAGGTTGTTGCCAAGTTCCGTTATCATAAGGAAAAGGATTTTGTTGGCTGGTTTAGTCTTTAACTCTTGGACGTCTGTTGGTGTGTGTGCGTGTGGGACGGGGACAGAACACATATTTCCCTCTCCTCTGCACTTCTGTTTCTAGCACAAAGTAATATTTTAAATCATGATATAACTTATAGTTTACCTTCTGATCTTTTTCCAACTGAGAGTTAATTCCCAAAAATGCAGGGCCAGATCTCCTACCACTTGGGGCACAGGATCTGATTCTACCTTCTGAGATGATTGTCCACCACTTAGGGCAAGATGCCAGCTCTCCTGGAAAAGCAGGGAGCGTCCTTGTCTTCTAAGCTTTGTGAACCAGCATTCCTGTTTATAACATTTCCCCCCTTCTAAGAATGGGGTGCATGGGAATTCTTGGGGGGATCACAGAGGCTGTGATGGAGGGAGGAGGCCTCGGTTGCCACCATTTGCAGCTCCATTTGGAGAATCCAAATTGCACTTTCTTGTACACGTCTGTCTGGTCTCTGCATGAATTCCTCTAGTGAATCTCTGCCGGTCGGGAATTCCACGGTCTTCTACTCTTATTGTTAAGATCTTTCCTCTTAATCTTCAGCCACAGTGATAATCCTGGACCATTATTCTTTTTAAATTACTTCCATGTCACTATAGCAACATTTTCTGAAAAGGTAGCTGCCATTGGAGCCCCCTAAAGCTACATCAGCCCCAACATACTCACTAAATTCAAATTTTGCCCACTGCAGACTCCTGGCAGAGATGGAGGCTGTCGGACAAAAGAAAAGCGAAAGGACAAAAGACGTCTGGCCTACTGCGGAAAGGGTAAGAGAAGGTGGTGTCCATCTGCAGTTCAACTACACTGAAATAACCACAGGCGGAATTCATCATTAGGAGTGTTTTCAAAAGGCACATTCTGGAGAAAAAAAACAGAGATGAAATAGAGTTTGGTAGCTCCAGGCAGGGCTGGGAAACGGCACTGCGCCACTGATTAGTATAGGCAGCGCAAAGGCCCCAAGATGTTGCCTTTGTGCTGGGAACAAGGATGAATCCTTTTTGGAAGAGTCTTCAGAAGTTGCTCGCATCCATTGTGTTTTCTTGAGGGCCCCCGTGTATTTCCAAAGGCTGACACTGTAGTGCAGTCATGGAAACAAGTGATTGGGCAGGAGAGAGTGGAAGCCCCTTCCTGCCCACTTCTAAGCACTTGCAGCACAAGCTGAGTCCAGCCACAGACTGCAAATGGGGAAAGGACCCCTGTCATCAAAAGTCTTAAGCCAGGAAGCAAAAACTAAAAGCAATTTCTCCTAATGCAAATGGTCTTGGAGCAATTCATTTCCTTGAGTCACAGGTTCTATTCAAGCACTCCAAAACGTGGATGGAACAAGGCAAAGTGAGATAAATAGAGCAGCTGCCCATTTAGTAGTTTCCCTTAACTTGCAATGTGAAATTTGAAAGCTTTCAGCCGAGGAGGGGGAGCAATGGAGTGCCCACTATAACATATTTTGTCAAGATCCAATTTCTCACTGGTTATTCATCATGATTAAACAGAATATTTGACTTTGTGGCAAATACAAAATGCAGAATAACAGAGTTAGAAGGGACCTTGGAGGTCTTCTACTCCACCCCCCCTGATTAAACAGGAGACCCTATACCATTTCAGACAAGGGGCTGTTCAGTCTCTTCTTAAAAACTTCCAGTGATGAAGCACCCACAAGTTCTGGTGGCAAGCAGTTCCACTGGTTAATTGTTTCACAGTTAGGAAATTTCTCCTTAGTTCCAGGTTGCTTCTCTTCTTTTTCAGTTTGCATCCATTTCTTCTTGTCCTGTCTTCAGGTGTTTTGGAGAATAGCTTGATTCCCCCCCCTCCCTCTTCTTTGTGGCAGCCCCTCAGATATTGGAACACTGCTATCATGTCACCTCTACTCCTTCTTTTCACTAAACTAGACATTCCCAGTTCCCACAACTGCTCATCGTACTGTATATGAAATATATGAATTCCTGCTATTGTTCTTGATTAATTTCCATCTCACATCAGCATTCAAACAAGACAGTTTTGAAACCATTCTTTGCATGTACTGCATCCATGAATTTCTGAAGGAGAGAACGAAGTCCAAGGAGGGGGCCATTTTTAGTAGAGGCCAAGAACAAGGCATCCTGTGGGACAAAGAGGGGCGAACTGGGTCCTTGAGCTCCCTCCCCACAGCAACAATGAACAGCCCCCAGGAGAAGCTCCCGGCTAGTCCATGGAATTGAGGGAAAATGGGAGTGGGAAGCCATGGGGCTGACACAGGGGTGAAATCCAACAGCTTCTGACAGATTTTGGAGAACCGGTAGCGGAAATTTTGAGCATTTCGGAGAACCAGCAAATACCACCTTTGGCTGGCCCCAGAGTGGGGTGGGAATGGGGATTTTGCAGTATCCTTCCCCTGCCACGCCCACCAAGCCACGCCCACAGAACCGGTAGTAAAACAAATTGGATTTCACCACTGGGCTGACCTCTCTTGATTTGATGTCAATCTATAGAAAATCTCCTTGCAGTCATGAAGGGGAAGCATTTCCTTATCTTCTGGTTGCGCCCAGCCCCAAACTAAAGCATGCTGGACCCAAAAGAGGATGAATTTTGTGCTCATAGTGACGCTTACAAAATCCCTTCGCCCAGATCAGCCACTCAAATGTTATTTATTTACTGATTGAATTTATATTGCCGCCTATTCGCCCATGGATAAGATGACTTATCCTTCCAACACCGATAAACTCCTGTTTTTCAAAGTCACTCAGCCTTTCATCCATATCAAACAGCAAGCAGCAGAATAGCGTTTTAGAACAGGTAATGCTAACCCATCTTTTTCTTTAGCATCTGGCAACAATTTATATTTCATTCTTGTTTTTTTCCTTTGCCATACAAATTTGGAAATATCATTTTGCCATTGTTTAAATGATACATCAGATGTTAATATTGGGTCTGCCTGAATAAAAATAAAAATAACATCCCAGGTAAAACAATGTTTATCACTGAAATTATACCCAGGAATGACAGTTGTGATTTATCCCACTTTGAAAAGCCTTTTTTTGATAACGTATCATACCTTAACATAGTTGTTTTGAAACAACATACACTTCATCCTAATCAGTGTTACCCCCAGGCGTTTAATCTTCTTTTCAATTTTGGAGCCAGTCTCTTTCTCAAAGTTCTTGATCTTCTGTACTCATATTCTCAACCAACATCTTTGTTTTTGTTTACTTAAAATCAGCTAACACACCAAAGTCCTTCAGTTCTTCATTCAGAATTAAATGCCATTATTAGCTTCTTGTAAGATCAAAACCGGCTCATCAGAAAAAAGCCTTCAATTCATAGCTCTTTTTTTAAATTTTCAAAGCCATTATTTTTTTTTTCAACTTGTCTAAGGTCTTTTCTCAACAAGGATAAAACAAAACTAAAAATCAAATTTTGTTTCTATAGATTGAATCACTTTAGTTGTAAATTCTTCAAACATCTCTCTGAACATTTCCATTTCATCTGATCCTTGGGGGAATTGTCATTTCACGCCCATGTTCAACTACACATTCTTTGTTACACAGAAATGCTCAGAAATCAGCACAAGGTAGTCAGCAGCACCCTCTAGTGTCTGCAGAAATGAACTGCAGCTGGCAATTCCACTTGAAAAAAAAAGGGGGGGAAGGAACAGGGAACACGGAAGGTCCCTTATTTCAGCACAAAGGCCGGTTTCCATCAAGACTCATCCAAGAATTCCAAACTCCAACTCCACAGTAGCAGATTCGCAAAAAAGTGAATTTTATTTTGTCCACAAAAAAGTGCTCTCGTTTCTTTAAAAAATAGCCAGTAATCCAGCTTTCAGCCCTTTTTGCTAAATGTGCAGTTCACAAAATCTACATCCAATTTATAACAAATATAACAGATTAACAGAGTTGGAAGGTACCTCGGAGGTCATCTAGTCCAACCCCCATGTCCAAGCAGGAGACCCTACACCATTTCTGACAAATGGCAGTCCAGTCTCTTCCTGAAAGCTTCCAGTAATGAAGCTCCCACAACTTCTGAAGGCAACTTTTGTTCCATGGTTGATTGTTCTCACTATCAGAAAATTTCTCCTTATTTCCAGGTTGAATCTCTCCTTGATCAGTTTCTATCTGTTATTCCTTGTTTGGCCTTCAGCTGCCTTGGAAAATAGCTTGAACCCCTTCCTCTCTGTGGCAGGCCCTAAAATATTGGAAGATGCTATTGTCAGATGTAAATGCCTTATTCTCTAATGTGTAAATAGTATATGAACGGGGTATCAGGGGTTAACTTATTCTTCACTTCTTAATGTATTCATAATTCACCACTCCCATATCTAGCTCCACCCATTGTATATATAAGGAGCTGTATGCACCCACTTCCTTGCTTCTATCTGTGAATATTCAGTGAATATAGAATGCCTAATGTAAATAAAAGAAGATATATTTAAACCTTTAACTCTTGCTAAATTTATTGAGTCTGATCCTGAAAATATTGCAACAAGCTGGTAGCAGAGGATGGTTAATTGACTCAATAAATACTTAAAAATGTCTAAGAAAGATAGGCCCAACACCAGGGCATACAGCAAAGAAATGGAAACAGAACAAGAAATAATCAACGAATCCACAAACGCTATTTCGAGAGAATCCGAAGAATACACCACTGAAGACGAAGAAATAATAGATGAAAATGATGATCAGGAGGAAATCGAAATAGAGAATAACGAACTCAGGTCAGAGATATTAAAACTATTGAAGAGCCAGAAGAATGATGAAAGCCTCATCGCGAACCTCCAAGATATGCTGAAGAACAGCGGAGCAGCGAGAGAGAAGTACATCACTAATGAAAAATCAAAAGACCCAAAAATAGTGAGTGATATGACTGCAGAAAAAATTGTTGTGAAGAAGAAAAACGGTGATCCCGCGCAAAATTTTGAATGGCAGCCATCTTGGTTTCAACAGACCTCCAGGGTGAGCGAAGCAGAGCCAATCAGAAAACTCAATTCAAAATTTCTGGCGCGAAAAACATTATCAGACAACGAAAACGAAAAAGAAGATTCAAACACCTCAGAAGAATCAGAATCAGAAAGTGAAGGTGATTCAACAAACAATCAAATAAAATCAGCAATGAAAACGCTTTTTGCTGCATTTGGGCCAAAACTAAGAATTACTAAAAAGCTAACGAAGAAGCGAACGAGCAAGCCAATGCCTCAAGACCTGCCCGCTCCCATCCTGACTACGAGAGCGCCGACGCCCGAACCCAGAGAGCCCTGCCGATACCGCCCCAAGCCACAGACCGAAGTAAACACCAACGCACTCAAAAGAAGAGGAAGAGCAACCGCCATCGTCAGGACTCCCAAGATCGAGCCAGAGACCGATTCGTCTGAGGAGGAGCAGAACGAGCGAGCCGCAACGAGGAGAACCTCTCACGACGACTCCAGGGAAGAAATGAACAACGCGCATGCGCAAGACTACGCGGACGATCCGGGAAGACATGAATTGACGAGAAGACCATGCAGGCTCGTTGCGAGCATCCCCACGCCGTTTTGTAACTTTCTGCATTTACGAGACCACGGACTACCTCAGGTTGTAAGTAATGGAACTAATAATGTCGGAAATTTACCCAGTGACTTCCCAAAGCTAAGGATAGATGGCATTAATTTACAAGAATGGTATCAGCAGCTCCAGGTTGTCTTTATGAAGGAAAACTTACTGTTTTTTATCACTAGTCCCCCAAAAAGACCTTGGACTCTAAAAATAGACTGTTTACACCATAGAGCATTTTTCTTATTAATATCTAGTGTATCTCCTGCAATGTATCACAGCATTAAGCAAAATCTGACTGTTTCAGAAATTATTCAATTCATGTTCAATTTGTTTCACAGTGACAGTGTAGCTACCACCACAAGGATGTCTAAAGATTTCTTTTCATCTAGGATAAAACCAGGGGTTTCCATAAGTGAGCACTTAATATCTTTAAACAAAATAAGAGCTGAACTGCATTTAAGGGGGGAGGCGATTTCAGACCAAACAATGAAAAGTGTTATTATCAACTCACTTGATCCATCATGGGACAATTATATGTCACATTTAGACACAATCAATCTAGGATATCCATAGAAAGTCTATCCAATAAATTAATAGCAGAAGACAATTCAAGAAGGGATCGTTCTAACAAACACATAGAACACAAACCATATAGGAAAGTAGCTTTCCAAGAAAAATATAATGAAACATTTAAATGTCATAACTGTGGATCCAGGGAACACAATAGAAGAGATTGCCCCAAAACTTCAAAAGAAAGACATAGGTCTGAATATAGAAACAAATACAATTATAGACAGTCTTCCATGGATAGACATAGATATAGAAGCCCACCAAATTACAAAGAGAATAGAGGGGGCAGAGATAATTCAAAGGATAGAAAATCTGGTTCACTGAATGGATTAAATAAACAAGACAACACTAACATACAGCAGAATGAGAACAATAATTGGCTTATTGATTCTGGAGCAACTAATCACACCACTAATAACAAAATTATATTGTCTTCATTTGTAGAAGATAAATTTGTAATAAAGGTAGCTAACCAAGAAAAGGTTCAAGTATTAGGTAGAGGGAATGTAACCTTGCCTGGTCTAGGAAAAATAGAGGGGGTATTGCTAATACCTGAAATACCTCATAACATACTAAGTGCCATAAAACTAAGTAGAGATTCTGATATTAACATTGTTTTTTCTAAAGGAAAGGCGACTTTGGAGAAAAATAAAATAGATATAGGCACTGTGATGATTAAAGGAGGCCTACCTTATCTGATAACAAAGGAAAAATGGTTGCATAACATTGATTCAAATATGGAAGATTGTATTGAAATAGATGATGGAAACATTAGCAACAGTGACAATGATGAATGTAAAATATCTCATGATCACAAAGATGCACACAATGAAAAAAAAACAAAAATAGGTAAGCCAATTCATGATGAGTGTGCTCACATCTTACATAGGAAGTTAGGACATGCCAGTTTTCCTGTAGTACAAAAAATGACTGAACACGCAGAAGGTGTTAAAATAAAAAATTGTGAAAACTATTTGGAATGCTCAGTATGTAAATCCACAAAACTAAAAACTAGCCCCAGGCCAAGAAAATCTACTAGATCAACCAACAAAATTTTTGATTTAGTACACATGGACTTAGTTGGTCCACTAACTCCATCAATCACTTATAGAAAACGTTACTTCTTGACCATAGTAGACGATTATAGCCGCTATGGATTTGTTTATACATTAAAACACAAAGATGAAACCTTTCAAAAATTTAAAGAATTTTATAAACGCATAGAAACACAACACAATATCAAAATAAAACAAATCATGACAGATAGGGGATGTGAATTCATGTCTAAAGAATTCTCCCAATGGTTAAAGGACAGAGGAATGTTACATTACACATCTAGTCCATTTTCTGCGTTCCAGAACGGGATTGCAGAGAGAAAGAACTCAACATTACAAACCATGATTAGATGCACATTGGAAGATGCTGGCTTAAGCAAACAATTCTGGTCAGAAGCCCTACATTATTCCAATTACACACAGAATAGAACCTGGTCCAGCATTGTAAATAAGACACCATATGAAGTGATGTATAATAGGAAACCAAAATTGGCACACATGCACATATTCGGAGTCACTGCAGACGTACACATACCTAAGCAATTAAGAAGAAAGGGAGAGAACGTGTCCAGAAGACTCAGATTTATGGGATATGAGACAGGCACTAAAGGGTACAGATTCATTGATAATAATAACAAATTTATAGTCTCCAGAACAGCTGTGTTCCATAAACAGGCCAACTGGTCTAAAATACATCTTAATGAAATATTTCCAAGTAACAACAAAGATACAAAATCTCAAGAGAAAGGGACTATAGAAAAGCAAAATATCAACAAATATAAAAACAAAACCAAAACATGGATAAATAGCCAACACAAAATAAAGACAGACACACTAACAAAAAAGGAAGCAAGATATTTGCATGATAACAATAGTAAACCTGAAAAAACAATTAGAAACACCAGAAATCAGATGCCTAATAAATACAAGGATTATATAATGCATATGGATGGTGAGTCAACGACACCTAATACATATGAGGAAGTGTTAAAGCTCCCTCGTAAAGAAAAGGAAAAATGGGAATTAGCAATGAAAAAAGAAATGGAAAGCTTACAAGGATTAAATGTATTTACACCTGCAGTTGCACCAAAAGATAAAACAATTATTGGTACCAGATGGATATATAAAATTAAGAACTTAGAGGGAGGCAATACCCTATACAAAGCTAGACTAGTTGCACAAGGTTATGCACAGAAATATCCGGAGGACTATACTGACACGTATTCCCCCACAGTAAGAACTGAGAGTGTCAAAACAGCTCTAGTGGTAGCATCAGCACTCAATCTCGATGTATTCCAATATGACATACAGACTGCGTATCTACACGCAAAACTAGATAAGGAAATATATGTAAGAGCACCTCACAGTCAATACACAAACAAGAATGAGACATGGTTGTTAAACAAGAGTTTATATGGGTTAAAACAATCTGGTAAACGATGGTATGATTGTTTAGTAAAAGTACTTAAAACCATGGACTTTAATGCCACCACTGCTGATAACTGTTTCTTTGTCAAAAAGGGTGATGATTACATAGAATTTGTATTGATCTATGTGGATGACATTTTATACATAGGAAAACATAAAGAGAGAAGAGAAACTTTTGTGACTAAGCTAAATGAACATTTCTCATTGAAATCTTTAGGCAAAGTAAACAAATATCTTGGTGTTCAAATTAATAAGACTAAAAGAGGATTCAAACTTACTCAGAGAGATAAGATCATAGAGCTCTTAAACAAATGCAATCTAAGTGATGCCAAACCTTGTGATACTCCTATGCAGACTGATTTTCTAAGAAATGCTGATGAATCATCCCCTGAATTTAAAGATAACACATTTTATAGATCAGTCATAGGTTCACTTCTTTATATATCTAATTGGACAAGACCAGATATCGCTTTACCCCTCAATTTATTATCCAGACATGTCAGCAAGCCAACAATGTACCACTGGGAAGCTGTTAAAAGAATATTAAGATATCTGAAAAATACACTAGACTTTTGTTTAATGTTGGAACCTAACGATAATAAAGAACCAAAGCTTACATGTTACGCAGATGCGGACTGGGCTGGAGACACCTCATGTAGAAAAAGCACATCTGGTTATATATTCCTCTTAAATGACTGTCCAGTTTACTGGTACACTGGTAAACAAGAATTAGTGGCCACTTCAACGACAGAAGCAGAATATGTTTGTTTATCTAAAGCTGCAAATAACCTTGTATGGTTTAATGATTTGATTTCAGATGTTTGGAAAAAAACTGCTTTGCCTTTTGTTATGCATGAAGACAATAAGGCAGCTATTGAAATTTCTAGATCTGACGCCATTGGACAAAGGTCCAGACACATAGATATAAAATTTAAACATGTGAGACAATTATCTCAGGATGGATTTATTAAAGCAGTGCATTGTGAAACTTCAGAACAATTAGCTGACATATTGACAAAACCTTTACCTTCTAAGCAGCATAAATACTTAACTTCTAAGTTGTATGTTTTGTACTGTCCTGAATCTGAATGTAATTGGTGTTGCATAACGAATCGGCATTTAGAGGGGGATTTGTCAGATGTAAATGCCTTATTCTCTAATGTGTAAATAGTATATGAACGGGGTATCAGGGGTTAACTTATTCTTCACTTCTTAATGTATTCATAATTCACCACTCCCATATCTAGCTCCACCCATTGTATGCACCCACTTCCTTGCTTCTATCTGTGAATATTCAGTGAATATAGAATGCCTAATGTAAATAAAAGAAGATATATTTAAACCTTTAACTCTTGCTAAATTTATTGAGTCTGATCCTGAAAATATTGCAACAGCTATCCTGTCTCCCCTGGTCCTTCTCTTCACTAGACTAGCTATACCCAGTTCCTGTAACAGTTCATCATATGTTTTAGCCTCCAGTCCAGGGGTGAAATCCAGCAGGTTCTGACAGGTACTGGAGAACCAGTAGCAGAAATTTTGAGTAGTTTGGAGAACCGGCAAATACCACCTCTGGCTGGTCCCAGAGTGGCGTGGGAATGGAGATTTTGCAATATCCTTCCCCCAGGAGTGGGGAGGGAATGGGGATTTTGCAGTATCCTTCCCCTGCCATGCCCACCAAGCCACGCCCACAGAACCGGTAGGGAAAAAATTTGGATTTCACCCCTGCTCCAGTCCCCTAATCATCCTGTTTGCTCTTCTCTGCACTTTTTCTAGACTCTCAATGTCTTTTTTATAGTGTGGTGACCAAAATTGGATGCAGTACTCTAGGTGCGGTCTTACTAAGGCTTTATAGAGTGGTAGTAGTACCTCACTTGAACTTGATTGTATCCCTCTGTTAATGCAATTTAGGATTGTGTTGGCTTTTTTGGCTGCCTCCGCACATTTAATTGGTTGTCTACTAAGACTCCAGGATCCCTCTCACAGTTGCTATTAAGCCTGGTTTCACACGGTCTATATGTGTACTTTTGGTTTTTCATGCCTAAGTGTAAGACTTTATTTTCCCTACATTGAAAGAAGAGGACGACAGAGAACACAGTGGCTGGATGGAGTCACTGAAGAAGCAGGCGTGAGCTTAAATGGACTCCAGAGGATGGTAGAGGACAGGAAGGCCTGGAAGAAGATTGTTCATGGGGTCGCGATTTAACTTTTCAAACCATTTTTTCTACAACCTCTTTGGCCAAAAAAATGCTTTCAAAAGTAAAAAAAAAAAGCCTCTGATGATTGCACGGCTCAGCTGGGATCATCAGAGGCTTTTAAAAGCATTTTTTCTACAACCTCTTCAGCCAAAGAGGTTATAGAAAAAATGTTTTTAAAGGGAAAAAAAGCCTCTGCCGATCCGGCAAGTCAGCTGGGTTGTAAAAAAAATGGTAGGACTGTTTTTTTCACCCTCCCCAGGCTCCAGAGGCTTTCTTGGAGCCTGGGAAGAGTGAAAATGGCCTTCCTCACCTCCCCCCCGGAGGCCTTCTGGAGGCCCCTCCGGTGGGCCTGGAAGGCCTGAAAATCAGCTGACCGACGTTGCAGCTGAGCTAGGGCAATGCCGCGTGCCCACAGATATGGCTCCGTGTGCCACCTGTGGCATGCGTGTCATAGGTTCGCCATCACGGCCCTAGATGATAGGCTTAAGATCAGGGGTGAAATGCTCCCAGTTCGGACCGGATTGCCCGATCTGGTAGCGATGGAGGCGGGTGGTTCGGAGAACTGGTAGCAAAAATCCCTGCCCCCCCCACCATGCCCAGCTGAGCCGCACAATCATCAGAGGCTTTTTTTTATTTTTAAAAGCATTTTTTCTACAACTACTTTGGCCGAAAAAATGCTTTTTGGAGCCTGGGGCGGGCGAAAAACAGTCCTACCAGGCCCACCTGTAACCTTTTTGCCATTGTGTGCCAAAAGTGGGGGGGAGTGCGGGGGGGGGTCACCCGTGCAAACGCGGGGGGGTATGGCGCAGGGGCATTGAATTATGGCACGCACACGCGTGACCCCCCCATGCTCCCCCCGTTTTTGGCACGCGATGGCAAAAAGGTTAGCCATCATTGATCTAGGGTGTTGGCTATTCCTGCCAGTTTAGTATCTTCTGCAAATTTTTAAAATGTACCTCAAAAGATTCCTCTCTTAAAGTACTGAAGTTTGCAGATGATGCAACATTGATTGGTCTCATTCAAGATAACGAGGAATCTGCATACAGACGGGAGGTTGAACAACTAGCCTTGTGGTGCAACCGGAACAATCTTGAACTAAATACACTCAAAACTTGATAGTACAGGGGTTTAGTGCACCCTGTTATTAACACAGCTGCCTGCAATTTCTGCTGGTTCGAATCTCTCCAAGGCTCAAGGTTGACTCAGCCTTCCATCCTTTCTAAGGTAGGACCCAGTTTGTGGGGGCAATAAACTGACTTTGTATAAAAATATACAAAAGAATGAAGGCTATTGCTTAACGCATTGTAAGCCGCCCTGAGTCTCCAGAGAAGGGCGCCCTGAGTCTCCAGAGAAGGGCGGCATATAAATCAAATCAAATAAAATAAAAACTGTAAAAATGGTGGTAGATTTTAGGAGAAACCCTCCTATACTACTACCTCTTATAATACTAGACAACACAGTATCAACAGTAGAGACCTTCAAGTTTCTAGGTTCTATCATATCTCAAGACTTAAAATGGACACCCAACATCAAAAATATCATCAAAAAAGCACAACAAAGACCTCAGAGCATTGTTAGAGACCCCACACACCCACTTCACGGTCTGTTTCTGTTGCTCCCCTCTGGGAGGGGGTTTCTAACCGGACTACCAGATTCTGGAACAGCTTGGTTCCCTCAGCCATCCGTCTGGTAAACTCACAGGATTCGTTTTTCTCGCCATGTATATGTATACATAGATGTACATGGCTACATTAGACTGTGTTGTTTATCTGTGTCACAGAATATATGTGGGTATATATTATAAAATTATAAATACATAATTTTGTATTTATTTATTTATTCTGTCATGTTTATGTGGTGTATATTGGAGGTGGTGACCCTTCTGAGAGCAAAATTTCATTTTAATGTATGCTGATTGTGTACATTCAAAGTGACAATAAAGTTATTATTCTATTCTATTCTACTTCAGCACCCTCCTTTTCTCTTCTTTTCTCCATTTATTTATTTATTTATTTATTTATGTATTTATTTATGTATTTATTGGTTAGATTTATATGCCGCCCTTCTCTGGAGACTCAGGGTGGCTTACAATGTGTTAAGCAAGAGCCTTCATACCTTTTTTGTATATACCTGCATAGTAGGCTTTCACCACCCCCCCAAGCGGTGTTCTTTTTTATACAAAATCAACTTATTGCCCCCACAATCCGGGTCCTCATTTTACCTACCTCAGAAGGATGGAAGGCTAAGTCAACCTTGAGCCTGGTGAGATTTGAACTTGCAGTAATTGCAGGCAGCTGGCAGCTAAGTGCTACTTAACAGCACTTTAGTCCGCTGCACCACCAAGGCTCCTTTGAAACCCAACTCCTTGAGTCCCAGATCAATGGCAAGTAAGACCCACCACATGTCTGTTTAATAATGTCTAAATGGCCACTTAATTGGTCATGGTGAGAGCTGGTGAATTCCTCCTGGCCACAGCCAAGAAATAGCACAAATTAATAGCTGGAATTTTGGTAGAGTTTTAAAGGCATGAATACTGGAAGTCCACCATAATTCATCAGGTAATCTGATGCTTTCAGTGTTTTACGCCCAGGCTTGGCGGGCAATACATTTTAGAGTGTAAGTGCCATTATGTTTTGCTCTGTGTCTTGCAGCATTTTAGTATCCCAAGCTGCTTCATAATTACTGCATTTTTCGGAGTATAAGACGCACCGGAGTATAGGTTTTTGGGGAGGAAAATAAGAAAAAAGCTGATTGGCAGGTGGATCAGCCTTCCGGTATACACCCAATCAGCTGTTCCCAGAGATGAATTTTAGCAACAGGTTCCTTGGTTGTGAGCGCTGTGCCTTGCTTTTTTTTTTCCCCCCTGCCTCTGAAACTTCTGAAACTCCGCTTCAGAAAAAAACTTCTTTTCTGCCTCTGAAAGCCTTCAAAACAGAGCTTCAGAAAAAAAGCCTCTGAAGTTCTGTTTGGGGGCTTCTTTTCTGAAGCTTCTTTTCTGATGCTTTTTTCAGCCTCTGAAACCTCCATTTGAGAAGCTGGGCGGGGCTACATTCAGAGTATAAAACGCACCCAGATTTTCACCCTCTTTTTTGGGAGAAAAAGATCCGTCTTATACTCCGAAAAATACGGTAGTTGGATTAACCCAAGTATGGCAGAAACAGCCCTTGTGCGTTTGGGCAATTGATGTCTTTTGTCAACAGGACGGCTCATTGGCGTGTTCCTGCATAACAGTGAAATCTGATGCAATCCAGTACCGATCAGTAATTAGAACCCAGGACAGAGAGACCATCCTTTCCTTCCACGGACTCTGCAAACAGGCAATGCAGCCATTTCATTTTACAGCCCAGCATTTTCAATCACCCGCTGCCTGGGCTGAATTTTGCGCTCCCAACTTGTCCCACCCCCGTTTGCACCATGGAAATATTGTAAAAGAAGCAACAGAAGTAAAAACCGAACAGAAGTCAAGGTTACGTTCACAAACATTTTTTTAAAAATAAAATTCCTCAGGAAAGTTCCAAGAATAGAACATAGAGTAATACAATTAATACAATACTTTTCGGGATTCCTGCCTTCCTGGCCTTCAATGTGCCAGATCCTGAAGGTTTTCATAGTTGTGGATGCCATGCAGAGAATCCACCGGAATAGACACCAAGTAACCACTGAGCTGGTTGTCCCAAAGGTGCTTTTTCAGGAGCCAACTGGACTTCCTTGTTTTTTCTTTGAAGACGTTTTGCTTCTCATCCAAGAAGCTTCTTAAACTCAGAGTGGATGGTGGGGAATGGGAGGATTGACATTCCTTGCAAACTTCCCGGATGAGAAGCGAAACGTCTTCAAAGGAAAACCAGCTCTGACTGGATGGTGGGGAAGGGGAAGATTTCTATTCCTTGCAGACAGCTGGTCCTTTGCATCCTTTTAGAGGGTCCTTGAAGCACTTGGAGGTTTATCTGTGTCCTCGGGGTCACCTGAGTAGTGCAAATGGTTCTTTTAGTCTGCCCTTTTTTTCTCTGGAAATCCATTCCTACTTCCACATCATTCAACAGGTGTTCATCCCAAATTGGATAGCTAAAAGTCTGTAAAGATTCTCCGTCTTCCAGGTCAGGGTTGTCCCGAAGGTGCTTTTTCAAGGGGCAACTTTCAAAGTTTTTTTCTTTGAAGACGTTTCGCTTCTCATCCCAGAAGCTTCTTCAGCTCTTGACAGGATAGTGGGGAATGGGAGGACTGACGTTCCTTGCAAACTTCCCGGAGGAGAAGCGAAACGTCTTCAAAGGAAAAGCAGAAAGCTGCCCCTTGAAAAAGCACCTTCGGGACGGGGCGGAGGGAGCGTCCAGGGAAGTTGGAAGCTGGAGTAGGAAGCCGCGTTGGCTGCGATTCCAGGCTTTTGCTAGGCGGCATCCAAGCCAAGGCTTTGCTGGGGATTCGGCCGCGCCCGCTTGCTTCGCCTTGAGTCCCTGAGCGGCCAGGGCTCTCCGGGGAGCCCGCTTTCTACCCTTTGCCCGGGCAAGGCTGCAGCTGAAGCGGAGGGAGAGCAGAGCTTCTGCCGAGCCGGCTGGGATTCCGCGCAGGGAGGCTCAGTGCGGGGCGGGCGGAGCCGGTCCAGCCCGCTGTCCGAGCCTCTGCCCGGCGAAGCCCCCGCCGACCCCGAGCAGCCCGCGGAGAGGGGCGTGTAAGCCAGCCGGCCCTCCCTCATTCCCGGCTGGGCAAGGCGAGCGGCGGCGGGCAAGTCCCGACACGTCCCGGGCTCCACGCCGGCTGGAGAAGCGGAGCTGCGGGCGCGCGGTGCCTCCCTGGCCCGATTCGGCGGAGGCGGCGGGGATCGGCCGGTGAGTGGATCCGTCTTTCTTCCTTGGCCCTGGCTGGATACTTTTTATTAGCTTATCCAAATCTGAAGTGCCAAGAAAAACGAAAATGGGAAAATAGGGGAGGAAGAAGGGAAGAGGAAAAAGTGTCAGGGGAAAAAGAAAAAGGAAGCCTGGACTTTTGGCGCCCTAGAATAAGAGAGTAACACAACAGCCTCAACTTGTTACTTTTACATAATACTGTAGTGTGTATTAGCCTTTTCTAGAACAAAAGCCTATCTAATCAGCAAAGCCCAAAATCAGAATTTCGTTTTTTTCCCACCTCAAGCGCAAAGTCCACAAGGGGTTTCCAAATTATTTGTGTTCTTTCCTTTCATTAAAAGTCAATTTAGCCACCTCCACTAACTCCATCCACTTTGGCAGCCTTTCATCCACTTGGGAATCAAAGCATCCTTCCGTTTTTTGTATTCTTGCTGCTGTCAGCATATATTATCAAAGTTCTAGCTTTTTTTCAAGTTGTTTATCAATTAAGTCCAAAAGAAAAGACTCTGGTTTTAGCTTTATGTACACTTTAAGAATCTTCTGTATTAAGATGCGAATCCTACTCCAATTATTTGTTTGCTTTATCAGAAGTCCACCATAAATGGTACAAAGTTCCTTTATACATTTACATTTCCAACATTCATTTGAAGTACTTTTATACATTCTTGACTATTTATTTGTCTACTGTTTTTTTTTTAATTTGATTTATATGCCGCCCTTCTCCGGAGACTCAGGGCGGCTTACAATGCGCTAAGCAATAGCCTTCATACTTTTGTATATTTTTACAAAGTCAGCTTATTGCCCCCACAAACTGGGTCCTCAATTTACCTACCTTGCCCTACTGTTAAGATGCCAACAGTACCTTATCATATCATATCAACCGTAGCACAAGAGAAGCGAACTCTCCGCAAAGCCAGAGCTGCAAATGCTGCAACAATGCTGCCCACACATGTCTGCCCAACATGTGGCAGAACATTCTGTGTCCGTATCGGCCTTACCAGCCACCTGCGGACACATCGTGGACAGCCCACAACCTGTTAGATGTCAAAGTCCTCTTCGAACATGATGGACGAATATCATCATTACATTATCATATAGAAATTTTCTTTTAAATTATAATTAAATGTAAATTCTAAATCTTTTGTCCACATGTTTTCCTATTGCTCAAGCATTATATCCAAAACTCTTTGCCCACTGAATCATAGCATGCTTTACATACTCATTCTCCAAGTTCAAGTTCAATAGCAATTTATAAACTTTAGCAATAATATGTATGCTACCATACAATAGAATTTCCAATTCATATTTACAAAATCAAATCCATAGCTTTTTTATCTAATTTAAATCTTTCTTTCAGTTGTAAATATGTAAACCAATGGCAAACTCATCCTTCTAACTCCAACTCCTCTTTAGATTTGAGGATAGGGTCACCATAACTGAAAAATATTATTTGACCAGAAGTCCAGCAGTTTGGCCTGGCCACTTTTTCTTTTCTTTTTTTTAAAAAGCTTCCTAGGTGGCCCTCAAAGGAGCATCTTCACAGAGAACCTAATTTTATATTTATTCCAATTCAATAAAGAAAGTGGTCGTTGAAATCAACAGTTACTTCGACCTTCTCATACCATAGAGAGGCATGCACATCTGAATCTTCATTCTTAATCCAAATCTTAAGTAACTCTTATTTAGGAGAGCCATCCAACTCTTTTAGCTAAACCAAACAATAAGCCTAAGCAAACACTGTCTTGAAACCGAAGAGATTTATTGGAGGGGAGAGAAATGGGGCTTTTGGGGAGATACTTATGTTTTTGTTTCTGCGTAGCTTGTATTCCAAAGAGCTGCAAACGAAGAGGTTTAACATGGAGAAGGGAGCTGCGCTGCGTCTCACGCTGATCATCGTGATTCAGGTAAGGGTCCACCCTGAGGATAAGAAGCTGTGGAAAGGTGGGATCTATGACAAACCAAAGTGGCGATGCTCCCAGCGATGTTATCCTGCAAATGCCGCTCTTGGGACTTGTGTCCCCCTGTCTGAGGCAGGTGTTCCATCCCCGTCTCACACACGCACACAAACAGCCAGCCAGGGGTTAAATAAACTGGCAGACAACAAATTCTTTCGATAAGAGGATTGGCAGCAACCCAGTAGCTGCTTGCCAAGAACTTTACTCATAAACAAGATACACACAGTTCAAGAATTGTCAAGTCCGGTCCGTAATTAAATCCAAGGCAGATAATGTTGTTTCCAAAGATGCAATATGACTCGATAGTAGTTAGTTTTGTCCGTCACAGAATCTGAATGGCCACCTCACCCCCTTTTATACCCTGTGAGGTGTGGTCCAGTGACTCAGCTTAATCTCTGGCACGCCTCTTCTTCTGTTGAGTGCGCTTATCTCTGCGATGCTACCGAGGATCCAGCCAAGACTCATCTCCCTCATTACTGTCCACCTGTTGCTGCGTGGACGTGCTCGGCCCCGAAGGCATTGCCAGAGAGGAGGGTTCTGGAGAGGGAGGCCTTGCCAACTCCTCTCCTTCACTCTCGGAGTCCTCTCCTGCCGATGGCACAAGCTCAAGTAACGGAGCCACAACAGCAGGCAAGGAAGCCGCGGCCTTTGCATAATGAAGTCTTACACCCGGCTTGCCCACAGCTCCCTGGGTGAGGGTTGGGCACCGCACCTTGGCAGCACCTCAGCCTACCTTGCCCCATTTTGGCCATCGGCAGGCGAGGCAGTAGCATAGCAGCCCTACAAGGCTGGTGAGGCCTTGCTGCTCCATTCAACTTCAGAGCGACTCAATGCGCTCCTCCTCTTGAAAAGCGCACAATTGTTGGTCAGCAAGCAGAAACCTGTGGCTATGCTAGTTAATCCTTCCGGTTCAGGTGCCAGTTTCTGCAGCTGCTCTCTGAACCTGGAACCTCCCTTGCCTGTGAGGGTCTCTGGCAGTGGTGAAATCTGAACTGGTTTGCTACTGGTTTGCTGGCTGCGCATGCATGCTGTGCGCCAAACACGTGGTGCATGTGCATGCACAGTGCACACCAAACGCGCACTCTGTGCATGCACACATGCACAGTACGCGCCAAAAGGAGGCTTGGGAAGGTAAGTAGAACAGTGAGGGGGCAATCAGCTGTGCAGCACAGTTTATCTTTGCTAGAAAGCAGGATTTCCTGCTTTCTAGCAAAGCTAAACCCCGCTGCACAGCTGATCATCGAAATACCAGTTCAGAGGAACCGGTAGCTTTTTTTAATTACCGGTTTGCCCGAACTGGTAGCTTTTTAAACTGCCGGTTTCAACTGAACCGGTAGCTAACTACCCATTTGCCTGAACCAGTAGCTTTTTTTTTACTACCGGTTCGCCCGAACGCATTTCACCCCTGATCTCTGGGTTTCTCTTTGGGCTGGTTGAGACTCGGGGCTCTCCTTCCACCACCAGGGACCACCTTCCTTTTACTTAAAGCTGCTTTTAGGGGCAACTACATTTTTTCCAGAGGATAGAATGATCTTACTTACCTTGTTTCCATTTCTATCTGAGAGGACCTATCATTCCGCATGTTGCACCTCTAAGAGCCGAGGTGGCGCAGTGGTTAGGGTGCAGTACTGCAGCTACTTCAGCTGACTGCTAGTTCAGCAGATCAGCGGATCAAATCTCACCAGCTCAAGTTTGACTCAGCTTTCCATCCTTCCGAGGTGGGTAAAATGAGGACCCAGATTGTTGGGGGCAATAGGCTATTTAGTATACTGTCAATAGTTGTAAGCCGCCCAGAGTCCTCTGGGCGGCATAGAAATATGATTAATAAAAATAATAATAATAATAAAAATGTTGTTAATTAGTCGATAAGAGATTTTTGCAGGGCATAATATGGCACAGTTTGTATAACAACCCCTCCTTCCAAACTCTGTCATATCCTGGCCTTAGGCCTACGGACACGGCCGTGGTTTTGAGGCCTCCTTGGAATCCGGCTTCAATAAATTAAGCTTCCCATATGATCTCCAGAGTTCCAGTCTTGTGGGAAGCCGGCTTGTTCCACGGATAGATGTTCATCTATTATGGAACCTATCTTGCTTACAATTGATCTTTCCAGGAGTTTGAAGCAGAAGCTCAAAGGGGCAATTGGATGGTAGCTTTCAACTCTGTCTTGTGGTTTGCCAGCTTTTAGAAGCGATATTATTTTAGCTTTTTTTGAAGTCTGGTGGCAGGCAGCCATTGGAAACTATGTCTCAGTGGAATTTACTGATCCAATTCTGTGTGTGCCTCCTGGACTTTATTGGGAATTCTGGATGAATGGCATGGAAGCCTTTAAAAAAACGTAGTAATTCCGCTTTGCTCAGTCTCTGGTGTTGTGTGGAAGGATCATTGGGGAGATGGTGCTCAGACTCTCTTCCTAGTGAGTTGAGATGCCGTGTCATGCTGGCTCCTGAGGTGTTTTTCCCACCAGGTTCTGGCGTCCCAATCCATTGCAAACCCCGTGGAATGCCGAGAAGGCGAATACCTGGGCGATCATGGCCTATGCATCCCCTGCAAGGAGTGCGGCCCTGGATTCGAACTTTCCAAGGTAACCTGAAGATGTGCTTATTGTTCCTTCTCAGACTTTTACACCCTAGCTTTTGCACCTGACACCTAGCTGATTATACTAGATAACTAATTTAGTTATACTAGATAACTAACAATCTAAACTAGTGTCTCCACATGTTATCCTTAGGGAAGCGGGCAAACCAGCATCTGCATTTCCTGTGTTGGATGAGGAGAGCACATCTCTCTCCTTTTTACAGAGGCACGAGGCACAAACTGTATCCCCGTTTGGTTTGGTGGCAGCAGCGCCACAGATAGAAAGTCCCTACAGAGAGTGATGAGGACTGCCGAGAAGATTATAGGAAGCTCGCTTCCCATCATTCAGGATGCTGCTTATAAGCGCTCTGTGCTTAGAGCTTGAAGCATTGTTAGAGACCCCACATACCCACTTTATGGTCTGTTTCTGTTGCTCCCCTCTGGGAGGAGGTTTTGAAGTATTTCCAGCAGGACTACCAGATTCTGGAACAGAATCGTTTTTCTTGCCATGTACATATATACATCCGAACCAGACTGTGTTGTTTCTCTCCGTCATGGAATATATGAGGGTATGTGGGTATATGCATAATTTTGTATTTCTTTATTTCTTTATTTAGTCATGTTTATGTAGTGTATATTGGAGGTGACGACCCTTTGGGAGCTGTATGCAACGAAATTTCATTTTAATGTATGTCGATTAATGTACATGCAAAGCGACAATAAAGTTATTGTTCTATTCTGTCCAATGGAATTTGCATAGGAAACTCTTTGAGTCTGCCACAGCCGTTTATGACTACAGTCTTCAACTTAAAGCCATTTTATTTCAAATGAAATCAGTCAGGCGTTTTCAAAATTAAACTCTTGCTCCACCTTGTTCCTTTTTTGCAAATTGGCATGCACTTTAAAATCAAATGTTTTTCTCTGACGTTTTTAGTTTGTGGGGTAAGCCACAAACCTGTCTTTACCCTTCAAAAGTATAGATATTGTATTTACCTGAAAAAAGACCATTTACCCCCCCCTCCCCAAATTCTTCAGCTTTAAAGCTGGTTTAGGTGTTGTATTTGCTGAGAATACAGTAGGAGAGGCAGATGTTGTTGGTGGGCTTCTTTTAGCCAGGTGAAAAGGCAACAGTGAAGAGTATGCTAGATGGATTGTCATAAGGAACGTATTTCATGACAATTTTGGTGCTAAATCAATGGTGAAATCTAAAATTTGTTACTACCGGTTCTGTGGGCGTGGCTTGGGGGGGTAATGTGACTGGGTGGGCGTGGCCATTTTTTAAAAAAACTTTTAAAATCATTTTTTCTACAACTTCTTCGGTGAAGAGGTTGTAAAAAAATGCTTTCAAAAGGCTCTGACGATCCCAGCTGAGTAGCCTGATCAGCAGAGGCTTTTTTTTTCTTTTAAAAGCCTCTGCTGATCAGGCAACTCCGCTGGGATCATCAGAGGCTTTTAAAAGCATTTGACGATCCCAGCTGAGCCCCACAATCATCAGATGGTTTTTTTTTACTTTTAAAAGCATTTTTTCGGGTGAAGAGGTTGTAGAAAAAATGCTTAAAAAAAAAAAGCCTCTGATGATTGTGTGGCTCAGCTGGACATGGGGGGGTGGAGGGATTTTTGCTACCGGTTCTCTGAACCACCCAACTCCATCGCTACCGGATCGGGCGATCTGGTCCGAACCAGGAGCATTTCACCTCTGTGCTAAATTACCCTTATTGGAATAGCTGGAACATCGTCATCTCTGCAAAGTAATTCATTGCATTTCCTCTGTAAAACAGAAATCCTCCTCCCCCCTCTCCCTTCTTACCTCCCTCCCTCCCTCCCTCCCATGATTTTTCTGTATGCATAGACAGAATAACAGTCTCGGGATGCGTCTCTCTTGCAGGAGTGTGGCTACGGGGAAGGGAGGGAGGCTGAGTGCACCCCATGCCAGCCCAGGAGGTTCAAGGACAGCTGGGGACCGCATGGCTGCAAGTCCTGTCTCTCCTGTGCACTGATCAACCGGGCCCAAAAGTCCAACTGCAGCACCACCTCCGATGCCACCTGTGGAGGCTGCTTCCCCGGGTAAGGCTATCTGGTTCCACCTGGAGTCTTTGATCAAAACAAGACCTCTTAACAGTAAATGCAGAACTGGGCAGCTATTGAGAGTCCATTTGTGGTTGTGATGGGGTGCTCGAGTAAGCTATCCACTTTTTTAAAAGCGTCACCAAGAAAATCAAATCCTGCGAGGGAAAGATGGATTGAGATCTCCCATGAATTACACCCCTTGTGTTTGGTGTGATCCTGATTGCTATTCACAATGGTGTCGAATTGCTCCCATTTGTACACAATCTTCCTGGCAGTTGACCGAGAGAGTCCAAACTTTGGAAATCCCTTCATAAACTTTTTTAGACTGATGAGCATCCAGCTTTACAATAATAATAATAATAATAATAATAATAATAATAATAATAATAATAATAATAATAACAACAACAACAACAACAACAACAACAACAACAACAATAATAGGACTCGAGCTGCTGAGCTATTAACCAGCCTCAAAGGCTGTGAATCTCACTAAAGATTAAATAATAATAATAATAATAATAATAATAATAATAAGAAGAAGAAGAAGAAGAAGAAGAAGAAGAAGAAGAAGAAGAAGAAGAAGAAGAAGAAGAAGAAGAAGAAGAAGAAGAAGAAGAAGAAGAAGAAGAAGAAGAAGAAAAGACCTGGTTATGGCTGACCAACGGAACACTGAAGAAAGAAACAGAAGGCCTGATTCTTGCAGCCCAGGAACAAGCCATCAGAACGAATGTAATCAAAGCCAGAATAGAAAAATCTGCTGATGACCCCAAATGCAGACTCTGCAAAGAAGCGGATGAAACCATTGATCACATACTGAGAGGTTGCAAGACAATAGCTCAGACTGACTACAAACAACGTCATAATACAGTCACTCAGATGGTCCACTGGAACTTGTGTCACAACTACCATCTGCCTGTAGCAAAGAACTGGTAGGATCATAAGCCTGAAAAAGTGGTCGAAAATGAGCATACAAAACTGCTTGGGACTTCCGAATACAGACTGACAAAGTTTTGGAACACAATACCCCGGATATCACGATTGTGGAGAAGTAAAAAGTGTGGATCGTCGACATTGCCACACTTGGTGACAGCAGAATCGACCAGAAACAACTTGAAAAAGTCGCCAGATATCAGGACTTGAGAATCGAACTGCAGAGACTCTGGCATAAACCAGTGCAGATGGTCCCAGTGGTACTCGGCACACTGGGTGCTGTGCCTAAAGACCTAGGCAAGCACTTAAGAACAATTGGCGCTGACAAGATCACCATTGGTCAGCTGCAGAAGGCCACCTTATTGGGATCTGCCCGCATAATCCGCCGATACATCACGCAGCCCTAAACGCTTGGGAAGTGTTCGACTAGTGATTTGAGATACGAAATCCAGCATGGTTATCTTATTTGCTGTGTATACTGTCAGGTTTGTGTATAATAATAATAACAATAGCAACAACAACAACAACAACAACAACAACAACAACAATAATAATAATAATAATAATAATAATAATAATAATAATAATAGAGTGCCTTCTGATAGGAGGGGCCTGGCACAATATTGTCAATCACTTTATAGCATTTAGTCACATGATTTTCTTGGCAAACTTTCCTTGGCGTGGTTTGTCATTGTCTTCTCCCTTGCGATTGAAAATGGATGCTTGGCAGTTGTCACGTTTGCCTCCAGTCTCTTGCCACCCAGCTGGAACCATCTTCACAACTGTGTGCTCTTGTGGGGAAGGGATACTTTTGGCTCTCCTGCTGGTGTTCTTCCCTCACCCCTCACAGGAACATCCCCTGCCCAGCAGGGATGGAGGGGTTCATAAGGGTAGCACTATTACTATTCTTTCTTTCTGAGATGGACTCAGGGGAGCCTCGGGTTCGAGTTCAGCCTCAGCAACTTCCTGAGTGATGCTGAGCCAGTCACTCTCTCGCAGCCCAATCAGAACCTGAATTTGTTTTTGTTTTTGTTTTTTGTGGCGGAAAAACAAGAGGAAAGGAATATTGCATCCTGGAAGAAAGTTGGGGTGTAGATTTGACGAATGAATAAACAAAATTGTCAGGTTTTTGGGCAGCAGTGTCAAATCAGGGAATCCATGCCATGTTCAGAAAGTGGTTAGTTCACTAGATGGGCTGCTCATAACCCTCCTTTTCCATATGCCTAAGATCCTTGCACCAAGGAGAACTGGCAGAGCTCAGGAAAAGCAGATGAACAAGGGAGCAGAAAGGAAGCCAATTATTCACTTATTTCCTCTGATCTTGGTGCTACTTCAGTTCATTTTGGGCTGCTTTAAGGTAATTCAATATGAACTGGGTTGATTGATTGATTTCATTGAATTTGTTATGGATGATGAACTGCTCTCGTGATTACATGTTCAGTTCCCTGGAAATGATTTTGGTGTATGAATCGGTCCTCAGTGCAGCAGGGGAGCAAGGAAGTAGTTAACTGAGAGTAATGGGTTTTGCAGCCTTTGGGAAGCCTCTGGTGCCCTCTGCCCATGTTCAGGTGTTAAGTAGCCCTCTGCAGCTCCTCCATATTAAACATTGGCCCAATTTTCTTCCTTTTTATAGCTTCTACAGTAAAACTCAGATTGGTGGATTCCAGGACCTTGAATGTGTGCCCTGCACAAAGCAGACCCCACCCTCCGAACCACAGTGTAAGTACTAACTAGGCTTCCAGGAGCTCCTTGTCCTCATTATGCTTCAGGACTCAACCTCCTGATGGAGTTTTACACCAGGGTCTCCAAACTTGGCAACGTTTAAGACTTGTGGACTTCAACTTCCCGAATTCCATGGCTGGCCGAGGAATTCTGGGAGTTTTTTTTTTTTTTTTAATTTGATTTATATGCCACCCTTCTCCGGAGACTCAGGGCGGCTTACAATGCGTTAAGCAATAGCCTTCATACTTTTGTATATTTTATACAAAGTCAGCTTATTGCCCCCACAAACTGGGTCCTCATTTCACCTACCTTAGAAAGGATGGAAGGCTGAGTCAGCCTTGAGCCTTGGAGAGATTCGAACCAGCAGTAATTGCAGGCAGCTGTGTTAATAACAGGGTGCTTAGACCACTGTACCATCAAGGCTCCTGTTGAAATCCACAAGTCTTTAAGTTGTCAAGTTTGTTCTACAATGTAGTAAGATTGAGGCTTGCCAAATATTTGGGCTCCCTGCCTACATAGAAGTAAAGGTAAAGGATTCCCCTGTCCAGTTGCGTCCAATGCTAAGGTCTATTGCTCATCACCATTTCTGAGCCAAGGGAGCCAGTATTGTCCAAAGACACTTCTGTGGTCATGTGCCCAGCATGACTATACGCCAAGGCGCTCAGAACATTGTTGCCTTCCCACCAAAGTGGTACCTATTTATCTACTCACATTTGCATGCTTTCAAACTTCTAGGTGAGCAGGACCTGGAGCAAGGAACAAGAGCTCGCCCTGTCACATGGCACCCGGGTCTCGAACCCAGACTGTCAGCTTTCCAGCTGACAAGCTCAGCATCTTTAAGTGCTGAGCCATCACACCCCTGGCCTCCATATATAAAATTGTATATCGGGGAAGTTTGATTCTGCAAATGGTGCATAGGCATCTGGGGTGGAGAGCAAATCGATAACCACTGGCATTTATTTAGTTGTGCCTCTTGATGCACGGTGAGTAAATTATACGCCAATAATGCCCTGCTCCCAATAGCCTTGTGAGATATGTGGAAACCCTGCAGAATCCTATCAGTGCTGACTCCTGATCAACAGGAAGAAAACTCAGCCAAAGCCGCCTGACTTCATGGCCTATAAAACTCTTGAGACCTAGTGGCATTTTGAGATGCTGTTCCAGTGAAGAGGGCTAGAAACATCTATCCCTTAAGAGGTTTTGCAGTGGTGATTTCAGGTTCCAAGCACACATTTTCTGTCTGAACGGAATCTGCATTGCCTTGCTGAAAATGCTTTTATTTATTTTTCATTTCTAATATATTCCAGTTCAACTGCAAGGCATGCTAAGTCTCGCTATACGTGTCCTCTAAGTAGGAAGGCTTGAAGGGTTTTAGTAGCTGTGCACTCACAAGAGCAAAGCAGGCCCTCCTGCCCCCCCCCCCCGCCCCCGGTCAGCAAGATAGGAAGAGGGAACTTCTGCAGTTGCTGATTATTGGGAAATTGGAACAAAGCTCATTTTGCATTCGGGAGATGGAAATGTTCCATTCTGCATTATGGAGCGCACACACATCCTGTCCAACCAAACGCAGGTTCCTAACTGGGATTTGTTGCCCATCAAATAGAAGATGGAAACCTGTTCCTTTCTGCTTTCTTCGTCTTCTGCCATATCCGTCATCGGATGTTGGAGATCATGTTGGCGATCCTATTTTTATGAACAGCTGCATGAAAAAGTGCTGCTGAGTTTTGCCCAAACCAGACCCTTAGATTTTGAAGCCATGATGTTCTTCTTCTGTCTGGACCTCATTTGCCTTCAATCTTTCCCTGGAGGATTTTTTTTTTATTTGATTTATATGCCGCCCTTCTCCGGAGACTCAGGGCGGCTTACAATGCGTTAAGCAATAGCCTTCATACTTTTGTATATTTATACAAAGTCAGCTTATTGCCCCCACAAACTGGGTCCTCATTTAACCTACCTTAGAAAGGATGGAAGGCTGAGTCAACCTTGAGCCTGGCGAGATTCGAACTTGCAGTAATTGCAGACAGCTGGTGTTAATCACAATGCTATCAGTCTGCTGAACCACCAGGCCCTATTAAGTGAAGTATGTCGTATTTGTTGTATTTTTCCAGGTGTCGCATCACATATCCGAAATATTCTAACTTTCACTTTTTAATGGTTTTGATGATTTCCCTTGGCTTTCCCAGATGGCTTATCACCTCCTCATTTCTGATTTTGTCAACCCAGCTTATACGTATCAGCCTCCCTGCTTTGAATGGTGTTTTTGATCTTGGTAGGCCTTTCTAGAATTGGCTTAGAAGAAAGTTCCACGGAACCTGCCCAAGACCCAGCTCTGGTGGTGCTCACAAGCAGTGCCCTGGCACTCCTGGCGCTGATCCTCCTGACAGTCGCCATTCTCTACTGCCAGCAATTCTGGAAGAGCCAGTGCCAACATGGTGAGTGGGTTTTGCCTGCAGTTGCCCCTCCTTTCCCCACTCTTGCTAAGGGAAATGGGTCTCTCTCCCACCAGGGTTTTCTCTGCCTCAGCAATATGCTTTTTAGTCTCGTACAGAGATGGAAGATGACTTGATGGAAATACGCACGGATGTTACCGAGACAAAAGGGGCAGAAACGTATTTTGAAGTCCTGAGAAACGAGATAATATTTGGAAGCATCTCAGGCAGATGATTCAGTGGAATATAAAAAGAGGGGAGGAGGTACTGGATAAAACAGACTGGCAGATTCCTGACAACCAGTCACAACAAAAAGTCTGCTCTACTACTTTTGCAAATCTCGTACAGGTAGTGCTTACACCATTCGCAAAGCGACCGTTCAGAATCACAGTGGCACTGAAAAAGTGGCCTATGTCTGGTCCCGCAGTCACAACCGTTGTAGCCTCCCCATGGTCACATGATCAGAATTTGAACACTTTGCAACTGGCATGCATTTATGACGGTAGTAGAGACACAGGGTCAGGTGATCGCCATTTGCAACAAATGGTGAGAAGAGCAAGGAAGATGATTAGGGGACTGGAGGCTAAAACATATGAAGAACGGTTGCAGGAACTGGGTGTGTCTAGTTGAATGAAAAGAAGGACTAGGGGAGACATGATAGCAGTCTTCCAATATCTCAGGGGCTGCCCCAAAGAAGAGGGAGTCAAGCTATTCCCCAAAGCACCTGAGGGTAGAACAAGAAGCAAAGGGTGGAAACTAATCAAGGAGAGAAGAACTTAGAACTAAGGAGAAATTTCCTGACAGTTAGAACAATTAATCAGTGGAACAACTTGCCAGCAGAAGTTATGAATGCTCCAACACTGGAAAGTTTAAAGAAGATGTTGAATAACCATTTGTCTGAAGTGGTGTAGAGTCTTCTGCTTAAGCGGGGGGGGTTAGATTGGAAGACCTCCAAGGTCCCTTCCAACTCAGTTATTCTATTTGTGATTTGAGACCTTCGCAACTGGCTTCCAATAAGCAAAGTCAGTGGGGGGAAGGGGGGGGACTTAACAGCCACATGATTACTTAACAACTGCAATGATTCACTTAACAACTGTGACAAAAAAAGGTAAAATGGGGCAAAATTCACTTAACAACGGCCTTGCTTAGCAATTGAGCTTAATTGTGGTCCTAAGCTGAGGACCCCCTGTGCTCTTTCAAAAGAAGCTGAAAATCTCCCATTTGTTGATCAAGATGACCTCTGACACTCAAGTATAGCACTGAAGACCTTCCTGCAGGATTGTTGCCACACCAACAAGAGGCAGATGTAGAAAGAACTTGGAAAATTCCATAATGCAACAAACCCAACCGTTGGGACAGAATTTACCTCAGCTGCAGACGCCTGCAGCAGAGTCAATGTTTCTGCATTCTCCTGGGGGCTCCCAGAGGGTTTTGGAGAAGACCAAGGCCAATTCTGGACCTTCATGACTCACAGATCGCACCAAAGTGACCTTTGTGTGGAATTTGGTGATAGAAGGGATGGCCAGATGAGTCATACCCTCATTCAGGTCAATGACCCCGTGCTGAACAATTATACAAACCTAGTGCCAAGATTGATAGATGTTTCAGTGATCCCATGAGATGGGGGACCACCAACCATAAAATCTGCAAACTAAGCAGGGTCAGTGTTGAATCTGGGTATAGCTACTGGGTTTAAAATTATTGGCCAGAGATGTGGGATGGAATGATTGGGTTCTAATTGACCAGTTTAGAGAAGGACTTGCAGAGAGCTGAACTGGTGAAATGAGGCAGCCCAGAAACTTTGGAAGTTCTGTCCCAATGTTGCAGGATAACAAATGCTGACTAGAATAGTTGAGGCAAGGGAGAAATGGCAAGGGGAAGAGTTTTGAAGCCCCTCTTCTCCCATAGTCCCCCCTTCCTGATGGCTGCCTTTGACTCCAGTTCTGGAGAATCCATGCCAACTGGAGCAGTCAAACGGTTTCTGTCACCAGGAGAGAAACTGAGAAAGAAGAACCAAAGCTTCTGGTTTTGGTACGAAGCCCTCAGGTGCCATAATTAAAATTCACCCTTTTGACTCAGTTGTAAAATGCCTCTCTAGGACTATGCAGGCCATAGAGCAAGCGAGGGCTTCATCCGTTTCAAGATGTGTTGCAGGAAACTTTGCAAGCCCTCACCTGGGACTCTGAGAGGGGCCTCGGGCAATTAAGGAGACCTCAGGTGAGTGACAGCAGGCAGGCACAATGTATGTATTGTTTCCGTCGCTGTTTATTTAGACTCAGGCAGGGCTCTCTTGTGCCCTCAAGAGCGACTGCCAATTTTATACAGTGGTGCTTAAAAGTTTGCAAACCCTTCTGAATTTTCAATATTTCTGCATCCATAAATATCAACATGATGCTGAAAAAGAGCTGAGAATCTTTAGGAGCACTAATAGTTCTTATGACTTGGCTGGATTAAAGCTTTTGGGACATCTGGTTGCTGGAGTTGCCATGCAGGAAAAAGAAAATCTGAAAAGAATTACGGTGAGAATTGTGTGTGTGAAGCATGAACATGGAACAGCTCAACCCAGTGAAAGCTGAAATGAAACAACCACGGATTGATATTGTAGGCATTGGCAAACTGAGATGGACTTGGATCAGCCACTTTCAGTCAGAAGATAACATAGTTCATTACTCAGAACATAAAAACAAAGTTGGTTTTCTAATTAGGAAGAAGACAGCCAGAGGAGGAGTTGTCTATAAGGCAGGCAGGGCCAGAATAATATCAATTAGACTTGATGTGCTGCTTGTGATTGGAGACTGGAATGCCAAAAGCTGGAAACATGAAAGAGGAAAATGTAGTTGGATTTTATGGCTTAGGAAACTGAAATGAAGCAGAGACTGATTTAGCCATTTGCCAGGCCAAAGATTTCTTCATAGCCAACACTCTTCTAACAACCAAACATGGACATCACCAAATAGCAAATACAGAAATCAAATTGCTTGCTTATTGCTTACAGGAAGGAGAAGAGCTCAGTTATAGTATCCAAAATGTGGGTAGGTGCTGATAGTGGAACAGATCGGGAAAGGCTGATGCACAAGTTGAGCTAAAGAAGGAAGCCAGTCAGTTTCCACAATATGAGTGTGAACATGCAGGCACCGTTTTCAAGGAGAACATCAGAAATCATTTTGAATCTTGAACTTCATTGGCTTTAAGGGTAACCTCAACTACTGGAATTGCACCTGAAAGCATATTGGGAGCCGCATGTGCCCAAACCCAATGGCATTAACTGCCTGCACCACCACATTCTGTACCAGCGGAAGCTTCCAGATGTGTTCAAGGGCAGCTGCATGTAGAGGTCACAAGTTCTCATTGTCAGGAAATTTCTCCTTAGTTCCAGGTTGCTTGTCTCCTTGGTTAGTTCCCATCCATTGCTTCTTGCCCTGCCTTCTGGGGCTTTGGAAAATAGGCTGACCCCCTCCCCCACATCTTTGTGGCAATCCCTCAGATATTGGAACACTGCTGTCATGTCACCACTACTCAGATCCTCCAGTCTAGGTTGATGCTGTGAAGTTCCAGCGCGACCACCATCGCTACAATTTTCCTAAAAAGGAACGGTTGGAAATTGTCCAGGACAGTGGGGTCCAGCAATGGCCTTTTGAGGAGGAGGGGATGAACCACTGCCTCCTTGACAGGGGTCTGCTCTTTCAAAGAGAAATTAATCACATCCAAACGGGGGTGAAATGTAAAATTTGTTACTACAGGTTCTGTGGGCGTGGCTTGGTGGGGGGGGATAATGTGACTGGGTGGGCGTGGCCAACTTTTTTTTTTTTTTAGCTTTTCAAAGCATTTTTTTCTAATGCTTTGAAAAGCCTCTCTGCCGATCAGGCAACTCAGCTGGGATCGTCAGAGACTTTTCAAAGCATTTTTTTTACCACTTCTTCAGCCAAGAGGTTGCAGAAAAAAATGCTTTGAAAAGCCTCTGACGATCCCAGCTGAGCCGCGCGATCATCAGAGGCTTTTTTTTTTTAACTTTTAAAAGCATTTTTTCGGCGGAAAAGGTTATAGAAAAAATGCTTTTAAAAGTAAAAAAAAAAAAAAAAGCCTCTGATGATCATGCGGCTCAGCTGGGCGTTGGGGGAGGGGGCAGGGATTTTTGCTACCGGTTCTCTGAACCACCCGCTGCCATCGCTACCGGAATGGGGGTTCCGGTCCGAACCGGGAACATTTCACCCCTGCATCCAAACCCCAAACACATGCCCTGTCCCAGGTAGCCATGACCATCCAGGAAGGAGATGGATCTGATGCAGAGATGGCCGAGCTAACAGCGCAAGGACCCTGTTCACTTCCTCAGGCCCTCTCATCCTTGATGAGGGCAGCCTTGTTACCGACTGACCTGGCATTCTGCAGCAACAGTTGAAAGACTTAAAGGTCTGGTAACGGTGCCAGAATGCGTCACTGGAGCCATGTATCTATGGGGTGTTCCCCAAGAGCAGCCCACCTCATTTCCTGCCATATCTCTTGTGGTAGATGACCTGTCCCTGAGATTTCTCCCCCGACCTCTCCCATCTTGGACCAGACACACAAACCCTTATGAAAGTGTATCCAAGTGTATCATCTGTATCTGTGCATTCAGTGGGCAGATTAAAACAACGAGCACGTTTATAAACTGTGATCCAATTACAAACAATCCCAAAAAGCTCTCCAGCATATGAGCCTGCCCTCATTGTGGAGACTTTCTTGCAAGGTGTGTAAACTCCTGTTTCTTCTTCTTTTTGGTTGCATGTTTCTAAAGTGTTTTTGAGAAGTCAGAATGTCTCTGGTCAGAGAGTGACCTTTCGGACATCTGCTGGGCCAACTGGTATCCATGAACTGCCGCCAGATGCTTGTTCCTTGGACATCAGGAACTTCAGGTCTCCCTACAGACCCCCAGAAGGTGAATTTCTCCAGTGGGTTTTCATAGAGTAACCAAGATGGAGTCTGTGTCCACTTAGAGCCTCTTTCCTAGGTGCTTACCGTTCTTTGAGCTAGAGATGTAGAAAGGAGCCCCAATGAACCTTGAGAAGATGTTCTGCGGGACTCAAGAATGAGTCCTCCAGCGCTTTGCATAGAATCCTGATGCTCCTTTACTTGTTTCAAGAGAGGAACATGTACATGTTCAGAAGGCACTCCCCATGCTTGGAATTCAAATGTCAATTCCATAATTGGGATGGGTGGGAAGTTAATGCTTTGATCTGCAAAGGAGGTTCAAAACCGTCATTTGCGCAAACTCGCCAAGACATCTGCAGACAGGTTGGGGTGGAAGACAAGACAAGCATGTTCACACCTTGTGTGCAGAATATTTTGTGTTTTATGATTCAGTTTAATTAGGTGTAAACATAATTCACTCCTCTTAAAATTATACATTACAGGCAGTCCTCGACTTAAAACAGTTCATTTACTGACTGACAAGTTACAACAGCACTGGAAAAAGTGATTTACGACCGTTTTTCATGCTTACGACCTGTGTGGCATCCCCGTAGTCACAGGATCGTAATTTGGATGCTTGGCAACTGACTCATATTTATGAGGGTTTCAGAGGCCTTTTGTGACTTTCTGATAAGCAAAGTCAACGGGGAAGCCAAATGCACTTAACAGCTGGGTTACTAACTTATCAACTGCAGTGAACAACTGTGGCAAGAAAGGCAAAACGTAGTTTGTTTGTTTGTTTGTTTGTTTGTTTGTTTGTTTGTTTATTTATTTATTTATTTATTTATTTATTTATTGGTTCAATTTATATGCCGCCCTTCTCTGGAGACTCAGGGTGGCTTACAATGTGTTAAGCAATAGCCTTCATACTTTTGTATATACCTGCTTAGTAGGGCTTTTGGCCTCCCCTAAGCGCTGTTCTTTTTATACAAAGTCAGCTTATTGCCCCCACAATCCGGGTCCTCATTTTACCCACCTCGGAAGGATGGAAAGCTGAGTCAACCTTGAGCCTGGTGAGATTTGAACTTGCAGTAATTGCAGGCAGCTGGTGCTACTTAATAGCACTGCTGCGTCACCAAGGCTCATGTTAACAAATGTCTCATTTAACAACAGAAATGTTGGGCTCGATTGTCATAAGTCGGAGACTAGCTGTATTACTTGTTAAGGAGGAAGAAAAAGTTCAACGCTGGTGGGGAACGATGGGCCTCCTGAGGGTTCTCCAGACCTCCTCAGATCTGCCTTTGGCTCTCCTCTGACCTTCTGGAAGCCTCTTGGGTGGAATTGGGTCCTTCTGGCCCTGAGAGAGGAGTATGCTCAGGTGGGCTTCTGGCCCGATGACCTTTTAGTCAGAGGAAAAGGGGGCTTTCCTCCTCCTCCTGGTTGGCGTTTATTTCTTTATCATGAAATTTATTTGGCGCCCATCTCGCATCCAATAACACTGGGTGACTTACAACAGGGGCTATTGTCATATCAGCAATGAAGACTGTGAAATAAAAATGAAGAACTTGTTGACTTCAGGCTGCTTTACAACTGCCTGCCCAATACATTTGTGATTTTATTTTCCAAAATGCTCATATATATTTTTTATCAATTTCAATTTTCAGTTGAAACTGATCTTTTTCATATATTTTTTTCCAAGGTTTAGGCAGTGGTGGGATTCAAATAATTTAACAACCGGTTCTCTGCCCTAATGATTTCTTCCAACAACCAGTTCACCAAACTGCTCAGAAAGTTAACAACCGGTTCTCCCGAACTGGCTGAATCCCACCACTGGGTTTAGGGCTGTGTAGCACTTTGAAGGTGAAGGCAAAATTGATGCTGGGGAGTGGGGAGGGGGCACCCCGGGAAAGAGGTGGCTGCTTTTTTGCTTCCAATTAAATCCAAAGGGCTGCCTGGCTGCCTTCTGTGTCTGTGGCCTCCCCTTTCCCTGAGTTGGGCAAGCAGCTGTAGGACTTTCCATCTTCATCTGAGTGGGTTGGAGAAACCGGCAATCTTAACTGGGTTTTCCTAATTTCAGGCCCTGTCAGAGCTCTTCAGTTTATCCCAGGAGTGGATGTTCCTGGATCCCATCTCCCCCATCCACAGCCTGATACAGATCGGTCCAAGATGGTGACAGTCACTTCCAAGACCCCCCAAGCCAGGAGCCCCTTGGAGGTGCAGCCCCTGTTAGGGACTCCTGGGCTCCACGGCTGCTCCTTCCACGGGGGCTTTTCCGAGGGCAGAGAGGACCGCAGCAGAGGTCCTGATGGCCCAGGCCAGCCCTCCTCCTGCGCCAGGGAATCGCAGCATTGCTGGCCTCACGCCCCGGTGGAATGCACTGAGCTGGATCTGCAGGCCTTCTCTGCCTGGGCCGGGAAGGGGACGGCCGAGATAGGAATGCCAGGCAAACGGAAGCCGACAACTGAAGTGCTCTCAGGATCTGCCTGTCCAGCAGCCCAAGCTGGACGCTCTCTGGAAGCGGCTTCAGCCTTGTGTTCCTCCTTCCAAAACTGGACCCTTGAAAGTGGGGAGCCCCTGCGAAGTTCCTCTAGCAATGTTTCTCTGGAGCAGCCACCACTCTGAATATTTACGATTTCTCCTCTCTTCTGTACACTTCAGCCATTGCTATTCTTCACATGGATCTTGTGGCACTGGCAACATTGGCCGAGCTAAAGAGACCCTGCCTTCCAGGTGGATTCTGTGGCTGTCTTTTCTTTCATACCATCCAGCCTCATCCTAAACTGAAAAGGTTCTCCCATCTCCATTGATGGATCCCGAAGGCTGGCACTGAGCCAGACGTCAAGGTTGCAAAAGTTTATTGACTTCCAGGCCAGTTGTGGAAGAAAGCTCTGCAGAAGATTTTGCAGAAACCTTCTGCAGAGGGTTGCAAAATGCAAAAAGCATTTTGATGCTTTTTTTTGCTTTATGACTAATTTATTGGGACTTAAGGCCATAATGTCCAACTCTAGGATGTTTTCTACTCATCCATGAGAACAGCCGAACAAGCCCATCCAGGGTCTGCTGGGGGTCGAGTGGCTTCAGCTGAGCAAGACACTACCTTGTCTCTTAGAGTAAGATCCTAAAAGAGAGAGCAAAAAGTGTTTACTTGAAGATAGTGGGAGAAAGGAAATCCAAGAGAGACCTGGACTATCACGTGTCTACTTGATTTCTCCATGAAAGTCACCTTCTGATCAGCTTCGCAAGAAGGCTGCAGAGTCAGAAGACAGCTTCTCAGCACTCCGGGTCTGTCTCCTGGTTTCTCCCATTTGGCTGCTTGAAGTGTGTAGCTCCATCTCACGATGGAGTCATTGTACAATACTTGAAAATCCCGGAACTTAAGTGGGTTTCTTCATTGATTGTTAAAAATGTGGTTTATTTTCAGGGCATGGAGGTAAGTTACAATACTCCAATGAACCCTGAAAAATTACCTTACATTGCTGTGGATTTGAGGTGTTCTTTTTCCTCTGGACACTGATAATAATTTTAACATGGCTGTTTTCAAAATATGCCTTGATCATTCTGAGCTTCCGAGCTCTTCAGCAAATATAAAGGGAAGGGCTCTGGCCACAGTTGTTTATTTCCTCTTTGAGCAGGTACTGTAGGTACTGCATGAAATTGATTTTTTAAATCACAAAAATGGTAGCAGAAGAAGACTCATTTTTTTTTAATCCAGAAGCTCTGAGTGTTATGTATTTTTTCATTATGCATTTTTCATTGGTTCTAGAGGAGTCAGATCCTGCCTGCCTTACCTGTGCTGGTAGTGAGGCTGTTCATTCAGTGTTCCTTCCTTGCCTTTGCATGGTAACAAGCCCTTCTGAAATGCCTTCCTTCCTTCTCAGATACAACTTTGTCGTATCTGACAATCCACCTTCATGTGGTCAATTCCAGAATTCAGTTCCCTGTATAAACAGAGGTAGTCCTCACTTAATAACCCTAATTCGAATTTACAAGTCTGCTGCTTGTACAAGACTGTTGCTGTGACCAGGACTGTGCTCACTGGCTGGGAAGGGACAAAATTATTCAGTTTCACACCTTTGATTTTTGTAAACTTCCTAAGCACGCCCCCCTGGCACCGCCACCTTTGCAACACTCCAATTCCTTCTTCCTCTCTTGTGCACATTGAAAGCAAAGCCATTGTGCTGCTGGGGGCAGGGGGGGTGGCGGGGGGGGGGGTCTGGGAGCCATGAGGACTGCCAGTAGTTAGGGAAATAATTGAAGGAAGGAAGGCCAAGACTGCCTTGTTGAGTCAGGCTTAACCAAGCTTCATTGGACATCTTTTTCTTACATTGTTAGTAATTAATTAACTGAGCCTGGAGGCATCCTAACAGTTCGTCATCCTGGCTTGCTAATGACAACTCTGTCAGGAATGGAAGGATACCTGGGGATCAGAAATGGAAAGGTGTGTTTTTGTATAATATGCTGAAAGGGCTAGAATTCAGTAAAGGTTCGGTGTGGTCGTTGTGGGTTTCAGACAGGAGGGATCAGGAGGATCATTTTTGCCGGTTGGGATCATTGTATTTTGGAACTGAGTATTAAGACAATAAGTACTCAGCCAAATGTGTGGCTTTTCTTCCACCTAATACTGCTGTGGCTGTTGCCATGTGGAATCGTTTTGGTGAATGCAATTTTACTGTGTAATGTTTCCGAGAGCCTCTGGTACAGACTTTTTTGTAATACAGCTTCAGGATGGAGCTGTCATTTTTTACCATCTCATTTAATAGATTGAAATGACTTTGGGTTAGTTAAATTGCTCTTTCTTACATCATCACTGCCAGGTTTGCCTGAAATGTCAACATAATTGGTGAATTGGTTGACTGGGGTTTCACATAATCTATGATGGGGTCTTCAATCTTGGCAACTTTAAGAGTTGTGGACTTCAACTCCCAGAATTCGCTGGCTGAGGAATTCTGGGAGTTGAAGTCCACAACTCTTAAAGTTGCCAAGGTTGGAGACCCCTGTCATAGATTATAGGAGACTGCAGTTGGTCACTAAAAATTCAGGCTTCTCTGCAGATATGCAGCAGTTTGTCTAAATTCAGCTGTGATTGTCACTGCATGCGTATGATTTATTTATTTATTGGTTCAATTTATATGCCGCCCTTCTCCGGAGACTCAGAGCGGCTTACAATGCGTTAAGCAATAGCCTTCATACTTTTGTATATACCTGCTTAGTAGGGCTTTTGGCCCCCCCAAGTGGTGTTCTTTTTTATACAAAGTTGGCTTATGGCCCCCACAATCCGGGTCCTCATTTTACCTACCTCGAAAGGATGGAAGGCTGAGTCAACCTTGAGCCTGGTGAGATTCGAACTTGCAGTAATTGCAGGCAGCTGGTATTACTTAACAGCACTTAGTCTGCTGCGCCACCAAGGCCCTTTTTGATGATCAAGTGTCACTGGATTCTTTGGGTAAACACAAATATAAGGCCATCATTTCAGAGGTCCTTATAGTAACTTACTTCACTCATCTTACAAGATGTACGTTATTTTTAATGATTAGTTAATAGGAATTTTCCTTGGAAAATTCTATTGTGTTTTGTGAATGACATGTTGACTAAAACAAGTTTAGAAAAGATATTTTGATCAGAATACCAAATGATCTCTGATTAATTGTTCTTAATATCTTACATTTGTATTTTGTTATCTTGTCCTAATTTTAGGAACCATATCACATGTTCACGGTGCGCTAATTCAGGGGGAGAGGCCATTCCTTTTAGGAGTCATAGAGATCTCCTCAAAACATGATATAGTCACTTGATAAGTTGATTTATATGAGCTCTGACCAGATGCTGAGGGTGTAGAGGGGCTGGCTTCTTTAGAAGACTATCTACCACAACCACCATGTAGAATAATTCCTCCCAACTAGGCCAAGTACTCTTAGTAAGCCAAGGAGACTGATATGAGGCAGTTGCCCTCAGATACCATCTGAAGCCTCGCATCTTGTACAAATGACTCCACTACCTTTAGACTTTTCCTGAATAAAAAACAAAGATCAGAACTGGGTTTCAGGCGCTAGGTCTCATAAACCGAAATGGATCACTCGGACCCATGTACAAAAGGAATCTTACTGCTGCACTATTATTACCAGCCTTTGGGTTTCTGCTTGGCATCAGCTTGCTGCAATGTACAAAGTTGTGAAGATCTTACCTGTCAGCTGCCCTGTCTGAATAATGTGAAAAACAAGAATTGCATTTCAAAACTTCTTCCTGTACTTTATTTTATATCGGGTGCAAATGATTCGTGTTTAGAAGACTGCTGTAGTGATACAGACTAATGTGTTTTTTTTTAAGCAATGAGAATTCGTTCTGTAACTGTACAGTGGAAGAAACACTGCTGGTTGAAATCTGTTTTTCCTATTTCACAAAATTTCCTGTAAAAGAGGCCATCTTTTTTCTACCTCATTCACAATGCTTGTTCTCAACAAAGTAAACACAAAGGTAAAATATTGTTGATTTATAAGCTTGGTTTGCATCAATAGATTTTTGAAAATTCAGGCACAGCACAGCTTAGAAATGTGGTGTTTGCTTTTCCCAGTCAACAACACTGGAAAACTGTAGGCAGACGAAGGGTATCAAAGCTTGGGTTTAAAAAGAATTTTATTTATTTTCACACTATCAGAAACACTCTTTAACAGGCTGGAAATAGAAGCATTTCAAAGTAATTTTGTATTTAGCTTCAGTTTTCATTTTTAATAAACCCCAACTGAAACTTGTATTATTTTTAAAAGGAAGTTGTTTCTAAAACAGGAAAAAATTAGGGACATCTTTGGGAATTCAGAGAGTTCCTGATTCTTTGCATTTATTTATTTCCGAGGAGAAAATACCTCATGTGTTTTTTGGTATGTGAAATTCTGCATTGGTTTTCGTGTAATTCCTAAATGCCACTATTTTAATAGCGATTTCGGGATTCTTTATTTTGAATGAAACAATTATCCTTGTGAAATATTTTGTACTTGCAGTGAAAAGAAATAAAAAGTTATGTCTCCGGTAAACACTCTCCGTGCTGTTATCGCATTAACATCCCTAACAGATCATTTTGTTTTAGAGCCATTCACTTAGTGACCACTTGACGTTAGAATAGCTCTGAAAAGTGACTTAGAGGGTGGCAGCAATCAGGTGGGATCTCCTTCCCAGCTGGTTGCCAACCAGCAAAGTCAATGGCAGGAGGCAGATTCGCTTAATGACAGCGTGATTCGTTTAACAACTGTGGCAAAAAAGGTCCTAAAGCGAAGCAATTAAATTGAATTGCTTAGCAATGAAAATGTTGGCATCAGTCGCGGTCGTAAGTCGAGGACTGCCTGCCTGCCTGCCTGCCTTAGAGAAACGGGGGAGGGGGAGGTTGGGGGCTTTCTAGCTCGCAGCTGGGCCTCTGGGCAGCGCCTCTCTTGCCGGGCCGATCGGAGAGCGAAGAGAGGAAGGCGTGGGGGGTGGACTAGATGACCTACAAGGTCCCTTCCAACTCTGTTAAGCGAAGTGCGGGGAATCCCCGGCTTTTTCCCTCGGCTTTTTTTTTTTTGCGTCATGACGTCATCACCTCCCGGCGTCGTGCGTCGGGAGGACCCCCCCTCACCGCCGAGTGATGTCATCCCGGCGCCGTCGCGCGGCGATGACGCCATCTCCACGTCGCCGGTCCACAGATCAAGATGGCGGCGGCGGCAGTGGACGGAGAGGCGGCGGGCGACGGAGCCACGAAGCCGCTGGTAGGAAAGGGCGGCGGGCCTGCGGGGCGTTCCCAGGGCGAGCCGGGACCCTCAGGGCGGCGAGGCAGAAAGTTCGCTCCGAAGTTTCCTTCCATCTTTGGGAAACAGCTGGGAAACAGTCTAGTGCTAGAACAGGGGTCTCCAACCTTGGCCCCTTTAAGCTGGCTGGGGAATTCTGGGAGTTGGAGTCCTCCAGGCTTAAAGGGGCCAAGGTTGGAGACCCCTGTTCTAGCGCCCCGAGCTTCCTAAATGGGACGTTAAGATTGAACGGCATCTTTATTTTATTTTGTTTGTTTGTTTGTTTGTTTATTTAATTTTATTTATTCATTTATTTGATTTATTTAATTAATTTATTAATTTATTTTATTTATTTTTTATTTTATTTATTTTTTATTATTTGATTTATTTTTATTTCATTGATTTTATTTTATTTATTTATTTTATTTTATTTATTTATTTTATTTTATTTGTCAAGAACGTATTTGGTAATCAGGATAAGCATGTATTGAATACATAAAAAGAATACATAAAATGAGTGAGCCTGAGTGGCGTAGGAGGCTAATGCCTCCTACTAAGGCAGCATTTAACATCCAGCTGCCTGCAATTACTGCTAGTTCGAATCTCACCAGGCTCAATGTTGACTCAGCCTTCCATCCTTTCTAAGGTAGGTAAAATGAGAATCGGATTGTGGGGGCAATAAGCTGACTTTGTATGAATATACAAAAGGATGAAGGCTATTGCTTAACGCATTGTAAGCCGCCCTGAGTCTCCGGAGAAGGGTGGCATATAAAAATAAATAAAAAAAAAAAATACGAATTAAAGGGAGCATTAGGACAGGGACGGTAGGAACGCTGGTGCTCTTATGCACACCCCTTACAGACCTCTAAGGAATGGGGTGAGGTCAACAGTAGACAGTCCAAGGTTGTAACCACAGAGTCAGGTAGTGCATTCTAGGCCTTGACCACTCTGTTGCTGAAGTCGTATTTTCTGTGATCGAGTTTGGAGTGGTTTAGCTTGAGTTTGCATCTATTCTGTGCTCGTGTATTGTTGCGGTTGAAGCTGAAGTAGTCATTGACAGGTAGGACATTGTGGCAGAGGATTTTATGCACTACACTTAGGTCAGACCACAGGCGGCGTAGTTCTAAGTTGTCTAAGCCCAAAATTTCAAGTCTGGTGGCATAAGGTATTCTGTTGTGAGTGGAGGACTCTTCTTGTGAAATATTTTTATTTCAAGAACAATTGGACGTGCTCAATTGTATTAATGTCCGATATGCCGTGCGGGTTCCAGACAGATGAGCTGTATTCGAGAATTGGTCTAGACAAGAATTGGTCTAGAGAATTGGACCGAATTATCTCTAGAATTCTGATATAATTCGGTCCTCCTCTTCCCCCAAAGCCTTACAAATTATTTTGCTGATTATCCTGGTTAAAAGGATATGACACAGTTCTGCATAAAAAATGTTTTTTTTGGGGGGGGGTTTAATTTGATTTATATGCCGCCCTTCTCCGGACACTCAGGGCGGCTTACAGTGTGTTAAGCCTTCATCCTTTTGTATATTTATACAAAGTCAGCTTATTGCCCCCACAAACCGGGTCCTCAATTTACCTACCTTAGAAAGGATGGAAGGCTGAGTCAACCTTGAGCCTTGGAGAGATTCGAACCAGCAGAAATTGCAGGCAGCTGGTCTTAATAACCAGCTTAATAACATGGTGCCTTAGACCACTGTGCTACCAAGGCTCTTCCAAATTGCTTCCAGGGCGGTTTTCAAAACTGGGATTTAAAGATGTACAATAAAAGGACTGGCCCCTGGTGTCGTGCAGGTAGTCCTCGATTTACAACAGTTCCTTTAGTGACCGTTCAAAGTTATAACGGCACTGAAAAAATGACTTCACACTTACAACTTTTGCAGCATCCCCACGGTTATTGTCCTTTGGATGCTTGACAAGTAGTTCATATTTATGACGGTTGCAGTGTCCCCAGGTCAAGTGATCCACTTTTATGACACTCTGACAAAGTGAATGGGGAAACTGGATTCACTTAACAACCAGTTTACTAACTTAACAACTGCAGTGATTCACTTAACAACTGTGGCAAGAAAGGGCGTAAAATGGGGCAAAACTCACTTAACAAATGTCTCACTTAGCAACAGAAATTGTGGGCTCAATTGTGGTTGTAAGTCGAGGACTACCTGCATTTAATAATGGAACTAAACTCAGCCCATTGCTACAAGGTACAAGTACAAAATCCAGTTGTCTCTGATCATTTTGTTGTAGCTGTACATCTAGTTCCATTGCCTTTCTATGAAGGGTGAATATTAATGTGTGTCTATTTAAGCAGGTTTGGCCTATTCATATCCCTCTCTGTGATATGTGGGCGTGAATGAGTATCTAAATCCAGATATGAAAAGTAGTAAGAAGTCTTGAAATCAAACCATCTTGAAATCAAAGCGTTCTGATACCAGAATGGCTGTTCGGCCATATCATCAGGATTCAGACTTGCTTTAGATCCATTCTAACTGTGAAATGAAAGTCACTTCTTGTTTGGGATGCTTAAACATCAAAATATTCTGCATGCTTCTGGTTATATTTCCTGTTATCTCAGATTGATCGGGTGCAAAATGTTTTCAAATGCAAATACTCTTGCTGTGCTATTTGTTAATTGCTTGGTACATATAGCTGAGTAAATACGTTTTCAAACCTTGTGTAAACAGTTTGCAGGTCTTGCAGATGTGTCAATATCAGAAGACATCCCTGTAGAAGGAGAAATTACTGTTCCTGTGGGCTCTAATACCCCAGACGAAGACTTTTCCACATTAGATGAACCAGTAAAAGATACCGTTGTAAGTGCCTTGATGAAGGGAAGAGATTTCCATCAGATTTCTCTTAGTGTTCTTGGCAATAAAGTGCAAAAATAAGGTGTTCGAGGATATCAACATTGGATGATTTTAATAAATCGGTTTATTGTGGCAATATTAATGAAGCCATTACAAAAGAGCTTCAGTTGCTTTGTGTCAGATTACCGTTATCCTGTTACAGTTAATTTTTGTATGTTTTTTTCCTGCTATCTGCCTCAATTTGTTCTCTCATAAGCAATATTTATGTAATACAAAAATCATTTTCAAGCTCAGTAGAGTATTCCAAGAAATCTTAAGCCTGTTTGTCAACTTTCAGAGTTGAGATTTCCTGGAATATTGTATTGAGTTTGAAGATGTGTTTGCATTATTGTTAATTACTATAATTTAAAAATAATTCATTTGAGACATCTCTCCTTTTAATGAATCACTTAGTTTGCAGGGTTGAATAAGAAGCTGAGTAGTGAAATCCCCTTTGATCAAAATTGGAATCTGTAGGTTTAAATTAATTTTTTACCAGCACTAGAAACAGGAAAAGAGAAATTCAGTTCAATCACTGCAATTAGCATTGCTATGACTTATGTAAATGTATCTTATCTAAACTTGTTTTTGACTGAACTTTCATTGAATTTTTCAGATGCGGGATTTGAAAGCAGTTGGAAAGAAATTTGTCCATGTTATGTATCCCAAAAAGAGCAGCGCCCTCCTCAGAGACTGTAGGTGCCCGAAATAATGTTGAAAACCTTAAATTCTGTGAAAGCAAAATACTTGCCTCAGAATAGAGTGTAACGTGAGAGGGAGGGAGAACTTTGAAACAGAACATTTGGGGTTGCCAATTTTGTGTTCCCTTAATAAATCTGTATGATTTATTTCTTTGCAGGGGATTTATGGGGTCCATTAATCCTGTGTGTTTTACTTGCACTGTAAGTACTTATATTATTTTTCCCTCCCCCCCCCCTTAGTGCTCTAAAATTGTGTTTATTCACTGGCAAAATATAAATGCAACACAATACATACTACAAATTCCGATGGAGCACTACTTCAAGAACTAAATGTATGGGCTTGGTTTAATAAACATGCATATGAATATTAAGATCTATACATTGCATAAGAGGCTGCCCTTCATTTTTTTTTGTGCATTTTAATTACAGAATTTACAATCCACCTTTCCTTTATAAACCTACCCCACCAATTTTTAAGCTTTTTCTGTGCCTTAGACCAAGGGATGGGACAGTCAGGTGGAGTAGGGTTCTTCTGCCACAGTTTTTATTCAGTACTTCTGTCCCATATTTCTTGTCTGAGAAGGATACTCAGACCATCATAAAGAGAAATAAAAGAGTGGCACAACAGTAAATAAAGATTATTTCTTATAATGCCATTGTCTGACCAGATTGCTAAAACATTCTTGGGTGTCTAGATACTTATCCTAGGATAGTCCATCTTAGCTGCCGTGGGTTGTCCCAATTCTAGCCTAGAATCACTGATACATTTTGAAACAGGAAAGAGAAACCCTAAAAAATAAATCAGAAGAGAGGTATCAGCTTTTTTCTCCTAATCCATTTCTCTTCTCTAGAATGCTTCAGGGAGGAGCGGCAGATAGCACAGAAGACAGAGGTCCTCAGTTTGCAGAAGTGTTTGTGATCATCTGGTTTGGAGCAGTTGTCATAACACTAAATTCCAAGCTCCTGGGAGGAACCATGTAAGAGACCCGGAGAGCCCTTCTTCTGGGGTGGGGGAAGAGTTTGTCTTCCTGGGGATTCTCCAGATGAGGATTGTTTTAATTCAGGGACAGACAGTTTTTGCCTTAGGATCATAAAGGCATACCTGACGGGGGCAATTTCTGGTCTTGAGAAGTACCCTGTTTCCCCCAAAATAAGACATCCCCGATAATAAGCCCAATCAGGCTTTTGCGCGCATGGCAATAAGGCCAAGCTCTTATTTCAGGGTTCAAAAAACATATAAGACAGGGTCTTATTTTCGGGGAAACACGGTAGGCTGTTTTTATTCAGAATTTTTATCTTGAAGCCGTAAAGTACGGTGAGCCTTATTGAAAGCAAATAACACTATTGTTATTTAAAAAAGAAACAATAGATCCCTAGCATGCTCTTGAGAGCAGGGGCTCTGGAGGCCCAAAAGATAGAAGTTGGGGAATGCTTGTGGCCTAAGGATCCTGCCCTATTAACCGGAGTGCTTTTAAATGGCCCATGTTATATTTATTTAAACATCTTAATTTTTAAAACAGCCTTTAAACATTTTCATCTTAAACATGTTGTTTTTCTGCTACTAGCTTGATCATCAAGGAGAAAGTGAAAACAATTGGCTTTGTGAAAGCTTTCTAAAATCTTTTAATGACAGGCGGGTGGATAACAGACAGTTTAGGGCCCATTTTGTCTGGCGGTTCTTTTTTTCTCTCCTGTCTTTGCACATGATCCTTTACCAAGGTGTCTCTCTTTCTCGCCCAGATCTTTCTTCCAGAGCCTTTGTGTCCTGGGCTACTGCATCCTGCCCCTCACCGTGGCTCTTTTGGTCTGCAGGCTTGTACTGATAGCAAACAGTGGAACCGTTGGCTTCATTGTGCGTCTTTTAGTCGTAATAACAATGTTTGGCTGGTCAACTCTAGGTAAGTTGGGAATGGAAAGCCATCAGAATGATCTCTGTACATGGGAACGAGGACCATTGGGTCATTCTTGAGTTCATCTGCATATCATATCTGCATTACAAGCTTTGTTTAAAAAAACAGGAGCAGCAGAAAATGAATTCACTAACTGTATCATATGCAGTGTAGGAGGAGAGCCATGTTAATTTCTAGTAGCTAGAAAGAGGTCAACAGTCCCTCTCCTGACTTAACGTTATTAAAAGGCTTTTAAGAGCTTTTGAGAGCTATAACTCACTTCACCAAATGCATGAGGTGGATGGCTTAGATTGGGGTCTGGTGGAGGTGCAGAAAGGAGGGGAAGGGGCTTGGTTAGGCAGATTACAGACAAGCCGTGTGGAGGGAAACAATAATCACAGAACACCAAGAAAAACCATATCTCCACAAAAACTGGCAGGGCCAGCTACTTTATATAGTGAGGCAGGAAATCCCACAATTGTTCATACTGATGATGTTACTTGGATGGGAAATAAAATGTCTGCCAGGAGAACACCAAGAACTCCAGGACAAACTTCGCACAGAAGAATTAATGAACAGAAGTTTGACATGAGGACTCAAAATAAGGATAAAGTAATACCTGAGCATTTCTGCCTCCCAATATACTCTTGAAGGTGTCTCAGAGCAGCCTTTTTTTTGGGGGGGGGGGAAGGGGGGGGGCCATAAGACTTCTGATTTTTAACGCTGTTTCCCTTGGGATGTCTTGAGGCTTTGTTTCCAAAAAGGCCCTTATCCTGGGCAGAATTGTTTGTTGGGATCAAGAATTCTATGGATTTTGGGACTTATTTATATTTCCTGAGATGAGTAAATATGTTAATGTTAATTGAATAATAAAAGGAAATGTTTACCCTACTTGTTTTCTATTAGTATCAATTAGGTTATCCGGATTATGATTTTGTATACATATTTCCATCCTGTTTGACTTGTTTAATTTTAGAAGCATAATTCCTTTTGAAAAAAAAATATATTTTGTGAGTTTTTCAGTCTAAACGAGTATAGATCAGGCATGAACAGCTTTTTTGCGTGAGGTCTGCCTGGATGGCCAAGCCGGGCTGGACGGAGGCATAGAGTCATTTTTATCCAGTCTTTCCACCTTGTCTGCCTCAGGACGTCTCTTCTCTTTGCTCTTCTGTTTTCAAGCAGGATTGCAAGGAGAAAAGTTCAGGCTTTTTCCCAACAGCTGCTGCTTCCGACTGCAATTAGAATAGGTGAACCTGTGGGGTGTTTTTTTAATAGAAATTGAGATTTTTATTTTAATGGACTGGTACTTCCTCACTGGCATAAGAATAATCCGTATTGTTTTACATATCTTATTCTAAAAACATTTTTCTGTTTTTATTTTGGGAAGCCAAGGTACCTACTGTCCATATAACCCTGCCATTTCTGCATGATCTCCGGGTGCTTCTTCTCCAGGAACCTCGTTTTATTCCTATAGCCACTTTGTGAGGCAGGCTGGGCCAAGAGAAGGACTGGGCCCAGGTCTCCCTTCGTATTCTATGGCTGAGTGGGGATTTCAGTCTGGTTCTGCTCAGTACTAATCCACCTTTAATCGTTACATCACACCGGTTTTCAAAATTAATTAAAATTGCACAAGAATTAATATTCTTGTATTAAGAATTAATATTCTTAATTCTTAATAATATTAATTCAAGAATTAATATTCTTGAGCCTTGGTAGTACAGTGGTTTAATGCACCCTGTTATTAACACAGCTGCCTGCAATTTCTGCTGGTTCGAATCTCTCCAAGGCTCAAGGTTGACTCAGCCTTCCATCCTTTCTAAGGTAGGTTAAATGAGGACCCAGTTTGTGGGGGCAATAAGCTGACTTTGTATAAAATATACAAAAGGATGAAGGCTATTGCTTAACGCATTGTAAGCCGCCCTGAGTCTCCGGAGAAGGGCGGCATATAAATCAAATTAAAAAAAAAAAAAAAAAGCTGAACAACCAGCCAGCTTATTTATTTGCAGCCTTTTTCTTTGGCTTTTGTAATGATGATCTCAGTTAGTCTAGGCTCCAGCTAGAAAGTGGCTTCTGAGTTCAGGTCCTGCCTTAGTCTTGAAAGCCATCTGGGTGACTTTCTCTCAGCCCAACCTGCCTCGCAGAGTTGTTATTTGGGGGAACATAGGAATGGGTAAATATGTTAGGTATGTTTGCTGCCTTGATTTATTTATAAAAATAATGATGCAAATAAATAAAAAATAAATGATTATTGCTTCCCAAGTTGCCAATTCCACGAGGGAGACAAGCTTAGATTTTGAGAAGTCAGGAATCCTCCTGGTGAGGCTGCACGCCAGGTGGACCCAGCTTTCCTTCCTGGAGTGCCAGCCTGAGAGCAGCCTTTCCTCCGTGGCCAGTGGAGGGGATGCCTTTCTATTTGCCCCCTCCCCCCCCCAGCCAATCAGAGCAAGCTTTCCTGGGCCAGATCCACTCCAGATCCAAGCATCAGTTTGTACTGCCCCTTAGGGAGGGAAGAGCCGGGGGCTGGCAAAGAGCCATGGGTTTTGAGGGTACGGACGTGAGGCTGATTTGATTTGATGTGTTATATTCCTGGTGCCTATTTGTCCAACATGTGGTCTTCCTTGTTTCTTTTCCCAGCCTCTACGGCCTTCCTGGCAGACAGCCAACCCCCAAACCGCAAAGCTCTGGTCGTCTACCCCATTTTCCTTTTCTACTTTGTCATCAGTTGGATGATTCTCACCTTTACGCCGTAGCGAAGGCGCTCTCGGCAAAGACGGCAAAACCGAATGAAGGTGTTTTTGTTGCTTTCCAATGAAAACTTCTCTCTGTGGCTGACCTGCCCGCCTCTTGCTCTGTTTCTTCCGATATTTATAATGAATGTTGTGAAAAGGCCGGCAGGTTCCTTCACAAAAGGCCTCCAACTCCCTCACTCCTGTTCCTTTGAAGAGCACTACTGATGCCTCTCCCGACTGAGTTCTCTTTTCTACTGATTCTGTGTGAGCCTCCAGTAAGGAGAAAGGCTAGATGTAATCGTATCTTGGGCCATCAAGATAGTTGACAAAAGAAAATATGGACTATATACAGTTACTGGATTTATCAGAAGGCCGCAGGTCTTCTTTAGGAGAATGCTGTCTTGCAGTTTCAGAACGTTTGATTTCTTGGGATGGGAAATGCTATCCAGTTTCACTTAGTGTCCAAAAACTAAAAGGAAAGGGTGCAAGAAAGAGGCGTTGTCTTTTTTTTTTTTTTTTTAGTTTTTTCATCTGTTTTTAATTGTTCGAATTAGCGCACTCTCTTCGCTCCCTGCGCATGGGTCCAAAAGGTCTTGTGGAAGAAGACAAGAATAAAGCCATTTGGCCCAGATCAGCCACAAGAGATCTTGGATCTCTCTTTAATGCAGGAGACAAAAAAATAAATTTGCACCAGAATAATCAGCAGCTACCGTTAAGTGTAGAGATGCCGAGCGATTCTGGCACGGGAAGTCTTGATCCTGGAAACACGAAACACGAAGTTCAACTTCTGACCCTCCGAGTGGAGCCTGGTCAACAGTAAGGATTTCAGCTGCGTCAGACCTGGCATCCCGCTGCCTGTCTTGCGGGGATGTTTGGTCTTCTAGAATGACTTGTGAATAGGGTTACGGGCTTCCTTTGTGAGTTCTCTGACTTTTTCATTATAAAATGAGGAAACTTATTTATGTAGCAAGGTGTGGCACAAGCTGTACTTTCTGGTTTCTGCACATTCACATCCATTGTGAAGCCTCTGGACGAAGCTGCTCTTGAAATGGAATTCTTTGTTCTTGCCTAGCGAGATGTAGGCGGTAGCTGACAGCTTACTGATACGCAGTTTAATTCACACGGTGTAATACTTTATTTTGTATTATTATATTACCTGTTAAATTAAGTTTGTTTTCTTGCATACTTGTCGGGGTTTTGAAGAGTAAAAGCTGTTCTATATAATATATAAATTGCTTCTTTGTGTTTCTTACTGAAAATATCTGCAGTTTTTTCTTTACTGTGGGTTTTACAGGCCCCATTTTTATTTTCCCCTAAAATTCTAGCTGTTGGGCTTTTGTTTCTCTCAGGTAAATAAAGTCTGGGATAAATGGCTTTGTTCTCCTTGCTTTGTTTGCCATCAAATGTAGAAAAGAGCAAGTTGATATGGAATATTATTTCTATTCAAATGTAAAGGTATCTGTGGGGAGACCTCTTTAAAGATATTTCTGCTTATAACAACCTGAATTTAAATAATCTCTGTGTAAGGAAAGTTCTTTTTAAAATACTTGCTGGATCCTTTAAAATTAATCTTCCTTGTGAAATTTTTATTTCATATATCATTCTAATTAGACACGAATGTCAACTTTATCCTTCTCTGGATCAATATATGTTATTCCAGATTTGGCCTGGAAATAAAACTTTACATAGTAATTTAGAGGTGAGATGGGCAGCATATACTTTTAACAAATAAACAGTTTTCTTTTGAATCAGACTTAACTCACTCGTTTTGTGTGTGTGATTACAAGGTAATTGAATAAGTTTGCTGAAAAGGAAATCTCTTGGTCAAAACCAGAGGTAAGGATCCTGCTTTTTTTTTCTTTTTTTTTTTTTTACAACAGCAGCTTAAGCTGGTGTCAACTCTGAAGCTGGCCTGATTGAGGCCATCTTGGAGGCTTCAGTGTTGCCACACTGGAGCTGAGGGGTAGGGAAGGGGGAATAGAGATCGCTGGGGTTTTGTAGCCAGAACAAAACCGCTTCCCCTGAGAACCAAGGACATTCCCACAGCTGGCTGGAGAGAGGAGGAGTAAAGTTTCCAAGCAACCGAACAGCACCTTGATTGGACCATGTGACTGATCGTTTGGGAAAAGGGGGAATAACTTTTAATAAGGTGAAAACCGTGGGAACCTTTAGAGTCGGCTTTCACCAGTCTGTGCCAATATGACATGTCCAATAAACCCGTTCTTTGAGGAACCTGCTTGCCTTGGAGTTCTGTTTGCTAGGGATGTATTACTTGGAACCCTGACAGCCGGTTTGGTTGCTTGAAAATATCTCCACTCCTCATCATTAGGAAAAACATCTGGTTTTAGAAAGGGAAGCTGGTGTCGCTCTTCTGACTTGAATCCTAGCACTTAAATGGAGTTGCTTGGCAGAAGAATGTTGTTCCTCCGGATGAGAGATACGGCTATAGGTCTTTGGTTTTATTTTTTTACTGAGACAATATGTTATCTCTAAAAGTAGTCAATTAACCTGAAACAAAATAAGCTATTTGATGTAGTTAATCCCACCTCTTTTGATAACATATGTCCTGTAATGAGGTGCAGGTTTTTACATGCTTGTTCCAACCGTTTGTTTGTTTATTTATTTATTTATTGGTTCGATTTATATGCCGCCCTTCTCCGGAGACTCAGGGCAGCTTACAATGTATTAAGCAAGAGCCTTCATACTTTTGTATATACCTGCTTAGTAGGGCTTTTTGCCCCCCCCCCTCCGAGCGGTGTTCTTTTTTATACAAAGTCAGCTTATTGCCCCCACAATCCGGGTCCTCATTTTACCTACCTCGAAAGGATGGAAGGCTGAGTCAACCTTGAGTCTGGTGAGATTCGAACTTGCAGTAATTGCAGGCAGCTGGTGTTTACTTAACAGCGCTTTAGTCTGCTGTGCCACCAAGGCTCTTCGTACCTTTTTTCTTATTTTTTTCTAACGTTTCACTAAGAAATTTGAAGTGTGATGTTAACTAGTCTGTATTGGCGATACGTTTCAGTTACTCTGATGAGACTTACAGAGTTTTTTAATTTACCTTTTGCTGGTTAAATAGCAGCCTGTCTTTTCTCCACTAACACAAATGCTTGTTTACGAGTAGTAAATTCTCTGCTCTGGTGACTGGCTTTGTAATAAGTTCCTCCCCCCCCCTAATATTGAGGTTCAGAAAAGGAGCAATAAAGGTGCTCTTTTTTTTCTCTGTTGTGACCAACCGAGAAAACGTGGTTGGAAGCTGTCACTAGAATGACCCGATGCCCCTCCAGAGTGAAGCAGCAGCAGCTGACTTTGGTTCCTTTCTCCACGCCTCGGAGAGGCTGCGGTGAAGTCCCGTAAATACAGCACATAATATGTAAGATGATATCATCATCATCATCATCATCATCATGGAGTGGTGCGGTGGCCTAGAGGTGGAGCTCTCCCCTCACAATCAGGAGATTGTGAGTTCGATCCTAGGTAGAGGCAGATATTTCTCTCTCTGGGCACAATGAGAATATATCTGCTGAGCAAAACTCCGCATTGGCGACAGGAAGGGCATCCGGCCATTAAAATACTGCTAGATCCATTCAGTTGCACAGACTCCACTGCGCAAGGGATTATGGGCTTGTTCAGTGAAGATGATGATGATATTGTCATCATCATCATCACTGAAATTTGTAAGACCGCTTAAATTCGATGATGCATTTGATGACAACCCTACGGAATAATATTACAAAAGTATAGAACGTTGATTGGTTTGAAAGTGATTGATACGGAAAGAAGGGCAACATTTGGGGGTTCCATACATTTTAGGAATGTTCTTAATAATCTGTCATGTCTACAAATTGCTCACCATCTTGTGCTGCACACAAAAGAGCCCAATTGATACCATTAATATTGAAGCTGTACACAATAAAATTGCCAGTGTTTGTATTGGGGCAGGGTGTATTGGGGCATATGTGTAAATTGTAGAATTGTTTTATAAATTAATATGCTGACAGGAATATGTGGTGTAAATCTATATTATGTAGCTCACAAAAACTTTCAACTCATCACTTCCAATTCTTAAAATACCAAATTTTAAAATGTTATGTAAGTATCCAAATCTGTGGTATGAGAAGGCCCTTTGACCGGCTTGGAATTGAAAAGTTGCTGACATTTACTGACTGCTTTTTAATAAAATACGGGCTTACGGCCACAATTGAGGCCAAAATTTTTGTTGCTAAGTGAAACATTTGTTAAGTAAATTTTCTCTTTTTATGACCTTTTCTGCCACCGTTGTTAAGTGAATCTGGCTTCCCCATTGACTTTGCTTGTCAGAAGGTTGCAAAAGGGGGGTAAGGGATCACATGACCCTGGGAGATTGCAGCCGTCATAAATATGAACCAGTGGCCAAGCATCCGAATTTTGATCACATGACTGTGGGGATGCTGCCATGGTCATAAGTGTGAAAAATGGTCATAAGTCACTTTTTTTCATTCTAACTTTGTACAGTCACTAAATGAACTGTTGTAAGTAAAGGACTACCTGTAAACTCTAACGGTAGGAATGATGCATTTCTAAGAAATGTTGAAATTGCAGGATGCTATATTTTAACGGAGAGGTGCAAGGACAGGTTTTGGATGAAACTGACATATATTTAATAAATTGTCAAACCTAGCCTTCTTTCATTGTCTTGATATAAAGTCAGGGGTGAAATGCTACCGGTTCGGACCGGATCGCCCGATCCAGTAGCGATGGAGGCGGGTGGTTCGGAGAACCGGTAGCAAAAATCCCTCCCCCATCCCCCCATTGCCCAGCTGAACCGCACAATCATCAGAGGCTTTTTTTTTACTTTTAAAAGCTTTTTTTCTACAACCTCTTCGGCCAAAAAATGCTTTTAAAAGTTAAAAAACACCCGCCTCTAATGATCGCGCGGCTCAGCTGGGATCATCAAAGGCTTTTAATAGAAAAAAACCCTCTTTAAAAAAGCCTCTGCCGATCAGGCAACTCAGCTGGGATGGTCAGAGCCTTTTGAAAGCATTTTTTTACAACCTCTTCGCCGAAGAGGTTGTAGAAAAAACGGTTTTAAAAGTTAAAAAAAAAAATTGGCCACGCCCACCCAGTCACATTACACCACCACCAAGCCACGCCCACAGAACCGGTAGTAACAAATTTTAGATTTCACCACTGTATAAAGTGTATCATTTTAGAGGTTTCTATATTATATACTAGAGAAATATATAGTATGAATAAATTATTTTTCAAAAACTAAACATGCATGTACAGTAAAATATTTTGAAAGCCCTTCAAGTGAACTGCATAAAATATTGTTTATCTGAAATCGTTAGGAAACGCAGGCTTTTTTTTAATTTTTTTTTTTTTTTTAATTTGATTTATATGCCACCCTTCTCTGGAGACTCAGGGCGGCTTACAATGCGTTAAGCAATAGCCTTCATACTTTTGTATATTTTTATACAAAGTCAGCTTCTTGCCCCCACAAACTGGGTCCTCATTTCACCTACCTTAGAAAGGATGGAAGGCTGAGTCAACCTTGAGCCTTGGAGAGATTCGAACCAGCAGAAATTGCAGGCAGCTGTGTTAATGACAGGGTGCACTAAACCACTGTACTATCAAGGCTCTTTTTTTGTGCAGGTTCTACAAGTCTATGCTAAACTTCCACGAACTGTAGAAGTTTGACCACTATATAATATGGGCCTTTGGATGTCGTTCCTTCTATCTTAGAAAGCATTGAATGGCCCTATCTTGGATTTTTAAAAATCTTCCATTTGTCACATCATTTATTTGTTTTTTTGTACATGCTGTGAAATGACTGGTTTGATGTATTTGCGTGCTGTTAATAGAAGTACACCTTACATTTTTAAAAAAGGCAAGACCTTCTAATTACATTACAAGGTAGCCAGGCTTGACCAATGGAAGCGTGGAGTTATTATTCCAGATGAAAACCAATTTGTGGAATATATAAATTGTCAAAGAGCCTGTAGTACAGTGGACTAAACACTGTTATTAAATCTGCTGCTTGCAATTACTGCAAGTTCGAATTTAACCAGGCTCAAGGTTGACTCAGCCTTCCATCCTTTCTAAGGTAGGTGAAATGAGGACCCAGTTTGTGGGGGCAATAAGCTGACTTTGTATAAATATACAAAAGCATGAAGGCTATTGCTTAACGCATTGTAAGCCGCCCTGAGTCTCCGGAGAAGGGCGGCATATAAATTAAAGCAAAAAAAAAAAAAAATAGTCAGAGCTGAAGAAGCTTCTTGGATGAGAAGCGAAACCTCTTCTAGGAAAAACAGACAGTCCAGTTGCCTCTTGAAAAAAACACCTTTGCGTCACTTGTGCAAAGGCTGAAATGGGCAAGGCAAGGACGGGAGATTTCCAGATGAGAGAGAACCATTGTGCCGCTGATTGTATTCCCCGTTCGGCTGCTCTTGGGGCTGTGAACCGGACAGTCAAGCATCTGTTCACTCAGAAAGTTGGGAGAAAATCTCTTGAGTTTAGGCTGTCTGGACTATGGTTACCATATTTGCACCGCACTGTACAAATGTTCTGTTGTGTATAAGCTTCCATTTTTAACTGCAATAAAAGTGACAATGTCGCTGAATTCCATTTAGAATTGTCAGTCAAGTCAAGGCGCCTGTGGAATAAAGGGTTAAGAGTCAGAAAGCTAAGATTTACTGCCAAACCTAGCCTGACATTTGTGCTCTTACTTTTTGGGGGTATTTGAGGATTGTTTGATCATACAGAAGACAATGGCTGAGGTGCCTAATTTAATGTGTGTGTGTGTGTGCTTTGGACTGGAGTGTGTAAGTATCCACACTGAGTTCAGTGCAGCAAGAGCCTTGATAGCACAGTGGTCTAAGCACCCTGTTATTAACACAGCTGCCTGCAATTACTGCTGATTCGAATCTCTCCAAGGCTCAAGGTTGACTCAGCCTTCCATCCTTTCTAAGGTAGGTTAAATGAGGACCCAGTTTGTGGGGGCAATAAGCTGACTTTGTATAAAATATACAAAAGTATGAAGGCTATTGCTTAACGCATTGTAAGCCGCCCTGAGTCTCCGGAGAAGGGCGGCATATAAATCAAATTAAAAAAAAAAAAAGTTGGGCATTTCTGTCCGTCAATTTGCAATAAATCTGTCTCATCCCTGTTATGTGTGCATCTGGGCACATTTACTCATAAGTAAATGTGACTCTGCTGATATTAACTGAATTTATTGGAAGAAAAATCCCATCTGGTTCGAAGCCGGGAGAAAGACGCTGGAAATAAAACAGAGGCTGATTGGAAAGAAGGACTCTATTTATTTGGATGCCAGAAACTTCAATGAGAGCAGCAAATGATTCTGGGGTGGCTAACCCCTTGGCTTAGGAATGGATGGATTTTTATAGGATTCTGAGATGCTCCAGAGGGTTGTGCAATGTAATGAGCCTTGGGTCTTTTGCTGTTCTAATGGTGGTGGGTTAATCCTATTATGTCCTAAAAGTCCTGTCCTGTTCTTAGAATTTGGATGGGGGGTGTAAATCCTTAATCCCATCAATTGGAGCTGAAGGTGTTTTGTTTATGAATAGATTGGCCCAATCTTTCTTAATGGGCACAAAATATCCATCTCTAAAGACTTCAGGCATCTACTGGAGGCTGTTAAGAAAGACTGGGGCTGCTTTCTGCCTTTAAGAACATGTTTTTCCATTTCTCCTTTGGAGAAATATAATATCCAGCCTCTTTAATATTAAGAGTAAAGAATATTTTAATGGGGGGGGGGCTTCCTACAAACTGAAGGTACAACTGGGCAACTTAGGACACATTCATGCTACACTCCTGTAACCCCCAGAGGACTGAGAACATGTGTGTCCTGTATTCTTTCCTGCAGGCTGAATTTACAAATCCCTAAAGTTAAGTCAGCTTGCCTAATTTGTACTTCAGGCTGTTGGGTCAAACCAGGGTGATGAATTTCTTTAGTCAAATGTCTTGTGCAAAACCACAGAATTGAGATAAAGAAGCCATGATTCACTAAACCACAAGTTAGAACTGTGCAAATGCAGCTGTGATGTTCTCCTCGGGATGTTCTGTTTCCATCCATGCTTGTTGAATTTGTTAGTGGCAAAACGTGGGCCTGTTGGCCTGGATATCTTGGCTTCCTCCCACACAGCCAGGCACAATTTCCCCCCTTCCTTTCTGATGGGTATCAGGTCAGAGTTTTAACAGCTCTGAAATATTTGGAAGCTGCCTCTGAGTCCGGTGGCCTCTTGGAAGTGGGCCAGTGTGAAGAAGCCACCTCTGGCCGATGGGTCATCTGTTGTGCGTGGGGAGGTTAAAAATAAACATTCCCTTTGCAAACAGTTGAGTCTTTAAATCTCTCTCTTTAATGAACAAGTAAGTCTCTGGGATCTTTTCTCACTCTTCAAATGGTAACCCAGTGATGCTCAAGGGAAAGACTGTAATTTCAAATGTGTGAAGTAGAAACGGGAGGTGGAGGCAGTCGTTTTGTCAAAGTTGTAGGCTTTGGAAGAGACAATAGATGTTGGTAATTATGAAACCATGCCCAGCTCTAGAAACTCTCTATCATCCCACTGTTAGCAAAGAGGGATTGAACATTTTGTGAGAAGCAATGTTTATTTAATCCAAGGAGATTCTTTGCCATTTATTACAATGAAAACTATATTTGCACATTGCACCATTTCAGCCACTACTAACGAAAGCTTCCTATATTCCCATATTCCAAAACCCACTCAGTTGTTATTTCTCCGGATAAATTGAGAGGACAGCAAATGGCGGTGGAAGACTATGAATCCAAATATTCTTCAACCGAACAGATGCTCTTTGAGCACTGGTGCTCCAGTGGTTAGAATGTATTTATTCATTTATTTAGAAAATTTATATTTATATATATATATGGTGACTCAAGGCGGCTTACATAAAAGCACAATATAAAAGAAATAAAATTAATAAAAAAGAAAAAAAATAACCCTCCCACACCCCAGCGACAACACATATTCACGCTAGCCATTTCATGGGCTCCACCCAGTGGTGAAATGTAAAATTTGTTACTACCGGTTCTGTGGGCGTGGCTTGGTGGGGGGGGGTAATGTGATTGGGTGGGCATGGCCAACTTTTTTTTTTTTTTTTTACTTTTAAAAGCCTCTGATGATCAGGCAACTCAGTGGGATCGCCAGAGGCTTTTAAAGGCATTTTTTTTTTCTACAACCTCTTCAGCCGTAGAAAAAAATGCTTTTAAAAGCCTCTGACGATCCCAGCTGAGCTGCGTGATCATCAGAGGCTTTTTTTTTACTTTTAAAAGCATTTTTTCGGCCGAAGAGTTTGTAGAAAAAATGCTTTTAAAAGTAAAAAAAAAAAAAAAAAAAGCCTCTGATGAGGTGGGATAAACGAGCGAACTGTCCGGGGACCAGTTCGGGGGCGTGGCCAGCCAATGTTATTAACGGTTCTCCGAACTACTACAAATTTTTACTACCGGTTCATGCGAACCGGGAGCAATCCACCACTGCTCCCCATCCTCCTAGCCCCCCAACTCCACTAGCCCACTCTTCCCGCCTGCTTTTTGGGTGGGTCTTCCAGCCAATGGAAGATTACAGGCTCTGCTGCTAATTTTGGTGTGTTTCAAAGCTGGAGTATTGCGTTAGTTGGGACGCTGTGCTTGCTCTTTACATAAACAGGGAGAATCAAGTCCTGCAGCTGCTTTTGGGAAAGTGGTGAAGAGATTATTATGAAAGTAAACCGCAGTGGATCAGTTATGCAGAAAAGGGAGGGGGCCTGGAAGGAAAAGACGCACCCCGAATATTGTCTCAGATATGAAAGAACAAACTGCACGGGGTCATTGATTCACGGCTGAACTGCAAAACGGCTCCTGGAGCTGCGTCTGCAGCTGCCAGCCTCTGATCACGAAGCTGTGTGGCTAGGAGATTGTACGCCCAGCAGGAATCGCACTGTGCCCTTTGTTGTTGTGTGTCTTGGAGCAGGGGTTGTGTTTCAAAAAGCCACTGCCTCTCTGGTGCCTCTACATCAGTGTTTCTCAACCTTGGAAGCTTGAAGATGGGAGGACTTCAACTCCCAGAATCCCCCAGCCAGCGCTGCTGGCTGGGGGATTCTGGGAGTTGAAGTCCACCCATCTTCAAGCTACCAAGGTTGAGAAACACTGCTCTACATGGAACAAAGACTTCGGGGGAGCCCCTGCCTGCTCCCCTGTGCCTCTGAGGGGTCTGATGGATGACCGGAGACCAGCTCTTGGTCTCCTGTGTATTTTTGAGGGGGTTTTTTGGCTTCTGTTTAAATGAAATGCTTGCCGGTTCTTTCTTTCCTCCCTCCCTGCATTTCGCAAAGATTTTCAGCAGAAATTCAGAGCGAAGCCACTGATTGCTGCCCCTGCATGACTCTGGGTTCAATTTTGATAGAGAGTTTGACTGCTATTAGTAATAAGATATATTCTAGCTCCAGATTACTCTCTGACTCTGTGTGCACAAGATACCACACTAGATTAAACTGGAGTGTGAAAGTTCTCCAAAGTCCCTTCCAACTCTGTTTTGCTGAAATGCTTGGCCTGTAGATGTCACCAAGTGCTTATGGAAATATTTATATAATATTTGTTTTTACAAAGATTGCTTCATTTTAGGTGTGAGCAGTGTGTCAAAGCACAGCTTGGAGTGAGCTTTGTATACAGCATCTACTGTGCAGGATTGTGTAAGCATCTGATCTGGGTGACTATTTCCAAGGACCCGAACCAGATTCTACACAATATTGCACAATATATGTTGACATGGCCCTAACTTGAGCCTTGGTGGCGCAGCAGACTAAAGTACTGTTAAGTAGCACCAGCTGCCTGCAATTACTGCAAGTTCAAATCTCACCAGGCTCAAGGTTGACTCAGCCTTCCATCCTTCCAAGGTGGGTAAAATGAGGACCCGGATTGTGGGGGCAATAAGCTGACTTTGTATAAAAAAGAACACCGCTTGGGGGGGGGCGAAAGCCCTACTAAGCAGGTATATACAAAAGTATGAAGGCTATTGCTTAACGCATTGTAAGCCGCTCTGAGTCTCCGGAGAAGGGCAGCATATAAATAAATAAATAAATAAATAAATAAATAAATAAATAAATAAATAAATAAATAAATAAATAAATAATAAACTACACTCTCTGGGTTCAAGAATATCTAGGGGTAAATTTTATAAAGAATGTCATTAGGAGAACAGGTGTCAGATTCATACTTTTAGCTCTTGATGATGTCCTGGAAGAAGACAGTCAACCAGGTATGGATGGTTACTCACCATCTCCAGCACAGGATGATAGTTCAGAGACTCTGTCATCAAAATCCTGACAAAATATCTAGAGCTCCCTCATAGGATCTCTAGAATCATAAAATCTGTTTGGAGTGTCACCTGCTGGAATTCTCCAACCTGTCCGGGGTTTTGGGAGTTTGACAGAATTCATCTAGAAGCCTCTTCTTCATTCTGACTGGAGAAAAAGAGCGAGAAAGGAGGATTGTGGTGTCTCTTCTTTACTTCCTAAGATTCTCAATCTCTAGGCAGGAAGGGGGCTCCGTAATGGTTTATGGGGAAAGTAAAGTCACCATAAGAGAACATTCCTAAAAGGCTTCTCTGAAGGCCCAAGAGACTCTTGCTGAGCAGGAAGACTCAAAGGCATCTGGAGACCTTCAACTCTTTTTCATGGGGGCATCTCCGGAGTCTTGGTGAGACTTGCTGTCAAGTTTGGCACCACACTTGGTGGTAGGTTCTTGCCTCCTTTCTGCCCTTTGTCATCAGGGCCAACTTCACTACCTCGGAGGTGCCTCTCCATCAGTTGCCTATCACCTTATGGCTCAAGTCATAATATTGTAGCCTGTTCATTTTCCCCTTTCCCTTCTGTGGCAGCTTTTACAGAATACTATAGAATAATAGAGTTGGAGGTCTTCTAGTCCAACGGCCAACTTAATCAGGAGACACTATGCCATCCCAGACAATGTTATCTGTTAATGTGAAAAGAGAGAGATGTTTTCAACAGATAGATTGTCTGTGTGCTTCACGTGCTTGGAGTTTGCCTGCTAGTGCAGATGTTGGGTGTCTTTTATGTTAGCATGGAAGTCTACAGAGGGAGGCAAGGGATGTCAGGCACACACACGTTTGGAAGTGCTACATACGAGAAGGGTTCAGTCAGCTGACAACAGCATGAATCAATGGGTGCAGTGCTGCTTGTAAGAGAGCCTAATGTAATTTGGGTGTCATAGACCCTGGACAGGCACCTCTCAAATATAACTTTATTGGTTTTCCTACACATTGTAAAGGATCGAGTTAGAGAATCCATGGGACCCTTTCTAATTCTACAATTTCTATTGCACTTTTATTCTTCAGCAGCAGCCTACAGCAAAAGAAAAACCCACAATGCCTTTCTCCTAAAATGATTTATTTTATTTATTTATTTATTAAATTTTTATACCGCCCTTCTCCCGAAGGACTCAGGGCGGTGAATGGCCAAGATTAAAATACATACAATATGAAAATTAAAATAATTTTAAAAATAATTAAATCAATTTGGCTTCCCCAATTTAAAACCCCTTACCCATAAAATTAATCAATTAAAAATTTTAAGCCAGGCCGGCTTGCTGAAATAGAAAAGTCTTCAGAGCCCGGCGGAAAGTACGGAGGTCCGGGATCAGTCGTATCCCTGGGGGTAGCTCGTTCCAGAGGGCGGGTGCCCCCACAGAGAAGGCTCTCCCCCTGGGGGTCACCAGTCGACATTGCTTGACCGACGGCACCCTGAGGAGACCCTCTCTGTGGGAGCGTATTGGCCGGTGGGAGGTTATCAGTTGCAGAAGGCGGTCACGTAAATACCCTGGCCCTAAGCCATGGAGCGCTTTAAAGGTGAGAACCAACACCTTGAAGCGCACCCGGAAGACCACCGGGAGCCAGTGCAGCTTGCGCAGAAGAGGTGTTATATAGGAGCGCCATGACGCCCCCATAATCATCCGCGCGGCTGCATTCTGGACCAGTTGGAGCCTCCGGGTGCTCCTCAAGGGGAGCCCCATGTAGAGAGCATTGCAGTAGTAATGATGAAATTTAGCAGAATGTAAAAGGCAAACGAGTAAAATAAAAGGTTTGTAACAAACTTTTAGATAAACAGTCAAGCAAGATTCTAAGGTTCAGTGATGTTCAGTGAAGTTGGGTCAGGAAATGTCTGGAAGAAAAGCACCAAGCTCAGAGAGCACCAAGGACCCCACAGTTCCACCCTCAGCTACAAATATCCCCTTCTATTTGTCCTTCTTATTTATTCCACGGGAAGGTGAAACGTCACGAGTGGAGAAGTGGGAGGAGGATGTGTGTGTGTGTGTTAGATCTGGATGTGTTTGCTTTCCAGCCTGGGATTTCCCCCCTCAGCTGCAGCCTGTTGCCTCTGCTGAATGGAGGGAAGCTCCACTATTTGCCAGAATCAAAAGAAAAACCAATTTTGTTTCTGAGAATTTGGAGCCCCAACTGCCACTTCACGTGTCCCATGACCAGAGGGGATCTACAGATGGGTTGTTAACCCATGTGTTCTCTGTGGATGAATCATTTGCAGAAAGCCCTTCTTCAAGCCCGTGCCAAGGAAACTGCAGAGACCTGGAATTAAAAACGGACTCACTACCCCGCTCCCATCTGACTGGAGGCTCCTCTCAAAGCCAGGCTCTCTGGCATTTTCAGGATGAGGTAGCCATGTTTGTTCGCCCAGACCTTTGCCTGGCCCAGGAAGGCTGCTCATCCTTGAGTAGAAAATGCTTCCAGGCAGTAGGAGGCCATTTCGCTTCTGTTCTCCTGCCTGTGAAGAAAGATGAAGAAACCTGGGGGAGGTTATAAATGGAAGGGGATGTCATCTGAGAGTGGTCTGGTTTTTTAAAATGGGGAGAAGCAGGCAAAGCATTTTCTTCCTTTGGCAGCTAATGGAAAACAGTCTTTGTGAGAAGAAGGCTACTTCCTGTGCGAATGCATTTCCTCTTTTCAGTTTTAGTTTTGCAATGGGGAATTTTGCCCAGTCACTTCGGACAAGGCTCCACTACCTGGCGTGCAGGAGAAGGCCTCCCGTGGGTGGCACCAAAGCAGGGAACGGGAGGGGGACTATATTTGGGGGAAATGGCCAAAACAGATCTCATCTAGCTTTGAAATGTTAATTTACGGCATTGGAAACAGGAGATGGGTGCTGTTTCTAACATAGTCCTTTCCGCAGTCCCAAGATGATTCCACACCAGTTTGCCCTCTGATTCAGGTGACTCTGAGGATACAGCTACTCTCTGAGTGCCAATGATCGGCTGATGGCAAAGAATATCGATCCTTCCTTTCCCCACCACTCAGAACTGAAGAAGCTTCCTGGATGAGGAATGAAATGTTTTCAAAGGGAAAAAAACCCAAGGAAGTCCAGTTGCCTTTTTGCGGGGGGGGGGGGAAGCACCTTTGGGACAGCCGTGAGCTGGATGACTGAGAATTTCCACAGCCGTATCTATGGGAAAGTCCGTCGTCTGGGGAAAGTTCCTCCTTTTAGCTCTTTGTCTCCATGCTTCTGCTAAAAGCTGCATTGGTCAATACTTTCCAGCTCCCCCACCCACCCAGCCAGCCAGCAGCAGGGACTGGAAACATTTGGACAGCAGTCATCATTAGCTCATATTTCACTTTTTATCATGTGATCACGCATGCATGCGCAGGTGTACACGTGCCCACGCTTGTGTGAGTTGCTGCTATCAGCCAGCCCTGGCTTACCCAGGCTACAAATTCCGAAGGTCCCCACCACCACCCGGGTCTCTCCTAATCCAGCTGTTCATCGGCTGGCTGAGTCTGACCAGAGCAGGCAGGCTTCCTTCTGCCTAGAGACTCTCGTCCTGCACAGCCCCTTTCTGCAACAGAAGCGTGGCTGTGACCCACTGGGAGCTTTTCAGAGTTTGTGCCTGGGAAACGGTCCTTCCTGCCCCTGCTTTGCCCCCCTCCAGGGGAAACGCTTTTCCCAAGTGGGTATTTTTCAAGTAGAATTTCCCTGCCTGCCACACAGAAAAGAACGGAGGCCTGTGTTGTTTGGTAGACATTTGAACAAACCATCAGGCATCGGGGTTTTTTGTTTTTTTTTAATTTGATTTATATGCCGCCCTTCTCCGGAGACTCAGGGCGGCTTACAATGCGCTAAGCAATAGCCTTCATACTTTTGTATATTTTATACAAAGTCAGCTTATTGCCCCCACAAACTGGGTCCTCAATTTACCTACCTTAGAAAGGATGGAAGGCTGAGTCAACCTTGAGCCTTGGCGAGATTCGAACCTGCAGTAATTGCAGGCAGCTGGTCTTAATAACCAGCTTAATAACAGGGTGCCTTAGACCACTGTACTACCAAGGCTCTTTTATACCCAAATTCTTAAAAAATAGCTGTGTTCAAATCAGTTTATTACAGCCTTAAGGCCAGATACAAGAAAACTCATATCAATCTTTATTTGGAAAAAAAAAATGGTTCGAAATTGTCCTTCAGTCACCTTCCCCCAAAGAGGAGTCCAGAAAGTGGCCTTCCAACAGGGCCGGATCCCATTTCAATTCCTGAAATAACCAAAATTCCCACCAACCCACTCACATTCTTTCAACCTCCCTAATTTTCAGCGTATTGTGCCTTTTGCAAAAAAATTATGTGTTTAAATACAAATCTGATCATTTGCTTAGAGGGGACCTATTCAGAGGCAAAAGCATCATTCCTTCCTCGTTTTGTTTAAAATCTGTGACGCGATGTCTGCATTTTGGTATTGGATCTTTTTCACAATAGTTCTAACCCACCGGTCAGATATTCTGCCTCTATGATCCTTCCCTCCTTTGGACTACGCTTAGCAGGCTGTCACTGCTGAACAAGCACCAAGGACTCGCTCATAATTCCAGTTTTTATAGGGGATGCATGCATAGGCGGTTACAGCATGACTTCAGAAGTACATCTTTTAAGCTTGATCAGTGTTTCTCAACCTTGGAAGCTTGAAGAGGGGGTGGACTTCAACTCCCAGATTCTGGGAGTTGAAGTCCACCCCCTCTTCAAGCTTCCAAGGTTGAGAAACACTGAGCTTGATGAATATTATCCAGTATTTATGTCAAAAGCCAAAGCGGCTGCATTGACCACAAGGGGGACTACACCGAATTCCTTTCTGAGGACAGCTCAAGTTTTCAGAAAAAATGATTTGCATCTCAGAGCAAGAAAAGGGGAAAGCAAACGTGGCTGGTTAAATCTTAGATGCTGCGTGTGGCATCCTTGCAGACCCACAGATGGATTTGGTCAAGATTCCACCTAGAAATAAGGAGACATTTTCTGACAATGAGAACAATCAACCGATGGAACAGAAGTTGCCTTCGGAAGTTGTGGGAGCTTCATCACTGGAGGCCTTCAAGAAGAGACTGGACGGCCATCGGTCAGAAATGGTGTAGGGTCTTCTGCTTGGGCAGGGGGTTGGACTAGATGACCTCCGAGGTCCTTTCCAACTCTGTTATTCTGTTCCTTTCTGTTAATCTGTTAAAAGTATGGGAGCAGTCTTGGCACCAAGTGTCTTCCTACAGTTTGGGGGACAGGAGAAACAGATCTGCCCAGCTTGTTTTAGAAATGGGAAATCAGATCTGTAAGATGTAAGGAATCCTGGGTGAGAAAGGAGCACTTTTTCTAAGAGGCTGCCTTGAAAGGCAGGACATAAATTTGATCAATAAAGAAGCTGGGGAAAATAATGAGCGGGGTGTGTGTAAGGTTACCTTTAGGCAGGATCCTTTTGGCCTCCTATGTGTCAGTTTAGAAGGAAGGCTAAACCGTGGACCATTCTTGCCCCCGTGATATAAATCCCTCCTGGCAACCTTTTTTCTGCCATGTCCATCTGATATTGGCTTCATCACCTCCCAACCTGCACCTGAATCAAGTTGAAGTCATTCTTGGCTGACGGGGGCTAAAGAAGTGTCCCTTCCCTTAGGATGGGGGTGGGAGGAGGCAGGATCCACTAAAGCAGGGCTCTCCAACCTTGGCAGCTTTAAGACTTGTGGGCTTTAAGACTTGTGGGCTCTGGGAGTTGAAGTCCACAAGTCTTAAAGTTGCCAAGGTTGGAGAACCCTGCACTAAATCCTTCTTGGCTGCCTTGGCATGGGAAGCCTTTCATCTGGGCTCTCCCTGAACTGCCAGGTTTCTGGGCCAGCCTCAGAAAAGCCCCAGCCAGGTGTGGAAGCCCAGCTGGCAGGAGGAGGGTTACATGGTCCAGCAGCAGAAGGGAGCCAAGTTGGCCAATGGCTCCTGGGCCTTCTGTTCTTCCAGCTGGTCAGAATCCACCTGGAGCCTGACGGGCAGAGGCCTCCTCCCTCCTTCAACCTTCTGGCTGGAGTTCTGCAGGTTCAACCATCTCTCAAAGAGTTGCCAACCAAAGCAGCAGCACTGGTTGGGGTTGGGGAGCCCATCTTCCTTGCCCGGCGGCAGCAGAAATGCTGGGACAGTGGAGGGAGCTGAAGAAGCTTCTTGGATGAGAAGTGAAACGTCTTCTAAGAAAAACCAGAAAGTCCAGTTGCCTCTTGAAAAAGCACCTTTGTGTTCTGTCCCCGTTCCACTCACGCACCCCCACAGACGGCCTGGAGTTAATAAGCCACACGACAAAACTCTTTGAAAATAAAGCTGGCAGCAACCCAGTGGCTAGCTGCCAATTCAGACTTTACTCACACAAAACAAAGATTAGACTGCCAGCATTCCGATAAAACAGGCAGAGTTTCAACAATACAAGGATTAATCCAAATGCAGTCCGATAAAGCAGGCAAAGTCCAGTAATGCAGAGATCATGGATTATTTCTAGTTTTTGCTCGTCACAAACTGAACCGGCCACCACACCCACATTTATACCCTGTGGGGTGTGATCCAGTGACTCAGCTAACCTCTGGCATGCCTTCCCCTCTGCTGCACACACTTCTCCCTGTGCCTCTGCCGAGGGTCCAGCCAGCACTTATCTCCTTTGTCGCTGTCCAACTGTGGCTGCGGGGACATGCTTGGCTCTGAGCCTATCTTTTGGCCTTCGGTGTCCTCCGGAGGCATTGCCAGAGAGGAGGGTCCTGGAGAGGGAGGCCTCCCTCTCACTCTCAGAGTCTGCATCTGTTGATAGCCCAGGCTCAGGCAACGGAGCCACAACACTTTGGGACAACCATGACCTGGGTGATGGAGAATCTCCAAAGAGGTTGGGATAGTAGCCTTTCAGACCTGCAGCTCTGCTCTCAGTTGAACCTCAGATAGCCCCAGTTGTGGGCTATCTACAATGTGGGCACCACATTGGAGAAAGCGAATACAATGGATGATAGAATTGGGTGGTTCTTTGTTCATTTTATGGGGGCATATGGCCTAGCAGTTAAGACGCTGGCTGTGGACTGGAAGGTTGGCAGTTTGAGGCCCAAGTAGTGTGTGGCAGGGTGAGCTTCCGTTTCTGCCTCAGCTCCCGCCCACCTTGAAGTTTGAAAGCATGCACATGAGAGTAGATAAATAGGTATCATTTTGGTTAGGTGCCTTGGCATATAGTGATGGCCACATGACCACAGAAATGTCTTTGGACCACACTGGTGCTCTCGGCTAAGAACTGGAGATAAGCACCATCCCTAGAGTCAGGCATGATTGGACTAGAGCAGTGTTTCTCAACCTTGGAAGCTTGAAGATGGGTGGACTTCAACTCCCAGAGTCCCCCAGCCAGCGCTGCTGGCTGGGGGATTCTGGGAGTTGAAGTCCACCCATCTTCAAGCTACCAAGGTTGAGAAACACTGGACTAGAGGAAAGCTTTACCTTTTTATCTGTCAATTTGCCCTTCACCTTCTGGGCAGAAGTTCAAAGTGTTGTACAGAAATTCCGCCTCTTAATTTCCCTGCAACAACAGCCTGATGAGACAGGTTGAGCTGAGGCCAAGTGGGCAGATGGGGGTCTGGAATTTGGGAGAGGGGGATGCAAAGCCTAGGGCAGAATTGAGAACGGGTGAGTCAAGGCCCAAACTCCGGCCTGCTACCCCTTTATGTGGGCACACGCAGCATCCCAGGCACAAGCCTTCCGAATGGGAAACTCTGGCTGTCAGAAGTTGTAGGTGCTCCCCACTGGAGGCTTTTCGGAAGGGACTGGACAACCTTGTGTCTAAAACAGGGGTGGGCAAATGTGGCCCTTTTACAACCTGTGGACTTCAACTCCCAGAATTCCTGAGACAGCGGTCTCAGAATTTTTTTTTTTTTTTTTGCTTTAATTTATATGCCGCTCTTCTCCGGAGACTCAAGGCGGCTTACAATGCGTTAAGCAATAGCCTTCATCCTTTTGTATATTTATACAAAGTCAGCTTATTGCCCCCACAAACTGGGTCCTCATTTTACCTACCTTAGAAAGGATGGAAGGCTGAGTCAACCTTGAGCCTGGTGAGATTCGAACTTGCAATAATTGCAAGCAGCAGATGTTAATCTGTTAATAACAGTGCTTTAATTCTGGGAGTTTATTTATTTATTATTTGGACTTATATGCTGCCCTATCTCCGAAAGGACTCAGGGTGGCTCACAACAATAAAAAAACACAAAGTTCAATTTTTAAAAAATACCCAAGAAAACTATAAAAACCATTAAAATCCCCTCTCAAACCCCTTCAGTTCAAGCCGGCCAGGCGGAATAGCCATGTTTTAAGGCCATGGCGGAAAGAGTGAAGGTCAGGGGCCACCCGGAGCCCCAGGGGGAGCTGATTCCACAGGGTAGGTGGGCCCACAGAGAAGTCCCGCTCCCTAGGGGTTGCCAGCCGACATTGTCTGGCCAATGGCATCCCAAGGAGGCCCTCCCTGTGAGAACGCACTGGGCGATGGGGAGCAGTCGCTGGCCGCAGATGGTCCGAGTTGAAGTCCACAGGTTGTAAAAGGGCCACATCTGCCCACCCCTGGTCCAGTGGTGGGATTCAGCCAGTTCGGGGGAACAGGGTGTTAACTTTCTGAGCAGTTTGGCAAACTTCAGTAGGGCAGAGAACCGGTTGTTAAATTACTTGAATCCCACCACTGCCCTGGTCTAAACTGAGAGGCTTGAGCAGGGGCTCGACTAGAAGCCCTCCAAGGTCCCTTCCAACTCTGTTACTTAGGGGCCGGATGGCACAATTGGGGCGGCGCCTCCAGGCTCTCCAGCCAGGGCTCGGGAACGCTGACCGGGGCCGGAGGGGGAGATGCGCCCCGAAAGCTCAGCCCGGCCAACCGCGCAGGGTCGCTGTGGAGAGGCGGGCGGGCGGGCGGGGCGGAGGCGGAGGCGGCCTCATCCGGCCGGCCACCTGAGCGCAGAGCCGCTCACTCGCTCGGACGACGGGCTGCTCTGCGCGGCTCCTGCCGGGACGGGGACGCGGCCTCGGGGTAAGAGCGGCGGCGGGGCGGCTTTGGTGGGCTGCAGCGCTGGAGGGGCCGGGACCCCCTTCCCTGGACTCCGCTCCGCGGGCTTCTTCGGGGGCTGGCTGGGCTGCAGCTGCAGAGCCACCGAGGACTCGCCTCTTGCGCGGGCGGAGGATGCCGCGCAGCCCCGCTTGGGAGCCCCGGCGGCCGGGCAGCAGCGCGCGGCTCCCCCGTCTCCTGGCGCGGGGAGGCGGCCGCCGGGAATGCGCGGGGCCGGGGCGTCCGCTGCTCGGCTCGGTGCGCGAGGAGCGGAAGCTGAGCCTCCCTTCTCCTGCCCGGCCAGCTGCTGCCTTCGCGGGGACCCGCGCTGCCCGGGGCAGGGGAGGAGAGCCACTTGCCCGGCCGTCGAGGAGCCCCTTGCGACGCCTCCGACGGTCAGGCTCCCCAGTGGGCTCTTGTGGCCTGGAGTGCCGCAGGCTCTCTGCCCCCGGCTGGAGCCCTCGCTCTGCCCGTCTCTTGCCCTGGGCAGGCACTCCCGTCCGGGACTCCCTGCCTTGGAATGTCGGGGGCTGCTGTGCTGGGGGGGCTCTTGGAGCCCCTTAGAGACTCTGCTGGGCTGGCCGAAAGGTCTCCCCGACGGGAAGGCGGATCAGGACAGGCGGTGGTTCTGGTTGTGGATCCAGTCTCAATGGCATCTTTGGGGAGGGAGCTCGTGCTGATCCCGCCTGACCGACTCGGGCGTAGAACCTCAACCCAGCCCCAGATGTCCGAGTCGCCCTTTTATTTAATCTGTAACTTCCACCGATGATCTGCGCTTCTCCTCCTTTCTGAGGCTTCCTTCAAAGGAGAATGGCAGCGAAGGTTGGCCTTTCTCCTTTCCTATTCAACGTTTGGATCGGCTGGTGTATCCATGTGGTTAAGGCTGCGCGTGCTGCGAGGGTGGCGGAATGAGAGCCTGGAAAAAGAGAAAGATAAGCCTCTGAGTAGCTTCTTTGTCGGGAGGGCTGTCTTGCGGAGTTCCTAAAACGGAAGGGTGACATTCAGGGCTTTTCATTGCCTTAATAGAGCTTGAAAAGGGAGACTGGGTCGCCCCCTGAATGCGCCTTCAGAGCAACTCATGGTTGGCTGAGCAGCCTGGGCGAAAGTGAAGGGGAAAAAAAAGAAAGTGAAGGGAAAGCCTTGTGGATACCTTCAGAGCCGGCCCTGGCAGTTGGGCAGGTGAGACTCTCCTGCGTGGGCTGCTGGGGGGTGGGGGGCGGCAGTGGTGAAAGAAGCATGGCAGGGCTGGGCTCAGGGCTTCCTTCCAACTGACCTGCCTCTCCCACGCTGCCTTCTCCCCACTGCCAGCTGCCAAGAGATCAGCCTGTTGGCACAAGCCTCAGCCGACCCTGGGGGAACAGCTTTGGTCATCTGCTCAGGAGGGTCTTTGCCAGTCGGAGCATCTGCTGAGCCCGGGAGGTCTGTGGTGGAAGGCCAGGCCCTCTCAGGGCAGGAGACATGGCGCCAAGCACCACTGCTTCTCCTTAGCTTTCCAAGCTTGCTCTCATTAAACACAATTTCACGTGTCGCCTTTCTTTAACTTGGCGCCTTTTTAAGGATTTCTAACTCTCGCGAATGAATGAAGACAAATATATGGGTCCCAGGATAATGTTGCAAGGTCCAATCTGGGCTGGGCACCGAGACTAGAGATTGACTCTTCTTAACTCTGCCCAGCCATGATTTTGTCTGGCTTCTCCTGCACAATTCCTTCATGCATTAGTTTTCGTATTTGATCCTCGCTATTTCTGCATGTCCCAACTACCTCAATATGCGTCCTTCATAGAGATCATTCAGTCCTGTATTTGGTTCGCACTTGTTCAGGTCCATTCATATTTGATCCTGCCTCTTCTAGTTTCACCACTCACCTTTCCTAGCCCATTCCCTCCTATTGCACCCAGCTTATGTTCATGCTGCTCCTGATGTAAACCTTATTTCCTTATAACCCAGAGGGCAGAAGAAGCATACTTTTACTGATAGCCATTTTGCAGTTTTAAAACAAGCGTTGATTTCTTGCAAGAGACCATACGGTAGCTACTAGCTTTGTATGATCATTAACATTTCTCCATGTATTTCCTCATCTTTAGTAAACATTCACAATTTATCTTCCTGCTTCAGTTTGTCACCATTTATTTGTAACTTGTAAGTTATTAGTTGCATTTTCCCAGTCAGGTAACCTGGTCCTTGACACTGTAATTTTCTGGACTATTCACTTCGTTGAATCATATGATCTGTCTAACATGTTCTACAAATCATTTGGCTCCTCCTTCTTATTATTGTTTTATTATTCTTTTATTAGCTGACTACAAAAACCAAAGGAAAAGAATATACAGCATTTCTAAAAAAAAGAAAGCTTAAAAAAGAAACATAAATATATAGAGCATTTACTATATACTCCCAGATATACAAACGTAAAGTTGTAGAGTGAATGTTTCAATGAATGGAAGCCTTAATTCATTCTCATCCATAAGTAATTTATATTGATAAGTTATTGATTTGTAAATTGTCGGTGTCATCAATTCTGAATTCTGACAACTGAATATTTGAGGCCATACATTTGTCTTTCCTATGCTGAACAATAGATCTTATAGTTAGAAATAAGGTACATAAAATCTGCTTCCTTTTTTTTTTGTGTAATAGGAATTTATTTCTGTGTTTATTGTTGTATCAAGATTGATTATTGTCCCGCTCGACATACATTGTGAAACTTTTCATTTATCTTCACTGGGATCATATCTATTAAAATATTTGTGATTTTAATTTGTATTTGAGTTTCAGAAGTTTATGAATGTTTTGGTGTATTTCTTTCCAGCACTTTTGAATTTTTTTGCATAACCACCACACAGGTTAAAAGGTTCCTTCTTTGTCAAGGTATTTCCAACTTTTGGCTTTTCAACCAACCAATACAGCATCTTTGTATACAAAAATATATGTATTTTTAAGTCACCAACTAAGTCCTCTAACAACAGTGAAAGTGTTCTTTATACACTAACCATAAATGTGTCCATCATTGTTTCCCTTCCTCCTTCCCTCCCCTTCAGTCAGAACTCTTCCAGTGCCCCCCAGGCACACTTCACACTTCATCTGCCTTCACTTTCTTGTTTTGCATTCACTTTCATTTTGCACAGGGAACAATCATCCCACACCAACGCAAGCCTCATCATACCCTTTTGGCAAATTGCACAGTTATTCCCCAAGCAAACCACAAGCATATACTTTAGCATATAATACACTATCTGTACCTGCAGCCTGTCATTTTTCAACATTCTCCAGTATTTACGATTTCCTTTCTATTAATTTTTTTTCTTGAACGCTGACATTTATAGTGTTTGCCTCATATATCTGCTCTGCAAAATTCTGACTCCTTAGAGTATTTCTTCATTGTATCCCAAATAGTTTGCTTTAATTTTTAATTCAGTTTTCTGTGTTGGAGTATTCTTGTTCAGCCCTCTTCCCATTTTCAAAACATATTTTAATTTCCATCAATAACTAAGACCATCTGTTGACCTCTCCCTAAGCTTTTCCAGATTTTGGTGGAGCCAGGATGGCTTTCACATTTGCTGCTGGAATTGGGTCAGCTTGTTCCCACTCATTTTGGATTATTTTATAAGGAAGTTTTCTGGGGAGGGGGACGGCTTCCTCAAACTTGCCTTTGTCTTGCCTGGCCAGTTATGCAGAACAGCAGGGATGTTTCAAGGATAGAGAAGGATGGTCTTTTTCTCCTTGCAGGCTGTGGTCTTTCACGCTGGCTCTGTGGGAGCTCCTGATCCATGGAAGAGGTGGTTTTCCAAAGGAGGAATGGGAAAAGGAAAAAAAATTCTTAATAATCCTCTACCAAAAGTCTGGCCCCAATGCCTGGGGGAAGAGTGGAGTCTTCCAAAAGGCCAGCAGGGTAGACACCGTCCATGTCTCCAAGGAGGGTGTCCCATAGGGCAGAGAAGACCCTACGCTTTCTGGGCCCTCCTCCACATGGCATCTGCCCACTCTGCCAGATCTAGTAAGACTAGCAGAAGCAAGCAGGGAGAGTCGATGAGTAGCCCAGCCTCTTGGCATGAAGGGTTTAAAGTTGACAACCAGCACCTTAAATTCTGCTTGGAGTGTCTTGGGAGCCAGCGTGGGTCTTACGTGGGTATACCAGCTAATCTTATTCTCATAGTTCCTTGATAAAAGAATTGTGGAAGGAATGGCCAGCCAGCATCCTCTTTGCAGCTTTGAGGCTAACTGGCTACAAAAATCAGTTTGTTTGTGTGAGAGGAGGCAGACGTGTCCCTGGATTCCTGAAAACCCTGAAGTGGAGAAGGGGAAGAGGCTGCAGCTGGAGGGGCCAGTGGCCTTCCGGGGATCCTGCCAAGGCCAGGAAGAAGCCCTGCTGTGGGAGGAAAAGCTTGGGGTGCCCCACCCTCGGGAAGTGGGTCAGGCTCCTTCCTAGGCTGAGCTCCATCCGAATCCCATACAGGCTTTGGAGTGCTTTGAACTCCAGTTGGCTGGCTTTGTCTTCCTTAGTGGGCCCAGTTGGCCATTTGGTGCTTGAGTGGAATTTTTCTGGTGGGGTGTGTGATTTCAAGCTTTATTTTGTCTGCAGCAGATGCTTTATGAATGACCATGAGGAGTGTTGCATTAATTTAAAAGCAATTGTACGAGGGTCAGAGGGTGTTGCGTTTTAATAGAAACTCCTTCAGTTATACTGTTGTTAGCCAAGAAATAAAAACAGTCCAAGAAACAAAACATTAAAAGGAAGAAATGTTTTAAAAAAAACCTTTCTAGTGTGCTCTCTCTCTCTCTCTCTCTCTCTCTCTCTCTCTCTCTGCCTCCCTCTCCCTCTTCTTTCTCTTAACCTGTTTCAGGCTACTCTTGCAGCACAGACTTCCCGGCCAAGGTGGAACATTCAGTTCTGGAGTTTGAAGGGAGAGAACCGAACAGCCTCTCCATATCTGAGCATCTAACTACTGGCATACTCAAAGATGAGCATAGGTCAGGCTGTGCTCAGGTTATAGGGAGATGAAGATGGAGGGGAGGGGTCCCAGGATGTGGCCCTAGAGCAGTATTTCTCAACCTTGGAAGCTTGAAGATGGGTGGACTTCAACTCCCAGAATCCCCCAGCCAGCGCTGCAGAGAAACACTGCCCTAGAGTCTAGACCTTGAGACATGAAACCCAAGCTTAGTTTTCAAGGGTTCCTTGGGGCAGAATCTTTACATGCAGAGTTGCCTTCCCTTGTCGATGAGTAGCTCTACAAGATAAGAGCCTTGCTGGCGCAGCAGACTAAAGCGCTGTTAAGTAGCACCAGCTGCCTGCAATTACTGCAAGTTCAAATCTCACCAGGCTCAAGGTTGACTCAGCCTTCCATCCTTTCGAGGCAGGTAAAATGGGGACCCGGTTTGTGGGGGCAATAAACTGACTTTGTGTAAAAAAGAACACCGCTTTGGGAGGGGGGGGTCGAAAGCCCTACTAAGCAGGTATATTGAAAAAGTATGAAGGCTATTGCTTAACGCATTGTAAGCCGCCCTGAGTCTCTGGAGAAGGGCGGCATATAAATCGAACCAATGAATAAGTCCTCATGCGTTTGAGAGCCCTTTTCTCCTTCGCTTGGGGGTTATTCCTTTTGGAGAAGCTCTACAGTCCTGCCTCTTTAAGCCTGTTTCCTCCTCCCTGGAGGAAGTGCAGGCAGAGACTGGTGAGCGGGATTTAGCCGTTCCAGAGAGCAAGGACCTCTTTCGGAATGACGTGGAAGGAGGACCAAGGCCAGCACGGAGAAGGAATGCATTAACCTTTATGCCCGGTCCTGCCGTCTTTTGCAGCAGCTGAGTTAGGCCACATTCCGATTAAGTCAAGGGTCTTCCCTCCCCCAGCCCAGTTAATAATTGAGCCACAATGACTCTCCTTGTGCTGCGTCTCTGTCAAAGTCACGGCACATAATTATATTAACTTCCGCAGGCGTTTGGGACTCAGAGGTTTAAAGAGAGAGGTCCTTTTTAATTTTGGGCGGAGAATATTCCTCCTAAAGCTATCTTGGTTCTGGGTGTTAGAAACCAGAGGCATGCTTCAAAACCTTCCTGTGACAACTCATCAAAGATTTCTAGTGTTTCATTACACAGGATAGCTGGAAACAGCTGGAGTTCGGACAGAGCAAGGAACAGCAGGCTGAAATGAAAGAAATGGTGATTTTAGATTAACCCTGATGGGAATTCAGCCATTTAGCCCAACTGTACAGTGAAGTTGGGGAATTTCCACACTTGGACGTTCAAGAAAATCATTCAGGGATTTCCAGATGATGTAGGACGTTGCTGTAATGCAGGGGTGAAATGCTCCCAGTTCAGACCTGATCGCCCAATCCTCTAGCGATGGAGGCGGGTGGTTCGGAGAACCGGTAGCAAAAATCCCTGGGCCCCACCCTGCCCAGCTGAGCCGCGTGATCATCAGAGGCTTTTTTTAAAAAAAAAAATTTAAAAGCATTTTTTCTACAACTTCTTCGGCCGAAAAAATGCTTTTAAAAGTAAAAAAATAAAAAGCCTCTGATGATGCTGAGTTGCCTGATTGGCAGAGGCTTTTTTTCTTTTAAAAGCTTCTGAGGATCAGGCAACTCAGCTGGGATCGTCAGAGGCTTTTTTTTCTTTTAAAAGCATTTTTTCTACAACCTCTTTGGCCGAAGAGGTTGTAAAAAAAAAATGCTTTCAAAAGGCTCTGACGATCCCAGCTGAGTTGCCTGATCAGCAGAGGCTTTTAAAAGAAAAAAAGCCTCTGCCGATCAGGCAGCTCAGCTGGGATCGTCAGAGCCTTTTGAAAGCATTTTTTTACAACCTCCTCCCCGAAGAGGTTGTAGAAAAAAATGGTTTTAAAAGTAAAAAAAAAAAAAAAAAAGGCCCCACCCACCCAGTCACATTACACACACACCCCTATCAAGCCACGCCCACAGAACCGGTAGTAACAAATTTTAGATTTCACCACTGCTGTAATGCCAGGGGAGCCTTGCCTTCTCTCGGGAAGCCTTTTTCTAAAAAGGTCTGTTTTGATGCTTCTTTCACTGTTGCCTGCCTTGCAAAGGCAGCTGTCGAGCGTGGCCCTCAGCCTGGGGCTCCTGCAGGTCTTGGCCCCCTTTCACAGCCAGGGCCTTTTTGCCTTTGTCATTCTTTTCGGGTCATGCCGTCTATCCTTTTTAAAATGGCTTTTTTAGCAATAGCACTTAGACTTGTATACCGTTCCATGGTGCTTTAAAGCACTCTCTGAGCGGTTTGCAAATGTCAGCCTCTTGCCCCCGACAATCTGGGTCCTGGTTTACTGACCTTGGAAGGATGGAAGGCTGAGTCAACCTTGAGCCCATCAGGATCGAACTCCTGACTGTAGGCAGAGTTTGCCTGCAGTGCTGCATTCTATCCACTGCGCCACCACGGCTCATACTTTTATTCCTCTTTTATTCTTTTTACCACTAAGTTAGGGCAGTGAACATACCCAACACACATTCCTCCTCCTATTTCCCCCACAACAACAGTCCTGTGAGGTAGGTTGGGCTGAGAGAGAAGGACTGGCCCAAAGGCATCCAGCAGGCTTTCGTGGCTAAGATGGAACTTGAACTCAGGTCTCCCGCCTTTGAGCCTGGTGCCTTAACCGCTAGACCAAACTGGCTCCCATTTTTCCTCCTTCAGTTGCCTGCTTCTCAGAAGCCAAGTTTTCCTTCCTCCGTAGCTGGGTAAATTCAGTCCTGTAAAATCCACCCTTTTCCATCTTCCTTCTTCCCAGATTGTGAGATTAAAATGTGAAACAATTGACTTGCAATATTCCCACCCGGCTACTGTCAGCCTCTTTGGATGATCGGTATGAAAATGGCTGGGCCACGTCCAAAGCTCTCTGCGGCTTTGAACAAGGAGGATGTTTATCCTGGGTCATGCCAAGGTTTGGCTTGTACAGTGGGCATCAGCCACGCAAGACTTATCTTGGCATCAATGTTCCCTTCACTAATCCTGCCAACCTTGTTTCGACATTTCTGTCCCTGGGCTTGGAAAAAAATTGCACAGAATGGGGAACAAGGAGAAAGCTGTCAAAGGGCCGGAGGTTCCCCCCCCCTCCTCCTCCTCCTCCGAGTCATCTCCCTGCCACTTCGCTGGATTTACTGTGGTGGCTGCTGTGTTGGCTGGCCCAGGGCGAGGCAGTCCACCTCTTTGTTTTCCTTGGACGGCAAATCTGTCTTTCCTGTTGGTTCGGAGGAGCTCGGGAGGAATCTGGACGTTACCCTGAGATATGAATGAAGGAGTTCTGTCCTGGATTTGGGGGAGATTATGCACCAGGCGGCTCCGAATTCCACCCCATCCGCTGCCCCTTTTGGCACAACTGGCAGTTTTCTCTCTGCTGCCACTTAATAATGATGCATTATTCTCCCAGCCGGTGTCGGGACATTTCCTGGCACTGTTTATCCGTTTTATCAGCTGCTTATCGGGGCCCTGTGCTTGGCATCCGAATAAAGGGAGAGAGAACGGGACCGGCCAAGACTGGAGGCTGCCTTGCTTAAGCCAACCACAGGCGGCCTGACCTCTCCGAATCCATCGTCAGATAACGCTTCCCAAGGTGTGCATTTTTCACGCCTTCCGTCCTCCAGCTTTGGGCCAGTCAAAGAGGCAGAGAAAAGAGAGCCCAGTTTTTCCCCCGAGGACTCGTTGGTTGAATAGGTTTGCTGTAAAATAGTTAAGAGTTGCCCCTCCGTAGCCAGAGGCAGTCTATCTCTTCGATATTTTAAATGAAGGGGAAAGATTAGATTTAAAATATTGCACACAGGCATTCACAGGCTGTGCTGAGAAGAACAGCCAGGCAACCTCCAACCTTCTGCCAAAAGAAACCTGCATCCCAACAGCCAGGACAGCTTTTCCAGAGGGCTGGGAGCAGCCTTGGCTTCCTTCCAAAGGGCAACAGTTCTTGTGCAACACCTCTTTCCTCCGGCTTCTTACTGACATGGCCTTTCCAGGGTCCTTGATTTGGAGGGGCGGGGGGCAAAGATGCCAAAGAAGTCAGCAGTTGGGATCCTGGCGCAAGGGAGCTGGTGCTCTCCTCCTGTGCTGGGACATCTTCCCTTCCCTTTCCCTTTCCCTTCCCCTGAATCAGCCCAGCTGTTCGGGCTCTTGGGCCCCTGGAGGCCATTTTCCACCATTAGCCTCTCTTCACCTGGAAGCATGTGCAGGAGCCTCCTGGAAGCGCCTTGACCTTCAGGGCCTGGCGAGAGAGTTGCAGGCAGTGGTGGGATTCAAATAATTCAACAATCGGTTCTCTGCCCTAATGATTTCTTCCACCAATCAGTTCACCAAACTGCTCAGAAAGTTAACAACCGGCTCTCCCGAAGTGGTGCAAACTGGCTGAATCCCACCACTGGTTGCAGGGGATGCACAGAGGGCAGCTGCCGCTGTTTCACCATGTTGCTTGCCTCTCTAGTGCCTTCCAGGTTCTTGCTGCACCTGCTTTGTGTGTGTGTGTGTGTGTGTGTATTAAATTTTAAGCTAGTTAGACGTAGACCTACACACTCAAATCTGGATGTAGATAACGTCAGCCCAGAGACCAAGAATGTGTGTGGAGCTGACCAGCTGCAAAAGAAAGAGTCTGGCCTCAGGGATAATTTGGATGGTCTAGAACCCGTCGGGGACCCCAGATTGTGCAACCATCACAAATGTGAGTCAGTTGTCAAGTATCCAAATGTAACTTGGGTAACCATGGGGATGCTATAAGTGTGGGAAATGATCACAAGTCACTTTTTTCAGTGCCGTTGTAACTTCAAAGGGCCCCTAAATGAACTGTTGTAAGTTGAGGACTACTTGTACTTCAACTTGTGTGCCACCTATCTCACTACCCAGCGACCCTGGCAAACCCCCAATCATATGCCACACCAAAACCTTTCCTGTCCCCATGTTGGACTCTTTCCTCCCCAGAAGTAGTGGGAACGCCATTCCTCTCAGCTTGTGGTGAAGAGGGTTACACAGAGTGTTTCACAAGACAAAGACAAGAGCAGGAGCTTCGGCTGTGCTCTCCCGTGTTGTGGGAAGGCAGAGGGGCAGAGCTGCTGTCTAACCGGGGCAGGTTCTTCACGGGCATTGCCGGCTGTGGGAGGGAAAGGAAAATGGTGGAGCTTCCTAGCAGAAGACAAAAATGGCTGCAGCGGAAGCCAACAACTTCTCCATTATTTCTACGATCACAAGCTGCTGGTTGCCCAGCCCATCTTGGAAAATAGCAGCAGAAACATTTTCACGCTGGTCTGTGGTCCTCTTTGTTTTTAGGAAGTGTGTCTGCGAATAAGCTGCAGCTGCAGAGTTTTCAGAGAAGAGGAAGAATTTCCACAGAGAGGAAAACCACACCGTCGCCTTCTTCCCCCTGAGCAGAGCATGGACGACTGTGGGCCCCCCCCGAGGGCTTTCCGGGGTGTGGAGGGAGTGGAGGCCGTGTGGGGAGTTGACACATAGGAGCAGCAGAGAGAGAAACCTGTTTTGCTTTTGCTTTGCGGATGATGGGGGTTGCAAGGATGGCCCTGGGACATCCAGTGACTGCTTGAGGCGCCTTTGCCTCCGGGCCTGGGACGAGGCAGAGCTGCCCCTTCCGTCCTGCCCACCCGTTCCTCGCTTGGGGCCAGGCTCAACCTTGGGAGCGGTTTGTGATTCATGCACCTCCGCAGAAGGCCCTCATTTAAGGGTGGGTTTCTTTAGGCGCTCGGCTTCTGTGCTGAGGCCGGCCTGTGTTTTCTCGGGTGACCTGCCTGCCCTTCTGCCTAGAACCCAGTGGCTTCTTCTCCTTGGCTGCTTCTCTGTGGCTTCTCCCAGCTTTTTGTCTCCCAAGTTTCAGGGGTGTTTCCAGCCTTCTTCTTTGGACCCTTGCACTTTGGGAGAGACCTGGTGCTAAACAAGAAATCCATTCTGCAGAAGGAGCTTTAGGAGCACCGTACGCAGTGGTGGGATTCAGCCAGTTCGGGAGAACCGGTTGTTAACTTTCTGAACAGTTTGGTGAACTGGTTGTTGGAAGAAATCATTAGGGCAGAGAACCGGTTGTTAAATTATTTGAATCCCACCACTGACTGTACAATAAATTATGCCCAACGTAGACTTAGAATAACTTTATTTGCCACTTTAAATGTACACTAATCAGCATACATTAAGATGAAATTTTGTTTCACACAGCTCTGAAAAGGTCACCACCTCCAATATACACTACATAAACATGACAAAAATACATACATACATACATACATACATACATACTTATGCATATACCCACATATATTCTATGACACAGAGAAACAATATGGTCTAATCCAGATATATACATGTACATGGCGAGAAAAACGAATCCTGTGAGTTTCCCAGACGGATGGCCGGGGGAACGAAGCCGTTCCATAATCAGGTAGCCCTGCTAGAAATACTTCAAAACCTCCTCCCAGAGAGGAGCAACAGAAACAGACCGTGAAGTGGGTGTGTGGGGTCTCTAACAATGCTTGGAGCTCTAAGTTACTCCAACCCTAATTTATTAACATATAAATTAATCTGTACATTAGTTGGAGCATTTTTAAAAAATTAATTACCGGTAATCTGCTACTGTTTAAATGTTTAGCTTATCTTAATTCTGTTCATGCATTTCCACCATCTCATTTTGAATCATTTTGATGCAGGAAGTGTGTTTGCGCACACACATGCCTATCGGAATTTCCTTGGAAAACGAGGCCATTTGAAAAGGGATTTTAAGAAATAGTGGAGATAGTCCGAAAGATGATCTTAGTCTTAAGGGAAGCAAAGGACGGGATCTGTGTGCGTATAATTTTGGAAGAGTGCAGTAGAGGGAAGACATTTCTTGCTCTTTTGAGTTCCACTTCATTAACTGAAATGAAATCACTCCCTCATGCTTGAGAAGCACATAGGAAATGTCGACTTCTCTCCCCCCACTCTTTTCCTGTACTTCATATATTTTCAGGGATGGGCAGCCCCAGTAGATTGGGTGTGGACAAGACCAAATTCCTCAACCACAGAGAGGAGACTGATCAGCCACAGCAACTGAGGCTTTCGACCAGGAGTCTCCAAGCTTGGCAACTTTAAGGCTTGTGGACATCAACTCCCAGAATTCCCCGACCAGCGTCTTAAAGTTGCCAAGTTTGGAGGCTCCTGCTTTTGATTGAAAGCCTCTGCTCAGCTTTGGGCTGATTAAGTCTTTAAAAAGAGAAATCCCTTTGATTACATTTAGGGGTCTCTTCAATGCCGGTTCTGTTTAAACATTTCATGGGCTTCTGCTTCCCATCACCTGGATTTGGGAGCCTGGACATGCCTCGCTACCTGGGGTTTCTGAAAACAGCAAGATACATTCAGAGCCATTTTCACTGCCCCTCACCCCAAATCTGAGGAGCGATGCTCCTCAGATTTAGCATAAGTCCTCTTTAACCCATTTGCTAAGAGCATAGCAGTTTTTTTTTAATTTGATTTATATGCCGCCCTTCTCCGGAGACTCAGGGCGGCTTACAATGTGTTAAGCAATAGCCTTCATACTTCTGTATATTTATACAAAGTCAGCTTATTGCCCCCACAAACCAGGTCCTCATTTTACCCACCTTAGAAAGGATGGAAGGCTGAGTCAACCTTGAGCCTGGTGAGAATTCAACTCGCAGTAATTGCAGGCAGCTGGATGTTAAATGCTGCCTTTAGGAGGCATTAGCCTCCTACGCCACTCAGGCAGTAAAAAAGCAACAGGAATTTTAAGCGTAAAAGTGCGGATTCCATCTTAAATTATGATTCCCAAGATTCTTCCAGAAAAGGGGTCGCATATTTCTTTAAAAGCAGCTGATGCTCACATTTTCTGGAGAAGCCCCATTAAGCACATCCATAGAGGCTACTAAACAGACTTTATTTTATTAGGATTTTACCAAAATACCTTTAAAAACCTTTTCTGGGAATCTCTGTCTTTTTAGCCAGCCATTGAAGTGGTTCTTGTACCTGTTATTTTGGCAGTGATCATTGGAATAAAAGAAAGGCAAGCTCCTTCCGCTTCTCCATCTTGGCTCTCGCAGAGTCCTTGGGACTACAGTACCGCAAATCCTCAGCCAACTGAGAGAGCCTGTTCACCTAAACCACCTGCTGTAGAGAGATGATTGACAGCCATTGAGCTTGGACTTGTTCTGTGTTAATAGATTAATTAACCTTATAACCTATGGCAAACTCTCTTTAAATATATTGACGTTTAATTCTGAAAGACAACTTTCCTAATAGCTGCAGTGTTCCTTTGTCCTTGTGAAGATTGGGACAGCCCTATCTCCCCCCACCTCCATGACACGCTTAACCTCCCCCCACCTCCATGACACGCTTAACCTTAATTACAAATCAAATAAAACAAACATAAAAAACCTGCTCAGTTTCCTTCCATTCATTTGGTCTCTTTAAACCTTTTGGGTTTCGTGGCAAAATCCACCACTTGGCTTTTCTGGTCATTGGTCGCTACCAATAAGTGACTCTAGCAAAAATGGGGGACAGCTCAGAGTCCTGCAGGTGTTCATGGAGGGATGTTGTCCACCCCAGCGGTCTTGGGAGGATGGTCATTTGGGCTGGATAATCTGCCTGCTAGAGTTCAAGCAGAGGTTGAATGGGGTAGGACCTTAGATAGAGGCCTTTGAAACGCCCTTTCAAATGGAGATTGTGTTGGGCAAGATGCCTTCAGGGTTGCATCTCACTGTGGGGTTGTTAAAGCTGTCAAATTAAGGACGGGACTGCCTGCCCAAGTTTGTGTTACTCAACTTCTCCCAAAGAGTTGCTGTCAATATCAGGTTGAAGGCTGGTTTGGGAGAGGCTATGATGTATAGAGAGCAGGCCTATTTGGCAGCTAGCTTTTTCAATAAGGTGTTGTAGGAACAAGAAGACCTGCTCCAAGCTGGAGTGACTGGGATGAAAACTGGGCTGTTTATTACCCAGAATTGATTCTGCTTGAGCGCAAAGCTGCAGTTTGTTCGTCAGGTGGCAGGCATAACGTTTGCTAACAACACTCAGGGAACGTCTTGGTCAATAGTTAGCTGAGCCTCCCCGTCTCTCTTTTTGACTAGATGCAATATAATGGCAGTGTGGAAATCCTGAGGAATGTGCTCATGTGATCTATAGAGGGAAAATGACAAAGCTGTTGCCCAACAGTTGGCATTATCCTTCAGCAGCTCTGGTGGGATAGCATCACCCCCTGGGGGGGCGGGGGGCTGCCCTGGTTTTAGGGACTCTACAATTTCTTATTGTGGTAACAGAAACTGGGAGCCATTCAGGAAGGGTTCCCCATTAATTTCAGTCTTTAAATTACTAAGTTTCTGTTATAAGAGTTGTAGAAAGTAGGTTTCCCATGTAAAGTAGGTTTCCCATGATTTCATGGGCACTTTGCTAATTACAGAGAGGACATCATTCCTCAGATGGTTCTCCATGGTTTGCCAGAAGGCAGTGGAGTTCTTGACTGCCAGAACAATCAGACTATCCAACTTAAGGTCGTTTTGTAAGTGCTAAAGATTGTCAATCTTAATTAGTCTGCAATGAAAGGCATTCCTCTTAGAGTTGTAATTGTAAATGTAACGTTTGTTAATATCCTCTGTATGTTTGTTGACTCATAATGATAGAAGGACTTCTTCAGAGTTTAGGATTCATATATGCAACTCCAGCCTGCTTTACTTCCCAGATATTCACATGCTGTAGAGCCTGTCGGGATTAGAGTATGCCAATTCTTAACATAATGAATATAATGGAAAAGGTGGAGGATGCCTTGTGGATTAAGCTTTAATGTTCCTTCAAACTGTGATGGGAAAGGAGTGCATCTGAAAGACAAGCTTTTGGGACTTCAGGATGAGTGATGATTAAAATCCTTCTGATCTGATGTAGCAGCTCATGTACATTTTCTGTGCTTCTTGTGGCCCGAGTAAATTTATAAATGTTTTAATACTTGCTTTAAACCATTAAAAAAGCCTCTGCTGTTTACATAGGAAGGTGCGGTAAAATAGAGGAGGAAAAGATAGAGTGTACTGCTGATTATTCTGATACGGCTGGTGGTCATAAACTTGATAGTAGTCAGTAATATGTGTCTTAGTAATCTGCATGGTGGAGGAAACGGTGACCTGAGATCTGGAAATAGGATGGTGAAATGCACAGACAGGTCTGGAGCCGGTAAGGAATTTTGTACATACCAGGACAATTCTGCCAGTATTTGCATAACACTATTTGTGGTTCTGCAACTCTTTTTACTGTACTCTTGCTGAATACAGATGGAAAGAAGAGATTTCCCATTGCAACAGAATAACAGAGTTGGAAGGGACCTTGGAGGTCTTCTAGTCCAACCCCCTGTCCAAGCAGCAAGCCCTGTACCATTCCAGACAAATCAATCTCTTCTTAAAAAGCTCCAGTGATGGAGCATCCACAATTTCTGGAGAAAAGCTGTTCTACCCGTTAATTGTTCTCACTGTCAGGAAATTTCTCCTTAATTCTAGGTTGCTTCTCCCCTTGGTTTAGTTTCCATCCGTTGCTTCTTGTCCTGCCTGCCTTCTTGTGCTTTGGAGAATAGCTTGACTCCCTCTTCTTTGGGGCAGCCCCTCAGATATTGGAAAACTGCTATCCTGTCACCCCTAGTCCTTCTTTTCATTGAACTAGACATATCCAATTCCAGCAACCATTCTTTAAAAGCCCTTTCTCAGCCAGAAAGATAAACTTGGCAGTTATTCCTGTTCATTTTTTCTGAAAAGGAAGATGAGGCAGCGAGAGGATGATCGCTTCCTGGTTTGGGGCTTAGTCCAGTTGGGCTCTCACAACATTTCCAGCCATTTTGCACCTAAATGTGCTGATTTCCTATATGAGGCAAGATCTCCTCCATTAAACGATGGGTGCAGAGTTAACCGTGGTCTTCTTAGAGAGCAGTTTAGCAAAGTTGACTATAACAGATTGTAACAGTGGCAGTTGGTGGTAGCTACAGCCTGACCAGAGTCAACTTTTCAGTCCCTGGCGAAAACACTCAAAAGCTCTTGTTACAATCTGTAGGTTCATTATCTCAGAAGGAAAAAATGAAAATCATGCTAGGAAATAAGTTCTGACCGTTTAGATGTCTGTATAATTAAGAATTTTGATGTGCTTCCAATCCTACACACTCCTTCCCAGCTGGTGAAAGGCCACCTCATTCGAAGCTAGCTCTGCTTCCTTGACCCCCAGCCAATCTTCTTGGCTCAGAAAAAGATTGTCCTAGGGGTACATTGGATCATGGAAATCCCATTTTTAATAAAGTGGGGCTGCTCAGAAGTATCTGGATGGGGAGGGGGGTTTGGATTAGATCAGGGGTCTCCAACCTTGGCAACTTCACAAAGCTTGCTGAGGAATTCTGGGAGTTGAAGTCCACAAGTCTTAAAGTTGCCAAGGTTGGAGACCTCTGGACTAGATGACCTACAAGGTCCCTTCCAAATCTGTTAATCTGTATCTTTGCTTGGGCCAGAATTCTAGAAGAGAATCATTGGCAAGCCTAGATTTTATATATCCCAGAAGTTTCCTTGAATGCCGAGTAAGAAAGAGAGAAATGCAAAACTCTTGAGGAAGGAGATTGCATAACTTCCTTTCACTTCCTGACTAAATATAAAGTAATGATTTATTGCTGAGCCACCATTAATTTTCTTCTGGGGTTGGTCGTTCGCCTCCCTTCCTGTAGAAGTGCAAAAGCCTTGTGTCTCCCGTGTTGCCTGGAACAACCGAACCGAATCCTGTCCCTGAGGAAAGAGGATGGTGGTGCGTGGTTGGGCAACGGCCCTCCCATCTTGCGTTGGCTTCCTCCGTCTCCCACCGTTCTCCCTTTGCTGTTGTTGGCTGCCTGCTTTGTCCTAGAAGGGCACATCAGCTCCGCCGTTGACTTTGAGCAGATTGGCTGCTGGCAGTGCCAGCAACTGAGTTCATTTGCTCAAGAGCTGGAAATGGGCCTGGCCTGCCTGCTGGGACGATTGTTCAGCCCTTGATTAGCAGAAGGCTTTAAGCCGATTGTGTCCTGCGGCTGCCAGCTGCACTCCAGCAACAAATGGCTCCTTTGTAGAAAACGGTCAGCGGGGATGGGACTTGAACAGGTTACTTGTTCTTGGGGCGAATCCAGGGAATCTCAGCTGCTGGAAGCAAGCCCGTTCCCTCCTCTGGTTTTTCTTGAAGGTGGTGTGGCAAAAAATGGGTGGCTTTCTGCTCTTCCAATCCGGATGGAGTTTTAGGACCTCTCAGATCTAGCCTGTTTTAAGGCGCAGAAGTGCCACAGAGAGTAGGAGGGAAGAAAGGGTCACGTGTATCCAGAGGGAGATGCAAGAACGGAGGTTGTGTTGAAGGTGAACATTTGGCAGTTGGTCATTTAGATTTCTTCCCACGACAATGGGGAGAGTTTGGCTTTCTTGCAGAGGCCACCTGGCAAAGGGCATGGCTCGGGGCCAATCAAAAGCTCCATTCTTTTTGCTTCCCAGATAGACATTATAGAGTTGCCCTCAACATGTGCAACCAGAGACTCTGGACTATGAGCACCTACAGCAGTGCTTCTCAACCTTGGAAGCTTGAAGATGGGTGGACTATGAGCACCTACAGCAGTGCTTCTCAACCTTGGAAGCTTGAAGATGGGTGGACTATGAGCACCTACAGCAGTGCTTCTCAACCTTGGAAGCTTGAAGATGGGTGGACTTCAACTCCCAGAATCTGCTGGCTGGGAGATTCTGGGAGTTGAAGTCCACCCATCTTCAAGCTACCAAGGTTGAGAAACACTGACCTACAGGAAAGGTGGGCTATAAACTCAATAAGGCAAATGAATGTGTCCAGGTACCTCTGTCCCTGGGTTTACAGGTGAACTTTCCTCAGCGGAATTGTTGGTAATCATGAAGAACCTGAGTCTCTCTCCTCCAGCTGTCACATTTCGGCTGGGTTTCTGGGGTCCTTAGACCCTTGCTAAACATCACAATTGACACGGTATGCCCAAATAAATCCTATTATAGATTGCTAGGGCTGGAAGGCACCTTGGAGGTCTTCCAGTCCATTGTAGTTATTGCTCGAAATGATTCATGGTTCACACAGATAGATGGATGGATGGATGGATGGATGGATGGATGGATGGATGGATGGATGGGTGGGTGGATGGATGGATGGATGGGTGGGTGGGTGGGTGGGTGGATGGATGGATGGATGGATGGATGGATGGATGGATGGATGGATGGGTGGGTGGATGGATATCTCTGGAGCATTTCATGGGTAGTAAACTATCCTTGGCAGATTGACTTGGAGCAGACTGCTCTAGAGATTTCTCCTCTTCTGGACGCTCCCTTTGAGTGAGAGGATGGTCTGAGAAGGGGCAGGGGGATTTTCTTTATATAAGCAATATTCTGTTAGGGTCAGTCCCCTGCCGTAAACCCACCATTCTTAGGGCTGAGCCCATGGGCGTTGTCTCACCTGTCTTTGGGAGGCCTTAGTTCCTGACTGAACTGTTCACCACACTATTGATAAAATTTACTGGTGTGTGTTTCAGGACCCTGTCAGGACAGCCATGGGTTCTTTACTAAGTTAGTAATTGACCTACTCATGGTACAGTGCATGTGGTTGACCTGACAGATAAGGGGACACAGAGGTGCAGCTGCTTAATAATTCTGGAACTGCCAGCCAGTCTGCAGTCCAGCAGTTCGAGTCCAGCTCCATGAGACAGGGTGAGCTCCCGCCATTCACTCCATGGCTCCTGTCCACCCAGCAGTTTGAAAGCATGCAATATTGCAAGAAGATAAATGGGTATCACTTTGGTGGGAAAAACTTAACTGCATTCCTGTGTGCGGAGTGTGGATGCTGGCGCTGGACCAGGCTGGATGTGAGCCTGGAAGAGACAGCAACCCGAGTGCCTCTGGTCAGCCGGTGTAAGCTAGTTTGCCCACTGCGGTTCACCAAGGATAGACATGCCATGCTGAACAGAATGACCTAGCAATTTCGGCTGTCAGGACTGTATTGTTAAGAGCCACGGTGGCGCAGTGGTCAGAGTGCAGTACTGCAGGTTACTTCTGCTAACTGCCAGCTGCCAGCAGTTTGGCAGTTCAGATCTCACCAGGCTCAAGGTTGACTCAGCCTTCCAACCTTCCGAGGTGGGTAAAATGAGGACCCAGATTGTTGGGGGGCAAGATGCTGATTCTGTAAATTGCTTAGAGGGGGCTGTAAAAGCACTGTGAAGTGGTATAGAAGTCTAAGGGCTATTGCTATTGTGTCTAGCATGTGTAAATTTCCCTGTCATTGAATGCCATACGCTAAATAATAATCTGATAGTTCATTCTGAGCAAGGAAAAGATGTCGAGAGAGAGAGGGGGGGGAGAGATCTTCCCTCTTTATAGTGAACAAATCGCTGTCTGGTTAGCTTTAAACTTTTGTTGACCTCTCAGTTCTGCAAGGATGTGGGCAGTTGATTCCAAGTGGATTCCTGAAGGGCCTCTGGGTTGTTGGGTGTTTTTTTTTTAGTGTAGTCAGCAGTAGGAGCATTTTGTGGGATAAAAATGACCTGGTTGATCAGCACAAGAGGTCTTAGGTGGCCTCTCCCTGCAGGGCACGAAAGCCAAAAGCTTTTATTTTGTTTCTGGAGGAACCCAGAGCAGTTAGAAATAGGCAGAAGTTAAGAGTCTTCAATGGAATCACAGGAATAAATTGAACAACCTTTTGTCCAGAATGGTATAAATCAGGTCTCCAGCCTTGAGCAGGGGGTTGGGTTAGATGATCTCTGAGGTCCTTCCCAGCCTTATGATTCTATGTTCTAAACTACTTAGGGCTTAAACACTATAAACACAAACATGAAAACAAAGCTCATTAATTAACAGGAAGAAATTTGAATGTAAACTTCACTAGGTTTTTTTTTTAATTGAACTAATGCTGAGTATGAAATTCAATTATCCTTCAAATCCTGCACTTCGATTTTTAAAAAGCTGTTCCTTCTCCATCCAAAAATTGCACAAAACCATATATCTGAAAATTATGTGGAAAGAGACATTATGCAGCTAGGCAGAATCGTTAGGAAAAGTTAGCTATATGGGCACAGTTGCAAAATAAGATGTATTTGGAGAGATTTTATGGTTTATTTTGGAATTTCAAAGGTTTCTTGAACTAACATGAATCCAAAATCTACCATTTAACCCAGAATGCTAATCTGTATCCGATGGCCATTTTTAGGTTGTTCTTTGCGTGCTCAGAAAGTTCATTAAAGGGAATGATGATTGTCCTTTCAATCTTCCTTCCTGTTGCGTTTTGAGCAGAAGTTCCTCTTGGTAGCACATGAATGATGGGTGGAATTGCCAGGCAAAATGGGCACTGCGTCATTGCATCGTCTGGAGAACACCTACGTAGGGGTGGATTTTTTCCCCCCCATTTGACTGGTCTTCCATGGCAACTGCCATTTTCCTCTTAGGCTGAACCTCTGACTTACATTTCCATCTCCCCCATGTTTTGAGCTACTGTAGAAATGTGTAGTTCTGAAAAACGGTGTGTGTGTGTGTGTGTGTGTGTTTTGTGTGTGTTTAATTGGTGGGATTGCAAAGGAGCAAGGGAAGGCCTTGGTGGCTGCCAGCAGCTGCAGCAGCATTATTTCCTGGAGAAGAACATCTGTTTCCAATGTATTTTTTTCCAAGGAATTTATTTATTTATTTATTAGTTCAATTTATATGCCACCTTTCTCCGGAGACTCGGGGCGGCTTACAATGCATTTAAAAAAAACCCATTATAAAACCATTTAAAAATTAAAACATTAAAACCCATTCACACCATTCATGGCCGGATCTCACAAGATTGCAACAGCGAGATCAACGGCCCCAGGCCTGCTGGAAAAGCCAGGTCTTCACTGCTTTTCGGAAGGCCAATAGAGTGGGGATGGTCCGGACCTCAGGAGGTAACTGGTTCCAGAGAGCCAGGGCAGCCACAGAGAAGACCCTCCCCCACGGGCCCGCCAGCCGGCATTGTTTAGCTGACGGGACCCTGAGGAGGTACCAACTCTGTGGGATCTTACCGGTCGCTGGGAGCTATGCGGCAGAAGGCGGTCTCGAAGATAACCTGGCCCTGAGCCATGTAGGGCTTTAAAGGTAATAACCAACACCTTGAATTGTGACCGGAGACCAATAGGGAGCCAGTGCAGCTCGCGGAGAATTGGTGTAATGTGGGTGTACCTAGGTGCACCCACGACAGCTCGCGTGGCTGGGTTCTGGACCAACTGTAGTCTCCGAACAGTTTTCAAGGGTAGCCCCATGTAGAGCATGTTGCAATAATCTAACCGTGAGGTGACAAGGGCATGAGTGACTGTGAGGAGAGCCTCCCAATCCAAGTAGGGTCGCAATTGGTGCACCAGGCGAACTTGTGCAAAGGCCCCCCTAGCCACAGCTGACAGATGTTGCTTTAATCTTAGCTTGGGAGTCTAGGAGGACACCCAAATTGTGAGCCCGTTCTGAGGGGGACAATTCCCCCCCCCGAACCAAGGATAGGTTCTATATCATATTTTCTTTTTGGAAATTAAGGAATGGCAGGGCAGGAGAAGAAAAAGAAACATTGTGATGCCTTCCACACCTCAGTGCAATTAGCTTGTACATTAAAGTGACATCTCAATGAATGAAAACATTCCAAGAGTACTGAAAAATATTCAGCCAACCAAATGAACCAAGTGACCGGCCCTTTGTCAGAGCCCCGCAACTGGCCTGCATGAGCTTTTTGGCCCTTGTGGACTGAAACAGTGTGCCTAGCCACCATCCGACTTGTGATCATTCCTTGATCCTTCGGCAAGCCTCTCTCGCTTGATTTCCTCTCGCAGTCCCCTGCCCTGCCCTTCCTCACCGAGGATTCCTGATGTTACAGATAAGACACAACAACATTCCCATGTAACACCTCTCCTGCGCGAGTTGCACTGGCTCCCGGTGGTCTTCCGTGTGCGCTTCAAGGTCTTGGTTACCACCTTTAGAGCGCTCCATGGCTTAGGACCTGGTTATCTACGGGACCGCCTACTACCACCAATAGCCTCCCACCGGCCGGTACACTCCCATAGAGAGGGGCTCCTCCGGGTGCCGTCAGCCAAACAATGTCGACTGGCGGCCCCCAGGGGGAGAGCCTTCTCTGTGGGGGCACCTACGATCTGGAACGAGCTCCCCCCGGAGATACAGAGGATCCCGGATCTACGCACCTTCCGCCCCACTCTCAAGACCTTTTTATTCCATCAGGCTGGCCTGGCCTAATTTTTTCCCTTTTTTCCCTTTTTAAAACACAAATTTTAATTCGTTCTTAATTTATTAGGGTGTTTTAAATCTGTCTTTGGCCAAATTGTTTAATTCGGTTTTATTCAGTTTTAAATTTTGTATTTATGTGTTTTTATCCTGTGGCTGTTCACCACCCTGAGTCCTTAGGGAGTAGGGCGGTATATAAATCAAATTAACTAACTAACTAACTAACTAACTAACTAACTAACTAACTAACTAACTAACTAACTAACATGTTTCTCATGGATTCCACTCATAGTTTCCTCTTGTCTGTCCTGATAGTCACATTTTGAAATGGGGAAATGGTACCCCATTTCCACATCCGTTTCCTAGGTTCGGCTCCCTTCAACTGCCTTCAATGGGGGGTGGGCAGGGACCCTGGATTTCTCTGGCCTGAACGGGTCAAATGAACCCAGGTGGACTCACCACCATTCCAGGTGGAAACCCAGTTTTTTCCTTATCGGATCTGGGGATCGCCACATTTTTCAAGGATCCTTTTTCTTTTCCAGCTCAGGTTTCCAGCTCAGGTTTTCTGGATTTGTTTTATGTAAATATGCTGGCCCCTAGATTGCAACGTACAGTTGGCCCCAAAGATATTGATATATGATTACACTAATCCATCTAATTGGATAAATCTGCAAATGTAATTGAAATGTAAAAATCAAAGAATTCATAGTGGACTGACTCAGTTTAGCATGCATTAGCTCAAGTGAATTAATTTTTTAAAAAAGAACTCTGAACTAATAAATTGGATGATGAAAACAGTTTCCCCTAGATAAAAGATACATTTTGCCCAGTAGTAATTCTAGTAAAAACAATCTGATTTGCTAAGGGATATTTACTTTGCAAATTCAGGAGACGGACATGGCAGGATGGCAGGTGAAGCCACAGCAAAACCTCGGGCAACTGGAATGGAGTGAATGATGTAGACACATGCTTGGGTTTTGAAGGTTCATGTGGCAGCTATTTTGCACAGGGCAGAATTTTCCCCAAAACATTCAGGCCTCTTATGGTTCATTTTGAGCCATCTGGCAACTGAATACCAAGCTCTTCCTTTGCCAAGTGGGCATTAGACTTGGCATAGCAAGCAGAAGCAAAGAGTTAGAGAATTTCTGCTGGAATGTGCACAGGTGGCAAGACAGTGTCTACTTCTTGTGTATTGAATGGCTGGGTGGCATACTGTGCTAGGCTGCACTAAACTGGATTGAGTGGGTTGTGAGAACCCAAGTCTTCTCTTACCGTCTTGTGTCTTGCATGTTTATTGCTTGGACAGAGCATGAAATTATGTGTTAAATGTGGAGCACCACAGAAATGCTGGAAACCTCAGCCAAGAAACGGAGATGAGCATCACTCCCTAGAGTTGAACACGATTGCACAGGGAAACCTTTACCTTTTACCTTTAGTATACATGTACTTTGGTAAGGCATTTGACAAAGTAGACCACAGCCTTCTTCTTGGTAAGATAGAACCGTGATGGCGAACCTATGGCACGCATGCCACAGGTGGACGCAGAGCCTTCTCTGTGCACATGCCAGCCCAGCTCCACTGCTCATTCCCGCTCACCTCCCACCAGCCAGCTGGTCTTCGGGTCTCAGCCACCCATGTGCGGAGGGGCATGGTGCATGCGGGGATGCACGCATGTGCAGGGGTGGGGCGCATATGCGGGGCGTTCATTGCATTTTGGGGGTTTGCACATGTACCCCCGCACCCTGTTTTGGCCCTGGAAAGCCTCCTGCACCAACCTGGAAGCCAAAATGGGGTGCAGGAGGGGCAGGGCGCATGCGTGGGTGGGTGGGGCACATGCACAGGGATGTGCATGCATGTGCAGGGGAGCGCTCGCATTGCATTTTGGGGGTTCGGGCACCCGTGCATGCTTTGGGCACTCAGCACCAAAAAGGTTAACCATCACTGAGATAGAACAATGTAGGATAGACAATACCACCACCAGATGGATTCACAATTGGCTGACCAACCACATTCAACATTAATCCTCAATGGAACTACATCTACATGGAGGGAAGCATGCAGTGGGCTACCTCGAGGTTCTGCCTTGGGCTCAGCACTCTCAAATATCTTTATAAATGATTGAGATGAGGGCGTAGAAGGGGAACAAATCAAATTTGCAGATGGACACCACCCTGAGAGGAATTGCCAACACCCCAGAAGACAAGCTCAAGAGACAGAAGGATTTTGAAAGACTTGGACACTAGGCCTTCTCTAACAAAATGCAATTCAGTGGGGGGAAAAGTAAGAGTTCACACTAAGACAAGAAAACCCAAATGTTCAGGTGTAGAATAGGTGGCACCTGGTTCAATAGTAGCAACTGTGAGAAGGATCTAGGTTTCCTACTGGACCACCGCTTAAGTATGAGCCAGCAGAAGGCTACAGCTGCCAAAAAAGCCAATGCAATCCTGAGCTGCATCAGCAGAAGAACATCAAGATCATGTGAAGTGATAGTACCGCTCTGTACTGCATTGGTGAGACCACACTTGGAATACGGTGTCCAATTAACCTTCTCACTGAGACAAGCTTTGCTCCAGGAAACTGACGGTCTTCCCAGAATCTTTGGGATTTTTCTTATATCTAAAAAATATCTGTCTTCTGGTTGCACCTTCAAGTTGGAAGCTTCTTCCCCTCTGCTCCCCTGCAGGCTTTTACCTGGGGAAACCAACCTTTTTCAGCAATGCCTCACCTCAGCCTGGAGACCATTAGCTACAGCGTGCTCAGGAATGCCATCTGGGCTCCTGCTTGGCTTCTTCCCTTGTTACGACTTTTATTGTTCCACACTCGGCTCACATTTGAAGACATATACCAGGCGTGTCAGGCATCACAGGAATGCCCAGTTCAAGATATTTATTGACAGCTCCTGGTGTGTTCTTGGGGTGGAAGATGCCCTCCGCCCCCTCGGCCTTCCACGACATTAAAACAGGAACTGGCAAAAAATAGTTGCTCTCCTGGACTTATCTTGGAACTGTTTTAAAGCATTTTTTTTAAAGCTGCTTATAAACAGGAAACAATTGCTAAAAATATCCCATGCATGATTTTTAAAATCTTGAACACAGCTTTGTTCAGACGGAAGGAGGGCCAGCCGATGGATTTAAAGTCAGAGGAAAAATCTGTCCTCCACAAGGCTCCAGCAGTTTCCTAAAAGGCAACAGCCAGGCAGCCAAAGAAAACTCAAAAGAGAATTCCAGAACTGAAAAGGGCCCGTCCCAGGAAGAGCCAGACTCCACTCCGGAAAGTCCATCCTGGCTGATCCTGCAGGGACCCGGCCCTGCTCCTTCCTGCAGTGGGAAAGTGAGGCAGAGGGGCAGTGAGCCTTTGCATGCTGCAGTGGGCTGGCTTGCTGAGAGCAGAGCGGCATATACAAAGCTCAGATAGATAAATAGATAGATAGATAGATAGATAGATAGATAGATAGATAGATAGATAGATGATAGATAGATAGATAGATAGATAGATAGATAGATAGATAGATAGATAGATAAATAAATTAAATAGATAAATAGATAAATAGATAAATAGATAAATAGATAAATAGATAAATAGATAAATGAGTCAGTCACTCATGCCCTCATTACTTCCCGCTTGGATTACTGCAATTCCCTCTACATGGGCCTGCCCCTGAGATGCACCCGGAGACTTCAGCTGATCCAGAATGCAGCCGCACGGGTTTTTACTGGAGCCCCTCGTTACTCCCATATAACACCCATCCTGCGTGAGCTGCACTGGTTACCAGTGGTTCTCCAAGTCCGCTTCAAGGTGCTAGTCCTCACCTATAAGGCCCTTCATGACTTAGGTCCGGGATATTTGCAGGACCTTCTCCTGCCTACCTCTCACCGTCCTGTTCGCTCACATAGGGCCGCTCTCCTCAGGGTTCCGACGGCGAGCCAATGTCACCTTGCTGTGCCCAGGAGTAGGGCGTTCTCTGTGGGTGCTCCCACCCTCTGGAATGAATTACCTACCGAGCTCCGGACGGCTCCTGATCTCCGTTCCTTCCGTCGGGACTTGAAGACTTGGCTTTTCAAACAAATAGGCTGAGACTGATTCCGGGCTTTATTATTTACTACTAATTAATTATTTGGATTAAATTATGATTTTATTGTACTTGTTTCTTAACTTGTGTTCGCCGCCCTGAGTCCTTCGGGAGAATGGCGGCATATAAATACATGTAATAAATAAATAAATAAATAAATAAATAAATAAATAAATAAATAATAAATGAGATTGGCTCCCGTGCCACCTTCACTCAGTGGGTCCTTGGTATTATTAAACAGGAGCAATCTGACATCTGGAGCGGGTGCAGTGGGTTCCTCAGCCGAGCTCCAGTCGCCCTTCTACAGCTCATGGTACATTTTGTGAGTCAGGGACAGATGGATGTGCGTAAGTCCTGCTATCCCGGATGCATAAGCCTGCTTTCAGGATATCACTCTGGCCATCTTGTATCCTGTTTGGCAAGGCTCCTTGCATTCTTGCTAAAGCGATCTTGTCTTTTGACACCCCGTGTCATGTTTTAAAACCGAAAAAGCCTCGCCACAGAGGGGAGGAGGCTTCTAATTTTGGGGCCACGGAAGGAGCTCAAAGAGACGCCCTCCTGCAAACCTTGCTCGGTGGCCACTTCTAGTCTGAAGGGAGAATAACTTCCTGGTTGAGAAAAAGAGACCAGCGTGGGGGCTCCACGTTTTGGTGAGGCAAGGCAGATTGTCTTCCCCTTCTCTGCTCTCTGGGAAGAAGATCTCATTCTGAAGCGTGAAATCTGCCTGTGGGTTGATTCTGTAAAAACTGTTTACAAACATTCATTTGCAAACATACCCTTTGTCACCATGTTTTTCCCTTAAGTTTGGAGTCTAGCCCTGGAGTCCTAGAAGAAAAACTTGACGGTAGAAATCCTAGAACATAGAATCCTGGGGCTGGAAGGATCTTTACTGGGGTTGGAGGCCTTCTAGTCCAGTGTTTCTCAACCTTGGAAGCTTGAAGATGGGTGGACTTCAACTCCCAGAATCCCCCAGCCAGCGTTGCTGGCTGGGGGATTCTGGAAGTTGAAGTCCATCCATCTTCAAGCTACCAAGGTTGAGAAACACTGTTCTAGTCCAACCCTCTGCACAAGGCAGGAATCCTTATACTATTCCGGACCATTGAATGTCCAATCTTTTCTTGAAAACCTCCACTGATAGAGCACCCATGGCTCCAGGAGGCAGGCTCTTCCGTGGATTAATTGTCAGGAAATTCCTCCTTAGTTCTGAGTTGGATCTCTCTTTAACAAGTTTCTACCTGTTATTTTTTGTCCTGGCTTCTGGTGCGTCGGAGAATAAGTTGACCCCAGCCTTTCAAATATGGGAAGATGGCTCTCATATCTTATTTATTTATTTATTTATTTATTTATTTATTTATTTATTTATTTATTTATTTATTCATTCATTCATTCATTCATTCATTCATTCATTCATTCATTCATTCATTCAATTTATATGCCGCCCTTCTCCGGAGACTCAGGGTGGCTTACAATGTGTTAAGCAATAGCCTTCATCCTTTTGTATATACCTGCTTAGTAGGGCTTTCGCCCCCCCCCCCCACAAGCAGTGTTCTTTTTTATACAAAGTCAGCTTATTGCCCCCACAATCCGGGTCCTCATTTTACCTACCTCGGAAGGATGGAAGGCTGAGTCAACCTTGACTTCTTCTCTTCATTAGTCTAGGCATACGTGATTCCCTTAACCGTTCATTGTATGGTTTAGCCTCCAGACACTTTATCATCTTTGTTGCTCTTCTCTGTACTCTTTCTAGGGTCTCAACATCTTTTTTTTATTGTAGTAACCAAAACTAGACGTAGTATTCCATGTGTGGCCTCACTAGCATGGTATAAAGCAGTCTTATCTTTCTAGAGTTGCTTAAAGATCCTCTTCTCAGGTCGGGCAGCAAAAGCACATTCCCACAATTCAAGAAGAGTAGCCTTTGAGTCTCTTTCTTTCTTTCTTTTTCTTTCTTTCTTTTATTAGATTTATATACCGCCCTACTCCCGAAGGACTCAGGGTGGTGAACAGGCACAAAATAAAACACATAGATACAAAATTAATTAAAACCAGATTAAATAATTTAGCCCAAGACAATTAAAAAATCCCAATAATTTAAAACAGATTAAAATTTCAATTTAAAAGAATTTTAAAACAGGGGAGAAAATTAGGCCAGGCCGGCTTGCTGGAATAGGAGAATCTTAAGAGCACGGCGGAAAGTGCGTAGATCCGGGATCCTCTGTATCTCTGGGGGGAGCTCATTCCAGAGGGCAGGTGCCCCCACAGAAAAGGCCCTCCCCCTGGGGGCCACCAATCGACATTGTTTAGCTGACGGCACCCGGAGGTGTGTACGCTGACGGCACCCGGAGGTGTGTACGCTCTTTATGAGAGCGTACCGGCTGGTGGGAGGCTGCTTGTGGTAGTAGGCGGTCCCGTAAATAACCTCTCATTGAATCTCATTGATTCAGTCCCACTTGTCATTAAAAAAAATAAAATCTATGTTTAAAGAGAGGAAAAGAGCCTTCAGATGTATAAAACCTGTCAAGACATTGGACTAGAAGACTTCCAAGATCCTTTCCAACCCTATTACTCTAAGACTTTGTATTTGAGTTATGTGAGATCGTCTTTGGGGCCCCTTTTTTCGATTTGCTCGTATGGTTGAGGATCTTGAAAGGGGCACTTGCATGCCAGGCCAGGCAGTCTTGTTGTTGGAGGAGCTGATCCATGGCCAAGTACTGAATAGGGTGTGGGGCTATTCCAGCCAAGGGGCTTCATTGTGATTATGGGATGTCTTCTTGCCTTCTTTCATTTTCATTCCTACAAATCAGTGGTGGGATTCAGCCAGTTCGCACCACTTCGGGAAAACCGGTTCTTAACTTTCTGAGCAGTTTGGCAAACTGGTTGTTGGAAGAAATCATTAGGGCAGAGAACCGGTTGTTAAATTACTTGAAATATAATATAATAAATAAATAAATAAATAAACCGGTTGTTAAATTACTTGAATCCCACCATTGCTACAAATCCTACCTTTTGTAGGATTTCAATCACACCTGTCCCCAAGGAAAATGTATGTGCTACTTGTCATGAGCAAGTTGAATTTGAAAACGGATAAAATGCTTATCTGCTTTATGTGTATTGTGTCGCCAGCAGTTCAGAGTCTGTGATTCCTTTTTCCAGGCTTGTCCCTGCCACATTCCTTCCGTGGAACCCATCCTTCCACGGAGAGACCGTCTGAAATGAAAAGAGCGTCTATCACACTGAGAATTTACACCATCGACAGGTTCCACTCGTTCTTAATGGTTTGATTTTTATCTTTAGCTATAGGCGTAGGATTTGCGGATCTGATTTTAGAGCCAGTTTTGGAGTCCCTAATTAACTTTTTGGCCCAGCTGCCTGGGATATAAAATCCAGGCAAATCCAGAGGAAGGAAAAGGGAGAAAGGATGGATTCTGCTCCTACTTCCAAACTGCAAGTTTCACTCTAATCCCAGCCCAGTTTTGGTTTTCCAGTTCTTGTCACTCTTGACTCTGCTTTCTCCCCTGTCTCTTTCTCAAAGATCCAGAAAAATTTGGCTATCTATATAACATGAACAACTCTATAGAAACTATAATATCTATATTATTTGGGGCCAGTTTGCCTTAGCAAATTAACAGAGTTGGAAGGGACCTTGGAGGTCATCTAGTCCAACCCCCCGCCCAAGCAGGAGACCCTACACCATTTCTGACAGATGGCAGTCCGGTCTCTTCTGGAAAGCCTCCAGTGATGAAGCTCCATAACTCCCGAAGGCAACTTCTCTTCCATGGGTTGATTGTTCTCACTGTCAGAAAACTTCTCCTTATTTCCAGGTTGAATCTCTCCTTCATCAGTTTCCATCCATTATTCCTTGTCTGGCCTTTGGGTGCCTTGGAAAATAGGTTGACCCCTCCTCTTTGTGGCAGCCTTAGTAAAAGGGAAAGACATTTTAGTAAAAGGGAAAGATATTCTACTACCGTGTTTCCCCGAAAATAAGACCCTGTCTTATATTTTTTTGAACCGTGAAATAAGTGCTTGGCCTTATTGCCATGCACTCAAAAGCCTGATTAGGCTTATTATCAGGGGATGTCTTATTTTGGGGGAAACAGGGTAGATCCTTGACAATTCAGCAAATACTTCAGAATATCTCCAGTTTCCAAAAGATTATTACAATGTTAAATCTTTATATACCAGCCCATCTCTGTATTTTCAGGATATTAAACATTACCATCACGACCCCATATGGAGCTCAGTAAAACCCAGAGCAAGTAAAAAGTGATTCAATGTCTGAAGAAATAATAGACGTTTGCCTGGTAGCAAACTGATAGCAAATTAGCCCTCCAGGGAGCTGCATTCCCTGAAATAGCTCTTCCCCAGTTCAACCAGACAGCATTTTCCTTCAGTCACATTGAAGTGGTGAAGAGAACGGCTCTCCAGGCTGATCTCATACGCCTGCCTGCAGTCGGCCTCTGGAACAGGATTTCCCGGTGCCTAAGTCGGGGCGATACGTCAGCCTTTCCTCGTATGCGTGCATTCTTTGCACCAAACAGAAGAGCGTTTATATTACCGAGCAGTAAAATAGCTCACATTAAACTTTGGAAAAGCCATTTATTTTAGGCCATGTGAAAGCAACAGCTGGTCCTTAGAAAAGTCTGCCCACTCTCCTCTTTCACAGCTTTCCATGATGTCAGATATAGCCTTTTTTAAAAAAAAATCAGCATATGACTTGACTGTGGGGTTCTTTTAAAGGAGGAATTTGGGCTCTTTCAGTTAAAATTCAGGAGCCTGGGGGCTTTGATGCTCTTATAAAGGAGGAGGCAGAGTGAGGCTGCCTAGATTGATCCTTTTTTTCCTTGAGAGTATGTGAAGTACAAAACAGTTGGGGCTGAGGGAAGAGTAGTGAACTTGGAATGAAGAAACAGAGTGCTTATAAGTATATAATTGACTAATTTGAGCCCAAAACTAAAGGCCAGATTCTACAAGCTATGAAATACGTGTTCGTATCTACCATGCATTTGTTGCAGGAAAAGGTATGGTAAGATTTGCTACCTAAATTAAGTCCATTAACTTTGGACTTTGAAAAAGAATACATACATTTTTTTCTAAGCATTTCAAAGAGTGAAAGTGATCTGATTGGCTTCGCTGAAGCAAGGAGACCACCCGGTTTGGCTTTGATGGAGGGCTAGCCAAACTACCTGCAGCCTGGGAGGCTTCCAGCTGGATGCTGACTAGCCATCAGGGCTCTGGGGGTGGGGGGGATGGGCTGTAGCCCCCTCAGCTACAGACCTGGTGTCCTCCTGGCTGCACATGCCAGAAACACTGAATTGAAACCCCTCTTCTGGGATTCCCTGTATTCTGCATGTGAGTCCCCTGGAATACAGGAAACCCATTCATATATGCAAAGTGCCCTGATATGCAAATACATTGAATAAAACGTAAAATAAATAAAATAAGAACATTGAGTTAAAGTTCCCCTGAAAGAGGTTCAGGTGAGCAAAACAAGTTTCCCAAGACTTGACTGGATTCTGGATTCAGCAGTTCTTGATTATCACCTGATCTGGACAGGAGGCTGGACTGGCACGTTAAAAAAAAAACAACCCTGGAAATAGCAGTGCCCAATGACTTGGTATCCTTGCCAAGGAAATGACCCAGCTGTGCTCATGCAGTCAGCAAGCATTTCGTTCGAATTGAAGGGGAAGCTGGCTTGACCAGATGTGGATTGTTTTTGGAGGCACCGGTCTACCCATTTGTTCTTGGAGCGTCCTGATCTACCACCACAACTGCCTTTTAACACTGATCAGCTGTAGGGCGGCCCTTTGAAGCTCCGCGGCAAGAATTTAAACAGTTTTTTTTTCCTTCTAGCCGATCAGCTAGGACTCGGGAGGCAGCGAATAGATTGGGGGTGGGGCCAAATAAAAGGTAAGAATAATGCGGTGGTGGGCAGCTCCCGAACAAAGAGAACCGGTTCGGTGACGTCATATTGTCACCGCTACCGGCTTAGCGGAACCGGGTGGAACTGCGAGGAACCCACCACTGATAAGGAGCCTGTCTTGGGATGGAAGGAGGAACAGCCTGCTTGCTTTCTGGTAGGCGTTGTAGGTGAGCTTCTGAATGAGATGTTGGTCTTAAGATTGCAGGTACTTTTATTGGGTCCTCGCAACTAGAAGACCGAGTTAAGGAAAGTAATTAATGTAAAATCAATGATTGTGGTTGGCTGTCCACCACGTTTTCTTTCCCCAAGGGCAATGTCTATGGAGATTCTCAGTCATCCAGGTCACGGTTATCCCAAAGGTGCTTTTTTCAAGAGGCAACTGGACTTCCTTGTGTTTTCTTTTGAAGACATTTTGCTTCTCATCCAAAAAGCTTCTTCAGCTCTGACTGGATGGTGGGGAATGAAAGGATTTATATTCATTGCAGACAGACAGTCATTTGCATCCTTGTAGAGGGTCGTTGAGGCCACTTGGAGGTTTATCTATGTCCTCAGGGTCACCTGAGTGGTGCAAATGGGTGTGGAGCCATCTTGTGCTTGACACTTCTGCTGCCTGCCGGCTGCCAGCAGTTCAGCAGTTCGATTCTCACCAGCTCAACATTGACTTAGCTTTCCATCCTTCCGAGGTGGGTAAAATGAGGACCCAGATTGTTGGGGACAAGAGGCTGACTCCGTAAACCGCTTAGAGAGGGCTGTGAAGCACTGTGAAGCAGCATATGTCTTTGCTATTGTTACATGCTGTAAAATACCCTTTTTGAGGCTGTCGTAACCGAACGGTTGTTAAACGAGCAGTCATAAGTCAAGGACTTCCTGTAGTTGTTCAGGGATGTGTGTATATTTGTTTGTGCGTACAGACCGACCTTTTTACAATGAAAAAGTGTAGCGTTAGTCCTGCACAATGGACTGTGCAATGTGGGGCCGGGCTCGGATCCCTTGGCCTGAGGGAGTGGCTTGGACAGCTTTTGATGCCGGTGTGCAAAAAGGCATATTTCCCCCACCCACCCACCCATTTGCCCTGCCCCAAATTTCTTTGTTTTCGTCTTCTGCAGTTACAAAAACAAACGCTGTTCCGCTATAGTCTCGGGGAAAGGCCAGCTCCCTCCTCGTTTCCGGACTCCTCCGCCCTACTCCCATCCAGGGCCCTTTGGAAGAGAGGAAGGAAGGAAGGAAGGAAATGCCCCGCTGGAGTTCACATTCCCAGGGCTGATGTGAAGGAGAGTTCAGCAGGATCCCAGGCCTGCCCAGCTCACCCGCCCAGCTCCTCATCTGCTCTGCAGAGCTCTGGCCTGGCCGGGTCTGCATAGATGGTTTGATTTGCCTGCTTCCCGCGTGGAGCAACAAGCCAATCCTCTCCTGGAGGGAATGGTGGCTTCCGTCTGGCTTCTGCTTCTGAGGGGCCTGGATGGTGGAGCCTCGAGGGGCTTCTATCAGCAGCCGCTTCCTGCCTTCGGAGGGGTGAGCCCGAGTCTCCCCTCTGCTCTGCAGGGGAGGATATGCCGTCTTTACGCTGGGAAATTGGACTTTTACTTGTGAGAGCTGGAGCGTCTCAGAGCAGTGGGATTCTCTGGACCAGGCTTTTTGGAATGTGTTTTTTTTAATGGCTTTTATTTGCCCCAAGACCACTCAGTGCTGGGGACAGTCCACTCTGTTTTCCAGCCGGGAGACTCTTTTGCATCCGGAGCTGGGAAGAGGGCTGAGGTCAGACATCGTACAGGCCAGTGGTGAAATCTAAAATTTGTTACTACCGGTTCTGTGGGCGTGGCGTGGTGGGGGGGATGTAATGTGACTGGGTGGGCGTGGCCAATTTTTTTTTTTAACTTTTAAAACCATTTTTTCTACAACCTCTTCAGGGGTCCCAGCTGAGTTGCCTGATCAGCAGAGGTTTTTTTTCTTTTAAAAGCCTCTGCCGATCAGGCAACTCAGCTTGCATCGTCAGAGGCTTTTAAAAGCATTTTTTTCTACAATCTCTGAAGAGGTTGTAGAAAAAATGCTTTTAAAAGCCTTTGACGATCCCAGCTGAGCCGCACGATCATCAGAGGCTTTTTTTTTTTTTTTACTTTTAAAAGCATTTTTTCGGCGGAAGAGGTTGTAGAAAAAATGCTTTTAAAAATTTTAAAAAAAAGCCTCTGATGATTGTGTGGCTCAGCTGGGCATAGGGGGGGGCAGGGATTTTTGCTAGTGGTTCTCCGAACCACCCACCTCCATCGCTACCGGATCCGGTCCTAACCGGGAACATTTCACCCCTGATATAGGCTAACTCTGTATCCCAGATCCAGAGAGTACGCCTCCGGTGTTCCTTCTGAAAAATCAATGAGGGCTCAGTATTAAATGAGTATTTCTGTCTCCAAGCAAATTGTGGGGGGTGGGGAGGGGAGGAAATAGTTGTGAAATAGGTCCTTCAGAAATGGCTCTGGGCTGCGTGTAGCTGTCATGTGAAGTTGCCGGGAGAGGCTGTTCCTTTGAGTTCAGATTTTGAACCATCCGCGGAGGCTGGCTCTGCAACAGGCCCAGTTGGCCTGAGATTCACAACAGAAAAGAGGCTGGCAAAACACTTTCGGTCTTCCAGAATGGCTTTAAACAAGGCAGAGTTGAAGGTCCTGTTTTGCTCCCTCTTGCCCCAAGTTTCTCTTCTGCTGAACTTTGGCCAGTGAATGAATTAATTTGCTTTGGGTTGAGTTGCGTTCTGCAGAGCCATGTTGTTTTAGGGCAGTGTTTCTCAACCTTGGAAGCTTGAAGATGGATGGACTTCAACCCAGCGCTGGCTGGGGGATTCTGGGAGTTGAAGTCCACCCATCTTCAAGCTTCCAAGGTTGAGAAACACTGTCTTGGGGTCTTGTTTCTAGTGATTCTTCCCAGAGTTATAAACAGTCGGCAGTTCTGGAGCCCAATGCGAGAACTTCACCTTGGAGGCCACACTAAAGGATGCAGGGCAGCAGGCGGTCTCTTGAACTTCCCTGTCCCTGAGTCCATAAGGGCTCCTGCCACCATCCCACCCCCTGGCTTGGCTTGAAGGCAGATTCCGTGGCGAGAACTGATTGCCTCTTTTGAGTTAGTCCATCTGACCTGGTCCTTTCAGTCCAGATTATTGTTTGCAGGATCTTTTTGAGGGGCCTTGCCTTGAGAAGGCTGATTAGGACTGCAATGATCCTGGCATTCTGGATGCCCTGTGGGCTGCTGTGGCTCAATTGATGTGGAAGAGAAAGGGCTGTCCTGGAGAAGGGGGTTCCTGTTTGTGGCCTTTTGAAGCAGCTCCAAATCAGAACCTGGGGGCACCCAGTGGGGGAGGGATGGGGGAGATGGCCGGGGGGGGGGTCCCCGCAATCAGACATATGGATGAACAACTTCAGGGGCTCTCAGTGGCCATCAC